>NW_028317918.1:4307500-6807500 GCF_062004578.1 Staurois parvus | reverse complement strand
GTTTCAAACATTATTGAGATTTTGGTGTCGGAATTGTATCCCATTGTTGGTACTACAGTGGGGATTGAAAGTTTGGGCACCCCAGCTAAAAATTTGTATTAATGTGCATAAAGAAGCCAAGGAAAGATGGAAAAATCTCCAAAAGGCATCAAATTACAGATTAGACATTCTTATAATATGTCAACAAAAGTTAGATTTTATTTCCATCATTTACACTTTCAAAATAACAGAAAACAAAAAAATGGCGTCTGCAAAAGTTTGGGCACCCTGCAGAGTTAATATCTTGTACTGCCCCCTTTGGCAAGTATCACAGCTTGTAAACGCTTTTTGTAGCCAGCCAAGAGTCTTTCAATTCTTGTTTGAGGTATCTTTGCCCATTCTTCCTTACAAAAGTCTTCCAGTTCTTTGAGATTTCTGGGCTGTCTGTCACGCACTGCTCTTTTAAGGTCTATCCATAGATTTTCAATTATGTTGAGGTCAGGAGATTGTGAAGGACATGGCAAAACCTTCAGTTTACGCCTCTTGATGTAATCCCCCGTGGATTTCGAGGTGTGTTTAGGATCATTATCCATTTGTAGAAGCCATCTTCTCTTTAACTTCAGCTTTTTCACAGATGGCATCAAGTTACCATCCAAAATTTGCTGAAATTTTATTGAATCCATTTTTCCTTCTACTCGTGAGATGTTCCCTGTGCCACTGGCTGCAACACAACCCCAAAGCATGATTGATCCAACCCCATGCTTAACAGTTGGACAGAGGTTCTTTTCATTAAATTCTGTGCCCCTTCGTCTCCAAACGTACCTTTGCTCATTCCGGCCAAAGTTCAATTTTAACCTCATCGGTCCACAGAACTTGTTTCCAAAATGCATCAGGCTTGTCTATATGTTCATTTGCAAAGTTCAAACGATGATTTTTGTGGTGAGGACGTAGAAGAGGTTTTCTTCTGATGACTCTTCCATGAAGACCATATTTGTACAAGTATCTCTTTATAGTGGAATAGTGTACCACAACTCCAGTGTCTGCCAGATCTTTCTGGAGGGATCGTGCAGTCAAACGTGGGTTTTGAATTGTTTTTCTCACAATCCTGCGAGCTGTTCTGTCTGATATTTTTCTTGGTCTTCCAGATCTTGCTTTAACTTCCACTGTTCCTGATGACTGCCAATTCTTAATTACATTCCGAACAGAGGATATTGACATCTGAAAACGCTTTGCTATCTTCTTATAGCCTTCTCCAGCTTTGTGAGCGTCAACTATTTTCAGTTTCAGTTTTCTAGACAACTGCTTAGAAGAGCCCATGGTGCTGATTGTTGGGGCAAGGTCAGATGAGTCTGGGCATTTAAAATCTTTTAGAATGACATCACCTGGTCTTCCCAGACGATGATTGAGAACAATCCATGACACTGGCAGGTCTCAGCTTTGCAAAAGGGGCAGTGCATGCTATAAATTCTGCAGGGTGCCCAAACTTTTGCAGACGCCATTTTTTTGTTTTCTGTTATTTTGAAAGTGTAAATGATGGAAATAAAATCTAACTTTTGTTGGCATATTATAAGAATGTCTAATCTGTAATTTGATGCCTTTTGGAGATTTTTCCATCTTTCCTTGGCTTCTTTATGCACATTAATACTAATTTTTAGCTGGGGTGCCCAAACTTTCGATCCCCACTGTATTTGTACACCATTGTTGGTGTCTTTGGTAGGAACTGTGCCACATTGCTATTGTCCTTTGGAGGTAATGTGGCGCATGTCCTTGGTAGGAATTCTGCCCCTTTCTGGGTGTCCATTTGGAAGGTAATGTGCCACTTGTCCTTGGGAGGAACTGAGCTCCTTTCTGGGTGTCCATTGGGAGGTATTGTGCCACATTGCTGGTGTCCTTGGGAGGAATCGAGCCCATTTCTGGGTGTCGATTTCAAAGGTAATTTGCCACTTGTCCTTGGGAGAAACTGCGCTCAAAAAAATTAAAGGAACACTTTAAAAACACATCAGATCTCAATGGGGTAAAATATCATGCTGGATATCTAATACTGATATGGACTGGGTAATGTGTTAGGAACGTAAGGATGCCCCATCATTTGATGGAAATGAAAATTATCAACCTACAGAGGACTGAATTCAAAGACACCCCGAACATCAAAGTGAAAAAATGATGCAGCAGGCTAGTCCATTTTGCTGAAATTTAATTGCAGCAACTGAAAATGGTACTCAGTAGTTTGTATGGCCCCCACATGCCTGACAACATCGGGGCATGCTCCTAATGAGACGAAAGATGGTGTCCTGGGGTATTTCCTCCCAGATCTGGACCAGGACATCACTGAGCTCTTGGACAATCTGAGGTGCAACCTGGCGGCGTTGGATGGACCAAAACATGATATCCCAGAGGTGTTCTGTTAGATTTAGGTCAGGCGTGGGGGCCATTCAATGGTATCAATACTTTCCTCCTTCAGGAACTTCCTGCATACTATCGCCACACGAGGCCAGGCATTGCCGTGCACCAGGGGGAACCCAGGACCCACTACACCAGTATGGGGTCTGACAGTGGGTCCAAGGATTTCATCCCGATACCGAATTGCAGTCAGGGTGCCATTGTCTAGCCTGTAGAGGTCTGTGCATCCCTCCATGAATATGCCTCCCCAGACCATCACTGACTCACCACCAAAATGGTCATGCTGAACGATGTTACAGGCAGCATTATGTTCTCCACAGCTTCTCCAGACCTTTCACGTCTGTCACGTGTGCTCAGGGTGAACCTGCTCTCATCTGTGAAAAGCACAGAGCACCAGTGGCAGACCTGCCAATTCTGTTGTTCAGTGGCAAATGCCAATCGAGTTCTATGGTGTCGGGCAGTGAGCACAGGGCCTACCAGAGAACGTCGGGCCCTCAGGCCACCCTCATGAAGTCTGTTTCTGATTGTTTGGTCAGAGACATTCATACCAGTGGCCTGCTGGAGGTCATTTTGTAGGGTTCTGGCAGTGCTCATCCTGTTCCTCCTTGCACAAAGGAGCAGATACCGGTCCTGCTGATGAGCTAAGGACCTTCTATGGCCCTGTCCAGCTATGCTAGAGTAACTGCCTGTCTCCTGGAATCTCTTCCATGCTCTTTAGACAGTGCTGGGAGCCACAGCATACCTTCTGGCAATGGCACGTATTGATGTGCCATCCTGGAGGAGTTGGACTACCTGTGCAACCTCTGTAGGGTCAGATATCGCCTCATGCTACCAGTAGTGAAACTGACCCTAGCCAAATGCAAAACTAGTCAAAAACAGTTGGGAAAGATGAGCAGAATGTCAGTGGTCTCCACCGGTAAAACCATCCCTCTTTTGGGGGTCATCTCATTGTTGCCCATCTAGTGCACCTGTTGTTAATTTCATTAACAACAAAGCAGCTGAAACTGTTTAACAACCCCCACTGCTAGTTAAAGAGGGATGTTCTTCTTTAAGGACTGCTCCCCACGATCCCCATTAAGGATTGGTACCCGAATTTGACAAGTACCCGCTCCCATTTCGGGCCGCCTAGGCGACCAGAAGCAGAAGGTGTCCTCCCTCCCTGTAGTCTTTTGGGACACGTGACAGATCCCAGGAGACTACAGGACCATTCATGAAGCGCAGCGCTTCTCACGCATGTGCAGTGAGTACCCGGCTGTGAAGCCACAAACTATCACAGCCGGGTGCCCACACTGAAGATGCCGGCCTCCTGAAATACCAGGTGGCCGGTGAAACGGATTGCGGGGGACACACCACGGGACCAAGGGACAGGTAACACTGTTCAACAAATTTTTATTTTTTGCCAGTTTTGGAAACAAAAGGATCCATTTCTTAATGAATTTCACATTCTGAGTTCAAATATAATAATGAAATTTGTCAATTGGCTCTAGTTTTTCTGTAAACGGAAAGTTTTCTACTATAGGCGTAATGACTACATAATGCACAATAATTATATAGATAGATGTCTTTCCACAAATATAAAGCAAGTGATATTGACTACATAACAAAGCCTAAATGGCATAATATATTGCATAGGATTACCAAGAAAAATTATAGCCATAAGCTAAGTTGAATCATTTTAATACTTAGGATTCTCACTAGTTTTGTCTTCAGTTTGTGTCGGTTTTGCTTCTCTTGTATTCGAGGAAAGGGCTATCTCTTACAACTGCACGTGACTACACGCTTCAGGTTCTTCCTCACTTGACTCAACCACGAAGGATTCTGGTGCTTTAGGAATTGGTAGCCCCTCTCCATGAGGAACTGGACGTATTGCCGATGGAATATTTGGATAGTGCACAGATAACTTTTTCTTCTTATTTAGCCCTTTTACAATTGGAGGCACCATACAAAAGTAACAATTACTAACATGATCTGTTGGCTCTCTCCAAATCATTGGCACAGCGAAAGGCATAGATGCCTTTTTTCCATTCAACCATTGCTCCAGTGCCGTCCCACAAGAATTGCAGCATATATGTGGTGCCCAGCTCTTGTCCTGGTCTCCTATCTTGCAGCCAAAATACAAGTTGTAGGCTTTCTTAATCATTCCTGTTATCCTCCTTTTTCGTGAGATAAAAGTTATTTCACCGCAGATATAGCAGAAATTATCTGCTTTATTCATACAAGTTCGAGGCATTACTGAGTAGCCTATATAAGCATAAAACGAAATGTAAAGACGCTGTCGAACTACAATCAGCTACAGATACTGCAGCTTTTATGCAGTGAAGTGATGCAATTAAAGGCTAATATTGCATCATCTCAGTATACATGCAATTTTCTATTGGTCACCAGTATCAATTGCGCAATATGCAGCTGAAGTTGCATCATAATTTTGAATGGCTTACGTCATTAGATGGGTGAATATATTATGGAAACTAGAGCCAATCAACATTTTTTAGGGTCATTTTCGTTTTCAGCACCCCAAAATTATGTAAGATTAGCTAATTTTATGCCCAAAACTTTTTACCTGTTGAACAGTGAAGTGGCTGTTTTTTAAAAGTCAACAGCTACAGTTTTTGTAGCTGCTTTTATTTTTTGACAGGGTGAGTGGAACTCTGCTTTAATTGACCAGATCAATAACCCAGGAGTTTAACTGACGATGCTATACTCAGATTAAAAAGTGTTCCTTTAATTTTTTCAGCAGAATATATAACTATAGAGTATATTTAACACTGACATAGCACACTCATCCACTTACCAAGTAGCCAGCCACCATGAAATGTTCCCTTTTCAAAATTTGTGTACAGTCGCGACTGCCGTAGTATATGGGCATCGTGTACTGCTCAAGGGAAACCAGTTACCACATCATAGATCAAAAGCTGTGAATCGCACACCACCTGAATGTTCATAGAATGATACCCCTTTCAGTGTCAGTAGATCACTCAGTGTTATATGATAATGCTGTACAGCAGCGGTGACAGTATGTAAAAAAGTAAACATTTTTTTTTTATTTCTTCATTTTCCAAAACATTATGATAAAAAATTACAACTTCAAAAAACTCACCACGCCTCTTAGTAAATGCATTGGACTGTCTACTTTCCAAAATGGGGTCATTTGGGGGATATTTGTACTGTCCTGGCATTTTAGGGCCTCAAAAAATGAGATAGGCCATCAGTGTATGAGGATTGATCGATTTTCAGATATATACCATAGTTTGTGGTCTATAAACCTTTCCTACAGACTTAATAATAATCAGATTTGTTTTTTTTTTCACCAAAAAAAATGTAGCAGAATACACTGTATTTTGAATACACAATTTATGCAGAACAAATATTGATTTGCAAAATTTCATAATAAAAAAGAAGAAAAACATGGGATTTTTTTTCCAAATTTTTGGTCTTTTTTCATTTATTTAGCAAAAAATAAAAAACCCAGTGGTGATTAAATACCACCAAAATAAAGCTCTATTGGTGCGAACAAAATGATGAAAATTTAGTTGGGGTTCAGTGTTGCATAACTGAACAATTATTCATAGTGCTGAAAACTGGCTCGTGCTCCTTGTGACTAGGAAGGAATAAGGGGACATGTGTACAATCAATAGCATCCATTACATTGGGAATGGATGCAATGCTGTAGAATCCTCCTTTAATTTGATCCCACTCCAGCCATGATGAGGGCATGTAAAAATATGATGATGCAGTTTGTCAGAAGCCCTGCTGCAGCACTGTGCCAAGAAGTCTAGAAACGGATGCTTGAGACATTCTGACAACATCACCAGCAACCATCTGGTAGGAGGCCTTTCCAAGGAAATGCAGCACAGCCAGCAATTTCGACATGCCTGGTATTGGATGACTCCGCTGGGTGGTAGACTCCACTAGACACAGCTAGATGTACAAGATAAGTATTAGCTCTTTGGTCAAACGGAACCTACACACAACTTCCGACTCTGTAAAATCCTCCAGCAGTGTGCTCTATGAAAAGCCTTGGAGCCATTACCACCACTCTTCTCCATCTCCTCATACGCCTTCTCAGCATGTTGATTTGCAGCAGAGTGCATTCAAACACCTCCATCTTGAACCACTTCCTACACCCTCACAGGAAATACCACACGTGATACTGCCGCCAAAACCCTGGTGACAAATATCACAACTTTTTTTTTTACTTCCTGGTTCTTTTGTGAATTGGACTTAACAGATTGCCGCACTATTTTTTCCAGTATTTACTGACACATTTTTAATTTTGCATTAAACACTGCAGAATCGTTTTTTTTTTGTGAATTGGACATTTTGTTACCACATGCGATAATTTATGCAAATGAGTCATGTGACCTTGTTATCACAGGCAGTAACCTTTAGTGAATTGACTCGTTTAATTACCTTAATCAGCCACAGAACCTATGTAATGAATACGTGTTTGGTTTGAATGGGATCATTTTCAGTGACTAGTTTTTGCCGTTCATACAGAATATGTAATTTGATGTGCACTGTCTGGACACAGGTACACTAGAACACCCACTTCTTGTAAACTTGCCCAGGGATTTACTTTTTTATATATATATATATTTGTGATATATTTAAATAAAACATATAATATATATATATAATATCCGGTGAATTAACAGACAAGTACCCTTGCCCAGAATAGTACATGCACCAACCAGTCAGGTTTCACCGCTCACGATATACAAAAGGAAACAAAGAAGCTGATTGGTCAGGAACTCCATTTTGCCTCCAGTTATTTTATGAACACTAAGAGCCATCCTAAATTTCGGGTCGTGTAGCACGCAGTTTATCACGTGCCGCCCTCTCCTTGTTCTTTGTGACCAAAATAATAAAGCTCATTTTAAAAAAAAGCGCTTCCCTCCCGCCCCTTTCTCCTTCCTCTGACTTCCAAATACCGCTCTCGCGCCTGAATGACGTTATCAGAGAGCGCCCCTTGTCGCCTGGCTGTAACCGTCACCGTGGCGAGTAGCGTCATCTGTACTCGCTGTTCTTGTCTGGGCGGTGTGTCTGTGGGCTGAGCCTTCCCACCCTTGTCTCGTGTGCGCCCTCCTCCCGGCGGGTGTCGTCCAGTGGTGACCTGGGAGGAACGTTAGGCGTGTGATGTCGGAGAGTTGGGAGGAACAGAGGTCGGCCGGTGCCCCTTTGGGCCAAGAGGAAGGAGAAGGCTCCGTGCTGGGCTGTGTGTGGACGCTGCTGCTTAACGCGGCTCTCCTGACGGTGTTGGTGTTCGGGGCCTGGCGGGTGTATTGGCGCTGGAGAGGGGCCGGGACCAGGTCGCGCTCTTCATTACCGCGCATGAAGCGGAGAGACTTCGCCTTGCAGCAGCTGCGAGATTTTGATGGAGCCAACAACCCCCGCATACTGCTGGCCGTCAACGGCAAGGTGTTCGACGTGACGGAGGGCAGCAAGTTCTATGGCCCTGGTGAGAGGACACGGCTGGGGGTGTGACCAGGGGAGCGTGCTGAGGGAACTGTAATGTGTTGTGTGCTGGGGAGGTGGAGGGCGCCGGGGGAGCCGTGGTGTAACGTGGAGGGCACCGGGGGAGGTGGAGGGTGCTGAGGGAGCAGAAATGTGTCGTGCTGGGGGAGCTGTAATGTGTTGTGTGCTGGGGAGGTGGAGGGTGCCAGGGAAGCCGTGGTGTAACGTGGAGGGTGCAGAGGGAGCAGAAATGTCTTGTGCTGGGGGAGCTGTAGTATGGAGGGTGCAATGCCAGGAGTGTGTCCTGGGGAGCTGTAGAGAGGTGGAGGGTGCTGAGTGTCCTTGGAGGAAGGGGAGCTGGAGGGTGCTGGTTGTCCTGTGGGTTGGTGGGAGCTGTAGTGTTGAGTGTCTTGGTTGGGGGGGGGGGGGACTATAGTGTGGAGGCTGTTGAGTGTGTCCAGGGGGAAGGCTGTAGTGTGGAGGCTGCCGAGAGTGTCCAGGGGGAAGGCTGTAGTGTGGAGGGTGCTGAGTGTATTGGTTGTGGGGGGGTTATAGCGTGGAGGGTGCTGAGTGTATTGGTTGTGGGGGGGTTATAGCGCGGAGGGTGCTGAGTGTATTGGTTGTGGGGGGGTTATAGCGCGGAGGGTGCTGATTGTATTGGTTGTGGGGGGGTTATAGCGCGGAGGGTGCTGAGTGTATTGGTTGGGGGGGTTATAGCGCGGAGGGTGCTGAGTGTATTGGTTGGGGGGGGTCATAGCGCGGAGGGTGCTGAGTGTATTGGTTGGGGGGGGTCATAGCGCGGAGGGTGCTGAGTGTCTTGCTTGGGGGGGGGTCATAGCGCGGAGGGTGCTGAGTGTCCTGGTTGGTATTGCTCCTCTTGCTGGTTTAATGTTGATATCATATACATTGTTGGACCAGCAGCCACTACTGTTCCTGCAATGTACACAATGGCATGGGAGTGCCCACCTACATTTTGGCGGAGGAATGAACTGCAGGCTGCCATGTATACCCTGGTTCAAGTATTCTGTAATTCTCAGGACAAAACAAGCACTCTAGTATATCTCAGCCTGTGATAGGGGATGTTTCATTTTTCCTGGAGCTCTGCTTACAGTGGTTCCAAAGGCTGAAAGTTTTTTGTTTTTTTTTTAACCTTCAAGTATGCAGCTCCCCCCCTACCTTAGCTTGATCCAGCGATGTGCACAAGAGCTGCTACTGTCTTGGGTCTCTCCCTCTTCATTGGCTGAGACACATTAGAGGGAGCTGTTACGATTGTGTGCAGTGGAGGTATGGACTCTGTACATGACAAGCCATCTTAGGTCGCAGCCATGTTGTCTCTCCTGTCCTCCCTTTTGAATGGAATGTGAGTCTGTAAGTGAATGGAGGTCAAAGGGGCCTCTTATCTAAAACACAGATAAACTCCAGGGTTGTATACCATTAATCTGGTTGCAGGGGGTCTGCTTGAAAACCACTTTCCTCTGCCCGATCGTAAAACAATAACTATAATGTACAGCGCTGAGCAAACCTTTTAGCACTATATAAATACTGTATAATAA
The DNA here is from genome assembly GCF_062004578.1 of Staurois parvus. Lineage (NCBI taxonomy): Eukaryota > Metazoa > Chordata > Amphibia > Anura > Ranidae > Staurois > Staurois parvus. Next base: position 6,798,114 of record NW_028317918.1, on the reverse strand, counting down.
CTCAGTCAGTCGTGACCTGTTAGGGCTAGAGTGTGCCATAAAACGTACATTCCACTGGAGTCATTTTTCATACAAATTCATAAACTTCAGCAGGAACTGGGCACATTAATATGAAGTATATATTCGGATAAGGTCATTTTAATGAGTCACATGACACCTTACATCCCTATGTTAGCACCCACAAGAGACTAGAAAGCAATTTCCTTTATCTGGATTGGCAAGGATATGCTATGTTTGGTACCTTTTGCGTTTGGAATATAATTCTAAATAATAATCTGCCAGTTGCTAGGCTTCTACCTGTACCTATTGAAGGTTATTGACCTTAGTAGGAACTTGTAAGGGATTTGGTCATAACCCAGGTTACCGCCTAACACCCATCCCCAAATGGGATGATTTGCCATTTTTTTTTCTCAGGGGACACCCATTTGAGATGATAGAAAAAGACTGACAGCCTGGAGAAAAATGAGCTCTCCTTTTAATATCAATAAGGAACCATATAAGAGACTTGAGAGCCAAAGCAGCTTTTTGTCCAGACAATTGGACTCTGCTCAAACCAAAGACTTTTGAAAGTATTCTGCCTTCTGAACTTATTTCTTTTATTTCTCTGTTGTTTTTTTGCTCTGTATATGTTACATCTTTTTCTGTAAATATTTTAATTGCACCATTTTGACCCTTTTTAGCAATAAATCCTATTTTCTGAAAAGTGTTGAACTGTCTCTAAAGCTTTTAATGCAAACTAAAGAATCCCTGTCTCTGAAGAGTGCTACTGTATGTGATAATCCTCTGAATACATCTGTCTGTGGTGACAGTGTGTATACGGACGCTTATACTAATATAGTGTTACTGCTAAGATTTGTGAGTTTCCTCCTTCTCTGTAAAAAGGTGGTGGCAGTGTGAAGGGTTAATTCGTAATTAACCTAACCCAGTAACAATCGCTCTCAGGCTGCTGCACATAGATTGTAGTCCCGCGAGCTGGAAAATCTTTGTGCAGGGCGTAGCTGAGAGTGGCATTGTTAAGCAAGTGATAGCGCGGTGCGAGATCGGCTGGTCTTTCGGTCACGAGTTGGTGAGAAGGGCTGGGGTCTGATGCCACACACAGTCACAGGAGCCATTGGGTCCTGCTGCTGTTCATAACAGACCCTGAGGAGGGGGCGGGACCGAGCAGCGCTCTGTGTGTCTCTGACGCAGAGGCGGTTCAGGAATGAACATGCACAAGCGCCCCCAGAGCAAGCGGGTTGTAATAATGGCACTCAGCAGGGGGAGGAGCCAGGAGCACTGGAAGGGGACCCAAGCAAAGGAGGATCGGGGCTGCTCTGTGCAAAACCATTATATAGAGCAGGTAAGTATGACATGTTTGTGGGGTTTTTTTTCTCTTAATGTTAACCTTTAACCACTTCCCGCCTGTAGGATGTCATATGACGTCCTTGGGTTGAAGTGGTTATACCCCGGGATGATACCTGTAGGCATCATTCCGGTATCAAAATATTTCCGCTGGTGATTCCCTGTTTATGGGAAGTGATTTGAGTGGCTGAACAACCACTCGATCACTTTTGTGGGTGGCGGAATGCTGTTCATTGCTTGTGAAAGCAGTAAAGTTTGATTTAAAAAAAAAATAAATATATATATATATATATATATATATATATATATATATATATATATATATCATAATTAAAATAAATTTAGGTGTCTCCTTTTCCCCCCCTTTGCTTACGCATGCATACGTAACTCTAAACTGGCAACCTGTAAAGGCTTTTAATGCGTCGCCTATGGAGATTTTTAGGTACCGTAGTTTGGCGCTGTTCCAAGTGCGCACGTAATTTTAAAGTGTGACATGTTGGGTATCTATTTACTTGGTGTAACCTCATCTTTTATATTTTAACCAAAAACAGCTATTCTTATATAGGGGTCAGTTCACTAAAGGCTACCGAATGCCATATGGTCGTGTGTGTCATTCTTTAGAAATATCGCATGAAATAATATAGGAGTCAATTCATCAAAGTAAAATATCGAATGTGAGGTAACTACTGCATATTCCTTAAAATAGTGCGATAAATACCGCAAAAAAAGAGAGAAATCATTAGTCAATTCATTAACCTCTTGCCCTCCGCCCTATAGTAGAAATACTGCTACAGGGTGGCGGGTGCGCAAAATCACGTGTGTTTGTTTATATACGTGATTTGCATTTCCGGGTAGGGGGCGTGCACTGCCCTACCTGCATCGCTGTTGGAGGCTAGAGATGTTAATCACCGGGTCCCGACCGGCACTTGGCGATCGTCGGGAAAGCTGACAGGGAAGAGACCTGTGTGTAAACACAGGTCTCTCTGCTGTCAGCATGGACATGCTGTTTTGTATCTCTGCACAGCAGAGAGCTACAGAACAGCATGCCTCTCTAGTAAAACACAGCACACCATTAACCCTTTGATCGCCCAGATGTTAAACCCTTCCTGCCCAGTGTCATTAGTACAGTCAGTGCTTTTTATTAGCACTGATCAATGTATTGGTGTCACTGGGGATGTCAGTGACAGTTCCCACACATTGTCAGAATGCCTGTGGCAGTCCTGCTAAAAGTCGCTGATCCCCGCCATTACTAGTATTAAAAAAAAAAAAAAAAATTCCAGCATCTGTACCGCCATTTGTAAACACTATAACTTTCACATAAACTAGTTCATTTACACATACAGTATTGGTATTTAAGTCCAAATCAGGTGAACGGTGTAGGAATTACAACAGTTTGCATATGTGCCTCCCACTTGTTAAGGGACCAAAAGTAGTGGGACAGAATAATCATAAATCAAACTTTCACTTTTTATACTTGGTTGCAAATCCTTTGCAGTCAATTACAGCCTGAAGTCTGGACTGCATAGACATCACCAGATGCTGGGTTTCATCCCTGGTGATGCTCTGCCAGGCCTCTCCTGCAACTGTCTTCACTTTCTGCTTGTTCTTGGGGCATTTTCCCTTCAGTTTTGTCTTCAGCAAGTGAAATGCATGCTCAATCGGATTCAGGTCAGGCGATTGACTTGGCCATTGCATAATATTCCACTTCTTTCCCTTTAAACTCTTTGGTTGCTTTTGCAGTATGCTTCGGGTCATTGTCCATCTGCACTGTGAAGCGGCATCCAATGATTTCTGAAGCATTTGGCTGAATATGAGCAGATAATATTGCCCGAAACACTTCAGAATTCATCCTGCTGCTTTTGTCAGCAGTCACATCATCAATAAATACAAGAGAACCAGTTCCATTGGCAGCCATACATGCCCACGCCATGACACTACCACCACCATGCTTCACTGATGAGGTGGTATGCTTAGGATCATGAGCAGTTCCTTTCCTTCTCCATACTCTTCTCTTCCCATCACTCTGGTACAAGTTGATCTTGGTCTCATCTGTCTATAGGATGTTGTTCCAGAACTGTGAAGGCTTTTTAGATGTCGTTTGGCAAACTCTAACCTGGCCTTCCTGTTTTTGAGGCTCACCAATGGTTTACATCTTGTGGTGAACCCTCTGTATTCACTCTGGTGAAGTCTTCTCTTGATTGTTGACTTTGACACACATACACCTACCTCCTGGAGAGTGTTCTTGATCTGGCCAACTGTTGTGAAGGGTGTTTTCTTCACCAGGGAAAGAATTCTTCGGTCATCCACCACAGTTGTTTTCCGTGGTCCTCCGGGTCTTTTGGTGTTGCTGAGCTCACCGGTGCGTTCCTTCAAGAATGTTCCAAACAGTTGTTTTGGCCACGCCTAATGTTTTTGCTATCTCTCTGATGGGTTTGTTTTGTTTTTTTCAGCCTAATGATGGCTTGCTTCACTGATAGTGACTGGTCTTTGGATCTCATTTTGAGAGTTGACAGCAACAGATTCTAAATGCAAATTGCACACTTGAAATGAACTCTGGACCTTTTATCTGCTCATTGTAATTGGGATAATGAGGGAATAGCACACACCTGGCCATGGAACAGCTGAGAAGCCAATTGTCCCATTACTTTTGGTCCCTTAACAAGTGGGAGGCACATATGCAAACTGTTGTAATTCCTACACCGTTCACCTGATTTGGATGTAAATACCCTCAAATTAAAGCTGACAGTCTGCAGTTAAAGCACATCTTGTTTGTTTCATTTCAAATCGATTGTGGTGGTGTATAGAGCCAAAAATGTTATAATTGTGTCGATTTCCCAATATTTATGGCCCTGACTGTACATGTGGTCTGAATTAAGTTATTTAAATAAGTGATATCATAGGTGTACAGCTTTTCCTTGTTTTCTAGTGAATTTGTGAACAGAGCAGAGATGTGCTCATTAGTGGCCATGCGAACAATACCTCTGGCTGCAGTGGTATCTAAATTGATATTGAGAACACTGTGGCTCTCAGTGATCTTGTGATGGGGAGCCCATCCTGCTGGCTCCAGATTGTTGCCAAATTACCAGGCGCTGTCAGTACCTGTGCGATCACAGTGCTGGGAGGTCATGATTGAGTGTGCCCCCCACAGAACAGCAGTTATACACATAAATGTGGCCGCCAGTCTCTCTGCTTTCCAATTTCAAACTGTCCATGAGCGCGACCATCTCAGTTTATCGGCTGTGTTGGGAGAACAGCCTGCTTGTTTTCCAACAATCAGACTTGTGCTAGCACACCCCCCTTCTCCTGTCTTTCACTGGGAGGTTCAGTGTCTAGCTCTCTAGGCCCCTTATGCAGCTGAGAACAGATTATGTGATCAATACAGCTAAAAAAAAGGAGAGATCACCAGACAGAGATCTGGTGATCTCTCCTTTTTTAGATTTACCGGCATAGAAAGGCTGTCGCACTTACTGAGAGGTGGTGGTAGGGCTAGAAGGCAACTAGGAAGAGAACCATGGTGGATTTTTCTCATAAACATGAGAGCCCCTCCTATGGGTTAGGCTGGCCATAGACAGGCTGTTTATCAGCCAAATTATCGGCCGATAAACGAAAAATCGGTCGTTGCCATGGATGCTGCCACCAATGCGTACAAAAAACAGAAGTTTTTTGTAGATTTTCCAGCATGACCGATAAAAAGAAACGAGAAGATCTGTGAAAAACAGCCAATGGCATTGCCCCACTAACGGTGTGAATATCAGCCGATTTTTTTTTTTTTTTTTTTTTTTTTTTTTTTTTTTTTTTTTTTTTTGTCTGATTAATATTTTGCCGATAAACGACCCGTCTATGGCCTGCATTAAACTTGAGATGGGATTTAGATTTATATTCTCTTTTTTCTTTAGCCCTTTTTGTTAAATTTCTTTCATTTGCTAATTTTTGTTAGGATTATAATCGTTTGGATAGCGGTTTATACATGGACTCCGTGACGTATCAGCTGTCTTGCCTTTACCATTACGTGGTTGATTAGGACAATGACTAGACGAAGCCCCCGTTTTAACTGCTACATATTCTATAGGTTCATGTTGTATTGTGAGCTATGACTAAAGCTGCGTAGACTGAAATGCATCAACGTTCTGTATTTTCAATTTATACATTGTGGTTTTTTAATAAAAGCAAGATTTTTAAGAGCAGCAATGGTATTGCAGATCTTTTCAACTAAGTTTTTATCGTTTGTTATTTGAAAAAAAACAAGTTTGGCTTTACAATCACTTTAAAGGAGCTGCAGGAAATTCTGGCACATACTGGTTGTGGTACTACTTGTGACACCAATGTCCAATATTCTTTATATGTCTGAGCTGTAGGGTGACAAGACAGAGCTTTTCTTACTAGAGAGAACACGCAAGCCTGGCTACATTTTGCGGAAACTTACATTGTCTTCCAAAAGCCTGTGGGGAAATGTTCTGGTCTGGTGTGACCAAGATTGAACTTTTTGTCCATAATTTAAAAAGCATTTTTAGCGCAAAACCAGCACTGTGCATCACCAGGGGAAAAAAAACATGCCCACAGAGAATCTCTGTGTGGCAGCATTATGCTTTGGGGCTATTTTTATTCAGCTAGAACTGGGGTCAAGGTAAAGGAACAGTTCCTTTTTTGAGTTTCCTTATGAAAAGTTCAAATATGTAAATTTTGGAAAAAAGTCTTCAGCCAAAGCCAAAGATGAAGATTTTCACCTTTTAGCATGACAGCGACCCAAACCATACCTCCTTCTGGTATAGCCATTCTTTGGTTGATTTAGAAGAGTTAGCCCAACCAGAGTCTGGACCTTGAATGAAAATCAATGGGTGACCTAAGAGGACTGTGCACAGGAGAGCTCTCACAATCTGATTTGGAGTGCTTTTGCAACAGGGAGTGGTCAAATATTTCCAAGGCAAGATGTGCCATGCCATAGACGCCTATCTCAAAAGACTGCAGTCATAAAATCAAAGGCTGCTTCAACAAGGTATTAGTTTAAGGCTGTGCGTATTTATGCAACTACATTATTGTTCGATATTTACCCCCCTTCCCCATTTAAAGATTTCAGGTTTTTGGGTTTTTTTTTTTTTTAATGCATTACACAGATTAGGTCACATCAAAGGTGGAAAAAAATGTTTTATTTTTTTTTCCTGCTGCTAGGTAATCTCATGAGACTTGCCTTAGAATGAAGGCCTGCAGCTGCATGCTGTAACTGCTGCAGAGGCTTCCATTTTCACCAGGTCTTCCTTCCGGGTTTGTGGGCTATGGCTGCTTGAATGGCCGAGCCGCTGATGACGTCACGCTGGAGTCTTGACCATGGCACACAGCTCTGAAGGAACAGCACGGGTATTCCGTTCCTTCAGAGTGCATGTGCTAGTGATGTCTCTGTAGAATGTCTTCTAAACTGTGAACGTTTAGGAGATATTCATTTTACCTACAGGTAAGCTTTTATTATAAGCTTACCTGTAGGTAAAAATTTAAGAGCGACTTTACTAGCCCTTTAATAGGAGTAGGCTAGAAATGAAATTCAAAGTGAGACCTAACAGAAGATTTTACATTTTGACCTTTTTAGATGCGCTTTAAAAATGTGCTGAACTTTGGCTACATGTTTGCATAATCACTGCTGGATATTATAGAGGCAGCTCATTCCTGATGGTCTGTGTACATTACCTAATTTAGTTTGTATTATATGTGCCTGAATATTTCAAATTCTATTTGAATGCATCTTTTGCATGCTAAATTATGTACAGTCAGTGTAAAGGCATCCATTGTCTGTGTAGAAATGGAAATGCTTTACAGTGATCTGCTGTGTACAGATTATAGCCACTCTTCTAAACAGGAAATTTATTCTGATTGCAGTGTATGCCTATTGAAATATAATGCTATATTGGATTTTTCAAAGTGAATGAACTTTTCATTTTGTGGAGCCCTGTCTCCTCATCTGGCCTGTTCAGTACACACAAAGTACAGACTGCTTTTCAGGCAACAGAGTGTAAACTGTGAGCTTGTGGTGTGAATGATTACAGCTCGAGAAAAGAACTTTCATTCTCAAAAAAACAAGCTGCCAAGCGCAGACACCAGCTACTACACTTGCCTGGGATAGCCTTGTGAATGATTGCAGCTCAAGAAGTGAGCTTTTATTTACCAAAAAAAGCACAAGGGACAACACATGCCAGGTACTACACAACACAAGCTGGCAATTTCCATTCTTTTTCCTCTGTAAAGCAGGCTGCAGCTCCAGACTCTATGTAAACTAAAGAGAAGCGCTGAGGAGACAGCACTGCACAGCACAGATGTCTGGCAGCTTAGGGTGGGGGTTGGATATTGTGCATGCTGTGTATGGCCTGCACACCACAGATCATCAGACAACGTCTGAATCCTTTATTGAAGTATGATCACATCACAGAAGAAAGTGCCACGTTCTGGAGCCACGCAGGACTCCTTTGTCAGGCATGCGATCATCAAAGGGATCCTGCATGGCTCTGGAACGTTGTACTATGTCTTCTGTGATGTAATCCTTTTACAATAAAGATTTGGACTTTATTTGATCCGTGATGCGCTGGCGAATGTTTGTTTGCATTTGATCTGTGATGTCTCCAGTTCTGCACACCAGAAGGTTTTTTTACCTTTATGCATAGATAGAATACATGAAGGTACAAAACCTTCTGCCTTTAGAACTACTTGAATCTTCTTTTACCATAGCAGAGTGTTGTACTGTGATAGCTGTCGACAAATGTCCAAGTTTGAATCAAGGATGATACCATTTATTGACCAACTAAATTGTATGTAATCTTATTTACCCCTTTTGTACACAGACCTAACGTCAACAGTTGGCTTATACAACTGTTCATGTTTAGGTGTTTGGATAGATGTGGGAAAGGTGTGTTGCAGACTTCTCTGGCAAATGCTTGTTAGGGTGAAAACAATAGCTACCAGACAGGGTTTTTAAATGTTTCATATGATGCTCAACTTGTGATGTTAGCAACATGACCCATAGACATTACTTTGTTTCCAGCTTGGATAGGAAACTGCAACCAATCACTTGGTTTGCTGTACTTTACAGATCATCATTGCTCTTGGTGCTAAACAACCTTGACTGCTATAAAATAAATAAGTGAAAAAATTAGTAGGAATGACTTTATCATAATGTGATCACTGCCATAAAATTTGAATCCATTTATATTTGCATTGACAGAATTGAATTTGATTTAGCAATACCACTCTCTCTGTATGGGGGGTTATTTGGTGCTGACCTTGCAAATGTACTTGAAGTGTAACACTGACCTGTGACATAAATTGCATATACGTGGTGTGAATAAATATCACAAAGATAGAGCAGCTGGCTTTCTAAATTTGGCAACAGATTGTATATTCTCATTGCGCAATCCTTTAAATTTATAGCTTATGTCTGGGGGAACATATGCCAAACATCTCTGCAATTTATGTACCTTTTTTTGTATCCCTTTTTAACTTGTTCATGATTGAAGGTAAACCAAATTCTAATGCCTGAACACATTTTGCAACTTTGGCATGTGTTGGTAAAAGTGTACATATCCTTGCTACTACTTTATTGTATCAAGGTGAATTATACCCTTAGATTTTAATTTATATTTCCTGCCATTCTAACCCACCACCCATAATATCCAAATAGATAATCCTACTCCTCAAGTACAAAATCTTACTCTGTCATAAATGTACTTGGCTTTCAATTTTCTCTTGTGGATTGACACCACATACTACTTTTGTGGACTGAAAATGCAAGACTTGGTGTAAATTTTATGTGTTTAATTGATACTGTTTGTCATATTTACATATATACCTGCTGTGCCGTGATTCCAGTATCAAAATTTTCTGCCAGTGATTTTTCTTCAATGTTCCGCCTCATCACTTTTACAAGGGGCGGGGGTTGAGTGATTTTGATGAGGGCCAAAATATAATGGCTAGGTGACTGGATCAGAGCAACTCCTAAACCACATCTGCTGTGGGATGTTCATGGTCTGCAGTGGGTAGGACCTACCAAAAGTTATCCGAGAAGGGAAAACCGACGAACCGGCAACGGGGTCATGGGCAGCCAAGGCTCATTGATACACGTGGGTAGTGAAGGCTGGCCTTTGTAGTCCAGTTGAATAGAAGAGCTACTATAGCTCAGATTGCTGAAAACGTTAATTCTCATTTCGATAGGTGTAAGAACATACAAAGCATCGCAGTTTGTTGTGTATGGGGCTGCATAGCCACAGACTGGTCAGGATGCTCATGTTGACCCATGCCCAAGGCCAAAAGTGGCTACAGGGGGCATGTAGGCATCAGACGTGGATCATGAAGCAGAGGAAGTTGGCCTGGTCTGTGGATGGCTAGGTGCGTGTGCATTACTTACCTGGGAAAGGGATAGCATCAGAATGCATTATGGGAAGAAGGCAAGCTGGTGGAGGCTTAAAGGATTTGGTATTAATATCTTGGTGCCAGATACTACAGCATACCTTCAGATGGCTAGCGGTGTCCATGCCTTGGTCGGCCAGGGTTGTTTTGGTGGCAAAAGGGGACCTACTCAATATTAGATGATTGGTCATAATGTTATGACCGGTGTATATTAAACTGGTTATCTTGAAGGCCAATCACTGTATTTGCTTATAGTTCTGATATGAATGTTGTAACGCATAACTGAATTTTTCTATGCAGATAGTTATGCACTAAACAATCTTAATCGATTTAATCTTTGCATGAATTAATTATTTAGGAAAAGAAGTGGGATCCCCTTCTTATTAACTGGTGTACTTCCTACATTTTAAATGCTCACTGGTTACCCCCTTATCACATGCTGCATTCATTAATCAACTTCAGTAGTAGTGTACAGTCATTTTCTGTGAGCCATTAGAGTGCCTTGAAAAAGTATTCATACCACCTTGAAATTTTCCATATAAATTCAGCCATCCAAGTTTAGGAAACAAATACATTTTCTCCATAAAAAGGGAAAATAGTATTTTTAGTAGCTCACCAGTTTCAACAAGCCTTAAGTAACCATTTCCCACTAACTTGTGTGAAGGTGGATTGTTTATTAAATTGTAAGAAAATGTATGAACAGGACTTCAGGCTTTGTGAAAACTGCCATTTATAATGAGATTAAATTACACATAGGTAAACTGTATTTACTAATTGGTTGACTTCTGAAGGCAATTGATTCCACTAGATTTTAATTAGAGGTTTCGGAGTAAAGAGGGCTGAATACAAATGCATGCCACACTTTTCACATACAGGTGAAACTCGAAAAATTAGAATATTGTGCAAAAGTTCATTTATTTCAGTAATGCAACTTAAAAGGTGAAACTAATATATGAGATAGGCTCATTACATGCAAAGCAAGATAGTCCAAGCCGTGATTTGTCATAATTGTGATGATTATGGCTTACAGCTCATGAAAATCCCAAATCCACAATCTCAGAAAATTAGATTACATGCAATCAATAAAACAAGGATTGTACATAGAACAATATCAGACCTCTGAAAAGTATAACCATGCATATGTACTCAGTACTTGGTTTGGGCCCCTTTTGCAGCAATTACTGCCTCAATGTGGTGTGGCATGGAAGCTATCAGCCTGTGGCACTACTGAGGTGTTATGGAAGACCAGGATGCTTCAATAGCTGCCTTCAGCTCTTCTGCATTGTTCAGTCTCATGTCTCTCATCTTTCTCTTGGCAATGCCCCATAGATTCTCTATGGGGTTCAGGTCAGGCGAGTTTGCTGGCCAATCAAGCACAGTAATCCCACATTCATTGAACCAGGTTTTGGTACTTTTGGCAGTGGGGGCAGGTGCCAAGTCCTGCTGGAAAATGAAGTCCGCATCCCCATAAAGCTCATCTGCGGAATGAAGCATGAAGTGCTCCAAAATCTCCTGGTAGATGGCTGCGTTGACCCTGGACTTAATGAAGCACAGTGGACCAACACTAGCAGATAACATGGCTCCCCAAATCAACACAGACTGTGGAAACTTCACACTGGACTTCAAGCATCTTGCAGTGTGTGCCTCTCCATTCTTCCTCCATACTCTGGGTCCTTGGTTTCCAAATGAGATGCAAAAGTTAGTCTCTTCAGAAAAGAGAACCGCTGAGAAACAGACCAGGTCTGTTTTTCTTTACCCCAGGTAAGACGCTTCTGACATTGTTTGTTGTTCCGGAGCAGCTTTTGAAGCCCATGTCCAGGATCCGTCTGTGTGTGGTGGCTCTTGATGCACTGACTCCAGCCTCAGTCCACTCCTTGTGAAAGCCCCCAACACTTTTGAATGGCCTTTTCCTGACAATCCTCTCCAGGCTGCTGTCATCCCTACTGCTTGTGCACCTTTTTCTTCCACACATTTCCCTTCCACATAATGTTCTATTAATGTGCTTTGATACAGCACTTTGGGAACATCCAACTTCTTTTGCAATTACCTTTTGAGGCTTTCCCTCCTTTTATGGAGGGTGTCAATGATGGTTTTCTGCACAACTGTCAGGTCAGCAGTCTTTCCCATGATTGTGATTCCTACTGAACCAGACTGAGAGACCATTTAAAGGCTCAGGAACCCTTTGCAGGTGTTATGGCTTAATTAGCTGATTAGAGTGGGACACTTTGAGCCTAGAATATTGCACCTTTTCACAATATTCTAATTTTCTGAGATTGTGGATTTGGGGTTTTCATGAGCTGTAAGCCATAATCATCACAATTATGACAAATCACGGCCTAGACTATCTTGCTTTGCATGTATTGAGTTTATCTCATATATTAGTTTCACCTTTTAAGTTGCATTACTGAAATAAATGAACTTTTGCACGATGTTCTAATTTTTTGAGTTTCACCTGTATTTGTAAAAAAAACTTGAAAACCATTTATAATTTTCCTTCCTCTTCAAAATTATGTGCCACTTTGTGTTGATCTATCACAAAATCCCAATAAAATACATTTACGTTTTTTGGTTGTAACATGACAAAATGTGGAAAATTTCAAGGAGTATGAATACTTTTTCAATGTTTTGTACAGCAGTTTTCACAAAGCCTGAAGTCCTGCTCATACATTTCCTTACAATTTTTATAAAAAAACAATCCACTTTGACACAAGTTACTGGAAAACAGCTATTTTTAAGGCTTGTTGAAAATGAGCTACTAAAAATACTATTTTCCCTTTTTTATGTAGAAAATGTATTTTTTGTTTCTTTAAACTTGAATGGCTGAATTCATATTAGAGCAGTTTCTGAGGCGGCGTCCATCTTTTACTTTTGTTGGCAAAACACAGTAAATCATGTGTACACAGCAATGTGATGCAACACATTGAAACTATGCAGTTATCTCTGCTTATTTACAGATTACTAGCACAATCTTTCTGAAACCTCTCTTCATCAGTGCCAAGAAGGTCAGAACACCATCACCCCTGGGAATTAAAACACATGCCTCAATTCAGACTGGCTGAGAAAAAGGCTGCTAGTCCAGACTCTTAGAACTTCGCACTGCAATTATTAAAGGATAAGTTCACATTTTTAAAAAAGTAGTAAATTAACATTTTTTTTTTTGCTGGTAAAAAAAATGTTCATTTTACTATTTTTGTCTACAGGAGCCTGGAAAGCATTGCACCAGCAATCAGTAAATTGCTAATGCCATGCAGGGCTCCTGCAGATGTGTCTTAATATTTGCTTGCCTTACGGGATGTATAAGCAATCAGATATTCTGACAGGAAACTTAAATGAACTACCACAACACTCCACTGCACCGTGGTAGTTCACTAAAAACGACAAGCCAACAGCCACTTAGGCTATTGGGACTTGCAGTTCATTAATTTACAGAAGTCCATGAATGCATGATGCGCCTGCGTGGGCGGAGCCCTGCACAGCCACGCTGTTTTCAAATGTGACCTAGTACGGGGAGACAATCTGTCAGAGGGGGGGTTGGCTGCGGCTATGGGAACATGTTACATGTTCCACCCTAAAAACGGATGTAACCTGTTCTCAAAGGTTAACTTAAAATTGGTTGTAAAGGTTGAAGATTTTTTTACTTTCATTCTGTGCACGAAGGTAAAAAACCTGCTTTTTGCCGCTCACCCACAGCCCCCCACCCCCAATACTCGCCTGAGCCCCCCTCGGTTCAGCGGTGTGCAAGGGAGCCTCGGCTGTCTGTCTGCCTCTCTTCATTGGCTGAGACACAACAGCAGGAGCCATTGGCTCTGCAGCACAGGCATCATTCAGAAAATGCTTTGTATTTTCTAAATGAATGCAAAGCGTTCTCTGGCTGAGGTGGAGAGTGTGATATCACAGCCCTGCCTCCCCATGCTTTCCAGAGATTGCTTTGCATCAGGCTGACCGCTTGGCATGGGACCTGGAAGGAAATGGAGATCACTGTTGTAGCAGTGGCTACTTGCAGGGGCATTAGGCAGGTATAGTATATGCATAGTTATGTTGGTAATTGGAATGGATAATATTTGCTAACTATACAACATCTAGTGCAGATACAGTGCATCCAGAAAGTATTCACAGCGCTTAACTTTTGCCACATTTTGTTATGTTACAGCCTTATTCCAAAATGGATTAAATTTTTTTTCCCTCAACATTCTACAAACAATACCCCATAATAAAAATGTGAAAGAAGTTTGTTTTGAAATCTTTGCAATTTATTAAAAAGAAAAAAAAATAAACCCTCTTGTGCATAAGTATTCACAGTCTTTGCCATGACTCTCAAAATTGAGCTCTGGTGCATCCTGTTCCCACTGATCATCCTTGAGATCTTTCCACAACTTGATTGGACTCCACCTGTGGGAAATTCAGTTGATTGGACATGATTAGGAAAGGCATAAACCTGTCTATATAAGGTCCCACAGTTAGTGCATGTCAGAGCACAAGCCAAGCCATGAACTCCAAGGAATTGTCTGTAGTCCTCCGAAACAGGATTGTAGCAAGGCACAGATCTGGGGAAGGGTACAGAAAAATTTCTGCAGCATTGAAGGTCCCAATGAGCACAGTGGCCTCCATTATCCATAAATGGAAGAAGTTTAGAACCACCAGTAATCTTCCTGCCTGGCCAAAATGAGCAATCGAGGGAGAAGGGCCTTAGCCAGGGAGGTAAGCACATGATGGTCTCTCTGTAAGAGCTCCAGCGTTTCTCTGTGGAGGGAGAACAACCATCTCTGCAGCACTCCACCAATCAGGCCTGTATGGTAGAGTGGCCATACGGAAGCCACTCCTCCATAAAAGGCAAATGGCAGCCCGGCTAGAGTTTGCCAAAAGGCACCTGAGGGTCTCTCAGACCATGAGAAACAAAACCCTCTGGTCCGATGAAACAAATATTGACCGCTTTGGCCGGAATGCCAAGCGTCCTGTCTGGAAGAAACCAGCTACCGCTCTCCACCTGGCCAATACCATCCCTACAGTGAAGTATGATGGTGGCAGCATCATGCTGTGGGGATGTTTTTCAGCGGCAAGAACTGGGAGACTAGTCAGGATCAAAGGAAAGATGAACGCAGCAATGTACAGAGACATCCTTGATGAAAACCTGTTCCAGAGCGCTCTGGACTTTAGACTGGGACGACGGTTCATCTTTCAAACAGGACAATGAATTGAATCCATTTTGGAATACGGCTGTAACATATGTGACAAAAGTTAAGGGCTGTGAATACTTTCTGGATGCACTATAGATAGCGAAATATATTTTTATGGATGCACAAGTGTAGATGTTTGGATGTCACAGACATATGCCTGTTCACGCACTTGGCAACAGCCTCAATGCAGGCCTGATCTCATGAGAATAGTAACAAATTGCCAAAGTAGCTTAATCCAACTCAACCTTTTTTGAAAATGGTTGAATTGGGGGGATAGTGACTTTCCTGTTCAGTGTGTGTGTGTGTGTGTGTGTGTGTGTTTTGGTTTCTTGTCTGTTTGTTTCATGAGGCTCATTCTTTTCTTTTTTTAGATGGACCATATGGGATATTTGCAGGCAGAGATGCTTCTAGAGGACTTGCAACATTTTGCCTCGATAAGGAGGCACTTAGAGATGAATATGATGATCTTTCAGACCTCAATGCTGTGCAAATGGAAAGTGTTCGAGAATGGGAGATGCAGTTTAAAGGTATTCATTTTGTATAATTTTGGATTTTAAAGCACTTGTTTGGCAGCAAAGGAAATGTGATTTTTTTTTTTTTTTTTTTTTTTTTTTTTTTTTTTTTTTTTTTTTTTTTAGGAAAAACTGAAAACAATTTTATATAGATATTTTCTACTTTTTACATGTAGCAAGCTGGCAGTTTGTGGACTTCATTTTCCCACAAATTCCTGTTTGGAGTAAAACACTGTTTTTTAGGAAGGTCAATAGCTCAAACCAAAATTCACACAAACAAGTGATGCAATGCTTCATGTTCCTTCCTTGTGCTGTGATCAGCTCTGTCCAAATTACAGTCAGATTGTGAGGGAGCTTGAAGCCAAACCACTTTTGTGTGCTGTTTAGGAAACCCGTAGGGCCCAAGTGTAATATGCTTCTAAATCGGTTATATATGGTTGCTAAAGCTCTCAAAACGTCTGCAAATATCTCTGCTCAGATGTGAATGCAGCCTTAAAGAAGCATTTTTTCATTCTACCAGAGATTGGTAGCTTTTTACTACCAAAAACGCATCTTATTGGTCCTGGTCCAAGTTAGATTTTGATACAGGATTTATATGGCACCAACAGTTTGATCCAATTCAAGGCAAGAGGGTTGGGAGGGCCCTGCATCTGCAAGCGCTTACAGCCTAAAAGGAAAGGGTTAGTGGTACAAAACGGTAATAACGGTGTGGGGATGGGTTGATAGAGAAGATAAGAGTTTGGCAATGGGATAGGCTTCCATAAGAAATGAGTTATCAGGGAATGCTTACAGACAGAGTAAGTATTTTACGTAACTGCAAAGTAGGAGATAGGTGAACAGATTGGGGCAGGGCCATGTTCTGGAGGTGACAGTATCTAACCAACCTCTGCCCAAAATCTTTATTTTGACCCTATGGGCAGATTTTGCTTTCAGGGTAGAGCAGGTTGTTGACAACCCAAGGGTTATAACTATCTGTTTAAAAACAAGCCACAAAATGTAAGTCAATTTTCATCTGCCCAAATGAAAATAAATCTCCTATGGATTTAATGGTTAAGAGTTTATTGAAGGTTATCAAATCTTTAAACATACCTGTGTTATGGTCTGCGGTCTTTTCATTTACATCTTTGCTAATAGCCTATGCACAGTGTTTGCTACATTAAAGGCATGTCTCTGGTGAGAACTCGGTTGTCAATATACTTTTGTCAGCTCTGAACCTAATTTTCAGCCCCTAAAATGGCTGTTCTCATAGCTGATCATGTGTGGAGCATCATGGAAACTGTAGATCTTAATAAAGATTTAAGATTGTGCCATATTCGTCTGTAAAAGAATAGAAAAGTTACGTGCCATTATAAAAGATGTACCCCCTCTTCATACTGTCTATAAGAAGCAGGTTGCAGGCCACTTGGATGTGCTGACTACAGCCCTGTATAGGTTGATGTTGTGCAGCCCCATAAACAGCCGTCACCCCACACTAGAAGCTACTGTATGTAAACTGGTTTCTAACAATTGCTAGATATCCCAAAGAGTAATAGGAACAAACCTTTTTAAACCTCTTCTAAGGCAATTGTTTTGTTATTATTTAAAATGTTTTTGGCATCTGTAATTTATGATTTCACATCTGTCTGATTTTCCTTTTAACAGAGAAGTATGATTATGTTGGCCGATTATTGAAACCTGGAGAAGAGCCATCTGAATACACAGATGAGGAAGATGTTCGGGATCATTCAAAACAGGATTGAACTGTGTAAACCAAAGTCAGGGGCCTTTTAAGAATCTGCAACCTGTTACTTCCCACCAACACCCATGGACATCTTGGGTGGAATGTGTTCTCAACACTATTGCCAGATTTTGTACGAAGAAATCAGAATGATGACTTGAGGGTCTGTGAAAGATTTTAATACTAGCATTCTAATCTAAACTGCCAGCCATTTTTCTCCCCCGACACACAGTTGCTGTATCTGTGTAAGGAATCTTGGTCCAGGAGTACAATTTTGTGGGAAACCTGTGTATAGCTATACCTGTGTTGTATATGACAACTGTCAGCAGTAGCTCCATAATCCCCTGGTAGCCTGCACACCTAGCCAAGCGGTTTTCTACCATGGTACTGGCAGATGGTGATTAGAGGGCTTGAGGAGAGCATACGCATTGTGGTATCTTGGGTCTTTATCACTTTTTGACTCTTGTTAGTCTGCACTACTTAAACCAATGTTTTCAAGTGAAGTCCTCAAATTTGTATGTACATTTTCACTAGCAATTCCAGGTATTTGGTGTATTGGTGTGACAGTTCACCGCCAATCCTCAGGTATCCCCAACATGTCATATTTTTCACACTAGATCCAACTGTAATGATTACTTACCTGTGACACTGAATACATCTGGGGCTCATTTTTTTTTTTTCACTATTTAATGAGTTATAGACCTGGAACAAATATGAGGGTCTGGAGTTTTGACTCTTGGCTGCATGCATGTTCTAGGCTTTTGACTCTGTAACTGAGTAATAAGGTAGAGATGTGAATGATAGCATAGATGCATAAACGCAGGCTGGCGACGTTACTTTACCATCTTCTATTGGGGCAGCTTCTCTTTAAATGGGTTGGTCCATCCCTACCATACTTTTTAACTATAGGATGCAATCTGCTGATTTCTGTCACCTTCACTTCTATTCCCTGTGTACTTTTAGTGGTGAGATCTCTGGTATCTGTCTCTCTAAACACTGCTTTAGTATGAAGAATGTTCCCACATCTTACAATTGTAATGAAAATATAAAACGTAACAGAGAGCAGAACCTCCTTTTTATAATGGCTGTAACAGGTGCAAGGAACTGAGAACACCCAGTTGCAGACTTCTTGCAAGTGACAGAATATTTCAAGGTGGGAAGCAACTGAGTGCGAACTACCCTGCACTAAAATACAATTTTAGGTGGCCACATCTTTAAAGAAATATTGTCAACATAAATTGTTGGGTGTATTTAAGATTTTTCCCTCCACGGTCAGACTGGCTTTGTGCCAACTTTGTCTAGTGATTTAAAGAGATTTTTTTTTTTTTTAATCCAATTGTATTGAAGGCAACATTTTCCAGCAAATGGTAGGATAGTGTTAGTCTGGACTCATGAAATCAATATGAACCACTTTGCTGCTGTTGAGGCCTTTTAACACATTGATGAAGCATACCACAGTCTTCTGCAGCAGCACAGTTGTTCCCTATGTGCCTTACTTCTTGTAAAGACTTGAATCGCTTTAAGGGAAATCATACCCAATATGTATTAGTTCAAGGTCACAGCTTTGATACTGAAGTCGGTGTTCTGTGTTGACTGGAAAACCTTGATAATGTTCTCTGTAAATAGAAAGGGGGGGGAAAGAATCTTCAGTATTACTGCCATATATATATATATATGTTCATATACGTTAAGGTAGCATTCTAATGGCCAAAAGCACCCCTTCTTGTCCATGGCACTGCTTTATTTTGCTCAGAAAAGTTCAGTCTTCATGTTTATGTGGAGTAGTGAGTATGCTTGGGAGTGTGTATGGATGTGAGAGATGTGTTGAGGAAACTGTAAATAAGGGTACCATTTTAATAAAGCATGTACATTAAACCAAATCTGTGTCCCTTTCTATGAGCTTTGAGGATGGAAACTGCTAGCAGTATCATACCTTTATGTATTTTGTGGAATGACATTTGTGCACAGTAGATGGACTATCCAGAATTTGAATAAACTGCTTTGATATGATTTTCAGCTAGTTTGCTGCGCTGATTTATGAAAGCACTCTAAATTTACTTTCTAGATGGACTATTTTACATAAAATGCATTGGTTTCACTAACCTATGAATAGGTTTGCATGTTGTATCTCCTGAGGTATCTAAATGGCCCACACCTATAGCAAGGGCATTATTAAACTTTATTTAGAGCTTCGCAGTTTCTCATTTGCATAGGCAGATTTTTGGTTAACCTCCCTGGCGGTCTGATTCTTTCCAATTTTTGGTGCTGAAAGCGGTACCATTTTTTTGCATGGAAATATGTAGTTTTTTTTATTGTAGGCTGTAATTTTTAGGAATAACTCACTGAAATCTGTCCGAACAAAAGTCTAGTAAACATCCCGGGTAGGATAAAATTTGAAACCCGAAATCATAAATTATAATTTAATAAATAATCACAAAAAATAATATAATAATACATTTAATTCAATAATATAATCAAACCAAAAACACTGAAATTTGAAATATAGCGCCACAATAAATTCGCACATTGCTGAGCAAAGTCCCAAAATCGTTTTCAGTGTCTGATGACGAATTTCCCCACAAATCATTATCACTCAATTCTGCAAGTGGTTCTGATTTACTATCGCTGTTCTCTAGCTGATCTAAACCGCTTTTGACCTAAAGGGACACTTTTTGGACGCCATGGACGTTTCTCAGTTTCCAGGCAGAAAGAACAGACAAAATGCAGGCAGGGCGCAGAACACAGCACTAGGGACAAAATGTATGTGAAATTGGTTGAGACAGCAATGTTTTACTATGTAAAATGTAAAAAAAAAAAAAAAGACATTTTTTAAAATTTTTAAATTTCCCGGCGACGGTGCCCGTACGTCCCGACGTCACAGGGACAGGACACAGAAGCCGGATGCCGGCATCGGCCGGAGGAGATGGCCGGGGACGCTGCAGGGGACACATCGTGGGAGCGCAGGGTAAGGTAAGTGAAGAACACATGCCAGAGCAGTGCCGCATGGTAAGCCCGAGTGTAGCTCGGGGTTACCGCTCTTGGTACTGAAATATTACCCCGAGCTACACTCGGGAATACCGCCAAGGAGGTTAAGGTGAAACATGGCCAAAATTAAAACTTACATATTTGATACAGTCTGCCACTAACATTAACACAGCAGTGTGTTGCAATCACCGCATTTTCCTTCTACATCACTCCAAGGCATCCCCTTGCTTTTGTTAAATGTTGCCAATTATTGCTTATTTTACACCCACTCAATGACTGGATTTATTTTTCATGGCATTGACAACAAAAAAATTTAGTTTAACAAAGTTCTCCTTTTTAAGGTATGCTCAGAGGGTTAACTCTGTCTTTTTTTAGTCTGGTTTTTTTTTTGGAAAAACATGCAATAGAATTATGAACAATCTATAACAACCTTTGTGAAAGAGACTGCTCACATGTCTTTTGTAACTTGGGAGCAGTCTCTGTAACATATAGGCATTAATTGTGAAGTCCAGTTTTAAAGTAAAAAGATAATTACCCTAAGCCTCGTTTTATACCAGTGTACAAAGAAGTGAGTTGTTCAAAAGCACAAAGAAAACCTTTTGTTCTCTATGTGCCCTGTTCACACCACAACACTAGTATCATGCGCAGATTTTTTTTTTTTTTCTACAATATAAGCCGATACCAGCATTTTTCAAAAAGTAGGATTTTTTTAGCTTACAATTTTTTTCCCCCCCCAAAGGTTAACCACTTGCCTACCAGGCACTTATACCCCCTTATTTACAAGGCCAATTTTCAGCTTTCAACGCTGCCGCACTTTGACAATTGCACGGTCATGCAACATTGTACCCATATGAAATTTTGTTCTCACAAATAGAGCTTTCTTTTGGTGGTATTTAATCGCCACTGGGCGCTTTACTTTTTGCGCTATAAATAAAAAAGGTGCAAAAAATTTGGAAAAAAAAAAAAAGTTTCTTTGTTTCTATTATAAAATTTTTCAAACAGGTAATTTTTCTCCTTCACTGATGTGCATTGATGAGGCAGCACTGATGGGCACTGATAGGCGGCACTAATGAGGTGTCACGGATAGGCGGCACTGATAGACAGCACTAATGAGGTGTCACGGATAGGCGGCACTAATATGCAGCACTGATAGATGGCACTGACTGGCGGCACTGAATGGCACAACCGCTGGGCACTGACTGGCAGCACTGCTGGGCTGCACTGGTGGGTGGCACTGCTGGGCACAGGTAGGTGGCACTTCTTGGCACAGGTGTGTGACACTGCAGAGTGGCACAGGTGGGGGCACTGCTGGGCACTTGTCAGTGCCGATCCTCGCTCTGGCAACTGCCGGTTCTCGGCAGTACTTTCCTCACGATCTGCAGCCGAGAACCGGCACTTGCATTTCCCTCTGATCAGCGTGTCATTGGACACCGCTGATCAGGTGGTAAAAGGCCACTGTGATTGGCCTTTTACCACATCACGTGATCAGCTGTGTCCGTAGGACACAGCGATCACGGAGATCGCCGGGTGTGCGCCCCCTGGGGCGCGCAGGAGAGCGCGTTCTGGTGGGACGTCATACGACGTCCACCCAGAACTGGCCGGCCGCAGTGCAGCCGTCATTCGGCTATCTGCGGTCGGCTACTAGTTAATACAGTCACCATATAACACCTTACACCCAGCATCCCTAGTAGTTTTGTGGAGAAGCATTACCAAGGGCAAAACAAAAAACAGGAGTGGGGCCTCTGTCTCTCAATGGATTCCCTGAAATATAATTTACTGTAACTACAACAATCTTCTTTATTGCGGTATATAGAAATTGTGAAAGTCAGGACATATAAAATCAGTCCAATTGAGGGGTGGACAATAATTAAAGGTTTATAAAAAGGTTATGGGAACTGTCTAAAGTGAAGCCCTCAGCAAGAGTGGGAAAGTTGCCAATAAGCAAAGTAATTCATATGAAATTGAACAACCGCATCAAACATATGTCTTACGAGCCCCATAATTCTTTGTTGCTGATGATACTTTGATAACAAGAAGACAACGCCTTTCGGAGACATAAATCCCCCTTCATAAAGGCTGAAAAACAAAATCTTCAATTAATGACAATGGAACTGGGAAATAAAATTAGTACAAGCAAATAGACTATGCAGGATCAACCTGATGCTCAAGACCTACAAAGCAGAGATTACTACCAAGGGGAAATGCTTCACCTGAAGGAGCACTGAGCCTGAATAAACTGGCTTCAAGCCCCACAGTGCGATTTAGGCTCTAGGGGCCTACGAGTATCTGCTGCCAAAGTAGATGAAGGAAAAGAGCAAATTCTGCTGTAGACTGGCGTTGAGGCAAAAGCACTCTGGCCACCCATAGCATTGCTAATCATGGAGTCAAGAGTAGGTCCAAAGAGGCGATATCTCTTTTAGGATCAATTGAGTTGGCTACAGCATCAGCAGCCCAACTATGCAGCAGAGTATAGCATCAAGTTAAACGCTTGGGATATTGATCTGGTCAGTTACATAGCAGAGGGGGTTGTTTATCTGTTTTAGCTGCTTTGGCGTTAATGAAATTAACAGGTGCACTAGATTGGCAACAATGAGATGATCCCCAAAACAGGAATGGTTTTACGGGTTGAGGCCACTGACATTTCTTTCCCTACTCATCTTTCCTGACTGTTTTTCACTAGGTTTGCATTTGGCTAGGGTCAGTTTCACTACTGGTAGCATGAGGCAATACCTGGACCCTACAGAGGTTGCACAGGCAGTCCAACTCCTCCAGGATGGCACATCGATATGTGCCATTGCCAACAGGTTTGCTGTGTCTCCCAGCACAGTCTCAAGAGCATGGAAGAGATTCCAGGAGACAGACAGTTACTCTAGGAGAGCTGGACAGGGCTGTAGAAGGTCCTTCACCCATCAGCAGGACCGGTATCTGCTCCTGTGGCAGTGCTCATCCTGTTCCTCCTTGGACAGAGCCCTACAAAATGACCTCCACCAGGCCAATGGTGTGAATGTCTCTGACCAATCAGAAAAAGACTTCAGGAGGGGGGCCTGATGTCCTCTAGTGGGCCCTGTGCTCACAGCCCAGCACCATAGAGCTCGACTGGCATTTTCCATTGAACACCAGAATTGGCAGGTCTGCCACTGGTGTCCTGTGCTTTTCACAGATGAGAGCAGGTTCACCCTGAGCACGTGACAGACGTAAAAGATTCTGGAGAAGCCGTGGAGAACGTTATGCTGCCTGCAACATCGTTCAGCATGACCGTTTTGGTGGTGGGTCAGTGATGGTCTGGGGAGGCATATCCATGGAGAGACACACAGACTTCTACAACCTAGGCCATAGCACCCTGACTGCCATTAGGTATTGGGATAAAATTCTTGGACCCATTGTCAGACCCTACACTGGTGCAGTGGGTCCTTGGTAAATGGAGAAGAAAGAGAAGTGCGCCAGACTAAGTGCAGTATGAATATAAAAGTTTATTGCACACAAGATTATAAAAACTCACAAGACGTGGGTAGATATCAGGCATCAATATATAAGGAGGAGGATGTCATCTGTGCTGCACCTCACAAATGGATGGCTGTAATGTCAAGGTGTTGCGTGGCTGGCGCTCTAGGCGGGTCCCACAGGAGGAAGCGAGGATGGCAGGCGCAGTAACCGGGAGTCGTGGCGCAGATAAGAACTGGGATCCAGGGCAGGCACTGCTGATCTCTCACATCAGCGTGGGTACAGTAGCCAGCTTGAGGCACATCCAAGATGGCCACCGGGCAGGAAATGACATCAGAACGTTGCTGGGAATCCTCCAAGGGGGTGGTGACGCGTTTCTAGGCAACCTGCCTTTTCATCAGACCTGATTGGCTAGTGGAATGAGCTTTGGTCCTTGGTTCCTCCTGGTGCACAATGCCTGGCCTCGTGGTGAGAGTATGCAGGCAGTTCCTGGAGGATGAAGGAATTGATACCATTAAATGGTCCCCATGCTTGCCTGACCTAATCCAATCTGGGATATTGTGTTTTGGTCCATCTGACACCGCCAGGTTGCACCTCAGTCTGTCCAGAAGCTCAGTGATGTCCTGGTCCGGATCTGGGAGAAAACACCCCAGGACACCATCCGTCATCTCATTAGGAGCAAGCAAACTACTGAGTACCATTTTGAGTTGCAATGAAATTTCAGCAAAATGGACTAGCTTGTTGCATAATTTTTTCCACTTTGATTTTCATGGTGTCTTTGAATTCAGTCCTCTGTAGGTTGATAATTTTCATTTCCATCAAATGATGGGGTATCCTTACATTCCCAACACATTACCCAGTCCATATCAATATAGATATCCAGCATGATATTTTTCCCTTTTGAGATTTGATGTGTTTTCAAAGTGTTCCTTTAATTTTTTTTGAGCAGTATCCATAGTCCCATGCCAAACACAAGCTTAGATGCTTGCAACAAGACATTGCAACTTGAGCACAAGGCTTCAAGCTCTAGCCCTTCTATGAAATAGGGGCCTACCCCAGAGGTGGAGGAATCACTTTTAGGGGAATCTACCTTTTGGACATCAATTGACAGACCAAGGTTACCATCAAGGAGGGGCTCTACCTGTTAGTGGAATCCTGAAAGGTGAGCACATCCTCAACCAGTCTAGTGATATTCCCATTAAGGTGGGTTACCTATGTTCATGGTGACAACAGACTAATTTACATATTCCCTTTCAAATGAGTAAAGTTCCATCACACTCAGATGGGGCCCAAGACTCTTGGATAGTCTGCATAGAAGAATGAGTCTAATAGTGGATGTAATGGAAAGGACTTAGTAGCTGTACGAGTTCTGAAAGACCCAAGGCTTGCAACAGCAGTCTTTTCTGGGTCTTATGCAGGCCATAAACGAGTCGAAAATCAGCTGATTGAAAAAAAAAAAAAATGAAAAATTGGTCGTTCGATCTGCCAATGTTACCGGTAAAAAAAAAAAAAAAAAAAATCGGCCAATTTTCATTACGTCTATGGCCGGCATTAACCCCATAACTTCTGTCCCTTGCAGAGACAAGGAAGCACACCATACAATGTGACAGCAATACATAAGAAGAATTCCAGTCCGCTATTATATTTTATATGAAAGTCTTACGGTTGCAACAAATATATCCATTTGTATCAAAATAAAAAAAATCTGTATCCAAATAAAAACATTTTATTTGCCTACAAATGGATACATTTGTTGCAACTGCAAAACTTTTTCATATAAAATATAATAGCGGACTGGAATTCTTCTTCTAGGTCACGGCTCATGCGCAGATTTTTTATCGGTGAAACGATCGGCCAATTTGCCCATCATTGCCGGGAAAATCGGGCAATTGTCAAAATCGGCCGCAAATTTTCCAACATGCCCGATAAAATGTGCAAAAACCCCAAAAAACGGCTAACCAATTAACCCACTAACGGTTTGAAAATCGGCCGTTTTTTTTTTTCAGCTGAAAAATTGGCAGATTTTCAACCCATCTCTGGCCGGCATTAACAAAGACATGTTGTGTCCGCACAGCAGTATGCAATTGTGCGAAGTGAGACAAGGCCTCAGGTATACACAATCCTAGCCCTTCAGGAGCAAAAGTGGCATGGTTCTTCCTCCAAGCCTAATAGCAGGAAAGTGAATGGTAAATCCACTGGTGATAGAAGTTTTGAAAAGGCACCTCACAGTGCAAACAGCTTTCGATACTTAAAGCGGAACTTTAGTCAGAAAATTAAATCTTGCTAGATCACTTCAGGCTGGCCCCTTTAAAAGGTATGACTATGTAAAATATAAAAAATGAAGTGTCTATACTGTGTAAAATCCAGTAATACAATTGTCTTGCGTTGCTCTCCATTTTTTAGGCACTGCTGAATTTGTAGAGGCTAATCTGCTGCCAGCCTTAAAGCAGAAATTAACCCTCATCCTTTACAGCCAAGGAAGCTACTTCTGTTTGGTCTGCAACTGCCACGGTACTGCACCTCTGATCAGCTATGACACCAGCCATTTGATGGTTTGGTTGAGGACACAAAAATGTGGTTTTATTTAAACCACTAAATCGATGGGTTAAGTTACGCTTTATGATTTACTGCTGTTCAGGGGCTCTGGGCTTCAGCAAAATCCCAGCTAGAAGAAACAGGAGCAATGCTGGAGGCAATTTATAGCGCACACTAATTTTGGTTGCATTAAAGTACATTATTTTCTAAGTAGTTATGGGTAAAGTTCTGCTTTAAAGTATAGCCAAAGCTCTTTTAGCCATATGTCTCCTGTGAGTCACAGGAATGCACTTACAGTGCGGAAAATAATTATTTGATCCCCTGCAGATTTTGTAAGTTTGTCCACTTACAAGAAAATTAAGAGTCTATAATGTTTATCATTGGTGTATTTTAAATGATAGAGACAGAATATCAACCACAAAAATCCAGAAAAAACATGATACAAATGTTATTTTATTCACTGAACTGCAATTCAACTTATAAGTATTTGATCCCCAAGCAAAACACGACTTCGTACTTGGTGGATAAATCCATGTTGGCAAGCACAGAGGTAAGATGCTTCTTGTAGTTGGTTACCAGGTTTGCACACATCTCAGGAGGGATTTTAGTCCACTCTTTACAGATCTTCTCTAAATCCTTAAGGTTTCTTGGCTGTCACTTGGCAACTCAAAGTTTCAGCTTCTTCCATAAATTTTTGATAGGATTAAGGTCTGGAGACTGGCTAGGTCACTCCATGACCCTGATGTGCTTCTTCTTGAGCCACTCCTTTGTTGCCTTGACGGTATGTTTTGGGTCATTGTCATGCTGGAAGACCCATCCACCACCCATCCAGTGTTCTGGTTGAGGGAAGGTGGCTCTAATCCAAGATTTTACAATACATGGCCCCGTCCATTAGCCCCTTCATGTGGCAAAGTTGGCCTGTACCTTTAGCAGAGAAACAGCCCCAAAGCATAATGTTTCCTCCTCCGTGCATGACTGTAGGGATGGTGTTCTTAAAGTCATAGTCAGCATTTTTCTTCCTCCAAACATGTTGAGTTAATGCCAAAAAGCTCAATTTTGGTCTCTTCTGACCACAGCACTTTCTCCCAGTCCTTATCTGAAACATGTAGATGCTCATTGGCAAACTTCAGACGGGCCTGTACACGTGTCTTCTTGAAGAGGGGGACCTTGCGGATCCTGCAGGATTTCAATCTAGGTCAGCATATTGTGTTATCAATGGTTTGTTTGGTGACTGTGATCCCAACTGCCTTGAGATCATTCACAAACTCCTCCTGTGTAATTCTGGGCTGATCCCTCACTTTTCTCAGGATCATTCTTACCCCATGAGGCAAAATCTTGCATGGAGCTCCAGACTGTGGGCAATTGATGGTTATTTTGTATTTCTTCCATTTGCAAATAATCGCTCCAACAGTTGTCTCCTTCTCACCAAGCATCTTGCTGATGGTCTTGTAGCCCATTCCAGCCTTGTGCAGGTCTACAATCTTCTCTATGATGTCCTTTGACAGCTCTTTGGTCTTGACCATGGTGGAAAGGTTTGAACGGAAGAAAGATTCTGTGGACAGGTGTCTTTTATACACATGACGAGTTGCCATTAGGAGATTAGTGCTGCCAATTCAAGAAGGTACTGTGTACCACATAAGCACATAGCCAGTATGTGGGAGCCAGCATTATTGTTGGTTGGTAGATCAAATACTTAATTTTACTCACTAAACTGCAACTCAATTTAGAACATTTGTATCGTGTTTTTTCTGGATTTTTTGTTGATATTCTGTCTATCATCATTTAAAATACACCTATGATAAAAATTATAGACTTTTTTTTGTTTGTAAGTGGGCAAACTTAAAAAAGCTGAAGGGGATCAAATAATTATTTTCCCCACTGTAGTTCTGTGACCCAGATTCAGCTGACTGCAGGCTAAAGTCACAGAGACAGTCCAGGCTTGGCAGAGATCCTGACAATAATGTCAGGATCTGCCCATATGCCTGACTGATTGCTGGCTCAGCCCCTCAGTGCACCCCTGAGAGCTTGAGTCAGTTGATCCTGCCCCCTCCACAGTCCAGCACTCCAGCGAGCGCTGTAGAAGCAGAGCACAAAGCGGTGACTGACAGTCGCGCAGAATGGGCCTGAACTGAGAAACCAGCGTTCTTTAACTGCTTGCTGACCACAAGGCAGCTCTCCTGCGCTGGATCACCTAGTACCTGATATGTGATCCAGCTCTTCTGGGTAGGGGGTGCACACACCTGCCACCCCATCTGTGCTGTGATTAGACATAGCACAAGCTGAGCAGCGGTGACTGGCAAAGAGGCTGACAGGGCAGAGCTCTGTATGTAAGCTGTGACAGAGAGCAGAACTATTATTTTATTTTTGTGTTTTGTTGAACTCAGTGTGTCAAGCAGTCAGCTAGTCTGCTTAATTAAATCTAGGAGTTCCTGTGCCCCGCAGGAGGTGGGAGATGAGGTTGATCTCAGCAGGAGGCACAGACTGCACAATGTCCTGTAGCTGGATAAAGCCAGTGGTGTCAGCCCCACATGTTTGAGGTTTTTCGAATTAAAGGGACAATATAATATTCCTATGCTGGCAGAAAGGCGCAGACCTTTTTCTGAGTTTACTCCTGTGATGAACACACAGGAGCTGAGGGCTGCAAGTGAGAAAGATAGTCTTGTATGGGTTGTGCTGTGCTTTCTGAACTGCTGGGACTTGTAGTTTTATATGGTCTATGTGGCTTCCTGGACACTGCTCTCCCTGCCCGTTGCCTGTGTGGTCTTGAAGCTGCGGCCAGGAGAACACAGCCCTCATAGACTTTGCTGTGCCTGGATGGATTGTTGCTTTTGACTGTGAACCTAACCCTATTCTGCCTAGAACCCATTGCCTGCCAGAGTCCGCCTTTCTGCTATGTGCCAAGCCAGACTTAACCCATTGCCTGCCAGAGTCTGCCTCCCAGCGGTGTGCCAACCTGGACTTAATCCTTGCCCGCCTCGCTGTTGTGGGCTCAGACGGTGCTACGGACTAACCTGCTTGTTGCCTACCAGAAGTCAGTGCTCCTCTTCGTGTGGCCCCACCCTGTGGTGCGGACTTAACTGTTATTTTGCCATAACCTTGCTATATACATAAAGTGCCCTCAAAATCACTCAATAAAAGCCTTGTGTGTCCCACTGCTTTCCGCATGTGTTCTATTCCCCCCACACTTCCTTCACATAAGCAATATAGAACTCTACCCTGTCAGTTGGGATGTGCCAATTTTTTGTTTCCTTGCAAAGCAGGGAGTAAAACCCAGCTGATCCCCTAGTAAAAAGCACCACACTGTATATAAACACAGACACACTTAGCATGGTTAGGCATCCACTTAACCCTTTGATCACCCCTAGATAACCCCTTCCCAACCAGTGTCAGTACAGTGTATATTATTGGCACTGATCACTGTATTAGTGTCACTGGTTACCACAAAGTTTTAGTTAGTGTCAGAATGACCGCCGTACTATTCCAGTCCTATGATAAGATGCTGATCGCCACCATACTAGTATATTTAGTTATTAATACGCAATTGAAAATTACAGTATATATATCCCATAGTTTTCAAGATGTTATACTTTTTGCACAAACCAATCAATATACACTTAAGATTTTTGTTTTTTTTTAGCAAAAATATATAGCAGAATACATTTTGGCCAAAATCTATGTTTTATAGCACAAAGTAAAAGTTTTGTTTTTTTTCAAAATGGGTCAGTCTTTTTTTGTTTATAGCGTAAAGTGGCGATCAGATATATTTTTTCACAAAAAAAAAAAATTGTATCAATTTCACATGGGTACAGTGTTGCATGACTGCGCAATTGTCAGTTAAAGTAACGCAGTTCGGTATAGCAAACAATGGCCTGGTCAGGAAGGGGCTAAAATCTTCCAGAGAGCAAGTGGTTAAATGCTCAGTTTTCATATTAGAGCTGGAGGGGGGCAGCTGCATCATCGGATCGATGCCGCAGCCATCTGTTTGAGTAAGTTTCCCCCCCCCCCCCCCCCACACTTGTTTTTTAAAGTGGTAGCACACTTGCACTTACAGGTAGGCTTAATAAAGCTTGCCTGTAGGTAACAAGGAATATATTTTAAACATGCACCGTTTAGGAGATATTCACCATTTCTGCAGCCTGTGGTGCCACAAGTACATGCGTACTGCACTTTCAGAGAGCTGTGCTGTGATCGTAGATCCTGTGTGTGTGCTTGGAAGCAACATTAGCACAGCTCAGCCATTCAAACACCCGGAATCTGCAAACCCAGAAGGAAAAAAAAAAAAAAGAGTGAATATGAAAACCTATGAGCAGTGATAGCAATGCTGGAGGGCTTCATTTTAAGGCAAATCTTTCATAATGCATACTAGCACATTATGCTCTTAACTTGCAAGGGGAAGGTTTTTTTTTTCTTTTTCTTCTTGTTTGTTAAAGATTAAGTTCATCTTTAAATTCCAGCTCTCCTATTAATATACCATTAATGTACATCTGTTGCAGAAAAATAAAAGCTCTCTGACTTTTAGAACAAGGTCTTACCTTAGCCCCTGCTGTGTTCATAGAAAACTTCATAACTTCTTGGTATGTATATTTGGCACATTGAAACTAGCAAGACACAGGTTTCAGTTCACCAGCTGACCTCATTGAACACACACACACACACACACACACACACACACACACACACACACACAATTACCAAATCATTAGATTCAGATGTTCCAATCACCTCCATGGCCACAGGTGTATAAAATCAAGCACCTAGCCATGCAGACTGCTTCTACAAACATTTGTGAAAGAATGGGTCGCCCTCAGGAGCTCAGTGAATTCAAGCGTGGTACCGTGATAGGTTGCCACCTGTGCAATAAGTCCATCCATGAAATTTCCTTGCTACTAAAAACATTCCATGGTCAACGGTTGGTGATATTGTAACAAAGTGGAAGCAACTGGGAACAAAATCAACTCAGCCACAAAGTGGTAGACCACATAAAACAACAGAATGGGGTTAGCACATGAAGTCGCCAACTGTCTGCAAAGTCAATAGCTAATGACCTCCAAACTTCATGTGGCCTTCAGATTAGCACTTCGTTGGAGCTTCATGGAATGGGTTTCCATAGCGGAGCAGCTGCAACCAAGCCTTACATCACCAGGTGCAATGCAAAGCACACTGCCACTGGACTCTACAGCAGTGGAGATGTTCTCTGGAGTGACGAATCGCGCATCTGTCTGGCAATCCAATGGACATGTCTGCAGTCAGGCAAGTACCGCTCTCCTGGCAACCACCAAACCCATTGGGCCAAGTGTAAAGTTTGGTGGAGGGGGGATTAGGGTATGGAGTTGTTTTTCAGGGGTTGGGCTTGGCTCCTTTGTTCCAGTGAAGGAAGCTCTAAAGACATCAGCATACCAAGATATTTTGGACAATTTCATGCTCCCAACTTTGTGGGAACAGTTTGGGGATGGCCCCTTCCTGTTCCAACATGACTGCGCACCAGTGCACTAAGCAAGGCCCAAAAGAGACATGGATGAGCAAGTTTGGGGTGAAGGAACTTGACAGTCCGGACCTCAACCCAATAGAACACCTTTTGGGGTGAATTGGACGATAAGGCCTGGCTTGCAGTCTCCACTCTGACCATTCTTCCAGAAGCGCATTTGTGAATTCAGGCGCGGATGTCAAACATTCCCATAGACACACTACTAAACCTTGTGACCAGCCTTCCCAGAAGAGTTGAAGCTGTTATAGCTGCAAAGGGTTGGCAAACTCAATATTGAACCCTAAGGACTAAGACGGATGCCATTAAAGTTCATGCGCACGTAAAGGCAAGCGTCCCAATATTTTTGGCAATATATGTTGTACGGCATCTCTGCCATCTCTCCAGGAGTGTATTTGCCTGGGTTGTCAATGTAGGCCACCACAGCTGCTAAAAAAACAAAAAGAAGGAAGGTACAAACCGAAATACACCAAAATGTCCCATGAGCTCCTTTGTTGGATGTAGGGTAGCCCTTTGAAATCAATGGATTGTGCTATCCATATCGTGGGAAAAACAAGCCAAAAAAAAAAATGTAAGGTCCCACTATGTTAGGTGTGAATGACTCAAAGTGAAATTAATGTGTTTACATAAGAACAATGGAGGCTCCATTCACACCTGTGCGTTTCTAAACAAAAAAATGTGTGCTTTGCCATGCATTTCGGAAATGTGCTTCAAAAGAAGCCCCTCCTTACCCTGTGGAACTTCCTCTTTGCTGCACACACAGAATGGTCCTGCTCTGAGGCTCTGGTGAGCATCCATGAGGCTGTGGATGGTGCTAGCAACGGTGATTCACACTAGCTGCCTGGTGAAGCACTGCTGCGGTCTAGTGGATAACAATTGTTGCTGTGAAGAGCCAATCAGAGAAAGAGCTACCACGGTGAATGAGTGAATTATGTTTTGTATGCCGATCAGTCAAATGAAAGGAAATTGTTTTTGGCAAGTGTGGTGCTTAACCCCTTGCAGACCACCCTATAGCAGAAATACTGCTAAAGAGCGGCAGCGGTGCGCAAAATCATATATATATATATATATATATATATATATATATATATATATATATATACATACACACATATATATATACACACACACACACACACACACACGTGATTTTGTATTTCCAGGTAGGGGGCGTGCAGGCATTCGCAGCTGCCAATCATAACTCGCCAGCGCCCGGTGATTTCTGAGGATCTCTGGCAGGGAGGATGACTGTTTTGTTTACCAACAGTCCTCCTTCCTGTCAGCTCAGGCAGGCTGCACAGCCATCCACAGCAGTGTGATTACACTGAATCACACACATCCCACCCCCTAGTAAAAACACTCCCAGCACACAGTTAACCCCCCCATGTTAACCCCTTCCTGCCACAGCCATTAGTACAGTGTCAGTGCTTTTTTTTTTTTTTTTTATTGTAGCACTGATCACTGGGGATGTCAGGGACACCAAGTCAGTCTCGCTTTAAGTAGCTGATCACCGCCATTACTAGTGAAAATGAAAAAAAAATCCCAGTATCTATACCGCCATTTATAAACGCTATAACTTTCACGCAAACCATTTCATTTACATGTGTTGGGATTTATTTTTTTAGCAAAAGGCATGTAGCAGAATACATTTTGGCCTAAATTTATGACAAAATTTGATTTTTTTAAGTTGTTTTACTGGACATAGCAAAGTCACAAATATCGTTTTTTTTCTCAAAATTGTCAATCTTTTTTTTTTTTTTTTGTTTACTAGCACAAAAAAACAAAACATAAAAACGCACAGGCAATCAAATACCACGGAAAGAAAGCTCAATTTGTGGGAAAAAAAAGAACATGAATTTAATTTGGGGTATCTGTCAGGGGGGTATCTGTCTGTCCATCCATATTTACCTGCCAGGGTTGTTTTAAATAGTGCATTGGGTCACAGGTTGCAAGTCAGCAGAGGTAGTGAATCAACAGTAAACAAATTTAAATGAAACATGCTTGGGGTTGAGGTTCCACATGCCCAAATATTTAATTCAGAAATACACATTAGCACCATCTTACAAGGGGGAACACAAATATGACTATAGGAATGTGGAGGGTAGATGATGTGACCACATGGGAAGAAGCGTTTTGATGTGATGCAGGGAGTATTTTGCATCTTTCTTGTTGATTGTAAGAATATGGGGTATTTAAAAACATTTGACCTCAGATGTAACAAACTTGTATTTTCCAATGCGATGCCTAAATTAGACCCACAAGAAGCCATATTCATCTTGCCTTTTTTTTCCTCTACAAAAAAGGTGACAGCAGTAGGAAGGTGGGAAAGGATGTAAGGAGCTGGATGCCACAATGTACACATCTGTATTCACCACTGGCATTGTGCCAACCCAAACATCGTATGCAACACTCATTGATCTTGGTGGCTTCTAGCCAACATTGGCATGTATTTGTTCCCAATATCATGGAAGAGTTTGTACTTTGCAAAGGAAACCACACACAAAGCATTTTACATAAAAATATATTTTTTTTATTTTTATAAAATACAAAAATGCCACAATTTCACATGTCTACATGTATTGTTGCAAAGCAAGAAAACACCCCAGCTTTGTAAGATACTTTACATACAGGTAAATAGAAATAAATTATACTTGCATCATTTTTGTGAGAAGACAAGAACCAATATGCTAATGAAACCTTTTATCAAAAGAAGTGTGTTTATTTAGTTCCCATCCATAAATTAACACAGACCTAATTATTCACCAGCATTTGCTGTGAGATTTCCAATAAACATATATTTAACTTGCTGTAAAAAATGACATCTGCAGATTGTTTTAGCCAACAAAAATGATTCTCAATGAATAAAAGTCATTCAATAAAAAGGTAGTGCAAAATGTAGACATCCACGGCAACCAATCAGATCTCTGTTTATTGTGATCAAGTGTGTCAATTTTTTAGTTACTGTATATTACTGCAGTTTGCATTGCCTAGATCGAACAGCCTGAAGCTTTACAATTATAAAAAGCATGAACCAACGAAGCTGTAAAAAGAATGTCCCAATAAAGATGGCATGATTGGATTTGGCCTACAGAAGCTGGATGTTTTCTAGACCTCAATAGCCTCCTACACTAGTAACCGTGCACATTTTTTTGTAGTTGCCATCAGATCCATAGGTGAATAGGTTGCTAGATGACTTTAACCGCTTCCCAACCACCCTATAGCAGAACTATTGCTACAGGGTGGCAGGGCTGCGCAAAATCACATGTATATATATATATACACACACACACACTTGATTTTGTATTTCCAGGTGGGAGGGCATGCTTCCTCTATAGCAGAACTACGGCTACAGGGCAGCGGAAAATACACACACACACACGATTTTGTATTCCCCAGGTAGGGGGCGCGCCACCCTACCAGCTACAGCAGTCGATCTCTGGGTCCCGGCTGAAGATTCCCCAATGGCACCCAGCGATCGCCAAGGAACACTGACAGGGGAGAGGTCTGTATGTAAACAATACAGATCTCTTCCCTGTCAGCACCAGCATGCTGCTTTGTATTGCTCTGCATTGCTACAGAATTGCATGTCTATGTTTCTATTTTCTGCCAGTCTACAAAATGTTACCCATCAACACTTGTTTGCACCACTGAATATTAAAATATATACTGTATGCTCTCTCCTGTAGTTGGTTGCTGCAAATGTTAAATACTAATGTTTTTAACAATTTGCATCAATATTTGACAGCTATCAAATGTTGATGCAAATTGTTAGATCTGTTTGAAAGGTCAGAAGGGTCTAAAACGTTGAACTGCAGAACATTTAACGCAGCACTAAACCCAAAAACAAAAATGTAATATTATTGCAACCTACCACTAATCTTTAAATTTGATGTCTGCATTGGTTTTCTTTTTAGGCTTTTTTCCTTTGCCTGGTGATCTGGATAGTAATACATTTCCTGTCTTAGGGTGGCTCCGCTACACGTGGAGGAGCAACAAAGACGCCCTTAGACAGCAGTACTGTCAATATGGGGAGAGGGTATTGTTAGATGAACTAGACTAACAGGGATGTGGACAGTTCAAGCTCTTGCTTTAACTGCTTAAAAAGGTGTTAGCTGGAGTTCATTTTTTTTCCTTTTAGGATAAAGGCTTTACATAAATGAACTAAAGTTGCCTCTTGTCAGGGGTAAATGGTTTGTTTCAACCCTCTATTCTGGGGATTCTAGTAGCACCAAGGCCTCGTTTACACGGCTTCAGCTTGTATAGGAGCAATGCATACGGCAAACTATTACAAAGCATTTGCACAGCTTTTAGCAAGCTTTGCTGAGGTCTGTAAAGAGCTCTTTGGCTTTAGTTTGTTAAATACAGATCATAATAGAAGTGGTAACTATCAATCACTTTAAACAAGATGCTAACAGACTTCATTAGGCTTCAACTTGCCTAAACACATTTACAAAAATATGGCTTTAGACGTGTTTTGGTGCGGCTTCTCTCCTGCCAGGAGAAAGGCATTCAGGAGAGCTGGGCAATCGCCCAGTGTACATAAAACCTTAAAGTGACAGTCAATGCTTGTATTAAGTCCCATTATTTAACATTCTCAAACTGCAGCGAAAGAGTTCTTTAAAGGCTTCAACAAAACTGCTCTGAGTTTAATGAAAATCTTGCAGAAAACGTCATAAAATCCACGTTTGCTAATATACAAACTAAATCACATATGAGCAAAGCCTTACAGGGGAATATTTATAATATGGGCACTTGATATCTGTACCTGTGAAGCAAGGGTTGCAATGGTCGCATTCTGAACAGGCTGCAACACCCGCTTCTGAAAAATCTTAAAAATTCTGAACCTGCACACTTTCCAACACTGCGATTCCATCACTAATAAACAGTAGCAGGCACCACAGACCACTGTAAATAGTGCGGCTCCCAAAGCACTGTAAACATCTCCTGTGATGGTCACTGCTCACAAGACAGACGTTACAATGCATAATTCAAGCAATTTTATATACATAAAAGGGAATTCTTTAGCACCTTTAGTTCAGCAGACACTGTCACGTAAATCTAAATGGCCTGAAATTTACTGCCACCATTTAAGCAATGGCCTGAAGTACTGACAGAAGAGCAGCATATCACAGTGCTGCAATCACAAGTGTCAACCATGCTCCGCAGTTAGCCCCTTAAGCTGCCATTATTGAACTCCTATCAGTCAGTCAACCCTTCTGGCAAGATCTATTGGATCTTCAATTTTCTATTGGATACCAAAACATTTAAAAGTTTAACAGAACCAAGAACTGTACCAAAGAATCATGCTTCTAAAATGCTTTGATTAAAACAAACATCATAGATCTGTCTTTTGAAATGTTATTTCAGAATATAAGACGTGGTTTTCCTAAAAGGAAAGAAATTATATATACAGTATATTTTCCTGAAATTTGCTGGCAAAATGAACACTTAAAATCTGCTCAATGCTTATTCTCTAAACCATATTAATTGCAGTAGGAACATCACGTAAAAATGTGATAGCAAAAACTAGCAAAGTTTAGAAAATATATAACAAGGTAGCGATAGCAAGTACTAATGTATGCTGAAAATAGGATAATATTCCTTTTCACTGTATTCATGAAGTCATACTGAAAAAAAAAAAGAAAGTAGTTCTCTGTGACAAAGGCTCCTAGAAGACGTGAAACATCCATACACAGCAAACCCCTTGCCTCCCCTAGAATGGCTGCTTAAAAATAGATCTATAATTGCGATGCATAAAATGTTATTTTTGTGCTTTTTTTTCAATTTTTACAATTCTACACATAGGTTTGTAACCAGGCCCAGTTGACCAAAGCAGGGTAATGGCTTGTTTCAAAATGGTATCTGAGCACTAGTTGAAAATAAGGCATTCCATTAATTGCATATTAACTAGGAATGCACATTGTGAACACTATCAAATACCTTTCTATAACAATGCTTTCTCTTCTCCCAGCCAATGATACATCACATCCCACTTCATAGCATTGACATAAATCGCATCATTCTTCAAAGTTCACCTGATGTCCCTGTAATACTGCCGACCAATCTGCTGGTTTGGCCATAAAACCTTGAGTCCATTTCTCAAGTACCCATAATTACTGAAGAGGACATTACCGGCCTGGATGGTAAGAGCTTCCTGGGATCACAGGTTAAGAGGGGCCCTGAGAGTGACTGACCACTGAATGTTTAGTGGTATGAATGGCCTTGGAGGAGCCTGAACGATGCCTTCGACGGCTGGTGTCCTCATGTCCTGAATTAGATGGATGTCTGCGGCGTCCTGACTCTTCTGCTAACGGAGGCTGAGGACACAAAGGATATATACAGAAATAACAAAAAGTAATTGCAGGTTATAAAATAGCATTACCCCATGCAATTTGAAAGGATATCATCCAGTCATGGTGGGGCTGGACCTGGGGCCCCAACTGTAACTGAGGCCCTGTGTACACATAGTGCCTCACTTTGCTACTGAAATCCGTGGCTGTCCCCTGCTGAATGGGACAGATTTATGTTTTTGGTTTTTTTGGGGTTTTTTTTTAAACATCCATGCCTGTTCAGCTTGTGTCCGGCTGAGATGGAAGGACCTTTGATAGCTCTATGGATGGCAGAATGTAAATGGACTTGTATCCATTTACATCAAGCTACCTTCGATCCACAGTTAGGTCTGGGTAAACAACCTTATTTTTGTTTTTTTTTTCCTGGACCTGGACACACAAAAGGTAGGTGGGTGTAAAATGACACAAGACCGTTTACATCAGCCTGCCCATAGAGCTGCATGAAGCTTCTGATCAAGTCCACCAGAAAAACGAACATGCAGACCTGGGCTCTTAGAAATAACGCAGCAGTATTCTGTGACCTGAGATCTTTTGCATGTTGCGGTTTTTTTTTTATCAAGACCATATGCAAGAAGATTATAAACTTTAGCCTGATCCTGTCAGACCCATGATTTAAACCAAATTTTCCAAATGCACTATGCAGTGCTAAGTTACAATTGTTACCAATTCCATCTGCTTTATAGGCCTGGGTCAGCTTTTAGTGAATGACTTACATCAACTCGGAAGTCTTCCAGTCTCTTGAATTTGCTCAGGTGGTTCTGCAGTATGGGATCTACAGACAGGTTTTTGGATTGGGAGTATTTAAGAAAGGCCCAAAACTTCTCCAGTCCATACAGTTGACCTGATTGTGACAAATAAAAGTTCAGAATATGGCAGGACAAAATAAAACAGTTTGCTATGGCACAAGTAGAGATTACTACCAGTTTCATAATCTTTCAGAGTTTCTTCCTGAAAATCCTTAAATATGTCTGGTCTAAATTTCCTTTCAAGTCCATAGCTGTAGAACCTGAAAAGGCACTCCAGGCCATACCTGCAAAAAAGTATAAAAGTAAAAATGACCGAAAGGTACAGAGTGTAGTATAGTACAGTAGGGCAGTAGTATAGTACAGCAGTAAAGTTTGGTATAATAGGAGTGCAGGATTGTTAAAGGAGGCCACCATACACCTTACAACCGGTCTGTATCCTTAATTTGTAACAAAACTAAATAATTTCACAATCCACCTAATCTGCCCAATAACTTTATATCCAATTAGACAGGTCGTTTTAATACATAGTTGTTTGTACAATCTCCTTTTAGGTATACCATCAGATCGTGACATGGGTCGTCAACATATCCAGGTGGATCACAACAATATGGTCAGGATTCATCCAAAGCCTGAAGCAGCTCTGTAGGCTAAAGCCCTCTGTTGGCTGATGTCACAGTGGCTAAATGGTAGGGCAGCATAGTGGCTAAATGGTTAGCACTTCCGCCTGGCAGTACTAGGGTCGTTGGTTCGAATCCCAGCCACAGCACCACCTGCCTGGAGTTTGCATGGTCTCCCTGTGCCTGCGTGGGTTTCCTCCGGGTACTGTGGTTTCCTCCCACACTCTAAAGACATGCTGGTAGGTGAATTGGATCCTGTCTAAATTGGCCCTAGTATGTGTATGTATGGATGTGAGTTAGGGACCATAGATTGTACGCCCCTTGAGGGTTAGGGACTGATGAGAATGTACAATATATATGTAAAGCACTGTGCAAATTGACGGCGCTAGATAAGTACCTGAAATAAATAAATAATACTATTGGCTGATTCTGGGTCACAGGAGAGCAAAAGAGAAGAATGACCCAAAAAAGCATTGCCCATACGTCTCTTTTAAAAATAGCATAAAACTCCAGAGACTTGAAGTGAAGTTCCGCTTTAACGACTGGTCCCCCGCTCCCCATTAAGGATTGGCACCTTCGGGGAGTGGGTACCCAAAATTGACAGGTACC
This sequence comes from Staurois parvus, assembly GCF_062004578.1. Taxonomy (NCBI): domain Eukaryota; kingdom Metazoa; phylum Chordata; class Amphibia; order Anura; family Ranidae; genus Staurois; species Staurois parvus. The sequence goes on along the minus strand of NW_028317918.1, from coordinate 6,758,223 downwards.
TGCTCCCACTTCCGCTGTGATCGCCTAGGCGATCGGAAGTGGAAGTTGTCCTCCACCCTCCCTCCCTGTAGTCTTCTGGGACTTGTGACAGGTCCCAGAAGACTACGGGACCATTCAGGAAGCGCAGTGCTACTCATGCATACGCAGTGGGCACCCAGCTGTGAAGCAGCAAGCGGTCACAGCTGGGTGCCCACAATGAATATGCCAGTGCCTGGAACACCAGACGGCTGGTGAAACAGGATGCGGGAAGGATACCACGGGATCGTGGGACAGGTGAGTGGCTGTTTTATTAAAAGTCAGCAGCTACAGTTTTTGTAGCTGCTGAGTTTTAATTTTTAACAGTGTGACTTGAACTCTGCTATAAGCTGTTTTTACACTACAGATTTAAAAAGAACTTTTCAGGAGTTCTGCTTTAAAGGAGAAATGTGGGATAACAAACATATATACTCACCTATATGGCTGGAGTGTTCGCTTGATACTGTAGCTGACCCCCCCAGCCTGAAACCCGAGACTGAGAATTGAGTGATCACATGACTGCCGATCACTCAGTTCTTGATCTTCACTGAGCACAGAATGGTGATCATCAATCATTGCTCTCTGCTCTACCCCTTCAGTGCTCACTGGAGCACGTAGCTGTGGAGGGGGCAACGCACTAAGAGGCTGAGACAGCTGCTGGTCGGGTATCTGGGTGGACATTCTCAGGATCCCTGCAGAGACTGGACCAGCTTTATGACATCAGCCGACAAAGAACTTTATCCTGCAGTTGGCTGAATACTGGTCACAGGAATGCAGAAATAAAATGCAGTCCTGTGACCCAGAAGAGAAGTATGGCCAAAAAAAGCTCTGGTAACACTTCTCTTTTATTATACAAACAGCTGGTAAAAAAAAAAAAACGTGGTTCTTAACGTGGTTCTAGAGTGTAGACTTGAGGATTCATGTGTGAGCCAGACATCTCTTCTGCTATACTAAGAAAGGCGCATTTTTCTCCTGGCACAGGGCACTTTAGGGAGGCTGCTGCATACAAGCAGAGCAATGTTCTTTTAGAAATCAACAACCAGGCTGGCGAAGTTCTGCATGTCGGCACTGTACTTTCTAAAAATGAACCCATAGAAAACTGACTGCCCCACCAGAACACACTACTGTGCAGAACATGACTGGTCTGAGCCCATTGCCGACTTGTGTGTGAATCTCCTTAAAATGTAAACGGCAAATTACACAGCAATACATAGGATAGGCCAGGTAACTGCTTTTCTATACGGATAACTACTGATGTTTGTTTCATTGTATTTTACTGCAGCACCAAATGAATGCACACAGCCAATATAGCAGACAACAAATCAACAAACCATTACATTTTGGTAAAAAAAATCCTGTTTGTAGAAGTGAGATTTGGCTGATCTAAGGTTTATTTCAATTGATCATTTTTCAGAAGAATACAAGTTAGATGATTCACGTTACCTGTAGTTTTCTTTGGCATCTTCGACAGAGATTTGCTTAAACTCCTCATACATTTTCTTGTTAAAGTGATCTCTGAGGAAAAAGGACCAGAAGCGGAACAGAGTGTTCATCTCTGGGGACTGACCAATTCCCAATTTTTTTCTCTCTAAAAACAAAAGAAGAAAATGATTCAATGCACTTTTATCAATTCTGTCACACAATGGGGTAGATGCAGCGAGACAGATTTACAATATTCATGCACACGAACATAATCATTTACGGATGTTTTTACTCAGGATTTTTCTGTCCACAAGATCCTGAGTACAACGTTCCGCAATTCAAATGCATGGGTAAAATTCTTCATCCTTTTCTAGTTGCCATTTACCCGTGTGTGTAAATTACTGCACTCAAAACATAACACTTTCTAATTTTAACCCTCATTCACACAACCGCATTACACCCATTTTATATTTATGGATCTCAATACAGCTACATTGTTTTAAGTTGAGACATTCACACAGGTACGCATACGCCATTGAAAAAAAAAAAAAAAAAGTGACAATTTTTATGCATTAAAAAATGGCTCTTATTTACGCAAGAACATTTGTTCCTTGCCTTTCTGATCAGTAAAAATTTTCAGGGCTGTGTCACAGCCATGTGAATGTAGCCTTATTTTTACCTCTCTGTACTAACCCCTGTATAGACAGCAATGCACCTGTATTGAGAACAGTAAAAACTCCCATATGCAACAGGCTTAAAACCTGCCCTGGAGCACTTTTTAATGGTTCACTTGTTTGGAGAGAAATCTTAATTGCCGAGTCTATTGCAGACTTGTGCATCTATGTCCTAGTTGGCTAGCTGGAATTCTAGGGGGTCAAGCCACAAATACGCATAAAAACCTTGTAGAGGTTTATAAATAAAATAAATTAATTTGCGTCTGTCACCAATTTGCTTGATAAACAAACCGCCAATGTATATGGGGTACGACAATTAGAGCTCTGAAATTAAACAAGTCATATAGTAGAATACAATTACGGATGTGTATATATGTAAAAAGGTCACTGGATCATGTAAATTACATAGTTATGTAGCTAGTCTGGCTGAAAAAAAGACAAAAGTCCATCCAGTTCAACCATTAAAAAAAAAAAAAAGTTATAATCCTATACCCACAGGTGATCCAGAGGACAGCAAAAAAAAAAAAAACAGCACAGCATGAACCAATCTGCTACTGCTGGGAAAAAAAGAAATTCCTTCCTTATCCCCCGAGACACAATCAAATATTCTCTGGATCAACTTTACCTATACATGTTAATATCCAGTTATATTCTGTGTATCTAGGAAAGGATCCAGGCCTTTTTTAAAGCAATCCACTGAGCTGGCCAGAACCAAGTCTTGAGGGAGTCTATTCCACATTTTCACAGCTCTCACTGTGAAGAAACCTTTCCATGTTTGGAGATTAAATTTCTTGTGCTTGACATGTGCTTCTTTATTTTAGGATACTACATCTTGTAAATAGCAAAGGACAACAGTTACCAGTGGTAATATAAGTATCCGTGTCTTTAAAGAACTATATAAAATACAGATACAGATTTCAAACATCCATATTTCTGAGGGTATGTGAACCCTAACAATACACTTCTCTTATTTGTTATATGTTACTCGAATGCATTTTTGCCCTTAACATGCACTTTATACATACTTTTTTTTTTTTACCTAACTTCTGGTGAATCCCACTGTTGCCTACAAGAATTGAAATAGACTAGAATTAAATATCCCATACTTAAAAAAAGCCTATCAGAAAGACTGGGAAAGATTTTGGGATTGTGCTCGGCTCTTCAGTGATTAATATTCTTCATTATTCCTATTCTGACCTAACTTCGTTTTGGTAACTTGAAGACAGTCTAATCACTTCTGCCTGTGAACACCAGCATGGAACCAGCAAAGAGCTGATCTTCAAAATAGAAAAGAGCCTAAAGGGGTCTACAGGATTACTCTGTATAGTTGTAATAGTTGTCAGTTATTGTTGGTAGGGAACACTTCCAATGAGAAAATACAGAAATTACTGTTGCTAACCTTTTCTTCTGAGAATGCTAGTTCCTTATCGGCTATGCAGATCCAACAGCCTTTTGATTTTCTCAGTGACTGACCTGGTACAATATGTCGATTAGGAGTCCTTACTGCAATAAAATTTTACTGGCTGCATGCTTGTCATGGAAGACTTAGAATAAATTTAAAGGGACTTTGCTTCAGATATAAAAGAGCAGACTTACAGAATTCTCCAAAACCCTGTGGTCACAGACAGATCATTAGCTGTTCTGACAAAGCTTCAACATTTCCCCATGGTGCCAAAGTGTATCCACCCTTTTCCTGCCTCCTGCACATTCATATTAGCCAGTAAAGTTGCCCATTACAACAATGGACTGATAGGAATACGTGTGGTGGGAGGGAGTTGCAAGTGTTGGATCTCTGCCATTGTAAAGGACCCAGGATTTAGCCCTAATAGCTAGGTTTGGAGGGCTGATGCTGGGGTACAGACATTTCTATTGTAAATGCCATTTGATCAATTAATAACCAAGTAATACTAGTTGTCAGTATTAAGAAATGACCTTGCTGGTGCCCTGTCTTGCATAGGCTTGAAGTAAAGCATTGACACTGGCAATTCATTTCTAGCACATTAGAACATTATTACTCTAAGTTTTGTTTTAATTCTATGTGCTTTCAGCTCTGTTACATAGACAAGGCACTAATTTATATCTGTAACATTACAAGCCATGTGATTAGTAAATACACCAACATCCTGTAATGCTTCCTCCTGCTTTCCACATGTGGTTAGCACAAATAACTTCAATTGTAAAGGGCTTCAGCTTTTTCCAGGCACATAAGGCAGTCGCATGTGACACATCTTGCAGTAGTAACACAAAAGGACTGCGGTTTTAAGCTGTCACCCAGATAAACCAGCTAGCATCAGCATCCCTATAGGAAAGGAAGTCTACACTACATGACATATGGAGCCGACCTGTGAAAACTGGAACATAGAACGCCAGCAAAAATGTCAATGCTGCTCAAAGTACTAACAGCTAAACAGTTTTGAACCTTCACACAACTTTCACATTTTCTGGAATTTCCATAAGTGTTTCCCTCTTCTCCATCTTGAAGCCCGGAAAATCTCTGTTTAAAGTTATTAAACACATATTTACCATTTAGGCACCTCCGACGATATTTGTGGTACACTTGCTGTGTAAATCCATTCTCCTTTAACAGTTCATGAGAAGGATGTTGAAACTTGGGTAATGAATGAGGGGTGCACCCATAGCTTCCAACAAGTGGGGTGCCTTCTGAAGGAGAAGCATTGGAACTGCTGCAAATAAGCCATAGAACGTGAGATTGCAGTACACAATGGCAAGTAAGCAATTCAAGTTTTTTTCACATCTGCACTACACTGAGACCATTTATACAACTGATGTGGCCAAATTCTAAAGGAAACCTTTACTGGAACAAACATGTGGTCTCTCATTGATGACCACCTTCTGAAAATGCTAGTTGTCGGTCTCTGGCTTTGTAACTTTTGGGTCACTGAGCTGAAACAAAAATGCAGCAAGTAATGGCTCAAGTCAGAATTCTCAAGCTCCATACTTGTTTGGGATCAGCGATTTGCATTTCTTGCAAAAAAAAAATGTTTAAAATGGTTTATTCTGGGATGTAAATCAGTAATGTGGATCTTAACCACTTCCCGTCCAGCCCATGTACATAAATGGCTGGACGGGAGCAGTGCCGAAGCGGGTCGCCGTTTATAAACGGCCCCCGCATTCACTGCCTGTGCGCACTCCCTGGGAGCGGGCGGCACCACGATCTGGTGCCGCTGTGTCCAGAGGACCGATCTGTGTGAGGTACCAATTCATGTGATCCCTGATTGGCCAATCGGTGATCACATGAATAATAGTAAACAAGATGTCACTGCCTGACATCATTGCTTACTACGTGTGAAATCTGTGAATGATCACAACAGCCTTGTACCATGTACAAATTACAGCTCTCATAGCATTTCTCAATGGCTGCAAGAATGCAGCCAGAGAGAAGGAGAAATTGTTTTTATAGCCTTTATGGGTGTAAAAGCAATCATTGTAAAAAATAAAAAAAATAAAAAAAATTTAAATATCTTCATCATCCCCTACAAGTAGTTCAGTGACACTGTACTGCTAGAGTGATGGTATGTTAAAAAAACAAAAACAAATAATGTAAAAAAAATAAATAAATTGGGAAAAAGTATACATTTTTGATTATAAAACTAATTTGGGTTATTTTGTTTACAAAAAGATAGCTGAATACATTTTAGCCAATATTTATGAAGAAAGATTTGCTAAATTTTATAAGAAAAACACTTTTTCATTTATATAGCGAAAAAATAAAATCCCAGTGGTAAATAAATACCACTAAAATAAAGTTTTACCTGTCTCAAAAAAATGCAAAAAAATTAATATGGGTACAGTGTTGCATGACCGTGCAATTGTTATTCAAAGTGTGATAGCGCTGAAAATTGGCCTGGACAGGAAGGGGGTTAGTGTGTCTGGACTCGAAGTGGTTAACTCACACGTGGTCAAACACAGAGACGTGGATGTAAGGTTCTTCAGACGTCAGATTCCAAAACACAGCTCTATGATAGCAACATTTACTTAGCCCAACACAATTACTTGTTGGTCACCGCAATGTTTATTCTGATAGTACAGTATGGGTAAATGAAAAGAATGGAGTTTATGGTTTTGAACTGTAAATCACAGGCATGTAAGAAAAAAAAAAAAAAAAAAAAAAAAACAATGTTAATGAGTGAAATGGTAAAAATGCGGTGTTGCATTTTACCTCACTGATGAAGTCCGCGGTCTGTGCTCCCTGACGTCCATTACCCATCCAACATGACTTTCCACAGGTGGATTTGAACTGTGCCGGGTTTTTCTCTTTCTTGGGGTCTACAAAACACAACAGGCTGATTATTTCAAGTGCAACTCCACCTTTATGACAAATTTGGTACTGTATTTATGACTGTATTCAGACAATGGTATGAGGTTAGTATATGTAATAACAGTATTCAATATGTTAAATTACATTTTTCCCCAAATCTCATTTATATTTTTCAGTACATCTACATGCAGACCAAGTCATCCAACCAAACCAACAGTGGCAGGAGTTGGGGCAAACTAACACTGTTAGAGGGAGATTTAAAGTGGTTGTAAAAACGGAAGGTTTTTTTTAGCTTACAGCATTTTATGAAGTAAAAAAACCTTCTGCATGCAGCTTCCCTGAAACCCCCCCTAAATGCATACCTGAGCCCGATTTCGATCCAGCGATATGCATGAGAGCAAACTCCACTCTCTTGCACCACATTGGCTCAGACACACCAGCGCGAGCCATTAGCTCCTCCTGCGGTCAAAGCCAGTGATAATGATCAGGGGCGGGGCCCCATAAGACACACAAAGAAGGGCTCAGGAGAAAGCAGGCATGATTGCCCCCAGAACAAGCAACTTGCTATGGGGGTACTTGGCGGGCGGTGGAGCCGAGAGCAGTGGCGGGGGTGACCAAAAGAGGAGTATCAAGGCTGCTCTGTGCAAAACCATTGCACAAAGTATGAAAGGTTTGTTATTTTACTAAAAAAAAACAAAAAAACAAATCAATCAAAGCTTTACAATCACTTTAAACCTTACTAACAAATGGCGCTTGCTATAAAACACCCCTATATACAATTTTCAAAAGAGATTTCACTATAGTGGTAACATGATCTCAGAAGGAAAAACACTTGTCTGCATTTCAACAAAGGTAATCATTTTTACTTTGCAGTCAACATTTCTTAGAAGCAATAGTGGTGTGACCCTCCTGCGCTCCAAATGTGTGTTTAAAATAATTAAACCAAAATAAATAAATGTATAAACCCCAAAGAAGCTGCTAGCATTAAATCATATACCAGTGATCAAGTGAATATAAACCATAAACAATGCTGCGCTACATTCAAACTAATTTATGTGAATGTGGAATCCAACATCTCAATTCAAAAATGTGACAATAATAATGACTATATAAATCTATACGTGCTTACTGATAATCAAAATATCAAATAAATCACCCAAAAAGATGAGAAACACAAAACTGTATCTATATGTATGTGCATAAATATAATTAAATCACACGTGCATATTGTGAAGTGAAAAAATATAAATAACCATAATAATGGTACACGCAAAAAACAAAAGTCCAAAAAATAGAATGTTGTAGGTGAACAAAACAGTAAACGGTGTTTCCAAATGATACTGTAAGTGACCACAGGTGAAACAAATCATCTGAAAGCATGAGGTTCTAATGTGGACTGGCTGCTACGTAAGTTCGTTTTTATAAAAGATTATATGTTCCTATGGTATAATAAATATACTACACTATGGGAGGATTCCTTTGTCTCATTCTGAGAGATTGATATTTCAACTTTTCCTGGAAAAGAGCCTGAGTGGGAATATTAAATCCTGAAAAGCGGTTTTGGAGTGCTTTGGTGCCTGGAGGATCTGTGAGAGGGATCCATTACTGCTCTTTGACCCGCAAGGGTCGAAGGGATGAGGTGAGAGGCTAATCCAGAAGGTGGTTGGATTCATAAGATCTATATACACCCAGATACCTGCACGATTTGTTTCACCTGTGGTCACTTACAGTATCATTTGGAAACACCGTTTACTGTTTTGTTCACCTACAACATTCTATTTTTTGGACTTTTGTTTTTTGCGTGTACCATTATTATGGTTATTTATATTTTTTCACTTCACAATATGCACGTGTGATTTAATTATATTTATGCACATACATATAGATACAGTTTTGTGTTTCTCATCTTTTTGGGTGATTTATTTGATATTTTGATTATCAGTAAGCACGTATAGATTTATATAGTCATTATTATTGTCACATTTTTGAATTGAGATGTTGGATTCCACATTCACATAAATTAGTTTGAATGTAGCGCAGCATTGTTTATGGTTTATATTTCTTAGAAGCATCATCATCCTTTGCATCTGTAATTGGTTCCTCCACCAGAAGACTGCATAAAGGCTGAGATCACAGTACAGGTAGCCTGTGGCATTTCATCTTTGGTGGCTTATTCGCACAGGGTACTGTATACCTTTGCTGGGTGGTGGAGCTCTTATCACAACACTGGGGTTGTTAATTGGCCTTAAAGTAAAATCAAAACCTCCCGCATAGTAAAAAAAAAAATTAAAAAATTATATAATAATTTATATATATACACACACACATATATATATATATATATATATATACACACACACACACACACACACACATCTATATATACACACACATACATACATATTCATCCAGCACAAGCGGAAAGTTCTAGGTCAGTAGCTAAGAAAGAATGGCATAAGGCTAGCCTTATGCATTAAACAATTTACCAACCAAAAACCATATAATATGAGGTAAAACCTAAACACTTTCAATTTGTATCCAATCAGGCAGGCCCTTGTACCGCATTCTTGAAGGTAAATCTAAAGGAAATTGTACAAGAAAAATTGTATAATGTATGGCCAGCCTAATTTCTATAGTTTTTGCAAACCCTTCGCAAGGGACAAATTTGAATACGAGGATAGATTTATCATCCTTAAATACCTTTTCTTTTTTATGGCTAGCCACACTGCAGCCTGGACTATTTTAGTTAAATACCTCTTTTTTTTTTTTTTTTTGGAGGAGGAAGGGAGGAAGGGAGGGAGGAAGGAAGGGAGGAAGGAAGGAAAGGAAGGAAGGAAGGGAAGGAGGAAGGGAAGGAGGAAGGGAGGGAGGGAGGGAAGGAGGAAGGAGGAAGGGAGGGAGGAAGGAGGAAGGGAGGGAAGGAGGGAGGGAGGGAGGGAGGGAGGGAAGGAGGAGATGGAGGAGTGGGGGGGGGGGGGGGGAAATGGAGGAGTGGGGGGGGGGGGGGGAAATGGAGGAGGGGGGGGGGGGGGAATGGAGGAGGGGGGGGGGAAATGGAGGAGGAGGGGGGGGGGAAATGGAGGAGGAGGGGGGGGGGGGGGAAATGGAGGAGGAGGGGGGGGGGGGAAATGGAGGAGGAGGGGGGGGGGGAAATGGAGGAGGAGGGGGGGGGGGGAAATGGAGGAGGAGGGGGGGGGGGGGAAATGGAGGAGGAGGGGGGGGGGGGGAAATGGAGGAGGAGGGGGGGGGGAAATGAAGGAGGAGGGGGGGGGGAAATGAAGGAGGAGGGGGGGGGAATGGAGGAGGAGGAGGGGGGGGGGAAATGGAGGAGGAGGGGGGGGGGGGAAATGGAGGAGGAGGGGGGGGGGAAATGGAGGAGGAGGAGGGGGGGAAATGGAGGAGGAGGAGGGGGGGAAATGGAGGAGGAGGAGGGGGGGAAATGGAGGAGGAGGAGGGGGGGGAATGGAGGAGGAGGAGGGGGGGGAATGGAGGAGGAGGAGGGGGGGGAATGGAGGAGGAGGAGGGGGGGGAATGGAGATGGAGGAGGGGGGAATGGAGATGGAGGAGGGGGGAATGGAGATGGAGGAGGGGGGAATGGAGATGGAGGAGGGGGGAATGGAGGGAGGAGGAGGAATGGAGGGAGGAGGAGGAATGGAGGGAGGAGGAGAAGACCTACATGAATATGCTTTTCACTTTTTAGCACCAGTTTACTAAAAGGATGCTGCTGAACTGAAAAGAGGACAGAAAACACTTCAGGGATTTTTTTTCCCCTGCTGAATCACACATTGCAAAGGCTTTACAATCCTACAGATCAACTGCAGCTTTAGATCTGCAAACAGACTAGAATTATTTCATGCTTCACCTGGTTATCCATGGATTTGGTTTCCTTTACCACAGGGTAAAAGCGTGGTGTCTTGGTGGGATCCTGTAGGCGTGGAGTACGGGGAGTTTTAGGCGTTCTAGCAGGTACAGATACAGGAGATTCTGGAACACCTGTGTGTAGGGAAAGAATCAGGATTTGGCGCTTGAGATTTACAAAACAAATCAAATTAAAGGTCTAGAGCAGTGTTTCTCAACTCCAGTCCTCATGGACCCCCAACAGGTCATGTTTTCAGGATTTCCATTATTTTGCACAAGTGATTTGATCAGTTTCACTGCCTTAGTAATTACCACAGCTGTTTCATTTGAGGGAAATCCTGAAAACATGACCTGTTGGGGGTCCATTAGGACTGGAGTTGAGAAACACTGGTCTAGAGTATGTTACCTTGAGGAAACGTGGGAATATTTGGTGGGGACTCATCAGTATTTGGCTGAACTGGTAGCTCTGGTGCAAGAATGTCAAACTCTGCTTTACTGATGAGATTTAACTTCCTGAAGTTTTCGATTTCTTGCTGAATTTTGGGAGAAAAAAAAAAACAAAAAAAAAACAAAAAGAAAAACAAATGATCACTACATAAAACCATGTCAAACAACAATCTTTATGACTGAACTACTTCTAGCACTGCAGTCAAACCAATAGTGTAAAACATGCAAAGGCTGCAAAAGAGGGATGCTTTAGTAGATGAATCTACAGTTAGACCTCATGCAGTCAATGCTTAATAGTGGAAACACATAACAGGGACATGGGGTGAGCGATATGCACAGATTACTCCACCCATTGCCATTCATTGAATGCAGTTTACATTTTAGCCAAAGTTTACACAAGGACCCCCCACCCCTTCAACCTCTGCAGTAATGCTGGCAGCACTCATACATCTATTTCTCAAAGACCACCTCTGGATATGGCGCTGAGCACGTGCATTCAACTTCTTTGGTCGACCATGGCGAGGCCTGTTGAGTGGAACCTGTCCTGTTAAACTGCTGTATGGTCTTGGCCACCGTGCTGCAGCTCAGTTTCAGGGTCTTGGCAATCATCTTATAGCCTAGGCCATCTTTATGTAGAGCAATAATTCTTTTTTTCAGATCCTCAGAGAGTGCTTTGCCATGAGGTGCCATGTTGAACTTCCCATGATTAGTATGAGAGAGTGAGAGGGATAACACCAAATTTAACACACCTGCTCCCCATTCACACCTCAGAGTTTGTAACACTAACGAGTCACATGACACCGGGGAGGGAAACCGGCTAATTGGGCCCAATTTGGACATTTTCACTTAGGGGTGTACTCGCTTTTGTTACTAGTGGTTTAGACATTAATGGCTGTGTACTGAGTTATTTTGAGGGGACAGCAAATTTACACTTTGCTACAATGTAAAGTAGTGAGTGCACAGCTTGTATAAAAGTGTCATTTCTTCAGTGTTGTCACATGAAAAGATAAAATATTTACAAAAATGTGAGGGGTGTACTCACTTCTGTGAGATACTGTATATAAGCCCTTATTTTTGCTTCATGTATCCACTATACACTTTTCCACAGATTTTAGTTAGCTAGTCAAGGCCTCATTCACATGGGTGTACTTAAGCATACAACCATGAGAGGTCCGTGTTTGCCATGCACACGCGTGTCCCCGAATGCAGACCGTGAAAGTTCAGGGACATGCACTGATGTAAAAATTGGAAGTAGCAGTTGTGTCCACGCAGCCACTGCTCCCAATATTTTTATTATCATTAGAATACAGGATTTCTATAGCCCCAACAGTTTGTGCAGAGCTATACAATATAAAGGGAAACGTTACAATACAATAAAATACAAGAGGGTCCTGCTCATAAGAGCTTACAATCTAATAGGGTGGGGCAAGTGGTAGAAAAGGTTATAACTGGGGGATGAGCTGATGAAAGTGATAAAAGTTCAGTTAGCTGGAGGTGTGATAGGCTTCCCTGAAGAGATGAGTTTTCAGGGATCGCCTAAAGGCAGCCAGAGTAGGAGACAGCCAGATAGACTGAGGTAAGGAGTTCCAGAGGAGGAGAGAGGCTCTGGAGAAGTCCTGGAGATGAGAATGAGAGGAGGAGAAAAGGGAGCTGGAGAGCAAGAGGCCTTGAGAGGAGCAGAGAGGATGGTTTGGGTGATATAGCTTGGGGAAAAGTTGTGAAATGATTTATGTTAGTATTTTGAATTTAATTCGCTGGGAAAACAGAAGTCAGTGGAGGGTTTGGCAGAGAGGGGTGGCAGACACAAAACAGTTGGTAAGGTAGAGGAGTCTGGCATCAGCATTCTTGATAGATTGAAGAGGGGATAGCCTATGGAGAGGTAGTCCTATGGAGAAGAAAGTTACAATAGTCAAGGCAAGAAAGATAACAAGGGAGTGAAGGAGTAGCTTCGTGGTTTCATTAGTTAAAAGGGGAGAATTTCAGAGATGTTATGGAGGTAAAGTCTACAAGCTTTTGACAGCACCCCAGTGTGAGGGGAGGAACCGATACTTGCATTATTGATCTTGATGGAAAAGTCATGAAGGACACGAGTGGGGGGAATAGTATCAGCTTGATTTCAGAGAGATTTAAAGGAAGTGGTGCAACTTCCTTGCTGATATGTTAGTTATAAATGCGAGATGAGACTGAAGGGGTGAGGTGAGGAGCAGAGAGATACATTTGGGTTTCATAGACGTAGAGGTGATATTGGAAGCCATGGAAGGTTATAAAAGTGACCAAGAGAGGAGGTTTAAATAGAGAAGAGAGGGGGGTCTAAGAACAGAGCTTTAGGGAACCCCTACAGACAGAGGAAGCGGAGAGGAGGAAGCAGAGTTTTAGGAAACACTGAAAGGTGCTGTGATAGATAGAAGAACTATTGGCCATTGGATTTAGCAGTCAGTAAATGAGTTTTAGTAGAGTAGTTTCTGTGGAGTGCTGCAAGTGAAAACCAGACTAAGGGGTCAAGAAGGTCAAGCAGTTCTAGACTAAGTGTTCTAAAAGATTAGAGGTAAATGATTGAAATTGGATGGGTCTTAATTTGTTCCGGTTGTGAGGGCTTTTTAAGTATGGGAGTGATCTCTGCATGCTTTATGTAAACGAACAGAAAACAGGATAAAAGATCATATTCAGAGAGTAGTGGTTAATGATTCATACTCTGAATGGTCTAGGGTTGTCAGTGGTGTACCCAAAGGTTCAGTGTTGAGACCTTTACTTTTTAATATATTTACAAATGATATAGAGTCTGGGATTAAAAATCCCATTTCAGTCTTTGCAGATGACACCAAGCTGTGCAGTGGAATAACGTCCTTACAGGATGTCTCCAACTTACAAGCCAACCTCAATGCACTGTTTAATTGGGTAACTATGTGGCAAATGAGGTTTAATGTTGATAAATGTAAGGTTATGCACTTAGGGACTATGAATATGCAAGTATCATACATACTAGGGGGGAGTACAACTGGGGAAATCAATGGTGGAGAAGGATCTGGGAGTTCTGGTATATCACAAGCTTAATAATGGCATGCAATGCCAAGTTTCTAAAGCAAGCAAAATCCTCTCTTGTATTAAAAAAGGTATAGACTCCAGAGAGAGAGAGAGAGAGAGAGATATATTACCCCTGTACAAATAATTAGTAACACCTCATCTGGAATACGCAGTTCAGTTTTGGGCACCAATTCACAAAAAGAACATTGGGGAACTGGAGAAAGTACAGAGAAGGGCAACCAAACTGATAAGTGGCATGGAGGAGCTCAGTTATGAGGAAAGATTAGAGGAACTGAATTTATTCTCTTGAGAAGAGGAGATTAAGGGGGGATATGATCAACATGTATAAATACATCAGTGGTTCATATAGTGAACGCAGTGTAGAGTTATTCAACTTGAGGTCATCACAGAGGACAAGGGGGCACTATTTACATCTGGAGGAAAAGAGATTTAAATCTCCAAATATGGAAAGGTTTTTTCAAAGTAAGAGCTGTGAAAATGTGTAATAGTCTTCCTCAAGAGTTGGTTCTGGCCAGCTTAGTGGATTGCTTTAAAAAAAAAAAAAAAAGCCTGGATTCTTTCTTGGATACACAGAATATAACTGGTTACTAACATTTATAGGTAAAGTTGATTCAGGGAATATCCGATTACCTATCGGGGGATCAGGAAGGAATTGTTTTCCCTGCAGGAGCAAATTGCATCATGCTTTGCTGGTTTTTTGCCTTCGTCTGGATCAACTGTGGGTGAAGGATTATACATTTTTTTACGGTTGAACTGGATGGACCTTTGTCTTTTTTCAGCCAAACTGTGTAACTATGCTTTAGAGGGGAGGGGAAAGGTGCTAGTAGAGAGGTTGAGATTGAAGATGTGAGAGCATAGGATAAAAAAAAAAGAAGGTGACTGTAATTGTTATGAGGGAACAGGATCCAGAGGACAATTGGCTAGGTGGGCATCTGAGAAAACTTAGGTAACCTCTTCAGTAGTAGCTGGTTCAAAAGAGGAAATGTGCTGTTAAGACAAGGTATGTTAAGTGGGAAGATATCTGTATAGTGGAGGTGTCCTTCCATATTGCATCAATCTTTTTTTTTTTTTTTTTTTAAAGTGATGGGTAATCTCTTGAGAAGTGAGTGAGTTAGTGGGTAGAGGGGGTGGGGGACAAAGAGTTAACAGGTATAGAAGAGACAATTATGACTGGATGATAACCATGACAAAGCATGGCAGCATGGAGCAGGAATTGTATTTTAGGAGGGCAGATTTATATAGGGTAAATTCCTGCAGGGATTTGGTTTTATGCCACAGTCGCTCAAGAGCATGGCAATGTCTCTTCAGATTTCTGGTGTCATCAGTTTGCCAAGGTTGTAATGGTCGGGGCCCAATTCTGCATGTAGTTAGAGGAGCAAGTGTGTCCAGTGAGGATGAGACTGAACTGTTGTAGATCAAGGTGGCCAGGTAAGGACAGGAAAAGTGAGAGATTTTAACATAAAGGTGGCCAGTAGCAGAATAGAGAAGAGAAGGGTTAAAGTGGTGAAGGTTTCTACAAGTGATGGTTTGCTGCTTGGAGGGATAGTTGGTTGCAGACAAGGATACTGTGAAACGGATGAGGATATGATTACAGAGAGGAAAGAGCGTTGGTGAGGTTGCCAGCAGTGCAGAGATGGGACAATATAAGGTCAAGGGTATTACCATCGGAGTGAGTGGAAGCGTGTCTATTGTGGGATGAGGTTACGGTTAGCTGTAGCCGGGCTGTTGATATTAACAGGGGATGTTAAAGTGACCAAGAATGATAGTAGGAATTTCAGAGGAGAGAAAGGCAGAGAAGTCTTCAAAAAAGCGTGATACTGGTCCAGGAGGCTGATAGATCACTGCAATCCTCAGAGAAATTAAAGAAAAAAGACAAATATAGTGCGTCTCGAAAGAAGAGAAAGATAGAGAGGGAGGGGCAGGAAGGACTTGAAAGGTGCTCACTGGGGATAGAAGGAATCCAACTAAACCTCCTTTCTGTCCACTGGGTTTGAGTGAGTCCACTGGAGGCCATCATGGGAGAGGGCAGCAGGAGAGTCAAAATCTTGAAGCCAGGTTTCAGTAATGGGAAGCATGTTAAAGCAATGGGAGATAAAAAGGTCATGCACAGATGTGATGTTATTACAGACAGAGAGGGCACATGAGATTGGGGGGCCGATTTTGGGAAGGAAGGGGATAGAAATTAAGTATAACGCAGCTGTTGCCAGAGGAGGAAGGGTGCCAGATATAGGGACTGCAGTTAGAAAATGGAAAGCCAGGATTGAGAGAAGGAGGGTGTGGAAAATAAGATGGGACCAGTATGTATATGAGTGAACATATCTCACTGCCCTGCTGTTTAGGTCAGCATGTGGGTTCAGTATTTGTTGGTTGTAATGGGTGCAGTAATAGCAAGAGGGTAGGAGTGACGGAGAGATATATACGTTGTGGGGTAGAGAGGAGGGGTAAAGCAAGGACAATTTGAGGACAGAGCACACTAATGTGAGAAGGAAGCAGAGAGACATGAAGAGGCCTGCACATGGATGCATGGAATACCTGTATATCCTGCGTGGGCACACACAGGCCATGCATGGGTGTACACCTAAAGTACACCCGTGTGAATGAGGCCTAAAATGTGATGTCAATCAAATTTCCATGTGAAAAATTACAAGAAATCAGTGTAAAACATGCTGCATTTGATTTTACTGCAGAGAAATATATTACTTTGTAAAGTTAAGGTTGTAAATTACTCCAAATAAACAGAGTGAAAAATACCTTCAATGCTAGGTGATCTGTTTCACTATCCGCCATCCATAGGTCCTGCTCATAATAGTACAGCCCATCGTTAATAGCCTTGGCTAGTTCAGATGTAATTTTGGCTCGTGAAGTGTGATTTCCTGTACGATCTCCACCTGGATGCTTCTTAAGGTAAGGTGGGGTCTGTGTGACAATAAGGATTTTATTCAGGTCTTGATCATCAATCTCATAATCCGAGTCTTCATCAGACCAGTCTGTGAAGTTATTTTTGCGTCCCTGTAGGTGTTCCATCTCCTCATCAAACATGAAGTCTAGCTCTTCTTGCTCCACTTCCTCAGTCGCTTGTTTTGGAGTTACTGGACAGGTCTCTGCTTCCTGTAATGGGACACGTTTCAATGACTCTGCTACACCATATAGTACAGTTCATTTCGAAGTGAAAACCCAGCAAATTAAGACATTAAATATTCAAACCATCTGTATACCTTTGGCTTTGTGGGAGAAGCTCTGTGTCTTCTCTTTACTTCAATCCATGGTTCAGAATCCAGATCAGGCAGACTGGCAGATAAACCTTTTGACATTGTCTGCAGGTTGCTGGGTTCTAAACTTCTTTCTGGAAAGAGAAGACTTCCTTTCCTAGGAGAATTAGGAGCAGATCCTAGGAAGAAAAGGGAGAAGAAACAGGTATTTTAAAAATCCGACTACAGCATTTCTGAATTGGACATGCTTCTGTTTTCATAATCTACTATGGCTTTTTGTTTCTCTGCATGAAAACAAATACTTTATTGGAGAACACTGTAGTTACAAAAAAAAAAAAAAAAAAAAATGCAGTATAAAAACCTTACACCAGAAGTGCATCGCAGTTTACAGAACATAGATACTATATCAGAGACCTAGAGATATATATATATATATATATATATATATATATATATATATATATATATATATATCGCACCAAATAGATTTGAAAACATTTTTCACCACAATGAGTAGTAACTTGCCCATTACGTCAAAGTGTTGCTATACAGTATTAGTTGAGAATAAAAAAATAAAATAAATAATCATAGTGTTTCAAGCTGGTATTATACAAAAATGGGGGGCACCACCTGCCTGGAGTCTGCATGCTCTCACAGTGCCTGCGTGGGTTTCCTCTGGGTATTTTGGTTCCCTCCCACACACCAAAGACATGCTGGTACGTTAACTGGCTCCAGTCTAAAATTGGCCCTGGTATGTGTATGACTAAAGATGGGCTGATGATCAGATGAAGCTTTGTATTCATTGATAGAATACATTGCTTTCTATGTGTGGCTGAGAGCTGCTCAGACAGACTATTGTGTTCCGGGTCTGAGACAGGAAGGTCTCGGCTCACGCCTGGAACTCGGTGCTGTTTGTAGCCTCAGCTACATTCAGTTTATACAGCACATCCAGTGGCCTCCCATGTTAGTGAGGGACATAGTTTGTTTGGCTTAAGCCTGGCAGACAAACTATGTAAAGTGTACCAAAAGATGTAGTTTAGCTTTAACAGCATTTATCCAATGTGTAAATACTGAAAGCAAAACCTTCATCCAGGAATTTCCCACTAGTATTTTAGCTGCATAGAAATAAAAAGGTTCTGAAATACTGATCTAGATTATGATCAATCATTCAGAGTAAACATATTTTGAGAGCTAATCCCACTGAGGAACCCATTGTATTTAGAATTTCTACTGTATTTTTTTTTCCACCAGTTATGGGCATGCCTGAAAATTCAGTAAAGTACCAAGCGCCAGTTAACATTTGACAGAGTGGGCCATAGTTGGATGCAAAGTTAGATAGGTTAACTGGAGTAAGGTAGGCCCTACGAATGATATGTAGTTAAGTTTGTCAGAGATTTTAAGTGAGATATCAGTGAGCAGAGCAAGTTTCCTCCCATTCATCATCCACCCATTTTTTCCTGTGAAATTCTGTCACCTGCACTGGCGGCATAAGTAAGCGTTGATGAATCTTGTAGATGAGTTTGGTTTATGTTGGAGTGTTAAAGATATCAGAAAGAAGGTTTTCTGGTAGTCCACCCTGGAAGCTCTGACCCTGGGCTGCATGTTGGATTTGGAGTATTGAAATAGCAAAATAAATATGAATATTTAGAACTCTAATGGGCTGATGGAACTTAGTTTTAAATTTTATAAAAAAGGATTTTACTTTAATTTCTAGAATATGATCTAGACAGGAAATACCCAGTATGAACCAATTTTTGGGGTGTGAGATTGAGAAAAGGTTCAGGTAAAGTTGTGTTTTTCCAAAGAGGAGTTTGTACATTTTAATAGCACAGAATCCTATACTTTCAGGGACTGAAATAATTTTTGATCTGAGGTAGTTTAAGATTGGTGCCTTTGAAACCATGAGATAAAAGAAGAGGGTCAAAAGACTCATTTGGGTCAAACATTTTTTTCCTTCTAGATATTTGTGTTTTTATATAATCTTTACACTCCGGGAGCAAAATATGAAAATACCTGGAAAAAAAAAAAGAAAAAAAAAGGAAGGCGAGAGCAGACCGATTGACATAGCCTGGTTAGGGGGCTTCTTTAGTAAGGTTGTTATGTTAGAGCTATTATTTTTTGGTTCTGGTCCTGTGAGGCCTCTGGTTATAGGTTTTGTGGTGTTCTATTGTAAATTGTGTTTACATATGCAAAACTCAATAAAAAGATTAAATAAAAAAAAAAAATAATGAGAACAGGAAGAGTACCTGTGTGATATGCCTGCAGATTTCCAGGTACAAACTCAGGGCAGTTGATGAACCGGGTGAAGTCAGTACGTGTCACTTCTTGAGTTGGAGTAGTGGGAATGGGCCATCTTTCTGGATCAACCTTTCTCCTTATTTTCTGGTCCACCAGTTCTACCTCTGTGCTGTCTTTCAAAGCCTAAACATTCATATACTCATTATTTGTTTACACACACACCTACTACTATAGCTCATTACATAAAAATGTTAATATACCTTAGAGTACAAAATCTTCAGTTTTACTCAAATCAGTTGATGCAAAATGGAATACACCCTCATCTACATCTAGTATTTTGTATGACCTCCATGATTTGTAAGGACAGCACCAAGTCTTCTAGGCATGGAATGAACAAGTTGGTGACATATTGCAACATCTATTTCCATTCTTCAAGAACGACCACTTTTAGAGCCTGGATGCTGGATGGAGAGTGATGAACAACTTGTCTCTTCAGAAAAGGTGTTCATTTGAGTTCAGATCAGGAGACATACTTGACCACTAATTCATTTTCACCCTGTTCTTCAGAAATGCAACCGTGATCTTAAATGTGTATTTTGGATCATTATCATGTTGGAAAATGCACAACATCAAATAGGAACAAAGTGACGGTAGCATCTCTTTCATTATAGAGTAGTACATCTGTGAACTCATGATACCATCAATGAAGTGACTCTTCTTGACACCAGCAGCACTCATGTAGCCCCTCAGAAGGACACTCCCACTACGTTTCACTGTGGCACCTTTCACTCCAGAGTACAGAGTCCCAGTAGTCTTTTCAGCATGGGCCCTGGCACATTCTAGCTGGGCTTTTTTTTGCATGCACTTCCTTCATGGACGACACCCATGCATACCATTACTCTGCCACGTACACTGTATTGTGTCACAGGAAACATTCACCCCAGTTTGGGTTTCTACTTTGTTTAGCTAACTGCAGTGAACTTGCATGGCAATTTTCTTCAACACATCAGAAGATGCTCCTGTCAAGGTGTTAACCTCCGCGGACGGCCTGAACGTCTGTGAGATGGTTGCAGTTCCATCTTTGGTAAATTTTTGTATCACTTTTGCTACAGTATTCTGACTGATAAAGCTTTGCTGATCATCTTGTAGCCTTCACCTTTCTTGTGTAAAGAAATTATTTTCTTTCTCAAGCCTTGTGACATTTCTCTTCCATGTGGTGCCATTGCTGACAGCATGAAATGGGAGGGGTTTTCTTTAAGTAACTCCCTATTATAATCAACTGTCTGCTGGACACCTGTTTAATGAATAATTAGACTCACCTGTAGTTGAATTCTTGGCAATTAGGATTTTGTTGTCTAAAAGCTCCTAAAGACTTTCATTGGGGTGTATTCATTTTTGCAACATGGTCTTGAATGAATTTGTAAGGAAAAAATATTTTTTTGTGTGTGCAAATTAACAAATCTTGTTTGCAATCACTGGCCCACATTTGTGGTAGTATTTTGTAGTATAGTGTCCCCATAGAATATGTTGATTCATATATGTATGTGCATATGCACACATTATCTATCCCCACATGCTTTGTAAACATGTCACATGTCACCCAGGATTGGATGTGGATTAAAAAAAAAAAAAAAAAAAAATGTGAACAGAAATTATAAACACCAGCCACTTTATTAGGTATATCTGTTCATTTGCTCGGTAACACAAAATTGCTAAAATCAGCCAATCACATGGCAGCAACTCACTGCATTTAGGCATTCAACATGGAGAAGAGGACTTGCTGAAGTTCAAACCAAGCATCAGAATGGGGCAAAAAGGGGATATAAAGTGACGTTGAACGTGCCATGGTTGTTGGTGCCACACAGGCTGGTCTGAGTATTTCAAAAACTGCTAATCTACTGGGATTTTCACACACAACCATCTATAGGATTTACAGAGAATGGTCCAAAAAAGAAAAAAAAAAAAAAAAAAGATAAAATATCCAGTGAGCGGCAGTTGTGTGGACGAAAATGCCTTGTTGATGTCAGAGGAGAGAATGGGCAGACTGGTTCAAGATGATAGAAAGGAAACAGTAACTTAAACATGAAAGCATGGATTTAATTGTGTGGGGAATATTTTCTTGGAACTAGTAAGGTGTACCTAATAAAGTGGCCTTGGACTGCATGTAAACGATCAGTTTACATACAATGTATATATTTAAATAAAAATATCTAAAACCATTGCACTGTAGTTTCAATTTAAAGACTATTGCCAGATCATGAAGTCATGGATGCAATGTTGTTCACACTTGATAGCTCTAGCTATGGGCAATCTTACACAACAAAGAATTCTACTACTGACATCATGAAAGCAAGTTATATGAGACATTTTTCCCCACGCGTGTAGATTAAATGTATTCATTCAGTTTTAAGATATGGCAGGCATTACCTCACAAATCTTACTGACATCGGTGGTCAAAGACTGCACCCGACGGAAGCCTGCTATCAGGGAGAGAGGCAAAAATCCTTGAGCATCCATTTTTCTTCTCAAATAAAAATCCCTCTCCAAGTTTTCCAAACTGAAATAATATTCACTGCAAGGGAACAGCGAGAACAATACGGGTATTATGCATCAGTTTTACAAAACCATTGAATCCATTTTAAAATGCATCAGTAACCCACAAACACACACTTACATCTGACGTTTCAGGTACTCCTTCAGCAGCTTTTCATCTAAAGGATAATACTGCACACCAGTTCCATAATCATAGCAATACACCATACTTCTGCGGTTTCCAACTGAGTCAGAGTGAAATGGCTCATTCCCCTTACGAACACCATACTGAACTGTGATAGAGAAAAGAAAGAAAAAAGGAGGAATGTTCACAATTCTTTGACATTCTCCGTGTTTGCGTTTACTCTAAAAGAGGAACTTCATCTTCATGTCCAACAATACACACAGGGTAAAACTATATTGGAATGTACACGGTGTTAACAAATGAAGATAAAAACAAGACAAAGCATGACATCAGGAAACAATTGAAATGGTTACCTGCAGCCAATCTGTACTGCTCATGATTGCAACTATTTTAATCTACCACCTATACATTTCCCCGACAGCCTTTGAGGTTCTAAAATTCATTATTTTCAGTATATTCTGTGGAAAACTACATGTAGCTGCAATTTAATACACACATATAGATGGTACCCAGCAGCTATCAAAGAGAAGACATGGCTCATAATGTAGCCACTCATCACTTGTACACCAAGCAAAAATGATTCTTTAAGGTCTTGTTGGCATATGTTTCAGCTTGTATAAGAGCAGCATGCACAGAAGGCTTTCAACAGACTTTAAATTGCTTGAATAAAAAGACTTTAAAAAGCACCATTCAGCTCCAGTTTGGGGACATTAAGCTCAAATCTTAATGCGAGTGCTGACTGTTACTTTAAGCAAGCTGCTAGCAAGATTCAGCACTTGAAGCTGGTTGAAAGATTTCTAGCAGCTTGTTTAAAGTGCAAATTATCACCCCCATTAAGATCTAGGTTTAACATCCCTATAGTAAAGTATTCTTCGAAGGCCTCAGCAAAGCTGCTTAAAGCAGAACTAAAATTCCACTGTTGTTCACTGCAACAATGCAGTTTTTTTCTTTATTGCATAAGAGACATACAATGTATTTTCTGTTATAATATACACTTACCTGCCTGTGTGCAGTATCCCCCAGCATGTAAACTGAACTGCGCATGTGCAGCTCAGCTTACAGCAGCCAGTGCAATCCCCGTGTGCCGGAATGACAGTGTGGGAGAGATGTCACCCTGCGCGGACCAAAGAAGACAGCCCAAAACTGGCACGCAGGAAAAGATGTTGGCACCGGTGAGGGACAGGACCGTTTAAAGGAAAGGCAAGTATAAAACTGTTCAATTTTAAAGCTAGCCCAAAGCTTTACAAAATGCTTGCTGTACACACTTCTGAAAGTAAAAAGGCTTCTGAAAACTGAAGATCATGTGAACAATACCATACAGACCTATTTATCAGACCTTTGTCCAGATACAATACCAATTCTAAAATCAGTCCATTTAAACTAAAAACTATAAAGGCTGATACTTCAAGTATGCAACTGTAATTTCTTTTTACTCCCAAGTGGCAAAAAGATTTTGCAACATGTGGCAGCAGCAGGAATTAGTCTAGGTCAGCAATGGGCAAACTACAGCCCGCGGGCCGTATACGGCCCGGCAGACCTTTTAATCCGGCCCGCGGAGCGTATGTAGGCAGGGCATGTGTGTAGGCGGGGTAGCGTGATGAACGTGAGGGGAGCTAGGCTCCTCTCACAGTCCGCCCTGAAGACCGGAACAGCGCGGGAACTCGGCGAGAGGAACGCGCAGAGCAAAGGTAAGCAAATTGACACAGAGGGGACTTGGCTTACTACTTGGGGGGGAATAGTACTATGGGGGATGAAATACTATATGAGGGATGAATTAATATGGGGGATGAATTACTATGGGGGATGAATTACTATGGGGGAATATTACTATACTTACTATGGATGGCATGGTAGTGTTTAAATTAATCTAAAAATTTAATGTTACAAATTTTAATTTAATTTATATTAATTCACACATACACATCATTCATCTACTCTTGGTCCGGCCCCCGGGTCCAATATATGAACCCATTGCGGCCCTCAAGTCAAAAAGTTTGCCCACCCCTGGTCTAGGTTCACACCTATGCATTTTCCATTGCATTTTGGAGAAACGCACAGCAGTCCATTTAATATGGATTTCCTATGGGACAGGTTCACATCTCCACGTTTTCACTTGGTGCATTTTGTGGAAAAGGTCAGGGACTTTTTTAAATGCAAAACGTTGTATTTTTGGTTCTATAGACTTCAATGGAGAAGCTGCAGAAAAGCATGTAGTGTGTTTTAATCTGCCCAGCAACAAGTTGTGAAAAAAAAAGCAAGACGCATCAAAAAACGCAAAACGCACTGCAAGAAGCACTGCAGAAACAGATCAAACGCAAACTGCATAGGTGTGAACCTATCTTTTGGGAAGTGCTACTATGCATTTGACACAATGTAGCAATCAGTAGAAGCTTTTAAAAAGATTATATACCAAATAAAAACTTACTACAGTATGCGGTGGGACATTACCATTCAAAACTGAGCTACACCATTCAGAACCAGAAATGCTGGTTCTGAAAAGACAGTTGAAATCCAGAAAAGGAAAAAACATTTGAAATAGAAGAATAGTGCTTATTATTTAGATCTTACCTTTCAAAGACGAATACATTTAAGACACCTTAAAATGCATTTCATTTGGTTTCCTGTCCTGAATAAATTAATACAAAATTACAGCGGGTAAAGTATTGAACACATCACCATTTGTCAAGGTGAATATATTTCTAAAAGGTGCTATTGACATGAAATTTTCACATGTTGGCAACAACGCATACAATCCATACATACAAACCAAAAAACAAAATCAGTTCAGAAATTAAGTTATATGTAATAAAATGGAATGACACAGGGAAAAAGTATTGAACACGCTAACTGAAATTTATTTAATACTTGGTACAAAATACTTTCTTGGTAATGATCGCTTCAAGACGCCTCCTGTATGGAGAAATTAGTCGCAATCATTGCTCAGGTGTGATTTTGACCTAGTCTTCTACACAGTCTTCACATATTGAAGGTTCCGTTGGCCTCTTCTATGAACTCTATTCGTTCTTTCCATATATTTTCTATTGGCTTCAAGTCAGGTGATTGGCTGAGCCATTTCACCAGCTTTATAGTCTTTGAAAAATTAAAAAGTTTCTTGGCTTTGTGTTTGGGATCATTGTCTTGCTGAAATGTCCACCCTCATTTCATCTTCATAATCCTGACAGATGGCAGCAGATTTTTATCAAAAATGTCTTGGTACATTTTTCCATTTATCCTTTCTTCAAAAGATATGAAGTTTGCCAGTACCATATGCTGAAAAACAGCCCCACACCATATTGTTCATACCTCCATGCTTCACTTTTGGTATGGTGTTTTTAGGGTGAAGTGCACTGCCATTTGAACCCCAAACATGCTGTGTATTATGGCATCCAAAAGAATTCAATTTTGGTCTCATGTGACCAGACTAAATTCTCCCAGTTTTTCACAGGTTTGTCTAAATGTTGTGCAGCAAACGTTAAACAAGCTTCAACGGCTTTTTCTTCAGCAATGGAGTCTTGCGTGGTGAGCGTGCATACAGGCCATGGCGACTGAGTACATTACTTATTGTTTTCTTTGAAACAATTGTACCTGCTAATTCCAGCTATTTCTGAAGCTCTCCACAAGTGGCCCTTGGCTCTTGGACAATTTTTCTGATAATTCTTTTCACTCCTCTGTCAGAAATCTTGCGAGGAGCACCTGGTCATGGCCAGTTTATGGTGAATTGAGGTTCTTTCCACTTCCAGATTATTGCCCCAGCAGTGCTCGTTGGAACATTCAGAGATCTAGAAATCCTTTTGTAACCAATGCCATCAGTGTGTTTTGCAACAATAAGGTTGTGATGATGTTTAGTGCTCTTTGCTTTTACCCATCATGAGATATTTCTTGTGTGACACCTTGGTACTGAGACACTTTTTTATAGGCCATCAGTTGAGACTGAACCATCTGATATTAATTTGCACTGAAAGGATTGCCTTCTAATTAGCTAAAGATTTCAGCTAATGTCTTGGCTTTCCATGCCTTTTTGCACCTGCCTTTCTTCAGGTGTTCAATACTTTTTCTCTGTCACATTCCATTTTATTACACACAACTTAAATTTCTGAACTTATTTGTTTTGGTTTCTTTGTATGTATGGATTGCATGGGTTGTTACCGATATATGGTGAAAATTTCATGTCATTAGCACCTTTAGAAATAGAATTACCTAGGAAAATGGTGACGTGTTCAATACTTATTTTACCTGCTGTATCTACACTGCCCTTTGGACTTTAATCTTGTATATTGTGTTTAAAAGCTGTGTGTTAAATCATAAAAAAAGATCGAGAAAAGTGCAGACATACTTTGCAACAGGGCTTAAACGAATGGGTGGTAACTTTGTGGAAAGGCTGCCCAGAATACTGAAGCAATTACTCTTCATATGTTTGGGCAATGTTTGCCAAAAAGGCAACCACCCAATAAAATGGGTGACTGCATAAAGTAGAACTCCAGACAAAGACCAAAAGTAGCCTTTTGAAATCTAGAATAAAAAGCAGCCTTAGTTGAAATATTCATTTTTGAGCCAGAAATGTTCCCTGCAACAAGAAGCTTTGTGCTCTTGTACAATATAAATTTATTTTTTTATTTATGTATTTTTAAAGAAAAAGGTAATTATATTCAGTGAAATATCACATTATGCTGTATATAATTTATTTTTTATTGACAATGGTAAAAAGATTTTAATTTGCAAGCTGGGTAAATCTGAACTATTGCATTCTTCTTTTGAGCCATCAGGTGGAGCTGTAGGACCTTTTATAATTTCCAGTCTCTTGTGTTGCTGTAAAGTCTTACAGAACTTGATAATACAGCATTTTACAAACTGTATTGACAAAAAAAAAAACTGAAAAAAAAAGAAAACGAAAAAACACAGCTAGAATAACATTGTCCCAATACCATTTAGTTTCTCCTTAAGATGACCTCACAGGAGACCTTAAACATTTATTTAGCTGCAGATATTTAAATGATTTTTCGAACTGGGAGGAAGAAATAATCAATGCAAATTATAATTTTCAACGAAAGTTACTATATCAAAAAAGCCATCAGAGCATAAAATAAATTATGTTGCAAGTACTGTATTCATTACTTACAATAAGAATGCCCTCTTCCTCTGCCTCTTCCACGGCCTCCTCTTCCTCGTCCTCTAAAGTTTTCCCTAACACCGCTAGATTCACTTCTTGTGCTTGAGACCTCATCTAGGTCACTTTTTCTATCTCGCTGCCACCCTGTAAAAACACACATCTTCTTTAACCAGCTTGTATACACCCTCTTCATTACTAGGCTTCGTTCCAGTGCTATGATAGTTTGAATGACAATTACTCACATTATGTGACACTGTACCAAAATTAATTTTATGTTTGTTTATTTAATTTTTGAAAAGAAAAAGAAAAAAAAAAAAAAAAAGAAGTTTTCCTTACGGTTATAAAAACACAGCAAATAAAAATGCCAGGATGAAAAACACCCAAAAAAACTACACCTTTATGGAAAGACACCCCGAGATTATATAATTTTTTTGACACAATGTTTTGAACATGGATAAACATGATGGCAATAAGGGGGTTAAAACAAAGATTAGTACACTAGATACATGTCATACACAGAGAGAGGAGGAAGTTCAGAGGTTAATGCTCAGGTCACAGTGGGAAGAAAGGGTTAATGTACAGATGTGCAGGATAAGGGGTTAACATACAGGTCACCACAGAGAAAGGATGGAGCTTATCTATGCAGGAGAAGGGGTGGAAGCAATTGTTGGAATGGTTCATTACTGCTGCTGCAAATCTGGAATTAATGAACGAACCATTCATTTACTAGTTCCTCCCCTTCTTCTATTGTAAGAGGAAAGGGAGGGATTACCAAAGTAAACACTATACTGTTACATTTGCAATTGCTGTCATTGGCTCTGTACATAGTGTATCAGCTGAGCCATCTGAAGACAGCTTGAGTGTCCTGGCTGCCCCAAGACGATTTCTGAAATCCCACTTAAAGAAATAGATGTCCACCATATTTTTTTTTTAATTTTACAATATGGTGGTAGTGACGTGGTTAAGGCTAGGTTCACACTACTGCGGCTGCGATTTGATCCCATTTTCAGTCCAATTACATAGTGTGACTTGGTTGTGTTTTGAAGCGGTTTTTGATGTGATTAACATGCCTCTTTGTTTTTGGCCAATGATAAGCATATCTGCGGTTACATTTAAAAAAAGGCATCCTCTTCCTCTTTACTTCCTTGCCTGTCTCTATTGTGTGTTGGTTAGGCAGTTATGTCCTCCATCACTGGTTATGGCAGCAGTCGTTACAGCTACTGCCGCAATGTTGATTAACCACTAGCCTACAGGGCACTTATACCCCCTTCCTTACCAGGCCAATTTCCAGCTTTCAGCACTGTCACACTATGAATGACAATTGCGCGGTCATGCAACACTGTACCCATATGAAATTTTTATAATTTTTTTGTGACAGAGCTTTATTTTGGTGGTATTTAATCACCTCTGGGTTTTTTATTTTTTCTTAAACAAAACCAAAAATCACAGAAAAGTTTGATTAAAAAAAAAAAAAAAGTTTTTTTCTTAGTTTTTGTTATAAAATTTTGCAAATAAGTGATTTTTCTCCTTCACTGATGTGTGCTAATGAGGCTGCAGTGATGGGCACTGATAGGCTGCACTGATGGACACTGATAGATGGCACTGATGGGCATTGACAGGCATCACTGATGGGCACTGAAAGGCAGCTCAGATGTGCACTGACATGTGGCATTGATGTGCACTGGTAAGCACTGATGGGCACTGGCAGGTGGCATGGATGAGCACTGATGGCCACTGACAGGTGGCACTGCTGGGGCTACACTGATCATCAGTGCCCTGATGATCAGTGCACATGTCCCCTCCGAGGAATGCCGATTACCGTGACAGCTCGTGAGAAGAGAAATGCCGATAACCGGCATTTCCCTGTTTTCATGCGATCAGCTGTGATTGGACACAGCTGATCACATGACCGAGCCGACATCTTTGGCTCTTTCCGTGGATCGGTGATCCGCTGTGTTCGAGGGACACAGTGCACCGCCGATCGCCGCATGGTGAGAATGGGAGGACGTCATATGACATCTCCCAGAACAAGAGAACCGCCTCGCGTCCATCATTGGACTATATGGTGGGCGGGAGGCGGTTAAAGAGGAGCAGGGAAGAGGAAGCATAGACACAGGATCCAGGTCATATATAAAGACCTCCATGCACATATAGAAAAGTTCAATTACACATGCATGTCAATAAAAAGGTGACTACAAAGGCTTATCCTCATTAGATTTGTTTGAGGGATGTGCATGGGAGGAGGGCAGTAGATGAGGTTAAAAAGACAAACCTTTGTTTGGCCATACTTCTCTTCTCCCGAGTCACAGGAGTGCACTTATTTTTGCACTACTATAACCCAGATTCAGGCCACTGTGAGCAGACATCGCAGAGTCGGTCCCAGGCTCTGGAAAGATCCTGACAAAGGCTGAGATTTACTCAGATGCCTGACCATCAGCTGGCTCAGCCTCTCAATGTGCAGCTAAGAATCTGAGCCAGCTGCTTCTGCCCCCTCCACAGCCTGACACTCCAGTGAGTGCTGAAGGGACAGCGCAGAGAGCAGTGACTGACAATCACCGCTCTCTGCTCAGTGAAGACTGAGGATGGAATGATCAGCAGCTATGTGATCTCTCAGTTCTCGGGGGATAGCGGCAACATTGGACCAATGCTGCAGCTATATAGCTGAGCATGTACAGCGGGTAAAATAAGTATTGAACACGTCACCATTTTTCTAGGTAAATATATTTCTAAAAAAGGTGCTATTGATATGAAAATTTCACGTCGGTAACAACCCATGCAATCCATACAAGAAACCAAAATAAATAGGTTCACAAATTAAGTTATATGTAATAAAAAGGAATGACACGGAAAAAAATATTGAACACATGAAACAAGAGATGCAAAAAAGGAACTGAAAGCCAAGACAGAAAGATTTCTAAACTTCTGAATGTTCCAGTGGGCACTTTTGGGGCCATTTCACCATAAACCGGCCATAACCACGTGCTCCTTGCAAATATTTATTAGAAGAGCTGTCCAAGAGCCAAGGACCACTTGTGGAGAGCTTCAGAAAGAGCTGGAATTAGCAGGTACAATTGTTTCCAAGACAACAATAAGTAATGCACTCTGTCACCATGGCCTGTATGTACGCTCACCACGCAAGACTTCATTGCTGAAGAAAAGCATGTTGAAGCTCGTGTACAGTTTGCTGCACAACATTTAGACAAACCTGTGAACTACTGGGAGAATATACAGTGAAGGGAATAGGTATTTGATCCCCTGCTGATTTTGAATGTTTGCCCACTCACAAAGAAATGATCAGTCTAAAAACCAAATGGTAGGTATATTGTAACACAGAGACAGAAGAGCAACAAAAAAAATCAAAAGAAATGCATGTCTAACAAATGATGCACTGATTTGCATGTTCATGAGGGAAATAAGTATTTGATCCCCTGTCATTCAGCAGGATTTCTGGCTACCAGGTGTCTTTCATACAGGTAACAAGCCGAGATTAGAAGCAGTCTCTTAAAGGGAGTGCTGCTAATCTCATTTTGTTACCTGGGTGCTTTTCAGTTGAAGTGCATTGTTCCAAAATCGCCAAAGTAATACAGGACCCTTTTCTAAAATTGTCACGTTGTGCTGCATTGATGTGAACAGGCACCACTGAAAACAATGTGATTTTCTTTGTCATACAATTCTGTGGGACTCATGCCACATCTGAAATTGCACTAGTATGAACTAGACCTAAAAAGGTAAACTGTCACAAAGCATGGTACTTGTGTGAAAGCCTCAGGCAAGAGCTGCCATTGTCCAGCTCTCCAAATTCATACTAGTTCCAGAATTTTCACATCACTGTAATTAGGTTCAACTTCACTAGCCTGGAACTAGTGTGTGGTACTAAACAATACGACCTAACAGAACTGTTCATCTCTACTTTGTATACTGCAGCCACTGGTTTATTCATGTCAAATACCTTTTTGTGTTGGCAGTCTCTTAACCCCTTCACATCTAAGGGTAAAACAAATCTTAAAGCCCAAGAACAGTTTTGCAACATTGACATGTGTTAGCAAAAAACTGTACATATCACCACAACTACTTTGCGCATCCAGGTAGATTATACCTTGTTTTTTTTTCCAGGACAAAATTGGGCTTTCATTTGGTGGTAAATAGTAATGGATATCTCCTGATTTTTTTTTTATCATCATCAAGAGGAAAACTGACCCAAATAATTAAAAAACACACAAACACACACACACATTGCTTGTTCTTATCCTGCCACTAAACTGACACGGATACCAAATTTAAAAAAAATTAAAAATCCTGACCAAAAAAAAAAAAAGTCCCTTGACCCTGACCTTTAACCCCGACTTTGACCTAAACACTAATCCTGGCATTGACCTAGATCAAACCTTGATCTAGGTATTTATTTTTTTATTATTATTTATTTTCTACAAAACACTTCCCCCCCCCCCCCCCCCCCCTCTGAAAGGGCAAAAAGAGATATAATGCATCTCTCTCCTCCACTCAGACAGCGTAAACAAGGGGGATGGGCTTCACAGTGACTGATCACCGTGATATCCAGTCAGAGGCTTTCACAGCGATCATGCAACAGCGATTCATGTGAATCGGGAGTTCCAAGTCCCGACTGTTAGAACGGGACCCGAGGATCTCACTGACACCCTGGTCTTTGTGCTGGGAGCGCACCATGTGGCGCACTCCCATCACAAAGACAGGTATGAGAATTAGCAGCACCATGGAAAAAAGCCCAGTCCAGTGGGGCCGCTAATTTACGTATGCTCGGCGCCAAGGGGTTAAAGTGATATTAAACCCAAAAATTTCATCTATTGCAGCTTACCGATGAGTAGATGTGGTGGCTGCATTAACTAGGATTTTCTCCCCTCTGTTTTCACCTGGTGATCTGAGCAGTAACACACTTTATGAATTAGAGTGACCCCACTCTGGAAGAATGAGCACAGCACCAACTACAAAATTTCAAAAAAAGTGCTCATGTTCACCTCAAAATATACTACACATAAGCAAGTGGAAAATTGATTTGGCTGTAAGTTCTCGTCAATATAGTATATGTCAGATACCTGGCCACTTCATTACTAAACTATTGGGACACCCCTCCAACTGTCAACTGTTAGCAGTATAACAACAACAACGTGGAAGAAACTGGGAAAAACAGCAACTCAGCCACAAAGTGGTAGGCCACATAAAATAAAAAAAAGAGCAGGGTCAGCACATGCTGAAGCACACAGTGTGCAGAAGTCACCAACTGTCTACAGAGTCAATAGCTAAAGACCTCCAAAAACTTCATGTGGCCTTCAGATTAGCACAACAGTGCGTAGAGAGCTTCATGGAATGGGTTTCCATGGCTGACCAGCTGCATCCAAGCCTTACATCACTAAGTGCAATGCAAAGCGTCAGATGCAGTAGTGTACAGCACGCCACCACTCGACACTAGAAGCAGTAGAGACATGTTCTCTGGAGTGACCAATCATGCTTCTTTGTCTGGCAATCCGTCTGGGTGCTTTTAATTGACAGACGTACACACTATAGAGGGGTATACTTTATGTCTGAGGTATACAACCACTTTAAAGTGTTACTAACCCCAGAACCCTGCATTCACTATATCTAATCTCCCACAGTACACAGACCATGGAAATGCAATTATTTTTGTAAATATAAACTGCTAAATACCTTTTTTCATCAGCAGTTAGAGCAGTCTTGTGACTTCTATCAGAGTCCAGCAGAGCACTGGTTACATATTGGAGGAGGAGGAGTTTTCATTCTCCTGCAGCAGGATGCAGAACCTCTGACCTCTGTCTGGACAGTGCTGATTAGCCCTGTGCTGATCACATGCACTCTCCCAAGAAAAAGAAAAAAAAAAACTCTAGCAATACACACGAAACTGAGCATGTGCAGCTTGTCCCTAGCCTCTGTTCCATCAGGAGATATTTGGGAGATACTGGAAGAAGGGGAGGATCAGAGAAATGAGAAGAGGATCAGACATCTTTTTTACACAATGCAGAGGATTAACCCCTTAGGTTCCACAGTGAGTATAACAAGCATGCTTTACTGCATATACAGACTGATTTTACCGTTTTGGGTTTAGTAACACTTAAGGCATCAGTATACCAAGACATTTTGGACAATTTCATGCTTCCAACTTTGTGGGAACAGTTTGGGAATGGCCCCTTCCTGTTCAAACATGACTGAGCACCAGTGCACAAAGAAAGGTCCATAAAGACATGGATGAGCGAGTTTGGGGTGGAGGAACTTGACTGGCCTGCACAGAGCCCTGACCCCAACCCAACAGAACACCTTTGGGATTAACTAGAGTGGAGACTGTAAGCCAGGCCTTCTCGTCTGACATCAGTGCCTGACCTCACAAATGTGCTTCTGGAAGAATGGTAAACATTCCCATAGACACACTCCTAAACCTTGTGGACAGCCTCCACAGAAGAGTTGAAGCGATAATAGCTGCAAAGGGTGGGCCAACTCAATAATTAACCCAACAGACCTAAGACTGGTATTAAAGTTCATGTGTGTGAAAAGGCAGGCACCCCAATACTTTTGGCAATATAGTGCATCTAACACACACATACAAGTGCAGAATTCTACAGCGGCTGTAGCTCGTCATCAGAGCAAAGACAGGTCTTGCCACACACCGGACAGGTGAGTAATATCTTTGTTAGCAGAGGGACTTTTGCTCCACATTATGGCAACATAGTAACTTTAAAATAGTAATTTCTTCCTTCAAGCAGTTTTTTTTTCCCCTGTGTACTCTGGCTCATTTCAGATATGTTAGAACTCAGGTGATGGAAATAATTGTTGGACCACTGAATATCTGATCACAATATACAGCTATATTTACCTAATCAGAAAAACAAAAGGAAAAAAGAGCACAACCTGTGTATGATCTAGAGGTGGGGTAAAAACACAAATAGGCGTAACAAGAAACATCAATATGCAGGGAAAAAAAAAAACACTTGTAAATGAATGGCAAACAAATGGGAGCCAATCGGGTTATAGAGGAAAAAATAAATAAATAGATTATGTTCAGTCTAGCTACCGCTGACAGGTGTATAGCTAACAATCCTATTTGTAGTCCTATTCACTTATGGTTTTGCTGGATTGAAGCTTGAGTCCATAAGGATACATGTAAGAAAAGAAAGGAGAAAGGCGCCTCTAAGTATAAACTATAAAAAGCTTGGAGGAACTGCAGCCCCGAGAACCATCTGGTAGTGTGACACCGACCTTGCGCTGTGTCTTTATAGGGAATTACAGATTTATTTTTTTACACCATAAAAGGTGATTGAGAGAGGCTGGTATACGTCAGGGGGTCTCCTGTTCCTGCATATCCTTATACGTCTTTTACCACTTGACAAAGGAGCGCGCTAGGACTGCCATCTCACAGCGCATGCTCAGGTAATGCATCGCACCACGCCTGGTGACATCACGCACACGGTGCGTTCCAAGCCTTGGTGCAAGACCTCGTCCATCTTGCCGGCCGCTCATGACTGACACTGACAGATCATCATCCTGGACTGCACACTATGCCGTTCACAGTGGCTAAAACCCCATTGATGGATATTGAAGTGCCTTTTTAATCTACCCTCCTGTAAGTTGCTGTCTTTCATGTACAATAAATCAAGTTTCTTACAGTTTACACTTAGAGGCTCCTTTCTCCTTTCTTTGCTTATATTTACCCAATCAACCTATCCAAATTTTAATCACAATATTGAAAGCACTTTTTAGTCCTAAAGAACAGAAAATAGTGACAATATGCTTTAAAAAACAAAACAAAAAACACACAACACCTATAAGAACGTACTTACCATGTATATGGTGCCCTCGTCTGAAGTTTTTAGATGTATTTGGTTCAGATGGAGAATCAGTCTGAGAAGCAGGCCTTTCCTGTTTATTGGACTTCTTTTCCTCCAAGTGTAATGGAACCCATTTATGTTTGACATCTATAAAAACAGACAAGTCAGCTATATCAGACATCTAAATTTACTTATTTACTTAGGATACTCAAGATCTCTTTTAAAGTGATCCTGTCACAAATTTTTAACTCCCAAAACAGAATATCCTGCAAAATATATTGTTCTTCCAAAGTCTGCCGGGTAAGTGACACTTCCAGGAGTATCAATCTCCAGTGTTCCCTGCAGTTCTCAGTGGTTCCTTCTGCTGACCTACAAGTCACTAAAGAAATACAGTAGTTACATAGAGGTCATCAGCAGAAACCAGTAAGTGTTATGGGGGACACTGGAGATTGACACTCAGGAAGTGTTGCTTTCCCAGCAGACTTTGAAGGACCATTTCTCTTGAATAGAGCAGTGCTGGGCAGCACTGGTAGAGGTAAAGACAAGTATTTACACTCTTCTTTTGCAACCCGGTATAGCATGTAGCAGGACATGCATCTGAGCAGCTCCACCAGGGATCCTGATAAAATATCCTGACAGCACCGGCATCTGTGATTTTACTCCAACTTTGCCTGCCTAGCTTACTCACCCCCTCCGCTACCCATTGCTGCTACTCCCGCTTCGCTGGGGGATGGCTAAAGAGAGGAAAAGAAGCCTGAGCAGTGCACGACTAGATGGGACAAGAAGGCGGACTCCAGCCTTACACCGCTAAGGAGAAACAGAAGGAAGTGGCTCAGACTGCTTGCCAAAACTCCAGCCAAGGAGCCCCCCAGCTTCTGCCGCTCACTGAGCTGCAAGCAATGTGGATACTGGTAAGCGGATGGCTCCCTCCCTTCTCCTGAGGGCGCAGCGGGCTCCGGCTTCACTGAGTACTCACCATGCAGACTCAGACATGGTGTTTGCACCCCAGCTTACTGGCACAGATCCAGAACCCACTTTGAGAGGAATTCTAACTGCAGTCACTACTTGCAATACTTCCATAGCAGAGCTAGTGGGGGAGTTGAAGGGTATGAAAGTTGAACTCAATCTAGTGCAGCAAGATATGCAAAAATGGCATGATCGCAGCACTGCCTTGGAAGGCAGGCTAAGCACACTGGAGAATGAATTGCAACTATTGCAGAGGGATATCTGGTATGTACAGTCTTGTCTCCTCTACCAACGCAGTTAGATTGGAAGAAAACAGTCTGAGGCAAATAACACATGTGCAGTTGGTATCCCCGAACATACTGAGGGGGAATAATATAGTTTCCTTTATAGAATCCTGGCTTGTGGCTACATTTGGGAAGGATAATCTTTCCTCCAATGTTTGCTGTGGAGACAGCTCATCGGGTGTCAGTGAGACCCCCTTCCATTGGGTGCCAGTCCTAGACCTGGTTTCGCCTTCTCAATTATAAAAGGCAGAGATGCTATCTTGACCAAAGCAAAAAAGACTGCAATTGCTCACTGTGGATCATGCCCAGATATCCTTGTTTCCAGTTCTCTGCCACGGTACAGCACCAACAGTAGAAATTCTGACATCAAGCAACATTTGCACAAACTGGGTGTACAATTTGCTATGCTCTATCCTGCCTAGCATAAAATCATCCGTAATGGTACTGTGCAATTCTATGACAACCCCTCAGTGGCTGTGAACTGGCTCGACAAGGAGGAGCGTACTTTGGCACATCACTCACTATCTCAATTGGCTGAACATTGAGCCTACATGGTTCTTTTACTGAAATTCCTTCACATGGCAGATGATGACCTGCTGTGGAGCTCAATCTTATTTTTTTGCCAACTTAGAATTCTAGGTACCTGGAAGACTTTTCACATTTCTGTTCATGTGCCTTAGGGGCTGCACATTACCCCTCCATTCATGGTCCTGTATGAACCCAACTGTTTGCTCTTCTTTTGCAAGGTATTTGTGTTACCAGTTATAGAACTCGTGACAGGGTTACTTTAAGAAGAAAAAAAGTGTCCATCATTTGTTTCAATGGAACTTCCAGTAGTCAGTCGAAGGTTCAGCTTATAAATTGAATTCCGTATTTAGCTTCTTGATAATGTAACAAGTTCCAGGCAAAAAGCAAGCAGCTCAAGCACACCAGCAGAAAGAAAAAGACCTCACCATTTACATGTTATTAATGCTCCTTCAGTAATTAGATTTTGTTCACACCAGCATGCAAGCTAAAAACTGGTGCACGCTTGTGTACATTGAGTAGGGGCATTGCAATTTGTTGTTATAATACATCGCAAGGTTTACGTTTTTCTCTCTAACTTCACTAAAAAGGATCACAAAATGACAATTCAGTCATTTATGTGGTGTGGTGAGTTGGACGGTTCAAAAAAATGCAAATATGATGCATTTTCACCATGCATGTATGGTGGGAACAGGCACATAGAAACAATTGTTCTCTATGTGCCCTTTTGATGATCTGGTGTTGATCTATGCTCAAAAAGGCAAAAACGGCAACAGCGCAAGACCTCCATCAGCTTATATACACATTTACTGGAAATAAAAAAAATTATAGCACACTTACACATTAGGGGTTATGACAAAAGGAGGATTTCCCTTTGAAATATGTTACTGCCCCCTACATCGCCCACCACTCCCAGGCACACACAGGAACCACCACAAGGCTGATTACAGCGTTGCAGGATGCCAAACTCCGGTCAGTCCTTGACAGCTATCAGATCAAACACCTCCACCTCCTGCTAGCATGAGAGGAACCTGGTCTGCGGCTTCACTCTATCAGTGATAATAGTGTCTGTTTCTCCTGTGCTGGACACCTGTGTTTTAATGTGCAAGTGTGCTATGTTTTTATTTCCAATAAATGTGTATATATGCTGATGGAGGTCTCGCGCTGTTGCCACTTTTGTCTGAGTTTCTCTTGATCTACCTGGATCTATGCGGACAGCTGCATGATTTCTCATCACATGACCACGTATCCTGTTCTACTCATCATAAGAGATTTAATTGGAGAGTTAGACAAACCAATCCAGTGCACTGCAACTTTCCAGTTTCATTTTGTGTTGATCTACGCAGATCCTTGTGTTAAAGAGCCCTAACCCTGCAAAAAAACATAGGAACCGGGGTATAGAAAATGGCAGTAGGTGTTCTGGATTGAGGAGTCAAAATTTTAAATATTTTGCTGTAGCGGGTGGCAGTTTGTTCATGAAGGGCTGAGAGCAGTACAATAAGGAGTGTCTGCAGTTAACAGGGAAGCATGGTGGAGGTTACTTGCAAGTGGAGTTGAAGATTTGGTCAGCGTCAATGGTGTCTTCAATTCTGAGAAATGCAGGCATATACTTTTCCATCATGTCATATCATCAGAGAGGCGTGTGATTGGCCCCAAATTTATCCTGCAGCAGGATAACGACTCCACACATGCATTTACTTTCCATTTTATTAACTGATAAAAATAAACTATTACCACTTCTATTTCTGAAAGCATTTCTTAAATTTACAGCATTTTTCATACTCAAGACTTTTGCACAGTACTGTACATTAAATACTGTAAGGAAAGGAAGACCTGCTGTACAGTAGCAAGTGGAAAATTATATCAGTACTGGCTGTTCAGATCTCTAAAACCAAATAATACATCAAATTTCCACCAATGCCTGAAATGTGACAGCAATACTTACACTTTTTCTTTGCAGCCGCTGTGGGTCCTTCCTCGCTTTGGCCAGGAGTGACAACCTCGCAATTCTCTTTGCTTTCAGGGTTACTTTTCCACTCAGGTTTACTGTCGCTTTTTTTCTCCTTTTTAGAATACGAGTTTTTGTTGGGGGGATTTAGAAGGTTCGGCTGGAACTGTAACACACCAAGCACAGCAAAAAGCATTAGGAACAGGTTAACACCTTTTCCTATATTAGGTTGATACTCCAAGTAATTACATGGCCACATATTACAACATAGTCCAATTATGATACATAACATAGGATGCAGTTGTCAGCAATTCACAGTAAAACTGTAAAGGACAGAAATGCTAGCAATGCTTACTTTTAAAAGCTGCAGACTTCAGGGCTGTCATCCTGACCCTAGCTTAATTCATTACCTTCTACTTCAGTGATTCAGAGCAAGCATCTGGACAGCGAAAGCTACTAAACATGAGCTCCAGTCCAATGTTTGTGCCAGGTAAGTGGCTTACTAGATAGTGCAGCCATAATCAGGACGACAACAAGGGAGCTTGAATTGTTAAAAAAAAAAAAAAAAAAAAAGAAGTAGTGGAGCAATGGCAGACCCTTAAATATGTACAGGCTGCCACAGTGAACCTCTATTAAAACCTCACTTCGGCCTCACGTCTTGCACCCTTCAGTGCTTCACCCCTCCAAAGATTCCTCCAGCAATATTGTAGGATTTTTTTATACTTACTTTTTCCTGAAGTCTTCAGACCACCCACATGATAAAACAGGGTCTTCGTCCTCCTATGTGTATACCTGGAAGTAGGTGGTTCTCAGGGATTAGAGTGCAGGGCAGGACATCATAATGGGGCATGCATATTATGTCCTGCACTCAGTCAGTCCTTACTCTGCCAGCTTGAATGCACCTACTATTAATTTTTGTTTTTTTAAACACCTGTGGGGGGAATTTGTTTCCATTTCATTTTGATCGGAGTTGAGCTTTGAAGTTGACCAATTACCAGATATTAAAAAATGATCGCTTCCAGATAAAAGTTACTGTAAAATGGTTCTGCTCCATGACACAGCATACAAACTGCTTGTATCCTGCTCCATGGAGAGAGACTTTTACAGCACACATATTAGCCTCTGGGTTTGATTATATGAGCTATAACAATTTTGTGTGTTTTGTTTCAAGAATGCAATATTATAGGTTTACATTTACACATTTAATATTTACATATAAAAATAGGGGATGATATAAGTTTACTTTGTGCCCGTGGTTTACACCCCAAAAAGACACACTGGAAAGTTAATTGCATCCAATCCAATTCTGTCCTAGTGTGTGTATGCATGCATTTGAAATAGCAACCTTAGATCATAAGCTCCTCGAGGGCAGGAACTTCTGTGAATATACAAGATGTAAAGCGCTGTGGAAATTGCCAGTTCTACATACAGTAGGGGCACAGTGTATACAGTGGGGCAAAAAAGTATTTAGTCAGCCACCAATTGTGCAAGTTCTCCCACTTAAAAAGATGAGAGAGGCCTGTAATTGGCATCATAGGTAGACCTCAACTATGAGAGACAAAATTAGAAAAAAAATCCAGACAATCACATTGGCTGATTTGGAAAGAATTTATTTATGGTGGAAAATAAGTATTTGGTGAATATGAAAAGTTCATCTCAATACTTTGTTATATATCCTTTGTTGGCAATGACAGAGGTCAAACGTTTCCTGTAAGTCTTCACAAGGTTGGCACACACTGTTGCTGGTATGTTGGCCCATTCCTCCATGCAGATCTCCTCTAGAGCAGTGATGTTTGGGGCTGTCGCTGGGCAACACGGACTTTCAACTCCATCCAAAGGTTTTCTATGGGGTTGAGATCTGGAGACTGGCTAGGCCACTCCAGGACCTTGAAATGCTTCTTACGAAACCACTCTGTTGCCCAGGTGGTATGTTTGGGATCATTGTCATGTTGGAAGACCCAGCCACGTTTCATCTTCAATGCCCTTGCTGATGGAGGGAGGTTTGCACTCAAAATCTCACGATACATGGCCCCATTCATTCTGTCCTGTACATGGATCAGTCATCCTGGTCCCTTTGCAGAGAAACAGCCCCAAAGCATGATGTTGCCACCACCATGCTTTACAGTAGGTATGGTGTTCTTTGGATGCAACTCAGCATTCTCTCTCCTCCAAACACAACGAGTTGTGTTTCTACCAATCAGTTCTATTTGGTTTCATCTGACCATATGACATTCTCCCAATCCTCTTCTGGATCATCCAAATGCTCTGTAGCAAACTTCAGACGGGCCCGGACATGTACTGGCTTAAGCAGGGGGACACATCTGGCACTGCAGGATCTGAGTCCCTGGCGGCGTAGTGTGTTACTGATGGTAGCCTTTGTTACGTTGGTCCCAGCTCTCTGCAGGTCATTCACTAGGTCCCCCCGTCTGGTCCTGGGATTTTTGCTCACCGTTCTTGTGATCATTTTGACCCCACGGGGTGAGATCTTGCGTGGAGCCCCAGATCGAGGGAGATTATCAGTGGTCTTGTATGTCTTCCATTTTCTAATTATTGCTCCCACAGTTGATTTGTTCACACCAAGCTGCTTGCCTATTGCAGATTCAGTCTTCCCAGCCTGGTGCAGGTCTGCAATTTTGTTTCCGGTGTACTTCGACAGCTCTTTGGTCTTCACCATAGTGGAGTTTGGAGTGTGACTGTTTGAGGTTGTGGACAGGTGTCTTTTATACTGATAACAAGTTCAAACAGGTGCCATTGATACAGGTAATGAGTGCAGGACAGAGGAGCCTCTTAAAGAAGAAGATACAGGTCTGTGAGAGCCAGAAATCTTGCTTGTTTGTAGGTGACCAAATACTTATTTTCCACCATAATTTGCAAATAAATTCTTTCCAAATCAGCCAATGTGATTGTCTGGATTTTTTTCTCATTTTGTCTCTCATAGTTGAGGTCTACCAATTACAGGCCTCTCTCATCTTTTTAAGTGGGAGAACTTGCACAATTGGTGGCTGACTAAATATTTTTTGCCCCACTGTAAATACCTGCAGTAAAACTAACATGAAGTTTTAGTAGGGGATATTTATAATAGGCTTACAACCATGGGCTAAATATTAATATGGGTAATAAAGATCTTAACTGGGAGAAGAGAAAAAAAAAACAAAACAAAAAAAAAAAAAACACACTATCCATGCTTTTAAATGAGATAGAGATACACACCACATGGTTGGCAGTTTCACTCGGTGTTGGCCAGTTAGTGATGTCACTGAAGTCACTAGCCTAGAGAAAAAAAAAAAGAAAACCACAAAATTCACTTTATTGAACTACTGTTCAGTGCTGTAATAAATGCATACAAGGGAAGCAGTATATATGCCGCTGGCACACATACAAATTGCAACAAGTACATTTAGAGAATTCTTCCACTCAATCTTTAGATCAAAAGACTCCCCAAGCAAAGGAAATAGAGTACAGGTTTTATTTTAACAATGTCTTTCCTAATTGCACCTGAAACTCTTGTGCCATTCAGTACTAAGGCTCCATGCACACTGGGCGTTTGAGAACGCTGGTAACGTTAGCAATGTAAAGTCACATTAAGCTGTAGAGAAAAAAAAGGTCACAAGCCACAAACAGCCGCTGTAAAAACGTCCAGTGTGCATGAGGACAAAGGGTGCTGTTCAATGATTTGTAGCTCACATTGCTATTGACTATTAGCATCTTTGCATCAAGTGTGCCAATCTTAAGAGGAGGTAGATTCTCGAGTATGAAGCTTAACTATTCTCTGAGGACTTGAAGACATATTTTTGGCGTTCTTATTACATTAGTTATAATTTGACTTTCACACTCTCAGACTTGTTCTTCATTTCTTGTATTTAAATAAACAGAGATTTGTAGATAGCCAATTAGGGTGAGTTACCAGCTGCCCAGTGCAATTACTTTGTCCCTCCACTACCGATATGAACTTTACTTTGCGATGCAATTAACAATTTTGGAAACATTAGCTCCGATTTTGCAATGCAGCCTGCTCAAAAAACACCTGGTTTTGTTTTCTAAACAAAACCATGTGATCACCATGTAAGCACTCAAATCAAAGTATCTGTACAGAAAATTGTTAGCAGATGCATCCAATGGGCACTGGCTGTCAAAATACAATAGAAGCAGTGGAAAATTGAGGAACCTGTTAGGGCTCATGTACACTGCAGCTGCTAAACTGACATTTAGGAGCTGCTGAGCGTTTTTTTCAGCAGCCCCTGAACTCTTCTATAGGTTTTCCTATGTGTCCATGTACACATATAGCCGTTTACAGGCCGTTGAGTTTACAGTTGCGTTCAGGAGTAGATTTTACCGGGGTTCCAAACGCTTGTAAATGCGGTTAACTGTGTTTACAAGCGTAAGCGTTTAGACGCGTTTTTTGACAGGTCCACATCCAGATGCTGTCCAGAGCCATTTATTCTTCATCAAAAAAGCATGCAAAGCGTTTTCCATGTATTCAAATGGACCCAGTACACCAGCACAGTCAGTTCCAGGTTTCGCATGAAGGAAATAAATGGTAGAACGTGCTGCATTATGCTCATGATGGGATCCATAGTGAATACAACCAGAAAAGACAGGTCATCTCAACACATACTGCTCTCTCTATTTCTCTCAAAATGTCTGAAAAAGTTAACTTACTATTTTTCAGTGCATTCTGGGCATTTGGAAGGGTCTTCTGAGGTTA
The DNA here is from genome assembly GCF_062004578.1 of Staurois parvus. Classification (NCBI taxonomy): domain Eukaryota; kingdom Metazoa; phylum Chordata; class Amphibia; order Anura; family Ranidae; genus Staurois; species Staurois parvus. The sequence continues at coordinate 6,715,019 of NW_028317918.1, read as the reverse complement.
TTTTTTAAAAAACCGCAAAGAAACGCGGTATGCAAATGCGGCTAAACTGACGTTTTTTAACCTACATTTTCTAGCAGTCAGTTTTGCAGTGGTCAGAAGAGTTTTCCAAATGCCCCGTGTACATGAGCCTTTAGATGTTTTTTCATTCAGCCTGTGTATATGGCCATTAGTTTGTCCAGGCTCAGAACTTTAGGAAATCAGTAGTAGCCAGTTAGCATACAGATTGGGTAGGGGTGGGAATGGGAGAATGTATTTCTTTTTTTTTTTTTAATTCTGCATTGGTATGTGGCCGGGGAAACAAGGATCAAACTGTCATGATAAATTTAAAAGCCCACATAACAGGAGAAAGTAAAATCTGGTGCAGCTCTGCATAGAAACCAATCAGCTTCCAGATTAATTGAACAAGGTGAAATTAGAAGCCGATTGGCTACATTGCACAGTTGCACCAGATTTTGCAGTTTTCCAGTTTTAGTAGATCAAGACTGAGGAATAGTTTTAGATCCATCATGTAGGTTTATCTCTAAAGTTATAAGGTAGTCTCATCTTTCATTTTTAGTAGCCAAAATCTGGAGTTTATATTTTTGGTTTGCAATAAAAATTTGTTTTGCACAGTGCAAGTAGATACTGAATAGAGATTTGAAAAATAAATAAATAAATTTAAAAAAGGCAAATGTTTTGGGAAACAGAGAATTGAAATCTATTTATTCTAGAATTTTTCTGCCTTTGAGAAACATTTAATTTTGGTTGTCTTTAGTATATTTCCAAGCCAACAAAGTACATTTAAAACACCTGTGTAAAAAAATTTTTAAAAAAATGACTCAAGTAACAAAGGGTTAAATGTGTTTAGAACTGAGAATATATCCCTCTACAGAACACCCAAACACTACTAAACTAGTGGGCTTGTCCCTTCAAACAATTTTGTGAGCAAATCAAGAACATGAATCCACATGAGAGTGACACATTCAGCATTCAGTAAGCAATCAAACTTGTTCTACTTAACCAACCTAGAAAACAACCACACAAGAAATACGTATAAACAGAAATTTCTGTACCTTTTTAGACACGGGTTTTGCAGCTTTTACAATCTTTGCAGGGCATGGAAGGTCTAAAATGAACAGACATTTATTTGTAAGAACAGTATGCCCATTCATTTGACACAAATGATACTCTTATTACAAGAACAGCAATTTGTAGACTAGGATAGCTGTTTAATGACCGATTATTAATCTTCACTAACCAAACTGAAATGTCAATTCAATAATAACTTTACTACTTATATAGGGAATTTAGAAGAAACCAATATATTTTGTATTGAAATAAATATATTCTATTGCAGGCTGCCACTGATGACCTTCTTACTGAAATGTTAGTTATTTGGCAATGGAGCTGACCTTGTGGCATTAATATTTAGAATTCCTGATCAGAGTACTTGTTCTGGTTCAGTGACTTGGACTAGCTTGAGTTGCAGATTTGTTTCATATACTTAAAGCTGAACTCGAGCTATGGTTTCAAAGGTTCCAGTTTCTTTTTACTTTGATGCATGCATTAAGGCAAAAAACCTTCTGTGCCACAGGTTCCCCCAAGCCCCGCTTCTACTCACCTGAGCCTGATCTCGATCCAGCGCTGTAAATGAGAGCAGCAGCTCTCTCCGCGCTCTCCCTCCTCACAGGGCAGACTGACAGCAGCAGAATCCATTGGCTCCTGCTGTTGTCAATCAAATCCCATGATGAGCGAGCAGGGGCTGAGCTCCACTGTCTATGTCTACAGATAGACAGCGCTGCTCAGGATCTAGCCCGCACATACTTCACCATAGGAAGAGCCTTCCTATGGTGGCATATGCAGGAGCGCAAGCAGGGGACCCCAGAAGAGGAGGACTAGGGCTGCTCTGTGCAAAACCATTGAGCAGAGCAGACATGACCTGTTTATTATTTAAATGAAGGTTTAAAATCATTTTAATTGCATAGTTATATTAGTCTATCTTGGACTAATGTAAATCAACATACACCATACCTGTGGAATTGTTCATTCACTACAACAGCCATTCACAAAATGCCTTGTATTTTTTCAAAGAATACAAAGCAATCCAATTGGACAAGGTGGAGTTTGTGAAGTCACAAGCTCACCTCTCCATCTGCAGAAGGGCAACTGCGAGGACAGGATTCAGAGGACCGCAGCAATCACTGTTGTAGTGTTGATTACCACAGCGATTCTCCCCTTCCACAGAAATCCTAGAAGTATGGAAAATGTATACTTACGTATGCAATAAAAACATAGCTGGAGCTCGGCTTTCATTTATTGAATTTGGATGTAGCCAGGTAATTATTCCTTTTCCTCATGGAAGAAAGCAATGGTAGCCAAAACCTCAGTTAGGGCTCGTTCACACTTGGCTGTTTTACCAACGCTTGCCAAACGCCCCTATAGCATTTGGCAAGCGTTGGTCCGGCATTTGCGGAGCGGTTTTTAATGCTCCGCAAACGCAGCATGCGCGGTTTAGCGGCGGTTGCTAGGCGTTTGCCGAGCGTTAAAAACGCCCCACATACGCCTATAATGCAGTTTGAATGGTGTTACCGCTCTGCAAACGCCCCGCAGCCGCACCGCAAACGCCGGCCGGGCGTTTGTGGAGCAGCACCACAGACTAGAATAGGAGGCTTCAACGCCTCCTGACTCGACCAGAGGCGTCCGTTTTGCCATGACGCAACGCGACATGACGCAAAACGCTCCTGTTAGAACAGCACCATGTGCTGTAATGTGCAGAATTGACAGAGGCGTTTGGCAAGCAGTAAAACCGCTTCCCAAACGCCTCTCTGCCGCCTGCACACAACGCTAGTGTGAACGTAGCCTTACATGCAGAATCTGCTCCTAGTATAGCAGCCTAACCAAAGGCAACATACACATAGCATAACAAAAAAAAAAAAAACTTTTCATGCCTTGAACATTCACATCTACTCAAAACTTTGTGCAGGCTGTGTCAGAAACAGCAGTATGGTGCGGTGTGAGTACAAGGGCTATTAAAAATTCTTATCAGCATTCACATGTTTTTGTATCTAGCCAGAAGTAATTTAGTTCAAGCATGAATGTGTAAAGATAAGAGTATAGACTATACAGCTCTGCAGTGTAATAACAGCCCAACTGGTCTACCTTGTCAATGGTTTCGTAAAAGAGAAGCCCCCTACTGCCTGCCTATAGTAATCATTATATGGGGGGAGTCAAGAACACCTGGAAGTAGATCACACCACATAAGTCTTCGAGGTTATGTGGGTAACTCAATTTTGGGTTCTGGAACACACGGCTGTTCTCACCCTGGAGACTTCCATTTACTACCTGGCTCTCCTTCAGAGTGGTATGGCCATGAATATATAGTTACCGCTGAGGAGTGATGTTGTTTTGACCATCTCACTATATGGAAGCTGATCTCATCAAATTTTAATGTAAGTTGCTACAATAAAATATGTTTGTCATCTAATACATATACTGATCCCTGGTCTGTTTATGAGGTCTATGGGAAGTGTTTGGAGAAGATGGTAGAATAATGTTTGGAGGCAATCTCATCTTTATTATGGATCCTATGCAGATTTTATCTATGTTAGGGTAATTATGCAGTTTTTATATTGTGTGCAGTGGATTAATTGAGTTGTTGGAGTCCTGACATTTCACGATTGCTGTGGCACTTTAATTTGTCTGCATGTGACACGTGTGGCACTTTATTATAATATCTGGGATAATACAATATGTTTAGAATCTTTTTCTTTGAGGTATATGAAGATTTTCTGGAGTATACCATCAATCTTATTCGGGGATACGAATTATTGTGAAATCACCTGCAAGAATTTTTTGGACTTTACTTGGACTTTAGGTGTAGTGACACTTTATATGTGTTTATTTAATCAAGTCTGCTTATTATTTTTATTTAAAAGTAAAAATATGCCTTCACTGACCTTTGTAGCTGCAGGCAGTGTAGAACAGGGGTAGGCAGCCTTAAAGTAAAGAGGTGGAGGAAGAGGGTAAAAGTGCCCAGTAGGCAAGTAGTTAACCATTGCCATTTTAACCTGTGTGGCACCTTGTGTCTGTAGGCCAAACATTCCAGGGTATATAAACTTTTTTTAATCATGACCATTTGGGTGATTTCTATTATCATTAGGATTTAAAAAAGGAGCCAAAACAACTATGTGATAATAAATGGCTTCATATGATCACTATCCTTAAACAAGACAAGATTTTTTTTCCATTATCAGCCATATTTTCAATAGCAATGCCAAAATTTCACAATTTTCAGGTATCACCCTGGTGCCACTTTCTGGAGCCGACAGCTGGCTCTCTTGTACAAAACGTTCTGTCCCACCAGGAGACCTGAGCAGCCAGCTAGCGTGTCCACAAGCTGGTCAGACACACGAACAGTCAGTTTACCTGGATGTCATGGGCGCCATTTTAAAAAAATCAAAAGCATTACAAAAATACTGATCTTGGTGTTTTGAATGCTTTTGGAGGACAAAAGAGGGATTTGGGGTCTTATAGACGCCAGATCCCTCCATAAAAAGCACTTGTCACATGCCTATTACTGAGGGGGGCACTTAAAAATTTTAAGTGCCCCCATCCCCCTATCATCACGTGAACACGCGTGTCAGTAATGCACACATGCAAACAGCAATCAGCCCACATATACTGTATTACCGCGAACATCAGATCATGGGCAGTAATTCTAGCACTAGACCTCGTCTGTAAATCTAAAGTGGGTAAACTGAAAAAGTATTTTTAAGCGTCGCCTATGACTAGTAAAACTGATGTCGTTTGTCACCATTGCACGTGCAATTTTAAACCATGCATGTTTGGTATCTATTTACCCGGGGTAACATCTTTTATGTTTTACCAAAAATGGGTTATGTATTGTGTTGTGTGTTTTTTTTGGGAAAAAAATAAATGTAGTTTGCAAACCACCGCATAAATACCATGTGACAAAAAAAAAAAAAAAAAAATTGCAAAACCCACCAATTTATTCTCTAGGGCCCTGGCTTAAAAATATATACTGTTTAGGAGTTCTAATTAATTTTCTAGCAAAAAATACAGGTTTTTACATGTTTACAAAAAAGTTCCAGAAATGGCCTAGAGCTGAAGTGGTTAATTTCCCATTGGCTTTTTAAATTCAATTAGCGTCTGCGTATAGATAGCCTGAGTTTGTTAGCTCTCATGTGGATGCAAAAGACCTGCGTAACAAGGTAACTGAACTTTATAAGATGGAAAAGGATATAAAAAGTTATCCAAAGCCTTGAATATGCCAGTCAGTACTGTTCAATCACTTATTAAGAAGAAGTGGAAAATTTGGGGATCTCTTGATACCAAGCCAAGGTCAGGTATACCAAGAAAATTTACAGCCACCACTGCTAAAAGAATTGTTCGCAATACAAAGAAAAACCCACGGGTAACCTCAGTAAAATACAAATGGGAGGAAAAAGAAAAAAAAAAAAAAAAGTACCGCATAGCTCATAGGAGACAGACAGACGGCTTATGTATAACAAGTCCAATAGTCTTTTGTAGTTATATTGTATGAGGACTGCCAACTGAGGGAGCTAGAACAGGCTATGTGAAGATTCAAAGAGCAGTGCCATCTGAGTGTAGTATAACCATACACCATTTTTACACAGTATTCATGCCGCTCTGGTGGTTCCCAGGGCTCCCTGGCTGGCGTGAGTTTGAGAATGACAACAGATGTCATCACTACTGGAAGGGCCTGATGAAGGAGCACGCATGCTCAGAACGTGTGCCAAACCTCTTGTTTCCACTTCTGGTAGTGACGATATCTGTTCTCAGCCTTAGACTCATGCCTGTGAAGGACCTTGGGAACCACCAGAGTGGCCCAGACGAGCAATCATCCCACATAGCTAACCGGACACGATTACAGCAGTGAGATACATTACATGCCTGCTACAAGTCTTGTTCTTGTGAGTTGGTTTACTTGTGACTAAAGATGGTGTATGATTATACCACACTCAGATGGCCTGCCTTTTTATCCTTCAGGAGAAATACAGGCTTCCCTGTAAAAAGATGGTATGGTTGTTTCAAGGATGATACTTTAACGATACTTTAATAAAAAAAAAAAAAAAAAAGCTGCCTGAAAGAAGCCTTTATTGCGCCAGTGCCACAAAAAAGCCCAGTTATAACACCTTGACATCCCGCACCTGACTTTTTTGTGGCACTGGCAGAATAAGGGCTTCTTTCTAGAAACTTGACCATGCAGCTCATTTTTGTTCAAACACCATCGTATTGTGCTCCTTGAAACAACCACACCATCTTTTTCCAGAGCAGCCTATATTTTCTCCGGAGGTTACCTGTGGGTTTTTCTTTGTAACCTGAATTCTTCTGGCAGTTGTGCCTGCAAGCTTTCTTCGTCTACCTGACCTTAGCTTAGTGTCAAGAGATCCTCAAATTTTCCACTTCTTAAGTAATTGAACTGTACTGACTGGCATATTCAAGACTTTGGTTATCTTTTAGATCCTTTTACATCTTTCTAAAGTTCCATTACCTATTTCGCAGGTCTTTTGACAGTTCTTTTTTGCTCTCCATGGCTCAGTATCTTACCTGCTAATTGCATCCATGTGAGAGCTAACAAACTCATTGATTATTTATACACAGATACTTATTGCAATTTAAAAAGCCACAGATGTGGGAAATTTACCATTAATTGACATTTTAACCTGTGGGAGTGTCACCTTGTGTGTCTGTACCAAGGCCAAACATTCCAGGATATGTAAACTTGAACAGGGCCATTTGGGTGATTTCTGTTATTATATGACCACTATCCTTAACCACTTGCCCTCCTGAGGATTTACCCCCCTTCCTGACCAGGCCTCTTTTTGCTATACAGTGCTGCACTATTTAAACTAACTGCGCGGTCATGCAATGCTGCACAAGGTTTTGAAATATAAAAAAAGAAAAGAAAAAATATGTTTTTGTTTTCTTTCTTCATTTCCAAAAACATGTGGCAACAAACAAGATCTGCAAAATACTCACCATGCATCTTATCAAATTCCTTGGGGTGTCTACTTTACAAAAAGGGGCAATTTGCAGTGGTTTGGTGCTATCCTGGCATTTCAGGGCCTCCAAAACTGATAGGTAGACTGGAAGTGTAATGAGGAAATAAAGCCCTTTAAAAGCCTGAAGGTGCTTATTGGATTTTGGGGTCCTGTACTTGGCTAGACTGCCAAAAAGTCTCTCACATGTGGTACCCCCATACTCGGGAGAAGTAGTAGAATGTATTTTGGGGATTAATTCCCCATATATACGCATGGCATGTGTGAGCAATAAATCATTTAAGTAACAATTTTGTGTCCAAAAAAAAAAAAAAAAATTATTTTTGTTTTGTCATTTTTCAAAAACTTGTGGTAAAAAAAAAATAAAATTCTTCTTTTGACTCAACATGCCTTTCAGCAAAAATGTTGGGTTGTCTACTTTCCAAAAAAGGGGTAATTTTGGGGGGTGGGGGGTTTTTTATGCCCAGCATTAGAAATTTATGCCACACATCGCTCACTCTTCTAACCACCTGAAGATCAAGCCTTTTCTGACACACTGAAAAAAAAAATAATTTTTTTGCTAGAAAATTACTTTTAACCCCCAACATTATATATTTTTCTAAAGCAGACACCCTAGTGAATAAAATGGTGGGTGCTGCAATCATTTATATCACAGTACTCATGCAGCGATTTTTCAAATGCAATTTTTTTATTAAAAAAAAAAAAAAAAAAAACACAATATATTGGCCAATTATTTGGTAAAATATAAAAAGATGATGGTATGCCAAGTAAATAGAAACCAAACATGACATGCTTTAAAGCTGCGCATGCCCCGTGCAATGGCAAAAAAATGCATACTTTTTTTTATCCATAGGCAACGCTTTAAAACCCTTTACAAGCTACCATTTTAGATTTACAGAGGAGGTCTAGTGCTAGAATTACTGCCCTTGATGTGACATTCAGGGCGATACCTTACATGCATGGTGCAACCGCTGTTTACATACTGGCACAGTGTCAACGCTCCCACACGCAGGTGTGCGCGCGCGGGGGGGTGGGGTGGTTGGGGGTTGGCGAGGGTGCTTTTTTTTTCCCAAAAATTTTTTTTTTTCTTCTTTATTATTTTTACACTGTCCCTTTCATTTTTTTTATCACTTGTAATGCTATCACAGGGAATGCAAATATCCCCGTAACTTTAATAGGTATTGTCATATATTTTTTTTTTTTTTTTTTTTAAATCTGGGGTCTGCCCTTACATTATCTAATCTCACCAAAATCGATGTGATCAGATGCGGTCCCAATTTACAAATGGCACTTTTAGATCCTACGAAACTGAAGTGATGAATGCTTGTAGCTTCCGATTTCTTAAACTATAGAGATGATTGGCACCATTCCGGTCTCCAAATCAGCTCTATGGTCAGCTGGCAGAAACACCAGCTGCATTCTCAGGTTCCCCGATGGCTCGGGACTGCCCATGGAAGGCAGCGGGGGAGGGGGGGGCATCTTCTCCAGCTGCTTGTAAAAGCAATCCTGCAGCCAATTAGCCACTAGGATTGCTTTTACATGAAAGCCGACTGCCGGCTGAAAAAAAACAAAAGCAGTGTGCACGAGCCGACGGAGAACGGTTAATAAACAAAACAGTTCTCCTCCCCGTCAGAGATCCTCAGTAATCATTGGGCGCCGGCGAGTAATCACTGGCTGGGACCAGTGTACAGATATGAAAAAAAAAAAAAAACCATTAGAAAATACCTTTCTTTCAAGTGATCACATACTATCTGTTCTCAGCTGCATAAGGAGGATAAGAAGAAGCAGCAGCACACTGATCAATGGCTGTACACAGAGGGAAGGAGGAGGGGGTCAGCAGAAATCTGATCATTGGAGGAGAGCAGACTGAGTTTTAGCAAAGCTACAGAAATTACCCCACTGTGCTCATGTCTGGTATGGTCAGTTTTTAACAGGAAAGCAGAGGGACTGGCAGGAACACCAGGGATTTCAAACAAAGGAAGCAATACAAAGAGAACAGGATATTTTTTCTTACAAGTACATGGTACAGCAGGCACAAATCATGAAGATGAAATGTCAGGTTTACATATTTCTTAATTTAAAACGTTTTCAGCGTTGACACTGCACCATGGCTTTTGCACTGTTTCTCTCCCTCCCCTCCTGTCTTTGACAAACCATTTTTATCTTGTAAAAGTAGCAGTGATCATTTTGCTGTACACAGCCTTTACAAGAAGCAGAGATGTGGGAGGGGTCAGCAGGCTCCACCCACTACAGGCTGGTTGCCGAAAACTACAGGCCGGAATGGAGACAAAACCAGTTACCCTGGACAAGGGAAGAGAACAGCAGTGACTGGCCTTGATCAAGGGAAGTTCCTGCACAGAGGGAAAGTTTCACACTGGATTACTGCACAGATCTGGAAGAAATACACAAATCATGCAAGACTCAAAAGAAGAATAAATATGATGAATGTATTTAGATCAGGGGTGGGCAAACTTTTTGACTTGAGGGCCGCAATGGGTTCATATATTGGACCCGGGGGCTGGACCAAGAGTAGATGAATGATGTGTATGTGTCATCCATAGTAAGTATAGTAATATTCCCCCATAGTAAGCATAGTAATTCATCCCCCATATAGTAATTCATCCCCCATAGAGTAAGTCCCCCCTGTGTCAATTTACTTACCTTTGCTCCGCGCGTTCCTCTCGCCGTGTTCCCGCGCCGTTCCGGTCTTCAGGGCGGACTGTGAGAGGAGCCTAGCTCCCCTCACGTTCGTCACGCTGCCCCGCCTACACACATCCTGACAGCCTCACATCACGCTCCGCAGGCCAGATTAAAAGGTCCGCCGGGCCGTATACGGCCTGCGGGCCGTAGTTTGCCCATTGCTGATTTAGACAGTGGGGGTTATTTACTAAACCTCGAGAGCGCAGAATCTGGTGCAACTCTGCATAGAAACCGATCAACTTTCAGGTTTATTTGCCAAAGCTTAACTGAACAAACTGAAGTTAGAAGCGGATTGGCTATCATGAACAGCTGCACCAGTTATAGTAAATCGATTCCAATATTTGCCTTTTCTGGAGTTCAGATTAAGGCTAGGTTCACATCTGTACAGGTGGTGCCGCTGCGGATCCTCAAAAAAAATACAGGCAGCCGCACAACCCGCATAGGGGAATGCTAATGGCACGCCGCCCGCACTGGAAATTGCAACCGTACTGAGAACCGAGGTTTCTGTTCGGGCTGCGTTATCCAAAGAAGTGCAGGGACTACTTCGCTGCGTATCCCGGGGCACGGGAGTCCATTCAATGAATGGGCTCTCGTGGCCACGCAAACCGCAGGAACGTAGAGATGTGAACATAACCTTAACCACTTGGCCTCCTGAGGATTTACCCCCCTTAATGACCAGGCCTCTTTTTGCTACTCAGCGCTGCACTAATTCAACTGATAATTGCGTGGTCATGCAATGCTGCACCCAAACAAAATTTACGTACTTTTTTTCACACAAATAGAGCTTTCTTTCGGTGGTATTTGATCACCTGTGCGCTTTTTATTTTTTACGCTATAAACAAAAAAAGGCCAAACATTTTGAAAAACAATATTTTTTACTTTCAGCTATAAAAAATATATAGTAAACTTGCTTTTGTGTGAAAGTTATAGCGTCTACAAACTATGGTATAGATACTGCAATTTACGCCTTTTTTTTGCTATACAGCGCTGCACTAGTTTAACGGACAATTGCGCGGTACATAAATGAAATTTACATCCTTTTTTTTCCCCACAAAATTGAGCTTTCTTTCGGTGGTATTTGATCACCTGTGTGGTTTTTATTTTTTGTGCTATAAAAAAAAAAAAAAAAAAAAAAAAGGTCTGACAATTTTGAGGAAAAAAACAAAACAATATTTTGGACTTTTTGCTATAAAACATGTCCAGTAAAAAAAAAATTTAAACATCAAATTTAGTCATAAATTTCTGCCAAAATGCATTCTGCGACATGTCTTAGCTGATAAAAACCCCAATACGTGTAAATTAATTGGTTTACGTGAAAGTTATTGCGTTTACAAATGGCGGGAAAGATACTGGGATTTTGTTTTTTTTTATACTAATAATGGCGGCAATCAGCGACTTATGGCAGGACTGCGGCGGACATTCTGACACTGGGGGGGAACTGACTTGGGGTCACTGACATCCCCAGTGACACCAATACAGTGATCAGTGCAAAAAAAAACAAAAAACACTGACACTGTACTAATGGCACTGGGGAGGAAGGGGTTAAGTTTATTATTCAGGGAAAGGGTTAACTGTGTAAGGGGAGTGTTTTACTAGGGGGCGGGGGGGGTGTACTGCAGGGAACACCGCTGATCGGGAGAGAGAAACTCTTCTGTCCCGATCAGCGTGTCCTGGAGCTGTCAGGGAACTGACAGAAAGCACAGCTACTGCAGCTGTGCTCTCTGTCAGCGATTGCCGCTGATCGCCGGGACATAGCCGGTAACGACCGGCTGTTACCCGGCGACTGACATCTGCGGCTGTGATCGGCAGGACAGGTAGGGTGGCGGCGCAGCCACTACCGGTTTTAAAAACACACGTTTTTAAAGCAGTGACCAAATTACAGCTCACACAGTAGTTCTCAATGGCTGCAAGAATACAGACAGAGAGAAAGAAATGATTGCTTTTACATCCTATATGGGTGTAAAAGCAATCAGTGTGAAAAAAAAATCATCACCCCCCCCCCCCCCCAACAAGTAGTACAGTGTCACCATGGTGACACTGTACTGCTAGGGTGACAGTATGTAAAAAAACAAACAAATAATATAAAAAAATAAAATAAAAATGTAAAACAAAATGTTTAAAAATTATAATTTTTGGTTATAAACTAATTTGGCTTTTTTTTTTTTTACTAAAAAGATAATGGAATAAATTTTGGCCAAGATTTATGATGAAATATTATTTATTTGCAAACTTTTATAAGAAAAACACTTTTTTTCAAAATTTTTGGACTTTTTCATTTACATAGCAAAAAAAAATAAAAATCCCAGCGGTGAATAAATACCACCAAAATAAAGCTTGATAGCACTGAAAGCTGAAAATTGCCCTGGACAGGAAGGGGGTAAAAGTGTCCAGACAGGAAGTGGTTAAAACCAAACATTAATTACACAGGCTCTGTGGCTGATTAAGGTGGTAATTAAACTAGCTTAGTGCCTTATCTGCATTAAATTAGCCCCAGAACCTGTGTAAAACTGGAAGTAAACGCTTTTTGTTTTTTTAATTACCACCTACAGGTAAGCTTACCTGTAGGTAAAATGAATATCTCCTAAACGTGCACCATTTAGGAGATATTGCCTCTTTTTTAAAGCTGGCGCATGAGCTCTGAAGGAACGGCATACCTGTGCCGTTCCTTCAGAGCCGTGTGCCATAGCCCAGTGACGTCATCGTGGCCCAGCCTGTTAGATGGCTGGAGCTTTTGAATGCAGAAGGAAGACCAGGTGAAAATTAAAGAATTTGCAGTGGTGACAGCACGCCACTCAAGTGCTTCATTTTAAAGTGTCACTAAACCCACAACAGTGAAATCAGGCTGTATATGCAGTAAAGCATACCTCTTATACTCATTGTGGAACCTAAAGGGATAATCCCCTGCATTGTGTAAAAACGCTGTTTGATCCTGACTTCTCTGATCCTCCCCTTCTTCCAGTGTCCCCCTCTTGTCTCCTGATAAGACATATTGTGTGGAGGCACTCTGCACATGCTCAGTTTGGTGTGTATTGCTATAGAGGTTTTTGTATTTACTTGGGAGAGTGCATGACATCAGCAAAGGGCCAATCGGAATTGTCCAGACAGAGGTCAGAGGTCCTGCATCCTCCTGGAGCAGAATGAAAATTCCTCCCACAAGCTTTAACCAGTGCTCGACTGGACATTTAAAAAAAAAAAAAAAAAACTACTTGTCCAGGGACTAAATCTGTGCCCCAATCTATTGGTCCCTCGTGACAATCTACTTGTCCTGATGAAAAAAATAAATTTTGAACAAAACCGTATTTAAATCTGAGGTGATTTAAGGAATGCCTGGGGCTTTTAAAAACAAAAAGGGGCTTTATGGCGACTTAAACATTTAATATTTTTAACATTGCACTATTTACCAATCCTCCCCTCCCTGCCTGTCTCCAGCACCGCACCCGGGGACTAGTAGGGAGGGGAGAGACCTTGAAGTGTAATGAGCACTGATTGGGTGTTGGTCAGGGAAGGGGAGTGTCGGCCTTAGCCTTTTTAAAGCCCCTAATAGGTCATCAGTATAGTGTACGGAGGAGGTCTGCTGCTAGAATTATTGCTCTCATTCTGGCATGTGCAGCGATATACAACGTGTATATCAATCAGCGTTTTCATGTGTAGGCGCCCCAGCGTGTGCTTTTACGTTTGTATGTGCGTACATATGTGGGAATGGGGGGCCTCAAAAATTTTTTTGCGGGGTTATGTGCTTGGGGGTAAATTTACTTTTTTTTTTTTTTTTTTTAAAACCACTTGCCTACTGGGCACTTATACCCCCTTCCTGCCCAGGCCAATTTTCAGCTTTCAGCGCTGTCACAATTTGAAAGACAATTGTGCAGTCATGCAACATTATACCCATATGAAATTTTTATCATTTTTTTCTCACAAATAGAGCTTTCTTTTGGTGGTATTTACTTGCCGCTGGGCATTTTACTTTTTGCGCTATAAACAAAAAAAGAGCAAAAAAAATATAACATTTTGCAAGCAGGTAATTTTTCTCCTTCACTGATGTGTGTTGATGAGGCTGCACTGACGGGCAGAACTGATAGGCGGCACTGCTGGGCACAGGTGGGGGCACTGCTGGGCACCGATCAGGACACTGATCATCAGTTCCCTGATGATCGGTGCTGATCCCTGCTCTGACAACTGCAAGTTCTCGGCAGTACTTTCCTCACGCTCTAACAGTGTGAGGAAAGTGCACCCGAGAAGCGGCAATTGCATTTCCCGGTGATCAGCGGGTCATTGGACACAGCTGATTACGTGGTAAAAGGCCGCTGTGATTGGCCTTTTACCACATCACGTGATCAGCTGTGTCCGTAGGACACAGCAATCATGGAGACCACTGGGTGCGCGCCCCCAGGGGTGTGCAGGAGAGCGCGCTCTGGGAAGATGTCAAATGACGCCCACCCAGAACTGGCCAGTCGCAGTGCAGCCGTCATTCGGCTATCTGCAGTCGGCAACTAGTTAATTCAATCACTAACAGACAAAAAGTCCCCTATGTGATGATTTTTTGGTGACAGGTTCTCTTTATTAAGACATCCAGGGTCTAAAAGACCCTGGATGTCTCCCCTGTACTCCACTGAATGTAATGCAGGGCACATCACACTGCATTACATTATTTCCCAGCCTTGATAGCTAGGAAATCTGTCAACAGGGACCCGGAAGTGACATCACATCACTTTCAGGTCAGGAGGAGGGGAGCGGATGTGTCCGCTCTTCTCCCTCCCCTACACCTGCCGGCACTCACTGAACTAGTCACATAGTCACAGGCCCGCAGATGGGCAAGCTAAGCCCGGGAGACATAGCGGGCAGGGGGGGCAGATGAGGGCACTGTAGTGGGTTGTGTGGAAGCAATCAGGCAGCACAGCTGCCCGAATGCTTCCACCTGACAGGCGAGCCCTGCTGCTTGCCCGCAACAGGGCAAAAGATTAAAAAATACCTGCCCAATGCCCGGAACTACATGTTTGTGGTGTCGGGCGATATAAATTGAACATCCCTGTGAACACTGACAGAAGTCACAAGACTGCTCTAACTGCTGATGAGAAAATGTATTTAGCAGTTTATATTTACTGAAATTGCATTTCCATTTTCTGTGGGAGACCAGATATAGTGAATGCAGGGTCCTGGGTTTAGTAACACTTTATAACATTACCTTGCAGGGGACTTTTTTTCCCCCCCCCTTTCCCTGAGGTTTAGTACAGCTTTAATAAATGTTCGGTTTATAAAGTGATGAGGTGGCAACACTAGGTGATACAGAAAGATGAAACAAATCCTCCTACATAAGTTTGACCTGGTTTTCTCTTCATCAACTGCAACTCAAAGTGCAGGATTTATAAAGCTTGTATGAGAGTTCAGGAAAAAAAGGAGTGGAAAGCTGAAATTACACTCTGTAGGGCTCGGGAGGACAGCTTTAAGAGCTGATTGGAAGGAAGAGACACACCTCCTTTACACAGCACACAGGAACAGAGCTGAGGCTATCAAACTGCTGGAGGTCCCTCCCCATCACCTTTATTCTCCTGGGGTCAGGAAAACCTGTCAGAAGTGACTCATGCTGGATGGCAGAGGCACAAAGCAGCAAACAGAAATGACAGTTAGTGCTTTTAATTGAGACAAGTACACACTATAGAGGGATATACTTTATGTCTGAGGTATAGAACCACTTTAAAGTGTTACTAAACCCAGGACCCTGCATTCACTATATTGGGTCTCCTACAGTACATGGAAATGCAATTATTTTAGTAAATACAAACTGCTAAATACCTTTTCTCATCAGCAGTATACAGCAGTCTTGTGACTTCTGTCCAGCAGAGAACTGGTTAAAACGTGCAGGAGGAGTTTTCATTTTGCTCTAGGATGCAGAACCCCCGATCTCTGTCTGGATAGTGCTAATTAGCCCTGTGCTGATCACATGCACTCTCCCGAGAGAAAAAAAAAAAAGCAACCTCTCTAGCCATACACACTAAACTGACATGTGCAGTGTCTCCACACTATATGTGTTATCAGGAAGAGGGGGACACTGGAAGAAGGGGATGATCAGAGCAGTCAGGATCAAACAGCATTTTCACACAATGCAGAGGATTAACCCCTTAGGCACCATGGTAAGTATAACAAGCATGCTTTACTGCATATACAGGCTGATTTTACTGTTGTGTTTTTGGTTCAGAGGACCCCGAATCTCATCTCTTTGGCAGCTATGTATGTCAGATTTGGCTGGAATCCCATGCCAATCAAGTATAATCATCACCTCTGTCCTGGCAAGAGATCAGACAGGATAATAGCAGACAACATCACACATGGTGACACACCTGACGTACCTGTGTGCCCCGGAGCACCGTACACATGGGCCAGCGGTGGCCCGTTGCTCTTCTTGGTCCAGGGGTTGACCTTTGGCAGCGGGGCCTCCATGGCTCTGAACTCTGAGGGTCCACCATGCTGGTCGTTCTCCTTGTTGTGAAGCTGAGACTTCGGCTCTATGGAGTCCTGGCCTTCACCTCTCTCCACCTCCCTGACAGGGGCTGGCTTGTACACCTCAGCTGCCATGTTTGGAGTTCAAGGCTCAGAGTATGGGCTGTATAGGAGTGCTGGGGGCTGAGCCTGGCCTCTACAAGACTCATACAGAAGGGCTGCACTTGTGGACTCCACACACAATGGCACACATAGGAAACTTGTGCCCAGGACACTGCTGCCAATGGCTCCCACAGTGCAGGTGACCAGGGGCCTGGCTGCTGCTCCGGTTACAGGAACACAAACAAGGACTGCACCCACCAAAGTCCTCCAGGAGTCCGCTTCAGCCGGTCTGTGACACCCAGGTCAGCATATGTCCTCCACTATCAATGTCTGTTCGAAGCGCGTTCACCGAGCAGATTAACACGGGAGCGTTTATTTACTTACAAACACTGCACGTCCACGTGCCCCGCCCATTCTGGGGAGCGCGCCTGCCTGGCTTCAGAAAGGTCCTAGGCGCGCATGCGCACAGCTGTCATCGCAGCTGTCAGCGTGTGTGCGCGCGCGGGGAGCGCGCTCCCGCTGATGACCTGACTCTGGTGACAGTTCTAAGTTATGAGCCACTGCTGGGAGCTCTATATTTGTCTGCTTTAGCCTTGTGGCTACTAACTGTAAAAGGAAAACACTTCTCTTCAACCTTTGCTACTGATTCATCCTAAACTATAACAAAGTAGCAGGGCAAGTTGCTGAGATGGAAATTGTGGGTATAGCAATACAAGAAATAAAGAGGACATGGGTCAGCCGACAGGAAAAGTCCAAGTTAAAATGGATCATGTACGTGGATGTTTACAGGCGCAAGTTATTGTTATAGAGGAGTTATGGAGCAATAATAGTTGGCGAAGTGCTTTACAAAATAAAAAAGAAATGGCGTGCGTTCAATAGGATTCAATACCAGAGGGTTCAGAAGGCCGTGCTCATTACAGCTTACTAAAAGGGGGGTCCAGTGATAGAAAACTGTGAGGGGATGAGTTGATGGGGAGGGTACAAGGATACTGTAATACCCCATTTAGTGGCTTAGTGTGTGGGGGGCAGCGTGGGCAGTCACCCCAGGCACAACATTTAAAGGGGAGCAAATATTAGTCCAGCGCTGTCCAGAGTCCCGCACTGTGTTTGACCATCATACGATCATGGCATCAGCTGCCCGGCACCCGGCACTGTTCTGCTGCCACTGCCCTCTCCAATGTGGGCCAGGCCCAGACTCCACGCAGCCCTTTCAGTTGGAAGTCCACCGATCCTAGTTCCGGCTCCTGTGCTGCTCCCCACTCCATCCGGCCCACATGTAGGAAGGGGAGCCGGCTACTCTCTTACACTGGAGGAGGCATACAGCTCACACCAGACCCCCCCACCAGTCCAATCCCAACCAGGTCCTCAGAGAACATCGGGTGGTGTGCAGGGAATGTGATTGGAGCACTGTTGTCGCTTTCTCTTTTTCTCTGTCTCTTTCTCTATATCTCTTTTTCTCTGTCTCTTTTTCTCTTTCTCTGTCTCTCTCTTTTTCTATATCTCTTTTTCTCTGTCTCTTTTTCTCTCTCTTTTTCTATATCTCTTTTTCTCTGTCTCTTTTTCTATATCTCTTTTTCTCTTTCTCTTTTTCTATATCTCTTTTTCTCTGTCTCTTTTTCTCTTTGTCTCTTTCTCTTTTTCTATATCTCTTTTTCTCTTTCTCTTTATCTCTTTTTCTCTTTCTCTTTTTCTATATCTCTTTTTCTCTGTCTCTTTTTCTCTTTGTCGCTTTCTCTTTTTCTATATCTCTTTTTCTCTTTCTCTTTTTCTATATCTCTTTTTCTCTCTCTTTTTCTATATCTCTTTTTCTCTGTCTCTTTTTCTCTTTGTCTCTTTCTCTATATCTCTTTTTCTCTGTCTCTTTTTCTCTTTGTCTCTTTCTCTATATCTCTTTTTCTATATCTCTTTTTCTCTTTCTCTTTTTCTATATCTCTTTTTCTCTTTCTCTTTTTCTATATCTCTTTTTCTCTTTCTCTTTTTCTATATCTCTTTTTCTCTGTCTCTTTTTCTCTCTCTTTTTCTATATCTCTTTTTCTCTGTCTCTTTTTCTCTTTCTCTTTTTCTCTGTCTCTTTTTCTCTGTTTCTTTTTCTCTTTCTCTGTCTCTTTCTATATCTCTTTTTCTCTTTCTCTGTCTCTCTTTTTCTATATCTCTTTTTCTCTGTCTCTTTTTCTCTGTCTTTTTCTATATCTCTTTTTCTCTGTCTCTTTTTCTCTGTCTCTTTTTCTATATCTCTTTTTCTCTGTCTCTTTTTCTCTCTCTTTTTCTATATCTCTTTTTCTCTGTCTCTTTTTCTCTTTCTTTGTCTCTTTCTCTTTTTCTCTGTCTCTTTTTCTCTTTCTCTTTTTCTTTGTCTCTTTTTCTCTTTCTCTGTCTCTTTCTCTTTTTCTATATCTCTTTTTCTCTGTCTCCTTTTCTCTTTCTCTGTCTCTCTCTCTTTTTCTCTGTCTCTTTTTCTCTTTCTCTGTCTCTTTTTCTATATCTCTTTTTCTCTGTCTTTTTTTCTCTTTCTTTGTCTCTTTCTCTTTTTCTATGTCTCTTTTTCTCTTTCTCTATTTCTTTTTCTCTTTCTCTATATCTCTTTTTCTCTTTCTCTGTCTCTTTCTCTTTTTCTCTTTCTCTATATCTCTTTTTCTCTTTCTCTGTCTCTTTCTCTTTTTCTCTATCTCTTTTTCTCTGTCTCTTTTTCTCCTTCTCTATATCTCTTTTTCTCTGTCTCTTTTTCTCTTTCTCTTTTTCTATATCTCTTTTTCTCTCTTTTTCTGTCTCCTTTTCTCTGTCTCTTTCTTTTTCTCTTTCTCTGTCTCTTTCTTGTTTTCTATATCTCTTTTTCTCTTTCTCTTTCTCTGTATCTTTCTCTTTTTTTCTTTTTCTTTCTCTGTATCTTTCTCTTTTTGTATATCTTTTTTTCTCTTTCTCTGTCTCTTTCTCTTTTTCTAGATCTCCTTTTCTCTTTCTCTGTCTCTTTCTCTTTTTCTGTATCTCTTTTTCTGTATCTCTTTTTCTCTTTAACTCTTTTACTCGGTCTTTTACACTGTTTCTCTTTCTTTCTCTCTCTCTCTCTTTTACTCTTCTTGTTAACTCTTTCTCTCTAATGCCCCATACACACGATAAGAAAATTCTGTGAAAAATTTTGCAGAACCACTGATCAAACGATTTTCTCTTCGTCGATGAGCAGGATGTTTTAACTGATAACAATATTGTGAATAAAAAAATCCTGTTGAACAACAGTGAAAAATGTTGTCATTTTGCATAAGAACGACCGATTTTCTATGCGGTGGTATGACAGAAAAAAATCTATCAAGTGCTATCACGCATGAGCGGAAACAGAAGATGACTCGGATGTTTATGTCCAAGGAATCTTCATAAACACGAACGAAAATTCCAAATGTTAAAAGTAGATTGGCCTAATGAGATAATGAAACCAGAATTCTGCATATTATATTTTATGTATCACTATTTATGTATGTAGGTAATGTAATAAACTATATTTTACTCATTGCTGTTATTGTGTATATCGCTCGTTCTGGCCGGAAGGGTGTGGCTACAAGGTCACACGCACACTGCATCACTTCCACTTGTACGGAAGACGTCAACACTACGTATTGCCCGACAAACGATTTTTTTAGATTGGTTAATGTGGGCCACAATTTCCACCAAGGGATGAATGCCTCTCAGTCATCGGATGACCGATCGGTTGATTTTCTAATTGTATATATATATATATATATATATACAGTCAGGTCCATAAATATTGGGACATCGACACAATTCTAACATTTGTGGCTCTATACACCACCACAATGGATTTGAAATGAAACAAACAATATGTGCTTTAACTGCAGACTGTCAGCTTTAATTTGAGGGTATTTACATCCAAATCAGGTGAACGGTGTAGGAATTTCAACAGTTTGCATATGTGCCTCCCACTTGTTAAGGGACCAAAAGTAATGGGACAGAATAATAATCATAAATCAAACTTTCACTTTTTAATACTTGGTTGCAAATTCTTTGCAGTCAATTACAGCCTGAAGTCTGGAACGCATAGACATCACCAGACGCTGGGTTTCATCCCTGGTGATGCTCTGCCAGACCTCTACTGCAACTGTCTTTAGTTCCTGCTTGTTCTTGGGGTATTTTCCCTTCAGTTTTGTCTTCAGCAAGTGAAATGCATGCTCAATCGGATTCAGGTCAGGTGATTGACTTGGCCATTGAATAAAATTCCACTTCTTTCCCTTAAAAAACTATTTGGTTACTTTTGCAGTATGCTTTGGGTCATTGTCCATCTGCACTGTGAAGCGGCGTCCAATGAGTTGTGAAGCATTTGGCTGAATATGAGCAGATAATATTGCCCGAAACACTTCAGAATTCATCCTGCTGCTTTTGTCAGCAGTCACATCATCAATAAATACAAGAGAACCAGTTCCATTGGCAGCCATACATGCCCACGCCATGACACTACCACCACCATGCTTCACTGATGAGGTGGTATGCTTAGGATCATGAGCAGTTCCTTTCCTTCTCCATACTCTTCTCTTCCCATCACTCTGGTACAAGTTGATCTTGGTCTCATCTGTCCATAAGATGTTGTTCCAGAACTGTGAAGGCTTTTTTAGATGTCGTTTGGCAAACTCTAATCTGGCCTTCCTGTTTTTGAGGCTCGCCAATGGTTTACATCTTGTGGTGAACCCTCTGTATTCACTCTGGTGAAGTCTTCTCTTGATTGTTGACTTTGACACACATACACCTACCTCCTGGAGAGTGTTCTTGATCTGGCCAACTGTGGTGAAGGGTGTTTTCTACACCAGGGAAAGAATTCTTCGGTCATCCACCACAGTTGTTTTCCGTGGTCTTCCAGGTCTTTTGGTGTTGCTGAGCTCACCGGTGCGTTCTTTCTTTTTAAGAATGTTCCAAACAGTTGTTTTGGCCACGCCTAATGTTTTTGCTATCTCTCTGATGGGTTTGCTTTGTTTTTTCAGCCTAATGATGGCTTGCTTCACTGATAGTGACGGCTCTTTGGATCTCATCTTGAGAGTTCACAGCAACAGATTCCAAATGCAAATGGCACACTTGAAATGAACTCTGGACCTTTTATCTGCTCATTGTTATTGGGATAATGAGGGAATATCACACACCTGGCCATGGAACAGCTGAGAAGCCAATTCCCCCATTACTTTTGGTCCCTTAACAAGTGGGAGGCACATATGCAAACTGTTGTAATTCCTACACCGTTCACCTGATTTGGATGTAAATACCCTCAAATTAAAGCTGACAGCCTGCAGTTAAAGCACATTTTTGTTTCATTTCAAATCCATTGTGGTGGTGTATAGAGCCAAAAATGTTAGAATTGTGTTGATGTCCCAATATTTATGGACCTGACTGTATATATATATATATATATATATATATATATATATATATATATATATATATAAAACTCTTTCTCTATGTCTCTTTCTGTTTTTCTATATTTATTTTTCCTGACAGCTCCATGTCAGCACATCTGGGTAAGGGCCCTCCATGCTTCCAGGACCTAACTCATAAATTTGAGCCCACCAGCAGCCTCAGTGTTCCTCTTTTTTCCTCCCATGTGCAGGACCTAGGTGTGCTCCTCTACCTGGCCAGTATAAAGGGCTGTCTGTCCATGTGTGTGGGTTTCAGCTGGACGCGGTCCCTGGTGTACCGGCTAAATGAGCCATAATCCAGGGAGCCCCATTGCTGGTCCTCAGGGCGGCTTTTATCATGGCTATCAGCCTTGTCTGGAGTCTGCTGACTAAATGTGAAGTGGGCAGTGGTATCAGCAGAGACTCCTGTAGGCACGAACACCCGTGCAGTGCCAGTGTTTACAGTCGGATGATGGAGGTTGGGTGAGCTAAATGTAAAAATGCTTTGTATCCAAATGAATGCTGCATTGCTGGCTATTGTTGTGGCTTGCTTCCTGAAGCCGCTGTGCATTCCCTGAGCTCCTCCACAGATAGTACTCTGCATAACAGATGCACAAAGTAATACTTTGTCTGTTCACACATGGCATTAACCTGTTGGGGGCTTCTCATGTTTGTTTGCTTTACTATTGTGCCAACCCCCTCTAAAGACCAGCATTCCCAGAGAAGGCAGAGGAGTCGCCTGTGAATGTTTACTGTAGCCAGCATTGCCTGTTGGAGTATAGGACATCCGTTGAGGTGGAGCGTGGAATGATTTTATGGCTTCCAACAAGATTATTGCCTCTTTGTTGGCAAAGCTCATCTCCTTGGCCTAAAAATTGAAAGGGTTAGCTGTGCTAGGAAGCATCACTTCACTGTCCACTCAATGGGTCTGGACTTTGTGAGTGGCAGCAGGCTGATTGTGCCCAGACACTATCTGTAGAGCAGCTACATGGGGGTCAATATATACGTTCATGGCTCATTACTGTATAGAAGCAGTCTTAAAGACAGTTGAGTTTGGCAGAGGCATCCTGGCTTCTGCTTTGTAGCCAGAATTGAGGAGTGTGTAGCATTATCCCTCGCCTGTGTGGCTAGTTAGTTCCCAGCTGTGCTGACATGGAGCTGTCAGGAAAACGGAAGATTGAATAAACAGATACTTACCGTAATTTTCCTTTCCTGACGGGCTCCGTGTCTGCTCCTCCAGCTATCTGACTTCAGCACTGTGGTAGGGACATGGACCCACCCCTCTGCTGAAACTCCGAAGAGGAGAGGTGTCCAAAGTGCCTGCCTCACTGTCCGTCTGCTCAATGCTTGCTTATTTCAGAAGCGGCACATACAGGGACGGACTGAGCCTCTCATGGGGCCCTGTAATGATCCCAGGCCCTCGGGCAGTGCCAGAATGGTCAGTCCGCCCCTGGTGGAGCGGGTCCAGTGTCACCCCATGGAAAAGGTGTCACCCAGAGCGGCACGCACCCCCCGGACATGCCTAGGGACGCCCCTGGGATTACACTGGGAACACTGAGGCTGCAGGTGGGCTCAAATTTATGAGTTGGATCCTGAAAGCATGGGGAGATGGGGCCCTTACCCAGCTGTGCTGACCTGGAGCCCGTCAGGAAAGAAAAATTACGGTAAGTATCTGTCATTCAATTTTCCGTTTCTTCCTCCTCCTTCCTCCTCCTCCTCCCTCCTTCTCCTCCCTCCTCCTCCTCCCTCCTCCTCCTTCCTCCTCCTCCTCCTCCTCCTTCCTCCTTCCTCCTCCTCCTTCCTCCTCCTTCTTCCTCCTTCTCCTTCTTCTTCCTCCTTCTCCTTCTTCTTCCTCCTTCTTCCTTCTTCTTCTTCTTCCTTCTTTCTTCTTCTTCCTCCTTTCTTCTTCTTCCTCCTTCTCCTTCCTTCTTCTCCTTCCTCCTCTTCTTCCTTTCTTCTCCTTCCTTCTTCCTCCTTTCTTCCTCCTTCTTTTTTCTTCTTCTTCTTCTTCCTTCTTATTCTTCCCTTCTTCTTCCCTTCTTCTTCTTTCTTCTTCCTCTTCCTTCTTCTTCCTTCTTCCTCTTCCTTCTTCTTCCTTCTTTCTTCTTCCTTCTTCTTCTTCCTTCCTTCTTATTCCTTCTTCTTCTTCCTTCTTCCTCCTTCTTTCTCCTTCCCTCTTCTTCTTCCTTCTTTCTCCTTCCTTCTTCTTCTTCCTTCTTTCTCCTTCCTTCTTCTTCTTCCTTCTTTCTCCTTCCTTCTTTCTTCTTCTCCTTCCTGCTTCTTCCTTCTTTCTTCTTCTCTTCCTTCTTCTTCTTCCTTTTTTCTTCTTCTTCTTCCTGCCTCTTCCTTCTTTCTTCTTCTTCTTCCTTCTTCTTCTTCCTTCTTCCTTTTTTCTTCTTCCCTTCTTCTTTCTCCTTTCTTCTTCCTTCTTCTTTCTCCTTCTTTCTTCTTTTGTCTTCTTCCTACTTCTTCTTATTCTTTCTCCTTCTTTCTTTCGTCTTCTTGTTCCTTCTCCTTCTTTCTCCTTCTTTCTTCTTCCTTTCTTCTTCCTTTCTTCTTCCTTCTACTTTCTCCTTCTTTGTTCTTCTTTCTTCCTCTTCTTCCTTCTCCTTCTTTCTTCTACTTCTTTCTCCTTCCTTCCTTCTTCTTCTTTCTCCTTCTTTCTTCTACTTCTTTCTCCTTCCTTCTTTCTCCTTTCTTATTCTTTCTCCTTCCTTCTTCTTTCTCCTTCTTTATTTCGTCTTCCTTCTTTCTTCTTTCTTTCGTCTTCTTGTTCCTTCTCCTTCTTTCTTTCTTCTTCTTTCTTCTTCTTTCCTCTTCTTTCTTCCTCCCTCTTCCTTCTCCTTCATTCTCCTTCCTTCCTTCTTCTTCTTTCTTTCTTCTTCCTTCCTTCTCCTTTCTTCTTCTTCTTCTTTTTCTTTTCCTCTTTCTTCCTCCTCCTTCCTTCTCCTTTCTTCTTCTTCTTCTTTTTCTTTTCCTCTTTCTTCTTCCTCCTTCCTTCTCCTTTCTTCTTCTTCTTTTTCTTTTCCTCTTTCTTCTTCTTTCTCCTTCTTTCTTTCTTTCTCCTTCTTCCTTCTTGTTTCTTCTCCTTCCCTCTCCTACCTTCTCCTTCCTTCTCCTTCTTCTTCTTGTGCCTTCTTTCTTCTCCTTCCTCCTTCTTTCTTCTTCTTCCTTCTTCTTTCTCCTTCTTTCGTCTTCTTCCTTCCTTCTTTCTTTCCTCTTCTTTCTCCTGCTTTCTTTCTTTCTCCTTTTTCCTTCTTCCTTCCTCTTTTCTCCTTTCTTCTTCTTTTTCCTTCTTCCTTCTTCTTTTCCTTCTTTCTTCTTCTTTTCCTTCTTTCTTCTTCTTTTTCCTTCTTCCTTCTTCTTCTCCTTCTTTCTCCTTCCTTCTTCTTAATTCTTTATTCTTCCATCTTTCTTCCTTTTTCTTTCTTTCTTCTTTCTTTCTTTCTTCTTTCTTTCTTTCTGTCGTTTTCCTTCTTCTCCTTCCTTATCCCTCCTTCTCCTTCCTTCTCCTTCTTTTTCCTTTCTTCTTCTTCTGCCTTCTTTCTTCCTCTTCCTTCTTTTTTTTTCTCTTGTTAGGGGGCGCAAATTGCCTACCTTGCCCTGGTCACCTACAAATGCCACTGGCCCCACTCACACTTGTGCAACTTGTCATGCAACTTTGGACACTAAAGTCATATGGCAAGTCACACCCTATGTTTTCCAATGAGTACCAGTTGTATCTATGCAACTTAAAATTGCAGTGACTTCAAAGTAGTTCATGCACTACATTGGTCTGACTGATGCGACTTGAGGTCCACAGACTTCAATATTAACCCTCAAATGTCGCATGAAAGTGGGTCCTAAATCCTATACATGCAACAGTTGTGTAACGGTTGTCCTTTATCTTTGATCAAAGTAGCATCCAAGTCAGACCCATCCAAAGTTGCATCAAAGTTGCACTCCAAAGTCACACAACTTTGGAGTCGCACAAGTTTGAATGGAGCCTTAGGACTGGTTCACAACGAATCGGCACATGGTGCGCTGCCTTCCCTGGGGTACCCAAGCCCCTTCACTCAACACTGACCAATCAGCAAACAGGCGGGCAGCACCTGACTTCCTGGAGGCCAAGGAGGTAGGGGGAGGAATCTCTGACTGTGTGTCTCTGTTTTGATTTAGCAGGGCGCCGCAACCATTTTAATTTAACATGTCATGCATTTACGGGCAGCACAGTGGCTAAATGGTTAGCATTTCGCCTGGCAGTACTAGGGTCGCTGGTTCAAATCCTATCCACAGTACCACCTGCCTGGAGTTTGCATGTTCTCCCTGTGCCTGCATGGGTTTTCTCCGGGTACTCCAGTTTCCTCTCACACTCCAAAGACATGCTGGTTGGTTAATTGGCTCCTGTCTAATTTGGCCCTAGTATAGATATGTATGTGAGTTAGGGACCTTAGATTGTACGCCCCTTGAGGGTTAGGGACTGATGTGAATGTACAATATATGTATGTAATGCGCTGCGTAAATTGATAGCGCTATATAAATATGTATAATAATAATGTCAAAGTTGTCTGTGAGTCATGGCCATGGCTGCGCCCTAGGCGATTGCCTAGGTTGGCTAGCAGTAGTGCTGGCCCTGGACTTCACACAAATATCTCATAATGTGAATCTCTGGCTATGCAGTACTTATTTCAGCACACCATCACAAAGCAGTGGTGTGAATAAGGCACATAGAAGACAAGGTGTTGTGCTGTCCCACCTCATGTAGTGTGAAGCAGCCCTTTAGGGATGAGTTCACATTTGCAAAAAAAAAAATAGTAATAAATACATATGATTTTGCAGGTGAAAAAAAGTGCATTTATTATTTTTTGTGCAGGAGCTTGCAAAGCATTGCACCCTCGATTAGTAGATTATGGGTGCAATGGCAGGCTCCTGCAGACTCTTCCTACAGCTCTGTGGCTTATTACCCAAATGAAAAAGTTGCATCATTCAAAACTTGTAATAGAGCATTGGCTTTTACATGAGTACCAGAGTGTACATCCATTCATGTCTATGACCGATGTAAGAGTCGCAGGTCCTCAGGCGCAGGACAATGCAGGGAATTTTATGATGCACATGTACATGACTTCTGTGTAACTTTTTCTAGTTTTGAGTAGTGTGAGGAAGGATTAGAAGTCATGGGCCATTATTACTGTTTTCTAGGGCATCAGATATTTACTGTTACTGGCTGTTCTGATGACAATGGTGTCTGCAGACAGGAGGTGAGGGAAATCTGCAACAGGGACAGGCAGAAATACAAATCAGATGTTCATCAAACCATACCACACAGACCTCTGTGAGAGCCCTATGTGGCAGGCAGGCTAAACAGCAGAGTTGTGTGTAACAGGGTGTCAGGACACTATTGACTAACATTTGGTAGAATGCCTGTTGTAGTTCCTGCAGCAACCACTGGATGTCACTGTTCACCCTGGTTTTGCCCTTGTCCAATCCCTAAGTTCCCCTTTATGAAGAAGTCTACCCATGGGTTGCTAGGAAGCCTTCATGGCCATCAAGGAGTGCAATTCTGTTTTTCCTATAAAGCTGGGGAACTCCTGGACAAGGCTGCAGTTTTGTGGTGTAACACTTCCTCACTGCAGGGAAGCAAAGGGCTACCCTTAAGGCTGATAAGGTAATGTTGCCTAAATACAATTGAAATATGTATTCTGACCTGAATCTTGGTGTGCTTTGTGTATTTCTTCTAGACCTGGGCAATAATTCAGTGTGAAACTGTCTTTGTGCAGGAACTTCCTGTAGTAATGACCGGTCACTGGTGCTGTCTCTCCTTGTGCAGGGTGACTGGTCTTGTCCCCGCCCCCTCCTGTAGTTTTGTGCAGGCAGCCTGTAGTGGAGCCTGTTGAATCCCATCCACAGCTCTGCTCAGGCAATATACGGCACAGTGGTGATATCTCTGCAACTTTTACAAGGTAATGTCTGGGTTTTCAAAGGCATGAAAGAAAATAAAAACATAAAATAGTTTTATATCCTCTGTGGCTATTGAAGACTATATTTTAGCTACAGTAATTGTGCCTGCTGCATGTCTTTGTAATCAACGTTTTTTGGCACATTCACATGCTTTTTTGATCAGCTGTGTTTTTGGAGAGGGTCAGGGACTTCTTTTTTTAATGCAAAAAGCATTGTTTTTGCAGCAATAGCGTTTAGTGGAGATGCTGCTGAAATGCATGTAGTGTGCCATGTTTTGAATTTTTATTCTGTCCAGCAACAAAAACATATCCCCTTTAACCACTTGCCTTCCTGAGGATTCACCCCCCTTCCTTTTTGCGCTACGGCGCTGAATTACTTTAACAATTGCGCAGTCATGCAACGCTGCACCCAAATGAAATTTACGTCCTTTTTTTAACACAAATGAATTGAGCTTTTTTTCGGTGGTATTTGATCATCTGTGCATTTTTTTTGTGTTTTTTTTAAAAAAAACGACAATTTTCAACATTTTGCTATTAAACATGTCCAGTAATAAAATTTGATAAAATCAAATTTCATTATAAATTTAAGCCAAAATGTATTCTGCTACATGTCTTTGCTAAAAAAAATCCCAATATGTATAAATTAATTGGTTTACGTGAATGTTAGTGTTTACAAATGGCAGTATATATACTGGGATTTTTTTTTATTTTTACTAGTAATGGCGGCAATCAGCGACTTAAAGCGGTCTGCAACGGGCATTCTGACACTGGGGGGAACTGACTTGTTGTCACTGACATCCCCAGTGACACCAATACAGTGATCAGTGCTAAAAAAAAAGCACTGACAATGAACTAATGGCACTGGGCATGAAGGGGTTAACATGAGGGGTGATCAAAGAGTTAACTGTGTGCTTGGGAGTGTTTTACTATGGGGCCTGTCATTGTGCTTCACTCTAATCACACTGCTTTGGATGGCTGTGCTGGGCATTTTTAACGCTCCTCAAACGCCTATGGAAATAACAGAATAAACTCTCCAGCAATCCAGGGATCAAATGCCAAAGGAAAGCCAGGGGAACCAGGAACAAAACTGCCTGTGGATAGCCTTTTGGAGATGGAAATGATACTATGGGCAGCACACAGTGCTGTTCACATTATCAAAACATGAAGCGTTATCATCGAGTTTATAAATAACAGCACTATCCTTCCTTACTTAAAACACCCCACCAAGTCACTTTAGCAATCCTTCCCCTGAAGTACATACATAAATAAATCAAAATTAAGCAGACTTGATTTCAATAAACCTAAATATAGTGTTGAAGGTCCCAAATAAAGTCCCAAATGAAAGTCCCAAAAAGATAATCTTTGCCGGTGATTTAACAATTCTTCGTGTCTCCAAACAATATTAGTGGTATAGTCAAAAAAAATCTTCATATACCTCAAAAAAAAATACTGAACATAGTGTGTTATCCCAAATATTATCATAAAGTGCCACACGTGTTACATGCAAGCAAACTACAGTGCCACAGCAACCGTGAAATAACAAAAAATTTCTATGCCTTAATTATCAATCCACACAAATATCAGGAGTGCATAATTACCCTAAAGATAGTATCATAGGATCCATCATATAGATGAGATTATTTCCAACCTTTTTTCATCAACTTTTCCAGCCACTTCCCACAGACCTCATAAACAAAGCAGGGATCAGTGTATATAATACTGTAGATAATAATTACACTTTGTTGTAGCAACTTACATTAAAATATGATGAGATCAGCTTCCATACAGTGAAAATGGTTCCACAATAGCGCCCCTCTTCAGTGGCACCTAGGTATCATCACCATACCACTCTGGAGGAGAGACAAATCATCGGTGGAGGATTCCAAGACAGACACAACCATATGTAGAGGATTCCAGGACAAACACAACCGCGTGTTCCAGGATCTAAGATGGCCGCCACGGCACTTCCGGAAGAGCGTCACTACGTCACCACGTCACGTGCCCCGGACGCGTTTCGTCACGTCCGGACTTTTTCAACAGGGATTAGGTTTATTGAAATCAAGTCTGCTTAATTTTGATTTAGTTATTGAGTTGCTTCAAAATTGAAGCCTTGTGTCGAGCCAGGAGGAGTTGAAGCCTTTCAACGCCTCCCATTCAAGTCTATGGTTATGCTCCTCAAACGCCCTGGCAAGCTTTTGCGGGGCGTTTTCAGAGCGTTAATACCATTAGAGTTTACTATAGGCATTTGTGGTGCGGTTTTAACACTTTAAAAAGCCTATAAAACTCCTCAAAACTGCGCATAGGGCATTTGGAGATCGTTTTTAACGCTTCTAAAACGCCCATACTAAAGCTCATTAATGCCTGTCTAATGCCCATACTAACGCTATAGGGGCGTTTTTGAAGAGTTAAGAAATGTAGTGAAGTGTGAACAAGCCCTAACTCTTCTGGTGAGATCCACTCATGTTCAGTGCAGGAATACAGTCTCATGAGATTTGGGATCTTCATCTTTCCACAAAGCAATAATGTTAATCTGCCCAGTTTTTTTAATTACATCCTCCTACTGTCCTATACCGATGTGATGCTTACCTGTCAGCAGCTCCACACCCTCTGCAAATGCTATCACCAGAAACGGGACACTTTAACAAACAGATTAATAGCAAGAAACGGGAATGGAGAACCTAATTTCATAATGTACCAGGCCCAACTTTACATTTATTTATACCACTCCATTCTACATACTATCCTCTAGTCTATACTCTATCCAAGCAGCTCAAACTAACCCACGGTGCTTTCTGTTCTATACTATAATTATTTCATTCTGTACAGTGCTTTAGGCTACCTTCACACCTAAGTGTTCTGCGTTATGTAGAAGCGCACTGCAGTCTATTTAACATCTCCGCATTTTCAAACAGTGTAATTTTTGTAAAGGATCAGGGACTTTATTAAAAGCAAAACGATGCGTTTTGGTTCAATAGACTTCAATGGAGATGCTGCAGAAATGCATGTGGTGTGTGTTTGATGCGTTTTGTGTTTTTATTCTGCCCAGAAATAAGTTGGCCAAAAAAAACCCCATAAAAATTCATAAAAAAACTCAAAAACATGCATGCAAAAATCTAAAATGCACCACAAAAAGCACTGCAGAAACGGATCAAATGCAAACTACATAGGTGTGAACCTAGCATCATTTATTTATTTTAGGTACTTATATAGTGCTGTCAATTTACGCAGCGCTTTACACATATATATTGTACATTTACATCAGTCCCTAACCCTCAAGGGGTGTACAATCTAAGGTCCCTAACTTACATTCATACATGCACATACTAGGGCCAATTTAGATAGGAGCCAATCAACCTACCAGCATGCCTTTGGAGTGTGGGAGGAAACTGGAGTAACCGAAGGAAGCCCATGCAAGCACAGGGAGAACATGCAAACTCCAGGCAGGTGGTGCTGTGGTCATATTTGATCCTACAAATAATCCACTCTGTGTACTGTGCTTTATAATCTGTACTACAAACTATTCAATTCCATGTGCTGTGCAATCTACACTGTTCAAAAAAATTAACCACTTGAGCCCCAGAGGATTTACCCCCCTTAATGACCAGGCCTTTTTTTGCTGTTTGGCGCTGCACTAATTCAAATGATAATTGCGCGGTCATGCAATGCTGTACCCAAAGGAAATTTACGTCCTTTTTTTCACACAAATAGAGCTTTCTTTTTGTGGTATTTGATCACCTGTGCGCTTTTTATTTTTTGCGCTATAAACAAAAAAACCACAAAAATTTAGAAAAAAAACAATATTTTCTACTTTCAGCTATAAAAAATATATCGTAAACTCAAAGTTAGTCATAAATTTAAGCCAAAATGTATTCTGCTACATGTTTTTGGTAAAAAAAATCCCAATAAGTGTATATTGATTGCTTTGTGTGAAAGTTATAGCGTCTACAAACTATGGTATAGATACTGTAATTTATGCCTTTTTTTGCTATACAGCGCTGCACTAACTCAAATGATAATTGCGCGGTCATGCAATGCTGCACCCAAACGAAAATTACGTCCTTTTTTTCACACAAATAGAGCTTTCTTTTGGTGGTATTTGATCACCTGTGCGCTTTTTATTTTTTGCGCTATAAACAAAAAAATCACAAAAATTTTGAAAAAAAACAATATTTTCTACTTTCAGCTATAAAAAATATATCGTAAACTCAAAGTTAGTCATAAATTTAAGCCAAAATGTATTCTGCTACATGTTTTTGGTAAAAAAAATCCCGTGCATTAGCGGGCAAACTGGCGCTATCTAGGAGGGGCGCTAACACTATCGGAAGTCACCAGTGACACTAATACAGTGATCAGTAAAAATCTGTTCACTGTAATCAATGACACTGGTGACAGGGCAGTGAAGGGGTTAACTGGGGGGGGGGGGGGGAGGGGGCGATCAAGGGGTTAAATGGGATTTCTGGTGCACTAGCGGGCAAACTGGCGCTATCTGGGAGGGGCACTAACACTATCGGAAGTCGCCAGCGACACTGATACAGTGATCAGTAAAAATCTGTTCACTGATCAATGACACTGGTGACAGGGCAGTGAAGGGGTCAACTCGGGGGGGGGCGATCAAGGGGTTAGACAGGATTATTGGTGTATTAGCGGGCAATCTGGCGCTATCTGGGAGGGGCGCTAACACTATCGGAAGTCGCCAGCGACACTGATACAGTGATCAGTAAAAATCGGTTCACTGATCAGTGACACTGGTGACAGCGCAGTGAAGGGGTTAACTGGGGGGGGGAGATTAAGCGGTTAAATGGGATTACTGGTGCACTAGCGGGCAATCTGGTGCTATCTGGGAGGGGCGCTAACACTATCGGAAGTCGCCAGCGACACTGATCAGTGACACTGGTGACAGGGCAGTGAAGGGATTAACTGGGGGGGCGATCAAGGGGTTAAACGGGATTACTGGTGTACTGGCGGGCAAACTGGCGCTATCTGGGAGGGGCGCTAACTCTATCGGAAGTCGCCAGCGACACTGATACAGTGATCAATAAAAATTGGTTCACTGATCAGTGACACTGGTGACAGGGCAGTGAAGGGGTTAACTGGGGGGGGCGATCAAGGGGTTAAACGGGATTACTGGTGTATTGGCGGGCAAACTGGCCCTATCTGGGAGGGGCGCTAATACTATCGGAAGTCGCCAGCGACACTGATACAGTGATCAGTAAAAATTGGTTCACTGATCAGTGACACTGGTGACAGGGCAGTGAAGGGGTTAACTGGGGGGGGCGATCAAGGGGTTAAACGGGATTACTGGTGTACTGGCGGGCAATCTGGCGCTATCTGGGAGGGGCGCTAACTCTATCGGAAGTCGCCAGCAACACTGATCAGTAAAAATCGCTTCACTGATCAGTGACACTGGTGACAGGGCAGTGAAGGGTTAACTGGGGGGGGGGCGATCAGGGGGTTAAATGTGTCCTAGAGTGTTCTAACTGTAGTGTAGTGCTTGTGTACTCACTTTTTGGATGTCTTCTTCTCTGTCTGGAACGGAATGTGTCCAGGCAGAGAAGAATGACATCATATCCTGCCCTGTGTATTTGTCAACACAGGACAGGATAGGACAGGGACCGATCATGTGATTTCAGCCAGAAATCACTGGCTGAAATCTAATGATTGATCCCTCCTGGATCGAGTCGGATCACCCGCGGGTCGGCGGGAGCGCGCGCGCGCTCCCCCTGCCGGCGAAAGTGTCGGGAGCGCGGAACCCGTTTTTAAACGTGGTTTTGCGCTCCACTGCCGCCCTGCACACGTATATACACAGTGGCAGGGCGGCAAGCGGTTAAAGGAACACTTTGAAAACACATGAGATCTCAATGGGGAAAAATATCACACTGGATATCTATACTGATATGGACTGGGTAATGTGTTAGGAATGTAAGGATGCTCCGTCATTTGATGCAAATTACAATTATCAACCTACAGAGGACTGAATTCAAAGACACACCGAAAATCAAAGTGAAAAAATGATTTAGCAGGTTAGTCCACTTAACTGAAATTTCATTACAGCAACTCAAAATGGTACTCAGTAGTTTGTATGGCCCTCACGTGCTTGTATGCATGCCTGACACCATCGGGACATGCTCCTAATGAGATGACGGATGGTGTCCTGGGGTATTTCCTCCCAGATCTGGACCAGGGCATTACTGAGCTCCTTTACAGTCTGAGGTGCAACCTGGCAGTGTCGGATGGACCAAAACATGATATCCCAGAGCTGTTCTATTGGATTTAGGTCAGGCAAGCATGGGGGCCATTCAATGGTATCAGTTCCTTCATTCTCCAGGAACTGCCTGCATACTCTCTCCACATGAGGCCGGACATTGTCGTGCACCAGGAGGAACCCAGGGCCCACTGCACCAGAGTAGGGTCTGACAATGGGTCCAAGGATTTCATCTCTATACCTAATGGCAGTCAGGATGCCATTGTCTAGGCTGTAGAGGTCTGTGTCCATCCATGGATATGCTTCCCCAGACCATCATTGACCCACCACCAAAACGGTCATGCTGAACAATGTTACGGGCAGCATAACGTTCTCCATGGCTTCTCCAGACCCTTTCACATCTGTCACATGTGCTCAGGGTGAACCTGCTCTCATCTGTGAAAAGCACAAGGAACCAGTGGTGGACCTGCCAATTCTGGTGTTTAATGGCAAATGCCAATCGAGCTCTATGGTGCCAGGCAGTGAGCACAGGGCCTACTACAGGACGGCGGGCCCTCAGGCCATCCTCATGAAGTCTGTTTCTGATTGTTTGGTCAGAGACATTCACACCAGTGGCCTGCTGGAGGTCATTTTGTAGGGCTCTGGCAGTGCTCATCCTGTTCCTCCTTGCACAAAGGAGCAGATACCGGTCCTGCTGATGGGTTAAGGACCTCTTACAGCCCTGTCCAGCTCTCCTAAAGTAACTGCCTGTCTCCTGGAATCTCCTCCATGCTCTTGAGACTGTGCAGGGAGACACACCAAACCTTCTGGCAATGGCACATATTGATGTGCAATCCTGGAGGAGTTGGACTGCCTGTGCAACCTCTGTAGGGTCCAGGTATCGCCTCATGCTACTAGTAGTGACACTGACCCTAGCCAAATGCAAAACCAGTGAAAATTTCATTAACACCAAAGCACCTGAAACTGATCAACAACTACTTAAC
Organism: Staurois parvus; assembly: GCF_062004578.1. NCBI lineage: Eukaryota > Metazoa > Chordata > Amphibia > Anura > Ranidae > Staurois > Staurois parvus. The sequence continues at coordinate 6,680,258 of NW_028317918.1, read as the reverse complement.
TGACCAGATCAATATCCCAGGAGTTTAGTTGACTTGATGCTTTACTCTGAATAAAAAATGTTCCTTTAATTTTTTTGAGCAGTGTATATTACAGTTTACAAGTCTTTAGATATAATGGTCATATTAGTTTCCTTTTTCTGTTTTTTTTTTTTCATTTATTTCCACCTGCTAATATTATGAATAACACACTTCCTGTTCCCTATGTCTTCACTGTTTTATCTATGAAAGGAGCCATGGTTGTCACACAGCCTGCACTTCAAACATGTCTGCCTTTGTTCATCTATTACATGTTGGACTGATGGGACTAGTAGTTTACACAAGAAAGAGAAGATTTATGCTTTCCTTTCAGCTCAGGGGAAATAACAAGGACACTGTATTTCTGATAAGTTTAAAACTGGCCATACACCGACTGAATTTTTTCCATTTCCTGTTGAATTGGCCCTAGTTTGCGCCTGTCTACATTGGCCCTAGTACGTGTATGTATGAATGAAAGTAAGCGACATTAGACTGTAAGTTCCTTGAGGGCAGGGACTGAGGTGAATGAACAATACACCAATCTTTCATAATGACCACTGACACGTTAAGTGAATAACAATTATTATTTTGTTACAATGGCATCTGAAAGTCGGTGGAATATACTAGGCAGTAAGTAAGCATTGTCACTGAAGTTGGTGCATTAAAAAGCAGAGAAAATGGGTATTGTAGTCTGTGGTGTATGGAGTTGCGTAGCTACAGAGAGATCAGTTTGCCCATACTGGCCAGTGTCCACAGCCCAAAGTGCTTACAATGAGCAACAGAAGCACGCAGCAATGGCAGAAGGTGGTCTAATAAATCATGTTTTCTTTGACATCCTGTGGCTGGCCGGTGCACATGCATAGCTTACCTGGGGCACCAGAGCTGGCACCAGGATGCAGTGTGGGTAGAAGGCAAGCTAATGGATGCAGTGTGATGCTTTGGGCCATGTTCTGCTAGGAAACCTTAGGTCCTGCCATTCATGTGCATATTACTTTGACACCACCTGCCTAAACCCTTTTGCTGACCAGGTACACCCCTTCATGGAAACTGTACTTCTTAATGGCATTGGCCTCTTTCAGCAGGATAATGCCCCCTCCCACACTGCAAGAATAGTTTGAGAAACATAACAAGTTTGAGGTGCTGACTTAGTCTCCAAATCGCAATCCAATTGAGCATCTGTGGGATGTTGTGAAAAACCAGTTTGATCCATGGAGGCCCCACCTCACAACTTACATGTCTTAGTGGCTCTTCTACTGACAGCTTGGTGCCCAATACTATAGCATACTGTACCTTAAGAGGTCTAGTGGAGTCCATGCCTTGAAGAGTCAGGGCTGTTTTGGTGGCAAAAGGGTGACCTACTCAATATTAGCTAATCGGTGTATACACTGTAAATTGTTGGTGCTATATAAATACCTGTAATAAATAAAGAAGCATGTATTTTTTACTTGCTAAAAATTTTCTTAGTAGTGCATGGATGTGTGTTTTTATTCAGGATAAGAAGCAATATAATACGTTTTTGAGTTTAGAGATGTATAATTTTGTAGAACAAACTCCTTTAGGAGCCTGCTCCTGTCTAGGAAATGTTCCTTGTGTCACCAATGAACCACAGAAGCCCCCTATGAATTAGTATTTGCACAGGCTTAGACATGCTCCCTATATATCATGGCAATGTGTGCCTCAGGTACCAAGCACTACAGGAAACAAGGTGTTCCAGTATTTCAGTAGATCCAGTGAGATACTGGGTAGGCAGGCAGTAATGACAAGCCAGGCATCACCAGTGTTAATTTACTTTTCTTTAATGTTATTACCTTTTAGTATTAAACTAGTACATGCCTTTTTAGTTAATGTACAAAAAACCATCACAGATTTTTGTTTGCATGGCTGTCCAGCTGGGACCCTGGGGAAGCAAACAGAAAGTCAAGGCCGAAGGAGGGCTTGTGTTCCTGAGATGTTCCCACCAGCCTTTGGTTTAATGGCGTCTGGATGTTACTTGTCAAGATATGACAGCTGTGATAATCAATGGAACAATGCTGTCACATAAATGTAAAGGAAACATGTAATGACAGAAATAGGGGCTGAAAATGATAGTTCCCTCAGGGTTATACCAACCTACAGGTTTCAGTACTGCCTGAGTTACTGATGTGGAACTGGTATAGAGATCAGGAAAGTCAGAGAAAAGTTAGCGCTTATTTGCATACTTGTTTCAGGTCATTGACTTAAAGTACTGAAGCAAAAGGGTTCATGTGACAGCCAACTAGCATTTTATGAAGCTGAATTTAACAATCTGTCACAAAAAGCTGGGGCAAGGCTAAATGCTTGTCTCAGAAGCCTCTAATACAGCATCCATTCGCAGGCTATCAGGCTCCCAATACTGTTTCAGAAGTTAATGATTCTTCTATCACAGGCTTCTGAAACAGGTGGTAAACTTTGTGACAGTTCTCCTTTTATTAAAAAAAAAAAAAAAATAAATAATGAGGACTGGTAAGAGAAGGCAATTACGCTCGGATTGCTTAGTGCAAAAAGGCACCTAGGCCACTAATGAACATGATCATTAGACACCATAAAAGTTGATACCTGACAAAATGAAACAACTAAAAGAAGCAGCACAAGATGAGAAAACATGGAGTAATCACCTACAGTCAAATACAACTCAATGGATAGCACACACAGTCTAACTTTACAAAGACACATAACCAGACATACACATAATTATTCTTCAAGATTGTTTACTGATTTAATAAAGTACCTAAAGGCATGTTGACATGATATTGGTTTGAAGTATCCTCCTGACAAGCAAATAATTTACATTCAAGTTACAGTGCAAAACTGGTACATTTGATCTTGCATAATTTTAAATCATTAAACACTGAAAGCTGTTAAAAAAGGGGTATAAAATGCTAAAAATGATTAAAGTACAAATCTTCAAAGCATTTCATGTCTTCACACATAATGGGGTCAAGAAGAAAAAAAAAATCTAATTGTTATTTCCAAAATTCTTATCGATCAAAAAACTAATCATTACTGACAATAGAAAAACTTCCACATGTCCTTCAGTAAGCATAAAGACCATTACAGAGGCAGCTGCTTTGTGTTTTCCTCACTGTAATGCTAAGATAAGCAGCACCATACTGTAGACTGTGGCGATACTTTCCCGTAAGTTCTGGAAAATTGTTTAGTATAGTAGGTAAGCAATTTATTAAGAACGGAATGGACATGGACACGCCAAAAAAAGTCTACACACATATTCACATAGGATACTTTTGAAGAAACCTATTAAAGGCATCATAGATGGCTTGCCTAGAAAGAAAAGAAAATAAGCATTAGCTATATTCACAACAGATAAAAGTGTATCTAAAGCAAAAACTATACTAGTTTATATACAAAGTATGGCATGCAAAGTCCTTTTTGACTGTGAAGACTCCAACTCTTTAAAGTGCTTGAATATATTGTGCTTGAATGAGATTCAACAACTCCAAACTACTGTGCTCCACAGCAAATATGCGCACCTCCACCAACAAGTAAGGATGGTCGCTCACCTCATGAAGTGGACCTATATATTAGTATAGGTCAATCAAGAATATTAATTCAATCCATGGACTCCAGATGGCAACATAAAGCTGATAATGGCAATACCAAGAAATGCAATATACCAGGATCTCTTCACCACTCCGTTCCCACATGTAGAAAGAAAAAACACGCTCCCATAGCATAACACCATTTATTGGATAAAATCAAGAAGCAGAGTAACACTCACAATAATTGAGATATTCAAGATAGATATACAGCAAACTCCTTCCGGTCCGCGAGTCCCTAACTGGAAATGCCACTAAGCTCCGCCCCACACGTTACGCCACCAACCATGTGGCTTCCTTTTTTTCCTAGATTTTTTCTATTATAATTTATATTTATTTACATTTTTTTATCAAATATAATAATAGAATTTAAAAAATGTGATAATATATTAATATATGAAGTTCGAAGTTAGGATTGGAGTAGGTTTATATTATATTTTGGCGATGATATGCATCATTCATTTATATTTAATTTATTATTTATTTTTTATTTCAATAATTTTTTGGGGATGTTATATATTATTCTACCAGTAGATGGGGCTGTTATTGATTAACCGCTTGCCTACAGGGCACTTATACCCACCTTCCTTACCAGGCCAATTTTCAGCTTTCAGTGCTGTCGCACTTTGAATGGCAATTGCGCGTTCATGCAACATTGTACCCATATGAAATTTTTATAATTTTCTTCACACAAATAGAGATTTCTTTTGGTGGTAGTTACTTGCAACTGGGCGTTTTATTTTTTGCACTATAAACAAAAAAATGCAAAAAAATTAAAAAAAAAAAAAAGTTTTTCTTCGGTTCTATTATAAAATTTTGCAAACAGGTAATTTTTCTCCTTCACTGATGTGCGTTGATGAGGCTGCACTGATGAGGTGGCACGGATAGGCAGCACTGATGAGGTGGCACGGATATGCGGCACTGATGGCCCTTGACTGGCGGAACAGCTGGGCAAAGGTGGGCGGTACTGCTGGGAACCAATCATCAGGGCACTGATCATCAGTGTCCTGATGATCGGTGCCGATCCCTCCTCTGACAACTGCCGGTTCTTGGCAATTGAGTTTCCCGGTGATCAGTGTGTCACTAGACACGGCTGATCTCGTGGCAAAAGGCCGCGGTGATTTGCTTTTTACCATATCACGTGATCAGCTGTGTCCGTAGGAGAGCGCTTTCTGGGACGACGTCATATGCCGTCCTCCCAGAACTGGCCAGCCGCAATGAAGCCATCATTCGGCTATCTGCAGTCGGCAAGTGGTTAAAAAGGTAGTTTTTTCTATGAGAAGTATAAAAGAATGTATTTTTATATGATTTTTGTATTATTTATCAATGTTTATACTCCACCACTATTGTAAATATACCAATATAAGTTAACATTCAACTTGTCCTGGGCTCTTTAGGAGTTAATATTGATCCGATTGTTATAGTAACTGAGGTGTATAAATTTCCTGTGAACGTCACTGGGCGGCCTATCCCTGATGAAGCCACGTGGTTAGTGGCGTAACGAGTGGGGCGGAGCTTAGTGACGTCAGTTCCGGTTCCAGGCTCACGGACCGGAAGGAGTTTGCTGTATATCGATCTTGAATATCTCAATTATTGTGAGTGTTACTCTGCTTCTTGATTTTATCCAATAAATGGTATTATGCTATGGGAGCGTGTTTTTTCTTTCTACATGTGGGAACTGAGTGGTGAAGAGATCCTGGTATATTGCATTTCTTGGTATTGCCATTATCAGCTTTATGCTGCCATCTGTAAACCATGGATTAAATTAATATGTTCGACTGACCTATACTAATATATAGGTCCACTTCATGAGGTGAGCGACCATCCTTACTTGTTGGTGGAGGTGCACATATTTGCGCTGGAGCAGAGTAGTTTGGGGTTGTTGAATCTCATTCAAGCACAATATATTCAAGCACTTTAAAGAGTTGGAGTCATCACAGTCAAAAAGGACTTTGCATGCAATACTTTGTATATATTTTTCACTTTGGACACTTTATGTGTTATGGTAACGCCTGAATCACACACCTACTGAGCGACATATCAGACTGGATGTCGCTCCACTTCCTTAAACTAAACCTCTCCAAAACCGAGTTTCTTGTCTTCCCCCCAGCCCGCACACCACCCCCCGTTGACTTCTCCATCACATCCAACAACGACACCATCAAACCCGCCCCGCAGGCCAGAGTACTTGGTGTCATTCTGGACTCCAACCTATCCTTCCAGCCCCAAGTCCAATCTTTAACAAACTCGTGCAGACTCCACCTCCACAACATCACCAAAATACGCACGTTCCTAACCCCAGAAACCACTAAACATCTCATCCACTCCCTCATCATATCACGACTCGACTACTGCAACTCCCTCCTCACTGGCCTGCCTCACCACTGGCTATCCCCGCTTCATTCGATCCTGAATACGGCTGCCAGACTCATTCACCTTTCCAACTGCTCCATTTCCGCCACCCCCCTCTGCCAATCCCTCCACTGGCTTCCGATTCGCAACGGATCAAATTCAAAATCCTAACACTGACGTACAAAGCTGTCCACCATACTGCCCCGAACGACATCACTGACCTAATATCCAAGTACTGCCCAGCATGCACACTCCGCTCCTCACAAGACCTCCTTCTCTCTAGTTCCCTGGTCTCCTCCTCCCATGCCCGCCTCCAGGACTTCTCCAGGGTGTCACCCATCCTCTGGAACTCCCTGCCCCAACCCATCAGATTATCACCTACTCTCCTTTAGGCGCACCCTGAAAACCCATCTCTTCAGGGAAGCCTACCCCACCCCCTGCTAACTTGCCGACCATCTCCACACTTCCTACCACTCCATTCCCCACAGCTATCTCCTCCTGTGCTACCATCCCCTCCCTCCTAGATTGTAAGCTCGAAAGAGCAGGGCCCTCAATCCCCTCATGTTTTGCATTGTATTGGTATTGTTCTGTCACATGTTCTGTCCCCCTTTGTAATGTACAGCGCTGAGCGAACCATTGGTGCTTTATAAATACTGTATAATAATAATAATGGTTATATAAGTTAGCGCAACACTATTGTTTTCATTTGGTTGTATTGAGTGTGGGATGACTTTTAAGTGCTATTGCAGCAAGCTCATTGAGTTTATTAATTGATACACATTTGTCTGATAGCGCACATTGTTTTGTTTATTATAATATAGTTTATGGGGCGGTTAAAACAAATGTTATGTCCTCACCTTTAGGCGCACCCTGAAAACCCATCTCTTCAGGGAAGCCTACCCTGCCCTCACCTAACAGCCGATCTCCTCCACTCCTCCTACCACTCCATCCCCCACAGCCACTTCCTCCTGTACCGCTATCCCCTCCCCCCTAGATTGTAAACTCCAAGGAGCAGGGCCATCAAACCCATTGTGTATTGTATTGTTACTGTATTGTCTCATGTACTGTCCCCCACTATAATGTACAGCGCTGAGCAAACTTTTTGGCGCTATATAAATACTGTATAATAATAATGTATTTTTTTGCTGTCTGTGATTCACTAGAGATTCCCCTTTCCCTCCTGTCCCATAGACGTAACATTGTACCAAGGTTCCTAAACTCTGAGGTCCCTTCTCTAGACAGACAAATCCAGCAAATTATGCTGAAACACTGGGTACATTTGGACTTAGAAAACCTAGGCATACAGTGGGTATAGAAAAGAACCACCCCCCTTTAAAATAATCACGTTTTGTTGCTTTGCAGCCTGGAATAAATACATAGTTTTTGTTTTACTCAGCCGTATTTACTAGGTGCATCTTAGAACATTCATGTGAAAGATATAACACCAACATGTCAGAAAAACATTTAAAAAAAAAAACAAAAAAAGAATCACCAAGTTGGAAAAAGGATTACCCCCTTCTAAAAATGACTTGTAAACTCAATCAGGTGCAGCCAATAAAAGGCACACAAAGCCATTTGACTTTTAGCTGTGATCAGCTGTGGTCATTTTGATTCACTCAGCATGAAAGAGCTTTCCTGGAGCATTTCAGTTCCTGGTAGTGCAACTTAAGCAAACAATGAACTATGGGTGGCAAGGCACTGCCAAAAGATCTCCAGGATAAAGTTGTGGACAGCCAGAAGTCAGGAGATAGATAAAAAAAAAAAAAAACTTTCAAAGGTTTTATCAATGCCTGTAATAAAAGTGAAGTCTATTATTAAGAAGTGGAAGGTATTTGGTGCAACACAGCCACTCTCCCTGGATCAGGACATCACTCCAAACTGGATGAAAGAGCCAGGAGGAAACTTGTCAGAAAAGCTACCAAGAGGCCTACAGCAACTCTGAAGCAGTTGCAGGAATTTATGACAGAGTGGTCATTGTGTGAAAGTGACAACAATATAACAAATTTTCCACAAATGTGGCTTGTATGGAATGGCTGCAAGAAAAAAGCCACCCCTTAAGAAAGGCCACATGCAGTCACGACTGAGCTTTGCCAAAACGCACCTTGAAGATTCTAAAACTACATGGAAAAAGGTGTTCTGGTCAGATGAGAATTGAATTATTTGGCTTCAACACTAAACAATACGTGTGATGGAAATCCAATACAGCTCACCTTCCAAATACCACCATTCCTACAGTAAAGCATGGAGGTGGTAATATCCTGTTCTGGGGGTGTTTCTGTACAGCGGACACTGAAGCATTTGTCAGGATAGAAGGAAAAATGGATGTGGCAAAATACCATCCAATTCTTGAGGAAAATCTGCTGCCCTCTTCCAGAAAGTTGTCAATGAGAAGAAGGTTTACCGTTCAACATGACAATGACCCAAAGCACACAGCAAAAATTACCACACAATGGTTGAAGGAGAAAAAGGTAAATGTCCTTACAGGGCCTAGTCAAAGCCCAGACCCCATTTAAATCTGTGGAATGACTTGAAGACTGCAGTCCACAAACCATCACCATCAAATTTAACTGAACTTGAGCATTTCTGCAAAGAAGAGTGGGCAAATATTGCAAAGTTAGTAGAGACATATCCCAACAGACTAAAGGCTGTAATTAAAGCAAAAGGTGGTTAACAAAAATACTGACATAAGGGGGTGATCCTTTTTCCAACTCAGTGATTCTGTTTTTGAATTTTTTTTCTGACATGTTGGTGTTATATCGTTCACTTGGATGTTATAAGGTGTACTGCGTAAATATAGCAGGATAAAACAAAAAAAAAATGTGTGTCTTCATTTCAGGCTGCAAAGGAACAAAACGTGATTTTAAAAAGGGGGTGATTCTTTTCAATACATACTGTACATATGAATACACAGTCATATGTGGGTTTTTTTTAGTTTGTTTCTTTGAGGTATGGTATGTGCTACTTTTAAAGAATTTCCAAGCACATGGAAACTGTGAATTACCATAGAGAATAATGGCAATCTCAATCTGCATTTTGGCAGATGTGCTTGTCCCGCATCACCAGCAGGCTGTATGTACTTTGTGCTCTGTTAATAGAAGTATTATCAGTAATAGGTGTCACAGCTGTCATGGTGATCATAAGATTGGAACCCACACTAATTGGTCATTGGTGGGGGCTGACACTGTCAGCTTAGTTTGATAGCAGCATACTTTTTCTAGCTGACAGATGTGCAGTGTAGGACAACATTCTCTTGGCACAGGGTCCCATGCGGGGGGACATTAATTTACATATTGTTTAAACCCAGTGGTTAAAGAATATCACCCCAATATAATTTGTGTGAGTTTCTTCCATTGAGAACAATATAGTTTTAACGTAATATTCAAGCACATCTATCAAGTGCCATTCCAAACTTCTTTTTGACATGGGGGGAATTGGGAGAGAGTGAAAAGTCACCACACTGGAGCCATGCAAGGCCTCTGACAATACACAGTTCATATCTGTGTGTTTGAAGCATGTAGACTATATTACTTAGAAATTTCCCTAAGGATTGTCAAAAAATTTTCATTTGTCTCTTAATAATTATATGGTTACTAATGTCATAACTTTTTGCTTACAGCTCGACAATAAACCAGCAAGATAACACAAATTATTTTGATCAGCCAGGTGGCTGATCAAAAAAAAAATAGATGCATTTGTGGCCAGCTTTAGTGTGGCTTTAAAGTGGTTGTAAACCCTTCCATATACCCAGGGAAGTGACTGGCCTCAGGTAATACATAGAGATGAAAATAAATCTTCCTACATAACACGTTCCTGTTTAGTCGGCAGCAATATTTCCCCTACATTCATTCAAAGTGCAGAATTTACACAGGATCTCTCAACTGAGAAAAGCAGGGGGTGGAGAGCTGAAGTTACATAAGTGATGAGAGGTCTGAGAGCTGATTGGAGGGAAGGGAGCCCCCCCCCCTCTCCATACAGCTCACAGGAACAAAGCTGAGGCTGTCAATCAGCTGGAGCTCCCTCCCCTGTCACCATTTTTCTCTTGGTGTCAGGAAAATTAATCAGAAGTGACTTATGCGGATAGAGGAAGGAGGCAGTGGACAGAAATACACTTAGGGGTTGATTTACTAAAGGCAAATATATTGTGCACTGCAAGTGCACTTGCTCCAGAGCTTAGTAAATGAGATAAAGCTTCACTTTGCAAAGAATACCCAAACACATGCAAGGAAAATAAACAGCATTTTTTCTTGCACATGACTGGATAATAGACTCAGCATAGCTTCCACTCAGATGTAGAGTAACTGCACTTGCAGTTCACAGTATATTTGCCTTTAGTAAATCAACCCCTTAGTGCTCTTAAGTACACACTATAGAGGCATATGCTTTGTTCAAATGTCATGAGGTTTACAACCACTTTAAACAGGGTGATCCTTGCCACAATTTGACAACTAACCTTCTGAAGCCCATGTTCCAACTTGATGGCCAATTTTTCCCTCTTGTCATTAAGAAGACAGAAGGAAACAGTAAATTGCTTCTATGCTATTACAGTGTATTAGCCAAGCTGAGTGAGATAAAGACAACAGGAAACCAAAAGAGATGTTCATGAACATGAATACCTGAAAAGCCCTTGTTTGAAGAGGTAGGCACTGACATGACCGCCTTCTATATATCGGATCTCACAACCAGGCCAGATTTCTTGAAGGCTGCGTACACCAACCCTTGGGACATATGCATCCTCCTTGGCTTGCACAACTATAATTAAACTGGGGTCCACCGGAACTAAATAAGATGAAATAATATATTCTTTATTACCCAAATCTCAAGATTGAAACACATGAAAAAATAAAAATATATAGAACAGGAACATGTTTAAATGAAAGTTCTTGTGCCTGGAGTTTATCTTTAAGAAGCAGAAACACGCTTATGAGCTCATCACAAAAGTGCAGAATTAAAACCAAGTTTGACTGTTTCCTTTGTGCTGCCATCCTACTGGTTTGTGTTCTTCCATATGGGGGACTATATTGAACTCACATAAAGACAAATTTGCCCACCTAAACCAGTTGCATTTGATTATTTTAAAAGTTGTAACTGCATTAACTGTCTTATCTACCTGAAGTTCAACTGTAAATTAAAAATTTCTGTAGAATATTGGACCTAAAAGGATAAGTTCACCTTTGGGAACATGTAACATGTTCCACCCATTTTTAGGGTGGAACATGTAGCTTCTCCCTGTGCTGTCAAATTTGAAAACAGCGTGTCCGTGCGGGGCTCCGCCCACACAGTCACATCATTCATTCACGGACATCCATAAATTAATGAACTGCAAGTCCCAACAGCCTTAGCAGCTGTTGGCTTGTAGTTTTCATTGAACTACCACGGCGCTGTGGAGCACCGTGGTAGTTCATTGAAGCATCCTGTCAGAATATCTGCAAAGCTGGGAGAAGGAACATTTAGCAGATATTCTTACAGGTCTGCAGGAGACCTGCATGGCATCAGCGATCTACTGATCGCTGGTGCTATGCTTTCCACGTTCCTGTAGACAAAAATAATAAATGCACATTGTTTTTGCAAAAAAAGTGCATTTATTCTTTTTGTCTAAAACTGAACTTATCCTTTACCCATTAGCCGCCTGGCCAATGGCCGTTTGGCAGCTTCAAAAGTGCATCGGCATTCCGGGTGCACGCCATTTGGCGTGCACCCACACATGCGCAGTTTGCGGTAATGCAGAGCCTCGCAGCGGCGCGATCTGTCACCCGCCGTGTACCTCGGACACGGCCGATGACAGATCTGAGTACCGGCCCCCGTTGCTGGTACCATGTGACCTGCTGTGACCAATCACAGCAGGTCACATGACAGTTGTAAACAATGGATGGCTTCATTCATGCCATCCATTGTATACTAGTGCTTAGCTGTGAATGGTCACAGCTAATCACATGCACGTCATGTGATTAGCTGTGACCAAATCACAGCTAAGCACAAAAAAAAAAAAAACCTGAATGAATCGATTTCATTCAGGTAAATGCTTGCTTATAGCAAAGTAATTCTTTGCTATAAGCAAATTGTAAAAAAAAAAAAAAAAAAATACTGATCACTTCCCCAAAGTAGTACAATGTTACTATGGTAACATTGTACTACTTTGGTCATAGTAAAATATGAAAAAAAATCTTAAAAAAAAAAAAAAAAAAAATGTAATAAATTAAAAATAATAATAATAAAAAAATATATATATATTTTTTTTTTCATACTGTCACCAGTCAGTGTCCCTGTTCACCGCCATGCCAGTTATATGATGACGCTGTACTGCACTGGTGACAGTATGTAAAAAAAAAATAGTGAAAATAATTTTTTTAATTTTTTCATTTTCCGAAAAATTATGACAAAAAAATACAACTTCAAAAAACTCGCCATTCCTCTTATGAAGTACGTCGGACTGTCTACTCTGCAAAAAGGGGTCATTTGGGGGATATCTGTACTATTCTGACATTCTTGGACCTCAAGAAATTAGATTGGCCGTCCGTACTTCAGGATTGATCAATTTTCAGATCTATACCATAGTTTGTAAACGCTATACCTTTCCTACAGACTAAATAATACATCCTAATTTGGGTTTTTTTCACCAAAGACATGTAGCAGAATACATCTCGGCCTAAATTTATGAAGAACAATTATTTATTTGTAAACTTTTATAACAGAAACAAAGAAAAACGTGTTTTTTTTCAAAATTTTTGGTCTTTTTTTGTTAATTTAGAAAAAAATAAAAACCCCAGCGGTGATTAAATACCACCAAAAGAAAGCTCTAGTTGTGTGAAGAAAATGATAAAATTTTAGTTTGGGTACAATGTTGTATGACCGCGCAATTGTCATTTAAAGTGTGAGAGCGTTGAAACGTGAAAAATGGCCTGGGCAGGAAGGTGTAAAATTGCCCGGTATTGAAACGGTTAAAGAGACCCTTGCTAATCCTTCTTTTCCATCTCACAGTGCCTGTGCATAGAAAGAGAGGCTGTAAACCTCTTTGTTTCCCCTGTAGCAGCTATACAGCAATAGCTAGATGGCAGCTGTGAAATTCTGTGTGATCACTGTTAGTCATGTGTCAATATTTCTTCTAGACAATGTATCATTAGCAGTTGCAGCTTCCAGCATACAGTGTCCAGCCTCCTGGGGTGCTTTTTAAATCCTAAATACAAGCCTAGGCACTTGGAGTAACTTAGCACCAGAAGAGCCAGTTTATGAACCTGGAACTACCCCACAGGTCTGCTTAAAGTTACTATTAGACACCAGATAAACTTGTGTTCGTGATCCCACAGAAAAAAAATATTAGTCCTTTTGTTGCCTTCTTTCCTTCAAAAATAACAACTGGCAGCACAGCAAAGATATATAAATGTCAAAAATGTTATTAATTTCAGGTTTGTGAGTACTTTTATGGTGTTATAAATATTTCTCTTTCACATAGTTCATATAAATTAGTCAGCTGGTTTTAAGTTCCTTTAACTGTTTTTTGTATTTTCAATACATTTTTATTTATTAATTTAAAAAGGTGCACAAAACCAACATCTCTGTAGTAATCAATACAGTTATATGCGTGATAAAATAAAATTAATTTTATAATAAAATTAATTCATATTAAACCTTAATAAACAATGTTCATCACATAAATGGAGAAATATCAATAACAAATAACTAACTTGTGCATAATAAAAAGGGTAAATTTCAAGGAAAAAATAAAAGTCCAAATGTGAAATCTTGAAAATGATGAGAATCCACATGTAAGAATCCCCAACCACCTCACAGATAAGTGTGCCAGTTCCCTTACCAAATGGTAATGATCCCCAATTGATAAGAGATCAACAGCACAGAAATCATCCAATTGGGGGGACAACAATCAGGCTATCACTGACCTGATCATCCTTCACCGGTTATTCAAAGGCAGCAACTATTTATGGGTAGGAGAAAGAACAAAGGACCATAGAGTAGTATACTAAAACCACACAATCTATTAACCACTTGCTGACTAGCTTGTACAGGCACAATCATGGCACTGGCTTTCAGGTTCAGGGAGCGCCCCCCCCCTCCACCACCACTACTATTCCCAGCTGATTCCTTCTGTGATTAGACACAGCAGGATTTTGCCAATGATTCATGGCCAATACCATCTGATCAGCTGTGTCCAATCACAGCTCCGAGCCCTGTGTTGATAAACACAGGGATCTGTGCAGAGGGAAGGATCTGTTTGTTCTCCCTGCAAAGCTGGGAGAAGGAACATACAGATATTTGGTAAAAGCAAAAACACAGTTAACCCTTTGATCACCCCTAGATGTTAACCCCTCCCCACCCAGTGTAATTATTACAGTCACCGCATTAGTGTCAGTTAGTATACCTCCCACCCAGTGTCACTATCACAGTCCCACTATAAGCTGCTGATCTCCGCCATTACAAGTATAAAAAAATAAATAAATATAAATTCCAGTGCGTGTGTGTGTATATATATATATATATATATATATATATATATATATATATATAGTGGGAACTCGCTTCAAAGTGGTAGAGCTTTTAAATGCACACAGCTACTCGCTTTCTTTAAAGGCCTTTTTGCCCACTTTTATTTAAACGAAAGTTCAAACAGAAGTTTCCCACACAGGGGTATCGATCATCCACAAAACAAAATTCAGCCTCCTGGCTCTCTCAGATATACAATCTTCCTGTCTGTCTCCTGCAGACTTCTTCAAGACTTATGGCTCGTGCACACAGCTGGCCACTAGCACACAGCTAGACTCTAGCAGCCCCTTGCTGCTTTTGCCTTCCACCTCTCCTAGGTGGAGCCCACCTGACTTCCAGGCAGTGACCTCCTGACTCCTATCTGCCGGGGTGGAGCCCTGCTGACTCCTATCTGCCGGGGTGGAGCCCAGAACCCTGGTCCTGACTCTCTCTAAAGGCCTGCACACACCTGTGAAATCAGTCTCCTGGCCTATCCCAAAACCTGGTCCCAGGATTGGAGATTTCATCCCTCCCAGATCTCTTTGAAATCTCCAGGCTCCAGATCCCAAAACAGACCTTACAAACAAAGGAGGAAAGTGAAAAGCCACTTTCCTCCGTATCAAACACTTACCCTGGAGCCCCTCAACCTGCCTAGTTGAGAATCCTGGGTGACAGATCGTCACACTGTCACAATATATACATACATACACATATATATATATATATATATATATATATATACACACATATACACATACATACATACACACACACCCATACATACACACCTTAGTTTGTAGATGCTATAAGTATTCTTTATGTTTAATCTGTTTTATTGTCATTTTTGTTTATTTACATAAGAATGAATTACAAGCAACATAGGACATATTCAATACAAAATAAATTGCAGGTGACAACAGACGTGTGCTGTCCAATCCAAACCTGAGACAAATAACACAATACTGGGATTTGGTTTTTTTTTTACCAAAGACATGTGGCAGAATACATTTTGGCCAAAATTTATGAAGAAATTAAATTTTTTTTATTGAACATGCTTTATAGCAGAAAGTAAAAAATATTTTTTTTTCTCAAAATTTTTGGTCTTTTTTAATTTATATAATAAAAAAATAAATAAATACAAAAACCATTGGCATTCAAATACCACCAAAAGAAAGCTCTATTTGTGTGGAAAAAATATATATAATTTTATTTGGGTACAATTTTGCGTATTTACGCAATTACTAGTTATAGTAGCGCAGTGCTAAATAGCAAAAAATGGCCTGGTCATAAAGGGGGTCAAACTTTCCAGAGTTCAAGTGGCTAAAAAGCAGATATACCCATAAAGGTTACGCCCTACGTGTGTTTCATCTGGGGCAACAGACGTCTTCAGGGGATAAAGATGTCTGTTGCACCAGACAAAACACGAAGAGGGAGAGCCCAGTGGCATATGATTTTGTACACCCACTGTTGATCCCTGATGTGAAGTGTTTTGCTTGTGTTACGGTGTTGCCTTTTGTAACATTTGTGATACATCTGCTTTTATTAAGTCATGGGCTTTTAGCATATTACTCTATGGTCCTTTGTTCATTTTCCTACCCATTATTACTCTGAAGTGCTGCCTTTGGATAACTAGTGAAGGACCGTGTAGGTGGTGGAGTCAATGGTACCCTAAGTGTTGTCCGCCTAATTGGGTGACTTCTGTGTTTGGTAAGGGAACTGAAACACTTGTTTGTGAGGTGGTTTTGGATTCTTACAAGAGGATTTTCATCATTTTCAAGGTTGCAAATTTGGACTTTTATATCTTTTTCTTTGAAGTTTCCCCCTTTTGTTATGCACAAGGTAAATATTTATGTTATTTCACAATTTATGTGATGCACATTGTTTATTAAGGTTTAATATAAATTAATTTTATTTTTTCACACATATAACTTTGTATTGGATCACTACAGAGATATTGGTTTTGTACACTTTTCAGATTCATTATTTTTGGATTTTCTTGTGTCCGGAATATCGGTCGCTGCGTTACCTCTTTTGCACTAAGCACACAATTTTCTGTATTTATAATAACATTTTTATTGAAGAGTTTATAATTTGTGCCACTAAACAAATAAACATATCTACCACAGCACTTATAGAGCGTCATAATATATTCCAAGCACAAGCAGTATTATGTGCATAACATGTCCATTCCAGCACAATACATTTTAACTGTTTTTTGTTTTTTTTTGCATGCTAATGGTAAGCTGATTTACCATTCTGTGGCATGTATGTCAGTGATAAATGAAAATCACCTTTTTATCTAGTTACTTTTGGGCCCAGTACTAGACAGGGGATGAAAGTGAGAATTTTCAGGACAATGTGGGAGGACAAAGCTCATACCTGAGAAGTTTCCTACATGTGTGCACTCATCCATGACACCTTTCATAAATAGCCAAGACTCCATTTGCAGAGCTTCAGTCTTCTTTGTGTCCTCTCTCTTTTGGTGATTGCTGACTCCAGCAGTCATTGCTTGTCCAATATAGGGCACTTTAGAGTCACCGTGGAACATAAAGCTATTGTCACTGCTACTTGCTGTTTGGAGAGGATCAGGCGATAATTGATCCTGCGTGCTGTTAAGGCGGAAAAGACTGGCAGCTAGTTTTAAATGGGTCAGACTGTCAACACTTCTTGGGGAGTTTTTCACAAAGTCCTGTCCCATCTTGAACGAATCTGCCTAAAATGAAGAAGGAATTCTAAGAACTAATAGGAACATACATATACTGTAGAGAATACCAGTTAGTTAAAGATCTTTGGTATACAAAAGTATGCACAGTCATGGCCAAAAATATTGGTACCCCAGCATTTCTGTAAGATAATGCACCACTTCGCCCAGAAAATTGTTGCAATTACAAATGTTTAGGCATTCTTATGTTTATTTCTTTTGTTTGTATTGGTAGGACACAAAAAAAGTGGAGAAACAAAAAGCCTAATCTGAAACATTCCACACAAAACCCCAAAAATGGACTGGACAAAATTATTGGCACCCTCAATTTAATATTTGTTAGCATACCCCTTGGAAAAAATAACTGAAATCAATTGCTTCCTGTAGCCATCAATGGGTTTCCTACAGCTCTATACTAGAATTTTGGACCACTTTTCTTTCACCAACTGCTCCAGGTCTCTCAGATTAGAAGCATTCCTTTTCCCAGCTGCTGTTTTGAGATCTCTCCACAGGTGCTCTGTGGGATTGAGATCTGGACTCATTGCTGGCCAGTTCAGTACTCTCAAATGCTTTGTCTGAAACCATTTCTGGCAGCTTTCTGATGTGTGCTTTGGGTCATTGTCCAGACCCATGACCTCTGAATGAGATATAACCTTCTGACATTGGACCCTACATTGCCCCCCAAGAATTCTTTGATAGTCTTCAGATTTCAGAATGCCATGCATATGGTCAAGACACCCAGTGCCTGAAGCAACAAAGCAACCCCAAAAACATCAGTGAACCTCCTCCATGTTTGACTGTACGGACTGTATTCTTTTTTTTTTTTAAAGGTCTAATTTATTTTTCTGAAAACAGTAGAATGATGGGTTTTACCAAAAAGCTGTAATTTGTTTTGTCTGTCCACAGCACAATCTCCCAAAAGGATTTTGGCTTCCTCAGGTAAATTTCGGTAAACTCCAGTCTAGATTTTTTATGTTTCGGTCAGCAGTGGGGACTTCCTGGGTTTCCAACCACAGCATCCCTTTTTATTCAGATTGTGACGTATAGTGCGAGCTGACACAGTTGTACACTGTGCCTGAAGATCACCTTGAATTTGAAAGTAGATCGAGGTTCTTTATCCACCATTTGAACAATTCTTTGTTGCAATCTTTGATCAATTTTTTTCTTTCGTCCAGGAAGATTAGCTACAGTGCCATGGGCTGTAAACTTCTTGACAATGTTGCACACAGGAACATTAAGATCTCTCGAGATGGACTTGTAACCTTGAGATTGTCCATGCTTCTCCACAATTTTTGTTCTCAAATCCTCAGATGTTTGCTGCTCTTTCTCTTCTTCATGCAGCATACAGAGACACAAAACAGAAAGGTTGAGCCAATTTTTTTACCATTTTAACTGGTTGCCGGTGTGATTTCTATATTGACAGCACCCGTTAATTGATACAGGTGAGTTTACTTACAAATTACATCACAAACTTGGAATGCAATTATTTCTTACAATTTTGAGATGGTGCCTATAATTTTGTAAAACAATGTAAATAATGGGTGCTGAGAGAAGACAATGGCACAGAGACACCAAAACACAAATGTAAATGGTTAAAAAAATGAAGTAAAAACATTTAAAAGCAAGTCCATATAGTCCAGAGCACTAACAGTAGCAGCTGCCCATGGAGTAAAGCAGGCTCTGTAGAAATATAAGAAAACACAAGGGGGAGCCAACCTAAGTTCATATGTATTAAAAGTTTATTTGGAATATAGCCAAATAGCTACTCACAAGTACAAAAGGGTATACAAGCGTTGAATCATGTCCTCGAGAGGGCCCGTGCAAGGGGCAGTTGTATCTGGTAATGCCCGGGTCCCGGGAGTGGGATGTGGAGTAAGCTGTCAGCGAAGGACACCGTGACCAGTGCCGTAACCAGCGTAGAACGCACGGGAGTCCGCACCAGGAGGGAAACCAATGGGGATGTGGACAGGTCAGGTGATGAGTAAGGTGACGCGTTTCAAAGCTTATGCTTCTTATTCAGACCTCCTTACTCCACATCCCACTCCCGGGATACAGGCATTACTAGATACAACCGACCCTTTTTTACTTGTGAGTAGCTATTTGACTATATTCCAAATAAACTTTTAATACATACTGCACTTAGGTTGGCACCCCCTTGTGTTTTGCCTATAAGTTTTGGCTTTCTGTTTCTCCAATTTTTTGTGTCATATCAATACAAACAAAAGAGAAAAAAAACATGAGAATGTCTAAACTTTTGGAATTGCAACAATTTTCTAGGCGAGGTAGTGCATTATCTGACAGAGATGCAGGGGTGCCAATATTTTTGATTTTTGACTATGACTGTATATATATATATATATATATATATATATATATATATATATATATATATATTATATATACACACACACACACACACACACACACACACACATACAGTTATGTTCAAAATAATAGCAGTCAGATATCACTAACCTAACAAGGAACAGCGTACCTTGATTAAAAAGTTGATTGGAGAGGGGAAAACATATAAAGAAGTGCAGAAAATGATAGGCTGCTCAGCTAGAATGATCGCAAATGCTTTAAAATGGCAACCAAAACCTGAAAGACGTGGAAGAAAGCAAAAAACTACCATTGGAATGGATAGAATAGCCAAAATGGCAAGGACTCAGCCAACAATCAGCTCCAGGAAGATCAAAGAAGGTCTAAAGTTACCTGTGAGTACTGTTACAATTAGAAGACGCCTATGTGAAGCCAAGCTATCTGCAAGAAGCCCCCGCAAAGTCCCACTGTTGAAAAAAAGGACGTGCTGAAGAGGTTACAATTTGCCAAACAACACATTGACTGGCCTAAAGAGAAATGGCGCAACGTTTTGTGGACTGATGAAAGTAAGATTGTTCTTTTTGGGTCTAGTGGCCGGAGACAGTTTGTCAGACGACCCCCAAACTCTGAATTCAAGCCACAGTACACTGTGAAGACAGTGAAGCATGGTTGCGCAAGCATCATGATATGGGGATGTTTCTCATACTACGGTGTTGGGCCTATTTATCGCATACCAGGGATCATGGATCAGTTTGAATACATCAGAATACTTGAAGAGGTCATGCTGCCTTATGCTGAAGAGGAAATGCCCTTGAAATGGGTGTTCCAACAGTGGGACTTTGCGGGGGCTTCTTGCAGATAGCTTGGCTTCACATAGGCGTCTTCTAATTGTAACAGTACTCACAGGTAACTTCAGACCTTCTTTCATCTTCCTGGAGCTGATTGTTGGCTGAGTCCTTGCCATTTTGGCTATTCTTCTATCCATTCGAATGGTAGTTTTTCGCTTTCTTCCACGTCTTTCAGGTTTTGGTTGCCATTTTAAAGCATTTGTAATCATTTTAGCTGAGCAGCCTACCATTTTCTGCACTTCTTTATATGTTTTCCCCTCTCCAATCAACTTTTCTCCAAGGCCCAAGGACAGAATGATAGCTTCCTTCCAATCAAAACCCTCCAGTGATACCAGATGGATCTTTGCCAGACAACGCGCCTCAGTCAGCTTACTGTAGAACCAGGGTCACTCTCTCGGACTTGGCCACCTGAGGCCCTCATGGCAGCAAGTGTCAGACGAGACAAACCTGCCTCCAGCCTGACTTGGTGCAATCCAGTCCTGGGAAAAACATCTGGAACAACCCATTTTCCTCAGAATTTCAGAGAGAAATGCACTGTAACCAGCATGTACAACATTTGCTGCCTTCCTTCCTTAAATAAGGGCAATAATTGCCACCTGTTTTTCAAAGAATAAATGACGTCACTAATAGAACTCCCCACTGCTATTATTTTGAACATGCCCTTTTCAAATTAGTGATTCAATTACACAGAATCAGCAGCATGCATGTCATGACTGTTGGGTCTGTTGGATTTCTATTACTCTACTACACCTGCTAATATATTAATTGCCATGTAGAAATATCATTTCTACCAAAAACAGTGATTGATCAGGTTAGTGATGTCTGACTGCTATTATTTTGAACACAACTGTATATATATATAAAATATTGTATCTATAGACTGAGCGTGCTGTATGCAGTCAAGACTTCTTTCTGATGTGCACGTGACACTCTGGGTCTCAGGAGCAGTGTAGCAGTGTTCTTATGTAAATGAAGCCTTCAAACAATGTTTGCAACTTCACTTATAATACATTGCAACATCATTCTTATGCCTAGTACACACGATGAGAATATCGGACGAATGATTGTACATTTATTTCATATATTCTCGAAGGACAGAATACAACTTAGGAAGTGATTGTATTGTAATGTATTCTTTCATTTTGTGGTCTTGGTCAGTTGATTTTCTTCGTACAAATACTAATTACCCAAAAATTGTTCGTTCCGTTATCTTATGAGAAAATTTTTCATTCTTGTCCCTTCAGATATTTTCACATGACCTGTCATGATCAGCTCTTGAAAGCTGTGTACTAACAAACAGAGCATCGGATGATTGCTCTGACTGTTTCTTTCTGTCCATATTTCTCATTGTGTGTACTAGGCATTACACTATTTTGCTTTGTGCTTATATACAGATTAAATACTTGTGATTTAATAAACATACTATGTCAGTTCTAGCAAATTTTTTATAAAAATATTTTAAAAGGTTTAGGTCAATGTTAGCTTTTTCAAAGGTTTCTAAGTTTTAAACTCTTTTATATAAACTTTTTTTTCTATATATATATATATGTAATTTGTTTTATAGAATAAGTAGGGGTAAACTTGGGTGGTGTTTTAATTAATTTTCGAAAAAAAGATGATAAAAAAAAAAAGAAAAGAAAAAGATATTAATAAGGATGTAGCTTTTTTCCTTAACATTTGTATTGATTTCAAAATGCTTGGCACAGCAAATAATACAAGTGTACCATGAAGACACAAGGTTAGAGGGTGCAGGCTCACAGTGTAGTATTACAGTACATTAAGAAGATTAGCTTCCACGACTCCAAACATTTAAGGGGTAAAATTGCCTAACAGTGATTTTATGAAGCTAATGAAGTATATTGAAGTTTGTGTTGGTGTGCTAGGGAGTTAATCTATGGGAGGAGGCGTGTAGATTAATAGGAAGAGGGGGAAAAATAGTATGAGACCATCTATACTTCTGGATAAACGTTAGCTTGCATAAAAGTCTAAGATCAGAGAAAATAAGAGAAAGGAAAAAAAAAAATAAATCTTCACCACTATCAATGTGTTTAGTGGAGAAGTGTTTTGATAGCATCTTTGTAAGTTTTGAAATTATGGACTATTAGAATAATTCAGTCAGATATCAGTCCGTTATTTTAAATGCCAGACAACTGGCCAAGATCTCACAGAATTTGGTATAGCTTTTTGCTTGTTTTGTATAAACTCTTCCATGATTCAATATTGGTTGACCCTTAGTAGCTATTACATTCGTAGGTGTGCGATTGATTGCTTCCAATATTTTGGGATAAGGCTTTTAGCAGCATTAAGAAGAAATGGTCTTACGAGTAAACATACTGTGGCCCGCATTTTATGGTCCTTACTTAAAGTGGTTCTAAAGGCATTTTTTTTTATTTTTTTAACCTTAATGCATTCGCTTTGTTTTTCTTTACTCCACTCTCATGCTGCTAGCTTCGACCTTTTTTTTTTTTTTAAAAAGCAGCGTATGCTCACGGTATGCACTATGTTCGCTTAATTAGTCACATATTTTTTTTAATTGACTCTTGGAGAGTCAAGACTCTTGGGGGTTTATTTACTAAAGCTGGAGAGTCCAAAATCAGACTCCCTTCTGCATAGAAACCAATCAGCTTCTAACCTCAGCTTGTTCAATGAAGCTTTGGCAATGAAACCTGGAAGCTGATTGGTTTCTATGCAGAAGGGAGTCTGATTTTGGACTCTCCAGCTTTAGTAAATAAACCCCTTGGAGTCTTCGACCCCTGGATGATGCAACCATCATAGGTTCCATTCTGGGCATATCCTCCTGCAAAGTTGTCCATGAGTTGTGATCTTTTATATCCAGGAAAAGCACTTGCATGATGAACAAAGAAGGGGAGGTTAAAAAAAATGCAGGTAATGGTAGAGCCCAGATTGTCTTTCTACACTGAATAATCTCATAAATACTGAGTTCTTGACACTTAAGTGTACACCTCAGTTACAGCACTATTGAGAAATAGCATTATATCTGTGGTCATAGCTTTAGTTACATTTATCTAAATAATGTATGTCATTGGTATTTGTAGTTTTTCGATAAGTAAGACCACATTCACTGTGATGCACCTGTGGAACTGTTCAGGTTGTTTACGTACCCCACAATATTCAAGCAAATGCAAGATCTCATCCTCATAAACTGTCTGTGTAAAGTACTGTTTCTCCAGCTCTCTCCAGTTTACAGCTTTGCTTAGAACACCCTAGAAAGAAAATAAGTCGAAGCAAATTAAAAAACATTTGCACCTGTGCAATGCATGTACACTTTCCCATTATTTATCCTTTTAAAGACTCTGCAAGTACAGAAAAAATTGATCTACCAGAAATGCAGTCTGCTCCTAGTTCCTGTGGTAGGTTTACATTTTGTGGTGTTTTTGTTTCAGAGTTGTCAGCTCTGTCCAGTTTTATCTTGCCAAACTACTCAGACACACTTACTCAACATAAAGAATAATCACTTTGTAGTCCCTAAATAAGGACTAGGAGAGCTAATAAGGCTAGATTCACATTTATGCAATGTGGCAGCGCACATGCGTTGCAGTGTGTTTTTCCCACATTACTGTGTATTGCAGTAGGGCAGCCCATTCATTTGAATGGGCTGCCTACTGCATTTAAATCCCACCAAAGTAGTACATGACCCTTACTTCCCTTTAGAAAACAGAAAAGCAGGCACAGTAACTAGATGGCTCTGAATCTGTACCATGGTTAACAGGTTTTCCTTTTTTTTGTTTTGTTCCAAAAATACTTTAATATAAGAAGAAACAAAATAGCATATAGAGCATATACAGCTATAGATCACAGTCAGAACATAGACATGACATGTTGCCTCCGTTTCGCAGACGGGACATATTGTAAACTGTAATACAAGTCAAAATGGGGTAGAACATTACATCAGGCAAATAATGTAAAGCAGTGGATACGCAGAGGAAAGCAGATACATCGATGTAGGTGTATGTTGTCACGTCTTGAATATCAGCAATTTTTAATGATGAGGTGATATGAAGATTAGGGTAGGGAAAGCATTGGATGCTGTGAAAGTCATGGTTTACGTATTTATAACTTGAGTGAATGATATAGTTGCAGTTAGAGCATTTACTTCCACACAGATATGACTATTTGGTTGGTGAAGAATGAATGATAAGGTTGTATAACAGGTGTGAAAAAAAAAAAGGGAGGTCGGAAAGAAGAACAGTATGAAAAAGAAATGTAGGATGAGATGGTGGGGGGAATATGGGGGTAAAAAAAAAATAAATAAATAATAATTTGGGGGGGAGTAAGGGTTTAAGTGACAGTAGAATGTATACAGTTGCAAGAAAAAGTATGTGAACCCCTTGGGATTACGTGGAGTTTTGCATGAATTGGGCAAAAAATGTGCTCTGAACGTCATCTAAGTCACAACAATAGAAGAACACAGTCTGCTGAACATAATACTACACAAACATTAGATGTTGCCATGGTTTAATAGCACATAACATGTAAACATTCACAGTGCAGGGAGGAAAAAGTATGTGAACCTTTGGACTTAACTGGTTGACCCTCCTTTGGCAGGAATAACCTCAACCAAATGTTTCCTGTAGTTGCAGATCAGACCTGCACAACAATCTGGAGTAATTTTGGACCACTCCTCTTCACAAAACTGTTTCAGTGTAGCAATATTCTTGGGATGTCTGGTGTGAATCGCTCTTTTAAGGTCATGCCACAGCATTTCAATCGGGTTGAGGTCAGGACTCTGCCTGGGCCACTCCAGAAGGTGTATTCTGTGCTGTTGCAGCCATTGTTTTGTTGAATTACTTGTATGCTTTGGGTCATTGTCCTGTTGCATCACCCATCCTCTGCGGAGCTTCAGTTGGCGGACAGATGGTTGTACGTTTTCCTGCAAAATGTCTTGATAAACTCTGGAATTCATTTTCCAATCAATGACAACAATCCGTCCAGACCCTAAGGCAGCAAAGCAGCCCCAAACCATGATGCTCCCTCCGCCATGTTTTACAGTGGGGATGAGGTTTTGATGTTGGTGTGCTGTGCCTTTTTTTCTCCACACATAGTGTTGTGTGTTCTTCCCAAACAACTCAATCTTGGTTTCATCTGTCCACAGTATATTTTGCCAGTAGTGCTGTGGAACATCCAGGTGCTCTTTGCAAACTTCAAACGTGCTGCAATATTCTTTTTGGACAGCAATGGCTTCCTCCGTGGTGTCCTCCCATGTACTCCATTCTTTTTTAATGTTTTCCTTATTGTAGATGTGTCAACAAAAATGTTAGCATGTGCCAGAGATTTCTGTAGGTCTTTAGCTGACACTCTGGGATTCTTATTTACCTCATGCAGCATTCTGCGCTGTGCTCTTGCAGTCATTTTTACAGGACGACCACGCCTTGGGAGAGTAGCAACAGTGCTAAACTTTCTCCATTTGTAGACAGTCTGTCTTACCGTGGACACATGAACATCAAGGCTTTTGGAGATACTTTTGTAACCCTTTCCAGCTTCATGCAAGTCAACAATTCTTGATCGTAGGTCTTCTGAGAGCTCTTTTCTGCGAGGCATGGTTCACATCAGACAGTGCTTCTTGAAACCAGTAAACCCAAAACAGGTGTGTTTTTTAAGGGCAGGACAGCTGTCAGCAACACATCCAATATCATCACACTGATTGGAGTCAAGGTTGGCTCACTCCTGGCTCCAATTAGCTCTGGGAGAAGTCATTAAGCTAGGGCCTCACATACTTTTTCCTCCCTGCACTGTGAATGTTTACATGTTATGTGCAATTAAACCATGGCAACATCTAATGTTTGTCTAGTATTATGTTCAGCAGACTGTGTTCTTCTATTGTTGTGACTTAGATGACGTTCAGAGCACATTTTATGCCAAATTCATGCAAAACTCCACGTAATCCCAAGGGGTTCACATACTTTTTCTTGCAACTATAGGTAATAAAAAGTTAAATTGGATCACTTCCCTAAGTATTAGCCAAGCCAGAAAGGTAGTAATAAAGCTTAGAATATGGTACGTGCAAGATCAGTCAGTGGGGTAACCCGTGGATCAAAAACCCCGTAAGGCATGTCATGATCTAGACCTACAGCCCATCCTTACATGTGATAAAAGTGTCCCCGGTGATCTGGGTATTTCCCGATACAGAATTGTATTAGGAAATTCAGTCAGGGGATATAGATTGATCATTTACTATTAGATGATAGGTAAAAGTGGATTTGAAATGATTCCAGCATACCCATTCCTTTTTTTTTTTTTACTTATCAGAGATATAACAAAAAACATCCAATGATCTATTTAAAACAGACCAAAGGGGGCAAAGAAGAGAAAATCATTAATAGAGTTAGAGTTACATACACTATTTTTTTTAACCACTTGCCTACCAGGCACTTATACCCCCTTCCTTACCAGGCCAATTTTCAGCTTTCAGCGCTGCCGCACTTTGATTGACAATTGCGCGGTCATGCAACATTGTACCCATATGAAATTTTGATCATTTTTTTCTCACAAATAGAGCTTTCTTTTGGTGGTATTTAATCGCCACTGGGCGCTTTACTTTTTGCGCTATAAATTTAAAAAAGTGCAAAAAATTTGAAAAAAAAAAAAAAAAAGTTTCTTTGTTTCTATTATAAAATTTTTCCAACAGGTATTTTTTCTCCTTCACTGATGTGCGTTGATGAGGCAGCACTGATGGGCACTGATAGGCGGCACTGATGGGCACTGATAGGCAGCACTAAAGGGCACTGATAGGCAGTACTAATGAGGTGGCACGGATAGGCGGCACTGATAGGCAGCACTAATGAGGTGTCACGGATAGGCGGCACTAATATGCAGCACTGATAGGCGGCACTGATAGGTGACACTGATGATGGGTACTGATAGATGGCACTGACTGGCATCACTGCTGGGCACTGACTGGTGGCACTGACTGGCAGCACTGCTGGGCTGCACTGGTGGGTGGCACTGGTGGGCAGCACTGGTGGGTGGGCACAGGTGAGTGGCACTGGTGGGCACAGGTGGGTGGCACTGGTGGGCACAGGTGGGTGGGCACAGGTGGGTGGCACTGCTGGGCACAGGTAGGTGGCACTTCTGGGCACAGGTAGGTGGCACTGCAGAGTGGCACAGGTGGGTGCACTGCTGGGCACAGGTGGGTGGAGCTAGTGGGCGCACTGCTGGGCACAGGTGGGCGGAACTTGTGGGTGGCACTGCTGGGCACCGATCATCAGGGCACAGATCATCAGTGGCCCTGATGATCGGTGCCGATCCTCGCTCTGACAACTGCCGATTCTCGGCAGTACTTTCCTCACGATCTGACAGCGTGAGGAAAGTGCAGCCGAGAACCGGCACTTGCATTTCCCTGTGATCAGCGTGTCATTGGACACCGCTGATCACGTGGTAAAAGGCCAGTATGATCGGCCTTTTACCACATCTCGTGATCAGCTGTGTCATATGACGTCCACCCAGAACTGGCCGGCTGCAGTGAAGCCGTCATTCGGCTATCTGCGGTCGGCAACTAGTTAATAAAGTATAGCCTATTAAAACATTTCAAGCATAACTGTAAATTACAGTTCCAAGGGCGTGCAACAATCACCCAAAAGGTACACAAAACACAGAAAAGCCCTTCAATTAAAAGGTAATGCCCTTAAGCATGGTGCAGAATTAATCTGACACAACAGAAGCCCACATATTTTAACAGGCTTCACAGGTGAGATCTGTGTTAGCATTATTTAAGTCAAAAGATCCTAGGATGCCAGCAATTACAGTAGTTGGATCCAAGCAACTGATTAATGGAAGGGGACTCTGCCACTGGACCACTGCCTAACTGAAGAGGTTTTCAACCTTTTTACTGAAAATGGAAAACATTTACAATACAAGCAGCAGATGTTAACTCACTGTTGTGAAGACCCCAGAGGCGGTTGACCAGGAAAGACAAGGGACCAGAGGAATTGGTTTTGGCCAATTGGTCACTGCCAGTGATGCCATCTGAAAATATACAGATCCATTTCAAAATAATAGTTTTTTTACCGAATATTTAGCCTAAAACTGAAGCACTGGCAAATTACCCAAAAAATAATGGTTACTCTCGACAATTAAAAAGCACTTTATAACTTTTTTTATCAGAGATTGCAGCACAAGTAATGTGCACACAGTAAAAATAACAAAAAAGAAAGTTCCTAAATTGCTTTAGTAAAAACAAGAATTTAATCTAAAAACTGTCCTACCAGTTTGCTATAAGAAAAACATTGCGTTATACGTAGTTTGTTAAAATAGGATTTTTAAAGTAGATAGTCCACCTACCAGGGTTGGGTTATCTCCTAAAGGGGCAAAGACAGTGGAAGGTTTTTATTTTATTTTTTTTTTTTAATGCAGACTTAATGCAGAGAAACATTAAGTCAATAAAAAACAAAAAACACCTTCTGCCTTTAGATAAGTTCACCTTTCAACAAAAAAACAATAAATACACTTTTTTTGCAAGTAAAAAATGGGCATTTAACAATTTTTTGTTTCTGGAGCCTCTAAAGCAGACATCACTAAATGGTGGACCACAGTCCAGATCGGGTTACTGTCACATCCTGACTGGCCGCAGTCCAGCAATTTAAGAGCTGGCTCCTCCGCTCAGCTGCCGTCACTTCTGTCATCCTCATCCAGCTGACATCGGAGGCAGGACAGCTCCGGATGGATGGCGGGAGGCACATCAGTATACAGCTGACATCGGAAGCAGAACATCTTCAGATGGACAGTGGGAATCACATCAGTTTAGAACGGACATTGGAGGCTCCAGATGGAGGGAGGGAACTGTCACGTTAACATTTCGAGTTAAACAGCAGATAATTGGTTGCAAGCAACCAATCACCTGCTGGTTACCAGGAAAAGTTGTGCAGCACTCACCAACCATCTGGAGCTGTGATGCCTCAGATGTTAGCTGTATACTGATGTGCCTCCCGACATCAATCCGGAGCTGTCCTACCTCCGATGTCAGCTGTATACTGATGTGCCTCCCACCTTTCAATCTTTGTAGGTAGGAGATGAAAGGGAATTACAGTCACTGCTGTGAAGGACTTGGGGGAAGCCGAGGATGATGTGAAAGGGAGCAGAGGACAGGAATCTGGAGGAGGAGGGGTGATATAAAGGGGAGGAGCTGAGGATAGGAATGGGGGCAAGTGAGGACAGGAATTCAAAGGAGGAGGCTGAAATAAAGGGGGGCAGAGAACAGAAATCTGAAGGAGCAGGGGGTGATACAATGGGGGTGGGGGTTGACGAAAGGGATGTGAAGGGGTTGATATGAAGCAGGGCTGAGGCCAGTCATGTGAAGGAGGAGGGGGCTGATATAAAGGAGGCAGAGGACAGGAATGTGAAGGTGAGGCGATATTAATGGGGGGAGTGATGTGAAGGGGTGATCTTGATGTAAAGTGGGGGGGGGTTGTGATGTACCCAGTAGGGGTCTGAGACCACTGTTGTAATAACAGGATTGTGACTTGGAGGATCTGAGGCTAGGTTTACAATATTGTTACTTATGTTCTGCGTGTAGGCAACCTATTAATTTCAATGGGCTGTCTTGCATGCAGAAATGCAAACAAAAAAGTCCCTGACTCTTTTTTTTTTTAAATTGCACTGCATGTGCGGAATTTGCCGATGTTTCAAGGTGCCATTAAGAATCAACCATGCATTTCGGACCTTAGCTGGAAGAAAATGTTAGTGACTGGACCTCCGTGAATTTTAATTCAATATCCCTGCTCTAAAGCATTGCACCAGCGATCAGCAGATCGCTGGTGCCATGTAGGTCTCCCTCTGACCTGTCAGTTCTGCTTCCTCGTACATCCTGTGTAAAGTGGAATGAAAATGGTTGTTAAAATTTTGTACAAATAAATATCTGAAAGTGTGGCATGCATCTGTATTCAGCCCCCACGGAGTCAATACTTTGTAGAACCACCTTTCGCTGCAATTACAGCTGCAAGTCTTTTTGGGTATATACCTACCAGCTTTGCACATCTAGAGAGTGATTTTTTTGCCCATTCTTTGCAAAATAGCTCAAGCTCACACTTTTCAGACATTTATTTGTAAAAAATGTTGAAAACCATTTATCATTTTCCTTCCACTTCACAATTATGTGCCACTTTGTGTTGGTCTATCACATAAAAAGCCAAGAAAATACATTTACATTTTTGGTTGTAAGATGACAAAAATGTGGAGAATTTCAAGGGGTATGAATACTTTTTCAAGGCACTTTAAATCTAGGCATGCACATGCAGTAGCGCTGATGGAGAGAAAGGTTAAATAACCTGTAATCCACTGATCAGGCCAGGATGATCAGTCAGCAAAATCCCCCTAATGGATTTTTACAGCAGGAATTTCACCCCTCCCCCCTTTCCTTACCCATTTTTAGGAACACCAATCGAAACACATGGAAACTTACATGTCCTCCCATTGAAATCCCAGTCATGCCCAGAGGCCCATATCCTTCTCTCTCCAGCCAGTAGAGGAGGGCAGCAGTCTCTAACACCAGAGCTCCACCCATAACAAACAAATCGGAGACATTCTTAAGGCTTGATCTCCTTAAGTACAGAGAAAAAAATAGTTTAGTAGTTCATGCAAAAATTACATTCCAGGTTTGTTTGCAGACTGTGTACTATTTGAGTTATGCTACTAGAAATGCAATGTAAGGACTGACAGTTTTCAATGAGCGCTGTATAAAAAACAAAAAGACAGTGCAGCAGCAATGACATTCTAAATGTATAGAAAAGTTCTACAACTAAGAATTTGACTATTCTTTCTTTAATAAAAGCGTTTGACCCGTTTACCATACACATCCAGATGCAAACAAATTAAAAATACAAAAAGTAACAATAGTCTGGCTGCTCAGCGTTTGCTAAGCGGATAGGCAGCTATCATCATTTCAACAGCTCTGCATACTATGGTCATCTAACCCTACATTTTCCTGGGCAAGGGGCAGGACCAGGCATGATTTTATGCTGATTGACAACCAAATGGCATCGTTGACTGCAGAGATAGTCCAGCCCCAGGTTATGTCACTGTGTTGTGCTTTGTTCTAGTATCCACAGCTGATGCAATGCGCAACAATGGGTATATACTGCATGTGTGACCGAGCTGCAATTTCGTCACTTGCTTACAGAAAATGAGTTAAGGAACTGGCCAATGTACCCATCAAAGGTACCCTTTTATGCAACAAGGAAAATATGTTAAAAAAGAACACCACTCTGTTACTGAACTTATGTTGCATAAGGGATTTATGTATAGTTTTAAACCACAGCTCCACTTAAAAATCAGTGTAGAATTGACTGTATCAAGAAGTTTGAGTATTCAAACCTAGGAAACAAACACATCACCCTGTTGTGGGACACTACTGACAGCAAGATAACTAACTTACCATATGTTACAGGCAATCTTACCTTATGTTAAGAGTATGTAACACACATTTGTAATGGGTATTTGTATGGTATGTTTAGCCTAAGGGCTGGGTTTTTTTTTTCTGCATTCAAAACGCACACTACATGGTTGTCAATGGCATGGTTCAAACCAGTGCTTGCAGTTCCAGTGCTTTCCAGTTCCAGAAAAAAAAGTAGAACATGCTGCATTTTTCCTGCACAGAACTGTACTCGAATGCAGTAAAAGTACCCCCAAAAAAGTGGAAAAAGCTGCAACAAAATGCGCATGCAGAAACGCATCCACACTGCATTTCTATGGTGTGAGCCAGCTCTTAAAGAAAAAAAAAAATGTCAGATATTGCACATTTGACTCAACTATCTGTGTGAAATAGCAACACAAGAATAAAAACAAAAATAATAACAATAAAACCAGGACAGCATAAAAGCAACAATGTAAACGAACAAAAGTTTAATTGCAGCATACACTGCATTATTTGTGAACAATATATACCATACCGAAAAACTATCTTAGGCTACACTGAGATCTAAACTATATGAAAGAGCCACTCCTAGCTAATACATGATTAATGGATATCTGTTCTGTGGAAGGTCAAACCAAAGCAGAGTAAAAAAAAAAAACTGATCGTTCCTTTCTATATTCCAGAATGGTTCACTAGAATAATGGCTCCACCCACCCTCTCAGGAGCTGTTGCCTTTACATTAAATGCAAGATGACTGGCAAACCTTAACCATTCATAAAACAAAGTTGGAAAAAAAAGGGAGGGAGCTCACCATCATGGGGAAAAGGAGTTATCAAGTAATAGGTTAGGTTTTCCTAAATCATCCTCCAGGACACTCGAGGGACATGTAAAAGTACAGCATTACCTAAGGTGGGACCATTGCCTGAAGCACTTCTCTGCTGAAGGCTTAATCCTGGCTGGATAGGAGGTCAGTCCAATAGTGCTTCACAAATGTATTAATGCTGGTCCTTGTGACAGCTTTTTAAATCTGCTCAACAGAGGCACGGACTCATTTAGCCCATTGGGAGAGAGCGCGTGGAATGAGCTGTGAAAAGTAGGGGGCCAGGTTTCCAAGCTGCTGTGCAAGTTATAAAAGCTAAACAGATCCATCTCCCAAGGGATGCTTTATTTCTTGGGTCTGTTGAAGAGAATAAAGATGGCATTCATTTTTCTTAATGCTCTGGTGCTATCAATTTATTGTTATAAGCATCTTGTGATATCCAAAAAGGCAATGACGGCTTCTTTGGGGATTATGCTTACTGACAGAAAGATGGTAGAACCAAATCCTGATTCCTGTGAGAACTTGTGAATACCTTGAACAAGAAAGCACGGACTGCGGTCATAATGATTCTGTCCTCAAGTAAAGTAAAAAATGGTACATTCACCAAAAGGGCTTGAATTTTGCTTTTACTAAGAGCAGATGTAATAGCGACTAGAAAACAGAAATTTAATGGTAAGGTGTTTGATCGGAGCATTAGTAATTGCCTCAAAGGGGAACCTGGTTAAGTCCATCCAGTACTATCTGTAGGTCCCAAGGAGGACTTCTGGAAGTTTGAGTCTATTAGGAACTTGACCGGGGGATTTTGGCTGTTTTTTTCTCAAGAAATACTGCAGGGCTGTTACATGAATTTTAGGAGTGCTGAAGACTAGGCCCTTGTCCACCCCACTTTGTAGGAAATCCAGTACTGAGGCAATTTTCTTGTAGATAGTACTGTTACTGTTGGCCCAGGACAG
Organism: Staurois parvus; assembly: GCF_062004578.1. Lineage (NCBI taxonomy): Eukaryota > Metazoa > Chordata > Amphibia > Anura > Ranidae > Staurois > Staurois parvus. The sequence continues at coordinate 6,646,838 of NW_028317918.1, read as the reverse complement.
GTATGTTTTCTATATCTCCAGGTAGATGGCCAGTTTTCTGCTTTGGAGCAGTGATGCTGGAAAAACCTTGTTCTTAGGTCTCCTCTATTTAGGATCTAAGCTGTCAGTAGCAACTCCCACAGATGAGGGAGGTCTAATGATAGGAATTCCCTCTGCTTGGGAGTAACACTGGTGGTTCTTCTGCTGGAGGAACGAGAACCAGGCCCTCCTTGACTACAGGATCGCTGTGCCAGTGATTACGCTAACTTAAGGAGGTCCCCACTTTTTTTTTTTTTTAAAGGTATTGAAACACCACCAGATGCAGGGTCTGCTTGTCTAAGTTGTTTCCAGTTCAATAAACTTGATTTTTGCTTTCCTCCCCAATAAGGATAGTTGAAATTGATGCCTGTTTCTTCTCTTTGGGATAGGGTTTCTTTTGTAGTGTCCTGGACCTGGTGCCTCCTGATGACTTAGACAGAAAAACGTGATGTCTGACAGCACCAGTACATTTTGTTAAAATCTTGGGTTTGAATTGTTGTAGCCCTTCCCCATCCACCTGAAGTTCTGTATTTGATAACCATAAAGCAAAGTGAGGTAGCCATCTGCCCCAGGCACTGGCATCTGTGCTGATGTGTACCACCATTTAAGGAAATCTTTCACTCTCCTGGTCATCTAGCGAGACCTGTCCAGAATTTCCTTTTTAATTTTCCCTTAGGTTCCTCCATAGCAGAGTTTCATGATGCAGGAGTGAAGATGTGAACTATCAAGGGTCCACTGATCCACAGAGCCTTCTCTAATTGAAAAGATGTCTCCCAAGTTCTGACTGTTATCCTGAGGGCCCACAAGTGGAGACCCCTCAAATGTCCACTACTTTATCCAGTGTTTCGTGGGCACCTGTCCAGTCTGCAATGCACCGGATGTGTATCAGCTGCAAGCTCACCAGTTCTGTGCAACCTCACTTCAGGTCACCATTTTTACTTAGCTCAGGATGCACCAAAAGTAAGTAATTGGCCCATGCTCTGTGGGAACTCAGCAGCTGCCCCCCATGTGAGGGAAATGGTAGATGCCGCCACAGGCAGAGCCTGAAGAGGGCTGTAAGGGAAGAAGTGTGTGGTGAATGATGCCTGCCAGACACCCTTCTTTTTGGCCCCTCTGTCTTAGGCTTGCCAAGTCCCAATGGCCCGCAAACATAACCTTCAGCTGTCATGGGAAGAGTGGGGGAGGTTGGCTCTGACCTCTGCAGTTGACACACAGAGAACGGAAACAAAACCAAGAGCTGGTACATGGATTATTTGCAGGAGGCAAGAAACACAAACTGAAGGCAATGCCTTCTGGGAGCCTTTAAATTCTGCAAGTGAAACCTGCAGTTAACCACCCTGGGAGGATGATTAGAGAAATGAAGACTACTTGAAAGCAATTTATCATTAAAACACAGGGAGTGAGTGAAGTCCATTATTTATAAGCACAAGGTGTCAATCAACAGAGTAAACATTTTTTAAAATAAGTCACAAAAATGGCTTCTGGTATACAATTATTGTTTGTTAATGTTTATTATTTACATCTACAGTATTTAAGAAAAAAATATAATTAGAAAAAAAAAACCAATAACTTACAGTTGGTCCTTAGGTTTTCTGCAGCCATGTAAGATTTTGGTCAAGGAAAAAGTAGTAATGTTAGTGTCATTTTTGTAAAAAAAAACAGATAAAACAGTAAAGTCAAGCAGTGTGGCACTTTACCAAAAAACATGAGTTTTATCACTACTAGTACACAATGTGAAGGTCAAACCTCCTGATTATAAAAGCTGCAATTAGAATGAAAAAATGATCTGCTATTCTGATATACAAAAACAAAACTATTCTGGCTATTTTTATGTATATGGCACCATCATATTTCATGGCACTGCAAAAAAGTCAAAGGATGGGTACTAAATAAAAATTTTCTAGTGGCACGTTTGCACAGTTGTATAGAAAAAGTATCAATAACAATCATACAAGGGAGATAAGAGTACTACCACATGAACTAAAAAACAAAAAAAAAACCCAGTATATTAAAAAAACAAAGATCATCTCATTTTAAATCACGGATTTTGGTGCTAAAAAATTAGCATTACATTTTTCAACACAACAGTACACATTAGAACTGCTGTGATGGTATTTCTTACTATAACAGCACAAAATTCACCTGGGACAAAATTTTATTTTGCAGAGTGGATAAGTGTATAGCACATGTGACAAAGGTGATTTGTGCAGTAAATTCAAGGGGCAGAAGAAAAAAGTCAGAGGCAGAAAACCAACGCACCAAGGAAAGAAGGTGGACAATGGACAGTTTTCCAGCTAGACAACAGATGTGCCAGTTGTAGTTGAGATCTGCACTTTAGAGCCTGAATCTCTGTAGGAGTAAGAAGATGGTCAGTGAGAATCTGAAAACAATTGACATACAGTAATACAAGTCTTTTCACGAGTCTTTTCTAGTGATATAATTACTATCAGACTTTAAAGCAGAACTAAACCCTCCTATCCTTTTCAGCCAAGAAAGCTGCCATCTAAGGCCTCATTCACATCATACGTGCAGAAAAACTGACGGAAACTGATGTGCAGATTTCACTTGCAGAGATATCAGTTTACATCAGTTTTCATGCACGCTTCAATGAGCTTTATACGTGTTGCAGATTCCTGCGCAGAAAGAAATCTGCATATGATAATAATGTTGTGGTGTGAACACGGCAATTGTTTTAATTTTGCCCCTGTAGAACGCGTGCAGAAACACAGTACCATGGTGTGAACGAACCCTGCAGGGTTTATTTACTAAAGCTGGAGAGTGCAAAATCAGACTCCCTTCTGCATAGAAACCAATCAGCTTCCAGGTTTCATTGCCAAAGCTTCATTGAACAAGCTGAGGTTAGAAGCTGATTGGTTTCTATGCAGAAGGGAGTCTGATTTTGGACTCTCCAGCTTTAGTAAATAAACCCCTTAGTGTCTCATCTGCAACTGCTATGATGCTGCCCATGTGATCAGTTGTGACACCAGCCATTTGATGATCTCTCAGTTTGGTCGAAAGCACAAGCAAATGTGACAGCATTCCCGACATTTTTTAAGCCACTAAACTGATGGGTTTAGTTCTGCTTTCCAACTGTGCTGGAAAAATAAGTACATAACCATTTCAAAACTCTCCTTCTGAAAATTCTAGCTTTCTAGTAGGAAAAAGGTGCCATAAAGAAGGGACTCACCTCATACTATATAGCAAATAATTTTTTTAAAGGATATAGTAAGGATTTTCTAACAACAGGGAAGCGATTCCAGCCTCTTTAAGCATAGGGCGGGCCATTAAGGTTCTTCTCCTCCAGTAATACTATAGCACAAGAAATACAGTACATTACATTCATATATACCAATGTTTTTACTAGCCTTCTTATGTACATGCTGACATATGAAACAAACAGGTGAGATTCCAGATGTACTTAGCTTTGTTTAGTTCCAAACACTGAAGAACATCTGAACAGTGCTAAAGTATAAGAGCATAGTCACATACACTACGTCTCTGTCAGTTATAGTTGTGCCTTCATTTATTCTGAACAATAGTCAGAACATTGAAAAAAAACCTGCAAGCAATATCCAGTTACTTGGGAGTCTTTAAAAATATGGCAGCACCTAGTCCTGTTTCTTTTTGATAGTTTTTGCATGGTTTTTGTTGTAAAATTTGGGGGGGGGGTCTGTTTATAAAAGGATACCCTTTGTGGTTCACACACTGAACATTTGCTGGACTATGTCCATCTGTATTTTGTGGAAATAGTACATCATTTTCAGAAGATTTGTCCTATTCACTAAGATTTACCCAGCAGCAGTGACAAACATGATAGAGATATTCCAAGAACAAACACACAACATAAAGAGAGAATTTGAATACTAATCAAGATTCAGCCATCATTCTCAAAGAGGATTAGTCCTATTTGCCCATCGTTTCAAATGAGGCTTAGCTCATAGACAAATTTTTTTCATCATTGGAATCTCTTTATTATTGGAAAGTGCTGATGGGTGCATCTTGTTAAATTTAATGGAGAAATCCTCTTTGAAAATTAATTCATTCTAAATAAATGGGGGGGGGGATCCTGGCCTAGTCACAAGTAGGAATTAACAGATTTGGAGATAACCATTTGTCACATATTTTTCTTTATTTAGTATTTATGTAGCACTCACAATTTAGGCATAACTTTAGTATACCATACATTCACATCAATCCATGCCCTTTTAGAGCTTACAACCTATGGTCCCGATTTTACATGCAAACACATACTAGGGCCAATTTAATGAGGAGCCAAACCAGAGTACCCTGAGGAACCCCCCCGCAGGCACATGCAAATGCCATTCCAACTGCATGAAGAGTGTGTCCTGCCCTCATGCGAGGCCATATATAAAAGATGTTCCGTACAGAAAAGACACACTTACATGGTCACCCGTACCAGCAAGATGAATGCACACAGGCCTGTACTTGCTTTTCCATTCTTTAGGCACTATGAACTGAAACCTATAAAACACAACACTGCTCTAACATAACAATAAACATATACCAGATATATCACTTTGCATGGATATGACAATGTATCATTTTTTATTTCATTGACAAGGAAGATAAAATTTGTATTCATCATGAAATACCATTGGCTTTTGGAAACACATCAGAGGCCTTAAATGTATATCAGTGAAAAAAACAGAATTTCATAATACAAGCAGACGAAGGTAACATCCTGAGTTCATAATCTACTAGTGTATGTTACAACATTTCATATTTCTGATTTCTGTCTCTTGCACTATGCACTTGTATTAAAAAGTATCCTATTCTCTTTGCATTGCTTACTTTGTGTGAACTACATGGTGATCCTATTTCAAACTAACCATGGCAGGGAATGGAAGCACATCCATCCCAGTTGTGGTCAAGTTTGCTTCTTTTACTCTACTTAGGAGAACAATCTGCCTGTACTCCAATGGTCAGACTTGTGCTGACATGCATCCCCCCTCCCTGTACAGCTCTTTATTGGGAAGAGGAGTCTACTGCAATTTCTCTGCTGCCATGTCTCCCTGCACAGCTCTTTATTGGGAAGAGGAGTCTACTGCAATCTCTCTGATGCCTGCTGACACATCTCCTTGCACACCTATTTCACACGTGTGTGACTTGTCATGTGACTTTGTACACAAAGTCGCAAGACAAGTCGCAGCCCATTGGTTCCAACGGCACCTGTTCCGTTCTATGCGACAAAGTCGCAGCGATTTTAAAAAGGCTCCTGTACTACTTTGATGCGACTCAAGTGCCAGAGAGTGCATCAAAGTCGCACTGGAAATCATGTGACTTTGGATTGCACTAGTGTGAACCAAGCCTTACTGGGAAGATCAGTGTACTGCTATTTTTTCTGGCTCCTGCTGACATGCCCCCCCTGCACAGCACTTCACTGGGAAGATCAGTGTACTGCTGTCTCTTTGCTTCCAGTTGACATGCAAAAATAAAAATGCATTAAGCAAGAAAAACATGCATAAATGCACAAGAACGCAATGAAAAAATGCACGATTGTGCAGCAGCACTAGTATGAACCTAGCCTTAATAAGCAATAATAAACATGGCGTGGCTATTCATTCATTCAGACCCATACAGGTACTGCTCCAGAAGAAAGCATCACTTTTGACAGCTGAGCTAGGTAGGTCTTTTCTATAAAATATTAATGAACACTTATGGCCTCTAGTTATGATCAGCAAAATCTCTGTACAGCCAGCAACTCTTCCCTTTTCAATGGAGAATAAATAACGAGAGTATCACTGCTTTTATGCCACTAACACACATTGACCAAATGTCACTTCAGCTGATGCATCTCTGAATAATAGAGATCTTCTCTGCATTGAATCTGCAGCCATGCAAACCAAGTCCTATTGCATTTTTTGGAGAGTTGCTGAAGGGTCTGCAGTGATTCCCAGCACCAAAGCAACCAATTCCAAAAAGGGTAGACGTCATACTGCCTGTATTTTTCCTGTGACATCTACAAAAACCCCTTGCTTTTTTACAAAGGTCACCAGCCAAATTTACCGTGCTACAACTGTTTCATTGGGCATAACATCTGGCACATAGTGAACCAAAGGTGAGGTAAAATGTCCATCGAGAATCTTGCAATCTGTTTGTTCTTCAACCTAAATTAGAGCACAAAACATAACCACAAGTAATAGGTCATTACGTAAAAAAGGAAAAGAAAATATCATAGGATCTATTTCTTATCTGGCCACACAGAAGATTAACAGTCCAGGTTTTACTGATCCATATCATACAGCAGTAGAACCAAGATGAAACCAGCAGTCATATACTGTGTAAATGGAAGCCTTACCGTGTCTACATACACTGGGTAATCTTTCGGAACCAGATGCTGACATTTTTCTCGATTTCCAATAATCTTGCGAAATTCAAATATTCTGGAAAAAAAACAAATATAGATTAAATATCAATATGAACATATATATTTTATGCATTTTTTGATCCATATAAACTTCCACTCGGAACGCATAGGGGGTCCAAGTGGGTACCTGTAAAAACCTGCTCTCCCCCCCCCCACCAAAAAAAAAAAAAGTCATTTATACAAGAGGAGCAGGGGAGGAAGCCTTAAAGTTGAACTTCCGCTCTTCAGTGGAGCTCCGCTTTAAAGTGGTTGTAAACCTCGAACATGAAATATAAACAAAGCATATCCTTCTATAGTTTGTATGTGTCTCAGTTAAAAGCACTAAGGGTGTTCTTTACTAAAACCGGAGAGTGCAAAATCTGGTGCAGCTCTGCATAGAAACCAATCAGCTTCCAGGTTTTATTGCCAAAGCTTAATTGAACAAGCTGCAGAAACTGATTGGTTACTATGCACAGCTGCATCAGACCCTGAATGCACCAGCTTTAGTAAATCAACCCCTAAGTCTCCTTTCTGTGTGCTGCTTCATTGCTCTGCTGTCAGAATGAATCACTTCTGACAAGTTTTCTTGACAGGAAGAGATAAACAGTGACAGGGGAGGGACCTCCAGCAGATTGACAACCTCAGCTCTGTTCCTGTGTGCAGGGGGGGGGGGGGGTGTCTCTTCCATCCAATCAGCATTTAATGCTCTTATCACTAAGCTATGCAGAGTGTATTATCAGCTCTCCACTCCCTTTTTTGTTGAAACTCTCAGACAAGCGTTATAAAATTAGCAGAGGTTCAACCTATGTATGAGAATTTGTTTCATACCTGTGTTGTACCTGAGTCCTGTAACTTCACTGGGTATATGTAAGGGTTTACAACCACTTTAAATACTACATGTTGAATTATATAAATATTAAAAATGCACTGTCAGTTTTATATCTTTTATATGCCAATAGATTTTAAAAGGAACTAAACCTATCAATTTAACGATTTCAAAAAACAGTTCCACTGAAGGCATACTGAGAATGTCAGCTGTCACATTTGCTTGTGCTGTCAACCAAACTGTCAAACCAGTAAATGGCTGGTGTCATAACGGATCACATGTGCAGCACCATGGCAGTTGCAGATCAAACAGAGACTAAGATGGCAGCTTTCTTGGCTGGAAAGGATAGGAAGGGTTTAGTTCCGCTTTAAATGAATGTTGCAGGTAGAACGATTACCACAGAGAAATACAGAAGATAATGAACTTTACCTATCAATAATGCAATATCCCCCATGAATTCTATTTTAGATCTGTAATCATACCGCTTTAAATCTTCAGGTTTTCCCCATCCGCGGATGAAAAACTTTGTTAGAAGCAGCCGTCTGTACAGTACATCTAGTTTACTCAAACCCATTTGGGTATGTCACACCTGGAAATAGAAACCCCATACAAATGTTACATAGTAAAGTGATATAATCTAAGATTCACAGTAGTCTTTTCGCTCAAGCTGCTAATGTGTCTGCCCCATTTATAGTCACAAACACTGTAGTGGTTATGACAGCAGAAGGTAAATACATACATACCAACAGTGGTGTATTTAGGGTTTGTGTTGCCCTAGTCAACACAAAAGTTGCCCCCCCCCCCCAACCAAAGAGAGCCTGACATTGACCAACAACACCCCTGCCCCCACCTGAGACAGCCTTCCACTACCATCAACCCTATACACTGGCCACTCCCCTCCTAGCGAGAGAGAGAAAGACACTCACCTTCACAGATCTGCACATCCCCGGGAACAAGAGTCAAGCAGCCCGCAGCCTCTCTCAGATCCCATCTGGTCCCCAAGCCACATGTGTCCCTTCTTCCGCCCCTTCTTCCAGGGAGGCGGTGTTGCCCCCTTGAAAAATGCTGCCCTAGGCAAATGCCTTGTTTGCCTTGTGGTAAATATGCCCCTGCATACCAATATGTTTTCGGATATTGGATAGAACAATAAAACGTATATTGTCACATAAAATCCATAACCACAGTGCTTCTATGCAACACTATACAAGGCCAACGTACTTAATACCCACTGAATCCCAGGACATGCTGATATGCATATACTACTACTTGCTATTGAACAATAAGGCTGCCCATGATAGCAGTGGGGAAACAAGATGGTGCTGGAGGTAACCAATGATTGGCACTGCCAGGAAGTGTTGGCATTTTTATACAAATGCCCTCGGATTCAGAGCTCTAACTTTGTCAGTAATGAACTAGGAGTGCTGCTACTGCTGTCTTATTTTGAAGGTACATTCTTCGGGGTGGCCATTCTTGTCCATGCTACACAACAACCACATGCATGTCAGGTATCCAAGAACTTGACAGGAACACGCCTATCCAAGGTCACTGACTCACCTCGTAGTGAAGGGAGATCTAGGATGACAGTTCCAGCGCTGCACCATCAAAAACAAGTCAGCAATAGCAGTTCTCCTATTTCTATTCTATTAGAAATAGGACTTTTGTACAAATGCAATGTATTTGTATCTGCACAGACCAGGGGAGAACTGACCATTTGAGCACTGCCCGGGGGCCCAGGGTCAGTAGGGTCCCCATGAAATGCACCTGGTACCTTTTATAGGCTTTTTCTGAGTGTGGGCAAGGACACAGGGGCCCCATGATCCCCTATTGCCCGGGGGTCCCATGAGTTGTCAGTCCGCCCCTGGCACAGACTCTTTACATTTAAAGTGGGAGGGGGAAGGGAAACATCAACACTACCTCTAGCTGCCATCAGCTTTATTTGTTGTTAAAGTGATAAGGGTCACTTTACTGTAACCCTTCAAATATCTGACTCAAGAAGACATTCTATCATTAACTCCCTAAGGAGCCAGGTGAATATAGCACTTGGTCCTGATAAACTTTTTCCCTCTAGCAGTGGCTGCTTTTGAAATGAAAGTGTATGCTGTGACCAAAGAACTCCTTTAGGCCCCTTGTACATGTTCAATAGTAGTAGTACATCCCTCCCAGCTCTTTAGTGCACTCATGAAGGACAGGAAGGCTGCAGCTGGACAGAGCTGAACACTGTACCGAATAGAACGGGCTTTTAGGGCTCTGTCTGTTGATAGTCGAGTTTGCAGGTCTTCTGCAAATCTATGGTCAAAATGTAAAATCATATGTATTTCCACACTGCTTTTCAATTACTAGCCTACTCCTATTATATAAGATCTATCATTAAAGTATTACTAAACCCAGGACCCTGCATTCACTCTATCTGATCTCCTACAGTACACACTACATCAAAATGCAATTATTTTAGTAAATATTAACTGCCAAATACATTTTCCCATCAGCAGTTAGAGCAGTCTTGTGACTTCTATCAGTGTTCAGCAGAGCACTGGTTAAAGCTTGTGGGAGGAGTTTTCTTTCTGCTCTAGGAGGATGTAGAACCCCTGACCTCTGTCTGCACAGTGCTGATTGGTTCTGTGCTGATCACATGCACTCCCCACAAGGAATATTAAAAAAAAAACAAAAAAGCAATACACACCAAACTGAGCATGTGCAGTGTCTCCACACGATGTCTTATCAGGAGACAAAAGGGACACTGGAAGAAGGGGAGGATCAGAGAAGTCAGGATTAAGCAACATTTTTACACAATGCAGAGGATTAACCCCTAAGGTTCCACAGTGAGTATAACAAGTATGCTTCACTGCATATACTGACTGATTTTACTGTTGTGTACACTTTAAAGTGCAGCCAAAATAAAAAAAAAAACCAAAAAACAGAAAACTCAGCACAAGGGATATAACTTACAGACAAATAGGAGGTGTCCCTTGTGATAATGCCTCTTATAGCGGAAATCCTCTTTCATCCATGATCAAGCCAAGCCCCCCACTGTTTAAATCTTCTAGTGCAGTGGGCATTAATACAACAAAGGGGCTGTCACAGGCACTCATCATGACAGCCTGATTATGCCCACCATTTTCATAGAAGTTGTACTACACCTATGAAAGGAGAGCACTTTATGAAAGGAGGGGGAGTGGCTATCATATACTCTTCCTCCATTCATAGATCCTGTTTTATTTATAAGAGCTGTAGTCTGGTTTCTATGAATAGAACAGCAAGGGAAAAAAGGACAGGCATAGCAGGGCTACCTCGATGACAGCCTGTGATGGCCCCTTAGTTCTATTAACCCCAGAAAATTGTGAGGGTTGGGGTACTGTGTGATATTTTAGTTTTATGAATGAACAATCCAATTGGCAGGGCTGTGTATGTGTACAAATAGCCACTGAGTGACACACAGAAAGTCGTAGTGCTTAGTGATCTGTCACTACTATTATGAACAATCAGTGCTGCTTGTTCATTCACAATAATAAAAGATCCCTTGCAGTTACAATTCTATATATTCTATTTACGGCTGCTTATAGGGCAAATATTTTACACAGAGCATCTCTGAGCGATCTTTTACTATTGTAAATGAACAATCAGCACAGACTAATCATTCATAATAGTGACAGATCACTCTGCTGAGAGAGTGGGTGTGGCTGTGCTGGCTGTACATCACCCCAAGGGAAACACCCACAATTTGGGCTGCAAAATGGGGCAGGGCTACAGCTATAGGTGTATTTAGGGGACAACGTGGGGCCACCAATCAGAACAGGGCCAAGTGCTATATTTATTACATATACAAATTTGACATATGGGCAGTCGCCCTGGTTTACCATCACCTCAGTATGAGACAATACACACAGACCTAAAACCATATAAATACGTCATATACGTCACTTCCGGTCATGCGCACTAGGTGGAACGCACGCTGACCTACAAGGAGGAAGCCATCTTCACATGCCATGAGGCAAGCTTAAGCAGCACAGGCGCCGAGAAGAGGTCGGAACCCGCGGTATGTCGGCAGATGTCAGCGGTGGTTCCTTGGCCTCTTTGGCCTTGTAAGGCAGTACTTATGAAGGACATCTCTTCCTCTCCTTTTATCCATTGCACAGGTGGTGAGTGGACTGTTACAGGACACTAGTTATATGGTCCTATATGATCGATATGACCTATATATCTCATATAGAGTGAAAGCTCTTCCAGTGACTTTCCACATATTGTCTGTTTCACTACAGGATGGGGACATCATGGTGCTTTATATAGGAAACAGGATATACCACGTGTATCTCAACAGGCAGAAGATCTATTGGGATTTGTCTTGTTTTCCTTACAGAAAGTGGTGTGTAGTCCACATACAGTGGTGAAGAAACCATTTCAAGCAGTATTTTGCTATTTGCATCTATCCTTCCATCCTGGTAACAAATGGGGCTTATTCTCATTTAAGAGCCCTAGGAAACAGTCGCCTATATTACAGATGAATGGGCCCCAACCACATGTGCCGGCTTAGGAATGTACTGCATTTTATATATGACATTCATTTTTTGTCTCGTATAGGCCTAGAGGCATGTTTCTCTAATTGACGCATACTGTGCTTGCTGCATTGCATACATGTGATATTTGATATCTATAGTATAATTTTTTGAAACTCCCTGCCTGGGATATAACCGTTTTGGTAGTAGCACATGTCTACATATTTACAACATGTTACATGGTATACCTATGGTATAATTTTTGCATACACCTCCTTTGGGAAGTGTTCACCTGTGCGCTAGTGCTACAAAGACTTTAGACTCTAGTAGTCACTGTCTTTGTTGCACATGTACCGTATTTGCCGGCGTATAAGACGACTGGGCGTATAAGACGACCCCCCTACTTTTCCTGCTAAAATTTAGTGTTTGAGCTATACTCGCCGTATAAGACTACCCCTCTTCCAATGCACACCAGTGGCAGGAATAGTGCCCCATCATTGGTATCAGTGGCAGGAATAGTGCCCCATCATTGGTATCAGTGGCAGGAATAGTGCCCCATCATTGGTATCAGTGGGAGGAATAGTGCCCCATCATTGGTGTCAGTGGGAGGAATAGTGCCCCATCATTGGTATTAGTGGGAGGAATAGTGCCCCATCATTGGTATCAGTGGGGGGAATAGTGCCCCATCATTGGTGTCAGTGGGAGGAATGGTGTCCCAACATTGGTGTCAGTGGGAGGAATGGTGTCCCATCATTGGTGTCAGTGGGGGGTGGAATAGTGCCCCATCATTGGTGTCAGTGGGGGGGGGGGAATAGTGCCCCATCGTTGATGTCAGTGGGGGGGAGGAATAGTGCCCCATCGTTGGTGTCAGTGGGGGGGAGGAATAGTGCCCCATCGTTGGTGTCAGTGGGGGGGAGGAATAGTGCCCCATCGTTGGTGTCAGTGGGGGGGAGGAATAGTGCCCCAACGTTGGTGTCAGTGGGGGGGAGGAATAGTGCCCCAACGTTGGTGTCAGTGGGGGGGAGGAATAGTGCCCCAACGTTGGTGTCAGTGGGGGGGAGGAATAGTGCCCCAACGTTGGTGTCAGTGGGGGGGAGGAATAGTGCCCCATCGTTGGTGTCAGTGGGAGGAATAGTGCCCCATCATTGGTATCAGTGGGAGGAATAGTGCTCCATCATTGGTATCAGTGACACCAATGATGGGGCACTATTCCTCCCACTGACACTTGCTGACCCTGTTCTCGTATGGTGCTGCTGCAGCCAGCATATGTGGTTGCAGCAGCACCTCTACACTGACCACTTACCTGCTGGTCCTGCATTCGATTTTCGCGGGGCCGCTCGGCTCCACCCCCTCGCCGGTGATTGGCCGCCTGTGTGCCTTTCCTGGGCTACAGTTCTGGCGGCCAATCACTGGTGAGGAGGCGGAGCCGAGCAGCCGCACGAACATCCAGTGGCCAAACTGAAGGCGCAGCCGCGCTTCCTGGACCGGATCGTCGTGGGACCGGAACCAGGTAAGAAACAGCCGCTGCCCACCCCTGTACTTAGTGTCCCTTCCATTGGGGGAAGGGGGGGGGCGGCGGCGGCAACGCGCCGCCCCCCTAAAAAGTGTCAGTATGCCGTATACCGGCGTATAAGACGACCCCCGACTTTTGAGAAGATTTTCAAGGGGTAAAAAGTCGTCTTATACGCCGGCAAATACGGTATTTAGACCGGTCTTGGTGTCATTTTATATGGTTTTAGGTCTGTGTGTATTGTCTCATACTGAGGTGATGGTAAACCAGGGCGACTGCCCATATGTCAAATTTGTATATGTAATAAAGCATAATTTTTGGAAATTTTTCTGAGTATCACATTCTGTTCACTATGTAGCCACTTTTTTGTGAATCTCTTTTCACAACCTCCCCCTTTTTATGCATGTCTTTTTTGGCTACTGAATGGAGGCCATCTACTGGGTGATATGGTAATTTATTTTACAACCTCTAAATAACTATCTTTAACCAAGTGCTATATTTACCTGGTCTCAGAAGAATTAAGTAAAATGTAAAAAAAAAAAAAAAAATTAACAATAGTTCTTCTTTAATCCGAATAATCTTGGCATTTGTAAATTCGCTACGTAAATATCCGCACACATTTACTTCCTTGAATTCTGTAACACGTAGTCATTATGACCTGTGAGTAGGAACTGGTGTGTCACACATTTCACAGAGCCTAACTTCTGAACTACAGAGGTGCTGAGAGGAGGAGTTTTAGGAGGCGGAGTCAGTACAGGAATCACAGACAGCAAGGTACCATGGGATATGTATTCCTTAAAAAATGAAAGTAAACAGCAGATGAGAAGCTGCAAACCATGCAGGGAACCCTGGAAGTTGTGGAAAGACATGACCAGCTGACATGCAGAATTCACAACATGAAAGGATATTTTTCCAGTAAGCTTACAGTATATTGGATTGTCGAATATAAACTATTGTTTGTATTGTTATTACAGTGCTGATGTTCTAAAGTGAAAGTGTCTGCTGTGACCATAGAACTCCTTTAAAATATATATTCAATGTACCATATTGTTTGCTCCATAAGACGCACTTTTTTCCCCCCAAAAATGGGGGAAAATGTCTGTGCATCTTATGGAGCGAATATGGAGTGGCCGGTCCGGTATTCCCACCGTGTCAGAATACCGGGCCAGCCGCTTGGCTTTTCTCTGCAGCAGAGCCTTACCTGTTCCTCGGTCCAGCGCTGTATAGTCTTCTCTCCCGGAGCCAGCTTCTTTAGTGTGGGCACCCGGCTGTGACAGACGGGTGCCCACTGCGCATGCGCGAGAAATGCTGCACTTTATGAATGGTCCGGCAGTCTTCTGGGACCTCTCACATGTCCCAGAGGACGGGGAGGGAGGAAAACTCTGCAGAAGTGGGAGCGGGTACCTGTCAAATTCGGGTACCTGCTCTCCCTCCCTCTCCAAAGGTCCGCAGTCTCCGGTCATCCCCTGTACTGGGTCCGCAGTCTCCGGTCATCCCCTGTACTGGGTCCGCAGTCTCCGGTCATCCCCTGTACTGGGTCCGCAGTCTCCGGTCATCCCCTGTACTGGGTCCGCAGTCTCCGGTCATCCCCTGTACTGGGTCCGCAGTCTCCGGTCATCCCCTGTACTGGGTCCGCAGTCTCCGGTCATCTCCTGTACTGTGTCCGCAGTCTCTGGTCATCTCCTGACTGTGTCCGCAGTCTCTGGTCATCTCCTGTACTGTGTCCGCAGTCTCTGGTCATCCCCTGTACTGTGTCCGCAGTCTCTGGTCATCTCCTGACTGTGTCCGCAGTCTCTGGTCATCTCCTGTACTGTGTCCGCAGTCTCTGGTCATCCCCTGTACTGTGTCCGCAGTCTCCGGTCATCTCCTATACTTTGTGTGCAGTCTCTGGTCATTTCCTGTACTATGTCTGCAGTCCATTGGTTCAGAATATTTTTTTTCTTGTTTTCCTCCTCTAAAACCTAGGTGCGTCTTATGGTCAGGTGCATCTTATGGAGCAAAAAATATGGTAACTACTGGTGTGACAAACTATTATTAAAGGATGACTGAACTTTTAGAACTCTACATAAAAATACACAAAGCAATGACATACGTCATAAGATAAGGAGCATATTTATTGAAGTGATTGTAAAGCTTTGCATTTTTTTTTTTTTAAATAACAAACATGTCATACTTACCTGTTTTGTGTAATGGTTTAGCACACAGCAGCCTAGATGCCCCTCTTCTTGGGTCCTTCGCTGCCACTGTCCTCTCCTCCCACTGCAAGTGCCCCATAGCATGCCGCATGCTCGCTCTCAAGCCAGCTCTGTGTGTCCACTGACCCCGTGTCCCCGCTCCCTCCTCACTGGCTGTGACTGATAACAGCAGGAGTCAGTGGGTCTCATTGCTGTCTCTCTCTCCAGTAAAGAGAGAGATGAGAGAGCTGTTGTTCTTGTGCACAGCATGGGATTGAAGTCAGGCTCAGGTAAGTAAAAGGGGGGCGCTTTATTATTATATCGAACTAAGGGCTATTTCACACGGGCGGACTTTGTTAAGTAGATCCACCTGCTCAGCGGGGGATCTGTCCGCTGATCCCCACTGAGAAGGTGGATGACAGGCCCATGTCCACTCTGCGCAGCCGCTGTTCTCCATGGGGCAGTCGAATGTAAACAGACCTCCTGTCCATTTACATCCAACTGTCATCTGATCCGATCTCCTAGATGGATGGGGAGTGGATTCCCCATCTGTCTGTTTTAAGCAAATTGGATTGGATGCAGGTGAGAGTAAACGGACACATGTCGCTTTACATCCGCCTCCCCATAGAGAACAGTAGGTGGTCCGATCGGATCCTTCTGAAAAAAAACAGACAATCGGTCCGCCCATGTGAAAGGGCCCTAAAGGAAAAACTTTTTTTGTTTCATTTTGGATAGAATAATGGAGTGTTTATAACACCTGTCAGGTTTATTTTTGTCATCTGCGGACCATTACCCTCGGTTCACATCTGTGCGAGTGGTACTGCTGCGGGACCCGCACAAATGCCTGCAGCCGCACTACCCATACAGAGGAATGCAGGACCCACGGGCATGTGCCATTAATTCTAATGGCACGCCGTCTGCACTGGAAATCACAGCCGTACTGGGAACCTCGGTTTCCGCGCGGAGAACGAATTTCTGAAGTAGCGCAGGGACTTCTTACCTGCCTGTCCCGGGGCACAGGAGTCCATTTAAATGAATGGGCTTTCGTGCATCACGCAAATTGTGGCCCACATGACCGCACAAATGTGAACCACGGCTTAGGGAGATTTCCCTTCATTCCCTGTCCCATAGCCAAAAACAGAAAATTCCTGCAAATCAAGCGAATTCCTTGGGGATCCCCAGGTCACCAGAACTAGTGTCCCCAATGGAAAATGTCCCCTCTATTACCTTTATGGGGACAGCCCAACATTTGTGATTTTCTCTCCCCTCTATCCAAAACTGAAAAAAACCCCCCAAAAAATTTTCCTTTAGTGCTTTAAGCAGTGATTGTGACATTCAAACATTTACTGTAGGTAAATAAAAAAAACTTGTACCAGGACGATACACCTATAGTGAAGTTTTGGTGAATGTTACTTTCACTGCTTTAAACATGTAGCCCACAAATACAAATGTACATACAAAAGTAACAAAGGATGCTCACATCACAGAAAATTGCTGTATATTGTTTTTCTGCAGCATGTTCACCCAGTATATACCATTCCAGCATGCTGGCGTAACTGAGCCCTAACAACACTTCTTGGTTTTCTTGAATGTTGACACGTGACAGTAAACATGACTGCTCTGTTCTAAAATGCAACACTACAATATTGACATCTGTGACAATGTATCAGCTCCTCACTCAGCTATTTATGGTTGGCTGGGTGAAATCAGAGGACATCCATATGTAACAAATACTGCACGTTGTCTAGTGGTGTACACATTTACTACATAGACATGCAGGAAAGTCCTGCCCTTCACATTTCACCCACATTGTTATCTCCGCCCACCATACAGCCCTATCATCATTCCAGTGGAGTGCTGTGACATGTCATGTTATCAGGGCTTTGTAAAATGTGGACAGACCAGAGTCTGGGAATTAAAGCTGCCCATGCATAGATCAGGCCAACTGAGCTTTGTCCTTGTAAGCATTAGCCAGCCTCATATGCAATAGCTCTGGTTATCCACAGAGATGCAACAAATATTGGTCATTCATGTTGTTTAAAAGACAACAAAAATGGTCATTAAAGAGCTGCATATATGCACTGACGCAGCTCTTAGAGCTAGTTCATTGTCTCTCTGAAGAGTGATCCGATAAATTGCTTTTCAGCAGGTAATCTGCATTGACAGCTTAATATCTCTGAGGAATGTCAACAACAGCAAGAATGCCTAACATTCTCTCCACGCAGGCAGGGTATGAATATTTTAAATTCACAACAGATCTATTCTACCACACTTGTATAGGCTTTTTTTCCCTCAAAATTATACTTACGCAGGTGGATGCAGCATCATCTGATGCTGTATCAGTCTCCCTACGGCTCGAAGTGTAAGAACTCAATGATCACATGACCGCTGATCTCTGAGCTCTCACCAGGGGTGGACTGACAACTCATGGGGCCCCCGGGCAATAGGGGATCATGGGGCCCCTGTGTCCTTGCCCAAACTCAAAAAAGCCTATGAAAAAGGTACCAGGGGCATCTCATGGGGCCCCCTACTGACCCCGGGCAGTGCCCAAGTTTCCAAATGGTCAGTCCGCCCCTGGCTCTCACAGCCACTGGAGTGCTGGGCTGTGGAGGGGGAGAGAGCGGCTGCCTCAGGCTCTTAGTGGCTCGTTGAGAGTCTGAGCCAAGTGTCTCTCCAGATTCTGAGGTGGATCCCGACTTTAAAGTCGGGATGTTTCCCCAGCCTGGACTGGCTGAGTGACATCAGCTGACAGCGAGCTTCAGCCTGCTATCAGCAGAAAAGGGGTCACAAGAGTGCAGAACAATCTGCACTCCTGTGATCCACAGGAGAAGTACAGCCAAAAGAGCTTCGGCTGTACTTCTCCTTTAAGTAAAATGGAAAAATCTGATCCCCAGGCAATACCAGCATCACAGTTGTATCCATAGACTGTATAAACTGTTTTACCTGCCAAAGGATTTGTAAGTCTATGTAGCCAGCCCTTGCGATCTGGGCACCCCTGCCAAACAGCACAACCAGGTTCTGGATCTCTCTGCAGACAGCAATGCAGTTCAGCAATACAGCCAGGTCAAACACCTTGAAATCCCACAAGACTGTATTCCTGCAGTGGGCTGCTGTATTTTGAATGCCCACAAAGTCATCGGTAAGGTACAGTGATGTCACTTGTGCCTCTTGAAGCTTCTTTCACCTCCCTTGAGTTGGCCAAATACTCCTTCATTTTTATATTACATTCTCCCCCTTCCAGACACTACAGCTCACAGTGGGAGGGTTTCAACAACAGAGGCACTGCTGTCAATCTAGAAAGAAGTTAGCCCCTCCCTCTTAGAGTGTAAGCTCCAAGGAGCAGGGCCCTCCTAACCCTCTTGTATTGAACTGTATTGTTGCTGTATTGTCTCCTGTTATATTGTAAAGTGTTGAGCACACTGTTGGCACTATATAAAACCTGTATAATAATAAGTAGAGAAAAGGGGTGTGGCCAGGTTCTGACAAACTACAGGCTCATGAATCAGCAGCAGTGATAATGCTGACAACCACACCCTCTGCAACATCTTCCTACCCCACTGTAGTAGAAGCAGGCACAGCCTACATCATGCATCACTAAATGGCGGACCGCGGTCCAGAACCGGACCCAGAAACATTCCTTTCTGGACTGCAGCCTCACCAAATAGTAGCCTGAATATCCTCTCCCCGGCGTCGGCGGCCCTGCCTGCCACTGCCGCTATTATCCTCAAGGAAGGGCACATCATTTGAGGCGCAGCAGGTCTGTCCCTTCCATAATACTGCAGCCCCCCCCCAATGGTTTCTCTACAAAGTACTAAGTCATATTTTGCTTGGGGATCAAATAATTATTTTTACTCACAGAACTGCAACTCAATCTATAACATTTGTATCGTATTTTTTCTGGATTGTTGGTTGATATTCTGTCTCTATCATTTAAAATACACCTATGATAAAAACAATAGCCCCTTCATTTCTTGTAAGCGGGCAAACTTGCAGAATCTACAGGGGATCAAATAATTATTTTCCCCACAGTACATGTGTATGGCTAGCCTCTGACTGCAGTCACACTTCAGTGATTTGTAGCTTGAAGCTCGAAAAACATTAAAACTTAAAAACTCAATTGTTCCCTATGGTGCCTGTTCACGTGATCAAATGTGAACAGGCACCATAGAGAACAATTGATTTTAAGTTTGAGCGTTTTAGGAGCTCTGAGCTACAAATTGCTTAAGTGTGAATGCAGCTTTACCCTAGGTTCACATCTGTGCGGGTGCAACCGCACCACCCGCACAGAGAAATGCAGACCCGCGGGCGGGTGCCATTAGTTCTAATGGCACGCCGCCTGCACTAGAAAACGCAACCATACTGGGAAACGAGGTTCTGTGCGGGCTGCGTTTTCAAAAGAAGTGGAGGGACTTCTTCCCTGCGTGTCACGAGCACAGGAGTCCATTCAAATCAATGGACTCTCATGCCCATGCAAAATGCGGCCCGCACAGGAACCGAGGGTTAGTCCTCATGCACACTGGACGTTTTTACAGCTGCTGGTTTTGGCTTTTGATGTTTTTTTCTACAGCCAGTAAACTCCCCAGCATGTTATCCTATGTGTCCATGTACATATAGACTGCAATCAACGTTTTTCTGGCTGGACAAAAAAAAAAAAAAAAAACAGGCGTAGTGGGTTTCTAGAGGAGTTTTTTTAGCTGTAAAAATGATCTAAACCAGTAAAACACAGCAAACTGTTTTTTTTACCAAAAAAAAATTTTTTTTTGTAGAAAAAAAAAAAAAAAACCATAAAAAAATGCACGTGGAAAAACGCGGGAAAATGCCACTAAACACTAATGCAAAAACACTAAAAAACTCATGTTTTTAATGTGACTGCACAGCTAATGTTACCAAACCATCCAGTGTGCATGAGTCTGCCCTCATCTTTTTGCCCACAAAGCATGAGGAGGGCACATGACATCAGTGGCTCTCCCTGAACCCAACACTAATAACAGACATGTGCAGCTTAGTCCATGAGCGCACATCTTTTGTGCAATGATGCTGCCAATCAAGAGGGGGGTCCAAGTGACACCATAAGTTGCATGGTGTCACTGATCCTAGCTTGCAGTTTCCAAGGCTTATTGCTGAATAACAGAGGTGAACTTGGGCGTCCTCTGAATTCTTCTCTAGACAAACGTACGCTTTTCTTTGGCTGAAGGCCAGGTCATTCCCACCCCGCAGTCCACCATGTTGTTTAGGGTGGGAATGAGCCGACCCAACTCACAGTTCATTGGTGTAAAAGAAGAGCGTACATTTGGTATTCGGAGGACGCCCAAGTTTATGCCAGTTGACAAGCAGAGAGCGGACTGAGGTCAAACATGGCGCACAGGACATGCGTTATATGGTTGCTCAGTCATTTTAGGGTGAAGTTCCACTTTATAGAACCATTGGTGTCCCCACTCAGGACACTGGAGGACCTAACTTACCTTGCTGAGATGGTGGAGTTTTCAACAGCAAAGTACACCCAATAAACGAGGCCAGTCATGTGCACTGCTCATTAATGTCTCTCTAGTTTCCTGACAAGAGCCCATCCAGAAGAGGGAGGTCATGTCCCCACTAGTCCTCCATGCATGAAGCCATTGCAAGGACACGCCCCGCCCCTCTCCCGGGTACACTTAGGGGACCACTCTACTCACGGGGTGACATCAACCGCTGTACCGCCAGGAGGCGCCTCCGCTTGGCTGCTGCTGTGCAGAACACAGCCCGGGATAGAGAAGACACGGGGCGGAGCCATGATCTCACCCGCGAAGGTTCTCTCAATGGGCGTCCTGTCCTGTGAGCGGAATGTAGGGGGAACAGACCCGAACACAGACCACAGCAGACGCAGATTATTGTACTACAAAGGGAGTCACATAACTTTTAGCCCGTATACAGATAAATATTGTATACAAAATAACAATTTATCTAGAAAAGGCGCGGCGGAGGCTACGACAAAATGGCGGAAAAGTGCACTAGTCTTATATGATTACAGTGCAAAGCTGGAGCTTCGAATAATACAGTCTAGATTTATATAGGTGTATTAAACACCAACGAAAATGAAAAACCCACTCTCCCTGGAGTTAGCTACTTTTGCCCACAATTAATATGGCGACAATTGGCGGAAGAGTGGGACCCGATCAGGTGACAGTCCTTTGCGCCGCATATTGAAGCTTAGTGAATCTGGTAGTAATGTAGCTCGGGCTGACTTCGGAAGGTAAGAAAACCGTCCCTTTGGCTGCATTGAATATTTTGAATTGGCACTTTAATGAAGGTTCTAGTTTACACCTAACATTAGTAGTTCCAGGACATGGCCAAGCTTTGCCTCCTGAACAATAAAGTCATATTTCCTGCATGTTTGATTTAGTTTTCAATTAGTATTTTTAAAGTAAAACTAAAGACAAAACCCTGAAGAGAAGTTGGGATGCCATGTACCCTAATGGCATGCTGCCTGCACTGGAAATTGCACCCGGGCTGCGATTTCAAAAATAATGCAGGGATTTATCCTGTCCCATTGTACCCGCCTCTCTCTCTCAGTCAAGTCTT
This sequence comes from Staurois parvus, assembly GCF_062004578.1. Lineage (NCBI taxonomy): Eukaryota > Metazoa > Chordata > Amphibia > Anura > Ranidae > Staurois > Staurois parvus. The sequence goes on along the minus strand of NW_028317918.1, from coordinate 6,624,895 downwards.
TTGGTCCGAGCAATCGTCAGTATTGGTAATTCACATTATCATAATTATATTTATATAGATTTGTGTCAGTTATAATAGGGTAATGTATGTTGTTATCTAGTTTTTGATGGGAAATAAATGAACCAGTGTTGGAATATACTGTGTTATGATCCCTTATGTATCCACAGTATTCCCTGAACCCCTGAAGAAGCCAATTCGGCAAAACGCGTTGGAAATTACCATCACCATCCCTGATTTATGCTTGTTATATTGGTGACATTTAGACCATGGTCTGGTACTCTTAACATAGGGATAGTGTGATATGGGATTCATTATACTGAAGGACTCATTCTCTTACCTGATTTTATGGGACGGTGTGTATGTTCCAGTTTATTATGTGTAATAAAAACGTATATTTTTATATATATATAGTGTGTCAAAGTTGTTTTCATGCTGAGGGTATTTATGCACCTTTAAAGTCCTTCATGCTTATGTTTCTATTTGCGCATGTTAGAAAATGTGTTTTTTGTAGCGTGTCATCATCGTATTTGTTGTACGATCTGTCAGTGAGCATCTTACCTATACCCAATAGGAAGAAGTGACCTGTTTAGCTATGTTTGTGCTCGTATCTTATTACTAACTGAGGTATGGTTTTGTCACCTTAGGAGTCCAGACTTCTGCCCCCGTCTTCTGATATGTATGTTGTGAAGACGTGTGACTACTGACATACATCATGGCTTCAATGAGTGACGATGATGAGGGTTCGCCGCTACTGCAGTCATCAGCATCAGACCCAGGGTAATGCAGCAAATGTTCATCAAAAGGAATTGACCACCATAAATAGTAACACCTGACATCTTGCAGATAGGGTGTAAAGTATATCTAAAGCCCAAACTTTTTATTTTTCATTTAATGAATATGGGAAAGTTAAAAGCACAGCATACAGAACCCCATTCTTTCTGATTGTCCCTTTTCACCCTACACTTAAAAAAAGTCCATGGGCTTTATTTTGAGCATATTCAGATGTTTTTGACCCCACAGCCTTCAATTAGTATACCTGTAAACATGGGATACATCTGTTTTGCACCTGAAAAACTCCTCTCCCCCTCTAGATAGAACTGTTCTCCTCCCCTTGTCCAACCCAAGAAACAAAGATCTTAAATTTGATATATGTTTAAAAACACTTAGAGAAAGCCTGTAAAATGCCTGAAATCTTATAAAACTCCAGGAAAAAATGCTTAGGAATGCACTTTGCTCAGGTGCGAGTGCAGCGTCAGGTGATATTTTTCCGCCTACAGTTGTGGGAAGAAGTGTCCTCATTTCCTTCTCTGATGGCATTGGGGATCAGAACAATAAAAATGGTTAGCACTTTTGCCTGGCAGTACTAGGGTCGTTGGTTCGAATCCCAGCCACGGCACTACCTGCCTGGAGTTTGCTTGTTCTCCCTGTGCCTGCGTGGGTTTCCTCTGGGTACTCCGGTTTCCTCCTACACTCCAAAGACATGCTGGTAGGTTAATTGGATCCTGTCTAAATTGGCCCTAATATGTGTATGTATGAATGTGAGTTAGGGACCTTAGATTGTACACCCCTTTAGGGTTAGGGACTGATGTCAATGTACAATATATATGTGTAAAGCGCTTTGTAAATTGACGGTGCTATATAAGTACGTGAATAAACTTTTGCCACATTTTGTTATGTTACAGCCTTATTCCAAATTGGACTAAATTATTTTTTCCTCAACATTCTACAAACAATACCACATAATGACAACGTGAAAGAAGTTAGTTTTGAAATCTTTGCAATTTATTCAAAATAAAAAACGAAAAAAAAACCACATTTACATAAGTATTCACAGCCTTTGCTCAATACTTTGTTGAAGCACCTTTAGCACCAATTACAGCCTCAAGTTGCTTTGAGTACGATGCTACAAGCTTGGCACACCTATTTTTGGGCAATTTCTCCCATTCTTCTTTGCAGTACCTCTCAAGCTCAGGTTGGATGGGGAGCGTCGATGCACAGCCATTTTCAGATCTCTCCAGAGATGTTCAATTGGGTTCAAGTCTGGGCTCTGGATGGGCCACTCCAGGACATTCACAGAGTTGGCCCGTAGCCACTCCATTTTTATGTGGGCTGCATGCTTAGGGTTGTTGTCCTGTTGAAAGATGAACCGTTGCCCTAGTCTAAGGTCCAGATCGCTCTGGAACAGGTTTTCATGAAGGATGTGTCTGTACATTGCTGCATTCATCTTTCATTCGATCCTGACTAGTCTCCCAGTTCCTGCCACTGAAAAACATCCCCACAGCATGATGCTTCCACCACCATGCTTCACTGTAGGGATGGTATTGGCCAGGTGGTGAGCGGTGCCTGGTTTCCTCCAGACATGACGCTTGGCATTCGGGCCAAAGAGTTCAATCTTTGTTTCATCAGACCAGAGAATTTTGTTTCTCATGGTCTGAGAGTTCCTTGGGTGCTTTTTGGCAAACTCCAGACAGGCAGCCGTTTGCCTTTTACTTAGCAGTGGCTTCCATCTGGCCACCCTACCATACAGGCCTGGTTGATGGAGTGCTGCAGAGATGGTTGTTCTTCTGGAAGGTTCTCCCTCCACAGAGAAACACTGGAGCTCTTTCAGAGTGACCATCGGGTGCTTGATTACCTCCCTGGCTAAGGCCCTTCTCCCTCAGTCACTCATTTTGGCTGGGCGGCCCACTCTAGGAAGATTCCTGTTGGTTCAAAACGTCTTCCATTTACGAATGATGGATGCCACTCATTGGGACCTTCAATGCTGCAGAAAATTTTCTGTACCCTTCCCCAGATCTGTGTCTTGATACCATCCTGTCTCGGAGGTCTATGGACAATTCCTTGGACTTCATGGCTTGGTTTGTGCTCTGACATGCACGGTTAACTGTGGGACCTTATATAGACAGGTTTATGCCTTTCCTAATCATGTCCAATCAACTGAATTCCCCACAGGTAGACTCCAATCAAGTTGTAGAATCATCTCAAGGATGATCAGTGGGAACAGGATGCACCAGAGCTCAATTTTGAGCGTCATGGCAAAGGCTGTGGATATTTATTTACATGTGTTTTTTTTTTAATAATTTTTAATAAATTGCAAAGATTTAAAAACAAACTTCTTTCATGTTGTCATTATGGGTTATTGTTTGTAGAATGTTGAGGAAAAAATGAATTTAATCCATTTTGGAATAAGGCTGTAACATAACAAAATGTAGCAAAAGTTAAGCGCTGTGAATACTTTCTGGATGCACTGGATTCCTCCATGGCCAAAAAATAGGTGTAAATGCTCATTGTATGCACCAAATGACTTTTAAAACCCAGATATTACTTTGTAAAAGTAACAGTGATATCATCACTGTTCTGAGAGCAAAGCTGTGGGAGGGGCCCAGAAGTTCTATCCACTACAGAAGGAGGTGGACAGAAGACCAGCCACCCTGCATTGAGAGAGAGAGCAGCTGTGGTTGGTCTTTATTACAGGAATCTCCTGCACAACGGGAATATTTCACAGTGGATTACTGCACAAATTTGGAAGGAATACACAAAGCACACCAAGATTCAAGTATGAATGCATATGCTTTTTGTATTTATGAAAATATGTGCTAATCCCGGAGTTCAGCTTTAACTATTTCCAGACTGGCTAACGTACATGTACTAAAGATGCAATACTCACGCGCTGACTCAAATAAATGATGAGCTGCTGAAAACGGCTAAATGTGTTCCCACAACAATAAACCAAAGAAAAGAAAATAGTGCTGCGCTACCCCTTTTTAGACCGAAATACAACTTGGCTATTGCATATAATCAAGTATAAAAGTAAACGCCCTCCTTAGCCTCCAGCCCATGAAGTGATATCAATAAATAAAACTGAAAAATAAACTTGAACAATTCCCAGAAAAAACGAAGGTTGGAAGTCCAGTGCAATAAACATCTGGCTGAGCCACAAACATTTTTGAACTTTATTTTAAAAATCCATAGTTTGCTGGTGATATATGTTTGTATTCATGTTGACACTGGTATCCAGCTGGTAATCACTGCAGCACCCATTTACTCCAGAACATTTTAGGAACATATGAGGACTGGGAGTGGAACCTGCAGCCTTTGCTGCATCTGGCAGTAGCTCTTCTTTCTGAGCCACCTGTAATGCTGATTTGTTTACTTTATTGCACTGGTCTTTCAGCCTTTGTTTTTTGTGGGAATTGTTCAAGTTTATTTTTCTGTTTTATTTATATCACTCTGTGGGTTAGAAGCTCAGGAGGGCATTCATTTATTTTTATACTTGATTACATGCAACAGCTGAGTTGTTTTTTTGGTTTACTAAGGGGCAACGCAGCACTGTTTAAGTTTCTAACGGACACGTAAGTTGCCAATTTGGAATCATATACCGGGGTTGATGCTTGCAGTTGCAAGCATCAACCTGGTGGAGCAGTTTTGTGCCTTGTTGTCTTCTATGGGCCCCCCAACTCAATAAAATGCCGAAACAAACTAAAATGTTTTATTTTTCCAAATGCACTGCAGCACTAAGATGGGAACAGACACTTTCTTTATTATGGGAAACTATGACACGTGTTTTAGTCAGTTGGGACATGTTCATTAAAGCTTAGCAGTGTAAACTGGCCATTAATGTGAACGTTACAACTGTTGCAGTTCAACTCTTGACATACTTTGATTTTCCAGCTTATTTGCTAGTCTAAAAGATCATCTGTTTTATTAAAATTGTTTTGTGTTGTTTTTAGCATTGTCATTGAAACTCAAGATCAGCACAAAAGCAGATGGTGGTCCATCAGGATTATGTACCTTACCATGTTTCTCAGCAGTGTAGGTGAGTATTTATTAGCCCAGTAAGACTCGTTGAACCTTGGATTGTAACTGTCACATAATGTCATGCTGCATTTTGAGTGGCTGTGTTTAAAGTGGAACTAAATGTTAAAACTAAAAAATGATGAACAGGCAAGCTTTTTATTGTGGAAGAAACATGCAATGTCTTTTCTGCAATAAAGAACACTTACCTGCCTATTTGCAATCCCCTGCGGAATGTTCATCGAGCTGCGCATGTGCAGCTCATTTTGCATCAGGATGACTGCACTATTGCATTGGGCAATCAAAACATCTGAAGACTGACACCCAGAAGAACCTGGGGAGAAGATGCTAGTGCTGGCGAGGTACCTTGCTAGCGTTGAACAATTGATGCTAAGGTAAGTATGTTTGCCTTTAGTTCTGCTTTAATAGACATATGATGCTGAACATTATTTCAGAGTGTTTTAGGGATTTGATATGTCTTGTTGAATAAGTATGTTTTGCCATGTGGCCTTGTTTGTACACTGAGCAAAAATAACCAAGATATGAGTCTGCAAAGTTATAAGGTATTTGTGGCCAAGCTATTTTTTTATTTTCTGACCAACACAGGTTTAGATACAGCTGGCAAAATGTATTTTTAAATCCTTTTATATCCAAATTATTCAAGTGAAATGTCAGACAGATATGGTATATACATAGTTACATTGGTCCAAGCTGGGTGAATCTATGGAAAAATATATACAGCGAGGAACAGAAGTATTTGAACACCCTGCGATTTTGCAAGTTCTCCCACTTAGAAATCATGGAGGGGTCTGAAATTCACATTGTAGGTGCATTCCCACTCTGAGAGACAGAATTAAAAAAAAAATCCAGGAAATCACATTGTATGATTTTTAAAGAATTTATTTGTCTTGCACTGCTGAACATAAGTATTTGAACACCTGAGAAAATCAGTGTTAATATTTGGTACAGAAACCTTTGTTTGCAATTACAGAGGTCAAACGTTTCCTGTAGTTCTTGACCAGGTTTGCACACACTGCAACAGGGATTTGGCCCACTCCTCCATACAGATCTCCTCTAGATCTGTCAGGTTTCGGGGCTGTCGCTGAGCAACACAGAGTTTCAGCTCCCTCCAAAGATGTTCTATTGGATTTAGGTCTGGAGACTGGCTAGGCCACTCCAGAACCTTGATATGCTTCTTATGGAGCCACTCCTTGGTTATCCTGGCTGTGTGCTTCGGGTTGTTGTCATGTTGGAAGACCCAGCCACGACCCATCTTCAATGCTCTGACTGAGGGAAGGAGGTTGTTGCTCAAAATTTCAGACCCCGCCATGATTTCTAAGTGGGAGAACTTGAAAAATCGCAGGGTGTTCAAATACTTCTGTTCCTCACTGTAATGCCTGGAATTCAGAATTAATGTATAGCTCTGTCTTCAGGGATCCACCTAGTATTTATGCTACTACTTATACATCTTGAGACACCATTAACAAAAATATTCCTTTTATATTATGGATATAAACTCATATGTGACTGTAGACATAGTGTACCTTTAAATTGGTTTTACTTAAGTCATGATATGTGTGTGTTTTGTTTTTTGTTTTTTTAAGGATTTTCTATTGTGATGACCTCAGTTTGGCCATATCTGCAAAAGGTTAGCTATTTCTTTGTCACTTGCCCAATGGTCTATTTGCTATTATCTTTGGGGGTGATTAGTAAGTTATGCCTTGTCTGACCATGCACATAACCACACACAACAGATTGGTTGTTTCAAATGATCTTTAGTTTGAAAATATTTTATTGGACAAAATATTGGGAAACATTTAATTGGCTGAATTGAAAAAAATTCTGCCTGGACAGATCACTTCTATTTGATAAAACAGATTGCTTATAGACTTAGTGCTGTCTATTTCTAAAAAATATAATGTTTTACCTAAGACCAGCCTAAAATGATATTGTAATAATGGTATTGTGACTACTACTAGTCTGGTAGTTTCTATGTTTCCTATTGAGTGGTGTGCAGTTTAGTGAGGTTATATACATTGGGAGGAGGATATTCTTGCTGAATATAAAGCTCAGTATAAAGTGTTTAATCCATCTTCACTGTTGTTAATTTTTTTCAGATTGACTCAAGTGCTGATGGAAGTTTCCTCGGCTGGGTGATAGCGTCCTACAGTTTGGGTCAGATGATTGCCTCACCCTTGTTTGGTGTATGGTCTAATCATAGGCCAAGAAGAGAACCTCTAGTTGTCTCCATCTCCATACTGGTGGCAGCCAGCTGTCTTTATGCTTATGTACATGTTCCTTCCAGTCACAACAAGTATTACATGCTTGCCGCACGTGCCCTGGTTGGCTTTGGATCAGGTGTGTTGCTAAGCAAATAGGTAAAACCTTGTGATATAGAGGCTTGATCTGTTGAATACACTAAGGGAACAGAACTAGGCTCTTAAAGTGGTTGTAATGCCTGAAGATTTTTTTTACGATCATGAATTATATATATTACTGGAGCCCGATCTCAATTCAGCGATGTTCACGAGAGCGGCTGCTGTCCCAGCTCTCTGCCTCCTCATTGGTTCAGAGACAGCAGCAGTGATCGAGAGCAAGCATGCACAAGGAGCCCAGAGCTCTGGTGGGGGACCCTAGAAGAGGAGGATTGGGGCTGCTCAGTGCTAAACCCTTGCACAGAGCAGGTAAGTATGACATGCCTGTTATTTATTTAAAAGAAAAAAAAATAAACATTTAGTATCACTTTAACTCCATCTATCATTATTTCCTTTTTTAAAGCCATCAGAATTATTATCATCTTACATTTTGTTTAAATCCTAGGAAATGTTGCTGTTGTTAGATCGTATGTTGCTGGTGCAACTTCCATTTCAGAAAGGACCGGTGCAATGGCAAACATAAGTGCTTTCCAAGCTCTAGGATTTATCTTGGGCCCTGGTAGGTAGGTTATTGGAGGTGACATGGGATTGTGGACAGTCCTTTTATTGTGGGATAAATAAACTTAGTAGACATTCTCTCTGCTAGCATTCCAGGCTGCCTTTACTCTGATTGGAGAACAGGGTGTAACCTTCGCTGCTATTGATCTCCAGCTGAACATGTATACCACCCCATCACTCATGGGTGCAATCCTTGGCATTGTGAACATCATTCTAATCTTTATTATATTCAGGTATTAACTTTGTTTTCCTAAACCTGTTTCAAGTTTTGTTTGTTTTTTTTTTAATACTATCTATTTTAGTAGGGAAATGTAAATAATCCTATGGTGAGGGGTTAGAACCACTATCATGTTTTTTTTATTGCTGGGTTTCCTTGTTAGGAAAATTCACTTTCTCTAATTATCCTGACCACCAATGTTACTGCAAATGAAAGTGAGGGTAAATCCAAAAGTTTGAGTTGCTACCAGAACAGAAATAGAAGAGAAAGGTTTTAATGGGTACACATGTTCCCCTGGTAGCTGTCTATGATATCCCTCACTTTGGAAAAATATCCTCTCATTTCCTGTTGAATCTTTAGGACAGGAAGTGAAGGGAAATATTAATGAGACAAAGATTGCAAAAAGGTGGCTTTAACCCTCCTCTACTCTATCCAAAATTAAGAAAAAAATGTGCCTTTTCGTTATACTTTAATTATTTAACATGTAAACAGGCACCATGCAAAGAAGAGTTGAATTGAGGCTCATCCATGTTTTATCAGCATGGCTGAAAAACTGTAAAAGCAGATGCAAGTGTCCAGTGTGCAGAATGATTCCCAGAGACAGCAGCACAAAGAACAATGAATAATGCCATGAATGACACTTTCTCTGTGTACTGTGTACTGCTTTCATGTGATTCTGCCTTGTTTACATTTAAAGTGTTACTAAACTCAGGACCCTGCATTCACTCTGGTCTGCCACAGTACACAGAACATGGAAGTGCAATTATTTTAGTAAATATAAATTGCTAAATACCTTTTTCACCAGCAGTTAGAGCAGTCTTGTGACATCTATCAGTGTTCATCTGAGCACTGCTTAAATCTTGTAGGAGGAGTTTTTTTTCTGCTCTTGGCGGATGCACAACCCCTGACCTCTGTCTGGACATTGCTGATTGGCCCTGTGCTGATCACATGCACTCCCCAAAAAAACCAAAAACCCCTTCAGCAATACACACCAAACTGAGCATGCGCAGTGTCTCCACACAATATATCTTATCGGGTGATATGAGGGAGACACTAGAAGAAGGGGAGGATCAGAGAAGTCAGGATCAAACATTGTTTTTACACAATGCAGATATTTAACCCCTTAGGTTCCACAGTGAGTATAGCAAGCATGCTTTACTGCATATACAGACTGATTTTACTGTTGTGGGTTTAGTAACATTTTAATGTTAGTTAAGGCTTCTATGACTACACTCCTGGAAGCCCTTGTTTACTACTTTCACACAGGCAATAAGCAGTCCTTACCACCTCTACAAATGTACAGTAATTATTGAATGTTGAGCTGATAAATAGGCAGTTAATAGTTAATCTTCAAATCTTCTGGCTTGATAAATAACAGGCACTATGCTATTTTGCAGTTTTTCAAAGAAAGGGCATCAGCTAAAATTTGCTTGCGATCTACTGAGGACTTAAAGGGAAGATTTCATCTCCGTACTTAGTTTCAAGCTCTTCTCATTTGTGTCTGCCTAATAAGGAGCATGCAGCCCTCATTGATTAATGGAATTGTTTAGGGAAATTGGCATGTAACGTTATTTTGCTTTGTTGTCTTTTGTTTTACTTGGCACATATTGTATGATTTGTTATTAGTTGCCTGGTTATTATCTATTTTTATATAATATATTTTTGCAATGGCTCTGTGGTTTATCAATATTGGAGTAAATCAGTATCTTCTTCCTGCAGAGAACACAGAGTGGATGACCTGGGAAGGCACATAGGAAATATAAACTATGAGCCTGAAGGTAATGTACTTTTAAGATTTCACACATACTTACTGTATATTGACCATCTACTAATTCTGCATCTGCCCATCACAAATGTTTCTGTTGCTTTAATTTTTGTGGATAATCTCCACATACATTGACATTCACTGAAGAGAAGAGTGCATGGATAATTTGCAGAGGCCACCCTTCAGACTGGGGCTGTATATACAAGTCTCACTTAAGAAATTTGATTTATTTCTAGGCGACCAATCTGCAGATTGGCATTTTTTTTAATCTATTAAGGTGACCCACTTAAATGAATGGTAAAATCATGAAGTGCCTGTGTTATTAGGCATTGGGTTTCTGAGATAATTCAGGATTTAGAGACAGATCCATTTGACCTGCAGTCAACCACTTTCTGACATGCATCAATCTGCTTTTGTTTTCCTGTTGACCTGTATGGGGAGAGAGGCACTTCTGATGCAAATGAAAGCCCATCAACATAGACCCTGAAATAAGTATAATTGTACTTTTTTTGTTTAGTTTCTCTGCACTGAGGAAATTTTGAGTTCTTGAATGTTCTTCATTCTTTATTATACAATAATTATTTATTTATTTATTATATATTCCTAGATTGTAAGCTCCAAGGAGCATGGCCCTTGAACCCCTCGTGTATCGCACTGTATTGTTATTGTACTGTCTCATGTATTGTCCCCCATTGTAATGTACAACGCTGAGCGAACTGTTGGCGCAATATAAATACTGTATAATAATAATACAAAAACATAACATAAACAATTGAAGACCCTAGTAAACGTGCAAAAAAAGGCATACAGGAATGTCCTAAATGTGCATGTTACTGTCTGCCCCTAGGCTTACAAGTGTTCTTGTAGTCAAAACTCCGTAGTTCATTTTATACAGAAGTTGTGCATCCTGTATATGAGGGCTGACTATAGTGAAGTGGTTTAGGTTTACTGAATATCTTCACGGAATAATCAACTAGGGCAGGGCTTTATTAGGGAAATCTTTCTAAAAGTTACAGTATCACACCAGATCGATTTAAAAAAAATTTAAAAGTAAAGTTTGTTATTGATGCATTACTTTCCACAAGTACTATAAATTTTAATTGTGTAAGTGTGGCCTCTTACTGGGTTGCCTTGTGCTGTTCAACCCTTTTCTTCATTTGAGTTTGTATGAGTAAAAGTTTCAGAATGTAAAAAAAGGATGTCCATCATCATCCTCCCCAGCCTGACTGTCCCTGACTGGTCCATTTCATTAATTGGATTTTAGTTTTTAGCCATGGAGGTTCAGTATAACATATGGGCATTACCTATGGTAGTCTACAAGTAAATTCAGCCTGCCTATGACTGCCTATTCCTCCAGGCTGTCATTCACACATTAAGCACTTTAATATTCTAATATCTCCTCCTAAGAACCAACCAGCTGCATGCATTAGGGCTGAAGGCTCTTGATAGGTGTTCTAAGACAGAGTGCTATAAATATTTTCAGGAAGCTTTTCTGACCCCTCCTACTAACCATGATTTGGTCACATTACATTAGTACATTTACTCCTGGGGTGCGGCATCCACACGCACTACAACATACCCATACAAGGGCACTGGTGTGTCCCCTGGGGAATGCAGCAGTGTGATCCTGTGACCCAAGTGCTCGGTACTTGGCCTCTCACAGCGGTATCATGTGATCACTATGAAAAGTCATAGTGATTACATGATAACATGTAAGCAAAACTGTAATGAGTGGTTTTCATTCATGACTGAATGCTTACTATTGTGGCATTCCTTGTCTCATTTTTTTACATCACAGAAACCTGACACTTTAACTTTTAGAGGGGTGTGTAGACTTTTTATATCTCTCTCGCTCTCTCTTCCCCCCTCACTCGCTCTCTTTACCGCCTCTCTCTCTCTCGCTCTCTCCCCCCTCTCTTGCTCTCTCACTCTCCCCCCCCCCCTCTATCTCTCCCTCTCTTCTTTCCCTCTCTCTCCCTCCCCTCTCTCTCCCCCTTCCCCTCTCTCGCTCTTCCTCTCCCCCCTCTCTCCCCCTTCCCCTCTCTCGCTCTTCCTCTCCCCTCTCTCTCGCTCTCCCCACCCCTCACTCGCACTCTCTCTCCCCTCTCCCTCTTCCTCTCTCCCTCCTTCCCCCTCTCTCTCTCCCTCCTTCCCCCCTCTCTCTCCCTCCTTCCCCCTCTCTCTCTCCCTCCTCCCCCCTCTCTCCCCCCCCTCTCTCTCTGTCTCCCCCCCTCTCTCTCTCTTCCCCTCTCTCTCCCCCCTCCCCAAAACTTAAGAAAAACGTGGTGCCTTTTTTTTTTATTTTCTGTAATTTTTGTTTGTGTGTGTATATATAGCTAAAATAAACTGGTGATTAAATACCACCAAAAGAAAGCTCTATTTATATGAAAAAAGTTTTGTCAATTTAATCTGGGTAGAGTGGTGCATCACCAAGCAATTACCAGTTAAAGTAGCACAGTGCTGAATAGCAAAAAATATGCCCTGGTTATGAATGTGGTAAAACCTTCCAGAGGCCAAGTGATTAAGCCATAGAAGTATTTTCTCGGTTAATTTTTCACATATATGTTTAGTCCTTTCCACTATTAAACACTTTTCCCTCACTATGCCTTGTTCAGTTTCTTTCACTAGATTAACTAATGTCTGGAGTGAGTTTATTGTTTGTTTTTGTTTGTTTGTTTTCAGAGCTGAATTCACAGGCAGAGAGTGAAGAGGCTGTTGACCAAGTGGCAGTTGTCTCATCAAATATTTTGTTCTTTGTAATTTTGTTTGTATTTGCCATTTTTGAAACGTATGTATACCTTTTTTTATGTTATTAGCATATTTAAAAAACTAATTACTGTATATGCAAGTGTTTGTGGATGAAACATGTACATGCTGACAGCAAAAGCAAAGCTGAATTCAGCCTTCTTTCTATAGCAAGATCTGATGGATCTTTCCACTGTGAATGCTTAAACTTTGTCCTTAGTTTTTCCCCATAAAGATTTTATCGAACTGTATGTTAGTCACAAACACTGAGAGTGCGTATGGAAACACCTACACAGTAAGGGTGTTTGCTGGAATAAGATCCATGTGCACATACTGTATTAACATGTAATCAACTAAGGGAAAGGCAGGGTTCCCTGGTAAAGGTCAAGCAGTTTAATGGGTGAGCGAATCCCTTACAGCAGGTGTTTGGGTTGTTGCTACCATTGTTTGTGGGTTCAGCAACTGATAGGCAGATAGCTGGTTCTATTTAACCCCTGGTTCACATATGCATGGCTTTGCGGGCCGCGTTTTGCGCGGGCACGAGAGCCCATTCATTTGAATGGACTTCTGTGCCCCTTGAAACGCATGGAAGAAGTCCCTGCACTTCTTCTGAAAACGCAGTCAGCACAGAAACCTCCATTCCCAGCCACTACGGCTGCGTTTTCCAATGTGGGCGGCGTGCCTTTAGAAGTAATGGTACCTGCCCGCAGGTCCGTATTCCTCTGTGCGGGTGGATTTTCATGCGGATCTGCAGCAGCACCACCCGCACATATGTGAACCAAGCCTTAGGCTTGTCTGGGCAAGTTATACAGGTTAGCCAAGGAAAAGGTGTAATAGCAAAGCCAAAAACTCACTGGTTAGATGTCTGTTTATATTTGCTGGATACAAGACTTCAGGCTTTTGGCAGCCTGGCCTGTAGCTCACATGGTGTCCTAGGGATCCATAAGTGTAGCAGGAAAGTCTCCTACCTCCCTATACTAATGATGTAACTGGAGAATAAACAAGAGCAAATAAAGAAAATAGGTGGGCAGAAAGTGTGCTTGGGGAAAGGTGGCTGTGAAGGAAGGAGGAACAGAGATATAGAGGCAATAGGTGAAGGGCTGGGATCTGTTGGGTATAAGAAGGGAGCAGTACAAGGGGCGGGAAGAAGGGTGTCCCACAGAGGTCTCCCTCTGCAGCTAGCATGATAGTTTTCAGATTTACCTCTGGTGTGGTGATACATTTATTAAAATGCACATTTTCAGAGAATTTGCTTTTCTTACTTAAAGTTAACCTATTAGCCATTTTTAGTAACAGTTTTGTCTAAGATCAGACAGGCAAGCTGCCTTCTATTATCCTGATTACAGAGGGATACCTTGTTTTTGTGTCTCTCTGATTCCGTTTCACCTTGTTAAAAGGGCCTTACATCTGGGCTAAGCCCTATTTTGTTGTATTGTTTATTGGGACCACATCAGTGGCTATTAAGCATGCTCTTCTTGCATAAGGGGCAGGTAGGTAGGTGAGCTGTAGCTCAGAAGTCTGAAATGGGTAGTCCTTAGTAACAGTGAAATTAAATCTTAGAGAGAAGGGTTTTCTGGCTAATAACAAGTAGTAATACACTATGTTTCCAGTGTGGCCAGGCACTTGGAGTAGGCATAATGCAGCAATACAAATTACTGCAGCACTGTGAAAAAGTACAATTTTCATAATACTATGGGAATTGTAGTGAATGGCCATTTTTAGGTGGGCAGGATTGTGGGCTGGTACAGGGCACATATAAACATAGCCAGTGAACGGGATTGTGTGCTTGCCCACATCATTTTCATTGCTTTCCCACATTGTCTTCATTACATGTAGGCCTGTCAGTTACAGTGTGAGATTATTGGAGGTAGGGCAGATCAGGAGTCTCTTGGCCTAACAACCAAAATCGGGCTGTTACAGTGGGTGGTTCAGACCAGGAGTCTGAGACTTCCAAGTTCGCTCTTTACAGTGAGAGGGAGCATAATGTCATCACTGCTTACTGACTACTGCATTGGGAAAGTGACGTGACTGGAGGGATAGAGGGCCACTATGGCCACTGGTCTTATAAAATAGATGTGAAGAGGCTGAGGCATGTCGCTGCAAAAAAGAGTTTTGTTGCCACTATTTTTTGTTTGGACAGAGGAGCATATTCTTTAAAGGTAAGAAAACATCAAAATATACATGAGGGTTTAACTTTAAGAACAAGAAGAAAAATGGAGAATATGTCTAATTGTTGCTTAAAGCTGCCAGCTAGTACCTTACCATTAGCAATAACCCCTTTTAGCAGCCTTCAGCCAGCTAAAGTGTCTGAAGCTAAAAGCAATTTTCTTAAAGTTGCTCTTTACACATATTTCAGGCCCTGGCTTACTGATTGTTTGCCTAGGCCTGGCCAATACTTTATAGGAGGGGGCAAGCATTTAATACCAATAAGGGGGAAATCTGAGAGGGTGCTCTGAAAGGACGTATCTCTATGAAGAAAGAATGCACTGACTTCTTGCAGATCTATTTATAATGTAAGTGGTATAACCTTACCATGGCAATACAAGTGCTTTGAAATAAACAGCAGTGTCTGTACAAATGTGCATTGCTCTCACCTGGCTTTGGGACTCTGAAGCTAGTGGAGGGCAATAAAAATTAGAGGAAAAAAAACAGGGAAAGTCTGGGTCATGTGATTTGTGCTAAGCAGCAAGAACTTCATGGGACACCACAGGCTCCATACCCCATACTGCATTTTATGAATGGGCTGCAAAATGCAGCCACAGTATAGTGCAACCCTGAGGGGTATGAAAGAGTTTAGATAGTAATATCTGTTCCCCAATATAAATTACCCCTTCAGTTTTCATCCTGTGAGATTCACAGGATTTCTCTAAACTTACAAACTTGGAAATTGACACTGGGGACAATGTTCGAATTGGGGAACTGGGGAGAGCATCCTATCCATGTCATTCCAGTACCCTGACTATAAAATATAGATAGAGTACTTTTGTGTGTTTCATGTAATATACCTGTATGTATATTATTTGTTTTAAATGTAAGACTTTCTTGCCACTTCTGTTTCTCCAGAATTGCAACTCCACTAACAATGGACATGTATGCATGGAGAAGAACACAGGCAGTGTTTTATAATGGAATTATCTTGGCTGCTATTGGTGTGGAATCAGTATTTGTATTCATTACAGTTAAATTGCTTTCTAAAAAGTAAGTTTCTTAAATAATACAATCATTTAAATAATTACTCTTCTTAAAATGTATGTTAATATCATGATTTACAGTTGTTTCTTCAGGCTATAGACTGTTTTATCATTTCAGATGACTGTTGTTTATAAAATAATGTCAGTAAATTCAAGTATTTAATTTTCAGCATACTGGATGCCATTGTTGAAAAGGGATACAGGTTTTCGAACAAATGCTAGTTGTTTCATACTCATAGTTAACCACTTGCCCTCCTGAGGATTTACCCCCCTTCCTGACCAGGCCTCTTTTTGCTACTCGGCGCTGCACTAATTTAACTGATAATTGTGCGGTCATGCAATCCTGCACCCAAACGAACTTTAAGTCCTTTTTTACACACAAATAGAGCTTTCTTTCGGTGGTATTTGATCACCTGTGCGCTTTTTATTTTTCACGCTATAAACAAAAAAAGACCAAAAATTTTCTTGTTCAAACATTTTATTAATTTTGAAACATAGGGGGGAAGGCATAGACAATTGGCATTAGACATTGTACAGGCTGTGAAATACAGAGAAAAATGTACACAGCAGACATGTCTTTAAACAAATAGGGAGAGAAAACGTCAAACAAAAAGCTTGTGACTCTAGGCATACAGAGATTATTTTAGGAAAAGGTAACGATGTGCTAAAGAGAGTTCGTTCATTGGGGTTAGAGACTCTCCAGAGATACTTAAGGGGTTGGGGAGAGGCCGAGGGGGACCAAGGAAGAGTGGAGGGGGGGAGGAAGGTGGCGGGAATGACTCCAGGACCAGTGAGAAAGAATATACATAATATGTGAGACCGGTTAGAAGTGGTACCAGCATTGTGTAGGAAAAAAATTTTTTTAATCTAATTTGGATCAAGGAAGAAGGAGGGATTCGTCAAAGTTTTGCGGAAGGAAATTTTCGACCCAGGGAGTCCAGACATTCAAGAACTTAGGAATTGTATCAAGAATTGTGGCTTCAACTTTTGCGTGTATCATAGCTTGTGTTACTCTGGTTTTAACAGCAGCAGTGCTTAAGGCGGGGGCTTTCCAAGATTTCGCTATGACCTGCTTGGCTGCTGTGGTAACTTGCATGATAAGGTTGAATTGTGACGACGTCACATTGGGAGGGCGTAGGTTGAGAAGAGCTGTTGTCGGGGTGGGTTGGAGTATGTTTGTACTAAGTCTGGATATCATAGTGAAGACATCCGTCCAAAAAGACTTGGCTACCGGGCAATCCCACCAGATGTGGTAGTATGTTCCCGGGTCTACACAGCCTCTAAAACAGTTGGGGGAGTAGCTAGGAGTATATTTGGCGATTCTCGCTGGAACCATGTACCAGCGGGTCAAAACTTTATAGTTGGTTTCCAAGGCCGTAACGTTCTGTGAAGATGATTTCGTATTGGCCCATATGTAATCCCAGTCAGATTGAGTTAAATGCCTATCCAAGTCTGTTTCCCACCTACAGGTATATGAAGGGAAGGGTGCGGTGGCCGAAGTTGTAATGAGGGAGTATAGATAGGAAATGAGGCCGCGCCTATGGAGGTCTTTATAACAAACACGTTCAAAGGGAGACATGGTATTAGTTTGGTTGGGTATTTTAGTATAGGGGGCATAAAAGTGTTGCAGCTGTAGATTCTGGAATATTTCAGAGGCCGGGAGGCTATACGCCTCCTGTAGTGAGGCGAAGGATTTGAATTTATTTCTCTGCAAGAAGTGATGAGTGCAGAGTAGGTTAGCTGAGGTCCATAATTTAAATGAGAGTGACGAAGAGCAGGCCGGGGGAAAAGCTGGATTCTTTAGATGTGAGAGTAACGGGTTATGCAAGGATTGGAGAAGGTAGCGAGTCCTGAATTTGTCCCATAATGATAGAAAGTGAGAGGTAATGGGGTTTGTTATTGAGCGGCGGTCACTTGGTCTGAGCCAAAGTAAGTTAGCCATAGAAAGGGGATCACAATCTATAGATTCAAGAGCAACCCACTGAGGTATTTCATAGGTCGCATGGTATTTTGGCAACTGAGCCAGGTGTGCTGCCTGATAATATTTACCAATGTTTGGTAGACCAAGACCTCCGTTAAGTTTGGAGCGATAAAAGGTGGAGCGGGGTACGCGGGGGCGGATAGTGCCCCACACATAGGATGAAATGCGACGCTGTAGAACGCTAAGATAGTGGGGAGGTACTGGGATTGGGAGAACTCTGAAAAGATACAAAATTTTTGGAAGTATTGACATCTTTATGACCGTTATTCTGCTAAGCCATGCGAGAGGTAAGGAGGACCACTTAGTCATAAGAGCGGTAAGATGTGTTAACATAAGAGTATAATTAGCTGTATAAAGGTCTGATAAAATAGGGGTTAGTTTGATTCCCAAGAAAGGAATATGATTCCGAGACCAGGGAAATGGAAGTATACGCTTCAAATGTGCCAGCTCCTTAGCGGGGAGGGAAATATTAAGTGCCGTGGATTTGTGGGGGTTTATTATAAGGCCAGAGAGTGCTCCGAACCTCTCGAGAAGCCGGAGGAGGGGAGGTGAGGAGGTCAAAGGAGAAGTGAGAAAAAGCAGAACGTCATCTGCAAAGAGGCATAATTTATAGTGGGAGCCACCTATTTCAAGTCCTCGGACATCCAGGTTAGCTCTGATTAGGAGGGCAAGTGGTTCTATGGCCAAAGCACAGAGTAAAGGGGAGAGAGGGCAACCTTGCCTTGTGCCCTGGGAGATTGGAAAGTGAGCAGATCTATGCCCCAGGTATCTAATGCTAGCCGATGGCTCTCGGTACAAAGAGAAAACCCAGGTTAAAAAATGCGGGCCAAAACCCCAGCGGTTCAGAATGTAGCGTAAATAGGGCCATGAAACCGTGTCAAATGCCTTCCTTATGTCCAGGGACAGGAAACAGGTAGGAATATCACGGGATTTAGCAATATGCGCCAGAAGAGTTGCGCGTCTGACGTTGTCTCCGGCCTGCCGAGATGGAATGAATCCCACCTGGTCATTATCGATTAAGGAACCTATACACATATTAAGGCGTGTGGCAAGAATTTTGGCAAGTAGTTTAATGTCTATATTGAGGAGGGAGATCGGCCTGTAATTGGACCATTGCGTATCGTCTGAATTAGGTTTTGGAATCATTGAGATGGTAGCTTGTACTGATTCTGAATTAAAGGTATGGCCCAGAAGTATGGCGTTAAGAGCACTGGTAAGGATGGGCGTTAGAAGGTGGGCAAATTTTTTGTAATATGTGGCAGAAAACCCATCTGGCCCTGGACGTTTACGAAGCTTTAAATTATTAATTGCGCTTAAGGTTTCAGTTGGGGTGATGGGTTGTTCTAAAGCTGCTAGGTGGTGCTCAGAGAGTGTCGGGAAGGAGATGGGCGCCAGGAGAGCATCAGCCTGGGTGAGGTCAAAGGGTGTGGAGAAAGAGTAGAGTCGTGAGAGATGCTTGTGAAAGGTTTGCAGGATGCGTTCCGGGTTATTGGTGAGGTTGCCAGAAGAGGTACGTATTCGAATAGGTCTAGTTATCTGGTCAAGCCTACGAAGCGAAAGGGCTAGAAAGGTGTTGGGTTTATTTGCTTTTGTATAATATTTGTGTCTGGCTGTTCGGAGTGAGAGCTCCGCCTGGTCCGTGAGGAATAGGTCCAGAGCTAATCGGGCTCGCTCAAGAGCTTCACTGTTGGCTGGTGTAGGGGTTGCTTGGAAGGCTTGATGGGATTGGTTGTACGTTCGCTCAAGGGAGAGGCGCCTCTGTCGTTTCGCTTTATTTAAGTAGGATGCTTTACTAATGCAAAATCCCCGTAGGACTGGTTTATGTGCTTCCCAGAGAAGGAGAGTGGATATATCGGGTGTTTGATTGAAAGTTAAATAATCTTTGAGAGCTGTCTCAATTTCTTGGCAGTGAGAAGGATTCGCTAATAGATTGTCATTAATGATCCAGGAGGGGTCAGACGGGTATGGGGCTAGGGAGGTCATGGAGGTGAATACAGCGCTATGGACTGACCAGGGGATAGGAAGTATGTCAGAGGCCAGGAGCCGGGATGAAGAGCCAGCGGTTACGAAAATGTGATCTATCCTAGAGAAGGACTTATGAGGGTGTGAATAAAAAGTGTATTGACGCTTAGTTGGATTAAGTTCCCTCCAGGTGTCTATCATGGAATGAAGGTGCAATGCGGCTTGGAAAGAGTGCTTAGAAGTAGGGAGGTGGGCAGGTTGGGGAGATTTGTCAAGAAAAGGATATAAAGTACAGTTAGAATCTCCGCAGACAAGCAAAGTACCTTGCGTATGATGGTCTATAACCGTTAGTAGGTGGGAAAGAAATGGTATGGGCCTTTGATATGTGGCTATGGTTACGTCTACATCTAGGAGTTGCCCTATTAGTAGGAGGTAACGGCCTTCAGGATCCTTAACTTCATTGCTTAGCGTAAAGGGGGTTGTACGATGGAAGGCGATGAGTACTCCCCTGCATTTTGCTGTGGCAGAGGCTGTGTAGACCTGCGGGTAACGGGGGCCAAAAAACTTGGGGGTAGAGTTAGGGGTGTAGTGCGTTTCTTGCAGGCAAACTACATGGGCTTTAAGTGATGCAAAGGAGCGGAAGGCTTTGTTGCGTTTCTGTGGCGTGTTGAGGCCCTGAACCTTCAGGGTGAGAATGTTTAATGGGCCCATAAAGAGCGTGTATGGTGCATCAGTTGAGAGAGTATTATCAGACATGTACAAGGCTGGGAACCACTATGTAAGATAGTCTGAGTGTATAAGAAACTAAATGGGGTCATGGAGTCATATGAGGTGAAAAGTAAGGGGATAAGATAAGGGATAGAGACCAGGGAGAGGTGGTGCGGGGCCATGCCAGGCCCAAGTGGCGGTCCCCAGAACCACCTAAAAACAGGGTGGTTCGGGGAGCTGTAGTAGCCCAAGCGCTATTAAATAAGCAATAGCGCAGGGGCTAAAGGGGAGTGTGCAGGTGTGCGGACCGTGGGGATGATAGAGGTTTGTAAAAAAGAGGGAAAAAAAAATGCATGATAAGGAGATCCCGGAAAAGAATAGACAAATCAGTTCTCAAGCAGCTAAAGAGGTCCCGAGCTCAGGCGGCTTCTAGCGCGAAAACTGAACAACAAGAATGAGAAGTATCCTTCTAGGCCGCCGGAGCTGAGGCCCCCATAAACAATCTAAGACACAATTAAGGGGTAGTGATGTCAACAGTAACTTTCAATGAGCAACAGGCTCCAAGGGATACAGGGGAGGCAAAGAGATAACTTAACCATCAACATGCAAGAAAAACCCCCCGATAAGAATTTTTCTCCAAAACAAAAGGCAGCCTTCAAAAAAGAAAGAAACTAGAGGGCCAACAGGCCCCGATGGCTAGTATGAGGTTACACAACGTCTGCATTGAAGCGCGAAACAGGAAAAATAGGAACCATAGGTGGTAACCTTGCCGCTGATCTAGCGGTGATTGGTCCAAAACGGGTGTCAAGAAAAGAGGTGAAGGATGCAGTTCAATGCATGGTATCCTGTGGGGGTGGGCCCGGTGATGAGAAGCGCCCACGTTTGTGGACACTGAGTTGACCATCGGCCGAGCGTGGAGGATAGTATTTCCGTGGTGAGCAGGATGTAGATCTGCGTTTGGTGCCTTCTGACTGGCTCGAGGGGGAATGTAGTTGGAGGTTCTGTAGGGTATCCAGCAGGTCTTCAGGGGTTTTGCAAGAGTAGTCCCGGGTTTGATAACGGAAACGTACTGCGAAGGGGAAGCTCCATTTATATGGTATCGCATGATGTTGAAGCGCTTGCAGATGCGGTTTCATGGCTCTACGTTTAGCGATGGTTGTTGGGCAGAGATCCTGGAACAACTGGTAGGTGTGGCCTTGGAAGTGTGGCCTTGGGCCTTGGATTCCATGTTGCGGGCTGCCTGCAGGAGTTGCTCTTTAGTACGAAAGAAATGGAGCTTGGCTATGATATCGCGTGGTGGGCCATCAGGGCGCCGCGGGGTTAATGCCCTGTGGACCCTGTCCATTTCCAAACGGTCCATTGGAATGGATGGGGCGAGCTCCTGAAACAGCGCTGTTACAGTAGACTGGACATCGACAATCGACTCAGGGAGGCCACGGATACGCAGGTTTGAACGCCTTGCCCGATTTTCAAAGTCCTCAAGGCATGCTAGTAACGTTGTGTTTTCATCACGCAAGAGGTCGAGCTCGTCCGCATGTGTCTGAAGTGAGGCGTCGATATCGTCTACTTTCTGTTCCAGGGCCGCCGTGCGTTGTCCTAGTTCACGGATCTCTCTGGTCAGTGTAGCGGTGATGCGGTCGGAGGTTTGTTTCAGGGCTTTATGCAGCATCTTTTCAAATCGTGCTAGGAGATCAGGGGGTGTAAGGTCAGGTGTCGGGGCGTATGTAGGGGTGTCTGGATCAACATCTGACTCGCCCTCGGATGCGCTGGGGTTGCCAGGCAGTGTGTCCCTCAGAGCTGCAAAGGATCCTGCAGCCTGCTTGCTGCTTTGTGATGCAGCTCTGGCCAGTTTGGATGAGGCCCTTGCTAATGCCTCCTTAATGGGCTTCTGCTGTGGTGGAGCCTGGTGGCGGGGTGCCCCTTTCACCATGGTGCTGTCAGGTGAGTGTGCCCCCTCAGATTGTGGCCCCCCCTGGTCTGTGCGCGGTTATGTGATTTGCCTCGTTGTGGGCGGGTCTCCGTGCGGCCTATAGGGGGGACGGAGCGGCGGCTCCTTATATATATGCCGCCGATCGTCGGCCGTGTTTACCGTGCTGGATCGGATGTGGGGGGTGTCACAGTGGAGGTGGGTACCTCAGAAGGTACCGTGTCGGCCGGGATCCGTGGGCGGATTGCCTCTACATCCGACGGGGAGACGGAGATCTAGCTCTCCATAAAAAAGACCAAAAATTTTGAAGAAAAACGATGTTTTTTACTTTCAGCTATAAAAAATATATAGTAAACTCAAAGTTAGTTATAAATTTAGGCCAAAATGTATTCTGCTACATGTTTTTGGTTAAAAAAATCCCAATAAGTGTATATTGATTGCTTTGTGTGAAAGATAAAGCGTCTACAAAATATGGTATAGATAATGGAATTTACACAGCTTTTACTTTCTGACTGCCCATCACATTTCTTGAGGTGCTAAAAAACCAGGATAGTACAAACACCCTCAAATGACCCCTTTTCAGAAAGTAGACACCCTAAGCTATCTGCTGAGAGGCATATTGAGTCCATGGAAGATTTATTTTTTTTCCGCAAGTTTCTGGAAAAGGACAAAAACATTTTTTTGTTTACACGAAGTTGTCATTTAAATGATTTATTTCTCGCACAAGCCATGGGTATATGTGGAATTACACCCCAAAATATATTCTGCTACTTCTACCAAGTATGGAGATACTATGTGTGTGAGACTTTTTGGGAGCCCAGCCACATACAGGAGCCTGAATTGCAATGACCACTTTGAAAGCCTGAAGGTGCGTAACTTCTTAATTTCACTTCCTCACTACCTATCACAGTTTCGAAGACCCTGACATGCCAGGATAGCACCAAACCCCCCCAAATGACCCCTTTCTGTAAAGTAGACACCCCAAGGAATTTAAAAAGAGGCATGATGAGTATTTTGCAGATCTCATTTTTTCTCACAATGTTTTGAAATATAAAAAAAGAATAGAAAAAATGTTTTTGTTTTTTTTCTTCATTTTCCAAAAACTTGCGGCAACAAATGAGATCTGCAAAATACTTACCGTGCTTTTTATCAAATTCCTTGGGGTGTCTACTTTCCAAAAAGGGGTCATTTGGGGGTGTTAGGTGCTATCCTAGCATTTCAGGGCCTCCGAAACTGTGATAGGTAGTCTGGAAGTGTAATGAGGAAATAAAGCCCTTTAAAAGCCTGAAGGTGCTTATTGGATTTTGGGGTCCTGTACTTGGCTAAACTGCCAAAACGTCTCTCACATGTGGTACCCCCATACTTGGGAGAAGTAGCAGAATGTATTTTGGGGAGTAATTCCACATATACCCATGGCATGTGTGAGCAGTAAATAATTAAAGTGACAATTTTTTGTCATTTTCCAAAAACTTGTGGTAAAAAAATAAATTCTTCTATTGATTCAACATGCCACTCAGCAAAAAGTTTGGGGTGTCTACTTTACAAAAAGGGGTCGTTTTGGGGGGTGGGGGCATTTTATGCCCAGCATTAGACGTTTATGCCACACATCACTCACTCTTCTAACCACCTGAAGACCAAGCCTTTTCTGACACTTTGGGGTTTATTTACTAAAGCTGGAGAGTCCAAAATCAGACTCCCTTCTGCAGAGAAACCAATCAGCTGCTAACCTCAGCTTGTTCAATGAAGCTTTAGCAATGAAACCTGGAAGCTGATTGGTTTCTATGCAGAAGTGAGTCTGATTTTGCACTCTCCAGCTTTAGTAAATGAACCCCTTTTTGTTCACATGAAAAAAATCTGTATTTTTTGGTAGGAAATTAATTTAAACCCCCAAACATTATATATTTTTTTAAAGCAGATACCCTAGTGAATAAAATGGCGGGTACTACAATTTTTCATGGCACATAGTACTCGCGCAGCAATTTTTCAAAAGCAAATTAAAAAAAAAAATACACTTTTTTTACTTTTAATGCACAAAAACACAATATATTGGCCAATTATTTGGTAAAATATAAAAGATAATGGTAAGCTGAGTATATAGATACCAAACATGATATGCTTTAAAACTGCTCATGACCCATGCAATGGCGACAAACTGCAGACATTTTTAATATCCATAGGCAACGCTTTAAAAGCCTTTAAAAGCTACCATTTTAGATTTACAGAGGAGACCTAGTGTTAGAATTACTGCCCTTGATCTGACGTTCACAGCAATACCTCACATACATGGTGCAACCGCTGTTTACATACACAGGCACAGGGTCAAGGCTTGTGCACATTGTACCTTTCATTTTTTTTTTTTTTATATCACTTTTAATGCTATAACAGGGAATGCAAATATCCCCTATAACTTCAATGGACATTGTCATATATTCTTTTTTGAGAAATCTGGGGTCTATCAGACTCTGAATATCTCCTCTGCCCTTACATTATCTAGTCAAACCAAAATCGGTGTGATCAGATGCTTTCCCAATTTACAAATGGCGCTGTTTATATCCTGCGAAACTGAAGTGATGAAATGCTTGTAGCTTCCGAATTCTTAGACTATAGAGATGATTGGCACCACTCTGGTCTCCCATCAGCTCTATGGTCAGCTGGCAGAAACACCGGCTGCATTCTCAGGTTCCGCCGATGGCACGAAACTGCCCGAGAAGGCTGTGGAAGGCAGCGGGGGAGGGGGGGCATCATCTCCCGCTGCTTGTAAAAGCAATCCTGCAGCTAATTAGCCACTAGGTTTGCTTTTACATGAAAGCCGATCGCCGGCTGAAACAAACGATACTAGGAGTCCAGTGATGTACCAGGACATTGCTGATCCTTGTTGGTTATATATACTATGTCCTTTTTTTTTTTTTTTGTATGCAGCCTATGGACTGAATGAGAAAATGAGAAGAAATCTCTGCCAGAAAAAGTGTGTGGTATGCCCACCATTAGAATATACCACCCTGCATCCACCCACTTCTAATGGTGGGCACACATTAAGTCACACTTTGCCACAAGCGCCAGTTCCAAGATTGAATAAATGTCTAAATAGTGGCACGCTTGAATAAAAATTGTCCACGTATAAGTGGTACCCCATATGGAAAAAGGATGACACCAAGTCCCAAACTATCTTGCCACTGCTCCCCATGTAGTCTGGGCATCCAGGGGGCTCCACGTGACTATCTTTTCCCTCGTAAATCCAAAACTTATAAGTATAGCCTGTTGCCCTCTCACAGGTCTTCTACATCTTGACCCCATATCTGGCACGCTTGCATAGGAGAAATTGTTTGAATGCAAGGCGGCCAGAAAAATTAATGAGGGACTCATCAACGCAGATGTTTTGCTGGGGAGTATAGACATCTGCAAATTTTTGGTTAAGGTGATTTACGAGGGGCTGAATTTTGTGGAGCCGGTCAAATTCAGGGTTACCCCGAGGGTGACAGAGTGTATTGTCATTGAAATGCATAAAACACATTATACTCTCATATCTATGCCTGGCCATGGCAGCAGAGAACATGGCATATGATGAATCGGGTCTGCGCACCAATACAACCGCAATTCATTTCTTTTAGTAATGCCCATGTTGAGGGTTAGGCCCAAAAAAAATGTAAATTCAAAAACCGTAATGGGTTGTAATGCGACTGGTCTGGCAAGGTTTGAATTTGGGTCGGCGGCAATAAATTGTTGTGCATATAAATTGCTTTGATCCACAATCAACGCATACAGATATTTTGTGAAAAACAGCTCCAAAAATCAAGGAGGTATGTGAAAGACCATGATGTACTAGACCGCTGGTACTCGCCAGTTCACCAAAAGGTAGAGCGGCACTAGTACTGGCCCTCTGCTGCATATGAGAGTCATCAAAATTTACCGGCAAGTGCTAACAGAGATCTGGCCTGATTCTGCGAACACTGCGGTTTTGTGTGCAATGTATCAAGTGACAGTGACCTACTGACACTGCACTTGCTGGGGGAGAAGGGGGGGGGGGTAAGTGTAGGGGCTAAACGCAGGTCCCGGGGCTGATCCCGCTAACGCTGCGTTTTTGGGGACGCTATACTAATGTGAACGCTGGTATAGTGCTGATCTGATCAAAGATATTGACCTGTTCAGACACTATACTAGCAATGGAGGTTTATTGTACATGAGCGTGCTCCTGGCAATCAAGGGGTTAAATGTGATGACTGGTGTACTGACAGGCAATCTGACGCTATCTGGGAGGGGCGTGAAAACCACAGGAGCGAGAATCATGTGTGTATATGTATATATATGTATCTATATATGTATGTATGTATGTGTGTGTATATATATATATATATATATATATATATATATATATGATTTTGCACACCCATGCCGCCCTGTAGCAGTATTTCTGCTATAGGGAGGTCACAGAAGTGGTTTGTGTTACGTCGCTGCGTTACTTTAACTGACAATTGCGCAGTCATGCAACACTGCACCCAAATTAAATTTACATCCTTTTTTTCCCACAAATTGAGCTTTCTTTCGGTGGTATTTGATCGCCTGTTCGGTTTTTTATTTTTTGCGCTATAAAAAAAAAGGCTGACAATTTTGAGAAAAAAAAACAATATTTTGGACTTTTTGCTATAAAACATGTCCAGTAAAAAAAGGTAAAAATCAAATTTAGTCATAAATTTCTGCCAAATTGTATTCTGCGACATGTCTTTGCTAAAAAAAAAAAAAAAAACAATACGTGTAAATTAATTGGTTTACATGAAAGTTATAGCATCTACAAGTGGCGGGAAAGATACTGGGATTTTTTTTTAAATTACACTAATAATGACGGCGATCAGCGACTTATGGCGGTGATCAGCAATTTATGACAGTGATCAGCGACTTATGGCGGGACTGCGGCGGACATTTTGACACTGGGGGGGAACTGACTTGGGGTCACTGACATCCCCAGTGACACCAATACTGTGATCAGTGCAAAAAAAACCACTGACACTGTACTAATGGCACTGAGGAGGAGGGGGTTAACTTTTTTATTAAATGAAAGGGTTAACTGTGTGAGGGGAGTGTTTTACTAGTGGGTGGGGGGTGTGTATTTCACAGGAACAGGCTGATCCCGAGAGGAGAGATAAAGTCTTCTCTCAGGTTCAGCGTGCTCTGAAATGACAGCAGAGCTGCAATGTAAACACTGCAGCTGTGCTATCTGTCAGTGATTACTGGTAATCGCCAGCACCCGGCGGCTAATGACCCGCCGGGATCCGGTCATGGACTCCCGCTGTCGCAATCTGTGGGACGGGCAGGGTGGGCACGCGCCTCACGTGCGCCCCCTACCTGTTTTGCAGAGTGCTGTTAAAAGACGGCGCTGTGAACACAGGTGCCGCCCTGCCACAGTAAAAACACTGCGGCGGGTCGGCAAGCGGTTAATAAAGTTTATTTTAAGCATTGTTTTTGCCTTTGTGTTTCTATTACTCACTTGTGTTCTCTGCTGTGTCATATATAAAATTAATCAGATCTATGGTTGTCATAAAAATGGTTTATTTCAGGTATCCTTCATTCTATTACAGGACTGGAGAGCGTGTTCTGCTTCTCGGTGGACTGGCTACTATTTGGGCATGCTTCTTTGTCTTGTTGCCTTGGGGAAACCAATACCCAAAGATACAGTGGGCAGGTTAGTATACCTGCCATATACCTAGTAATAATCTCATTTTAGAGTGAAGCTCTAAAGAAATGACACTACCTATTTCTACAAAGACTTCAGCATAGCACAGGGTGACAAAGAACAGTTGCCTTTTTTATAAATTAACTTTTAAAGTGTATCTGAATACCAAATATTTACTTACAGCTGATACTACAGAATACCTGCCTGACTATCTATAATGACTTGAACATTTAAACCAAGTTTTAGCCAAATGTGTAAATTGTCACTCTCCGCTTTTCTGATTTATGACTGCTGCCTTCTCTTGCAGACATTGATAACACAACCATTCATAACTCAAGCTCCTGGAGTTCAAGCTTTGTGATGTCCAGCAATCACACTGTAGAGCCAACTGGATGTCCCGCAGCTCAGTCATGGTGCTTTTATACGCCTGTCATCCACCTTGCACAATATCTTACATCTGATATTTTGCTTGGTCTGGGCTATCCAGTCTGTAATGTCATGACTTACACCTTATACTCAAAAATCCTAGGCCCCAAACCTCAGGTAAGTCTATAAATATTCCAAATGATGATTTAATTCAGAATGAATTTTAACATTGTCTGTCTGAATATATGAACGTTATTTAAAATAGAACTGAAAGGCTTTCATTCCTACGTAAGTCTGTTGCCTTTTAAGGGAGATGTTGTGGTCATCCTCCTTAGTGAGAGTTAAAAATATTTAAAGGTTTTTACTATTGATGTCTTAATCCATGAGTGTATCCCTTTCATGGTTTTTTTAATTGTTGACTATGTATATTGTCACCATAAATGAAAAGTAAAAATAAATAAAGACTTTTATTTTTAATAATTTCTTACAGATACTTATATAGTGCTGTCAATTTATGCAGTGCTTTTCATATATATTGTACATTCACATCAATCCCTAACCCTCAAGGAGCTTACAATCTAAGGTCCCTAAAGACATCCATTTTTTTCAGGCTGCTGTATTCCACTAAATAATTTATATAAAACATTAGTAATTGTATTGTAGCAGACTGACAGGTTCTTTTATATCATTAAAGTATAACTAAAGGCATAACCTTTTTTTTTTTCAGTTTTACTGTGGATTGATTAGAACACGGCAGTCTTTATTGTTGTCTCTGCGCCCGTTAAGGAGATTCACCCTCTCTATTTGTCCTGTATACCATTATCATTGAAAGTGAAAGAAAATCCCAAATTTTAGGTTGTCCACAGAAAAGTAATAGGGGGGAAATTTTCCAACAGGAACACTAGTTCTGGTGACCAGGAGGTTCCTAAGAAATGCCCTTAATTTTCAGGGATTTCCTCTCATTTCCTATTTGGCTATGTGACAGGAAGTGAAGGGAGATATCGGCAATGGAACACAGATGGCAAAAAAAAAATCTGACGGGTTATAACCTTCCCTTACTCTATCCAAAATGAATTAAATAAAAAATAAAATTTTGCCCATAGTTCTACTTTAAGTATTTAAAAAAAAATGTATGTAAAGCCTTCTTTCTAAAAACATTAAACATTTTTAGTCTGTTTCATAAAACTTCTCTTTTTTCTGTACTACTGTCATGTCCTTTTAATTCCAATTCTGATCAGCTTTAGAGCTTTTGTAGCAGTGCAAAGAGTAGTTATATGCTGTAGCTTGATCAGCGTTGGTGGTCTGACATAAATTATTGTGGTTTACAGCTTACTATTTCCAAATTCCTTCTTTCTGAAGTGTCTGTTGACATGCTGTTCTAAGCTGAGGTTTGAATATAACCAAGATTCCTGTTCTAAAATATTTTTCTCTTTTTTAGGGGTTATATATGGGCTGGCTGACTGCAGCTGGCAGTGCAGCTCGGACCTTAGGACCAGTGTTTGTCAGCGAGACCTACACACACCTTGGACCTCGATGGACCTTCAGTATAATTTGTGGAATAGTGGCAATATCTCTGCTACACTTGATAGCAGTTTATAAAAGACTTATTGCTTTTTCTGTTCGATACAGGAAAATATAGCAGTAATTAGCTGAGTCAGCAGTAAAGAATTGTTAACATGCACTACACTGGATTTAAAACTATTGTTTAAAAGCAGTTCATCTTTACAAAAAAAAAAAAAACGCAGACTACCAGGAATTTGGTATTTTGAGAAGTAGCATAACATCTGCATACCTGGCATTACAGAAAATGCTGAAGGCCAGGTTCCAATTGTCTTGACTGCCTTAAAACTGTTCTTTAGGATGATGAATTCTCTGCTGCTGTTACTGTGGAAAGGGCAGCCCTGCATCACTTCTGGGGCACCATGCAGGCCTCACCTTGTACGTGTTCTCCACTTTAAGTGATGTTAAAGTCAGTGGCGTCCCTAGGTGGGTGCCGGGGGGTGTGTGCCGGACCGGGTGACACCTATCTCACGGGGATCGGATCTGCGGTAATACGTGGTGTCACCCCCTCCAGAGATGGGCGGTCCCTGTCGTGCACACACAGCCTGGCTCTTCCCCTCCATGTGTCCCTGTTGCACCCCCTGGAGTCCGATCCATTATGCTCCCCAATCCGCAGATCCGATCCTTCTTGCGGAAATCGTCAGCTTGCAACCTATACGAGGTTAAATGATCTTGCAACACCGGTCCGGGAGGTGCAATGGGGACACAGGGAGGGGAAGAGCCAGGCTGTGTGTGCACGACAGGGACCGCCCACCTCTGGAGGGGTGACACCACGTGTTACTGCACTACGTGACACCAACCCTAGGGACGCCCCTGGTTTAAGTCAAACATTTTTTTTTTTCTTAAATCAGATAAACGTAAAATAACTTGCATGTATCTTAATATACATTTTTATTTCCTTCTCTGAGGATTTCCCACCGCTGTATTCCAGCTTACCCTGTGCCCCTGTGCTACCGGGACCTATGGAGTCCTGTGCGACTCTCTCTACAGCATTCACACCAACACTCGGTACTGCACTTCTATGTTCAGCCATTCAGAACACCGCACACACGGTCAGTGTGAGAGGGACACAGAGAAAAAGCCATGCCTCTCTGTTTTTTTTTATTGTAATTTTTCAGTTACTTTGCGGCAAAGCAAGGAAGCAGAAACCCCTGTAGTAAAATAATGTGCTTTTATTCAACATGAATGCAGCAGATACAAGCTACTTAAAATTTGTAGGTAAACAATAAAAGACATACAGAATACTGGAGATATGCATAAAACACTCATGCACATGATTGTCAGGTGATGTTCTAAGAAGAGGATTTTTACTTTTGCACACATTTATGGGCTTGGGATGCTGAGATGGCTATTATTGATTGATTTTGTTGGTTACGCAATTGTTGAGTGTATGCATTTTGAATAGTGAAGAGTTGTTCTTTGTTAAATTTGATAAGTATGTTGAGATTTGAACGATGGCTATAGAGGTTATTGTATATAGGACTCAATATTTATTGGTGTTTTATTCCTAGTTTGCACAACTGTCTCTGGAATTTTCCTCTGTGGCCTAGTCCACATCATTCCTGGGAATTTCACCTCTGTGGCAGGTCCTTGGACTTTGTGTCTATTTATAGCCCATCGTCTGTTATCCAAGTGCTGAATCAGAAGGTGCAGTGCTTCAGTTACATTTTCTTTTGTCCCAAAGATCATTGATGTAGTGAAAAACAGCGACTTTCAAATTCAGGGTACTTAAAGCGGAGCTCCACCCAAAAGGGGAAGTTCTGCTTTAAGGACTGGTCCCCCACTCCCCATTAAGAATTGGTACCTTTGTGGAGCGGGGGGGGGGGGGGTATGGGGTTTATACCCGAAATTGACAGGTACCTGCTCCCACTTCCACTGCGATCTCCAGAAGCGGAAGTTGTGTCGTCAACAACCCCCCCCCTAGTCTTCTGGGAAACCTGATCAGTCGCGGAAGACTACGGGACCATTCAGAAAGAGGAGCGCTACTCGAGCATGCGCAGTGGACTCCTGGCTATGAGGCCACAAGCTCTGCAGGGTGCCCACATCGAGGGACAGGTAAGTGTCCTTCTTTTTTTAAAGTCAGCACCTACAGTTTTTGTAGCTGCTGACTTTATTTTTTTTATTTTCACTGGAACGTCACGTAAACCTAGGGCAGGGGTCTCCAAACTATGGTCCTGCAGGTGTTGAGGAACTGCAAGTCCCATGAGGCCTTCCAAGACTCTGACAGCCACAGGCAAGACTCATACTTATAGTACTTCAGCAGCTGGAGGGCCATAGTTTGGAGACCCTTGATCTAGGGTACTCAGTAAGTGACAAATCATTAGGGAATAAATGTATTTATTTGGGTTTATTTTATTTGAAAATAACTTTTTTAATAGGGATGCACTGAAATTTAGGCGGCCGAACCCTCGCCGCCCAGTGGTTCTCATCCTGAGAACCCATCCAATGATCCTGGTGCTGGGCATAGAGATCTGTGAAGGATCTCACTCTCATCTCTGTGCCCTTGGAGGACCGGAGCGACATCATTTTGTCACTTCCGGTTTCGGCTGTATGTAAACCAGGCCATTCTTTCTTTAAAGCACTAGATCAATGCTTTTTTTTTTTTTAATCTAATGCTTTACATTGTACAGGAGAGATGTGGGGTCTTATTGACCCCAGATCTTTCCAAAAAGAGGACCTGTCACTGCTGTCAATTTTAAAGGGACAGTGTAAAAAAAAAATGGTGTAAACGGTTCAAACCACACATGTGAGGTATCGCCACGAACATCAGAGCAAGAGCAATAATTCTAGCACTAGACATCCTCTGTAATTTTAAACTGGTAACCTGTAGAAATTTTTAAAGCGTCACCCATGGAGACTTTCAAGTACTGTAGTTTGGTGCCATTCCACGAGCTTGCACAATTTTAAAGCATGACATGTTTTGGTATCCATTTACTCAGCATAACATCATCTTTTATATTTTACAAAAAAATTGGGGTATATTTTTTTTTTGCTTTTTTTTATTCATTAAAGTGTATTCTTTTTCAAAAACATTACGTTTGAAAAATATATACATTTTTAAATACTGTCCATTTTGGTTTCCGGTCAAGTGCATCCTGAATTTTCTGTTTCGATTTCGGCACCAGAATTTTCATTTTGGTGCACAACTAATTTTTAAGGTGTGTTACAGCATGATATTTTTCCGCCTCCTTTGCAGTTTTCTCAGTGGTGGTGATCATATCAGGTACAGCTGACTTCAGTGGAGTTGTTACTTTGTTTAGGCCTCTGTAATTCAGAGTCATTCTAACTGTCCCATTCGGTTTCTTTACTGGAAACACTGGACCCAAAGAAAGGACTTACAGCAGGTCTATGGATCTTTACTCTCAATAGTTTTTGAATAGCCTCTCCAATTTCTTTGTGGCCTTCTGGAAGCCTGTACTGCTTGAGAGACTGGCTTTTCCCTGGGACAGGAATGTGGACGGGGCCAAGTTCCCATGCCATCTGACCACAGCTTTCACTGCCCTTACCAGATACTCTTTGTCAGGGTACATTAGAGGTGATTTATTCTTCCAAAGCAAATACACTTTTGCACACTGGTACTGACTAGTATTCCAATGTTTCTCTTCTATTAATCACTGAGCTAATGTAACCCTAGCACTGATGGAGAGGGGCAGGGGAAGGTCAAACTGGGATGCTGTGCAGGCAGTTGACCTCCTCCTCATCAACTGAGGATGTCATTGGTTGTCAGGACGCTGGTGCCTAGAAGGCCATAATGGTGCAAAATGAAAACCTATGGCTTTGTGTAACTAAAAGGCAGGCTTGTTCCACCCGCTGGCTTGAATAGTTTTAGGCAATTTTTGGACATTTTCCCAAGGCACCCCTGAAAAAAAACCTCAAGGCACTCCAGGCTGCCTGGGCACCCTGGTTGAGAAAGGCTGGAATAGATGACCAAAAACCTATATGGAACAGAGAAAAGCTGTGTCACCCAGTACAGACAGTACATAAGGCAAGAGAGAACACAAATGCCACTGAATAGTGAAGTGCTTTTTCCAGAACACTGGAATGTGGCAGTAGTCATGGTGTTGTGCAATTCATTTTTGACAGTGTTATAAGAAAAATAAATCTCTTGGCTGCTGTTATAGCTTCCATTTCCCTATTTCATTAAAGCATTATTTGCTTGAGTTAAAGCGGTATTAAACCCAGAACCAAAAATTAACTGTATTGTAGCTTTTCAATCATTAGATGTGATGGCTGCATTTGTTTTCTTTTAGGCTTTTTTTTTTACTTTTCACCTGGTGATCTGACCAGTAACACACCCCATGTATTAGACTGCCTAAACTCATGATGGAGCACAAGGGGCACATTTGTACAGCAGCATTGTCAGTCTGGGTGGAGGGAAGTATTAGAGGTACTAGCAAATTTAAATTCATTAACAAATTGTAGCCAAACTCCAGCTAAAACCTTATAATCAGTTACAGCAGTGTTTTCCTTTTGGTATAGAGGTTTTACATAAATAAAACTAATCACTGTTAGCACCCCTGCCAGTGTTGAATGGTTTGTCTTATCCCTGTAACTGATACATCTTGCAGGCGAGTGTGTTCTTTTGAAAAACAATAGACTTACTGGCCAGATCACCAGGTGAAAAATAGAAGCCTAAAAAATAAAAGTAATGCAGCCACCACATCGAAGAATTTGTAAGCTGCAATATAGGTTTGCTTTTGGGTTTAATACCGCTTTAAGTGGCTTAACCCTTTCATAACCTGAGTTAATTGAAGCCTAGATGCCCAGGCTAAATTTAGCAGCAATAGAATTCATGTAACGGTGACTAAATTTCCCTGCCTAAATCATTTTTCATTTTTTAAAGACTTATAACAGACTTTTATTTGGTACTGCTTTAATAAACGCCATGTTTACATGTTTTTATTAAAGGCTCACATCATGAACAATATTTAAAAAATAAATATATTATAGAAATAATATGAAATTTTATTTTACATAAGTGTGAATGAAGGCTAAATAGTCACTGTGTAGATACTCACTCTTCTAAATCGGAAGTGATTTTCCCTTGCTTTTGTGTTATCAAGTGACAATGTCCCTAATTTATTAAAACTGAATTTAATAAAAAAATTAAGAAATAAAGAAGATAATTATTTTTTCCATATTTACTAGTCTTTTGAAACATTATTGTTGGTTAAAGTAGAATGAATATTTCTTTATAACACCATAGACGGTGAGATAAATGTCTCACCATAAAATAAAAAATGTAATTGTTTATACAGATTCATTGCAACATAGAATAGCCAAATGGTGTTTTTTTTGTTTGTTTTGCCTTTTTTTTTTTTTTTTTATGCGGGTGGAGAAACAATGTAAAGTAAGTTTAATTTATGAAGACATGCTGAGCATATATTAATTGGCTAGTACTGCACAAATAGAAGAACTTGTCTACATGTGTAAAGCTTCCCTACTGTTAAAGAAACAAAAGTGAACCATATTCTGTAACAGAACACTGACTAAGGTGTGCTGGAGTGTTAAAGTATTACTAAACCCACAACAGTAAAACCAGTGGGTATATACAGTAAAGCATGCTTGGTATACTCACTGTGGAACCTAAGGGGTTAATACTATGCATTGTGCAAAAAGGATGTTTGATCTTGTCTTCTCTGTTCCTCCCCTTCTTTTACTCTCCCCAATCCATCTGCTAATAGGACAGAGCCTTGGCAGCTAGCTGCACATGCTCAATTCAGTGTGTATTTATAGAGGTGGGTTTTTTTTGTTTTCTTGGGAGAGTGCAAGTGATCAGCATAGGGCAAATCAGTGCTGTCCAGAAAGGGGGTCAGGGGTCCTGCAGCCTCATAGGACAGCCAGCGGAGAATGAAAACTCCTACAAGCTTTAACCAGTGCACTGCTGAACACTGATAGAAGTCGCAAGACTGCTCTAACTGCTGATGAGAAAAAGTGTTTAGATTTACTAAAATAATTGCATTTCAGTGTTCTGTAGGAGACCAGCTATAGTGAATGCAGGGTTTAGTAACTCTTTAAATGACACAAGAGCTTTCAGAGACTATAGGAATCAGATAATTATATAGAACTTGAATAAATTGAAACCAGTAGTGAATTTGGAGGTTGCCATTGCTGAGCTCCTTTGAAAATACAATTTATATGGCTGTGCCATAATTTTGGGGTCACTTATTTGGAAAAAGCATGCAGCAAGTAAAGTTGGCTCTCCTGATCTACTTGTTCTCAAACATCTACTCGATGCCCTCAAAACAAGTGTGGTCTATTAAGAAATCCAGCACTTCCTTGTGATGGTGAGTGTTGGCCTGCTCCCACCCATGCAGATTGGCCAGTAAAGCTTGTAACAGACTATCATGATACATCTGCTGAATGCTTTATCTCGTGTGCTTTTGCTTCAGGCCAATGTGCTTAGTTATACCTATGGTATAAGTGTACAGATATAACCAGCTTCCCTTGAAGGAAAAAAAAACACCATCTGACTGATCATCTCTTCCTTATAAAAGGCTTTTGCAGCCAGGTAGGTCCTACAGGTGAACATTCTCTACTATCTGTATGAAAATAAAGGCAACATAATAGGATGGTAATAAAATGTGTGGAACAGTGTGGGCAAGCTTTCCATATCTCTTAAGACATGCCTAAATTTCCATATTGGAATACCCTGTGTTTCAGGGGCCCCAGAACAACTTAGAAGACATTTAAAAGTACAGTGTATGTAAACCCTCACCTTGTAAAACAACCCATTCAATTTAAAATTGAAATGAAAGGTAAGGGGAGGAGAAAGCAGAACACTGATCTTCCCAGTGAAAGGCTGTGCGAGGGGAGGTGATTTTGGGGGCACACATCAGGACAAGTTTGATCATTGGAGAAGAGCACAGAGTTCTCAGCACAGCTAGAAAATTGACCACTGTATGTTCTCCTGCTTACTGTGGTCAGTTTCTATTGGAAAGCAGAGGGACGAGTAGATCACCATGTATTTCACACAGAAGCAATAAAAAGAGACCAGGATAGTTTTTCATACAAGTACAGCAGGCACATATCAGGAATATATAATTTTGGGTTTATAAATTTATAAAGTATGTGTAAGCACTGGTGCAATTAACCTACTGCCTAATATATTTTAAAGGCTTTAAAAAAAAAAGCTGCTTGATGCCCACATTGAAAAAAATCTAATACTGTTCACAGAAGTGTTAACAAGCTATGATTAACCCCTTCACACCCAGTCCCCCTTTAACTGGGTCTTTAAGCCTGGGAACATCTGCTCAATCATGTAGCCATTGTAATTGGTTGTCATACTGGTCACATGATCAGAAGCTAGTCCCGCTGGCTCCTAATCATTACTTTAGCAGGAAAACCTCAGCAGTCCATGGGCATTAAAGCCCAATTCCTTTACCGCAGCACATATACGTAAACAGGTGAAAAAGAGGTTAGTACCCTTGTGTATAGTGCTCCTATGCACTTTGTAAATTCTTGCTAAAGTGTTCAGACTAGCATTTATATGTTTTCAGCCTGAACTATGAGTTATAGACCAAGCCAGTCAGTACTCAAGTCTAGAAAAAAAACTGTCTATGCACATTTGTGTTATTTGCAACTGTTTTTTTTTTTCTTTTTAACCACTTCAAGTCCGGACACTTTTACCCCCTTCCTGTCCAGGCCAATTTTCATCTTTCAGGGCTATCACACTTTCAATGACAATTGCGCGGTCATGCAACACTGTACCCATATGAATTTTTAGCATTTGTTTGAGACAGATAAAGCTTTATTGTGGTGGTATTTATTCACCACTGGGATTTTTAATTTTTTTGCTATGTAAATGATAGTCCAAAAATGTTGAAAAAAAAAGTGTTTTTCTTATAAAATTTTGCAAATAAATAATATTTCATCATAAATCTTGGCCAAAATATATTCTGTTATCTTTTTAGTAAAAAAAACCCAAATTAGTTTATAACCAAAAATTATAATTTTTAAACATTTTTTTTACATTATTATTTATGTTTTTGTTTTTTTACATACTGTCACCCTAGCAGTACAGTGTCACCATTGTGACATTGTACTACTTGTGGGGGGTGATGAAGATTTCTTTTTTCCCCACTGATTGCTTTTACACCCATAAAGGCTGTAAAAGCAATCATTTTTCCTTCTCTCTAGCTGCATTCTTGCAGCCATTGAGAACTACTGTGTGAGCTGTGATTGGTCACAGCTTGTCACATGGTACAAGGCAGTTGTGAATAGCCTTGTACCATGTGACCTCTGTGATCATTCACAGATTTCACACATAGTAAGCAATGATGTCAGAAGTGACATCTTGCTTACTACTCTGCATGTGATCACTGATTGGCCAATCAGTGATCACATGATCGGGCTCTCTAACAGAGTTCCCATACGACGATCGGTGTTCCACTGTGTCTGGAGGACACAGCGGGCACCGGATTGCGGTGCTGTGTGCTCCCAGGGAGCGCGCACAAGCTGGGGGCGGGGAGGCCATTTATAAACAGCCACCCGACCCTGCACTGCCACCATCCAGCCGTTTATATACAACGGCCGGACGGGAGGTGGTTAAGCAATAGTAGAACTATGCATACAATCCAGCAATCTGAGAGCTCAATCCACAACTAGGTATATAGCTCAAAGAAGTACACAAAACATTTCAGCTTCTAAAAGAACACTAGAATAGGAGCCATACCAGATGGGAGAGGAGTACAAGGGGAATAAAAACATCTCTCTCGTGCCACCATCATAAAGAGGGAGTATGCAATCCCACAAGCTTGGCAGTAACTCACATTGCTCCATCTAGTCTGAGCAAGGTCCCCTGGCACACCCTCCTAACCAAGTGAAGCAGGTAAATATGGGGGAAGAGCAAAGCCATACTTGTCAATCAATTTGTCTGCAGGTAACCTAAGGAGGTTGTCCAGTTTCTATAGAATTGTGCTGGGCAGACCCTGCTCTCATGTTGCCTTACAGGGGCAAGGTTTGGTTTGCCAGTGACTTTCAAAACGAAAGCATGGGTGTTTCTTTTTTTTTCCCCCTCTATAATGGCTTTACAAGCACAACAGAGCAGTAATTCCATCAATGTTTGAGCCGCCTTAGTCGGCGCCAGTGGCTTGATCAATCTCCACAGGCAGATTGTTATTTATGAAGAATGGTAGCTCAAATAGCAAATAAAAGTATATACAGGGAATATAATAAAGTCCTA
Source organism: Staurois parvus (assembly GCF_062004578.1). NCBI lineage: Eukaryota > Metazoa > Chordata > Amphibia > Anura > Ranidae > Staurois > Staurois parvus. Next base: position 6,585,900 of record NW_028317918.1, on the reverse strand, counting down.
GCAACATTTTTCTGACACTAGATTCCCTAAGAACTGCCTGCGCCTAATTCAGGCAAGCTATATCATGTTACCAATGGAAGGCTCTGCAGCAAAACCTGCTCCTATGCAGCAGATTTTAAAACAAGTAGAATTTTTTTTTTTTTTTTTTTTAATAAATCATAGCTTTTAAAGTAAATTTTATTTAGAGAAAACTATGGATGCTACCCTTAGTAGTTTCCTTCTGAAAATTCCAGTAACTTAGCCATTTATCTGCACCCCCTCCCTCCCCCCCACTGGAATCAGTGCTCTTTGCATCACAGACCTGGTGGTACTAAGCAGATCAGAAAGCTGAGAGACCCTGAATTCCTTATTTGTATTTTGTGTAAGTAACAAAGTATTGAAGCCAGAGGGTCAGGTAACAAAAATTGGAGATTGAGTGAGAAGTCAGCAACTGCAGCCTTCACATTTTCCTCTGGAAACCTTACCAATAAGGTATGCCCCAGGAGGTCCTCTACAATTTGTTTCTATGAAAAAGGGACTCATACCACCTCCATTCAGATATTGTATGTGGATAACAGAAGTTTCCCAAAAGTAAAAGTAGTTTGTAAGGAAATGTATTCCTCCTGTTGTAACCTCTTTCAAAGAGCTAGGTTTACAACTTCTAATCTATTTGGAAAACAAACTCTTTGTTCTAATGTTTATAGCCAAAAATGATTTAGAGCATAGAACAGGCTGCACTTGGCTTCATAAGAAATTTAAATGTATTTGTAATTATCTCCAGTTGCTTACAAATAACAGGGTTCAACTAGTCTCTGTTTGCAAAAGTAAAAAAAGAAAAAGGGTTGGCTTAGTAATTGCAAGTATTAATATTTGTTAAAAATAGTAACAGTTCATATCACTGCATTCATTACTTGTGTTACTTCAGCAACATTTCATTAGAGAATAATTACAAATATAACTTAACATAATAATAAAAAAATAGGCTTTACATTTTACAAAACATACAACATTTACATATACAGATCAAGACACACAAGATCTATAATAAACGTGTCTGTAAATGGTACTGTTATTTACAGGTTAAGAATGCTGAATCTACAGACATTATTGGAGGAATAGGGGTTTAAAAAAAAGCACAGATTCCATGAAAATAAACACATAGCCATATAGTCCATTGATGAAAGTGGTCATGTTTTGTTGGCTGAGGTAATTCACAGTCATGTACAAGAAGCCATTCATCATGAATGGCTGGAGGAGTTAGCAAAGAGCATTAGGATAGAAGAAAGGCACTGCAATTTGCTTTTGATGTAGTCTGGAAGTCTGTCATTTTCTCCATGTCTACAAAATAAAATAGAATAGTTACTTTAGAATACATTTATCTGCTCCCAACATAAGCATTCGACCACTTTTATTGGATATACCTAAAATTTAAAAGGTTCAGTTCACCTTTAACAAAAATAAATGCAAATGTTTTTGCAGGGCAAGAAAGAAAAAACAAGTAAACATTTTTTTTTTTCTACACGAAAGCCTGCAAAGTGATGCATCCACAATTAGTGGATCGCAGATGCAAGGTCAGGTTCCTGCAGACACTTTCTACAGCTCTCCATGGGCTTTCAGTTAATGAGCTGCAGGAAGTGTCATTGGATTATGAGCTTGCTGATCAGTGCGCTCATAGTCCTTTGAAAACTACAGATCTGTGTGCCGCAGATCTCTGTGAATGAATGATGCAGCTGTGCAGGCAGACCCCCAAATTGCTGTGCCGTGGGGGAGGAGGTAAAAGTTGGGGTGTTTAGCAGCACAATACAGGTGTAACATTTAGCTAAAGGTGGAGATAGCCTTTAACCACTTGCCCTCCTGAGGATTTACCCCCCTTCCTGACCAGGCCATTTTTTGCATTACGGCACCGCATTACTTTAACTGACAATTGCGCGGTCATGCAATGCCGCACCCAGATTAAATTTACGTCCTTTTTTCCCCTATGAATTGAGCTCTCTTTCAGTGGCATTTGATTGCCTGTGTGGTTTTTATTTTTTGCGCTATAAAGCAAAAAAAGACCGACAATTTTGAGAAAAAAAAAATATATTTTTGACTTTTTGCTATTAAACATGTCCAGTAAAAAAGTTTAAAAAAATCAAATTTCGTCATAAATTTAGGCCAAAATGTATTCTGCAAAGTCTTTGCTAAAAAAAAAAAAAAAAAATCCCAACACATGTAAATTAATTGGTTTACATGAAAGTTATAGCGTTTACAAATGGTGGTATATATACTGGGATTTTTTTTTCTTCCTACTAGTAATGGCAGCGATCAGCGACTTTTAGTGGGACTGCGGTGGGCATTCTGACATTGGGGGGGAACTAACTTGGTGTCACTGACATCCCCAGTGACACCAATACAGTGATTCGGTGATTGACATCTGCAGCCGCGAATTGCAGCACGGGTAGGGCTCGCGTGCGCCCCCTACCCGGAAATGCAAAATCACGTATATATACACGTGATTTTGCGCGCCCGTACCACCATGTAGCAGCATATCTGCTATACGGGTAAGCAGTTAAAGTGTACATCTAGCTAAAACTTCAGTTTACTTTAGCTTTGGATGAAGTACGGAAGCATTACAACCAATCAGGTTTTTATTTCTTCCTGGTGAAAATAGTTTCACTAGAAAGGAAGCAAAGAGAAATCTGCAACAGTAAACAGACAGAAATAAATTTTTTTTTAATAGACATGAAATAGAGGTAAAACCTCAAATCAGCCTCATATTGCTGTCTGTGTGCCTGCTGCAGATTTCCATTACAGTTCCTCCTTGCATTTATGGTGTGTTCATATAAATTGAGAGGATTGCAAACAGTCTATAAAACCATTTATATTACTATGCAAATCTGGAAGTAAATTCAGAATCAAAAATTACCTTAGAAAAAAAATTGTTCAAGATACACATGGACCTCTCACAGGACCCTTGTGTGCTTTGTAATATCAGATACAGTAAGTTACATTTTGCACTAGAGCATTGAAAAACTATACCAGCAGCATAAGAAAAAAAAAAAAAAAAAACACCAGATAATTGGTGATAGATTTGGAGTTCCTCCACAGGTTTTTTTTTTTTTTTTTGCACCTTCACCTCCTGCCATCACAGCTGCCACACATTCATGAACAAATCTCACTGCTAATGTTATTTATGAACACAATCTTGTTTACATACAAAAAAATATATAAACTTTGTTCATTTTTTCTTTAAAGCCAATGAACTTAGACCTTACTACTGCTTTAAGTTATATGGACAAACGACAAAAAAAAAAAAAAAAAAACATGCTCTTTCACGTTAAGGGCATAATGTGCTAGTACGCATCCCATAGTAGCCCATTATGGAAGACTTACCTAAAACGAAGCCCTCCAGCAGCACGCTGTAACTCCTGACAGGGCTTCCATCTTAACCTGATCTTCCTTCCAGGTTCGCAGACTTCTGCTGTTTGAATGGCCTAGTTGCGGTGACGTCACTCCCATACATAGATACAGGAGCCACGATCACAGCACAGCTCTCTGAAGAGACAGCATACTCAATATGCCATCCCTGCAGAGCGCATGCACTGGCTACAGAAATAGTGAATATCGCATACATGGTGCATGTTTAGGAGATATACCTTGTAGATTTATTATAAGCATACCTGTAGATACAAGTCACAAAGCAGTGTTTACAGTATAATCACTCTACTCCAGTGGTTCTTAACCTGGGTTCGATCGAACCCCAGGGGTTCGGTGAGTCAGTCTCGCGGGTTCGGCGGAGGTGAAGACCCACACCGACTCATATGATTCGTGCAGTAAATATTCATTATTATGTTTTTGTTTTTGTGTGAAAATCATGTTTTAATGGTTTTGTTCTTTGTTCTTAATGGTTTTGTTCATTTTGTGCACCTATGTATAAATATATACCTAAACATATACCTATGTTTTGAATTTGAAAAATCATATTTTATTTTTCCAATTAAGAAGGGTTCGGTGAATGCGCATATGAAACTGGTGGGGTTCAGTACCTCCAACAAGGTTAAGAACCACTGCTCTACTCTCTTTTATAAGTGGGTTTTTTTTTTATATATTTAAAAAAATTATTTTAAGCATTTTCCATACCTTGTTACTTGTCCATTTGGGTCCGTATAGATAATTGTAGAAACTCCTGGCTGGACTACAAGCTGAGAGCCATCGTTGAACTGCACCCATACAGCCCCTGTGTTTAGCTGTTTACAAGAGAAAGAAATTAAACTCAACAAGAATCTTAAGAGGCATTTGCGTTCTATGGGTGGTTTAAAATGCCTTGGAGCAGTTCCTTAGCTATGTGGATGATTTTATAGATATCTAAATTTATTACCTTTGTTGCCTGATGCAAAGAAATTAAAGTCTATCTTCAGAATATGGCTACCCCCCCCCCCCCCCAACTGATTGTTGAAGACAAGAAAGGAGAAAAATACCCTGACTAAATGCCATTTTTACTTACCTAAAGCTGCAAACACTTGGTGCTGCAGTCTGGAGAATTCTCTCTTCTTTTTTTACTTTATGTGGGGTCCTTCTTCAGATTGTTCAAGTCACTGCCTACACGACATGGACATTTCCTATTGACAGTCCCCTCGGGATCTAAGAGGAGTAATGTTGGCACAAAGGGACATGCCAGCAAGGGACCATTTTTGCATTAGCAGTCCCCAACACCGAAAAACACTGAGGGACCTAAATAAGGGACTTTCAGTAGCGGTTAGAGGGAGTAATGGAGGTCATATTTTGCCTAAAATGGGCTTTAATTAAATTATACTAGCCATGGACATTTAAACAGTGCTTGCCAGGCTTGGACAGATTCTTTCAACAAACTACAGAATTTCCCATTAATGCCCTTATGTACCTAAAGTATTTGTTCACAAAATGCACATGCCATTATAGCGATGTTAAAAGGTTACTTGCAGGAACAGGAAATGCACATGTGTGTTGTGCTTGACAAAACTTTAAAAATGCAATAATCCAATGGAACATTAGACAAAATTCCATCAGTATGAATCGATTTTTCCTTGCAATGGTAGTCTGAACAATTTTCCCACATGAACAACATTTGTGTAGTCTTTATAAACTGGAATAAGAAAAATACTTACATATATTTTAATTAAACTGCTTACCAGGTGAAATTACTTAGGTTCAAATTCACTAAGCCAAATCAATAGTTTTCAGTAAGTTATGTTAAAAATTTACCTGAGATGCCCATCCCACGTTTTTAACAAATACAGATTTAATGACTTGGCTTGGATCCGGAGTGTGGGTTTTAGTGGTAGTGGAGGTAGTGACAGTCTGAGCAGAAAATACAGATCCTTCATATGACAGCATCTAGTGCAAGAAATAAAAATCAGAACTGAACAAAAAAAAAAAAAATAGTAACTAGATTGCAGTTATAGGGCATTTAAAGTGGAGCTCTATCACAGTAAGGTCTTGTGCTGTCTATAATCCCACTGGGGAAATTTCCCCTTAACTTTATCAGAATAGATGCAAGTGAAACTCTTCCACAACATTTTGGGACACAGAGAGCCAAAGGTAAGTTTCTGTATCATGGCGACATCAGCTATTCTGCACAGTGATTCAAGTTCAGTACTCTTACATAACCTTGCATGCTTTTGGGCTGTCCCTCTGCTAAAGGTACAGGCCGACTTTGCCGCATTGAGGGACGAATGGACAGGGCTATGTATTGTAAAATCTTGGATGAGAATCTTCTTCCCTCAGCCAAAACACTGAAGATGGGTCGTGGATGGGTGTTCCAGTATGACAATGACCTAAAACATACCACCAAGGTAACAAAGGAGTGGCTCAAGAAGCACATTGAGGTCATGAAGTGGCTTAGCTAGTCTCCAAACCTTAATCCTATAGAAAATGTATGGAGGGACCTGAGACTTCAAGTTGCCAAGCGACGGCCAAGAAATCTTAAGGATTTAGAGAAGATCTGTAAAGAATAGTGGACCAAAATCCCTCCTGAGATGTGTGCAAATCTGGTAACCAACTACAAGAAATGTCTTACCTCTGTTTTTGCCAGCAAGGGTTTCTCCACCAAGTACTAAGTCATGTTTTGCTTGGGGATCAAATACTTATTTTACTCACTGAACTGCAACTCCGTTTATAACATTTGTAACGTGTGTTTTTTCTGGATTTTTGTTTGATATTCTGTCTCTATCATTTAAAATACATTTTAGTTTAGCTGTAAAATGCAGGAGACAGAATATCAAACAAAAATCCAGAAAAAACACACGTTACAAATGTTATAAACGGAGTTGCAGTTCAGTGAGTAAAATAAGTATTTGATCCCCAAGCAAAACATGACTTCGTACTCGGTGGAGAAACACTTGCTGGTAAGCATAGAGGTCAGACATTTCTTGTAGTTGGTTGCCAGATTTGCACACATCTCAGGAGAGATTTTGGTCCACTATTCTTTACAGATCTTCTCTAAATCCTTAAGGTTTCTTGGCCATCGCTTGGCAACTTGAAGTCTCAGCTTCCTCCATCAAAAACTGGTGTGAATTGGCCTAAAAACTGAAATCTGTAGGAGTGCTCTACTAACTGTTTAGATATGTACTCCTCTACATGCACAATTCTACTTACAGAGGGATTGATGTTTGGCATCTGGTTGGGAGAGGATGTGCTGCTTAAAACCTTGTTGGTGGAGTCTTGATCCTTGTGTCCGCATCCTGTTTCCCCAGTAGATGTTGGCTCTATAAGGGGCTTTGGAGAATCTATAATTATTGGTCTCCTGCCGAATGTAAAAAACAGAAGATCCACTTAGAGAAGCGTTTCTCCACTCAGTTTCACAACGTATGGCTGCATGCTATGCTTGTAGGCATTAATCTGTTGCACTGTATGCATAATGTACTGGAATAATAACAATAACAATAGATAAGTTTGTCCTTGATGGTCACCAAAAATACAATTGCATGCTTTGTAATATTGAATTTACTGTGATGACTTTGGACAAGGGGACTCTGGGGAACAAATCAATGTAATTTAACTAGTGCCAGATATTAGGTGTGCTACATACACCCAACAAAACTTCATCACTGTACACAGGATATGTGTATCATGTCCAGTCTCTCTGCCCTGCTTCTGGGACCCTGCTTTCCAGTGTACAATAATTGTCCGTTTTGATTAGGAAAAACCCAGCATTATGGTATACTCAGAGGTGTCAGCAGCTGCAGCTGTAAAAAAAAAAAAAAAAAAAAAAGCAGACTATAGAAAAATACAATGTAACATAATGTTACTTTTGTATCTTTTTGTTCATCCTTCTGCAGGCCAAAAGGAATGAACCTAGATCAGCAAAATGATATCAGTTAACCACTTGCCCTCCTGAGGATTTACCCCCCTTCCTGACCAGGCCATTTTTTTTGCATTATGGAGCTGCGTTACTTTAATTGACAATTGCACGGTCATGCAACGCTGCACCCAAATGAAATTTATGTCCTTTTTTTCCTAGGAATTTAGCTTTTTTCGGTGGTATTTGATCGCCTGTGTGGTTTTTATTTTTTGTGCTATAAAAAAAAAAAAAGACTGACAATTTTGAGGTAAAAAAAACAATATTTTTGACTTTTTGCGATTAAACATGTCCAGTAAAACAAAATTCAAATAAACCACATTTCATCATAAATTTAGACCAAAATGTATTCTGTTACATGTCTTTGCTAAAATAAAATCCCAGTAAGTGTAAATTAATTAGTTTACGTGAAAATTATAGCGTTTACAAATGGCGGTATATATACTGGGATTTGTTTTTTTAATTTTTGTTTTTACTAGTAATGGCAGTGAACAGCGACTTATAGCGGGTCTGCGGTGGGCATTCTGACACTGGGGGGAACTGACTTGGTGTCATTGACATCCCCAGCGACACCAATACAATGATCAGTGCTTAAAAAAAAAAAAAAAAAAAAAAAACGAATGGCAGCACGTGTACCTTTGTGTACCTACGTGTATGCCCCCTACCTGGAAATGCACAATCATGTATATATATGCGATTTTGTGCACTCGTGCCACCCTGTAGCAGTATTTCTGCTATAGGGCAGTCGGGAAGCTGTTAAACCAACCTGGCAAGTATAAAAATTAAAAAAAAAGAAATAATGAAAAAAAAAATAATTTTTTTCATTATTTCTTTTTTTTACAATAAAATGTTCCTGTTTAACCCCTTAATAACCCTTAGCTTACACTAATCAGCCAGATTTATTCTCCTCCCTTCAACTATTACTTCCCTGCTGATTTTTTTTTTTTTGTTCATTAATATTTTTACATATTTAAAAAAGTGCAAAATTGAAAAAATACATACTTCATTTCATTTGTAAATAAGTTTGCAATGCTTTATACCAGAATCATAATTTTAGTGTCATTTTAAAAAAGACAAACAGAATAAAATGTGCACTTTTTGTTTGCAGTAACATTATTCATTTTTAAATTAACAGTGCTCAAAAGAGAAAAAAGTGCATTTTGTTTAGTTTATTGCTTTTTATTGTCGAAGGATTGCAAAAAAAAAAAAGAAGAAAAAACACAAACCAACCAAAAACAAAGCTTTGTTTGTCCTTAAATAAATAAAAAAAAAACCCAAAAAAAAACAATATGTATTACCTATAAACAGGTCCACAGCAGAAATGTAAAAATTGCCTGGTCCATAGAGGGTGAACAGGTGTGAGAGGTGAAGTCGTTAAACAGGTTTGGCCGTCAGCAATTTCATAGTCTACTTGCCCCTGCTTTTAGCCATCAGTGTATAAATAAGTCTAACATGCGTTTATTCTATTTTAAGATGTCTTGTGCAATTTTTTGCACAACTATAAAGAAATGTGTCTTACCTCCCAAACGTCACAGGGAACAAAGAAAGATCATCTCCTTTTTTCTCCTCAACATTAACAGCTGATTCCAAGGAGAGACAAACCTGGTGGCTCTGCAATGTATGTAGTAGTAACCAAGATTAAATAATGCTACTATAAAACTGGAAATATACTGCTGATATCTATGCATGGGATCTCTACCCTAAAATTACCCTAAACAGCAAGATGCCATCCAGCAATAGTTTTTTTCCCCTTTATTTTAAACTGCTGTACCTGGCAAAAACACACTTCTTGTTTTAAGGTGACAAAGCTAACTCAGTACATTGTATCTATTAATGATTAGCATTATTAATGAAAAGACAAGACTACCAAACACCCCACAGCCCTCCCGTTCATTATCATTTGGGGAGGAGTTTGTAGTTTATTAAAAAAAAAAAAAAAAAAAAAAACCACAGCTGTTATTGTGTGAGATTTCAAATCAGTACATAGGAAGTTTAGAGCTCACTGAAGTTTTGGCAGGATCAGCTGGTATTTCTCTGCACTTGCAAAAAAATATACTAAAAAGCGAGGACTTTTCTGTTTCAATATTTGTATTGAAAAAGTTTTGATTTTAAGAATATAACAAGCTCAAAATACGCCCTTGCAGGGGCAGAGCAGAACAATAACATATAAACAGAGACATCCTGCTGACTTGTATTAGTCAAATAACGAAATGTCCAATGACATCAAGAAGGGACGGCAAAAAGCCGAGCCAAATAGCAGCAGTAATTCAACATATAAACGGTAAAGCCTCCTGCGCAGCTGTTTCTAATTTACTATAATGAGCTGCTGCTGACACCCAATCCTCTCCTTCTTAGATGGATTAATAATGAATCAATATATACATGGTGTAGCGCTGCGGAGACTTATAAACACATATCCAAAGTGCATAACCTTATTGTGAACCAGATAAAAAATACTTATGCAATGTAACGTAAAACAAGCATAGATATTAGGTGATTATGACACTCAGTGATTCCCTATGGTGAAATATAGATGGTGCCGGACCGGAAGTACATCACCACGCCGCTATGTCTACGCGTTACGCCACGCTTCACACAGCTTCGTCAGGATCCTGACGAAGCTGCGTGAAGAGTGGCGTAACGCGTAGATATAGCGATTTGGTGACGTACTTCCGGTCCGGTGCCATCTTGGCACTCCAGAGACCCAGCAGTACACCCATGGATAGTGACATTATTGCTCTGTAATTTTCAGGTAAACGTGAGTGTGCACTTGGCGTTTTTTTGCCTACAATAAATGTGATATACAGTAATACACTATGGTGGATCTCTTGTGTTCTTATTGCATGGTCCATAACCATATGAGTATATAAGCATATATATACTGGTGTCTGTCCGTGGAGGATAAGTGGAAGGAGGAGGAGAGAGTCTTTTGGAGCCAGTGGAGTTACTTCTAATTTGGATAACGAGTAGGATCTTGGAGTGATCCGAAAGGCTGTTTGGCCCCTGCGGGTCGCAGGAGGAAGGTGAGCGGGCACGTCAGCCATTGTAGGATTCTCACCCATCACCAGCACTGACAAGTTGTGCATGCTGTTTGAGTTTCACATGGTCAAAACTGCTCTCTTTTTGTGGACATTTATTACCATATACTATGTGTGTGTGTTGAAAGCACTAAATATTGAAGTTATTATCTGCACTTATACTATAATCACTTGCATAGTGATGTATATTTCACCATAGGGAATCACTGAGTGTCATAATCACCTAATATCTATGCTTGTTTTACGTTACATTGCATAAGTATTTTTTATCTGGTTCACAATAAGGTTATGCACTTTGGATATGTGTTTATAGGTCTCAGCAGCGCTACATCATGTATATATTGATTTGGTAATTCAACATAATATAGGAAAAAAAAGAGAAAAGAAAAAGAAAATAAAACAAAAGGGGATCCAAAAAAAACATGAAAGAAGGGAAACTAGAGGGATCACAGATCCTGGGCTAGCACAGGCAGTGACAACAGGAGGCCATAACTAGTAGGAGGCAGGGATGGTAAGGAATAACGTATCCAAGGTTCCCAAACCTTAAGGAATCTCAGATGAGAATCATGAAGAATGCTAAACATCTGTTCATTGAACAACATAGCATTCATCCGGGTCCACACCCCCTGGAAGACTACCGAAGGGGTTCTCCAAGAAAAGCGAGGACTTTTAAAATGCACTTCTAATTCTTGCTTAGATTATATGTGTTTTTATTAACATTTAACTTGTTACCTCATTGGCATGATCCACGTAATATTTAATTTCATCACCCATGCCACTTATTCTGTTCCCATGTTTCAACGGTAAAGCCTCCTGCGCAGCTGTTTCTAATTTACTATAATGAGCTGCTGCTGACACCCAATCCTCTCCTTCTTAGATGGATTAATAATGAATCAATATATACATGGTGTAGCGCTGCGGAGACTTATAAACACATATCCAAAGTGCATAACCTTATTGTGAGCCAGATAAAAAATACTTATGCAATGTAATGTAAAAAGCATAGATATTAGGTGATTATGACACTTTTTTTATTAACATTTAACTTGTTACCTCATTGGCATGATCCACGTAATATTTAATTTCATCACCCATGCCACTTATTCTGTTCCCATGTTTCAGCGTGTGGGACTTCCCAGATTTTTCAATTATCCGAATGAACTCTGCTGTTTTTTGGATTTTAGCTCCTAACAAATATGAAATACAACATAGATGTTACAATACTTAAAATAACAGTTAACTTCAGTAATTAAGAAGATGCATTTCATATTAGCAGTGTTCTAAAATTCTAAAAATTAGAAAGACACACTTCTCTTCTGCATCCTCTTATACTGAAGCTCCATTGTTTTTTGATCCAATGAGAAAGTATGTTGTGTTATAGAGTTACTGTCTGCCTTATTCACATTGTCGAACCCTTCCCTTTGTACTTTGTTGAATCTATTTTCCTTCTGCAGAACTCACCATCATAGAAGCAGGCTTCTAAATCAGCATTCGGAGAGTTCTCCATTAACATACATTTTGCATATCTACTATAGTAGGTCACTTTTGGAGTTTTGGATCGGACAAGTTCTGTGAATTTCGATGCGTACTGGTATTTCTTCCAATATTTTTCTTGGGAGGAAAAAAAAAACAACAAAAATTAAAAACACAAGGTAAATAAGAGGGAGCAAGCAAATGTTGAGTGACATCCACAAGAAAAATGAACTACAATTATCAGTTTGATACAAAATGCCTTTTATAGGCCTGGACAAAATAAAGACCCACAGTGAGTCTCATAACAGTTTTTTGGGAGGAGCAGTCAGTGTTGCTCTTCAGAGTCAGAATTTATCATGCATTAGTAATATGAAGGCTATATTTTACTATAGGTCACGGACAGTTGTTCCTTCAGAAAAGGACAAAGGGCCCTGTGGGAGCCAAATCATCACTTCCAGGACTCTTCCTCTTTACACTGAAGATGGTTCTTAATGACATTGGTTTGGGGTCATTGTCCTGCTGCAGAATACATTTGGGCCAATCACATTCCTCCCTGATAGTATGGCATGATGGAGATGTATCTGCCTGTATTTCCTCACATTGAGGACACCATTAATCCTGACCAAATCTCCAAGTCCATTTGCAGAAATGCAAGGAACTTGCAAAGAACCTCCAATATTCTTCACTGTTGACTGCACACTCATTGTACTGTTCTCCAGTCCTTCATGAACAAACTGCCTTTAGCTACAGCAAAAGATTTTGAGTTTTGATTCATCAGTCAAGACCACCTGCTGCCATTTTTTTTCACCCCCAGTTCCTATGGTTTCCTGTATAATTGAGTCATTTAGCCTTGTTTCCATGTCCTATGCAAGAAAACACAGGAACTGGGGTGCACAAAAATGGCAGCAGGTGCTCTGGACTGATGTGTAAAAATTTGAAATATTTGGCTGTAAAATAATAAAAAGGCAGTTTGTTCACAAAGGGCTAGAAAGCAGTACAATTTTGACTGCCAGACATTGAGTCTGTCTGGGATTACATGGAGACAGAAGGATTTGAGGCAGCTCCGAAGATCTGTGGTGAGTTGTCCAAGATATTTGAAACAACCTACCTGCTGAGTTCCTTCAAAAACTGTGTGCATGTGTACCTAGAAGAATTGATGCTGTTTTGGAGGCAAAGGGTAGTCACACCAAATATTGATTTGAATTTCTCTTCTGTTCATTTACTTTCCTTTTTGTTAACTAATAAAAATAAACTATTAACACTTCTATTTCTGAAAGCTTTCTTAATTTACAGCATTTTTTTTACACCGGCCTAAAACTTTTGCAGAGTACTGTATATCCTATACAAAATCATTATAGTTTCTGTTAAAGGGGTTCAAATATAGCAAATAATATGATTATCTGTATTATACCTGGTAAGCTGTCAAAAGTGTAACTCGGCATGCCTTCTGGGGGAGACGGAGGCCTGTCATCCAGAGGAAACCCTTTGCCTTCATTTGGATGATACACATATATCTAAAGAGGAAACACGTGGTCATATCATGAGATTAAAACAAAACTAAATTAGATATTGCACCAAGCTGTTACGCCAAAATAGACATTATGTTGCAAAATGTCAAATCTTAAGATCTTTATAATGGCATGGTGTACAGACCCATAGAGCAGTGGCACATCAGCTTTCCTAAAGGCTAAGTTCACCTTTTAAGGAAAAAAAAAAAAATGAAATGCACATCTTTTTTGCAGGCAAAAAAAAAACATTTTTTTTCCCTTAATTAGGAACTTGTAAAGCATTGCACCCGCTATTAGCACATTGCTTGTGCAATGTCAGGCTCCTGCAGACTGTCAGTGTAGCGGTCTGCCCATACCTCAGGGAAGCAGGCAATTACTGAATTGCAGAAGACTCAATGAACTACTAGAGCGCTCATCAGTGCCCTCATAGTTGATTGAGAACTACAAGCTGGCAGCCACAATGGTTGACAGCAGTTATAATTCATTAATTCCCAAAAATCTGTAAATGAATGACGCAGCTGGGTGGATCGCACTCTTTTTAAATTTTGACAGCATGTGCGGGGAGAAAATCCCCTCGCCCACTATCACAAAGGGGGCTCAGAGAAATGCTAATTGAATAACATGTTACACCCTGAATACGGGTGAAACATATTGTAAAAGGTGAACTTATCCTTTTAAAGTAATATGAGTAAAGTGCACTGCAAACTTAAAAGCATTTTTGGACAGAGCTCTGGATAGAGAAAAAAAAGGTTGGAACCTCTTTTCACTATTGCATGGATACTGACAGCAGTAAAAAACAAACAAACCCGAGGTTCTAACCCCCCCCCCCCACACACACACACACACACGAAAAAAAAATTGTCAGAGTTCCACTTTATGTACTGTAAGGAGGACACTGTTTTTGCTATTGTATTTAGATATGTATTACTGCTTGCTGCACTAAATTTAACTTTACAACTGAAAATGAAACCATTTAGGCTCTAACTAGAAACGTATCAGGATGAGAAGAGAAAAAAAAAGGATCTACTTGAAACTGCAGAATTTACTAATTGCACATCTAAGTAGTGTAAAAGACACTTGTCCTTCAGCTCCCTTCTGTGTTGGCCCACATTGACTAGAATGGAGCTGTATACTAAGGATCTTCAGCCATCTATGTTCCGCTGTATACTAAGGATCTTCAGCCATCTATGTTTCGCTGTATACTAAGGATCTTCAGCCATCTATGTTCCGCTGTATACTAAGGATCTACAGCCATCTATGTTTCGCTGTATACTAAGGATCTACAGCCATCTATGTTCCGCTGTATACTAAGGATCTTCAGCCATCTATGTTCCGCTGTATACTAAGGATCTTCAGCCATCTATGTTCCGCTGTATACTAAGGATCTATAGCCATCTATGTTCGGCTGTATACTAAGGATCTACAGCCAGCTATGTTCCGCTGTATACTAAGGATCTAAAGCCATCTATGTTCGGCTGTATACTAAGGATCTAAAGCCATCTATGTTCCGCTGTATACTAAGGATCTACAGCCAGCTATGTTCCGCTGTATACTAAGGATCTATAGCCATCTATGTTCGGCTGTATACTAAGGATCTACAGCCATCTATGTTCGGCTGTATACTAAGGATCTACAGCCATCTATGTTCCGCCGTATACTAAAGGATCTACAGCCATCTATGTTCCGCTGTATACTAAGGGTCTACAGCCATCTATGTTCCGCTGTATACTAAGGATCTTCAGCCATCTATGTTCCGCTGTATACTAAGGATCTACAGCCATCTATGTTCGGCTGTATACTAAGGATCTACAGCCATCTATGTTCGGCTGTATACTAAGGATCTACAGCCATCTATGTTCCGCCGTATACTAAGGATCTACAGCCATCTATGTTCCGCCGTATACTAAAGGATCTACAGCCATCTATGTTCCGCCGTATACTAAGGGTCTACAGCCATCTATGTTCCGCCGTATACTAAGGATCTTCAGCCATCTATGTTCCGCCGTATACTAAGGATCTACAGCCATCTATGTTCCGCCGTATACTAAGAATCTACAGCCATCTATGTTCTGCTGTATACTAAGGATCTACAGCCAGCTATGTTCCGCTGTATACTAAGGATCTATAGCCATCTATGTTCGGCTGTATACTAAGGATCTACAGCCATCTATGTTCGGCTGTATACTAAGGATCTACAGCCATCTATGTTCCGCCGTATACTAAAGGATCTACAGCCATCTATGTTCCGCTGTATACTAAGGGTCTACAGCCATCTATGTTCCGCTGTATATTAAGGATCTTCAGCCATCTATGTTCCGCTGTATACTAAGGATCTACAGCCATCTATGTTCGGCTGTATACTAAGGATCTACAGCCATCTATGTTCGGCTGTATACTAAGGATCTACAGCCATCTATGTTCCGCCGTATACTAAGGATCTACAGCCATCTATGTTCCGCTGTATATTAAGGATCTTCAGCCATCTATGTTCCGCTGTATACTAAGGATCTACAGCCATCTATGTTCGGCTGTATACTAAGGATCTACAGCCATCTATGTTCGGCTGTATACTAAGGATCTACAGCCATCTATGTTCCGCCGTATACTAAGGATCTACAGCCATCTATGTTCCGCCGTATACTAAAGGATCTACAGCCATCTATGTTCCGCCGTATACTAAGGGTCTACAGCCATCTATGTTCCGCCGTATACTAAGGGTCTACAGCCATCTATGTTCCGCTGTATACTAAGAATCTACAGCCATCTATGTTCCGCCGTATACTAAGAATCTACAGCCATCTATGTTCTGCTGTATACTAAGGATCTACAGCCATCTATGTTCCCATTCAAGTCAACGAGGACTGAAAGATTTGTCAGAAAACGCTGTAAACAACTGAAGAGGTTGTATTTGTGGAAGTGAACAGCTGGGAGGGGGGCTTTAGCAAAAGTTTTTATTAAAAATGTACACCTGTCCCTAAATAGAATGGGGGAATTTACAGCTGTAAACACAGATATTGATACCAAAAAAAGGAAAGAAAAAAAACCCCACAGTTGGTTGACTTGTGTTGAAGAAGAGAAGCACTTACTAAATCGCCATCACACGATATCCTCAGCACCTCTTTAACTCGTTCTTGAGAATTCTGCTCTTTTAAAAATTCCATGCAAACCTCCCCAGTGTCAAGAACGCTTACCTATATAATGAAGAAAGAAAAGCATATAAACATGAAATAGCACTATAGCTACCAAAACAGCGACATATCAACAGGTGGTGGAATTTAGACACTGTTTGGGCCATGTCAGATGGGCAGTTCTGCCCCCAGTAACATCCAGTTTAAAGGGTAACGCCACTTTCAGAGGGGGAAAAAAAAATATAGCATATGCAACTGCTACACAAGCAATGTTGTAATTTTATATTAAAAATTACCATTCCTGTACAATGTGCATTTGCTGCAAAATGGCAACCTTGAGGTGAATAGAATGCCCCCCAGAAATGTAATTTCCTGCTTGTGCCGTTAGCTCATCAATTTTCCTAGAAACCTAAGATACAAGTCAAAGAATTTGAGTTTTGCTGAGATACTCCCGCCAAGGATTAAATACTTCAGCAGGGATGCAGACCCTGCAGCTAACACAGCGTGTATGAGGTGATTATAATGAACCAGATCCTCCCATTCATATTCTGTCTCCAAAAGACATAGCCTTTTCTTCAGAGCAGAAACAGGTAGGACTGTGCTACTAAATTATAAAGTTTGTTAAAAACCCTGTAATGTACATTGATCACCTGGAGGAGATTGGTTTTTTTTTTTTCAACAAAAAGTGGAGTTACTCTTTAACCACCTCTTCCACATGAAAGCTGTTTGAATGGCTTTCTGGTTTATAAGATACAAGCATCAACAATGAGCTCATACATACCACTGCATTCTTTGTTTTTTGCCTGATGGGCTTTAGCCTCTCAGAGTTTAGTGGAGGAACGATACTTCTCAGGTTGTGGTAACCAGGAACTTGTGGGGGAATTCGACCTTTAAGATGCTGCTGATTTTCTTCTGCTTTACGCTGGCCAGCAGCTGGAAGTCTACTCAGTCCTTTCTGTACATTTTCATAAGAGTCAGTGGCCGTCTTCACTTTAACATCACTCCATTTGTATTGAGGAGCTTCTGGTTTCATGGCTGGTTGGCAATAGTAATTGGCACTGTTTTTTTCCTGAGGTTTGTGTATCTGGCCTAAAAATAAATAAATAAATTCGGTATTAGGAACTGAAAAACACAAAAATGTTTCTCCCAGACAAACTGCATTAAAGCCCAACATCAGGAAAAGTGCTTCCTTGCAGTGGGGCTGCACCTGCACAGGATGGGAAATGCATTTCTATTTATCTGATTCTCCAATACAAGACTCCCCTACACTCTGGACTTTACTTTGGCATCATCATGTCCAATGCAGGACTATGGCCCTTGAATCAATCTTGATGATGTTAGGGGCATCTGAACACTGAAGTGCAGGAGCATAGAAGATGCAGGGTCTAGTCTAGCAGAGGAATCTGTGGCAGCAGAGGATTGGGTACGTAATACTGCTGTACCTGGTCCCCCTAAACATAAAACCAGCAATTAACCCTTGCAAGGAAAAAGGTTTGCTTTCCCAAGCGCTCAGCTTTAAATTAACCTAATAAAAATGATAAGATACTGTATATGCTTTCCTCTGGATCAACTGTGGGTATAGGATTATAACTTTTTTTTCCCCCTATGGTTGAACCGGATGGACCTTTGTCTATTTTCAGCTAGACTAACTATGTAACTACATATCAGACATATAAATACTGCAGTAGTCAACAACCATGTATATATTTTTTTTTCTTAAAACCTACCGTTTAGTTGCATCGCTCCAAACCATTGCTGTATAGTTTCAGTCTGGCACCTCTCATCAGACCTTGCAGCAGTTGGCTTTGGAAGACAGAAGTATTCAGAACTGAAGCCAAATAAAAACAAGGTTATAACCTCACGTGACAACTTGATATCAGGATGCAAAAGGTAGTCACATTTGAAGGGTTGCACAGTCTTAATTATATCCCTTTGATGTGTTCCTACACCGTGTTCCTACACCGTGTTCCTATACTCAGCATTTTTCTCGTTATTGGACTTTTGCTGAAGGGGACATCCAAACTTAATGCAGTTCCCTTGGGTCTTGCACACAAAGGACACAAGGTATACTTAAAATTTCACAGATATTAGTTTTGTATTGTGCAGAAAGAGAACCAGTCACCAATGGGCATGTATTTTGAAAAACCCACTTATGAATATAGTAGTGCAGCCTTAAACTATTTTCAGAATTACATGAAAGAAAGCTAAAGACTTTGAAAACTGAGGGTTTACTCTCCTCTAGCACCCTGCCCAGTGTGTCAGCTTTGGACTCTGAGCTCAGGGAGGATAGACAGTTTATCCTCTATGTGGGGGCCTTAGGGTGCACCCACACTTGGTATGGCTGAACTGAACCATGCCCAAGTTTGATTATCCTCCTGCTGGTCTGCACTCACACTGAGCAATAACTGTTCTACTATAATAAGTGTTCTCATACAAACTTACATCACCTCTACCATCCTGACACCACAGTGATTTCTGCGTCTGTTAATAGTGTTCTATGGAGAGTTCTGTGCTCAGGCACAGTTTGCACATACACAGAAACTATCTGTACTGGACTACCTCTTCCAAGTGGTGGTATGCTTAACCAACCCGTTCATTTGTACACTCACACTACACAAACAAAATGGACCAGGTGGGTGAACGGTAAATAGTAAAACTGCCATTCTGCGTGCACCCTTACAGCCCAACACTGGACTGACATCTCTGCTCTAATAACCAGAGAGCACAACCGAAAAGGACAACACCAACTTCCAGAGAGGTAAGGTTCAAAATAAAAAAAAAGTGGACATTTAAATTAGAAACATAGAAAAGTGACAGCAGAAAAAAAACAAGTAATTTTTTTTTTTACTTTTGGGGATTGAAACACGTTTGCAGAGTTTTGTCCCAAGCATGTTTGAATCCACTTACTGTTGACTGACTCACTACCTTTGCTTGAAATCTATCCCAAGCATCAACTACCCTTTCAGTAAAATACATTTTTCTAAAATTAGTTTTGAACTTTCCTTCTGCTAGTTTGAGGTCTCACCCTTGTGTCCCTCATCATAGCTTCTTATTGAAAATACTGCCCTCCTGATCCTTATTCACCCCCAAGATGTATTTAAAGTGATTGTAAAGTTTTTTTGGTTTTTTTTGGCTTATTTCCCCCAGACTGTACAAATGAAGTTCCTTAAATCTCTGTTTTATCCCTCAGACCTTTCACCACTTTTGTTGCCTGTCTCTGGACCTGTCCTGTTTTATCAACATCATTTTGTAAATGACGTTGCCAGAACTGAACACTGTATTATTCTAAATGAAGTTTCACTAAAGATCTATATAGGTGAAACCAGACCTCCATCCTGCTGGTGATCCCTCTAGTGATGCATCCTCCAGGGATATCAACCCTATTGCACGCCTTTGTGTCATTAGCAAAAAGACACACCTTACCCACCAACCCATTCCTGAAATGAGCTACAAAAAGATTACATAGAACAGGACCTAGTCCAGGGCCTTGTGGTATACCATTAGTGACTAGTCTCCTTTCTAAGTGAACCCCATTTACAACCACACTCTGGTATCTATGCTTTAGCCAACTGCATACCCACTGAACGACCCAAGGGTTAAGCACTTAAGTAAACAGCTTGTAGAGCAGTTTTGCAAATTTCCTTTTCTGGACGGATTCCCTTTAAAGTTTTGGATAGAGTGGCGAATCCCTCTCAAGACTCCATTGCAGATGCTCACTGTCCCAATCAGGGGCGGACTGAAAACTCATGGGGCCCCTGGGCAATAGGGGATCATGGAGCCCGTGTCCTTGCCCAAACTCAAAAAAGCCTATGAAAAAAAAGGTACCAGGGGCATCTCATGGGGGCCCCCTACTGATCCCAAGCCCTCGGGCAGTGCCCGAGTTTCCAAATGATCAGTCCGCCCCTGGTCCCAATTACAATGGTTTCATCCGACAGTGAGAGGAAACTCTCCAACACCAATACAAACAAATATTACTTCTTTTTTAGTAGAGTGGGGGAAGGTTATAATCCCTGTCAATTATTACTATTAGTTTTCATTAAAGGTATACTTCTAGGCATGCTGTCATCACCATAGAACCTTTATACAAAACAAGCAACTTCATACACAGTTTGTTTCATTTCTACATCAACCACATAAAACTATGTAACTTATTCTATTTTTTGATCACAAGACAAAAAAAAAAAAAAAAAAAAAAATATCAGCTGTAGACAGGAAAAGAATATACAAAAAGGCTTTTGTAAAGATACATAGGTAACTAAGGATTTAGTCAGTCCATTCTAACAGGCTCTAGGCTTTACTTTACTCCCTCCACAACCTTGAGCCTGGGTTCACATATATGCGGTGTGGTATATCACATGTGATTTGCACAAGAACCGCACCGCATTCCTGTGCAAATCACATGCGATTTGTGTGTGGTGCGATTGGAGCCATACATTTTGTATGGCTCTAATCACACCGCTCCCACACCAAAAAGGTGCAGAACCCTTTTTTGGGACCGCACTAGAATCAGATCGCATGGGTATTCACACCTATGTGATCCGATTCTGCACATCGCACCGCATTTTGCGCACCGCTTTTGGGGGGGGGGGGGGGGGGTTATTAATTTAATATACACACCCGCAGTGGTTCACACAAACGGGGTGCGATTCTGATGCAGTGCGGATTTCGCACTGAAAACACTGCAAATTCCGCACCGAATCAGTGTGAGCCAGGGCTCAGAGTACTTGAGTGTTATTACAACTGACCACGTTCTACCAACCTATCCAGCCAGCATCCAATTAAGACATTAGCTTCTCCAAATGCCCACACAATCAGTTTCACCATACATGTTAAATGTATTTCCCACTGGCTGCTAAACATGAGTATATACTGTACATTTAGCCAAAAGAAAAGCATGAACAAAAATCCTGATCCTTGTACAGGGTCACCAATGGGAAGGGTGTATCCTACCCAGTGAGACATCCTTCACAATTGAAAATTGCCTCCCTGTAATCATAAATGAACTAAGCACCAGCAGAATTTTACTTGCATTGCCTTCCTGGCTAACGATCATGACATAAAAATAGGAATATTCATATTACCCCTAGTGTAGAGCAATTTACATCCATCTTGCAAGTAGACATCAAAACTGATGGTGACTTTTGCCTATGTCCTGGATTTTATATTGACACACAACCTGAACAGTATAATGCACAGTGATGTAACAGAATCGTTACCAAATTACCCCTGGGCTTTGGCAGCCATCTGTAGAAGACAGCATAATCCCTAGAGGGTAATTAGCAGGTAACTGAAATCAGCTTATATAGCTTCGTGTTGCAAGTGTATTACAGCTGCACAAATTAATGAACTAATTTCAAATCGAAATTCTCAACTATATCTACAGTCTAGCTAATGCATTATAACCACGCTGCTATTCAAAAATATGAATACCAGGAATAGAGCAGGTACATTAAGCAGCCACTAGTACATACCTAAGTATTCTGCTCTAGTAATATGTATTTTACTTACGGTGATTTCTCCTTCACTGGTGGTGAGGTATGTCTGTCCAAGGAACCATGCTTTGCATTGTCTGAGAACATATGAGGAATATCTCCATAACTGTTTCCGGGAGATGAAGCAGAGGTCCTGTAACCAGTCAGCAGACCAGGTTTGCTCAGATTCTCCACAGAATGACACCTATCTGTGAAGCTTCCCGGTTTACTATGATTCTGGCTGTTTGAGGTACCCGTTCTATCAGAAGAGTGAGCTCTGCGGAGGTAGCGAGAGTGTGGCCTATCTTCAATGACGGCTTTTCTTCCCCTTCCCTCAGAGAGATCATATTCCTCTCTCTGGCGGTTATGGAAGCTCCCTCCATCTCCAGTCAAAACATTACTTGGTTCCCTGTCCTTGAACTGGAAGATGTTCATTTTGTTTGGGAGTGAAGGCCCAGATAAAATCCTCTTTTCTGGTAGGCGCCCACTAACACTGACCCCAGAGGAACCTGTAAAGCCTGTAGAAATTGTAGCATGGCCACTATCAATGGAATCTTCAACTGCTGCCATATCGGTACATGTGGCAGAATACCCCGTCATAAATGAATGGTCCAGCACAGAAGACAGACTTAACCTGTCTGCAGGATTTTTACGTAACAGCTGAAAAATTAAGTCCTTTGCCTCTCTTGACACAAAACTGGGCATATCATAATCTGCCAAAACTATTTTATTTAAAGTGTTCTTTACTGTGTCCGTGTCAAAAGGAGGTTGACCCACAAGGAAAGTGTACAACATGCAGCCCAAGGACCAGACATCCGATTCCAGGCCATGAGCGCTCCTGGTAGCAATTTCTGGGGCAATGTAGTTAGGTGTGCCACACATTGTAAAGTGTTTCTCATTTGGCAACTTCAATTGGGCTGCTAAGCCAAAGTCTGCAATCTTGATGTTCATATCACTGGAGAGCAGAAGATTAGAAAGTGTGAGGTCTCTGTGTAGGATGCCATGGGAATGAAGGTACAGCATGCCTTTCACTATTTGCTCCATGAAATGCCGAGCTGTAGATTAAAAAAAAGAAAAAAGAAAAAAGGGATTTAAAACACCATTCCTTAAATTTGAAAGAGGAAATATATCAACAGTAGAATAACATCACTTTTACTATAAACCAAAAGAACAGAAATACAAATCCAACAATTGTTCTACCCGGAATATGCACTTTTCTTGTTCAAACTTTTTATTGATATTATAATATAGGAAGAAAGACATTAACAGTAGGCAATAGACATTATATTGACAGTAAAGTGCAGGGAAAAGTATATACAGTGTCAATGTCATTATATAGCAGGGGAGAGTCAAGAAAACAAAGCAGTACAACTTGTGATGCCAAATAAGTAAAACTTCTTATCAGAAGGTAGTGGCATATCACACTGACATGAAACGATAGGGATAATGACTCTCCAGAGCTGCGTTAGGGGTGAACAGAGGGGGACCGAGGGGCTCCAGAGCTGCGTGGGGAGTTAGGGGTGACGGAGATGACTCCATGGTTGGAAAGGAAAGAGGTAGTGATTTGTGTGTTCGGTTAGAAGTGGTGACAGATTAATGCTGAAAAGGAATATGCACTTTTAACAAGGGCCTATCACGGCTTTAGGTATTACGGCACTACAGATGACATAATGCATGCAAGTACCAATATTAATCTCAGGCATAAGCTGACTTTAGCGCACCTTCTTTTTCTGTAAAGGGTTTCTTCCGATTTTTTAAAAACCTGTTCATTTCTCCATTGTGGCACATTTCAAGTATCAGATAGACGTAGTTGCTGTCTTCAAAATAATTATAAAGCTATTGCAAGGCAAAAAAAAAAAAGGAGACCTGTGTCACAAATCTTTCTTCAATATATCACTTTCACACATTGCTTAAAAAGAAGCCTACCTCCAAAATAGATGGGTGCTTCAGCTGGCAATGGATCTCAACCTCATTACGCACTCTCTGGACCATGCCAACCCTCTGCATGGCCTTTTTGTCAATCTATAATGAGAAAAAGAAAACCATTATTCTGGACAAGTACAAAAAAAATTATCAAAACACTAAAAACTAATAGTGAAGGGCATGTTCATCAGCCCTGCCTAGACAACGCAATTCCCAATTTTTTTCAGTGTGCAATGAAAAAGAAAAAAAAAAAGAAAAGGAAATAAGAGAGCGTGCATTTTTACACAGCACAGTTGTGTTCTGCTGCACTACATTGTGTTACAATGCACATTTTGTGACATTTCAATGACATACAAAAATAAATAAATGAAAAAATAAAAGTGCAATGTGTTGTATTATCGCAATCACACCTTCCCTACACAACGCACAAAGCAAACATGTTATCCAGGGCATAATGTGCACCAGCTTGTGTGAATGGTTCCTTAAAGAGGGACTTACCATTTTGATAGCCACTTCGATGCCTGTATGTATGGACTGTGCCCTGTACACACAGGCAAATGAGCCTTTTCCGAGGAGGTTGAGGACCTTGAAGTCCTGGAAGGTGAAGGTGAAAAAAAAATATTAAACTTTTCACATAATAATTGGGCGCTATCAGCACGTTGTCCAATGATAGTCAATTCTTGCACATAATCATCCATACATACACAGACAGATCCTGAACATAAGTTATACATATATGCATAGATCATGAGCATTGTTACTGTATACATACACAGACAGGTCCTGAACATATTCATACACGGACAGATCCTGTGCATAAGTTGTACATATATACACTGACAGATCCTGCATGTAGTCATATATGCACAGATCTTCAACACAGTCATACATTCACAGAGAGATCATGCACATAAGTCATACTACACAGATCTTGAACACAGCCATACAACCAGAGAAAGATCCTGCATATAAAAAGTCATCTATACATACACAGACAGATGCTGCACATACATAAAAACACAGATGGATCCTGCACATAGGTCATATATCCATATAGTTGCACAACTGTTGTTGCTTGTAAAATCTTGAATTTACTCAAAAAGCAACAGTGTACAGTACGGAAAAATGCAGTTCAGTTGACGCGTTTCAGCCTACACGGCTTTAAGCAACAACGGTTGTGCGGATCAACTATATGGAAGTATCACTTTCAGATGAGTGACTGAAGATTGTGCACCCATGAGCTACATTGATGGATTAATGGGTAGTAGCACTGTTCATTTCACATATAAATCATATATACATACACAGTCCAATCCTGTACATACATAAAAACACAGACAGATCCCGCACATAAATCATATATAGATACACACACAGATCCTTCACATAAGCCATACATACATGTACAGCTCATACATATATAAACACACAGACCCTGTACATAAGTCACACGTACATACACAGACCTTATACATAAGTCATACATACACAAAGAGATCCTGTACACACAAACACATACATACAGTGACAGATCCTGCACATAGTCATACACACACAGACCCTGTCCATCAGTGACAGATCCTGCACACAGTCATACACAACACAGACCCCGTCCATCAGTGACGGATCCTGCACATAGTCATGCATACATACACAGACCCCGTCCATCAGTGACGGATCCTGCACATAGTCATGCATACATACACAGACCCCGTCCATCAGTGACGGCTCCTGCACATAGTCATGCATACATACACAGACCCCGTCCATCAGTGACGGATCCTGCACATAGTCATGCATACATACACAGACCCCGTCCATCAGTGACGGATCCTGCACACAGTCATGCATACATACACAGACCCCGTCCATCAGTGACGGATCCTGCACACAGTCATGCATACATACACAGACCCCGTCCATCAGTGAAGGATCCTGCACACAGTCATGCATACATACACAGACCCCGTCCATCAGTGACGGATCCTGCACACAGTCATGCATACATACACAGACCCCGTCCATCAGTGACGGATCCTGCACACAGTCATGCATACATACACAGACCCCGTCCATCAGTGACGGATCCTGCACACAGTCATGCATACATACACAGACCCCGTCCATCAGTGAAGGATCCTGCACACAGTCATGCATACATACACAGACCCCGTCCATCAGTGAAGGATCCTGCACACAGTCATGCATACATACACAGACCCCGTCCATCAGTGACGGATCCTGCACACAGTCATGCATACATACACAGACCCCGTCCATCAGTGACGGATCCTGCACACAGTCATGCATACATACACAGACCCCGTCCATCAGTGACGGATCCTGCACACTGTCATGCATACACAGACCCCGTCCATCAGTGACGGATCCTGCACACAGTCATGCATACACAGACCCTGTCCATCACTGACAGATCCTGCACACAGTCATACATACACAGATCTTGAATATATATATGTATATACATACAGCTCCTGCACATACTATATACATATGTATGGTGGATGCAGTTTGTTCCCTCTGTACAGGATCCTGTAGAGTGTCCTCTCCCTGCACACGTACATAGACCCCCTGTATATCCAGATCTATGTAGACAGGGTAGAAGGCAGTAGGACCCCCTGTAGATGTACCTCTATGGAGTTCTCCCCCTGCAGTAGCGGTGTACAGGTGTCCCCCATCTCCTGCTCATGACCCCCATCAGAGGAAGGGTCTTTGGGGACCAGGTTGGGGAAAAGGAAGGTGAGGACCCTCTCCAGCATGATGTTATACACAGCACACGGGCTGACAGCAGACTGAGGATCCTGGCATGATGATGACAGTAAGTAGACCCATTCCAGCCCGGCTCACTTCCCGCTGTCCTAACTGACAGCAACCAGCACTACATGACAACCAGCACTGTCTGACAACACAACATGGTCGGGGACGCTGGGGGCGGGGGGTAACTAGCACACGGAGCGGGCTCCCCCGGGACATGTCATCTCACATGACGGGAGGGAATTGTCACCCCCCTGCACACACTGAGGGAAGGTCTTATCACCAGATCTCCCTCTACACACCTCTATCCTCCCCCCGATGCTGCTCGCCATGTTCCCTCTGGGCGCCCCGGCTCATCGTCGCAGAAATACACGGCCTGGGCACTCGGAGACTCCCGAGGTAGCGAAGAGGAAGGTCTCAACGAGCTGGAGGTGACGGTAGATGGAGCCGCGAGAGCCCGCTTCCATTCCCGCGGGGCTGCTTAGTTGTTTTTCGAAAATTCCGCCCGTTACAGTCACGTGATCCGAGCGGTGTGCGTACACAACGTGATGGCGTCAGGAGAATCTTTCGGAGGCTGAGTCGTCTGTACTGAATGCTGGTGTTTCAATAAAGATTTGTTTGTTATGAGGGCTTGGTTGGCGGTGGTAGAGTCTTGCCAGCCAATACATGGCGGGTGAATGGTAATTGGGAAGGCTAGATACCGGAAATCAGGCGAGGGGTCCCAAGACATACTGCTGGGTTTATACATTATATATATATATATATATATATATATATATATATATATATATATATATATATATATATATATATTTATATATATATATACACACACACACACTGCTAAAAAAAATGAAAGGAACGCTTTATAATCAGGGTATACCATCGTCAATTAAACTCCTGGGATATCAGTCTGGTCAGTTAAGTAGCAAAGGGGGTTGTTAATCAGTTTCAGCTGCTTTGGTGTTAATGAAATTAACAACAGGTGCACTAGATGGGCAACAATGAGATGACCCCCAAAACAGGAATGGTTTTACAGGTGGAGGCCAATGACATTTTTTTCTGTTTTTCACTAGTTTTGCATTTGGCTAGGGTCAGTGTCACTACTGGTAGCATGAGGTGATACCTGGACCCTGCAGAGGTTGCACAGGCAGTCCAACTCCAAAAGTACATCAATATGTGCCATTGCCAGAAGGTTTACTGTGTCTCCCAGCACAGTCTCAAGAGCATGGAGGAGATTCCAGGAGACAGGCAGTTACTCTAGAAGAGCTGGACAGGGCTGTAGAACGTCCTTAAACCATCAGCAGGACTGGTATCTGCTCCTTTGTGCAAGGAGGAATAGGATGAGCACTGCCAGAGCCCTACAAAATGACCTCCAGCAGGCCACTGGTGTGAATGTCTCTGACCAAACAATCAGAAACAGACTTCATGAGGGTGGCCTGAGGGCCCGAAGTCCTCTAGTGGGCCCTGTGCTTATTGCCTGGCACCATATAACTTGATTGGCATTTGCCATTGAACACCAGAATTGGCAGGTCCGCCACTGGCACCCTGTGCTTTTTACAGATCAGAGTAGGTTCACCCTGAGCACATGTGACAGACGTGAAAGGGTCTGGAGAAGCCATGGAGAACGTTATGCTGCCTGTAACATCATTCAGCATGACCGTTTTGGTGGTGGGTCAGTGATGGTCTGGGGAGGCATATCCACAGAGGGATGCACAGACCTCTACAGGCTAGACAATGGCATCTTGACTGCCATTAGGGATTAAATCCTTGGACCCATTGTCAGACCCTACGTTGGTGCAGTGGGTCCAGGTTTCCTCCTGTGCACAACAGTACTGGCCTCATCTGGCGAGAGTATGCAGGCAGTTCCTCAAGGATGAAGGAATTCATACCATTGAATGGCCCCCATGCTTGCCTGACCTAAATCCAATAGAACACCTCTAGGATATCATGTTTCAGTCCTTCAATGCTGCTAGGTTGCACCTCAGACTGTCCAGGAGCTCAGTGATGCCCTGGTTCAAATCTGGGAGGAAATACCCCAGGACACCATCCGTTGACTCATTAGGAGCATGCCCTGACATTGTCAGGCATGCATACAAGCACGTGGGGGCCATACGAACTACTGAGTACCATTTTGAGTTGCAATGAAATTTCAGCAAAATGGACTAGCCTGCTGCATAATTTTTTCACTTTGATGTTCAGGGCGTCTTTGAATTCAGTCCTCTGTAGGCTGATAATTTTCATTTCCATGAAAGGATGGAGCATCCTTATGTTCCTAACACATTACCCAGTCCATATCAGTGTAGATATCCAGCATGATATTTTCCGCATTGACATCTGATGTGTTTCAAAGTGTTCCTTTAATTTTTTTGAGCAGTGTGTGTGTATATATATATGTATATATATATATATATATATATATATATATATATATATACACACACACACACAAATATACACAGTTGTGTTCAAAATAATAGCAGTGTGTTGAAAAAAGTGAATAAAGCTCAAAATCCTTCTAATAGCTTTTATTTCCATACACACAAATGCATTGGGAACACTACACATTCTATTACAAATCAAAACATGAAGAAAAATATATCAAATTTGTGTTGTTCCTCTAAAAAAATTGAAGAAAAGTGAATATTAGACTGTTCAAAAAATAGCAGTGTTTGTATTCCTCTTTACAAACTCAAACATTCACTATATAAACTGAAAAATGTTTGAAGATTTTGCTTTCCTTTGCATCACTTAATGAATATTTAGTTGTATAAGCACTGTTTCTGAGAACTGCTGTACATCTGTGTTGCATGGAGTCAACCAACTTCTGGCACCTGTGAACAGGTACTCCAGCCCAGGATGATTGGACTACATTCCACAGTTCTCTATTTCTTGGTTTTGCCTCAGAAACTACATTTTTGATGTCACCCCACAAGTTTTCTATTGAATTAAGATCCGGGGATTGGGCTGGCCACTCCATAACGTCAATCTTGTTGGTCTGGAACCAAGATGTTGCACGTTTACTGGTGTGTTTGGGGTAGTTGTCTTGTTGGAACACCCATTTCAAGGGCATTTCCTCTTCAGCATAAAGCAGCATGACCTCTTCAAGTATTCTGATGTATTCAAACTGATAAAATGATCCCTGGTATGCGATAAATAGGCCCAACACCGTAGTATGAGAAACATCCCCATATCATGATGCTTGCGCAACCATGCTTCACTGTCTTCACAGTGTACTGTGGCTTGAATTCAGTGTTTGGGGGTCGTCTGACAAACTGTCTCCGGCCACTAGACCCAAAAAGAACAATCTTACTTTCATCAGTCCACAAAATGTTGCGCCATTTCTCTTTAGGCCAGTCAATGTGCTCTTTGGCAAATTGTAACCTCTTCAGCACGTCTTTTTTTCAACATTGGGACTTTGCGGGGGCTTCTTGCAGATAGCTTGGCTTCACATAGGGGTCTTCTAATTGTAACAGTGCTCACAGGTGACTTTAGACCTTCTTTGATCTTCCTGGAGCTGATTGTTGGCTGAGTCCTTGCCATTTTGGCTATTCTTCTGTCCATTCGAATGGTAGTTTTTCATTTTCTTCAACGTCTTTCAGGTTTTGGTTGCCATTTTAAAGCATTTGCGATCATTTTAGCTGAGCAGCCTATCATTTTCTGCACTTCTTTATATGTTTTCCCCTCTCCAATCAACTTTTTAATCAAGGTACGCTGTTCTTCTGAACAACGTCTGGAGCGACCCATTTTCCTCAGAATTTCAGAGAGAAATGCACTATAACCAGCATATACAACATTTGCTGCCTTCCTTCCTTAAATAAGGGCAATAATTGCCACCTGTTTTTCAAAGAATGAATGACCTCACTAATAGAACTCCACACTGCTATTATTTTGAACATGCCCCTTTTAATTAGTGATTCAATGACACAAAATGAGCAGCATGCATGTCATGACTGTTGGGTCTGTTGGATTTCTATTACTCTACTACATCTGCTAGTAAATTATTTGCCATGTAGAAATATCATTTCTACCAAAAACAGTGATTGATCAGGTTAGTGATGCCTGACTGCTATTATTTTGAACACAACTGTGTATATATATATATATATATATATATATATATATATATATACTGTATATATACAGTATATGTATATATATATGTTTTTTTCTCATAGAATAAGTGCAGGAACCTCCCACTTCTAAGTCACACTTCATCTCCGTGCCCTACCCACCTCTGGGCACCTTGGTTCCACCCCCTACCTACCTCCAACTACCACTTCTTTTAGAGAATATAAAACCAAGTATCATATTGTGGTGCTACATAATTTGTATAGAATTTGTTAATGATAAAAAGAAAAGTAGTAAAATAAATCCCCTGAAGCCACCAGCAATAGACCCCCCCAACAACAATAGATCCCCCTAGCAACAATAACCCCTCCCTGCAGCAATGGATCCCCACAATAATATACTACCCCAGCAATGAAGACCCCATCAGCAATAGCAATAGTAGATCTCCAAGCAGCCAACATTAATATACTTTCCAACAGCCAGCAACAATAGACCCCTCCCTCAATAGTAGATCCATTCCAGTAACAATAGACCTCCCCAACAACAATAGACCACCATGCAAAAATAGATTCCCTTTAGTGACAATAAATTCCCCAGCAACCAGCATCAACAGACCTTTCAGCACACCCCAGCACACCTTGCTATTACATACATTCAGTGCTGGAGGTATCGGAACTGTGTTCTCCCGCGTTCCCGCTAAAGCAAAGCCCTGTATATATCTGTGTATATATATATAGAGAGAGAGAGAGAGAGAGAGAGATAGATAGACAGTTAGGTATAGATTTCATTCTGAAGAAGGAGCTCTGACTATCCATTGTTTTAACACTTTAGGAGACACAGACCAAGAACAAGCCTTACAGGTACGAGAAAAAATTCCCCTTTCCCTTGTTAGAAAATCAAATATTCTGAAAACGAATATTTTCAGCAAAAAAATTTCTACCGCTGTATGCCCAGCTTTAAAAAATTTGAAGCCATTGGATCAGCAAGATAGCCAGGAACTTGGCATTTTCAACAGGATAGGTCAGCAATGGCAGCCTCCATACACAGTGCTGGATTTATAAGGGGCTAAAGAGACAATTGCCCCAGGCCCCCCTTCCAGAGAGGGCCCTCCTGCCGATGAAGATTCTAGACTTCCTTTATGAAAAAGAAAAGAAACGTATTTTCTTTTGAGACTTTAGCAGTGCATCCATTGAGGAAATTGTCCAGCTTGTAGCCTTTGTTAAGCTCTGACTATGTCTCATTCCATCTCAACTGGCAGTTTTATTACATGATGAAAGGCTTGCTGATACCTTTGTAAATGTTAATGTAACGCCTAGAATATATTTGAGCAATGTGGTCACTAGCTGTTCAGGAGAGAGGTAATTTAGCAAATTGACACCAACAAAAAATTATCTGAGAACCATGATGACCCATGAAAGCTTAAGTGCTCTGTACCTGCTGGCTGTCAAGAGCAGAGTCCTCAAGATAATACAGTTTGATGAGTTAGGCAGTTCATAAATTATGCAATTTTCTTTTCTTCCATTGCTGCTGGAGGGAGAGGAAATTGCTCACTTACTGACTTTTAAAAACAGCCACTCACCTGCCCTTCAATCCAATGGTGTGATCACCATAGCTGGGTTCACCGGCCATCCTCTGTGCCCACTGTGCATGCGCAAGCAGTGCTGCGCATTGTGAATGGTCCCTTAGTCATCTGGGACCTGTCATATGGGGGGGGAACATCTGCTTCCAATCACCTATGAGGTTGGAGCAGAAGTGGGAGGGGTTACCTGCAAAATGTGGTACCCGCTTCTCATAAGTGCCAATCCTAAACGGGGAGCGGGGGACGAGTCCTTAAAGCAAAACTGCTCCACTTTAAGAATATATAAATGGTAAAAAAATATAAAATACAAAATAAAATACAACACAAATAACTACAGAAAAAAAAAACAAAGTACACTAAAAATTACCCCAGCTACTGTCAATAATAAGTTGATGACACCCCAAACACAGGTCACAAACGCCGGATTGCATGGTACTTTTGGTTGCAATGCCTTTTTATTAAAGTAGTGCATGAACTACTTTTGGTGCAGTGCGCTGCGATTTTAGCCCATTGAAAATGAACAGCACAGAGAAGCAAGTAAATTACACAGGAACGAACAGCGTTGTGCGGGCATGGTGTGAACCGGCCCTTATAGCCATAAAGTAAATCATGTAAAAATGTATTTAAAGAAGTTCTATGTTCACAGTGTACACTTTTTTTTTATTTGATGACATCACAATTGTAATAACAAAACAAACAAT
The DNA here is from genome assembly GCF_062004578.1 of Staurois parvus. Classification (NCBI taxonomy): domain Eukaryota; kingdom Metazoa; phylum Chordata; class Amphibia; order Anura; family Ranidae; genus Staurois; species Staurois parvus. The sequence goes on along the minus strand of NW_028317918.1, from coordinate 6,552,939 downwards.
AGGTTTGACAATCATGTCCCAAAGGTGGAAGGCCTTTCTGTAGAAATAAATGAAGATAAGTAGTTCTAATGTGGGAATTTTATTGATGGGTGCACAGTACAAGGTGCCTAAAAGTTATGCTGGGTTTCTTCTTTTAGGGCCGGTTCACACTATAGAAATGCAGTCCAGATGCGTTCCAGATACGTTTCTGCATGTGCCTTTTTGGTGCATTCCAGTGCATTTTTTGTGCGTTTTTGACACATTCCAGTACGTTTTTTATATATTCCAGCTCATTTTTTCCTTCTCTTTTTTTCAATTTAGATAGGGACATGTGCAATCCAGTTTATTTTTGGTGCGTTCCAGTGCATTCCGGTGCATTTTTTATGCTTTTTACCATGTTCTATTAGAGTTCTGTGCAGAAAAAAAGCAGCATGTTCTACTTTTTTTCTGCAACTGGAACACTCTGGAACTGCAAGCACTGATGTGAACTATGACATTGACAACCATATAACCTACTTTCTGTGTGTTTTGGATGCAGAAACAAAGCAACTGAAATGCATGTAGTGTGAACTGGCCCTTAGAGAATGCAGTGAGCATTTTTGCGAGCATATACAAGCATTTCAGAAGTACATTTCAACAGTTTTAGGCTGCATTCACAAATGCATTGTGTGAAGCTTGTTGGCCAAAATGGAGCAGGATCTTTTTTTTGAGCGACAGCTTCATGTGCTGTGTTTTGCTGCTATGTCAGCGTGATTGGGACACAGGACAGGTGTGGCAAAAATGCACTGTGTTTGGGATGCCATTAGAAATGGCATCCAAACAAGCATGGTGCATTTTGCCACAATTGTAATGTGATTTAGAATTGTGAGCAAAATCTCAGCAATTCTACCCACAATTCAAAATCGCAAAGTGTGAATGCAGCCTTACATGTGTATTCAAACGTTAGTCATGTTTGTTTTAGCCAACAGAAGGCTCTAAACTCAAGAACAGCTCTTACAAACTACAAAATGCCTGAAATACACCTGAAAACAGCTTGAAAGCACTTGCTTATAAGCATTTCCCACTGAAGTCTATGAGTTAAAAATGCTCAAATCTGCCTCATGTAGCTTTAGGAGCATCAGGAGTTGAGCTACAAATACATGAGCACACATATATGAACGGCCACCATTTAACTAAATGGGGTTTTGTTCATTGAGAGTTTTGGAGACTCGAGCTTCAGCCTGGGTTCACATTGATGTGGTGCGGAATTTGCACCAGTTTCTGTCATAATCGCACTCCGTTCATGTGAACTACTGCGGGTGTGTGTATTAAGTTAACACCCTGAAATCGGTTCGCAAAACTTGGTGCGATGTGCAGAATCGGATCGCATGGAAGTGAATACCCATGCGAACCGATTCTAGTGCAGAGAAAAAAATTAGTCCTGAACCTTTTTTAGTGCAGATGCGGTGCGATCTGAGCCATACAAAATGTATGGCTCCAATTGCACCGCTCACAATTCGCATGTGATTTGCACAGGAATGCAGTGCAGTTCCTGAGCGAATCACATGCGATATGTCGCAATGCAGAAGTGTGAACCCAGGAACAAGCTATAAATATTCAGATGTGATGGGGTCTTTCTATCCTGGAGGTGTTGGATGGACACCAGCCAGCAAATGTATCCATTCACTTTTGGCCAGGTGCAGGGATTGTAACAATGTTAGCTAACCACAAAAACAACCACAAGAAAGAAAGATGAGATGTAATTCTACACACTTCTGCTCAAATCACCAATCTTTATTTAAAATGTATCCATAACTACAGATAAATATTTTCCCAGTCACCTAAAAAACATTTCACATGTATCAGCATGTGTCTTCTGGGTAGCAGAACAGAAGAGTGTGGGATGACAGCTCATTCTTCCTTCTTGTGGTAGTTGTTAAACTTACACCCTGATCACATTAAACCCTACTTTGAAATAGTTCGACTTACAGTGAACTCGCATGATTTCAAAGTCAGATGACATGCCGATTTCAGGTGCGATTTGTAAGACATCTGACACAGATGTCTATGCAAAGCGCACCAAAAGTAGTGCATGTACTACTTTGGAAATCGGTGCAACGCCGACCAAGTCGGAACTGCACTGATATGACTGCTCTAATTGTGGACAATAGGCTGCGATTTCGCATGCAATTTGCAAGTCACATGGCATGCAAATCGCACGCCAATTTGCATCCAGTGTGACCGGGGTCTAAGGCTTCGTGTGCATTATAGCATTTCATGAACACACAAAATTGCACAGCGCATACTCATGTTTTTGCGCACTGTCATGCCATATGCATAGGACAACCCATACCCTTCAATGACAAATGTAACAAAGTTGCTCCAGCGCCTTTTTTGAGCAGTGAGCTTCTTCTCCGAAAAGGTGAAGTTCCTCTGTTCCCCCCCCCCCCCTCTGTTATATATGACACATATTTTTTCCCCGGGGGGTGGGGAGCGGGATTCTCCTCCCCCCCTCCCTGCCCACAGTCCTCTGGTACACACAGGTCCCAGAAGGCTGTTGGACCATTCAGAAAACACAGTGCTGCTTGCACATGTGCACTGGGCAGCAGGCTGTAAAGCAACAAGCACTAACAGCTGGCTGCCCACAGTTAAAGTGTTACTAGACCCAGGACCCTGCATTCACTATATCTGGTCTCCCACAGTACACACAACATGGAAATGCAATTATTTTAGTAAATATAAACTGCTAAATACCTTTTCTCATCAGCAGTTAGAGCAGTCTTGTGACTTCTATCAGTGTTCAGCCAAGCACATGTTAAAGCTTGTAGGAGGAGTTTCATTTTGCTGTAGGACAGGGGTGTCAAACTTGTGGCCCTCCAGCTGTTGCGAAAATACCCATTATGCCTCTGCCTTTGGGAGTCATGCTTGTAACTTTCAATCTTGCAATGCCTCATGGGACTAGTTGGGAAACAGCTGGAGGGTCACCAGTTTGACACCCATGCTGTAGGAGGATGCAGAGCCCCTGACCTCTGTCTGGAGAGTGCATATGATCAGCACAGGGCTAATCAGCACTCTCCTAAGAAAAAAAAAATATCTCTAGCAAAACACACCAAACTGAGGGTGTGCAGAGTGACTCCACATGATATATCTTATCAGGAGATAAGAGGGGGACACTGGAAGAAGGGGAGGATCAGAGAAGTCATAAGCAAACAACATTTTTACACAACGCAGAGGATTAACCCCTTAGGTTCCACAGTGAGTATAACAAGCATCCTTTACTGTGTATACAGACTGATATTACTGTTGTGGGTTTAGTGACACTTTAAGATGCTGGTGCCAGGCGGTGAAGAAACCGGCTCAGGTAAGGACGGTGTTGGATCCCTGGACAGGTAAGTGGCTATTTATTACAAATCAGCAGGTACAGGTTTTATAGTTGCTGACTTTTAATTTTTACACAGGACACTGAAGAACCTCTTTAACCTCTTTGCCGTGTATGTCACACTTTTTTTGCAAGAAGAATGCATCTGTTTTGCCATTAACAATATATGGCACTACAAGTATGGTACACATTTTACATGCCTTTCGTAAAAACATGCTCACAATGCAGCCTAGTTAAATTCACAGACTGAATACATATACTGTATGTCAACACCTTTACCTTGAGGTTAAAAAAGTTTGCATATGTCTATATAGATTCTTTTTTGTTTGGTATATTTCAAATCACAAACACAGCTGCCAATGAGTGACAAGGATTTTATAGCAATTACTAGTTATCAGTATGTGCTAGTTATCAATTAGCACTTGGACATACCATCAAGCAACACATTTCCAAACACACCAAACAGCCAGCACCCAAATTACAGGTACATCAGTAAAGAAACAAAATCTTTTATTAATGTGTTAAGGGTAACAGTCTTGAAAATAATTGCAGCATATTCCAATGAACATTAAAATGGCTTGGCTCAGAGAAACAGTAGTTGTTAGTTCACTATCATCATCTCCAACTAAACACTGCAGACATAGATCCTCCACATAGGCATTTCTGTGACCTACTGTCATTAGAAGCTGCTTGTTGTAAGCCTCACAAAACTAGAAACTGTAGCAGGGATGCCAATGTGAAAACACCTGACACCAAGGGTGACTCACAAAGATACATAAGCTGGTGAAAGGAGGGCAAAACTTAAAGTGTTACTAAACCCACAAAAGTAAAATCAGTCTGTATATGCAGTAAAGCATGCTTGTTATACTCACTGTGGAACCTAAAGTGTTAATCCTCTGTATTGTGTAAAAAGGCTGTTTGATCCTGACTTCTGTGATCCTCCCCTTCTTCCACTGTCCCCCTTATCTCCTGATAAGACATAGCAGGTGGAGTCACTCTGCACATGCTCAGTTTGGTGTGTTTTGCTAGAGCGGGTTTTTTTTTCTTCTTGGGAGAGTGCATGTGATCAGCACAGAGCCAATCAGCACTGTCCAGACAGAGGTCAGGGGTCTTGCATCCTGCTAGAGTAAAATTAAACTCCTCCTACAAGCTTTAACATGTGCTCGGCTGGACACTGATAGAAGTCACAAGACTGCTCTAACTGCTGATGAGAAAAGGTATTTAGCAGTTTATATTTACTAAAATAATTGCACTTCCATGTTTTGTGTACTGTGGGAAACCAGATATAGTGAATGCAGGGTCCAGGGTTTAGTAACACTTTAAAGTAATGTAAAAGAATAGCACTGTTTGAATGGTTGTATTTCACCTGTTTCCTACTAACAGGTTTACATTTGGGGAAAAAATAGGGTATGCCTACAGTCCACAATGTTTGTTGTCAAAGGTTAACCATAGTGGGGGTGCCATAGTCATATCAGCAGTCATTACATAGAAGAATATAGGCTCAGTATTATAATGAAGGGGTTAAATTCTAGATCAGTCTTTCTCAACCTTTTTACATGATGAACCCTTAAAATAATTTTCAGGTCGAAGGAAGCCCCTGCAAAAAAGTGGCATTGGCCCAGGAACTATGCAGGTCCCATCAAATGGGAGGTAAATCAGCAAGAGCTTGAGAAAATCCTAGCATACTCTGGAGGAACCCTGGTTAAGGCTAGGTTCACACCTATGCAGTTTGCGTTTGAGCCATTTCTGTTTTGCGTTTTGTGTTTTTGCACCTGCAGTTTTTATGCGTTTTTGCTGCGTTTTTAAGGCATTTTGCATTATTTATTTATTTTTCTTGTTGCTAGGCAGATTTAAAACACAAAACGCATTAAAAACATGGCAAAAACCCATCAAAAATGCACTACATGCTTTTCTGCAGCATTTCCATTGTAGTCTATAGAACCAAAAATTCAACTTTTTTGCGTTCAAAAAAGTCCCTGACCCTTTCCAAAAAACGCACTGGGTATAAACACGGAGATGTGAACATGTCCCATAGAAAATATGTTAAATGGACTGTACTGCGTTTCTGCAAAACACTGCAGAAAATGCTTAGGTGTAAACCTAGGGTAAGAATAGATGTTCTACCATGCCAAAGCCACTTGTGGAATGAATGCTGATTCAGTTTAGTTTAGTTTAGTTTCAGTGCACTTATCCATCAGAGTGCTCCTCTACATCCTGATTATTTGAGAAGTAGGAACCACATGGCTCTATTCATCTATACTGTGCAGCTTACCAGTGTTCCGGCAAAGTCTACTTAGCAATACACCATAAAATATACTTTTTTTTATTTTTATACAGCAAGCTGGATACAGAGTCCATTCTTATACACTCACCGGCCACTTTATTAGGTACACCTGTTTAATTGCTTAGTATCACAAATTGCTAATCAGCCAATCACATGGCAATGCATTTAGGCATCTACATGTGGTGAAGACGACTTGCTGAAGTTCAAACCGAACGTCAGTATGGGGAAGAAAGGGGATTTAAATGGCTTTGAACGTGGCATGGTTGTTGGTGCCACAAAGGCTGGTCTGAGTATTCCACAAACTGCTGATCTACTGAGATTTTCACACACAACCATATCTAGGGTTTACAGGGAATGGTCCGAAAAAGAGAAAATAGCAGTGAGCGGCAGTTGTGTGGACGAAAATACCTTGCTGATTTCAGAGGTCAGAGGATAATGGGCAGACTGGTTGCTACGACATGCAGATGCTAGGGTCAGAATTTGGCGTAAACAACATGAAAGCATGGATCCATCCTGCCTTGTATCAACGATGCAAGTTGATGGTGGTGTAATGGTGTGGGGGATATTTTCTTGGCACTAGCAAGGTGTACCTAATAAAGTGTATGTGCTCCTACTATGGAGGCTCTGAAAATGATAGAGTTAGGACCACAGTATATACAGAGGTCCCTTGACGTGGGTACTGTAACGTATGCAAATGTGTGCAAATAAAACCCTCTGTTTTTAATGCAAACTGTTAGAGCCACTTTGGGTTTCTTTCTTTCTTTCTTTCTTTCTTTCTTTCTTTCTTCCTTTCTTCCTTTCTTCCTTTCTTCCTTTCTTCCTTTCTTCCTTTCTTCCTTCCTTTCCTTCCTTTCCTTCCTTCCTTCCTTCCTTTCTCTTTCCTTCTTTCTGTCTCCTGTACTTCTTTCTCTTTCTTTCGTAAAAAATAATAAAATATAAAATGATACAAAAATTAAGTAAAATTAAAACCTACCGATGCTAGTGGCAGAACTACCATGGTCGCAAAGGACGCTCTTGCGACCGGCCCTGGTGTTCCACCACTGGGCTCCGAGGAAAGTGTCCCTGGGCTTGGGGCTGCTCAGTCCAAAATGCCCGGGCCTATTTTTTGTCCCAGTCCGTGCCTGGGTTGTAATGCATTGTGGTGCATAGACTTGAATGCAGTGTCATTTGGTGGCATCTCAATCAAGTTAAAAAAGAAGAAAATTGCCAGGTCAGGTCAGAATTATAGAAGTATCCATTACTAGCTAAACGCTAGACAGACATACGAATTGTTTAATCCAGGTATTCATGCATGTGTATTTAGTCATTTATATTTCTTTCTCCTATTCATCGAATCATTTTCTGTATAATAAAAAAATAGTCTGTTATGATAATAGGTAAAGATGTGCACAGCGGAAAAATTTGTTTAATTTCATTCCGGATTTGTTCATTAAGTTAATAATTTAGTTTCATCATATTCATTATGTTAGAATGATTCTCTTCAGGATTTGTTTTATTTATTCGGATTCATTTTGTACATTCATTATTTTCAAATCAATTAGAAATTAGAATAGAATAGAACATTTGAATTTCAAACATTGGAAGATGGAAATATTAATTCTATTTTATTCTATTCTATCCTATTTTTTCTATTTCATTTTTTCTTTTATTTTATATTCTATTTTATTCTTTATTATCCTATTCTTTTCTATTCTATTCTTTAATATTCTGTTCTTTTATTTTCTATCCTTTTCTGTTTTATTCTATTGTATTCCTTTATTTTTTAATCTATTCTATTCTGTTATGTTTTATTCTATTCTTTGCTATTCCATTCTATAACTCAGCTCATCTTATTTTACTTTTAGTGCTGGTTGACATATGTGCGGTTTGGATGCGCTTTGAAAAGCATCCAATCCGCATGACATGTGAAATAACATTGCTTCCTATGGTGCCTGTTCACATACAGTATATCCAGTGCACTGGCGGTGCAGATTCAGTGCAGTTTTAAAAAGCGTCCTGTACGATTGTAGTGTGGTCTGGTTCAGGTGTGGATTAAAGACTGTTGACTTCTATGGGAACCGTTTCTAAACCGCATATGTGTGAACAGGAAAAAATCCTGACCTAATCCTGTCCTGAACCTGATTTAGACCTGACATGAACTGCAGAACAACTACTGTATCAATTAGCTGTGAAACCTGAGCTTCAATCCGCACCGCTTATGTCTGAATCAGCTCTTATACCCTACCATATTTACTGCATTATGCTTCCATTTCGAATTCTTTTTGGAATTCAAATTCGTTTTCCTTTTTTATATATTGTGTTTCCTGATAATTTATTTCAGATTCATTGTTATTCATTACTATTGTGATTTTGAAGTTCGAATGCATTCAAATCTCCAAACAACAAAACGAATCACACTTGTCCAATTACCGGTGCTTTTTTCTACAAATCTTCCATACAGTGAATTGTACACTCAGATTGCAACATGCAGTTATGTTTGTATTGCAGGCTTGAAGTCTATCCCTTGAACTCATTTTTATGTAAATTTTATGTCATTACAATGCAATCTTTTTTTTTCCAATAAACTGTGTTAAACTTTATTGAAAGTATGTTTGAACGGTTGTATGGGCTGACCTCATTCTGTCCTTACACAAAATTCTTTTCATCCTTTCTGTCCCTCTATTACAAAGACTACATTAAGACCTATCTGGCACTTAAAAAAAAGGTTAGTGACCTTTGTGGAAAGGTATTTGCATTCACTATTGTTCAGCCCTGTCTTGCCAAGTGTCACTGAATGTTTCTAATTTATGTCTCTATAGCAACCTCTTCATAGTGAACTATGGGACCTTTTCAGCACAGACAGAGTGCTGCTGGCACTACACAGTGCGGCTGGCCCAAGAAGTACCCAGCGCTGTTCTCTGTATACATTCAGTAAGTATTCCAATCACATGGGAAGCTGGACACCTCTTTTATTAGACGAATCAATGTCACCATTAACACTTGCTGATTGAAATAGTTATTGTGATTAGAAGTTCAATGATACAACGTGCAGTATTTGTTCCAGTTTGAAAGATGAACAAAGAGGTAGTATTCCTTTAACAAGAGCATGTTTACTAATATAAAAAAATCTGTTTGTAAAATTCAGTAGATGGTTTTCCTTTACATGCAAAACCATTTTACTGTTTTGCAGAAGACATGCAATGAATGGAATTATGTATCTTATTATTATGTACTGTATATATTTATATAGATAAATAGAAATAGTATATTTATATTATTATTATTATTATTATACAGAATTTATATAGCACCAACAGTTTGCTCAGCGCTTTACAGTATAACGGGAGACAATACAAAAACAATACAGTTCAATACAAGAGGGTTAGGAGGGCCCTGCTCCTTGGAGTTCATAATCTAAGAATGTAATGTAATCTAATATTTATTATTATTATATTTTTTATGAAAAAGGATTTGAGTGACAATGTAAGTTGGACATCTCTTTCACTAGATGAATCAATGCTTTGACTATTAACACTTGCTGACTGCAGTATTTATCTCTGTTTGAAATATAATGAAAGGGGTAGAGTTCTTTTTAAAGGAATACATTTTAGTAATGAAAAAAAATGCTATCTGTAAAATTCAATAGATATAGTCAAATATTTTCCATTACATGATGAAATACAATTCATCAGAATAACATACAAATTAATGGCATTATGTATATTTAACTAAAGTGTTTTTTTAACAGTAGAAAAAAAAATATATATAACAATTGTGCGCTGCCAAATGAGACAATATTATCATATATTATGTATGTACTGTATATATTTATATAGATAGATAGAAATAGTATATTATTATTATTATTATTATTATTATTATTATTATACAGGGTTTATATAGCACCAACAGTTTTCTCAGCGCTTTACAATATAACAGGAGACAATACAGCAACAATACAATTCAATACAAGAGGGTTAGGAGGGCCCTGCTCCTTGGAGCTTGCAATCTAAGAATGTAATGTAATCTAATATTTATTATTATTATTATTATATTTTTTATGAAAAAGGATTTGAGTGACAATGTAAGTTGGACATAGCTTTCACTAGATGACTCAATGCTTTGACTATTAACACTTGCTGACTGCAGTATTTATCTCTGTTTGAAATATAATGAAAGGGGTAGAGTTCTTTTTAAAGAAATACATTTTAGTAATGAAAAAATATGCTATCTGTAAAATTCAATATATATAGTCAAATATTTTCCTTTACATGATGAAATACAATTCAGCGGAATAACATACAAATTAATAGCATTATGTATATTTAACTAAAGTGTTTTTTTAACAGTAGAAAAAAATATATATATAACAATTGTGCGCTGCCAAATGAGACAATATTATCATATATTATGTATGCACTGTATATATTTATATAGATAGATAGAAATAGTATATTATTATACAGGATTTATATAGCGCCAACAGTTTGCTCAGCGCTTTACAATATAAGGGGAGACAATACAGCAACAATACAATTCAATACAAGAGGTTTAGGAGGGCCCTGCTCCTTGGGGCTTACAATCTAAGAATATATATATATATATATATATATATATATATATATATATATATATATATATATATATAAATATTATTATTATAATTTTTATTTATGGGAAAAGGATTTGAGTGACAAATGTAAGCTGGACATCTCTTTCACTAGATGAATCAATGCTTTGACTATTAACAATTGCTGATTGCAGTATTTATCTGTTTGAAATATGATGAAAGGGGTAGAGTTCTTTTAAAAGGAATACATTTTAGTAATTAAAAAATATGCTATCTGTAAAATTCAATAGATATAGCCAAATATTTTTTTTTTTACATGATGAAATACAATTTAGCAGAATAACATACAAATTAATGGCATTATGTATATTTAATTAAAGTGTATATTTAACATTAGGAAAAATATATATATAACAATTGTGCATTGCCAAATGAGACAATAGATAAACTCAAATAAATAAGCTGCTGCAAACACGTGGAATGTGTGCTCATCACATAAAAAACGTATAAAATAGTGTATAGTGTTGGGCTGCTCAAAAAAACATAAAATCATGAAGACCAAAAACACAAGTATAACTAAAACCTGAAAGTCCAAAGAAATAAAAAGTCCAAAGGAATAAGCAGAAATTACTCTTCAACAAATCTTGGTGGAAAAGACCATATATCTACTGGAGAGTAAGCCCGCAATCCCGGTACTGTAAGACTTTAAGAGGTATGCACCACCACGGTGAACATATGGTACAGATGGACCCTCACCTTCATGTATGGACCCGTACGAGAAACAGGTCAATCAGGCATCTCCCCTCCTAATGAGTGTAAAGTAATGATTTCTCTTCTGTGAATAATACTCCCCTCACATATAGCCTATGTAGCCTCCAACAAGCCCTCTGAGCGATAAGGCTGGCTTTGTAAGTGAAACCATATAAAGCAACCATAATGCAGCACGTATGTAAAAACTCATAAAAGTTTATTGAAATACACTCACATGGTGACAGTACAATAACCGCAGTGTGTAAGTAGTAGTAAAGCTGAAAACAGTGTCTCCTGCTATATTGACGCTGTTCCGGCTCGGACGTCACCTGGCTCCTCCCCAGGCGTATCGTCACGCATCATGTGACTTCATCAGGGGTTCACCTGGATTTGTTGAAGTCGTTTCTTCTTATACCTTTGGACTTTTTATTTCTTTGGGCTTTCACATTTTAGTTATACTTAGGTGGTTGTTCTTTAAAGTGTAGTTCCACCCAAAAGTGGAAGCTCTGCTTGTTTGCCTCCTCCCCCCCCCCTCCACTGCCATATTTGGCACCTTTTGGGGGGGAGCAGACACTTGTTTTTGACAGGTACCTGCTCCCACTTTCGGCTCAGTTCACCGCGGCAAAGTGAGCTGGAAGTTCAGCCCCCTCCTTCCTCCCGCAGTCTTCTGGGAACCTTCACAGGTCCCAGAAGACTGCTGAACCAATTAGGATGCACAGCGTGACTCGTGCATGTGCAGTGGGCACCCGGCTGTGAAGCCGCATGTTGTCACAGCCTGGTGCCCACAGTTGAGATGCTGGCGCCGTGGAAAGGAGATGGAAAGAAGGGATGGCACTGGTGAGCACATTGCTGGACTCTGGGACAGGTAAGTGTGTGTTTATTAAAAGTCAGCAGCTACAGTTTTTGTAGCTGCTGACTTTTAATAAACACAACAACAGCTGGAACTCCACTTTAATGCTATACTTTTCCAGGTAGATAAAAAAATTGTATTCCTTTAAAAATAACTAAAACATATTTTTACGTTTAACTAGTTAAAAGTAGAACTATAGGTGAAACTTTTTTTTTTGGATAGAGTAAGGGAGGGTTATAATCCATGTCAGCATTTTGTTTGCCATCTGTGTCTAATTGGGGAGATTTCCCTTCACTTCCTGCCCCATAGTCAAAACAGGAAGTGAGCGGAAGTTCCTCCAAAGTGAGGGAATCCCAGATTGTCACCAGAACTAATATCCCCACTGGAAGATTTCCCCTCTATTATTGTTCTGGGGACAACCCAAAATGTGGTGTTCTAATCCCTCTCACCTCTATCTAAAACTAAAAAAAAAAAATGTTGCCTTATGTTATACTTTAAGTACCTGAATCTGCGATAAGAGCATTTCCAGTGGTCGGACTGCATGATTTTGTCACTTAGAGACTCCCTACATGACAAAAATATCATTATATCATCATTGAATCAAGTGTGCCTCTGGCAGTGACTGCAATATATGGGCCCCTTGAATTACAAAAGTTCTCTAATGCAGAGAAATATGAATATAATTATTTGGAATGCTTATGGACAAATTCTATTTCACATCAGCAACGTGATAGTTACAGATTTCTGCTCAGCTACATGAGAAAAGCTACAATACTGTCATTAAGTTGTAAGTGTGTTAATTGTAGAAAGACAGTGATATTACATAAACATTATACTCACAAGTGCACAATTAGACAGTTAGGCTTCGTTCATACAGGGCATATAGTGGATTCCCACAGCTAAGATCACATATACAAGTCACAGCCAAAAACATTGGCACCCCTGCATTTCTGTCAGATAATGCACCACTTCACCAAGAAAATTGTTTCAATTACAAATGTTTAGGCATTCTCATGTTTATTTCTTTTGTTTGTATTGGTATGACACAAAAAGTGGAGCATGAAAAAGCCAAATTTGACACATTCCACTCAAAACCCCCAAAATGGACTGGACAAAATTATTGGCACCTTCTTAAAATTTTAAGAAATACCGTAATTGCGATCCAAGTTTGTGATGCTCCTGTAATTTGTAAAAAAAAATTACCTGTATCAATTACCAGGTGCTGACAATATAGAAATCAAACCTGCAACCAGTTCAAATGGTGAAAATTTTGACTCAACCTTTCTTTTGTGTGTCTCTGTGTTCTACATGGATCATGGAGAAGGGAAAGAGCAGCAAGGAACTGTCTGAGGATTTGAGAACTAAAATTGTGGAAAAGCATGGACAATCTCAAGGTTACCAGTCCATCTCCAGAAAAATGTTCCTGTGTCCACTGTGTACAACATTGTCAAGAAGTTTACAGCCCATGGCACTGTAGCTAATCTCCCAGGATGTGGAGGAAAGAGAAAAATTGATTAAAGATTGCAAGGAAGGATTGTTTGAATGGTGGCTAAAGAACCTCGGTCAATTTTTAGACAAATTCAAGCTGACCTTTCGGCACAGAGTACAACTCTGTCAGCTCGCACTATACTCAATCTGAATGAAAAGGGACGCTATGGTAGGAGACCCAGAAGGACCCCACTGCTGACGCAGAAATTAAAAAAAAAACTAGATTGGAGTTTGCCAAAACTTACCTGAGGAAGCCAAAATCCTTTTGGGAGAATGTGCTGCGGACAGACGAAACAATATTACAGATTTTTGGTAAAGCCTATCATTCTACTGTTTTTAGAAAAATAAATGAGGCCTTTAAAAAAGAATACAGTCCCTACAGTCAAACATAGTGGAGGTTCACTGATGTTTTGGGGTTGCTTTGCTGCTTCAGGCACTGGATGTCTTGACCATGTGCATGGCATTATGAAATCTGAAGACGACCAAAGAATTCTGGGGTGCAATGTAGGGCCCAGTGTCAGAAAGTTGGGTTTCCGTCAGAGGTCATGGGTCTTACAGCAGGACAATGATCCAAAGCACATGTCATGAAGCACCCAGAAATGGTTTAAGACAAAGAGCTGAAGAATACTGAACTGGCCAGCAATGAGTTCAGATCTAAATCCCTTGGAACACCTATAGAGAGATCTTAAAACAGTAGTTGAGAAAAGTAACCCTTCCAGTCTGAGAGACCTGGAGCAGTCGGCAAAAGAAGAGTAGTGCAAAATTCCAGTAGAGAGGCGTAAGAAACTCTTTGATGGTTACAGGAAGTGATTGATTTCAGTTATTTTTTTCCAAGGGGCGTACTACCAAATTACCACTTACCCTCCAGAGGATTTACCCCCCTTCCTGACCAAGCCATTTTTTGTGATATGGTGCTACATTACTTTAACTGACAATTGTGCAGTCATGCAATGTTGTACGTAAATGAAATGTATGTCCTTTTGTTCCCACAAATAGAACTTTCTTTCGGTGGTATTTGATCACCTCTGCATTTTTAATTTTTTTGCGCTATAAACAAAAAAAGACCAACAATTTTGAAAAAGAAACCAATATTTTTGCTATTAAACACATCCAGCAAAAAAATGTCTTCATAAATTTAGGCTAAAATGTATTCTGCTACATGTTTTTTCTAAAAAAAAATCCCAATACATGTAAATTAATTGGTTTACATGAAAGTTATAGCATCTACAAATGGCGGTATATATAGTGGAATTTATATTTGTATTTTTTTATACTAGTACTCAGCGACTTATAGCAGGACTGCAGCGGGCATTCTGACACTGGCTGGGAACTGACTAACTGCCACTGACATCCCAATGACACTAATAGAGTGATCAGTGTGGCAGGCGTACACCCAGAGATGGACGCGGTTCAACCATTTTGGCCTCAACCTCCATCTTGGCAAAGGGGTTAACCATCCTGACAAACATATTTCCCCCTCATTCTCCCCCTTCCCTCTCTGAGAGGCACAGTGACATTTGGCCACTGTGTATGTGTGTGTTAGGAGTGTCACAGGAGGCCAGAGCCCAGCAGGGGGCTAGGAGCTATAAAATCCCCAAGGGAGCTGGGGCCTCGCTGTCCAAAGAACCTGTGCCATTTAACACCTCGTAAAAAGATAACGCAGCCTTCCCAGGAGTTCAAAAGACATTGAACCAGATAACCTTTTTAAAAATCAATTTTTCCCCTATATCTCCTATCTTGGAATACGAGAGACTTACATAAAAACCAGGCATATCGTCAGATTGGCCAAGAGGAGACGAACATTTTGATAGGTCACTCTCTGTGGTTGGAATACATAGGAAAGCAGAAAAGTAGATTGCGTGAACCATTCAGTGTAGAATTTCATATTTAATATCTAATCAATCCTCAGATGTGTCCGCATAATAATCTACTCGCGGGTGGAGTGTCACTTATGCATATGGAAAGTTATGAGCCAAAGCATGAACTACAAATTGGGTTGTCAGGCCTAAGAAGTTGAAGTTGAAGTTGAAGAAGTCTCCCATTTTACCCACCTGGGGAGACCCGTACCCTTTCGCTCTGAAACTTGATCTGCAAACCCAAGGCTGATTGGCAAGCACTTTAACCCTTTAACCTCCTTCTGTTACCTCTTTGCTGTGCTGTTGTTCTTTGTATATATATATGTTACATCTTTTTTCTGTAAATATTTTTATTGCACCTTTTTTGACCTTTTAGTAATAAATCTTTGATTCTGAAAGTGTGGAACTGTATCTATAGCTCTTAATTGCAATTTACGAATTCCTGCCTCTAAAAAGAGCGCTACTGTGTTTGTTTAACCCTCTGTATAACCGGCCTGCGGTGACCGTGTTATACAGACGATTATCTCAACCATTATAGTGTTATAGCTGATATTGCCGAGTTTCCTCTTTCTCTGTACAAAAAGGAGGTGGTGGCAGTGTGAAGGGTTAATTGCGTAATTAACCTGACCCAGTAACAATCGCTCAGGCTGCCGGTACATAGATTGTGGTCCAATTAGCTGGAAAATCGTTGTACAGGGTGCAGCTGGGTGTGGCATTGTTACGCACGTGACATCACGGTTTCAGATTGGCCAGTCCTTCGGTCACGAGTTTAGTGAGAAGGTCAGGGGTCTGACGCCGCGTTCGTCACATATTTGTGACAGCGATCGTGGGATCGTCACATATTGGTGGCAGCAATCTTGCTTCCATCACAATCAGTGCTAATAAAAATCACTGACATTGTACTAATGGCATTGGGCGGGAAGGGGTTAACATCTGGGGCGATCAAAGGGTTAACTGTGTGCTGTTTTACATGATGTGCTGTGTGTCTTTTACTAGGAAGACATACTGCTGTGTATTACTCTGCTGTGCAGAGAAATACACAGCAGCATATCCTTACTGGCAGGAGAGAGACTTGTGTTGTTTGCACACAGGTCTCTCCCCTGTCAGTTCCACATGGCAATTGCTGGGTGCTGGCGGGGAATCTCCAGCTGAGACCCAGTGATTGACACCCGTAGCCGCCAATGGCGGCGTGGGTAGGGAGGCGCGTGCACACCCCCTACCCGGAAATGAAAATCACGTATATATACGTGACTTTGGGCAGCCTTGCCGCCTTGTAGCAGTAGTACTACTATAGGGTGGCAGGAAAACGTTTAAATTGAGGGTGCCAATAATTCTGTTCAGTTCATATTTGGAGTTTTGTGTGGAATGTGTCAGGTTTGGCTTTTTGTTCCTCCTTTTTGTGGCATACCAATACAAACAAAAGAAATAAACATGAGAATGCTTAAACATTTGTAATTGCAACAATTTTCTGGGTGAAGTGGTGCATTATCTGACAGCAATGCAGAGGTGCCAATATTTTTGGCCATAACTGCAGACAGCTGTGGCTAGGAAGCCTGTATAAAGCAATGACAGGCGGACAGGAGCTGTGTGTGTTTGTTTGCATGTATTTTCATATCCAGCATTTAGGGATAGATGAGCGACTCTGAATGCAGAAAGATTGGATCCAGGGATAGATATCTGTTCCTACCTGCAGGTAACCACTAGATGTGTGTATACATGCAAACAGCCATGGCTCCTGTTAGCCTGTCATTGCTTTCTACAGGCTTCCTGGCCACAGCAATCCCCATACACCTGAGATCCCAGCCACACAAATCCACTGATTCTTGCTGCAGGAATCTGCTTTATGATCCTATTGGACTGTGTATATGTAGCCCTAGAGGTGGGTATGACAGTCACACATGACACAATTTGCACCAGCTCTGCCGCTTGTCTGATACAATGAGGTTGATTCAATAGTACAGCATGTTCACTTTACATTGAGCAAACAAGTGACAGCTGGCTCATTCAGTGTGGCATTTACAAGAAGCACTGGATGATCTCACAAGACTGTTGAACAGAGATCTGATCCTCTGTCGCCTACATCTGCACCATTTCCCCAGAGAATGTTAGACAGTGCTGTGATCATTTGATAATTGTGCATGTTTTACCAAATCTGTCAGTGTCCAGATTCATGTGATAAAGCAGTGTTGAATTAATCTATGTAGGGGCCATGTCAGCGGTGACAACTAAATGCAACATGAAGTTGAAGTATAGCTAATTGCAAAACATTTTTTTTTTTTATAGAGTGGACTAGAGAGAGGGGGACTAGAACACCTGTCAGGTTTTTATTCCTGTCTGTGAACCCCATTAGGGAGATTCACCCTCTTTAATTGTACTGTTTACCATTATCGCTGAAAGTGAAAGAGTCTCACATTTTGGGTTGTCACCATCACAGGAATAGGGGGGAAATCTTTCTATGGGGACACTAATTTGGTGATACTGGTGACACCTCAGGATTCCCTCACTTTGGAGGGATTTTCTCTCACTTTCTGTTTCAGCTATGGGACATGAAGTTTAGGGAAATTTCCCCAATGGAACAAAAATGGAAAAAAAGAAGAAAATTGACAGGAGTTTTCACACTCACTCTATCCCTTACTCTATATAAAATAATTAAAAACGTTTTGACTTTAGTTCTAACTCAGGAATCTTAATAAAATTACTGTTTTTTCACTCTTGATTACTGGAAATTAATAGAATAGGGTTCAGCTTGTTTAACCACTTCCCCCCAACCTGGCGCATATAAGTGGCGTCTTGGCGAGTGGGCTTTAACGCTGAGTGGCTGCATATATACGTCTATTGGTAGGCACTTTACTGTGCTGAAGGTGCGCTCCCTGCGTGCTCTTAGCACAGTAATGAACGGTAACCAGAATGCTCTCAATGCAAATTTGCGATGACTGCCAATCACAGTAGTTACATGATGCTTGCCTCCACCTCCGGCAATTAGATCCACTTAAAGGGCCAGGAGACGGTGGCAGGAAGCCCTACAAAACAAAGGTCTACATTCACATTTGGTATAATTGCTTTAATGGGCATGCACATGACATGGTGATCAGATGTTTGGCAACAATACAATTTTAGTGTTTCTGCTGATGTTTAAAGCTGACCATACATTCAAATTAGCAATCTTGGTACAATCTCCTTTCTTTAGATGTACTGAAACTGTGTCATACGTAGGCCCCCCAAACAATCCATTTTGTTTGGGACTAGTCAGGTTGCGCCGTACACAAGCTAAAAGAAACTAGTATTGAGGCAAATAAAAAAAAGCCATCCCTACTGCCCTTTCTTTTTGAAAGTGTCTGTTGCCATGCTGATCCACTGACCCACAACAAGTGACGACGCCCTGGCTTTCTTTGCTCAATGCTTATTCCAGGTCAGTGACCAAGAAAGTTTTTAAAGCAGAAGTAAAGTAAGCAAAAATTGACAGGTAGGCTTTTTATGACAGAATTTTGGGGGTAATTTACTAAAACTAGAGAGTGCAAAATATGGTGCAGCTCTACATAGAAACCAATCAGATTCCAGGTTTTATTGTCAAAGCTTAATTGAACAAGCTGAGGTTAGAAGATGATTGGCTACCATGCACAGCTACACCAAATTTTGCATGCTCTAGTGTTAGTAAATCAATCCCCGTATGTCTCTTCTGTCATAATTGCTTTTCCCTGCCTGTCAGTGTCTGTGTACTCTGAGCCACACATGCGCAGCTTGGTTTATAGTCTCAGGGCAGTTCTGTGCTGAGATGAAGAAACCCACGTGTTCATGAACACGAGTTATATCCTTCGGGCCTAGGAGGCCAAAAGATGCTGAACCCAGAAGAAGACCAAAAAACGAACAGCATAGGGTAGAAGAAGTAACATTAGAGACATTGTAGCACTAGGGAGATTACTTGAATGATAAGTCAGTCATAATGTGCTAACATACTGTGCATACTAGTAATAGTATGGCAAACAGCTCCTGGAGGCTCAGCATTTTCCTTTTGTTGTGATGGATAACTTCCACTTTAAGCCGGAGACAGCCAGACAGCTAGCATTTTTAGAAGAATAATAACAGCCAGCATAATTCTCTTACAACAGGTTTCCTTTAATGGACGTAATAATATAACATATTAATAAGAAAACTGATATTATACAAATATACCCAGTATCCATAAATTGTATAATTTTGTTTGGCTACATTCAAAACCTTATATTAAAAAGTGGATTTGCGTAAACTGAAAACTATTGAAGTCATTTTGTGCTTCCTAGATGTACAAATCTTTAGATTCAGTTATTAAGCAATCCCAAGGCAGTAATCAGTAGAGTAATTATTCCCATGATGAGCAATTAAAAGGGTTTTTAATAACTATGGAACATGTATCATTACACCATATGGGCCATTTCTTCTATCTAGTCAGTTTGAAATTACATATTCCCTGTAGCAAAAAAAAAAAAAGTGTGTTTCTGTGCTGATGCCTTATAGATTGATAAGGGCTTCACAGCAGCTAAATGGTTAGCACTTCTGCCTGGCAGTACTAGGGTCATCAGTTCAAATCCCAACCACAGCACCACCTGCCTAAAGTTTGCATGTTCTCCCTGTGCCTGCATTGTTTTCCTCCCATACTCCAAAGACATGCTGGTAGGTTAATTGGCCCTAGTATGTGTATGAATGTAAGTTAGAGACCTTAGATTGTACACTCCTTGAGGGTTAGGGACCAGGGGCGGACTGACCATTTAGCCACTCGGGCACTGCCCGAGGGCCCAGGGTCAGTAGGGGGCCCCATGAGATGCCCCTGGTAATTTTCATAGGCTTTTTTGGGTGTGGGCGAGATCACGGGGGCCCCATAATCCCCTATTGCCCGGGGGCCCCATGAGTTGTCAGTCCGCCCCTGTTAGGGACTGATGTGAATGTACAATATATATATGTAAAGCTCTGAATAAATTGACGGCGCTATATAAGTACCAATAATAATAATAATAAGGACCTAGTTGCAGTGCAGTCTTATTGACCACCTCTCAAACTCTGCAGGATTGTTTTCATCTAAAAATTAGAAGTCTGGTGGTTATGGACATTTGTTCTTTCAACAATTATTCACAGGACTATATGAAAGAACAATACAACAATGGTTTATGTATGGCATGTGCAAAAATGAATGTATAATTTGATATGCATATATAGATATATAACCAATCATGTCTACTACAACCCCACTGGTTGATCAACATATAATGGATATAAAAATATACATCTAATTTCTAAAAATGAAGTACTGTATATTAAATTTGAATAAGCTGTTCTTTCACTGAATTCATAAGCAATGAAAGAAACCTGTTTAATACATCTGGAAATCCCCAAGTATGACATTTTGTAAAGGCATTTAAACTATATTAGCTGACAATGATGGCATTGTCAAATTCTTTGACCTACAATTTTTCTGAATTTCATATGAACAGTCAACAAAAATCTAACCATGCATATGGTCAGCTTAAGAGTCACACAAAGATTGTGTAATGTTTACACCCCGGTCACATCAAACCCTACTTTGAAATCGTACGACTTACAGTGAAGTCACACGATTTCAAAGTTGGATGACATGCCAATTTCAGGTGCGATTTGCAAGACATCTGATGCAAATTGTACTAAAAGTAGTGCATGTACTACTTTAGAAATCGATGCGGCTCCATCCAATTCGGAACCACATTGATATGACTGGTCTAATTGTGGACAATAGGCTGTGATTTAGCATGTGATTTGCAAGTAGCATGGCATGCAAATCGCATGCCAATTTGCATCCAGTGTGACTGGGGAGTTAGATATGCGAATAAGCACTTGTAAATTAAATGGCTTTGGTTTTACAGGAGCTAAATATGGAAGAACTGGAGTCTCATCATCATCTTCATGAACAACCAAATTACAAGGTGACTTTTCAGCTTCCTGCAGTAATAACGGACACTCCACATAGGGAACCATTCATACAAATATCTCCCATGCCTGACAATACAATATTGGCATTAGGACAAGATGGTCTTCTCTCAGTTTGGACATCAGATCTTAAACTGAAGAAGAGTCGTTATATTCTGGTGAGTATTTTATTCCTGATATACATGATATTCCTTGTAAGAATATGCAGAGGTGTCATTACCAGTTTAAAGCCACATGTTTTTGGCTCTTAAAAGTGTACGGAAGGATTAAAACCCCTATAACTCGTGTGTCAAACTGGCAGCCCTCCAGCTGTTGCCAAACTACAAGTCCTATGAGGCATTGCAAGATTGACAGTTACAAGCATGACTCCCAAAGGCAGAGGCATGATGGGACTTGTAGTTTCGCAACAGCTGGCGGTCCGCCAGTTTGACACCCCTACAATCAGGTTGTTTTTTCCTACCTGTGTCCCACTGGGAAGATTTTCCTTTACTTTCTGTCCTTAAGCAAAAATTAGAAATGAGAGGGTATCTCTCCAAAACAAGACGAATTCCAATCTTAGAATAGGCTTGAATTTTGACTTTTTCCTAACTTTTTTTCTGGTGACAATATTTTGGATTTCCCATTACAGACAGCAATAAAAACCTGACATAGAGGGGAATTTATCAAAGCTGTAGGAGCTGTGCTTGGCAACCGATCAGTTTTTATCATAAGCTGATTTGGTTAAGCTTTGAAAATTGATTGGGTGCTATGCACAGCTACTCAAGATTCTGCCTGCTCCAGTCCTAGTACATTCCCCTAATAGGGTCTAATCCTTCAGCACTATCCAAAACTAGAAAAAAGTCTTTCATATCCTTTAAGGCTAGGTTCACACCTATGCAGTTTGCATTTGAGCCATTTCTGCATTGCATTTTTGCACCTGCATTTTTTATGCGTTTTGAGGGTTTTGTTTTTACATTTTTCTTGTTGCTAGGCACATTTAAAATGCAAAATGCATCAAAAATGCATTACATGCTTTTCTGCAGCGTTTTCATTGAAGTATATAGAACCAAAAACACATCTTTTAGCGTTCAAAATTGTCTATGACCCTTTCCGAAAAATGCTCCGGATGAAAACGTGGAGATATGAACATGTACCATAGGAAATCCTGCTAAATGGACTGTACTGTGTTTCTGCAAAATGCACAACACTGCGGAAAATGCTTAGGTGTGAACCTAGGGCTAAGCAGTGAATGCGACTTTCACTAAAAATTCACCAATCAATGAATCGTTTAAAACACACACCAGAAATATTCACCTGCAACTAATGCTTGGTGAATGTCAGATTCCCTACTTAATAAGCACACCCCTATATATAGTATACATACCAAATAGTATGAGTTTAAAGGAGAAGGGGGATAATTATCTCTATATGTAGGACTGTACAATACACTGTATAGTGGAGTAAGATAACCCACAGAAACCAATCACTGATCTATTAGCTGCTTTTAACTGATAAGTTAATTTCTGATTGTCTTCAGCTTTGATTTACATTTAAAGCCAAACTCTATCCAAAATGTTTTATTTAGTTTTGGAAAGATTAGAGACTCTAGTGAGTGGTTGTCAACTTATGAGCTAAAGAGGGCCTCAAATGTAACCCCTGACATTATCCAAGGGTCGCACATAATGTTAATTGTATGCAATGCTCCAGAGGATTGTCAGAAACTGCAGACCTAATAAAGGAACTGAGGGTCAGAGAGTGTGGCCATGTTAGATTGTTGGCTGGGAAGGGTTAGAGACTTTAATCATTGGTTGTCAACTTATAAGCTAAAGAGGGCATCAAATTCGACCCCTAACTTCACCAAAGGGTTGCACACAGGGCTGCTGTTAGAAACAATGAGGCCCCATACAGCCAACCTGACAGGGACCCCTCAAAAAAAAAGGAAAGTAAGGGGCTGGTAAATGTGACATATTTACCAGACCCGTCCCTCAGTCTCCATCCTGAAGGAACCTTTTGTATGACTGCAGTTGCCAGTGGAAAGGAGAGGAGGGAAGCCAGCAGCACTGCAGGGGTGGGGACACACAGGGGCCCTGGGCAACAAAGGGAAACATATGGTGCACAGGGAGGGTGATGGATGCGGCAAGGGGGGGTAAATTACTGGAATCAATCCCATGTATGGCTCTCTCTGAAACAGACGAAAGCCAGCAGGAGGGAGAGGAGAAGAAGCCAGCTTTCAGCTGCTGCAGAGAGCCATACAGGGGATCGGTTCCAGTAATTGCCCCCCCCCCTCCCCTGCCGTGCCAGTCACCCTCCCTGCCCATAAATCTGATTCATCCAGCTGCCTGGGCCCCCCTGCTGGCATACAGGAGGACTGGTGGTACCCCCTTTTCCATGGCCCTGGTTGCACATAATGTTATTTATGTGCAATGTTTGAGAGGACTGTCAGAAACTGCAGATCTTATAAAGGGAATGAGGATCAGAGATTGTGGACATATTAGATTGTAACTGGAGACATGCTGCAGAAGACCATACAAAACTGGGAACATGTTACATGAGGTTAGTAGAGATCAGCACTATTACCCTATTCAATGATGCACACCAGAGGCTTGATGAAAAAATGAATAATGTTTATTGGTCCATAAACGACACAAAACATACAGCACCAGGACAATGCTAGATGTTAACGTGTTTCTCATGGTCATGTCCTTAGTCGTTATGACTAAACCTTTCTTCTTTTCCACGTGAGTGTGGTGGCAAGCTAGGGTCTGCACTTGTGTTGGGTTTGATATTGACTGTTTTATCTGAGCAGTATTCCTTTTCTCTATTGGACCCTAATCAATGTTCTTACTACAGATTGCTAAGGTCCGAGGGCCACACATCATATACCAAAGGGCCACATGCAGCCACTTTTACCTTCCTGTCCTGGTAACAACAATTCCCCTATTTTTTGAAAGTTTCCCTATTTTTGCACAGGTTTCCCAATGACAGGAAGTGAAGGGAAATCTTCCCAATATGGGCAAATAAAAGCCTAAAAGGAATTTTGAATTTTTTGCAACCCAACCAAAACAAATCAGAAATATTTTGGCTAGAGTTGGGCTTTAAATAGGACCCTTTGTGTTTAGTGAATGCTCAGTGCATCTGTTTGTTTAGTTCTTCTAACAAAGAAAGAATTCAGATTGGGATCAAATGACACGGCAGTTTATCTTGTAGTACAAGCTTTAGTTGCTGATGTTTATTAATGGCCCACTATGAGGCAATTGTTGCATTAATGATCACCTTTGAGCGTCTAATTGTTCTTGTAACCATATTGTAATAATAGGCAGAGAGCAGACAGCTTGCTGTCAGTAATCAGCACTTATTAGAGGAGTCTTCTATTGGAAGGTATAGCTACCTATACAAACACTAAACAATATCCTCAGCTGAATTCTGACATCATTAATCATTGACCAGTTTTTAAAACTGTCAAACAGACCCATTCTCTAAAGCAGGGGTCTGCAAACTTTCTAAACAAAGGGCCAAGTTTACTGTTCTTTAGACTTTAGGGGGCTGGAGTGTGGCCAGCGGAAGCAGAAAATGTCTCGACATCAATGGGGGTAAACACCCACATGGAAGAAAAATATATTTTAAATATATTTTAAAAATATTCTTCCCAAATATATTGCCACATATTTGAAATACTACAATTTTGGTCGTACTCAATATATTAAAAAAAAAAAAAAAAAATATATATATATATATATATATATATATATATATATTGTATGTTGAAATGCATTTTTATTACGAAATATATGAAAAATATTTTTAAAAATACATTTTCAAATGTACTGTATATCTTTAAAAATACATTTAATGTACATTTTTGGAATGCATTTACAAATATATGTACAAATATATCTTAAAATAACTTTTTTATATGTTAACAAAAATCTGAAGAATATATTTAAAAAATATATATTTTTAAAATATTTTTTATATATTTTGTAATATATAAAAACCGCATGTCAACATGCAGTGTGTATATGTGTGTGTATATATATATATATATATATATATATATATATATATATATATATATATATTGAATACGGCCAAAATTGTAGTATTTCAAATATATATCAATATATTTGGGAAGAATGATTTTTAAAATATATTTCAAATATATTTATTTTCCATGTGGGCCATGCTCCATCTTTGGTATTAGTTGGAGTAGTGTGCCTTCGTAGGTAGGAGTGGGAGGAATAGTGCCCCATTGTTGGTGTCAGTGGGAATAACAATTCCCCAGTGTTTGTGGCAGTGGGAGGATTCTTGCCTCATTCTTGGTGTTAGTGGGAGGAATTGAACCCCAAGGGCCAAAAAAAAGGCAAACACAGTCAGAGTTTGGAGACCACTGGTTCAAAGGTAAATTGTCCCTGAAGTATAGTTAAAGGCAAAACTATTTTTTTTTGTTTTGGTTACATTACAAAACGAATTAGAACACCTGTCATTTTGTATTGCTGTTGTGTCCCTGTTAGGGAGATTCACCCTCTCTATATGTCCTGTGTACCATTATCAATGAGAGCTAAATTTTGAGTTGTCACAAAACTAGGTCTAGAGGGGAAATCTTCCAATAGGGATGCTAGATTTGGTAATCCTGGTGACAACTAGGGATTTCCTTTCACTTCCTGTTTAGCTATGGGCAGGAAGTGACGGGAAATGGGTGGCAAAAAAATACATATTGGTATTTCCATTTAGAGACAATACAATGCATGTACAAAGAAAACATAACAAGATTTTTTCTATAATTACATTTGTTTTAGGATGAGAACAAACAACAAAACCGGAAAATAAAATGGATTTCAGATTTTGCATTGATGCCCCATTATAACAAGATAATTATTGGAACATGGTAAGACATAGGAATCTGCGGAGCTGTTTTGGGAAAGTTACATTGTACAGTACAGTTACATTGTATAAAGCACGGCAACTATTGTTTTTTTAGTTTTCTGCCAAACAGAATTTGGAGTGTCCTACAAATATGTGCTCCAAGTATCTTTTGGCTGTGTCCATGTTTGTATAAAGTTGAACTCCAGGAATACATTTAAATACACCAATGAAATACATATGGCCTTGCTCACATGGGGTGATGTGGTCAGTGTCCTGTACAGGGCTGTATTTTACTATTCATGTTGCTTGCATCCCCATGTCAGCAGTCCCACGGGAGAAGTATGGTCAAAAAAGCTTTGCCCATACTTGTCCTTTAAAAATGTAAGCAGCGATTTGAATATTTTTTTTAAGTGAATAATGAAAGAACATGTAACAAATATAAAGTAGTCACTATCCGTAACTGGCTGCAAAAGTTGAAATACACTTTTTTCTTTATGTATCCACTGTTCTATACAGTATACAAGAAAACCAGTTTGGTAATTATATTTGCTGAAGGTCACAAAGTATAAGCTTCTGTTGATTATAGTGCCTATACACAGAGAGAATGAAATGGTTCTATGTGTAAAACCCTCTAAGTTAGCTAGGTTTGTTCTTTTTTTTAGAAAGAGGCTGAGCAGTAGCCTGGGATGAGTCAGCCTGGGAGTGAGGCAGGAGTTCACCTCAGAACAGGCTGAGAGGTTATACAGATCAGAGCTTCTGGAGCCCTCCCACCTTTCCAGAAACTGGAGAACTTTCTGGAAGAGGGGTGGAGGAGGGGAGGAGGCCCAGATCTGCATGTTTTAGGGACCGTGGCCAATCCCCTAGCAGGAGGCTGGGCACGGTGATCAGGGCAAACCTCAAATATGACAGAGCCTGGGGAGCATGGGGAGTTGGGTGGAAGATAGACTGAGAGGAAGTGTAGAGTGTGGAGCCTGAGAGGGGGCCCCAGGAAGGGGAGCCTACTTACAGGTTGATTGCTGGACAGGAGGATATCCACTGCCTAAAGTCTTCTGGGGAGGACATCCTGAGAAGCAGGGAAGCAGCCAGCTCATTGAAAGGCCTGAAAGCAGCTACCAACCCACCATGCTGAAAGGACAGTGTGAGTACTCCACCCCCTGGGCCAGATAAGGGGAGAGGGCTGTCAGGTGCACTACCCAACTATCCCTCATCGGGGACTGCTTAACTGCAAGCTTCTGGGACCTCTTGCTCAGGGATACCCTCAGTACAGCTAGTTGAATGATTTATCCGGGGTCTGAGGAGGTACACCAAAAAGGGACTACAGCACTCCTTAAAGGGACAGTGCTATATTTTTGCTAGTCCACATTTTCGTACATAGTTGCTAAGAAGTTCATCCTCAAGTTCTACAGTTCCTTGGGCCTCTCATATACCCCCAGACCCCATCCAAGTTGTTAACCCCTTAATAAAAACAACTAAAAACCAGCTCAAGGACTGTTTACTGACTCTGAAGGTACAAGTGTGAAAAATGCATGTTGCCTGGCCATGCAGAGCATAGGGGACCCAAACCAA
Source organism: Staurois parvus (assembly GCF_062004578.1). Classification (NCBI taxonomy): domain Eukaryota; kingdom Metazoa; phylum Chordata; class Amphibia; order Anura; family Ranidae; genus Staurois; species Staurois parvus. Next base: position 6,525,486 of record NW_028317918.1, on the reverse strand, counting down.
ATCCAGTGGACCTTAGGAAGGTAGTGCTACATATGGTATACAGTATACTATTTTAGGCACATCTGTGCAATAATCTCATGGTGTATTAGGTGTCCAAAGAGACTGCGACCATTACAAATTGGATATTTTGGGCTCATAATACTCTAGTTAAGGGGCAGACTGACCATTTGGAAACTCGGGCACTGCCCGAGGGCCCGGGGTCCGTAGGGGGCCCCATGAGATGCCCCTGGTATCTTTATCATAAGCTTTTTTGAGTTTGGGCAAGGACACAGGGGCCCCATGATCCCGTATTACCCGGGGGCCCCATGAGTTGTCAGTCCGCCCCTGCTCTAGTTATTGCTGTCAGTTAATGGTGGTATTGAGATAAGCCACTATTGAAGTTCACTAGGAGGCGTTCACTTAACAATGGATTTTGAATGTGTCTGTGGGTAAGAAACTGAACATTCTCATGGACTGATCTTCTACAAATGAATTATTGAATTCTTCATGACCAACATATTTTAACACAGATTCACATAGGTGTCAAGCAAGGAGGTTGAATGGTTGCAAACTATTTGTCCTCATTCTTAATCCACAAATCCTTTTTTTTTTAAACCTATAACAAAAGTATGCAAGATCAAGTAAATTATGAATGTCACATTAACATTTTTTGCATGGTAAATACTATAATAGTAACTGAAATTATGTGAAAATGCTTTCCCTGTGATGGCAATGCTGTTACATGCTTGTTTGCAGTGACAGAGAGATACGTCTTTATGAACTCTCCAACTTTGAACCGTATTGCCAAATAGTGGGTTTTGAGACAATTCCTCTGCACCTTGGTTACAGGTAATGTTCCCTCATTATTTCTCTGGTCAATTTTCTTACAATAATTTAATTGTTAAGGCTGAGGATCCAGCTGTCTATACCTAATCACTGCTTTTATTGCAGATCAGGGAAGAGAGAGTGTTGAAATGGACAGTAGAGAAATATACTTCCCTGGGCTTCAAGTATTTTCTGTCCCTTCTGAGTTTGTCATAAATGGATATATAAAAATGTATGAACACAATGGAGCAAATTGTGCTTTTCCCAAAAATTTCTCTGTTGTCAGGTTATGGCTCTGTGAAAACAGAACACGTTATTACAAAGTTCCTCCTATTTTTATCCACATTTTTATTGTAGAAAGAGATGGAAATCCTAGTTTTTATAAAACCTATTTTTCTTTGTTATAACATAATATTCCACCTGCTGGCTTTTTAATCTTTGAGGGATCCAGTGGGGTACATTACCTGCAAGAATTCAGATCTCTCTTTGCTGTGTATAATAATTACTCGATAAAATCTGGTACCATATGTGATCTAATATTCCTACCTACCTTCCAACATACTAGTTATCCAATTGTCATGCTGTCTTTTGAGTCAGTGACACAAAATTAGTATACAGATGCAGTATGACTTCACTTGTTACATACATAATACATACAGAAAAGTGATTTGAACTATTGAAGCCAAAAACAGGCAGGGAACTAGCATTTTACCGACTAGCAAAATATGTTCTTTAATGTTATCAAATCAACTGTGGATAACTGAACCTATTGACTTTCACGAAAACATGACATTGTCTTTTTTTTTTTTTTTTTTTTAAATCGGACTGCTCTTATATTTTGTCAAAACCCAGCATTTTCTCAATGAGCTTATCAGCCCTTCAGCACCTATTTTTTCAAGTTATGATGAGTTCTTTTTTTAATTCTGTTGTGATAAATACACTATATTGCCAAAAGTATTGGGACACCTGCCTTTACACGCACATGAACTTTAATTGCATCCTAGCCTTAGTCCGTAGGGTTCAATAGGCCCAACCTTTGCAGCTATAACAGCTTCAACTCTTCTGGGAAGGCTGTCCATAAGGTTTAGGAATGTGTCTAAGGGAATATTTGACCATTCTTCCAGAAGTGCATTTGTGAGGTCAGGCACTGATGTTGGACGAGAAAGCGTGGCTTACAGTCTCTGCTCTAATTCATTCCAAAGGTGTTCTATCAGGTTGAGGTCAGGACTCTGTGCAGGCCAGTCAAGTTCCTCCAGCCCAAACTCGCTCATCTATGTCTTTATGGACCTTGCTTTGGGCACTGGTGCGCAGTCATGTTGAAATAGGAAGGAGCCATCCCTAAACTCTTCCCTCAAAGTTGGGAGCATGAAATTGTCCAAAATGTCTTGGTATTCTAACACCTTAGGAATTCCCTTCACTGGAACTAAGGGACCAAGCCCAACCCCTAAAAATCAACCCCACACCATAATCCTCCTCCACCAAACTTTACACTTGGCACAATGCAGTCAGACAAGTACCGTTCTGGCATGCGCCAAACCCAGATATATCCATCCCAAACTTTACACTTGGCACAATGCAGTCAGACAAGTACCGTTCTGGCATGCGCCAAACCCAGATATATCCATCAGATTGTCAGACAGAGAATCGTGATTTGTCATTCCAGAGAACATGTCTCCATTTCTCTAGAGTCTAGTGGCAGCGTGTTTTACACCACTGCATCCGACGCTTTGCATTGGACTTGGTGATGTAAGGCTTGGATGCAGCTGCTCGACCATGGAAACATATTCCATGAAGCTCTCTATGCACTGTTGTTGTGATAATCTGAAGGTCACATGAAATTTGGAGGTTTTTAGCTATTGACTCTGCAGAAAGTTGGCAACTTCTGTACCCCATGCATTTCAGCATGCGCTGACCCCTCTCTGTCATTTTACGTGGCCTAGCACTTCATGGCTGAGTTGCTGTTGTTCCCAGTTGCTTCCACTTTGTTAAAATACCACTAACAGTTGACTGTGGAAAATTTAGTAGCAAGGAAATTTCACAGATGGACTTATTGCACAGGTTTCAACCTATCATGGTACCACGCTTGAATTCACTGAGCTCCTGAGAACGACCCATTCTTTCACAAATGTTTGTAGAAGCAGTCTGCATGCCTAGGTGCTTGATTTTATATACCTGTGGCCATGCAGGTGATTGCAACACCTGAATCCAACGATTTGGAGGGCTGGCCCAATACTTTTGGCAATAGAGTGTATCTGTGAAGGCAAAAGTGGTCCTTGTAACAAACAAAACTAAAATTTTTCCAGCACATTTACTTCTTTTAGCAATAGAAAACTTTATTAAAGGTTTTTTAAAGTACAATGTACCATAAAATGTCAAAAAGTAGTGCCACAGTTCAAATATCAAGCACAGTATAGATATAGAAGTGCATAGACTATATAAACCTTACAAAAATATCATTCAAATACAAATCGAGCACAGAAACCATGAAGGGCTCCCCGACTCCCCCGGCCTGGGCCTTTTCCCCCGAGCCTGGAGCCCTTCCCACTGATCCCAGAACCCTTTGCTCCTGTCGTGGGGCCCTTTATAATGGTCCCACAGCGGATCTCTTTCATGTGTTCTGCAGTAGATCCCCTTCCTGCTGTTTTAGCCCCCATGGTGGCGGAACACCAGGGCCCAGTCGCAAGTACAACTTTGTTAGTTCCACCAGTGGTGTGAATAAGACTGTGAATAGTGTCAGTCAATAGAACAGTGGATGGTGTCAATATGGCAGTTGACTTTGTCAGTAATGCAGTGGATGTGTTCAGCAGGGCAGTGGAGAGGGTCAGCAGGGCAGCGGACAAGGTCAGAAGTTTTTCATTTTTGTTTTTTTTTTTAGTTTTTTTGTTATTTGTTTACCATTTTACTTTATTTTATTTGTTTTACAATTTTATTCTTTATTATTTTTTTTACAATTTTTTAGGAGCCCTGTTGAGGGGCTTTAGTTAAATATCAGGGGTCCAAACAAACCTCTAATGTTTTACACTTGAGACAAAGAAAGTAGGTTGAGGACACAGCCCTCAATCTCCTTCTCTGCAGCATCATCTGCACAGAATGAAAGGATAGGAATAGCTCTGTACAGAGCTTCCCTTTCATTCACGGTTTCCATCACTCACTGTGTCATTTCAGAAAAGGATGGGGATGGTAAATTACATATTTATCTGCCCCTTCTCCCCTGTAACACTCTTCCTGTATTAGTGTTCCTGTATTAGAGGAGCATGGGGCATCTTCATTCTGGGGGGAGAGGAGTGTTAAATGCAGTAGCAAATTTAAATACACTAACATATTGAAGCCAAACTCCAGCCAACACTTTATAATCAGTTGTAGCAAACAGTTTTTTTTTTCTTTTTGGATAGAGGTTTTACATAAATAAATCATAGCTGATCATTGTAAGCACCCCTGTCAGCGGGAGATGGTTTGTCATATTGCTATACAGTAACTGCTGCATTTGCAGGAGAGCTTGTTCTCTTGACAAAAAATAACAGACTTACTAGCCAGATCACCAGATGAAAATAAAAGAAAGAAAGTCTAAAAAAGAAAACTAATGCAGACATCACATCTAAGAAGGGTACCTGGCCAGTGTGACAGGAGGGGGGCAGTGTGACATGAGTGACGGGCATTGTAACAGGAGGAGGGACATTGTGACAGCAGGGTGGCAGTGTGACAGAAGAGGGGGTAGTGTGAAAAAAGGTGGCAGTGTGACAGGAAGGAGAGACATTGTGACAGAAGAGGGGGACATAGTGACAGGAGGGGGGCAGAGTTACAGAAGAGGTGGCAGTGTGACAAGAGGTGGGCAGTGTGACAGAAGAGGGGGACATTGTGACAGGAGGGGGCAGTGTGACAGACAAGGGAGAAGTGTGACAGGAGGGGGCAGTGTGACAGGAGGGGGCAGTGTGACAGAAGAGGGGGCAGTGTGACAGAAGAGGGGGCAGTGTGACAGGAGGGGGGCATTGTGATGGACAGGCAGTGTGATGGGGGCAGTATAAGGGGAGCATTGTGACAAGAGGGGGGCAGTGTTATAGGAGGGAGGCAGTATAAGAGGGAGGACAGTGTGACAGGAGGGAGGCAGTATAAAGGGGGGGGCAGTGTGAGAGGAGGGGGGCAGTGTGATAGGATGGAGGCAGTAAAATTGGAGGCAGTGTGATGGAGAGGGGCAGTATGATGGGGGCAGTGTGACAGGAGGGGGGCAGTATAAATGGGGGCATTGTGACATGAGGGGAGCAGTATGATGGGGGGCAGTGTGACAGAAGGGGGCAGTATAAGGGAGGGCAGTGTGATGGGGGACAGTGTGATGGAGCAGTATAACGAGTGGCAGCATGACAGGAGGGGGCAGTATAACGGGAAGGCAGTGTGACAGGAGGGTGGCAGCATGATGGGGGGCAGTATACTGGGGAGCAGTGTGACAGGAAGGGGGGCAGCATGATGGGGCTGCACATGTCCCCTGCAACCCCTATAGTTATGCCACTGTCCATTGTGTCCTTCAGTAGGCTAAACAAAAATGGCAACTGCCCCAGCTTATAGCTAGCTTTTAGAGTAGGGTGACCATGGAAGGGCTTTGCACAAAACACACAAAACAAACAATTCCCAGCACACTTACCAGCTAGCCAGCAATCAAAACAAATTACTATGTCTAAAAAAATTGCATTCAAAATGCTAATTTTGCCCTACATACTAAAGATGAGGATGGCATGCAGAGCGCTCAGGTGATATCATGTCTTCATAGTGTCTTACCATAGAAATATGACTTATTCTTTAAAGACACCCATTGCTTATACTTTCTTTTTTTTATATTTTAGTCAACGAGATGCAGAGGAGGGTGTTATTTATTATGGCGATGAGCAAGTAAGTTTTTTTAATCTCAGAATTATTTATTGTTTAACAGGTTTCTTGCTTTTTAAGTACATATTTGCTGTTAAATAAAAATACATAATTAAAAATCATATTGTCCATTTGTTATATAAAATAAAGTGACCACCCAGCATATTAAATTGTTATGTTTGCTGCTAATATATAGCATCCCTTAGATTGTACGCCCCTTGAGGGTTAGGGACTGATGTGAATGTACAATTAATATGTAAAGCGCTGCGTAAATTGACAGCGCTATATAAGTACCTGTAATATATAATAATTAAATACCTTCATACAAGATGACAAACTGAACTACTGTATTTGCGATTTCACATGAACTTTTGAGTATGTTTTATTATAATTATGGATCAGTTAGCAGTATAACATAAACTATTATCTGTCTTTACATGAGAAAAGGCCGCATTATTGTATTACTGCTTTGTAATTTTTATTGTGTTGCAGGGATGTGTTAACATTATTCTAATATCACACATGGCAGAAACTCTCAGGTATAGTAAATTCCTCAATTGCTGATTGCTCAGTTGGTTCATTAAGTAAAATAGTACAATTCTTAGGGTGTTTTAAAGGGAAGGTATCATGATTTTTATATAATAGTATGATTTCTTTTTACTTGTATAAGTTTAGATTTACTTTACTGTTTCTATCAAATATTTTACAAATAGGCTTTAGTGACAGTATAGCGTACACACGTGACAAGAGATTGCCAGGACATTCTGAGATTTCTGAACAGGAAGCACCGCAGACGCTGTTTTCTTTCAGACTGCCTCTCTGATTGAAACTCCAATAATCTGAGTAATATATATCAAGGCATAAATACTAAAGATATATATATATATATATATATATATACAGTATATATAAAACAAAGCACACAAAATATAAAGAAAATAATAAATAATAATAAATTAAATAAACACCCGGCGGAGCCCTCAACCCAGTGACAGCCTGAATAAATGTCCGTAAATGTAGTAAAATTCAAAAAGAAAAATCTTAAAAGCAGTATATATTCCAAAAGTGACTTGAAAAGTGATCACCACTAAAAATCCTCCATTTTTGACCCATAGGGAATATAGGTAAAATGCGCTTTAAATCTGGTTTAATCAACCAGAAATCCAACCAGCTCTCCTCTGTAAGCAGACTTTACTGACTTCTTCTCCAATTCCTCATCAGAAATTCTTGTTAAAAAAAAAATCAAAGAACATCTCATAGTGTAATACTTTCACTACTTCATGTTTAATGTATAAAAAACAGGTATAGAATACTCAACTTTAAAAATCAGGCCAGCGGACCCATACAAGAATTGGTAATAAAATACATAGGAACAGGTGTACCAAGATGGTGGTCACCATCCGACTGGAAATTATGTCACCACACTTCCTTCCAAAGTGTTTTGGTGTTTGCAGCCACTCTTAGTTTATCATATTAGGTTTGGTAGCGCAAGAGGATTTTTATTTTTTATTTATTAGACCTCTTTATTAGTTTCAGCTGTTCATGGGCCTTTATGTATATGAGCTGACTGATTCTTATGGGCTCTCTCTCTCTTGTTCTCCCTGCTGTGAGATCCTGTTGCTGTGTAAAAGGCTGACTGCAGAGAGAACACAAAAAAGTGTTGTCTGTTTGTTTTGGAGAACTTATTAGGGGACACCCTGTTAGTTAGAAACTGACCTGAGTTTGGTTAATGGTTTGATTGAGCAATTGTTTTGTTTGTTCTATGCTATGAACTTACTGTGCAAAGCTCTTCTGCATCAGAACTGTGTTTGCTTGCTGTCTTGTTGGAGAAAGGTGCAGGGCAAACCTGCTTGGACCATTCCTGGGTGTCCCCTTTTCATGCATGGTTTATCACTGGCAATATCAGTTAAACATGACCCCTTAACAATATATTTAACGTATAAAGAAAGAAAACATATACAAAATACTATACATTCCTTTCAGTTATTCTTTTTTGAAGGGCAGATAATATACATATTGATTTATTTACATCCTATTTTAGAAAGGCTTAGGTGAATCTAAAGTCAATCCATGGCAAAGTAACACTGGATATGTTTAGAAGTGCTTAAAATTACACTGGCAAAGCAGCTCTAGGCATTCCTTGGGCATTGGAAAAACAGTTCTGCATACAAATCAGTTTTGTACTTTTTTTTTGGACTAAATGTAACAATCATGATGCTGCAAAATTAAAAAAATATTTTAATTTCTGCAAAAACACTACCTGAATCACAGCCAGTGTTTAAAAGCTGTTTATTCTTGTGAAAAGCTCTTGAATCTGAGATCTGAGGTATGGATTGCCAAATGCAACGCTATTCTCTGTAACATCCACTATAACATGTTCCTAAGCTAGGTAATCAGACAACATTAGAACAATTGAGCTAAATAGTTTATGGGTTATGTCAACTCTCCATAAACCATTTTTTTTAACAGGAACTGGACAAAATGCCAAGCTGTAGAAGAAATTCCGAGTATTTCAATAGATAACATTGCAGATCTAAGCCATGTTAAGCTTGTTCGTTGGAAGGTGCACAATGACTGGGTTACACAGGTAAGGTTGCCCAGTAATAGGCTCTAACTTTGTTATGAAAACTACAATATTTTTCCTTGTTCAGTGAAAAGAAACACATTGGCTATCATGGTAGGTTTGATATAAAAAAATAAAACAAAGAGAAAAGCTGTTGAGTATAAAGTGCAAGCTTCAACCAGTGCCTGAAGAATCTGGGGCCATTCCTATCAGTAAGGATCTGACCCCTTCTTGATAGTGTCAGAGCCTACCACTCTTCCTGATAGTGTCAGAGCCTTCCACTCTGTCCTGCCCCCAAACCTTACTACTGGCCCATCACTATGGTGATGGCCAGTTTAAAATTGAGAGTTTTCCATTATACACTAGTAGGTTATGCTAAAAAAATGCTGCTTCTCATGGCCCATTTGTAAAATGTAACCGACATTGTGAAGCCAGCAATGCCCAATGGAATTCTCTCTGCTTATTCAGCTTTTTTCCGTTTACATTCCAATCAGAAGAGCAGCAATCTGTCTTCCAGGGTAAGTCTACATTTCTAAGGATGAAACATTATCTGATTCCAAGGTTTCAGTACAGGATGAGGCTCAATCTGCTGATACTTCTCCCAAACTTAAGGATACCATTTCTATTCTTATTGAGGTGGTATGCCTGGCCTAACCTTAAAGCAGCCTGCTCCGGCCCATCCTAACGTCATTAGTCTGAGTTCCTCACAAATGTCCAAGCCTTCTAAGATTTTTCCAGTACTCTAACTCATAGAGTCCATTTTGTACAGTGACTGGTCTCATCCTCAAAAGATATTTGTTCCTCCAAACCCTTTTGTCAGCATTATGCTATTGAAGAGGGATTCCATAAGCAATGGGTGGTCCCTGTAGTGGACCAGGCCATTTCCTGTTCTAAAAAAACTTATCTGTCTCTTTTGAGGACATACTGGTTTTTAAGGGCCTGGAGACTAGAAGTCCTGTTTAAGACCTTGTTCTCTTTAGCTAACCCCATGATGCAATCTAATGTTGTGACCAGGGGCGGACTGACAACTCATGGGGCCCCCGGGCAATAGGGGATCATGGGGCCCCTGTGTCCTTGCCCAAACTCAAAAAAGCCTATGAAAAAGGTACCAGGGGCATCTCATGGGGCCCCCTACTGACCCTGGGCCCTAGGGCTGTGCCCGAGTTTCCAAATGGTCAGTCCGCCCCTGGTTGTGACGATGTCAGCCTGTCAGAACCTTGCTGGAATAAGCATTTGGCTCACAACTGTGGCTCCATTCTAACAGATCCTTCTGTTCTCTAACACCTAGTGCTCCTACCTGTGGCCTTACACTATTGCCTGGACTGGTTGTTGGATGTGCTTCATCAAATATTCAGGATGAGCCTTCTTTTGGTAAACATGGAAAGGTTCCTTTGGCTTAAGTGTTATTTGGCCGAACTTTTGTGCGAGAAGTGCCTTGAGAAAATGCCCATTGACATGGAATACCTTTTTGGTGGCTTTTTGGACACCCACATCAAGGAAGCCATGGGAGGCAAAAGTGCCTTCTTACATCAGAAAATGAAGGCTTAAGAGTCTGCAGATATGCCTTCAGCTCCTGAGTTGAAGAAGAGTTCCTTTTGTTTTTCTCAGGCCATGGGCTCCAAGTTCAAACTGAGCCCTCAACTGCACCTCAAGGCTTGGACCTCATAACCTTCCAAGTCTGGTAACAAGCCCTCTCCCCAATGAGAGGACACCCCAATTTGCTAGAATGGGGGGACGTCTGTCAGCATTCTTGGCTGTCTGGTCCTGAAAAATTGAGTACATAGTGTCATTTTCAGGAGCTACAAACTAGAGTTTCAGTCTCTGCCTCCACACCACTTCATGCTTTAAAATTTGCCTTCTTCCCCACAAAGCAGAAAGGTCTATATGCTGCTTTCCAACAGCTCCTTGGTCCAGGGGTTACTGCCCCTGTTCAAAACAAACAGATATTAGGGGTTTCTTTTCAAACTTGTTCGCTATTCCCAAGATGAAATGAAGCATTTGCTCCATTTTGGATGTATAGATTCTCAACAAGTTCCTTCAGATTAAAAAATTCCTCATAGAATTGGCCAGATCAGTCATTGCTTTCCTTTAACAAGCGGATATTCTGGCTTATGTGGACATAAAGGGTGCCTGTTTGCACATCTCCAGTTTCCTACCACATCAATGCTACCTGCAGTGTGCTGTGGGTACACAACAATACTAATTTGTTATCCTTTCCTTTGGATTGTTCACAGCATTTTGGGTCCTCATTAGGGTGCTTGCAACTGTGATCACGCTGCTTTGTTCTCAGGGTATTCATATAGTATCCTGTTAAAAGACCAGTCAGCTAAGTCTCTAATAGCCTATGTACAGTCTCCAGGCTCTGCAGAAATTTGGATGACTCCTTCATTTCCAGAAATCAATGATGTATCATTCACTGATTAGAGTATCTGAGCCTTAACTTGGATAGGACCAGTCAAGGATCTTTCTTCCCCAGGACAAGCTTCTGTCCCTCCCTTCACATATTTAGGCCCAAAAATCTAGTAGATTGCCTGCTTTTCACTATTTCATGAAGTCTCTTGACCTGATGGTTGCCTTGTTCAAGGCAGTCCCATATGCCCAGTTTCAATGCAGACCTCTGATACTGAGCATTCTGGATAGGTGGGAAAAATAGATTCAGTCTCTGGATCTCCACATGTATCTGACCAGCTAAGCCAAACTCTCCCTGAAGTGGTGGATTTCCAATCCAGTGCTGGAATCAGGGAAATCAGGGCAATTTCTGGAAAAGTATCGAGCTGGGGAGGAATCTTGGATACCATTTTGGTACATGGGACTTGGTTGCTGGAATAAACTCAATTTCCCAACACATCCTGGAACTCAGGGCGATTATGTTGTCTCTTTAACACTGGACAACTAGACTACAAAGTCACCTCACCAGGATCCAGTATGCAATCAGGAAGGTGCCAGAAGCTCACAGAGAAGTAGCTCTGATTTTGGCTTGGGCAGAATTTCAAGTCCCCTTCCCACGTGTGGAAAACTGGCAAGCAGACTTCTTCAGTAGTTAACGTTTGGATCAAAGAGAATGGTCCCTCTATCTAGAGGTGTTTCAAGCTTTGTCCTCAGGTCCAGGGACTGCCAGGCCTTCACAGTGGATGCTCTGGTGACTCTGTGGGATCAGTTCAGCCTGATCTACAATTTTTCCCCTTCAAAATGTCACCCTCATTTGCACAGCAGGATCAAGGTGGAGGGGATCCCAGTGATCTCCATTGCACAATATTAGCCCAGGAGAACTTGATACAAACAAATTTTGGGAAGTGAACTTTAGAAAATTCTATCATCCACATAGAAGGCTTACTTTGTATGGTGCAGGGATAGCACATTATATTCCAGAAAATACTCCTGTGGGATGAATCCTGTATTTTCTCCAGTCCGGCCAGATCTGTGCTTCATGGACTTTTCAGCTTTTAGCATATGTCTTCCAGATTTGCATAGCTGCCACCTGGTCGTCAGTTCACACATTTGTTATGCTTTATCAGGTGGATGTTCAGGACCAGTCTCAAGCTGGTTTCAGGTATAAGGTGCTTCAAGCTGCTATTTATACTTTATGGAGCCCTCTTTTCCCATTGATGCATGGCCCTATAAGTGTTTGTTTGCTGTGTTGGATTGTTTTTGGATGTCCCATGCTTAGGACTGGCTTACAATAATAGTTTTGTGACTTAAGTGTACAATCCTATTCTTGGAGTACAGTACAGGACACAGGTCCCTCCCTATATTCCTTGTAATCGCCATATTTCTTGCTGCAAAACTGAGGTTTGCCCATGAGGGGCAATGAGGGGTTATATGGGAGCTGTCCAACAACTTTGGCTGGTGCTAGACCTTAAGCACTTAAAAATAAGTTATGAGTCAAATCTGAATATAACCAGCCATGTAAAATCATCAGGTAACAATGTAAATATATAATGATGTGTGAGAAAGGTGAAGAACAGACAATGCTCTACCAGAATCAAAATTTTACCATGACAAGCTTTTGGAAGAATGATATAACATGTACATTACACAAAACACGTTGCATAGAAACAAAATTATTTATGCCCTCTCTTTGTTCATTCTCAGATCAGATATGTCCATTCAATTGAATCAATTATTTCAAGCTCCAATGATGATTATACATCTCTAATAATAGGTAGGTAGATCATGTTATAGTATGCTTCTGCAGATAGCACTACCTGCTGGTTAAAAGCATTGTTTAGTTAGCTGTATTTGGATCAGGCCCCAAACAGAGATTTAGTGACTGGCATGATGATGGTCAAACATATCGAATACATGATCAAATAATTAAAAACACATACTGTTTGAGGGATCAGAGAAACTGCCAGGCAATTTTTTCATAGTTACATTGGTCCATCATGGACCAATGTAATTATGTTTATACAGTACCATACCTGACTGATTCTCCATGAAGCTGGAAATCGCTGTAGCGATTTCACTTCTGGGTCCTTTGCTTAGCAGCTGCACTGCTGCTTGCTGAGCGCAGGAGGTCGCTCAGCAAGAGCTCCATTCAGAGAACACTTTGCATTTGCTCAATAAATGCAAACTGTTTTCTGATTGGACAGGGATGAGGTTGTGATTTCACTGCCCTACCTCTCTACCTTATCCTATCAGAGAGTGTTCCCTGAATTGAGCCCTTTCGGAATAAGTGACCTCCCAAGTGCACAATGCAGTGGGACAGCCAAATGGTTCAGGTCACAGTGTAGTAACACTGATTTCAATTTTTCATGGGGATCCCACAGCTCTGACACATACATATTCACATTGTTTAAAGGTAGACCAATTTAACTATGTAGAAATTGTCATACCTGGAATTCACATCCACTTTATGCATAGATCTAAAATGACTGTCACATCCAATAATAATAATTCTTGTGACAAGCAATGCTGACTGCCCACAGAAACAGAAAATTATTTGTGGTAATAGACAAACATTAGGAAAGATGTCTGACTGAGGTTTCCTTAAGGCAGCCCCTAGACTTGCAGGCATGGTCCTACCACCATCAGGGTAGCATATCTTCCAATCCATGTATTTTCATAGTTGACTCAGCTACCCTTATGAGTTTATGTCAGTACACAAAGAAGGGAGGAAGAGGTGATCTGGCATTACCAGTGCCATTTAGTGATACTGCACAGCAGGGATCTGGACAAACTTTCCAATCTGATTTATTTTCTTCAAAGTACGCATTCATACAACATTGTTTCATGCGCCATTTCGCATATTTTGCTGGGAATTTGTGCTCAGATATATTATACTAGATGAGCTCTGTTATTAAGAAAATAATAGTGCTATCAGGAATTTTACCCAAACAGATTTCCCCATCAGGGCTTTACAATAGTAAGGCACCAAGGCAGATCAATCTACAACTCATATCCTCCTCTTATGAGGCATTTTTGGCCATAGTTATCCAAGTTTTTAGCATCCTATTTGAACCAGAGCTGCTGAAATTTTTGACTAGTTGAACCTGAAGTACGTTTGTATTTGATATTTGTTTTTTTCCAGCTCGGATAGTAAAGTAACTATGTATTTGAATATGTTAGGACAGGTTCAGATACCTGGCCAAGATACGATTGTGACGATTCCATGTGAAGTTTCAGATCGAGAATCCACTGAAATTTAGCACTCAAAATACTATGTATAGTATTCTGAAAAGGAAAATCTCACTTGTGAGTTACGGTAAATGGAAGTCACCTACGGCTTAAAGCAGTATTAACTCAAAACCGAAATTGTATTGTACTGCAGCTTACCAATCATTAGATGTGGTGGCTACATTAGATTTCTTTTTTAGGCTTATTCCCCTAGCAGATTTAAATACACTAACATATTTAAGCCGCACTCCAGTTCACACTTTTTATAATCAGTTACAACAAACATTTTTTTCCTTTTAGGATAAAGGTTTTAAATAAATAATACATATGTGAATAGGTAGGTGCTAATTCATTAAATCATATGACAAATAATATCAAAAACGATCTAACAACGGGCGGCACAGTGGCTTAGTGGTTAGCACTTCCGCCTGGCAGTACTAGGGTCATTGGTTTGAATCCCAACCACGGCACCACCTGCCTGGAGTTTGCATGTTCTCCCTGTGCTGCGTGGGTTTCCTCCGGGTACTCCGGTTTCCTCCCACACTCCAAAGACATGCAGGTAGGTTAATTGGATCCTGTCTAAATTGTCCATAGTATGTGTATGCATGAATGTGAGTTAGGGACCTTAGATTGTACACCCCTTGAGGGTTAGGGACTGATGTGAATGTACAATATATATATGTAAAGCACTGCATAAATTATTATTATTATACAGTATTTATAAAGCACCAACAGTTCACTCAGCGCTGTACATTACAATGGGAGACAATACATGCGACAGTACAATAACAATACAATGTGATACACGAGGGGTTCGAGGGCCCTGCTCCTTGGAGCTTACAATCTAGGAGGGAGGGGATAGTGGTACAGGAGGAAAAGCTGTGGCGGATGGAGTAGTGGGAAGAGTGGAGAAGGTTGGCAATTTGCAGGGGGTGGGGTAGGCTTCCCTGAAGAGGTGGGATTTCAGGGTGTGCCTAAAGGAGAAGAGAGTAGGTGATAGCCTGATGGATGTCCTGGAGGCGGGCATGGGAGGAGGAGACCCGGGAACTAGAGAAAAGGAGGTCTTGTGAGGAGCAGAGAGTGCGTTTTGGGTGGTATTTGGATATTAGGTCGGTGATGTAGTTTGGGGCAGTATGATGGACATCTTTGTACATCAGTGTTAGGATTTTGAATTTGATACGTTGGGCAATCGGAAGCCAGTGGAGGGATTGGCAGAGGGGGTGGTGGAAACGGAGCGGTTGGTGAGGTGGATGAGTCTGGCTACCGTATTCAGGATCAATTGAAGCGGAAATAGCTTGTGGCGAGGCAGGCCAGTAAGGAGGGAGTTGCAGTAATCGAGTCGTGATATGATGAGGGAGTGGATGAGCTACTTAGTGGTTTCTGGGGTTAGGAACGTGCGTATTTTGGCGATGTTGTGGAGGTGGAGTCTGCATGAATTTGTTAGTGATTGGACTTGGGGCTGGAAGGATAGATTGGAGTCAAGAATGACACCAAGTACTCTGGCCTGCGGGGCGGGCCTGATGGTGGCATTGTTGGACGTGATGGAAAAGTCAGTAGGGGGTGGTGTGTGGGCTGGGGAAAAGAATAGGAGCTTGGTTTTGGAGAGGTTCAGTTTAATCTGATATGTCATTCAGTAGGCTTGTGATTCGGGTGGAGACTGAGGGGGTGAGGCGAGGGGTCGAGAGATAAATTTGCGTGTCATCGGCATAGAGGTGGTAGTTAAAGCCGTGAGAGTGTATGAGTTGGACAAGGGAGGAGGTGTAGATAGAGAAGAGAAGGGGCCCTAGGACAGAGCCTTGAGGGACCCCAACAGAGAGGGCGCTATAAGGGTACCTGAAATAATAAATAAATAACAACAACAACATAAATGACTAGTAGTCCCAAACAAAATAAAATAAATATTGGAGTGACAGTCCCTTGAAAATAATATCCTGTAGGTCAAAAGATTTTTTTTTTCACCACGTGTAGACAATAAGTGAATTCCTCACTCACCAGAAACTCTGGGTGCACAGATATTGGATGGATTCCTAATCCCAGGCTATCCTCAAGATAAAGCTATTGCTCCAAGTAGCTCAAATAAACCTAATAAATTAAAATGCTCTAAGTGTAGTGTTTATTAAAGACCATGGTACAAATAAATAAAATGAAGACGCCGGCAGGAGAAACATACGTAGAAGCGTGATCCCATCACTTCTGGGTCCCCATAACGTCACATCTGGCCCGCTGGTAGCGAGGCTTGGAACACACACCGGCCATCTCCATTGAGATTTATGACACACACAGGCTGCATAGACTGGTGTCGGTATCTGGGCACCATTATATGTCAGTGCATCAGCATTTTATTTATTTGTACCATGGTCTTTAATAAACTACACTTAGAGCATTTTAATTTACATAGTTTATTGGGCAAAAATGGCATCCATGGGAGAGTTCCAAGGCAAAAGCCACTGCTGACCAAAAAAGAACACAAAGACTCATCTCACATTTGCCAAAAAACATCTGTTTTATCCCCAAGACTTTTGGGTAAATATTCTGAGGACTGATGGGGCAAAAGTTGAACTTTTTGGAAGGTGTTTGTCCCGTTACATCTGGCTTAAAACTAGCACTGCATTTCATAAAAAGAACATCATACCAACAGTCAAACATAGTGGTGGTAGTGTGATAGTCTGGGGGTGCTTTGCAGCTTCAGGACCTGGATAACTTGCCATAATTGATGAAACCATGAATTCTGCTCTCTGCCATAAAATCATGGAGAAAGAGAATGTCTGGCCATCAGTTCTTGACCTCAAGCTCAAGCGCACTAGGGTTGTGCAACAGGATATTAAATATGATCCAATATTAAAATATGATGATATGAATAGTTTAAGTTTGTCAAATATGCAAAAAAACAAAAAATTGGGAAGGGGGCAATTACTTTTCACAGCACTGTATATAATGTTTAAGGTCCAATAATACAACATTGCTGAATTTGTAACAGGTTGCGTAGAGGGAACAAAAGATTTGCAGAAGCGCCTAAAGGATCTGATGGAGTCTGGCGGTGTGAAGAGCAAGCGCTCCATGTTGGCCAACCATGTTCCTCTGAAAAGAAATATCAATGATGAATCCCACTTCAGGGTTAAAAGAGGAGTCAAAACATTTGATTTCTCCAAGGAAGCCAATGTTCTTGTTACTGGAGGCATGGACAGGATTATTCGTTTATGGAATCCATACGTACCTGGGTAGGTGCCCCATTGTAGTTAACATAGATACAGAAAATATAGATGTAGGTCTGAGGATCTTGGCATCATAGTATAAAGCACAGCAGTGGTAATAGATAACAAATTCTACCTATCCCATGGCCTTGAAAAGTCCAGCTCTGACACTGAATTTTAAATGATCATCTCTTTCCCCACGTGGTTTTATCAGACTGTTTATTCGATTTTGTTGCTGGTCCGGAGTTTAAAAGGGTAACCCATTTTTTATGAAGCACCTACACAGTGTTGAAAGGCATATGTGTTACTCACAACATATCAAGACTTGAACACTAACAGTCCTCTTGTTGTGGGGATATCACCCTATATGCTTAGTGTGCAAGGCTTTTATGTTTGCACGGATATACCTTTTTTTTTTTACTGAAAGCAGCCTTTTTATTTAATCCATTTTGCTTTAATTTAAAAAAGAGCTTTACTCGTTTGACTTTTATAGTAGAGGACATTTACTGATGCTACACTGTAATTAACTGCATTCATATTTTATAGTAGATTAAAAAAGTGGGTATGGTCTGTAGCTGGATATTTTTTGTGTGTCTCTTCTACTTTAGGTGGCCCACTGGATTACTGCGTGGACACTCCTCACCTATAAATTACCTACAGATTGCTGACCAGAACACAAGGATCTTTTCAGTGTCTACAGATTGTGCTGTGATGGTAATGCATTTGGCTTTCACTTATATGACCTGAAATAATATTTTATTTTAGAGAAGAGTATTCAGCTTTGTTTACCCATGCAATGTAACACAACGGTCACTTGAATGAACATTAACTTGTGTAGAGTACTTAATTAGTTACTTACAAGTTGTGAAATGTTTAAGAGTAATTATGCAACAAGGGGAAGTAGAATAAGTATGCATCTTTGTTTTGTGAAAAAGTCATGAGATACAAATGTAGCACCATCTTCTGGGCAGAAATATGGTTAGAATTAAACTGGAATATGAATGAGGCTCCATTCACAGTATGCAGTTTGCTTTTTGCCCATTTTGCAGTATTTTTCGCAGTTTGTTTTGCATTTTTCTACATGCGTTTGTGACTCTTTTTATTTTTAAAGTGGAATTTTTTTTTGCTGGGCAGAATAAAAATGCAAAACATGGCAAAAACGCACTACCATGCATTTCATCAGATTCTCCATTAAACTCTATTGTAGCAAAAACACTGCTTTTTACTTTTAAAAAAGTCCCTTACCCTTTCCAAAAATGCAGCAGTTCAAAAAGCATAGATGTGAACATGTTCCATAGGAAACCAAGTTAAATGGACTGTAGTGCATTTCTGCAAAAAGCACAAAAAAACGTATTGGTGTAAACAGAGCCTAACTCACAAAGTGTACTTATTCCTGTTTTGTGAAATGAGTTTGGCGCTTTTTTTTTTATTACTACCAGCTGGTATGGGATATAAAAACTGATATTCCTTGCCTTGGAATTCTTAAAAAAAAAATTTTTTTGGAGCCTCAGAATATACATTTTTTTCTTCCCTGAGAAATGCAGACTAATTATATAACTGCTAAGGAAATAGACATATTAGTTATTTGCTACACTGACATCTTCCATGCAGAAAGACCTATACTAAAAAAAGATTATATGCAAAGGAAAATATGTTAGTGATTGTGAAGCTTTACTTTTTTTAAATTAAAATAATAAAGATGTAATACTTAACTGCCATTGATTTGCACAGAGCAGCCCAAACCCCTCTGCTCTGGGGTCCCCTGCTGGAGCTCCTGATTTGCTCCACCTACCTAGTGCCCCCTTAGGAAGTTGCTTCCTATGGTGGCACTCATGGGTGCTAGATCTTGGGTCAGGTAGTTTGCATCTATTTAGACACAGAGGACCCACCCCCTGCTCTCTGCTTACAGGTTTTGACTGACAGTAGCAGGAGCCAATGGCTCCCATTGCTCTCAGCCAAGACTGCAAGAAATGGAAGAGGGGAGAAGAGCTGCTGCAGATGTGCACAGCACTGGATGGAGATCATGAGAAGTATTTTAGGGAAGGTGATACTATCAAAATGTTTTTTCAACTTAATGCAGAGAATAAATTATAGTTTACCTTTACAACCATTTTAATCTGCAGAACCAAAGCAGATAGGATTATAGAATTTACTAAAATGTTTGCAAAAAATTTAGTAGAACAAAGTATCTTGGAGTGTTTGTTAAACGTAGATTTCACTTTCATTAAAATGTATGTATAGTCAAATTTTTTTTTTTAGTCTTGGTTATAGTACTGTCCTGTTGGCTATTATCACATAAACAGAAACATAGGAAATCCAAAATTTTACAGTTGTCCCTGTAGCAAGAATAGAACAAAGAAAACTAATGCAGCCACCACATCTAAGGACTGGTAAGCTGCATCATATTAATTTCTTGCTCTTGGGTTTAGAAAAACTGTAACTGGAATTTAGAGCAACATCGATGATACTCTGACAGGACTTATTGGACGAGCCAGTCTTTGTTATCTCTAGGCCTCATCCAAATGGATGTGGTCAGCATTAGATGATCAGTATCTCCATGGTCAATATCTCCTTTGAAATGCTGAGTGAATTGTCAAAGGCTCACAAAGAGGTTCTTAAAGTGAAACTTTCAATTTGTTAAGAAAAAAAAATGCTCTCTACTGTGGTGCCTTAAAGCAGTGTTAAACCCCAAAACAAAAATTAGTATATCGCAGCTTACCAAATTGTGCTAATATCAACAATATATAGCTAAATTTAAAAAATATATATATTTTGGGTCAGTTTTCCTGATGATTAAAAATAAAATGAGGAAATATCCATTAACATTTATTACCAAAAGAAAACCCAATTTGTCCTGAAAAGAAAACAAGGTATAATCCACCTGGATACACAAACTAGTTGCGATGATATGTACACTTTTACTAACACATGTTAAAGTTGCAAAATTGTGTTTTGCCCTCAGGGGGTTATTCTCTTAAAATGAGTGCTAGGTGCTGCCTTTGTTATAAACACATGATCACTTTCAGCACTGCTATTACAAAAACCACCTCTTTCATCTTCATATGCATACGATACACTGTCAACAAATACATTCTCAGTGCAGTAAACCTAAAGATATTACAGGTGATTCTATACTGCAACAGAATGCCTGTAATTGGATCTGTGCAGACTCCTTGGACACGTTGTTAGCAAATTATATCAGCGACAAAACAATTATTCTGGGAACATTTAACAAACTGAATACTATTGCCATTGTTGCAAAAAAAAAAAAATGGTGAAGTGAAAATGTATTCTAAAACAGAAAACAGAACCTGACAGAATGGCTAGTGCAGCACTTTGATTTTTCTAATATGCAGATAGGATTTCATCACCTGCTTAAATATCACTATGTTAGTATTGCAGCAAAAAAATAAATGGGGACACAGCAAAAGCTAGAAATAGTTTTGATATATTTCAGTTAGATTTATAACATAATCTTTGAATATTCCATCACTGGTAACTAAACAATAAAGTAAACAGACCCCAAATGTCAGTTCTCAATCAGAACATTTAGATCAGAAAGTCTTCCATGAAAAGTAGAGGATTGGAACTTATTTTATTCATTCTCAGAAACAAGATTAGCAGGGATGAATGTAATTGATGCAGGAGTAGTAAGTCGCTTTCGCACGAACGTGTACCCCCTTTTGTCTGATCTTGGCGGACCAGAATGGATCGGATACAGGTGGGTATAAACGGACACATTTTTGTTTAAATCTGCCTCCCCATAAAGAACAGTGGATAGTCCAATTGGGTCCGCCTGAAAAACAGACAGATGGACCCGATCGGACCACCCATTGTTCTCTATGGGGAGGTGGATGTAAATGGACATATGTCTGTTTACACCCGCCTGCATCTAATCTGTTCCGTTCTGCCAAAAGTAGATGGATGGGGATACATTCACCATCCGTCTAGAGCAGAGGTGTCAAACTGGTGGCCCTGCAGCTGTTGTGGAACTACACGTCCCATCATGCCTCTGCATTTGGAAGTCATGCTTCTACCTGTCAGCCTTGCACTGCCTCATAGGACTTGGTCTAGTGGATAGGATGAGAGTCCGATGTAAACAGACTGGCAGTCCGTTTACATCCAATCGCCCCATAGAGAACAGCAGGCTGTGACCGTGTCCACTCCAAAGAAGTGAAGCGGACACTGACTTGTCATCCGCCTGCTCAGCAGGTATCAGTGGACAGATCCCCCCGCTGACCAGGCAGATCCGCTTGACGGAGACCACCCTGTGTGACAGGGGCCTCACAGTGGTGCCCTTCAACTCATCATACAAAATACAATCTCATTGTACAATGTTATTTAGATCCACCAACAACTATGTTGTGCAAGGCCTGTCTGATTGGATAAAAATTGACTGGGTCAATCATTATATAAAACAGATTTGGTAGATCTGCAGTTGGGGATTGGGTTTTTCTGGATTCAGGAAAGTAATCTAACAGTCTTGAAGCCAGGAGAGAATGGCTGGATTGTAGTTGACTGTGAGGGTTGTTTTGCCTTCCTCTAGGATTAAAACTGTCAGAATTTGTTAGAGGCTGAACTTGATATGCATTTGTCTTTTTTATTTGCAACCTAAATAACAATGTAACTATATGTAACTAATAGGTATGGGACATTGAAAATCATAGCTGTCTTCTCAATATTATATCCAAAGCAAGTCAGATCAGAGGAGAACTTGCTACATGTTACTTTTCACATCAGCTCCGAGCCCTCTTCTTAGCAACTGATACCCTTGCTGTATTGCAGCTACAAGAAAGGTACGTAGTGAATATTATGTCATATAGTTATCGTAGTTATTCCCTTTTTATTATGTGGTATGAGGAGAATGACATTCTGATAAAGTCATTCTCCAATAAATTAAATTCCACAAATAAATACAAACCTCGGGTTTACTGAACAAATACTCAGTTGTTGGTAGCTTGGGCTTGGAAAGGCAAAACATTTTTTCCAAGACAGAAAGTGATGGAAAATCCAATAATTTAGAGTTGTTGCCACAACAAAAGGTGAGAGAATATCATCCAATGAGGACACTTGCTCTAGTGACAACTGGCTAATATGGGAATTCCCATTTTTTTTTTAGAAATTTTTACTCACTTCCGGTGACATCTTTAGGAAATTAACTGACATGACTTTAACCCGTCCCTACACTTTCCAAAACTAAAAATGTTTTGTGACTGGAAGGAAAAATATCCCCATGTCTGTTATGTGACTGGAAGAAAAATATCCCTGCATCTGTGGTGTGACTGGAAAGAAGAAATACCCCTGTGTCTATGGTGTGACTGGAAAGGAAAAATACCTCTGTGTCTGTGGTGTGACTGGAAGGAAAACTTTTCCTGTGTCTCTGGTATGAATGGAAAGGAAAATGTCCCTGTGTCTGTGGTGTGACTGGAAGGGAAAATGTCCCTGTGTCTGTGGTGTGACTGGAAGGGAAAATGTCCCTGTGGCTGTGGTGTGACTGGAAGGAAAAATTACCCTACATCTGTTGTGTGACTGGAAAGAAAAAATACCCCTGTGTCTGTGGTGTGACTGGAAGGTAAAGTGTCCTTGCGTCTCTGGTGTGAATGGAAGCAAAAATGTCCTTGCTTCTCTGGTGTGAATGGAAGGAAAAATGTTCCTGTGTCTGTGGTATGACTGGAAGGAAAAAATGTCCTTGCATCTGTAGTGTGACTGAAAGGAAAAATGTCCCTGTACCTTTGATGTGACTGGAAGGAAAAATGTCCCTGTGTCTGTGGTGTGGCTGGAAAAAAAATATACCCCTGTGTCTGTGGTGTGACTGGATGGAAAAATATCCCCGGATGTGACTGGAAGGAAAAATGTCCCTGTATCTGTGGTGTGACTGGAAAGAAAAATGTCCCTGTGTCAATGGTGTCAGTCTGAGGAGTGCTCAGAGCACCTATTGTGCAGGGCCCAGGGTTTAGTGGTGTTTATTCCAGAGGGTGCAGAGCTTAGCAGTGCATATATTGCAGGGCACAGGGCTCCAGAGTGTGCATTGTTCAGGAGTGCATATTACACAGGGTGCAGGGGCCACACATAGCTCTTCCCTTAAACCCTCTACAAGCCCTTCCCCCACACTTCAAAGCTCTTCCCCCTTCTTCCCCCAAGTACAGGTGACAGCAGTCAGCATAGGGCCAGTATCAAAGGCGGTGGTACAGAGTACCGAAGACTTCTGGCTATAAAAATCTTCTGACAGGGGTGACACAGCAGTCACTCCTGTCAGCACACCCTCCTGTGCCCAGCAACACTACACTTGGGGTATGTGCCTCTTCTGCCCTCCTTTATTCTGGCCCTGATTGTACTTGTGAGAGTCAGGTACATAAATCTGTCAGTGTCGAGCACTGAGGTTAGGGTGTTTATACTAGACCTTCTTTCCTCAATTTCAAAAAAATAGGTTACGCTTAAATACATACAAAATTGTAACAAATAATGTGACAAAACAATAAAAAAAAATATTTTAAATCAAAATGAAATCCAGCAAAAAAGAAAAAGTCCAAAAGTTCAAATAATAATGTCCAAAATAATTAATCACCAAGTGAAACCACCAACAAAAATGGCTAAATAAAACTCACCAGAGTAATATGCTGATTGTTGAAAAAAACAGCATATAGCACTAGTTACTCTGGAAGCAATGATTAATATGGTGACAGCAACTCTGAAGAAATGAGGGATGAACTCCAACAGATGATGTTCTGCAAAGCTGAAAATCTACTCCAAAGGTGATTTAGTATCCAAACTGAGAGATGATCAGACCGTCACTCGAAAAGAAAAAAGTGAACAATCATGGTGCAGTATGTTTAAAAAACATCAAACTTTAATGAAGAAATGCACTTCCAAGCAAGGTGTCCAGACTGACACCAGTATAGACAGCGTGTGTAATGAATACAAGAGACTCAGACCTAAACATGCACATACAAAGTGCAAGCAGACCAGGAGCGTTCTGAACGTCACATCCAAAGGCACCGCCCTAAGCTTTTTGTCATTGACGTCCTCACGGATGTTTAGCTGGGTCTGAGTCACTTGTATTCATTACACATGCTGTCTATACTGGCAGGCAGGAGTTGGTATCAGCCGGACAGCAGAGGTGCAGAATCAAGACCCAAAACAGAGTCAGAGCCAGGCTGGGGTCAGTATCATTGGAGCAGGGAAGGTACCAAAAGAGCAGGCAGGAGGCAGGGTCAGGTCACAAGCCAAAGTCAGCAACAAGGTATCAAGAACAAGCTTGGTTAAGAGAAGCCGGGTAGTACAGGATCAGGTCACAAACAGTAGAAGCTGAAGGCCATTCAGCAATCTTCTAGCCACTGTAAATAGGCAAGTGAGAGCAGATACATGCGTGAATTAGGGCGCATCTAGTTGTCACTCAAGAACTACACATGAGCATGCATACATCTTCGTGCATGACTGTGTATACGATTTTCCTGACAGAGTATTGGCTTACCTCTGTACACCAACTGAAAGCTGGTCTTCATTACCACCAGTTTCCAAATCTGCAAACTGGTGTTAATTCTTGAATAGTTGGTTGCCATCATAGCAGCTAGTTTTTACAGTGCCAGTAATTAGAACTACCTGAATGTGTCGACCATGTTGGTAATGTTATGAAGACAAATGCTTGCCAAATTAGGTGCAGGTAGTTCCAAAGGAACCTACTGCCAGAATAATGGTAATGCTTTAGCAAATTTCCTGTTGACAGAGTGGTATAATACTTTCCATGCTTCAAAAATGGCATTTTTTTGCTGACTCCCAATGGGGACAGCGACAGGACAAAAACCTGACAAAGAATTTGTAAACTCAACATTACATATTCCTGATATGTGCCTGCTGTACCATGTACTTGTATGAAAAAGTATCCTGTTCTCTTTGTATTATTACCTTTGTGTGAAATCCCTGGTGGTCCTGGCAGTCCCTTCCTATTAAAAAAATGACCACACTAGGCATTAGAGCACAGTATGGTCAGTGCTCTGGCGGTGCTGGGAACTCAGTGTGCTCTCCGCCAATGATCAGACTTCTGTTAACATGCCCCCACTGCCCAGCCAGTCACTGGTATAAATAACAGCACTAGTGTACTGTTATTTCTCCTTCCAGAGCTCTCTAAGCTCCTTATGCAGCTGAGAACAGATGGGTATGGGGACACTTAAAAATGTAACACTAAACTGAAGGGGCCACTGGATTTGCCCAAGTGCAGTACAGTAATCAAGCTCTACTCAAAGACCCAGGAAAGAGATCCAAGTTTAAAATTATATTAAAGGCAGTTACAAATAAAATAACAAACATGTTATACTTATCTGCAGTGCACAGGTTTGCCCCCTGTGCAAACCTCTTATTGGGTCCCCTGCCAGTGCTCCTGGCCCCTCCCCCCTGCCAAGTGCCCCCAGAGCAAGCAAGTTGCTATGGGGGCACCAAGCAGGCTCGCTCCCCAGCTGCTGCTTTGAGTGTCCATTCACACACAGAGTCGTGGCTTGGCCGTGCCCCCTCTCTCTCCTCATTGGCTCACTGGCTGTGATTGAGGAGGGAGAGTCCCCAGAGAGCTGAGGTTCTTGTAAACATAGCTGGATCGTGATGGGGCTCGGGTAAGTATTAGGGAGGGATGGGGGTAGCTGCACACAGGTTTTTTTTACCTTCATGCATAGAATACATAAAGGTAAAAAACCTTAAACCTTTACAGCCACTTTAAGGTTTCTGTCCATAGCATCGAGTAGTCCAGCAGCGAGACCTGGATGACTCCATGGGCAAGCATCTCCCCAGAAGCCTCAGCAATCCATCCTCAGGCAGGTAGGACCAAACACCAACTAACTCTTCTGCCCAGGCTTCAGCAAATGTACCCCTTTCTCTGACCACCTACTGGGCACATCTTCCCAGGGATTGGTCAGAGGGTAGTAAATATTCAAGCTGAGGATTTGTATCTTCCCACCCAAAACTCTGGAAGTTTCTCAACAGAACTAGAGGGAAGCAATCAATCCCACAGCTTGTGGAGACACAGCAAAAAATCCAACTCCTCTGACTACAGAGTGAGCCAAAAAACTAATTTCCCTAGTATCTTAACTTGGAGGGTGCTGCAGGCAGAAGAAGGATATTTATAAATGTTTAATACACAAATGTTTTACCTTTCATCTCTATTTTAAACTGAATAGGTTGTTTTACAAGGTGAAGGTTTACATATACTTTAAAGTCTAATTAAAAATCTTTCTGTCTCTATGGCTCCTCACTTGGAATACAACAGTTATCATTTAGATTACTTCCATAGAAAGAAACTATGTTTTAAAATCTTCTAAGAGAGGATATTTTGTAACATCAGAGATGCGCAGAACAGTAAAGACTTTGTGGTCCCCATATTAATATCTCCAATGGGAAAAGTACTGTAGTTCTTTAAGGTCAACTATAACAATAGAACTTCACCGGTTTCATGTTTTATCCGTCACATTACCTTTAATAAACAATTTGATCAAACACTTTGTATTCTGTATGGTTGATTCACCCTCACTAAATTTTTTTGTTTGTGATTACAGTGCCACACAAAATGGGCCATCAACTGTTTCTCACAATGAGCCTGTCACCAGCTGTCTATATAATCATCTTCATCACCAGATAATTAGCTGTACAGAGGCTTCTGTAAGTTACGCATTTGTCCTGTCCTAATTGGGGAGCCTTAAATTCCCTTGGGGGTGATGGGATGGATATTCTATATTGATCTAAAATGACCTCCCACTTTGTAACCTACATTCATGTAACTGTGTGTCAGGTGTATATGAATCTGTTGCAGGATTTTGTCTGCTACACAAGTGTTGCACATAACTACCTGAATTTGTTGCAGGTTTTAGAAATTGCAAGAAGACTATCGCATGGTTTTTATCATTTGGTGCACGACTTTCCAATATGACCATAAGCCCTGTTCACACCTTGCATAGTAGGAACTGGTGTTTTTTGTTGCCATTTTGTGTAGGTGATTTTCACACAATTCCTGCCCTATGCATGCTTGTCATGACAAAGAAGCTCAAGGACCAAATTTTGATCTTGAGTCAGGTGCATTTTCTTATGCTCATTTTGCAGCGATTCTCACATGAAAATCATAGCATGCACTGCATTGCCAATACGAATGAATGGCACCCAAATGAGCATTATTTTGCTACAAATTTAGCACAATTTGGAATTGTGGGCAGAAATGCACCCATGATTTCAAATTGCCTAAGTGTGAACAGAGCCTAATGGCTGCCCAATATTTATCCATTGCTATATGTGTTAACAAGGAAAAATGTAAGATAAAAATTAGAACTGCATTTTAGAGAGGTGCCTTGACAAGACAGTGCAGCTTCCACAAATATATGCAAATGTTGTATAACTAAAACATGAATAGTTAGGCTTTTGTATATATGTATGATGTGATGTGATTCTCGCGTGCAAACCACCTCTTTAAAAATCATGTGACGCTTGTCACCCAAGGCCCCAGAGAGCAAGGCACAGCAAACGAGCCCTTACTGTTTGTTGAAGATATGTATTGCATTCCATACTCTGGGCACAAGTACACTTTAAAACTTGTGAAGTCTTCTTTATTCAAATTTATATAATGAATTAACATTTTTGAATGCAGGTTCTGAAGACTTGGGACCTTTTAACAGGACAGCTTATCTGTGAAGTACAAGCAGATGATGGATGGGCAGCTGTCACATGCCTTGCATTGGACTCTGGTGGTAACAGGTAATTCAGCTGTTAATTATGGACTGTCATTGCTGACCCTCTTCAACAAAATGCTAATTACCTGACTGCAATGCTGATTTAGCATCAATACCATTGGAGTCATTCAGCCAGTGTGCAGTTCAGGAATTGAACTTTATTTTGATTTCACTTTCTACATTCTTGCACATTGTTGAATCAGAACAATTAGTGTTTTCAGAAAGGGGTCAGTGACTGAAGTCTTTGTATTTTATGTAAGGACATGTTTTCTTTAACAAGCTTTGATCAGCATTCCTAAAGCCCTTAACTGCACCTGTATTAAAGTGGTAGTAAAGACCATTGGGATACTTGTAACTACAGGAAAGCTTATAATAATGCTTACCTGTAGCTACAAGAAATATCTCTTAAATGTGCACCGTTTAGGAGATATTCAGTGTTGCTCTAGCCAGTGGCGTCACCAGCCCATACACTCTGAAGGGACAGCATACTCATGCTGTCCCTTTAGAGCTTCCACGTGATTCCCTTCAGCAGAAGTGACATCATTGCAGCTTGACCATTCAAATGGCCAGAACCCAGGAACCCAGAAGAAAGGCAACGCTGTAGGTTTTTGTTTAAAGGGAAGTATTTCATAATGTACTAATACGTGATGCATACTAGCACACTGTGCTCTTAGCTTGCAGGAAGATTTTTTTTTAAATTTGCATGAGTTTACTACTGCTTTAGTAAAAATATGTAGAGTGCAATTTTTGGACTACTTCTGAAAATGCTAGTTCCTGGATTTGTCTGGCATCAGTAGTTGTGAACATGCTCACTTGCCACAAACCTGGGAAAAATATGCAGTAGATGAAAGTAAGAAAAAAAGCTGATAGCCCCTTCAGATGAAGTCCGGAAGTGACGAAACGCGTTAGGGGAGTGACATCATCACGCACGCATGCTAACCGGAAGTGTCGCTGCGGCCATTTTGTTGGTTGGAAACATGTGATTTTCAACCTGAAACTTGAAAGAGGAATATGTGAAGCTGGATATCCCTGTTTTATATGTGAGTTACTATTAAAATTTGTCCATTTTCATGGAATCTGTCTAAGAGCCTTTTTATGCTTTTATGAGGAGTTGGGAGGAATACCTCTGAAAATGAAGGATTGAGAGATATGGATTTCCTATGTCAGCTCATGCTTGAAAATACTGGAAGAGGGTAATAGTACCTAGCATCACTTTTGGCTGGAGTTTAGAGGGTGATCATGGAGTCTTAGAACCAATTCTGCTTTACTGGATTGAAAGAAAAAAATTTTTTGGAACTTGGACACTTTGGGTTTATTGAACACAATTTTTTAATATGAAGTTACATTGAGTATATTAATAGTTGGAGTTTTTTTGGGGATTTATGTGTATCACAAAAGGATTTATTAGATTGTATACTTTCTAGGGAGAAAGTTGTGATTTTGTGTGAAGGGTTATAATACAGGAGCTTATTGATTGATTGAAGAAAAAAAGCTGAATATCTTAAATCTATTATATATTTTTAAGCAATGAATATGACATTAATCAAAAATTCCCTGTAGATGTATCTCTCTGCTGTGCGTGGTTTAAATTACAGTGGTTGATTCACCTGCACAGTAAAAGCACCCTTGAGATTCTAGATTGTAAGCTCGAAAGAGCAGGGCCCTCGATCCCCTCATGTTTTGCATTGTATTGGTATTGTTCTGTCACATGTTCTGTCCCCCTTTGTAATGTACAGCGCTGAGTGAACTATTGGCGCTTTATAAATACTGTATAATAATAATATGGCAATCCGCTGCAACCAATGCAAAATCTGCTTTCTGGTTTAATGTAAATTTAAATGATTGTTGATATGACCAATCAAAAAACATTGTGACCTCTGCAGACACCCCCTGATTGACTGACCTTTACGAGGAAAAAAATTATCATTTACAATGGATATTCCTGGATTATCCATACTTTTTCCCCATGATAGTGCTGGGTATGTCTGCTCAGTGTATAACCATGCTTGGTTGGCTGAAATAATTGTGCAGAACTATGGGAAGTTTTTTAAGAGGTATTTCAGGGGTTGAATCACAAATTAATATATAATATAGATACATATAAATACATACCAATCATAAATTATATAATATATAATTAATATGTATATATAATATACATTGATATAAAAAATAAATTATTATTACTTAAAATTATTACATATACATTTTTATACATAAACTCTATGCTATAATGTATAGACAGACTAAGAGGACATTGCTCTATGATTACAATGAATGAAAGTTGAGACTGTTTATGTACCTATTTTGTTTTTACTTTGGATTTAGTTTGGATTTCACTATATTTGTGTAAAGTGATCTAATCTCAGGTTGAATGTATTATTCTTATAGAGAAACAATGGTTGCCGGTAGTCCAAATGCTTGCTTAGCAACATCACATGAAGCCGTTGACATGTCATGTAACCTGCAACCTGTAATTATCCAAATGTGTGTTTATAGTGTCAGTTAGCAGACATATTCCCTCTATGAAAGGTAGTTAACTGTTCTTCTGAATTTAATCTCTCATTAAAATAAATAGGATCACGTGTCTGTTCATCTTCAGTTTGGACAACCTCTTGAGATACAGCAACAGTGAATAGTAGTAATAATGCTTTGTTCTCCAACCCTTTGCATTGCACTTCTCTTGATGCCTCCCATTAGGCAGGACTTTTAATTGCTTACATTGGTTGAGAGGTTTGGTCTAAAGGAAATCTATTTTCAGTGTTTTTCTTTAATATTTTTTCTGGCTTGGACATTCACTACACTGGCCTGTCTTATGAAAAAAGTAAGCACCATTGTACAGCTCTATGTGGCAGACCATGATTAATGTAGTGGATTTGTATCCTCTAATGATGTCTATGAACCACACTAATTCACACCAATACTCAAAGATTCACCCCAGGCTAATATGTGATAGAGGACCTAACTTTAACCTTCTGTTTACCACTATAAAGCTACAGACTCTTTATAGATGTAGCATCCTTCTAGAGTGGGCTGCTAGGTACTGTACATTTAGTTGGCTCCACTGTAATCAGAGGAGCAGGGGTTGATTAATTTGGGCTGCTCAGTTTCTCACTGGCTGCTGTTCTGTTACTTCTTCCTGTCTTCTAGAGGATTCTAGAATCATAGTGGGAGGAAGAATAGGGAATGCAGCCTAAATATTTCTGGAACTCCAGCCAATCCCTGGGGAGGTGTGCCCAGTTGGTGGTGAGAGAGCCCATAAACAGTCTGAGGCCTAGGCACCATGGTGCAGAATTCTTGGGTCCAGTTCTGCTGGAGGAGACCCCTGTGCATGGGCTCTGTCCCTGGGACAGATTTCTAGCAGTAGCCATTATGAAGACACCGATGTCCCAGCTAGGCTTAGCTGAGGGACCTATATGCAAGCTTGGGTTCAGAAATCAACTTGAGTCTGGAGAAAGTCACTTGAGAGAGCTGGGAGGAAGTTGGTGGGAAAAAGTCCAGCATTCCTATAGCGTGTGATTCTAAATTTCCCTCACTAGGAAGAGCCTGGTGGATATTGGCAGGAGTCAATCGATGATGATGGCTATGTGAGTAAGCTACCCCAGTGCTGAAGAGTTAGTGACTGTGTGTAGCTTTTAAGCTCTGGAAAGCATACTAGTCTCAATCAGCATAGAGATCCTGTGGGACATTCTTTTTTGTACTGTGCAGCCAGAAAATTGAGGAGTCCTCAAGATATTCAGTTCTACAGTTTATTGAAGTATACCATGCTCCCTATCCCAGATCCTTGTTCCCAGTAAACCCCCCCCCCCAAAAAAAAGAAACTTCTAGACTGTTCTTTGGAGCCAGTGGAAGAGTGAGAAAAATGCTGGGTGCCTGGCTGTGTGTGCACTAAGTTAGGAAATAGGACTGCATTCACGAGCAGCTCCTATGGATACACTACATATAAAACCTGTGATGAAAAAAATATAAAAACTACCAGGGCTGACCTCTTCTAAAATTGCTAGGTGCCTGCCATGCTGGTCCTCTGGCTTCAGTGCTCTCTGAGATACTGACCCAGAAGAATAAGATCGGGAAGAAGATTTTACTTGATGCTTTCTTCTGAGTTAATACTTAAATATTTAAAAATATTGAAACCAGTCAGTATGACAGCTAGGCCACTAACATTTTCAATAGGAAGTTAGCAACCGTGTGTTACCTGCAGGCCCAGACTGGGACAAAAAATAAGCCTGGGCATTTCAGATTGAGCAGACCATTTTTTAAAATCCAAATTACAAATAATGATAACCACCACTTTCTCAATTTTTTAAGTTATATTTGGGTTTTTACAGGCAGCTACCACTGAGCATGTTCACGTTCTGCGGTGAGGCCAAAGGGAGGACAGGTTTAGTTGGTGTCACTCCCCAGAGGCCCACAGGGCTTGTACCAGTTAGATACCCTAAGAGTAAACACAAATACAACCCCTCCTGTGCTCAGGGACCCAGAACAGTGGAGGGATGATGGATCAATAGTATAAAAATGATAAAGATGTATTTAAGCTCGACCCAAACCGATCAAAGGTTGTGCAGGTCCAATACAAAGCTGGGGAAGCTTGATACAAACTATAGTGAAGAACAAAAACAGAGCACACAAACCTTGCACATTACCTCAGTAAACATTTAGTAAATTTATTGATTTAGGAGATATACTCACAAGAGTAGTAATAAAACAGGCACATAAAATCCAAAAGCGCATCCTACAATATGGAGACACATGTGAATCCCATCTGAAGGGGAAATTCTCAGAATGATGCTGATGCATTTCGAAGGGGCATCCCTTCTTCATCAGGGCTAGCTCTAATGAAGAAGGGACCCCCCCTCGAAATGCGTCACTGAGGTACTGAGGTAATGAGCAAGGTTTGTGTGCTCTGTTTTTGTTCTTCACACCAGTTAGATACCTGCAGGTAAAAGCCAGGTGCATGATATATGCAATATAATTGCATATTTTATGTTGCAGATCTCACCCTCTCTGGAGCTCTCTGTAACATTAGCCAGCTCCTAAGACCAGGGCCGTCTTTAATATTGAATGGACCCTGGGAGATGTGCAAGAGAGAGGGGATGAGAGAGAGAAGGGGGGATGAGAAAGGGGATGAGAGAGAGAGAGGGGATGGGGGGCATAAGAAAGAGAGGGGGGATAAGAGAGAGAGGGAGGGGTGAGAAAGAAAGGGGGGTGAGAGAAAAAGGGGGGGTGAGAGAGAGAGGGGGGATGAGAGAGAGAGGGGGATGAGAAAGGGGTGATAAGAAGGGGGATGAGAGAGAGATGGGGGGATGAGAGCGCGAGGGGGATGAGAGAGTGAGGAGGATGAGAAGGAGATGGGGGGATAGGAGAGAGATGGGGGATAGTAAAGAGGGGGGTAAGAGAGAGAGATGGGGGGATGAGAGAGAGATGGGGGATGGGAGAGAAAGAGGGGGGTGAGAGAGAGGGGGGTAAGAGAGAGAGATGGGGGGACGAGAGAGAGGAGTATGAGAGAGAGAGTGGGGATGAGAAAGAGATAGGAAGGATGAGAGAGAGATGGGGTGGGAGACAGAGAAGGGGGATGAGAGAAAGAGGGGTGAATGACAGAGAGAGAGGGGGAGGTTGAGACAGGGGGTGAGAGAGAGAGAGAGAGGGGGTGAGAGAGAGAGAGAGAGAGGGGGGGGATTAGGGAGAGACAACTAGCCCTGTCACTGTCTGCAGTCCCTACTGTTGCCCCCATGTTCCAGTCCCTGGTCCTTGTATGTGGGTAGATGTGTCATTCATGTGATGCCAAGTACTTTCCATGCCAGCCAGTCCCTGTCTGCTTAAGCCTCCCGCCAGTCCTTGTCCTCTGTGCCCTCAGCCTGTCCTGCAGGTTGCGGTCACTGAGCAGAGAGGAAGTTGGAGCAGCAGTCCAGGCTCTGGAAGTGGCTTGCCTCTTTGGGGGTCAGAGAGGCGGTGGAGATCTCCTCCTTTCCAGGCTCTTGGTCCTAGCTACCCTTGCTGTCCACCTTTTCCACAGATTCTGTCTCCAGGGCCACCCGCTCGCCGTGTACACATGATATGCGGAGCAAGGCACATTCAGCCTGCCTGCACCGTGAGGACACCACTGTCAGTACTGGGTTTAGATCCGTGGGTTCCAAGGCCTTTACTTCCCTGTTCCCACTGCCACTGGACCAGGACTCTCCATCAGGACATGTGAACCAACACCCCGGCCCACCGGGCGAAAGCTTGGTGTGCCCTATGGCCAGTCTGGGCCAGGTTACCTGTTTTCCTTCACAACATTCAGTGGCACTAGGTCTCTTCTAACTATCTCATGTTAGAGACATTGAAGATGTGAGTTTCAGTATCAATTAATTATGCAGCATGGGGGACACTGACATAACCAAAATGTGCTGTACCATAAGTAAAACAAAGTATGCCAATGCTGGCTGCTGTTTTGTACCCATTAGACATATACTAATATAATGTTTTGTGTATACAGACTGGTTACAGGCAGTAGGGATGGCAGTGTGAAGCAGTGGGATTACATGTCAAACTCCATCACCTTCAAGAAGATGCTGAGACTAGGAAGTTCAGGTCTGTGCTTTTCAAGATTTATCCACACAACTCTCTTCCCTGTATTGGAGAGATACAGTACATTGAATAGGACTCATGTTTTTATGTTTCCCAGAACAACCAAGAGTTGGAATCAGTGACGTCACTTATGCAGAGCAGAGTAATTATCGGTATGTACTATTTACTCACTTGGCTGAAACTTTTTCTCTGTTCTACTCTGAACTGATGACATTATATTTCAATTGACAGGTATATAATATCAATTTCTTGTGATGGACAGATCCAAATTTTCCTGGTAAGATATCGGGCCTATTATGCATTGTGCAAAATGTATAGCAGTCAATGGGCAATCATCTGTCATCACTCTGGCTGCTCTAAATTGTTACAATGTCAGATATAACTTTGAGATGCTGTATAAAATACAAACCAATCTAACAACAAAGAGAAGATGCCCGTTTTCATGTATTGTACTTTTGTGGGCTGGTATTGTATAGAATAGAAGAGGAACACTGCATACATTATAATTTGTCCTTTATGTAGAAAACTATATGCCATGTGCATAGCTTTAAATGGACCAAAGACATTGTTATAGTTCATCCCACTTTATTTCAAAGGATCAGCATGAAGCATCAATTTCAGCTGAAGATTACCCACATTGCATCTGGGAAAATCATATGGTAAGTGAATTGTGTAACCTTTATGGGACAGACCAAAAAACACAAGGCTATACCTGATAGAAAATGTGATGTTTGTTACATACCTTGCTACAAAATATGTATTTTGAAAAGTATAAGGGTTGGTTCCAGGGGCGGACTGACAACTCATGGGGCCCCCGGGCAATAGGGGATCATGGGGCCCCTGTGTCCTTGCCCAAACTCAAAAAAGCCTATGAAAAAGGTACCAGGGGCATCTCATGGGGCCCCCTACTGACCCTGGGCCCTCAGGCAGTCCCCGAGTTTCCAAATGGTCAGTCAGCCCCTGGTTGGTTCACGCTAGGTGCGTTAAACCGCATCCAGAATCCATGCACAAAGTTTGCCATATATTCCAAAGGTTGTAGTTCACCCCAGTGCGGTCAGTTCCAGTGCTCTCAACAAAGGTACAACCTGCTACATTTTGTAAAATCTGGAAAGCATCAAAACCCAGGAAAATGCATTGGAAGGCATTGGAATGCACATTGTCCTAATTAAAATAAAGATTTTTTTGGTGTCAAAATAAATCAAGTAAAAAAATGCACTGGAAGCATTGAAAACGCATCAAAAACTCACATAAATGCATATGCTAAACCGCACCCAGGACGTTGAAATTGTGGCATGAACAAGCCCTAAGTCAATTTCTAATTTTCATGATGCCGTAATGTGATGCCAACTAAAATTGCAATCTATATGGAAAGAAATAATGAATTTAAGAAAATAATCAGGCTGGGCCCAAGCTGTAATAATTACAGTTGTTAGGACCAAGATTGCATACTGTACATTGCTTTGTGTTCTCCCAGCAAGACAACCATAGCATGATAGCAACAAAACTAATAACTGTACATGGCTAGATGGAAAGTATGCATTGCCTCCACATGGAAACTGACCGCAGATGTAAAATATATATTCACTTTGATAATTAATATATATAGGCAGTTTACATGGGTTAGTATATGCATTTAATGCTTTCTCTGGCTTAAAAAAGTATTTCATCTGATCTGGTTTATCAATGTGCCTGAAGGTAAGATTGTATTACAATATGTGTTGTTCCACAGTAATAATTATCTAATTAATTAATCTTAATTCATACAGTTAGAAAGGAGGTACATTTTGACTCAAAATAATAGTGTAATTTACAAGTGCTGACCTGCGCTCTTTTGACTTACCTGTAGCATTACTTTTAATGATAAGCCCACTTTATGGTGAACTCTGTATAGTAAATAGCTCTATGATAAAGTCATTATAGTTACCCTTAGAAAGAAAACCCTGTTACTTAGCCCTGTGCCATTCTAAAGCAATAACTAACACTGCTGAATAATATTTATTGGTGTGATCTTTTAATATACATACCTGAAGATAAAGTTAATAGACAAAGTATGATGGTATGAAAACAATCAGGCAAACACACCTCTGGTAATCATAACTGAACTCTTATGGTCTGAAACAGCCGTTCTGTGATATGTTTTTATGAGGATTGATGAAAGATTTGGAGGGGACAGGTTGTTGTTTGTTAAAGTTGTACAACCAAAGCTGGAATGCTGCCTTGGACTGCTGGTCAGTGGAAGTCCCGTGCCTTGGACAGCAGGGATGAGCAATATAATTTTGTTTTGCTGCGTTACATTAACCGCCTCCATGATGCCCTATAGCTCAAATACTGCTACAGGGCGGCAGGGCTGTGCAAAATCATGTATATATACATGATTTTGCATTTCTGAGTCGGGGGCGTGCGTGCTGCCCTACCCGCTCTGCCATTGGTGGCTGCAGCTGTTGATCACTGGGTCCCGAGATTCCCCGCCAGCACCTGGTGATCGCTGAAGAACACTGACAAAGGAGAGGTCTATATGTAAACAATACAGATCTCTTCCCTGTCAGCACCAGCATGCTGCTTTGTTTTGCTCTGCATGGAAAAGCAATATAGTAGCAGGCTTACACAGTAAATCACACACAGCACACTTAGTAAAACAGCGCACAGCACACAGTTAACCCTTTGATCACCCCAGATGTTAACCTGTTCCTGTCAAGTGTCATTAGTAAAGTGTCAGTGCTTTTCAGCACTGATAACTGTTAGTGTCACTAGGGATGTCAGTGTCAGGTAGTGTCAGAATGGCCTCAACAGTCCCACTATAAGTTGCTGATCGCCTCCATTACTAGTATAAAAAAAATGTTACAAAAAATTCCAGTATATATAGCGCCTTTTGTAGACGCTATAACTTTCACGTAAACTAATTACTTTACAGGTATTGGGATTTTTTTTTTTAGCAAAGACATGTAGCAGAATACATCTTGGCCTAAATTTATGATGAAATTTGATTTTTAATTTTTTTATTGGATATGTTTTATAGCAAAAAGTCAAAAATATTGTTTTTTTTTTTCAAAATTGTTGGTCTTTTGTTTATAGCGCAAAAAAATAAAAAACAAAGAGATGATCAAAGAAAGCTCTATTTGTGGGAAAAAATGACATACATTTCATTTGGGTGCAGCGTTGCATGACCGCAATTGTCAGTTAAAGTAACACAGCGTCATACCGCAAAAAATGGCCTGGTCAGGGAGGGGGGTAAAGCCTCTGGAGGGCAAGTGGTTAATATTGAAAGGAGAACAGTTAATTGGCAAGATGATTATTTGAAATGAACTACTGTGGATTGTTATTATTCGTTAAACAGAAAGAAGGGAAATTTTCCCTGGCTGCATCGTCTTCGAATCTCATGGCTACATCAAACTGTGCTGGTGAAGTCTGTGTGTGGAGCCTTGGGTCTGGAGATGTGCTTTCTCACCTTAAGGTGTCAGAGGGAGAAGAAGTGGACAATGGAACAGGTAAAATCATGGGGTGTTTACTTCCTACTCTCCTATCATTTTAAATAATGTTTCACCTTTTTACATAAACTACTAGGGTATGTTTACACCTGTGTTGCTCTTTGAAGATAAATCTGCAATGGATCGCTTTTCAGAGAGCAATGCAAGTGCAGCTGACAGATACTCAAGAGTAGGGGCGGACTGGCAACTCATGGGGCCCCCGGGCAATAGGGGATCATGGGGCCCCTGTGTCCTTGCCCAAACTCAAAAAAGCCTATGAAAAAGGTACCAGGGGCATCTCATGAGGCCCCCTACTGACCCCGGGCCCTCAATAGGGGATCATGGGGCCCCTGTGTCCTTGCCCAAACTCAAAAAACCTATGAAAAAGGTACCAGGGGCATCTCATGGGGCCCCTTACTGACCCCGGGTTTCCAAATGGTCAGTCCGCCCCTGCTCAAGAGCAATACTGCTGTGCCTGAATGCCTGTTTTTTTTTTTTAACAGACAAACATACTTTTTGAATGGTTGCAGCGAGGCCCCATTCACTTGAATATGTTATGTTCAGTTGCAGTACTGCCCTCAAAACATGGCAGGGAGGATAATTTTTGCCAAGCTGCAAAGCATTGTAGCTGCAGCATATCTACACCTCCATCTGGCTGACTTTGTAGCTTGGGGAAAGGGGCAGTTGGCAGGCAGTAAAAACATAGCTTCACTGCCAATTTTTACCACACTCCCATCTCATACTTTAAGGCTCAGTTTACACTTTGGTGGGGATAATACCCAGTATTGGACTTGGGCCAACTAGGGCACAGCATATTTTTGGTCACAGATGGCAGAAGCTCATGAAGAACTGTGATCATTTTTATTGGAGGACACACATTTCCCACTAAAGTCTCTAAAAGAAGTTCTTTCAGTCTGCCAGGATAACTTTTTTACCTATTGGCCCGTTGTCTTGTGAAATTTTATTTTTTAGATAAACTTATAATGCCCCTTTTATACAGGCGGACCTATCGGACCACCCATATGTCCATTAGACCTGCCTGCATCCAATCTGATCTGCCAAAAAGAGACGGATTGGGATCCATTCCCAATCCATCTAGTGGATCGGATACAGCTGGTTGTGTCCGCTCTACACAGATCCCTCGCTGTGGACAGATCCCTCGTTGAGCAGGCAGATCCACTTGACGAAGTCTGCCCTGTGTGAAAGGGGCCTAAAAGAGATCAACTTGCTGTCTTATCAATCCCATGTTAAAATCCTTGTGTTTATTTGCGGTATTTAATTTTATATGTACATGTGGCATGTATGTTTTTGCTGATTACATAAATAGGATTCTCTTTTTTTAAAGATGAACCCCAGCTAATGTTTTTCACCTATACATGTAGCAATGTATTTGCTTATGGCTTTTTTGTGTAGATGACTTGATCATCAACAAAATTCTTTTCATGGACTCAAGAGTTGATAGAAGAAAGGAAGCTGCAGTTTTAATTGCCAGTGGACTTAAAGGTAAGCTCTGATTATAAGTCAAAGAAAAATTAGGAATGGCTAGAAAATGCTTTCTTGTACTAACACCAGTTACCTTTAACAGCAAATGTGCCCTTGTTTGTTTCAGGCAATATTACATTCTGGAGTATTGCTGGTGGGGGCAAAGCCTTTGGAAGGTTTTCAGGTGTAAGTAATTCATCCCAGGTTACCCAAACTATTTTATGATTTGCAGTTTTCTGTTTGAGTTTGAAGTGGAGATGAACATAATACAATCCTAGTCTAATATGCCTTTCCAGTTCTTCAGAAAGTGAGAACTCCAATTTTCAATTGATCCTCTGGTGTCACCAAATGAAGTTTTTGTATTTCTATATGATACAGGTAACAGTAATGCTGTATCATCTGCCCTCTAGTGGATTCTCCAAAGACATATATGTTGATCTTATTATATGGAGATTATATATTGACACCAGAAGTTTATTTAAAAGGCCAAGCAGCAGCTACCATAGTCAAGATAGAAAAACATCCTCACAGATGTTACAGAAAGCTATAAGGCATACTCCAGCCAAAATAGGTGGATTCTGCTTTGAGTCCAGTTCTCCTTTAAAAAGATCTAGATTGATTAATGTAATGGTTCCTTTTAACATTTGTGATAACTTAGGGCTCTGTTTCTAAACTGAGTACTCTGAAGCTGAGATCCATGTATAATCTGAAATTAAAGAATGAGGATAACAGTGGGTTTTGTTTCTGTTTTTTTTTTTTTGTCACAATGGGAAATGGATACATAATGTATGTTTACCTACAATTTTGTACATGTGTCTGTGTGTAGAAAAAAAAAAAAATATATATATATATGTTTTTTTTTTTAGATATTGAGCTTGGCCAGTTCAGCTCAGTGGTAGAAGCGTATGTAGTGAGTCCACACCTGTCTGAACTGTGGTTTTTAATGCATGCCAGCCCACTTAAATCAGAGCTCCACCCAAAAAGTGTAACTTCCGCTTTAAGGCTTTGTCCACCGCTCTCCATTAAGGATTGGCACCTTTGGGGAGCTGGTACCTGAATTTGACAGGTACCCGCTCCCACTTTTGCTGTGATCACCTAGGCGATCGGAAGCATAAGTTGTCCATCCCCTTCCCTCCCAGTAGTCTTCTGCGACACATGACAGGTCCCAGAGGGCTACGGGACCATTCACAAAGCGTATCGCTACTTGTGCATGCGCAGTGGGCGCCTGACTGTGAAGCCGCTAGCTGTCACAGCCAGGTGCCCACAATGAAGATG
The DNA here is from genome assembly GCF_062004578.1 of Staurois parvus. NCBI lineage: Eukaryota > Metazoa > Chordata > Amphibia > Anura > Ranidae > Staurois > Staurois parvus. The sequence continues at coordinate 6,484,973 of NW_028317918.1, read as the reverse complement.
CCAGCGCTGGGGACATAGGATGGCTGGTGAACCCAGTCCAGTGTGAGCACACCGCAAGATTGAGTGACAGGTGAATGTCTGTTTCTTAAAAGTCAGCAGCTACAGTTTTTGTAGCTGCTGACTTTTATTTTTTTTAATTTTGACTGGACCTCCACTTTAAACTATTAAACAAACTTAAGTCCAAAAAAACAGTTGCCCACGCAGGGGATTTTCACCAGCAAAAACAGACAACAGAAAAATCCAAGCCATCTGGCTCCCTCTTTGGCAGCATCACTACTTAGGCCTTAACTTTGGCTTTTGCACCCCTAGACCACCTTACACGGTATCTCTGTGTTTCCAGTTGCAGATCACTCTCAGCTCTCCTGGTTCTCTTAGCACTCCTAGTTTCCCTGGCTGTATGGGCCTGCTCCCTTGCCTTTCAATAGGACATTTCCTGGTACCCTGGCCTCTCACACTATTTAGAGATTCTCTCAGTTCCCTGAACTCACAACATCAAGTGCAGTTGTCACATTCAGGTCCACTGTGACTGTAAGGACTACTGTGCAACATGTCAACACAGGCCCATGAACAATAGGATTGTCACAGTTGATATACAATCTATTAGCTTGTAGTATTTTCAATAGCCTACATTTTACCCAGATATGATGTGCTACCAGCTCAACAGGCCAGCTGACTGTCAAATACATTTGTGCAAGGTATAGAACATGGTGCATAGAAACACAGGATTTACAGACATTAAGAGGGGCAAGATATATATATATATATATATATTTGTGTATATATAAAAGGGCTTTTTCCTTTTCCATGGCAATGCAAGTCTAGATTGGTATTACTACTTTAACATTGAAAGCAGCCTTTTTTTTTATTCTTTACACACAGCGACCAAAAATTGTATTGGCTTTTTTACTAGATCATCAGGTACATTATTCTCATTCGGTGAGTGCTTACTTTTGTAGCGTATTGCAGCTGTACTCACATAGTGGGTAAAGACATTGTAACAGAATACTTTTTCAAAGGCAAGTATCGTGCTCTGGAAAACGTGTTACAATACAAGCACAAAATAACAGAAGCACAGATTGCAATTGTTCACGATATCTCTTCAGGATATATCTGTTTAGTAGCTGTTGTTATAATTTCCAATGCTGCAAAGTACATTGTCTCTGTTTAAACTTTTACTAAAGAAAACACAGGGAAATATATGGGACAGAAACCAAAGCAACCTTATAAAAAAAATATTGATTTCAGATTTAACCACTTGTGTTCCCGCCTGTGATACCCTTTCTTTGCCAGGCCATTTTTTCAGTGCTGTGATAGTTTTATTCACAATTACTCCTTCATGCAACCGTACCCAAATAAATTTTATATAATTTTTACAATGCAGAGCTTAATAGCTATTTTTTTTTAATTTTCACTAAAGAAAGGAAAAACACTGTTTCCCTAACTTTCTGTTAAAATAAAAATGCCAGGACACTATGAGCACCCCCCCCCCCCAAATGACCCCTTTTTCAAAAGAAGGCTCCCCAGGGTGATTTAAGCTTTTCTACAAGTTTAAGCAGCCCCAAAAGTGCCTACTCAGGTTAAAAATAAAAGGAAAATAGAAAAGGCAAATTGTCATTGTTACAAATTGTTAACATTAACAAAGGTAACATTGTTACCTTTTACAAATTTGTAGAAATGCAACACAGGGCTTGGATTAGAAGAAGACAGGCTGCTTTTGTTTCATTACTTTAACATATTTTACAACTAATATGCATGTAAATAAATAATATATTTTATACCTTTATTTAATAATGTATGTTTCTGAAACTTGTGCAACCAAAAGGAATTATAGTCAAAGGAAAGGCACCAGTAACATAACCAAGGGCAAAGCCAAACTGAAAACTGACATTGGGGTAAAAAATTGTTTGGTAAAACCCTGGTTGTCACCAATAATTCAATTCACTTCCATGGTCCAGTTAATCAATATCTTATAATATTAGCCATATAATGTCTTTTCGTGCTTTTGTAGATTGTTGAAACATTGCTTTGAAGGGTTAGTTGACCTTTAACAAAAAAAACTGCCTTTGTAGATAAGGGGCATCTGTAGATAAAAACAAACTGTGCAGCTTTGACCTTGCTTTGTACCTCCCAAAGCTTGCCTGAAAAACTCCCAGCGATGTTATCATCCCATCCAACCAAGGTGTGATGTCATCTCTGGGAGTTTTTCAGCCAGGCTTTGGGAGGTACAAAGCAAGGTCAAAGCTGCACAGTTTGTTTTTATCTACAGGCATGCCTTACCTGCATAAGCAATTTTTTGGTAACAACTAACCTGTTAAACTTGAATGCATTACAATATTTGGACACCATATAAAAATGGATCATAAGAAAAATAAATTTCTTGCATTTTTAAGTATTTACCAGTACTGACTGATTCTTTTATTATAGTCAAATTACAAGTCTGTTGTTAGTGATATGGCCATCAGTGAAGATGATTCAATCCTGTGTGCTGCTGATGAGCACTTCTATGTCTACATTTGGAATATATCAGAGTATGCTTTGGAAGGACCAGAGGAAAAACCTCCTGTCTGTGAGTTATTTCTAAAACTTGTGCCTCAACATCCATTTAATATGTAATTCTTGGATTCAATTTATACATGCAAAGAAAGAGCTATTTAAAACAAATTGAAAGACAATTCACCTGACATTCGCCAAAATTCACCCAAATGTCTTTGGGCAACTTTCACTCAAAAGTAGAGTTTCACGAAATTGGGTATATTGATGGTCACCACTGGATTTTTTGCAAATACAGTTGCAAGAAAAAGTATGTGAACCCCTTGGGATTACGTGGAGTTTTGCATGAATTGGGCATAAAATGTGCTCTGAACGTCATCTAAGTCACAAAAATAGAAGAACACAGTCTGCTGAACATAATACTACACAAACATTAGATGTTGCCATGGTTTAATTGCACATAACATGTAAACATTCACAGTGCAGGGAGGTAACTGGTTGACCCTCCTTTGGCAGCAATAACCTCAACCAAACGTTTCCTGTAGTTGCAGATCAGACCTGCACAACGATCTGGAGTAATTTTTGACCACTCCTCTTCACAAAACTGTTTCAGTGTAGCAATATTCTTGGGATGTCTGGTGTGAATCGCTCTCTTAAGGTCATGCCACAGCATTTCAATCGGGTTGAGGTCAGGACTCTGATTGGGCCACTCTAGAAGACGTATTCTGTGCTGTTGAAGCCATTGTTTTGTTGAATTACTTGTATGCTTTGGGTCATTGTCCTGTTGCATCACCCATCCTCTGCGGAGCTTCAGTTGGCGGACAGATGGTCGTACGTTTTCCTGCAAAATGTCTTGATAAACTCTGGAATTCATTTTCCCATCAATGACAACAATCCGTCCAGGCCCTGAGGCAGCAAAGCAGCCCCAAACCATGATGCTCCCTCCGCCATGTTTTACAGTGGGGATGAGGTTTTGATGTTGGTGTGCTGTGCCTTTTTTTCTCCACACATAGTGTTGTGTGTTCTTCCCAAACAACTCAATCTTGGTTTCATCTGTCCACAGTATATTTTGCCAGTAGTGCTGTGGAACATCCAGGTGCTCTTTTGCGAACTTCAAACGTGCTGCAATATTCTTTTTGGACAGCAATGGCTTCCTCCGTGGTGTCCTCCCATGTACTCCATTCTTGTTTAATGTTTTCCTTATTGTAGATGTGTTAACAAAAATGTTAGCATGTGCCAGGGATTTCTGTAGGTCTTTAGCTGACACTCTGGGATTCTTCTTTACCTCATGCAGCATTCTGTGCTGTGCTCTTGCAGTCATTTTTACAGGACGACCACGCCTAGGGAGAGTAGCAACAGTGCTAAACTTTCTCCATTTGTAGACAGTCTGTCTAACCGTGGACACATGAACATCAAGGCTTTTGGAGATACTTTTGTAACCCTTTCCAGCTTCATGCAAGTCAACAATTCTTGATCGTCGGTCTTCTGAGAGCTCTTTTCTGCGAGGCATGGTTCACATCAGACAGTGCTACTGGAAACCAGTAAACCCAAAACAGGTGTGTGTTTTTTAAGGGCAGGACAGCTGTTAGCAACACATCCAATATCATCACACTGATTGGAGTCAAGGTTGGCTCACTCCGGGCTCCAATTCGCTCTGGGAGAAGTCATTAAGCTAGGGCCTCACATATTTTTTCCTCCCTGCACTGTGAATGTTTACATGCTATGTGCAACTAAATGATGGCAACATCTAATGTTTGTGTAGTATTATGTTCAGCAGACTGTGTTCTTCTATTGTTGTGACTTAGATGACGTTCAGAGCACATTTTATGCCCAATTCATGCAAAACTCCACGTAATCCCAAGGGGTTCACATACTTTTTCTTGCAACTGTATATATCTTTGGGAAAATTAAGGACTTATGTCTGGACATTTTCATCCCTTTTTTTAATGCATTCACATGTATTTTGGACATTTTTTAAATAAGGTTGTTATATTTTTGGGATGATTAAAGATTAGTGTCATCTTTAAACTATAAACATTTCACACATGTATGGATATTGTTCTTGAAATGTATTTTCACATTTTATGATGTATATATTTATTATTCAGCTATACACATAAATTATTATATAAGATTAGTGTTTGAGTTCTGTGAGTGATACACAGATTGTGCTGGCTTGCTGTCTTTCATTTTGTGTTGCGCAGACACATATATCTTTAGATGTTTGTGGCAGGACATAGCAGTGTGGTAGTCAGGAGAGGTTGGATTTTAGGCCCCAGTCTCTGGCCTCCCTTATAAATGTACACTGGCTACAATAAGTAATGGTTTTATAAACAGTATTGCATATGTTCATTATATTTTTTCTTTCCCCTGAACAGTACTGCACTGTTGGAGAGCACACCTTGGTGCAATTAGCAGGTAAGAGAATCATAAGGTTTGGAAGAATAGCTGGAGTCTGGACCAACATAAATCTGAAATATACATATGTAGTTTTTCTTATTAAATTGACAAAACAAATATTGTTTTATTATTTAATTTAATCCTGAAAATCATAAAGAAAGCATATAGAAAAACACTATACTTTCCTTTTAAAGAAAATCAATCCAATTCAACACATTGCTGTGTTTTTTTGCTATTTGTACAGCGTTATACCAGTGGTAAAGCATAAGGTGATAGTCACATCATCTCAAGACTGCACAGTAAAGCTTTGGACAATGCAGGGAGAATATATAGGTAAGATGTCAAATCTGTTATTTATGGGTAAAGTTTATGTATGTTTGGATTGAATTTACATATAATCAGTAATGAAACAGTCATGTAAGTTTGCACCTTTCACATGCTTCCAGCCTTTATTCTATTGTATTCCATCTATTTGCATGTACATGTTACAAATTCCAGTCAATACTATTGGGTGACACTGTTCTACAAATATCAAGAACGGGTTGCAATGCATTGATTCTCTCACATGTGCTCCCAAAGATGGATTTCCGAAACTAGTCCACATGTCATTTGTATTTGGAATCTATGCATGTTGTGAATCTCTATGTATTTTAATGGAACTGTAATTTAATGGAATATAATAAAGCTGTATATTAATACAGTTTCTCTATAATCCACATAAAATTCATGCCTACATATCATGTTTATAGCAATAAATGATTTACAGGGAAGTGGACAGCATACACAGATTGGTTTTCCAATGATTTCTAAATTTGTTTATATACAGTATGGTTCCTTTTTGGGTTTAAGTGAGTCACTGACCTTGAACAAGTATGGAGTATCATGATGTCTGTCTTGAATCAGACACTTCCACAAGACACAAACAAGTCAGCAAAGGCAGATCTTGTATTTCTATCATCCTAGATCTCTTTTAAATGATGTTTTACATGACATATGACAGGAGTGTGCGCCAAAGGCTGGGATGTTTCTTTTTAATCCTAGGCATCGTAGACTTATTCATCCAAGGATTGGATTATGCTTGCCTTTGAGCATCTGCTTTGGGTATATATCTTTGGGTAGATAAAACTGTAGAAACTAACAATATTATTAAACTGGTGACAGTAAAGTTGTTAATGTTTATATACAGTCATTTCTAGCATGTCCAGTGCATTCCCTGTATCTAGACCACCCATTATATAACCTGTCTACCTACCCTGCATCCCACTTCAACTAGAAGCTGATATTTGTCCCTATCCTTTAACAGCTCAGTGCAAGAACCTTTCTGGATGACAGGGGAATTCTGTGTAGGGATAAAATGCCATGTACCTGTGATTGAACACCTCCCTGGGTACATAGAAAAAGAGATAAAATCAAAGTTGCTGGAGTCACCTTACATTGCCTACACTTTGAAAGTACCGTTATTTCATATAGCTCTATGACCTGACAGTGTCACTGGAATATACAATGTGACAGTGATGTGTAATTACTTCCTAGGAACATTTGGACAAGGTAAACCATGGTGTATTAAGAACACAGAAGTTAAGGAGGAAACCAGCAATAACAACTTTATTGGTAAGAAACAAATGTCACCTGCTGTGTATGAATCCAGACAAGAGCCAGAGGAAGAACAGGAACAGCAAGACAATAGCTCAGAGGTAATATTGTTTAAGCCAAATTTCCAAATGGAACTGGTTTTCAGCAGGTGACAAGTTAAATGGTCTAATCTGCTATTAGGGATTTGGTTTGGGTTGCTGCTTCCATAAGTTTAAGGTGGAGCCTGCAGATTTGAGGTTTACCAATTTTTGGGTAGATTTGGCAGGGAGAATATGTTTTAAACCATAATTTACTGCACAGCCTTTGAACTATAGCCAACAGGTTTAAAAGAGACATAGAGGGTAAATGAAACGCCATTATTTTACTGCTAACATCCACTGTTTGTTCATTCAGGCATTGCTCCTGAACCTAGAAAGCCGCAATAGAGCCTCGGCCTCTAGGCGGCATTATATTGCTAATAATATTCATAAATGTTTGATCATTGCCTGTTACATGCCTTATTGGTGACTTATTGTACGGCACCCCTGTGTGGGCGATCAGCTGTTTAGGGAGAAATCAGGGTCAGTTAAGAAACTGTACTTTAATTCAGCTTACTATCTCTTCTGGGCAATCAACCCTTACTACTTTTTCTTTTGTTTTGTTCTGCAAGAATAGTGTCCACCTAAATGACCTCATCTTATATTGTTTACATTCACTGCACCGCCTTTCCTCTCTATAAAATAAAAGTTAGGTGTACACCAGTTAGGACTATTATACCTGATACCTTGCACGGATGCTGTCCAATTTTGCACTGATGTATCTTCTGCAATATCTTAAAGGATAACTCCATTTTCGTAGGAAAAAATTTCAAATAAAAAAGTAATGTAGCATATACAATTGCAACACAAGCCATATTGTAATTTATTAGTATTAAAAAAAATCCTTTTCCATCTGCAGTGTTGTAATTTCCTGTACAATTCGATGCAAAATAGTGACCTGGAGGCGTTCCATACACAGATTGTGTGCAGAACACCCTTAGAGATATAATTTCCTGCTTGTGTGATTGGATCACTGAATTTCTCAAAAGTCTATAAGATCAGAATTTAGGCATACTCAGCAACAACAAAAAAATCAGTTTTGGTGAGATGCTCCCAAAAGGTTCATCACTTCTAAAGGAATACAGACCCTGCCATTCTCCTCATTAGAGTACTGCAAGTGCCCTAGCTCAGTGGTGGGCAACCTTTTTTTTTCAACTGAGCCAAATCTTGCCAAAACCACGATTGAAATTTATTTTGAGAGCCACATTTTTAAAACTGAAAATACATCCCACATATAGTAATTCATCCCCCATAGTAATTCATCCCCCATAGTAATTCATCCCCCATATAGTAATTCATCCCCCCTATAGTAATTCATCCCCCATATAGTAATTCATCCCCCATATAGTAATTCATCCCCCATAGTAATTCATCCCCCATATAGTAATTAATCCCCCATAGTAATTAATCCCCCATATAGTAATTCATCCCCCATATTGTAATTCATCCCCCATAGTAATTAATCCCCCATATAGTAATTCATCCCCCATAGTAATTCATCCCCCATATAGTAATTCATCCCCCCTATAGTAATTCATCCCCCATAGTAATTCATCCCCCATATAGTAATTCATCCCCCATAGTAATTAATCCCCCATATAGTAATTCATCCCCCATAGTAATTCATCCCCCCTATAGTAATTAATTCCCCATATTGTGTCAATTCACTTACCTTTGCTCCGCGCGTTCCTCTCGCCATGTTCCCGTGCCGTTCCGGTCTTCAGGGCGGACTGTGAGAGGAGAGGAGTTCGTCACGCTGCCCCGCCTACATCCTGGCTGCCCCGCCTACATCCTGACAGCCAATGTTTGCCACGCTCCGCGGACCGGATTAAAAGGTCCGCCGGGCCGTAGTTTGCCCATTGCTGGGCTAGCTGCAGAGTCCTGACTTTTGGGGCGGCCGCCCGAGAGGAGGGAGGGGAGCGGGCGCCCGGCACACAGAAGAGCCGCATTGAAGTGTGTAAAGAGCCGCATGTGGCTCGCGAGCCGCGGCTTGCCGACCACTGCCCTAGCTGATCAAAAAAGAAAAAGTCACTCCCATTCAGAATCAGTCTTGCTTGAGACGTGATCAATCAAAGAGCTATTCCTTCAGAGCAGAAACAAGTAGGATTCTGCAACAAAGTTTGTTAAAATCCTTTCAATGTACATTGATCACCCAGTGGGGATTTTTCTTTCTCAACAAAAGTGGAGTTACTCTGCAAATCTTGTTGTAGTGAATTTAGGCCTAGCAGATTAAAATGTTCTTGCTGCTGGCCAATGTTACAATACTGAATAAAAATAATAAGGATTTGAGGCACCAAATGTGAAAAAAAAATATATGTATATATAAAATATGAAGCTGCCCCTAATATGGTGGATGACCACGCTGGTGCAAATGTTTATTAGAAATAGGTAGGCGCTACATATACATATGTGAAATGTGCAAGTACGTAAGAGGCTAGTATCACTACATGCCCCTAAATAGAACCATTATAATTGAACAGATTCTCGGGGTAAATGCTATATTCCCACAACCTATACAGAAAACATATAAACCAGAAAATAATAAATAAAAGTCTACAGGTAGTACACAGCACAATGTGTGTGAGCTTCACAACCTGTGCTGTGTGCTAGAAGGACTAGGACATTGTGCTGTTTACTATGGGGATGTTGACTGTGGTCTGGCACCAAATCTGCATAAGGATTACTCCATACCGAACACCATACAAGTATTGGAGGCATGTTGAGAGTTCCTATTCCTTAGCTTATGGCCATAAACAGAGAGCTGCTTGAGGGTAGTTATTACTGAAATATGACCAAAAAGTGCATCTGACCACCTTAATTGGGGTCAAAAGGTCTGGTGAGTGAGCAATCTTTTCTTTCTCCTGCCGACACGTGGTGAAGATAAAAGTAACTTTTTCTGGTATGGGTCACAGTATAAAGAAATTGAAAGGACCAGGGGCGGACTGACCATTTGGAAACTCGGCACTGCGTGAGGGCCCGGGGTCAGTAGGGGGCCCCATGAGATGCCCCTGGTACCTTTTTCATAGGCTTTTTTGAGTTTGGGCAAGGACACCGGGGCCCCATGATCCCCTATTGCCCGGTGGCCCCATGAGTTGTCAGTCCGCCCCTGGAAAGGACTGTCACTTTTATTTAAGCACAAATTTACCTGTGGACTTTTATTTATTATTTTCTAGTTTATATGTTTTCTGTATAGGTTGAGGGAATATAGCATTTACCCTGAGAATCTATTAAATTATAATGGTTCTATTTAGGGGATGTAGTGATACTAGCCTCTTATGTACTTGCACATTTCACATGTTTATATGTAACGCCTTCCTATTTATAATAAACAATTTTACACTACTGTATCATCTCCTGTTTCTTAATTCCTGTAGTAAAACACCTGCATGTACTCTTTGTCTCTAGTACATTTTGGCCTATTATCTCCGAATAAAACTGTCCAGCTACTGGACAGTTTTATACATTGTTTATCCTCTGCAATATCTTGTAATCCAGCAATATTATTGTAGTAAAGCCCCACCCTGTTCTCTTTGTCTCTAGTATATTTAGGCCTAGACGTGCTATTTAAATTTGCCCCATCACTGCCCAATTTAACACTGCTGTGCCATCTCTGCTCTCTTAATTCTTAATGCTTAGATTGTTTTTTTTTTCATCAGGGACAGCCTCAGCAAGATATTGGTCAAATATATTTGAGTGTCACAGAATTATAGAGTTCCTTTATGCAAACTTATGTGGGTACAGATATGTTATTTTGGCCTTGGAAAATATAGCCCCAATATTCAGCAAACCCATTTCTCCAGCTTTGCTTCGTTGCTTTTATGACCTCTGGTCAACACTGGTTAAGGTTAGTGAAAGCTGTCATTTGACTGCACACAAGAAGTCCCTTAATTTTTTTTTTATATTTTTCAGGGAGAAGTATTTTCCATTTCAATAGATCAAACAGACATTGCAAAAGATCTAAAGGAGCTAAACACACTCAACTTCAAAAACAGGTAATCTGTTGTCTTTATCACTGCAAGTTTACGTGGTGCCAACTAGGTTATTAAACTTCATTAACACACATCTGAATTTCATTGACACCAGTGGGTAGGTTACACATTCCTGAGCTAAATTATGGCATATTTTTTGTATGTTTAGTATTTTGAGTATGTTTGTATGACTCTTTTTTGTCTCCTTATTCAGGATAAAAACTATGGGCTCTAAGCAGTTGGAACTCCAGCATTCATGGGGGAGACTCGGTGCTTATAAATTCTTACAGATTTGTGACTTGATACCTGTGCCATCTACCATCCGGAAGCCAAACCTAAGAGCAGAACTTAATGACCCATATGACCTATCATTCTAGCTCTGTTAGTCATCGGTAACTAACAGGAACCAGTGGCTGTTCTAACCTGGTGCACCAGACCTGCCTAAATAATGACTGGATGTTGCTGGAGATACTGTAAATATGATTTTGCTACATTCCTGCTAAAAAAGCTTTAGTAACCAAAGCCATAATCATTGTCAGTGGTATCACTAGGGTTGGTGTCACGTGGTGCGGTAAAACATTGTGTCACCCCCCCAAAACCGGCCCCTGTAAATGATGCGGTCAATGCTGCCATACCGATCTGTGCATTGATGGGGGTGACACCATCTCAGTCGAATATTACTTCAAACTTGATGGTGTCACCCAGGGCTGCCATTAGAAATCACGGGGCCCCGTACAACCTACCTAACAGCCCCCTTCCACCCCCCAATTTTTAAAAATATATTTTTCTACTTTTTAAAAATGTTTTTTACAATTTAAAAATTAATTTTTCACAGTTTATTTTTCATACTTTTTAAATGTACCCGCCTTGCACACCAGTTCCCCACTGTGCCCCCTCATTCCCTACTGTGAACCCTCCTGCTCCCCTGTCCCCCAAACTGTCCCTGCACACCAGTTTCCCATTGTGACCCCCACACTGTTCCTACACACTAGTTCCCCACTGTACCTTCCCTGCACACCCATTCCCCACTGTGACCCCCTAGCCCCGCTCCCAAACACTGTCCATACACAGCGGTTCCCCACTGTACCCCCCACCTTCCTTCTGAAGAAGAGCAGAGCTGCTGCCTGTCCTCCTACTACAAATCCCTGATGGTCTGGGAGGAGATTGAGGGAGGTGATATTGTGGCAAGCCAGGACATCCAGGGCACCCACCCTGTGGTTCCCTATATTATGCTGCACATCCAGCTGCTGGCTTCTCTTTGTCCCAGCTCTATCCTCTCCAGCTCGGGCTGCACTGCAGAGAGAGACCCAGGCAGAGCTGCAGATACAGGGAAGAGAGAGGGCAAAACACTTGAGGGAGAGGAAGGGGCAACAGAGGAATGTGAGCAGAGCCCTGCCCACCGGGAGAGGAAACGGGGGAACCTGGTGTGGATAGCACAGGGAGGGGGATCGGTGCAGCGGGACAGGAGGACAAAACAGAGCAATGCCCTGTGTCTCTGTCTCCCCCCAGCAGCTGAAAGCCAGGGGGAGGAAGAGGGGAAGATACTGGCTTTCAGCTGCTGGAGAGACAGAGACACAGGGCATCGCTCTGTAATTGTCCTCCCGTCCTGCTCCCTGTTGGTGGCCCTAGTGTCGCCCCTCTGGCAGGTGTCACCCAGGTGCAGTCCACACCTCCTGCTCCCTCATAGTGACGTCACTATTCATTGAGGGGCCAAAGTTTAAGAAAGGGATGCTATGTAGAAACTTCTATAGCTATCAATTTTTTCTTAGCACAGAAACATACATAAAAATATTTGCTCAACACAAAACAGCAAGGCAATATCAACCAATATGTACATGCATACTTGAAAAACAGGTTTGTAAAGTAATGGTAACATATGACAGGTTGAGGAGCTAGATCAAAGCTTTTTGTTGCTCACAGAATTATAGAGCTTCTTTCTTTAAATACACAAATACAACCAACCTATGTGATCCTCTTCCATATTCAGGATACCAGTAGAAAACCATAATGTAAATATAGATTTATTAAATTGCTTTGTGAAGAATATACTGTTGATGTAATACAAGATTTTGTTGTAAAGTACTAGAGAACATTTGATGGCAGGTCCCACATCTCTGTTGTCAGTTCTTCACAGTTAAATCCGTATGTACCATTTTTTGTTCTGTCACGCTCAATTATGAAACAAAGGTGTGTACCAGGATATATTAGCTCTATGTAAACAAATTATAATGTTGCTTTTTAATATGTGAACATAATAGCATTTGTAGTATGCAGGAGGAACTAAACCCCAGAGTAATAATAAAGTATAAAATAGTATATTCCAAATCGTGTACTGTATACTTTTTATATTTTACATTGTTTACAAGACAACCTTATCATTTTCATTTTTCTATATATTAAATTTTGACCTATAACATGTGTTTAATTTTGAAATTATATTTAGTTACTTTTCTTTCTCGTGTCATGGTTTTCCACTTTGGTATGTCCTTCAATTCTTAACTTACAATTTTAAATTTGTTGTTTTTTATGGGCAATTTGTAAACCCATGGAGCGCTTATGTCAACCACAGTGGAGGTCACAAAAACCTCAGGAGAGAAGAACTTAATTTAGGATTTTTCTTTCTTTGTAATGAAAGGGGCATTACACTGAAAACTGATATTTTAGGTCTTGACAGATGCCAGTGAATTGAATCACCCAGTGGCTCTATTTAAATCTTACTGATTCGGGTAGCAAGATCTCTCTATAATAGCTCTGTCAATGTGGAGTTTTTATCCTTCAGGGTAAGTCTAATTTTTCATTGCTCAGCATCATTCTCTATGGTATAAATGTAAAGTAAAAAAATCCAACAAACGGAGTAAGCTGCAGTAAATGTGGAAAGACCGGGAATCCCAAATATAGTGATGTTTCAGCTGGAGATCCTACATGTGAAAAGGCTGGAATATAAGTTTTCACAGACTTATCCTTTCTACCTGCATAATGTATGATTAAAATAAACTAATTTTGTAAATGTCATTTACAAAAAATGGATGAATAAGATATTCTCTTTTTGTGCTGCAGATATTTAATGTAACTTTTCACACTGCTATATGCATAGCTGGCAAAATTCTATATAGGGTTGTACTTTGTAAGCCCAACCTCTTCCTCTTCCCTGACATACCTTATGTTAGACCCAATGCGATCATCTCTGCAATGCAGGCAATTCATGGCAGGTGGAAAGGGGTGGGAGGGGCCAGTAGTTTATCTAGGTTTTGTGCTGCCCTAAGCAACACAAAAATCGGCCACCTCAACCTTTCCCACGGAGAGAGCCTGACGCCGACCAACACGCCCCCCCCCACTATGGAGAGAGCATAACACTGACCAACAACCCCCCAAAGGAGAGAGCCTGATACTGACCAACACCCCTCCCACACCACGGCGAGAGCATAACAACAACCAGCAACCCTCCCCCCAAAGGAGAGAGCCTGACACCAACCAACACCACCTCCTCCCCCCTGGCGGAGAGAGCCTTCCACTACCACTGCCTCCCCCATACACCCACCACCACCCCCCTCCCATCCCTGGCAAGAGAGAGAAAGAAACTCACAGACACTGACCTTCACAGCTCTGGTCATCCCCGGGAACAAGAGTCGGGCTCTGCATACACTGTCAAGCAGCCCGCAGGCTCTCATGGATCCCACCTGGTCCACATGCAGCGTGTGTTCCTTGTTCTGGGGGTCAGCACTGCACTGCTGAAAAATGCCACCCTAGGCAAATGCCTTGTTTGCCTTGTGGTAAATAGGCCCCTGGGAGGGGCTGGTAGGGTGCTTTACATCACAGCACCCTGCCTCAGTACTCCCCTCAAGAGCCCTTAGCTGTAATGAAGGCAGTGGGCTGGATCTTAGGAGGAGTTACACAAATATCAAATGCCTTGATAGGTTGATGTCAGGCTGGAGGAGTGGGTGTCCCTAGGAAAGCTGTATATGCATTCAGATTTTAATAGGAAAAGCCCACGTGTGCTGCCAAGCCTTCATGATTGATTGAGAAAGCTGAAATCTAATGATTGAATAGTCGGGCCAGAGACAGTAGGCCTGGGAAGGATAGAGCTAGATGATGCTGGATGTCCTCATGGCAGAAACAGAGGTGGGCTTGTTGTAGTTCCTGCAGGCACAATTGGATGCCACTGTTCACCATGATTTTGCCCTTGTGCAATCCTGTAAGTTCCCTTTTATGGATGAGTCCTGTCTGTGGGTTGGTAGGGAGACTTTCTGTCAATTGCCCTAGCTGACTAAGGGAAATATATGCATGTGGTGGATGGAAGCTTCAAGGAGTAGCAGTGAGTGAAAACCAGGGTGGAATTTTGTGTTTCCTGTAGGCTGGAAATCTCCTGGACCGTAACGTAGTTGTGTGGTGTTAGACTTTCCCCATGTGGGGAAGCAAAGGAATACTCTTAATGGGAAAAGATATGGACTACAGTCTGTGAGTACTGTAGATTGTGGGTGCTGTAATGCTCCTCCTGGTGCTAGGGAAGTAATACATTGAATTCTGAACTGTTATGGAAACTGTTGTGCTCTGCACAGTTGTTAATGTAATATACTTACTGTGAGAAAGACTCTGAAGATTTACCTGTTGAACAAATCTTAAAATTAGTGTTCTTTGCTGCAAGTCAGTATGCTAGACTGGTTTCTCTTGTTCCTAGGAAGTTAATGGTGTAGCCAATACCATGGCAAAAGTGAGATTTGGCAGCTGGTTCTGGTCAGGAGTGTGATGTGGTTTAGTAACAGAGGTCTGTCCATGGCAATGGCCAGGTGGTTTCTCTACCATTTGAGCACCTGTGTCTCAAGGCTTCATGTGTTGGATAGGATCCCCCTTAACCTCAAAACACTGAGTGGTCAAGGTGTTGTGAATTCGTGACTTCTGATAAGCCCTAGAGCAGATGTAACATGGAGGCGTCGTCAGAGGAGCAGGAGCAATAGAGACATACTTGGATAGCAGCATTGTCACTTAAGGGAGATGGTAGTGTTAGATACACTAGCAGATTTAGCTGGCCTTGACAAACACATTAAAGTCAAACTCCAATACTAACACTTGATAAGCAGTTACAGCAATTGTTTTTTTTTTTCTTTTGGGATAAAGGTTTTATGTAAATGAATAAAAGCTGACCTTTGTAAGCACCCCATCATTGGTAAATGGTTTGTCTCAATCCTCTAACTATAGCCATTTCTGCTGGATAGCTTGGACTGTTTGTAGCACTACCCTCGTGAGGGCTGCTGTATTTCTAGGTATACCTAAGCTCTGCACATCCAGGCAACATGCATTTTCCCCACTTTCATCCACAGTCAGTGAACAGTCCATGAGCTTGGTTTTTGTTATTTGATTAGGGGAAAATAACTTGGATAGGGTATTAGGGATTATGGGATGCCCCACTTGACTGAAACAGTACACAGAGACAACGCCCTTCCTATTTACAAAAACAGATCCTGGACTGTTCTTTTACTTGAAAGACATCAGTCTTTGCAGATCAGTAGCAACAGCCCCTTACAGGCAAGGAACTCGCAGCTCCTCTGAAATCAACTTAGCTTCTTGTAACATACATGCAGAGATGTCTCCTCTCCCCTGCATAGCTGCTCCCAGCTTCACAGCCTGCAGACAATATCAGCCCTCCTGGCTGCTCTGAAGATCTCCCAGAGCAAGGGTAAAGGATTAAGCACAGTGCTGTCCTTTGAAAGCTTGCTACATGTGGCAGTCTTTCCCCTTGTGAATCCCTGGCTGTGCTGATGTACTCACTTTGTCCTCTTTGCTCCCACTGGTCCCAGGCGTGAAACCTGGTCATACTGTACTGCTGAATGGATCCTCCTGAGCCAGCCTGAGCCCTTCCTGGAGCCCAGCCCCACCAGACCTAGGGGACCCCTCCCAGGCCACCGACAGTTTCCCCAGCACTCTATCTTCCATCTGACTCCCCCAGCCGGCCTGACTATTCCATATTTATGGGCTGGTCCACCACTCTACCAGGGCCTCTAAACCTGGGATTGGATAGACTCCCACAAGCATGCAGATTATGTCTCCACCTCTTCTGCCTACTGTGTTCTGGGAGGTTCCCATAGTCCTCCAGAACCAGGTGGAGGCCATAGAGTCCCAACCTGTTAAATCATCCAGCTTGATCTTCAGTAACCCAACCTTAATCACAGACTCACACAGTTACTATGAGTAATACACAAAAGATTTGCCTACACTATTCTAGTAGCACACTAGAGGGTGCTACATATTAAAGGAAGTTAAAAAAAAATTACAGACTTACTGGCTGGATCACCAGGTGAAAATAAAGGAAAAAGCCTAAAAGAGGAAACTTATGCAGCCACCATATTTAAGGATTGGTAGGCTGCAATATATTACATGTTTGGGTTAGGGTTTAATACCGCTTCAAAGCTGAACTCTGGATATTGATTTTTTGCAGAGTCACATTGGTCAAGCTTGGTCCAATGCAAGTATACATATTCCCAGGGCTTTTTTTTGTCAGAGGGGAGGTTCAGGAACTCACAGACCCCAAAGACCATCCCAACTGTGCAGGGCTTAGGATTGAATCTCACACAGGGTGCAGGGCTCAAAAGTACATTATGCACAGAGAGAAGGGTTTAGGAGTGCGTGATTCAAGAGGTCATGACTCACAGGATGCAGGGTTCAGGAGTACACTATATACAGAGTCCAGGGTTCAGGATTGTATTACACACAGAGGACAGGGTTCAGGAATGCATTATTCACAGAGGGCAGGGTTCAGGAGTGCATTACGCACAGAGGGCAGGTTTCAGGAGGGCATGACTCATAGGATGCAGGGTTCAGGAGTACACTACACACAAAGTCCAGGTTCAGGATTGTATTACACGCAGAGGGCAGGGTTGAGGAGGGCATGACTCATAGGGTGCAGGGTTCAAGAGGGCATGACTCACAGAATACAGGGTTCAGGAGTACACTACACATGGAGTTCAGGGTTCAAGAGTGCATTACGCACAGAGTGCAAGGTTCAGGAATGTGCACATGAAGTGCAGGGTTCAGGAGAGAGCTACGCACATGGTGCAGAGTTCAGGAGTACACTATGTACAGAATACTTGGTTCAGAAGTGTGCTATGCAGCTTTCAGCCCTCTTCCACAGATCCTTACCTCTGCACCATTTCTCAGATCAGACCTGTGCACAACTGCCCCATCCCTCAGTTGTGCATACACACCCCTTCCACTGCCCTCATCTTCACCCCAACTTTAAAGCTCCAGCTACATGCTAATCTTTCATCTCTCAGCAGCTAGCCCAGCTTTAGTGCCCCATGAGGCCAAGGCTTCCGTTTTGCACGCAGTGCACACTTATTTTAGGCTCTGCTTCTCCCCAACCACAGAAGAGATAGGGTTAATGTTGCAGCTTACCATGCAATGCTCCACTCCAGTCCATGAGCGCATTGTGCTTGGCCAGCAGCCATTGTTCAAGCACTAAGTGCAGGGGCAGAGAAGGTTCTGTATGTGCTGCAGAACTGTGCTGTCACCTTTAAATACAGAAGCCGGTTTTTGTGTTTACAAGTGAAAGTGTAAACGTGCTGAGCAGAGGGTCAGCCATTCTGGCTGCAAAAACCCCTTCATATTCCATACCTGGCAGATCTCTGTGGAAATGAAGAATTACAGTAGTAGCAACCTACTATGACCACCTGCAGTGAACCTCACTATCTTCCCTGTCCTGTGCTACAGGTGCTATTCAGAAAACATCTTGCATTTTCTCAATGAATACAAAGCATTCTCTGATTGAATGAGGTGGAGATTGTAATGTCACAGCCCTGCCTATTCATCTAATCCAATCAGAAAATATTTTGCATTCATTGAGATTGCAAACATTCTCTGAATGGCACCAGTGCCAAGCAGGTGAGCCCCTGTGTTCACAATGAGTAGGACAGCCACTCTTAATGGGACGCAGAAGACAGTGAGGATCATTATAGTAGGCTACAACAGCTATTCTCCACTTCCACAATGATTGGCTAGATATGGCATATGCAGACATCCAAGCTGGACCAATGTAAGTATGCAAAGAAGAAAAAATACATGAAGATCAGCTTTTACTAACATTGTGACAAATGATGTGTGTTCTCCTTTTTTTGGTAATGTAAAATAGGTATAGTCTTAACAACGATTTCTGGAAATGCTCATTTTTATTTTCAGAAAACAAGAAAGCGGCATTCCAAATTATACTTGTAATTTAGAACGATTTCCTCTAGAGGGCACCAGAGTAGCTGATTGTGAAATACATATGCACTTTGAAATGTCAAGTTACAAGGTGAAAGAAAACTCTCATATAATTATTCCATTATTTATGTAAAATAAACCGGCAAATCTTGCCACATTTACCTACATACACTAGCTATTTGTCATGATGACTGGTGTAGGATAAAAATAAAATGTATTGATTTGCAGAGATTTGGATGTGTCGTAGTAAAATTAATAATTCCGTCTTTTCTCAGTGAATGTCAAAATCAGATTGAGTCCATAGTATTCACAAATGTTCTCAAGACTTGGATTTCAAACTATAAATGGAACAGGCATTTTTGGTGACAGATGTGAAGCTTCGTCATTAAGGAACATCTTTTGGCCTGCTCACATAAATAAATCCATGCAGCCCCTGTGTCCCAATAGAATTGAATGGGACTGCCTGCACGCAGATGTACAGAATACCTGAGCATCCTATGCAGGCAGATGGTATTTTGCACAGGTGTACGGAACAATATGCCATGTGTATGAAATCATACCCCACAGCAGCATGAAGACTTGAAGTTCGGTGATATGCGGTGATATTCTACGTCTGCATTTTACCGCATCAAACCTCCCGGCTACATTGCAGTGTGAAGGGGGAACATAGAAAATAATTGTTTTTGGATTGTTTTAGCATTTGGCTTGTGCAAATGGTCCCTAAAAGCCCAGTTCAGAAAGTTTCCTTATTTTCAGTTGAGTCCAATGGAATTTGAAACATAGTCACATGGCCAAAAGTAGATGGGGGAAACCAATGAAACATTTATAACAGTTTTCTTGGTGTAAGTGCCTTTAAAACTACTTGTGCCCAATTCAGGCAAGCATTTGCCAGTTTCAGTAACAGTACGACACGTTTGACAAATTCAGGTAGGTCTTACTATCACCAATTTAAGAACCTGTAGCTATGATTGTGAAAGATTGCTAAAGAATTACTGCCAGTTCGGAGATTGGGAATCTGGTGGTAATTAGGAACAACTCTGAACTGTCATACAGAGAGACCAAGAACCTTAAAAGAATCAGCGCTGTCAGAGAAAAATAGTGTATAGACCTCGCTTGGAGGTATACCTTTATTGTATAAAAGGGTCACAATAGATGATCACAATGGATGATGGGTGGCTTGGGTAAGGTGGACGGCCCATTGGCTCCAGTGTTGTGATGCTGTAGGGCAGAGAAAGCTCCTGTACCCTGAGACATGAGACCGCGACATGCCGGAACTGACATCACTGCGGTCTTCAGAGGAAGCAGAAGTTAGAATCCTGTTTTGGAATGCAAGCAAGCAGTTGCTTGCATTCCAAGGCAGGATCCTCCCTTCCAGTTGCTTGCATTCCAAGGCAGGATCCTCCCTTCCAGTTGCTTGCATTCCAAGGCAGGATCCTCCCTTCCAGTTGCATGCGTTCCAAGGCAGGATCCTCCCTTACAGTTGCTTACATTCCAAGGCAGGATCCTCCCTTCCAGTTGCTTGTGTTCCAAGGCAGGATCCTCCCTTCCAGTTGCTTGCATTCCAAGGCAGGATCCTCCCTTCCAGTTGCTTGCATTCCAAGGCAGGATCCTCCCTTCCAGTTGCTTGCAATCCAAGGCAGGATCCTCCCTTCCAGTTGCTTGCGTTCCAAGGCAGGATCCTCCCATCTGCTTCCTCTGAAGACCGCGGTGACGTCAGTTCCGGGATGTCGCGGTCTCATGTCTCAGGGTACAGGAGCTTTCTCTTCCCTACATCATCACAATACTGGAGCAAAAGGGCTGTCCACCTTGCCCAAGCCACCCATCATCCATTGTGATCATTAGAGATGAGCGAATTTCTCAAAAATTCGATTCGGCTGATTCGGCGAATTCCAGTGTGAAATTCGATTCGATGCGAATTTCTTCGCTATGAAGATGACTTATAAAAAGGGTTTCTAGGCTTCAGAGAGCCTTTAAATTAGTGCAGAACACTGTACCTTTAATTTAAATGCCCTTGGAGATGAGGAAAGAGAAGGAGAAGGAGAAGGAGAAGGATGAGAAGAAGGAGAAGGAGAAGGATGAGAAGAAGGAGAAGGAGAAGGATGAGAAGAAGGAGAAGGAGAAGGATGAGAAGAAGGAGAAGGAGAAGGATGAGGAGAAGGAGAAGGATGAGAAGAAGGAGAAGGATGAGAAGAAGGAGAAGGAGAAGGATGAGGAGAAGGAGAAGGATGAGAAGAAGGAGAAGGATGAGAAGAAGGAGAAGGAGAAGGATGAGAAGAAGAAGAAGGATGAGAAGAAGGAGAAGGATGAGAAGATGGAGAAGGAGAAGGATGAGAAGAAGGAGAAGGATGAGAAGAAGGAGAAGGATGAGAAGAAGGAGAAGGAGAAGGATGAGAAGAAGGAGAAGGAGAAGGATGAGAAGAAGGAGAAGGAGAAGGATGAGAAGAAGGAGTAGGATGAGGAGAAGGAGAAGGATGAGAAGAAGGAGAAGGATGAGAAGAAGGAGAAGGATGAGAAGAAGGAGAAGGAGAAGGATGAGAAGAAGAAGGATGAGAAGAAGGAGAAGGAGAAGCAGAAGGAGAAGGATGAGAAGATGGAGAAGGAGAAGGATGAGAAGATGGAGAAGGAGAAGGATGAGAAGAAGGAGAAGGATAAGGATGAGAAGGAGAAGGAGAAGGATGAGAAGATGGAGAAGGAGAAGGATGAGAAGAAGGAGAAGGATGAGAAGAAGGAGAAGGAGAAGGATGAGAAGAAGGAGAAGGAGAAGGATGAGAAGAAGGAGAAGGATGAAAAGAAGGAGAAGGATGAGAAGAAGGATGAGAAGAAGGAGAAGGATGAGAAGAAGGAGAAGGAGAAGGATGAGAAGAAGGAGAAGGATGAGAAGAAGGAGAAGGATGAGAAGAAGGATGAGAAGAAGGATGAGAAGAAGGAGAAGGATGAGAAGGACAGTTCTGTGACAGTTTCTGTCTATTTCTGACAGTTCTGGGACATTCACTCCATACAGCTGTTTCAACCGCTGTATGGAGGGAATGTCATGGAACTGTCAGAAATAGACTATTAATGACAGTTCTGGGACTGTTCTTCCATGCAGCGGTTGAAACATTGTATGTATTTGTTTCCATAAATGGATCCATTTATGGAAACAAATACATACAATGTTTCAACCGCTGTATGGAAGGACAGTCCCAGAACTGTCATTAATAGTCTATTTCTGACAGTTCTATGACATTCCCTCCATACAGCGGTTGAAACAGCTGTATGGAGTGAATGTCCCAGAACTGTCAGAAATAGACTATTTATGACAGTTCTGGGACTGTCCTTCCATACAGCGGTTGAAACATTGTATCTATTTTTTTCCATAAATGACATTCTGCAAATACACTTAGAGGAGCGCTGCAGATACACTTTTTGCCGGCTTGTAATTAATCTTATTTTCATCCTACTTCTTCTTCTTCATCCTCATCCTCATAAGAAGAAAAAGAAGAAGTAGGATGAAAATAAGAATAATTCCAAGCCGGCAAAAAGTGTATCTGCAGCGCTCCTCTAAGTGTATCTGCAGAATGTCATTTATGGAAACAAATAGATACAATGTTTCAACCGCTGTATGGAAGGACAGTCCCAGAACTGTCATTAATAGTCTATTTCTGACAGTTCTATGACATTCCCTCCATACAGCGGTTGAAACAGCTGTATGGAGTGAATGTCCCAGAACTATCAGAAATAGACTATTTATGACAGTTCTGGGACTGTCCTTCCATACAGCGGTTGAAACATTGTATCTATTTTTTTCCATAAATGACATTCTGCAAATACACTTAGAGGAGCGCTGCAGATACACTTTTTGCCGGCTTGTAATTAATCTTATTTTCATCCTACTTCTTCTTCTTCATCCTCATCCTCATAAGAAGAAAAAGAAGAAGTAGGATGAAAATAAGAATAATTCCAAGCCGGCAAAAAGTGTATCTGCAGCGCTCCTCTAAGTGTATCTGCAGAATGTCATTTATGGAAAAAAATAGATACAATGTTTCAACCGCTGTATGGAGTGAATGTCCCAGAACTGTCATAAATAGTCTATTTCTGACAGTTCTGGGACATTCACTCCATACAGCTGTTTCAACCGCTGTATGGAGGGAATGTCATAGAACTGTCAGAAATAGACTATTAATGACAGTTCTGGGACTGTCCTTCCATACAGCGGTTGAAACATTGTATCTATTTGTTTCCATAAATGGATCCATTTATGGAAACAAATAGATACAATGTTTCAACCGCTGTATGGAAGGACAGTCCCAGAACTGTCATTAATAGTCTATTTCTGACAGTTCTATGACATTCCCTCCATACAGCGGTTGAAACAGCTGTATGGAGTGAATGTCCCAGAACTGTCAGAAATAGACTATTTATGACAGTTCTGGGACTGTCCTTCCATACAGCGGTTGAAACATTGTATCTATTTTTTTCCATAAATGACATTCTGCAAATACACTTAGAGGAGCGCTGCAGATACACTTTTTGCCGGCTTGTAATTAATCTTATTTTCATCCTACTTCTTCTTCTTCATCCTCATCCTCATAAGAAGAAAAAGAAGAAGTAGGATGAAAATAAGAATAATTCCAAGCCGGCAAAAAGTGTATCTGCAGCGCTCCTCTAAGTGTATCTGCAGAATGTCATTTATGGAAAAAAATAGATACAATGTTTCAACCGCTGTATGGAGTGAATGTCCCAGAACTGTCATAAATAGTCTATTTCTGACAGTTCTGGGACATTCACTCCATACAGCTGTTTCAACCGCTGTATGGAGGGAATGTCATAGAACTGTCAGAAATAGACTATTAATGACAGTTCTGGGACTGTCCTTCCATACAGCGGTTGAAACATTGTATCTATTTGTTTCCATAAATGGATCCATTTATGGAAACAAATAGATACAATGTTTCAACCGCTGTATGGAAGGACAGTCCCAGAACTGTCATTAATAGTCTATTTCTGACAGTTCTATGACATTCCCTCCATACAGCGGTTGAAACAGCTGTATGGAGTGAATGTCCCAGAACTGTCAGAAATAGACTATTTATGACAGTTCTGGGACTGTCCTTCCATACAGCGGTTGAAACATTGTATCTATTTTTTTCCATAAATGACATTCTGCAAATACACTTAGAGGAGCGCTGCAGATACACTTTTTGCCGGCTTGGAATTAATCTTATTTTCATCCTACTTCTTCTTCTTCATCCTCATCCTCATAAGAAGAAAAAGAAGAAGTAGGATGAAAATAAGAATAATTCCAAGCCGGCAAAAAGTGTATCTGCAGCGCTCCTCTAAGTGTATCTGCAGAATGTCATTTATGGAAAAAAATAGATACAATGTTTCAACCGCTGTATGGAGTGAATGTCCCAGAACTGTCATAAATAGTCTATTTCTGACAGTTCTGGGACATTCACTCCATACAGCTGTTTCAACCGCTGTATGGAGGGAATGTCATAGAACTGTCAGAAATAGACTATTAATGACAGTTCTGGGACTGTCCTTCCATACAGCGGTTGAAACATTGTATCTATTTGTTTCCATAAATGGATCCATTTATGGAAACAAATAGATACAATGTTTCAACCGCTGTATGGAAGGACAGTCCCAGAACTGTCATTAATAGTCTATTTCTGACAGTTCTATGACATTCCCTCCATACAGCGGTTGAAACAGCTGTATGGAGTGAATGTCCCAGAACTGTCAGAAATAGACTATTTATGACAGTTCTGGGACATTCCCTCCATACAGCGGTTTCCGGCAAAAAGTGTATGTGCAGAGTTCCTCTATTCTGCAGATACACTTAGAGGAGCTCTGCAGATACACTTAGAGGAGCTCTGCACATACACTTTTTGCCGGCTTGGAATTATTCTTATTTTCATCCTACTTCTTCTTCTTCTTCTTCTTCATCCTCATCCTCATCCTCTTCTTCTTCTTCTGAGGATGAGGATGAAGAAGAAGAAGAAGAAGTAGGATGAAAATAAGATTAATTCCAAGCCGGCAAAAAGTGTATGTGCAGAGCTCCTCTAAGTGTATCTGCAGAGCTCCTCTAAGTGTATCTGCAGAATAGAGGAACTCTGCACATACACTTTTTGCCGGCTTGCAATTATTCTTATTTTCATCCTACTTCTTCTTCTTCTTCTTCATCCTCTTCTTCTTCTTCTGAGGATGAGGATAAAGAAGAAGAAGAAGAAGAAGAAGTAGGATGAAAATAAGATTAATTCCAAACAGGCAAAAAGTGTATGTGCAGAGCTCCTCTAAGTGTATCTGCAGAATAGAGGAACTCTGCACATACACTTTTTGCCGGCTTGGAATTATTCTTATTTTCATCCTACTGCTTCTTTTTCTTCTTCATCCTCATCCTCAGAAGAAGAGGATGAGGATGAAGAAGAAGAAGAAGAAGAAGTAGGATGAAAAGAAGAATAATTCCAAGCCGGCAAAAAGTGTATGTGCAGAGTTCCTCTATTTCTGACAGTTCTCTCACAGCTTCTTCACATGTACAGCGGTTGAAACATCTGTATCCTAAATGGAAACTAATAGATACAAATTGTATCTATTAGTTTCCATTTAGGATACAGATGTTTCAACCGCTGTACATGTGAAGAAGCTGTGAGAGAACTGTCAGAAATAGAGGAACTCTGCACATACACTTTTTGCCGGCTTGGAATTATTCTTCTTTTCATCCTACTTCTTCTTCTTCTTCTTCTTCTTCATCCTCATCCTCATCCTCTTCTTCTGAGGATGAAGATGAAGAAGAAGAAGAAGTAGGATGAAAAGAAGAATAATTCCAAGCCGGCAAAAAGTGTATGTGCAGAGTTCCTCTATTTCTGACAGTTCTCTCACAGCTTCTTCACATGAACAGTGGTTGAAACATCTGTATCCTAAATGTAAACTAATAGATACAATGTTTCAACCGCTAAACATGTGTTCCTTCTGTCAGAGAACTGTCAGAAATAGCGGAGCTCACTGCAGGGACACTTTTGCCGGCTGATCGGGAAATGTTCGATTCGCGCACCCGAAGTAGGCAAAATTTCGGTTTCGCCGCGAATCGAATATTTCCTGAAATTCGACTCGAATTCCGGTTCGCCTGGTTCGATTCGCTCATCTCTAGTGATCATCTATTGTGACCCTTTTATACAATAATGGTACACCTCCAAGCGAGGTCTATACACTATTTACTCTCACAGCGCTTATTCTTTTGATGTTCTTGGATTCACTACACAAGTGGTAACTACAGCAGCAGTGAGGTTTTATGTCTCATATACTTTTTTAACCACATATGGATGGCTCTTTACTGCACTTGGAATAATTGACAGTCCATACAGAGAGGCGCCAGTGTCAAAAGTGGGTAATTTATGCTGGACGTTGGGCAGTTGGAAGTTGCCTGGAGTTCTTCTTTAACTGTAGAATTCTCTCTTCTCTGGAAAGGGTGGATTTACCAGCAAATATACGCATCATTTCCTCAGTCTTTAGTTCCAGTATATGCATATAGTAATTTCTTCTTTGGTTAGCTCCAAGCTGGCAGCACATCGAACAGAAACGGCCATTTTATTTTGCCACAAATTACTGTGTCCTAACATAAGCACACATCTGCCATGTATTAAATATGAATTCTTATACACTGTATTAGGCTCACATTGGCATAGGTCTTAAAGTAACATTAAGTCTTCAGGTTTTTTTTTTTATTAAAATAATAAGCATGGTATACTTACCTGCTTTGTGCAATGGTTTTGCACAGAGCAGCCCCAATCCTCCGCTTCTGGGGTCCCCTCCTGGTGCTCCAGGCTCCTCCTCTCCAGCGAATGCCCCCATGGAAAGCTGATTTCCCTTGATTTCGAGCTGCCCTGTCTGGATCTATTGACACAGACTGGGCAGCTTGGTCCTGCCCCCTCATTACAGCATTTGATTGACAGCAGTGGGAGCCAATGGCTCCTGCTGCTATCAATATGCCCAGTGAGGAGAGGGAGAGCCGCTGCTCTCATGCAGACCGCTGGGTTGGATCGGGCTCAGGTAAGAATAAGGTTGGGATGGTGCTGGGGGGATCCTGCAACACAGAATGTTTTTTACCTTCATGCATAGACTGCATTATGGTAAAAGAACCTTGCGGCTTTAGAATCACTTCAAGGAAAATGCATTTATCGGTATATGGGCACTTGGCATCTCTGAGTTTTGTAAGTTACAAAAACACGTGTCCAAGGTTAGAAACCCAATCCATACAGGAAAAAGTGCACATTCTGCCAATAACTGTATTTGTGTATAATGGAAGGATCAGCATTTATATAAATGAATTGTGTGCAATGGTTAGTTTGTGTCTAGAGTGCAGGACAAGGTGCTCTTGTGTGCACTGTACAAACCTCAGCTCTGTGTGGTGGCAGTAGGACATGAACTTCCCATCCCACTTCCAGAAAAAAAAAGTGCCACTCAGCCATTCACAAGAAGCTTTGTATGCTAATAATGAATGTAAAGCTTCCTCTGATTGGCTGAGACAGAGAGGTGGGCAGATGATGTCACGATCTCCACCTCAGTAAATCAGAGGAACCTTCAAATTCATTCATATAATACAAAGTTGCAGGACATTGCTGCATGTACCCTGGGAGTGTCCAGTTCTTCAATCTTTCTGCCACCCAGTTCTGGACACCATTCATTACGTTATGGGGTATACCTTGGATGATAAACCAGCGGCAATACTTCTCCATCCAACCCCCATGTCCTGCAAGAGATACAAGAAGCTAAACTGTTAAACTCAGCTAAAGCATGTGTCCCTAGCTCCTGGAAGAGTCCATCCCCACCATTGCTGAGCCTTTGGTTTGACAGAGTGAATGATATTCAAGAGATGGAGGACCCTACAGCAGTTCTCAAAGACAAGATCTCTGACCAAAACAAAAAATGGTATTCTTTGAACGACTTTAAAATCTCCTCTAGATATCAACGATTGCTAAGATCAGCTAGAGACCTTGGGCCGATGACCTGGCTACTGGCCTTGTAACACATCAGGATCAGGCTGGAATGATAACCTGGGAAATGCTTCCGACATTGTTAATTTTATTTTTCCACCTCCCCCCCATTATTGATGATTTCTCTTGGGAAGAAAGCCGTGTACCTCTTTCTTTTTCTCAGTTCAATTCCTATTTTCCTCCATTCTGGGGTGTCCTCTCAGATACCTTATACTTGTCCTATCTCTGTATTTCAAAACTGGAAAATGTTGGGTAGCATCATACTATTGTATATTTTGCTATATTGTATATGACCTGCTATATCACCCAGTGTCATTAGTACAGTGTCAGTGCTGTTTTTTTTTTTTTTTAGCACTGATCACTGTATTGGTGTCACTGGGGATGTCAGTGACACCAAGTTAGTTCCCCCCCAGTGTCAGAATGCCCGCCACAGTCCTACTAAAAGTTGCTGATCGCTGCCATTACTACTAGGAAAAAAAAAATCCCAGTATCTATACCACCATTTGTAAACACTATAACTTTCACGTAAACCAATTAATTTACACGCATTGGGATTTTTATTAGCAATGACATGTAGCAAAATACATTTTGGCCTAAATTTATGACATTTGATCTTTTTTACTGGATATGTTTAATAGCAAAAAGTCCAAAATATTGTTTTTTTTTTTCAAAATTGCCTGTGAATGGCTGAGCAGCTCTCAGCCCGATTTTATTTTATTGTAGGACCAGGATGAAAAGTGCCAGAACACAGCACTGTATACTATATGTAGCTGAGGCTACAGTTTATACAGCGTGCCCAGCAAGAGCACCTGTTAGTTCATTAAATATTTTGGTCCAGCTTGGCCCAAACAAATTATTTAACCACTTGCCCTCCAGAGGATTACCCCCCTTCCTGACCAGGCCATTTTTTGCATTACGGCGCTGCGTTACTTTACCTGACAATTGTGCGATCGTGCAACACTGCACCCAAATTAAATTTATGTCCTTTTTTTCCCATGAATAGAGCTTTCTTTCAGTGGTAAATGATCACCTGTGCGGGGTTTTTTTTTTGGCGCTATAAAAAAAAGACCAATAATTTTGAGAAAAAAAACAATATTCTTGACTATTTGCTATTAAACATGTCCAGTAAAAAAAATGTAAAAAATCTAATTTCCCCAAAACGTATTCTGCTACATGTCTTTGCTAAAAAAACAATCCCAATATGTGTAAATTAATTGGTTTACGTGAAAGTTATAGCTTTTACAAAGAGAGGTATATATACTGGCCTTTTTTTATTTTTTACTAGTAATGGTGGTGATCAGCGACTTATACCAGGACTGCGGTAGATGTTCTGATGTTGGAGGGAACTGACTTGGTGTCACTGACTTCCCCAGTAACACCAATACAGTGATCAATGCTAATAAAAAGCTAGTGGCACTGGGCATGAAGGGGTTAACATCTGAGGCAAGGGTTAACGGTGTGCTGTTTTACATGACACCAATAATGGGGCACAATTCCTCGCACTGATATAACAACTAGGTACTATTCACCCAACTAATACCAAGGATGGGTTACTATTCCTTCCTCTGATACCAATGACGGGGCACTATTCCGCCCCCTGACACCAATGATGTGGCACTATTCCTCCCACTGACACCATTGATGGAGCACCATTCCTCCCACTGTCACCAATGATGGGGCACAATTCCTCACACTAATACCAATGATGGGACACTATTCCTCCCACTAATACCAATGATGTGGCACTATTCCTTTCCCTAATACTAATGACGGGGCACTGTTCCTCCAACTAATACCAATGATGGGGCACTATTCCTCCCACTAATACCAATGATGGGGCACTGTTCCTCCCACTAATACCAATGATGGGGCACTGTTCCTCCAACTAATACCAATGATGGGGCACTATTCCTCCCACTAATACCAATGATGGGGCACTGTTCCTCCCACTAATACCAATGATGGGGCACTATTCCTCCCACTGATACCAATGATGGGGCACTATTCCTCCCACTAATACCAATGATGGGGCACTGTTCCTCCCACCAATACCAATGATGGGACACTATTCCTCCCACTAATACAATGATGGGACACTATTCTTCTGACTATTACAATGATGGGGCACTATTCATCCCACTAATGCCAATGATGGGGCACTATTCCTCCCACTAATATCAATGATGGGGCACTATTCTTCCCAATAATACCAATGATGGGGCACTATTCTTCCCACTAATTTCAATGATGGGGCACTATTCTTCCCACTAATACCAATGATGGGGCACTATTCCTCCCCCTAATACCAATGATGGAGCACTGCTCCTCCATCTAATACCAATGATGGGGCACTATTCATCCCACTAATACAATGATGGGACACTATTCATCCCACTAATACAATGATGGGGCACTATTCTTCCCACTAATACCAATGACGGGGCACTATTCCTCCCACTAATACCAATGACGGGGCACTATTCCTCCCACTAATACCAATGACGGGGCACTATTCCTCCCCGACACCATTGACGGAGCACCATTCCTCCCACTGTCACCAATGATGGGGCACCATTCCTCCCACTAATACCAATGATGGGACACTATTCCTCCCACTAATATCAATGATGGAGCACTATTCCTCCCACTAATACCAATGATGTGGCACTATTCCTTTCCCTAATACTAATGATGGGGCACTGTTACTCTCCCTAATACCAATGAGGGGCACTATTCCTCCCACTAATACCAATGATGGGGCACTGTTCCTCCCACTAATACCAATGATGGGACACTATTCCTCCCACTAATACAATGATGGGGCACTATTCATCCCACTAATGCCAATGATGGGGCACTATTCTTCCCACTAATACCAATGATGGGGCACTATTCTTCCCACTAATACCAATGATGTGGTACTATTCCACCCAAAAAAAAAAAACAATGATGGGGCACTATTCTTCCCACTAATACCAATGATGGGGCAATATTCCTCCCCCTAATACCAATGATGGGGCACTGCTCCTCCAACTAATACCAATGATGGGGCACTATTCTTCCCACTAATACCAATGATAGGGCACTATTCTTCCCACTAATACCAATGATGGGGCACTATTCTTCCCACTAATTCAAATGATGGGGCAATATTCCTCCCCCTAATACCAATTATGGGGCACTGCTCCTCCAACTAATACCAATGATGGGGCACTATTCCTCCCACTAATACAATGATGGGACACTATTCATCCCACTAATACAATGATGGGGCACTATTCATCCCACTAATACCAATGATGGGGCACTATTCCTCCCACTAATACCAATGATGGGGCACTGCTCCTCCAACTAATACCAATGACTGGACACTATTCCTTCTTCCACTGACTACAAGCACTATGTAATTTTTTTTGCTGCTACTGACGTTGGGACATTTTCTATTCCAACTGGCCACTTTGACCCTCCTAAAATCTGAGGGAAGTTTGGAGACCCCTGGTCTAGGAGACAGGAAGCACAAGCATTATGTCACTTCTGGTTAGACTGTACGCAACAGAGCCCACCTATTATTGTAGAGCCCTTCATTCCTACTGCATACAACTGTTTCAGGCTAGTTGGCTATCATCAGTGTATATATATCATGGGTGCTATGAGGTAGGCTAAGGGTTTCTGGTTATACTTATGCTATGAAAACTGCACATGGAGGGAGACTATGTGCTGGAAACTGAACAGAACAAATGTGAAAAAGAGAACTGTGCCCATGGAATTTCCCCCCACCCTTTTACACAGCAGCCTGGAATGAGTTATCAATATATCAGCTGTTACATATTTATTCTTGGTTCAAGCTCTATAATTTCCACCTACTTATGTGGTTTTTGAAATAAGTTGTAACTTACAGTTACTAGTTTGGCACAAACCAAGCAGAGCAAACAGTCACATTTTATATAGACATGTTCTGCTTTGTAGTTTGCAATATCTATTTCACCTAAAAGTGGCCTATTGAAATATACAGTGTAATGGACTTCTCCTATAAACCACTTACATGAACTTGGATATGTCCAGCCCTAGTTGCCTTTTGCATCTCTCTCTATAAGGTACTGCCCCCACACACACACACTCATCTAACCAAACAGAAATTGTGTGTATTATGTCCCAAGTGTTTGGCCCAAATTAGATATGAAGATCAGGAAGTCAGAAGTCCTTATCTGCAGTGTTGATCTGGACTAGAAATTCAGAAGCTAATGAAATGAGCCCAGACAGCCAGGCAACTTGACTTTTTAAAAGAAGGTCTGTAATGGAAGCCTTCATGGTGTCATGATTGGTTGGATCTGAACTCAAAAAAGAAGATGATGTTGCCATCGTAAAAGGGGACCAGCTAAACATATAAATTGTGCCTAAGCATTAACCTCAAAAATGTACATTTTGTCTTAAATTCCCTCTGCAAAAAGAATAGTGTGCGAGTCTGCCTACATCCCTATATCTGTGCATCTGTAGTGTACGATCCAAGGTCTGCTAGTCTCACCAGGAGTCACACCGATTAGAAAAGTAGTTCCTGTGCTACTTTTGCCGATTTGGGGTGCGACTTACATAGACATCTGTGCATGAAGTCGCACATGATGTCTATCAACTCTCACTGCTGACTTTAAATTGTGTGACTTCACTTGAAGTTGCACAATTTCAAAGTCAGATCCAGTGTGAACCAAGGCTTATGGGGAAAGGATCAGCTGCAGCAAGACCAACGGGCAGTAGATGTAATGATAATCAGTGCAAATACTGGACCAAAGCCCGAAAAGTCTAGTAGTATTTAGAAATAGTCCGGGTGACTTGGATAAGGGGGGGGGGGGGTCCATATGGCACTTAGGGCAAGCTCCATGCAGTACTGTAGCAGACTCTGTGTAGTAAGGAGAGAAGAAGAAGCGCCTCTAAGTGCAGCAGACCACTTTAATATATAATAAAAAGTAGGAACACTCACATGGTAGTAGAGTAATAAAAGCATGTAGGGTATTGTGGTGTAGAAATACCATGTGGAACGGCTGTCACTGGTGCCTGTATTGTCCACGTCTCAGTGGTAGGGAGCAAGGTTCAGGAGGGAGACAGATGTAGAGCCGGCCGGCATGCACGTACTCCTAAAGATGGCGGCTGGAACGCATGCTGAACCGCAACGTCGGCGTAGGTGTGATGTCGTCAGTGACCAAGATGCAATGCCCATAGGAGTTCTTCTCTCCTTAAGACCAACGGGTAGACCTGTGACTTGTCCTTTACCCTCTGCCTGCCCTTTTTTGGGAACAACTCCAACAGTTTCATTTAAGTCCCCAAATAAATGGGTGAAAGCCAGTTCACTGAATGCACATTTGCAACTATGTCTGTGTAAGATTACCCCTTTCTGTATGAAGTACATATTCTGTAAATTATGTCTGTCTATATATCCTGCATGAACAACATAGACCAACAAAATGTTCTTACCGAAAAGTGGAAATTGTAATATCATATTACGTCTTAACAAAAGAAGGCAGACGGTAAACAGCTATTGTTATAGAATATTTATTATTGAAATGTTTGTTTTGTTATAAAAGTTGAGGTCACTTTTAGTGTTTAGCTACAAAGAACAGATTTTCTTTTCATTAATCACCACATCATCAATATACAGAATATCACATTTTATTGTTACATGTCCATGATGTAAGAAATGTCAAACAAAAAAAAACAAATCTGAAAATAAACTCAAAATCCAGTATATAAATTTATTAAAAAAATGCAAGTGCAAAATGAGTTTTCCATTAAATCCAAAAATACATTTCAAGTAGAAAATACAAAATATATATTTAACCTTGTCAATAAAAATATGCAATATGATTTGTAAAAATGCAAATGTATCACATATTCTTTAAAATAAAAGAAAGTTAAATGATAACTTTGACACGACAAGTCAAAAGATCCATTATAACTAGAGGTTCTGAAACGTGGTTAGCTTGTTAAAAGGTTGCTTTCTTTTGTGCCCTTATTCCTGTAGTCTTCTCTCAATTCAGCCATCCTCAGTCTGGGGTTTGGAAACATGTCTAGGGCCAACAATTTGTGCTGGAGGATTCGACCCGCAACTGCCTGGCATGGGACACTAGTTAAGTCAAAGTTCCATACAGTGGGAAAAGAGGTCAGAAAAATCAAGGTGCCAAATTCAAACAATCCCTTTTTGGATGAGTTGACCTTTGGAGTACACTTTAGAGAAAAACAACCTAATTTGGGCATAACATGTATGGAAACCCTAACAATCTCTCTTACGTGCTCCATTTTAAGTCTGTTCAGTATATCAATAAAAGCATTTTCTTCTATTTTGGAAGTGTGAGAAAAACTGTTGAACTTTCAGAGCTGTCCTGTGTTCCCTGCCCTCTTCCTGTGTTATCTCACAATCTACATAGATCCCCAGTTCTTGGGACTACAAGTCAATTGGTACCTATGTTTTGGTGATGGAAAAAGTGGGATTGATTGAGTAGTTTAGCAAAAGAAAACTGGGACAGGGCTGACACCACTCAGTCCACAAAAATGCTCTGCATAGTCAGTGTCAATCCATAATAGAAAATAAAGAGCTGAGAGCATTTCTGGCAGATCAACAGGTATTGTTCTGTACTTGCAGGGTTTTGCAGGGAAATGTGCATGTATTGAAGATGTACCGTGCATGTTTTTGTTTTGCCCTGACATATGGTGTAAAACGTAAGTTTAGTTTAAAAAAATAATTAATCGGGACTTTAAGAAGCAATACTTACTAATAATCCATGTGTCCCTTGTGCTGCTTACTCCTGCATTCTTTGAAATCTTCCTCCACTGGTGCCCCCCTACCCCCACGGTGCAGAGGGTTTAATAGAGCTGAGGGACCTGTGACTGGCACTCATCAAGAGTGCGCAACTATGCCCGCCCTTTCTGCCCACCTCCTTCATGCATGGGATCTGTACTATAGTTTTCATGATTGAAAAGTGCTTTATGAATGGAGGATGGGTGGATCAATGAAAGGTCTGCCTCCTCCATTTATAGAGTGCTTTTCATTGATGGAAACTATAGTACAACTTCTATGAATGGAGGAGGGAGGTGGAAAGGATAGGTATAGTTGGCACACTTGATGAGTGTCTGTCACAGGTCCAGTGCTAGTATTAACCCCCCACAACTACTTCCTACGCTTAGGATGCGCCTGTACGTCCTCGGGTGGATGTAATTATATCAGGTATCATCCTGGTATCAAAATTTGCAGCCCGTAATGGGCTTTCATGTAAAAGAAATCCAGTCAGCTCTACATCTGCCTGATCACTTTTACAGGGTATGGAAGGGGCCCCCCTCCACCCACTATGGTTCCCAGGCTCTTTAGTGAAATCAGGGAGCCAAGGACTGCTTCTCTGTTGGGTTGGCTAAGAACAAAGAAGGGGAAAATACATCTCTACCTTCTCCTCCCCTGTGACAAATGAAGCCGGAAGCGACCAGAATTTCATAACTTACAGTTATATTTCCCTGTTTAAAAGCCGTTACTGGGCAGAAAAAAGTGTCTGATCAAATGAATCAGTTTGGTCAGATGCTATGAAGCCCTCAGAGGTTTGTTAGAGAACATTAGTGAACAGACAGCATCACAAAGGCCAAGGAACACACCAGACAGGTCAGGGATAAAGTTGTGGATAAGTTTAAAGCAGGGTTAGGTTATAAAAAAAAAATATCCCAAGCTTTGAACGTCTCATGGAGCACTGTTCAATCCATCATCCAAAAATGAGAGTATGGCACAACTGCAAACCTATCAAGACATGGCCGTCCACCCAAACTGACAGGCCGGGCTAGGAGAGCATTAATCAGAGAAGCAGCCAAGAGGCCCATGGCAACTCTGGAGGAACTGCAGAGATCACAGTTATGTGCCACTTTGTGTTGGTCTAGCACATAAAATCCCAATAAAATACATTTACGGTTTTGGTTGTAACATGACAAAATGTGAAAAATTTCAAGGGGTATGAGTACATTTTCAAAGGCACTGTACTTGGTGCAAGATCATAGTTAAATTTTTTCCAAAAAGTGGGTATTATATCGTATTTGTGTGAATGAAAATTTAGTACAGTGTATTTTTTACCTGCAAATTTGCTTTTTTAAACCGCAGCAAAAATATTGTGCGACATTAAAAAAATTGCATCAACCATCAATTACTTCTTCAGGGCCTTTGCTTTTGGAAATTCTATAATTTTGGGGGGGTTTTAAGTAATTTTCTAGCAAAAATCAGATTTTTACTTGTGAGAAATGTCAGAAATGGCCCAGTAGGTAAGTGGTTAATGGAAGCGGTTCTATAGCTTCTATGAATGAAAAAGGATCCATGAATGGATGATGGACGATAGGCGGATGATGAGGATGGGCGGATGGCTGAAAAGGCTGCCCCTCTATTCACAAATCCTGTTTAAATCATAGAAGCTATAGCACAGCTTCTATAAATGGAGTTAGGCACTCTGGATGACTCCCTCAGCTCCATTGCACTGGAAGATTGCAGGGGTAGGGGGAAGATTTCAAGGAACATAGGAACCAGCAGAATAAAGGATACATCAGATTATTAGTAATGCCCCTTATGTGACTTTTTTTAAAACTAAAAACTTAGGCATTAAGGAAGAACGTGAATATTTAGTTTTAAACTATAACTGTGCAGACATACCAATGAAATATTGATATTTACCCTCCTTATTAGCTTTGCTTATTAAATGTATGGATGACTCTCTCCAAGTGTGAGAGTTGAGACCTCCTGAGGTCTCACGGTTGCTGCCGCGACATATGTCTGAATTCATGCCTATATTGCCAATCTGTCTTCCAGCACCCAAGTAATTGTAACAGTTTCAAACACAGAGCTAGGTTGTGATTTTCATTCCACTTTATGCCAGGGCCCAGCCACGCAGAAGACCCTATAGAGCCAATTCACAAAGCTTTTCCCTTTTATTCCAGCTGTTAGTTCATTGATAGCAAACATTATGTAGTTACAGTACTTTGTAAAGGTAGTCAATTCATGAGACTCAATAATGCTTCTCATCTTGAAAAATTAGAAGTGCCTCTTAAGTGACAATAATATTACTCTTATTTTCCACCTTAACGAATATTTTAATGGAATGGAATAATAAAATATTTTTTAAATGCAATTCACAAAGAAAAAAATTACCTTTAATTATTCATTATTGAGGTGTAGAATTATCATCACTCTCATCTTAAAAATGTAAAAAATTAAAGTGACACTCAAGCACTTAAATCCCTGCCCCCCAAAAAAAAATTCTGAGCCCTCCCAGCCCCACTTCCAATATTAATGCACATGCTGGGGA
Source organism: Staurois parvus (assembly GCF_062004578.1). Lineage (NCBI taxonomy): Eukaryota > Metazoa > Chordata > Amphibia > Anura > Ranidae > Staurois > Staurois parvus. The sequence continues at coordinate 6,447,969 of NW_028317918.1, read as the reverse complement.
TGCCTATGCACACACGTTGATTGCGCTACACATTACATATTGACACGTATGCTAGAATGAGAACAATAATTCTGGGCCCATTATTCATGGTCATCTCTAAACTGATGATCTGTAGGGATTTTGAAAGTGTTGCCTTTGGAAAATATACGGTATCAAAATTTGTCACTGTTTCACAGGCACACACAATTTTAAGGCTTGCCATGTTGGGTATCTATTTACTCGATGCAACCTTATCTTTTATATTTTAAGAAAAAGTTGGGTAATAAAATATATTCTGTTTTTGTGCTGAGAAATTCACTTTAGTATATTTTTTTACTGAAATTCAGTGTTTTGTAAACCTTGCGCTAATATTGGAACTACCACCTTTTATCACATTTTATTCTCTAGGGTGTGTGCTTTTAGAAAATGCTATTTTCTTCTATTATTTTTCTTTTTTTGCTGTTTTAATTGATTGCATTAAATGACATTTCCTTGCCAGTCTGAGGAGTGAACATGAATTTCACAGGCTCAGAGACTATAGAACCAGCCTTAGCAGCTATGAGGGCATTTACAAAAAGATAAAACTTGCTCTCAGAATTGACTAAGTCATGGACAACCCAAATGTGAGGGCATATAATTAGGAAATATCACAGGGACATTTTCTCCAATTTCTTTCTGCTGCATTGTTGCTAAAATATAACATCTGAAAAAAGAAATCATTAACTTGAAAAACTAGTTAGATACATTTTATCAAGTGCTTAATTTTGTAAAAAAGAAAATCAATAAATAAGAAGTTCCAACAAATGCTAGAATTAATTTAAAGACTAAATGAAAAAATTCAACCAACCAGACACTAACTCGAAATCATGTTTAAATCAAGAGGTTTCCATTGTGGTCAGTAATCTCTCCACCAGGTTGGAATCGAGTGATTGAATTGCCACATGAATGACCAATATAAGTGCTTGTAGAGTTATTGTATATGCAATACAAAAGTCATTAGTTCTTGAAGCAGAAATCACTAAAGTGGCATCCCAAATGACAGCTTGAAAGCCAACTCAACTGCAACTTCTGTGACTGAATCGTGGAAGCAAACATAGAACTCTTGAGGCTGTGGTTGTAGAAAGAGTCTCCTGCAATAGAAAGTGATGATCAGTTTGTTAGTGCAGTGTTCAGAACCGGGCAATGGTCCAACAACCAGCCTGTGTATCCATGTTTCAATTACTAAGTGATCAAGTGATTTACCATGTATATGTGGTTGTTGTATGCGGGATTTCATTAATGTAGCACTGTATTGCATATGTTGATTCATGGGAAAATACATATTTGCCTCCCTGTCATTACAACCAGAACATCTTCACTGATTACAGTTCCTACATTAAATTACTCCAACTTCCTGTAAATGGACTTAGCAATACAAAAGTGTGGGATAATTTGTGAGGAGACCTGGCCATGGCATTCAAAAATAAAGTACCATTACCTTTAGAGAATGCAATGTGCACCAAAATGTGTGCATCTGGTATTTTTTTTTTCAAAGGAACTGTAGGGCCCAGTCACACCCTTCTGATTGCAGTCCATACATGTTGTCATATTCAGCAAAAAAAAAAAAAAAAATTTTAAAAAGCAAAGTTTTAAATTGTTACAGAGACTGTTGATTCGAGGAATATCTGATTGCCTGCAAGAGCAAATTGGAATATATTTTTATGTTTGTTTTCTGCCTTCTTCGGAATCAAATGTGGGTACAGGATTCTGTAAATTGATGTTTTCTACTTATTTATTCTGTTTATTTCTTCTATTGGTTGATCTAGATGGACTTTTTCAATCTACACATGTAAATGAGGTCTTAGAATTTGGGCGACTCACGATCTGACACTTAAGCTAAATAAAAGGGAGAAATTTAAATCTTTCATTTGCATGCATAACAATCATAATACTAATTATATAATTTAACTACCGTATTTTTCGCTCCATAAGATGCACCTGACCATAAGACGCACCTAGGTTTTAGAGGCAGAAAACAGGAAAAAAAAAATTCTGAACTAATGGACTGCAGACATAGTACAGGAGATGACCAGAGACTGCGGACACAGTGCAGGGGATGACCAGAGACTGCGGACACAGTACAGGGATGACCAGAGACTGCAGACACAGTACAGGGATGACCAGAGACTGCAGACACAGTACAGGGATGACCAGAGACTGCAGACACAGTACAGGGATGACCAGAGACTGCAGACACAGTACAGGGATGACCAGAGACTGCGGACCCAGTACAGGGATGACCAGAGACTGCGGGACACAGTACAGGAGATGACCAGAGACTGCGGACATAGTACAGGAGATGACCAGAGACTGCAGACATAGTACAGGGGATGACCAGAGACTGCAGACACAGTACAGGGATGACCAGAGACTGTGGACACAGTACAGGAGATGACCAGAGACTGCGGACAGCACAGGGATGACCAGAGACTGCGGACAGCACAGGGATGACCAGAGACTGTGGATAGTACAGGGGATGACCAGAGACTGCGGACAGCACAGGGATGACCAGAGACTGTGGATAGTACAGGGGATGACTGCTGACCTTTGGGGAGGGGGGGAGCGGGTACCTGAATTTGACAGATACCCGCTCCCACTTCCGCGGAGTTGTCCTTTGATCTTACCTGTTCCTCTATCCAACCGCGCGCTGTCTTCCCGGCTTCTGTAATGGCGCTCGGCATGACAGCCGAGTGCCCAGTGCGCATGAGCGAGAAGCACTTGCGCTTTGTGATTGGTCCGGCGGCTTCTGGGATCTGTCATGTGTCCCAGGTGCCGCCTTACCATTCACAAAAAGCACCGCTTCCTGCGCATGCGCACTTGGCACCCGGCTGTCATGCCCACACTACAGAAGCCGGGAAGACCGCGCCGCTGGATAGAGGAACGGGTAAGATGAAAGAACAACTCCACGGAAGTGGGAGCGGGTATCTGTCAAATTCAGGTACCCGCTCCCCCCCCCTCCCCAAAGGTTAGCAGTCATCTCTATAAGGTCCCGCTGTAGAGCTGAGCGGCCGGCCCGGTATTCTGACACGGCCGCGGTGGAAATACCGGACCGGCCGCTCCATATTCGCTCCATAAGACGCACTGACATTTTCCCCCCTTTTTTGGGGGGAAAAAAGTGCGTCTTATGGTGCGAAAAATACGGTAAATGTTAACCATTAGCCGCCCGGCCAATGGCTGTTTGGCGGCTTCAGAAGTGTCTCTCCACTCCGGGTGCACGCCATTTGGCGTGCTCCCGCACATGCGCCGTTTGCGCTAATGCAGAGCGGCGCAGCAGTGCGATCTGTCACCGGCCGTGCACCTTGGACACGGCCGATGACAGATCCGAGTACCGGCTCCCGTTGCTGGTACCATGTGACCTGCTGTGACCAATCACAGCAGGTCACATGACAGTTGTATACAATGGATGGCTTCATTCATGATGCCATCCATTGTATACTAGTGCCTAGCTGTGAATGGTCACAGCTAATCACATGCACATGTCATGTGATTAGCTGTGACCAAATCACAGCTAAGCACAAAAAAAAAAAAAAAAAAAAAAAAAAAGAAAAGCTGAATGAATCGATTTCATTCAGCTAAATGCTTGCTTATAGCAAAGTAATTCTTTGCTATAAGCAAATTGTGTAAAAAAAAAAAAAAAAATACTGATCACTTCCCCAAAGTAGTACAATGTTACTATGGTAACATTGTACTACTTTGGTCATAGTAAAATATGAAAAAAAAATCTTAAAAAAAATAAAAAAAATTTTAATAAATTAAATATAATAAAAAAAAAAAAAAAAAAAAAAAAAATCCTGTTTTTGTACATTTTAGTTTTAGATTTTGTGCTTCTGGCTTAGTCTGATTGTAATAAATTCATTTTTTTCCTTCTATGTATGTTAAAAGTATATTATCTGAAACAAGAATGATTTTTGTCAATTTCTGTTCATTAGAGTGACTAAAAGGGAACAAGCCATGACTGTGCTTATGCAAAGACTATTAAAGTAGAAGTCCAGCCAAATCCTACTTAACTTAAACCTGCTCCCACACCTGTTCTATTCTAAGCCCTATATTAACTACCCAGTAGAGGAAGGACCTGTATATTTACCTATTCTGAAGGTGCTGCAGTCTGGTCATGTGATCTCCCCAGCTGCCATCTTCAGTGAAGAGGAGAGATTGCCAACAATGGCTGCAATGCAAAGTAGTGATGTTACTCACAGCTTTATTATGGGGCATCTGTTGTCCGCAGTTTCTCTTCTAAACTGAAGCCGGCACTGGTAACCAATCATGTGACCAGGCCCTCAGAATAGATAGTTATACACATCTTATCCCTACAGGGTTGTTAGTATAGGACTTACAATGGGGCTGGGAGCAGATCTAAGTTTAGATAGGATTTGACTGGACTTCTACTTTAAGTAAACATTCTCAATACTTAATGGACTTTTATGTGCGTTTCGTTAACCACTTCCCGCCCGACCAATAGGAAAATGAAATAGAAATTCTTTGCTATAAGCAATCAAATTGGGTAAAAAAAAACAAATACTGACCACTTCCCCAAAGTAGTACAATGTTACTATGGTAACATAATACTACTTTGGTCATAGTGAAATATGAAAAAAGAAAAAAAATTTTAAAAAAGAGAAAAAAATTAATTAAAAAATAAAACTAAAAATTTTTAAAAAAATTATCAATTTTTTTTTCGTACTGTCACCAGTCAGTGTCCCTGATCACTGCCACACCAGTTATATGACAATGCTATACTGCACTGGTGACAGTATGTAAAAAAAAACAAAAACATTTTCTTCATTTTTCAAAAAAATGACAACTTCAAAAAACTCGCAATGCCTCTTATGAAATACGCCGGACTGTCTACTTTGCAAAAAGTGATCATTTGGGGGATATCTGTACTGTTCTGACATTTTTGGGCCTCAAGAAATTAGATTGGCTGTCAGTACTTCAGGATTGATCAATTTTCAGATATATCCCATAGTTTGTGAACTCTATAACTTTCCTACAAACTAAATAATACTAGTTTTAGTTATTTTCACCAAAGACATGTAGCATAATACATCTTGGCCTAAATTTATGAAGAACAATTATTTATTTGCAAACTTTGATAATAACAAAGAAAAACGTGGGTTTTTTTCAAAATTTTTGGTCTTTTTTTTGTTAATTTAGCAAAAAATAAAAACCCCAGTGGTGATTACATACCACCAAAAGAAATCTCTAGTTGTGTGAACAAAATGATAAAAATTTAGTTTGGGTACAGTGTTGTATGACTGCGCAATTGTCAAAGTGTGAGAGCGCTGAAACCTGAAAATTGCCCGTATTGAAGTGATTATAAATATGACAATAACATGTGAATTGAGGAAAGCTGCAGCAGAACAATACAGGAAATGATATGACCTACTAGATTTATCAGTCATGTATCTTACCCTATAGCCCAGTAAGACATGGTAGGAGGAGCTTTCTTCTGGTCTGTCCAGTTCTCTGGAGAGCATTCAAATAAAATGCCATGTTCCTTAACTTGACCCAAACCTGTGAAATCTCTACACGTGTCTGCTTTGGAAGGACTGTGCTTCTGTATAAAATATAAAAGAGGTATATGAGCTTTAAAGGAACCAAGAACTGTGCGATAATAAACTCCACTGCAGGACAACTTCACCCAAAGTGATATTTTGTTAAAAGACTGGATCCTATGCCAACTTTCTTATAACTCTGGGGAGCACCAGTGGAGTGATTTTTTAACAAATTCATTCCCAAAAGTCACTGCAGTGAAATACAAAGCCAAATCACAGCAGATCTCGGATTTTCCATAATGTAAAATGAACAACTGGGATGGTCCAGGTATGGAAAGAAACTACTGATAAAATATCTTCCCAATACACACAGATGTAAGAAGTCAGAAAGTGATTCAACCAAAACTGAAATGTTACAATTGGGTTGTATCGATGTTTAGTTGATTTGCAATGAGAATTGTTCTTGCCCTTGACCACTTCTTCAAAAAAGCCATAAACCAAAATAAACAAGACTCACACAACAGTAAGGCTACTTTCACATTGCTACATTGAAAAAAACGCATATACATTTCATCATGGTGCATTGCGTTTTTTGATGCATATGCTTTGCGTTTTTTCCCCACTGGACAAAGCTCTTCCCACAGGTGTATTACGTTTTTTGATGCAGTTTCCATTCATTTCAATGGGGAGGTGCGTTTTACCGGACAAAACATGCTCCAAACATGCAGCAAGCAGGATTTTTTTTTCACTGCAACAGAAGTGTGAAGAGTGCCCTAGCATTTAAAGGGATGCAGTTTTCTTTTGTTTTTTTACAGCGGGTCAGTGTGAAAGCAGCCTTCTATTTTGCATGCTTGGAAGTACAAATATTTTTGTTAAGGTACTGTACATACTATAAAAAGAGACTAAAGATTCAGCTTTTCCAGCCACTTTAGTCTCTGTTGACTGGAAAAACTGAAGTATCAAGAATGTTAAAGTGGATCTTCCCTTACTACACAAAGTTCCTCCCCCCTCCTGTATACATATACTCTAAACAAGCACAGTGCAGTTTGTACCTCTTCCATTAGTGTCTGCTGAAACAGAGAACGGATAGATATGCAGCATCTGTGGAAGTTCTTAATCAACTGAGGGTGAATGGCTCCACTGAGCTCCTCCACATCCCGGTGTGTTGGTGCAATGAAAACTCCTTGGATGGTTTCCAGATATATGTAATGAAAAAGTGTGTTTTCTGGACCTGAGGATAATCTGTAGCAATAAATTGGTTTTGTTGAAACAGAGAAAACTTTAACATCTAAGAGCGTTAAAGAATATGTAAACCCAGCATTTCATATTCCTGATATGTGCCTGCTGTACTATGTACTTGTATGAAAAAAGTATCCTGTTCTCCTTGTATTGCTTCTTTTGTGTGAAATCACTTGGCGTTCCTTCCAGTCCCTCTGCACTCCTAGTAAAAACTGACCACACTAGGCATGAAAGCGCAGCGTGGTCAGTTTTCTAGCTGTGCTGGGAGCTAATCCAATGATCAGGCTTGTGCTGACACACTCCCCTCTGCACAGCTATTCACTAGGGAAGATCAGTGTTCTGCTGTTTCTCCACCCCCAGCTCCTGCTGCAGCTGAGAACAGGGGGTATGTGATTTTATATATATATATATATATATATATATATATATATATATAAAAAACAAAAAAAAACAAAACGGATCTATCTATAATATTTGTTATATCTTTACACAAATGTTTTGTTTTATTTCATACTGAATGTTTTGTTTTACAAGGTGAGGGTTTACATATACTTTAACTAAGAAGAGAGTGGAGAAAAGTAACACATATGGAGGAAAGTATGTTTAGCACAAGAAAAGTGAAGTATGACACAAAAGCCAGCAGCTTCTGAAGTAAACAGGAAAACAGAGTATACACAAAGCAAATGACTGTATTGTGGACACCGTACTATAAAAGAAAAAAAAAAAAAAATCAAGAACGTACTTCACAGTGTTATAGAGATCTTCAGCTTCTCGCTCAGAAAGGTTCCGTCTTAAGCTCCCTAAATTAAAAGGATTTGGGAGTGTGTATCTCTTCTTGCTGATCTGCAATGACATTCTCAACTGAAATATAACACTAAGACTGCTCACGACTATAAAAAAAAAAAGCAGTGTGCATAAAATACTGATCACCCGAACTGGCATATGACCAAAGTGCACACAAACACATACAAGATGAAAAATGCTCACCTTAGTTACATTCCCACTCCCTCCACTTCCTTCTGAGCCCCCAGAGCCTTGTGACTCTCTTCTTCCACTCTTCCTGGTCAAGTCTGGTGTGGAGTGAGAGAGGAGATATGTGTTTTCCAACACACCTTCACTTCCATGATCTGATCCTCCACTGCTTCTTGAAGGGCTCGGCCTACGTATTCTTAGAGAAGATGGGGAGTCTGCAGTCACACCCTTTCTGCTTAAGGAAAAATTTGCCTTCTTTGGGGTCTGTATTTTGTTCATCATAACAGAACTCACTACACTCTGGAACTTGTCCCGTGCAGAGGGAAGAAACCAGTCAGCGCAGGACAGGCATGGGTTAGGGGAAGCATTTAGTCTTTCTTCAATACTAGCATCCAGCATCTCCAGCTGAAGAAGGGTTGCCCTTAGCTGATCCACATATACGTAATCAGGGCCTGGTGTTCCAACAGCCTCTGAAGTGCAGCCTCCAGCCTCTAGCAGAGTGCAGAGCATAAAATGTTTCTGACAAATGTAAATCAAAGGCTATAGTCAGGATCACATATTTAAATAATCACAGCATGTTTTAATTTCAATTACTGTATGTAAAATTCCTAAACTTGTACAGAAATCTAGATTATTGATATGCATGTATTATTGCTATGTAGCTGTCTGCTTTCTGTATTCAGACAATGTTGCAAAATGAGGCAACAATCTGACTTCTATTTAAAAAAAAAAAAAAAATTCTGAGCTTCTTGTCCTGTGAAACTGCAGTCACTCTGTGTGAATGAGGGAAAATTCTAATGGTACTGGCCTATTTTCTCTCGAGGGAGAATACTATTCATACAGAATACTGTCAAATCATAAAAATACCATATTAATAACAGAAAATAGCCTAATATTCAAGTTTATCTCCACTCGCACAGAACAAATGAACATGGAATTTCACAAGACAACAAGCTCTGCAATTTTTTTTCTTCTATCAATACAGTAGTGTCCTTTAATGGGACTACTGGGCAGAAACTTGGGTATTGGAAAATATCCCTCCTCTAACACTTGATGACCTTCACTTTATGTATCTGTAGGTCCATGTTTAGTATTTTGAAAAGTTCTTGTACATTTCCCTAACAAAAAAAAGAAGTAAAAAAACAGCCCTTATGTAGGAAAACTATCTGTTTTTTTAAGTAGCAAGTAGAAAGGAACAGAGAGGACAGCAATAGAGACTCTTTGTGTACTTCGGTAAGTTCGTTGGGTATAGAGGTGGAGGTTCTGCCACAAAAGGAAGGACCTATAGTAGATGATGACACCTTGAGTATGGGGATGGGGTGAACAGATTGTACACATCAAGTAGAGGAGGAAAAAAAAAAAAAAAAAGCCTTCCCTTCGTAGCCGCCTCAAAGTATTCCTCCAAGGAATGCCCAAAAAAAAGATGGTCTTCGAAGCGCAGGCATAAAAGGCACCTTTCCCCAAGCCCAGTGCACTGGTCAAGCTCCAAGCCAAAAAAATCCATAAAGTAAAATGGCCCCTGCAGGCAAATTATGGCATGAGAGAGATCCCTCTGATGAAGTCATGTGGGCGTGACGTAACGCGTAAGGGGCATGGTTCTGAGCAGACAAGATTACTGAAACCAGCTGATGGGATTCACAGCCTTCATTTGGTGATTTTATGTTTTAGGCATTTTTATCTTTCAATACATGTGAGTGTAACACTGTTTTTCAATAAATATTACTAATAGTATGTACTGCACCATGGGAGTTTTTCTTGTTCCTTTTAAGATGGATATATGAGACCTCCATTGCTCTTAAAGGGACCGATCCCTAGCTCTAATCTGACAGTCAAATGCACATTTAAGATGTCTGATTACTACCATATGGCTATGGATTAAGAAAGTGAAAAATCTTCCTGTCTGTTATCAAAGTGCATTTTCACGTGCTCTAAGGTGAGAGTTCTGTGAGCATGGAGGTGGCACTGTTTTGTCATTTTGCATAATCGCACTTGATGGGACATTATTATAAGAAGAAACCACAAGATTTATTGAAGAATTGTTATTTTATCAAGATTGTTTGATCTCACAGTGTATGATCTAAATTTGGGAATTTTATTTAGTTACGCTTTTTTGTACAGTGTGCCAGCAGCGCAGCATCACTTGTTTGTTTATTATTTGTCATTTTTGTGGGAACACATTTTGATGTTAGCAGCAGCTATCTCATTTCAGTTTATTTAATTTTCACTGTGTTATTTGTTGGATAGCGCAGGGATCCACACACTTTAATGTTTGAGAATTATTTACTTCAGAATACAAGCTGTTTTACCGTTTGCTAAGAATATGTAAACATTTTAATGTCCATGTCCAGGAGCACTTTAAAGGGGATTATATGGTGAATTTGAGAGGAAGGTGTATTCTGGGCAAAATATAGTTCTTACACGCTCCTTTACATTTGTACCACAGCACAACAAAAACACAATGATAGGTTAACTGGCATTAACTTATAAGATAAGAGACAGGCCTGGCACACTAATAGGAGAGCTATCCTGCTTAATTAATAACATTAATACCTGGTATTATACACATTATTAAACTTCAAGAAGACCACACATTAGGTGTCATTAACATACTACTCTCCTCAGGTCAACAGATGTGCTTACCATGCCTACGATGAGAAGAAAGTACCTGGCCTCTGGCTCACTGTATTCTTCCTTGCTTGGAGTCCCACACTTCTCTAGGTGATAAGATGGATATACTTCCCTCCAGATCACAAGCTGGCCAATTCTCTCAGATGCCAGTGACATCAGGCAATAGTGTCGACAATACAGGGCAATATCAAGAAGATCTTCCTTGGGCAAGTGATTAGACAGTAGATAACCCTTGAAAGGGAACAAAACGATGTCTTGGGTGCAAACCACTACTAAAATAAAATTTACTGTTTAAACGAGCACCATTGATTTGCATATCATACAAATTCATGCTACATGCATTTTAAGTCCACACAAGCAAATACTGGCAGCTTAGTTTAAAGTGGTTGTAAACCCCAGACATGAAATATGAACAAAGCATATCCCTCTCAAGTGTGTACTTGTCTCTATCCACAGCACCAAGTGTCATTGCTGTCTGATGCCTCATTCCTCTGCTATCAACATGAGTCACTTCTGAGGAGTTTTCCTGACACCAAGAGGAAAAAAGATAAGAAAGGGGATCTTCAGCACACAGCCTGTGATTGACAGCCTTCGCTGTGTTCAGTTCACAGCTCTGCTGTACATAATTTCAGCTCTCTGCCCCGTTTTCTCACAGCTCAGACAAGCATTGTCTGACAAGCATTGTCTGGTTGTAAAGGCTCAAGGTTTTTATACCTTCATATATTCTATACATGAAGGTACAAAACCTTCTGTGTGCAGTAGCTCCCCCAGCCCCTTCAATACTTACCTAAGCCTCATCGCGCACAATCCAGCGATGTGAATGACAGTCTTGGCTGGCCCGGGTCTCGGTCTCCTTATTGGCTGAGACAGCAAGTGGGAGCCATTGGCTCCCGCTGTTGTCAATCACAGCTAGTAAGCCAATGAGGAAGGGGGGGCACCAAGTTGCGGCTCCATATGTGAATGAAGACATGGAGCAGCGGGTGCCCCATAGCAAGCTGCTTGCTGTGGGGGGACCTGAGAATTGGAGGATCCAGGCTGCTCTGTGCAAAACCATTGCACACAGCAGGTAAGTATAACATGTTTATTATTTAAAAAAAAAAAAAAAAATAACCTTTAGAATCACTTTAATAAATTCTGGACTTGGAATGGATGTAGAGAAGAGAAGACTGCAGATAAATAGGTGGAACTTATGTAAGAAGATTTGTTTCATCTCTGTATCACCTGAAGCCAGTCAATTCAATGGGTATGTGTAAGGGTTAGGAACCACTAAGTCTCTTCATTCGGGGGGCTGCACTTGTTGCATCTCACTCACCAGCTGGCAATAATTTGTGCTTACTATAATCACAGGTTATGGTACATGTTGACTGTGGAATGTTCTGGAAATGCATTCGCAGTTACATAGTTGGCTAGGTTGAATAATGGCATCAGTCCATCAAGTTCAACCTGTGTGAGTGTGTGTATATAATTATGTCTTTACGGTTTCCCATATTCCTGTATATAGTGTTCAATAATATGCCCATCTAAAAGTTTTTAGAAATGACCCACACTTCCCACTAACACCACTGATTGTGGAAGGGAGTTTCACATTCTAACTGCCCTAACAGTTAAAAAAAAAAAACCCTACACAGTTTAAAAAGTTAAACCTCTTCTTGTCCAACTTCATTGAATGGCCTCGTGTCTTCTTAAAAGACCTGATACTAAATAGTTTTTCCCTATGCTAGCATTATCAAGATATTGGTATATTGCGATCATGTCACCAGATGTTCCTCATAACGGAGATCCTCCAGCCCCCATATTAGTGTACAATATCTGGTTATATGTTCCTTTGAATATACCACAACCTGTTTGTATACCAATGTTGGGAGGACATGCTGTTTGTGCACCGGTGGATTCCCGCTCCATCTCCTCCACCCTTCGCACTCCTTTACAGTGCCACTCCCAACCTCTAGCTCCACTCACTATGCTTAGATTACACTGCTGTCTGCCACCATCACTTACCACTGCTAAGCCTGTAACTAGGCCAGGTCACACAGCATACAGCACCTGTCTTGAACCATACCACATCTTAACGTCAACTGATATAACACTTGGACTGGGTTGCAGAGGAGCATTCGAGTATTGTTAATATAACATTTTGTGCTTTAAATCCTAGGGGCATCCAAGTACTGGCAGGCCTACTTGCCTTAAGAAAAAGGTGGCTGCTATAGGAAAAAAAAAAACCCCAAAACACATGCAAAAGTCTTGCTATTTTTGCAGGGCAGGATGTGAACCAGAAAATCTTACAACAGCAACAAAAAGTAACCATTAGCAATCACTCATTTTGCATTAAAAGCAAATCTGAAGAAAATACTAAAACTATGGTTCTGTTTGCTAAAACTACAAACACATAAAACACATATAACTTCTATGGATGACTTCAGCTGCATCTCTGCTCAAGTAAAAAGCTCTTGATTGATATTTTTTGTAGACTTACTTTGTAAAATAGACAGGTTCCCAAGATCATGTAGAGTTGCCTCATCTCATAGTAGTCTTCAGACTGAAAGCACAATGATAGGATTATCAAGAATTTGAAAAAAGAAATCGTAGAAGAGTGAAATCAAAATCGGTGAACTATTACTATCCAGCAAACTCTACAATTGTGCTAAAATATCACATTTCATGCAGTTTACCTTAATCTACATATTCTGAAATCCACGCCATCTACTCTAGGTCTAATATACTTTATCAAATGATTGTTGGGAGGGCACTTACTTGTAGGCTGTTTAATTCACCCTCTTTCTGGTTCCTGTATTACTAAATCACAATCAAACTTCCAAAGTGGCTGTAAGAAACTTGTGCTGACTTTGTTTTGTTATAAAATATATATAGGAAAGGCAGAAAAAAAGTCTGCAACTGGGGTGTTTGGGGATTATGATATGCAGGGAGGAATCTCAGAGCATCAGATTCGAAGACAGATAGTTTTTTTTGGGGGGGGGGGGGGGGGGTGGTGGTGAAGCTAGTGCTCTAGACCACTGGTCTCCAAACTGCGGCCCTTTGCTTGCTTTTATCTGGCCCTTGAGGCACTTTTCTTCCCACTGATACAAAACACTATTTCCTCCCACTTGACCACAACAATGGGACATAATTCTTGCTAATGACATCAGCAATGGGGTCCACTGATACCAACAATGGGGCCCCATTTCTCCCACTGACACAACCAGGGCATTATTCCTCCCACTGACACCAATAATGAGGCACTCAAACTGACACCAACGATAGGGCACTATTGCTCCCATTGACAGAAAAAATGGGGCACTATTACTCCCCCTAATACGAAATATGCATTGCTTACTCCCACTGACACCAGGACAATTTAAACTCCCAATAGCCACAGACCAGCCCCCCTAAAGTCTAAAGGACAGTAAACTAGCCCTTTGTTTCGAAAGTTTGGAAACCCCTGCTCTAGACCAAATCCTGAAATCAAAAATAGATAAATAATGAGAAGACATGTTGTGCTTCTTGTATGTAGCTGGAGTTTCAAATTTGATTTGACCTCTAAATTATTTTACAATCCTTACCAGTTCTGCAAAGTCAAGCGCCTCCAGGTCACTCAGTACAGTGTCGATCTCCATCTGAAATTACAAGCAGATAATTTGAAGATAACCCAATGTGGTAACTGCACATGAGGCCAATTAAAAAAAAAAGTTAAAAATATGTAAAACATTTAAAGAAATTTGGGATGTAAAGGTTAAATAAGGGCAAGGCTAAACATTGATTAGCTCTAAGCTTGTTAAATAATATTTCTTATAGTGCATATTTTATTTTTAAAGCTTTACAGGCACATTTCAGCCACTAGATATGAACTTCTATGAAATTACCTTTCTTTCACTATACATTGTCAAAAGCTGGCCACTAATTTTACAATCTCCTTTTGATTTGCCAACAACAAAGTACTGTGAAGGCTTACCTTATGCTACATAAACTTAACTAAATGATGTGTATATAGGAGTGGCCCTTCCTCCATATAGTTTTTGGCAAATGTAAAGCTGAACACACGTGTCTAGAGCAGACTGTACAATCTCTTTAGTTTTACCACTAACTACAAAATGGCTTGCCTAATTGGATATGAACTGAATATATTGAACAGATTTGGCTCTTACAGTAGATCAGGGGTTTCCAAACTTTTCAAACAAAGGGCCAGTATACGGTCCTTCAGACTTTAGGAGGGCTGGATTAGGGCCAGAAAGGATAGAAAATGTCCCGGCCCCAGCATCAGTGAGAATAAACCTGGCCTTAGGGTTGATGATCAGTAGGAGTAGTGCCCCATCATTGGTATTAGTGGAAAGAATAGTACACCATCATTGGTTCTAGTGGGAAGAATAATATACCATCATTGGTTCTAGTACAGGACAGGCTTCTGTAGTCAGTTGTGCAACGTCACAAAGCTCGGAGTACGAGGAAGTGCCGTAATTTATACAGAGGAACGTTCTTATATATTTCTACAAGTACTGTATAATGCTGACAATACCTGGTGCAATCTAGCACCACTAAAAAGTGAGTGTACGTCCAGAGGTTTTTTTAAAGACAGAATTAAATATTTTTAGAGATAAAGCACTTTTTTGGCTGTTATTTCTCTCTATATGTTGCTGAGCGGAGGAGCATATTGGACTTAGTATGTGAAAGGTATTACACTGCAGGACTAAGGAACAATGAAGAATCCATCCATTTGGAAGAAACAACATAGTCCACATTGTGGGACACAAGCACTTTATAACCCTACAAAACTGTAAGGTCGTAGGTGATGGTCATATAGTATTTAAAGACATGGATGGGTGAATAACATAGGACGTTGTATATGAGGAGAAGAGTGTACAAAAAGGTTGTTATGGACTTTTGATTTATTCTTAAGGTTTTAATTTACACTGTCCTGTGAACACTAAGACTGAGCTCTGCAGTTACTTTTGCAGCAGTTGTTTTCTTTTTCCAAGCCACAAACATGCACAATGTCCTTTTGTCTCTTTCAGTCAGTTGACCATGTCGACCGTGCTTATGCTTATCAGACGATGTATTCCTGGAAATAAATTGCAAATAAATTGGCAACTTCAGTCACAGAGGCACCAGCTAAGCGGGCACCGACAATTTGCCCTCTTTGAAGCTCAGTAAGCTCCAACACGATTCTGTGTTATTAGCAGCACGTGCGGTGAATGACGAAAGTGAGGTTTCCCACCTGTTAGGTGTCTCATCACACAGCAGAAGCAAAAGAGTATTCGATCACTTCTGCTTTCAATACGAAACATGTTGTCACTTTCATACCTGCAAATCATGTAATATTTCCTTTTTTTGTCCGATCCCTATATCTGTCCAGTTTGTTGTTGAATCTGGAAACCAAGATTAGATACTAATCCGGCATCAGCCATCTTTGGCAAATGACTTGAAAAACCTCCAGGTTTAAAGCCCATTTCCCTAAAACCAGATGCTGATGACAGAGAAAATCCACCAGCCTATTCGATATGAAAGGTGGACAGGGCCAGAATGTGAAGTATTGCCAAAAGGAAGATCAAGTCTGCTTCCCTGAGAATGATGTGACATTTGGTGCTTCCTTGATGATTGATGTAGACCATGGCCATGCCATTGTTTGACTGGCTTCTTGTCATGTGTCCTTGCAATAGGGGAGTCCAGGGACAACCAGTTAAATCCATAAACTGACCTCTAAGCACTTTTATTACAAACTAATTTATCTTCTATGAGAAACAGTGACCATTGTGGTGAATTGGAGATGTTCATGTTAAAAAGGAACGCTGATTAAATACAAACTGGATTTGAAACACTAAAGTATTTTTATTAATTGAAAGTTAGGGAAAACAAAGAGTGTTTCTTGGGTATTTCAGCAAATGTGTGTTGCACACATTTTGTGGATCACAGTTTAGTTATTTGCACAGCCTTGCCTTTTCAACCTCCCCTCCTGTCTGACACCAATATCAATACCTGAGGAGGAAATAAATTGAGGGATATCCCTCAGTTTTTTAGGCATCAGATCAGGATGACACAGCTCACACTAAGGTACCCAATATGGGTTTCCTAAAATTCTCTAAAGGCAGCCATATATGGATCGAAATTCAGCTGGTAAAGCAGGGACCAGCTGAATTTTGATCAATTAATAGGCAGCAGGCTGGTTTTGAACGACATTGCTTGTGATAGCATTTATGGAGAGATCAGGGGTTTACTAGACCCCAGATGTCTCCTCTGGCCAATCAGACACAAATCTGTCTGATCAGCTGCCTCACTGGCCAGTAAAAAAAGAGCCGAAACTGGAAGTGGCAAAATCCTTGTTGCTTCCAGTTTCACATCTAACAGAGAGGGAGGAACAACATCAGTTCCTTTCTCTCTTTCAACTGCTGAAGATGCCGCCAGTCGGAATGGTCCTGAGCTCTCTGATCGAATGGGAGAGCCTGGGAAAAACGATGCTGGGGGAGGGTACCGCCTCCTGCCACCTCTAGAAGTGATCGAGTGGCTATGTAGCCACTTGAATCACTTCTGCATGAAAGGCAATTGGCTGCTGAAAATTTTTATACTGGGATGATGCCTTTATCTGCACAAATAAAAAATAAATACACACTTTATTTGGAGCACTGATGGATTTTATTTTATGCATTGAAAGCTGTGGAGAACAAAGAAGATTGTTTTATTCCAGCAAATGTTTGTTGCACACTGTATGCACATTAAGCAATTTTGTGGAGCACAGTTTATATATATTCATATTGATGTTATATCTTTTCACATCAAGCTATAATCAAATGATTTATAGTGTTATCTAGTAGGGGATATACAACTGCCTCAAATAGGCCAGCAATTCTGCCAATGAAATCTGACCCTTTGGCAGAAAACTCTTCTCTGGATACAAAAGGGGCAGCTGGTGTGGCTGGATGGGCCAGCTGAATGGCCAGTGGAAGGCAGGAAATCAGAGTGCAGGCAACTATCAGAGGAAACAGTACTAGGTCCATGTACCACCACCCTCAATGCAGTTAAAAGCTTATGCTGAGCTAGCAATTCATCTGAGCTTTTTCCTTGTGCTTATGATCTGCCATGCTTGTGAAAATGTTCGCAGAAAGGTACTCAAAACCTCCATATCATTAGGGAAGGATGGAAAATGTTCCAATGCCAAACACTTGTAGGGTGCAGTAACCCTGGTATTGTGATAATACTTGCTTGTAATGTGCCCTCAGCAGAGGGAGAACAATATAAATGTTGCCAGGCAGAGGTGCCATCTGCACAGAAGAAGAGGCAGGGAGCACAGTCACAGCAACTCCGAGAACGAAGTGCTGCAGTGCGTGTCTGGGTCAACTAAGAGCAGTAGCACCTCATTTGCACAGGTGAATTGGGTGCCAATGTGTGGAGATGTGTGCAGGCAGGTCACTGACAAAACATGGTGCCAAGATGAAATTGAACCCAATTCTCTGCAACAGCCACTGCTGAGGTGGTTGGTGGCTCCCCATGCACCCCAAAAGGAGTTCTAAAGGATAAAGGGCATCCTCAGATGAATGCTTAGTGGGCTTCTGCCCTGTACTCCTTACATTCCAGTAGACAGGATAAGCAGGGGAACAACCCTTTCCTGCTGTCACCCTCCACTATGGGTTTACCCCCACATGGGACTTCAGGGACAGGGCTCTGCACCAGACAGACCATTGCCCCAGACCTGTAAAGCACCCTGCGGCTAACTCCACACATCGCACTGTATGCCAAAGGGAGCACCTGCAGCAGGATCCAGTGCAGAAGCAACACACACTTGCCCTGCATTTTCCACTATGTAAGGTCTAGGTACCAGCCCTCCAAGGCTCTGTGGAGTCGTCAACCAATCCAGGAACTGTATGAAGAGCAGCGGTGATTAGAGTGCAGCTGCAGACTGAAGAAGCATCTTGGAATAGATCATCTGAGAGAAAAAGAGACACCTCCATATAGAAATGTAAGCTTCTCCCAGTAAAGAGAAGAGGTCCATCACCTAAGGACATATAGCAAAGACGTAGGACTAACTGGGAGTGGTTATATAGGGGATGCACCTTCAGCTTTTTTTTTTTGCCAGTGTATAATTACCTGAAGGTAGCTACATATAACTCAGTTGTAAGGATTAAAGAACCCTGTGTACTGTAAAACAAGGAAAGTATAATTCTATATAAAATGTACCATATATGATTTCTCTCTTGCTCTTTTTCTTTTAATACGTTTTTCTGCAGGAGCCCTTGACAGTCCACTTCTACCACTAACTGTGGCCTTCAGGGCTTATTCAAAAGAGGCTGTCCAGCTACAAAGCTGAATAAACAACACAGATCATGCAGCCTATATTCAAATAATCTGGCATGTGGAGGAGATTATGCGACCAAGATGACCAGGCATTGTTGGCTCTAAAGCTTCAAATACAATAAAAATTGGTTTCTGGGTCTGTAATTCACTGAATAGCTTGTTATAAAAACTTTATAAACATATACAATATAAAAAATAGCAGGTTTGGTGCCTTTTATATGGTTTGAAAACAAGATGGAACAGTAATAATCAAAAAGGTACCTGAACTCAAACACCTTGAGAGGAAAGAGGGATGGAATACTACTTAAAGCAGAACTTCACCCAAAAGGAGACGTTCCGCTTTTCTTTCTCCTTTCCCTCTCCTCTCCCATATTTGGGATGTTTTTTTTTTCGGTGGTTAGGTACCTGATGCTTTTTTCCAAATGTTTTTTTTTTTGCAAATATTGTAGTCAGCAGCTACAATATTTGCAGTTACTGGCTTTTACATGTTTGTTTACAGGTTAAAGATCCACTTTATGAAGCAGGGAGGTTAAGAATTTGTGGCCTGGACAAAATGCACAATGGCCTTTTATCTGGAAACTATCTAGTTTCATAGGCAACTAAAATTAACACAGATTAGACCTTGCTTCCAAAGCAACCAGAAAGGGAAGGAATCTTTAAAAATACTGATCGTGCATTGCCACCCTCAGCTTTAATTAAGATCTTAAACTCTTAAGAGGCTGAAGCTTTTTCAAGGTTTAAGAATAAACTTGTGATTTGACCTACACTGATCAAGTTATAACTGAGGTCTGCCAGTTTCCACTGCACGTGCTGCAGGAAACACATTGGTTGCCAAACAGTGGGAGAAGCAGCCAAACACATTCTACTATATAGGAGAGCACAATGAGTAAGATTTTGAGCTAGGCACGCATGAGGGGTTTATTAAGCTTTTTTAAGCATAAGGTACAGCAGTACTAAAAATTTAGTACATTTACTACAAAAATTGACAATCCTTAGGGAATAATTTATTTCAACCATTTAAAGCCAAATAATGTAAAGGGTAAACTGGATAATAACGGTTGCTTTGTATATGCAAGTGTAAATTGTTCTGTTTAGGCAAAAAATTCAATTCATGTATGTATATTTGGAGTACTGTATTTGCCTCCAGGTGCCATCAAACTTTACCATTTAAAAGTTGAAAAATGAATCCAAAACAAGCAGCCTGCTAGATATAGTATATACAACTTTTATAAGGAAAAGTGGAGTTAATTGATATACATTAAAAAAAAAACCAAAAAAACACACAAGTCGACAACAGGTTTTAGCCAACAGGCCATCATCCAGTCCCCAGTGATTCCTATGGCTGAAGCATATTGGATGGAGTCAACTTGTGTGGCGTCAGATATTAAGAATGTTGGATGATTGTTATCAGGAGAGGTGATGTTTTCAATTGTTTTTCCTACATGAAATCTTATAAATCTCGTTCAAACAAGATAGGCTGCTCCAGACATCCCATTTCTTGATTCGGATTGGATTGAATTTGGAGATACTTTTAAGACCTCTGTTATCTCTTTGAAAGATAGATTTATTCAGCTTAAAATTCTGCACCACGCTCATCTTACCCGTTAAGACTATTTAGGATGGGTCTTCATTTCTACCGCATTGGGCCTTCCAAATGTGTTACATCCTAAGAATTGCCTTCTAGGCATCTTTTTAGAATTGTCTATTTCTGAGTATGCAAAACGTTTACTTCATATATTGTACTGTTATGTCCCGCTGTATAAGTTAACTTTTGAATTACGGAACAAAACGAAAATGTTTGATAAACCGTGGGGCAGATGGATTTCTTGTCCCTATACCCTAGCCTCCTTGGATTCAGGTTCCTAAATTTTGTTTTCCTGTCCATATTTTTGTGAGCCATGTACTGGAGTGACATTTTCTAGTGGTTTATGCATTTGTACTGAGCTTTATAGATGACAACTGTTTATTTTTTTGAGAACGGATATCCTGCAAGGTTGCTTTTTGGGGTTGTTTTTTGGTTGTTGGAAAGTGGGGTTTTTATGTATATCATTGAAAAAAAATAAGAAAATTAAAACACATACACACACACATATATATCTTTAAATAAAAACCTTAATGATTTACACAATTGGAGTCTCTTTATTTCCTACTGGGTATCTGTACATAAAAGATTAAAAGCGAGCAAAAAAGTAATTTTTGTGTTTTTTTTCAGCCTTTAAGTGATGAGTTTACTTTCATAGTAAGTGAGTAGAATGAAACACTATATTTTTGTATATCTAAAGCTGGCTATACACTAGTAAATTTTTTGAACAAACATTTGTACAAACATTCTTTGTACTCGACAAATGTCATTCTAAAGTACATTTAAAATGTATTTTCCTTTAACTTTGGAATGAATGTCATTTTCTAAATGAAAACCACATTCAATGTTAGAAATTTATTCAAGAAAAGATTTCTATCCTGCTCCATCTGATTTTATTGTCGCTGTGGTCAAAACTGTAAAATGCCAAAAAATTATACCAAACAGCCCAAAAATTGTCTACAAGCCAGTGGGTGGATCATTCCTACTTTTTTGTTACACAAAGCCACAGGTTTTTACTATGAAGCTTTACAACACGGTGTCCAAACTACCAATGACATTATTGCTTGATAAGGAGCATTTTGGGTGCCTGCACAGCATCCTTTTTTTGCCCCCTCTCTCTCAGTACTGGGGCCACATTAGTTGGTTGAGGGCCTGTTCATATTAAAGCACTGAATAGTGTTTTATAGTTTGTAATTCATTATATATTTATTCAAACATATAAAAAAATTAGTTGTGCTGTATCTTTTAAATTACGAGAAAATAAGTGTGGATAACACCCAGTAGTGCAAAATTCATTAGTGTATGACACAAAAGTTCACCAAAACCATGTTTTATAGAAATCAAAAAGGATGCTTGCAATCCTCCATGAATCCCACTGCTACAATCAGCTTCTTACCAAATAAGAAAGACCCCAAGTCATAGAAGGTCTTATCTCACTCATGGATGCCTGAGAACTCTTGCAGCAATCACATCAAAGAGAATCATAGGGCACACCAGAAAATCCAATCATCACCTCCACTCAGCATTTAATATGAATCCCGCAAGACTTTATGGTGTAAAACTGCCAGATTAATAATATAGATAAATGCTACTCCCAAAAATAAATGAGAAAGGGCACATCAGCCAAACTCACTGCTGCTTCCTCTTGCAGCTTGATGATGTCAGCACAGAATCCCCAATTGGGGGATTTGCTGCACCTCAGCATTCTGGCTTTCCAGCCTAGGCCAGAATGATGTTGTGCCCAGCTGCCTACTAGGATTCTCCATTGTTTAAAGCAGGGTGCAAGCATGACCGTGAAATTTTGCCAATGCACAGATATACATTAAATTTCTAGGACCTGGTAGAAACCCAAGGCACATCTATGCAAGCACTGGATCATTTCTGTGCATGTTCAATCAAACTACAACCCCATAAGGATAGCTGCCAGAACTCAGTGCAGTGGGAAGAGACCTGCTACACAACTGCGCACGTGCCAGATCATTGAAGGTGGTAGCAAGTGGGGGATAACAATATTTCCGGGTGAAATTCTGCTTTAATGTGACCTTCATGGAATTGATAAATAGAAGATGGCATAATAGGCTCAGATGTAACCAGAACACAGAAAAATATCAGAATTTCAAGTATTTGAACAAAGTGGAGAGAGAGAGAGAGAGAGAGAGAGAGAGAGAGAGAGAGAGAGGTAAATATAAGTGGCAATTAACTTGGTGTGGGTCCATACACTTACAGTGAAATCAAACCAGGCAGAATCTATAGCAGGGATATTACAGCTTGATGCTCAACTATTCATAAATAAAACTTATACACACACCTATATTTGCCTTAAATATACAATGTTGGCAGTACTTGGTGCCATAAGGACATTCCATTCTATAGGCTCTTTCTAAAAACAATAAAGCAGGGAGCTTACAACAGGAGCAAGTACGGAAAATGTGCTGACTGCTGTGCAGGTTTCTGTCACTCCTTGGTATGATACTTATGTTTGCTGAAAAAGTTTACACATACATACATACATACATACATATATATATATATATATATACACATATATACATACATACACACACACATATATACACACACACACACACAATATTTTAACCTCAATAAACACACAAAAATAGATAACCTTGACATCTTCAGGTAAGGACAGCCACCGCACCCCTGGAAGGTTCTCCACAATGTGGGCACTGCAGGCCTCATAATACTGAGGTCCATGGCTTGGATTTGCATTTAAGATGGACAGCCTGACCGCTCGCTGGAAAACCAGGCTAAAGAAATGATCAAGACGAGGCACATTTTCCGCCTGACAGAAAGCCCTGTAATACAAATGGAAACCTGAATCAAAGCAAAATCATGCTGGAATGAAAAAGGGTAATTCAAGATGAAAAATCCATTTGGACATTCACCACACAGCATAGACAAAAACACTGTAGGAGGCACAGAGTTCTTTAACTATTAGCCAAAGAACTCCCTTTGTAATTAAACTCCTTCAGATTTAGCATTACAATATGAAAGCTGCTTTGTATTTGACAATGCTAAGTAAAAACAACCCCTTCCAAGAGAGGATATGTGCACCTACCTATCCAAAGAGCTATACATGAACGTCAATGTTCTAACCAGATCTTCAGTCATGTTCTTCAAATGTAGAAGGGAGACTCTGGAAAAACAATGTTCAGTGAGTAACTTACTTTCCTTATCATTGCATGTTAATTGTACAAAATAGGGTTTCAATGACTACAACTTAAAGTCCCACACCAGCTTTCATTTAACTTTATATAGCTCTTTTTGACCAAGATGGTCCAAACGTACCATTTCCTTTACTAAGAGATGCATCTACTGGGAGCACTGCATAAACTCTTTGTACAGAGACTTCTCATCCCGTTCACAGAAGGACATTGCTCAGCCATTCACAGGAAGCTTTTTAACAATGAATACAAGGCTTCCACTGAATGGTTGAGGTGAAGATTGTTACATCATCTGTCTGCCTCTCTACCTCAGCCAGAGGAAGCCTTGTTTGCAATCATAAATACAAAGCTTCCTATGAATGGCTGAGCTGCACTCAGCCCGACTTGATTTTGTTCTGGGAATGAGGTGGGAAGTCCTTGTAATGCTGCAGAAACAAAGCACTGGATACTATATGTAGCTGATGCTACATACAGTTTATACAGCACTCCCAGTGTGCACGTGTTAGTGAAGTAAATAGTTAATTTGGACCAGCTTGGTCCAAAGAAACCTAAAGTTAAATGAAAGCTGGAGTTCAGCTTTGATACAGTGAGTTTTGTTAAAGTTTAACCCAGAAACAAAAATGTATTATTCTGCAGCTTAATAGTTAAAAATGGTGGCTTCTTTAGTTTTCTTTTTTCCATGCTTTTGTTCCTTCAGTTTCACCTGGTGGTTCTTCCCCTAACAAACTTCATGTTCAAGAGTGCCAATGTTAACTCACTGCACTGTATCTATCGAAGTTGTTGTTACCACAGGACACTATGGGGGGTATTTATCAAAACTAGAGCAGAAAAAATTTGAGCAGCTGCACATAGTAACCAATCAACTTCTATCTTCAGCCTATTTAGGTAAACTTTGAAAATGAAAGACAGAAGCAAACTGTTTGTCGTGCACAGCTGCTCCAGTCTGAAAAATTCCACTGAAAAACTGTAAAGACAAAATATCCGCCTGTCTCATCAAAATGACATAGGTGGAGGTGTTCTGTAGTTCACAGAGTGATTAGAAAACAATGCTATGAATGTTAACAGTTTACAACATCTGTGACAAGCTCAACTTACTGCACTAATTGAACAGATATAATAAAAAAACATTTAGTAGCAAATTTAACAGACGAAAATAAGATTCATTCATTGTTGTGTTTTTTAACCTTCAAGTGATGAATTTACTCTTATAGTGAAAGAGTAGAATCAAACACTAGATTTCTGTATATTCAAAGCTGGCTATACACTAGTACATTTCAAATAAACATTCGTACAAAAATTCTTTACTTTTGAATGACATTCATTAAGTCATCAAATGTACAGTTTAAAACTTAGTTTGAATGAATATAATTTCCTGAACGAAAACCACACTCGTTCTAGAAGTATTCCATCCTGCTCCTTCGACTTTTCTTGTTACTGTGATAAAAAATGAACACGGATATGACATCACTAGTGATCAGAAAATCAAACGAATGCTCTTAAAACAAAATTCTACTAGTGTATAGCCAGGTTACAGCAGCCTTTTTCAACCATGGTGCTGTCTGCAAGCTTTAGGAATTCAGAAAAATTGCCCCAATCTGCCTAAAAATGGTCAATAAGCTGGTGGGTAGATCAAGTCTACCTTTTTTGTTATACAAAGCCACAGCTTTTTACGGTTCAGCATTACAACATTGGGCACCATGGGGGCCAGCTACTGGCATCCTAACAACCAATGGCATTATTGCTTGATAAATAGCATGTCGGGTGCCTGCACAGTATCCTCGTTTGCCCTCTCTCGGTCAGCACTGGGGCCACATTAGCTGAGTGAGGTCCGTTCACACTAACTGGTGTTTTTCCACACTGGAATAATGCTAGTTACTGCTAGGATACATAGAAAACAATTGTTCTCTATGTTCCCCGTTCTCAATAGAATGCATCCCAGAGGTGCAGAGCAGTGCTAAAATTCAGACAAACTGCATAACATTTGCACCGCACTGGATGTCACCACACAGCAAGTGCAATGCAACACACTGTGTTGTCCTGCACTGACACAAAGTATCACATTGTATACTTCAAATAAAGTTCACCAAAAAAAAAAAGGTGTACGATTACACTGCTTACCCCCTGCCGCATTATGCTGCAGCCCAAAATTGGCAGCTGCCAGCACACTAAACTGGAGCAGCAAGTGTAAATGGGCCCTAAGGGAGAGAAACTTGGGGAGAAGAGAAATGTTCAACACTTCTCCATACCAGTGTGCAAAGGTAGAATTGCTTTGTAAGAAAAAAATATATATATCACAGTACTTGTAGCTGCAGACTTCTCTTTAAGTTAAAGTGATAATAAGCCCATACATAAACCCACTAAAGTAACTAGCTTCAGGTAACACATAATGATGATGCGAAACATCACACATAAGTTGTACCTGTTTTTCGGCAGCCCTCTAACCTCTAGAGCAGGGTTTCTTAACCAGGGTTCCACATAACCCTAAAGTTCCTTCAAAGGTTGCTAGGAATTCTGCAATGAGCAGTTTCTGCCTCTCAGATCAGATCCTACTGATATCATTGATCTTTTCAGCTATCTGTAAGGGGTAATTCTTCCCAATGACCACAAGTGTCCGGACCATTCTTCCCACTGACCACCACATTATAGTATCATGAGTTGCAGATATAGTAATTTCTAGCAGGGGTTCCCGGAGACTGGAAAGTTATTTCAAAGGTACCTCCGTGTTGAAGAGGTTGAGAAAGGCTGCTCTAGAGCCTTTTAATGTACACAGATTAGATGGAGGTGGGGAGAGAAGTGTGTCATTTGAGACCAGAGAAGAGGAAATGTACACACACCCATCAACATAGCCTCAGATGTGCATGCTTCCTAAAGAGACTGTTAATTAACTGCTGTCTGCTGGAGGGCTGTCACAGAAAACTGTCAGAAGAGACAGATGCAGATTACAAGGGAAAGAGAAAGCAGGGTCCACACTAAATGCTATGGATTGAGGCAAGTACAATTTGTATGAGGGTGTTCTTTGTTCATTTTTCATTTCATAGGTTACAACCATTTTAAATGTACAGAAGCAATACCAACAAGTTAAAACAGTGTTGTGCTGTGTTTAACATATCAATACAGAGTCTATTTTGTCCTAGCATTTGATGTGAAAATATTATAAATTAGGTATGGAATATTTGAGACTGGGGTTTGATACAAAAGCAAAATGTTCTAGGTTTTGTCAAAATGTAGTGAAGACTAATCGGTGGAATTTTCTTTATACTGTCATAAGTGGCACATTTGCTGCTCCATACAGTACATGCTTGCAGACTGGACTGAGTGGCTTCTAAATTTCATACAAATTAATTCAAAACTGTGATATATAAAATACCACTAAAGCAGTCTGTTAAATTAAAATATCTGTCAGCAAATGCTACAGAATTACTAAATGTTAAAATTCTTACCTCTCTGCCGGAACCGAAATGAGAAATAAACGATCAGACTCTTTCCAATATGAAACATGAACCAGCTGCTTGTTTAAAATGAGCGATGAGCTAAAATAAACAAATTAGGATAAAAAAAAGTTAACAGCGACGACTATGATTTTAAGCTGCCAACTATATATACTGAGTGTGTATGTATATATATTTATAAAAGTGGAACTAAACCTAACTATCAGAAAACTGTGAGCAGGAAGCTCTTTATTGCAGAAGAGACATGCCAGTTCTGCTATAACACACACTTATGCAGGCCATACTTAGGTCGAATTCTGAACAAGTTTTCTTTAGAGATTCTGATAGTTCCTACGTTTTGTAATCCGATGGAGCCACCATTGATTTCGAAATTCGACCAGCCAAGCCTTCAATTTACATGTTACTACAGAAAAGAATTTTCGTGGCCCAGAATTTTCTTTTCTTTCCAGGTAACAGCTCATGCTCATTTCTTTTTCGATTACATTTCCCGCACAATTCTCCCATCACCGATTAGAGATTCGTTCATATTTAAAAAAATTTCTAACATGCCCGATCACTCAAATTCAATGGTTGCTCGAAAATCGGCCACTTCTGTGGCCCACTAATGGTGCAAAATTTGATCAAAAATTCTTAGAAAACATTTTCCAAAGAAAATTCTTTTGGAGTTCAACTCATGTATGGCTGGCTTTACCTGTCAGTTTGCAATCTATTGAATGTACACTGAGCTGTACACTCCAGAATGACTGACTCCTGTGCACCTGTGCAGGAGGACGTCATTCCTCACCGGCCAATCAAGAGGGCGAAAACCCAGAAGCTGAAGATAGCCCAGGGAGAAGACGACAACAACTGGCGAGGGATGTAATCAACCAGCGGAAGGGAGTATTTTCAGTAGTTTAGTTACGGTTTAATAGATTTGCTTTCTGGATATTATTCTTCTGTGTAGATTGTAGAATTTATTATATATACACTATATCATTAGGGACAGATGTGTTATCAATTTGTATTACTTAAAAGTGTATTGAAACCCAAAAACAAAACATTTGTGTTTTTTTTTTAATATTTCTTTTTTTTAATATTATTAGTTTGTTTTCTATTTTTATTTTTTTATTACTATAATGGTTTGTACACGTTTTCTTCTTTAGGTATATTGCCACATATTGGGCTGTCTTTCACATCTCAATCCATTTTTATCAGGTCATCAACACTTTCTCACGCAAATTCCTTGTGGTCATCGCTTTGCACTCATAGTAGGTGCGTCTAGTTGTTAAACTTAAAATTTCTCGAGGGTTTATGATATCCAATTGATATTAATATTGCTTTTTATACTGCCCTATCAGTACCAACCAGCAGGTAATCTTGTTGATGGTGCATTTGGGCGGGGCCCCTTCAGGAGGCGCTTGGGTGGCATTTTTCATCCACTGGTCTCAGTTTTTTTCTTAATTTTTGGTTCATCATTTTTGCCTGAGATATATGAGAAATCCATGGCTGTGTTCACATAACAATCTGTTCTTAATATTTCCTGGCAGGTTTTTTACCTCACATGGAATCATGTAAGTGTATAACCATATTGTAAAGTATCAAACTGTTTACAATAATTTTATTGTGTCATGAATATTGATATATATATATATATATATATATATATATATATATATAGATATATATAGATATACAGTGGGGATCGAAGGTTTGGGCACCCCAGCTAAAAAATTTTATTAATCTGCATAAAGAAGCCAAGGAAATATGGAAAAATCTCCAAAAGGCATCAAATTACAGATTAGACATTCTTATAATATGTCAACAAAAGTTAGATTTTATTTCCATCATTTACACTTTCAAAATAACAGAAAACGAAAAAATGGCGTCTGCAAAAGTTTGGGCACCCTGCAGAGTTAATATCTTGTACTGCCCCCTTTGGCAAGTATCACAGCTTGTAAATGCTTTTTGTAGCCAGCCAAGAGTCTTTCAATTCTTGTTTGAGGTATCTATGCCCATTCTTCCTTACAAAAGTCTTCCAGTTCTTTGAGATTTCTAGGCTGTCTGTCACGCACTGCTCTTTTAAGGTCTATCCATAGATTTTCAATTATGTTGAGGTCAGGAGATTGTGAAGGCCATGGCAAAACCTTCAGTTTACGCCTCTTGATGTAATCCCCCGTGGATTTCGAGGTGTGTTTAGGATCATTATTCATTTGTAGAAGCCATCCTCTCTTTAGCTTCAGCTTTTTCACAGATGGCATCAAGTTACCATCCAAAATTTGGTGAAATTTTATTGAATCCATTTTTCCTTCTACTCGTGAGATGTTCCCTGTGCCACTGGCTGCAACACAACCCCAAAGCATGATTGATCCAACCCCATGCTTAACAGTTGGACAGAGGTTCTTTTCATTAAATTCTGTGCCCCTTCTTCTCCAAACGTACCTTTGCTCATTTCGGCCAAAAAGTTCAATTTTAACCTCCTCGGTCCACAGAACTTGTTTCCAAAATGCATCAGGCTTGTCTATATGTTCATTTTGCAAAGTTCAAACGATGATTTTTGTGGTGAAGACGTAGAAGAGGTTTTCTTCTGATGACTCTTCCATGAAGACCATATTTGTACAAGTATCTCTTTATAGTGGAATAGTGTACCACAACTCCAGTGTCTGCCAGATCTTTCTGGAGGGATCGTGCAGTCAAACGTGGGTTTTGAATTGTTTTTCTCACAATCCTGCGAGCTGTTCTGTCTGATATTTTTCTTGGTCTTCCAGATCTTGCTTTAACTTCCACTGTTCCTGATGACTGCCATTTCCTAATTACATTCCGAACAGAGGATATTGAGATCTGAAAACGCTTTGCTATCTTCTTATAGCCTTCTCCAGCTTTGTGAGCATCAACTATTTTCAGTTTCAGTTTTCTAGACAACTGCTTAGAAGAACCCATGGTGCTGATTGTTGGGGCAAGGTCAGATGAGTCTGGGCATTTAAAACCTTTGAGATTGACATAACCTGGTCTTCCCAGACAATGATTGAGAACAATCCATGACACTTGCAGGTCTCAGCTTTGCAAAGGGGGCAGTGCATGCTATAAATTCTGCAGGGTGCCCAAACTTTTGCAGACGCCATTTTTTTGTTTTCTGTTATTTTGAAAGTGTAAATGATGGAAATAAAATCTAACTTTTGTTGACATATTATAAGAATGTCTAATCTGTAATTTGATACCTTTTGGAGATTTTTCCATCTTTCCTTGGCTTCTTTATGCACATTAATACAAATTTTCAGCTGGGGTGCCCAAACTTTCGATCCCCACTGTATATATATAAATATATATATATATATATATATATATATATATGTTTGTTATAGACGTCATGCCTTCTTGAACACTTCTGAAGAAGAGATTTTTGTTGATCTCAAAATGCGTCAAGTGCGAACCATGCATGATCCATGATTACATTAGCAATACCATCTCTGATGACACCGTCACAATATGTATTGTAGCTTTATATTTATTTTTGAAGATTGTAAAAATAATATTTCATAGTTTTTATAAGAAAAATCTCTTTTGAATTGTTGAAATTTATTTATACAAGAAAATTGTGCTGTTAAAGTCCCACCAAAAAAAAAAAAAAAAAAAGAGGACTCCCCCCCCCCCCCCCCTTGCATTCGTTAGGGATGTTGGCACTTTGTGTATTATATCCCTTCCTCTCTATATTCCTCAATAATACTACACTTGAACCACTTGAACCACCAGGTTAATACACTTACAGTAGTAGTACAGTAGTACAGAGAGAATAGCAGTATACAGTACAAGCTATTTAAAACATTGTTAAAAGGAATGAAACTAAATATTTTTCACTTTTATATATTGTTATATGTTCTGTACATTAATGGAGTCCTCCATCCACAACTCTTTCATAAGCTACATTGGTGCCATTTTTCATTTTGTTTCATTTCAATGACATAAATCTCAGAGCAACTCTAAGGAGCATCGCTATACCAGCAGAGATAGGCTGCTAGACCAGGTTTGTATGAAATCAGGAACAAGCCTGACCTGGAACAGGTTCATGCTGTTGCATGAAGGGGCCAGAGAGAGTGGTCCAGCTTTTGTTATTTTTTTCTGTGCCTAGGCAGCCATAGATTATAAAAAAAAAAATCTAACAACAATGATTCAGAAATTGCTTAGTGTGGACTGTAAAATTACCTAACAATACGGGATCCAGCCACATTTTGTAGCATGTCACTTAGTGTCAGAAATAATCCTCTTATACTCTTCAGCTTCTGCGAGGCCTCAGATATAGGGTACTGATAGAGAATTTCCTGCTGTAAAGTGAACAACAATTAGTACATTTTTAAATGAAATATCTACTGCATGGTTGGCCGGGGATCATACTTATAACAGAAAGCAGGTTTCCTCGCACAAAAAATTGTAATAGGGCATGCACACACATTTTTTTTTTTTAATCCCTGTTATACATTTGTGATGACCTCCTTTTGCTGACCTCCTATGAATACTAAAGTAGTTGCCTGGCCATCCATACTTCCTTAGTCTTTCAGAACAAGAATACAGATTAGAGAGTAAGGTACCTTTCACCAGGAATTAACAGCTGCCAGAGCACTTTACCTGCCCAGTAGCTGTCTGTTCCTGGCTGCACTAGTGTGCAGTGTGGTGTGCAATTCCGCACAGACCATTAATTTCAACAAAATCTTCCCATAAGATTATAGATTCATTTAGGAATGTTATTTATTTACCATAATAGTCTTCTTTGTTTAACCATTTCACATCCTTAGGCTGTTTTAAAATGCCATGGATTGGAAGTGGTCAAAACAAGCTGATGGCTGCAGCCATGAGCTTGGTGACAGTTTTTCAGCAGGCGGTCAGCTGTTCAGTAAAACTGACCCAGGCCACCCGATCACTTTTAGGGTACAGAGAGGGGAATTTGTCATTTCACAGGCGCAAGCAATTTTGCGTCTTGACATCTTTAGCATTTATTTACTCAACGCAAGTGCATCTTTTAGATTTGATCAAAAAATTGGGTATTTGTTTGTGTACACCAAAATTAATTTTACTCTTCAGGGCCTCTTTCAGAAAATATATATTGTTTGGAGGTTCTAAGTAATTTTCTAGCAAAAAATGCCCTGTGGAACATCCAAAAGCCCCCCAAGACTGCAGCTGGGAGACGCCATCTTAGATGTGATGTCAGCAGTTGCAGCAAACTTAAAGTGGTTTTAAACACAAATATAAACTTTTTTTTTCCGGCATAAATGAATATATTTTAATGTAAACCTACATACAGCTGTGAGTGTATCTCAGAAAGATGCTCCCTTAGCTTGTCTCAGCCCTCCAAAAACTGCTGGTCCGTGGGCGTGGCTTAGGACCATAGAATAGCAGGCGAAGATGTGATGTCACATAATCCCTCAGTTATACACACCCTCCAGCCTTGGCTCAAGAATGTGCACAGCTATCTGACATCTCTATGCCAGCGAGCAGGTCTCCTGAGTGCATTCAGTGACTATGTTAGCTCTGCTTACAGCACAGGATCTGTGCTAATCAGGAGAAAGGTGGTAGGAAGGGATTAATGTTAAAAATGCTAGGAATCCTGCAGCCAAAATGCCAATGTGGACCAGGACACACTCTCAAATTCTGTAAACAGCAATTCACAAGCTAGGTGCTGTGAAATAGAGCAGGACAGTAATCAGCTGACAGCAGGCTTACCTAGATAACTACAGCATTACTGAAGTGATGCCGATCTATGTCATAAGTGAAGTCAGAGACCAGCAGGGAGAGGACACCCACTCCTCCACCCCTTTGCAGTTTATTACATGGAGGCTCATGCTGGTCTCATCTTCAGCACAGCCTGTCACTCACAGGAGAAGGGGAGTGGCGACACCATTTTTCTGGTTGTGTCAGATTTATTCTGTTCAGAAGAGCAGGGGGGATTTCTGGAGAAGGGGATTGCTTCAAGATACCAAACTAAGCTCAAATGCTTAGTAAAGGTAAAATCTATTCAACTGTAGGATTGGATTGATTTGTATCTTAAGTTTACAACCAATTTAAGGCCCGTAAATACTTTAAGATATTGTACAAAAAGTTGTTGTATAGTGCTTTCGACAGACGATTCCAAACATATGGATAACAAAACCGAGGGTGCAAATAAGAACATTTTTATTGTATGTGAACACAAATTCCGATTTTCACTCAATGTGTACAGTAATGGTACAGAAATAATCAAATGGAAAATACATGATCAGAAGCAAAGAGCCACCCTACAATTCCTCTTCTACTACACTAGTATGTAGCTATATTTGCCAATGCTCGTCTTTGTCTGTTGAGAAATTCTGTACAATGTTGCAAATAGTATAAATTTTGCATAAGCTGTAGGTCTCAAGCCCACGGGGCGTTTAGCCCTGTGCATTATATTCCAGCAGTTTTGTGACGGTGGAAGGCACAGAAGCACTGTTCAACCCCACTGCCCGCAGCCGTATCGCAGACTTGGTACCATTCAGTGCACCATTCAGCCGCAGCAGCTTTCAGCCTCTCAGTGTTTCTCAGGCTGCAGCAATGGGGCTGGCCTTCTGCCTTCACAAAAGTGGCAAACTCTCATGCAAATGCAATAAACGCCCAGTGCACATGAGGCCTTAGGGTTAGTGCGAGTAACTATTTAGGTCTGGAAATCATTCACCGAAATAACATGGTAAAAGTAGCAATTACTCTGACAACTAAGCTGGACACACTTTTGCTGAACACATATGCAGAAATTCTTCCTCCTAAAGCCACTGCACCAGATGTAACATACCGTATTACATGATTCAAAGAATGAAAGCACTTCATAGGACAGAAACAATGTTTAAATTCTGTATTCCCAATTCCCTGGCAATAGTCTGCACCTTCTATAAATACTTAAGATATAACTTTATCCTTCATTTTGACATGTCTGCTGTAATTACTTTAATAATAACAAAATAAACCCTGCAATTGTGGATGGTTCCAGATCCAAACAGTTATTTCCCAGTATGTCTGCTATGGCACCAACGTGGCTTGGACTAAAACATTGAAGATTCGAACCAGATCTCCACACTTCAAAGGGATGGCCTTACCACTGGTTTAGTTCTATAGACTATTCTGTGTGCTCAGCATAAACCCAGACTCCACTGAGCCACTGATGTTTGCAATTAAAATAACATTAAACATAGTGGCACATGTTCATAATCAAAGCTTCAGATATTCACTACCAGAAATCATTTATTTAGCAGCAAACACAAGCCAACATTGAAGCTTTTTAGAACAGATTTAAGTCTTCAGGGTTTGGTTTGGATTGTGCAGTGCCATGCAACATCATCATCATCACCACTACCCCTACAGTGACAAGTGTGCAAACCAATTTGTATACATTATTGACTGTTGCAAGAGGAAGGAAAGTAAGTAAAATATGCATCTTGAAGAGGTCCAGGACAGATTTTACTCCATTTAACCAAAGGAAGGCCTTGCTAAGTGGATAATGGATCAACCTTCACATGACATCACAAGGGGTTGAGTTAAAATTGGATCCTGGCTTCAAGATCTGCTGTCCTGAGATGGAGCAGAGGCTAGAGAAAGTCCTACTATAACCAACATTAAATTGAACAGATAGAGGTTTTGTCACCATCAACCAGCTTGTTCCGGCACAATTAATCTTGGAGCCTGGTTAAATAATAGCACAGTCCTAAGTAAAAGAAATAGAATAGGAGCTACCATTACTGACCTCTTTCTGAAAATGCTAGCTACCTGGCTGTTATACTGGTCCGTTTGCTTTAATACAGATTCACCAACAAGGAAAAAGTAAATTTATCAAAAAAAGGTCAAAGAAAAATCAGATATCCTTGCATACTTGCTATGGTTCAGAGACTAAAGAGACACTGTCCTCACACCAATCAGTTCAGCATTTAACTTGTTTGTTGCAAGCAATCTCACTCTCAAGTCTACCTTGTTTATGGCCATGTGATAGGCTATTTTTTTTCCTGGTGCTCTGGTTCCGCCTAAAAAGAAAAACCTGAACTGGAATTTAATTTTTTAATAAACTACACGATTTTAATATACTACACTATACGGATACTCCTTTATATGTGAGCATACCGCAGGACAAGGAGCACATACCTAAAGGGCCAGACACCAAGAATTAAAGTGCATCATAAAGTGATCTTGGGATGGAAAATCAAAAGTGAGGGGAGTCCATAAGGAGGAGAGGAGCTGATCCAAGGATCCCAGAAAAGGGAAACAAGTGCTTATGACCTGTAAGAGGACAGGTCTAAGGGTCCTTTCACACGGACATTCCGAATGTCCATTTTTCATCTGTCTGTTTACGGATGAAAAACTGACACCCATGTATTTCTATGGACTAGGGGATGTAAATGGGTGATCATCTGTTTACATCCATTAGTGTCTGCATTCGTTAACATCTGTTTTTCTGAACAGAAGAAAACCCTATTTTTCTTCCGTAAAAAAAAAAGTGGATGTAAAATGAACATACGGTCCGTTTTTGCATCTGTTTTTGCATTGGTAAAGGATGTAAAAATATGGTGTAAAAACTGATGAGAAAATGATGAGAAACTGTTGAGAAACTGATGAAAAAACGGATCCGGTTTTTTCTTTGAAAAAAACGTGACTAAACTGTTTAAAAAAAAAACCCATACCCATGTGAAATGACCCTACGAGTGGAGGTAGGTACAGGATTGAAAGGTGGTGGATACATGGTGTGCATGTTTATAGTAACACAGGAGGTGGTACACAATTACTTTGTAAGAAAAATAGAAAGCACAACCTATGAACAGTGGACATTATATGACACTTGTTTATGATTTTTCATTAAAAAAATTCTTGATATTCTTGGAATTTTTTATTAGGATTTATTTCATTATTTATTTATGGTGAGGAGCTTGATTGCACAGTATATGCACTTATAACTACATGGAGGTGCAACATCACACTTTTTGGATTACTAAACCATACAATAGCTGTGGCATTGTTCAATTGTTTTCTTGACAGGTGTCATCACAATAGAGAAGCCCAGCATTGTAGAGACCTCTGAATGACCCAGTCTCAGAATGTTGATTGTAAGGCAAACTTCCTCTTTTGACCAAGTCCCCTGCACTGAGAATGGTGTTCAGGACTGCTCCCCAGCCCAACAGGCTGGCATCTATTATGAGAACCATCCACGTCTGTAGGAAAAGATTTCTCTAACTCTAGCGCCATGTTAGAAACCTGGGAGTCAGGGAGAGTCTGACCTTGAAGTTCAGACGCATCAGGCGTTCCAAGGACTGAGTTTATAACATGCGGACTGGCTGTTAAGTTGAAAGTCTGGAGTGAAACTGGGTGTATTTCATTGCCTTGAAGGAGGCTACCATTAGACCAAAGACCCTCATGCATCTAAAAACCAAGGGCTTCCTGAGGGCCCAAAGACAGGAGTTTGTTCTGAAGCAGAAAGGTCCTGGACACATTTGTGTCCAGTGTCAGATTCAGAAATTTTAATCTGTGAGCTAATTCCAGCAATGACTTCTGTAGGCTGAGGATCCAGCTGAAGTTCTGCATAACATGCACTATTCATTTGATGGTGGCTGACAGAGACAAGGAGGACTGATGCCTCAACAGGATATTGTTCAGATACCCCACAATGTGGATCACAGCCAAAACCAGAGAGAGCACCTTGGTGAAAACCCAGAGAGGGCAAGGACAGGCCAAAGGGAAAACCAACAAACTGGTAATGCTGATCACCCACAGCAAAATACAGAATGAATGAAGCAGAAATATGGGAATTTGCACATAGAAACCCAGGTTGACTATTGAGGCCAGAAAATTCCCCAGAGGGAGGGACGCCATAACTGAGCTGCCATTTTTGATGCAAAATTTCTGAACTTGTAGGTACAATCTTCAGATCCAGAATGGGACTTCTCCATTCGGTTTTGAAACTATAAAAGAGGATTAAGCATAAAGCCCAAAAGCATTATCCTGGCAGTACAGGTGTAAAGACCTTTTGACTGAACAGCTGCTGCACAAAAAAACTGATCTGCACACTGTGATGGGGAAAGGAAGAAGAAACAAGTTGGAGAGCATAATATGGGGAAAAGGTAGAGTGCAAAACTCTAATTTGTAGCCCCTGGAAACAACACTCTCAAATGTTCTGGGACCAGAAAGATGAGATAGCCAACAGAAGCCCCCACCAACTTTGATAAAGGGGGGGCGTCATCATTCTGAAGAGGCCTTGTCTCAAGGGAAGAAGGGCCTACTGGTAGAGAAGTGAGAATTTTTCTCTTCTGGAGGAAGAGTGTTCAACAAACAGGCCTTCATCTTTAACGGGCAAATGCTCAAGGAGTTTCTTGCAGGGGGGTTCAGCTCACCAGCAGAGAATCCTTCGCATGTGTACAGAGAGGGCTCATCCTAAAAATGTAGCAAAGTGTGTAGCTTAAGTTTGAGGGCAAAATTTCCAACTGGCTATGGACAGAGGGATCTGCAAGGATGGAGCTGGGATACTTAGTCATACACTTACTCTAGATAGCAATGATCTGAGACAAACATCCATAGAAACAACTTCAGGCGGCATGGCAGGGTCCGCCAGGACAAATATAGCCTTTAGGAGAGCCCATGGCCTTTTTTCTATCAGATTTTAAACACATGATTATTCTCACAGGAACGTGAGGGTCATGTTAAAGGTATGTAATAGTCAAGTCTTCCATAGGAATTGCCCAAAGGAAGGGAAAGAAAAAAACAAACAAAAGGATAATTGTTGATTGAAACATTTAGGGGGACAAAAAAAAACACAAACAAAAAAACATAGGACAGGCTCCACCAGCATGTGAACTGGAAACGTCTTGGCTGTTGTAGAGAATTTTAGGGACCCAACACCTTGGCAAGCCGATTTAGGCTGCCACAATGCTAAACAAAAGCATACAGTTTCAGTCAAAATAGCAATAGTGTCCTTAAATTTAGAGTGATTTCTGTAGCAGGTGCAACATCCTGATCAGATGCATCAGAGAACAAGGATTCTTCCTCAGATTTTTTTCACTTCTGAAACTATCTGGCTTAAACACAGAGTCAAAGACTGAAGTAGGAGAGGAGATAAAAGGGGCACAGCTGTAACTCCTGTAGTCGAAGGCTTCAGAAAGGCCAGACATTTTTCCCATGAACTCCGACATTGTGGCAGAAAATGTATTTCTAGGCAGGAAGCATGAGGCATGCGTGGCGGAAGGGCCAACTAATTAACCAGAAGAAGGCAGAGAATCAGAATGGGACAAGCATTACAGGAGAGTGTACCAGGACCCTGGGCCACAGTACAAACCCCTGTAGGACCCTGTACCCATCAGGAAGGGTAAACCATTACGATAGTGCCCTTAAGATTCAGAACCAGGAGATGTTGCTTGGCAGAGTCTTTAATCCAAAGTTGAAGATGCAGGACAGGCACAAGCCTCTATCAAAATGAAAGGGCGTATCCACAGTATGGAAACCGTCCCCAGGGGAGGCGCGATCTGTGACTGCTGTGGCCCTGTGCCATGTGATAGATGTGGCCAATCACAGCTATTACAGTAGTTCTCAGCGGCTGAATAAATGCAGCTGAGAGCTGTCAGAAATGATTGCTTACATAGTCATCATGGCTTGAAAGGTGATTTTTTTTTTTTTTGCACTGTGATTACTGTTACAGAGTAGTATAGAGTTACTATGGTAACATTACACTGCTCTAGTGAAAGCATGAAATGTCATGTACAATAGCTGGATGCTCTGATATCATTGTATGTCAGTGCAGCCAATCATTGTTTTTGATCACCAGCACAGCAGTACTGTATCACTGGACCAGAGCTGCCAATATGCTTAGTCACCATCTCACCAGCATCTCTAATCACCGCTACATCACTCAGTGTCCCTGATCACCATCACACCAGTCATATTGTCCTTGAAAACTGCAACACCAGTCACATTTGTCCTTATTCACTGCCACACCAGTCACAGTGTCACCATGCCAGTTTAAGCCACATCAGTCCCTGTTTCACCACACCAGTCAGAAGCAGTGTTCCTGATTGTTGCCTCACTAATCCCCAGTATCACCAGACCAGTGTAAGCAAGCAAGAGTGTTCCTGAACATTTCCACAACAGTGCAGTGTTGCCTCTGCCTGCCGACTGTACTAACTTGGCCTGTTTATTGATCCCATTTCTGACTGTGGCCTGGACCGATCCTTTGCCTGTTTGCTTATCATGTCTCTGCCTGCGGCCTGAACTAACCCATCTGCATGTCTGACTGACTATGTTCCTGTGAGGCACTAGTCCCAGCCATCCCCTGTGGACAACTGTACTCCTGTAACCACAGGAACTCTTTTGTTCTTCCTTTCTTCAGCTCTTGTACTTCCTGGCCACTGAACATGGCATTCATGGAGGTAGCCATGTACCAGTAGGCTAGGCTTGCTTGGCTTATAGGAACTGGAACTGCTATAGGTGATGCTACATTAAGATATATTTCCTGATTGTTCGTACAAAGGCAACCATTACAGTGCATTCGTTTTGAAACAATTGGTTGATTTATGTGATTTACAAGCTACAATGTTCGGTATATTATCAGTATAAACATTGAAAAAGTCTGACATGTGGTATCGCCATACTCAGGAGGGGTATTAGAATGTGTTTTAGGTTTTAATTCTAAAAGTATGCTCATGCTATATGTGGGAAATACTTTATAAAACTGACAACTGTATAAAAAAAATAATTTTCATTTACTTTCTGCAATTTCCACAAACTTGTGGCAAAACAAAGAAATCCTCAAAAGGCTTACCATGCCTCTTAAAAAATACCTTGTGGTGTTTGCTTTCCAAAATGTGGTCATTTTGTGGGTGTGTCCACTGTCCTTGGGCTCCAGGGCCTTCACAATGTAATAGGTAGTCAGGAAATTAGATATATAATTTATACCCCAGAACACCTGAAGGTGATCCTTGGATTTTACGCCCTTGGATTTTATGTTGCTAAGCTGTGAAAAAGTCTCACACATGTGGTATTGCCATAATCAGGAGGAGTAGCCGAATGTGCTTTGGGTTGTAATTCTAAGCATACTTATGATGTGTGTTAGAAAGATTGACAACATTGTGTAAAAAAAAAAAAATTTCAATTTTCTTTCCTGCATTTTCCATAAACTTTTGTCAAAAAATTACATTTTCAAAAGAAAAAAGACTCACTATGCCTTTCTGAAAAATACCTTGTAGTGTTTGATTCCCAAAATGGAATAATTTTGTGGTGTTTTTACTGTCCTGGTGCTCCAGGGCCTCAAAACATGTGTTAGGTAGTCAGGAAATTAGATGCATAATTTATGCTTATTGAAAGCTCAAAAGGTACTCCTTGAATTATGGACCCCTCTATGCATCTAGGTTATGAGGATCTCACACATGTGACATGTGGGTGTAATGATAAGTTTGCCTATGCTGTGTATGAAATAAATTGTTAAAATGACAATCCTGATAAAAAAAATTTATTATAAATTTAAAAAAAAGGTGTCTTAATTTAAAAAAAAAATTGTGACAAAAAAAAATTCCGACTTCAAAAAACTCGCCATGGCCCTTACTAAATACCTTGGACTGTCTACGACCAAAAAAAGGGGTCATTAGGGGGTGGCATTTTTCTGTCCTAGCATTATAGGGCATCAGGAAATTCATGATATTAGGATTGATTTATTACATTGCAAATACATACACATACACCATAGTTTGTAGACTCTAACACAGACTAAATAATATACATGATTTGGGTTATTTTAACTGAGGAAATGTTGCAGAATACATTTTGGCCTAAACTGATAAAGAAAGATTATTAGCTAAATTTTATAACAGAAATGAAGCAAAACATGTTTTTTTTTCTAAAATTTCTGGGGTTTTTTTCCGCTTATATAGCAAAAAATAAAAAAAATCCAGTGGTGATTAAATACCACCAAAAGAAAGCTCTATCTGTGTCAAAAACAATGATAAATATTTAATTTGGGTACAGTCTTGCATGATTGAGTAATAGTCATTCAAAGTTTGAAAGCATTGAAAGCTGAAAAATGGCCTGGACATCAGGAAAGGGGTAAAAATGCCAAGTCTATAAGTGGTTAAAGCGATACTAAACACATGCAGTTTAATTTGCATTATTCCTACTCTTTCTGTATATGGGTGGTGGCAATGTATTTATTTTAATTTAAAAAAACACATCTATGTACCTTCTTCCTAATCGATATACAGCTATCACATGACCCAGATCTTTCCCAGCCTGTCTGCAGGTAAACAGTGGCAGGAGGAGCTGGAGGGCATGGAGGAGGAGGGAGGGAAGTGTCATTTAACAGTGTGTATAAGCCTGCTTGTGTGAAATGATCAGCATAGAAACACATTGAAAACTGAACATGTGCAGTAACTGCCAACAACTGGTCTGCAGAATCCCCAGCTGCAGTGGGGACGAGAGGGAGAGAGAGAAAACAGCAGGATCAACCAGTTTTTTTTTTTTTTCAGAATACAGAAAACGAATCCCATAGTGAATGAGTATGAAGAGCATGTAATACAGAATTTACTGATAGTTTTTAATGATGTGTGTTTTATGACACGTTAAGTAGATGAGGGAATACGTTAATAGTTTAAAGTTGCATTATACAATAAATGACACAATAACCATAACAACCAAGCAAGATAAATATAATTAAATGTCATGAAATATTGATCAGATACAAGTGCTGACAGACTGATGAATCAGTATATGATGTTGACACAGGTGGCCCCCGGCACTAGACAACAGGATACTCAAACTAAGTTAGTTCATTGCAGCAGGGTGAAGCAGAACAGGGGACTCCAGATGCATACAAAAGACATTGAAGCCTTTATTATACCTCCAGCTGTCAGGTGCTGATGCTTACATTGCCAGCAGAAACCCACCTTTTAGGTGCCAGTTGTCCTATCCCCGCCAAACCTCCTCCCCTGCTCTCAACCTTGTGGCACAGAGGAAAGTGGGAGGCAGTACAGCTCAGGACAGGGGGCAGGAGGAGGAGCTGTCTAAATAACTTTTCAAGGTAAATCAGTAGGTGATCAGAGCATCGGTGAGCAGAGAGGACCCTGGACCCCAACCTTTGTCGGAGCTTGTTGAAGCAGGGCAGGCTGAGGTTTTTGCTGCTAGTTCCAGTAGATGAGGTCACTGAGCTATGTGGAGATCTAAGGATAAGAGTGTCAGCTCTTATAAGCAATACAGCCAAAACGCAATTGATCTCTATAATTTGAGATCATTGCGGTCCGGTAAGAGGCCTCATTGTCTTACAAGCACCTTGAGCACTGGACACAGGGTGGTCCTAGCAACCAATAATCATCTTGTTAATAGGAAAAGTCACTCTGGTAGCTCCTGCCTTCCATTCAAGGGGAAGTCAGAGGACACTGCTATGGGGGGGCAAACAACACTGCTATTGGGGGGGGGCAGAGGTCACTGCTATGGGTGGGAAAAGAGAGGCCAGAGGTCACTGCCATGGTGGAAAGGGGGGACAGAGGACACTGCTGGGGAGGGTGTAGAGGATACCTCTTCCTCTTTGTTTCTGCTGCCCAACCTCCCCTTTCACCAAAGTCCCCAACAGGGCCCTTTAAAAATGTTTAAAAATTAAAATTGTAAAAAAAAAAATAAATAAAAAACTACTGACAAAGTACATGGTCCTACTGACAGCGTCCACTTTTAAAGTTGGCCACGTTTTTTACAGTGACATTTGTTTTGTTATATTTGTCTAAGTTTTCCTTACTATTTTGTTAGACCTTGCTAATTTCTTAAAAAAAAAAAAAAATGGTGCTGAACCCCAGTGATCTTTGATTTCTTTCATGCTGTTCAGGTAGATCTCCACTTCTCAAAGTCTGCCTACCCTTGGTTTAAATAGACATAAGTAGCCTCTTAGAGTAGGCTGAACAAAGGGAGGATTTCCCAGAAACATGTTACTGCACGGCACTAGACTGTGGTGTGATGTAATTCCGGTGTGTGGTCCTTAGCCTGACAGTGACCATTGTTGGCTCCCCTTGAGGATCCAGAGCTTCTTTCTACTAGAGGATTTCACCGATTTCCCTGGCCAGGGCTGATCAGGACTAAGAGGATCCAGATGGACATCCTGTAATGCTGTACCCCTCAAGGCTTTTGTTACAAACCCCCTGCCATGACTGCAATAAACGTGTTTTAATAAAGTTCCATTGTTTTACTACACTTAGAGGCTATTTTTGTACATAGTTTTCTTATCCCTTTGTATTTTACATAAAAATCCACAGTTGCTATCGTGCAACCATGTGATTAAGGAATAATCCCGAGAGAGAGAAAGGGGAAAAAAAAAAAAGAGACAGTGAACCTCCATTGTAAGGAGGACCATCATCCCCCTGTATGACACCTTCCACTCCCATCTCCCCTCAGTTTTTTTTGCTAGTGTTCAATCACCTGAAGGTAGCTGCATATAACCCAGTCAAAAGGATTTTAAAATGCCTGTTGTCCCATACTGCATGATCAGGAAATGAATGTTAAATATGATGCAGTTCAAAGCTATTAACAGTTTCCAACAAATGATTTATGGTAAAGCAATAGGCATTCTGGTTGGTAAAGACATGATATACGTTTGCCTTTCTACTACAGAATCATGGCTCTTCTAAAAAAATAAAGGGTCAAGCACCACTTTGAATCTCTCTGTGCTATAAAAAAAAACAAAAAAACACTGAGGGGAGTTAGTAGCAGTTGTTTACATTACCATTCTAGCTCTGCCAAGAATGTGAGGAAAATCTCACTTCAAATGGAAGCAGTGATCCCTTCCTCCATTATTAATGAGATTGCCAAGGCTGATTCTTCCAGTATAATTAAATTAGCCCTTTCATTTTCACCTTTCACATTTAGATCAATGGGGCACATTACATCAGACCCCCTGAAGTAGAAAGATTCCCCTTCCAAACGACTGGATGAAGAAAGGATTTCTTCAAGTAAGTAAACTGCTATAACCAACTCTCCAAGTAACAACATTTTCAGCCTCTGCAAATGAAAACAGGTTTATTTCATACACAATAGAAGGAGCAAACCGCTAAAGGCAAAGTGCAGAAAACCATAGCAACCTTAGAATTTCCCAAAGTCATATGGTACAAAATGGATTCAAGTTGGCTGCCGCACTTTATAAATTATTCCTGGCCTTTTTTCCAAGCATGGGGTAATTTCAAACATGTAAATAATCACTCTTCCTGAAAGACACTATGCTCAAAACAGGGCAAAGTGACAGTATGTATAGATAACCTTCGCTTTCAGAGCCCTAGTAAACTATGTGAGGCTTCCACGTATTGCTATGTAACTTTTACTAAACTTAATTATTTTTTTGGGCTGTGAACTTCTAGTTCTGATATCTGCTAGATTTGTTTTTTTTTTTTCGGTTTCAATATTTTTATTAAGAAAGTTTTGTTTTATGAATACAACAAGCTCAATATACGCCCATGCAGGGGCTGAGCATGACAGTAGCTCAGGAACAGGTACATCCTGCTGACTTGTATTAGCCAAATAATAAAATGATCAATAACAGCAAGGAAGGACGGCAAAAAGCCGAACCAAATATTATCAGCAGTAGTCAAACAGAATACTGTAAAAAGAAGAGGATAGAAAAAAGGTTAGAAAAAAGAAAAAAAAAAAAAGAAGGAGTCAGAAAGAAAACAGAGGAAAGGGAGACTAGAAGAGTCACGGATCCAGGGCTAGCACAAATAGCAATTATAAGGGGTCATAACTAGTAAGGGGCAAGGATGGCAAGGAATATCGTATCCAAGGTTCCCAAACCTTAAGGAATCTCAGATGAGAATCATGAAGAATGCTAGACATCTGTTCATTGATCAATATATCATTCATCCGGGTCTTCACCCCTTGGAAAACAACCGAAGGGGTTCTC
This sequence comes from Staurois parvus, assembly GCF_062004578.1. Lineage (NCBI taxonomy): Eukaryota > Metazoa > Chordata > Amphibia > Anura > Ranidae > Staurois > Staurois parvus. Next base: position 6,403,267 of record NW_028317918.1, on the reverse strand, counting down.
AAAGCTTGAGCTATGGCGCGTTTGGCCGAAATAAATAGGTAGGATGCCAGTTTCTGCTGTGATCTAGACAGACCCAGAATTGGGCAATGTAGAAGGGCCACCCTTGCATCCCTACAGACCGCAATGTGAAATAGCGTTTGTAGCTAACCAAAAACCCTAGACCAGAAGCCTATCAATCGTGGGCACAACCACCAAATGTGTAAGACGTCCCCGCATAGACCACAATTCCAGAAACATCCATCTCCGCCAGTCGGATTAAAGTGTGCAGTCCGAGCCAGGACCCAGTACCACCGCAGGAGAATTTTGTAGGCTGCCCCAAGAGTGATTGTATTGAATGAACATTTCGCCACCGTCCCCCAGGCCCTACACCAATCCTCCGCTGCAATCAAGCCACCCAGATCTCGCTCCCACTGAGAGACATAAGATGGGTGGTGAGGAGGACCTACTGTTAAGGGAGGCATAAATTACAGAAATGAGACCAGGGGACCCTGGGGAGTGCTGACAAACGTGTTCAAAGGACATTTTGCGGTAAGGGTATGCAGAAGTACGTCGGAGGGAAAGGACCCAGTGGCGCAATTGCAAATACCGATAATATTCCCGTGGCGGCACCCACTTTGATGCTTTAAGAGATTCCCATGAAGGAAATGCACGAGCGTTCAGAAAATCATGTACGATAACAAAGCCATGGGAGGTCCACCAAGAGAAAGAAGGGGGGTGTTCTAGGCCTGGCAGAAATAAAGGATTATATGTCATCGGCAAAAGAGGTAGAAATGATGAAATCAAATTACCCGAATATTTTACAGAATCCCAGGTTCGTAAACTGTGAAGCATGATAGGGCTCAAATTCGGAGGGCGTAGCTTAGGCGGGAGCCAAAGCAATGCAGTTAAGGAAAGCGGAGCACAGTTGGGTAATTCCAATAGTACCCATAACGGGATATCTGTCGTGGCATGAAGCATAGACACTGGGAAATCTGGGCCGCCATGTAATATCTAGAAACGTGTGGGACTCCCAAACCTCCCTGCAATCTATGAGTAAATAGAGTGGCTCTAGGCACTCTGGACCGTTTATGAGCCCAAATAAAACTGTGAATCTGGCTTTGCAGTATACAAAGAAAAAACGCACGGACCTGAAAAGGAAGAGTACGGAAAAAGTACAGGATCTTTGGTAAAATAGTCATCTTGACAGCATGTACCCGGCCAATCCAAGATAGAGAAGGAAACTGCCAAGAATGAAGCAGGGAAGTAACAGAACGCAATAAGGTGTAATAATTAGCCGAAAATAAAGTAGAATAGGAGGAAGTAAGTGTAACGCCAAGATAAGCCATAGAATGGGATGCCCAATGGTAGGGAAAGTGTGTCTGCAATCGTTCAACCAGGTCGGCAGGGAGCGTAATACTCAAAGCCGTGGTTTTAGACAATTAATGCAGAGGCCAGAAATAGTCGAATATGACTTGGAGATTGGGGAGAGTGATGAGAGGATTGGTTAAAACCAAAAGGGCATCATCCGCATAGACGTTGGCCTTGTATTGAGTGCCAGCATAGGGGACACCAGAAATATGCGGGTGATTTCGAATGGCTGCAGCTAAAGGTTCAAGAGCAAGAACGAAAAGAGTAGGTGATAATGGGCATCCCTGTCTCATGGCCCTGAAAATAGGAAAGGATGAGGAAAAAAAACCTGTATATTTAACAGAGGCTGAGGGAGACGAATATAAAGCTGAGATCCATGCCAGGAATGCATCACCATAGATACTTATTAATTCGGGTGCTCAAAATGTTGCCCAAAATCTTCAAGTCCACATTTAGCAGCGAGATTGGTCTGAAAGCTTGCGATTCAAAAGCATCTTCAGATTTCTTAGGAATCATACTAATATGCGCCTGGAGAGACTCCAAAGAAAGCCATGAACCAGCTTCAAAGAACTGAAAAAGGCCATCAAGTGAGGGACCAAAACTGTGGCAAATTTTTTATAGTAGAGCCTAGAAAACCCATCAGGGCCTGGAGCCTTGGAGGCCTTCAAAGATTTGATGGCTTGAAAGAGTTCAGATTCAGAGATATCCACATTCAGGGCATCTCGGGCTGCAACGGATAAAGAGGGTAGGTTCAGCTCATTGCAAAAAACTATCCACTATGTTCAGTGACAAAGGTGTTCGGTTTTTGGTATAGAGAGGATAAAAAAATTCGCAAATCTATGGGTAATCTTCACAGGGTCCGAGGTAAGGACACCGACCCTCATTCAAGTCGAATAGGTTTATGCATGCGACCAAGACGAGGCGATCTGAATCAAATGACCCCTAATGGTGGCTTTGTGAGCCTCCCACAAAGTGACGGCCTAGGGTACAGAGCCCACATTGTCCGTAAAATAGGACTGAATGTGCAAGAGAACCTGGGAGCAAGAAGCCTGAGTGGTGAGCAGGAATTCGTTGAGTCTCCACGAAAAAGAGGGCCGAGCCATACCAGAAAGACACAGTGAGAAGACCAAAGGGTCATGATCAGACCAGGGTGAGGTCGAGATGACAATCTTTTGAATTAAAGATAAATGCTTGAAGGAAATGAAAACGTGATCTATTCTACAAAAGCTCAAGTGTGGGGCTGAATAAAAAGTGTATTCCCGTGACGTAGGATGCATTTCCCGCCAGACGTCTACCAACCCATAAGCTTGCAACGCATCACGCAGTTTAGATTCCTGAGAAAGGTCATGGTTAGGGGTCCCCTCCGTCGGGTAACGGCGATCGACAGATGAGTTAAGAGCAACATTCGAATCGCCCAGCAGTAAAAGAATACCACGTTGGTGGTGCGAAATCACCTTCAACAAGTGAGAGAAAAATTTGTGTTGGAATCTATTTGGCGCGTAATAACCCACCATGGTCACCTCCTGGTCCCAAAGAGTTCTCCGGAGGAGCAAATACCTGCCGGTGGGATCAGCTATTTCCAGGTTGCAAGTAAACAGCAGATTGCGTCTAAAAGCAATCACCACACCCCTAAGCTTCTCAATGGCCGAAGCAGAGAAAAAGCTTGTCTCCTGCAGACAGACTACGTCCACGTCCTGGGACTTAAGATGATGGAACACTTTAGAACGCTTGGTCGGAGAGTTAAAAGCATGGATATTTTGAGAAAAAATCTTCAAAGGTTTTAAAGCCATACTGATTCAAAGGAATTCAGCTGCCAAAGTACGCTAGGAATAACGGTCCAATCCTCAAATGCAACCTTACCCTGGGCTGCCCTGAATCCGTGAGAAAGAAAAAAGAAGCAGACAAGAAAAGGAAGACAGAAGAAATGTAGACTCCAAGATAGTGTAACAAAACCATAATTAGTGGAAATTGCGTCCCAACTGCAAGGATACCCATAGGGGGTGGCTCTACCACCGGGCACATGGGTGCATCATAGACAACATAATACACAATAAACCTTCATGGGGAGGGAAAGGGAAGGGGGAGGAGAGGAAAAAAAAAAAAAAGGGGGAGGAGGAACATAACAGGCAAAAAAACAACGTCAAGTACATTACCGTAAGGAATGCATAATATGATACCATAAGATATAGAAAAAACTTAGGCAGATACATTGACATATTAGCATGATAAAAAGGAGGCCTTCCCTGGTCACGGACCCGTAAGATCGGAAACGGCACCAATCGTATAAGGCATAGGGCCATGATCCAGGAAGGCCCCCAGTATATATAAAGAGGTACAATAACACCCCCCTCCCCCCCCCCAGACAAAAAAAAAAAAAAACACCCAGGAGCCGGCGGGAGTCGGAGATCCACATAACCAAAATCCTGGCATAACAATAACAGTAGCAGAAACACAAAAAAAAAAAGAAAAAAAAAAAAAAGGACCCAAAAATTCAACTCAAAATTGGATAGCGAGGAGGTGGCGGGGAACAAGGATCACCACCAGCACGTACCAATGTTGCATGGAAGAATATTTCAAACTGTAAGACAAAAAACCTGCAACCTACAGAAAACATACCAAAAGTTCGCCCTACAAGGGCCAGTCAAGGTCTCCGCCCCATCAGAAACACGGAGAGTCAGGTCAGTGGACCAAGCCATCTAAAAAGCAAAAAATCTTATCCATCTAGCCGTACTCAACCGTGGATCGGAGCGAGAGGATCCGGACAATGGAGGGGTACTAGGGAGAGAGCGTTTACGGCCGCCAACTTTCTCCCATATACGCCCCAGCTGGGATGGAGGAGGATGGGAACCGGATGGCCGCACTGGGCTGTCGGAGGTATCCCGCGAGGGCAGAAGGTGTAGCGCCTCCAGGGTTGACTTGGCCTCTTCCGGATTGTGGACAACATGGCTCCGGCCTTGGTAACGAACGCAAGCTTAAATGGGAAGCCCCATTGGTACTTGATATGACGGTTCAAGAGGACTGACGTGAAGGGTTTCATCTGTTGACATTTCTGGATGGTGGATGGTGCCAGATCCGCGAACAGCTGGTACGGATGACCTTGAAAGTGAAGATCCTGCTTGCCTCGTGCAGAGCGAAGGAGCGATTCTTTCGTATGGTAGTAGGTGAATTTAATTATGGTGTCCCTAGGAGGACCCTCAGACCTCCTCGGACCCAGGGCCCGATGAATGCGATCAAACTCCAAACGGTCTATCGGTATCGCTGGTTTCAACTCTTGAAAAAGCACGGTGGCGGTGGACGTGAGATCGATGATGGGTTCGGGCAGACCACGCAGGTGAAGATTACCCCGACAGGACCTATTTTCAAAGTCTTCAAGACGCAAGAGAGTCACGTCAATTTCTCTTCTCAAATCTGTAAGGTCTTGCTCATGATTTTCGATGACCGTCGCCGCAGCGTCCATCTTGTCTTCAAGAGCATCAGTGTGGCTGCCCAACTCGCGAATTTTCTTGGTGAGATGGTTCGCCAGTCTGGAGGTAGCGGTGTGAAGCTCCTGCTGCAGCATGGTCTTGAACCTGGCCAGGAGGTCCGCATCCCGCAAGGAGGGCTGTGGGTGGTCTGCGTCCCGCAAGAACGGCCGTGGGTGGGCTGCTTCCTGCAAGGGGGGCCGCAGGTGGTGTGCAGCACGCAAGGAACGCTGAGGTTGGTCTGCGGCCCGCAAGGAGGGCCCTGGGTGGTCTGTGGCCCGTAAGGTGGTCTGCGGCAGGTCTGTGGAGATGTCTGGCAGGCTCTCCATGTCTGAAATATCGTCCGGACCGCCCGCAGGTAGCAGCAGGGATGCGGGCAAAATCGAGGCCGGGGATTCCACTGGCGAGTAGACCCCCATCTGCTGGCCGGCTCTGAGCGCGAGCACTGGAGGCGCGGGGGGCCGCTGACTTCTTCCCCATTTCAGCAGGGGGGGGGGTCAGCGGAGGGTGTGGGCACAGGTGGGGGACAAATTGGGGCTCCCCAGGAGGCAGCAAGGGACTTATTGTGCCTGGCGGTGGAGGAGTGCGGCTACCGAGCTGCCATGCCTTGCGCTGCTCATGAGCGCCCCTTTTTTTTTTTGTTAGATTTGCATTATATGCCCAATACGCTAGGAAGTCTAGCCTTATACAGAATGCCCCCTCAACCGAACCCCATCATAGTTTTTGATTCAACACCCCCAACTGGACTTGGTCCACCCTAAGGCTGGGTGGATGCTAGTTTTAGTTAGGATGTTGGAATAGTTTAAATGTAGGTCCTATTTTACTAAGGCTTCTTGTCCTGTGTCACCCAGCTCCATAAACACCTGCCACAACACCCTGTCCCCTTTTTCCGTATGTTTTTGCAGGTACTTTTTCCAGGACCGTATTGCAATGCTATGATAAATAAAAATAATTTTTCTCTGCATGTAAATTCCATATCTTCGAGTACACTACAGAACACACACTTGATATTCATAGACCATGGGTTATAGACTGGCACCTTCAGGTAATTGAATACTAGTAAAGCTTTTGGAGACATTCCCCCTGGGCAAGCACTGCAGAGTAACAGAGGAATAGAGGGGAGAGTGCCCTATGCCCTGTAGTGTACTTCAAGATATAACATTTTGAAGGTAATATTCCTTTTACGATATTCATGACCATGGGATGTCCCTAAGCAAAGGGGTAAGAAGGGTGGACTAAAACAAGACAAACAGAGTTCTGCCAACAGGCTCAACAAGGACAAGGGTCAATTAACCCAACTCAGAGTGCTGCTGCAAGAACTTTGTGGCCAAAAGCTGCATCTACAGAGGACACTGCATCTACTGTGGACTAAGACAAACCAGGGTTGAAGGATAAATTCCAACAGAAGGGAAGGAATAAATGATTCAGGAAAGCTGCAACAGGACATCAATTACAAATGCAGCTAATTTATATTTAATTTTTCCCACTCTTATGCCCTTTTATATCTTGATACAGTGCTCACCATAAATGAGTACACCCCTTTTGAAAAGTAAAATTTTAATCAATATCTCAATGAACACAAGAACAATTTTCAAAATTTTTACAAAACTGAGTTTTATAGAACATTTGTTTAGCTCATTACATGAAAGTAAGGTTAATAATATAACTTAGATTAAAAAATCATCAGTTTTACTCAAATTAATTGATGCAAACAAAAACTACATCTAGTATTTTGTATGACCTCCATGATTTGTACTGTAAGGACAGCACCAAGTGTTCTAGGCATGGAATGAACAAGTTGGCGACATATTGCAATATCTATCTTTTTTCATTCTTCAAGAATGACCTCTTTTAGAGCCTGGATACTGGATGGGGAGTAATGCTCAACTTGTCTCTTCAGAATTCCCCATAGGTGTTCAGTTGGGTTCAGATCAAGAGACATACTTGGTGACTAAAGTCACTTGCACCTTACTCTTCTTCAGAAATGCAACGGTGGCCTTAGATGTGTGTTTTGGATCATTGTCACAATGACCAAGGGCACGGAGTGATGGTAGCATCTTCTCTTTCAATATAGAGCAGTACATCTGTGAATTCATGATATCATCAATGAAATGCAGCTCCCCCACACCAGCAGCACTCATGCAGCCCACAGAAAGACACTGCCACCACCATATTTCACTGTAGGCACCATGCATTTTTCTTTGTAATTCTCACCTTTGAAACGGATTGCTTCAAAACTGTATGGTGTTGCAAAAACATTTATCTTGGCCTCTTAACTCCGTAGTAGAGTCCCAGTAGTCTTTTTCAGCATGGGCCCAGGCAAATTCTAGGTCGGGTTTTTTGTGCATGTGCTCTAGGAGAGGCTTCCTTTGTGGCCGACACCCATGCATGCCATTCCTCTGCAGTATACGCCATATTGTGTCATGGGAAACAATCACATCAGTTTGGCGCTCTACTTCTTTAGCTAACTGCAGTGAACTTGCATGATGATTTTCTTCAACCCTCCTCATCAGAAGACGTACCTGTCGAGGTGTTAACGTCCATGGATGGACTGAACATCTCTGAGATGGTTGTAGTTCCATCTTTGCTAAATTTTTGTATCATTTTTGCTACAGTATTCTGACTGATAAGTAAAGCCTTGCTTATCGTTTTGTAGCCTTCACCTTTCTTGTGTAAAGAAATTAATTTTCTTTCTGAAGCTTTGTGACATTTCTCTTCCATGTGGTGCCATTGCTGACAGCATGAAATGGGAAGGGTTTTCTTTTTTAAGTAATGCCCTTTTATAATCAATTTTATGCTGGACACCTGTTTAATGAATAATTAAACTCACCTGTAGTTGAATTCTTGTTAATTAGGATTTTGTTTTAGGATTTGTCTAAAACTTAGCTTTGCTTCTAAGACTATCATTGGGGTGTATTCATTTTTGCAACATGATCTTGAATGAATGTTAGGAAAAATAGTTTTTTGTGTGTGCGCAAATTAACAAATCTTGTTTGTAATCAATGACCCACATTTGTGAGAATATTTTGTAGTAGTGTCCCACAGAAAATGTTGAATCTGAAAGGAAAGTAAAGGTTTTCTGACAGATCTGTTGGGGTGTACTCATTTATGCCGAGCTCAGTAAAGCCAAATTTTGGATGATAATGGCTCTAAAAGAGATTATAAACAGTGAAGTCGACAGGGTACACCCTTTTTCTGGTTATCTAGAAAAGAGAAATCCATTGATTTAAATCAAAACCTCCTTTGGTGAGTGATTGCCTGCTCAGAACTCCCAAAACCTGCTTGTTGAAGGAAATCAGATTTGTTTAACACGATTTGAGACTTGTTTACTCCATTTGGGAAGGGCGGATGTCTTAAAAATTCAGAAACCTATTGTGATCAGATGGCCAACCTATATGCTGCGACAATATTAAGAAAATCACTCTATTAGCTTAGCTTGCATTGCTAAGATTTTTCTCTAAGATTCTTAGCTGAGATGTATGAAGGTCTTTACCCAGTAGTTTTTTCACCGTGTGTTTGAGGATGTATTGTGTTTTTTCTCCTTTTTTGAACACTTACCTGTAACTTTTTGGAAATTTAAAAAACTATAATATAATAGTAATGATTAGTATACTCTGTTTATGTGTACACAATTATTAGGCAATTTGTTTTGAGTAATAATTTCATGTTTGAACTACAGCGCTCTCGGTCAATCCAAAATGTTAATAAACCTCAAACCCAAATATTTAAAGAAAGTAAAAAGTGAGGTTTTAGCTTTCTTACGAGAATATCTATGGGCGCACAATTATTGGGCAACTATTAGTGTGCACAATTATTATGCATCTAAATGAAAAAAAATTCCCATCTCACTTGTTTATTTTCATCTGTAAGTCTCCGTTCACACTACTGCTACCTGAAAGTCGCATGACTTTGCCAGGCAACTTGAGTACTACTTTAAAACGACTTTTCAGCAACTCTGAAGCAACTTTTAGGGAATGCCTGGGTAATCTTCCTGTAATGTCAGATCCAAATCACATCAATACAGATGAGGATCCGACTTGGAGGTGACTTCAATTAAAGTATATAGGCACAAGTCGGATAGAAGTCGGCAGTAGTAAAGGAACCTTTTCTACAGTCAGAGCAACTTCAGTAGTGCTAATTAAGACAGCTCTCATTGCCTAACATGGGAATTCACGTCATATGACTTGGGGTCTCACAAGTTGGATCCCAAGTCGCAGAAGTGTGAACAGAGCCTTAAAGTGAGAATAATAAACAAACAACTAAAAATTTACAAATAAACATTTCTGACAAAAAAAAAAGAAGAATCAGTGACCAATATAGCCACTCTTCTTTTCAATAAGTCATAAGTCTTCCATTCAAGAAGTCTGAGTTTCTTGATCTGTGGATGATCAACTTTTTGTGCAGTAGCAACCACAGCCTCCCAGAAACTGTTCAGAAAGGTGTACTTTTTCCCTTCACTGAAAATTTCTCATTGAAGGGCCCACAAATTCTCAATAGGGTTTAGGTCAGGTGAGGAAGGGGGCCATGTCATTATTCTTTCAGCTTTAAGGCCTTTACTGGATAGCAATGAAGTGGAGCAATTCGATGCATGCGATGGAGCACTGTCCTGTATAAATATCATGGTCTTCTTGAAAAATGCAGTCTTTTTCCTTTTTAACCACTGCTTGAAGAAAGTGTCTTCTAAAACTGGCAGTAGGTTTGGGAGTTGATTTTGAGTCATCTTCAACCCGAAAAGGTCCAACTAGCTCATCTTTAATAATACCAGCCCATACCAATACCCCACCTCAACCTTGCTGGCTGGAGTCGAAGTGGAGCTCTGTGCCCGTTATTTAACCAGCCACTGGCCCATCGATCTGATCTGTCAAGAGTCCATAAAACCTTTGAAAAATCTGTCTTCAGATATTTCTTGGCCCAGTCTGAATGTTTCAGTTTATGTGTCTTGTTCAGTGGTGGTCAGGTTTCAGCTTTCCTTACCGTGGCCATGTCACTGAGCACTGAACACCTTGTACTTTTGGGCACTCCACGTAGGTTGCAGTTCTGGAATATGACAGCACTGGAGGATAATGGGTTCCTGGTAGCTTCACATTTGATTATGCTCAAATCTTTGGCATTTAATTTGAGTCTTTTTTTTCCCCTCAAAGAGTTTCTTGCGACCCTGTGCTATTTGCAACAAAACGTTTGATGGTTCTGTGATCACGCCCCAATATCTTAGCAATTTCAAGAGTACTGCATCTCTCTAAAAGACTTTTCACAGTATTTGACTTTTCAGAGTTAGTTAAATCTCTTTTTTGGCCCATATTGCATGAGGAAAAGAAACGGCCTAATAATTATGCACACCTTGATATAGGGTGTTGATCTCCTTAGGCCACACCCTCCCTCATCACACAAATACAGGTCACATGATATGCTTAAATCCAACAAGCATTCAAGTTTATACAGCTTGGAGATGGACAAGATGCAACAAAATGAGGATTTGGTAAAAAATACTCACTTGCCTAATAATTATAATATGGTACGGAGACCATTTCTCGAGTTGTATTTTACAAGTGTAAAATATTTTGGAAATTTGATAAAAACTTTATTAAACAAAAACCCACATGGCAATGCCCCTTCATGTCAGTGCTCAAACCAAAGTGACCAGTACACTGGTAATTAATAACAGACAGAGGCACACACTACCCAAAAGCATAAAAATGAAGGTGCCAGGGAGTTGGGCTTCAACAAGTTTCACTATTTTTCCTATGCAATAATGAGAATGACTAGATCGCCTAAACCAAACTTGCAATATAAAATGTGCCTGTGCTGCTTTGAAGGAAACTAAAAAGCAGATAATTTCATGTCAGCATCTCAACTGCAGAAAATCTTACATGGTCATTATGTCCCTGGCAAACCATTTAGTGTGGTCAACAAGCTATCGGTCCAAAATGCCACATGGTCAACTATCTGGCAGGGTGGGTCATAATATCCCTGGCAATATGACCAGTATGCCCTGTGCGCACTGTGCCTTATAATCCAGCAGTTCCCTGGGGGAGAACTTCATGTGGTCAGCATCTCTATGGCCCCGGTACTTAGCATGTCCTTGGCAGAATGATGCTTGTTCTCAGCATGCCTGTAGTAAAATGATTTATCTGCTTGCTATGTCCTTGCCAGAATGGCCAACATAGTCAGCTTGTCCTTGGCAAAGAATCCCTTTATCATCACAGATAAGATTTCAGGCTAAAGATATGCTGTTTTTTAGCGAAAATCTCCCCTTTGAGTCTGTAAAGGTGTATGTGGGGTGCTTAAAATTTTAGAATTCACAAGTAGGTGTCTCAGATTAATTTGCAAACAGTTAGGGAGCGGGGATAAATACATCTAGCAATCTAGAGGATCATCATATGACAGAGTTGTGAAACGTTACTGTGAGTTCTACACAATGCAATGTGTGCTGTTTTTGGCAAGTGTACAAATGTATATGAAATGTGGTCACCAATAAAAAAATTACATTTATGTTCAGGCTTCTCTTGTGTGTCAGCTTATATTTTTTGTCTCCTAGGAATTACACCAGTGTTCTGTTTGTAATGATACAACAGTACTATGATGAAGAAAGCATACAATTTTAGTAGTAAAACCATGACACAGATTAAGGGCCAATAAACATAAAATACAAATGACAGATTACTTGATGATGAATAATTCCAGTCTTGAGAAACCTGATAAAGTAGTCTTACTTATACTCCCTGCACTTATGGCTCACATCTGTAGAGCAGATTGCCTGTCAGTCTGTCGTACAGACAGACTGGATGGCAGGCCTTATTGGGAACATTTTACCTCAATGTGAAATGCATTTATTACACCACTACAGGCTGAACCGTAGTCTGTAAAACATTGGTTTATAAAAAAATAAAAAAAAAAGAAGCCTCCATTATTTACTATAAAACATAAATGGCAAGCAGTAAGCAGATGGGATTTATTAAAAAATATACGACTAATTCCAAACTAGTGGAAAAATGTACACAGGTAGAGAACATACACTTGATTGCCTATAATAAAAAATTCCATTGTTCTGTCACTGCATAAAGGGAGTCTTTATTAGGCAGTTTATAGAATTTGTATGTATGACATACATTTTGTTTGGAAAACTGTGTGATTTTTGACTCCTGTTGCAAGAAATACAGTATAACAAAATTCCAGTACACAAAACAGAACACATCACAAGTGATATGATGCAAGTCCACTTTAAATATATGCTGAAATCAGGAGTGTCATAAGGCTCTACAATATCCTTGATGTTCCTTCCAGTAAGCTGTGAAAAAGTGTCAGCACAGATATTTAAACATCACATTATATACTTAACCTAAGCAGAGGCTGTTCATTTTAAATAATTTCATTATTTCATTAAATATACTAAATTAATGTAGAGCTACAGACAAACTGTTAAATATGCAGTTACTAACGCTTGCGTATTGAACTATATTTTCAGAAGTGTGTTGATGTTGAGTTATAGCTCAGTAAACAAGTTGGATGTGGAGAGGTGACACAGGAAGTAGCAACAATGAACCACGTACTAAAGCCTAGTACACATGGGCTGAACATTGGCCAGTATCGGCCACTTGAACAGAAACTGGTCAATATTCGGCTCGTGTGTACAGCAGGCTGTCTGGCTTCTGTCAAACGGGCACATCGGATAAACAGCACCCAATAGGCATCCGTTCAGCGCTTGGAGGCAATGGCTACGAGAGCTGACCGGTGTGTTCTGGCGGGGGAGGGCAGTCCCCCTGTCAGAACACAATAGCTCAGCGGGGAGATTGCTGTACTGACATCCCATACTTAGTACAGTGAGCCCGCTGGATTGAACGAAAACAAACTGCCTGTGTGTACCAGGATTTAGTGTGCCACCTGCCTTGCTGCGCAACTTGCAACAGAGGAGTACAGCCGTGGCCAAAAGTTTTGAGAACGACACAAATATTAAATTTTCACGAAGTCTGCTGCCTCAGTTTTTATGATGGCAATTTGTGTATCCAGAATGTTATGAAGAGTGATCAGATGAATTGCAACTAATTGTAAAGTCCCTCTTTGCCATGAAAATGAACTTAATACAAAAAAAACAAAACAAAAAAAAAACATTTCCATTGCATATCAGCCCTGCCACAAAAGGACCAGCCGACATGTCAGTAATTCTCTCGATAACACAGGTGTCAGTGTTGATGAGGGCAAGGTTGGAGATCACTCTGTCATGCTGACAGAGTTAGAATAACAGACTGGAAGCTTTAAAAGGAGGGAGGTGCTTGAAATCATTATTCTTCCTTGGTTAACCATGATTACATGCAAGGAAACACATGCAGTCATCATTGCTTTGCACAAAAAGGGACTCACAGGCAAAGATACTGCTACTACTAAGATTGCACCTAAATCAACCATTTATGGGATCATCAAGAATGTCAAGGAGAGAGGTTCAATTGTTGTGAAGAAGGCTTCAGGTCGCCCAAGAAAGTCCAGCAAGCACCAGGGCTATCTCCTAAAGTTGACTCAGCTGCAGGATCGGGGCACCTCCAGTGCAGACCTTGCTCAGAAATGGCAGCAGGCAGGTGTAATTGCATCTGAATGCACAGTGAGGCGAAGACTTTTAGAAGATGGCTTAGTGTCAATAAGGGCAGCAAAGAAGCCACATCTCTCCAGGAAAAACATCAGGGATAAACTGATATTCTACAAAAGGTACAGGGATTGGACTGCTGAGGACTGGGGGTAAAGTAATTTTCTCTGAGGAATCCCCTTTACGACTGTTTGGGGCATTAGGAAAAAACCTTGTCCGGAGAAGATAAGGTGAACACTACCATCAGTCCTGTGTCATGCCAACAGTAAAGCATCCTGAGACATGTATGGGGTTACGTCTCAGCCAAGGGAGTGGGCTCATTTACAATTTTGCCTAAGAACACAGCCATGAATAAAGAATGGTCCAATAACATCCTCCGAGAGCAACTTCTCCCAACCATCTAAGAACAGTTTGGTGATGAACAATGCCTTTTCCAGCATGATGGGAGAATCTTGCCATAAGGCAAAAGTGAAAACTAAGCCCCCGGTCACATCAAAAACGATTTTAAAAATGTGTGACTTATCGGGTGACCTACTGATTTCAGCTGCGATTTGAAAGACATCTGACACACGTCTATGCAAATCGCAACAAAAGTAGTGCATGCACTACTTTAGAAATTGGTGCGGCTACAACCAAGTCAGAACCGCCCCGATATGACCGCTCCAATAGCGGACGATAGGGTGTGACTTGGCATACAATTTGCAAGTCGCATGCTAAGTCGCACCCAATGTGACCGGGTGTTAGTGGCTTGGGGAACACAACATCGAAATTTTGGGTCCATGGCCAGGAAACTCCCCAGACCTTAATCCCATTGAGAGCTTGTGAGGCGGGTGAACATTCAACATCCTACAAATTCTGGAAAACGCCAAGCACTGATTATGCAAGAATAGACTGCCATCAGTCAGGATGTGGCCCAAAATTGATTGAAAGCATGCCAGGGTGAATTGCAGAGGTCTTGAAAAAGAAGGGTGCACACTGCAAATATTGAATCTTTGCAAAACCGTAATGTATTTGTCAATAAAAGCTTTTAACACTTATGAAATGCTTGTAATTAGACTTCAGTATACCACAGTACCATCTGACAAAAAGATCTAAAAACACTGAAGCAGACTTTGCAAAAATTAATATTTGTGTCATTCTCAAAATTTGGCCACAGCTATAATAATACACATAGGAAGCTGAAACGAATCAATTCTTTTGGAAGGTAAAACAGTGTACATATTGTATTGCAACTGTGTATGCCTTTCAATTTTGTTTTTAATGAAAGCTTTTAGGAATTATGAAAGAGACAGGAGAAAAATGGGCGCACACACACATGCAGCAATTCAACCGCACAGCAGGTAATATTAATGCTTAAGAGTGTTGGAAGAGGTCCATTTTAGCATGAGAGAAAACAAAGCAAGCTTTGAGTAGACTTCATTGTTTCCCATTTAAGATCATTAAAGTGTCATTAATCAGTTCTAAATATCTCCTTTATGTTTTAAAGACCCCCCATCTGTCCCATCTGTCAAAAATATTCCTAAACTTCTCAACTCTATCCTCACCCCTATGGTATAACTCCTCCATCCTGTAAATAAATTCCACTCTGCTTATCCAATCTATAACTTTAGGGGCCTCCTGAGCCTGCCAAAAAGTAGGGATCAGTCCTTTTGCAGCATTAATCATATGAGGAATAATTGAACACTTATATTGTTTCTCCGTGAGAACCGTATTATGAAATAAGCACACCCAAGGATCCTTCGGCATGCTAATCCCAGATAGATAGATTTCCTGTATTTTTGTACTATTTCCTCCCAATATTGCTGTATTTTTGGGCACTGCCACCAAATATGTGTTATTGTACCTTCCAATCCACATCCCCTCCAGCATAGAGGCGAGTTTTCTGTTCGTTGTTTATGAGCCACACCCGGTGTCACATACTATCAAGCTAAACATTTATAATTCCTTTCCATTATGTTCATATCCACCATACCGTGTGTCAACTTAAATATTCTATTTTTTTCTTTATCATTCAATTTTACTCCTAATTCCTTCTCCCACTTTTCCAAGAACATTGGGGAGACAGCCCCAGACATAGCAGTAAGAATCTTATATACGCACGAGACATATGCCTTCTCGATATGTCCGTATTAAAGAGTTGCTCAAATGAATTCATCTCTTCCCTTGTCCTTAGTGGCTGTGGGAGAGTTGTGGCAAAATGTCTAAGTTGAAAATATCTCCACTTATCTAATACATAAAATATTTCCTTCTTATCTTTTAACTCTGTGTAAATACTCAATTCCCCTTTATCCATAATATCCCTCAAACATGCATTTCTATCTCTTATCGATTTACCTGCCACCTTCTCATTTCCTGGGGGGAAAAATTCTGTTCCCCACAATGGTAGTAACAGTGAGTTATATTCCCATCCCTCGTATGTGAATTTTATCCCAAATCCTAAAAAAACATTACGTGTTAAAGTGCTTGTATTATTCAATAGTTTTCTAAACTGTTGTGGGATCCAAATAATCTTATTTAACTGTGTCTCATTAAGTGTGCATTTCATCTTTACCCAACTTTTCCCCTGTAAATTATAAATCCAGTCTGTTATTCGTGAAAGCAACACCGAGTAATAGTATCTTTAAAAGTCTGGTAGGTTCAAACCCCTACTAATTTTATCCCTACACAATACTTCATATCTGACTCTTGGTCTTTTATTTGCCCAGATATATTTTAATATCTTTTTTATTATCTCAAAAAATTACCTTGGTAGATATATTGGGAGAATTTGAAATTAATATAATATCTTAGGGACTAGTATCATTTTTACTGAATTTATATGGCCAATCCATGAGATTGCTCCGTTGGCTATTTTCTTCAGTTTCTCCTTCAATTCATTTATTAATGGGATATAATTTTCCTGATAAATACTTATCATCGGGGGGTTAATTTTCCACCTAGATAACCAATTTCCTTCTCCCTCCATATGAAAGGAAAAGCTTCCTGTAGAACCTGTTTTTCTGTCTTTGAGACATTAATGTTTAAGTATCTCTGACTTTGTAGGATTGATTTTCAAATTTGATAAAGCTCCATAGTATTTTAAACTTTTAATTAAATTGGGTAAGGTCCCTCTGGGATTCACCATGTAAAACAGCATATCGTCTGCATACGCCGCTACTTTATGCCCTACGTCCCCTATCTCAATTCCCTTTACATCTGCATTCCCTCGGATTGACGCCAATAACGGTTCCAACAATATCACGTAGAGTAATAGAGAGAGTGGGCATCCTTGTCTAGTTCCATAATGCATTTTGAAAAATTGTGACAGCATGCCGTTTACCTTGACTGCAGCAGTTGGGGAACTATACAATGTTTTAACCCATTGCATCATCCTACGTCCAATACCCAAGACTTCCAATGTATCAAACATAAATCCCCAATTTACCCTGTCAAAAGCTTTCTCGGCATCAACTGATCGCTGATTGGTTTTCTTTCCTATTTATCTGCAAAAGCATTAATGTTCTCAAACCAGTATCTCTCCCCAGGACAAAACCCACCTGATCTATATGGATCCATTCTGGCATCAACTCCTTCATTCTATTTGCTAGTACTTTTGCATATAATTTGGTATCTATATTTAATAACGATATGGGCCTGTAAGCTAGCACATTGGGACAGATCTTTGTTTCAGTAAGATTGTAATGTATGCCTGTAATGAGTCCTCCCTCACTTCCATTCCTTCACCTAGGGCATTCATGTATACACACATTTTAGGTACAAATAATTCCTTAAAGTTTCTATAATATCTCAGTGTAAATCCATCTGGTCCGGGGCTCTTTCCTGTTGCGGTTTCTTTATGGGCTACATATATTTCTTCCTGTGTAATGGGTTTATCCAGGGCAGCTAATTTCTCTTCTAATCTAGGCAATCCCGCCTCTTTTAGATATACCTGTATTTTACTCTTCCTTTCTTCATTCCACTGCTTTGGTTCTTTTGATACAGATAGATTACTATATACCGTTGGAACACTTTAGCGATATCAGTGGCTGAATACGCCATTTTTCCATTGCTATCCATAATTTTTCAATATAATTTCTTGATTTCTTTTCCCTCAGTTTTCTCATCAGATATTTTCCCGGTCTATTCCCCCACTTATATCGCTCTTTGGCCACCATGTTAAAAACTTTTCTCTTTTCATATTCCATCAGATCTTTTAAATCTTCCCTTTTTAGGGTTGGAACAGGAGGAAGAGGTATGGAAATAGGGGGTGACCAAGGGTAAGGGAAGAGGAGGGGAGGGTAATGAGTAAATATATAATATATATTTATCAGGATTTATTTTGCACTATGATTGCTGTTACAATGATGATCACTTTATAAGCAATCATTTTTACACTGTGAAACTTATGTGCTGTTGTGTACAATTGTGAGAGCTGTGACTGGCCACAGCTCTCACATAGTAAAGGTTCGCTGTGAATGGCCCTGTATAATGTGATCATTGTGACCAATCACAGAGTTCACAATAGTACACAATGGTTATGACTGACAGTCATTGTTTATTACTGACATGTAATTGCTGTGATTGGGCACAGTGGCCCGGTACAAGGATCTGTGTTCCTCTGTATCTGGTGGGGCCCCTAGGGCACGCATGGGGCGTGCAAGCAGTAGGACGTCATATGACATCCACCAGGAATAGCAGAGCATCTACCTGGCTGTAATATCAGAATAGGCCAGGTGGGAAGTGGTTATTCACTTGTCTACCATCGCCTTTTATAAAGGTATTAGCTGGAGCTTTTAAACACAACCTTGGCTGCTATGGCAGCAGGGACTGTGTTTACTACAGTAATGCCGACTGTTGGTTTTCTGCTGAAAGTAATTCACCCAAAAATCACCCATTAGTACACCCCCCTACACAAAACACTAAACAGTTGTTAACATTTTGAAAATCCTCAAATTTAGGAGCAAAAAGTCTAATTGAATTTTTATGACATCATCTCTGTAATTCAAGAGATGACAGCATCTACTCTGCCAAGGAGATGGTGTTACAGCAGGGATTACATCATATCCTCTCCTCTCTCTCTGCAATAAAAGGAAACTACAGTTCCTATTAACCACAGGGATTTGTAGTGAATGTGGGAAGGTACACTAGACCTGTACATGTTGAATGTGTCTGAGGATCTCGGTCCCCCCGCCACTGCAAGTCAAAAGTGACGAAAAGATGCGATGTCAGGACCAGAACCGGAAGTGACGCGATAGTGTAATCCAAAGGTTCCGGAGTTGGTGAGACTTCACAGTATCTACACCGCACTTGATTGCTATTAATTTGAATTTTAGATGAATGCAGTACATTTTGTGAGTGGCTTTTCAATTTTGATAAAATATTTGTGATGTTGGTTACTGTACCACTGGAGTCTTACCTTTGTCTTTCATGGTATTGGTACTTGGTGGAACAGAGTAAGGAGGTTTAAAGTGGAAGAACTATGACCAGAGAGCAGATGTGGAGTATATAAAGCTAGCCATGCCGACCATGACAGTGGAGAGTCGGTGAGCGTCTTACTGTAGGGGAGAGGAATCTGCGCTTTGTGATGTGGTGGAAAGACGTTGCAATAAAAATGCACATATATATTGTGGAATTTTATTACAATGGACTTATTTTTTGCAAATTGATTTCACTTTTTTCACAGCGCTACTGTAAAGTTGGGACTTTGCACAATATTGAAAAAAAAAACTACTTCCTGACTTTTCACATAAAAGGGACATATAAAATCTCTTCATGTCCCCACACACACACAAACTGACCTTTAGTCAGGGAGTCTCCATAAATATACTTATATGATATGATAATACATTTCTTTTGAAAACATGTATTATATCGGTTTGAAAAGTGCAATAAAAAAAAAAAAAAAAAGCCGTTCATCTACCCAGAAATCTTGTGGGCTGTAACAGTCCAGAAGCAGAGAGCATAGGAAATTATCAGTCAGCATTGTTCTCTGCTATCTCCATGAACCCACCCCCGCAATCCCGTTATGCACAAGAAATGAAGGTGTTATGCAGCCCTAACATAGTGTTATGTCGTTTGACACATTCCCTGTCCTAGGGTGACAACACTGCTCAATCACATGAGAAAAAAAACAAATACAGCCACCACATCTAAGAACAGGCAAGCCACAATACTATCAATTTTTGTTCTTGGGTTAAATAAATAAGCATTAAAATGTTAACATTATTAGCATAGCTAATGAAAAGAGCACTCTTACCTCTTCCTTTGAGGTGTCGGATTCCAGCCTCAATGTGAGGTACATTACTATATGAGGCACTGCTTGCACAACCTGCAGGTGGCCGGCATGTTCTTCACCCCATATCAGCTTTGATAGATGATTCATGGATGGTTGTGCACAACTTAAACTCTGAGGTTGGATCTGTGCATCAAACACAGTTGTTTCAAATGTCAATTTCACCTGTCAAAAAAAGAAAAAAATGTATACACAGTGGTTTTTCATAAAACAGTTACTTTAGAGAAAGTCTCAAGAATAGCACATAAAAAAGAAAAATATAAAACAGTTGAGAACAGGACCAATTGCTTTATAAAATGTACAGCCACAATTAAATAAAAAAAAAAGAAAAGAAAAAAAAAAAATTAGTAGTACAATGTTCATACCACCTATCTGTAAAATAAACTTGTCTACTAAAAAAATTAAAGCAGAACAAGTCCAGAGAATATGCATCACCGTTCCAGTAATGCAACCATTGGATCCCTGTGTTGGCCGCTGAATTCTCCCCAGACTCCATCTGCGTCAGGTTTTTGACCTCTTGATTGGCCGACAGGATTGTCACAACTCCCATGCAACAAAAATTGTCCAGGTTTCTGGCACGTGTGTGTCAAATTCACGTGTATACTGACCTCTATACTTCGGGGTCCATCACTCTGGCCTTTGATTTAAATTTGGTGGTGGTGTTTACCACTAAAGAACTCTCCTAAAGGGGAAGGAGATGACCACTCCTTGTGACTTAAATCTTCAAAGAGGTGTACGAAAACTGTCTGCTTTTAGTGAAACAGCAAGTAGGAATAAGTAGTAGAAAAGAACAGAAAGCACAGCAACAGAAACTTTGTGTACCTCTCCGAAAGACAGAATGAAATAAAGGGCCAGGATGTCTCTGCTCCAAGCTGGAACAAATGTCAGTAGGAGTCCCCCCCATATCCAAGAGTTGGGGAAAACCTTCATTGTGAAGAAGGTTCTTAACAGGTCTAGTGGGATTTCAGGTGAGAGGGCTGCAACAAAAGGATAGACCTGCAGTAGATGATGATGCCTGAAGGCAGCAAACAGATTACACATGCAGGGTAAAGGAAGCCAAATAAATAGGTAGATGCGATTGTGGACAGTGGGGCAGGAATCCCCTTCCTTCCATAACATCCTAAATGCATTTCTCAAGGGACTTTCCAAATAGAAGATCACATTCAAAAGGGCATGAGCAAAGGCACCCTTCCCAAACAGGGCCAGCCGACCAAGCTCCAAGCCTTAAAATTCTGCGTGTATGCACAGACAGTAACAACATTCTGGAGCTTTGATGACTCACACTGGTGTCACTATGCAGTTATTTTTTTGTTCTTTTTTAGCAAACACCATGGCAATGCTATGGTATGAACAGACTCCAAAGGAAATGAGACATTTGCCTTGTCTATGCATTGGCGGCGTTCTAGGTATTCCCCAGTTTGACTTACCGGTGTTTCTGTGAATCTTCCAGGACGGTTGTAATGCCTATGAAATGTGCTGGCCTTGGGCCCTTTGTTTCTTGGGGGATTTTTACAATAAAGCATCACTGCCCATATGCCAGAAGCATTGGAGAATGACATTGATGTAATTTTCTAGGCTAAGGGAAACTTACAGAGTCACAAGGCATTAGAACTGCTTAAATTAGATAAAAGCTGTTTGTGAGTGTTTTTTGAACTTGTTTACGCATTTAAAAAATGTTTAAGTTAGAAAAGTTGTTTATGCAGCTAGAAATGTTTACTGGTTTGTGCCATTATGATTGTGGGTATTAGAGAAGAGGTGTTTGTCCAGTAAAGTGACTGGGTGTGACTCTGTTACCTCAAGGAACCTTTCTGATATTTTTATAGCTAATAAAAAGGTTAACTATAAAAGGATTGTTCACCTTCACCAAAGAACTGCCTATGCAGGAAAGGGGCATCTGTGTCTCTGACTGAAGTTGAATAAATGTCCTTGCTATAGGTGTAGGCCATTTACGTACCTCATGAAGCCTGACTGGAATACTCTCAGGACGTTGCTACGTGAGGCCTAAAAAAAACAAGACACAAAGCCACATTTGGCTAACAATAGCTTTTGACTTCATTCAGCCCTAGACCACTCTGTAGCCACCACAATGGGCTTCATGGAGAAATACTAATAGGAAGTACTCCTACCCATGGCTAAACAATCATAGGTCTCCTTTAATTTTTCTTAAAAAGGTTTTTAAAAAAATGATGCTCTGAGCAACACATCCACTGTACCCTTTATCATAATGAGAACCAGTTTGTCTGTTTCTTTACATTAGAATGTAATATTAAAGACTTAGGGGTTACCGAGATGCAATGCCAAAGTGTCCCTGTAAACCCACGTATCTTGCCAAAAGGTTGTTGAAGTCTCAGACAATAAACCATCTGTACTGAAGGTTTTACAGCTAATAACTTAAAAAAATACACTGAAAATGCCCAAAGGGACTATTACAAAAATCAGATTTCTGGCTTGGACGGAGACTGATTCAGTTACCAAGAATAAACTTTCCTTTGCAAAGACAAAGTGAGACATAGAGAATTATTACGAACTCTTCCTGTCAACGTGACTGCTCCACTGACAACAGGAATGTATATGTAGCCACTACACTAAGGCAACTCACTGTTCAGCATCTAGTAAGACATCATAAACCTAATGGCCATACAGGCCATATGTAACTAAACAATAGAAATGCAGTGTTTCTAAGTACACACATTTGTGTCAAGAAAGCTGGATTAGATTTCGGTAACCATACTAGAAAATGCTAAGCCCTGGTTCACATATATGGGGAATTGGATATATATTGAACTGCATCCAATTCGCATAACATGTGAACCAAACCACTTTCTATAGAGCAGGTTCACATATGTAAGAGCTGGACACAGTGTGTTTTTAAAAACAGCCAACGATTTTCAGTCTGGTCCAGGTGCGATTTCAAGTGTCATACATTTTAAAAAGCAAATGTAGAATCCAAACGCACACGTTCCTGCGTAAAAAGTGTGTAAGGGGGTGCTGCAGCGACCGTTGGCTGGAACCGAGCAGAATCAGCAAGGGAGAATGTCACCAGCACACCGAGCATCAACAATATAGGTCCAAAAGTTTTAATGAACGATTACATAGTTACAGCAAGGCAACGTTTCGGAGTCTCACAGGACCCCTTCATAAGGCATGTGACCTGATGAACTTTTGGACCCTTATTGGTGATTCTTGGTGTTCTGGTGACATTCTCCCTTGCCCATACATTTTAAAAATTCACACCTGAACCATTGAAGGAAACCGCACTGGACTCCTTTGAAATAAATCGTACTGAAGCCAGCCCTGCACATATGTGAACCCGGGCTTAAAAGTAAAAAGTGGTAGTAGCACTTGGAGTTTCCACAATAAAAGGTGGACTTGCTTATTCAGCCACAGCTGTATCTTACAAGCCCTCTTGTATTAACAGTAGAATCCTGATTCTGCAGTTTAAGGTTTTGGGGTAACTTATGTCCATTTCATTCTTGAAATACCACGATACTTGTGGGCAGAGTTGACCAATTTGTTTTGCTAAATGAATATATCCTAAAGAGAGGTTCATGAATTTTAAAAATGTTTGTAGCTTCAGTCTCATTAGAGGTTGACTAGATGCAGGAGTGAACTTTCTGCATACATTGATGTATTGTTTTGATGGTTTGTAGCCATGAATCCAATGTATTAAGTTACATTGTATAGAAAAAGAAACTGTTCAGAAAGAGAAGTAGAGCACTCCAAGGAAAAACGAGGGCTCAGGTGCATGCTCAAACAACTAAAATAGCCTATAATCTCTAGGAGTTCTTGCGCATGGGCGCCTGAGCCCCTTTACCATAAATCTGAGAGTTTTCCCTCTTGCCTGAGCAGCCTAGATGCTGCATACAGCTGCCCATAGACACAAAAAGCAGTGTGTGGCTGTACTTAGGGTATATGGCCATGCAGTCATAAACACAGTACAGTGTATGGGTGTATGCATAAGAAATTGAAAAGGTTACATATGTTGCATATACCCATATACAACATACTAGTGTTTTCCTGAGTACCGCCATATACCCAGAGTATAGCCGTGCACAGCCATTCATGTCTACCAATAACCTGGGTGGGAGGAAAAACACTGGAATTTATGTTGTACAGGCTCAGTAATCCATGTGCAAGAGGCCTTAAAGTGTTACATTCTTGTATTCTACTGCAGGGCTATTTTTTTTCAACTCCAGGTAAAAAACACAATATTGTGAAATAAGATAAATTCCATACATGATATGTTAAGAGCTTAAAGTATATGTAAACGCTCACCTTGTAAAACAATCCAATCAGTTTAAAACAGAAATTAAAAGGCAAAACAAATGTGTATACATATAAAAAAACAAACATTATAAACATCTTCTTTTCCCCTGGTTTAAAAGTATTAACATTTCCTCTGAACTCATTATGCAGTTCAAAACAGAGAGCTGGTGGGAGGGGGCAGCACACTGAACTTCCCAGTGAAAGACTGGGGGGCGGGGCATGTCACCACAAATCATTAGAGAAGAGAACACCAAGTTACCAGCACAGAAAGAGAACAGACCACATTGTTCTGTCCTGCTTAGTGTGGTCAGTTTTATAATAGGAAAGCAGAAGGACTGGCAGGAACACCAGGGAAGAAATACAAAGAGGACAGGATACTTTTTCATGCAAGTACATGGTACAGCAGGCACATATCAGGAATATGAGATGTTGGGTCTACATACTCCTTAACCACTTGCCTACTGGGCACTTATACCCCCTTTCTGCCCAGGCCAATTTTCAGCTTTCAGCGCTGTCGCACTTTGAATGACAATTGCGCGGTAACGCAACACTGTACCCATATGAAATGCTTATTTTTTTTCACACAAAGTTTTCTTTTGGTGGTGTTTAATCGCAACTGGGTTTTTATTTTTTGTGCTATAAACAAAAAAAGCAAAAAAAAAAAAAAAAAGTGTTTTCTTTGTTTCTATATAACATTTTACAAACAGGTAATTTTTCTCCTTCACTGATGTGCATTGATGAGGCTGCACTGATGGGCACTGATAGGTGGCACGAATAGGCAGCAATGATGAGCACTAATAGACGGCACTGCTGGGCACTGACTGGTGGCACTGATGAGCACAGGTGGGTGGCACTACTGGGCACTGATCATCAGTGCCCTGATGATCGGTGCCAATCTGCTTTCTGGCAATTGCCGGTTATTGGCAGTACTTTCCCCATGCTGTGACAGCGTGAGGAAAGTGCAGCTGGCAACTGCATTTACCCAGTGATCTGCTGTGTCATTGGACACAGCTGATCACGTGGTAAAAAGCTGCTGCGATTGGCCTTTTACCACATCACGTGATCAGCTGTGTTCCTAGGACACAGCCATCACGGAGATTGCCTGGGGTGCACGTGCTCTGGGATGACGTCACATGACGCCCTCCCAGAACTGGACAACCGCGCTGTAGCTGTCATTTGGCTATAGCCCAGTTGTCAAGTGGTTAAGAAGGGTGGATAAAAATCAATGATTTAATATAAAGAAAAAAAAATAATCAGATTTTTTAACTAATAGCCGCCCGGCCAATAGCTGTTTGGAGGCCGGCAAAATGCTGTAGATTTTCGGGTGGACGCCATATGGCGTACTCCCGGGCATGAGCAGTTTTCACGCTTGCAGAGCTGCGCAGCGGCACGATCTGTCACCGGCCGTGTACCTCGGACATAGCCCATGACAGATCTGAGTGCCGGCCCCCGTTGCCGGTACCATGTGACCTGCTGTGACCAATCACAGCAGGTAACATGACAGTTGTATACAATGGATGGCTTCATTCATGCCATCCATTGTATACTAGTGTCTAGCTGTGAATGGTCACAGCAATCACATGTCATGTGATTAGCTGTGGCCAAATCACAGCTAAGCACAAAAAAAAAAAAAAAAGCCTGAATAAATCGATGTCATTCAGGTAAATGCTTGCTTATAGCAAAGTAATTCTTTGCTATAAGCAAATTGTGTAAAAAAACAAAACAAAAATACTGATCACTTCCCCAAAGTAGTACAATGTTACTATGGTAACATTGTACTACTTTGGACATAGTGAAATATGAAAAACAAATCTTAAAAAAAGAAAAAAAATGTAATAAAAAATAATAAAAATAAATATATATATATATACATACATACATACATACATATATATACATATATATATATAGAATTTTTTTTTTCCATACTGTCACCAGTCAGTGTCCCTGATCACCACCATGCCAGGTAAATGATGATGCTGTACTGCACTGGTGACAGTATGTAAAAAAAAGAAAAAAATAGTGAAAATAATTTTTTTACTTAACCGAAAAGTTATGACAAAAAAAATACAACTTCAAAAAACTCGCCATGCCTCTTATGAAGTATGTCGGACTGTCTACTTTGCAAAAAGGGGTCATTTGGGGGATATCTGTACTGTTCTGACATTCTTGGACCTCAAGAAATTAGATTGGCCGTCAGTACTTCAGGATTGATCAATATTCAGATCTATACCATAGTTTGTGAACTCTAACTTTCCTACAAACTAAAAAATACATCCTAATTTGGGTTATTTTCAAAGACATGTAGTAGAATACATCTTGGCCTAAATTTATGAAGAACAATTATTTATTTGCAAACTTTTATAACAAAAACAAAGAAATACGTGGTTTTGTTCAATATTTTCGGTCTTTTTTTGTTAATTTAGCAAAAAATAAAAACCCCAGTGGTGATTAAATACCACCAAAAGAAAGATCTAGTTGTGTGAAGAAAATAACATTTTAGTTTGGGCACAATGTTGTATGACCGCGCAATTGTCATTCAAAGTGAGAGAGCCCTGAAACCTGAAAAATGGCCTGGGAGGGAAGGGGGTAAAAGTGCCCCGTATGGAAATGGTTAACTTTAAATCAGCTTTTTTAGATTTTTATCAAATTAATTTTAATAAAAATGATTTTGGAGTAAAAATCTAATCTATCTGAAGATCGTTTTCTATTTAAGATACATTAATAATTTAGTTTATTCAGCATGAAATGGAGCTTAGTTATATAGCATGAGGATGTATATTCTGCAATATTTACATTTTTGGTAAACTCATTCAATGAATCCAAGCTCTGCAAGCTGAGATAACACGCACTGCATTGATACATTTACACAATTTCACAGTAACCATGAGAAAAAACATGAAATAAAAGAATTTGAGTATTTCTCCAACTATGTGTGATTAACCTATTAACCTAAAATCAGTACTGATAATGCTGTTTTACTAACCTGACAGCTTATTATTCTAAAGTGGAAACCTTCATTTGGTTTGCAAATATTAAAGTTTCTAACTACCAGCAAGAATGAGTCAGATTCCTTACATTTAAAGAGCACCTGTCATTTTAGATTCATCATGGCAATGCCTGTTAGCGGGCATCCACTTACCTGCTGCCACCACATCCCTCACCTTGTGTCACTGCCACATCACCAGCCATCCTATTAAAGTGAATGAGACGGTCGGTGAGTCAACAGCAGGTCAGAGGAGGAGCTGCTGCGGGACAGAGATGACAGTTGCCCTTTAACAATTATGATTTAAATCGAGCCTTTTCACTAGTGATTTAAATCAAATCCACCCTGTCTTTAAGTGGGCATTTCATTTATGAGTGGAGGATGGAAAGCCTAGTGACTTGCACATCCTTCAAACACTAGCGGCAAAATTCCTTTCTTGGAGTTCCTAATAAGCAAATTATCTGCACTGTAACAAAACCAAACAAGGATGTTTCAGGATTCATCGACACTTGCCTTTTGAAGCCATGCTAAATTGATGTGCATTGCCACTGCAGACCAAAGGATATAACAATCTAGTGCATGTCTCAAACCACCAGTGTTCAACCAAAAAGATATTATATTTCAAGGTTTTTCACAGTTCAAGGGTTATCTCTGACATAAAGCAATACATGTAGTGAAATTAGACATTCTTACCTGCATGGGTCCTGGTATACAAGATAAAACTCTTTCAATGTTTTCTGCACTGACTTCCACATCATTAACAGCAATTAGAGTATCGCCTGTCAAAAGGAAAAAATAAACCATAAAAATGTACACCATAAGACCCAGTGTTTATACCTGCTTAGTATGTCCATCATTCTTCACAATTAGAATTGATCAGTAATCCATGTTCAGATGGTCCATAGCTATACCTGCATTCTGTGGTTGGAAAATTGCTATTTGCACGGTACCTCACCTCGTAATCAGGGGCGGACTGACAACTCATGGGGCCCCCAGGCAATAGGGGATCATGGGGCCCCTGTGTCCTTGCCCAAACTCAAAAACGCCTATGAAAAAGGTACCAGGGGCATCTCATGGGGCCCCCTACTGACCCTGGGCCCTCGGGCAGTGCCCGAGTTTCCAAATGGACAGTCCGCCCCTGCTTGTAATAGAGCTGAAGCTAAAGCAGATCGTGTGAAATGTGATAAACGTCTGACTGCTGCATGTTCTTATTACTTAATGTGGAATTGCACTGCATCTGAGCACCACAAACCAAAACTGCTAGTTAATTCATTTTTAATATGCAAAGCAAACGCCCCCATCCACCCATGTCTCCATGCTTTATTTTGCTGAGAAATCATCTTGAACCCCCCCCCCCCTGGCATTTCAGGCAGTGGCCATCTTGAGTAAGGAATCCATCTGCCTTTAGCTCAGGCATAGGCTGAGCAGAGAACCCTCCCTCCCTTCCTAAAGACTGCTAGGATAGATTATTTAATTTGCCTGGGCATGGAAACCAGGAAGTAACTAAAGAAATTAAAAAAAAAAAAAAGTTTAAAAACAGTAAATATGATACACCTTTCCTATCTATCTATCTATCTATCTATCTATCTATCTATCTATCTATCTGCCAATGCTAGCAGCATAAAGATTAGAAATAATCCAAGTTGATTGAGAGAGTGAAGTGCTTTAATATACATCCTGATCAGGATTATGTCCTGAATGGCAGTAATGCTCTATGGCACATGTGTCAAACATAAGGCCCAGGGGCCAAATCCGGCCCACCAGGCCATTTCATGTGGCCCTCACACCCAGGGCTTTTTTAGCCGGAAAATGGCAGAGTGGTGCAGAGGTCAAAGCTGAGAAGGAGAGGTGGAAAAAAAAAAAAAAAAAAAGATGTGGACAGCCCATGAAAGAGAGCTGAACCCTGCACTCTGTCCAAAGTACACCCCTAAGCCCTGCACTCTGTACATAGCACACTCCTGAACTCTGCACTCTGTATGTAGCACACTCCTGAAGTCTGCACTCTGTATGTAGTGCACACTAAAGTCCTGCACTCTGTAGGTAGTGGTACTCCTGAACTCTACATACATAGTCTTACAGATACAACCGGCCCTTTAAAGGTAACTTAATGCTGATGTAGCCCGTGATGAAATTGAGTTTGCCACCCCTGCTCTATGGTATGGGAAAAGTGCATTTTGTAACTTATAAAACTAAATTGAAAATATGCATAAAATAAAAACGATACTAGTTGGTTGGTTTACCTTGGTTTGATACAAACCAATAACCTAAGTGAAAAGCAAGTGCTAGACAAAATTTGAGCTGGTCAGAAATAAAAAAAAATCTGCTATTCAAGGGTTGCTCTATTGTTAAAACACATATTCCCTGCTTAAAACGATCTACAGGTCTACACAGGTTTATGTCCAAAGTCACTTGATGCTTCACATAACTACTATAGAACACAAATATGCATCAGCAGCAATGAAAAGATTTCTATTCATACCATGTATGCTATGGCTGAGTTGACAGACAGCATACACGTTACCAGGGCACTGTGACGCTAAACGCGCTCAGAGGAATGAGGTATTAATGTAACAGAAGGTAACTCATAAGTACACAAATGCAAGCGCCTAATATGTCACCTGATTTTATGGACCTTAAAGCTGAACTCCGGGAATATGACATAAAAATATTGCAGTGGGCTCCCCCACACTACAAACATTAAATACTTGATAAATTTGGGGATGTGCAATAAGGAAAAATACTTGCCTCACTCCTGAATTCAGCAAGCTCCCTTGATCCGTGCATCCGATTGCTGCAGCCTCCCCACCAAGGTGCTTCGGGCTGCGGTTGTATGCTCACCCCTTTACATACAACACACAGACTAGAGCTTCAGGGAGGGGAGGAAAGCGCAAGAGTGAAGAGTCAATAATGAATGCCTGTTCTGCCTACCATAAACTAAATGAGCATTTAAAGTAAAATTCCAGTCTCAACATTACTAGTCCCCTCCCCCTCCTAACACCTATGCTCACTAACCTGTGTAAAAAAGATGTATATTACTTACCTGTTCTGAGCCCGCTCTGATCCGGTCAGGTGATCCCTTGTGTCAACCAGCAACAGCTGCAGGGCAGCGGAGAGAAGACTCAACAACAGTTGGATATGCATGGGAGCAGTGATGTCACCACTACGCTACTGCAACGGCTACAGCTGTAGTCAGCACTTTCTTCTCTCCCTCGCTGACTGACACAGGGGAGTCAGATCACGTAACTGAAAATAGGTAAGTATACATTATATACATTTTTTTTTCAGACAGGTTAGTCAGAATATATGTTAGGCAGCGAGGGGACATTTTTAAGACTAGTTAGTTTTAGGCTAGAAGTCTACTTTAACCCACTGCAAGGGTTGTTTTTGTCACAATCCTAAAACTTGGCTTTAACTATTGAATATCATAGGTAATAGAATATGCAAGTGAATATTGACCAAAATTCATGCGGGATAAAACACTCCAAACAATTGTCAAATCAATTAAAGCCAAACTCCATGCAAACCGGTAAAAGTGGACCCATGTTCACTTTATAGGATATGTTCACCTTAAAATAAATAAATAAATGCACATCTTTTTGCAGGTAAAAGAGCGTGCATTTATTAATTTTTCTTCTTTCCTGTAAAACATTGCACCCGTGATCAGCAGATCGCTGGTGTAATCTCAGGCTTCTGTAGACTGTCAGTGTAGCTGTATGCCTGTGCAGTGTAGGGGCAGACAGTTATACGACAGGAAAAATCTATAAAGTGCTCAACAGCACCTTGGTAGTCCATTGAGAACTACAATCCTTCAGCCATAAAGGTTCATTCATTCACAGAATTCTGATGGAATGATGTGGTTGAGTGGGCACAGCCACGCACAGCCGCTTTTTTTTTTTTTTTTTATAAATAGTGACACTGGGTACAGGGAAAAGATCCCTGGCCCGCTGCCAAGGGGGGTGGATTAGGGTGAAAGAATAGGGGAGAAGCTGCAGGAGTGGGGACAGGCAGTACAGAGGCTAAGTGGTTAGCATTTCTGCCTGGCAGTACTCAGGTCGTTGGTTATAATCCCAGCCACGGCAACACCTGCCTGGAGTTTGCATGTTCTCCCTGTGCCTGCGTGGGTTTCCTCCAGGTACTCCGGTTTCCTCCCACACTCCAAAGACACACTTGGAGGTTAATTGGCTCCTGTCTAAATTGGCCCTAGTATGTGTATGTATTAGGTGTATATATGAATGTGAGTTAGGGACCTTAGATTGTATGCCCCTTGAGGGTTAGGGACTGACGGGAATGTACAATATATATGTAAAGCGCTGCGTAAATTGACAACGCTATACAAGTACCTGAAATAAATAAATAAAATGTTACATGTTCCATCCTAAAAATGGGTTGAATATGTAACATGTTCCCAAAGGTAAACTTATCCTTTACCTAGTTGAGGACACTGGGTGTGCTACACACGCCCACAAACCATCAAAGTACTCAGGGCGTGTGTAGCACATCCAGTTCTTCTGTCAATCTGCTGTGTTCACCACCTCCCACTTGTCAGCAATTCTAGCCTCTTAATATACAAGCCAGAATTGCTATGAGAAAAAAAAAAAGGAAATAGTTTATAGCCACCTATAGAGAGATACGACATTGTTACTTTTGTAACTACTAGATTTCATTCATCAGCAGGTCAAAAGAATGAGCTTCTACCTGCCAAAGTAACCTGACAGGTAAAAAAAAAAAATTAATAGAGTGATGAGTACAGAGCTGTAAAACAAAAATAGAAAATTTTATGTTTGAGCGCAGCAATTTTTTTTTTTTCAGACAGGTTAGTCAGAATATATGTTAGGCAGCGAGGGGACATTTTTAAGACTAGTTAGTTTTAGGCTAGAAGTCTACTTTAACCCCTACAATGCAAGGGGACCCACTGCAAGGGTTGTTTTTGTCAACATGTTTACATGTGTATATTGCAATCCTGGCAATGAAGAAGAATTTTTATATTTGTGAACACTTACGCTCCTTTACATGAGCTATTTATGGAACATTTTACTCAGGAACTTATTGTCAACAAGCTCCTGAATATACACATCAGTAAATTCTTACTTCCATGTGCAAATGCGCAAAAGAGTTGAAATGAGCTGTGTGACCTGTAAAAGATTTACAACTTGTTCAAACAGTCTTGTAGTCCAGGAACTTTGACAGGTCAGTCACCTAACTATCCTCTTTTACGGTTAAAGTGTTACTAAACCAACAACAGTAAAATCAGTCTTTATGTGCAGTAAAGCATGCTGGTTATACTCACTGTGGAACCTATGGGGTTCATTCTCTGTATTGTGTAAAAATGCTGTCTGATCCTGACTTCTCTTATCCTCCCCTTTTTCCAGTGTCTACCTCTTATCTCCTGATAAGACAAATTGTGTGGACATATTGCACATGCTCAATTTAGTGTGTATTGCTAGAGAGGTTTTTTTTCTTGGGAGAGTGCATGTGATCAGCACAGGGCCAATCAGCACTGTCCAGAGGTCAGGGGTCCTGCATCCTCCTACAAGCTTTAACCAGTGCTCGGCTGGACACTAATAGAAGTGTTACTAAATCCACAACAGTAAAATCAGTCTGTATCTGCAGTAAAATATGCTTGTTATACTCACTGTGGAACCTAAGGGGTTAATCCTCTGCATTGTGTAAAAAAGTTGTTTGATCCTTTCTTCTCTGTTCCTCCCTTTTTTCAAGCGACCACCACTTATCTCCACATTAAACCATAGGCATGCACAGTTTGGTGTGTATTGCTAGAGAGGTTTTTTTCTTCCTTGGGAGAGTGCATGTGATCAGCACAGGGCCAATCAGCACTGTCCAGACAGAGGTCAGGGGATTTGTATCCTCCTAGGGCAGAAAGAAAACTCCTCCTACATGCTTTAGCTAGTGCCGGGCTGGACACAGACTGCCACAAGACTGCTCTAACGGCTGATGAGAAAAGATATTAAGCAGTTTATATTTACTAAAATAATTGCACTTCCATGTTCTGTGTGCTGTGGGAGACCAGATATAGTGGATGCAGGGTCCTGGGTTTAGACACACTTTAAACTGTGTCTATACACCACAAGAATTTTTTAGCTAGGATACAGATCCCCCTGCAAGCTGCTGACTGGGCAAATTAAGGAACAACATTACACTAATTAGTCCAAAAATTATGGATGGTTGTGATTTCAATATCCTAAAGCCTACGGCCTCATTTACATGTGCACAACCATCCAAAGCAGTGTGCCCGAGCTGACAAGGAGGAGAACTGTTAGTAAACAAAACAGTTCTCCCCTCTGTCGGAGATCATCGGAAATCACCGGGCGCCGGCGAGTAATCACCCCTGCCGCCCGGTACCAGTATTTCTGCTATAGGGCGGATGGGAAGCGAAGTGGTTAAAGAAGAACTTACAAGGCTTGTTTACATTCCTTGTAATAGGAATAAAAGTGAAAAAAAAAAAAAAAAAAAAAGGCACAGTGTAAAAATAAAATAAGAACATTTTTTTTTAAAGCACCCCCATCCCTCCGTGCTCATGCACAGAAGTGAAAGCATATGTAAGTCGCACGCACTTAAACGATGTTCACAGCACATGTGAGGTATTGCCACGAACATTAGAGCAAAAGCGGTAATTCTAGCGCTAGACCTCCTCTATAGCTCTAAACAAGCAACCTATAAAAATGGTTAAAGCATCGCCTATGGAGATTTCTAAGTACCATAGTTTGTTGCCATTCCTTGAGTGTGCGCAATTTTAAAGCGTGACATGTTAGGTATCCATTTACTCGCCAGAACATCGTCTTTCATATTTTACAAAAAAATAGGGTATATATTGTGTGTTTTTTTTTTAATTCATTAAAGTGTATTTTATCCCAAAAAATAGTGTTTAAAACACCGCTGTGACAATACCATGTGACATAAAAAAATTGCAATGATCGCATTTCATTCTCTAGGGTCTTTGCTAAAAAAATATATATAATGTTTGGGGGTTATAAGTAATTTTCTAGAGAAAATACTGATTTAAACGTGTAAACAAAAAGTGCCAGAAAATACTTGATCTTCAAGCGGTTAAACTTTAAGCTCTTTCTTCTACTTGCATCTGGTGATCCTGCCAGTAAGTCTGTTTTTCAAAAGCACAAGTTCTCCAGCAGAATGTATCAATTTACATGGATGAGACAAACCATAACACTGGCAAGGGTGTATAAAATACTCAGCTTTTATTTATGTAAAACCTTTATCCCCAGAATGGCAATGCTGCTGTGCCTCCTGTGTCATTCATCTAAAGTGGAGTCTTACTAATACAGGAAGTATATTAATGGCCAGATCACCAGTTGAAAACAGGCAAAAAAAGCCAAAGAAAAGAAAACTAATGCAGCCAACACATCTCATTATTGGAAATGCAAAGCTGCAATATATTATTACATTTTGGGTTTTGGGTTTATTACTGCTTTAACATCACAAACATCCATCCAACCCCAATTTTTCAAGATTGGCAATATTTATCTGCAGTGTATTAGGTTATATGCATACTGCTTCAAATAATAAAGACTTGAAGAAAGTCAAGAAATTTGCAGCAAGAAATTGAACTTACCAATAAAGATTTGGCGGCTTCTGACAGCTGGACTTTCTGGAATAAAACCATGTATAACTAGTTTCTCATGGCTTGTCCATTTATGCACTGCATCATACTTGCCCTGTCTTTCCATAAGTTTACTGGTCCTTGACGACTGATGTACAATCCCAATCAGAGCCTGCAGAAGGTTAAGTTTCTCATATGGTCCATTTTCAAGCAAACGGTTTGGATTTACATACAGACAAATGTCTTTGTACTGCTGATGCACACTCATTCCAGTTTTATGGCTGGGTTGGTGTTTGAGGATGGATGTTGGCCCTGCTTGGCTATTTAATCTTGCAGATCTTTTCTTGCCAATGTGTTTATTTTTCAATATTTTAGTAAGTCTCTTAAACCGTGGCTCAGCCTTTTTATCTTTCTTAACATCTTCGGATATTACTTCTGCCTCATTTTCGCAAAACCGCACATGGTTTACACCTTGTGAATTCAAGAGAGTTTCTTCCTCTCCTTCACTCAATTCAAGATAGAAGAGCTCTCCATTTCTTTGTACACTTTCCAGCCACTCTGGCTCCAAGTCACTACAAGGAAAAGCAAAATGCGTCATCAGCAATTACATTTGTTTTAAATAAATATCATAAATATATGGGAAATAAAGCATATCTTAATACAGTGATTATAAAGAATATTTTTTTTAAATAATGCTTTTTTGGTCTTCCTCTCCTGGGGTTCCCTCCCTGGCTCCTCCTTCCTTCTGAGTGCCCCCCGTAGCAAGCTGCTTGCTTTGGTGGAACTCATGCAGGCTCAATGTTGGGCTGGGCTGTGTATGTCTATTGACACACATCATGGCTTGTCCCTGCTCCCTCTTCACAGGGTGCCTCCTCAATGGCTCCCGCTGCTACCTCAATGTCCTGTGAGGACAGCACCACTGCTCTCAGGCACAGCACTGGATCGAGGTTGGGTTCAGGCAAGTATTTAGTGGGTGGCTGACCATGGAAGGTTTTTTACCTTAATGCAGAGAATGCAATAAGGTATAAAACCTTAAAGTGTTAATAAACATAATTTTCTTATTATTTACAGGTAAACTTATAAACCAGGTTACCTGTAGGTAAAATTAATCTCTCTTTAACATGCACCGCTTAGGAGATATTCTAGTGAGCGGCAGCTGGTGACATTATTGGTGCATGGTTCCCTGGTCTCCTCCTCCCATGCCCGCCTCCAGGACGTCAACCATCCTCTGGAACTCCCTGCCCCAACCCATCAGATTATCACCTACTCTCCTCTCCTTTAGGCGCACCCTGAAAACCCATCTCTTCAGGGAAGCCTACCCCACCCCCTGCTAACTTGCCGACCTCCTCTACTCTTCCTACCACTCCATCCCCCACAGCTATCTCCTCCTGTACCACTATCCCCTCCCTCCTAGATTGTAAGCTCGAAAGAGCAGGGCCCTCAATCCCCTCATGTTTTGCATTGTATTGGTATTGTTCTGTCACATGTTCTGTCCCTCTTTGTAATGTACAGCGCTGAGTGAACTATCGGTGCTTTATAAATACTGTATAATAATAATAATAATAATAATAATAATGTGCTCTGAATGAGCCATTCCTTCAGAGCACTGTGCCATGGTCGTGACTCCCGTACGTATCGCAGGAGTGATGTTGCCACGGCTCTGCCAGTCCAGCGGCCATAGCCCGGGAACCCAGAAACAAGACTGGGTGAAGATGGAAGCCTCTGCAGCAGTGACAGCATGCCCAGGAGGGCTTTAATGTGCTGTTATGCGATGCATACTAGCACAATATGCCTTTACCCTGCAGGGGGAATATTTTTTTTCTTCTTTAAAGTGGAAGTAAACTCCCACTGGACACTTGTACCTACAGGTAGGCTTATAATAGAGCTTACCGGTAGATACAATGAATACCTCCAAAACATGCACCGTTTAGGAGATATTCAGTATCCCTGCAGCCGATGACATCACCGGCGCACGCACTTTGAAGGAACAACATATCCGTGTCATTGCTTCAGAGTTCTTTGCTGTGGCCAAGACTCCCATGCTCATGTGTGGGAGTGACATTATCACGGCTTGGCCAATCAAGCTTCCAGAGAACGCAAATCCGGAAGGAAGACCAGGTAAAGATGGAAGCCCAGCATCACTGGAGGACTTCGTTGTAAGGTAAGGCTTTCCATAATGTGCTAGTATGCGGTGCATACTAGCACATGACATTTTGCAGGAGGTAGGTTTTTTTTTTGGGGGGGGGGGGGGGGTTGCTGATTTACTACTGCTTTAAGCCTTTACAAACACTTTAACATAGCAAGGTAGAATGATAGTATGACACGGGGCACTCCCTTCACATTACATTACATCACATCCTTTTACATCAGTGTCCTCAGCCCCCCCCTTCACATTAGTGTCCCCCTTTCACATCACAGCCCCCACTTTACATCAGTGTCCTCAGTCCCTGCCCTTCACATTAGTGTACTCCGTCCCTCTTTCACATCACAGTCCCCACTTTACATCAGTGTCCTTAGGCCCTCCTTTCGCAGCATTGCCCCCTCCCTTACATAACATGCCGCCTTCACACACATCACAGACCCTCCACCCTTTACATCACTGTCCTCAGCCCCCCCATCTTCACATCACAATCCCCTGTTTTACATAACATGATCCCTTTCCATCACAGCCTCCCTCCAAATGACAGTACTGCCTTTACATCTCAGGCCCCACCCTGCATCCTAGCAACCAATCATCCACTTGTAATGTGAAAAGATCGCAGAGCTCGCCTGCTGTCCAGACTTGTGTCACCTCACGCCTTCTGCCCTGTTCTGAGATGATAGCAGCAGTGGCAGAGGAAAGGATCAGGGGAGAAACCTGGGATAGTACACACATGCTGCTGGTATGGATATTACATTACATGGAGGGAGCAAAAGCATAATTAAAGCCAGACTTTTTAGGTTTTGGAGTGGCGAAGGGTCCCATGTCAAGTTTTTGATGCGGTTTGTTTCCCCTCCAGAGATTTGCTCTCATTTTGTCCTGGTGATCAATAAAAGAGAGGAAAAATCCATCATTTCAAGCTAGAACAGGAATAGAGGGGAAATCTTCCAATGGTAACACTTGTATTGGTGACAACCATCTAAAAGGGAATTTACTTCTCCTGGGAAAGATTTCCTGTAACTTCCTTCTTACAGGACTGCAGGATAGGAAATGAATGGTAGAGTAAAGGTGAAAGGACAGCCAAGTATAACCTCTCTAGCTCCCAGCATGCCTCAGTTTAGTAGTAGGCATTGAAAGGAGTGGAGGGGAGAGACCTGCATCCTATAATTTACTACATGAAAAGGATTTTACATGTAAGACAAAACTTCTATTTTATTATTGTGGAAAACAGGATAGTATTCTGAAAAAATTAGGATGTCCAAAAGCTGTCAAACTGAGGGGCAGGGCAACAGCAAAACAAAAGGCGAACAGGTAGACAAGGAAAAAAATCAAAAGGTTAACAAATGTGTCTCAAGGGACCCTACAGTGTTGCCTACAGAACCTTATTATTGAAGCCGGCATCAGATGAGGCCTGAACGTCCACCTGGTAAAACATAACGTACGTGTGAAGAAAAGATGACGTGGCAGCCTTGCAAATCTGAGCAACAGATGCCTGATGCTGAAAGCCCATGAAGCACTAACTGATCTACTGGAGTGGTGTATGACTGGAAAAGGGGGAAACCTTGCTTAAATGATGAGCTGACAAATCCACCTAGCAACAGTAGAAAGACAAGCAGGCTGTCCGTCAGGAATGAGAGTTGGACTGACGAAAGGGAGCTGTAGCTGAGAGAAACACTTGAACAGCGTGGACTTCATCCAGACAATAGAAGGAAATCACTTTAGCATGTTTAAGAGCAGGACAGAGATGGTAAAACAATGCCTTGGCAAAGGTGAAATAAAGAAACAATCTTGAGAAGTAAAGGATTTTACCAGGTTAAACTGGAACTAAAATATCCAATCCTTTACAGACAGTGAAGCTGCCATCTAAAGCTGGCCACAGATGTGTTGCAATTCAGCTGGTTCAACAGGGACTTGTCACATTTTGATGTGGTCAGTCTTGCTCAACAGGAGTCAACTGAAGGGTTGACTGCCATCAGGCAGGCCTGTTAGAAAATGTTTCACAATCAGCGATTGCAGCCAATGGGCTGCAACTGCTGACCAGTGTATTCTGACAGCTAGGAGTGCTCGCTGTCAGAATCAAAAGTCTCAGCAGGAAGGATTTCTTCCTCCACCTCAACTGTGAATAAGGAATCTATTCATTTTTTCCATTCAGCTGGCTGTCTGAAATAAAAATAAAACAAACCATCTATGGCCAACCTTAGCTTCCGTCTGATCTGCAGATGCCTTGGTGCTGCACATGTGATCAGTTATGACCCCCACCATTTGGTAGCGTGACAGTTTGGCTCAGAGAACAAGCAACTGTAACAAGTATCACTCAGGAAAGGTCTTGAATGTAACAGTTTTGGGAAGCAGATAAACCAGTGGATTTAATTCAGCTTTAAGGCCACCAATTCAGAAACTTGCCTCAAAGAAGTGAAGGGCAACCTTGCAAGTAAGGATGGACAAAGCAATACCCCAAATAGGTTCAAAAGGTGGCTTTTGAACAACTGCAAGAACCGGGTTGAGATCCTACGAAGTCACTAGCATTTTTTGCTGGCTGATAGCTAAAAAGAGTGGGAAATTTGAGTGGAGTGAAAAAGTTTTACTTTTGACTGCTGGTGATTGCTGGTGCTTGTAGTTGTTTTATTTTCTTCTTTGGGTCGTGCTAAAAGCTTTTACTTTTTTTAAATCACTTTTTCTGTCACTTTTTAAATAGCATTTTTTTCTTCCTTTCCTTGTCTTCAGTCTGAACTTTTATGGGGAAGGATTAATTGGTCACAGGTGATACAGGTCCTATAAAAATAAAAAAAAAAAACTTGCTGTGGAGCTCACTATGAGCTTGCTCATTTTTGAGCATGCCTGTATTTTGCGTGCTGGACCTTTGATAAGTGGAGTTAAAAAACTGGAGTGGAAAACAGGAGTCTATTAACCTGTAAGTGACAACTGATATTTCCTATTAATATTGTAACTGGGATAATGTGTGCTAGCAGGGTGGAAGGTTTTGTGCAGTGCACAGTGTGCCGCATGTATGCAGCAATAAAGCAACAGCTCCAGGATAGATACCACTGAGGGAATACTGGCATCAATGAATACAACACAGAAAACTGAGTTCTTCAAAAAGACTATATGAACACACTGCAAAATATATTCCAATGGGCAACAAGTTTAAAAGGCTAAAAATCAAAACTATGTGGCTTATGGCCAAAGTTAAAAAAGCTATAGATAATATAAAAGAGCTTTTATTTTAAAATATAAAAATGAAAGAATGCTATCATCGATTAAACATTACAAAGAATATAAAAGAATATGCAAAAAGGAAATAAAGGCCGCAAAAATTGAAAACAAACGACAGATTGCAGAAGATAGCAGGACCAACCCCCAAAAATTCTTCAAATATATTAATAGTAAAAAGGTCTGGTCCGAGCATGTAGGCCCTTTACAAAATAATCCAGAGTGGGTGACTGGGGACAAAGAAGGCAAATTTATTAAATACCTTCTTCAGCTCTGTGTATGCAAAAGGAGCATGGGGGAGCTCATGTCCATAATGGGCATGGTATTTGTCCACCAGGTCAGCCATAAATAAGCACCCCAAAAGCTTGACTTTGAAATTTGGATGTCAGTGCAAAAGAAAAAAGAATCATGGACAGTGCTCAACTGTTTTTTGTTGCAAGTGCACTAATATGGCCACAATCACTTCAAGCAGAATAACTAAGAAAACACTTCAACGTCTGGGAGTCTAAGGCATCATCAGAGCTTTTTGGCTTGCTCCGCCTCTCACATTGCGGTGGCGATAAACTACTTTGTTACACAAGCAGGGAAAAAACTCTATTTAGTAACTTTTTTTCCACGTGTGCTAGAGATTATGTCTTCTGTTAGATTTCCCGATGTTCCATATGAAATTGATACAACGGGATTAATGACACTTTAATACTGATCTAAAATTAATTATGCAAATAAAAAAAAAAACATTACACAGAGAAATATGGGGGGTTATCAATGCACAAATTATTCTGAAAATACTAGTCACTTGCTGACAAAAAATCGTCAAAAATGTTAAATTACTGCTCTGTAGCAATAATACAGCAAGTCAGAATTCCTGGCAGCCTGTTTCCAGTTATTCGATCAGCCTAACAACCAGGCAACTAGCATTTTCAGAAGATTTTGTCAGCAATGAAAACGACCTTATTTGTCAATTCAGGATTCCTATAAGAACTTCTGACTTTTCTCTGCAGTTGCTCACTTGCATCCTTCTTCTGGGTCAATGACTTAAAATGAGTGGATTTAACTAACAGGTAGGCAACATGGATATTTAGAAGGTGGTCAGCAAGGCAGCTCCCATGCTGCTCCCATGTCAGGAAAGCTTTATTCAGAGGGATAGGGACAGGAAGAAGTCAATGCCTATCCATAAAATTTTATTTATTTATTTCAGGTACTTACATATATAGTGCCAACAATTTACAAAGTGCTTTGCATATATATTTTACATTCACTTCAGTCTCTGCCCTCACGGAGCTTACAATCTAAGGTCCCTAACTTACATTCATCCATACACATACTATTAGACAAAAGCCAATTAACCTATCAGTGTGAAATGTGGGAGAAAAACTGGAATACCTGCAGGAAACCCACGCATGCACAGGGAGAACTTGCAAACTCGAGGCAGGTAGTGCCGTGGTTGGGATTGGAACCTATGAATCTAGTGCTGCTTTGCAGAAGTGCTAACGACTTGTGCAGGAGTGCAAAAAATATGATTTAAGGGTTAACAAAATAATCTGAAATGACCACAAAGTGTTTGCTCTATGGGAGAAATGTTAGTTTGATTCATTTGATGATCTGACATTTTCCCATGAATAAATGTGTAGAAAAAAAATGCTTCAAGAGAAAATAGAGTGCTAGGTATCAGCTGAACATTGTAGACAGATTGGGTACCTGGCATCTGGGGACTGTGCAGCATTACAAGGATGTATTATAACCAAAAAAACAAAACAAAATATGCGTCATAAAAAAGGACTCCATGTGAGACCACATAATACAATCTAATTGCCGGAGTGTGTCATACTTTAGTAGAATAAATTAGGATTTTGACATCTATAAAAGGCCCTGCATGGTGACAGCTGGCTTTTCACTTTTATGTACATTAGCATTTCATTACATCCTTGTACAGCTGATTTCAGGCCTCTTCTACTCAACACTTCTCAATACTCAGCTTTTCAGAGTGTACAAGGATTATACAGCGTGAAGATTTGGCCGTTTTTTTTTTTGTTTTTTTTTTACATAAACCATGGGAATGAAAAACAGATGCCCCTCCAGAGACAAACAGCTCATATAAGCATTTTAGTATTCAACCACAGCTAAAGCAGCGTTTACACAGCACAACCTCATTCATTTGTGGCTTTCAGATCCTAGACTGAATAAACAAGCATGTCCACATGGGATGGGGACCCTTTAGAAATGTACAGCGTGAATGACATCTCCCTAATTCTATTGCTGCTTTTTCCTAGACAAGACTCAGTTTACTTTGTGTGTCTTAAAGCACTAAGACCAAATAAATTCACGGTTCTGTTGCAGTGAGCTTATCCAGTTTGACATCATAAACAGCTTAAATGCTGGAAACCGTTTTCATATACAAAAGAACATAATACACTCACGTAGACTCACTACTGAAATGTTACATTGAAGCCCGACTTGCTATTTTCCGCTACATTAGCATTTGCAGATGTGTCTTCCAACTACAATATTAGGACACTTGAATTGTTACTGAACCCTATTAGAAATAAGAAATAATATTCCATACAGTGAATGATGGTCAATAGTCCTCAAGCTCCCACTTCTCTCAGGGTGGCTACGTTCGCTCTACATAGTGGTTACTTTCACAGTTACAGTAGGACTATCTGCGTTTCCAATTGGACTACAAAAATATACATATAAGAACAGAAACTCCTAAATGATGTAATTCATGAAATGGCGCATTTGCGATGGGAACAGGTGATGCATTAATTTTTGGTATCTTAGTTTGAGAAGTGGCGCTTGTGACTGCAAGAAACAGCAAGTGTATATTAACGGGATTACATGAAATTTATAGTGTCTATAAATGGCAGTATATATACTGGAATTTTTTTTTTTTAGGTTAGTAACGTCCACGATCAGTGACCTATAGTGGGACTACGGCGGGCATTCTGACACTGGGTGGTAACTGACTAGCTGCCACTGACACGAATACAGTGATCAGTGCTAATAAATAGCACTGACACTGTGCTAATGACACTGGGCAGGAAGGGGTTAACACCTGGGCTGATCAGAGGGTTAAAAATGGCAATCAAGGGATTAATATGTATCTAACTATGCTGTGGGTGCAAATGTGCTGCTTTATCACGTGGTGGGTCTTTCTTCTCTCCCTGGAATGAATATCAGTGGGGGGTTTCTGCATGCATGCTCCAAACCCGGAAAAAACACAGGACAGGGATTCTGTAGCTGCTGCCTGTCCACAGTATATTGCGGGTGGGTGGGCAGTGTCTAACTGGTTTAAGGCAATAAAAAAAAACAAAAAAACAACACAGCACACAAATTATACTAACTGGTTAAAGGCAATTAAAAAACAAACATATTATACTTGCCTGCTCTGTGCAGTATTTTTGCACAGACCAACCCCAATCCTAATTTTCTCTGGTCCCCCTCCTGTGCGTCTGGCCCCTCCCTCCTGCCCCTAGAGCAAGCTGCTTGCTGTGGGGGCACTCATACATGGTAACTAGTCCTTTGTCCTCCGCTTGTCTTTTTGGGCATATCCTCCAGAGTGAAGTTCCTCTTAACCACTTTCCTGCCGCCCTATAGCAGAACTACTGCTACAGATGGCAATGCTGCGCAAAATCACGTATATACACACAAGATTTGCATTTCCGGGTAGGGGGCACGCTGACCATTGGCCGCTAGGCATGCCAACCACCGGGTTCCGGCGGGGAATCGTCGAGTAAACCTGACATGTTACAAGTAAGGACATGCTGCTGTGTATTTTCTCTGCACAGAATAGCTACCTAGTATAACACACACAGCAAATCTTGTAAAACAGCACACAGTTAACTCTTTGATCGCCCCAGATGTTAACCCATTCCTGCCCAGTGTCATTAGTACAGTCTCCATGCGTTTTATTAGCACTGATCACTTTATTATTGTTATTGGGATGTCAGTGGCAGTTAGTTCCCACCCAGTGTCTGGGTGCCTATTGCAGTCCCACTATAAGTTGCTGATCGCCACCATTACTAGTATAAAATAAAAAAAAATTTCCAGTGCATATATACTGCCATTTGTAGATGCTATAACTTTCACTTAAACCAATTAATTTACATGTATTGAGATTTTTTTTTTTTTTTTTTAGCAAAGACGTAGCAGAATACATTTTGGCCTAAATTTATGAAGAAATTTGATTTTTTTAATTTTTTTTTTACTGGATATGTTTTATAGCAAAAAAGTAAAAAATATTGTTTTCCCCAAAATTTTCAGTCTTTTTTTTTGTTTGTAGCGCAAAAAATAAAAACCGCATAGGTGATCAAATACCACTGAAAAAAGCTTTATATGTGGGGAAAAAAGTATATTAATTTAATTTACGTACAGCGTTGCATGCCCGCGCAATTGTCAGCTAAAGTAACAGCGCCGTATGACAAAAAATGGCCTGGTCAGGAAGGGGGGTAAATCTTCTGGAAGGCAAGTGGCTAAGTGTAAAGTTTTTTTTTTTTCCCCATTGAAATTCATATGGAATTATCATTCAAAACAATGCCCTTAAAACAGAAAAAAAGCAAAATATACAAATAATTTATTCATAACTTTATGCAAATATTAATTTTAAGTCAAAGAACCTTAACAATTGACGAAGTCAAAAATGTCAGTGATGCCAATTAAACAGTCTGCCATATAGCATTTCATTTTGGGAACCGTACGCTTTAAGCCAATGCAAAAACCGCAATTAGCACTCAATTAAACATAAAATTTTAATTCTGCCAAACCCACAAAAAATATTGGTGTAGTATATCTTTGAAGTAGATGTGTAACAGATGGGTACTTTACAAAATGAAC
This sequence comes from Staurois parvus, assembly GCF_062004578.1. Classification (NCBI taxonomy): domain Eukaryota; kingdom Metazoa; phylum Chordata; class Amphibia; order Anura; family Ranidae; genus Staurois; species Staurois parvus. The sequence goes on along the minus strand of NW_028317918.1, from coordinate 6,358,608 downwards.
ACGACACCAAATATCTTCACAGAAACAACTTTCTCTTATAAAACCACAGCCCAGTCTGGAAGAAAATTCCTGCCAAAACGTAAAAAAAAAAAAAAAAAAAATCACAGTATATCTCCTACATTACAATATTATAGTGTGTGTGTGTGTGTGTGTGTGTACACACACATATACACACATATATATATATATATATATATATATATATATATATATATATATTACACACATACACACACACATTTTTTTTTTAATTCATAGCAAATATAAAGTCCACTCTACTAGGTAAAGGACCTCAGACATTAGGACAAAAGTATAGATTGTAAGCTCCAAAGAGCAGGGCCCTCTGTTTCCTCTTCTACCAAATTGTATTGTAACTGTAATGTCTACCTTAATTTTTGTAAAGCGCTGCGCAAACTATTGGTGCTATAAATCCTCTATAATAATATTAAACATATATAAAAATATACATAAGACAAACAGGTTTGGGATTTGTTGTTTTTATGGTTACTGGATATGGTTATGGATACTGACTGCAGGCAATATCACACATTTTTACATAAATCCTGCACAATTAAAGAGATATTCCTGAAAGTATTCACCTTACTTGGCCTAATGCTGGTTGTTCATTGTCACGCAAGTCTTGGGTCTGTTACGAACGCTGATTATAATGGGCCAGACCAAGATTTGTCTAGTTTGCAAAAACACTCATTAAGGGCTTGTTCACATGTCCACGTGGTACTGTGGTGTGTGAATTCATTTTATTTGAATGGCTTGCCAACACACCTCAATGTGACAAAATAAAAATGTTAACTGACCTGTAAATTCCATATCCTTGAATACAGTACAGCAAGGCTTGAAAATTTTGCTTTGAATCTAGAAACCAGTTAAAGTTAAGAGCCAGTTTTTTTTAGCATAACGTGGGTTGTCAGCGCCCAGGGCAAGGCAACTTTTGGGTGACAAGCTTCATGTGATGCCATTTGCCACGCAACACTCACGGGAAAACCGCAGGACGTTTTAGGTGCCACTGAAAATAATGGCACCTGAACCTGTGTTTTGTAATCACAATGATTCTGTCCTGATCCCAAAATAGGCAGGTGTAAATGGAGCCACCATGTTTCACACATATGTGATTCTGGATGCATTTTCAAACTTACAGATTTGGATTACAGACCAGATCCACATGCATTGTGTTTTGAAGTCAATGGGAGGCGTTTTTGCACTGAACTCAATTGGAGGCAATGGAGACCTGGCGCCTGGAATTTGTCAGGCTCTGCAATACAAGAGACAGGCTGAGTATTCATAGACCATGGGTTATAGGCTTGTACCTTCAGGTGATTGGACACTGGCAAAGCTTTTGAGAACACGCCCCTAGGCAACGCCCCTATAACTCTACCTAACTCCATGGCCTCTGTCCTGTACTGTATTCCAAGAGTTCATTGAGGTAGAGGACTGATACCTTCTTAGGAAGAAAGGATGGCCTTGGGCATAGGACTACCTTGTCATTGTGAGCAATGAAGAACGGCTCCTTATAAGAGAGCCACCAACACACATTTGACAAACGTGAAAGCAACCAAACGGCCTCTTTCCGGCGCATGTGCACTACCTTCCAGTCAGACTGGGTTGTGTCACACGCAGTTTCCTGTTGGTGTGCGTGCCCTGGTAGGGGCTATTTAGGCTAAGTGGCATGGCAGTGGCCATGGAGTAACCATTTTGGCGCCCAACTTCAGGGGGCAGTGATGGACACTTGAACATTTAAAGCCTAGGAGAAAGGTATATATGGAATGTATACTCAGCATTGATACATGGCAGCCACATATTGTATGGTCACCTTGGGCACTTGTTTGCTATCTTTCAGCATTGGTTCCTGTTGATAGAGATGCTTTTCTAAAAGACCCATCCAACCCATTGTTACATTACCCTAAAGAAGGATTGGATTAGCCCATGAATTGAATACATAAGGAGCCAGTTGCTAATATCTTTGATATCTAGTGTGTCATTCATTCAAGTAATCATTTTAGAGATACCAACTAAGAAGACTGTATACCATTTATTAAAACTGCTTACAACTATTTTACTGCCCATATCTTCAGTTTTTCAGTGGCCTTAGTGCACCGTATTTATACGGTCTGTCCACAAAGTACAGGCATCAAAATACAACAAAGACAAAAAATAAATCCTTGCCACATTGGGTGGCTAATTCCCAACACTGGATGCCAACTAACTGCCCTGGTGCCTAACCTACTACTGCCCAGGTACTGAACTGGCACACAAAACTAATTTATAGTTCTTAATCACACAGACCTAAAAAGTGTTACTAAACCAATGACCCTGCACTCACTATATCTGGTCTCCTACAGTACACATAACATGGAAATGCAATTATTTTAGTAAATACAAAACTGCTAAAAAATTTTCACCTCAGCAGTATATAGCAGTCTTGTGACTTCTATCAGTGTCCGGCTGAGCATTGGTTAAAGTTGGAGGAGTTTTCATTCTGCTCTGACTGTCCTATGAGGCTGCATAACCCCTGACCCTCAGTGCTGATTGGCCCTGTACTGATCACATGCACTCTCCCAAAGAAAAACATTTTTTTAAAAATCCTCGAGCAATACACACCAAACTGTGTAAGCATGTGCAGAGTGATTCCTAGAGCTCTGTGTGCTATCAGTAGATAGATTGGGGACAGTAGAAGAAGGGAGGATCAGAGAAGTCAGGATCAAACAACCTTTTTACACAATGCAGATAATTAACCCCTTAGGTTCCACGGTAAGTATAGTAAGCATGCTTTACTGCATATACAGACTGATTTTACTGTTGTGGGTTTAGTAACACTTTAATCTCCCACACAGGTAAATTGATCCTCCCCAGTATGTCTTGCACAGAGATCTGGTTCCTGAGTGGAGCATCCTCCCTAAGCAGACTGGGAGTTTTATGGAGCTCAGAGTACTCAGACCTGATTCAGCTGCGCACATTAACAACCTTCCCAGAAGAGTTGAAGCTGTTATAGCTGCAAAGGGTGGGCCAACTCAATATTGAACCCTACGGACTAAGACTGGGATGCCATTAAAGTTCATGTGCGTGTAAAAGAAGGCGTACCAATATTTTTGTCAATATAGTGTGTATTGGCTATACTTCTCCTACAGATCACAGGACTGCAGTTCATTTTGCACTCAAATATCACTCATGTGACCTGTTTTCAACAGACAATGGGCTAAAGCCCCCTCTCGACTGATGTCACTCAGCCGGTCCAGGCTCGGGAAAGATCCCGACTTTACAGTTGGGATACACCCAGATGCCTAGACCAGCAGCTGGCTCAGCCTCTCAGCATGCCGCTGAGGGCCTGAACCAGCCCTTCCCCTCACCTCCACAGCGCAGTGCTCTAGTGAGTGCTGGAGGGGCAGAGCAGAGATGTGGCGACTGATAATCACTACTCTTTGCTCAGAGCAGAATGGCAGAACTGATCAGTCAGCGATATCTGATCGCTCAGTTCCCAGGGTAGAAAAGACGGGGGACAACTGCAGCTGGGTTTGGTGCTGCAGCCATCTAGGGGAGTAGGATTATTTTTTTTTAATGTTCCCATACTTCTCTTTTAATGAACCTGGAGGTCTTCGATGCATTTTCTATACATCAGGTCACGGGACGGAAACCAGAAAGAGTCATCTCATTAGAGGGACTTGAATTCCATGCAATCCCTTTCTGGAGAGACACGATTATGCCATTTGGAGCAATCAGATTTCTCAATGAAAGCAAATGGAAGAACCTAGTATACCAATGGCAGAGGAGGTCTGACTGGATGGACCTTGTTGGGAGCCCTGTCTAAGGAGAGTGGTAATATTTGATGTGCTTGCTGCCTAGATATCTTTCCAGTTTATGATTGCTTGGAAATTGTCTGTATTGGTCTTCCATAGTGCTGAAGTTGTATTCTTGTTTGTATCGGGTTTTATAGCTGCCTATCCTTGCCTGCGATTTATATGCCATTTGGTATTGATTCTGTAATGTTTGTGGAATGTTTTCTTTGTATTCCTTTTAATATTTGTGATTTTTATGCCTCTAGATTGTTGTATGCGGAATTTCCTTATCAGTAACTAAGCTGTGCAGTTTGAATTCTTTATACAACATATTGTTTTTCACCTACAGTTTGTGATGTGCTTTTCCACTGCTTACCAACCCCTATCGAATGGTGAGAAGTGGGTGTTGCTTAATAATATTGATATCATTTATTAATGTCTGTATTTGTTTGATCCCTCCCTATTTTCTTACAGCTCTATTACGTGTTCTGGACATCGACAAAATAGAGCAAGGCAGAAGGTAATTGTTCAGTTAAGAGACCACCCTACAATATAAAATTGTTGGTTGTTCTTTGTCCAAGTACAATTAGCTGCCATTCGGTAGATGGATTTCTCTGGTTGCAAATCTTGGCCTGCGACTGTAAAGGAGAACCTTTAAGGGTCTATGCACACTGGCTTAAAAAAAAAACAAAAAACTGTTTAGCGTTTTGCCTGTAGAAGCAACTAATGATGATACCTTATGTGTCCATGCACATTATGTCTTTTAGAGGCAGAAATAAAATCCCTCTGTATTGCATTTTTGAGAGTTTTTCTGGCACAAAAAAAAAAAAAGTAAAAAAAAAACACTCCTGCACGCTAGTATTAAAAAAAAAAAAATGCTAAAAATTTGCATTTTTTTCTGCCAAGAACACTGCCGGTCTTTTTTTTAAGCAAGTGTGCATGGGCCCTTCGAGCGTCTCAAATTTCCTACCTGCAGAATCTTTGAATGAAGGGACTTCTTCCATTGGTAAAGTAAGATGTTTAGAACTCAGACAGCAGGATCAACTGGGACAAACCACTTATTGGAGAATTCTTTTTCCACTAAATAGAGCTTGAGAACGATTTCTGAAAGAGTGAAAATCTTTTCATTACTGATCCAGTCATTATATATTGCCTATTCCATTTCTTCATGAACGTGGAATGTCTTCTTAGATTTAGCAGGTCTTTGTATCCAAAAGGGCCTGCAATGTAGAGGAGAATTCAACAACAAAGCAACAATGTGGAGACTTTTGCACAATGCAGCAGTGGAAATATTCCCATTTGCAGGCATATTGTGCAAAGCTGAAACTTCATGTTTATAAGTGCCTGGGGTCCTCCTCATTCCCTTCCATGCCCACTGTTTCTAGGCTTAACACATAATGATCTGACAACGGAGAAGAGGCCTAGCATTTTGGACCCCTGGACAGAGATGGCTGTATTAAAGCTACAAATTGTCTAATTGCAACAGAGATCAGTGTTAAAATTGGGTCCTTTGGGATTTTACAGACATTTAAAAAAGTGGAATAGACAGATGAAATATAGGAGAGCTGTTTTACCTCCCTAAGATTTATATTTCAGTCCTGAGATTTACAGAGCACTGCCACAAAGCACAGTCCTGTCCTAAGCTGATCCTTCTCTGCTGCAGCTTCACTTTTATTTACAGGTCTCTTCTCCATTCCAACCCTGTGTCTGGACAGTAAAAGGATTAGCAGCACACCGATCAGCTCATTTCTGTCATTCTGCTTTCTTCTCCTGTCAACATGTTTCTTGCACTGCAGTACACCCGCTTCTCCCTCCTTTTGAGTTCTGCTGTATGTATAGTCAATTGCAAGAGGTCAATGCCAATGAAATTCTGGGACTTACATCGGAAAACACACACACTTCTTTATATCTGCCTGGCTCAGGGCTGCGCACACATGGGCGCCATCTTAGTACCAGACTTGCTACACAAGGCACCTGAAGGACAAAGGAGCCAAAATTGCCTGCGGAAACTGCCAGAGTAAAAGTGACCTTTCTATGCAATATCTTTGCACAGAGCAGGCAAGGATAAACTCTTTCATTTAAAAAAAAGCCTTTAATATCACTGAACACTCCACTGCATAAAGCTTTTTTGATGTTAATCCATTTACATCAAACACTTTAAAAATATACGTTCAACACATTGTTTCCATGACAATCATGAGCTATTAGTAACTTTGATGTATTTCTAACAGAGTAACAGCATATATAAAATGTCAAGGCTCATGAAAACCATTTTTAACAATAGAACAAATTTTCAAAATACATTACCTATATTTAAACTGTTAAGCAATTTTCCATATAATATGGACTTAAAGTGAAACTAAACAATATCCTTCTCTAAAAACAATACACACACATGCACTACTTAATGGCCCTGTTATCTATTGTTCTTTACTGTGTATTTCCTTGTAACATCATCTGAGAGCTCCTGAAGCTCCCCCCCACAATTTCCATTTGTTAGGAACAAGCAACGCACACTATCTGCGGTCATGTGCACAGCTCTATGCACTTTACAAATCCCATAATGTGCAGTCCATTTTGGGAGCAAGCAAGAGAGGGTGCCTATATTTCTACATATAGTAGGACCATGTCATTAAGAACTAGCTTGAGTGTAAAGAAATAAGGAGTTCTAGAAGTGATGGTTTGGCCCCCAGAAAGCCCTGAACTCAACATCGAGTCTGCCTGGAATTACATGAAGAGAGAGAAGGATCTGAGGCAGCCTACATCCACAGAACATCTGTGGTTACTTCTCCCAGATGTTGAACAACCTACCTGCCAGATTTCTTTAACCGCCTCCCGCCCGCCATATAAGGAAATGACGGACGGGCGGTGGTTCTCTCATTCGAGGAGGACGTCACGTAACATCCTCCCACTATAACCACGCGTGCAGTTAGACACAGCGGATCACCGATCAGCGAAAAAAGCCAGCCTTGGGGTATTCAGCCATTTTCCGGAGCACCCTCTATGCTGATGTGTTTCTCATTTAACCTCCCTGGTGGTATAATTATTTCAGCTTTTTGGTGCTGAAAGCGGTACCATTTTTTTGCATGGAAATATGTAGTTTTTTTATTGTAGGCTGTAATTTTTAGGAATAACTCACTGAAATCTGTCCGAACAAGAGTCTAGTAAACATCCCGGGTATGATAAAATTTGAAACACGAAACCATAAATAATAATTTAATATATAATCATAAAAAATAATAATATAATAATACATTTAATTCAATAATATAATCAAACCAAAAACACTGAAAGTTGAAATATAGCGCCAAGTTCGCACATCGCTGAGCAAAGTCGCAAAATTGTTTTCAGTGTCTGATGATGAATTTCCCCACGAATCATTATCACTCAATTCTGCAAGTGGTTCTGATTTACTATCGCTGTTCTCTAGCTGATCTAAACCTGCTTTTGACCTAAAGGGCCACTTTTTGGATGCCAGGACTTTTCTAAGTTTCCAGGCAGAAAGAACAATAAAAATGCAGACAGGGCACAGGACAAAGCACTCGGGACAAAATGTATGTGAAATGGTTTCATACAGTAATGTTTTACTATGTAAAATTCGTTTAGAAAAAAATGACATTTTTTAAAATTTTAAAATTTCCTGCCGGTTCTGGCGCCCATACGTCCCGACGTCACAGGGACCGGAACACAGAAGCCGGATGCCGGCATCGGCCAGAGGAGATGGCTGGGGACGCTGCAGGGGACACATCGCGCGAGCGAAGGACAAGGTAAGCTCTGCAGGGCATCCCTATGCAGCGCCGCATGGTAAGCCATGAGTGTAGCTTGGGGTTCCCGCTTTTGGTACTGAAATTTTACCCCGAGCTACACTCGGGAATACCGCTAGGGAGGTTAATGATATTAGCAGTTTGTTTTAAAAGATCAAAAGTTTAAGTGGGAGAGACCCATTTTTGAGCTAGAACTCCATTTTTTGGGATATAAGCTTTCACGCAATATACAATGGCCTAGTGAAATGAGTCTAAAATGTGAAGTTCTCTTCATCTATTAAGAATAGGATACAGATTTTGAGGACAAGAAATATGTTCATTTGGAACTCTGTATTAACTAGGGATGCTCCCGATACCCAAACTGATACTTTGCGGTGCAATTTGCGTTAATATAAAATGTATGGACACAAATGTACGGACACAAATTGCACCACAAAGAATAGCATGCAATTTGAAAAGGAATGAGATTCCTGCCCAAATTGTATGCAGTTTCCCCACTGCTCCTGTGTAAACCCCGGCTTGTCATAGCCTGGAGTTCACACAGGAGTGGTGTGGGAAAACTCCCTGCACCAATCCAATGCTGAGCGAGTGAGCGGAGAGTAGGAGAGAAGGGTGTGTAGGGATGTATACACTGATGTTGGCTATCAGGCATAGGATGGAGGCAGATGCTCTGGATTCTCAGCTGTAGGAGATGTAATGATATTGACCAAATAAAAGTCGTTTAGCCTGTACTGTCATCCCTGAAAGAAGAGGAGAGAAAGCCATGGGGCTTTCAAATCCCTGCAGCTCTCTCTCCTCTCCTACAGCTGAGAATCCAGAGCATCTGCCTCCATCCTCCAATTGCTGACACCAAAGTATACATCCTCACACGTCCTTTTCTCACACTCTCTGCTCAGTATGGGATCAGTCCAGAGAGGTTTCCAGCAGCGCTTCTGTATGAACCCAGGCTATGACAAGCCTGGGTTCACACAGGAGCATTGGGGAAACCGCATGTGAATTGGCCAGGAATCGCAATCCTGTTGAAATTGCATGCTATTCTTTGCGGTGCAATTTGCATCTATACATTTTGTGTGGACATAAATCGCACCGCAAAGTATAGGTACTGGGTATTAGCGACTACTTGACTGAAAGAATCGGTACTCGTACTCGCTGATCAAAAAATGGTATTGGTGCAACCCTTTACACACTTCCAGATATGCATCAGTGTGCCAGTATCTGCATCGCACCTGGGACAAAATGGGGGTCTCTCTACATCACCATCGATGTATTTATTGTGGAGTGTGATAGGACCTGTGTAGAATAATATAGGGTAGAGGCTAGAGATACCCCAGGTACGACCAACAGAGTATTTACTTTATGCTGATTCCATGTGCACACTCCGAAACTTATAGACATTCCGAGTACATAGGACATAGTCCATAGCGGTCTACATTCTTGATAGATTTTTTTTCTCTAGTTTTGAATAGAGTGGGGAAGAGTAAAACCCTGTCAGATTTTTATTTCTATCCGTGTCCCTACTTAAGAAATTTTCCCTCTCTGTGTCTCGTAGGCACCCCTGTGACACCTTGGCAAGAAATTAGGGGAATGGGGGTCAGAACTGGGGAACGGAAGGCAAACACAGCTATAAAAACCTGACTGAAGTTACAAGTTTAGCCTACCCCGCCAAAAAACCCCCCCAAAAAACTGTATTTGGTGTTGTCCCTGCCCCCATTAAAGGGATGATCTTCTCAATTCCTTTCCTTCAGACAGAATGTCACTGGAATAGTAAGTGAGGAGAAAGTATCCCAATGGAGACACAGGCTGCAATAAAACATGATGGAAGTTCTAATCTCCATGATTTACACCTGTGCAAGTACTGTGTATACCTGCGTACAGCCGTTCGTTCCAATGGGTGGCTATACGTTGCAGCTGTCTATACCAGACACAGAAAATTAGGTAACGAACATTCACCGATCACCTTCTGCTCTCTTGGCTACCACCTTTTACCACAGTCTCCGGGGTCTCCCGTTCCGCCATGTGCGCCAGTGGAAAGGCACAGCACCTTTGAAACCCTGTAAAGGTGATGGTTCTAGTGTACAAAAAAGAAGGGTTTGTGAAAAAGAATTCACAGGAAAGCGGCTACATTATGAACAGAATGTGATACTCAGAAAAATTTCCAAAAATGATGCTTTATTACATATAAATATTTGACATATGGGCAATCGCCCTGGTTTACCATCACCTCAGTATGAGACAATACACACAGACCTAAAACCATATAAAATAACACCAAAACCAGTCTGAATAGATGTGCTGCAAAGACAATGACCACAAAAAGTCTAAAGTCTTTGCAGCACTGGCATATAGGTTAGCACTTCCCGAAGGAGGTGTACACAAAAATTATACCATAGGTATGCAGTGTCACATGTAATGAATATAAAGACATGTGTCATAACCATATAGGTTCTATCCCATAGAGGGGAATTCCCAAAAATTATACCAAAGGTATGAAATATCACATGTAAGCAATGCAGCGAGCACAGTGTGCGTCAAAAGAGAGGTAAAGCCATAAGCCTATGTTTAGGCAGCAAAAGGTCAGAGGTACTAGTATGGGAGCACCGTGGGCTCCGGCCTATGCATGTTTGCATTTAGGTTTTTGGGAGGAGCAGGTCGTTTTCAGATCAACAAGGTTCCGTGTTAATGTCCAGATGTGGTTAAGATATATAGACGATGTGTTCCTCGTATGGAGAGGAACATCAGAGGAATTAAAACTTTTTATGGAGGAGTTAAATCAAAATCCCTTTAACATTAGACTCACGTATGTGTTTGATGAAAGGTATATTTCCTTCCTGGACTTGGAAATTAGACTTGAGAACGGAAGACTCCTCACAAAAACATATAGGAAACCTACTGCTGCCAATACTTTACTAGAGGCCAGAAGCTATCATCCACGTTCACTGATTTCAGGAATTCCAGTGGGACAGTTTCTGAGATGTCGGAGAAATTGTTCGAATATTCATGACTTTAGGATGGAAGCACAGGATCTTTATAGAAGATTTAGGGAACGGGGATACTCTCACTCTCAAATCAGAAAAGCTCGGAGACGGGCATATCAAACTGACCGTAAGGATTTATTATCTCCTAAAAAGGAGGAGAAGGTCAAATTAAGTGAGCAACCTGTTAGAATGATAACTCAGTTTGGAGCCCAATGGCAAGCGGTAAAACAAATATTAGAAAAACATTGGAAGATTTTAACTCAATGTCCCAAATTGAATATAATTGTAGGTGAGCGCCCCCAAATGGTAGCAAGAAGAGCACCAAATCTTGGTGACCTCCCTATTCATTCTGACTATCAACCGTTAAAACAGACAACATGGTTAAAATCACGTACTAAAGGGATGTTTAAATGTGGAAAATGTCAAATCTGTAAATATGTGGATCGTACAGACTCTTTTTTTGACTCAAGGAATAGCACTCATTATAAAATTCAAAGCCTTATAAATTGTTCTACAGTGAGAGTATTATACATTTTGACTTGTCCCTGCAAGAAGATGTATATTGGTAAGACCAAAAGACAACTTAAAGTACGAATAGGTGAACATTTCAGAGATATTAGATCTAATGACCCTGAAAGTAATCTTGCCCAGCACTATGCTAAATATCATGGAGGTAAATTGGATGGTACAAAAGTGAAAGGTTTCTATGCATTGCATTTTCCTCAAAGGAGAGGTGATTTTGATAGAGAACTGTTAAAAAAGGAGAAATATTGGATATATAAACTTGATACATTGTACCCTAAGGGGTTAAATATGGAATGTGATCTCCAAGTATTTTTGGATAAATAGATCTGTATGGATATATTTTCTTATATTGCCACATGTTGGTCAATCTGTGGTAACTCCTCACTTCTGTTAATGGCTGGACAAAGTGTTAATTGAATTATTGAGGATAATATGTTAAGTAAACAATTAAGGTAAACCTTCTCTGGGGAGATATTTAATGACCTGATGGTATACATTGGAATATAGGTCTAGAAATGTAGAAGGGATTAATTTTTGAATCATTTTCCCCTCCTTTGAGAATAAATGTACACTAATAAGTGGTTAATTTGAAGTTTAGGAACCCTGGGTTAAATAACCCATAGAGGGATTTGTTAATTAACATCGCCATCTTGTGGTGGTTTTGTGGTAATTTTGACTGTGTTCCTGTGCATCTTTGACCTAATTAATAGATTTGAAGACTTTTTCATTAATACTGCCATCTTCTGGTGAAAGTGTGGTAATTTTCAATTGAATATAATTTTTGTTTTCTACTTTTGGGTGCATTGCTGTAATTGTCAAGTCTTTCCTCTCTCTGATATTTCCAGTCACCTGTCTTTTTAATTTTAATTTAACTATGACCAGCAGTTGTGCTAAGTATTTAGCCTTTTTCTTCCATTGGAGATAACTGCAATGTAATTTTTGCATAAGTGGGTGGGTTTTAATCCACTATAAATAGAGGGTTGAAATGCAGGAATCCCATTGGTCCTGACGAAGCTGAGTGAGATACGCCCATCGGCGAAACGCGTTGACGTCATACGTCAGATACGTCACTTCCGGTCATGCGCACTAGGTGGAATGCACGCTGACCTACAAGGAGGTAGCCATCTTCACATGCTATGAGGCATGCTTAGGCGGCACAGGCGCCATGGAGAGGTCGGAACCCGCGGTATGTCGGCTGATGTAAGCGGTGGTTCCCTGGTTCCATACAGCAGTACGTTTTGAAGGGCAGTACTCATGAAGGATATCCTTTTTCTTTCCTACTACTTATTGCACAGGTGGTGAGTGGACTGTTACAGGACATTATATTAGAGGTCCCTTGTGACCTATATGGCATTAACGACCATTATAGAGTGAAAGCTCTTACAGTGACTTCCCTCATATTGTTTGTCTCACTACAGGATGGGGACATCATGGTGTTTTCTATAGGAAACAAGGCATGCCACATATATTTCAACGGGCGGAGGAGCCGCTGGGCTTTATCTTGTTTTCAACAAAAAGTGATGTGTAGTCCACATGCTGTGGTGAAGAAATCACTTAAAGCAGTGTTCTGCTACTTGCATCTGTTTCTCCATCCAGGCGACAATTGGGGCGTTATTTACATCTAAGAGTCCTAAGAATCAGTCACTTATATTACAGATGAATGGGCCCCAACCACATGTGCCGGCATGGGACTGTACTGTATTTCATATGTGATATCCTTTTGCTGCCTAAACATAGGCTTATGGCTTTACCTCTCTTTTGACGCACACTGTGCTCGCTGCATTGCTTACATGTGATATTTCATACCTTTGGTATAATTTTTGGGAATTCCCCTCTATGGGATAGAACCTATATGGTTATGACACGTCTTTATATTCATTACATGTGACACTGTATACCTATGGTATAATTTTTGTGTACACCTCCTTCGGGAAGTGCTAACCTATATGCCAGTGCTGCAAAGACTTTAGACTTTTTGTGGTCATTGTCTTTGCAGCACATCTATTCAGACCGGTTTTGGTGTTATTTTATATGGTTTTAGTTCTGTGTGTATTGTCTCATACTGAGGTGATGGTAAACCAGGGCGATTGCCCATATGTCAAATATTTATATGTATTAAAGCATAATTTTTGGAAATTTTTCTGAGTATCACATTCTGTTCATAATGTAGCCGCTTTCCTGTGAATTCTTTTTCACAAACCCTTCTTTTTTGTATGCCTTTTTGGGCTACTAAATGGAAGCCATATATTGGGTGATACAGTAATTTATTTTGTAACCTCTAATAAACTATCTTTAGTTGATGGTTCTAGTGTAGCCTGGATAACTTGCCTTAAAGCATTTCACCAGCTGTAAAGATCAATACCACATGCCAACAAGGAACATGCTGATAAGAGAGTTACACAGAGATCAGCTTGTAAGTCTTTTGCTTCTCCTTTCAATGTTTAATAACTGAATTCGGGAGGGACACAACTTGTATTACCAAACTGCAAATGCTTTTCTGGCAAAGCCGCATAAATCCAAGAAAAGGCTGACCAGAAAAAAAATGGCAGTTAAAACATTTTCCTCTGTATATTTAGTTGTTTCACGGGCGTTTACCTTTAATAATTTACTTCCACTCCAGCAATGAACTGGTTTAAAGTATCCTGGTTAGGTTACATTTGCTATATAATGTTCACTGTAATCCAATACACAAAGAGATGCCGCTGTCAAACATATTATTGTTACCATATGCTGGCAAATCAACACCATGGATGCTCTAACAACCAGCAGGTGCAAAATCTTTACTGACATCAGTCTGTGAACTATCCCTCAGACAGTTGGGAGCAATTTTACACCATACAAGCACTGCTTCAACAGCTGATTTATGTCTGACGACAACCCTGTCAGTTTTTTAGTTAGACTGATAACTGGTTTACAGGTAGTGATACTGCAGAGAATGCTAGGGTATAAGATAACTAAATAGCATTCACTGTGCTAGTGAACTGGTGTGCTAGGAGCATAGGTGCACTTCAAGGGTCAACCCCAATTCACTACAGATAAGAACAGAAAGGAACTTGCACTGTTTGGTGAGGTATGTGGAATGATCAGTTGAATGGGCACATGCCCCAGGAGCAGTGTTGATAGGTGAAAGGGGGGAGCAGCTGGGAGCTTCAGCAACTCCATTCTCCAGTGCCTCACTGACAGGAGTGACTACAGTGTCATGCTTGTCAGTAAGGAGCAGGTGCCTCGATAGCTGCTGGAAGGAGTATCTGGCTTTCGCCTTCCTCCAATAACAACCTGTTTTGAACAGAAAAGAAAGCTTGCCTGCTAAGAACACACCATACAATCTCAGCAGAGCACCACTGGGGAGTGAGGGCAGTCTGCACAAGAGCCCCATAGTCTTCTCCCTTCCCTAGGACCCGTTTACTAGGAAGGGCAGGGTAAAGCCACAGTTTTACCAATTCTCACCAGAGACCCCCCCATCCACCCCTGACCACCCTCCTGAACAAGGAGATGCAGTCGCTCAGGGCTGTATACACACTGCGTTGTGGCCATAGCAAAAATTTAAACAGCATGTCTCATTGGGGGGAGTTACCACAAGTGAACCTGTCCCACTGAACTGAATGGGAACAACCACATGCAATGTATGCAGTTATAGAATGGTGGCAACATAATGCCTCCTGAATGCCTGAGAAATGCCTCCTGAAAAGTATTCCATCACAGATTGCTTTTCAAATGGGCAGTAATGATACCTGCACACCTGAACAAGCCTGAAGTGCCCTTTCAGTCCATCTTCCTCCCTCTGAACCCCCCTTTTTAGTTCCATGCACCCCTCTGTGCCCACTTCCCAGATCTTCCCCCACCTTCATCCCACTGTCATAGGTGCCAATCAGTTCTCCTCAGACTTAATCCGGAAATACATGGGACCGGACGAAATTCAATCCATGTATGGGCTAGACAAGTAGATTTATCGATTCCACTTCCTGTTTTGGTTATGGGACTGGAAGTGAAGGTAAGTCTCCCCAATGGGGCAAAAAAACAAAACAAAAACTGGCAAAATGTCAAAAGTTTGAACATATTTTTTATCAGTCAATGAATCTAAAGTATCAAAGCCAGCAGGTTAGCCTAATGGCCAAAGAGACTAGCATTTTCAGAAAGTCCACAATGATAATTGATATGTTTCTTGCAAAGTTTATTTTAACCACTTCCCGTCGGAGGTGCGCATAGATGCAGCCTCTCAGCGGTGGGCTTCAACGGCGATAGGTTGCATATATGCGGTCCTATGTAAACAGGTTACTGTCCTGTAAGCGTCAGCCCTGTGCGCTCCCGAAACAGTTACCAGCGGGGGAACCAAAAAGCTCCCAATGCATACTTGTGACTGGGAGCTTTCTGATTATGTAACTGCCAATCACAGGAGTCACATTATTGGAATGGCTGCCTCCCAGCATTTAGAACCTCTTAAAGGGCTTGGAGGTGGCAACAATGGTATACAAAATAGAAAAATAATTCTGAAAAATATCGTTTTTGAAAATTAAAAGAAAAAAACAAAACAAAGAAGGAATGGGTTAGGAAGGTAAACCTTTAGACCAGAGATGTCCAATCTGCTGTCCAAGATGGCTATGAATGGGGCAAAACAACAAACATTGTTAATTGCTAATTTTTGTCAAGGGGCTCGGGAAAAAGCTATACTTACCCTGTCCTCCGGAAAACCAAGCTCCCCCATGTCCAGTGGTGGACTGTTCCTGCTGTCCTCATGTCTGGAGCTGGTCTATGGGCGTGATGAAGTTAGGAACAGCCCATTCACAAGCCTGTTAGCGTGGGGGGTGGGGCAGTGGGGACCAGTCTTGCTCTTGGAGGATCGGTGGATTAGGTTAGTATATATAAGCTTTGGGAACCCCTAGACAAAAAATGAGCACAGCCCCATTGCATGGGGAAATAAAATATTTGCCGGGAAATCTTTAAATACGAGGGGCGTTCAAGTCAAACCAGGACTTTTGAGTTTATATATTAAAAAAACATTTCAAGGAGTGCAAAGTACATTTATTTTTCGATATACTCCCCTGACACACTTATACACTTATCCCACCGTCTAATGCCTGGAAAGCTTTGGCATACAAAGATTGGTCAATACTCCTTAACAATCCTAGGACAGCCTGCTTCAATTCGTTATCGTGTTCACCATTTCCACAGAAAGATTTGTCTCTTGTGCAATTTCACGGCAGGTTATGAGTCGATTATCCAGGATCAGGCGTTCCACGCACTGAATGTTCACAGGAATGACTGCAGTGAGCTGGGAACCACAACGGCCGGAATCATTACTGAGGACATATGGCCATCTTTGAAACATTTTCAAATGTCTTACTGCAGCTGAGCATCTCATCACCGTACTGTGCTTAAAGTCTTCTGTAGATATCCGTGGGTTTTACACCTTCGTTCACAAAATACTTCATCACCACATGCTGTTCCATGCACACACTAACTGTTGTCTGCCATCTTGATTAACGGTCTCTGGACTGGCCCGCGACATGTGCGCCATCCATCAGTAGTAGGACACTCTTGACACTACTACTGCGTGTAATACCACTACGCTACATCCCTTTTTATACCTGTAAAATGAAAAGTCCCGGTTTGACCTGAATGCCCCTCATATGTTGACTTTTGTGTAATTTTTTTGTAAAAATACATTTACACTTAGCGAACATATGCGGCCAAAGAAAAATTTGACAGTTTCTCTTTACTGGACTTTTATAAGTTTTATCTACCCAAAGAAAAATCTCTTTGTGAGCAACTATTTACAAGGATCGAGCACACGAAGTGCAAAATTAGAAACAAAATATCTGATGAGCACCTTGAGAATTTGAGAATTGCTTCTATATCCATCAAACCAGATTATTGATTTGTTAGTTTATCAAAAACAAGGCCAAATATCGCACTATTTTTATGGTGCCCTCTTTTACTTTTATAACAAAGTATTACAAAAGAATATTAAGAAAAAAGTTTTATTACTCAGATTGGTACATTATCTAGATCAGGGGATCTCCAAACTTTTCAAACAAAGGACCAGTATATGGTCCTTCAGACTTTAGGAGGGCCAGATTAGGGCCAGTGAGGACAAAAAAAAATGTCCTGGCCCCAGCGTCAGTGAGAATAAACATGGCTGCAGGGCTGATGGTCAGTAGGAGTACTGCCCCATCATTGGTATTTGTGGGAAGAATAGGAATAGTACACCATCATTGGTTCTAGTGAGAAAAATAGTACACCATCATTGGTTTCAATGGAAGAAGAGTTGCCCCATTGCCCCTCTCAATGGGAGGAATAGTGCCCCGAGGCCTGGATAAAGGATATCAAAGGGCCATATCTGGCCCTCAGGCCACAGTTTGGAGACCCCTGATCTAAATCATTGATTGTTAACTTGTGATCTGCCCGACTTTTTGTGTTCAACAGCTATCCTTATTGTTAGTTTATGTATGCATTGCTTATGTGTGGCCCAAGACAATTCCTCTTTTTTTAATGTGGCCCAGGAAAGTCAGGAATCTCTCCACTGATCCCCGCAAAGCAAGTGGATGACAGGTCCGTGTCCGCTCCGCTGCTGCAGAGCAGACACAGAACGCTGTCCTCTATGGGCGGTCGGATGAAAACGGACCGCCTGTCTGTTTCCATCCAACTTCCATCCCATCTGATGGACGGAAGGGGAATGGATCCCCCTCCGTCTCTTTTTGGCAGATTGGATAGGATGCTGGCAAGTGTAAACGGACACATATCCATTTACACCCGCTGCTCCATAGAGGAGAATAGAGGTTCCAATCGGGTCCACCTGACAAAATGAACAGGCTGACCCGATCGGAACATCCGTGTGAAAGGGGCCTTTGGCTGTGACTTGAAGCTATACTGAGTGGTATCAATGTTTAGGGCCCTGTACATTCAGGAACGAGGTTCAGGAACAATGAAAACAATTAATCATTTTTTTCTGATCAGCTAGCCAGCCACTAATCAAAATTTGGCTGCTCTCTGCTGAACTGAACAAATTTTGATCCATCTACGGGCAGCTTAAAGCGGAACTAAACCCATCAATTTTAGTTTAAAAAAAAAGTTACATCCCCAGCACGTCAGGAATGTAACTGTCAGATTTGCTTGTGTCGTCAACAAATGGCCACTTAGTTTGGACCACCTTGAACCCATAATATTTAAATCCAGAAAAACAGAAAAGGATTTAGAGATAGTCAGATGGAAATTACATTTACATCCAACTACACACTGACTAAGGCTAGCCATGCAGTGATCTATACTCACTGGCAGTAATTGCATTAAAAAAAAAAAAAAAAAAAAAAAAATCTACAGGCTGGTTCTACTGAAGTCAACTGATAAATCAACCTCAGTACATCCAGCCTTCCCATAGATGGATTGAATATGGCCAATTCCTGGTGAACCGGCCGAATTTCAGGCCCATCTACGTCCAGTTAAAAGTGGAACTAAACCCTCCTCTCCTTTTCAGCCAAGGAAGTTGCCATATTAACCTCTGATCTGCAACTGCCATTTTGCTACACATGTGATCATGTTAGAACACCAGCCATTTGATGGTTTGACAGTTTGGTTGAGAGCACAAGACAATGTGACAGTTACATTCCCGAAATGCCGTATTATTTCACACCACAATGCAAAACAGCCACTGCTCCGCATTGCCCGCTGTGCTAGGGGGCAGTGTAATGTTCAATTCAGTGCATCACATGGCTCCCTTTTTTTTTTTTTTTAACCACTTGCCTACTGGGCACTTTTACCCCCTTTCTGTTCAGGCCAATTTTCAGCTTTCAGTGCTGTCGCACTTCGAATGACAATTACGCAGTCATACAAAACTGTACCCAAATGAAATGTTTATCATTTTTTGGTACAGATAGAGGTTTTTTTTGGTGGTATTTAGCAAAAAATAAAAAACCCAGTGGTGATTAAACAAACTAAAAAAAGACTGAAAATTTTGAAAAAAAAGTTTTTTCTTAAGTTTCAGTAAATTTAGTAAATAAGGAATTTTCTCCTTCATTGACGTATGCCATTGAGGCTGCAGTGATGGACACTGATAGGCTGCACTGATGGGCATTGACAGGCAGCACTGGTGGGCACTGAAAGGCAGCACTCATATATAGCACTGATAGGCTACACTGACTGGCACTGATAGGCGGCACTGAAAGGCAGCTCTGATGTGCACTGATAGGCGGCAATTATGGGCACTGACAGGTGGCAATTATGGGGCTGCACTGATGATCAGTGTAAACGTCCCCTCTGAGGAATGCCGCTTACCTGCTCTCTTCTCACACGCTGTCAGCCTGAGGAAGACAGCCGACAATTGGCATTTCCTATTTACATGTGATCAGCTGTGATTGGACACAGCTGATCACATGAAAGAGCTTACGTCATTGGCTCTTTACCACGATCAGTGATCCGCTGTGTCCCAAAGACAGGGTGCACCACTGATCGCCGTGTGCACATGCGCAGCTAGAGCCATATGACATATGGCAGGCAGGAGGCGGTGAAGCAACCTTTATTAGTGGTGTACCGAAAATTCAGGATGCACTTGGCCGAAGTCCAAAACGGACAAGTTTTTTTTTTTTAATTTTTCATATATAATTGAATTATATTTGACTTTTAAAATAATATCATTAATCTATTTTCAGCACCCTTTTGGCCAATAGGCTGCTTTTACACTGAGCAGTTTCCGAAGGGATCAAGTGCAAGAAAAGTTCTAGAAAAATGCATCCCTTTAAATTCAATATACAGTATCTCCCAGAAGTGAGTACACCCCTCACATTTTTGTAAAATTTTATTCTATCTTTTCATGTGACAACACTGAAGAAATGACACTTTGCTACAATGTGACGTAATGAGTGTACAGCTTGTATAACAGTGTAAATTTGCTGTCCCCTCAAAGTAACTCAACACACAGCCATTAATGTCTGACACCCTCACAGGACTGGACCACCGCGCTGTAGCCGTCATTCTAGAGATGCTGCAGAAAACACATGTAGTGTGTTTTTGACTCGTTCTTCATGTGTTTTTGATGCATTGTGTTTTTAATCTGACCAGCAACAAGTCGGCCAAAACTAAAAAAAAAAAATAAAAAAAAGCAAACTGCTTTAAAAAAAAGCGTCAAAAACGCACTACAAAACAGACAAAACACAAACTGTATAGGTGGGAAGCAAGCCTGAAATGCATTGAAAATGCAGCAAAATCGCATCAAAAATGCACACGTGTTTTTGAGTCACATGACCTATGAAAGAAGCATCCTAAATGCAGTAAAATCAGGTTTTTTTTCTGTGGCCATTTTTCGGCACCTTTTTTCCTAATTGGCAAAATTGCCCAATTTATTAGTGCATTCAAAAAACTTTATGCGACATGTACACAACATACACTTCCTTCATTGCAATGTTGAGTAGCACGATGTGTTGACAGTTAGGCCAGATGTGCTGCACTACAATGAAGCATTCTAGTGCAGCACTAGGCTACATTGCAGTGCGAATGGGACGCACAGGAAACAATTGTTTGCGGTGTGCCCCTGTCACCGCATATAGTGTAAATTGGCACTAACATTAAATCGATGGGTTTTGTTCTGCTTTGACCACTTGCCCCCCAGAGGATTTACCTCCCTTCCTGACCAGGCTAATTTTTGCGATACAGGGCTGCGTTACTTTAACTGACAATTGCGCAGTCATGCAACTCTGTACATAAATGAAATTTATGTCCTTTTTTCCCCACTAATAGAGCTTTCTTTCAGTGGTATTTGATCACCTCTGCAGGGTTTTTTTTTGCGCTATAAACAAAAAAAGACCAATTTTAAATTACAAAAAATATATATACAGTTGTGTTCAAAATAATAGCAGTATGTTGAAAAAAGTGAATAAAGCTCAAAATCCTTCTAATAGCTTTTATTTCCATACACACAAATGCATTGGGAACACTACACATTATATTCCAAATCCAAACATGCAGAAAAATATCAAATTTGTGTTGTTCCTCTAAAAAAAAATTGAAGAAAAGTGAATATTAGACTGTTCAAAAAATAGCAGTGTTTGTATTCTTCTTTACAAACTCAAACATTCACTATATATTGAGTATTATCAGGGATATTTTTCTCAGACAATAGGTGCAGGAACTCCTTTTGAGTCACTTCCTGTCTCCTCCCCCCTATCCACCTCCGAGCACTGTATCTTGCCAGTACCACTCCTTTTAGAGAAGGCAGAGTCATATATCATTTTGTGGTGCTAATTTGTATGGGATTCACAGTAAAATAGACCTCCCACAGCCAGCAGCAAAAGGACCCCTTCCTCGGCAACAATAGACCCCCCACAACAAAATACCCCCAGCAGCAACAACAGATCTCCAAGCAGCCCGCATCAACAGACCTTCCATTAACCTCTTGCCGTCTGCCTGCTGTTTATAAACGGCAGGGCGGTGGCAGTCCAGGGTCGGGTTGCCGTCCATAATCGGCACCCGCCTTTTCTAGCTGTGCGCGCTCCCTGGGAGCGCGCACCACCGCGATCCGGTGTCCTCCGGACACAGTGAAACACCGATCGTCGGACGGGACCTCTGTATGAGGTCCCGATCATGTGATCACTGATTGGCGAATCAGTGATCACATGCAAAGTAGTAAGCAAGATGTCACTTGTGACATCATTGCTTACTATGTGTGAAATCTGTGAATGATCACAGAGGTCACATGGTACAAGGCTATTCACAACAGCCTTGTACCATGTGACAAGCTGTGACCACTCACAGCTCACTCAGTAATTCTCAATGACTGCAGGAATGCAGACAGAGAGAAAGAGAAATGATTGCTTTTACATCCTATATGGGTGTAAAAGCAATCAGTGTAAAAAAAAAAAAAAAAAATCTTCATCACCCTCCACAAGTAGTACAGTGTCACCATGGTGACAGTGTACTGCTAGGGTGACAGTATGTAAAAAAAAAAAAAAAAAATAAAAAAAAATAATATAAAAAAATAAAATAAAATGTAAAAAAAGTTTAAAAATTATAATTTTTGGTTATAAACTAATTTGGATTTTTTTTATACTAAAAAAATAACGGAATAAATTTTGGCTAAGATTTATGATGAAATATTATTTATTTGCAAAATTTTATTTAAAAAAACACTTTTTTTCAAAATTTTTGAACTTTTTCATTTACATAGTAAAAAAAATTAAAATCCCAGCGGTGAATAAATACCACCAAAATAAAGCTTTATCTGTCTCAAAAAAATGGTAAAAAATTCATATGGGTACAGTATTGCATGACCGCGCAATTGTCATTCAAAGTGTGATAGCGCTGAAAGCTAAAAATTGCCCTGGACAGGAAGGGGTAAAAGTGTCCGGACAGGAAGTGGTTAACAAGGAACAATAGACCATTCCCTCAACAGTAGATCCCCCACCAGCAACAATAGACATCCTCAACAAAAATAGATCCCCCAGTGATCACCAAGCAGCAGGCATCAACAGACCTTCCATAAGCCAGGAATAGACCATTCCCTCAACAGTAGTCCCTCAACAGTAGATCCCCAGTGATTCCCCCCAGCAGCAACCGTCAACAGACCTTCCATAAGCCAGGAACAATAGACCATTCCCTGAACAGAAACCCCCACCAGCAACAATAGATCCCCCAGCAGCAACCATCAACAGACCTTCTATAAGCCAGGAACAATAGACCATTCCCTCAACAGTAGATCCCCCACCAGCAACAATAGATCCCCCAGCAGCAACCAACATACCTTCCATAAGCCAGGAACAATAGACCATTCCCTCAACAGTAGATCCCCCACCAGCAACAATAGATCCCCCAGCAGCAACCACCAACAGACCTTCCATAAGCCAGGAACAATAGACCATTCCCCCAACAGTAGACCCCCTACCAGCAACAATAGATCCCCCAGTAATTTCCCCAGCAGCAACCATCAACAGACCTTCCATAAGCCAGGAACAATAGACCATTCCATCAACAGTAGATCCCCCACCAGCAACAATAGATCCTCCAGTGATCACCCAGTGGCCAGCATCAATAGACCTTCCAAGACACCCCAGCACCCCTTGCCATTACATGCATTCAGTGCTGGAGGTGCATGCACTGCACTCCTGCTGGGAAAAAGTCCTGATGATTATTATATATGGTTTGTAGTAGTTGGTTGCAGAGAATGATGACGTATCCAGAACTACACACAGTATACATCGGTGACTGTGAGAGGAGGCAGGTTACCTGGAGCAACAGCTGCTGCAGTCAGTGTATGATGATGAGCGGCTGTCCCATCCTCCTCCGTCATCCTCGTCCTCCTGGAGAGCGCCCTTGTCCCTCACCTCCTCCATGTCCTGTACACAGCCCCCCCGAACTACACTACACCACCTAAACACAGAGGCAGCGGCTGTGCCCGACTAACACACATAGCCCCACTATTTCCCCTCCCACCATAGCAACTTCCCACCTCAGCCGCTACACATCACCTCCTACAAAGCGTTTGTAGCAACAGTTACAGGTAAGAGAATGACTCCTCCGGGCATCTCATACAGGATTGGGCCCGCAGAGCACGTGACCCATCAACGCAAGGCTTCTGGGAGTCGTTGTAGAACGTTGTGCAGCCATCCCTGGACTACACTTCCCAGAATGCCGTACGACAGCGGGCTTTGGATGCTTCTCCCGGTGTACATCGTACTTCAGTGGTTCCTCAGTACAAGTTCTATGTGTGGTAGAGGCGGCTATTCCAGAGCAGGCTGCTTGTTATATTTCCCTTTGAACTCTGGATTCATAATGTGAATATTCCTGTGCCGTTCCCATAAGTACAGTTTAACCACTTGCCTACCGGGCACTTTTACCCCCTTTCTGCCCAGGCCAAGTTTCAGCTTTCAGCACTGTCTCACTTTGAATGACAATTGAGCGGTCATGCAACACGGTACCCATATGAAATCTCTTTTTTCTTTTTTTTTTCACACAGAGCTTTCTTTTGGTGATATTTGATTGCCACTGTTTTTTTTTTTTTTTTTTTTGCTCTATAAACAAAAAAAAAAGAGCAAAACATTTTTCTTTGTTTCTATTATAAAATTTTGCAAACAGGTAATTTTTCTCCACTGAGGCTGCACTGATAGGCGGCACTGATGAGGCGCCACTGATAGCCAGCACTGATGGGCACTGATGAGTCGCCACTGATAGGCAGCACTGATGAGGCGCCACTTATAGGCGGCACTGATGAGGGGCCACTGATAGGCAGCACTGATGGGCACTGATGAGGCGCCACTGATAGGCAGCACTGATGGGCACTGACAGCACTGATGAGGCGCCACTGATAGGCGGCACTGATGAGGCGCCACTGATAGGCAGCACTGATGGGCACTGATGAGTCGCCACTGATGGGTACTGATGAGGCGCCACTGATAGGCAGCACTGATGGGCACTGATGAGGCGCCACTGATAGGCAGCACTGATGGGCACTGATGAGTCGCCACTGATGGGTACTGATGAGGCGCCACTGATAGGCAGCACTGATGGGCACTGATGAGGCGCCACTGATATGCAGCACTGATGGGCACTGACAGCACTGATGAGGCGCCACTGATAGGCGGCACTGATGAGGCGCCACTGATAGGCAGCACTGATGGGCACTGATGAGTCGCCACTGATGGGTACTGATGAGGCGCCACTGATAGGCAGCACTGATGGGCACTGATGAAGCGCCACTGATAGGCAGCACTGATGAGGCACCACTCTCTATCATTTTTTTCACACAGAGCTTTCTTTTGGTGATATTTGATTGCCACTGTGTTTTTTTTTTTTTTTGCTCTATAAACAAAAAAAAAAGAGCAAAACATTTTTCTTTGTTTCTAATATAAAATTTTGCAAACAGGTAATTTTTCTCCACTGAGGCTGCACTGATAGGCGGCACTGATGAGGCACCACTGATAGCCACCACTTATGGGCACTGATGAGGCGCCACTGATGGGCAGCACTGATGGGCACTGATGAGGTGCCACTGATAGGCAGCACTGATGGGCACTGATGAGGCGCCACTGATAGGCAGCACTTATGGGCACTGATGAGGCGCCACTGATAGGCAGCATTGATGGGCACTGATGAGGCGCCACTGATAGGCAGCACTAATAGGCAGCACTGATGAGGTGGCAATGATGATGAGGCAGTACTTATGGGCACTGATGAGGCGCCACTGATAGGCAGCACTGATGAGGTGGCACTGATAGGCAGCACTGATAAGCTGCACTGGTGGGAATTGATGAGGCACTGATGATGCTGCACTGATATGCAGAACTGACGGGCACTGATAGGTGGCAATTATGGACACTGATAGGCAGCACTGATGGGCACCGACTGGCGGCACTGCCAGCACTGACTGCGGCACTGATGGGTGCCACTGCTGGGCACTTTTGAGGCTGCACTGATAATCAGTGCCCAGATTATCAGTGCAGATGTCCTCTGTGACACTTGCTGGTTATCGGCAGTACTTTCCTCATGCTGTGACAGTGTGAGGAAAGTGCTGCCGATAACCAGTGACTGTATTGACTTTGTGATCAGCTGTGTCATTGGGCACGGCTGATCACAGACAGTGCTGGGTGCGCACCGCGGGGGGGATGTTTTGGGAGAAAGTCATATGATGCCCTCCAAGAATGGGACAACACCGCTGTAGCTGTCATTCGGCTATAGTTTGGTTGTAAAGTGGTTAGCAAGAGATTCCAAGATTGGGGCTGCTTTCACACATCCATTTTTCTTCTGCTTCTGTGTTAAAAAAAGTGGAAGAAATATGTGTAACCGTGTATTCCTATGCCTTTCAGCACTGTCACATTTTGAATGACAATTGCGCGGTCATGGTGAAAAGTATACTTTGTGGTGCCCCTCCAAGCTATGGATGAAAACAAAAAGATCACCCCACCGGCAAGTGAGAAGAGGGGAGCATGAGTCCGAATGATGTCAGCCAATACAAGTAAAGGGATGGACGCTGCTCAACCAACCCCAGGAGTCCAATGTTAAGGAATGGCCTCAGCCACCATTCTGGCCATGCCCTCTGATTGCGCGGTCATGCAACATTGTACCCATATGAAATTTTTCAAATTTTTTGAGACAGATAGAGCTTTCTTTTGGTGGAATTTAATCACCACTGGGTTTTTCATTTTTTGCTAAACAAACTTAAACAGACTTAAAAAAAATGTTTTTCTTGTTAGAAAACTTTGCAAATAAGTAAATTTTCTTCTTCACTGATGTGCTCTGACGAGGCTGCACTGATGGGTACTTATAAGTTGGCACTGATGAGTCTGCACTGATGTGCACTCATGAGGTGGCACTGATGAGGTGGCACTGACGAGGCGGCACTGATAAGGTGGCACTGATAGGCAGCACTAATGGGCACTGTTATATTGCACTGATGGGCATTAATAGGACTTCACTGATAATCAAGGCACTGATTATCAGGGATGATTAAACAGAATATGTCCCTAATTGCTATATACAAGGCACACATTTAACAGTCCTTGTACCCACAAAATATTTCTAATTATTGCATCACAACTGACAGCCTCACAGACACAAATAAACTTAAGGACAAGGGATCATTTTTTAAAATTAAACATTTCTATTCCATATGCTTTTGTGCACACAAAAAAAGAATATCATTTTGCTTGACTGAGCCTACCTTAAATAAGAACTTCATTAAAACCAGTAACCGTTGGGACATTGAACACCTTGGTAGAAACTGGTAGAATGTAATGTACAACGTAATGTATAGAGTGCTGGGGTCAGGAGGAGTAAGTAACATGCAAAACAGGATATAGAGTGCAGCAGTCAGGATGAACCCTGTGTTCGTATCAGAATTCCCCCTTATATCAAAGTCACCAGCATTCCCCTATACATCAGGGTTCCAAAAGTCCCTCTTTAAATCAGTGTCCCCAGTGTTCCCCCATACACCAGAGTGCCCCCTTACATCAGAGTTAGATGGGGCGGTTCGTTTGGATGTCTCCAAATTACAATAGTAACAAATCTGAAATAACGAGATGAAATTTGAATCGAATTAGAATAAGAAAAGAAAAGAATAGAATAAAACATAAAAGAATAGAATAGATTAGACTAGAAAATATTAGAATAGAAAATAATAGATTAGAATAGCATAGAAAAACAATAGAATCTTGGTCTATACTGCTGAGAGTGCTATACCTCCAAATTATAATCATAAATGCCCAGCACCAAAGAAATGTGTATACCCAATTAATAAATAAATTAAATGCTGCTATACACAAGTGCAATAAACACCAAAAAATTTAAAATCGACATAAACAGCGCAAATAATAATAAAACCAATAAAAGTATATTGAACAAATAGTCCCACTCCAAAAATCGTGTGAAATATAAAGTGTTACAAAAATATATTAAAAATCAAAAAACAAAAATATATAATTAAAAAAACAAAAACAAAAGAAAATCTTTGTTCAAAAGAAGTGTGCTACCACCATGAACCAGTGCTCCAACCAACATATACCACACTCACCAGATTCTGGTAAAGTAAACACCTTTTAGGTGTTTTAGGGATCCTAGACCCTTCTTTTCAGCCTCCAGAACTCCACTCCACCACAAGACCTTCAATCCACCTTCTAATACCTCCAAACATCTCCTCCCAGACAGGCTCCAAAATAATGTAGGAGAAATAAAAACACATATAGTGTAATACTGCAACACCCAGCATGCAATAATGTCAAAACACCAGGCCACTCACATTTGATAGAATAAAAACCAGCATTTTTTTATTGCCTCCAAAAGGCTATCACAACTTTCATTTCATCCAGGACAGCATCAGAAATACCTCCAAATTATCTGCAGGACTAATTCCACCTTATTGTGGTTTTATGAGACATCTAATGTATATGCTTCTTATCCTAAAGCCACTCACTGAGCTGCATCTGGGATAAATTAATTGCCACAATATATGTGTTGGTTTGATACTTCTATCAGCAAGGAGCTGATTGTCAAGTCTTCCCTTTGCTTCATCATTACTGTATGGATACATTATATCAGTTCTTTTGCATTCATGAGAGATAGGTTTACACAGTGTTGCAAAGGAGTTGCCATCTTCAAGCATTAGGTCTTATCATTTTCCTCCTTTCATGTGGATACATTGTTTAATATTTCATGCTTAGTTTTGAGCAGAGGTCTATAATATTTAAGACATGATATTGCTGATGGTCAGACATTGCTCCAAAGTCATTTTCAGTCCAGACTCCCTGGTTTTAATTGACAATGTTGTCAAATTTTTAATGGTGATTGGTGGAGGTGTATATATTTGTACTGAAAAGTCTTTTTGACTTTGTTGACTTTGTCATGGTTCTGCAATAAAATTTGTTACGTAGTCAAACTGTTTGGATCACGAAAATTACCTTCTTTCTTAGGTCCTTTTTTCCCTTAAATCTGCCTCATAGTTATATTTTGGGCACTGTGATCCACACCTTATTTTGGTGTATTAGTGGACTTCTGTTTTGCCCCTTGTTCATTTTGGGGTTCTGCTGGGTTAACTACATTACCCTAAAATATTTTATTGATATCACTCACTGCCTATGCTCTTTCCAGTCCGTCTAGAGCAGCGGTCACCAACCAATGGTCTGTGGACCACTGGTGGTCTGCAAGAACATTTTGGTGGTCCGCAGAAAAATCTGGATTTTGATTCAATTTTCAACAACATATTTGTACGAAAAGACATTTTCATCTGTCCCAGCAATGAAAACTTGGTACTGGTCTCGGCTTGGAATAAAAATGGCTCTCTGTCTTGCAGTAACGTCGTTGGAGCCAAAAATCCATAAACTTATTTCAAATAAGCAGGAACAAATATCACACTAAAAATGTGTAATACTTAAATAAGCTTCAATTATTTTGTAATAATTAAACTAACTTTAATCATTTTGTTACAATTAACCTTTACATTTTTTGTTATGATTAAATAAGCATTTACAATTTTGTTATAATTAAATAAGCATTTATAATTTTGTTACATTAAATAGGTGCATTTCATTATAATAAAATGGAAATTCTCTGATAATTATTTTACAAATGTATTTATCTTTTTAAAGAATTCATCTTAGTGGTCTGCGGGTTTTAAAATGATGAATTTAGTGATCCATGAGACCCGAAAGGCTCTCTCTAGGCCAGCGGTCGCCAACCTGACTGTCCCCAGCCTGGACTCCTCCACTTACTTCCCTTCCCCAGTACTTACTGGCTCACCTCAGAGGCTGACCACACCCCCTCTCAAGTCCCACCCAATCACTGCGAATCTCAAGTCACTACTGAGTTCCCAATAGAGCTGCCTGATCAGCTGCTGGGGGAGGAGGTAGGGAAAGGGATCTATGTTCCCAGTGTGCCGCATGTATTCTGAGTGCTGTGAACCCACCCAACAATGCACAGAGCTTGTCCTGGTGTAAATGCACTTCAGCTGTCTGTGATCAACCTTGATTTCTCTGACACAGCCCAGGACAGTTTGGGTTGGGACAGCATTTGAAAATCAGTGAGTGTCTTGGAGAAATTGTGACAGTTGGCAACTATGTTACACCTGACCCACATACATACTAAAGAGAGGTAATAAGAATTATGTCTGACCCACACAGACTAAGGAGAGATATTGAGAATTATACCTGACCTACACAAAGAATAAGGGGAGGTACTAAGAATTACACCTGAACCCAACACAAACTGAGTAGGGATACTGAGAATAACCCCTGACCCACACACAGACAGGGATACTGAGAATTACCCCTGACCCACACAGACTAAGGAGGGATACTGAGAATTACCCCTGACCCACACCCAGACTAAGGAAGGATACCAAGAATTACCCCTGACATACACACAGACTAAAAAGAGATACTAAGAATTACAGCTGACCCCCACACAGACTAATAAAAAATTCTGAGAATTACACCTAGCCCACACACAGGCTAAGGAGAGATACTGATTTTTGTCAGTGGGGGAAGGAATAGTGTTCCATCATTGGTGTCAGTGGGGGGTGGAATAGTGCCCCATCATTGGTGTCAGTGGGGGGAGGAATATTGCCCCATCATTGGTGTCAGTGGGTGGAAGAATAGTGCCCCATCGTTGGTGTCAGTGGGGGGAGGAATAGTGCCCCATCATTGGTGTCAGTGGGTGGAGGAATAGTGTCAGTGGGAGGAATAATGCCTCATCATTAGTATCAGTGACACCAATGATGGGGCATCATTCCTCCCACTGACACCAATGACACTTAACTTGCTGACCCCTGCTCCAGCCTAGGTGCCGCTGCAGCCAGCATACCTGGTTGCAGCAGCACCATCTGCACAGCACACTTACCGGGAGGTCAGCTGTCCTCCTTCATTCACTCCGACCGCTCCCTCACTTGATGTTCACGCTGCTGCTCAGCTCTGCCTCCTCACAGGTGATTGGCTGCCTGTGTGCCTTTCCTGAGCTACAGTTCTGGTGCCCAATCACCGGTGAGGAGGTGGAGCTTGCAGAGGGTGTCATCCTGCCCATACATCGCGTCTAGGCCTGTGGATATCTCTACCTCTCCTCCAGCAGCACTTCCTGGACTGGATCGTCATGGGACTGGGACCGGAGCCAGGTAAGACACAGCAGCCCCCTGCCTGCCCCTGTACTAAATGTTCCTTCCATTGGAAGGGGGGCGGCGGCGGCACCGCGCCGCCCCCCTAAAAAGTGCCGCCCTAGGCAAACGCCTTGTTTGCCTTGCGGCAAATACGCCCCTGGCAAGGGAAGGTGAGAGGTGAACACTTCTTTTTCTAGGTTTTTTGGCAATGCTGATTGGCTGACTTCTTGTGCTGCTTTTCCCTCCCCTAGCCTGAGCTCTACTGTACAAGGACTGTTACTGAGGATGATAGAAAATCAAATTCAGATACACTGCTTGCATTAAAAAAAAATATGTTTATGAATTAAAAACTGTGCTTTTTATATATTTGCCTGGACTTTAACCTTAAATGATAAGATGTTGAAGTATATAGGACAATATCACATCATAATGAAGAAAATTACACTACATTGCCAAAAGTATTGGGATGCCTGCCTTTACACACACATGAACTTTAATGGCATCCCAGTCTTAGTCCGTAGGGTTCAATATTGAATTGGCCCCGCCCTTTGCAGCTATACCAGCTTCAACTCTTCTGGGAAGGCTGTCCAAAAGGTTTAGGAGTGTGTCTATGGGAATGTTTGACCATTCTTCCAGAAGTGCATTTGTGAGGTCAAGCACTGATGTCGCATGAGAAGGCCTGGCTCTATCGGGTTGAGGTGCAGGTAAGTCAAGTTCCTCCACCCCAAACTCGCCCATCCATGTCTTTATGGACTTGCTTTGTGCATTGGTGCACAGTCATGTTGGAACAGGAAGGGGCCATCTCCAAACTGTCCCCACAAAGTTGGGAGCATGAAATTGTCCAAAATGTTTTGGTATGCTGACTCCTTTAGAGCTCCCTTCACTGGAGCTAAGCAGCCAAGCCCAACCCCTGAAAAACAACCCTACACCATAATCCCCCCTCCACCAAACTTTACACTTGGCACAATTCAGTCAGGCAACTACTGTTTTCCTGTCAACTGCCAAACCCAGACACGTCTTTAGATTGCCAGACAGAGAAATGTGATTTGTCACTCCAGAGAACACGTCTCTACTGCTCTAGAGTCCAGTGGCGGCGTGCTTTGCACCACTGCATCTGATGCTTTGCATTGCACTTGGTGATGTAAGGCTTGGATGCAGCTGCTCGGCCATGGACACCCATTCCATGAAGCTCTCTATGCACTGTTGTTGTGATAATCTGAAGGCCACATGAAGTTTAGAGGTCTTTAGCTATTGACTCTGCAGACAGTTGGTGACTTCCGCGCACTGTGCGCTTCAGCATGCGCTGACCCCGCTCAGCCATGAAGTGGTAGGCCACGTAAAATAACAGAGTTGCTGTTGTTCCCAGTTGGTCCACTTTGTTATAATACCACTAACAGGTGACCGTGGAATATTTAGTAGCAAGGAAATTTCACGCATGGACTTATTGCACAGGTGGCAACCTATCACGGTACCACACTTAATTTCATTGAGCTCCTGAGAGTGACCCATTCTTTCACAAATGTTTGTAGAAGCAGTCGGCATGCCTAGGTGCTTTTTTTTTTTACACCTGTGGCCGTGAAGGTGATTGGAAAACCTGAATCCAATGATTTGGAGGGCTGGCCCAATACATTTGGCAATATAGTGTATCAGTATACCTAAAAACGTTCAATAGTTGTTGCAAATGCCACTAACTCTCAATAATCAGTCTTTGTATCAGATATTGCAAATACTGTATATATCTAATTTTTTTTTAATAATTAATAGAGTCTGTGCAAGTTACTGTGAATCTACCTGCTTCTTTCTCTAACCTATTGTGCAGTTTTGGCAGGTTGTTGAATATGGGAAGAATTGGGCTGTTCAGGATCAAGTACTTCATTATGTGTTTTATCAGGTAAATCATTTTCATAGGCTTCCATGGTGACGCTAAGCAGAGACACGGACACAAATGAAGTGTCCTGTGACATCTTATTTGTAGTGTGTTGCAGGAACCCTTTGTATGTACAATTTACAAGACTAGGGTCATTATAGTTGTAGTGAAGGATATTGATTCTCAAACAGTAAAGTTTGTTGTCCAAAGGCATAGAGCATGAACATCTTTCCATGTCAGCCAATTTCTTTTTTATCATGTACATTTCTATTTCTGACTTGCCCTCCTGAGGATTTACCCCCCTTCCTGACCAGGCCATTTTTTGCGGTACGGCGCTGCCTTACTTTAGCTGACAATGCTGCATCCAAATAAAATGTACCTCCTTTTGTTCCCATAAATTGAGCTTTCTTTTGGTGGTATTTGTTTGCTTGTGTGTTTTGTATTTTTTGCGTTAAAAAAAGCGTCAATTTTGAGAAAAAAACATGTTTTTGACTTTTTGCTATTATCCATAGCCGGTAAAAAAAAAAATCTAATTTTGTCATAAATTTAGGCCAAAATGTATTCTGCTACATGTCCTTGCTAAAAAAAAATCCCAATACGTGTAAATTAATTAGTTTACATGAAAGTTATAGCATTTACAAATGGCGGTATAGATATTGTAATTTTTTTTTGTTTAATTTTTAGTAGTAATGGAGGCGATCAATGACTTATAGCAGAACTATGGCGGGCATCCTAACACTGGGGGAAACTGGCTTGGTGTCACTGACATCCCCAGTGACACCAATACAGAGCTCAGTGCTATAAAAAAGCACTGACACTGTACTAATGGCACTGGGCAGGAAGGGGTTAACCTGAGGGGCATTTAAAGGGTTAACTGTGTGCTGGGAGTGTTTTCTATGGAGCTGTGTGTTTGTGATTCACTGTAAGCACACTGCTTTGCATGGCTGTGTTGTGCACAGCCATCCAAACCACTGTGCACGAGCTGACAGGCAGGATAACTGTTTTGTTTACAAACAGCTCTCCTCCCCATCAGACATGCTCAGCAATCACTGGGCGCCGGTGAGTAATCACCGATTGGGACCCAGTGATTGACAGCCACGGCCCCGAATGGCGGCGCAGGTAGGACGTGCGTTCCCCCTACCCAGAAATGCAAAATCATGTATATATATATATATATATGTGTGATTTTGCGCACCCATGCCCCTCTAGCAGTATATCTGCTATAGGGCGGCCGGGAAGCCGTTAAAGTGGTTCTAAAGACTACAGTTTTTTTATACCTTTGTGCATTCTAAGCATCAAGGTAAAACCTTTAGTTTGCAGCTCCCCAAGTCCCCCCCAATACCAACCTGAGCCCGATCTCATTCCAGCAATGGGCACGGGAGCAGTGGCTCTCCTAGGTTTCTCTCTCCTCATTGGCTAAGACACAGCAGAAGGAACCATTGGCTTCCACTACTGTCAATCACAGCCAATGAAGAAGAAGCAGGGCCAAGCCGCACTCTGTGTATCTCACGGACACATAGGGCTGGCTTGGGAGTGAGCACACACGAGTGCCCCAGAGCAAGCGGCTTGCTCTGGGGGCACTCGGCA
Source organism: Staurois parvus (assembly GCF_062004578.1). Classification (NCBI taxonomy): domain Eukaryota; kingdom Metazoa; phylum Chordata; class Amphibia; order Anura; family Ranidae; genus Staurois; species Staurois parvus. The sequence continues at coordinate 6,324,547 of NW_028317918.1, read as the reverse complement.
GGGGGGAGGGGTCAGGAGCACCAGCAGAGGACCTGAGAAGAGGAGGATTGGGGCTTCTCTGTGCAAAAACTATTGCACAGATCAGGAAGGTATGACATGTTTGTTATTTGAAAAGAAAAACATTTGTACCTTTACAAACACTTTAAGTGAAATGTGTCAAATATAATATTTAAAGCAACCATACACATCAGTTTTTGAGAAGACATATAAATAGGATGGGTGCAGACCTTATATCAAACACATTATCAAAGGGGTACTGAATTGAAATTCAGTGAGGCTTAGCGACTATGATTTTCTTCCAGCAGAGGTCCAAATCTCATGTTTGTGCTATGACTCCTTCACATTACAGCACCCCTCCCCCCTTTACATCACAGTCCTCCCTTAACATCCTGCCTCCTCCTTTGTATCCCAGTCCCCCCTTTAAATCACAGCCCCCCAATTTACATTAGTGTCTTCAGTTCCTACTACACATCACAGCCCCCCCCCCCACCAATTCACATTGGAGTTGTTAGCAACCGCCTGGCGGTACCTCTAGCAGCCCACAGGACAGGATTCCCCAGAGCGCGGAGTCTAAGCCCCAGCCTGCTTGTTCACCAGGGCCCCTGATGGTGGGGATGGACTTGGAGCAGACTGGAACCAGGTCACGGCCCCTGAGTACACCCGTCTGTGGTAGAGGAATCCGCCGGGGGTCTGTGCAGGTGGAGAGCCTGACGTGAAGAGGCAGAAGGCGGAAGCAGGGATGGCTGGATCCGTGCCGGATGGATGGATGAGCGTGGTCAAACGGGCCGGGTCGGTAACAGAGGGGTCAGCGTAGTACAAGGCAGCAGGCAGAAGAATAGTCAGGTCACTCGCCGGGGTCGGTACCAGTAGTTCAGATCAGGTAAGGATATCCAAAAGAGAGGTCAAACTTAGCCAGGGGTCAGAGCAGGAGAAGTCAGCAGAGGTCAGGTCCAGGAAGGTCAGCAACGAATCTTCAAACAACGGGAATACAGGAACACAGGAATAAGACCATACGGCAATGAGTGTAGGTGCAGGGCAGGTTTAAATAGTGTGCCCTGCCCTGCCATTGGTGCCAGGCGAGCGGCAGCGATCGCGAGTGCGCATGCGCAGCTGCCGCCGCCGTCCAGGTCCTAGTGTCTGCCGGCTAGAATGGATCAGCGCTCTGCGCATGCGCTGAGCCATTCGTTGCTGCAATCCCTGACAGGAGTCCTAAGTCCCTGCTTCACATCACAGCCCCCCTCCCAATATACATTAGTGTCCTTAGTCTCTGCTTCATATCACAGTCTGCCCCCCCCTTTTTTTTTTTATCACAGCCCTCCCTTCATACCAGTGTCTTTAGCCCCTTTTGCATCATCTTTCTCCCATCTTTAGAGTCCTATCCACAGCCGGGCTAAAGGCAGGGGTTAAAGCAGGTTTGGATGGGGTGGGGGATAGTTTTATGTTAGCAATAATTTTGTTTGTACAGGAACTGGTTAGATAACATTAGGCCTTGTAAAGCAAGTGTCTGATAACATGTAATAAAATACATGGGCAAAGTGGTCTGTTGGATTGCATGCAAATTACCACAGTCTTTTCCACTATAGGCATTCAGTCAGTCCAAGATTTACGATGGTTATAATATATCATAGGAAAGTTAACCTTTTAGTTTTCAAAATATGAGGGTCCTTTTTCTACACAGTCTGCTGGAAAATACAGGCTGGGAGGTGTAAATTCTTAGTTGTCATGACTTGTTCTGCCAAGCCATACGGAGAAGTAGTGACAGGTCTACAGTCATTGAAAGAGCCACAAAGACCCGGGAAGCAGGATACAGAAAGCCAGTACAATGATTACCCAAGAAACAAAGCTGGAGAGATGTAAGGTGAAACCAAGAAACGGGTAAGTTGGTCTGTTGTTTTCAGTTTGAATGCTCCCTCCAAGTCAAATCTTTCAGCAACCTTAAAAAAATTATTACCGATGATATAAAGAAGAATACATAAAATTTGTGTAATAGCACCCCTTTATACCTTTCAAGCTTCTTTACAGCTCAATGAGACTTACTATCACATTAAAGTCCCAATGCAGGAGCTGAAGACAATGTAGATGGCCAAGCTCCATCTTAGAAAAGTCAAGATTTGCAGAATTTTCCATTTCCCTACATCTCTGGGTATTGATAATTTTGACCGCCATTTCAAAGCAAGTATGATTTTTTTTTTTTTAAATTGCCTGTGCTTATGATGGGTTTACCTTTCTGATGATGTTACTCATGCATAGAGTATAACATCTGTAAATTGCAATATTTGTAGGCTTTATTTCAAGTCATTGTGAAATTGTGGCTTCTGTTATCAATAGAAAATCAATTTTCATCACAAAATAATTGAATAAAATACACAGGATATGTTTTATTCAGTGATGGCAGATGTAAATTACTATTGGCAATGTAAATGTTAATTTGTCCAGCCAAGTGAAATTCAGCATCACTAAGCAGGTCTGGAAAGTAATTTGTCAAAGGCATGCAACTGAACCACACCAAATGACTTGGACTAGTCCAATCACTCAGATATTTTGGTAGATTAGATGGCCATTGTGAGAGGGGATTTAATAACATTGGATTATATCACACTGAACTGCCAATGGTATTATTAACATCACATCCTTCCACCCTTTCCCCTTGCCCGTCTGGGTCTGCAATCTTTACTACTACAGGCGTACCTCGGTTTACGAACGCTTCGGTTAACGTAATTTTTGGTTTACGAATGAAAATCCATTACAAATAATGCCTCGGTTTGCAAATTTTTTTTCACAATACAAAGTAAGTTTTTTGGTTTTCAATGCATGTACGATTTTTTTTTAATGATGTCCCTGTACAGTATTTATGCCTTTAAAGTGCACTTTATAAAGAGTTTTGAACAGATGAAAAACCTTTTTTTTACTTTTTTCTGACTTCCAGAACAGATTCATTGGTTTTCAGTGCATTGCTATGGGAAACCACATTTCGGTTTCTGAATTTTTCACAATACGAAACATCCAGGAGAACGCATTAAATTCGTAAACCGAAGTACACCTGCATTCTGTTTTTGGACAGGGTAGACAAAAGCAGGGTAATCTGCTTTAAAATACACAGATGGTAACCTAGCTTTCTCACAAGGTTCCATTTTCTTCAACTACAACCGTCTCTTACTATGGTGCTTATCGTGCTATAGAGTCACTGGCTCAGAACAAGTATGCAGCCAGGGAAGTCAGAACTCTTGATCTGCATGCTTGTTTTGCATATGAACGTCGATCTACACTATATGCATTTTGTTGCAACGGGATCCTATACATGTGGAACAGGCAATTATGACAGGTTGCTAGTATTAGTGGACCACTATTGGAGTTGCTGTCCTATGGTATTTTCTTTTTGAGAGATACATTTAGTACCATGTTTTAGCATTTAGCCTGGGTTCACACTGATGCGGTGCAGAATTTGCACTGGTTTCTGTGCGATTTCCGCACAACATCATAATCGCACCCGATTCATGCAAACCACTGCAGGTATGTGTTTTAAGTTAGCGGCACCCCGACATCAGTTTGCGAAAGATTGTGCAATCTGTAGAATTGGATCGCATGGGTGTGAACACTATGCGATCAGATTCTGGAATGGACTAAAAAAAGGGTCCTGCACTATTTTGGTGTGGATACGGTGTGATCTGAGCCATACAAAATGTATGGCTCAAATTGCACCGCACAGAAATCGCATGTGATTTGCACAGGAATGTGGTGTGGTTCCTGTGCGAATCACATGTGATGTACCACATCGCATCAGTGTGAACCCAGGCTTACATATATACTGTATATACTGTATATGTAAGTATGTGGTTTTAATTTTTAATTGTATTTTTAAGGGTTTTTATTTTTATGTATGTTTACCTTTTTACACCTACCTCCAAAGCATGAATATTAGGAGGCAGTGCAATTCATAAAAATCAGTTGTTTCAATGACATACGATTCTTACATAACATTTCCTTTAATGAATCATAGCTGTATTATTGCCAGAGAAAATAATTGAGTCATCCCCAGATTCATGGACTGTCATATCAGAATCTTTTTTTATGCATTGTTTTTGCAATAAATAAACATGTAAGTAGAACTTCTTTACTTTCCTCAACAGCTGTTTTAATGGATTATGGAACAGCAAGTCATAATATTCTTCTTAAAGTGTTACTAAACCCAGGGCCCTGCATTCACTCTATCTGGTCTCCCACAGTACACACTACATGGAAATGCAATTATTTTAGTAAATATAAATAGCTAAATACCTTTTCTCATCAGCAGTTCAAGTAGTCTTGTGACTTCTATCAGTGTTCAGCAGAGCACTTGTTAAAGTTTGTAGGAGGAGTTTTCTTTCTGCTCTATGAGGATTCAGGACCCCTGGCCTTAGTCTGTACAGTGCTGATTGGCCCTGTGCTGATCACATGCTCTCTCCCAAGAAAAAAAAACCTCTCTAGCAATACACACTAAACTGAGCATGTGCAAAATGGCTACGGTTCAGTCTGTCTTATCAGGAGATCAGACGTGGACATTTGAACAAGAGGAGGAACACGGAAGTCAGGATCAAATGGCCTTTTTACACAATGCAGAGGATTAACCCCTTAGGTTCCACAGTGAGTATAACAAGCATGCTTTACTGCATATACAGACTGATTTTACTGTTGTGGGTTTAGTAACACTTTAATGAATTCCTGCAGAAGATATTTTAAATCTTTTATCTTAAAGAGACTATTGCATAGACAGTTCGTTTATCGGACAAATTTTTGGCCAAAAAACGAAACATCACTCGTTCTGTTGCCACCAATGATTATGAAAATCGGCCGTTTTTTGTAAATTTTCCAGCATGACCAATAAAAGAATTGAGGAGGAACCGCAAAACCGATTATTCTTTCAGGCGAAAACCCGGCCGATAAACAAACCGTCTATGGTCTGCATAAGTCATAAAAATGCTGTAGATCTAAAGTAAAAGCATCCAGAGGTTTCTGCACAAACCTGCAGCAGAATCCCAAACCCTCCTGCCATAGTTGATTCTTGAAAAGTTCTGATGGGTCACACTTCCAGGTAGTGTCAGACTTTGCCACTAATTCTGTCCCCAAACTTTATTATTGTTCCATGACTATGATGGTCACAGACCTCATGTAAAAGTGCCAGAGGGAATAACTGTTGTAGTCAATCTCTGTTTCTCATAGTAACCTATCAGATTCCCTCACATTTTTTCCATTACTGTACTGCGGCAGTGAAAGTAAAATATGATTGGCCTCTGTAGGCAAAATAGATGCTCTCATTTTAGATACCATGGGTTTGTAGCCAAATCAAGATGGGATACATTTACTGTATATTTTTCACCTACATGCATAGTCTATCTTCTAGCTAAACCAGCTGTAGGCCTTATCGTTTCTTCTGTGTTTCTGTGCATTGAGATATCTGCATTACATTGAAGAAGCAATCATTTTTTTGGATTTGCCTATTAAACGTAGATGTCTCATGTTAGTCCTGCACATTACTAATACATACATCCCAACTTGATGATAAAAAAGGACAGCTTTTAGCACACAGCAAAAGACACATTCCTGCCATGGTCTCAGTTACACGACCCACAGAGATCTAATATGTAGTGATAGACCGAACACCCCCCTGTTCAGTAAGCGATCGAACATTCAAACCCAACGAAAGTTCGACCACAAACTTCGAACATACAGTTGTGACCAAAATTATTCAACCCCCAATGCTGTAAAGGGGTTTAGGGACTATAGTGTACATTTGGAATTGTATTCAGAATCAAATCCTACAAGGACGTTGTAACTACCCAAATGCAACTAAAATGACATCAATTGTTTATGTAATACAGTAGTAAATGGTTCTTATGTGGTTTCTTCATTGCCACAATTATTCAACCCCTTAAAGACTACCACTCTGAAGAACAGAGGTTCATACAGGTGCTTTCCATCAGGTATTGAAAACACCTGTGGATGTCACCGAGCAGCAATCAAGCATAATAAGCACCAATTAGGCAGCTTTAAAATGACTGTGATACTCAGCTCCTTCTAGACATTTACTGGTGTGGTTACAAACATGGTGAAGGCAAGAGAATGGTCCAGGAAGACAAGAGAAGAGGTGATTTCTCTTCACAGGAAGGGCAATGGCTATAAGAAGATTGCAAAGATGTTAAACATACCAAGAGACACCTTAGGAAGCATCATTCGCAAATTCAAGGCAAAGGGCACTGTTGAAACGCTACCTGGTCGTGGCAGAAAGAAGATGCTGACTTCGACTGCTGTGCGCTACCTGAAGCGTAGAGTGGAGAGAAGTCCCCGTGTGACTGCTGAGGAACTGAGAAAAGATTTGTCAGATGTGGGTACAGAAGTTTCAGCCCAGACAATAAGACGCACACTGCGTAATGAAGGCCTCCGTGCCAGAACTCCCAGGCGTACCCCCTTGCTGTCTCCAAAGAATAAGAAGAGTCGACTGCAGTATGCCAAAAGCCATGTGGACAAACCACAAAAGTTGTGGGATAGTGTTCTGTGGACTGATGAAACAAAATTAGAACTGTTTGGGCCCATGGATCAACGCTATGTTTGGAGGAGGAAGAACAAGGCCTATGATGAAAAGAACACCTTGCCTACTGTGAAGCATGGTGGAGGGTCAATCATGCTTTGGGGCTGTTTTGCTTCTGCAGGTACAGGGAAGCTTCAGCGTGTGCAAGGTACCATGAATTCTCTTCAGTACCAGGAGATATTGGATGGAAACGTGATGCAGTCCGTCACACACCTGAGGCTTGGGAGACGTTGGACCTTTCAACAGGACAATGATCCCAAGCATACCTCCAAGTCCACTAGAGCATGGTTGCAGAGGAAAGGCTGGAACATTTTGGAGTGGCCATCGCAGTCACCAGACTTAAATCCGATTGAGAACCTCTGGTGGGACTTAAAGAAAGCAGTTGCAGTGCGCAAGCCTAAGAATGTGACTGAACTGGAGGCCTTTGCCCATGAAGAATGGGCGAAGATACCCGTAGATCGCTGCAAGACACTTGTGTCAAGCTATGCTTCACGTTTAAAAGCTGTTATAACTGTAAAAGGATGCTGTACTAAGTACTAAGATTGAATGTCACTTGGGGGTTGAATAAAACTGATAATGCTGTGAGCACAGAAAAGACATTTGTGGTTATTTCATTATAACTGTTATGTTATATTTGTCTGACCTACAAGTGCCTCTTTAATGTAAATGTAAGCAAGATGACTGAATGATCAAAAGCAATGTCAAACTGGCCAAAACACTCAATTTCAGTGGGGGTTGAATAATTTTGGTCACAACTGTAGTGCTAGTCTATGGAACTCGAACGTGTAAATTCAAAAGTGCCCATTTTGAAGGCTTATATGCAAGTTATTGGCCATAAAAGGGGTAATGGGGACTTGGGTACTGCCCGGAGGGATATGAATCAGTGAAAGAAAAAATTCAAAAAGTACTGTTTTTAAAGGGAAAAAAAGGAAATATTCCTTTAAATATCATGCCTGGGGGTCCCATTAAACTACTTGAAAAGTTGAACATCTGTACAATGTATTGAACCTGCTGCAACAGGACTGACATTTAAACAAAAAAAGAGACATTTTTAATTAAAAAAAAACAAAATATATAGATTATGGGTCCCCCCCTAATCTATACCAGACCCTTTAGGTCTGGTAGGAAGGTTAGGAGTGGCCTCACAGCTTTTTTTTTTTAGAAAAAGTGAATGGGGTTTTAAGGGGAACTCCACCTCCCAAAAATGAGGGGGAAAGAGTGCATGGGGTTCCCTCTAAAAGCCATACCAGGCCCTTTTGGCCTGGTGGGACTTTTGATCGGAACACTAAATTCCTACCAGACCCTTGATCCAAGCACAGGCCTGGCAGACCGGAAAGGGCTCCTCTCAACCGTACCGAGCACATGCCCTCAACATGGTGGGGTGCTTTGATGGGGACAAGGGTCTCTTCCCCACAACCCTGGGGTGTATTTTGGGGGTCTGTGGGGGGGGTGATGTAATGGAATATCTGGGGGCCCCTAGATCCCAGACCCCCCCTTGTGAATGATTGTACATAGTGTCTCTACCCATTCACCAAAATAGTGTAAAATGTGAATATAAACACAACAGTTTTTGACAAGTCCTTTATTAAGAAAAAAAAGTTTAAAAAATTGTTCCATCATTGTAATCTATCGTCAATCATGGCGTCCAGTGTTGTCAAGATGATGCTGACTCACCAAAAAAAAAACAAAACAACAACACCCACAGACCCATTCGCACCCGCCGTGCACTCACCACTATCTTACATTTGTCAGATGTAAACAATTGGGCTGTGATTGGCCAAAGCATTCTACCTGACCAGTGATCAAGTGCATTGCTTTGGGCAATCACAATGCACTGTCACGGCGCACTACATTGTGGGGCGCGGCAGGCTAATAGCCGAATGCCCTTACTGCTCGCGTGTTCGCTGAGCACATGAACAGCCAATGTTCGAGTTGAACACTACTAATATGCAGAAAATGATTGGTGGTACATTAGTTGCAATCATGTCCACTGCTCTATGCACACTACAAATCCCATAATCTATAGCCCATCTGGGGAATGAGCAAGAGAAGGTGACTACTTTCCTACCTAAGTGGGACCATGGAGAATGGATATAGCCACCCTCTAATAGGAAGTCAGATCACAGCCGCAAAAACTGAAGATTTGGTGAAAGCTGAAAGCAGTATAAGGTTTTTTTTTGAGTTGAGAATACATTTTTGAATCAAATTTTTTATTTAAACCAGAGTTTAGTGTTCGCTTCAAATATGAAGTGGCTGGTTCTGTGTTTTATCGCCACCTTTAGGATCTATAATACTTACCAGCTAGTTACCTGTTTGTTGCCAACCTAGATTAACCTGACTATTCTCTTTCCTGCCACCTGCTTGGACCTGACAACTCTCTTGCCTGCCTCTTGCCATGATCCCTGCCTGGACCTGACTACTCTCTTGCTTGCCACAATCTTTGCCTGAACCTGACTACTCTTGTTTGCTGCCCACAATGACCACTGCCTGGACCCGAATACTCTCTTGTCTACTGCATTACAAGCAGTCTCAGCACTGTATTCCTTCTATCTCAACAAACCTTTAGTGGGGCAATCTTGAGTGCTACAACAATGTGCCAGTTTGCATCAAACAAATCCAGAGACCACTAGGGTTTCCAGCCCACCATCAGGAGCTCTGGTGAAGACCAGTTGAGACCAGGGGCGGACTGACCATTTGGAAACTTGGGTCAGTAGGGGGCCCCATGAGATGCCCCTGGTACCTTTTTCATAGACTTTTTTTGGGCAAGGACACAGGGGCCCCATGATCCCCTATTGCCCAGGGGCCCCATGAGTTGTCAGTCTGCCCCTGGTTGAGACTCTACACCTTGGGTGAACATGAGTCACCTGCCAACTTAATATTAAGCCTGCAAGTGTAGCAAATGATTGTGAATACAATGAAACTCTGTAGCAGTATTTGTCATGAAATTAAATTCTTAAAGCAATATTCTTTTTGTTTTATATGTAAAGTTAAACTATGCTAAATTAAGAGTTCTATATTTCTGCTCACAAAAATTGTTTCCTAGCCCTTCACAGAAATCCACGCAGCACTTGTGATACACTGAATATCTTGTAAAACATAGTTTCATGAATGAAGGCAAAGACATTCCTAATCAGCCACAAACTCTATCAATCATTCTATTAGAAATAATGATGTAGAATACATGACTACAGCAACTTGTATAGGAAATCAGCCACCCAAGTAATCGTATTATCTTTTTATGATAACACTGTTTCTTTTTCAGTGAAAGGCATCTGCATATATTTTATGGTTGTCATAGCACCAACCAAAATGGATCTATACCAGGTTTATTGTTTTTTGCTGGAGGGTCAAGCCATGAGGAGTATTCAAGCAATAATAACTACGTAATACTCAAAGACAACAAAATCAAGGTTAGAAACATTCCAAGTATCAATAAATGTTAGCAGGTTGCTATTTTAACGAGAAATTTCAACTTTGTGGTAACGAGCTCAGAATCAGCAAACATTGGTACTGTCAGTGGGTGAAATTTTCAGCTTGCTTGACAATTTTTTGACAACTTTTCAAAGGAATTGGGACTAGCACTTACTGCAGGATCACAAGTAAGTCTCGAATCTTCTGTCACAACATCAGTGTGTATATGGCCAGCATACAAGGATTCAAAGAATATCCTTGCTTGTGGCAGATAATACCACAAACTACTGATATAATCCAGTGAACAGAAAGCATATTGCAGTTTTACTTTGGGCTCTTGTAATATGAAATTATGTCTAATACAAAATCACTTCTAACATATGTTTGAAAACTGATATACTACTGGAAAATTGCCTGTTTTAGTGATCAGTATACCTTGTGGGTACATTCTGCCCATACAGTTATTTTTCCAGTAGTTATATAGCAGTGGCATATTGGGCAACTCTTTACATAGTTCCATTCACTTTTATTGTGACTTTTTTTGTGAATAACACAGACTTTCCTCCTAAAGATAAAATAACAACTCCAATCTTAGCTCTTGCTGTATTTATTTAACTGTCAGCAAAATGACTGAATACATCATGTTTCCACCTGAAAACCATCCCTCTTTGATGCGTTTCACTGCTCCGCATGCTCTCAATGAGAAGGGAAAAGTCACAAAATGACAATTTCTATGCAAAATTCCAACCTGCCCAACTGATTAATGGTGAGAAGCTCATGATCCAAGGCTGAAGAAATGTACCAGTGTTCTAGTACATATATAGTTACTTTGAATATCTATGACAACATGTACATATGCCTTGGGTTGTGAGACATTTTCATCTCAAACAGGGAGATATGGTAGCTTTCAGCACTGGAAATTGTTCTATACTTTGTTAGTTTTTTGTGCAAGGAAAAAATACCCAAAGCAATGCTAATCACTACTGTACATACAGTGGGGCAAAAAGGTATTTAGTCAGCCACCAATTGTGCAACCGGCATCTAAGCTGTGATTGTGGAATATGGAGCCTGATCTAGCATGGTATGTAACATACTGTATTCAAAAACTTAAATTTGATAAACATATATCATGCATCTTTACAATAAAAACCACAGTTGTTGATTTGCAAAAACTGAAGGAAACAAAATGTAGCGAGGTTGTCATTAGAAACCATCTGGATTTACATAACATTCTCTACAGTGACCAGGAAGAAGAAAAAAAAACTGTAGTTGGTTACTTTTCGTAACAGCTAAATTGAATATTGCCTCTATTTTAGTTAGCCACACAGTTTTTGTTAAGTTATTCAGATGATAAGCACTTATCTGCACCTTGATTTTGTTCATGAATTCGTATTTCATGAAGATTTCTGTAGCTGGCACAAAAGGTTTTTATCACTTCTGATTATACCATCATTTTTAATTATCCTTCATACACTACATCAGTTTCTACAAAGGACTTTCAAATCTGATAAATTACTTGTCAAAAAGTTAGGCAGTGTGTTGACAGCAATTTATAGAATAAATGCATTCAGCTACTGCATGATAAGTTTTGCTATTCACACACAAAGATGACTTATTGATATACTATATCTAAAGTGAATCTGTTACATCGTATTTCCTTCTCTTTAACTTACCTGTGCAATAAGATACTTTGCACAGAGTCCAGGTCATCCAGGTTCTTACTGACAGTCCTTGGGATGATGTGATTGCCCACATTAAACATGGTCCCCAGCAGGTTGTCTCATTGCAAAAGTACAGATGTGATTTTAATCAGTGCTCATCTTGTAGGTGCCTCCTTGATGGATGCTATGACTCCCAGTTGCTTTACATTTAACAATCCCTGAGCTGGAATTTCTTCATCTTTCTGTAATACAGCCTTCTGTGTGCCCCATTCTTAATTGTAGGTCCAGCAAAGTTTGAGTGGTCACTGGGAAGCTGAGGTCCCTTGTTCCCTCCTCCTTTAGGGACCCTATGTTTTATGCTAGCAGCTTCAAGCAGTGTGGTAAACTCTGCCATCCTCTCTCCTGTCTCCCAGCAGCTCATAGTTGTGATCTTACTAAAGCTTCAGCCCTCCCACCTCCCATTCATCCCACAAACGTCAGGCAGCCAAAAAAGAACTATTGAGGAATGGGAGACAAATCTGTGCTGCTGTGACAAGTCAGGTATAAGAGACTTAAGCTGGCTACACATGGAGGGACATGATCATTCGTATTCTCAGATGATGCTTCTTTAGCTAACTTGGAAATCCATTATTCAGTTCACGTAGACTTATTACTTTTAATAGCAGTAGGGGGGCAGCACACAATTGGATAACAGCCAGCAATGCTGTAGATTCAAATATCACTGAGCTTTGTAAGAATTAACAAGTTATAAGTTCAGAAGCAATCTATATTGCAAATAGAAAATGTTTTCGTTTTGGAAAAACTGTGTGACTGATCACTGACCATCCCTTTTTAGAAACATTTTCACCATGTGTATTCCACATAACTTGGTTGGCCAAGTCATGGAGAACATCATGGTGGGTCCTGGTGGTACTGCAATCTTTCCATTATTGCCAAGAAGCATGTTGCCAGTGTATTATTATTGTCTTCATAGATAAAGAAAAACATAACTTCACTTGAAAAGCTAATGAAAGTCACCCAGGAATTTGTGATGACATCATTTACTTTTATTGTGTTCAACAATTTTATCCTTTAAAACTACTGAAAAAGTAACTTGTATTTGTATTATTACAGAGAATCTTAGGTAGGCCATAGATGATCCAATTTTCTTTTCCTGAAAAAGAAAATTGCTTGGTTCCCCCACCATTGTAAGTGTTGTTGGGTGAATCCCTCCTACGGAGCTATTGTGTTCTCCTGGGAGGGGGTATAACCACTAGCAATAATTGCATTCTACAGGGTGTCCCTAAAGTCTGGACACATAGGCAAAATGCATATATATTTGTCAACAACATTTTATTTCATTGGAACATTAATCAATAACATCTTTAATGCGATTTCTACCATTTTTGATGCAAAATTCCATGCGATTTGCAAGACTCACATGAACCCGATGCATTAATTCCGCATTTCTGTGAATTTGAGCACATTCACTTTCGATGCATTCCTTCAGGTGATTCATATCTGTGATTTTCATTCAGTACATCTTCTCCTTTAGCATACCCCAAAAATAAATCAAGGGAGTCAGGGTCTGGTTAGCTTATATATTGATATATTCTCTATATTTATATATATATATATATATATATATATATATGATATTTCCTATGTGTCCAGACTTTAGGGACACCCTGTATAAATTCAACATGCTGGCTTTACACAAGTCATTCAATGGATTAACTTGGGTACAATCATCCTGCCCATAGGTGGGTTGACTCTTGGCCGGTCCCTGTTGAACCAAACAAGATTCGAACCATCTATAGCTGGCTTTAGAGAGACGCCTAATTTTTTATAACAAACAGGTGTGAAGAAAGGCCCGGCTGGATCCTTCAATTCAGTTTGGAGCCTTAACTACCTTTTGAGAGGGACTGGATTGTGGCAGACACTTGGGCTGTCATCAGGACTATCAGTGTTGAAAACTGCAGGGTGTCTTGGTTTTGGGGGATTTTAGGTACAGCTTACAGCAATGTAATAACAAGTATTACAGGGCAGAACCTTGGGAGGCTCAAGCATATCATCCACTAGGGGCTGGCCACACTGCCTACAAGCCAATAATGTAACACTCTAACACACTGTTCTGTATGAGCATTACATTTTCAGTCCAGAAGCCAGTTGACACTATAGCCCCACACACATAGAAGGATCATGACACCTCTTCAGCTTGTGGCTAGGTCTCTCTAGCGGTTTGAGTAAGTAATGCTGAACATGTCCCAAACTCCACCAACTCTCTCATGTCCTAATTGGACACTGCAATCTTTAGTTCATATTCTCAACTCTGCATACAGAGAAGCCACTGTATTTCTGATCCAGAAGGCCTTGCACTTGTGATCCCATGCTAGGTCCCTAAGTGAACCTTGCGCCACAGCAGGTTCTAACATGGAGACCAAGCCGCGAGGTGCGGAACATGAAGCACACCTGTTCTTCACCTGCCACAATCACCTGTTTCCACTGCTGGATGGCCGCTACTCTTCACACCTTTGCTCCATAGCCATATAGGTTAACTGAGATGCTCATTTACACACTCTTAACCACAAGGGTTATCTTGGTCACACTGGTGATTGCCTTTTCTCAGCTCAGAGGGCTAAAATGGTTCCACTCCCAGTTTTAAAGATCTTTCCTATGCATCATTGTTACAGTATACTCAGGCCCTCTTCGGACACATCGAATTACATCAGTTGTAACTGGTTGCAATATTTAGCTGTGCTGGTTTTTGTTACGCTGTCACAAGTGGTGCTTAAAAATAGTGGTGTATTAGTAAATGGTGCTACCCATACCCTAAGGTGTAGTGGTCCATAGCAACAAAGTCCATAACAAGTAGTTGCCCTAAGAACCGGTCCCATTTGAGGGAGTTGTGACCTGAAGAAGAGCTACATGTCAGGTCCTCATTTGGTGCTTCCCACAGCAGAGTCCCTCCATGAGGTCAGCTCCCTTGCATTTATGCACTGCACAAAGAGCATGGTTACGTGATGTCATTACATCAGAAGTCCATTTAACATACTGCACTGTAAATTGATGTTTTTCCTTAAGGGGGCAACTTGTATTTTATGAAACAGGTGATTATTCCTGTGCACGGGATTTGTGCAGTTTAACTCATTTTATATGTGAATAAAGAGACAGTTTGGGGTTTCTACACTATGAGAAGTTTTTCATTCTTTCCCCTACTGTATTGCCGTTTGTGAGATCCAGAAGGTTGTGAAGATTATAACCCATCATATTGGGAAGGCTACTTTTGACCAAATCTGACAGTTGGTTAATAAGTGAAGGTATGCAGCAGTACTGACTGGTGGAGGCACACGGAGGTGTAGCACCCCTTGGATATTGGGAGCACGTTCATTAATTTATGTGTGGACATTGCACTGTTAATACAAAGTTGGAGCATGGAAAGATATGTTTTTTTGCTGTTTTTTCTCACAAATAATTTTATATTATGTAATCAATTCATCTTCCCTTTTGTTTTATCACTAAGCTATTAGATATTTTCCACTTACACATTTTTTTACAATTATTTATTATGAGTGTACACTTATAGATAATATTTTGGTTGTGCAGCACTTTTTGGTATTGTGCTATTTTTGATGTGGGAACACATCACAGGCACTTGCAGCAACACTTTATTATACTATTTTAGTATAACATTTTAGCAGTTTCACGATTTTGTGCTGGGAATTCTGCAGAATATACAGTATGTGGTTGTATACTGTAGACCCCTAACAATCTTTCAAATGCACATGCACACACAGGCACAGACAGTGGACCTGATTTACTAAACCAAAATATATAGATAAACTTTAGAGTACCTTTGGATTGTGGCCCCTGCAATGATGCTCAATGCATATAGAGAAGTCCTAGTTTGTTGTGTGAATTGAATATCCAAATAATTTTGCCTTTGTGCCTTCTGTTCCTGTAGGTTGCATCAAAGAATTTCTACCCCAACATTTTACAGAGAAATAAATTAAAATAATAAAGGCTGGCTCATTAAAAGTGCATTTTTAAAAGACCCTTTACACTATGCTGTCATTTGTATAGCGTGTGCACAAGCATTTATTACTGGAGTCTCTATTGCAGGCACCAGTATATGGAATGCCATATATTGGCTAGTGGTCAAACTTCTGTGAATAAAGATTCCCACAACTGCAGTAAAATACAGTTATACAGTATATACCAGAAGCAAAAGAGAAAATATATTTTTGACTTGCCATATAATCCTTTTGTTGGAGTACACCACAGGACACAGAACAATATTCAGTTTTGGCAAGCAATAGAGAGTGGATTATAAGAACAGAGGGGAGGCATTATACGGTAAATCAAAAATCCTATTTTCTTAATCATACATTATTAGGTATGAGAGAAGTATTCAGGTACTAGGGGCATCGAAAAGCTCCAACTGATGGACAAGCAACAAAGCAGCAAAAGGCTACGAAAACCAATGTTACCAGAGGTGGCTCAACAATGCCCACGGAACTGCATGAAGAGCCTTTTGATCAAAACCAGCATCAGTGAAGGCCTGAACATCCACCTGGAAAAAAGAAAGTAAGAAGAGAAGACCAGGAGGCAGACATATCTGCATATCTGTCAAATAGATTCCTGATTCTAAAAAGCTCAAGCAGCACTAGCTGATCTGGTAAACTTGAAAGATGAACTGCTGATCCCCATCAATGATAGTGGAGTGAGAAGCAGGCTGTCCCCTCCAGGGACCATCAGACATGTCAAAGAGAGAGTTAGACTGTTGGAAAAAGATAAACTTGAACAGCGTGTACCACCTCCACACAATGTGGGGAATTCGTCTAAGGATGTTTATGAGAGAACAGAAGGATGGTAAACTAATGTCATTGTTAAGGTGAAAGAAAGAAACCACCTTGGAAACAAAAGAGCCTCTGGGCCTAAAGACAACCTTGTTATTGTATAACACAAATATGGCATCTTACAGGTGATGTCCTGCCAACTCAGAAAGCAAAGCAGAAGCAATGGTGATGAGAAAAAAAAACTTGCAATTAAGAGGAGACAGAGGAATATTCCTCATAAATGCAAACATTGGCCTGCACACACAGGAGCAACCCCAAAAGAGGTTAAAGATAACTATGAGGTGTACTGAGACTCAGGCAGAGGAATGTTATGTGACTTATTTGTGCCATGGTCTGCAGAAGGCATACTGCAAGGTACCCTGAAGTGTCAAGAAGTCATAAGCTGGCAAGGTTATCGGAATCAATGTCTTTGTGGTTATGATCCATTATACCACTGTATGGGTACTCAAAAACACCTGTTGGGAGCAGGAAAGGTTAAAGCTATCTGTAAAGCTGTCAACGTGAGCAGCAAGAGGCTCAAGATCTGTCAAGTGGAATGTAGTGAGGCTGCAGCTGAAAGGAGAAGGTGAGGGAGTACTGAGAGGTGCATGTGTACTCTGTAAAAGGGTGTGTGCATACGCAGTGGATCAAGATTAGGAAGCTTGAACACACTCAGATTGACACATGAGCAGTAAACTCAGAATAATGGTGCCTTAATGCCCATGGCACAGTGGCATTGATCCTTTTTCCATAGCCAGCATGCAAACTAATATGTCACACCTGGTGCTCCAGAGTTAGCCCCTTAGGATGTGCATAGAATAGTAAAACAAACACCGGGACCCACAATAGAAGAGTCTAAGCCTTTACAGCAGATGTGGTTCTAGGGTGCTCTGCGGTCATCAAGATCTAGCTAGAATATGTAGGCAGGAATATGGGGACAAGCCCCATTCACAGTCTTTACCCCTCCTGTGAATATGATCACTGAGGACTGTTCAGGAGCCTGAGGGTCCTCATGGTTCTGGACCTGTATAACACTTTGCAGCTAACTCATTGCATTACACTACGTACCTAGGTAAGCACCTCACACAGGGTCTAGGGCCTGAAGCAACATTACAGGGTGGCCCTGCATTTTTCCTGGTGGGGTCATTGTACAGTCCCCCATGGCAAAACCAAGGAGTCATTCAGTCTGTAAGTGACAAAAATTAGGTCTAGTGATTCCGCAGGAACTGAAGAATCTTGCTAGAAGAAAAAAGTCTTGATAAAAAATAAAAAGGCTTTGTTTCTCTCAGAGCAGAAAGATGTCCTTTCTCCTAAAGACATTAGCAAAAAACAGAGACATGCTGAGATTGAGGGTTAATTATACTGGACTGTCTTTTCAGCTTTGCTTTGCCAGTGTCCAATCACCTGAATACTATTCCCATATCCGGAAATCTATGTTTAAAGGATAAGTTCACCTTTGGGAACACCTAAAAACGGGTGGAACATGTAACATTTTCCCATAGCTGCAGCTGCCGTCTGCTGCCCCCCTCCCTCTGAGAGATAGTACGAGCAGACTTCTCCCCTATCTGTCAAATTTGAAAACAGTGCGACTGTGCGGGGCTCTGTCCACAGAGCTGCATCATTCCTTCACGGACTTCCGTGAATGAATGAACAGCAAGTCCCAACAACCTAAGTGTCTGTCGGCTTGTAGTTTTCAATGAACTACCACGGCGCTATGGAGTGCCCTGGTAGTTCATTGAAGCTTCCCGTCAGTATTCTTTGCTTGCTCGTACATCCCATACGGCAAGCAGATATTCTGACAGGTCTGCAGGAGACCTGCATGGCATCAGCGATCTACTGATTGCT
Organism: Staurois parvus; assembly: GCF_062004578.1. Lineage (NCBI taxonomy): Eukaryota > Metazoa > Chordata > Amphibia > Anura > Ranidae > Staurois > Staurois parvus. The sequence goes on along the minus strand of NW_028317918.1, from coordinate 6,306,251 downwards.
GGCGCAATGCTTTCCAGGCTCTTGTAGACAAAAAAAATAAATGCACATTTTTTTACCTGCACAAAAGTGTGCATTTATTATTTTTGTCTAAAAGGTGAACGTATCCTTTAAGAAATTCAAAATTTTAGGCATCTTAGGCGGCTTACATTTGTTTGCGCACCATTAATTGGCAATCATAACGTGCAAATTCATAGATCATATTATACCTTGTAGTAACTCACTTTTATATTTTATTCTTCCTTTAAAGTCTGAGATTTTTAATCTATAAAGACTGTGATTTAGTTTCTTAAAATGTGTATGATCCCAAACAGGGGCGGACTGATCATATGGAAACTCGGGCACTGCCCCAGGGCCCGGGGTCAGTAGGGGGCCCCATGAGATGCCCCTGGTACCTTTTTCATAGGCTTTTTTGAGTTTGGGCAAGGACACAGGGGCCCCATGATCCCCTATTGCCCGGGGGCCCCATGAGTTGTCAGTCCGCCCCTGATCCCAAATGAGTTCTAAAATAATCACAAGAGAAATGCAACTCTGAAAGGAAATATATTATAGTACAATATATGTAAGGCGCTTCAAACAAACGCTAATTAGTGTAAAAATAAAAAAAGCCTCATTGATTCCAAGCCCTCATCACTTCCTTAATAAACAGAGCTTCATATAAGAAACAGACCTGATAGGACTTTTAAGGTACAAAAATATTTAAATCCAGAAAGTATTGCAAAAATATTCTGTATCTTTTTTTTTGAATGCACGTTAATGGGCCCTGTTTGGGAGGTCTTTTAATGTATCTACTCAGTTCTCTTTTTATATACCTTTTTTAACCTTTTGGTATTCAATAACAAATATATAGCATTATTAATACTTTTTTTAATCTGTGATTCCGACTGGTTTTCCTACTAGTTCTAGGTAGCAATTTTAACTTTTCTAATAGTTGACTGCAAGTGACTTGCAGTCTAATACAACGAGAATGCTATCTTCCATTTGAATCTACTAATGCAGAAATGTTGCTTTATGTCATGTTTTATTTTACCCCTAGCTTACATCTTATCCTGTCCAATATGTTTCAAAGCCTGAACTTCTGCCAGGGCTTGCTGTGTGCTCGTACTGTATAGTACAGAGCTGGAAAGCACGAGTCACACCTGCCAAGCTGACAGATGCCCAGTACATATTCTGTTCTCTCAGTGACCACCTATCCTCTTACTAAGTACACTATTTTCTCTTGTATACTTACGCCCCCACCACCCCTCCACCCCCTCACACACAAACACCTCCCCCTCCCCCATTCACATTATACTCTCTGCAATCCTCTCCCGTCCATACTACCCACTGTTATACCTTCTGCTCTCTGCACCTGCATATACTGCCTGTTGTCACATTTTTATAATGCACATACCATTGTTATACCCTTCTGCATTCCTTTTCACATAATCCCTAACATCATACCATCCAGTCTTATCCTGCTCATGCTTCCAACTTGGAAACCCCCCATACCCCTACCTTTGACTTACTGTTGTCATACTTTCCGCACTTCTTTACTGCACATGCTGACTGTTGTCAAGCTCTCTGCAATCCTCTACTGCAGGGGTGTCAAACTCGATTTCATTGCGGGTTGCATCACAGCATTATCATTGCCCTCAAAGGGCTGGTTGCATCTGTAAACTAGTTATCTAGAAAACCCCACCCTCCCTTACATCAGATGTTAAGAGAACCTCCCACCATCAGAAGTCAAGAGTCCCCCACTCTCGCTTGTGCTGCTGCCAGGAAAAAGCTGGGGCAGAGATGGGAAGCAGAAAGTGCAGGGCCTGGAAGAGGACCAGAGAAGGGTTGGAGTCAGCTGCCGGAATCTGCTGATTGTTAAGATCAGCAGAGGCAGAAACAAGAAGGTCCCGCAGGTGCAGAGAGAGGTGCAGGATCTGCTGAGACAGGGTGGGGGAAGAGATGAAAGGGGTGCCACAGCTCCAGGAGAGGTATGAGGGCCATAATAAATGGCCTGGTGGGCCAGATTTATCCCAAAGGCCTTGTGTTTGACACATGTGCTCTTCTGCATATACCGGTACTTCCCACTGTCTTATCCTCCGGTACATCCCTTCTGTACATGCTGCCTCCCTGAACATACCCCCCCACTGTCATATCTTCGAACATTCTTTTCCTTATTCTCAACATACTCCTCACTGTCATGCCCTCTGGCATTCTTCTCCTGAAATTACTCCCCACTGTCATACCCTCTGTATGCCTCTCCTGAAAAAACTAACCACTGTTATACTCTCCACCCTCCTCTTCTGAACATACTTCCCACATTCATACCCTCCACACTCCTCTCCTGAAAATAATACCCACTGTCATACCCTCCAGCATTCCTCTCCTGAACATACTCCCCACCGGCATACCCTCTTCATCTCTCTTCTGAACATACTCCCCACCGTCATACCCTCTTCATCTCTCTTCTGAACATACTCCCCACCGTCATACTCTCTTCACCTCTCTTCTGAACATACTCCCCACTGTCATTCCCTCCACGTTCCTCTCCTGAACATACTCCCCACTGTCATACCCTCTTCATCTCTCTTCTGAACATACTCCCCACTGTTATACCCTCCACGTTCCTCTCCTGAACATACTCCCCACTGTAATACCCTCTACGTTCCTCTACTGCTGATATTACTCATTGTCATACCCTCCACATTTCTCTCCTACACATATTATCCACTGTCATACCCTAGACCACCCTGCTTCTACACACAAAGAAATTTAATATCTTCCTTTACTTCACAATTGTTCATCACAGTGGAGTTGATTTACTAAAGGAATAGAGCATTTTTGCTTTTAAAATAAATTTTCACTTACCTTAGTGAATGAGGTAAAGGTGTGCTGACTTCAATTATCCATTCACGTGCAAGCAAAAATCTATTTTTTTAATGTTCCTAAAATCCAAATGTGAAATATATAAATTTTTGTGATGATGGAAAAAATATTTAATCAGAGATGACTTATTTGCTAAATAGAGATGGAGATTAATTCTTACTGATTTTTTTGCTGTGTTGAAAATAATACAAGACCTCCTTCAGTATGTTTGATAATACAGGCACGCTGAAAAATGACTTGTAACTTGTTTTTGTTATTATTATTATTTTTTAGAACACTTATAGTCCCCAATTATGCCAGATACTAGACAGATAGATGGATTTAAAATGGTATATGTATAGATTAGTCGCAACATTGCAATACAATTTTAATTCTATATTAGTTGTTCCCAATCTTTTTTAAATTATGGAAAAGCATGATGAAACTTCAGCTGCCCATGACACCTAGCAACAAACAATCTATTGCTTTTGTGGCTCTTGTATATTACAATGGAATCAGCAAAAAATGCAAGTTATATCAAGGATTTTTGCTGTTCGTGCTACAAATCACCTTGAAACATGTTGCGGGCTATAGTATTCCACAATAGAATATGCAGTGGTTTTGCCAGGCAACCTGAATGTGTTCCTGCATTCAGCATTATTATTTTGTAAGTTAAACCTGCAATCCTGGCTCCCAGTACCTCATTATTTCAGTCTGTAGTGAGTTGCTGTGACAGTTAATACTGGTTGTATTGTGAAAGACATTTTTTTTTTGTTTGAAATTTGATTTGCTTGGCACAGTATGTATATACGGTATATATATATATATATATATATATATATATATATATACACAGTGTGTGTGTGTGTATATATACAGTGTATATATATATCTTACCTGAATGGTAATCATTATGAAATGCATGTATTTTTTTCTCATTATCTCAACATGTTTTTACTTGTTCGTTTATATTACTAAGCAACTAAGTATGACTGTGCTTCTTGCCCTTGATTTTGTACTGGTATGATGATATGCATTCAGTGTAGGCATGGTGATGTCAGGCACAAGATCACGATGTGTGCAGCTTAACTCCGGCTATCTGCAGAATTAATGTGGTATAATATATGCTGTTGTTGCTAGGGCTGATGTTGGAATTTAGTATGAGGTCAATTGTGAATTTTGTGGGTGTCAGCATAGTTTTTTGGACAATGTGCAGCATGGTGAAAGAAATTATCAACTGAAAACATGTTGGAAGCTATAGGAAGTACCTCTTCATACCTATCTTGCAATACAGGTATCATTCCGTAGTATCTCCACTCACTTACCTGCCCACACAGCTACCCACACAACATACAGTCATCATTATAATTAAGAATACTGTGTCCTATGGCCGATGAGGACTACAATCTCAGACCTTTATCTTTATTCATGTTTGTGGACTCCATGGGTATTTGTTGAGAATTTCCACCTGTACCCTCACTCAGACGCTGTAGTTGCAACCAGATTGTTGGCTCTTTGGGGAAGGGGGACCAAAAATTCATCAATGTGTTGTAGAAAATTTTTTATGGAATACAATTTGGAAATCTCTGTTGTAAATTTATAAGATGACTATTCCTTTTTTTGGACCATCCAAAAAGTGGTAAAAGAGGGTTTTTTTTGGTCTGGACAAGATCTGCTTGAATTCCTTTTTCTGAGATATCCTGACCTCAGATTTAAACATGATGGATATATGCATGTACATAAAGAGAAGGTAAGTAAAAGTCCCCAGAGGCTTTGGTGCAAACATCCTGAAAGAGAAACTCGTCTTTTATTAAACATGTCTTCTAAAGAATAATCACCATGTTTACATTGTTCTTCTAATCCTTTTCATTCACAAAAGATTAACACAAATGTTCAAAAGTCTACTCCCTTTTTCATCATCTATGTCTGGTGTCTTCAAAGGGACTTTCAAGACAAGAGAATCAATCTGTTCTTGGTATACTAGTTGTTTATGTTTGAAATGTATTCTAATAGCACAGAAATGAGTAAAAACTGGTGTTTCCTCTTTAGGGTCCAAGTTTGTAAAATCAGGTAAGAAGTATGGTCCTCGAATTACTTTTCTGCATGTAGTCTTCCTAAGTGAATGTACTGTACATATTCATGGACATAGACTAATCAATTACTTAAACCACAACTGCTACATACATTCACATGCATCAAAACAAAAGGTGTGCAGAATCTTACAGATTATTTTCTGTATAAAGCAGCCACAGCCTGAGTAGAAAAGCCTGTTCACCACCAGCAGGTGCAGAGTGGGACCCTTGCTCTTCATGGGAAAGCCCTATGACATGCCCCTGCTGAGTCAAAGGCAAAGCTATCCAATTAGTAGGAAGCATGAGATCACTGTATTCCCACAAACGTTTTACTGTCAGCATGATAGGATGAAAAAAATTCAGCTTCCACTTGTTCCCTTTTGGTTATACGGAGTTATACTGCTGCCTAATATCATGCCTCAATGTTGGCCGCAGACATGACAAATTCAATCACTTTCAACCAGGTTCCCATATTCCCAAAACAACTAATTGAGTGAATGCAACCCACCACCAACCGTTTCTGTCAACATTGTGAAAGAATCTAAAGCAGTCATTCTCACCCAGGGCTCCTCCAGAGGTTGCTAGGAGTTCCCTAAGCATTGAGCAATTTCTGCTTCTCAGATAGGTAACCACTAACACCATTGATCTCTATCTGTAAGGGGGATTCTTCCCAATGACTGCAAGTGTAAGGAGCAGGACCACTGTTAGGAATCATGGGGCCCCATACAGCCTACCTGATGGGGCCCCCTTTGACCCCCTGGCCTTGCCCTTGACCACACCCCTGGTCCCTCCCCTGTCTCAAAACAAAATTCATCTTTGTTTTCAAGTGCATCCAGTAGAAGGGAGAACAGTTACAAATACAAGTGTAAATGAGGCTACAGGGCTTTTTTCTCAGAAAATAGGTGCAGAAACTATCACGTCCCCATCGCACCACTCACCATCAACATCATTACCACACCACCCAGTGTGCTACATACAGAATGCAGAGTTCAGGAGTGTGCGATGTACAGATTGCAGGATTCAGCAGTGTATTGCCCAAAAAAGTGCAGAATTCAGCGGTGCCCTATATACAGAGTGTAAAGTTGAGAAGTGTGTTACAGTTGGAGTGCAGGGTTTTAGCAGTGTGCTACGAACAAAGTGCAGAATTCAGCGGTGAGTTACGAACAGATTGCAGGATTGAGGAGTGCGCAGTGTACAGAGGACAGGGTTTGGGAGTGGGCTATGTACAGAGAGTGCAGTATACAGGGGCCAAAGTCCAGGAGTGCGCTACGTACAGAGTGGGCAGTGTATAGAGTGCAGGGCCCAGGACTGTGCTGCATACACAGTTCAGGGATCAGGAGTGCACTACATTCAAAATGCAGGTACACTGCGTACAGCATTCAGGAGTGCACTATGTGTACCGTTCAGGAGTGCACCACATGTAGAGTTCAGGAGTGCACTATGTTCACCGTTCAGGAGTGCACCACATGCAGAGTTCAGGAGTGCACTATGTGCACCATTCAGGAGTGCACTATGTTCACCGTTCAGGAGTGCGCCACATGCAGAGTTCAGGAGCGCACTATGTGCACCGTTCAGGAGTGCGCCACATGCAGAGTTCAGGAGTGCACTATGTGCACCGTTCAGGAGTGCGCCACGTGCAGCGCTCAGGAGTGTGTTATGTACATAGTGGAGGTGTGCATATCTGACATGCCTCCTCATTCAGCCCTGCCCCCTCCTCTGTTGTATATGCAAAGAGAGAAGGGAAAGTTATGACTGTGCCACCGGGATCGCTATCACTTATGAAATGCTGAAGCTGCGCTTCTGTGTTTATAAGTGACTGCAATGAGTAGCAATGCAAGGGGTTCTGGCTGAGGAAAAAATCCATATTACTAATGGATTATAAGCTGTGGGTTGGCTGGGCCCCCCTGTCAAAGAGAAGGGCCCAGAGCTACCCCCTTATTGGCGGCCCTGGTAAGGAGCATTCTGACCATCACACTAACCATTACAGTAATGTACCATGAGCTGTAGGTAGTAACTAGAAAAGCTACAATTTCTGGGGAAATCGTGTGAAGTGTTCTTGCCTCCACCAATAGTCTACAACTGGAGTGGGCGGAGTAACTGGGTGGAGTGGCTTGAGTAACTGTTGTGTGGTTGGAGTGGCTGGAGTAATTGTGAAAAAGTTGGACTGGGCAGAGTAACTTTATGGAGTCGGCAGAGTAACTGTGTGGAGTGTTTGGAGTGAGTAAAGATAGTAAACATTACACTAACCAATTGATTGATCAAATTTAAAAAGTGCACATGGCAAGCTTGATAGAGTGAGAAATGCATTTCAACTTTTAATTATTTATACAGCACATTTAATTGAAATGTTGTTGCCCAAAGTGCTTCACAGTTACATTAAAACATACATTTATAAAAACAGCAGTATTATCACCTCAATTACTCTCTACTGTAGAAAACGTATTTCCAAACCTTTAACCAGAAGCCGGCCAAACTGTCATGAATTCAAAATTAGATTTCAAATAGGGCAGAGAAGAGCGGTTAAAAACAAACTGCTCCAAATTGCTCACTTCACCGGCGTCATCAAATGGTCGTAGTTTTAAAAACTGTAAATCCTACAGTGAAGAGCTTTATATTGTGAGAATCACAAGACCCAGACCTACATTTTGATGCATAGTATGTCTCTGAAATATTAAAAATGAAGGCACACAAGCTGGGCCAATCACAGCCCAGCTGTGTCATGTGATTAGCCGTGGCCAAATCACAGCTAATCACAAAAAAAACCCTTGAGTGAATCGATTTCATTCAGATAAATACTTGCTTATAGCAAAGTAATTCTTTGCTATAAGCAAATTGTCTAAAAAAAAAAAAATACTGATCACTTCCCCAAAGTAGTACAATGTTACTATGGTAACATTATACTACTTTGGTCATAGTGCAATATGAAAAAAAAAATCTTAAAAAAAGAGAAAAAATGTAATAAAATATTTAAAATAATTAAAAAAATTAAAACTTTTTTTTAAAAATTATAATTTTTTTTTGGACTGTCACCAGTCAGTGTCCCTGATCACTGCCATGCCAGTTAAATGATGATGTTGTACTGCACTGGTGACAGTATGTAAAAAAATTGTGAAAATCATTTTTTTAATTTCTTCATTTTCTGAAAAATTATGACAAAAAAATTACAACTTCAAAAAACTCACCATGCCTCTTATGAAATACGTTGGACTGTCTACTTTGCAAAAAAGGGTCATTTGGGGGATATCTGTACTGTTCTGACATTCTTGGACCTCAAGAAATTAGATTGGCTGTCAGTACTTCAGGATTGATTAATTTTCAAATACAGATGAAACTCAAAAAATTAGAATATTGTGCAAAAGTTCATTTATTTCAGTAATGCAACTTAAAAGGTAAAACTAATATATGAGATAGACTCATTACATGCAAAGCAATATAGTTCAAGCCGTGATTTGTCATAATTGTGATGATTATGGCTTACAGCTCATGAAAACCCCAAATCCACAATCTCAGAAAATTAGAATATTGTGAAAAGGTGCAATATTCTAGGCTCAGGCTGGGAAAGACTGCTGACCTGACAATTGTGCAGAAAACAATCATTGACACCCTCCATAAGGAGGGAAAGCCTCAAAAGGTAATTGCAAAAGAAGTTAGATGTTCCCAAAGTGCACTAATAGAAACTCAAAGCACATTAATAGAAAGTTATGTGGAAGGGAAAAGTGTGGAAGAAAAAGGTGCACAAGCAGGGATGACCGCAGCCTGGAGAGGATTGTCAGGAAAAGGCCATCCAAAAGTGTTGGGGACTTTCACAAGGAGTGGGCTGAGGCTGGAGTCAGTACATCAAGAGCCACCACACACAGACGGATCCTGGACATGGGCTTCAAATGTCGTATTCCTCTTGTCAAGCCGCTCCTGAACAACAAACATTGTCAGAAGCGTCTTACCTGGGCTAAAGAGAAACAGACCTGGTCTGTTGCTCAGTGGTCCAAAGTCCTCTTTTCTGATGAGAGCAACTTTTGCATCTCATTTGGAAACCAAGGACCCAGAGTATGGAGGAAGAATGGAGAGGCACACACTGCAAGATGCTTGAAGTCCAGTGTGAAGTTTCCACAGTCTGTGTTGATTTGGGGAGCCATGTCATCTGCTGGTGTTGGTCCACTGTGCTTCATTAAGTCCAGGGTCAACGCAGCCGTCTACCAGGAGATTTTGGAGCACTTCATGCTTCCTTCCACAGACGAGCTTTATGGGGATCCTGACTTTATTTTCCAGCAGGACTTGGCACCTTCCCACACTGCCAAAAGCACCAAAACCTGGTTCAATGATCATGGGATTACTGTGCTTGATTGGCCAGCAAACTAGCCTGACCTGAACCCCACAGAGAATCTATGGGGCATTGCCAAGAGAAAGATGAGAGACATGAGATCGAACAATGCAGAACAGCTGAAGGCTGCTATTGAAGCATCCTGGTCTTCCATAACACCTCAGTAGTGCCACAGGCTGATAGCTTCCATGCCACGCCACATTGAGGCAGTAATTGCTGCAAAAGGGGCCCAAACCAAGTACTGAGTACATATGCATGCTTATACTTTTCAGAGGTCTGTTATTGTTCTATGTACAATCCTTGTTTTATTGATTGCATGTAATATTCTAATTTTTTGAGATTGCGGATTTGGGGTTTTCATGAGCAGTAAGCCATAATCATCACAATTATGACAAATCACGGCTTGAACTATCTTGCTTTGCATGTAATGAGTCTATCTCATATATTAGTTTCACCATTTAAGTTGCATTACTGAAATAAATGAACTTTTGCAGAATATTCAAATTTTTTGAGTTTCACCTGTATATCCCATAGTTTGTGAACTCTATAACTTTCCTACAGACTAAATAATAAATACTAATTTGGGTTATTTTCACCAAAGAAATGTATCAGAATACATCTTGGCCTAAATTTATGAAGAACAATTATTTATTTTCAAACTTTTATAATTTAGCAAAAAATAAAAAGAAAGCTCTAGTTTTGTGAACAAAAGGATAAAATTTTAGTTTGGGTACAATGTTGTATGACTTTGACTTTGGTTTTGTTTAGTTGCGGTTGTTCTCATTGGAACCTCTAAGCCAGTGGATCTCTTTTCCCTGGTTCTCTTGTTTTTCTTGCAGTACACAGGGGCTAAGGTCCAGGAGTGTGCTATGTACAGAGTGGGCAGTGTATAGAGTGGAGGGCCTAGGAGTGTGCTGCATACACAGTTCTGGGATCAGGAGTGCACTGCATTCAAAGTGCAGGTAAGTCGCGTGCAGTGTTCAGGAGTGTGCCACGTGCACCGTTCAGGAGTGCACTATGTGCACCGTTTAAGTTCAGGAGTGCACTATGTGCACCGTTTAAGTTCAGGAGTGCACTATGTGCACCGTTTAAGTTCAGGAGTGCACTATGTGCACCGTGAAATTTTGGCATTGATATTGAAAATATGACTGATCATGCCACAAAATGCTCTTTTATTGAAGGATAATGATCATATGAAGCCATTTATTATCAAATAGTTGTTTGGCTCCTTTTTAAATCATAACGATAACAGAAATTGACCAAATGGCCCTGATCAAAAGTTTACATACCCTGGAATGTTTGGCCTTGGTACAGACACACAAGGTGACGCATACGGGCTAAAATGCCAATTAGAGGTTAATGTTCCACATCTGTGGCTTTTTAAATTACAATTAGTGTCAGTGTATAAATAGTCAATGAGTTTGTTATCTCTTACATGGAAGCACTGACTAGGCTAGATACTGAGCCATAGGGATCAGAAAAGAGCTGTCAAAAGTCCTGCGTAACAAGGTAATGGAATTTTATAAAGATGGCAAAGCACATAAAAAGATGTCCAAAGCCTTGAATATGCCAATCAGTACTGTTAAATCACCTATTAAGAAGTGGAAAGTTTGGGGATCTCTTGATACCAAGCTAAGGTCAGGTAGACCAAGAAAGATTGCAGGCATAACTGACAGAAGAATTGTCTGGGATTCAAAGAAAAACCCACAGGCAACCTCAAAAGAAAAACAGGCTGCTCTGGAAAAAGATGTTGTGGTTGTTTTTAAGGAGTACAATAAGGTGATACTTGAACAAAAATTAGCTGTTTGATCGAGGTGCCAGAAAGAAGCTTTTACTTCACCAATGCCACAAAAAAGCCCAGTTACAATATGCCTGAAAACACCTTGACATGCCTAGCCAGGCCTTTTTGTGTCATTGATGCAGTAAAGGCTCCTTTCTGGCACCTCGACCATGCAGCTCATTTTTATTGAAGTGTCATCATATTGTGCTCCTTCAAAACAACTACACTGTCTTTTTCCAGAACAGCCTGTATTTTTCTTGTGGTTACCTATGGGTTTCCTTTTGTATCCCGAACAATTCTTCTGGCAGTTGTGGCTGCAATCTTTCTTGGTCTACCTGACCTTGGCTTGGTATCAAGAGATCCCCGAACTTTCCACTTCTTAATAGGTGATTTAAAAGTACTGATTGGCATATTCAAGGCTTTGGACATCTTTTTATGTCCTTTTCCATCTTTATAAAGCTCCATTACCTTGTTACACAGGACCTTTGACAGTTTTTTTCTGATCCCCATGGCTCAGTATCTAGCCTAGTCAGTGCTTCCACGTAAGAGCTTACAAACTCATTGACTATTTATACACTGACACTAATTGCAATTTAAAAAGCCACAAATGTGGGACATTAACCTCTAATTGGCATTTTAACCCGTGTGTGTCACCTTGTGTGTCTGTACCAAGGCTAAACATTCCAGGGTATGTAAACGTTTGATCATGGCCATTTGGGTGATTTCTGTTATCATTATGATTTAAAAAGGAGCCAAACAACTATTTGATAATAAATGGCTTCATATGACCATCATCCTTCAATAAAAGAGCATTTTTTGGCATGATCAGTCATGTTTTCAATATCAATGCCAAAATTTCACAATTTCTGCCAGGGTATGTAAACTTTTGAGCACAACTGTACACAAAGCTCACCAAAATTCAAGTAAGACTACACATGACTTGTATTTAGACAATATTTGCTTATTCAGCTTCAACTGTGGGCCGAGGACATGGGTAACAGTGTTTCGGTGACTGGGATGAATATGGTAGGATGGGTATGTGTATATTTGGAGTAAGGTTATATGAGCAGCTGTGCGCAAACTGTTGAGGTGTTATGTAACAGCTGTAGCTCATTATTGGATGAAAATGTTTTGTAATGGTAGGGAATATGGTCTTACTGTTCACCAGTTACTAGCATGTTTACTGTCCTCTAGCACAGCCTTTTTCAACCAAGGTGCTATGACACCCTGGGGTGTCTTTTGGATTCTTCAGGCAGGCATTTGCAAAATGCCTACATTTTTCCTTGAAATTGTCAACAAGGTGTTGGGTGCATCAAGACTGCCTTTTTTTTGTTACACAAAACCACAGGTTTTTATTGTGCAGCGTTACGACCATGGGCATCATGCTGGCCAGCTACTGGGGACCTAACAATCAATGACGTCATAGGTTGATAAGGAGGATATCGAGCACCTGAGGACATTCTTGCTTCTTTCTTTCAGCACTGGATCACTTTAGCAGAGAGAGAGGAAGAGAAACTGAGGAAGAAGATTGTAGAGCCCTCCTAGTTAGGTTGCTAGGAAAATGTAGTTTTTGACTTGTGCTGTAATCACAGGAGTGTAATTATTTGGTTAGGTCTGTTCAGAGCTTCACAGGTTGAGAGTTTGATTACTTATCCCTACCTATGGAAGAAGTTTCTAGAACTTAGGGAGGAAGAATTCAAATGTTCAGCCTGAATATTAAGCAGGCCCTAGCCAAGCGCTGGGGAGGTATGCCCAGATGGTCTCTGGGCTGCTGGAAAATAGTCTGGAGCCCTAAGGAGATTGTCTTTTTCCCCCTGTGTGGATAGATTTTGTGAGCTGAGAGGAGGGGCTGCTTGCCTCTGGAGCCCTTTGGATTGAATGCTGGACTACATTGCAAGAGTCTGCACAAATGGACTGATTACCAAGATCCAGTGAGTAGAGCCTCTCTTCTGAGCTCAAATTACTTCATAGTCCCCAGCCGTGAACCATGGATCGTTCCAGTCTGCCTCTACCTGTGCTCATATTACTTTATGGTCCTCAGCCATGAACTGTTCCAGTCTGCTTTTACCTGTGCTCATACTACTTCATGGTCCCCAGCCATGAACTGTGAACTGTTCCAGTCTGCTTTTACCTGTGCTCGTACTACTTCATGGTCCCCAGCCATGAACTTTGGAGTGTTCCAGCCTACCTACAATAGTGCTATTGCTACTGCGAGGGAAGTCTCCTCTGCCAAAAATACTTGACATTTTTGAGTATCCCATGCCCCCCCAAATCCCCTCCCAAGTTCTATTAGCAAAGAAACCTTAAAAAGACAACACTTAGACTGATCAATAAGCCAGAGCAAATGGATTTTTGTTACTGTGTGCCTGGCTGCCTCTGCACTATTTGGGAAAGAACCTGTATAATTTACAGCGGCCCCTCTGGGGGTAGCGCTAAAAGGGAAACGCTGGAATTCTAGTCGGTACCAGTTGCAAAGGTGGAGGAATAAATCACCTCTAATGTTGGATGGCCCATGTGTGCGGGTGCAGCTGCATTATGTAAAACTATTAGGTTAGTTTTTTTCATTGAGGTGTCTCAAATTTGTGCACAATTTTAAAGGGTGTCTTGACTGAAAAAGGTTGAGAAACACTGGTCTAGTATATGAATCCTGAAATATCTTGGGTGACTAGGAGTTTGCTAAGCAATAGATGTGATCTTTGGAGATGGGCTTCTTGGCTTGTCTGCAGTGTGTGTCAATATTCCTATTGAAGATTATGGAAGGTATAAAAACCCAGCTGAAAACACGTCAGGTCATTATTAGTGCGTTTACTAACGGCAGAATACCAGCTTTATATGAAATATGTTTTCAATCACGGAGGTCTGCTTTCTCCTACAAAGCTTGAAGTCATTAGCTTGCTGAAATGAACAGCTCAAGACATGGACAACTGAAAAAGTAGGTTTAAACCATCCTATTCCTTTATATGTGATTATCACGACTGGAGTCTGCAAAGAGCCAAGACAATCCAAAACCTATAACAGATGTACATCTAAAATAGTCACGGAGAAACCTAAGCAACTAAGCTTTTCTTTTGATCCAGTATTATTGATAGCTGATGATTGAAATATTGGACAGTGCAAACAGTTCACAGTAACTTTAGACCTGTGTTAAACCGATGGCACTCTCTCCGTAAGTCTATTAAATATATGGCAATACATACAAGCACAACCTAGGAGTTATATAATTAGGAATGTGAATATGTGCTTTGTATGCATTTGTAGGCTTATTTTGAGATTAGTAAAATAACTAAAGGCCTATGTGTAGTGAAATATCTCTTGGCAGATCCTACTAACAGTTTAAGTTACTGCTTGTGGTTATGCATAGTCAGCAATACATGATGCATTGCTGCAAATTATATGTATATTGTGCATAAATAATTCAAATCCTTTCTATGACTGTGGTCTTCTTTCAGTTACTTTCCATTCGTCTTGGTAAAAGAACAGTACTGTAGCAACCTACAGACTGCACTTATTATGTGAATTATGAGATTTGTTGTAATCCTATGCACTCAGCAAAAATATTGAGCCTTTCAACATAGTTATAGGAAAAAGAAATTCAAATTTCAGTATATTCTGTGTGCTGATTTAATATACCTTCATGTATAATTTTCACAGGTGTTTTTTAAAAAGGTTTTAATCCTTCCCCATTTAATCCTATGCTTAAAATAAAGTGGGTCAAGATACAATACAGCACAGTGGCTAAATGGTTAGCACTTCATCTTGGCAGTACTAGGGTCATTGGTTCGTAATCCCATTCATGGCACCACCTGCCTGGAGTTTGCATGTTCTCCCTGTGCCTGCGTGTGATTCCTCCAAGTACTCTGGTTTCCTCCCACACTCCAAAGACATACTGGTAGGTTAAATGAATCCTGTCTAAATTGGCCGTAGTATGTGTATGTATGAATGTGAGTTAGGGACACTTTGAATTGTCGCAGTGTGTATAAACCCTGAAATTTAGTTTTTCAGCAGTTTTAGATAAATTTGATTTATCACTTATTTCAGCTAAAAAAACTAAACTGGTGTGTTTTAGAGGTTTTTAACTACGGTATATTGTGTTTTATCAGCTTAAAATGCTACGAAAATAGCTCTTCCTGTTTAAGCATCCCTATGATTTAATGTTTTGTGTCAAATGATAGTCAAAAAAGCAGTAATTTATGAAGCTGATCTAAGTATGCTTTGGTTAAAGTACATCTACAGACAAATATGAAATACACCCTTTATTTCACTGATGTATTCCTTCAAAAGTCATAAAATCACTTTTTTTTTTTTGCAATTTAACCAGTGAATTTACCTGAACTATTCCTTTATACAGAGTTGCTTTGACCCAGGTGAAATATGAAATAAGGTTCCAGCAGATGTATCTACTCTATATGTTGACTGCAGTTCTAAAGGATAGGGCAGCATTCAGGGTGGATGCCAGTAGAGTGGTAATGTTCACTAGTGGTCTAAAGAGTAAGGTGATGGTTTTAAGTCAACATAAGTGCAAGGTCTGAAATGTTTTTTTTTTAATACTTTATGTAGCCAGGTATTGGTCTATGATAGATTGAAGCTAAGACACTGTACTGTATGCATTTCTCTCCCTTCATTGAGATTCAATATTGTTGCACAATTCTCCCAGTTGGAGAGCCAAATTATTGCCAAAAATGCCCATAGATTTCCCTACAGGACACTGGGAATCTTGGAGGGTGTAGTTCAAAAATGCAGCCTACAGTATGCTTAAACAACTGAACTACAAATCCCAGCTGTGCTTCAGGAGGAGCCTGAAGTGCTTTATCTATGGGTGCCTGGGAAACGCCAGTTTCTTGGCACAAAGGAACCTGAGCAGTCTAACCTGTTAAGAGAGACAGCAGGGAGAGGCAGGCCACTTGAGAAGATCCAGTTGGTAGACTGGAGGTCACTGATAGTGAATATGCTTGCTAGACCCACTGTCCCCAAGTGCTGCTGAGAGACCAGAATGCTGTTCAGATTATCTGTTCCCATCAACCAGACCTGCTGAGTGATCTGCATCATCTGAAGGGGCTCCTTCCACTGCTGGGAATTTGCTGATACGCCAAGAGTTGGTGAGAGGGACGTTAGTCTGCCCCATTCTGTTACCCACACACAAGGCACTGGACAAAAGGATACTCTTGGCATTTGCCTTTCATATAGCCATAGCTACTTGCCAAAGCTACCTGGTGTTTCCCCCATTGAATTACATACTATTTCATATATATGCAAGCTGCAGGTGCAATACAACCTTGCTGCATTACCCTTGACATGCTGTGATATTGCTCACTGTGATCAGAGCCACCCTTGCCATTACCATACTGCTGGCAGGAGTAAGGAGCATTCTTAAAGTGCAGCAACATCTTCTTAATAGGGCCTCAATGTTAGCCAGCAGAACACTTTATTTAGAGACTGCCCCTACTGCTGTTCCTCCCGGACTCTTCCTGTTTGTGTTTGCCTACATTTATACTGTTTATGGTAAACTTATTGTTGTTCCATTGACTACCCAGTCAGTCTAAACTTAGCACAGCCCCATTTAGAACATATAAGCAGCATAGTCCTCCTCCATGGGAAATCTTACCTCTGTTGCTCACGTCATCTGTTCTGAGTGGCCCTTCTACTATCTATCCTGAACTGTGAATATTATGACATCAGGACTAATCTTTTCCTCAGCGACTCAGAGTGTTGTAATGTATTCTCTTTAAAAATGATTTGCTTAACCTTGTTTGCAAAAAGTGTAACAATATATATTCCAAAATGCTTTTACCAAAAAAAGAATCTCTGGACTGAGTTGGCTGTCACTCTCTCTCTCTCAACTTAACCTGGTGTGTCAGAGGGGTTGAGACATTTGTAAGGTCGTGGGAAAAGAAAAGAGGACCAAACTTAACCAGTGGCTCCTATGGAGGAAGTCTCAACCTAAACAACTGTTTTAATACATACACACCTTCTGATATTCTTAAGAAGTTTTTCCCATTGATCTCCAGTTTCCAGCACATACTGTGCATAATATTGATTGACATTTACTAAACATTAAACAATTGCACAGGTGAGTACAATGTCATTTAGAATTTTACCAAAAACAGGTCTGTGAAAATGTCCCTGACATCCTCATTCCTGTCCACGCAAACTCAACTTAATCTTATCTTAACATTTTACCTTTACATTAACATTTTACACAAATGGGTTATATGTTTCTGGCTGTGTTGCAGTATACAGTGATCAGACATAAATTTATGACCACCCACCTAATATTCTGTAGGTCCCCCTTTTGCCGCCAAAGCAGCCCTGACCCATCGAGGCATAGATGCCACTAGACCCAAAGGTATGCTGTACTATCTGACACCAAGCTGTCAGTAGCAGAGTACAAGTCCTGTAAGTTGTGAGGTGGTACCTCCATGGATTGGACTTGTCTTTCCAGCACATGCCCAAGATGCTTAAAATGGACTGAGATCTGGAGAATTTGGAGGCCAAGACAGCACTCCAAACTCATTGTTGTGTTCCTCAAACTATTATTGAACCAATTTTGCAGTGTCGCGGGGGGCATTCTCCTGCTGAAAGGGACCACTTCCATCAGGGATACTGTTTTCATGAAGGGGTGTGTGTCAACTAACATCCACACGAATGGCAGGATTCAAGTTTTGCCAGCAGAACATCCATGGCCACCTTCTTCCATTGCTCCCTGGTCCAGTTCTGAATGCCCATTGTGGATTCTCTTGGCTGTGGACATGGGTCAGCATGGGCACCCTGACCAGTCTGTGGCTATGCAGCAACAAACACAGCAAACTCTGCTGGCCATTTTTTCTACTTTCAAAACATCAACTTCGGGGACAAGATGTTTACTTGCTGCCTAATATATCCCACTGACTTTCAGATGCCATTGTAATGAGAAAATCAATGTTATTCACTTATCCTGTCAGTGGTTATAACGTTACCTTTTGCTGCTCCCCTGATTTGGACTACAAGCAAAACTTCCTCTCTTAATCTCATCTACATGGGGAGCAGGATGGTTGGTAGTTTACAGAAAATACAGAAAATATTTTCAAAGACATATTACATTGTTTATGATTTCAGTTCACTTCACAGGCAATGCATTTCTGACAACATCAACAGATATTTTCTATACTTGAAAATGTTACATATCCAAGAACTATTAAGCTGCAATATATTACATTTTTCTTTTTAAGTTGACCAGTTCCCGTCCGGCTTATAGCACAATGACGACCATGCAGGACTTTTGGCAATCCGGGTGGATGTCCTCATAGGTCACTCCTCGCGTGCACCCATGGGGCTGCACTGTGCCATGATCTGTCACCGGCTGTGTCCATCGGACACAGCTGATGACTGATCGGTGTACCAACCCGCTGCTGGTACCATGTGACTGCTGTGACCAATCACAGCAGGTCACATGACAATTGTAAACAATGGATGGCTTCCTTTCATACCATCCATTATGTACAATTGTGTTGCTAGCTGTGATTGGTCACAGTGATCATATGGTACAGACTGGGCCTTCAGGTTTTATTGTCAAAGCTTAATTGAACAAGCCAAAGTTAGAAGTCTGAGTGCTCCAGTTTTAGAAAATCTCTCCCAGAGTGTAAAAAAAAATTGTGATTTTTTTTTTAAATGTAATAAAACACCACGCCACACCAGTTACAGTATATGATGATGCTGTATTGCTCTGGTGACAGTATGTAAAAAAATTGTGAAAATTTTTTTTTTTTTAATCTCTTCATTTTCCAAAAAATTACAACTTCAAAAAACTCGCCATGCCTCTTACTAAATACCATGGACTGTCTACTTTCCAAAAAGGGGTAATTTGGGGGATATCTGTACTGTACTGACATTTTTGGGCCTCAAGAAATGAGATAGGCCATTAGTACATCAGGATTGATTGATTTTCAGATATACAGTGTATATATATATATATATATATATATATATATATATATATATATATATATACACAGTATCTCACAGAGGTGAGTACACCCTTCACATTTTTGTAAAAAAAATTTTCTATCTTTTCATGTGAATCCACTGAAGACTTTGCTACTTTGCTAAATTGTAGAGTAGTGAGTGTACAGCTTGAGCCCTCAATTTGCTGTCCCCTCAAAATAACTCCACATGCAGCCATTAATGTCTAAACTGCTGGCAACAAAAGTGAGTACACCCCTAAGTGCAAATGTCCAAATTGGGCCCAAAGTGTCAGTATTTTGTGTGGCCACCATTATTTTCCAGCACTGCCTTAACCCTCTTGGGCATGGAGTTCATCAGAGCTTCACAGGTTGCCACTGGAGTCCTCTTCCACTCCTCTATGACGACATTACGGAGCTGGTGGATGTTAGAGACCTTGCGCTCCTCCACCTTCCGTTTGAGGATGCCCCACAGATGCTCAATAGGGTTTAGGTCTGGAGACATGCTTGGCCAGTCCATCACCTTTACATTCAGCTTCTTTAGAAAAACAGTGGTCGTCTTGGAGGTGTGTTTGGGGTCGTTATCAATGTTGGAATACTGCCCTGTGGCCCAGTCTCCGAAGGCAGGGGGATCATGCTCTGCTTCAGTATGTCACAGTACATGTTGACATTCATGGTTCCCTCAATGAACTGTAGCTCCCCAGTGCCGGCAGCACTCATGCAGCACCAGACCATGACACTCCCAGCACCATGCTTGACTGTAGGCAAGACACACTTGTCTTTGTACTCCTCACCTGGTTGCCACCACACAAACTTGACACCATCTGAACCAAATAAGTTTATCTTGGCCTCATCAGACCACAGGACATGGTTCCAGTAATCCATGTTCTTTATCTGCTTGTCTTCAGCAAACTGTTTGTGGGCTTTCTTGTGCATCATCTTTAGAAGAGGCTTCCTTCTGGGATGACAGCTATGCAGACTAATTTGATGCAGTGTGTGGTGTATGGTCTGAGCACTGACAGGCTGACCCCCCACCCCTTCAACCTCTGCAGCAATGCTGGCAGCACTCATACGTCTATTTCCCAAAGACAACCTTTGGATATGACGCTGAGCACTCAGCTTCTTTGGTCAAACCTGTTCTGTTAAACCACTGTGTGGTCTTGGCCACTGTGCTGCAGATCAGTTTCAGGGTCTTGGCAATCTTCTTATAGCCTAGGCCAGTGATGGCGAACCTTTTTGAGCCCGAGTGCCCAAACTGCAACCCAAAACCAACTTATTTCTTTCAAAGTGCCAACACTGCAATGAAACCTGAATATCGAGCTTTTGGTTTAGAAAAAACAACTCGTACAGTAGTGCAAACTAATTAACAGTACAGGGATGACCAGAGACTGCAGACAGTACAGGGATGACCAGAGACTGTGGACACAGTACAGGGATGACCAGAGACTGCGGACACAGTACAGGGATGACCAGAGACTGCGGACAGTACAGGGATGACCAGAGACTGCGGACAGTACAGGAGATGACCAGAGACTGCGGAAAGCACAGGGATGACCAGAGACTGCGGACAGTACAGATGACTGCTGACCTTTGGGGAGGGAGGGGGAGCGGGTACCTGAATTTGACAGGTACCCGCTCTTACTTCCGCAGAGTTTTTTTTTTATCTTACCTGTTCCTTTATCCAGCCGCGCGCTGTCTTCCCGGCTTCTGTAGTGTGGGCGCTCGTCGGACAGCCGGATGCCCAGTGCGCATGCGCGAGAAGCGCTGCGCTTTGTGATTGGTCCGGCGGCTTCTGGGATCTGTCATGTGTCCCAGGTACCGCCTTACCATTCACAAAGAGCACTGCTTCTTGCGCATGCGCACTTGGGACCCGGCTGTCACGCACACTACAGAAGCCGGGAAGACAGCGCGCCGCTGGATAGAGGGACAGGTACGGTCCCACTGCAGAGCTGAGCGGCCGGCCCGGTATTCTGACACGGCGGCGGTGGAAATACCGGACCGACCGCTCTATATTCGCTCCATAAGACGCACTGACATTTTCCCCCCTTTTTTGGGGGAAAAAAAGTGCGTCTTATGGAGCGAAAAATACGGTATTCTCCTGGCGTGCCCACAGATAAGGCTCGGCGTGCCGGCTGTGGCACGCGTGCCACGGGTTCGCCATCACTGGCCTAGGCCATCTGTATGAACAGCAACAATTCTTTTTTTCAGATATTCAGAGAGTTCTTTGCCATGAGGTGCCATGTTGAACTGCCAGTGACCAGTATAGGAGAGTGAGAGCGATAACACCAAATTTAAAACACCTGCTCCCCATTCACACCTGAGACCTTGTAACACTAACGAGTCACGTGACACCAGGGAGGGAAAATAGCTAATTGGGCCCAATTTGGACATTTTCAATTAGGGGTGTACTCACTTTTGTTGCGGGCGGTTTAGACATTAATGGCTGTGTGTTGAGTTATTTTGAGGGGACAGCAAATTTACACTGTTATACAAGCTGTGCAATCACTACTTTACATTGTAGCAAAGTGTCATTTCTTCAATGTTGTCACATGAAAAGATATAATAACATATTTACATAAATGTGAGAGGTGTTCTCACTTCTGGGAGATACTGTATATATACATACCATAGTTTGTGGACTCTATAACTTTCCTACAGACTAAATAATATGCACTGATTTGGATTATATTCACCAAAGAAATGTAGCAGAATACAATTTGGCCTAAATTTTTTGAAGAACAATTATTTATTTGAAAAATTTTATTTTAACAGAAACGTAAAAAAAAAAACATGTTTTTTGGAGTTTTGGGTGAAATGTGTCAGATTTGGCTTTTTGTTTTTCCACTTTTTGTGTCATACCAATACAAACAAGAGAAATAAACATGAGAATACCTAAACATTTGTAACTGCAACAATTTTATGGGTGAAGTGGTGCATTATCTGACAGGAATGCAGGGGTGCCAATACTTTTGGCCATAACTGTATGTGCATTTGGGTGACATTGCCCCTTACACACAGGCAGATGCAAATTGGTTAATTTGGTATACTAAATAAAGAAACCAAGGTGCAATTTAAGCAGGCTGATTGTTTTAGAAGAGCCGAAATGCAGAGGTGCCAATATTTTTGCCCATGACTGTATATATCGCTACTTATAAATTAACAACTACAAAATTTAAAAATTTTCCCAATAGACACCAAACTATATGAATATAAAAACAACACATTCAAAAGTTAGCAATAAAGCAATTAAGGTATATGTCTATGTTTAGACCAAAAGGAACCAGTGTGTCTAATTATACTATATTTCTGATTTTTTCCCCCAATTTTTTCACCATTGTAGCGGCAGTTCTCCCTGCGGCTCTTAGCGGCTGTCAGTGGGTAGGTGCGGCAACTGGCCCTGTTCATTTTAATGACAGGTCACCGGCAGCTGCACCCATTCATGGCTCTCTACACAGCTAGCAATTACTTGCAGTGATCGCTGCTGGACGCCGAATGTTATTCCTCACAAACGTTTCTACATTGGCTATAAATAAGCTGTCACTCAATGTAAATCTATCAGTCAGCACCAGACTAACTATACCAATAGTGCTCCCTCAAAGAAAAGATAATCACTTTAACCCTTGAAAGCAGACATAAATATAATTATAAATCTTTTCTTATCCAATACCCTATATCAAATACCCATTCAAAAGTGCCCCAAATGTCCTCAATCACAATATACTCCCAAAGAAAGAAATAAATTAAAATAAATTTCAGTCTCCATATAATAAAGTCTTATCTTCCTCCAAAATAAATGTCTCTCTTTCCTTTAATCGCTGCGAAGTATCCAGATTTTCTTGTACCTCAAAAAAACATAAACTCAAAATAGTGTATTACCCTTTATAAAATATCAATGTGCCACTAATCGTGAATCATGCAAAAACTGCATAACATGTGCAAAACACACGTGAGAAAAAAAAAATTATATATAAACAATATATTCAATAATCATAAATATAAAAAAAATATAAAATAAATATAAATAATCAAATAAACGTGAATCCACTTGAATTGTGAACACTCAACTGCAAACAATCAACAGTGATTCACTCCAATACAGTGTAAAACCACACTTAATATCAACCAGTGATCCAACTTGTAAAAACAACTCTATCCAAAAAATTCCCTATTCATTTGTGAAATCAAAAATATAAGTTAGATAAAGTGTTCCACTCCAACTCGTGTAGCAGTGAATAATTACCCTATAGCGGTATCAGAAGGGCATTTTCAAAAAGAGGATGACAGCATTCTCCAGGATCCAAGTTAATCCTATGGTTTCTCCTCCATTCTCTGGTTCATTCTCAGCATCCTTGAAAATCTTGCAGGCGGTCTTGCTGGCTAGGACCCGGGTGTTGCTCAGAGAAGGTGAGGATTTCCAGTACAGTTGCTGGAAGCTGGATGTTCCCAAAGTGCTGTATCAAAGCACATTAATAGAAAGTTATGTGGAAGGGAAAAGTGTGGAAGAAAAAGGTGCACAAGTAGCAGGGATGACCACAGCCTGGAGAGGATTGTCAGGAAAAGGCCATTCAAAAGTGTTGGGGACTTTCACAAGGAGTGGACTGAGGCTGGAGTCAGTACATCAAGAGCCACCACACACAGACGGATCCTGGACATGGGCTTCAAATGTTGTATTCCTCTTGTCAAGCCACTCCTGAACAACAAACGTCAGAAGCGTCTTACCTGGGCTAAAGAAAAACAGATCTGGTCTGTTGCTCAGTGGTCCAAAGTCCTCTTTTCTGATAAGAGCAACTTTTGCATCTCATTTGGAAACCAAGGACCCAGAGAATGGAGGAAGAATGGAGAGGCACACACTGCAAGATGCTTGAAGTCCATTGTGAAGTTTCCACAGTCTGTGTTGATTTGGGGAGCCATGTCATCTGCTGGTGATTTTCCACTGTGCTTCATTAAGTCCAGGGTCAACGCAGCCATCTATCAGGAGATTTTGGAGCACTTCATGCTTCCTTCCGCAGACGAGCTTTATGCGGATGCTAACTTCATTTTCCAGCAGGACTTGGCACCTGCCCACACTGCCAAAAGCACCAAAACCTGGTTCAATGACCTTGGGATTACTGTGCTTGATTGGCCAGCAAACTTGCCTGACCTGAACTCCATAGAGAATCTATGGGGCATTGCCAAGAGAAAGATGGGAGACATGAGACCGAACAATGCAGAAGTGCTGAAGGCCACTATTGAAGCATCCTGGTCTTCCATAACACCTCAGCAGTGCCACAGGCTGATAGCTTCCATGCCACACCGCATTGAGGCAGTAATTGCTGCAAAAGGGGCCCAAACCAAGTACTGAGTACATATGCATGCTTATACTTTTCAGAGGTCTGATATTGTTCTATGTACAATCCTTGTTTTATTGATTGCATGTAATATTCTAATTTTCTGAGATTGTGGATTTGGGGTTTTCATGAGCTGTAAGCCATAATCATCACAATTATGACTAATCACGGCTTGAACTGTATTGATTTGCATGTAATGAGTCTATCTCATATATTAGTTTCACCATTTAAGTTGCATTACTGGAATAAATTAACTTTTGCACGATATTCTAATTTTTCGAGTTTCACCTGTGTGTGTGTGTGTGTGTGTATATATATATATATATATATATATATATATATATATAATTAAATGTAAAATACTTAATGCACACCTAAATATCTCTTTTCAGGACTGTGAATAGCATTCATTCTTGATGAAAGGGTGCCACCTATTGTTGAATTTGTATAACATTTTTCTGTTACTTATTGCTTAAAACAATGAAGAATCAAGTATGTAGAACAGCATTGCTTTAGTAAAACATACAGTAATGGGCTTTTTATGTTTGTTTTTTTTTTGCTCACCACACCATAATCTGTAATTAAACCTGAACACTGGGATCCCAGTGTATTTGTAGAAACTTCAACCCCTACTAATATGAGTTAAAAAAGTCACTCAAAGTAATTTTATAATCGGTAAAAACAGGAGTCGCCTATGAGCTAACATGGCCACTAGATAGCACATCTTTTTCCAGCAAAGGGATAGGAACATACCACTGAGCCCCATAATAAGCACAGCATTTGGATGGCCAGCAGTGCTGTATATCATAGTGTTGTGCTATTGACAGTGATAGAAAATGGACTCTTCTAAACTCTACTGGAACCATTTTTGGCTGCTAATATTGTTCATTTTACATTAAACTTGATCCATCTTGTAAAAAAAAACAAACGTAAATGGCTTGATTTCAGCCTAAATAGTTTATTTTGGGATGTTAACACGATTTAAAAAAGCTCATAGTAAGAAACAGCAAAAACGTACTTTATAACTAAAGACAATACTTTTTTTTTTTTTTAGATCTGATAGAGCGATCAGATAGATAAAGTCAGGTTTTCATTGCTGTGTGTGTGCTATTAGGGAGATTCACCCTCTCTAATTGTCCTGACCACCGTTGTCACCAGGAATGAAAGTGAGAGTAAATGCAAAATTTTGAGCTGCCCGTATTAACTGTCCTTGTTCATCTTAGCACACATAATAAACGCAGTGTTTTACTGTGCAGATAGCTGTCAGTGTGAGGGCCAGCAGGGAGCAGTGCAATGCACATTTCAGCGCATCACACTGCTTACTTTGTTTTTTAAACGTTATTTATCCAGTTGCTGAGCACGCTGCAGCCAAAGGATGGCTACAGTGCAGTTGTCCAGTTCTGGGAGGGGCGTCATATGACGCAACCGGTTCTTGCTGGTACTTTGACGTCCTCCCAGAACCGCACCTGCTGCGGCACACACCCTGTGCTGTGATCGCTGCACAGCTTATCACATCTCACGGTAAAGGGCCAATCACAGCAGCCCTTTACCACATGATCAGCTGTGTCCAATCACAGCTGATCATGATGTAATCACACTTGTCGGTTATTGGCAGTACCTTCCTCACGCTGTCAAACCAGTGGGGGTGTGAAGTACTGGTTCTTGATGGTACAGTGCTGACGTTTTCAGAAAGGGGTTATTTTTACTGCAACAGACTGTAAAGTATACAGCCTGGTATCAGCAAGGAGGAAGGCCCACATGCTGAGGCTACCTAGCGGTACGCATGGTATGCTGGGCAGATCTCATGGCAAAAGCATGTATTTTTTTAATTCTTATATATATATATATATATATATATATATATATATATATACAGTGGGGATCGAAAGTTTGGGCACCCCAGCTAAAAATTTGTATTAATGTGCATAAAGAAGCCAAGGAAAGATGGAAAAATCTCCAAAAGGCATCAAATTACAGATTAGACATTCTTATTATATGTCAACAAAAGTTAGATTTTATTTCCATCATTTACACTTTCAAAATAACAGAAAACAAAAAAATGGCGTCTGCAAAAGTTTGGGCACCCTGCAGAATTTATAGCATGCACTGCCCCCTTTGCAAAGCTGAGACCTGCCAGTGTCATGGATTGTTCTCAATCATCGTCTGGGAAGACCAGGTGATGTCAATCTCAAAGGTTTTAAATGCCCAGACTCATCTGCCCTTGCCCCAACAATCAGCACCATGGGTTCTTCTAAGCAGTTGTCTAGAAAACTGAAACTGAAAATAGTTGACGCTCACAAAGCTGGAGAAGGCTATACGAAGATAGCAAAGCGTTTTCAGATGTCAATATCCTCTGTTCGGAATGTAATTAAGAAATGGCAGTCATCAGGAACAGTGGAAGTTAAAGCAAGATCTGGAAGACCAAGAAAAATATCAGACAGAACAGCTCGCAGGATTGTGAGAAAAACAATTCAAAACCCACGTTTGACTGCACGATCCCTCCAGAAAGATCTGGCAGACACTGGAGTTGTGGTACACTATTCCACTATAAAGAGATACTTGTACAAATATGGTCTTCATGGAAGAGTCAGCAGAAGAAAACCTCTTCTACGTCCTCACCACAAAAATCATCGTTTGAACTTTGCAAATGAACATATAGACAAGCCTGATGCATTTTGGAAACAAGTTCTGTGGACGGATGAGGTTAAAATTGAACTTTTTGGCTGGAATGAGCAAAGGTACGTTTGGAGAAGAAGGGGCACAGAATTTAATGAAAAGAACCTCTGTCCAACTGTTAAGCATGGGGTTGGATCAATCATGCTTTGGGGTTGTGTTGCAGCCAGTGGCACAGGGAACATCTCACGAGTGGAAGAAAAAATGGATTCAATAAAATTTCAGCAAATTTTGTATGGTAACTTGATGCCATCTGTGAAAAAGCTGAAGTTAAAGAGAGGATGGCTCCTACAAATGGATAATGATCCTAAACACACCTCGAAATCCACGGGGGATTACATCAAGAGGCGTAAACTGAAGGTTTTGCCATGGCCTTCACAATCTCCTGACCTCAACATAATTGAAAATCTATGGATAGACCTTAAAAGAGCAGTGCGTGACAGACAGCCCAGAAATCTCAAAGAACTGGAAGACTTTTGTAGGGAAGAATGGGCAAAGATACCTCAAACAAGAATTGAAAGACTCTTGGCTGGCTACAAAAAGCGTTTACAAGCTGTGATACTTGCCAAAGGGGGCAGTACAAGATATTAACTCTGCAGGGTGCCCAAACTTTTGCAGACACCATTTTTTTGTTTTCTGTTATTTTGAAAGTGTAAATGATGGAAATAAAATCTAACTTTTGTTGCCATATTATAAGAATGTCTAATCTGTAATTTGATGCCTTTTGGAGATTTTTCCATCTTTCCTTGGCTTCTTTATGCACATTAACACAAATTTTTAGCTGGGGTGCCCAAACTTTCGATCCCCACTGTATACAGTTGTGTTCAAAATAATAGCAGTCAGACATCACTAACCTGATCAATCACTGTTTTTGGTAGAAATGATTTTTCTACATGGCAAATAATTTACTGGCAGGTGTAGTAGAGTAATAGAGATCCAACAGACCCAACAGTCATGACATGCATGCTGCTGATTCTGTGTAATTGAATCACTAATTGAAAGGGTCATGTTCAAAATAATAGCGGTGTGGACTTCTATTAGTGAGGTCATTCATTCTTTGAAAAACATGTGGCAATTATTGCCCTTATTTAAGGAAAGAAGGCAGCAAATGTTGTACATGCTGGTTACAGTGCATTTCTCTCTGAAATTCTGAGGAAAATGGGTTGTTCCAGACATTGTTCAGAAGAACAGCATACCTTGATTAAAAAGTTGATTGGAGAGGGGAAAACATATAAAGAAGTGCAGAAAATGATAGGCTGCTCAGCTAAAATGATCGCAAATGCTTTAAAATGACAACCAAAACCTGAAAGATGTGGAAGAAAGCGAAAAACTACCATTCGAATGGATAGAAGAATAGCCAAAATGGCAAGGACTCAGCCAACAATCAGCTCCAGGAAGATCAAAGAAGGTCTAAAGTTACCTGTGAGTACTGTTACAATTAGAAGACGCCTATGTGAAGCCAAGCTATCTGCAAGAAGCCTCCGCAAAGTCCCACTGTTGAAAAAAAGACATGTGGTGAAGAGGTTACAATTTGCCAAAGAGCACATTGACTGGCCTAAAGAGAAATGGCGCAACATTTTGTGGACTGATGAAAGTAAGATTGTTCTTTTTGGGTCTAGTGGCCGGAGACCGTTTGTCAGACGACCCCCAAACACTGAATTCAAGCCACAGTACACTGTGAAGACAGTGAAGCATGGTTGTGCAAGCATCATGATATGGGGATGTTTCTCATACTACGGTGTTGGGCCTATTTATCGCATACCAGGGATCATGGATCAGTTTGAATACATCAGAATACTTGAAGGGGTCATGCTGCCTTATGCTGAAGAGGAAATGCCCTTGAAATGGGTGTTCCAACAAGACATCGACACCAAACACACCAGTAAACGTGCAACATCTTGGTTCCAGACCAACAAGATTGACGTTATAGAGTGGCTAACCCAATCCCCAGATATTAATCTAATAGAAAACTTGTGGGGTGACATCAAAAATGCAGTTTCTGAGGCAAAACCAAGAAATAGAGAAGAACTGTGGAATGTAGTCCAATCATCCTGGGCTGGAGTACCTGTTCACAGGTGCCAGAAGTTGGCTGACTCCATGCAACACAGATGTACAGCAGTTCTCAGAAACAGTGCTTATACAACTAAATATTAATTAAGTGATTCAAAGGAAAGCAAAATCTTCAAACATTTTTCAGTTTATATAGTGAATGTTTGAGTTTGTAAAGAAGAATACAAACACTGCTATTTTTTTGAACAGTCTAATATTCACTTTTCTTCAATTTTTTTAGAGGAACAACACAAGTTTGATATATTTTTCTTCATGTTTTGATTTGTAATAGAATGTGTAGTGTTGCCAATGCATTTGTGTGTATGGAAATAAAAGCTATTGGAAGGATTTTGAGCTTTATTCACTTTTTTCAACACACTGCTATTATTTTGAACACAACTGTGTATATATATGTATTCTTCCAATAAACATTTAGGATCAGTGCTGGACAGCCCTGAAAAAGTAGATTTTTTTTATCTTAGGCCACTTTCAGCTTAATAGGAATGGCAAACACATGCACAGTTGGAGCACTGCTTAAAATGATCACTCTGGCTGAGTTTACCCTAAGGCACGGTAGACCTGTAATGGCAAGATTTTAGAAATATGCAAGAACGAAGTTAATAAAGCTACTGTCAAGCTGATTAAAATGAAATCTCACAAATGCCTGGTAATGTCATAATAAAATTATTTATTTGAAAAAAGCAATAAAAATATCTCTCTATAAAATAAGCATATAAATAAAATTCTAAACTCAGATGTTCTTTGTTAAAATGTTCATATTTCATTCACTTTCCTTTTCTTAATCTTCTCTTCTGGAAGTTGTGGAATGAAATGGATGAATTCCAAGAGGTT
This sequence comes from Staurois parvus, assembly GCF_062004578.1. Taxonomy (NCBI): domain Eukaryota; kingdom Metazoa; phylum Chordata; class Amphibia; order Anura; family Ranidae; genus Staurois; species Staurois parvus. The sequence goes on along the minus strand of NW_028317918.1, from coordinate 6,276,408 downwards.
CAGGAACAGTCCCCTGTCAAATGGATTACAGAACTTTCCACTCTCGTCCATGAGGTATGAGTACTTCTTTGAATTCATTCTTTCATTTGTTGTGATGTTCACAGCAGCCATATATAGCTGTTAATATACAGTGGAGGGAGAATGGCAGATTATTCCATTTGTTCAGATGCAGGAGGCTTTTTTACAGTGATCACAATAATCTCAGAATTTTAATGGTCAAACTTACCTCTAAATTGCATGTCCAGCCAAAACATTTTTTTCTAAAGCTACACTAGTAGAAATTTGAAGGAATGTCTACACAAATATTTTAACAAATATTTGTACTAAAATTCTCAGTACATTAGATGGCTTGATAAATATCATTCAAAAGTAGTTCAAAATTTAGTTTGTTTTGAAAATTCAGTTTTGGAAGGAATGGACTTTACTGAAGGAAAAACCACCTACACTGTTAGAAATCTGTTCATTTGAGAAAAAAACTTCCATCCTGCTCCTTTCTTGTCACTGCGGTTGAAAACGAACATCCACTTGACCCCACTAACAATTAAAAAATCAATCAAACTATATGGTTCCTAGTAGACTGGCACATGTCACCACTGCCTCCTCCATCACCTGCTTTGGAGGTTGCTCAGAAGCTGGCACCTTTTATCACATTTGGTGGTCCTGCCTGGTCACTTAATGATTTTGGCAGCAACTTTTAGATTCTCTCTTTCACACTAACCTAACCTCAGAACCCCCTTTAAATCTTACTAAAACGCAAACCGCTGCGAATCTCTAATTCCCAATTCACTCTTATGACCCACACACTGACTGCAGCTAAGCAGGTTGTAGTCAAGGCCCAATTATCACCGAACATCCCCCCTCTTGGCATTTAAGTCAAAAGCGCATTAGACCTTGATAAAAAAAAAGTTGACAGCCCGCTTACAAAACACTATGCCAACGTTCAGCAAAATTTCAGACCCTTGGGTCACAGATTTGCTCCCGAGCCATTTTGATCACAGACTGCTGAACCTATGAGATATCAAATACTTGCCATTCTGTTATCAATTGCCCAGATCCCTCCCCAGTGTGACTCTTCCCCTACCCTTCCCCTTCTCGCCGACCCCTGTCTTACTGAGGCTTATCTCACCTCTCATCTCCCCCTAACCTTTCTCTTTTTCTTGTCTTCCTTTCCTTCTCCCTCTTACTGCAATTCAAATTCCTCATGTGATAGGTGGCTATGCTTTGTTGTGCCACCTGTATATATCATCACCATATGCCATGAATACTGACGATATGCACCTTACTCACTTTGTTGATATACTTTGTTCGTACTTTTTGCACTCTTGTGTACAAGTTGTACTCTAACTGCGATGGTGACAAATACTTTCTTGTCTGTCACGCTATACTACTGTATACTGTTTTTTGTTAAAAAATTCAATAAAAATGATTGAAGAAGAAAAAAAAATGAACAAACGTTCTTAAAGCAAAAAATTATAAACGACAATCTGCTAGTGTATACCTAATTTAAGAGCACAGAAAGGTGAAAACATCTGTTAGAATTTTACAAAAAGTGGGGGGGAGCTGGAGCAGTGTTTACATCATTCAGCTGGTCATAGGAACCAATGGCTGGGCCATCCTAGGCAGTACAGTGCCATTATAAAGAACCGTGTCCATCCCAGGTGCATGCTCTGAGCAATTATTTTGTAAAGTTGGCCATACATTTATAGAATAAAAAAACAATCTAACAGATGCCCCCATCTAGCAGGTTAATGCTAGTGACCAATGAGTTAAAGAGGAACTCCAATTGTAAACATTTTATACATAGCTACATTGGTCCAGCTTGGACCAATTAATTGACTATATTACCAGTGTTTTGGACCAGGGTGGTGCTGTGGGCACAGAATATCTTTATTTCAGCAAGGCATTTGATACAGCTCCACATAATGATCTAATACAAAAGTCGTACAAGCTATGACTTAGCCCTTGGGTGGTTCAGTGGATATGCAGCTGGCTAAAGGATAGATACCACAGTGTGGTTGTAAAGAGAGTTCACTCGGAAAAGAGACCAGTCACTAGTTGTGTACCACAAGGCTCTGTACTAGGTCCTGTTCTATTTAATCTGTATTTAAGTGATATAGCTAAAGGTTTGTTGGATAAGGTATGTCTTTTTGCTGATGACACAAAGATGTGTAGTAGGGTTGATATCCCTGGAGGTGTCTGTAATATGGAACATGATTTGGCATTGCTGGTAGAGTGGTCAAAAAATGGAAATAGCAGTTCAATGTTTCTAAGGCTCCGTTCACACCAATGTGTTTTTTTTGTGCTTTTTGCAGAAACGCACTACAGTCCATCTAACAAGGTTTTCTATGGAACATGTTCACATTTATGCTTTTATGAGCTGCAGCATTTTTGGAAAGGGTCAGGGACTTTTTTAAAAGCAAAAAGCAGCATTTTTGCTACAGTAGAGTTCAATGGAGATTCTGCTGAAATGCATGGTAGTGCGTTTTTTACATTTTTATTCTGCCCAGCAAAAAACATTTCTACTTTTAAAAAAAAGAGCTGAACAAAATGCAAAACGCAGCAAAAATGCAGCAAAAACATGTCAAAACTGTGTGTACAAAGACGCAAAAAGAACTGCAAAACGGACAAAAAGCAAACTGCATAGGTGCAAACAGAGCCTAAATGAAAAATAATGCACCTAGGAAAAAAGAATCCCTTGAGAGAGTACAACATTGGGGGTACATTGCTGGCCAGCACTTCAGAGAAAAGGACTTGGGGTTACCTACTTCATACGATTGCAAAATGAGCAAACAGTGTGGCCAAGCAGTGGGGAAAGCGAACAGAATTCTAGGATGCATCAGTAGAGGGGTCACCAGCAGGAGGAAGGAGGTCCTGATTCTTCTATATAGATCTTTAGTTAGACCTCATTTAGAATACTGTGTCCAGTTCTGGAGACCTCACTTACAAAAAGATATTGATAAGATAGAACGAGTCCAGAGATGGGTAACAAAAATGGTGAAAGGTCTGGGGGGTAAAACATATCAGGAGTGACTTCAGGAACTTAACATGTGCAGTCTGGAGGAAAAAAGGGAACGGGGAGACATGATTGAAACCTTTAAATACATCAAGGGGGTGAATAAGGTTCAGGAGGGCAGTATTTTCTATATGAAACCAAAATCAAGAACATGGGGACATGACCTTAAACTAACTGGAGGAAAGTTCAAAACTAATCTCAGAAAGTACTATTTTACTGATAGAGTAGTTGATGCTTGGAATAAACTTCCAGCAGAGGTAGAGAGCCAGTCAACAGTAAATAGCTTCAAACATGCTTGGGACAAGCATAGATCTATACTCAGACAAAAAAAGTTAACAAAAAATAAACCAAAACACACACAAAAACAAAAACCAGGCAGACTCGATGGACCACTCAGTCTTTTTCTGCCTCCACTTTTCTATATTTCTATGTTTCTAACTATGCATAAACCATACAACCTGGCTGATTCCCCTGGAATCTGGAATCTATGTAGTAGACACCGCTACTCCAGTCATCTATAGTTGCTCCCAGATCCCATGGCGAGTGGCTGGTCTGCTGCAGTGTGAACACAGGAGGTCAGCTGCTTGGCATTGGTGCCATTCAGAGAATGCTTTGCATTTTCTGAATGAATACATAGTGTTCTCTGATTGGTTGAGGTGGAGAGGTGGGACGATAAAGTAACACTCTCCACCATGTCCAATCAGAGAATGCTTTGCATTGATTCATAAAATGTAACGCATTCTCTGAATGGCATCCATGCCGCTGAGCTGCTGGCCTCCTGTGTTCAGTAAGCAGCAGGGCAGCCGTTTGGCGCGGTACCTGGAAGCAAGTGGAAATCACTGGAGTATTGGTGTCTATTTCAGTGATTTCCAGCTTTCAGGGGTATCGGACAGGTATGGTATATACATATATAGAAATGGTCTCCCTGCGCTTAGATGTACTAAAAAAATTGATAAATAGGAAATAACATCAGCTAAACACCTATTCCTATACCTGTAGGTCAATATTAAATATGTGAAAAAGTGGTGTAGCGCTAAATAGAATAAATATTATATATAATTATATATATATAAATATATTATAGTTTATGCTATTTAGCGCTACACCACTTTTTCACATATGGTATATACATAGATATATGGGTTCAAGCTAGACCAATGTAACTACAATATCCATACCTGGAATTCATCTTTAAATATACATATCATTAGCATATATTTAAGTCTTTTACACTCCAACAAACATTTGAAGTTTGCATGCCGCAACCATTTAGTGTATATAGGATAGGTTTTTTTTTGTACATTACCAAGCAGGGGCGGACTGACCATTTAGCCACTCGGGCACTGCCCGAGGGCCCGGGGTCAGCAGGGGGCCCCATGAGATGCCCCTGGTACCTTTCATAGGCTGTTTTAGGTGTGGTTTGAGTGTGGGCAAGGACACAGGGGCCCCATGATTTCCTATTGCCCGGGGGCCCCATGAGTTGTCAGTCCGCCCCTGTTACCAAGGGAATGTTTGTTGTACAGTAGAAGTTGTATATCTGACGTTTAATTTTAGGCTTGTAAATCTAAACATGACTACTTACACACGTTCCAGTCATCATAGTAGAAATAAAACCAATCGCAGCGAGGAACACAAAGCCCATTTCAATTAACAGGCTGTGACCTTCAATATATAACCAGTCCCAACACAGGTAGACTCCAATAAAGCAGTTGATGCACATATTCAACAAGAACCCGACAAAAAACACCCTGTGAAGTGAAAATAAATGATGAAATAGAACATATATAATAAAAACACTTTAGGGATCATTTACCAAAGAGTGAAGTATGTTGACAATTTGGAAATATTAATCCTAGTGCCTATTTAAATCTTTGCATTGCAGTAATTTGTGGTGAATTGCACATTTTATCACGTTACCACAATGAGTGGCAACATGTGCATCATGGGCCTATTAATTTTGAATGGCATCCCAACATTCAGTACAACAGCAGCCAACAGACAAGAGATGAGCATTGTGGGGTGTTTGCACATGCATTAAAAATAGTGTATATTTGTTTTGACACATTAAGATGCGCTGCCAACAAATTTAAATGCAGTGCATAATGTGAATGGGTCTTCAAAGTGATTGTAAAGGATTATTATTATTATACAGGATTTATTTAGCGCCAAAAGTTTGCACAGCACTTTGATGGTAAAGAATCATGTTTTATTTTTAAAAAATAACATATATTGTACCTACATACTCTGTGTAATGGTTTTGTACACAGCAGCCCCAGTCCCCCTCTACTTGGGTCCCCCGCCAGAACTCCTGGCTCCTCACCCCCCTACGAGTGCCCCCATACCAACTTGCTTGCTGTGGGGGCACTCGTGCTCGTGTTCTGGGAGGACGTCATATGAAGCCCTTCCAGAACTGGACAACGCACTGTAGCCGTCATTTGGCTATAGTGTGGTTGGCAAGTGGTTAATAACATGACATTACAATATGGAATATGTAGAAATTGTATATGTTATATTGTTTGTTTTATTTGCTATATTTTTTCACAAAAGTGAAGTTACCCTTTAGGAAGGAGAGGACTCTCTCATGACAGTTTCCTTTTAAGGTGATCTAGTTATATTAACCACTTGCCCTCCAGAGGATTTACCCCCCCTTCCTTACCAGGCCATTTTTTTGCAATACAGCGCTGCGTTACTTTGACAATTCTGCAGTCATGCAATCCTGCACCCAAATTAATTGTATGTCCATTCTTAACCACAAATGGAGTGTTCTTTCTTTTGGTGGTATTTGATTGCCTCTGCGTTTTTTTATTTTTTGTGCTATAAACAAAAAAAGACTGACAATTTTGAAAAAAAAAAAAAACAATATTGTTGACTTTTTGCTATAAAACATATCCAGTAAAAAAAAATTGTTAAATCTAATTTCATCATAAATTTAGGCAAAAATGTATTCTGTTACATGTCTTTGCTAAAACAACAAATCCCAATATGTGTAAATTAATTGGTTTAAGTGAAGGTTATAGCATCTACAAATGGCGGTATATATACTGGATTTTTTTTTCTATGCTAGCAATGGCGGCGATCAGCGACTTATAGCAGGACTGCAGGGGGCATTCTAACACTGGGGAGGGGAACTAACTAACTGCCACTGACATCCTCAGTGACACTAATGCAGTGATCAGTGCTAATAAAAAAGCACTGACACTGTACTAATGACACTGGGCAGGAAGGGGTTAACATCTGGGGTGATCAAAGGGTTAACTGTGTGCTGCTTTACTAAATGTGTTGTGTGTGTTTTACTGTGTAAGCATGCTGCTTTGTATTGCTCTGCTAAAGCAGCATGCTGGTGCTGACAGGGAAGAGATCTGTATTGTTTACAGTCCTCAATGATCGCTGGGTGCTGGTGATCGACAGCTGTAGGCAGTCGGGAAGCGGTTAAAAAAATATTATGCCTCTAAATTTATTTTATATTTAAATGCTATATTGTTTTTATAATGCAGGTTTATCCAATCCCATTCCAGGCAATGCAATGTGCAAAGAGATATGCAAAGAATAGCATCACAACCAATCATAATTGATTTCTTTACAGAGCTGAATGCAAAAATCCAATGTGATGCCATGAGCTATATATCACTTTCTATGGTATCACTGGATTTCATACTATCATCCTGAATAAGCTCCAAAGAGACTCTTCTCTACGGTTATATAATACATTAATCAGTCAATTTAAAAAGTTTTGTGGAGCTTTTGTTTGTATACAGGAATGAATAATTGCAAGCTTTAGCGCTGATTTTTCACATGACTAAAAGGAAATGCCTTGCAATGTAGTTCTCTAAGCCATGAAAGATAAGTGCTTCCTGTTTCTTAGTCGGGGCAAGCATTACTATGAATGAGAAATCAATGAAAGACATTAGTGTTTAATGGGATGCATGCACTGTCATTTCCGTACCCATGAATATATACTGAATAAAACAAAAAAAGCAACAAACCTATTGCGCTGTCCCACATCATTGTAGACATAAGGACAGTAATGGTCGAAGTTTGCAACACAGCGGTTTGTGACACGACAGTGCTTGGAACGCAGAGGCTTCGCAAGATGGCATGTGTGGCACAGTCGGCTCAGAGGGTTCTTGCCATTTTTCCAGTCATTAAAATTGATAGCCTATTGGAAAGTATTGAACTGTATTAGAATCAATTGAAAATATCCAGTAAGTTAAAATGGTTGAAAACCCTTACACACATGAAGTGACTGGCCTCAGGTGATACACAGAGATGAAACAAATCCTCCTGCATAAGTTGTACCTATATTTCTACAACCATGTTTCCCCTACATCCATTCAAAGTGCAGAATTTACACAGGAGCTCTCAGTTCTGAAAAGCAAGGGGCGGGAAGCTAAAGTTACTTCATTGAGGAGGGCTCTGAGAGCTGATTGGAGAGAAGAGACACACCTTCCTTAACACACCACACAGGAACAGAGCTGAGGCTGTCATTCACAGGCTGTGCCCTTCCCATCACCAATTTTCTCTTGGTGTCAGGAAAACTTGTCAGTGACTCATGCTTATAGCAGAGGAACAAGGCAGCAGACAGAAATGACACTTAGTGCTCTGGATTGAGACTGGTACACACTACAGAGGTATATGCTTTGTTCACATTTCATGTTTGAGGTTTACAACCACTTTAAAGTAAAACGTGTTCTAGTTAATGCTAATGTAGATAATTTTAAGTTCATTTTATTAGAAAATATAAAAGTTAAAAGAACTCCAGACACATTTTTTCTTGTGTTTTGTTTTGGATAAAATGGGGTTTTACTGCAGTCTTCGTCCCCATCGGGGAAGGGGTTCCTCTCACTTTCTGCCCTAGAGTCAGTGCACCATTATAATAGAGCTAAAGGTAACAAAATCTCGATAGTCCCGAACTCTTCATTAGCACTCCTACACATCGGAATCGAGAAACTCCCTCCCCACTCCCGAACAATTATTACCCACATACTCTTTGCCGCCAAAATTAATATTACTAGATTATGGAACACAAACAATACCCCCTTAATCACTTCATTAATTACAGACCTTAACACTCAATGCCAAATGGAAAAACTATCCACAATCAACACTTCTTCCTGTCATAAATTCAATACCCAATGGACCAGTGGCTAAATCACCCAAAATGTTCTGTACAACCCTTATAACATTTCATGAGATGTAATCACATCCCATACCAAGACTGGTATTTCCTCAATTACCCAGTTATATCCCTCCTCCCCCAATCCTATCCTCCCACACCTCTCCACCAAAACTCCCCTAACACCCCAAACTCTTCATCAAGGTTCATCAAATATACATGAATACCTCTGATGATATTGCTAAACAAGACCAATACCTTATCCGTCCAATGGGCGGAACCACAACAAAAATGATCAACCATATTTTGTCTATTACAATATTGTGTGAATGAACCATATCTCTTTTCCCTGTTTATCTCTGAAAAACTTAATAAAAATATTGAAATATATAATAGAGCTAAAGGCAAAACTTTTTTTTTTCATTTTGGATAGAGTAGGTCAGGGCTATATCTCCTGTCAGTGTTCTTTTTTACCAAGTGTGTCACATTGGGGAGATTTCCCCTCACTTCCTATCCCATAGCTAAAACAGGAAGTGAGAAGAAACCCCTCCAAAGTAAGGGAACCCTAGGGTGACACCAGGGTCACCAAAACTAGTGTCTCCATTGAAAGATTCCCCTTAATTACTGTTCTGAGGACAACCCAAAATCTGGGATTTTCTTTTCTTTCCTTCACTCTCGGTGATAACCGTAAACAGAAGAAAGAAAAAAGCAACCAAATGCCTGAGCTCCTGCGCTGGACAATGGACTCCACAATGTCAATATCCTCACATGTGTATGAAAAGAATGCAAGCCTTGCTGCCCTCAACAGACCAAGGAAATCCAAAGAGAACTGTATATAAAGAAACAAAAAGAGGGCGCACGGGCCTAGTGCATTACCTTTAAAAATTAGATTTATTGATAAAAAGTAAAATACTCACAAGAGAAATAAAATCAAATGGAAAGCATATCACAAGAGATGAAATGTGGTCCAAAACCCCTGAAGGTAGTCTGGTGGGGGACTGTAGACCTCTGGATATCTGATGGCTGATGGCTTACATCAGGTTCAGGACAGGATTAGCAATTTATCTTGTTCACACTTATGCTGTTTAGAAATGGTTCCCATAGACGTCAATAGCCTGTAATCTGCACCTGAACCTGAAGGCACTGCTCAGAAATCGCACATGACTCTTTTTCAATCTGCACTGAATCTGCACTGCCAGTGCACCGGACATACAGTATGTGAACAGGCACCTTAGGAAGCAATGTTATTTTACATGTCATGTGGATTGGATGCTGTTCAAGCCACATTCATTCTGCATATATGTGAACCAGCACTAAAGGGACGCAAACTGCAAAAAAGAAAAACAGACAGGTATTCTAATACCCATGCACATTATCCAATACTAAAACAAAAGTTTTGCCTTTAGTTATACTTTAAATATTTAAAATATTTAAAATATACTTTTGATGATAACGGTAAACAGGACTAACACAGAGGGTGAATCTCCCTAACATACAGACAGCAATAAAATCTGACAGATGTTCTAATCCATCTCCATTCTATCCAAAACTAAAACTATAGACAGTGGAAAAGTGATGAAAACATTTTAGTAGACTTGAGAAAATTTAGAATCTCACAGGCTTTTATGGTTGTCTCTGTCTTAATTGAAGGGTATCTGTTTTTCCCCCTATGAACAGAACAGAGAGAAGCCTATACCACATACTATATGCATGCACTAGACGCATAATACGTGATGCTGTAGCCATTTCAGGTTAACAAATTCCATTTTCAATGCAATATAAAGTACTCATTTCTGCAATGCATTTTGCTCTCATTGCTACGACACTAGCTTTTTTTCCTGATACAATGTATGATATGGTTAGTTAAATGAACTAGCCGAACTGGGTGTATTTTTTTAACATTGCACAAAAAAAACAAAATGATTAACTATGTAAGAAATGTTTCTATGTGAACAGGAAAGAAAAAAGGAACTGGCTGGGGGAAGGAAATTTAAGGCTAGTCCTGGGTACAGTGGAACTAAACTCTCTCAATCAACTTCTGTTTTTAATCTGTATGTTGCTTGCAAGAGTAAATAGATAGGAAGGTATTTTATATTTACTTGTTTTTAACATGTTTTGTGTTTGTACTTATCAACAGGTGCTTCCTGGTTTCTGTCCTAGGCCAAAATTATGTCATACATCCCACACGTGTGTCTGCATGGGCTTTTTGTTTTCCCTTTCATATGGAGGAGGGGAGGAGGGGCTTTCCCAGCTAAGCACATGCTCCTGCATGCATGCCTGAGCTAAAGGCAAATGGATTCCAGGAAGTAAATGCTACATGAATCATCTGCCCTTACTCAAGATGGCTACAGCTAGAAATGCTACAGGAGTGTTTTTCAAAGTGATTTCTCAGCAAAATAAAGCAAGAAGATATGAATGGATGAATATTAAAGTAAACTACGTAGCGTTTTCAGTTTGTGGTACTCATTGGCTATGCCCTGCCACTGTTGATGGGAAAGTGCCCCTATCAAAAACATTCTGGGCTCACATCCTACAGATTTACACTAGGGTGACATATACTAAGATACTGAATGCCCCTTATTCCTAGACATTGATGCTCGCCACAGGTACTATGTCTAACAGAATGGGTTATGGAATTGGATTCCACCATGCATTTGGAACATTTGGTTGCTGCAGAATATTATAAATTAGATCGACACACTTTTGGCTTTTTTCACCATCTGATGTTTTCAGTTCTGAGATTTACTATCCAATTAATATCACTGACTGCCTCCAGACTGCCACAGGGATAGGGAGTGTGCTAATTACAACCCCTCATTCCTCTTCTTCCCCACCCCACTTCCTCTCTGCCCTCTTTATTTTTTGTTTCCCATATTCTTCTCTCTTCTATAGGCCTTCAAATTCACCCTTTTCCCCTATCTATACTGTTGCTACATTAATAAAACTGTACTAACACATTTCTATTAGTAGTATCAGGAGATACCCTAGTCCCCCCCCCCAAATTCAATTTAAACTATTAGGAGATACCCCCTCCCCTTTCCCTCCTCATTTCCAATTTAAACTATTGGAGTTACCCTATCCCTCATATTCAGTGTAGACTATATGCATTTCAGCAATTTTGCATTTGTTTTTCAAAAAAAGTCTGTTAGCATCCTGGTACAAGCTAATGCCATGTTATGATATACTGTACTACATATACTGTGTGTTCTGTATTAACCACATGAACTGTAACATACACTGTCTTTAATCTATGCCATTTTTTCATATAAAACTAAATAAAAAAAAAATCAACCCTTTTTTAGTTCAATCTTACAATATTGTTGTAGCTCTTGTCATGATGATGTCACAAGCCAGCGATCTAAAGGACAGGTGTTGTAACAGTGTAACTTTGTAACAGCTTACAGAATTACATTGAATGGTCATTGTAACTAGCTGTTAATTATTGAAGGAAGAGCTTGAAGTGTGACTGGTATGCTTACAGACCAGGTCTATGCCACTAAACTGGCAACCAGTCCCAGCGGCAGCTTATGTACAGTATATGAATATGAATTATACAATAAACAAATAATAGTGCAGTGCCTCCCAATACTACAATATCCCTTGTGACAATACCTAAATAAATATATCATAACATATGTGTAAAAAATCATCATAACATTTACATGTGTGAAAAAAAGTCCCATATAATATAATCAGGGGCGTATTTACCACAAGGCAAACAAGGCACTTGCCTAGGGTGGCATTTTTCAAGGGGGCAACACATCCCCCCAGAAGAAGGAATGGGAGATGGGAGAAGGGACAAGTGCGCCATGGGAACCAGGTGGGATCCGAGAGAAGCTGCGGGCTGCTTGATGGTGTATGTGGAGACTGACTCTCGTTCCCAGGGATGTCCAGAGCTATGAAGATGAGTGTCTTTCTATCACTGGGGGGGGGGTTACTGGAAGGCTCTCCCAGGTGGGGGGCAGGGGGGTGTTGTTGGTCAATGTCAGGCTCTCTCTGTGGGAGGGGGAAGGGGTGGTGGTGTTGGTTTGTGTCCATGAAGGCAGATTTTCTTTGTGTTGCCCAGGGCAGCACAAAACCTAAATACACCACTGAATATAATGTGTATTTCTTGATGATCTTCCAATTTTTCACCAATTTACAGTTCTATTCACTGATCAGTTGATATGGTCACACAGTAATTTTTTTCCCATGTGGCAGGAGGCTGGCCGGCGCAGTGCGCACCATACATGTGTGTCTGACTGCAGCACGAGGCGGGCGAGCATGTCCATACCTTGGCTTCTAGAGGCCTACAATGAGAGGTTCAGAATCTTTGGCCCTTGTGGTTGGCTGGCCCAGGATTGTGTGCAAAGTATAAAAGCCTAACTGCTATCAAGTAAAGGAAAAAAAATCACTGTGTGATCATATCAACTGATCAGTGAATAAAAGAGGAGGATGAGGAGGCACGATAGAAGCACTAGAGACTGCCTGTGAGAAGAAGGAGATCCATCGGGGAGTTATCATTCTAATAGTCCCACTAGGAGGACACAAGCGCTTTATGACCAAACATTATAAAATGTGAGGTCAAAAAGCTCCGGGTGAGAGCACATCTTGGGTGATTGTGGAGGAGCACAATTTCTGAACATGAAGAGTTTGGTTGAATAGAGCTGTAAATTGGTGCAAAATTGGAAGATCAAGAAATACACATTATATTACATAGGACTTTTTTACACATATGTTATGATGATTTTTTACATATATGTTATGATATATTGATTTAGGTATTGCCACAAGGGGTATTGTAGTATTGGGAGTTACTGCACTATTATTTGTTTACTGTATAATTTCACACATATATATGAGTGTGTGAAGGGCGTAGGCGACTTTAAGGGGGATTGTTTTATATTGGTTGCTCGCAGGATCGACACCAATATATGAATATGAATTCCTCTAGGACATTTATATATGTAGAAGACTTAAGGCAGCCCATAGATGGATCAGTCTATATTTTGTTCAACCAGTGGGTTTAAAGAACAAAACTGATCCAATTCCCCCATCCACACATTCAAGGTAGATGGGAGAACCCTCCCCGCTGAGCAATTGTATTCTGACAGTGGGCAGACTTCCCTGCCATCAGAATACACTGATCAGCTTTGTAGGTTATAGCCTGAAGCACTGATCAAACAGGGAAAATCTGAAAGAGTGGTTTTACAGAAGTCAATCGGTTGATTCTTGACTTCTGTACAACCACAGGGGTCATACATGGAACAAAATTTGGCAGGTCCTTTCTGAATTGCCCACATTTTTATCCATGTATGACCAGCTTAAATCAGTATTGTACAGAACTTTTTTTATCAAATAAAGGAAAGTAAAGTGTGTTTGTAGAAAGCACATATTTGAAATTATATCTGAACATTGACAACATTATCCACATCTATTTTACACGTATCTAAAAATAATGTAAAAGAATATACGTTGACTGACTATAGTAAGATTATTTAACTGACTTGAATCAAAGTTTAGCTAATAGGATCTCCAACTGGTTTGGTTTTACATGCACATGACCAGCTGTGTAAAATCCAGATTGGCAGCTGTTATATGTCTGGATCAAGCAAGAAAAAACAAAAGCAAGTCTAATGAGCACATACACTGAATAATGCAGTAGGTTTAATCCTGCCCATTGGATATCTAAACAGTTATTGATCAGAAAAGTCCTTGACACATAGAAACATTTTTGATACAATGGATGAATACCTGTTAGACAAAATTCAAAATACCTATAGCAAAAATTAGGCATCAGCTCAAAACCTCATCATTATATGGCATATGTAATGGTCTAAGCATTATTTCTGGGACAATCCTTACATACATATTCTACACTGATCAGGAGTAAGTATTGTGGTGTCCTAAATCTTATAAAGAGCCACTTGTTGTTTAAGCTATGAATACAGCACCTGCCTGACTGCATTGTTATACTCTTCTGTGTCCCGGAGCAGAAAACCTGGGTCCATCAGGGATGCTTTTAAGAAAAAGAACCACATCAGTACATTGCTGAGCAGGAATGTGATATGCCATTCCCAGAGATAATTATACGAGACAGGCACAATCTGTAGAAGACAGGAAACAGAGTGTTTAGTCAGCAATATTCCACAATGTATAAATTATAGAAACAGCACTCACAGTTACATAGTCAAATATCAGCCTTAGATTTACTTCTATAGACCATGCATTGATTGATGGGAATGTAAAAACAGGAAACACATACACCGCAGACAGATGTATGTATGATTTCACAGTTTAACTAAAGAGGAAGAGTAAAATACAAAGTGGATGGGATATATAGGAATATATAGGGCAGCAAGTGAACATGTTGTTCCTGACGTTGATGTATTGAAAGCAGAAAAAAAGTGTAGGGACTGCGGTGACTTTGACAAGAACCAAATTATAATGGCTAGATGACTGAGCCAGAACATCTACAAAACTTCAGCTCTTGTGGGATGTCCCCAGTCTGCAGCATTCAGAACCTACCAAAAGTGGTGCAAGGATACAAAAACAGTGAAACAGCGACAGCGTCATGGATGGCAAAGGCTCATCAAAGCACATGGGGAGCAAAGGCTGACCTGCATAGTCTGATCCAATAGAGTAGCTCAAACTGCTGAAAAAGTTAATGCTGGTTCTGATAGAAAGGTGTTGGAACACCCAGTGCATCGCAATTTGCTGTGTATGGAGCTGTGTAGCCACAGAACAGTCAGGGTTCCCATGCTGACCCATGGTCGCAGCCAAAAGCGCCTACAATGGCCACGTGAGCATCAGACCTGGACCACAAGAGCAATGGAAGAAGGTGGCCTGGCCTGATGAATTTAAGAATAATTTAAGGAACACAATAACAATCTCAAGGTGTTGACTTGGCCTTCAAATTCTCCAGATCTCAATTCAATCAAGCATCTGTGGGATGTGCTACAAAGACCAGTCTGATCCATGGAGGCACCACGTTGCACCTTACAGAACTTCAAGGATCAGCCACTGATGGCTTGGTGCCAGAGAACAAAGCGTCTAGTGGAGTCAATGCCTTGATAGGTTATGGTGGGTTGTCATAATTTTATGGCTGATTTGTATTTATTTAGTGTGTATATATATGTATAAATATATATATATATATACAGTATATACACACACACATATACATATACAGTGCTCAGCATAAATGAGTACACGCCAACAGATTTGTCAGAAAACCTTTACTTTACTTTCAGAATCAACATTTTCTATCGGACAATATACTCAAAATACTCCCACAAATGTGGGTCATTGATTGCAAACAAGATTTGTTAATTTGCATACACAAAAAGTATTTTTCTAACAAATTTGTTCAAGACCATGTTGCAAAAATGAATACACCTCAACAAACAAGAATTCAATTACAGGTCTAATTCTTCATTAAACAGGTGTCCAGCAGGCAGTTGATTATAAAAGGGCGTTACTTAACAAAGAAAACTCCTTCCCATTTCATGCTGGCAGCAATGGCAACACATGGAAGAGTAATATCACAAGCCATGAGAAAGAAAATAATTTCTTTACACAAAAAAGGTGAAGGCTACAAGAAGATCAGCAAAGCTTTACTTATCAGTCAGAATACTGTAGCAAAAGTGATACAAAAATATAACAAAGATGGAACTGCAACCATCTCACAGAAATGTCAAGGCCATCCATGGAAGTTAACACCTCAACAGGAGCGTCTTCTGATGAGAAGGGTTGAAGAAAATCATCATGCAAGTTCACTGCAGTTAGCTAAAGAATTAGAAAGCCAAACTGGGGTGACTGTTTCCCGTGATACAATATGGCGTTCACTGCAGAGGAATGGCATGCATGAGTGTTGTCCACGAAGGAAACCTCTCCTAAAGCCCATGCACAAAAAAGCCCACCTAGAATTTGCCAGAGCCCAAGCTAAAAAAGAAGAGGACTACTGGGACTCTGTACTCTTGTACTTTGGTGTGATGAGATAGATAAATGTTTTTGGAACTGATGGCTTCAAAACTGTATGGTGCCACAAAGGTGAGGAGTAGAAAGAAAAATGCATGGTGCCTACAGTGAAATATGGTGGTGGCAGTGTCCTTCTGAGGGGCCATGAGTGCTGCTGGTGTGGGGGAGCTGCATTTCATTAATGGTGTTATGAATTCACAGATGTACTGCTCTATACTGAAAGAGAATATGCTACCATCACTCCATGCCTTTGGTCGTAATTTTTCCAACATGGCAATGATCCAAAGCACACATTTAAGGCCACTGTTGCATTTCTGAAGAAGAACAGGGTGAAAGTGATTCAGTAGCCAAGTATGTCTCCTGATCTGGCCCCAATCGAACACCTGTGGGGAATTCTGAAGAGACAAGTTGATCATCGCTCTCCATCCAGCATCCAGGCTCTAAAAGAGGTCGCTCCTGAAGAATGGAAAAAGATAGATATTGCAGTATGTCGCCAACTTGTTCATTCCATGCCTAGAAGACTGGTCATGGAGGTCATACAAAATACTAGACGGAGTAGTTTTTGTTGTGGGGTGTATTCATTTTTGCATCAACTAATTTGAGTAAAATTGAAGATTTTGTAATCTAAGTTATATTATTAACCTTACTTTCATGTAATGAGCTAAACAAATGTTCTCTACAGCTTTGTCATAATTTTGGAAATTGTTCTTGTGTTCATTGAGATATTGATTAAAGTCTTACCTTTCAAAAGGGGTGCACTCATTTATGCTGAGCACTGTATATATATATATATATATATATATATATATATAATATATATATAAAAATATCATATATTCCAATCTTATTTTCACCTGCCAAATTATTTTAGCCAACCTGGACCTTTTTGCAGTTAAAGTGTTACTAAACCCAACATAAAATCCGTCTGTACTGTATATGCAGTAAAGCATGCTTGTTATACTCACTATGGAACCCACAATGTGTAAAAAGTCTGTTTGATCCTGTTTTCCCTGATCCTCTCTTTCTTCCACAGTCCCCAATCCATCTGCTGATAGTACAGAGCCCTAGGAGTCACTCTGCACATACTCAGTTTGGTGTGTATTGCTAAAGTGTTTTTTTTTTTGGGAGGGTGCATGTGATCAGCGCAGGGCCAATCAGAACTGTCCAAGCAGAGGGTCAAGGGTCATGCAGCATCATAGGACAGTCAGAGAAGAATGAAACCGCCTCCTACAAGCTTTAACCAGTGCCCGGTCGGACACTGATAGAAGTCACAAGACTGCTATATACTACTGATGAGAAAAGGTATTTAGCAGTTTATATTTACTAAAATAATTGCATTTCCATATTCTGTGTACTGTGGGAGACCAGATATAGTGAATGCAGGGTCCTGGGTTTAGTAACACTTTAAAGCAATACTAAACAGTAATTATTTTATTTTTTGTAATATAACAAACATGTCATACTTACCTGCTGTGTGCAGTGGTTTTGCACAGATCAGCCTGGATCCTCTTCTTCTTGAGTCCCCCGCAGGTTCTCCTGGGTCCTATTTCTGTCAGGTGCCCCCACAGCAAGCAGCTTGCTATGGTGGCACCCACTGCTCCGTGTGTCCATTCACACATGCGGCTGTGACTTGGCCCTGCCCCCTCTCTCTCCTCATTGGCTGACTGGCTGTGATTGACCGCAGAGGGAGCCAATGACTCCCGCTTGCTGTCTCAGTCAATGAGAAGGCAGAGACCCGGGACAGCCGAGGCTGTCATGCACATCGTTGGATCTCGATGGAGCCTAGGTGAATATTAGGGGGTGCTGGGAGCACTGTTGCACATAGACGGCTTTTTTACCTTCATGCATAGAATGCATGAAGATAAAAAAACTCAAGCCTTTACAACCACTTTAAGCTTGGTCAATAACTAGTTAATGGGACCTACTCATTTTAACAAGTATATAATAGACTAGCTATCTGTAAGTTTGAATTCGATTTTGACTCTTATCATTTTACCTTAAAAAAGTATGTTGGGTATCCCCAAAGAAACAGATTGCCATAAAAGAAGAGGATAGGTCCTTTTGATTTTCCTGGGCGACCAAACAACCATGTACTGAAGAGAAAAGGAGTTAATTATTAGTAACAATGTTTAGAGCAAAGTTGCTCAACCCTATAAAACTGAACACATATGATTTACACAGGTTCTGTCACTAATTATGATGGAAATTATGATGGAAATTATGATGGAAGTCAAATTCACTCAGTGCCTTACCACTGTATCAGTGCAGGTTCACATCTGTGCAGTGCATTTAGGTGTATTTTACATGAGAGTGCCACTGAACATAGAACATGCATTTTTAAAGATGCAGCAAGCAGGATTTTTTTAAACCTAAAATGCACATAAAATGCACAGGTGTGAGTGAGGCTCTAGTCACATGAATATATAAAGAGGACTTCCTGTGCTCAGAACCTAATATAACTATTAAGGCTGCTAACACCTGCACCTTGTTACCTAAAAGTGAAAAAAGCAAAAAATACAAAAAATAGGTGTAGCGCTCTCTAACAAAACAGTGACTAGAATTCCCGATAGGGAATAATAATGTGACAAGTAGTGGAAAAAACAACCAGCTAAAATGATCCAATATTGGATAAATAACACAAGTGAATAACCACAATACAATGTATTGATATGTAGTGAAAACACACCTGTGATCCCAGCACTGGGAGATAAATCCTGCACAAAAGGTGACAAACAAGTGCTCCATGTCCAAACACTTAAATCAAATAACAAATATATAAATAAATATATAAACCCCTAAAATATAATTGATCCAATGATACACAAAATGGTGAAAAAAAATGTATATATAAATGCATGGGTTCTTTTGAGAGTCCAAAGATGGCGTCCACGCCAGAAGTTACGTCACCTACGCGTTGCGTCACCGCTCACATGACTTCATCAGGGTGACATCATTGGTCGACCATACTTCCTTATATTGGGAATCAATCTGACCAATCTAGTTAATGGGTGGACTTACGGTGGCCATTTTCCCGTGGACCGCAATGATCTTCAATCCTACCACTGTACCAACCTGCTCGTTCTATTATTCTATTGCAACCAGAAAATATTTATATAGGAGCTAAATACCTTGATATAAACCTCCCAAATGATACCCATTAATACACAATTATCCTATGGGATCTTGTAGACTCCTATAGTAAACGGTGGCCATATTACTGAAGCCCACGCAACGCGTAGGTGACATAACTTCTGGCGTGGACGCCATCTTTGGACTCTCAAAAGAACCCGTGTAAGTACACCCATGACATGAGGTTCTAAGGCTATGTACAAGATGCTTAACAATGTGAGTGCTTTGGTTATATCTATTTTTATTGCTTAATAAACGATATCATGCTATGGAAGTTCTTTCTATTTATGGATCGTGTGGGAGCTGGTCTTATTGATTAGAGCCATTTAAAGGGGAATATCAAGCTGGTCTTGGTCTGGAAGGCATATGCTGTGACTTTTGCTTTGAAATTGTCTGGAGGACATGATTTGATCCAGGAGGATCCAGGAGTGATCCCAAAGGCATGTAGGCCCTTTTAGGGTCATGATAAGGAGGTGAGGAGCCAATCTAGCTGTGTGTGGAATCATCACCAGAGGCTACAACGCACAAGAATCACCTGCATGTTTTTTACATATTTTTGTGCACACTGGTGTCATGTATTGTCAGATTGGATTCATATCATTTTTCAGGAGATTTTATATATATATATATATATATATATATATATATATATACATTTTTTTCACCATTTTGTGTATCATTGGATCAATTATATTTTAGAGGTTTATATATTTATTTATATATTTGTTATTTGATTTGAGTGTTTGGACACAGAGCACTTGTTTGTCACCTTTTGGGCAGGATTTATCTCCCAGTGCTGGGATCACAGGTGTGTTTTCACTACATATCAATACATTGTATTGTGGTTATTCACTTGTGTTATTTATTCATTATTGGATCACTTTTAGCTGGTTGTTTTTTTCCACTACTTGTCACATTATTATTCCCTATCGGGGATTCTAGTCACTGTTTTGTTAGAGAGCGCTACACCTAGTTTTTGTATTTTTTGCTTTAGTCACATGGCCATGTAATTTGGATTAAAAGGAATCAGGTGGTAACCCTAGTTTAGCACGCATTAAGGCTAGGTTGACACCTATGCAGTTTGCATTTGATCAGTTTCTGGAGTGCTTTTTGTGGTCCGTTTTGTGTTTTTGCACATAAGTTTTTTTATGTGTTTTGCATTTTTTCTTGTTGCTAGGCAGATTAAAATGCCAAACGCATCAAAAACGCACTACATGCTTTTCTTCAGCGTTTCCATTGAAGTTTATAGAACCAAAAATGCTACTTTTTGCTCTTAAAAAGTCCCTGACCATTTCCAAAAAAGCAACGGGTGAAAACGTGAAGATGTGAATGTGTCCCATAGGAAATCATGTTAAATGGACTGTTGTGCGTTTCTGCAAGATGCAAAACACTGCAGAAAATGCTTAGGTGTGAACATAGGGTAAAGTAGGCAAATGAAGAAAGCAGCAAGACAATGGCCATGTGGATTAAGCACAGATGTCTTGCAGTACCGTGGTCCTGGGTCCAGAGACAATTTCTCATTCAAATATATATGTTTTCCCACAAAACCAAATTGGTTCACCTCCAAACAGGTCCAGATGTGCATGTATCTATATAGTTGTGGTAAGGGCTTTGAATGTAATCTCCTTTAGCATGCAGAGACTAATATCAGTGCTATAGAAATGAGCTTTCTAAGGGACACCCCCTTCTGCTGTTGTTTCCTAACCATATAGACCATTATGTCTGACTATTAAAGTGACACTAAACAATATTTTTTTTCTCCAATAATAATCTCTACGCATCCATTATCTAATGGACCTGTAAACTAGTTGAGAATACATACTTGAATATCCTTTTTTAACCAGTATCACTTTAAGACATAATAGTGCTCATTCCTCCTAACAGGGTGCTCCATACTATAGCAATTATCCAGCAGGTGGTGCTACAGGTAATATTTCAAAAAGGCAGCTCCTAGTACAGGAAAAAGTTAGGACATCAAGAAGCGAGGACATGTCTGATTAACCCTTAAAAATAAATATGTTGAAATCTAAAGCATAAAATACTGAATGAACAGAAATAACAAATAAAACTTTGTGAAAAAAATACCTCCAATCAAACTTAGCATGGAGATTCTTTGAATGTGTGATAGCATTGTGCAGAAATGAGACTATTTCTTTGGATTTACGTCCCTTAGCCAGTCGTAGTGGAGTGTTCCTGTTGTTATCTTCCCCTTCCAGCTCTACCCCATCCTGTAAAATAAGAAAATTGATAACTGGTCTTCTATATTTAAAAGTATTAATAAAAATTGAGCAAATTAAGACAGCATAAACAAGACAGAATTTACTATATGTACAGTAATGTACAGTTACATTTAATGCTCACAAGACTTAATATAAGAGATATTAAAGGCAGAAATAACAAACGTGTCTTATGTACCTGCTCTGTGCAGTCTTTTTGCACAGAGCAGCCCTGATCCTCCTCTTCTGGGTCCCCTACTGGCGCTACTGGCCCCTCCCTCCTGCCTCCTGAGCCCATAGCAAGCAGCTTGCTATGGGGCATCCAAGCCATTGCTCTGTGTTTCCAATTACACACTAGCACAGCTCGCTAGTCCCTGGAGAGCCACTGCTCTCATGCACATCGCTGGACCGAGAGGGGGCTTGGATTAATATAAGGGGGGGGGGGGGGGCTGGGGTGCTGCTGCACACAAAAGGTTTTTACCTTCATTCGTAGATTGCATGAAGGTAAAAAACAATGAGCCTTTACTTTGATGTGTATCAATTAGTTAACATCTTTATTTGCTAAAACTTTCCATAAAGCAGAACTAAACTCTCTCAATTAACTATTTTTAATCCTTATGCTGCTAGCTGTAATAAATAGATAGGAAGGTATATTATTTTACTTGTGCTAATATTTCTTTAGGTGCTTCCTGATTTCTGGCCTAGGCCAAAATGATGTCATAAATCCCCTTCATGGGCATTTTTTTTCTTTTATCTGGTGGTGGAGGGGCCAAGCACACCCTTCTGCCTGCATGCTTGACCCTGTAAAAATGTGTACCAGCAGCCCATGTTCACAGTACTGTGAATGCACATTTTCTATGGCATCTTCACAGTAAGGGGAAATGGATTCCAGGAAGTAAATGCTACTAGAATAATCTGGCCTTACCCAAGATGGCCATGCCTAGAAATGCTAGGGGTGTTTTTCAAAGTGATTTCCCAACAAAATAAAGCATGGGGGCATGGATGGAAGGTTTAAAATGATGGTGTGCTGTGAAAATTAAACATGAATTATTTAATGTTTTCATTTTGTGGTACTCAGGTACAGCTAACCAGTTTGCTTGAAGCTGGATTTGTAACACTTTGGGATTCTGGCTGTACCAATTCATTTTCACCATGCAGAATGCATAACAGCCCTTCCACTGGAGAACCCTTTGAGATCTCTTCTGGAGCACATCCTCTGGCCAGCAAGGGCACAGTTGAGAGCAGGACCGGTGTTCTGTTTTGGAACTTTGGATTTGCTAGATTCACCATGCAGAATGCATAACAGCCCTTCCACTGGAGAACCCTTAGATCTCTTCTGGAGCACATCCTCTGGCCAGCAAGGGCACAGTTGAGAGCAGGACCGGTGTTCTGTTTTGGAACTTTGGATTTGCTAGATTCACCATGCAGAATGCATAACAGCCCTTCCACTGGAGAACCCTTAGATCTCTTCTGGAACACATCTTCTGGCCAGCAAGGGCATAGTTGAGAGCAGGACCGGTGTTCTGTTTTGGAACTTTGGATTTGCTAGATTAACAGTGAAGAAAAAGCAAGCTTTTCTTATCACTAACTATGCTCAATGAATTTTAACATTTTTGTTAATATTGGGTTTCTGCAAACTGGTTCACAAGATGACTGAAAAGAACCTTAAATCTCTAGCTGTCTACATTCCAGGGAAACTGAAATGTTGGTATTTCTTAGGCTTGTACAGTTGTAAGAAAAAATATGTGAACCTCTTGGGATTATGTGGAGTTTTGCATGAATTGGGCATAAAATGTGCTCTGAACGTCATCTAAGTCACAACAATAGAAGAACACAGTCTGCTGAACATAATACTACACAAACATTAGATGGTGCCATGGTTTAATTACACATAACATGTAAACATTCACAGTGCAGGGAGGAAAAAGTATGTGAGGCCCTACCCAACATCAAAACCTCATCCCCACTGTAAAACATGGCGGAGGGAGCATCATGGTTTGGGGCTGCTTTGCTGCCCCGCGGCCTGGACGGATTGTTGTCATTGATGGGAAAATGAATTCCAGAGTTTATCAAGGCATTTTGCAGGAAAACGTACGACCATCTGTCTGCCAACTGAAGCTCCGCAGAGGATGGGTGATGCAACAGGACAATGACCCAAGGCATACAAGTAATTCAACAAAACAATGGCTGCAACAGCACAGAATACGCCTTCTGGAGTGGCCCAGTCAGAGGCCTGACCTCAACCCGATTGAAATGCTGTGACATGACCTTAAGAGAGCGATTCACACCAGACATCCCAAGAATATTGCTACACTGAAACAGTTTTGTGAAGAGGAGTAGTCCAAAATTACTCCAGATCGTTGTGCAGGTCTGATCTGCAACTACAGGAAACATTTGGTTGAGGTTATTGCTGCCAAAGGAGGGTCAACCAGTTATTAAGTCCAAAGGTTCACATACTTTTTCCTCCCTGCACTGTGAATGTTTACATGTTATGTGCAATTAAACCATGGCAACATCTAATGTTTGTGTAGTATTATGTTCAGCAGACTGTGGTCTTCTATTGTTGTGACTTAGATGACGTTTAGAACACATTTTATGCCCAATTCATGCAAAACTCCACGTAATCCCAAGGGGTTCACATACTTTTTCTTGCAACTGTATATGGAATGAGGAAACAGCTTCTAGAGACGAGAGGTGAACATGGGTACACTACAAATGTTCAAGTGTATGCAGGGGCATCTTTCCAGCACATGACTGCTTGTTTTTTAAAGAAAAGCCAGGTTCACCTAATGTGTTACTAAACCCACAACAGTAAAATCAGTATATACAGTAAAGCATGCTTGTTATACTCTCTGTGGAAACTAAGGGGTTAATCTTCTGCATTGTGTAAAAACGCTGTTTGATCTTTTCTTCTCTGCCGCTCCTCTTGTTCAAATGTCCATGCTGGTAAGACAGACTGAACCGTGCCCTTCTGTACATGCTTGGTTTAGTGTGTATTGCTAGAGAGGTTTTATTTTTCTTGGGAGAGTGCATGTGACCAGAACAAGGCCAATCAGCGCTGTGCAGACAGAGGTCAGGGGTTTTCCATCCTCCTAGAGAAAACTCCTCCTAGAAGCTGTAACCAGCACTCAGCTGAAGTCACAAGACTGCTCTAACTGCTGATGAGAAAATGTATTTAGCAGTTTATATTTACTAAAATAATTGCATTTCCATGTTGTGTGTACTGTGGGAGAACAGATATAGTGAATGCAGGGTCCTAGGTTTACTAACACTTTAAGGATAGTGATCACATGAAACCATTTATTATCACATAGTTGCATTGACGCAGCAAAGGCTACTTTCTGGCAACTCGAGGAGCTGCCAGAAAGACCAGTGCTCTGCTGCAGTCACAAGACTGCTCTAACTGCTGATGAGAAAGGTATTTAGCAGTTTATATTTACTAAAATAATCCCACTTCCATGTTTTGTGTACTGTGGGAGACCAGATATAGTAAATGCAGAGTGCTGGGTTTAGTAACATTTTAACTATACTTTAGTCACTCCCTAAATGTGTTTTATGATTTTACTAAGATTCTAGATTTTACCAGCAGGTAGCGGTGCAAGTGAAATCTAAAATGTATCAGCTTGAGCTCAGGGAAGCTTTAAATAGGGGGGGGGGGGTCACAAATAAACAAAGAATTCTAGGATTCCCTGGAAATTCAGTTTTACTTACTTGTTCACACAGCAGCTGGACAGTAGGGAGATTTCCACTTAACACAGCTAAATGTAATGGAGTCTGCAAGGAAAGAAAGTTTACTTTTATTAGTAGATTTTTAGACTGTTATGGTGAAAATTGTAAATTAGCCAAATTTTAAATACCAATCATTTATTGCCCTCTCTTTTGTCAACTATGCAGCAAATGCAGTATGCATGATTGCAAAAGTTTGCCTCGAAAAGCCAATCAGTTTAAGTGGACCTGACCTGGTCTAAAAAGCACCTAAGACAGCAATAGTGCTATCCGACATGTAGGTTACTAGTGTAGTGTTATTTTGCAAATTACTAGCTAGGTTCCTGTGGAGTCCCTAATGCAGGCCAATTCCGAACACTTTTTCGTCTGAAAATCGAAAACGTTCGCTTTGTGCCATCAATGATTTCTAAAATTGGCTGACCAAGTCATAAAGTTCACCCCATATAACAGGCAAAACTTCTGTTCCTTCCAGGTCACTGCTCATGCACATATTCTTTTCTGAAAAACGATTGTACAATTTGACCATCGAGTCAAAAATCTGTCATTTTCATGAATTTTCCAACATGCCTGATCACCGAAAAGATCAGCCAGTGCCATTGACCCAATAACAGGGCAAAAATTGACCGATTATTCTGAGGTCTGATTTTCAGATGAAAAATCGGTCGAATTTCATTTGGATGCCCGGCATTAGATCCTTGGCCCAGACAGTACATAGTGTTCTGTCAGTTTAAGAATAATGAAAACTGCTAATTCAGCAATGCGTGCACATAACTGCGGCACCCTTCGGTCTCCTCTGCTTTCACAATTGCCTAGGCATTCTGGTCAGGCAATCGTTTTGTTGGAGCTTCCTAATAGGATACCCCATCCCCTCCTTTGCCACACACACAAATTTCTATCAGTTATAGTTTGATGGGATGCTTCACTGCCCATTAGGAATGCATGGAAAGGCAACCTTTAGCAATATTAGCATGTTCTGAAGTTTTGTCTAACTAAACCACTGGACATTAACCACTTGCCCTCCAGAGGATTTACCCCCCTTCCTGACCAGGCCATTTTTTGCTATACGGCACTGCGTTACTTTAACATTTGCCGCCCGGCCTATCGTCAAATGAACACTTCGTCCCTCCGGGAGGGCGTCATATGGCGTCCTTCCCGGATCGCGCTTTGAGCTATGGCGAGATCTGTCCCCGGCCGTGTACCTCGGACACGGCCGATGACAGAACAGTGTACCGGCCCCGTTGCCACTACCATGTGACCTACTGTGACCAATCAAGCTGAATACATCTTGGCCTAAATTTATGAAGAACAATTACTTATTTGCAAACTTTTATAACAGAAACAAAGAAAAACGTGTATTTTTTTTCAAAAATTTCTGTGTTTTTTTGTTAATTTAGCAAAAAAAAAAAACCCCAGTGGTGATTAAATACCACCAAAAGAAAGCTCTAGTTGTGTGAACAAAATTATAAAATTTTTGTTTGGGTACAGTGTTGCATGAACGCGCAATTGTCATTCAACATGTGAGAGCACTGAAACCTAAAAATTGGCCTGGGCAGGAAGGGGGTAAAAGTATTGAAGTGGTTAACTGACAATTATGCGATCATGCAACGCTGCACCCAAATTAAATTTATGTCCTTTTTCCACAAATAGAGCTTTCTTTTGGTGGTATTTGATTGCCTGTGTGTTTTTTTATTTTTTGCACTATAAACAAAAAAGGCTGACAATTTAAAAAAAAAACAATATTTTGGACTTTTTGCTATTAAACATGTCCAGTAAAAAAATTAAAAAAATCAAATTTCGGCATAAATTTAGGCCAAAATGTATTCTGCTACGTCTTTGCTAAAAAAAATCCCAATACATGTAAATTAATTGGTTTATGTGAAAGCGTCTACAAATGGCGGTATACTGTATTTTTTTTCTTTTAATACTAGTAATGGCAGTGATCAGCGACTTATAGCGGGACTGCAGTGGGCATTCTGACACAGGGGGAACTGACTGTCACTGACATCCCCAGTGACACCAATGCAGTGATCAGTGCTAATAAAAACACTGTACTAAAGGTACTGGGCAGGAAACGGTTAACATCTGGGGCAATCAAAGGGTTAACTGAATTCTGTTTTAATGTGTGCAGTGTGTGTGTTTTACTGTGTCAGCACGTTGCTTTGTATGGCTCTGCTATGCAGAGCCATACAAAGCAATGTGCAGGAGCTGACAGGGCAGAGATTGGTACTGTTTACATGCAGGTCTCTCCCCCATCAGTGATATTCGGCAATCGCTGGGTGCCAGCGGCGAATCACTGGCCGGGACCCGGTGATCGACAGCTGATGCCGCCAATAGCGGCGCAGGTAGAGGAAATGCAAAATCATGCATATATATATGTATATGTATATATATATATATATATATATATATATATATATACACACAGTATCTCACAGAAGCGAGTAAACCCCTCACATTTTTGTAAATAGTTTATTATATCTTTTCATGTGACAACACTGAAGAAATGATACTTTGCTACAATGTAAAGTAGTGAGTGTACAGCTTGTATAACAGTGTAAATTTGCTGTCCCCTCAAAATAACTCAACACACAGCCATTAATGTCTAAACCCCTGGCAAAAAAGTGAGTACACCCCTAATTGAAAATGTCCAAATTGGGCCCAAAGTGTCAGTATTTTGTGTGGCCACCATTATTTTCCAGCACTGCCTTAACCCTCTTGGGCATGGAGTTCACCAGAGCTTCACAGGTTGCCACTGGAGTCCTCTTTCAGTCCTCCATGACAACATCACGGAGCTGGTGGATTTTAGAGACCTTGCGTTCCATTTGATGATGCCCCACTATACTAGCAACACTGGAGACTTGGTCATTGAACAGCTGAATACCATGGGACAAGGCTTACTGTCAATAGGGGACAGGGCTTAATATCAACTTGGAGAGAAACCAAAGCCTTGTGTACTGCCTGGATCCAAGGATTCCACATAGATCTTTCTGATATTTAAAGTGGTGTTCTGACCACCACCACCTCCCAAAAACTCTGTTCATTATGTAGAAGAATTTCTGTGGAAACACTTGTACATGCTGTGCCTGGAAGTGTTAAATCCATTCATAGCTGTTAATTCAGACTTAGACTTGAGAGAATAAACACTGAAAAAGCAATCCCTGGTAAAGCAGAGCAATATGGCAACAGTATAGTTGTGCTGAGGTTCACACAATTCACTGTACACTGTTATACAACCCTATGCAGATAGTGAAGGCCTCTCACTGGCCCTTTAGGGTGGTATCACAAATTATTGTCAGATGTGCAAACTGCCCGTTATAAGGTTTCTTCTACATTAGTTCATGAGCTAATGCATTGGCTGCCCACAGAAGTCTGTGCAGCTGACTGGCACATAAATCAAGGCAACTGACAAAGAAGTAAACCGAGAACAGTGCAGTGAGTTTGCCAGTTGAACTCTGCCCTATCCTAAGTGTTAGGGAGTGTGAAGGGGGGCCTTTATTAAAATTTCATGTTAAAGTGTTACTAAACCCAGGACCCTGCATTCACTATATCTGTTCTCCCACAGTACACAGGACATGGAAATGCAATTATTTTAGTAAATATAAACTGCTAAATACCTTTTCTCATCAGCAGTCTTGTGACTTCTATCCATGTCCAGCCGAGTACTGGTTAACACTTGTAGGAGTTTTCATTCTGCTTGGACTGTCCTATGAGGCTGCATGACCCCTGACCCTCTGCCTGGACTGTGCTGATTGGCCCTGTGCTGATCACATGCACCCTCCCCCCCCCAAAAAAAAAACCTCTCTAGCAGTACACACCAAACTGAGCACGTGCAGAGTGCCTCCTAGGGCTCTGTACTATCAGCAGATGGATTGGGGGCACTAGAAGAAAGGAAGGATAAGAGAAGTCAGGATCAAACAGCCTTTTTACACAATGCAGAGGATTAACCCCTTAGGGTTCACAGTAAGTATAACAAGCATGCATTACTGCATATACAGACTGATTTACTGTTATGGGTTTAGTAACACTTTACATTTCATTTTTATCTACAATTCACTGGCAGTTTATGGTAAGAAGTTTTAGGGTTCATACTCATATGTTTGAGTTTAGCAACAGAGGTCTCAGAGAAAGGACAGCTCTGCTATCATGGACTTCATTTGCCTTATATACAATGCGATTCAGGAAATAAGGATACCAGCAATGTATCTGGCATTCATGAGCAGAATATGAATACAATAGTTACATTTGAAATAAATAGGTTGATGTGGGTTAAAAAATAACTATAGCCTTTTACTGTTCTTCTTTTACATATGCACAGTACAAAATCAACAAAGTGTTACTAAACCCACAACAGTAAAATCAGTCTGTATATACAGTAAAGGGTGCTTTTTATACTCACTGTGGAACCTAAGGGGTTAATCTTCTGTATTGTGTATAAAGGCTGTTTGATCCTGACTTCTCTGATCCTCCCCTTCTTCTACTTTCCCCAATCCAGTTAGATAGAACAGAGCCTTGGGGGCAAGCTGCACATGCTCAGTTTGGGGTGTATTGCTAGAGAATTTGTTTTCATTGGGAGGCTGCATGTGATCATCACAGGGCCAATCAGCAATGTCCAGACAGAGGGTCAGGGGTTATGCAGCCTCATAGGACAGTCAAGGGAGAATGAAAACGCCTCCTGCAAGCTTTAACCAGTGCTCTGCTGGACACTGATAGAAGTCATAAAACTGCTCTAACTGCTGATGAGAAAAGGTATTTGGCAGTTTATATTTACTAAAATAATTGCACTTCCATGTTCTGTGTACTGTGGGAGACCATGTATATTGGATATGTATGCAGGGTCTTGGGTTTTGTAACACTTTAAAGTCCAACTAAAGGCTCCTGTATGACTGTCCAAACAAGTATGAAATCCAATGACTATGTGATGCACAAATTTCAGAAAGTAAGCAAAACCAACTGAGCCAAATTCTCCTTCACTTGTGTCTCACACGCTCCATCTTCCAGACACTTCAGCTCACACTGGAAGGGTTTCAAGGGCTGCCAATCCAGAAAGCAATGGGCTGGACTAGGTGTGGCCAGATGCAGACTTACAAGCTACAGGTTTGTGAACCAGCAGTTTACAATGCTGACAACCATGTCTTGTGCAACATTTTTTTCATCCCACTGTACTGTAAGTAGTCTACATGAGAGGGGAAACCATGCTCTGAATTAAATTTAAGAACAGTGCAGCATGGTTTCGGCATCATCACAAGGAGCCTTAGGTGCATTTCACTGGTGGAAACAACAGGTATCTATGGGACTTTGCAGGGAAAGATTGAAGTACACATGCAATTGCAATTAGGAGCTATAGCACGTTTTTTTGATTGAAGGCCATAGTTCTACTTTAAAGCAGACCTTACCCCAAAACAAATGGTTTACACCTGGTTCCAGTCTCGGTGACAATGATGGTGTGCTCGATTCCACTTGTGTGCAGATGTGCTGAAAATCTCTGTCTGGCCTTGGGAGACCTTTGGCACATCTGTGCAGCTGGGTTTCCTGCAGAGGCCCTGGACCTCACTTTGCATATGTGTGTGAATCTTGGTGCGTTCACAGATGTGCCACAGGGCTCTTTTAGGTTCTGAAGGTCGAGCAAAGCCCTTCGGGACATCTGCATATGTCCTTCCTGGACTTTCAAAGATGTTGGCACCAGTGGGGGGAGGGCACAATTAAGGTGTCTAAAATTCCTCATTAATGTGAATGATCTTATCAGTGTGCGGATCTATTAAAAATGTGTCTATAGTTGTACTTTGTAATTATCTGTGTACAAGGGGACAACCTTTTAAGCCTCTTATTATATCGTTGACTGGAGCAAAAGACTCTGCAGTAATTATTGGTAACCAAAAACCATTTAGTCTAGACCACCTAGCAACCGGTGCAGTTTTTTAATTTAGATTTTATTGTGAGTTAATAAAGCTGATAAGTGTTCTAGTGATTCTTTACACATTTGGACTTTAATGATAATTCCACTTAAACAGCACAAACGCGTTTTTTTTCTTTAGCATATCTTTATCTGCCTTTTGATCATTTTCTGCTTACAATTAAGTAACACAAAACAAATCTGTTATAGACCAGGGGTCTCCAAACTTTCTAAACAAAGGGCCAGTTTACTATCCTTCAGAATTTAGAGGGGCCGAACTGTGGTCAGCAGGAGTAGAAAATCTCCTCTCTGTAACAATGCCTCATTATTGGTGTCAGTGAAGGGAATTGTGCCCCATCATTGGTGTCAGTGGGAGGAATAGTGCCCCATCATTGGAGTCAGTCAGAGGAACAGTGCACTATCATTGGTATCAGTAGGAGGAATAGTCTCCCTCCATTACCCTCCATTAATGTCAGCGGGAGGAATAGTGTCCCATCACTGTTGTCAGTGGGAGGAATAGTGCCCCATCATTGTTGTCAGTGGGAGGAATAGTGCCCTATCATTGTTGTCAGTGGGAGGAATAGTGCCCCATCATTGTTGTCAGTGGGAGGAATAGTGCCCCATCATTAGTGTCAGTGGGAGGAATAATGCCCTATCATTGGTGTCAGTGGGAGGAATAGTGCCCCATCATTGTTGTCAGTGGGAGGAATAGTGCCCCATCATTGGTGTCAGTGGGAGGAATAATGCCCTATCATTGGTGTCAGTGGGAGGAATAGTGCCCCATCATTGTTGTCAGTCGGGAGGAATAGTGCCCCATCATTAGTGTCAGTAGGAGGAATAGTCTCCCTCCATTAATGTCAGCGGGAGGAATAGTGTCCCATCACTGTTGTCAGTGGGAGGAATAATGCCCCATCATTGTTGTCAGTGGGAAGAATAGTGCCCCATCATTAGTGTCAGTGGGAGGAATAGTGCCCCATCTTTGTTGTCAGTGGGAGGAATAGTGCCCCATCATTGTTGTCAGTGGGAGGAATAGTGCCCCATAATTGTTGTCAGTGGGAGGAATAGTGCCCCATCATTGTTGTCAGTGGGAGGAATAGTGCCCCATCATTAGTGTCAGTGGGAGGAATAGTGCCCCATCATTGTTGTCAGTGGGAGGAATAGTGCCCCATCATTAGTGTCAGTGGGAGGAATCGTGCCCCATCATTGGTATCAGTGGGAGGAATAGTGCCCCATCATTGTTGTCAGTGGGAGGAATAGTGCCCCATCATTAGTGTCAGTGGGAGGAATAGTGCCTCATCATTGTTGTCAGTGGAAGGAATAGTGCCCCATCATTGGTGTCAGTGGGAGGAATAGTTCCCCATCATTAGTGTCAGTGGGAGGAATAGTGCCCCATCATTGTTGTCAGTGGGAGGAATAGTGCCCCATCATTGTTGTCAGTAGGAGGAATAATGCCCCATCATTGTTGTCAGTGGGAGGAATGGTGCCCCATCATTGTTGTCAGTGTGGGAGGAATAGTACCCATCATTGTTGTCAGTGGGAGGAATAGTGCCCCATCATTGTTGTCAGTAGGAGGAATAATGCCCCATCATTGTTGTCAGTGGGAGGAATAGTACCCCATCATTGTTGTCAGTAGGAGGAATAATGCTCCATCATTGGTGTCAGTGGGGGGAATAGTGCCCCATCATTGTTGTCAGTAGGAGGAATAATGCCCCATCATTGTTGTCAGTGGGAGGAATGGTGCCCCATCATTGTTGTCAGCGGAAGGAATAGTGCCCCATTGCTGGTGTCAGTGGCAGGAATTATGCTCCACTGATAGTGGCAAGCAAAGGGCCACATCTGTCCCCGAGCCGCAGTTTGGAGACCACTGTTATAGACAATTAAGAATGATATATGTAACCTGTAAAAACATCCCACCATTTTATTTGTGCAGAGCATGCATACTGTAATAACACACGTCAAGATGTTTTTCCATTTCTGATGCTGTTAATGTACATTCATCCCCTGGAGAAACAGACTGCTGTATTTAACAGGCAACAGGAATGCAGATACATAGAGTTTAAATTTACATGTGTTTAACTTATTGCTAAGTATATCCAGGAATCCGAAAGAGTTGTGTAGAGCAGGACATTCTTCAGCTGGTTAATTCCACCACATTCTCGCTGCTCGCTTTGTTTGGAAAATAAACAGTATATGTCTACTGTATGTGGTCATTTGTAGAATATTATTGTATTATAGCCAATGGCAATCAAGAAATTATATTTGTATTCTAATTGTTAGAAAATTGATAGGATGCCACTGGATACAGCACACCCATTATCTTCTCTACATCAGCATGCTGAGTAGTAATAAGAGGAGTAGCACTGTTAGCCAGTAAGGATTTTCTGCATTTCACAATGCAAGGAATCTAGTAACTGGAGCTTGCCGATTGGAGGAGAGAACACAGAGGTGATCTGATCAGTGAAATGCAGTTCCTTTACTATCCAATCCCATTCTTGACCAAACTATTTTGCTTTGAATGCAGCAGAGAGATGTAAATGGTACATTTCCAGTATGTTGGTAGGTTTCATTTGTGTGTGGTGTAGCATTTATCACTAGCAAGTCTTATAGTAAAAACATGCTTTTTAACCCCTTAGTGACTGAAGGTGAAACAAATCTTACTGCCTGACATGTGTTAGTAAAACTGCACATATCATTATACCTGGATTATACCTTTGTTTTTGTCAGGACAAATTGGGCTTTCTTTAGTTGGTAAATGGTAACAGATAACTCATGATATACAGTGGGGATCGAAAGTTTGGGCACCCCAGCTAAAAATTTGTATTAATGTGCATAAAGAAGCCAAGGAAAGATGGAAAAATCTCCAAAAGGCATCAAATTACAGATTAGACATTCTTATAATAAGTCAACAAAAGTTAGATTTTAGTTCCATCATTTACACTTTCAAAATAACAGAAAACAAAAAAATGGCGTCTGCAAAAGTTTGGGCACCCTGCAGAGTTAATATCTTGTACTGCCCCCTTTGGCAAGTATCACAGCTTGTAAATGCTTTTTGTAGCCAGTCAAGAGTCTTTCAATTCTTGTTTTGTAAGGAAGAATGGGCAAAGATACCTCAAAGTCTTCCAGTTCTTTGAGATTTCTGGGCTGTCTGTCACGCACTGCTCTTTTAAGGTCTATCCATAGATTTTCAATGATGTTGAGGTCAGGAGATTGTGAAGGTCATGACAAAACCTTCAGTTTATGCCTCTTGATGTAATCCCCCGTGGATTTCGAGGTGTGTTTAGGATCATTATCCATTTGTAGAAGCCATCCTCTCTTTAACTTCAGCTTTTTCACAG
Organism: Staurois parvus; assembly: GCF_062004578.1. Lineage (NCBI taxonomy): Eukaryota > Metazoa > Chordata > Amphibia > Anura > Ranidae > Staurois > Staurois parvus. Next base: position 6,242,027 of record NW_028317918.1, on the reverse strand, counting down.
ATGGCATCAAGTTACCATCCAAAATTTGCTGAAATTTTATTGAATCCATTTTTCCTTCTACTTGTGAGATGTTCCCTGTGCCACTGGCTGCAACACAACCCCAAAGCATGATTGATCCAACCCCATGCTTAACAGTTGGACAGAGGTTCTTTTCATTAAATTCTGTGCCCCTTCTTCTCCAAACGTACCTTTGCTCATTCCAGCCAAAAAGTTCAATTTTAACCTCATCCGTCCACAGAACTTGTTTCCAAAATGCATCAGACTTGTCTATATGTTCATTTGCAAAGTTCAAACGATGATTTTTGTGGTGAGGACGTAGAAGAGGTTTTCTTCTCATGACTCTTCCATGAAGACCATATTTGTACAAATATCTCTTTATAGTGGAATAGTGTACCACAACTCCAGTGTCTGCCAGATCTTTCTGGAGGGATCGTGCAGTCAAACGTGGGTTTTGAATTGTTTTTCTCACAATCCTGCGAGCTGTTCTGTCTGATATTTTTCTTGGTCTTCCAGATCTTGCTTTAACTTCCACTGTTCCTGATGACTGCCATTTCTTAATTACATTCCGAACAGAGGATATTGACATCTGAAAACACTTTGCTATCTTCTTATAGCCTTCTCCAGCTTTGTGAGCATCAACTATTTTCAGTTTCAGTTTTCTAGACAACTGCTTAGAAGAACCCATGGTGCTGATTGTTGGGGCAAGGGCAGATGAGTCTGGGCATTTAAAACCTTTGAGATTGACATCATCTGGTCTTCCCAGACGATGATTGAGAACAATCCATGACACTGGCAGGTCTCAGCTTTGCCAAGGGGGCAGTGCATGCTATAAATTCTGCAGGGTGCCCAAACTTTTGCAGACACCATTTTTTTGTTTTCTGTTATTTTGAAAGTGTAAATGATGGAAATAAAATCTAACTTTTGTTGACATATTATAAGAATGTCTAATCTGTAATTTGATGCCTTTTGGAGATTTTTCCATCTTTCCTTGGCTTCTTTATGCACATTAATACAAATTTTTAGCTGGGGTGCCCAAACTTTCGATCCCCACTGTATATATATATATATTTTATTATAAATAGAAAACTGGCCCGAAATCATAAAAAAAAGTATTTTTTTAAAATTTAGCTGTATATTTCTTGCTATTACCATAATTTACCACCAAAATAAATTCTCCTTCTCCTGACTATCACAGTGATACCACATATGTGTACGTAAGTTGTTGTTTGTGCCTGTAGTAGGGTCCATCCTTTCTAATACACACTGGCACTGATACTAATTTTAAAAAAAATTAAATCCTACTCAAAATTTATTGACCCTGGTCTTTGACCCTTACATTGACCTTTAGCCCTTACCTTGACCCTTACACTAACCCTGGCACTGACCTAGATCAAAGCTTGATCTAGCTATTTTCTTTATTTTAAATTTTTTTTATATTATTATTTTTACACACTTTTGTGTATTTACATCTCCCTCTCCTGCAAGTAGAGAAATATACATTCAGAAGAGAAAAAAAACCCATGGATGGGCTACACAGTGACAATCAGAGGCTATCACAGCTATCAGGCAACCGTGAGTCGTGCGTCCCGACCGTTAGTACAAGATCTGGATCTCTTGGGGAGAGCCTGGTCTCTGTGCTGGAAGTGCACTGTGCAGCACACTCACAGAACACAGACAGGTACACAGATATGCAGCCCCCATGGATAAAGGCCCATAATTTACCACCAAAATAAATTCTCCTTGTCCTCACGATCACAGTGACAAGCAGAGGCTATCACAGCTATCAGGCAACCGTGAGTCCCGCGTCCCGACCATTAGTACAAGATCTGGGGCTCTTGGGGAGAGCCGGTCTCCGTGCTGGAAGTGCACTGTGCAGCACACTCACAGAACAAAGACAGGTGCACAGATATGCAGCCCCCATGGATAAAGGCCCACTTCAGTAGGCCTCATGTCAGCGTATCGACAATGGGAAGGGGCTAATATTTGGAGAGTTTTGCAGCCAACAGATGTCACACCACTGTACATCAACATGAAGGCACAGGGGCAATTAAATGTGAGGATAGGTGGAAATTTGGTTGGTGTGGAAGGAAGGGTGAAGGTGAAGGTTAATAGCCCAGCGCTGGCAGGGTGGATTATCCAATTTTTGTGTTCTATGTCATACCACTAACACAGCCATCAGCCATTTTAAACAGAAATAAAGACAATCAAGAAAGATTGTCCATACATGTACTGATACAGTTCTTGCTATAACAGTCATTTTGATTAACGAATCTCATATTTTAGAAATCTATTACAGTAGATGGGTGCTTCGATTAACAAATAATACCTTTCATTAATATTAAATGATCAATAGTGGAGAAAATACAATCAAGTCAATCTTCTCTTATGTGTGCTAAGCACATATTTTGAGTTGAGATAGTTATTTGATGGAATACAAGATTGATAATGTATTTATCATCTACTTAGCCAGCATTAGTCTAAAATGTATTGCTCATTTATCTCCATTTTCAGTGAATAGTTACATGTAAGATCACTTCATACCGTTAGAGTGGAGAATCAGGAGTACGGCCAACATCCTGAAATATAGTCTACAGGATAATCCTTTAAAGTTCTTTATTTAGTAATGGTTATAAACAGATGTCACTACTCTGCAACTTTACTTCCGACTATCACTTTACACCAATCAGTTTGACATACAGAAGGAACGAAGGCTATCTGATCACATGGACATATCTTTCTTCAGACAGCTTTTTCTAAAGATCCCCTTTATATCCGTTGCATCCCTTGCACACACATCTTTTTCTAAATATTTAAAAGGATGAGTGTTTCTGATACAGTGTCATTCAGTATATTGGTTTACACATAATTCACACAGTTGTGTCTTCATATAATGTTAGCATTACAATCCCACTGTCAGGATGGAAAAAATAAACCAAGTTTAAGACGTGTATATGGTAATTGTGATTTTTTTTTTAGTTACTTAGCAAATTACATCTATTACTGGCAAGTTAACATTTTTCCAAATTATGGTGTCTATGGGGGTTATTTCCTAAATTGGAGGGTGAAAAATCTGGTGCAACTCTGCATAGAAGCCAATCAGCTTCCAGGTTTTATTGCCAAAGCTTAATTTAACAAGCTGAAGTTAGAAGCTGATTGTCTACCATGCACAACTGCACTAGTTTCTGAGCACTCCAGTTTTAGTAAATCTCCCCCTTTGCGACTATTATTGGACTGGGGAGAACTCACTGGACTCTCATCATCAAAATTCTGTTAACTTTTCGTATTGGGAATGCAGAAAAGATAATTTCCTAATGTGGGGAAGAAAATGATCCTTAGCATGTAGCTTTGCCACTGTGATCTTCCTCTACTATTTTTAGTAATACATTTATGATATTCAATGAGAAAAAGAGCAGGTAATAGACACCCTTTAATAGTTGGTATGTGGGCAGAATGCTCTTTGAATCAAGAGAAAAAGCAGCACTAGCACAAAGAGGAAAAATGAAACACATACTTTTACAGTAATAGCATTGCCCTTGCCAATTGTGAGCACTGTATAACTAAAATACAATGAATTAAAGTCAAAAGTCCCTGTTGAGCAACCACACTGTTTGGAAACACAAATAGTAAGCAGTGAGATTTGGGACACTTGCCAATTGTAGTCAGTTTTACTGGAATAGCCCACAAATTATCATACTAGTTCCGGTTAGAATTTCAGAGTCAATTGACGGCATCTGTACATCTTAAAAGGTCTAGTGTATGTCTGGATATGGAAAAGTTAGTTTAATGCCACCTTTAGAAAGTTCCATGATATGTGCAGATTCAGCATACAGCAGTAATTGAATCAAATATTTTAAACACTCCTATGAAAGGACTTTTTAGATACATTCCAACTTTTCATAGTGCTGCTGTTTCATGCTTTTATAAACTGGTAATAATATGAAAAAGAGCATAGTGAACATTCTCTGTGGTTACAAGCAAATCTGTATGCTAGCTGGCTTCATTATACAGCACATTCCCATGACAGTAATATTTTATAGTCATGGACCAAAACTTGCATTTTGCATTTTAATAGATAAAATGATTGGGTTATGAGGTCATCATTTTCTACTAGTTGTTTTACTCTGCACAGCTTGGAGGTTACATTTAATTTTCTTTCACTTTTAGAAGAACAACATTAGTTTATCATCCCCGGCCCCTTACCCTGGCCACATCTGCACACTGTTGACATGAATGGTGTCATACTCTTAGCTTTTCCATTCTCATTGTGGCCCTATACAATTCTTTATAGGAGGGCCAGGGAAAGTGGACTACTGTAGTTTTTTGCAAAGCCCACCTGTCCCTTAAAATAAAAAGTCTGCCTCAAAATGTGTTTCTCATTTACAGGCAGACACTTTCAGGTGGATTTGTTCACTGACTATTTTTGCCTCTCTTGGACTTCATTGAACTGTTAGTTCTGTTTCCTATCTTTCCTATGATGGAGTCTCCTTTCTGCTTTGCATTTTTCTTAATGGTATTACAGGCCTCTGGCTTACCTGACCAAAGTTGTCAGTCTGTCTGGGGTTACAACCTGAGTATATTAGCAGATGAGACAATTCACAGTGACCTGTATACAAATAAAATAATACAAGTTAATAAAATGAATTATGTGTGTGTGTCTCGTTAAAGTGATACTTCATCAAACCTTTTTTTGCTTTATTTTGGATAGATTAATAAATGCTAGTTCCTCTTTCAAGTTTTGTGGTTATCTGTGTTCACATTGAGGAGGATCTATAATCTCCCTTACTTTATTTGTTGGTGATGATGGTCACTGAGACCCCACTAACCAAAAAGTAAAAAAATAAGTTTGTTCTAGGGAAAGGAGATCACTGAAACAGGAAATTATTGTAACTCTCCCCATTATGGACACAAACAATACATAACAACTTGACAAAGTTTCCAAATCATTCCCCACTTCATCAAAAAACTGATTTATACAATAAAGGTAACTTGTTATGAAGAAAAACACCTTTCTCAGTATACAAAATGTGAGCCAAGGAAAGGCAGCTTCCGTAAGAGGTTGATAAGATGTGTTTTCATCATACCAAATTACTTTTAAGACACAAATACATAATTTAATTATTAGAAATGTAAGATCACTAGACCTAACCAACTGATCATCACCTTTGTGAGGGTCAAAGAGGGTCTTGACTAAGACTAGGATATCCAGACATATATTGGCCATATCTACAGTATTAGTGTGATCCCTATGAAGTCAACATGACATTGTTCTACACCTTTCTATGCATACAGAGATTAAACTAATCACATATGGTTATAATCTTTGACACTTACATGTAATTTGCCAGCAATGCCAATTCTTGTAGTTCTGCACTGGCAAAGAAAAGTAATCCTGAGGTATATCTAATAGATGCCAACATCCCTAAAGTACAGAATTGTACAGGAGAAAAAAAAACCCTAAATTTGACTTTAAAGGCATCACCAAAATGAGTAAAAATTACATTAATCTTTATTGAACATAAATAATTATCAGCCATAAAATATTAAACAGACGGTAATTTACAGATAAGTACAGTAATACCATACAAGATTGTGTCAGCATAGCAGAGTTCCTAAATAGTATCCAACACATTTCAGAGTAAGTCTACTCCTTCTTCAGGGTTGAGACTCTGTCCATGAAAAATATGGCCTCTAGAAACTGAAACATATGTATTACAGTCATGCAGCAATTCTACTGACAGTTATAGACAGTGTTATTATATAGATATCAAAAATACAATATTCACAGCATGTTATAGTTGAAACCAAACAGAAAAAATCAATCATCACGTTTTCGCCACATTAAACACATTTGGTGTATAGCCAGGTTTGCATATCCTCCCTAGACCACATCCGGAAAAGCACCAATTGGGCCAGGGCCCCTCCAGAGAGCACTGAGGCCGCACCGATAGCCACAGAGGTGAGCAACATGGAAAAAATAACAATAGTAACTACCAGATAAGCAAAAAGAAAAGATATCATATCGTTTTTCATACTGTATATAATAAAAAAAGGTATAATGACTAATGGATCTAGGGAAACACCCACCGCTGCTGAGGCAAATGCAGATTCTGTTATAGCCACTATTCTCAAAGAAGTCCATGCACAGTAATATCCTCCAATTTTATAAGCAACAGCTCATCCCGAAAACCCTGGAAAGGAAATCAAAACAAAGGCAAAAAAGCTCATATTAAGATCACGGAGAGCTACATAACCATATGGTCACGCATTAAACCCTATAAGGAGCCGTGTAAACAAGCAAACAAACAAAAACAGAAGTCAGTTTACCTAAATGTAGAGCCAGCAGCACAACCGCACAGAATTTTGTCAGGTCTATCACCCAAATATAGGGAAAAGAGAGTGAGGTCAAAGAGAGGAGTCTATTTATATCTCCAACAATATGCATCTCAATTAAGTCACCACCCCCTGGTTCAGAGATGGCACCTAATGCCAGAGCGCTTCTGCTCGTTCACCTCAAGCATCAGGCACCAGTGCATGGCGCCACCCCACCCCACATGCGGGATGACTTCATGCATCGGCGAGCCAACACGCACAAAGATGGCCACCGGGAAGGGAAGGTTTGAACATAGTCCCATAAAGGGAAACATCCCCAAACTCCAGGGGCCGCAACAAAAGGCTGTGCCCACCACAATAAGCCATCCAAAGAGCCCACACTTAACCCAGTTCAATGATAGCCATATGAGCAGGTCAGGAGAGCAGCAAAACAAGGCCACACACCAATGCACAATACAATATACAAACCCCTCCCACATTAATAGCTGTAGAAAACAAGATTCACTTGTGGAAAAGAGCACCCCCAAAAAAGAAGATATATAAAGTATCTATATAGTGGAGAAAATGATGACATCACAACAACACAAATATAGAGCCCAACTCTCACTTTTATACTTCCAAAAAGCCACCAAAATAGTTCCAAATATCATGATGTTCTGGGGAACGTTGGTAGGGATATATGCATGACTGGAATACATATGTTTCAGTTTCTGGAGGCCATATTTTTCATGTACAGAGTCTCGACCTTGAAGAAGGAGTAGACTTACTCTGAAACGCGTTGGACGCTATTTAGGAACTCTGTTATGCTGACACAATCCTGTATGGTATTACTGTACTTATCTGTAAATTACCGCCTGTTTAATGTTTTATGACTGATAATTATTTATGTTCAATAAAGATTTATGTAATTTTTACTCATTTTGGTGATGCCTTAAAAGTCCCATTTGTGTGTGTGTGTGTGTGTGTGTGTGGGGGGGGGGGGGTTCTCCTATACAATTCTGCACTGATAAGTTCTTTTTAACTGAGAGCAGCAAAAAAAAAATCTGTTTACCAGTGATGTAATCCTGACTCATTTTGCCAGGTTTCCATTTGCTAGTAATATTTGCAGTTTTTTTTTGCTAAGAAACATTTCCTCCCAGTTTAAGTTTATTAAAATAAAGACATGACCCTTCATCTCTAAAATACCAGCCTGACACGTCAGCTATAAAGGGCCAGTATACAAATATCTGGAGGCTGGGAATGTAAAGGTGCCCCAGCCCCTACAATGCCGATAACCCACATGCCCTTGAAAACTGGGTGGGGGGTTTAAGAGGAGGAGCATACAAAGAAAAACATATTTACACTGCTGATGAAAACCCATTTATTCAGTTTCTCCAATGTCCAATGACATGTTGGGGTTCATGTAAGAGGAAATCTGCTACCCCTGACTCTGGTAAACCCAAAAACATACCTGTTCGCTTGATGTGAAATAACCTGTTATATGGACACAAAATTATTTACAGTTCTAGTAATTAATTCTCACAATATTTAATAAAATATTTCCATGCCTCTTGTTAGAGACACCAGTTGTGTGGAAGCATCCCCGCATAGCTGAAGGGCATATGGGATGGCATTGCAATGACAGGGGGGATACATGGTTTCCTGCTATCATTTGGTATACCAACATTTATTTATGGTATGGTAGGGTAGTATCCCATTTGAGGGTGTATTTTTTTTAAATATCAACAAAAGTAAAGTAGAAAAAAGTCCATGAAATAGCTAGAAGGCCTAGTGATATTTGTCCGCGGCCATGAATTACTGTGATCTGCTGAAAATCTTTACCCTAAGAGATCAACCCATTTATCTACAATCCTGAATGACAACAGAGCTCACCACATTAAACACATCTAAAGTCAACAGCACCACTCAAACAGCATCGAAGCATAGAGAAATGTAAAATTTGATATTTCCAGAATGCACTAAAACCTAGATCTCTAGAAGGTTTGGGCACTTTGCCTCCTTCACAGAATTTGTGTACTGCTTTATATTAACCTGTCAGGTCATATTACTGGTTAAGCTAACAATATTAGTGAAGTGCCCAGAACATTTTGGTGAAAAACAGCACTTGCACCAGAAGATTTGGTTCAGGATTTTTTCAGCAGAGATACCTTTCATGATAATATAAGTGCAGATTTTGATGTAAAATAGCATTAGGGAGTAAGTTTAGAGTTAAGTTACGGTAGGAGAAGGGGTTTATTTTAAGATGTTATGGGGAAGAACAGGGTCAAGTATTATGGTCAGGTGAGATGATAGAATCAGGCTGTGGGTCAAGGGCATGGGTATATACCAAAAGCATCACATCTAGAACCACTGACAATTTTTTTACCGGTATGTACATCCAATGTATGGCCTTTGTATGTCTGCATGCATGTATAGCAAGCTTTTAGCAAGCTCAATGTCCCCGTGAAGCCCCTTGATTGCCAGGCCCAGGCTGTATACTGGACCTTGACTCCTGTTTGACTTTATGTCACATGAAAAATAAAACAGGTTTGAAAAATAACACAAGTATCAATAATTATCTGCACATTAACAGTAATATTAGCTTAGCCTGTTGAGGAACCCAACAGGTTCACTTAAAATAAAGATTTGACCAAACACAAACAAATGTAGATGCCAGCCTTCCATTCTGATTCTCCATCAACCGCATACAATAAGGCTTTTGCAACAATTTATGCATGATATACAGCATCTGCTGAGTCACACAGTCAACCAATAGTTATAAGGGAGCTAAAATCCTTAAGTTTATCCATTCTTCTGGAGATGGATTCCCATTTAAATGTGCTTTGTATAGTTTAGTGCAAAGGCTGTATAATATTGGATTGCATCACATTCTTCGGATGTCACACACGTATAAACCATTCAACACCAGCCTAAATCTTCTCATTTTCCTTCCCTAGGGAGCAGTTTTATGGGAATGCACTGCAGTCTAGGAATACCGAAATGATCTGCATAAAACTGAAACCACATGAACTTCTTTTCTCCCACTCTACAGTGCACTCTGTGCTATGAATTTCATACAAGCCCGTTATACCAAAGAAATGTCCTTGTTGACTTAGTATTTACTATACAGTATACTGTATATATGCCAATTCTGAAATTGGAATTTTGGATCTGTTAATCTGCTTGAACCAAAGACTGTGATTCTACTTTTTTCATACATAGCTGACTGATACTTATTAGAAATGTTCATTTTTCTATTCCTCTGAGAGCTGCTCAGCCGCTGGCAGAAAAAAGACAACTATATATGGTAAATAGCTTTACTGGCTTCCAAGCAGCACATATTTAGAATATCACTACAAATGATTTGCCAACAAACAGAATAAAATAAATGGTGAACATGATATTGAATAAACTAATCATGCCTGAAAAACATGGTTTCATTTAAATAATTTGTGGGCAAAAAGGATTTTTCTTCCATCACAAAGAACGCTATAAGACAAGCCAAAGCATTTATTTAGAACTCTGTCAAGTTTTTTTATTGTCTATGTCCCAGTTGGTAAGATTTACCAATACATTCTATTTGACAAGTGTCAAATACAAAATTAAGTAAGGGGAAACCAACCCTCCAAGGACAAAGATAGCAATAAAAACAAGTGTCAGACAAATCAGGAAGTGGGAGGAAATCTATTAAATATGACAAAGAAAGTAATTAAAGTGGAACTAAAGTCAGGAATACTCACCTATTCTCCAATGGTTTGAATCCCATGAGTTCCCTCACGGCATCTTCTCCCCAGCTTCTTCTGGGTGCCGGTCTTTGGCCATCTTGATTGGCTGGTGGCGTCACTCCTGCATATGTGAAGGGAGTCATTCATCCCAGCACACTGACACTGCACTGGCATACACAGCTCCGTGTACATTTTGCAGAGGATTGCAAACAGGTAGGTAATTGTATTTTATTGCAGAAGAGACATTATGGGGTTTATTTACTAAAGCTGGAGAGTCCAAAATCAGACTCCCTTCTGCATAGAAACCAATCAGCTTCTAACCTCAGCTTGTTCAATGAAGCTTTGGCAATGAAACCTGGAAGCTGATTGGTTTCTATGCAGAAGGGAGTCTGATTTTGGACTCTCCAGCTTTAGTAAATAAACCCCATAATGTCTCTTCTGAAATAAAGAAACTGTCTGTTATTTTGCAACCTCATTTTATAAACCAAGCTGTTCAGCAAAAGTGGGAGCTAGTAGGTTGAGCAAAAACATTTAACACTGACAGGGGTGCTTACAATGGTCAGCTTTCATAATGTTTGTAAAACTGTTATCCCAAAAGTGGTGCTGTAACTGCTTAAAAAGAATTCAGATTTATTTAATTAGTCAAGTCTATTCACATCTGTTAGTGCATCTAACATTACTCTCTTCCCAATGTTACAGTACAAAGGTGTCTCCGCTGCTCCTTAAGATAGGAAGTGAATTACTGGCCAGATCACCTCGTACCGGAAATGGCGCCATTTCCAGTACGAGGTGATGCACTTCAGGATGCAGTGGCCATATTGCTACACCCAGGAAACCATGCAGTACACCCATAGTATGTGGTGACAGGCGTTTTGTTTCTGGGATACATGTGAGTGCAATATTAAGTATATTTACTTACAATAAAAAACACTACTGCACTATGGAAGGATTCTTGCTTTGTGTCTCATGTATGTTGCCTTGAGTGGAGGTGGAGTGGATAAGGTGCGCTGGGGAGATATCTTTATTCAATTCCATGGTCCCTGTGATGAGGAGCGGAACTAAGAGGATCTGATATTGATATACATAAGCCTTCTGACCCTGTGCGGGTCAGTGTGTGGAGGTGAGCAGGCATTGCAGCCATTTGAGGATCTTTTTTCTTTTTTCTTTTTCATTGGAGTGAAGATCACGTTGACACAGTTACACCTGCATGGACTTTATGCTTTAAATGACACAAGTGTTATTTAATGATTTTTTTTCATTACAGTATATTTATTATAAATATTGGTTTAATCAGCACGGGATACTTCCCTTTTCTTTTACAGAACCACTATCACCAATAGTTTTGGAATTTTCCACATTTCTTATGTTTTTTTCACCATATGTTTGTTGAATTGATTATATTTTATATTTAGTTCACTGAGCACTAATATATTGGCACGGCTAGCAATATACAGCACTAGAGTATTGCACGTATGTTAGATTTATTTATAGTGCTTCACTATATATTGATATTTTGTGTTTACAATTATTGGTTTGAGTTAAGTGACAGCAGCTGTAATTAAAGTGGTGTTATTCCACATTAAGCGCAGGAGGATACCCACATTCATAGGATGTAGGATACCTACTCCTATAACATTTTTTTTTCTTTGTATGGAAGGTCAATCGCAACATTGAGTCCAAGCATCCTCTTTGCATTATTTTTCTATCCTAGAGCTTCACATACACTATATTGCCAACAGTACTGGGACACCCCTCCAAATCACTAGATTCAGGTTTTCCAATCACCTCCATGGCCACAGGTGTATAAAATCAAGCACCTAGGCATGCAGACTGCTTCTACAAACATTTGTGAAAGAATGGGTCGCTCTCAGGAACTTAGTAAATTCAAGTGTGGTACCGTGATAGGTTGCCACCTGTGCAATAAGTCCATCCGTGAAATTTCCCTGCTACTAAATACTCTACGGTCAACTGTTAGTGGTAATATAACAACAGCAACTCAGCTGCAAAGTGGTAGGCCATGTAAAATGACAGAGCGGGGTCAGCGCATGCTGAAGCGCACAGTACGCAGAAGTCGCCAACCGTCTGCACAGTCAATAGCTAAAGACCTCCAAACTTCGTGTAGCCTTCAGACTAGCACAACAACAGTGCATAGAAAGCTTCATGGAATGGGTCTCCATGGCTGAGCAGCTGCATCCAAGCCTTACATCACCAGGTGCAAAGCGAAGCGTCGGATGCAGTGGTGTAAAGCACGCTGCCTCTAGACTCTACAGCAATGGAGATGTGTTCTGTGGAGTGACAAATCATGTTTCTCTGTCTGATGGACGTGTCTGGGTTTGGCGGTTGCCAGGAGAACGATACTTGCCTGACTGCATTGTGCCAAGTGTAAAGTTCGGGGGAGGTGGGACGTTGTTTTTCAGGGGTTGGGCTTGGTCCCTTAGTTCCAATGAAGGAAACTCTTAAGGCGTCAGCATACCAAGACATTTTGGACAATTTCAGGCTCTCAACTTTGTGGGAACAGTTTGGGGATGTCCCCTTCCTGTTCCATCATGACTGCGCACCAGTGCACAATGCAAGGTCCATAAAGACATGGATAAGCAAGTTTGGGGTGGAGGAACTAGACTGGCCTGCACAAAGTCCCAACCTCAACCTGACAGAACACCTTTAGGATGAATTAGAGAGGAGACTGTGAGCCAGGTCTTCTCATCCGACATTAGTGCCTGACCTCACAAATGCGCTTCTGAGTTGAAGCTGTTGTAGCTGCAAAGGGTGGGCCAATTCAATATTGAACCCTACGGACTAAGACTAAGATGCCATTAAAGTTCATGTGCTTGTAAAGGCAATACTTTTGGCAATATAGTGTATATTGGTCCAGTTTATTTAAACCATTTATTAAATAAAATATAGCAAAATCAAATGGTAATTTATAGATTGATCTAAAACATTGATCAAATAAGGTCAATTTAATAAGATTATATATTTATTTTTGAATTGTATTGCATTTATACAGAACATGTATCCTGAATAGTCCTAAGTGTTAAACTATTCTCACAACTGTGTAACATAATATTTCTTATACCAACTACACATGCCTACAACCTGTGTCCTTCATATCCCTAGCTCCTGTGTGCTTCTAAGGTTTCATCCTGTGCTTCTTTTCATTCCTTTCTTGTGACTACTGGTGAGTCAGTATTTATGTCACTGATGTGTCCAGAGAGTACCTGTCACTTTCTTGTGTATACTGCACCTCTTGTGCCAATAATGGTGTTAAAAGTAAAATGTTATAAAATAAACGGGTTTAACTACATATCATGGGGACCCATAACAAATTTTTATGGGGATCCTCACTGACCTCTTTTTGTGGCACCTGGCAATATCCACAGTGACAATCCTGTCAATGATTCCAATTTACAGTATGCCTAAAGCAGTGAAAGGTTGCAAAAGAAATGAACATAGTCAATATACAACCCCAATTCCAAGAAAGTTGGACCCTGTGTAAAATCTACATAAAAACAGAATGCAATGATTTGCTAATTTTATAAACCCATATTTTATTCACAATAGAACACATAGCCAATGCTTAAACTGAAAAAAAATGTATCATTTTGAGAAACAAATATGGAAATTTTGAAATTGATGGCAGCAACACGTCTCCAAAAAGTTGGGCAGGGCCATGTTTACCATGGTGTAGCATTCCCTCTTCTTTTAACAACACTCTGTATGTCTTGGAACTGAGAAGCCCAGTTGCTGTAGTTTTGGGAGAGGAATATTGCCCCATTTATGTCTGATATAGGATTCTAACTGCTCAACAGTCTTTGATCTTCATTGTCGCATTTTTTATGAGATCTGCAAATCATTGCATTCTGTTTTTATGTAGATTTTACACAGCATCTCAATTGTTTGGTATTGCGGTTGTACTGCTGGGGCAAATGCAAAGCATATAAACTGATGAAGTAGTAGCGGTAAGTTTTTTCAATGTAAAGCACTTATTTACAGTCTTGTATAGCTTACCTGATTTACAAAAGCACATATTTGGCATTACATTTAAACAAGTGTGCTATTTATTATATACAGTATATTATATTTCAAAAGAATTTTAAAATGCTGCTAAATTGCTGCACCAAAATTGCTTGTAGCGTATTTTTATAGCAACATACTGTGCAAGTACTATGGGGGTTTGACAAAATTATGGAAACAACAGGTAAAAGAACAAAATCATTGCTTAATACGGTGTTGGACCGCCTTTGGCATCCAAGACAGCCTGAGTTCTCCTGGGAATTAACAAATATAAGTCTTGGATGGTGGATAATGGAATCTGATGCCATTCTTCATGCAAACATTACTCCATTTCTCGCAGAGATGCTGAAAGAGGAAGACAAGCCTGAACCTTGTTTTCCAAAATTGGCCATAGTGGCTCTATGATATCTGGTGGTCTGGCGACTGTGATTTTCAGGGAAGGTGCAAGACTTTGTCTGCATGCTCATTAAATCAAAATTTGACAACACCAGCTGTGTGAATCGGAGCATTATCGTCTTGGTAAATGGCGCTGTCTTCGGGAAACAATGTCTGCACCCTGGGGTGCACATGGTCGGCCAAAATATGTACATAGTCACTGCCAGTAACTCTACCTATCAAGGTGGTGATGGATCCTGCAGAATACCAAAATATGGCTGCTCAAACCATGACTGTGCCACCACTATGCTTTACCATTGACCCAAGAGGGTCCTGGTCATAAGCTTGGGATGGTGTTCGCCACATGTAAATATGTCCAGTGGTTGGAAACAGTGTGAAGCTCAATTCATCGACCATATTACAGTCCTCTGTTAATCGATAGTCCACGATTTTGGGGTGTTGCACTACTCTCTCCTCTTCTGAGCATTAATATTGGTCACAATTGTAGCTCGCCCATGAATGGTTTGCTTATGGAGTTCACTCCGCACAGTTTTTGTCGACAAGGGTTTTGGAAGGAAGAAGGGTTGGCCGCACACAGGTAGGATGATGAAATACGTGCGTATAGTTTATTGATCCATAGGACACCAAAAGCACCAGGACATGTACATGGATGTTAACACGTTTCACACAATCACGTGCTTAGTCATAACAAAGATCAGAAATGCTGTCTTTTCTAGGCATAAATCAATAAAGAACACCTGTCCTAATCAGTATTCTCGAATCTCAGAGAAACGCCTACTGATACAATGTTATAAAGTGTGTAGAGCATATAAAAACATTGTGTCAAAAAAGGGAAACAAAAAGGAAAAGAAAACAAGGAAAACAATAAAATCTGGATAAAAATAAGGAAATACATCATAAACATATAAATAAATAAACAATCATCCCCAAAAGGATACATAGATACAAAAATACCATAAACATCATGAAGATACATAAACATAAATACAAAAATAGTATGTCCATTCTAAAATCATAAAGTCCTTACAAAATTCAGACAGATATGTATCAAAAAAGTTCTTCCAAAATATAGAACACCCATGGGAAAAGAAGAACATGATATAGGAAAAAGGAGATACTTCAAAGATGAACCATAAAAGTATGAACAACATGTATACAGTATATATCACATATACAACCTATATAGTGTGTGTACATGTGTGTGCACTCACACAAACACATGCAAGACGCACAATGCACCCAATCATGTGCATACAATACATCTGATATAATAGTAGTATACATGTAGACGCATGTGCGTTTACATATATACACACATACACACATCGGAGTGCAGAAGGACCAGCTCTGAATGCTAGTCATAAAAATATGTAATGTCCCATTCATGATTCCTGAAGCCCTGAGGGACACGAGTGTTCAAGTGAAATATCCAGAAAACCTCCCTTCTACACAACCACAAGAGAGAGAATGCTGAGTTGCTGAGTTGCATCCAAAGAACACCATACCTACTGTGAAGCATGGGGGTGGCAACATCATGCTTTGGGGCTGTTTCTCCGCAAAGGGACCAGGACGACTGATCCATGTACAGGACAGAATGAATGGGGCCATGTATCGTGAGATTTTGAGTGCAAACCTCCTTCCATCAGCAAGGGCATTGAAGATGAAACGTGGCTGGGTCTTCCAACATGACAATTATCCCAAACATACCGCCCGGGCAATGAAGGAGTGGCTTCGTAAGAAGCATTTCAAGGTCCTGGAGTGGCCTAGCCAGTGTCCAGATCTCAACCCCATAGAAAACCTTTGGAGGGAGTTGAAAGTCCGTGTTGCCCAGCGACAGCCCCAAAACATCACTGCTCTAGAGGAGATCTGCATGGAGGAATGGGCCAACATACCAGCAACAGTGTGTGCCAACCTTGTGAAGACTTACAGGACACGTTTGACCTCTGTCATTGCCAACAAAGGATATATAACAAAGTATTGAGATGAACTTTTGATATTGACCAAATACTTATTTTCCACCATAATTTGCAAATAAATTCTTTCCAAATCAGCCAATGTGATTGTCTGGATTTTTTTCTCATTTTGTCTCTCATAGTTGAGGTCTACCTATGATGCCAATTACAGGCCTCTCTCATCTTTTTAAGTGGGAGAACTTGCACAATTGGTGGCTGACTAAATACTTTTTTGCCCCACATGCTGGAGAGCCAAGATCTGCACCTGTTCTGGTTTGATGCTGATTGTTGCCTGAGCAGTATTTCCCTTGTCTTTAAGGGTTCTGGAAGACTAAGATTGAGCTCTGCAGTCACTTTTGCAGCAGTTGTTTTCCTATTCCGGGTCACAATCCTACGTAATGTCTTTTTGTCTCCTTGGGTCAGTGGACCATGTCAACCGTGCTTATGCTTAGCAGATGACGCTTTCCTAGAAACTGCATATGCCTTCATAACCTTTGATACTGTACCTTGTGAAACCATAGATAAATGAGCAACTTCAGTCACAGAGGCACCAGCTAAGTGGCACAGACAATTTCCCTGTTTGAAGCTCAGTAAGCTCTGATATGACTCTGTATTACTAGCAGCGCACGCAGTGAATGACAAAAGTGAGGCTTCCCACCTGTCAGCTAGGTGTCTCATCACACAGAGTAAGCAAAAGAATGTTACTTTTGCTTTCAAGGAGAAGCATGTTGTCAGTTTCACACCTGCAAATCATGTAGTGTTTATATATTTTTGTCCAACCCCATTTGTGGTTTTAGGAACCTTTTGCAAACATTCAAGTCTCAAACAAATCCAATTATCTAAGGTGCAAACTGGAAGGCAATGCCCAACGGTGAAAGGGTTAATGTATGTACAGTATATAAAGAGAAGATACTCTGACACATATAACACAATACCCAATTTAAAAAATCTCCATTCACTGCTTGACCTGATAATTAGTCACACTGGTCTATCCTACAGATATTTCTAATTTGTTTGGGTTCTACCTGTACTATATTCCATTTACACCTCACCCATCAACATGTCAGAGGTCCTCCAGAGGAAGTAATTTTTGACACACCCATTGTTCTTTCTTTATCTAATGTTGCTAGGAATCCAATTTTTCACACACAGGAAGGTAAATAAGGATATGACTTTGATCCGACCTCGTGTAGTCACTGGTACTGCTTTTGAGGTATGGGCCATTCCCAATAGTCTCTGTTTCACACCAGAGCAGCTTACACTCTAATTACCGACCACAGTCACACACACTGCTATTATTGCATCAAGAAGGTGTGTTAACAACTAAAGCCACCAGTAAATAGGACAATATAGCATCAGTCATTATATCTCTCTTTGATGAAAGTTGCAGGAAACAAGGACCTGTCATTATGACATGATGCACAATGTAGAATTAACTGATCTTGTTCTTAGGAAGAACTTGTCATCGCAGTAACAGAGATGTAAGTAGTGACCAAAACGTTCACCAATAAGGACCAGTTATTATGTCATCATGCCAGGGGCAAGCACAAAAAAAGCCTATGAAAAAGGTACCAAGGGCATCTCATGGGCCCCCCTACTGACCCCAGGCCCTTGGGCAGTGCCCAAGTTTCCAAATGGTCAGTCCACCACTGCATCATGCAGGCTGCAGTGACTGAGTTAGGCATCATCCAATTGTATTGGTAACCGCCAATGAACATGGCCAACCATTATGGTATCAAGCAGGTGTCAATAAAAGCAGAATTAACGGTGTATGAGTACCACAAGATGAAAATGCAACTTATTTCATTTTATATATTCAAAGCAAACTCTCCCATCCATCCATGTCTCCATGCTTTATCTTGTTGAGAAATCACCTTGAAAAACACCCCTAGCATTTCTAGCTGTGTCCATCTTGAGTAAGGGCAGATGATTCATGTAGCATTTGCTTCCTGGAATCTATCTGCCCTTAGTTCAGGCAAGCAGGCAGAACGGTGCGCTTAGCTGAGAAAACCACTCCTCTAGATCAGGGGTCTCCAAACTGTGGCCCAAGGGCTGGATGTGGCCTTTTGCTAGCCTTTATCAGGCCCTTGGGGCACTATTCCTCCCAATGATATGAACCACTATTCCTCTCACTGACATCAACAATGGGACACTATTTCTTACACTGATACCAAATGATGGGGCATTATTCCTCCCATCAATACCAATGAGGGGTATTAATGGTATTAATGGAAGGAAGAGTACCCCATGTTTATTTTCACTGAAGCTGAGCCTGGGACATTCTCTAACCCCACTGGTCACAATCCAGCCCTCCTAAAGTTTGAAGGACAGTAAACCAGCCCTTTGTTTGAAAAGTTGAGACCCCTGATAGAGTTTAGATAAATGAAACAACTGTCTATGAAGGTTCCTGGAATGTATGATATCAGGAAGCAACTGAATAAATGTAATCAGCTGCGTCCAATCACAGCTGAGCACCATGTAAATACACTTGTCAGTTATCCACAATACTTTCCTCATGCTGTCACAGTGCGAGGAAAGTACTGCCAATAACTGGAAACTATGAAAGGATTAATCTACGCTGATAATCAGGGCACTGATTATCAGTGCAGCCCCAAAAGTGCCCATCAGTGCCCAGCAGTGCTGCACATCAGTGCTGCCAATCTCTGCCCATCAGTGATGCCAATCTGTGCACGTCAGTGCTGTTAGTGCCCATCATTGCTGCCTATCAGTGCCGAATATCAGTACAGAGTCATCTGTGCAGCCTATCAGTGCTCATCAGTACTGCCTATCAGTACCCATCAATGCTGCCTATCAGTGCAGCCTCATCAACGCACATCAGTAAAGGAGAAAAATTACCTGTTTGCAAAATGTTATAACAGAAACAAAAAAAAACACTTTTTTTCCCAAAACTTTTCGGTGGTTAAATACCACCAAAAGAATGCTCTATTTGTGTGAAAAAATTATAACAATTTGATATGGGTACAGTGTTGCATGACTGACCAATTGTCATTCAAAGTGCAACAGCACTGAAAGCTGAAAATTGGCCTGGGCAGGAAGGGAGTAAAAGTGCCTGGTAGTTAAGTGGTTAAACAGTGCTTTTTTTTGCCTGGAGTTCTGTTTGAATCCCATAGATAGCCCTCTGATTTTATGTAGGATATAGCATAGTCTATGCCAGGGTTTGAAATTTCCACTCGTCTGCTCGCCAATGGCGAGTGGAAATTATGGTGGGGGCGAGTGTCCCCCCCAGGGCCATCTTGCTGAGCAAGCTCAGGCTCTTGCTGTGCTCTCTGCCTCCCCCTAGAGTGCAGTACCCGGATCTGTGAGTGAACAATGAAGTACTGCAACTTTTTATGGGGGGGTGGTGTGTGTATGTATATATGTGTGTACGTGTACATGTGTGTGTGTTTGTGTGTGTCTGTGTATGCATGTACAATTGTACATGTGTCTGTGTGTATGTACATGTGTGTATCTGTACATGTGCCTGCGTGTATGTACATGTATGTGTGTGCGTACATGTGTCTGTGTGTGTACATGTGTCTGTGTGTGTATGTACATGTGTGTGTGTTTGTGTGTATGTATGTACATGTGTCTGTGTGTACATATGTCTGTGTTTGTGTGTACATGTGTCTGTGTGTACGTGTCTGTGTATGTATGTACATGTGTCTGCGTGTATGTACATGTGTCTCTGCTTGTGTATTTCTGTGTATGTACATGTATCTGTGTGTATGCGTGTCTGTACGTGCCTGTGTGTGTATACATGTGTCTGTATGTGTGTGTGTATATGTGTCTCTGTGCATGTGTGTGTATGTGTGTGTGTTTGTACAGGTGTCTCTGTTTGTGTGTGTTTGTTGGTGGCAAGTAACTCTAAGGCCTGGCTAGTAGCTCAGGACTTGAAATTTTAA
Organism: Staurois parvus; assembly: GCF_062004578.1. Classification (NCBI taxonomy): domain Eukaryota; kingdom Metazoa; phylum Chordata; class Amphibia; order Anura; family Ranidae; genus Staurois; species Staurois parvus. The sequence goes on along the minus strand of NW_028317918.1, from coordinate 6,221,729 downwards.
GCCCTGGTCTATGCTATTGTTCATATAAAAGCTAACATAGAATAATCAGGAACCAACTCAGCTTTAAAATCAATAATTAAAAGCTGAAAAAGTACATCACTGAGAGACAGCAGGATACACTCATTGATTTTAGGTTACTGAATTACGGTAAAGAAGCTCCACATTCAACTGACATGTCAGACAACATTACAGGCTCCTCCAGGCATCTGTGCAGTCTGTTTAGTGAGTAAGGCGTCTCTCTAAGATAAGTCTGTACATGATCTCTATGCTATTTTCCCAGAAATCAAACCGTATCAGCCAAGTGTAGCACAGAATTTGAGGTTTTCTACACATTCAGATGAGCTCAGAGATATGTGTAATATATTTAGGGAATATGAGAAGAGAACTGGTTCAGTTGCTCTAAAAAAAGAAGCATGCTATCCTACGCAAACCACTGGTATGTTTTCAAAATATATTTTTGGACTTTAGAGGTACAATACAGGCAAACGTTCAAATGCACACAAAGGCTCTGGATTCTTGCATAAGGATCAGGGGTGGACTGACCACTTGGAAACTCAGGCACTGCCCGAGGGCCCGGGGTCAGTAGGGGGCCCAATGAGATGCCCCTGGTACCTTTTTCATAGGCTTTTTTGAGTTTGGGCAAGGACACAGGGGCCCCATGATCCCCTATTGCCCGGGGGCCCCATGAGTTGTCAGTCCGTCCCTGATCAGGATTGAACAAACTTTTGAACAAATGATTTTGTTTTAGTAGGAACGTGGGGGAACACAGTTGCAGCACCTCCAGAACTGAACGTATTTAATAGCAAGGGGTGCTGGGGTGTGCTGGAGAGTCTATTGATGCTGGCTGCTGGGTGATCTATTGTTGCTGGAGAGAATCTATTGTTGCTGGTGGTGGATCTATTGTTGCTAGGGGGTCTTATATTTCTGGGCGGTCATTTGTTGCTGGAGGGGATCTATTGTTGAGGGAGGGGTCTATTATTTCTGGCTGCAGATACATTATATTGTCAAAAGTATTGGGCCACCTGCCTATGCAAGCACATGAACTTTAATGGCATCCCAGTCTTAGTCTGTAGGGTTCAATATTGAGTTGGCCAAACCTTTGCAGCTATAACAGCTTCAACTCTTCTGGGAAGGAGCGTGTTTATGGGAATGTTTGACCATTCTTCCAGAAGCACATTTGTGAGGTCAGGCACTGATGTCGGAGAAGAAGGCATGGCTCGCAGTCTCCGCCCTAATTCATCCCAAAAGGTGTTCTATCGGTTTGAGGTCAGGACACTGTGTAGGCCAGTCAAGTTCCTCCACCCCAAACTTGCTCATCCATGTCTTTATGGACCTTGCTTTGTGCACTGGTGCACAGTCATGATGGAACAGGAAGGGGCCATCCCTAAACTGATCCCACAAAGTTGGGAGCATGAAATTGTCCAAAATGTCTTGGTATGCTGATACCTTAAGAGTTCCCTTCACTGGATCTAAGGGGCCAAGCCCAACATCTGAAAAACAACCCCATACCATAATCCCCCCTACACCAAACTTTACACTTGGCACAATGCAGTCAGGTAAGTACCATTCTACTGGCAACCGCCAAACCCAGACATGTCCATCGGATTGCCAGACAGAGAAATGTGATTCGTCACTCCAGAGAAGAAGTCTCCACTGCTATGGTGTCCAGTGGCGGTGTGTTTTACACCACTGCATCTGACACTTTGCATTGCACTTGGTGATGTAAGGCTTGGATGCAGCTGCTCGGCCATGAAAACCCATTCCATGAAGCTCTCTATGCACTGTTGTGCTAATCTGAAGGCCACATGAAGGTTGGAGGTCTTTAGCTATTGACTCTGCAGACAGTTGGTGACTTCTGCGCACTGTACGCTTCAGCATGCACTGACCCTGCTCTGTCATTTTATATGGCCTACCACTTCATGGCTGAGTTGCTGTTCTTCCCAGTTGCTTCCATGTTGTTATAATACCACTAACAGTTGACCGTGGAATATTTAGTAGCAAGGAAATTTCATGAATGGACTTATTGCACAGGTGACAACCTATCACAGTAAAACCCTTGAATTCACTGAGGTCCTGAGAGCGTCCCATTCTTTCACAAATGTTTGTAGTAGCAATCTGCATGCCTAGGTGCTTAATTTTACACACCTATGGCCATGGAGGTGATTGGGTCACCTGAATCCAATGATTTAGAGGAGTGTCCCAATACTTTTGGCAATATACTGTAGTGTATGTTGCTGCTGCCGAGGGTCTATTGTTGCAGAGTGGATCTATTGCTTCTGGGAGGGTCTATTGTTGTTGTTTTTCCTGCCTGAAAGCAATCTATTTTACTGCTATTTATGTTATCCTTAATAATTTCCATACAAATGACACCACAAAATGATACTTGGTTATGTATTATATAAAAGGGGCGATACTGGGTAGTGCTTAGAGTGTGGAACCAAGGGACGGTGCTCAGAGGTGGGTAGGGGGCGGAATCAAGGGTGACTCAGAAGAAGGGAGTTCCTGCACCTATTCGCTGACAAAAAAAGCCCTGTAGTTACCTATTTGACATGCACAATAATATATGCTTAAGAGATAAAAGCCTTTCAACACTCCATCTGAGCAGGACGTACAGTAGGTGGAACATGCTAAGCATTATATAGCTACCTAGTTCAGACCTGTGATCACATCACCTGGAGAATGGGAATCTTACAGTGCCAACTTCTTTTATGGATCTAAGACTGTGTGTGTCTGAATGCCAAGAACCATGCTTGAAGATGTGAAAAGGTGTGTCACAACAAACCATGTCTATAAGTAATGCATGACTAATCCATGCCCAAAAATCAATGAGGCACTGTGGGATACTGTGCATAGGACACTTTCTATAGTCCATGGAAATCTGTCCTTACCGTGAAAGGGCTAGTCAGCAAATCAAGGGTTTTCAGTCCTCCCCTAGTGGGACATGTGGACATTAATAACAATTAACTCATCTAATATTCAGATACTACAAAGTCTCTGGAGGCCATCACAACAGGGCAAAGTGTGGGAAACATTGAGTTAGACAAATACATGACATGTCCCATGTAATTTTGCTGTCATTTCTTCACTGTCATTTTTAAAAATGACTAAAAGCTTCATTCACACTGTCACTCCTGTGTATAGCTTAATTAAATGCAGGAAGTCATCTGGGAAGTATAAACAAATGTCATATATCCCAAATCACTTTTTCCTGCGTTTAGATGTTCCTGCTTTAAAGTGTTATTAAACCCAGGACCCTGCATTCACTCTATCTGCTCTTCCAAAGTACAGAGAACATGGAAATGCAATTATTGTAGTAAACATAAACTGCTAAATACCTTTTCTCATCAGCAGTTAGAGCAGTCTTGTGACTTCTATCAGTGTCCAGCAGAGAGCTGGTTAAAGCTTACAGGAGAAGTTTTCCTTCTGCTTTAGGAGGATGCAGAACCCCTGACCCTCTGTATGGACAGTGCTGATTGGCCCTGTGCTGATCACATGCACTCTCCCAAGAAACAAAAAAAACCTCTGTAGCAATACACACTAAACGGAGCATGTGGAGAGTGACTACACACGATATGTCTCCTCAGAAGATAAGAGGGGGAAACTGGAAGAAGTGGAGGATCACGGATCACAGAAGACAGGATCAAAGCATTTTTACACAATGCAGAGGATTAACCCCTTAGGTTCCACAGTGAGTATAACAATCATGCTTTACTGCATATACAGCCTGATTTTACTGTTGTGGGTTTAGTAACACTCTAAGTGCCTGGTCATACCTGTGCGACTTGTCATGCGATTTGATAGTTTCAAATCGCATGACAATTTGCAGCCTATTGTCTCCAACTGAAGTGGTCATATCGGTGTGATTCCAACTTAGTCGTAGTCACACCGATTTTGAAAGTAGTGCATGTACTAATTTTTGCAAGTTTAGGTGCGACTTGCATTGGCATCTGTGTCCTGCAAGTTGCAGATGTCTTGCAAGTCTCACCTGAAGTCACACGATTTCATTCGGATTGGTGTGGCTGAAGACCAAAGCAAGTTTAGCGTTAGTGTTTCTCATCGGACCCTGGATGCACAGAATTCTATTTTCTCTAAACGTAGCTATACGGATTGCACCTAAATGCAGGTAAATGCTCAGTGTGAAAAATTACTACTTTTATATGTGTTTAGAAATTTCCTCCAAATGCATATAAAGACATCAGGCACTGAATTTGAATAAAGCATGCACTATTGTGATAAAATATGTATTTTTGAAACACAGACCTCATCTTATGCTAAACACAGGTAATCTGTTAAATATTTCATGATCAGGCTCCACACCGTACACTCACATCTTAAGTGCTGGCTCAGCTCGACTTCACCAAAGCCATTGATTGTACCAGCAACATTGATTGTGTATGCTGCACACTGAGATGCAAAATAATATTCTTCCATTATTGACATTGCCAACAGGAGCTGTCTCTATTTTGACATGTTTTGCACAGCGTTTTGGGAGAGTGCTGTGCCTAGCACAAAACATGTCAGAATAGAACTTGTTCTTGCTGGATATGTTAATAATTATTTGTCTCTTGGACTGCAGCATTCCCGTTGTGGGTACAACAGATATTTTGTTATTAGATATTTGTTAGAAGATACTTGTTAATAAACTCACCTTTAAAAGCTGCCCAGTGCAGTGCATTGTCTCCCTCTAAGTCACATAAATGTACTTTAGCACCTTTTCCAATGAGGTAGCAGCAGAGTGCTGTTTGTCCATATTGTGCTGCTGTAATTAGAGGTGTGCAGCCTTTCTGATCTTCCACATCTAGCGAAACTCCTGCCTTCACCAGCAGGTCCACAACAGCAATGCACCCATTTACTGCAGCCCAGTGAATGGGGTGCTGACCTGACTCAGACTGGCTAGGCAGGCCCACTGGTCCCTTAGAGTCCGCAAATAGTCCTATCAGATCTACAGATCCGGCCAGAGCAGCCCAGTGAACTGGTGTGTGCCCCTTTTCATCATAATTTCCCAAAATCGAAGGACCTTCTTCTTCAATAAACTGCTGGCACTTCTTAACATCACTGCAATATAAAGAAGATGAACACAAAGCCATGGATTAAGATTTCATATATTAGTGAAAGGAGATTACAAAGAAAATACAAAGTATAACTATGGACAATTATTTTTTTTGTCTGTGACCTCACTTCCTTTTCCCTGTGATACCCGTACAAGAAATGAGGTTGTTGATGACTGTCCAAGGAGGCCTTGAACAGCAATTAAGCAATTGTCAAAAGTTAAATACTTTTGCAACACTCCTCTGGTGATATTGGCCCTTTAAAAAGTCCTGCGTCCAATTAATAAAAGCCTTTGCAGCAGTTTTGGTAACAGTTCCATTGCATGCAACGGATTCAGGTAGTTTTTACTGGTATCACTTTGATAATGTGTCAATGTGCTACGAAAACATTAAAAAGAATTGATGCCCCATAGTTTTTTTGTTGATTTCCCAATCAACGGCGAATTCTTTATTGAAATAGTTTTCTCAGTTGGTTGCCTGAGATCCCTGGTGGGTTCTCTATTCCACATGTCTGAGATCTTTGGATGGCCGGCTGTCCGTTGTTGGTTACCTGTATCTGGACCATTGCCATATGAGCCGATCGGGGCCACACAGTACCATGCACTTGATTTTATTTTGTTATTGCCTATCTCGGTTTTCACCATGCTGCTGTTTGTTTACCTGATTATTGGGTATTTGTGACCCCTATACTGTCATTTGCTATGTAGCTTTTGTGTATTTCATATTGTACGTTTTTTGGCTACTCTGCAAAAATTTATAAATAAAGGAATTACAAAAAAAAAAAGAATTGCTGCCAGTTCGTAGGTAACTGAAAAGTTTGCTTATGAAGAGTGGATCTCCATTTGTAGTACATTTGCTTCATTGGTTGCTAGGATACAGGCCGTCAGCATCGTAGCAACCAATGAACACTGCTGTGTGGAGCCTGATGGGGATTCTGAATGACTAGTTCCCCATCAGGTCTGATTAGCTTGTGATTGACAGAAGGCCGTAGGTATTCATTGTACTGAACAGAGGCTATGGAATTCACCTTCCATTGTCAATCAATAATCAGTTGGTCCTGATGAGGAGCTAGTCTCAGACTTCTCCATTAGGCCCACCACACAACAAAGCTCCTTGACGTGTGCACCTGTCTATGGGACAAGTGCACTGGCTAGCAGGGAGCTCAGCATTTCTGATACTCTGTTCTTGATGCCTGCCTCCTGCCACAAATTCATGTACTTATGTAGCTCAAAACAATAAAAAACAGTATGGCTAGAATGCTCAAAAAACCTGTGTCAGTTTGATCAGCATGTAAATAGACTGGTGCAAGACCTCCAGGATTGGCTTGTCAGGCTCCAGAAGACTCCAAGAAATGGCTTCAGCTCCTGTTCTCTACCTGTAGAGAATGCCTCAAATGCATTTTGAACTTTTCAGACCTTAATCAACAGGACAAAACGTGTCCGAGGAGTTCTCTGGTGGTGAAGAACAAGAGCTGAAGCCATCTTTTAGGGCCAGTTCACACCACATGCAGTCCAATGTGTTTTTTTCTGCCTCAAAAATGCATGGGTGGTAGGTTACCTGGTTTCCAATAGCATAGTTCAATAGGGAAACAGGTGCCAATATAAATCAAACAGAGGTTCTAAAACGTCCTTGCTCTATTCAAAACAAAATATTCCCTTTTAGCTAGACTTGGGGTGTAATGACACCATCACTTTTCAGTATTCTTGAATCTAACACATGCAAATTCATTCAATCTAGGTCCTGCATGTCGCATTTGCATGGCACAGAAGCCCATTCATTTGTACCTAAAGGAAAATCCTTTAAAATGCGGCCTCATGGAAACTGCATGATGCGTTTTTCAGTGCGAGGGGGTGCTTGCTTTCTTAAAAGCACAGCACAGTGGCTAAATGGTTAGCGCTTCCACCTGGCAGTACTCAGGTTGTTGGTTCGAATCCCAACCGTGGCACCACCTGCCTGGAGTTTGCATGTTATCCCTGTTCCTGCATGGGTTACTCCAGTTTCCTCCCACACTCCAAAGACATGGTGGCAGGTTAGTTGGTTCCTGTCTAAATTGTCCCTAGTATGTATGAATATGAGTTAGGGACCTTAGATTGTACACTGCTTAAGGCAGGGGTGTCCAAACTATGGTCCTCCAGGTGTTGAGGAACTGCAAGTCCCATGAGGCCTTGCAAGACTCTGACATCCACAGGCAAGACACGCAAAGGCATGATGGGACTTGTAGTACTTCAACAGCTGGAGGACCATAGTTTGGACACCCCTGGCTTAAGGGTTAGGGACTGATGTGAATTTACAATATACAGTTGTGTTCAAAAAAATAGCTGACTAAACACTCTGTTTTTCTGTCTTCTACAGATTGTGCCTGTCTCGTATAATTATCTCTGGGAATGGCATATCACATTCCTGCTCAGCAATGTACTGATGTGGTTCTTTTTCTTAAAAGCATCCCTGATGGACCCAGGTTTTCTGCTCCGGGACACAGAAGAGTATAACAATGCAGTCAGGCAGGTGCTGTATTCATAGCTTAAACAACAAGTGGCTCTTTATAAGATTTAGGACACCACAATACTTACTCCTGATCAGTGTAGAATATGTATGTAAGGATTGTCCCAGAAATAATGATAAGACCATTACATATGCCATATAATGATGAGGTTTCGAGCTGATACCTAATTTTTGCTATAGGTATTTTGAATTTTATCCAACAGGTATTCATCCATTGTATGAAAAATGTTTCTATGTGTCAAGGACTTTTCTGATCAATAACTGTTTAGATATCCAATGGGCAGGATTAAACCTACTGCATTATTCAGTGTACAGTTGTGTTCACAATAATAGCAGTCAGACATCACTAACCTGATCAATCCCTGTTTTTGGTAGAAATGATATTTCTACATGGCAAATAATTTACTAGCAGTTGTAGTAGAGTAATAGAAATCCAACAGACCCAACAGTCCTGACATGCATGCTGCTGATTCTGTGTAATTGAATCACTAATTGAAAGGGGCATGTTCAAAATAATAGCAGTGTGGAGTTCTTTTAGTGAGGTCATTCATTCTTTGAAAAACAGGTGGCAATTATTACCCTTATTTAAGGAAGGAAGGCAGCAAATGTTGTACATGCTGGTTACAGTGCATTTCTCTCTGAAATTCTGAGGAAAATGGGTCGTTCCAGACATTGTTCAGAAGAACAGTGTACCTTGATTAAAAAGTTGATTGGAGAGGGGAAAACATATAAAGAAGTGCAGAAAATGATAGGATGCTCAGCTAAAATGATCGCAAATGCTTTAAAATGGCAACCAAAACCTGAAAGACGTGGAAGAAAGCGAAAAACTACCATTCGAATAGATAGAAGAATAGCCAAAATGGCAAGGACTCAGCCAACAATCAGCTCCAGGAAGATCAAAGAAGGTCTAAAGTTACCTGTGAGTACTGTTACAATTAGAAGACGCCTATGTGAAGCCAAGCTATCTGCAAGAAGCCCCCGCAAAGTCCCACTGTTGAAAAAAAGACATGTGCTGAAGAGGTTACAATTTGCCAAAGAGCACATTGACTGGCCTAAAGAGAAATGGTGCAACATTTTGTGGACTGATGAAAGTAAGATTGTTCTTTTTGGGTCTAGTGGCCGGAGACAGTTTGTCAGACGACTCCCAAACACTGAATTCAAGCCACAGTACACTGTGAAGACAGTGAAGCATGGTTGCACAAGCATCATGATATGGGGATGTTTCTCATACTATGGTGTTGGGCCTATTTATCGCATACCAGGGATCATGGATCAGTTTGAATACATCAGAATACTTGAAGAGGTCATGCTGCCTTATGCTGAAGAGGAAATGCCCTTGAAATGGGTGTTCCAACAAGATAACGACCCCAAACACACCAGTAAACATGCAACATCTTGGTTCCAGACCAACAAGATTGACGTTATGGAGTGGCCAGCCCAATCCCCGGATCTTAATCCAATAGAAGACTTGTGGGGTGACATCAAAAATGCAGTTTCTGAGGCAAAACCAAGAAATAGAGAAGATCTGTGTAATGTAGTCCAATCATCCTGAGCTGGCATACCCGTTCACAGGTGCCAGAAGTTGGTTGACTCCATGCAACACAGATGTAAAGCAGTTCTCAGAAACAGTGCTTATACAACTAAATATTAATCAAGTGATTCAAAGGAAAGCAAAATCTTCAAACATTTTTCAGTTTATATAGTGAGTGTTTGAGTTTGTAAAGAAGAATACAAACACTGCTATTTTTTTGAACAGTCTAATATTCACTTTTCTTCAATTGTTTTAGAGGAACAACACAAATTTGATATATTTTTCTTCATGTTTTGATTTGGAATAGAATGTGTAGTGTTCCCAATGCATTTGTGTGTATGGAAATAAAAGCTATTAGAAGGATTTTGAGCTTTATTCACTTTTTTCAACACACTGCTATTATTTTGAACACAACTGTATATGTAAAGTGCTGCATAAATTGACAGCACTATATAAGTACCTGAAATAAATAAAAGCAGCTTGTTTTTGTGCGGGTGCGGGCATGCAAACAGACAAAAACAAGCTGCTTTTAAGAAAACAAGCGCCACCTCGCAGTGAAAAACGCACCATGCGGTTTCCGTGCGGCCACGTTTTAAAGGACTCTTTTCCTTTGGGTACAAATGAATGGGCTGCTGTGCCGTGCAGTGCGACATGCAGAACCTACCTTGAGGTTTACACACACTCCCGCACCAATGAGAACCTAGACTCTGATGTCCAGATTCATCACAATTAACTTTTAATATGTTTATCATTACGTTATTATTATTTAAAGCATCATCACTACTTTCAAACAAAATACAAAGCCCAACGTTTCACTTAACCTAAGATGTATGTGACTATGGCATGTCTGATAGCTTGTAGCCAAGTAATGTAACAGAATACCAGGTGAAGGTATGAAATGATAAAAACAGTGACTGCAATAAATTGTATTCCAATGTATCATTTCTTTACGTCCACTTTTTTTATTTTATGCAGCTGAAGATTGCATACATGTACACTGCTTTAGGATAGTTGGTGGAACAAGTGATGGATGATTTCTTAATGACACCAGGGATATCCTGTGTTCACAGATATGTAACTTTTATGTGCTAAAACAGGAAAGTTTTAAGTTGCCCAGGAGAACTTTGTTTTAAATACCAAAATCAAATTATGAAGAAAGTATTCTCTTTTTTCATTTCTCATTAATCTAAGCTCACACCTACAGGCATTAGGCTCCATGCACACTGTGCTGTTTAATAATGCTGGCAGTGTTAGCTGTGTGATGTCATGTTAAAAACACAAGTTTTTCAGCGTTTTTTAGCGTTTTTGCATTAGAGTTTAGTTGCGTTTTGTGGTGTTTTCTGCGTTTGTGTGTTTTAGCAGTTTCTTACCCCCCCAAAAAAAATATTGCTCAAAAAAAGTCCAAAAATGCCGGTTTGGCATGTTTTACCGTGTTTTGCCACGTTTTTCAGCATTAGATAATTTTTACTGCTAAAAAACTCTAGAAACCCACTGGTTCTGGGGTTTTTTTCCAGCCAAAAAATGCATGGACACATAGGATAACATGCTGGGGAGTTCACTGGCTATAGAAAAAAATACAAAAATCCAAAAACAGCCACTGTAAAATGTCCAGTGTGCATGAGGACTTAGGGCTCGTTCACACTTGACTAATTTCTAACTCTTGCCAAATGCCCCTATAGCATTTTACAGGTGTTAGACATGCATTTGGGAAGCATTTTTAATGCTCCTCAAATGCTCCCCAAATGCTCTATGCGCATTTTTGAGGAGTTTGATAGGCGTTTGCCAAGGGTTAAAACCACACCACAAACACCTATAATTATTATTATTATTATACAGTATTATATACAGCGCCAAAAGTTTGCTCAGCGCTGTACATTACAATGGGAGACAATACATGAGACAGTACAATACAATACACGAGGGGTTCGAGGGCCCTGCTCCTTGGAGATTACAATTGAGGAGGGAGGGGATAGTGGTACAGGTGGAAATGGCTGTGGGGGATGGAGTGGTAGGAGGAGTGGAGGAGATCGGCAGTTAGGTGAGTGCAGGGTAGGCTTCCCTGAAGAGATGGGTTTTCAGGGTGCGCCTAAAGGTGAGTAGGGTAGGTGACAGTCTGATGGATTGAGGTAGTGAGTTCCAGAGGATGGGGGAAGCCCTGGAGCCGGGCATGGGAGGAGTAGACCAGGGAGCTAGAGAGTAGGAGGTCTTGTGAGGAGCGAAGTGTACGTGTTGGGTGGTATTTGGATATCAGGTCGGTGATGTAGTTTGGGGCAGTATTATGGATAGCTTTGTATGTCAATGTTAGCAATTTGAATTTTATGCGTTGGGCAATCGGAAGCCAGTGGAGGGAATGGCAGAGGGGGGTGGCGGATACGGAGCAGTTGGTAAAGTGGATGAGTCTGGCCGCAGAGTTCAGGATAGACTGAAGCGGGGATAGCCTGTGACGAGGTAAGCCGGTGAGGAGGGAGTTACAGTAGTCAAGTCGTGAGAAAATAAGGGAGTGAATGAGTTGCTTAGTAGTTTCTGGGGTTAGGAACGAACGTATTTTGGAGATGTTGCGGAGGTGGAGCCTGAATGAATTTGCCAGCGATTGGACATGGGCCTGGAAGGACAGATTAGAATCTAGAGTGACACCTAGAACTTTGGCTTGCGGGGTGGGACTGATGGTGGTGTTGTTGGTCGTGATGGAGAGGTTGGGGAGGGGCACTGGCTGGGGGGAAAACTAGGAGCTCAGTTTTGGAAAAGTTTAATTTGAGGAAGTGGAGTGATATCAAATCTGATATGTCGTTCAGTAGGCAAGTGATTCGGGTGGAGACTGAAGGGGTGAGTCGAGGGGTAGAGAGATAGATTTGCGTGTCATTGGCGTAGAGATGGTAATTGAAGCCATGGGAGTGTATCAACTGGCCAAGGGAGGAGGTGTAGATGGAGAAGAGAAGGGGCCCGAGGACAGAGCCTTGAGCGACCCCAACAGAGAGGGGGAGAGAGGGGGAGGTGGCAGCATTATAAGTAACACTGCAGGAATGCTGGGATAGATAGGAAGAGAGTCAGGAGAGAGCGGTGTCTCTGAGGCCATGAGAGTATAGTTTTTTAAGGAGGAGAGGGTGGTCAACCGTGTCGAAGGCCGCGGAGAGGTCGAGGAGTAGGAGCACTGAGTAGTGGCCATTAGCTTTGGCGGTTAGCAGGTCGTTGGTGAGTTTGAGTAGGGCGGTTTTGGTGGAGTGTAGGTGTTGTTGTTGAGGTGGGAGCTTATGCGATTATAGACTAAGCGCTCGAGGAGTTTGGATTTAAATGGCAGCAGGGAGATGGGTCTAAGGTTGTTCAGGTCGGTGGAGTCCAGGGAGGGTTTTTTAAGTATGAGAGTGATGTGCGCATGCTTTAGAGGGGAGGGGAATGCACCAGTAGAGAGGGAGAGGTTGAAGATGTGAGTGAGGGAGCGTAGGATGGAGGAGGAGGGTGACCATAGGAGTTGTGTGGGGACAGGGTCAAGGGGGCAGGTGGTGAGGCGGGCTTCGGAGAAGACCTTAGTGACCTCTTCAGTGGTAGCAAGGTCGAAAGAGTGGAGTGTTGAGGGGATTTTAGTGTGAGGGATGTTAGGTGGGGTGGAGGTCTGGACAGTTGCGAGGTCAAAGGAGAGGAGTGTTGAGGGGGTTTTCATGTGAGGGAGGCTAGGTGGGTGGGGGTGGGGGGGAGAGAGTAGAGAGTTAAAAGTAGAGAAGAGTTGGCGAGGACTGGAGGAGGGGGTATTGATGAGGGTTACAAAGTAGGCTTGTTTGGCAGCATGGAGGGAGGAGGTGTAGGTGAGGACGGCAGATTTATATCGGTTGAACGCTTGTTGGGATCTGGTTTTGCACCATATTCGCTCCAGTGCACGACTGCGTCGCTTGAGATTTCTGGTATGGTCTTTCTGCCAGGGTTGAAGCGGTCGGGGTCTAATGCTTCGTGTGGTTAGGGGTGCTAAGGAGTCTAGGGCGGCTGACAGCGAGTTGTTATAAGCAGTAGTGGCCAGGGCAGGACAGTGGAAGGATACTGTTGTAAAGTCGGTCAGCTGCAGAGTGGAGAGGGGCAGGGTTCAAGTTGCGTAGGTTTCGGCTGGTGATGGTTTGACGTTTAGGGAGGTAGGTGTTTGAGGACGAGGAGACGGAGAAGGTAATGAGGTTGTAGTCAGAGAGAGGAAAGGGGTGTTTGTGAGGTTGTGGGGGGTGCAGAGATGAGAGAAAACAAGGTCCAGGGTGTTCCCGTCGGAGTGGGTGGAGGACTGTGTACACTGTGTGAGTGCAAAAGAAGAGGTTAGGTGGAGGAGTTGTGATGTAGCCGGGTTATTGACATTGATAGGGATGTTGAAGTCCCCAAGGATGATGGTGGTTAGCTCGGAGGAGAGAAAGAAGGGTAACCAGGCGGGGAGGTCATCGAGGAAGCGAGACATGGGTCCAGGAGGCCGATAGATTACTGCAGTCCTCAGAGGGATTGGAGAGAATAGTCAGATGCAGTGGGCCTCAAAGGAGGAGAAGGATAGAGAGGGGGGGGTTTGGGAAGACCTGGAAGGTGCTCATCGGTGACAGGAGCAAACCAACCCCACCACCTCTTCAACCGCTCGGTCTTGGTGAATGGGTCCAGACGAGACCTCCATAGGAGAGTGCCGCAGGGGAGATAGAGTCAGTGGCTTGGATCCAGGTTTTCGGGGATTGCTAGCTTTGTTGAGGGAGGTTGAGGGAGCGGGAGATACAGAAGTCATGGATGGTGGTGAGCTTGTTGCTCCTATAATGAAGTTTAATGGTATGAACACTCCACAAACGCCTTGCAACGCCAGGCTCCTGCCTAGACATGAGGCGTCAATTGTGGCACGATGCAACGCCAATGCTTCAGTCTGAACAGCACTGTGTGCTGCCTTGTGTAGATTTTTCACAGGCATTTGAGGAGCATTAAAAATGCTTCCCAAACACCTGTCTAACGCCTGCTAACAAAGCTAATGTGAACTTAGCCTTATACTTACTACAATGTATTAAAGTGTTACTAAACCCACAACAGGAAAATCAGTTTGTATATGAAGTAAAGCATGCTTGATATACTCACTGTGAAACGTAAGGGGTTAATCCTCTGCATTGTGTAAAAAGGATGTTTGATCCTGTCTTCTCTGATCCTCCTCTTCTTCCAGTGTCTCCCTCTCATCTACTGATAAGACATATCGTGTGGAGACACTCTGCACATGCTCAGTTTGGTGTGCATTGCTAGAGAGGTTTTTTTTTTTCTTGGGAGGGTGCATGTGTTCAGCACAGGGCCAATCAGCACTGTCCAGATAGAGGTCAGGGGTTCTGCATCCTTATATGGCAGAAAGAAAACTCCTCCTACATGCTTTAACCAGTGATCTGCTGGACACTGATAGAAGTCACAAGACTGCTCTCTATTGAGAAAAGGTATTTAGCAGTTTATATTTACTGTGGAAGACCAGATATAGTGAATGTAGGGTCCTGGGTTTAGTAACACTTTAGGTCACATTCAGGGGCGGACTGACCATTTGAAAACTCGGGCACTGCCCGAGGGCCCGGGGTCAGTAGGGGGCCCCATGAGATGCACCTGGTACCTTTTTTATAGGCTTTTTGGGTTTGGGCAAGGACACAAGGGTCCCATGATCCCCTATTGCCCCGGTGGTCAGTAGGGGGCCCCATGAGATGCCACTGGTAGCTTTTTTATAGGCTTTTTTGAGTTTGGGCAAGGACACAGGGGCCCCATGATCCCCTATTGCCCGGGGGCCCCATGAGTTGTCAGTCCGCCCCGGTCACATTACCGCAATGCACTAAGCCCATCAACCTGCACTGCAGCACACCACAATGCACTACCATGTGTTGCAGTGTACTACACTGGTTAGAAAAGATTCAGGTAAGGGTTCGAAGTGCTTGCGTGTACTGGCAGCCCATTCCAAACAAATGAACTGCCTTAAAGCATATTTCCATTTTTGCAATCAAATTTGAGAAAACCCCATTATATATTTGTTATGTTACCGTTCACCTAGCATGCTTAACCCCTTGACACATATATGCAGTCTCAGGGAAGTGGATCTTTACCCACAAGGCCGCATATATGTGTCCCTGTCTTTGTGCTAGGAGTGCACCGCACAGCACGCCTACAGCAGAGTCCGGGCTCTCATCCAGAGCCCTGGGTCTCATGCTAACGACTGGGATCCTGGACTCCCGGTTACTGCTTACCTGATCACTGTGATAGCCTCTGATTGGCTATCACAGTGATCAGTCAGCATGTGTTTTCTTTCTCTTCTGAATGAACAGAAAGATACACTATAATTCTCTCCTTGCAGGGGAGAAACATGTAAACAAACAAGTGTAAAAAAAAAAAAAGTAAAAAATTGCTAGGTCAAGGTTTGAGCTAGGTCAGGGTTAGTGTTAGGGTCAAGGTAAGAGTCAAAGGTCAAAGGTCAGAATCAGATTATTTTGGGTAGGATTTTTTAAAAACAGCAGTTTTAAAAAATTGTATCAGTGTCAATTAGTATCAGTGTGTTTTATGTAGGATAAAAATGTTTTACACCATTGTACTACAGGTACAAACAACAAATAACATACCCAAATAATTTATTGCTTTGATTGTCAGGAGCAGGAAAATTTATTTTGGGTAAGTTATGGTAACAGCAAGAAATATACAGCTAAATAAAAAAATTATTATTTTACTATTTTACGCAGTTTTTATTTAATAATAAAAAAAATCAGGGGATATCTGTTATCATTTACCACCAAAAGAAAGCCAAATTTGTCCTGAAAAGGCATTATAATAATATGTAAGGTTTTACCAACACATGGAAAATTGTGTTCAGGCATTAACATTTCTTTCACCCTCAGTCACCAAAGGGTTAATATATATATATATTCCTACCTTTTAGATATTTCTCAGGAGGAGGTGTCATAGTTGACTGAACAGTTTTTTGAACAATGTTAAGCGTAATACACATGATCAGAAAATCAGAAAATAGTACGAAAAATCCTGCTTTTGAAGCGATCCTACAAAAATCTGATCGTTAGTACATTCGTCCAAAATGATTTGAAGGGACAAGCATGAAAATTTTGCTCGTATGATACCAAATTGTGCGATTTTTGTTTAATCACTACAGTTTTCCTCTGAAAATTCAATACAAATGCATTACATCACTTTTAAATTTTCTTTCTAAAGGCTATATTCACACCTAAGCGTTTTTTCAAGCATTTTTCAGTGTTTTTTTTAAGAGAATTGCATGTTTTTGCAGCTTTTGTTGGGCGTTCCTTTCAGGCATTTTTTTTCAGCCGTTTTTCAACTAGGTGTTTGGAGTGCTGCTGAAAAAGAGATGATGAGCTGCTTGAGCAGAAAACATGCAAGAAAATGTTTGAAAAAACACTCAAAAATGTTCATCACGTGCTTTTCAGGCATTTCCATTGAAAGCAATAGAGACAAAAACGCTCAATTCTGCTTGAAAAGTAGCTCATGTACTTTTTTTTGGGCGACAGGCATTTTGCTACAAGCAACAGAACATCCAGATGTGAACGACGGCTATGAAAACAATAGGTTTTTGCTTGCTGAGTGTTTTTGAGCTTTATTTTTCAAATTTATGCTATGGAAATTAAAATGTGTAAATATAAAGTAGGTGTTATCCCAATTTGGCTGCAAAAGTGGAATATACTTTACTGCAATGCACATGATAGCATTAGTGTGTCATTTATTGCGGAGGACACCTCAATACACCTGCGCTGCAGCACACCACAACACATGATAATGCATTACCATAAGCTGACCTAACATAAAAATGCTGCAGGTCAGATCTTTGGTCCCTGAAGTGCGTTAGCTACCCAGTCAAATAAAGGGGCTTCTTTAATGCACTTCAAGCTACTACCATGATATGAATTGGCTGTTAGGCTATAAGGTCCCTTGTACATGGGGTCGTCCAACTGCAGTGCGTCTCTCCTGGGGTATTAGTGCGACTGGGAGGGATAGGTGCACCATCCAGACCTGCTGCAGGGAGATTGTCAGAGTCTATGGCAGGCTGGATTGGGGTGAACGCTGTACCAAATGGTACCAGCAGTTAGGGTCTCGTCTGTTCAGGGGCGAAGGTCTGGAACGCAGGTCTTCTTTAGGAGGGACGCATTGCAGCTGACAGGGCCTAACCAGATTCCAGCTATCGTTGTCCTAATGTGGTTTAGGAACACGTGATGGAAAACTAGGAATAAAATCTCTTCTGTTTCTTTCCTTTCCTAAAATAAAACATCTCCTCCTTCTACTGGATATCTTCAGCTCTACAAACTACAGGAAATAGAGCATTCCTGTATTCCTGGCCACATGCAGACATCTGGTGTGCACTTGTGTGATTTTTATTCTAGATATGAATGGGGACCAACTAAAAACTTGACAGAGGTTTTTAAGCCTTCCACACTTCATTGAAGGCTAAAACGAGTTTTGGTTTTAATCACTTGAAGATTTCTAACACTTTTTGTTTACAAGTAAAAATCTTTATATTTTGCTAGAAAATTACTTGGAAAATACCTCCAAACATTATATATATTTTTGTAACAGACACCCTAGAGAATAAAATGGCGGTTGTTCCAATTTGTTTTATGTCACATGGTATTTACGTAGCGGTTTTTCAAATGCAATTTTTTTTGGGAAAAAATACACTTTAATGAATTTTAATGCAAAAAAGCACAATATATACAACTCATTTTTTTTGGTTAAAATATAAAAGATGATGTTACGCTGATTAAATAGATACCTAATATGTCATGCTTTAAAACTGCACATGCTCGTAGAATGGTGACAAACTACGATACTTAAAAATCTCCATAGCAACGCTTTAAACATTTTTACAGGTTACCTGTTTAGAGTTACACAGGAGGTCTAGTGCTAGAATTATTGCTCTCGCTACAACATTCGTGGTGATACCTCATATGTGTGATATGAACACCGTTTACATATGAGTGAGTGACCTACATATCCGTTTGCTTCTGCACTTGAGCATGGGGGCACTTTACATTTTTTTTAATTATTTATTTTATTACTTTTTTTAATTTTTACACTGTAGTAGTGTTAGTAACAATAGTAGTAGTAGTAGTAATAATAACAACAGTAATATTAGTAGCAGTAATAGTAGAAGTAGTAGTGGTAGTAATAGTAGTAGTAGTAATTATATTAATATTAGTAGTAATAGTAGCAGTATTAATAGTTGTAATAGCAGTAGTGGTAGTAATAATAATATTAGTAGTAGTACATAGTAGTAGTAGTAGTAATAGTTGTAGCAGTAATAGTAGTAATAGTAATAGTAAAATAGTAGTAGTGGAAGTATTAATAGTAGTAGTAATAGTAGCCGTGGTAGTAATAATAGTAGTAGTATGTACAGTAGTGGCAGTAATAACAATAGTAGTAGTAGCAATAATAGTAGTATTAATAATAGTAGTAGTTCAAATATATAGAAGTAGTAATAATAACAATAGTAGTAGTTGTCTTTGTAGTAGTGTAGCCAGGGTCTGCACTTAATAACCACTAATTAAAAGAAAGATTGTACTTAGAAAGGAATCCCAGCCACCTCTACTGCTCAGTATAGAATAGACACATAAGATGCTTACCATTCCTTGACTGCCTGGAATATAGGAGCTGTGCTGCTGTCCATGTGGACTGTGTGCTCCTGAGGTCCAAGCTGCTTAGTGTATGGGGAGTTCTGTGTATGCTGGGGGGGCAGGTGTGTGGGGTTTTTTTGCCCTGTGCTCTGTGGATAGTATGGTGTGGCTCTTGTGCTCTGCAAATCCTTTGCTGTGTGGATCCTAAGCTCAGTGGATAGTGTGGTGTGACTCATGGGCTCTATAGATCCTGTGCTGTGTGCAGATGGTGTACTCTTTAGATCTTGTGCTGTGCAGATGGTGTACTGTATAGATAGTGTGCTGTGTGGATGGTGTATCCTGTAGATCCTGTGCTGTGCGGATGGTGTACTGTATGGGGAGTGTGCTGTGCGGATGGTGTACTCTGTAGATCCTGTGCTGTGCGGAAGGTGTACTCTATAGATCCTCTGCTGTGCGGAAGGTGTACTCTGTGTAGATTTTGTGCTGTGCAGATGGTGTACTGTATGGATAGTGTGCTGTGCAGATGGTGTACTCTATAGATCCTGTGCTGTGCGGACGGTGTACTCTGTGTAGATCCTGTGCTGTGCGGATGGTGTACTCTGTGTCTATCCTGTGCTGTGTGGGCGGTGTACTCTGTGTAGGTCCTGTGCTGTGCGGATGGTGTACTCTGTAGGTAATGTGCGGATGGTGTACTCTGTAGGTAATGTGCGGATGGTGTACTCTGTAGGTAATGTGCGGATGGTATACTCTGTAGGTCCTGTGCTGTGCGGATGGTATACTCTCTAGGTCCTGTGCTGTGCAGAGGTTGTACTCTGTAGGTCCTGTGCTGTGCGGATGGTGTACTCTGTGTAGGTCCTTTGCTGTGCGAATGGTGTACTCTGTGTAGGTCCTGTGCGGATGGTATACTCTGTAGGTCCTGTGCTGTGCGGATGGTATGCTCTGTAGGTCCTGTGCGGATGGTATACTCTGTAGGTAATGTGCGGATGGTATACTCTGTAGGTCCTGTGCTGTGCGGATGGTGTACTCTGTGTAGGTCCTGTGCTGTGCGGATGGTATACTCTGTAGGTCCTGTGCTGTGCGGATGGTGTACTCTGTGTAGGTCCTGTGCTGTGCGGATGGTGTACTCTGTAGGTCCTGTGCTGTGCGGATGGTGTACTATGTGTAGGTTCTGTGCTGTGCGGATGGTGTACTCTGTAGGTCCTGTGCGGATGGTATACTCTGTCGGTCCTGTGCTTTGCGGATGGTATACTCTGTAGGTAATGTGCTGTGCGGATGGTATACTCTGTAGGTCCTGTGCGGATGGTATACTCTGTAGGTCCTGTGCGGATGGTATACTCTGTAGGTAATGTGCGGATGGTATACTCTGTAGGTCCTGTGCTGTGCGGATGGTGTACTCTGTGTAGGTCCTGTGCGGATGGTATACTCTGTAGGTCCTGTGCTGTGCGGATGGTGTACTCTGTGTAGGTCCTGTGCTGTGCGGATGGTGTACTCTGTAGGTCCTGTGCTGTGCGGATGGTATACTCTGTAGGTCCTGTGCTGTGCGGATGGTATACTCTGTAGGTCCTGTGCTGTGCGGATGGTGTACTCTGTAGGTCCTGTGCTGTGCGGATGGTGTACTCTGTAGGTCCTGTGCTGTGCGGATGGTGTACTCTGTAGGTCCTGTGCTGTGCGGATGGTGTACTCTGTAGGTCCTGTGCTGTGCGGATGGTGTACTCTGTAGGTCCTGTGCTGTGCGGATGGTGTACTCTGTAGGTCCTGTGCTGTGCGGATGGTGTACTCTGTAGGTCCTGTGCTGTGCGGATGGTGTACTCTGTAGGTCCTGTGCTGTGCGGATGGTGTACTCTGTAGGTCCTGTGCTGTGCGGATGGTGTACTCTGTAGGTCCTGTGCTGTGCGGATGGTGTACTCTGTAGGTCCTGTGCTGTGCGGATGGTGTACTCTGTAGGTCCTGTGCTGTGCGGATGGTGTACTCTGTAGGTCCTGTGCTGTGCGGATGGTGTACTCTGTAGGTCCTGTGCTGTGCGGATGGTGTACTCTGTAGGTCCTGTGCTGTGCGGATGGTGTACTCTGTAGGTCCTGTGCTGTGCGGATGGTGTACTCTGTAGGTCCTGTGCTGTGCGGATGGTGTACTCTGTAGGTCCTGTGCTGTGCGGATGGTGTACTCTGTAGGTCCTGTGCTGTGCGGATGGTGTACTCTGTAGGTCCTGTGCTGTGCGGATGGTGTACTCTGTAGGTCCTGTGCTGTGCGGATGGTGTACTCTGTAGGTCCTGTGCTGTGCGGATGGTGTACTCTGTAGGTCCTGTGCTGTGCGGATGGTGTACTCTGTAGGTCCTGTGCTGTGCGGATGGTGTACTATGTGTAGGTCCTGTGCGGATGGTGTACTATGTGTAGGTCCTGTGCTGTGCGGATGGTATACTCTGTAGGTCCTGTGCTGTGCGGATGGTGTACTCTGTAGGTCCTGTGCTGTGTGGATGGTGTACTCTGTAGGTCCTGTGCTGTGCGGATGGTATACTGTGAAGCTCTCCGGCTGGGACTGAGTGTATCCGATGGTCCTGAGTGCTCGGCACTGTCCTCGGGGCAGTTTGGGTCGCAGGCTGCAGGTGAGCGGAGAAGTGGCGGATCGGTCGGCCAGGAAGGCGGCGTCCTCCTCGGAGGTGATCACATAGCAACACTAACAAGAAGTGACAGCAGACAACAGGAGGCCGGCGGAGTGCGGCTGTGACCCGGGGATTCTATAGAAGTGTACACACCACCCTCTCCACTCCGTACAGGACACGGCTGGGGGAAGCTGAAGACATGACTCTTCATACACGGAATATGTACAGAATACATACATAGGAGGGGCTTCTCCTTCTGAATACCATGGCAATCTGCCTGTCATACTCATCCGATGGCTTCAATACAATGACGGTTCATGCACACAGAGAGTTAAAAACATTTGTTATACCTAGCACAGATTTCCTGGCACTGTCCCCCGCCCTGAGCCATCCATGCTGTCTACAACTTGCTGTACAATTGTAGTGCTACCCTCTGAGAGCTGCTGGGTTGGGTCCCAGTTTTCCTGCACAGCCAGGTAACACGCATTTTCCACTCATGCATTCAAAGAGAGTAAACAGTCCATGAGCTTGGTTTTGGGGTTTTGTAAGGGGTTAGGCCACTTCTGAACGATGGAAACTGCTGGAAAACGGTTAAAAAACGTCTGTTTAGTTGCATTTGCATAACGCATTTATGCACGTCCCAGGGAGAACTAGTTGGGTATGGCACCTGACTGCCTCTCCCTTGTAGGCCCAGGGGGTGTAGAGGTACTTGCGCTGTCCTGTTCCTGTAGCTTTCAAAGGTTGAAGCTGCTTATTTATTTATTATTTATTTATTACAGGTACTTATATAGCGCTGTCAATTTACGCAGCACTTTACCCTTATGCAGCACTGGCTTCTTTCCTGCAGACAAGCCATCCTTCTCCAGCAGACTGTAGAAGAGTGGAAGTCCCTCTTTCCAGCTCCCAGCCTGTAGGTAGACACCCCTTCTTCAGGGCCCCCTTCCAGGCTCCACCCCAGCTGCACTTCCTCACTCCATCTTCCACCCAACCCTCTTGCTGGCTAACTCTGTTATATTCATGGGATGATCTGCCAAGCATCCTGCGTGGGATTGGTCAACTCCAATAAATATGCAGATCAGCCCTTCCTCACCTCTGCCTACTGGCTTCTAGAAACTTCTCCAAGTTTCTAGAGCAGAGGGAGGTACCAGATTACTGACCTGTAAAACCCTCCACCCCCAATCTAAAGTAACCTTGGTGACTCACACTCAGGCCTCTAGCAAGCCTCCAAGGACCCTTTCACATGGGCTGTTTTTCATCTGTCTGTTCACGGATGAAAAATGGACACCCATGTATCTCTGTGGACTAGTGCATGTAAAGGGATGATCATCAGTTTACATTTGTTAGTGTCTGCATCCATTAACATCCATTTTTGTGAATGGAAGAAAGCCCTCTTTTTCTTCTGTTGAAAAAAAATGGAAAGCAGATGTAAACCGTTGAAAAACAGATGTAAACAGACAAAATCGGATGTAAACAGATGTAAACGGACAAAATCGGATGTAAACAGATGTAAACGGACTAAAAAAGGATGTAAATGGCTGAAAACAGATGGAAATGGATGACAATGGATGTAAATGGATGAAAAATGGATGTAGATGGATGAAAAATGGATGGAAACTGATGAAAAAGTGATCTGTTTTTTCTTGGAAAAAACAAGACTGAACTGATGAAAAAAAAAGGACGGAAATTTCATTTGGGTGCAGCGTTGCATGACTGCGCAATTGTCAGTTAAAATATCGCAGTGCCGTAACGCAAACAATGACCTGGTCAGGAAGGGGGGTAAATCCTCTGGAGTGCAAGTGGTTAAACTTATCTACACTAGAGGGTGTTACGTAAGTGAATGTCTGCACACGGCCATAGTCTTGCTTTTTTTGTATTCGCGTTTACCAACCCGTGTGTGTCTTACATATTTCCTGACATGTATGTTTGCATCAGACGCACTTGTGTGGGTAGACATCAAAGCAAAGAAGCTAGCAGTGCCAGATGAAATTTATATGGGGGGGGGGGGCCCTAGGCAGTTGAATCCCTGGTTCTCCCCTTGCAGGTTTCTGTAGGTTTCTTGTGCACACACCTTGCTGGGATAACGTTGAACTAAGTAGTATGCATATTGGCCGACAGATGGAGAGGACCTTCACTACTCTACATTACATGTACATAGGTTGCAAAAATACTTTTTACAAACTGACATCTGAAAGAAGATGAGCTCTTAGTCCTCATGCACACAGGACATGTTTACAGCGGCTGTTTTTGGCTTTTGGCATTTTTTTCTACAGCCAGTAAACTCCCCAGCATGTTATCCTATGTGTCCATGCACACATAGACTGTAATCAATGTTTTTTGGCAGGGGCGTTTGTTGGCTGGAAAAAAACCCCAGAACTAGTGGATTTCTAGAGGAGTTTTTTTAGCTGTAAAAACACTCTAACTCTGAAAAATGTGGCAAAACGCAGTAAAACGAGGCAAAACGCCGCTAAACGCTAATACAAAAATGCTGGAAAACCCACGTTTTTAACGTGACTTTACATAGCTAACGTTACCAGTGTTGTTAAAATGCCCCGTGTGCTTGGAGCCTTAAAGTGGTTCTAAAGGTGAAGATTATTTTTTTTGTTTATTGAAAGATAGACAACAAAAACAGCACAACTTCATTAGGTATAAAATACATCAAGAAAAAGGCACATAGGCAGTGAGCAGTATTATGAAATGCAATAATAGAAAAATAAAGTTCAAGTACATGAGTGAGGTAGGCAGTAAGATATGCAGAACAACCACATAACCAACTGAGATTCAATATAAATCAATCTATGATAGATCATTCATCAAATAATAAGTGTTGATGTGTTTTCCACCCATCCCATTATCTGTTAAATAAGTGCATCCTGTCCATTATTGTATATTGAATATGTTCCATGAGCATAACCATATCGACTCAAAGCAAAACAGAGGCCACAGGGACAGCCGGTGATTTCCAATGTAGGGCAATAGCCCATAGGGTGGAGACACAGATCTTATTAATTAGCCTCATTATGTTGACTGGGATCCCCGATATGGGAGCGCTCAGTAAACAAATTTGCATAGACATATTTACTGGCCAAGGCAGAGGCCACCGCAGAAACTCTGTGCCATATCAAGGGGAGACCAGGACAAGCCCAGAATATATGCACAAGGGTACCAGCAAGACCACAGCCCCTAAAACAGAGGTGAGACGTTCCTGGAAACATGATATGTAGTCTAGAAGGGGTGTTATACCAGCGGGTTAAAACTTTAAGGACCATCTCACGGACTGAGAGAGATCTAGAGCCCCTACGTATATTATCCACCGTGGAATCCCAGTCTTCATCAGAGAATGTAATACCGCAATCACCCTCCCATTTCTGTCTATACAAGGGAGGCATGGGAAAGATGGCATTCTAGAAGGAGTGATACAGATCCAAGATAAGACCCCTACACCTGAGTGAATCACGGAAGATGCGTTCAAAGTTAGTGATCGGGGACGAAGATGTCAATCCAAAATGGGAACCAAAAAAGTGTCTTATTTGCCAATAACGATAATGTTCACGAAGTGGGATATCGAAAAGCATGCGCATCGTATCGAAGGAAATGTAAGTCCCACCACTCTGAAAATCTAATAAGGGCTCGATCACACCACCAGCGGAAAGCCTGTGGAGACGAAAACACCAAGACAAACTTCAGGTCACCAAAAAAGCTGAGCCCGGCAGGATGGGAGAGACAAGACCCAATTTAGGTTTATAACAGCAGAAGGCTATTTTACCTTAATGTATTCTATGAGTTAAGGAAAAGAACCTTCTGGGTGTTGCTTCTCCGCTCAGCCCCTCCCCCCCATATACTTACCTGAACCCATCTTGATCCAGCAATTTGTATGAGAGCAGAAGTTCTCCTGGGTCTCTCGCTCCTCATTGGCTCACACAGCAGAGGGAGCCATTGGATCCTGCTGCTGTCAATCACAGCAAGTGAGCCAATGAGGAGAGTGGGCGGTGGTGCAAATGAACAATGTCCATCCACCGGAGCAAACCTGCACAAGTGCCCCCATAGCAGAAGGCTTCCTATTGAGGGCACTCAGCATGGGGGAGGAACCAGGAGCACCAGCAGGGGACCCAAAAAGAAGAGGATCAGGGCTGCTCTGTGCAAAACCATTACACAGAGCAGATAGGTGTAACAACCTTTAGAATCGCTTTAGGAGACAAAGTATTGTGAAGCTGATGTCTATTAAGTTATTATTGGGTACATTACATTAATACAATATTTTCTCTATAGGATCTTTAATGTAAAGTTTTCGTTTCTTTTAAGTTGATTCGTTTTTTCTATCTTGTGTAAACAATTTAAGAAAGCTTTGTTGTAAACTTCTTTCAAGATCAGATCAATATAATTTTATTTGGTAATCCAGCACTGAAATCTAGGCATACAAATGTCTATAACTGTCCATGTGTGTAAATCTTAAAGCTGGCCATACACTAAAAGATTTAATTCTCATAGTATATTTGAATATCCTTCATAAGTATGCCAAAATTTCAAGTCTTGAGCTACTAGCCAGGCCTTAGAGTTACTCGCCACCAACAAACACACACAAACAGAGACACCTGTACACACACACAGACATGTACATACACACACACACACACACAGAAACATGTACGCACGCGCACAGAGACACATGTACACACACACACACAGACACATGTATACACACACAGGCACGTACAGACATGCATACAGATACATGTACTTACACAGAAATACACACACACAGACACATGTACATACACACAGACACATGTATGTACATACACACAAACACACACACACATTTACATACACACAGACAGACACGTGCACACACACGTACATACACGCAGACACATGTTCAGATACACACATGTACATACACACAGACACATGTACAATTGTAAATGCAGACACACACAAACACCCCCCCCATAAAAAGTTGCAGTACTTCATTGTTCACTCACAGATCCGGGTACTGCACTCTAGGGGGAGGGAGAGAGCACAGCACACAATCCTTGCTTTGCTTTCACTGCTCTCAGCTATTGAGCAGTCTGACAGCTCCCAGTGCCAATGACAAATCCAGCCTGAGCTCCGAGCCTGCTCAGCAAGACGGCCCTGGGGGACACACTCGCCCCCCACCATAATTTCCACTCGCCATTGGCGAGCAGGCGAGTGGAAATTTCAAGCCCTGGGTTAATATATCTTACTAACCTTATGACATTCTGCTCCTCCTTACCCTTGGCCTGGATGGGATGTATCACCGTTGTCAAAATGTCCATCCTACCTAAAATTCTCTATCTTTTTCGTGTCCTTCCCATCCCAGTTCCTTCTTACTTCCTAAGGATTCTTCAACGTCAAACTCTGTTTTATGTCTAGGGCAATACTAGACCTCGAATCTCTAAGGCAATTCTTTTTCCCCTAAAACTAAAGGCAGTCTTAGGCTCCCACACTTTACCAAGTATTACCAGGCTGGCTCACCTTGCTCAACTCCCTAAATATCACACAGCCCATGAAACTCTGCTCTGGGTCGGCATAGTGTCTATGGATTGTGACCCACTTTCAGTTGCAAATTTGCTGTAGTTTCACCTGAAAGATTGTTGCACCCTTCAAAACCCTGTCACCAAACACAGTATATCTCTCTGGGATTCTCTCAAGTTGCACTTTGGTTTACAATCTCCCACAATCCTGTCCTTCCTTCATAACCATACCTTCTACCCAGCTTGGACATCCCCTACTGCGTTCCACAATTGGTCCTCTAGCAATCTCATTCGGGCCAATAAGCTTACAACTCCAGATACTTTTAAATAATTTCCATCCTTATGTGAGACATACCAGGGGCGGACTGACAACGCATTGGGCCCCCGGGCAATAGGGGATCATGGGGCCCCTGTGTCCTTGCCCAAACTCAAAAAAGCCTATGAAAAAGGTACCAGGGGCATTTCATGGGGCCCTCTACTGACCACGGGCCCTTAGGCAGTGCCTGAGTTTCCAAATGGTCAGTCCGCCTCTGAGACCTACGGTCTTCCAGGTTCCGAACTATTTTGATACCTGCAGGTCAAGCACTTTCTCGCACCCTGCCCACGAACTGATTCCTCCTTACCAGATATGTCCACATTTGAAAGGATCTGTAAGAGAGACCCCCATGCCCGAGGCCTAATCTCTACACTTTATTCTCAGTTACTAGCTCTTCCACTTCACTCAGCTGTGCAATATACTGTAAGATGGGACAGGGACCTCAGTCTTAACTTGGAAACCACTGACTGGGATGATATCTGGTTATCCACAAAATTGGCTTCCCAAAATATAGTGGCCCTAGAAGCTAATTACAAAGTGCTTTTGAGGGTGGTACATGGCTCCCACTCAGATAGCTAAATATCTCCCCTCCTACCCTTCTGCCTGCTTTAAGGACTGCTCCGACCATGGCACTCATTTCCATACATGGTGGGCTTGCCCTGTGGCCCGCTCTTTCTGGACTGAGGTTTTCCATATCCTCTCTACTATGTTTTCCTATTCACTACCCCCTGACCCTGCCACAGCCCTCCTTATCTCATAGACACTTCAGGCTCCTCTTGCAGGCCACAACTGCAGCAAAACAAACCATAGCCAAGGCCTGGAAATCTCCTCGCCTCCATATCTTAGATGTAAAACACAGGATCACCAGAGCCATGATCCATGGTAAAGTCGAAGCAATCCTGTTAGATAAAGTGTGTAAATACAAACTGCTGTGGAAACCTTAGGTAGAACACTTCCTCCCAGCTGATTTTGACAAATGGCCCTACTTTTGCCATGCTAGAACCTGTGCAAGTTTTTGGTTGATGTCCGGCACTACAGGTTCTACCCCTCCCCCTTGGGGTCCCTCCGCTGCTCCTCTCCCCTCACCCATTCTCCCCCTCTCCTCACTCTACCTCTTCCCCTATATACTTCTCCCATTTGCTTTATTTTCCATAACTTCCCTCCCTCTTCCTTTCTCTTCCCCTTCTTCCCTCCTTCCTTTTATTTTTTCTTTTTCCTTTTTTTTTTATTTGTAGGTTGTTTTTATTTGTAGGTTACTGGTGGAATACCCTTAAATATACCTTTCGTGATACCTGCAGCTCACTACCCCCCCCCCCCCGGTTATGCAAACTGATATAACAGAAATGTTACCCCCATAGGTACTATAGATGAGCTACTCATCTCATAATGCTAATCTCACCCTGATTTGTCAATGCTTTCTATATACTGCCCAGTGTGGAAACTTGGCTCCATTGTACTCCTGCTCTTACTGCTAGGGGCTGTTTCCCCACTATTTATGAACGTCTTCCAGGCACTCTTTAACTGCTTTCCTGCCGCCCTATAGCAAAAATACTGCTACAGAGTGTCAGGGCTGCGTAAAATCCCGTATATAGCCGTCCAAGTAAAAGGCAGCCAGCCTCGGTTGTCAATCACCATCGCGGCTGGTGATTCCCTGCCAGCACCTGGCAATCGCTGAGTATCACTGACGGGGGAGAGACCTGTGTGTAAACAACACAGGTCGCTCTCCTGTCAGCATGGACATGCGGTTTTGTAATCCTCTGCACAGCATAAAGATACAAAACAGCATGTCTCCCTAGTAAAACACAGCACACAGTAAAACACACACAGCACACAGTTAACCCTTTGATCACCCCAGAAGTTAATCCCTTCCTGCCCAGTGCCATTAGTACAGTGTCAGTGCTTTTTCTTAGCACTGATCACTGTATTAGTGTCACTGGGGATGTCAGTTAGTCAGTTCCCCCCAGTGTCAGAATGCCCGCCGCAGTCCCGCTATAAGTCGCTGATTGCCACCATTACTAGTATAAAAA
The DNA here is from genome assembly GCF_062004578.1 of Staurois parvus. Taxonomy (NCBI): domain Eukaryota; kingdom Metazoa; phylum Chordata; class Amphibia; order Anura; family Ranidae; genus Staurois; species Staurois parvus. The sequence goes on along the minus strand of NW_028317918.1, from coordinate 6,192,638 downwards.
AAAATCCAGTATATATACCGCCATTTGTAGATGCTATAACTTTCACGTAAACCAATTAATTTACTCGTATTGTAATTTTGTTTAGCAAGACATGTAGCAGAATACATTTTGACCTAAATTTATAACAAAATTAGATTTTTAAAATTTTTTTACTGGACATGTTTAACAGCAAAAAGTTCAAAATATTATTTTTTTCTCAAAATTGGCAGTCTTTTTTTGTTTATAGCACAAAAAATAAAAAACTCACAGGAGATCAAATACCACGAAAGAAAGCTCCATTTGTGGGAAAAAAGGACATACATTTAATCTGGGTGTAGTGTTGCATGACCGTGCAATTATCAGTTAAAGTAATGCAGGGCAGTATCACAAAAAAATGGCCTGGACAGGAAGGGGGGGGGGGGGGGGGGTAAAACCTCTGGATAGCAAGTGGTTAAAATACTACTGCTGTTATTTTATTTACACAGTGCTTTACATATATATTGTACATTCACATCAGTCCCTAACCGTCAAGGGGCGTACAATCTAAGTCCCTAGCCTATATTCATATACTAGGGCCAGTTTATACAGGAGCTAATTAACCTACCAGCATGCATTTGGAGAGTGGGAGGAAACCCACAAAGGCAGAAAATGCAAACTCCAGCCAGGTGATGCCATGATTGGGATTTGAACCAGCAACCCTACTTCTGGCAGGTGGAAGCCCTAACCACTTAGCCACTGTTATCACTTGCTTATACTGCCTACCAGTAATCTAAAAATGCAACCAAATACCACCGAAAGAAAGCTCCATTTGTGGGAAAGAAAGGACATACATTTAATTTGGGTGCAATGTTGCATGACCGCACAGTTATCAACTAAAATAACAGCGCCATATCGCAAAACATAGCCTGGTCAGGAAGGGGGGTAAATCCTTTAAACAGCAAGTAGTTAAAATACTACTGCTGTTATTTATAAAGTGCTGTCAATTTACATATATTGTACATTCACATTAGTCCCTAAACCTCAATACAATCTAATGTCCCTCACCTACATTTACATATTAGGGCCAGTTTAGACAGGAGTCAATTAACCTCCCAGCATGTCTTTGGAGTTAGGGAGGAAACACACACAGGCACAGAGAGAACAAGCTCCAGGCAGGTGATGCCATGGTTGGGATTTGAACCAGTGATCTGATCTTAGTACTCCCAGGCAGCAGATCTAACCATTTAGCCACTGTTATCTGTTGCTATGGCTGCCTACCAGTAATCTTTACACTTGTAATTGTAATTCCGGATATGTTACCTTCAATAACATTTTTGAGCAAGAAATGTTTGAATGGGGTGGTATGAAGTGTATACTCTGCCACTGTGATAGAATTTTCTTAGATATCAGAATATTTGTCAACTCAATGCTAAACTAGCATCAGAAAGCTGAAATAATGCTGAAACCTTGACTGAATGGAATGAATACAGGAGTGAGGGGGCCATCTACTGTAACAAGTGTGCACTGCAGTTACTGGTTATCCTAAAAACTTCAAAATGGCCTAAATGGCCCAGCAGCAAGGATTCTAGTGCGTGAAGAATGACAATGAAAACATCAAAGATGATATACATGGCGAATTCTGTCAAAAGCATGAGCACTGCAGTGCTTGCTTCTCTACAACAGCTTTTAATACTGACACTCTGGCTACTTTGTGCCCTTTCTTCAAATGAATGGGCTGCCCTATGTGCAACACATGGAATCTCGGGAAACGTGTACTCACAGGTCCCAGAAGACTGCTGGACCAATCAGGAGGCGCATTGTGACTCGCGCATGCGCAGTGGGCACCAGGTTGTGAAGCTGCAAGCTGTCATAGCCTGTTGCCCACAGTAGAGATGCCGGCGCCATGGAGGACAGAAGGAGAGAAGGGACTGTGCGGGTGAGCACATTGCTGGACCCCAGGACAGGTAAGTGTGTGTTTATTAAAATTCAGCAGCTACAGTTTTTGTACAGTTTTTGTAGCTGCTGCCTTTTAATAAACACAAAAACAGCTGGAACTCCACTTTAAAGCGGCACTAAACTCTCCCAATCAACACTATTTTAAATCCTTGTGCTGCTAGCCTTAGTAAATATACTGTATATGAAAGTATATACTTGTTTTAAACATTTTGCTTACATTGTACACATTATGTGTATACATATATTTTAATGGCTAGAATACAGGAATATTCTAGCCAATGGAATGAGTTTACACGCAAACACTTCTAAATGCCATATGCATTTAAACGCATCTAAACGCAAGTGAAAGGTTTCTGGCAGCATAAATTCATATGCTCGTGTGTATGAGGCTTTATATGTAAATATTGGATGTTTTTAGATAATCATTGTCTATTTCAGGGCAATTTCAAATGACTCTTCAAGTGTAACTAAACCCAGGAGCCTGCATTCACTATATCTGGTCTCCCACATTACAGAGAACATGGAAATGCAATTATTGTAGTAAATATAAACTGCTAAATACATTTTCTCATCAGCAGTTAGAGCAGTCTTGTGACTTCTATCAGTGTCCAGCCAATCACTGGTTAAAGCTTGTAGGAGGAGTTTTCTTTCTGCTCTAGGAGGATGCAGAACCCCTGACCTCTCTCTGGACAGTCCTGAATGGCCCTGTGCTGATCGCATGCACCCTCCTAAGAAAAATAAAAACCTCTCTAGCAATACACACCAAACTGAGCATGTGCAGAGTGACTCCACACGATATGTCTTATTAGGAGTTAAGAGAGGGACACTGGAAGAAGGGGAGGATCAGAGAAGTCAGGATCAAGCAGCATTTTTACACAATGTAGAGGATTAACCCCTTAGGTTCCACAGTGAGTATAGCATGCTTTACTGCATATACAGACTGATTTTACTCTTGTGGGTTTATTAACACTTTCAGTTGTATGTTATATCTTTCCATTAATAAAAATGTGCCTTTTCTTTAAATGTTAGAAATTTTTATAGAAAAAGCCTCAAAAATGTGTAGACATGAAAAAAGCATTAGTGTTAAAAAAAGTGCTTAGGGTTTATTTGAGTGACTGCTATACATGGGGTCATAATGGTGGTTCCTCTTTACTGACAGACTAAAGCAGAACTAAACTTTCTCAATCAACATGAACTATTTTTAATCCGTATGTTGCTAGCCTGAGCAAATAGCTAAGAAAATATTTTCTTCTATATTTTCTTGCAGGAAACTTGCCACTCCTGCCTGAATGCCTGAGCTAAGGGCAGATGGATTCCAGGAAGCAAATTACATAAATTATTTACCCTTACTCAAGATGACTGCAGCTAGAAAATGCTTTTTTAACACTAATGCTTGGGGGGGGCAAAGAGGTTTCTCAACAAAATAAATAAAGTATGGAGACTTGGGACACATACGCAGACTTAATCACCTTGGGAAAACTGCAAGTTAGTCTTCCCCCACATCACCCCGGAAACCCTTGTCCTGCACAAGTGAGAATTCCTTAGTACTCCAACTTCTTTCTTGTTGTCCCTGTTAAAGGGACTACAACCCAACCAATGGGGACCCATCCCTGGTGTCCTGTACAATGGTCACACTAATCACTCTTATTAGAAATATATAAAAATCTAGTGCTATAAATGCTCAGAAAGTTTGTTCTTATTTTTGAAAATATATAATTGGAATTTATGTTATAAGAAGACATAGCAAATTATTTATTTTTGCTGTTATCCATCTGTTATTCCTAGAATAAATAAAATAAAAATAAAATAAATAAATATAGCACCCCTCTAGTTAGCCAGGGGGAGCTAGCTAGGTTTTTTAGTTAGAGGCTAGGTAGCAGCCTGGTGTGAGTCAGCCAGGTTACCTTTGGTCAAGGCTGAGGGCTCTGCAGTTCATTTCCCTGATACCTCCCCCTGCTCTAGAAGGTTTGGAAGTTTCTAGAAGGATGTGGGTGGTGGTGAGGAGGGGCTGATCTTCATACTTAAGGAATCTTAGCCAATCCCAAAACAGGAGGCTTGGTGTGGGGTCAGGACAGCCCTTAAGTATGAGAAAGCCTAATCAGGAAGTGGTCAGTGTTGGGTAGAAGATGATGTGAGAAGGCTGGAGTGTGGACCCTGGGAAGGGGGTCTGGGAGAGGGGCCTACCTACAGACAGGTGCTGGAAAGGAGGATCTCTCAGCTTCAACCGTCCCCTCAGAGAGGACAGCCTGGGAAGCAGGGGAGGAGCCAGCCCAACGTAAGGCCTGCAGGCAGTCACCAACCCAACAACGTACTTACAGGAGAGGACTGAGTGAGTTATCCTTCACCCCTGGGCCAGATAAGGGGAAAGGGAAGTCAGGTGGCAAACCCAACTAGCTCCTCATCTGGGGGCTTCTTTTCTAGTGTGGCAGGTTCTGGGTTGGAGTGAGTAGAAAACATTATAAAACTGTATTCTGCAGAAGGTGAGGACCTTAGGCTGGATTCACACTATATTGAGATTAAACCTTGAGGTCGATTTACTAAAGCTGGAGAGTGCAAAATTAGGCTCACTTCTACATAGAAACCAATCAGCTTCTAACCTCAGCTTGTTCAATTAAGCGTTGGCAATAAAACCTGATTGGTTTCTATGCAGAAGTGAGCCTAATTTTGCACTCTCAAGCTTTAGTAAATAAACACCATTGACTTTTAATGCACGACCTTTTAATGCATATTCTGCTTCATCTTAAAGCATTAAAGCACCTGCTATTTTAAAATTACACAAAAATATGGGAAAATAAGTGAAAAAGACACGAATATATGCTTAAGTACACCCGTGTGAATGAGGCCTACATCAAGCTGTAACCTTGCAGTAAATCTGTCTAACTGTTGTTGTTTAGCATTGCCTTGCTGTGCAAAGGACAGGGCCGGATCTAGCCTGATCTGGGGGTGCAGTAAAAAAAGTCAGGGTTCATAATGTCAACATTGTGTGTGAGTCACTGACAGTCTGTCACATCAGAGTTCCTCTTTATATCATGACTTCTCAGTAGAGTCCCCTTTTACATCAGGTGCCCATGCGAGTTCCCTCTTACATCAGGTATCCCCACCAGAGTGCCCCCTTACATCAGGTGTCCACAATTGAGTGCACCCTTACATCAGTGTCCCCATCAGAGTGCCCGCCTTACATCAAGTGTCCCCATCAGAATACTCCCTTACATCAGTGTCCCTAATAGAGACCCCCCCTTACATCAATTATCCCCTTCAGCGTGTCCCTTTACATACGATCAGTTATCCCCATCATAGTGCCCCCTGACATCAGGTGTCCCCATCAGAGTGCCCTCTTACATTGGGTACCCCCATCAGAGTGCCCCCTTACATCAGGTGTCCCCATCAGAGTGCCACCCTATAGAAGGTGTCCCCATCAGAGTGCCCGCCTTACATCAAGTGTCCTCACCAGAATACTCCCTTAGATAAGTGTCCCTAATAAAGACCCCCCCTCCCTTACATCAATTATCCCCTTCAGCGTGTCCCTTTACATATGATCAATTATCCCCATCATAGTGTCCCCTGACATCAGGTGTCCCCATCAGAGTGCCCCCTTACATTTGGTGTCCCCATTAGAGTGCCCCCTTACATCAGGTGTCCCCATCAGAGTGCCACCCTATAGAAAGTGTCCCCATCAGAGTGCCCGCCTTACATCAAGTGTCCCCACAAGAATACTCCCTTACATAAGTGTCCCTAATAGAAACCCTCCTTACATCAAGTGTCCCCTTCAGAGTGTACCTTTACATCAGGTATCCCCATCAGAGTACTCCCTTACTGAAGGTATCCCTATCAGAGTGCCCCCTTTACATGGGTTGCCCCCCCTCAGAGTGCCTCTTTACATCAACTGTCTTCATCAGATCGGCTCTTGAATCAGTGGATGCACCCTCAGAGACCTGGGGGGAAGGGGGGTCACAACTAAAATCTGGGGGGCATAGCCCACCCCAGAACCACCTAAGATCTGGCCCTGGCAAAGGATATGATGAATGTCTGCTAGTGTTTATTGTTTTTATGTCTTTAGTCAGATAAACAAAAAAACTGCATATATACAATCAGGGGTGGACTGACCATTTGGAAACTCGGGCACTGGTCGAGGGCCCGGGGTCAGTAGGGGGCCCCATGAGATGCCCCTGGTACCTTTTTCATAGGCTTTTTTGAGTTTGGGCAAGGACACAGGGGCCCCGTGATCTTCTATTGCCCAGGGGCCCCATGAGTTGTCAGTCCGCCCCTGTATACAATATATTTCACATTTACAAGTTCAGGAATTTTTGACTTCCTCATCCCTGTGTGCAGCATACAAGGACCTCTGTAACCAAGCCCTGGTGGGTGGGGTGAAATGTGTCAGAGGGCGTGGCCAGAACGGGGGGGAGGGGGGTGGCTGAGGCCATTCCTTAACATTCCTTAACCACTTGCCTACCAGGCACTTTCACCCCCTTCCTGTCCAGGCCAATTTTCAGCTTTCAGCGCTGTTGCACTTTTAATCACAATTGCGCGGTCATGCAACACTGTACCCATATGAAATTTTTTTCACACAAATAGAGCTTTCTTTTGGTGGTATTTAATCACCACTGGTTTTTTTTATTGTTTGCTATACAAACTATAAAAGACTTAAAATTTTTAAAATAGAAAGTTTTTTCTTATTTTATGTTATAAAATGTTATAAATAAGTAATTTTTCTCCTTCACTGATGTGCGCTTATGAGGCTGCAGTGATGGGCACTGATAAGCTGCACTGATGGGCATTGATAGGCGGCACTGATGAGGAGACACTGATGGGAATTGACAGGCATCACTGGTGGGCATTGACAGGCATCACAGATGGGCACTGAAAGGCAGCACTCATATATGGCCCTGATAGGTGGCACTGATAGGCACTGATAGGTGGCACTGACTGGCACTGATAGGCAGCACTGATTGGGACTGTTAGGCAGCACTGATAGGCGGCACTGACTGGCACTGATAAGCGGCACTGACTGGCACTGATAGGCGGCACTGATAGGCAGCACTGACTGGCACTGATAGGTGGCATTGACTGGCAGCATTGACTGGCGCCTATAGTTGGCACTGAAAGGCAGCTCTAATGGGCACTGATATGTGGCATTGATGTGCACTGATGGGCACTGGTATGTGGCATTGATGGGCACTGATAGGTGGCAATTATGGGCACTGACAGGTGGCACTGATGGGGCTACACTGATCGTCAGGGTACTGATGATCTTCTCTTCACTTTTATTGGCTGACACTGAAATCGCTCGGACTCATGCACCCCTCTTCTCACTTGCCGGTGGGGTGATCTTTTTCCTTCCATCCACAGCTTGGAGCGGGGCCATAAGGTATACTTTTCATTACAGCATCCAAGGAAGTTATCAGGGGTCTATTTGAGGAGAAGCCTCTATGAAGTGGACCTGTCACCAACTGTGTATAATATACATAACTAGGGGGAATATTAATCCTTTGATGATAGTAAAAAATGAAGTTATCATTTTCAAAGTAAATTGAACATTATATAGTATACTTTCCTTCAAAACAATTTCATTAACATTTGTGCAACGATCATGCACTTACAAGATCAGAGGTACTATTCTTTAATTCAAAGCGCCTGAACATGCATGGAATATGGTAATGGGAAAAGGGTGCCTTTAGAAAATTTCAAAATTTGTACTGTGCATGTGAAACACAGAATAATTGGTTTGGCCATCTGATGTGTGAAATGAGAGGCAAGAGGTTGGCAGGGCAAAGAGCTAAAGACTGTGAAAGGTGTGTTTTCCAGTGCTTGGAGACCCACAGGTGCCACACACAGCCTGTCATACAATAAATGGCTGTTCATGACCTACTCTTGTAAACACCAATGGGAAAGTTTTGCATTGAAGACATACGTCATAAGCACATGCACATGTATGCGTTGATGCACAGAAGTATCAGTGTTTACATGAGCACAGCTGCGTACAGCCATTAACTTATATGGCAGGTTGTACATGGCACCTGTGGCTCCCAGGGTGTAAGAAAATGCAAGAAATTATTTTTTTGCCTCTTACTATCCATGTGCTTAACCATTTCCATACCGGGCACTTTTACCCCCTTCCTGCCCAGGCCAATTTTCAGGTTTCAGCGCTCTCACACTTTGAATGACAATTGCGTGGTCATACAACATTGTACCCAAACTAAAATTTTGTCATTTTCTTCACACAACTAGAGCTTTCTTTTGGTGGTATTTAATCACCACTGGGATTTTTATTTTTTGCTAAATTAACAAAAAAGGACTGAACATTTTGAAAAAAAAACAAGTTTTTCTTTGTTTCTGTTATACAAGTTTGCAAATAAATAATTGTTCTTCATAAATTTAGGCCAAAATGTTTTCTGCTACATGTCTTTGGTGAAAATAACCCAAATTACGATGTATTTTTTAGTTTGTAGGAAAGTTATAGAGTTCACAAACTATGGTATAGATCTGAAAATTGATCAGTCCTGAAGTACTGACGGCCAATCTAATTTCTTGAGGTCCAAGAATGTCAGAACAGTGCAGATATCCCCCAAATGACCCCTTTTTGCAAAGTAGACAGTCCGACGTACTTCATAAGAGGCATGGCAAGTTTTTTGAAGTTGTATTTTTTTGTCACAATTTTTCGGAAAATGAAAAAATAAAAAAAAATATTTTCACAGAGTAGAGTGCTACTGACACTGAGAGTAGAGTGCTACTGATAGAGTAGAGTGCTACTGACACAGAGTAGAGTGCTACTGGCACTGAGAGTAGAGTGCTACTGGCACAGAGTAGAGTGCTACTGGCACTGAGAGTAGAGTGCTACTGGCACTGAGAGTAGAGTGCTACTGACACTGAGAGTAGAGTGCTACTGACACTGAGAGTAGAGTGCTACTGACACTGAGAGGTCAATTTATAAAGAGGTCAATGAGCACCAGGCAAATGCAACAGGTGATGAACATCCATGGAAGGCTACTTGTAACTGCTGGTGACTTTGCCAGGAGGCACTCACCCTGGGGCTGATATTGTGTTTATACACATACACAGCTTTAGCACTAGGAGGGTATAGGGTACGTTTTGTATTTAAAAAAGAAAAAGTAAAATAAAAACAGCATGCCCCCCCCCAAATGGTAATTAGCCTAGTACACCAGTCTTGTTAGTTTATTTTGCTAAGGTAAGCTAGGGATGAGTGTGCAGCCTTCCTGTTAGGTTGATACCAACCCGCATGTTCTTCAGCGCTGGGAGGTGCTTGGAGAGTGTTTTGCTTCTGCATGGGGGGGCAGTTGTTGGTGTAGCAAGTGTACACCCAGAGATGGACGCGATTCAACCATTTTGGCTTCAACGTCCATCTTGGCAAAGGGCCAACCATCTTGACAAACATATTTCCTCCTCATTCTCCCCCCTTCCTCTCTGTTCATACACATTGACATATGGCCTGTGTGTTAGAAGTGTCACAGTCCGGTCAGGGTACAGCAGGGAGCCCTAGAGCTATAAAACATTTTTGAGCTGAAGCGCCTGGTTGTCTAAGAGAGCTGTGCAATCTAGCACATTGTAAAAGATAACGCAAGCCTTCCCAGGAGTTCAAAGACATTCCAGAGAAGCACGAACCAGATAACACTTTTAAAATCCATTTTTCCCCTATGTCTCATATCTTGGAATATGAGAGACTTACATAGAAACCAGTTTGATAGGTCACTCTCCTTGGCTGTAATACATAGGAAAGCAGAAAAGTTGATCTGTTGAACCATTCAGTGTATAATTTCATTTTTCATATCTAATCATTCCTCAGATGTGTATGCATAATAATCTACCTGCGGGTGGAAAGTCACTTGTGCATAGGGAAAGTTATGAGCCAAAATATGAACTATAAGAGATTTTGGCTCTAGTTTAGGTCTACGCCCAGACCTTCCCTCCCTACACGGGGCATTGGTCCTTAACTTCAGAGACACTCCCTGCTAGGGAACTACAAAATGGGCTGTCAGGCCTAAGAGAAGAAAAGTTGAAGAATTCTCCCTTTTACCATCAGAACCAACCTGGGAGATGTGCTCTTTTGCTTTGAAACTTGATCTGCAAACCCAAGGCTGATTGGCAAGTACTTTAACCCTTTAACCTTCTTTCTGTTCCCTCTTTGCTGTGCTTTGGTTCTCTGTGTATTTATATATATATACTTTTTTTTTCTGTAAATATTTTTATTGCACCTTTTGACCTTTTAGTAATAAATCTTTCCTTCTGAAGGTGTTGAACTGTTTCTATAGCTCTTTATTGCAATTTACGAATTCCTGCCTCTAAAAGAGCGCTACTGTATTTGTTTAATCCTCTGTATGACCGGTCTGTGGTGACCGTGTTATACCGACGATTATCTCAACCATTATAGTGTTATAGCTGATATCGCTGAGTTTCCTCTTTCTCTGTACAAAAAGGAGGTGGTGGCAGTGTGAAGGGTTAATTGTGTAATTAACCTGACCCAGTAACGATCGTTCCCAGGCTGCCTGTACATCGATTGTGGTCCAATTAGCCGGAAAATCGTTGTGCAAGGTGCAGCTGGGCGTGGCATTGTTATGCACGTGACATCGCGGTTTTAGACTGGCTGGTCCTTCGGTCACGAGTTTGGTGAGGTCAGGGGTCTGATGCCGCGATCGTCACAGTTGGGTGCTCACTCCAGCATTAAAGCAGCGAACATGCTTCCTGATTAAAATGTTGCACATGAGCAGTGTGTTCTCCCCCATTGTAACAAAGACTCTCCAGTCTCTTTTCATTCCATCTTTGGCTTCCACAAAATGGCCAATGAGCCTCTTTCTTTGAAGACAACTAAAAGGGTTATCACTTTAGTTTTCCTCAAAGAAGAAGGCTTAATGGCCATCTTGTTGTAGTCTGTGCACCAGAAATAAGTCTGCTTTAACCACTTGGCAACTGCACTATAGCCGAATGACAGCTACAGTGCGGTTGTCCAGTCCTGGGAGGGCGTCACATGATGTCCTCCCAGAATGTGCCCTCCCGTGTGCCCCCAGGGGCACGCACCAAGCAATCTCCATAATTGCTGTGTCCTAGGGACACAGCTGATCACATGATGTGGTAAAAGGCCAATCACAGCGGCCTTTTACCACATGATCAGCTGTATCCAATGACACAGCAGATCACCGGTAAATGCAGTTGCCGGTTATCGGCTGCACTATCCTCACGCTGTCACAGCGCGAGGAAAGTAGTGCCAATAACCAGCAATTGTCAGAGGATGGATCAGTGCCCAGCATTGCCACCCGGCAGTGCTGCCCACTTGTGCCAGCAGTGCCGCCCACAAGTGCCCAGTAGTGCCACCCACCTGTGCCCATCAGTGCCCAGCAGTGCCACCCACCTGTGTACATCAGTGCCTAGTAGTGCCACCCAACTGTGCTCAGCAGTGCCACCCACCAGTGCCCCCATCAGAGCTGCCAATCAGTGCCACCCATCTGTGCCCAGCAGTGCCTCAGTCAGTGCCACCCATCAGTACTGTCCATCAGTGCCGCCTATCAGTGCCCATCATTGTTGCATATCAGTGCTGCCTATCAGTGCCCATCAGTGCTGCCTATCAGTGCCCATCCGTGCTGCCTATCAGTGCAACCTCATCAGTGCCGCCTAGCAGTGCCGCCAGTGTTGCCAGCTCATCAGTGCTGGCTATTAGTGCCCATCAGTGCCGCCTATCAGTGCAGCCTCATCAGTGCCGCCTAGCAGTGCTGCCTAGCAGTGCCCATCTGTGCTGCCTATCAGTGCCCATCAGTGCTGCCTATCAGTGCAGCCTCATCAACTCACATCAGTGAACGAGTAAAATTACCTGTTTGCAAAATTTTATAATAGAAACAAAGAAAAACTTTTTTTTTCAATTTCTTTGCTCTTTTTTTGTTTATACTGTAGTGCAAAAAAATAAAACACCCAGCGGCAATTAAATACCACCAAAAGAAAGCTCTATATGTGTGAAAAAATATAAAAATGTCATATGGGTACAATGGTACATTATTATTATTATTACACAGGATTTATATAGCTCCAACAGTTTGCTCAGCGCTTTACAATATAACGGGAGACAATACAGCAACAATACAGTTCAATACAAGAGGGGTTTGAGGGCCCTGCTCCTTGGAGCTTACAATCTAGGACTGAGTAATTGTCATTCAAAGTGTGACAGCGCTGAAAGCTGAAAATTGGCCTGGGCAGGAAGGGGGTATAAGTGCCCAGTAGGCAAGTAGTTAACACTGATCCATTGTTCTTCCATTTTTGAGTTAAAAAAGCGAAGAAACACGCATGACCTATAGATCCTATGGAACTTTTCACAGTCAGTTGCGGGTGTATTGCATTTTTCAAAGTCCTGCTTGCTGCATTTTTGGTGCATGGTTATTGTGGTAAAAAAAAAGCGCACAAAAAATGCACCTTCCCATTGAAATTAATTGAAATTGCACCAAAAACACATCAAAAAAGCACCAATGGTTGCGTTTTTGGTACATTTTGTGAGTCACGTGGGTTTTTTTTTCACAGGTGCAAAATGAGGTTAAAAACACAGCAAAAACGCATATACATTTTTACTGCATTTTTGCAAGGGAGCAGTGTAAAGGTAGCCTAAGTTGGTGGACATGGGAATATAAACATTGAGGTTTTTTTTGGCCAGGCTTCATGGGTAACGGAAAAGGCCTACAGGTATGACATTTGCATTAAACAATATATTTACAAATGGTACAGTATATTTTAAATTACTGGATGGGCCAGTTTCTGTAAAAGAAAAGTTTTACTTTTAGGTACACTTTATGAATAAAGAAATGAAGCATCATTTATAAATGGAAAAAAGCTGTAATTTTCTAAGAGAAAGACTTTCATTGTTAAAGTTTCACAGAATGTTGGCGGCAAATGATTACACCATGTGTGAAAAAAATGTCCCAACCCTGTTTGTTTTTACAGATTAAAAGCTGGAAACTATAGTACATATCTCTCACACTCACAGCACTGCAATCAAGCTATGCTGGGAGTTGAGCCAAACAAACCAATTAGCCTATTAAATATCCAGGCAAACTACCAACATTATGACACAAATTGGAAGCGTGTAATCCCCCACTGTCCCTCTTCCTGACTTTTTTTTCTAAATGATGTAAATTGTCCTTATTTACATTGTTCAGCCCATCCTTACCATCCATGATTAAACTATCCAATTGCCTATCTACAGTATTTTCTGTCTTTTCGACTTTCTTCAGTGGTTACTGATTTTGCCCAATTGTTGGGTGGCCTTTCCAGCGGCTGCATGAATTCGACCCTTCTGGGTAAATATATGCTTCTCGCACCTCTTAAAATTATGCATTTTAGCCTAATTTGTCCTTATTTTGTAAGTGAACCCTATCATGACAGGTGACTTTTTAACTATCCAACATCAATCACAATGCCCTCCAACACACTGGAAAAAAACCCTATCTTTATATCCAATTATGCAGACCTTTGCCCTAAATAGTTGTTGGTAGATCTGTGATCTCTGATATTGTACATATTGTAAGGTTTGTGGTGAGCTTTAATCCCTTGACGCCGAGTGCATGCAAATATGCAGCCTCTCGGCATCTGGGCCTTGACGCCGAGTGGCTGCATATTTGCGTGCCATTAGAAAATACATTTTTTACTTCTTTTTAGCAGGCATGCCCTGCGCGCTCCCAGCACATATGTCCATGACTCATGGAAAGGTCCCGATCTCCCCTTTTGATCGGGACCTTTTCCGATCATGTGACCGCCATGACAGCGAATCAAGCGGTCACATAACCCTAAAACTCTGCCTGCCTCCTGGCTTCTTAAACTCTTAAAGGGCCGGGAGGCACCGGTGCGAATAGGTTAAGGTGGCCATACATGACCAGACCTTGTAATTTCACTTAGGGATCCCTTTAGATATCAACCTCTGACTCTGGTTGGTGTTGGTTGTTACAAACTTTCTGTGCTCTCTGAATTTGTAGCATTCCTATTAGTTTGCATTGTTCTCACCTATCTTTGTGGACTACAGAATACCTACCCCCATGTTATGAAAAAGAGGAGAGGAGGAATTGCTTTACAGCCCTGTCCTATGGGTGACAATGCTGCTCCTACCATGTGTACATAGATACATTACAGTCAGGAGTCTATTTCTAAAAATGCTTTGTGAATGTCTCAACATTTATGCAAGCATAACAATATCTGTGTTTGTAAAATGTGTATAATAGATTCTTTGTTGCCATTTGCCTGAAAAATTTAACTTTCCCTAACGTGAAAAAAATTCCACAAGATCATTCCACAGTGAGAGTAAACCTTTACCAACAGAGAATGTAGCCCTTTTTCGGGTGGGAGGGTTATGAGAAATGGTCATCCACAAACAGGATATTGCGCTAAACCTGTAGGTAAATAAGAGCATCAGAACATTTGCTAAGTGGAAGAGTGGGGTTGCTAATAAGGTTGACAATTCCCCAACCCACAATAGAACTTCTGTAAACAGAGGGGTCTCTCTTCCTGGGAAATGAACCAGTAATCTAATCAAAGCAAATGAGAGTGGAGGAGCTATTGCAACCAGCATAAAACATTAACCACAAGTATATAGATGCACACCAGTATGGAAATAATACAAGCCTTATATAAGAAAAGATTATTAATAGTACATACATACCAATGCACAAACCAATGTACAAACAGGTATTATCAGAAAAGGGCCCAACAAGAGTCCTGGTGGAATTGTTCACATACTGTATGACACAGTATATATAGTAATGAATAGATACAGTACCTCCAGATGAATGGTGCAGCAAAGTTCAATTGCAGGGGCCTCTGAGGATGAAGGAGATGCACCGTCCATCCAGAGGCCTGAAGACAAGGTCAGTGATGATGGGGAGACCCTCCAACTGTTGTCCAACTAGCCTAGAACACAGCTTCTCACACACAGAACCTGTGCTGTTGCACTGGAACTCAGAGTCCGCCTAACTACTTTAGCCCCCCCGCCTCAGTAGTTTCTAATCTAACAGGCATTGGACTTCGGATGCCTAATCTGGCTCTAGCCAATGCTGGTTATTGAGCCTTAAGCTAACGCTATCTATAGAATCCCAGACCAGGAGGGACAATTAAAATAACAGGGGCTTCATATAAACTTTATTGCAATAAGCAGGTTTGCCTACTAATAGACTGGAGGTTGACCACTACATACATATAGTAGCACAGACCTAGCTATCTGGCACTGTGCATGAGAGATAATAACAATAGGACAGAGACTTGTCTGTCACTAGGATTCAGATCAAGAAGTTATGGGCAGCCACAGTTAAACAGCCAGAACACAGGAACAATTACCTAATAGTCTCTGCTTCTGGTCTGGGCAAAAATACAGTATGGTAGTAATGCAGCCAGTGACTCTACCCTGCCTGGCACATTCACCGGTTGTTAGGACGCCAACTGGTGCCGGCTCTCCAACAAAAAGGTGGAAGATATCACATGTATCAGTGGTAATAGTACCACTACTAAATATTTAATTTCACCCAGCAGTAGGAGGTTCACTTGGCCGCATATTCATCTGTTCGGCAGGCTGCACAGGGATAGGAATCTCCATAGACTGTATATAGTGCTGAAGTCTTCCTCATTATTTTCCCTGCTGGTCAGATGTTCTTAGCTCATAGTGTTAGGCTAGCTTCTCTATTGGTGAATATTAGCTTTAACGGTCAAATGTTCTTATGGCTATTTTTCTCTTTGGATCGAATGTTAGCAAATGTTACATTCTCTAAGCAAAAGGCAACTAAGAAACTATTACACACATATTACAAACATTACAGGTATTATTTGTTACACTTGCTCGAATTTTGAGACATTTGCAAAACCATTTTTTTAAATAGACCCCCTTATGGCCTATTCACACTAGCTGCAGTTTTTTTCATGCAGAAAAACGCAGGTAACTGCAATGACACACAGAAAACAATGCAGCCTAAAAAGCTATGTGGGCACTTAGCATGCATTGTCACCCAAGGATAGAAAGTATGTCGCTGTCAGGATCACAAAGTGAAAATGAAGGAAAAAAAAGACAGAAAAAAAGAAAGCTAATGCAGCCACCACAACTAAGGACTGGTACGTGATATACTATACTTCTTATGTAGCAGTAAAGCATGCTTGTTATACTCACTGTGGAACCTTAGGGGTTAATCCTCCACATTGTGCAAAAAGGTTATTTGATACTGACTTCTCTGATTCTCCCCTTCTTCTATTGTCTTCAATCCATCTGCTGATAGTAGAGAGCTCTAGGAGTCACTCTGCACATGCTCAGTTTAGTGTGTATAGCTAGAGAGTTTTTTTTCTTTGCGAGGGTGCATGTGATCAGCACAGGGCCAATCAGCACTGTACAGACTGAGGTTCAGGGGTTATGCAATCTCATAATACAGTCAGAGCAGAATGAAAACTCCTCCTACAAGAATAACCAGTCCTGATAAGACATATTGTGTGGACTCACTCTGCACATGCTCAGCTTGGTGTGTATTGCTAGAGAGGTTTTTATTTTTCTTGGGAGGGTGCATGTGATCAGCACAAGGCCAATCAGCACTTTACAGACAGAGTTCAGGAGTTCTGCATCCTCCTAGAGCAAAATGAAAACTCCTCCTACAATCTTTAACCAGTGCTCGGCTGGACACTGACAGAAGTCACAAGACTGCTCTAACTGCTGATAGAAAAAGGTATTTAGCAGTTTATATTTACTAAAATAATTGAATTTCCATGTTCTGTGTACTGTGGGAGACCAGGTATAGTGAATGCAGGATCCTGGGTTTAGTAACACTTTAAATTTCTGTGCAACATTTTACTTTCACAAAGTTGAAACATTGTCCTAGAAAACAATATACTGCTGATATACAAAGCAAACAATAATAATAATAATAATGGTATTTTCATGTTTATGTACTAAAAAAACAGCTTTCAGAGTACAAGCATTCCTTACAAAGTTTCTATGCAAAAAATGCAGGTAGACATGCCATGCAGGGTAGAAAAGTAGTGAGTACAGAAATATAGAAAACAATTGACTAAACACATCTACCATACTCCAATATCTATTATCCCTTATAGATATTAAATACAAGAGACTAGAGTTTAATGGAAGATAAAGATTTTAGTTGGATTGTTTGTTGGGTCCTTTGGCCTACTTTGGCTGTTGACAGAGTTGCTTTAGGAGACATTGTAGTGATGGTCATGCTTTCTTCCTATACCATGCCCTGTAAAATGATTCTGTTTCAGTAAATCATAAGGGAAGTATTCTTTTCAGGCAAGATAACATTTAGGTTGCAATGCTATAATCTTTTTCTCTGCATTTAGAAATTAGAGTTCCTTCAATCAGGACTGTAATATGATAGGATCTTGTGACGATTAGATGGTACCTGACTGGCTGTCGTTCATTGGATTGCAGTAGTTGGCCGAATCAAACAGAAATATAATAAGCAGTGAAAGTGAGGTCAAAGTTTAATAAACTAACAAGATGAAAGTTACTTCCCAGATGCTACAAATGAACTTTGTTTTTCATATATGATATTATTACTGAGTGTTCCATATTTATAACTTGAATTAGAACAGTATTAGCAAGGAACCTTGGCACATGAAATTACAGTTCTTATTAAAAAAAAGGTTTACACCATCAAAAATGTTGATGCTTTATTGTTATAGACCATTAAATCACAGCACATTTAAGGATAAGTTCACATTTGTAAAAAGTAATAAATGCACATTTTGCAGGTAAAGAAATGGGCATTTGTTATTTTTTTTACTAGGAGCCTGCTAAGCATTGCACCAGCAATCAGCAGATCGCAGGTGCAATGTGAGGCTCCTGCAGACTGTCAGAGTAAGCTGTCTGCTCGTACCTTGTACGACCAGGCAGTTACACAATGAACTACCTAGCACAATCATCAGTGCTCTGATAGTTCACTAAGAACTACAAGCCGACAGCCACAAAGGCTGATGGTAGTTGTGGTTTTCCCATTCACAGAACTTTGGTAATGACTTCTCTGGAGCCCCGCATGGCTGCATTTTTGAATAATTGTGACAGTGGGTGCAGGGAGAGGATCCCCAGCTTGCTTTCGCAATGGGATATTGAGGAAGGTGGGGGTTGCTGGGGCTGCTGCAACAGTAACATGTTACACCCTGAACACAGGTGTAACATGTAACATGTTACAAAAGGTGAACGTATCCATTAATGTTTTTATTTATTTATTTTGTTAACAATGATTACCAGAAATACAGTACATTTATTTATGTCAAAGTGAAAACTGCAAAGTGATCTAATTATTTACAATTAGGTTTTTCTTATTTGGAGGCTAGGCCAAATAGCCAAATTAAATTGGTGTTCAATCGAATCGAACTTCAGGTGTCAGCTGGAAATGAAATATTTAGCAACAACATTACCACCACTACCACCTGCTAGCCTCCCAGCAGCAATGAGTCATCTGTGCTCTGCCCATTCGTCTTTCAGTTGGCTGACAGCAGAAGGTATGCAATCCACAATAGGGATTGTGTTAAAGAAATTGGCTTGGGCCCCCAAATACTAATACCAGACCCTTCAGCCCTCCCCATGTTTGTTGAGGGCATTTGGTCTGGTATGGGGACTTATTATTTCAAATCTCAACATAAATATATATATATTACAGGAAAAGAAAATGTGTAGACTACATAGAGAGCATTTGAGCAGTTGGAGTAGGCTGAATTTTAACAATGACACAAAACATGCCATTTTATTTTTACAGCAATGTGCAGAATTTGTTTGCATTATAAACCACATCCCTATTAGCTTTGGAGTGTCAAAAAAAGCAAAGTTTATTAATTTCACATCGGAGTAGAAGGAATATGGTACACACTGCTTGGGCATAAATGTAATGAATGTCTGGGAAGCCTTATATGCAAAACCAATGATCTTATTCAGCTTTTGAAGACAAAAAAAAATTAAATTTTTCAATTTTAAAAGGAAGGAATATTGTACATACTCCACGGACAGTTTTTATTTTTTTGTAGCAATCTCTGTACTCATTCCACACACATAAATTTAATTTGCTGCATTTTGAACAGAAGAGACACCATGCAGCTTTTAGTTAAAACATCAACATTAGAGTGCAATATTTTACCAAAAAACAAGTTAGTAAAATATTTGACACGCTCAATGCATGTATGTAAGCACTTTCACTATGCCTCAATTTAATGGGGAGAGAACAGGCATGTTTTAATGAAGACATTACTGATGAACTAACTACACTATTTGAGAGTGAGAACAGCTGCAAATATTCTTGATTTAATATCGTGAAACTCTGTGCCCAGTGAAATTGATTCAAACCTTAAATAAATAAATATTACAAGGTAATGAATATTGAAAATGCAAGGTAATGTATCTGATGGAAAAAAAATCTGTGTTGCACCTTTAATATACCACTAGATGGAACAGGAGCAGCTGTTTGGCAGAAAAATTGCTTAGCTGGTATGGTGTGACATGGAGGTGACTGGATGAATACTTTTGTTTTATTCCAGCAGCTGGTGAAGGATGAAGCTGGAGATGGAGGGGTTTGTGGTAAGAAACATATAGGGAGGTTGAAGGATTTCCACAGGTACACATATGTATTTTTATAATCTTCATTTATTACTAAATGATTTGAACAATAAATTAAGATTTTAAATAATATATTTGTGTTCATAAAGTACCTGTAAAAATCATGCTTTTTTTTTTTTTTAGAATTGATGACTGAATCTTATGTAAAAACACTCAAGGCTTGTTCATACTGTTCATACCGTCAGTATGCTAAATGAACTCTTTTAGCACGTGGGCAGCTGTCAGCTTGTTTTGCAACATGCTGTGGTGAGTGTGTTTTAGTGCATCACACTGTTTACTTTTTCCTTTAGTTTTTTTTACAAAATCCTTTCTTGTATTAAAAGAGGTATAGACTTCAGAGAGAGAGAGAGAAATCATTTTACCCCTGTACAAATCATTAGTAATACCTCATCTGGAACACACAGTTCAGTTTTAGGTACCAATTCACAAAAAGAACATTAGGGAACTGGAGAATGTGCAGAGAAGGGTAATTAAACTGATAAGAGGCATGGAGGGGCTCAGCTATGAGAAAAGATTAGAGGAGCTGAATTTATTCTCTCTTAAGAAGAGGAGATTAAGGGGGGATAGGATCAACATGTATAAATACATCAGTGGTTCAAATAGTGGACTCGTTTAGGTCATCACAGAGGACAAGGGGGCACTCTTTACATCTGGAGAAAAATAAATGTAGTCTCCAAACGCAAAAAGGTTTCTTCACAGTGAGAGCTGTGAATATATGGAATAGACTCCCTCAAGAGTTGGTTCTGGCCGGCTCCGTGGATTGCTTTAAAAAAGGTCTGGATTCTTTCTTGGATACACAAAACATAATTGGATACTAACATTTATAGGTAAAGTTGATCCAGGGAATATCCGATTGCCTCTTGGGGGAATCAGGAAGGAATTTGTTCCCCTGCAGGAGCAAATTAAATCATGCTTTGCTGGGTTTTTTTTTGCCTTCCTCTGGATCAACTGTGGGTGTAGAATTATAACTTTTTTTTTTTTAATGGTTGAACTGGATGGACTTTTGTCTTTTTTTCAGCCAGACTAACTATGTAACTTTATTTAAAGTGTTACAAAGTGACTTTCATGCCTTTGCATTGACATGCAATTTCTCTCATTGCACTGCAGTAAATGTTACATGTCGCATTTTACCACAGCTCAATGCACTACATCTCCCAGCTGTGTTGCAGTGTAAATGGAGCATATAGAAACTGGCATGCCTCAAGTGCAGAAAATCAGCAGTCATGTGTGAATGAGCCCTTATAAATAGAGTCCTATGTATTTTACTATGCTCAAGCATGGGAAAGGGGCATAGTGGGAATGAGAACTCTGTGTTTTCTGGTTATATACGTGTCAAAGAAAAGCTTACCAAAGAGAAACAAAGAGGCTGACTTCAGGTACTGCAAATTAACCACTTCTATTTCGTGATCAATTCTTACTCCCAGAGGCTAATCAATGGCAATTTTAGCAGCATGACTGAGCTACAAAAAAATCTCTTGTGTAGCTGAGGTGACTGCCAACATGCAAGAGATTAAAGTTGCCTATGTGGCTTAGCCCTAAAATTGCAGAAGGGGGGATTTGTGGCCTCTCTAGTCTCTCTGTCATTCTGCTCCAACACTATTCAGTACTGAAAATAAAGCATGGACATTCTACCCAATGTTTTCATAGCCTGTGCTATCTGTAACTGGAAACCCCATAGGAGGAATTAGACTAATTTGCTCTAGGGAATACACGCTACACCATTGAACAATTATAACATATTTGGGCCTTATGCCTGCACAGCGAAGTATAAGACATGAAATTGGGAACATATTGTGGCATATTTTGACATGTCTTCATGTATAGTTGTTAGTATCTATTTAACACTACAATTTTTAACACCTAAACCTGTCTACTTTGAATTGAGGTCTGACCACCATTTGTTAATTAGGTTCACATGGCAATAATCTTACCCATTAGCTAACTAGGCTATATTTTGAGCAGGTGACCTAAAGGTTAAAAATACTGTGCTCTAAGACTTGCGAGCTTTGCAGCTCCGGTTTGATTGTTTATGAGTTTTCCAATTCAGCTTAAACTTTGGCTAACATCTGTAACTAATTTAACTGTATACAGGAATTACAAACTACTTTGTCTTTATGGGAGTACATAGGTTTATCCTGCATATGTTCGGTAGTTGGTAATTAGCTTTCAGTGTTCTACACAAAGAGAAGAAACGGAGATTAATATAGGTAATACTGTATGCAGGCAGATGAATTGATTACCTTTGACATACACAATGAATTAATTAGCTTTGACATATATATAGTGTACGTAGCCTCATACTTTGGAAGGTGAACGCATTAGAAAGCATTAAGGTGAAAAACCTTTAGATTTTAGAACCACTTTAATACTTGTTAGCAGCAACTTTTTATTTCAATAACATAGTTGCTTTAGGTTGGCTGTAGATGGGCCAAAATCGTCCTAAGTACAATGGTGTGAGGTGATATCTTCCTGCCTTTGCATGTTGTGAACAAGTGTCAAGATCTTCTACAATCCTTGCCTTATATTGATGTAGCACTACCCCCTGTGGAGCTGCTGAGGTTTTGGGTGCCCCTATAGTCCTGCACAGTCAGGCAACACGCATTTTTCACAGACTTACATTCTGGAGACAGTAAAAAGCTTGAGCTTGGTTTTTAAGTTTTGTTAGGGGTATTGAACTTGGATGGGGTAATGGGTGTATGGGATGCCCAAGAAACAGTAAACTGAGGACAACTTCCTGACAACTATGTACAAGTCCAAGGATAGAACTTCTCTTCTTGGAGAGCTCTTCAGCCTGTCCTGGTGTACCACCCCAGACCCTAGATGACTCCTCTTCTCATCCAGCTATCTGGAGGAAATCCCTGGGCAAGGGGATCCAGTGGCTGCTGCTAAGTGTTAACAGTCCCAGATATGGTATGGAGCTAGTCAGGTTTCCCACCAGAATTCCCTTTCCCCTTGTCTGGCCCGGGGGTGTAGTAATACTCATTCAGTCCTTTCCTGTGAGCTGGTTGGGTTAGTGGCTGCCTTCTGCTGAGCTGGCTCCTTCCCTGGCTCCACAGGTGATCCTCCCTCCAGGGACCAATGAGGCTGAGTGATCCTCCTATCCAGGTCTAAGCCTGTAGGTAGGCCCCTTACCACTGGACCCCCTCCCAGGCTCCTGCATCTCAGCCTTCCTTATATCTTCCACCCAAACTCTCCTGCTGCTGAGCAGGCTCAATTCCACCTAAAGGCTGCCATGCCTCCCCATGCCAGGCCTCCTGCTTGGGAATTAGCCAGAGTTTGCAGGCCAGCCCCTCCTCACCCCCTGTCAGGAATGGACTTGCCAATAATGGTGGGACTCACCTGCCTTGTGGGCTGCAGTACCAGGGCTGGCCAGCGGGTGCTCTCAGCAATCAGAGACTCACCCCTGCAGTCAGCCAAACACCTGAAGCTGATTGCAGGTGTTGTATTTAAGGAATGGCCAGACTCACAGTCAGGGCCTAGGTGTGTGTTTTTCAATGGGCCCCTGTATCTTGTATCCTGTGTTCCTGTTCCTGCCTGACTTGTTGCTGACCCTGCCTGATCCTGACCTCTGCTGACTTCTCCTGTTTGATCCCTGGCTTGTGACCCTGACCATTCTCTGCCTGACCCTCTGCACCGTGCTGCCCGTGAGTTACTGAACCCAGCTTGTGACCCCGACCACTCTCCCGCCTGTTCCTGGTACTCCATTTGCCCGTTTGCTACTGACCCGGCCTGCCTGACGACTCTTGCATTGTATGTATTGTTATCTGTAGGTGGTTTGGTTTGTTTGCACTGTGTTTATGTTTAGTTTTGCACTTCGTTTTGTATTGTTAGTCTTAATAAATCATATTGTTTATACCATATCTGAAGCCTGCGTTTCCCTGTGTCAGTCCACACACCTCTGGTCATACCTGGAGCCCTGACACCCCCTCCCACAGCTTCTAGAATCTTCTCCAAGTTTCTAGAGCACGGGGAAGTATCAGGGAACTTACCTGCAGAGCCTTTCAGCCCTGACCTGAAGTTGACTCTGCTGACTATTGCCCAGGTTGCTACACTAACTAAATAAATGTAACTAGCTCCCTCTGGCTATCTAAAGGGGAGCTACATTGAAAAGCAGGACATATGGGGTACTTTGGATACTTCACGCTTTGACGTACTGTAAAAAAAGTACAGGACTGGGGCACAATCATAGGGAGATTTTGGACAAGTTGGAAAATCCCCCTGTACAATAAAAAGCATCTCTGATGTACCTGTGGTGGGATTTAGCTATACTGTGAATGTTTCACAACAGCCCTGCACACTGGATAAGGAATATACATGTCATACACCCTGCCTTTCTGTTGGATATTATTTAAAATATCACAGATGAATTCTGTGAAGTTGGAAAAGTTCACCAAATAATTCAGTATCATAGGAATGCATGAAACATGCTTAATAAGCATATAACAGTAATAGGATAATTGGAAACAAGTCTACATTTCTCATTAAATCATAGTGTGTATCCTTATGTAGAGTCTGGAATGATATTCTAATTTTCTATGTTGACAAGCCTGATTAGGCACTTGGAACATGTTGACCATTGCCTACTTGTGTTTGCTGCAATAACAAGGCTGCTCATTTGCTTCCATACAAACCATCACATACTCACATCTCTGGGTATGAATTGTTAATGGGACATGCTGTTCAGTTACTAGTGTATTCTACTCAAATATCACTCTTACCAAGCTATTACATTCTTACCTACCCCCTCAGTGATGGGACCTGTAAAGAATATACTGCTAGAAATGTTATAATGCAATAACACTCACCTATAAGTGATAGTAAACCTATACCATCTGTGAAATCTGTAATGTAATCATCTTTGCACTTACCCAGAGATGCAAAGCTAACCTCCCTTCGATGTGGCCTAAGTGGGGTTAGAATAACAGTGCCAAGTAAAAGGGAGGCCTCGCCACAAGTCAGTGACAGTGCTAAGCGCCTAATTGTTTCTTGCTGTTACTGTTTCTGCCAAACTTCATTCAGTTTTCCAGGATCTCTACACAATATCCACTTTTGTCTTTACAGCTTGTTGTAATGCAGCACATTACACAATGTCATCTTGTAGTGGAGGACTCTGACATACAGTATAACTATTTATTGTATTTAACGGTTTGCAAAAAGCAGAACGTTAATTTTAAATGATTAGAAAGCCAGCCGAATTGGGTTTCAGATATTTTTTATGTATGCCATTGGACAGGTAAAATATTGTCTACAATTGTTGTAGACTGCTTGAGGATGTTTGACCAAGCTACAAATGTAATAATATTCAGATACCGAACACTGCTCTTGATGTTTGCTGTAATTTGACGTGAACTGAGTTTCTTTCTAAGGTAAGCTTCTTGTGCCGTGTGAATTTATCCCTGGTTAAAAGTGGCCTTTATTTTTAGATACTTAGTCTTTTTACAGTTTTATATACTCAATTATTGTAGATACTTATCAAGAACCCCCTCTTCGAAACATATGTGCCTTGACTACTTTGTCTACCATGCTGTCTTTATGGTGACTTACTTACATTGGGTCTGGATGGTTCTCCATTGGGAATTTAGTCCTTCTATTTTAAGGGAGGCCATTTATATTTGGTGGTATTGCTTATCTCCTTTCCCCTTTGTTTGTTCATTAGTCATGGTTAGTAAGCCTATGTATCTATACATACAGTGGGGATCGAAAGTTTGGGCACCCCAGCTAAAAATTTGTATTAATGTGCATAAAGAAGCCAAGGAAAGATGGAAAAATCTCCAAAAGGCATCAAATTACAGATTAGACATTCTTAGAATATGTCAACAAAAGTTAGATTTTATTTCCATCATTTACACTTTCAAAATAACAGAAAACAAAAAAATGGCATCTGCAAAAGTTTGGGCACCCTGCAGAGTTAATATCTTGTACTGCCCCCTTTGGCAAGTATCACAGCTTGTAAACGCTTTTTGTAGCCAGCCAAGAGTCTTTCAATTCTTGTTTGAGGTATCTTTGCCCATTCTTCCTTACAAAAGTCTTCCAGTTCTTTGAGATTTCTGGGCTGTCTGTCACGCACTGCTCTTTTTAAGGTCTATCCATAGATTTTAAATTATGTTGAGGTCAGGAGATTGTGAAGGCCATGGCAAAACCTTCAGTTTACGTCTCTTGATGTAATCCCCTGTGGATTTCGAGGTGTGTTTAGGATCATTATCCATTTGTAGAAGCCATCCTCTCTTTAACTTCAGCTTTTTCACAGATGGCATCAAGTTACCATCCAAAATTTGCTGAAATTTTATTGAATCCATTTTTCCTTCTACTCGTGAGATGTTCCCTGTGCCACTGGCTGCAACACAACCCCAAAACATGATTGATCCAACCCCATGCTTAACAGTTGGACAGAGGTTCTTTTCATTAAATTCTGTGCCCCTTCTTCTCCAAACGTACCTTTGCTCATTCCGGCCAAAAAGTTCAATTTTAACCTCATCGGTCCACAGAACTTGTTTCCAAAATGCATCAGGCTTGTCTATATGTTCATTTGCAAAGTTCAAACGATGATTTTTGTGGTGAGGATGTAGAAGAGGTTTTCTTCTGATGACTCTTCCATGAAGACCATATTTGTACAAGTATCTCTTTATAGTGGAATAGTGTACCACAACTCCAGTGTCTGCCAGATCTTTCTGGAGGGATCGTGCAGTCAAACGTGGGTTTTGAATTGTTTTTCTCACAATCCTGCGAGCTGTTCTGTCTGATATTTTTCTTGGTCTTCCAGATCTTGCTTTAACTTCCACTGTTCCTGATGACTGCCATTTCTTAATTACATTCCGAACAGAGGATATTGACATCTGAAAATGCTTTGCTATCTTCTTATAGCCTTCTCCAACTTTGTGAGCGTCAACTATTTTCAGTTTCAGTTTTCTAGACAACTGCTTAGAAGAACCCATGGTGCTGATTGTTGGGTCAAGGTCAGATGAGTCTGTGCATTTAAAACCTTTGAGATTGACATCACCTGGTCTTGCCAGACGATGATTGGGAACAATCCATGACACTGGCAGGTCTCAGCTTTGCAAAGGGGGCAGTGCATGCTATAAATTCTGCAGGGTGCCCAAACTTTTGCAGACGCCATTTTTTTGTTTTCTGTTATTTTGAAAGTGTAAATGATGGAAATAAAATCTAACTTTTGTTGACATATTCTAAGAATGTCTAATCTGTAATTTGATGCCTTTTGGAGATTTTTCCATCTTTCCTTGGCTTCTTTATGCACATTAATACACATTTTTAGCTAGGGTGCCCAAACTTTTGATCCCCACTGTATATATCTATAGATTATGTGTAAAGACCATTGGCTGTTTACTGAATATACCCGAATTTTCCACCTGAGAGGCAGTGGCTTCATCTTGACTTACTCCTTTGCACCTCCATGGGCAACGTGCACATGCTATGAATTCCAGTATACCCTACTACTACTATTACTCTATTAACCACTTGCCAGCTGTGCTACAGCCGAATGACAGCTGCATCGCGGTTGTCCAGTTCTGGCAGGGCGTCATATGACATCCTCCCAGAATGTGCCCTCCCGTGCGCCCCCATCGGTGCGCACACAGCGCTTTCCATGATCGCTGTGTCCTACAGACACAGCTGATCACATGATGAGGTAAAAGGACAATCACATGATCAGCTGTGTCCAATGACACAGCAAATCAAAATGTAAATACAGTTGCCAGTTATCGACTGCACTTTCCTCACACTGTCACAGCATGAGAAAAGTACTGCTAATAACCAGCAAATGACTGAGGACATCTGCACTGATTACACTGTTCAACAGGTAAAAAGTTTTGGGCATAAAATTAGCTAATCTTACATAATTTTGGGGTGCTGAAAATGAAAATGACCCTAAAAAATGTTGATTGGCTCTAGTTTCCATGATATATTCACCCATCTAATGACGTAAGCCATTCAAAATTATGATGCAACTTCAGCTGCATATTGCGCAATTGATACTGGTGACCAATAGAAAATTGCATGTATACTGAGATGATGCAATATTAGCCTTTAATTGCATCACTTCACTGCATAAAAGCTGCAGTATCTGTAGCTGATTGTAGTTCGACAGCATCTTTACATTTCGTTTTATGCTTATATAGGCTACTCAGTAATGCCTCGAACTTGTGTGAATAAAGCAGATAATTTCTGCTATATCTGCGGTGAAATAACTTTTATCTCACAAAAAAGGAGGATAACAGGAATGATTAAGAAAGCCTACAACTTGTATTTTGGCTGCAAGATAGGAGACCAGGACAAGAGCTGGGCACCACATATATGCTGCAATTCTTGTGGGACGGCACTGGAGCAATGGTTGAATGGAAAAAAGGCATCTATGCCTTTCGCTGTGCCAATGATTTGGAGAGAGCCAACAGATCATGTTAGTAATTGTTACTTTTGTATGGTGCCTCCAATTGTAAAAGGGCTAAATAAGAAGAAAAAGTTATCTGTGCACTATCCAAATATTCCATCGGCAATACGTCCAGTTCCTCATGGAGAGGGGCTACCAATTCCTAAAGCACCAGAATCCTTTGTGGTTGAGTCAAGTGAGGAAGAACCTGAAGCGTGTAGTCACGTGCAGTTGTAAGAGATAGCCCTTTCCTCGAATACAAGAGAAAAGCCAAGAGAAGCAAAACCGACACAAACTGAAGACAAAACTAGTGAGAATCCTAAGTATTAAAATGATTCAACTTAGCTTATGGCTATAATTTTTCTTGGTAATCCTATGCAATATATTATGCCATTTAGGCTTTGTTATGTAGTCAATATCACTTGCTTTATATTTGTGGAAAGACATCTATCTATATAATTATTGTGCATTATGTAGTCATTACGCCTATAGTAGAAAACTTTCAGTTTACAGAAAAACTAGAGACAATTGACAAATTTCATTGTTATATTTGAACTCAGAATGTGAAATTCATTTAGAAATGGATCCTTTTGTTTCCAAAACTGGCAAAAAATAAAAATTTGTTGAACAGTGTTATCAGTGCCCTGATGATCAGTGCCCAGCAGTGCCACCCACCAGTGCCCAGCAGTGCCTCCCACCAGTGCCCAGCAGTGCTTCCCACCAGTGCCCATCAGTGTCCAGCAGCACCAACCATCAGTGCCCAGCAGTGCCACCTATCAGTGCCCAGCAGTGCCACCCATAGGTGCCCAGCAGTGCCACCCATCAGTGCTGCCCAAAAGTGCCACCCAGCAGTTGCGCCCAGCAGTGCACAGCAGTGCCGACAGTCAGTGCCCCCAATCAGTACCCATCAGTGCTGCATATCAGTGCAGCATCATCAGTGCCCCTTCATCAACGCCCACCAGTGCCGCCTCATCAGTACCACCTCATCAGTGCAGCCCATCAGTGCCCATCAGTGTTGCCTATCAGTGCTACCTCATCAGTGCCCATCAGTGCTACCTCATCAGTGCCCATCAGTGCTGCCTCATCAACACACATCAGTGAAGGAAAAAATTACCTGTTTTTTTACCTTTAAAAAATG
Organism: Staurois parvus; assembly: GCF_062004578.1. Lineage (NCBI taxonomy): Eukaryota > Metazoa > Chordata > Amphibia > Anura > Ranidae > Staurois > Staurois parvus. The sequence goes on along the minus strand of NW_028317918.1, from coordinate 6,163,631 downwards.
TTATCATAGAAACAAAGAAAAACTTTTTTTTTTCAAATCTTTTGCTCTTTTTTTGTTTATAAAATAAAAATAAAACGAAAGCTATATTAGTGTGAAAAAAAATGATAAAATTTTCATATGGGTACAATGTTGCATGACCTCACAATTGTCACTCAAAGTGTGACAGCACTGAAAGCTGAAAATTGGCCTGGGCACGAAGGGGGTAAAAGTGCCCAGTAGGCTAGTGGTTATTAAAGATTGGGAGTGAGTTCCAGTGTTCTGGTATGTTATATTATGTATTCATCCATGTCTCACAATGTAACTTTGCAACTGAGAAATTTGTTACTTAATGCATGTAATTGTACCTCCTAGATTCTGTCACATGTGCTTCTAAAGAAGGACTCCCGAAACGCATTGAGTCCACATGTGAACTGTAATCGGAATCTGCATGTTGTGAACCCCTATGTGAAGAGTCATTTTTAATGTTGGCAATAGATTTTTAATGGTACATAATAAAGTTGTTTTTGGGTACATCTCTTCTACATGTCCACACAATGTCCATGACTACATACTCTGTTCACAGTGTACATGATTTGCTGGGATGTGGACATATAGCACATACAGTCTGGCTTTCTCTCCTGCTATAGGAAATTGGAAGTATGTTACTAGTACATAGGGGTAAAGTAAAGAATCTTGGGTTCCTTCAATGTGAAGGGGAAGCACTTTGTAAGAGATTGCTGGAACCGAGACTAGTATAAGGGAAATTGGGAAAAGTACAGATAATTGGGCTGTATTATTTTGTCCAGCAAAATGAATACAGGTATATTTTTGGCAGATTACATAAAATACAACAAATGTCAGTTCATTAAACAAGACGTATTGGCTAATACGTTTATTAGTGCATTCTAGAATACATTCAAGGCTACAGTCAGGTCCATAAATATTGGGACATCGACACAATTCTAACATTTTTGGCTCTATAATTGCAGACTGTCAGCTTTAATTTGAGGGTATTTACATCCAAATCGGGTGAACGGTGTAGGAATTACAACAGTTTACATATGTGCCTCCCACTTGTTAAGGGACCAAAAGTAATGGGACAATTGGCTTCTCAGCTGTTCCATGGCCAGGTGTGTGTTATTCCCTCATTATCCCAATTACAATGAGCAGATAAAAGGTCCACAGTTCATTTCGAGTGTGCTATTTGCATTTGGAATCTGTTGCTGTCAACTCTCAAGATGAGATCCAAAGAGCAGTCACTATCAGTGAAGCAAGCCATCATTAGGCTGAAAAAACAAAACAAACCCATCAGAGAGATAGCAAAAACATTAGGCGTGGCCAAAACAACTGTTTGGAACATTCTTAAAAAGAAGGAACGCACCGGTGAGCTCAGCAACACCAAAAAACCCAGAAGACCATGGAAAACAACTGTGGTGGATGACCGAAGAATTCTTTCCCTGGTGAAGAAAACACCCTTCACAACAGTTGGCCAGATCACTCTCCAGGAGGTAGGTGTATGTGTGTCAAAGTCAACAATCAAGAGAAGACTTCACCAGAGTGAATACAGAGGGTTCACCACAAGATGTAAAACATTGGTGAGCCTCAAAAACAGAAAGGCCAGATTAGAGTTTGCCAAACAACATCTAAAAAAGCCTTCACAGTTCTGGAACAACATCCTATGGACAGATGAGACCGAGATCAACTTGTACTAGAGTGATGGGAAGAGAAGAGTATGGCGAAGGAAAGGAACTGCTCATGATCCTAAGCATACCAACCTCATCAGTGAAGCATGGTGGTGGTAGTGTCATGGCGTGGGCATGTATGGCTGCCAATGGAACTGGTTCTCTTGTATTTATTGATGATGTGACTGCTGACAAAAGCAGCAGGATGAATTCTGAAGTGTTTCGGGCAATATTATCTGCTCATATTTAGCCAAATGCTTCAGAACTCATTGGACGCTGCTTCACAGTGCAGATGGACAATGACCCAAAGCAGACTGCAAAAGCAACCAAAGAGTTTTTTAAGGGAAAGAAGTGGAATGTTATGCAATGGCCAAGTCAATCAACTGACCTGAATCCGATTGAGCATGCATTTCACTTGCTGAAGACAAAACTGAAGGGAAAATGCCCCAAGAACAAGCAGGAACTGAAGACAGTTGCAGTAGAGGCCTGGCAGACCATCACCAGGGCTGAAACCCAGCATCTGGTGATGTCTATGCGTTCCAGACTTCAGGCTGTAATTGACTGCAAAGGATTTGCAACCAAGTATTAAAAATTGAAAGTTTGATTAATGATTATTATTCTGTCCCATTACTTTTGGTCCCTTAACAAGTGGGAGGCACATATGCAAACTGTTGTAATTCCTACACCGTTCACCTGATTTGGATATAAATACCCTCAAATTAAAGCTGACAGTCTGCAGTTAAAGCATATCTTGTTTGTTTCATTTTAAATCCATTGTGGTGGTGTATAGAGCCAAAAATGTTAGAATTGTGTCGATGTCCCAATATATATGGACCTGACTGTATATTTTATAAATGAAAAAACAAAAACAAGCAAAAAAATCCATAGCCATTCCTTCTGTGAATTTGCATGTACATTCATTCTGTGCTAATTAGGCAGAAAGAAATGTTCTTTAGTCTATTTTCTCTTCTGAACAAAAGTTCTTTTCACTTACAGGTAGTAGTGAAATACTATGTTATAGCCACTAGATGGTGCTGAAGAACATAGGAAATACATTTGTCTTTGCAACAAGAGATACAATGGAGCAATTCAATAAAGTGGCTTTGACACTTTTCCTGCATTAACCGCTCTTGGTGAGATTTTAAGCTCTGACAGTGACTCGTGCACAGATTCAGGTAGTTCTAAAATGCGCCACTTTTACATTGTGGTGCAACAAATGCTCTGAATTCAAAAGAAAATACAGACAGCTGATATCTTATAAAATTGGAGTTAATAAATGCCAACTCTCTTTTGGTGTACAGAGAGAAAAACTGTTGCAGACAGATTTTGCAAAAGTGTCTCATGTGCATTCTAAACCTGATGACACAAGCGCCACATTTGAGTTCAACTTCTAGACAGGTATGTGTATTTGGCGCATGCTGCACCACTTTTAAATCTCATGAAAGACACTTTTGTAAAATCTGTCTGCACCAGTCTTTATGAATTCCAGGGTATGTATTACCTATAGAGCATGCTAGAGGGAATTATCAAGTAAACATCATCAATGGTTTACATGTCTTAGGTACAGTGCACTGGGCCGTCTTTATTATTGGACCCTGGGCAAACATTTTCCTGGATCCCCCATGCAATTTAGCTCTCCACCTGCTCTGAGACATACAATAAATAGCAGCTAGACTCAAAATCAGTTTACTGCAGCAGATGAGGCAGTGATTGTGATTGGTTACCGGAGATTACAGAATAAAATTACCACTCACTGACTGGTTGCTGGAGATTACAGCACACATTATGGCTCACTGATTAGTTGCTAGAGGTTACAGCACATGATTTCTGCTTGCTTTTTGGTTGCTAGAGGTTACTGCACATCCTTACCGCTCACTGATTGGTTGCTAGAGGTTACTGCATATCATTAATGGTCACCGATTGGTTGCTAGAGGTTACCATACATAATTAACGCTCACTGATTGGTTGCTAGAGGTTGCTACACATCATTACCGTGCACCCATTGGTTGCTAAAGGTTACTGCACATCATTACCGCTCCCTCATTGGTTGCTGGAGATTACTGCACATCCTTACCACTCACTGTTTTCTAGAGGTTACTGCACATCATTACCGCTCACTGATTGGCTGCTAGAGGTTACTGTTCACTGATTGTTTGCTAGAGGTTACTGTACATAATTACTGATTACTGATAACTGATTGGTTACTACACATCATTATTGTTCACTGACAGGTTGCTAGAGATTAAAGCAGATCACTACTGTTCACTGATTGGTTGCTAGAGGTTACTGCACATCATTACAGCTCACCAATTGGTTTCTAGAGATTGCTGTACATTATTACTGCTCACTGATTGGTTGCTGTTGGTTACTGTGCATCATTACCATTTACCTATTGATTGATAGAATGTGCAGCACATCATTACAGCTCACTGATTGGTTGCTAGAGGCTACAGCACTTAATTACATCTCACAGATTGGCTGCTGAAGGACACAGCACATCATCTCCTCACTGCCTGCACACCATGGACTGAGAAAATGAGGGGACCCACCAATAGATGGAAAACTCCTAGGGATCTTAGGACTCCTGGGATCAGTGGCAGTACTGTGGGGAGAGTGTGATCAGTGGCAGTGCTGGGGGTTGATGGGATCAGTGGCAGTGGTGGGGAGATGTGATCAGTGGCAGTGGTGGGGGTGGATGGGATAAGTGGCAGTGCTGGGGGGATGGGATGAGTGACAGTGCTGCTGGGGGTTGGGATCAGTGGCAGTGCTTGGGGTGGATGGGATCTAGATGGGGGTGGAAGGTGACATTTCTACACTGACCATCAATGGGATTTACACTGATTACCAACGTAAGGGGGGATTTACACTGACCACCAGTGTAATGAGGAATTTCTACTGATAACCAATGTAATAGGGGATTTTAAACCAACAACCAATACATTTCTACACTTGCCATCAATGTAAGGTAGAATTGATACTGACCACCAGTTTAGGGGGGCTTCTACATGGACCACCATTGCAAGGGAGAATTCGTCACTGACCACAAATGCAAGTTAGCATTTTTTATCGACTACCATTATAAAGAGTTTCTACATTGGTCACCGATGTAAAAGGGATTTACACTGACCACCTCATGTGTATACATATGAAGAACACCAGTTTTTACATATGAATGCCACATTGCTACATATTTACATATGAATGCTGACAAGGTCTGCACACATGAGTCATCTGTACATGGCAATAGGGCAAAGCTGAGCAGCATAAGTGACAGCACTTCACACTTAGATACCCGGACACAGTGTGGGACGAAGACTTCAAGAGTGAAGAGAAAGTATACCTGGACAGTTGACAAGTATGGGGCAGTTGCTTTGGGCCCTAAAGCAATGACTGGGCCCAGGGCAGCTGCGCCTTTTGCCCCTCCTTAAAGACGGCCCTGACATTGCATCCAAATTTTGAAATATACATTGGATACCAAACCAACACTTGTTAGTAAATTCACCTTATGTAGGCTGCAGCGTCTGTTAGCATTGTCACACATGTATAGTACATCTTGTGAGGATGCTTTTTGTTTGTTCAAATGTGATGGATGTGCTGGTGTAAGCACCTAAGCTCTAGTAAATCTGCCCCAGCATTTTCCACTTATCCCTATCAATATTTCAAATAGGATAGGTAAGTACCACAAATGGTTTTGGATGCCTGCTTCAATTTATTGATCACTGAGAAGCTTTTAGAGCAGTTCTATAAAGCTTCAATGTAGCAGAACAAAATAAGAATGACCCATGTCTGTGCAGCCAATGGATATGGTTAAAGGAAGGTTTGGGGGAAAGGGAGTAGAGATTATTTATGTAGCATAATAAATAGTCATTTTAAATGTTCGTAAATATGGTGAACCTAAGTTCACTTCATATATCAAATCATATGCAAGCAAAAATCCTGCTTTTTATATTTCAAGATTATTGGGTATTTAAATTTAAAATTACTTTTAAAGTGTTACTAAACCCACAACAGTAAAATCAGTCTGTATATGCAGAAAAGCATGCTTGATATACTCACTGTGGAACCCCTAAGGGATTAATCCCCTGCTTTGTGTAAAAAGGATGTTTGATAATGTCTTCTCAGATCATCTCCTTCTTCCTCAGTCTTCAACCCATCTACTGATAGAACAGAGCCTTGGGGACAAGCTGCACATGCTCAGTTTGGTGTGTGTTGCTAGAGTTTTTTTTCTTGGGAGAATGCATGTGATCAGCACAGGGCCAATCAGCACTACCCAGACAAAGAATCCAGGGGCCTGCAGTGTCATAGGATAATCAGGGGATAATTGAGATGCCTAGAGTAGCCCAGAAGCACCCACCCCAGGGTAGGTCTCCAATGTGACCCTTACATGTGATCAGCACAGGGCCAATCAGTGCTGTCCAGACAGAGAGACAGGGGTTATGCAGCCTCATAGGACAGGCAGAGGAGAATAAAAACTCCCCTTATAAGCTTTAACCAGTGCTCTGCTGGACACTGATAGAAGTCAGAAGCCTGCTCTAACTGCTGATGAGAAAAGGTATTTACATTTTACAGTTACAGTTACAGTTTACATTTACTAAAATAATTGCATTTTCATGTTCTGTGTACTTTGGGAGACCAGATATAGTGAATGCAGGGTCCTGGGTTTAGTAACACTTTAACCACTTCCATACCGGGCACTTTTACTCCCTTCCTGCCCAGGCCAATTTTCAGGTTTCAGCGCTCTCACACTATGAATGACAATTGCACGGTCATACAACATTGTACCAAAACTAAAATTTTATCATTTTCTTCACAAAACTAGAGCTTTCTTTTGGTGGTATTTATTCACCGCTGGGGTTTTTATTTTTTGCTAAATTAACAAAAAAAAGACTGAAAATGTTTTAAAAAAACAAGTTTTTCTTTGTTTCTGTTATAAAAGTTTGCAAATAATTAATTGTTCTTCATAAATTTAGGCCAAAATGTATTCTACTATATGTCTTTGGTGAAAATAACCAAAATTCATATTTATTATTTAGTCTGTAGGAAAGTTATAGAGTTCACAATCTATGGTATAGATCTGAATATGAATCAATCCTGAAGTACTGACAGCCAATCTAATTTGTTAAGGTCCAAGAATGTCAGAACAGTACAGATATCCCCCAAATGACCCCTTTTTGCAAAGTAGACAGACATTTCATAAGAGGCATGGCGAGTTTTTGGAAGTTGTAATTTTTTTGTCATAATTTTTCGGAAATAAAAAAAATTATTTTCACTATTTTTTTTTTACATACTGTCACCAGTGCAGTACAGCACCATCATACAACTGGCATGATCAGGGACACTGACTGGTGACAGTACTAAAAAAAAATAAATTGATAATTTTTTTTTATTTTTAGATTTTTTATTACATTTTTTTTCTTTTTTTTAAGATTTTTTTTTTATATGTCACTATGACCAAAGTAGTATAATGTTACCATAGTAAGTGATCACTTTGGGGAAGTGATCAGTTTTTTTTTTGTTTTTTTTTTTACACAATTTGCTTATAGCAAAGAATTACTTTGCTATAAGCAAGCATTTAACTGAATGAAATCAATTCATTCAGGGTTTTTTTTTGTGTGCTTAGCTGTGATTTGGCCACAGCTAATCACACGACACAGCTGGGCTGTGATTGGCCCAGTTTGTGCATGTGATCGCTGTGACCATTCACAGCTAGCCACACTTGTATACAATGGATGGCATGAAAGGAAGCCATCCATTGTATACAACTGTCATGTGATCTGCTGTGATTGGTCACAGAACGTCACATGGTACTGGTAACGTGGCCAGTACACAGATCTGTCATTGGCCGTGTCCGAGGTACACGGCCGGTGACAGATTGCGCCGCTGCGCGGCTCTGCAGGTGTGAAAACTGCGCATGTCTGGAAGGACGCCATATGGCATCCACCCGGAGGGATGAGGGAACCGGTTAATGATCATCTTTATTCTCCAAACCTAAGCTATACACATTCACTACTTAATGACCGTGTAATATATTTTTCATTAATTGTTTCATAGTGTGTTTTTCTGCCTCCTTGTAACATCATCTGTGTGCTCCCAAACCTCTCCTTTTCTTTCTGTTTGTTTGGAACAAGCAGTGCACATTATTTTTGTTCATGCGTAATGCTGTATATTCATTACCAATTCCATATTCTATAGTCTACGCTCCATCTCAGGAGTGAGCAAGAGAGGGTGGCTATGTTCCTATATGCAGTGGGACCATAGAGAATGAATGAAGCCACTCTCTAACAGGAGGTCAGAACACAACAACAACAAAAAGGAATTTAGAAACTCGGAGGAGGCTGAGAACAATAGGAGGTACTTTTTTGAGTTAAGAATACATACACAAATATAATTTTTCTTTTTTTAAAACCAGAGTTTAGTGTCACTTTAACACAGCTTCACTTTATTAAGCTCAGTGAATGTTCATTAAAAGTAAAACAACCCTAGAATATCGGTTACTTTCCTAAATACAGGCTGCAAGTTTATCATTTGGTATAGGCATTTTCAAACAAAACCACCAGAGGTCACTGTAGCTCCATTTCTCCAATCACATTTAAAAAAAAAAAAAAAATGACATTTTTTAGCCTAAATTGAGAGTTTTGCCTGCTCTGGGCTGTTTTTATTTCGATTGAAAAGCATTACATGTATACGTTGGCCTAACAAAGTGTGTTCAGAACCAGCTATGAAACATAGCTGAAAATTCAGCAGAATACGCTTGAAGGCATTTTTGAGCAGTTAAGCCACAAATACGATCATATGCAAGGTTACTGACCCCTACGGCAGTTAAAAGGATTTTAGTGGAAACGTCAGATATAATAATTAGTTCAAATTGAAACCTCTTTCTTAAGATAAGCATGTTAAACTAAAAGGAGACCCAAAGTCTTTTGTCAAAGGTGTCATAAAACATCCTACTATGTTGAGTGGACTGAAAGTAAATCACAATCATAGCTCTTAACCCAGATGAATGCATTTCATTTTAAAACAGAAAAACAGCATCCACTGAGTTTCTCCAGTGGGGTTAAATCCTGGCCAAAATATACATTCCAGTTCCTAATGTATGGAAATTCCTTTGTTTCCAGAACTGCAACTGCTATCTGATTTTCTAAATAAATCCTAGTAAATACTCTGCTATATAGAAAAAGCGCAGATTTTGTCTGTCTCTGCCACATATTAGGTATCATACAGAATTAGTAGGAATGTGTCACCTGTAAATTGCAATTGTTTGTTCTGGCATTTTCAGGGTCTCCCAGGCTGGGAGTTTGATGGTTTCCCCCTGCTTCAGAAAGAAGCTTCCAGATCTTAAGATAGGAGATTCAGATCAGCCAGCCTGACTATTCATCATGTTCCAGCCAATCCTTGGAGAGGAGTGTCCAGTAGAAAGCTGGAATGGAGATAGTCTGAAATACTGGAGAGGTGGGTTCCTTTTCCCTATGAGGGTTCCAGAAGCAGAGGGTCTGCTGCTCTGGGCAGCCCAAGGACTGAATTTCTGCTCTAGAGGTCTCAAAACTGCTTGGACTAAAGGTCTGATTGGACTTTGCTTGCAGCTGATTGCAGAACCCCAGCAAGTGGGATTTAGTCCTGACAGGGGCTGTTTCACTCACTGGACTGTGTCCTAGAAGGAGGCTGCTGTCCTGGAAACCTGTGAGTATTTGATCCTAAAATGATCCCTGTGACAGATTACTGTTTTGAATATTGCACTGGGTACCAGTAGTAGTTCATTTGCACAAGGTAACTAGATGCCAACAGAAAGACTTGCCCCATGGTCTTCCGCTGTGGGGACCTAGGCTGTCCAATGTTAGCTACTACTTTTGGAGAAAATTGTCCTCTAGTTACGAACTGCTGAGTATCCCATGCCCTAATTCCCCTCTCCTGTTGAAGTGCTTCAAGCAATAAAGCACTAACAGACATCACCTAGACCAGGGGTGCCAAACTGGTGGCCCTCCAGCTGTTGTGAAACTACAAGTCCCACCATGCCTCTGCCTTTTGGAGTCATGCTTGTAACTGTCAATCTTGCAATGCCTCATGTGACTTGTAGTTTGACAACAGCTGAAGGGCTGCCAGTTGAAACCAGTGCCCTAGACTGTTTACTGGAGCCAGGGTGAATGGACTGTTGCTTGTATGAGCTCTGTACTTGTTGGGGAAGAACCAGTTAAATTCCAGAGGCAATATATGTAGATTTAATATTTATGTAGACAAAACTATCCTTCTTATCTTTTTATAGAGCAGCCATTTACAACCATAGTTCCAAGGGACACTGGTGTTCCTCCAGAGGTTGTTAAGAGCTCCATGAGCTGTGGCTGAAGGTTTTAGCAGGGGGTCCCCGAGACCTGAAAATTGTTCAAAGGGTGTCTATGGGGTAATGAAGTTGAGAAAGGCTGCTATAGACATCTCCAACAGTGACCTCCAAAATTGTAATCAATCAACCAATCAATCAATCAAGAGTTAACTCTTTTTAATGCCACATTTTTTACTAATCGATGTATGACTAAATCTGAAGCCTAGCTAGGGAAGTAAATAATATCCCACACTCTAGTGTAGGTAATTGTCCCAGTAAAAAAAATGGCTGAAATTTATAACCTGAATCCATAGCCATATGATGAACTGGGCCCCAAATCTTATCTGTTATAGACTGAAGAGTGGGAAAGTATTTTTTTGGGTTTTTATTTCAAGTTCTTTACTGGCTTTCCATTGGAAGAGCCTAAAAGGTCCTTAAGACCCCAGCAGGGATATGACAAAGAGGGATGGCAACAAGACTGGTTACTGGTGGGCTTGGACTACAAGTGTGGGTCACTGGTGTTTGGTCCAGAGAAAGGTGCCATAAAAGCTGACATGGCAGTGAATTCAGTTAGCTAAATAAGGCTAAGAAAGAGTGTTAAAAAAATGGTGAATAGGTGGGAGCATGGAGAGTGGAAGTAATGAGGGTTCTTCCAAGTAGAACTAGAGGCAAAACTTTTTTTTTCATTTTGGATAGAGTAAGGGAGGGTTATAACCCCTGTTAGTTCTTCTGTGTCCCTTGGGGTGATTTCCCTTAACTTCATGTGCCATAGCCAAAACAGGAAATGAGGGAAAAATCCCACTAAAGTGAGGGAATCTCTGATTATCAGCAGGGTCATCAGAACTAGTGTACCTGTTGGAAGATTTCCCCTTTATTCATGTTCTGGTGACAACCCAAACTTTGGGATTTTATTTAACTTTTATCTGTGATAAAGGAAAACAGAACACATAGAGAAGGTAACTCTCCCTAATGAGGGCACAGATAGCAATTAAAATCTGGTAGGTGTTCTAAACCCACCCAAGTCTATTCAGAAAAAGTTACGCTAACTAAGATATATTGTATGATAACCACGCGGCTGATATCTCTGAACAACCAGCCATTAAAGTCCATAAAATGTGAAAATAATCAATGTTTAGGTAGAAAAGCTGTCCAGTATTTAATAAAAGGGGAGAGGGAAGACCATGTCATATCAGCATGTGACATCACCAAGCCCTTTCCTCCTCCTGTTCTAGGCCAATCACAGACATATTGCTAGGATGGATTACATTACAGCTGTCCAGGCTTGGGACGCCATTATTGAATCTGGAAAGAAATCAGGGACAATTTTATAACCAGGAAGATGAGGGAGATTTGTTTCTTGGGAACAGCCCCCTATAATTGGGGACTGTTCCCAGAAACCACAGATGTCCAGTTACCCTAACTTTCTATGCTTTATTGTTTGTAAGATAAAGAGATTACGCAATCAAAGAGTATTGAATAGAGCTGAACTGGACCCATGATGGCTCTGTGGGTGGCTGTACATAAACAGACTTGTGTTCATTTACATCAGACTATCTCCTATCTGTCAGCTTTAGGTCTAGAAAAACGGAAATGGACAGTCCTTTACTACTTTTTATTCCGGACCAGGATGGACTCAGAGGTAGGCAGATGTAAACGCATACCTCCCAACTTTCAGAGATGGCAAAGAGGGACACCCTGTAGTACAATATGTGTAGGCAAAGGATGCACCCTCTGTCATGCCACCAGTTACATGGACCATGAATAAGTAGAGCGGCTTCACATTGCCCCTTGCTTTGGGCAAAGCGCAGCTAACCCATAGGTTTCATGCAGTATGCAGGAGTTTTTGTGCACTCTCTGAAACCACACCAAAGCCCAGGACCTCATAGAAGTCTATGGGAAAGCACAGCTTACCCGCATGAAAATGGCAGGTTAGGTGCACTTTATCAAAAGCGCAGCGGGGCAGTATGAAGCAGCCCTTTATAAACAAACATTTATTTTTTTCAATCTCTATGTTTCCTTTGTATTGGCCTTTTAAAATGTTAATATTATGATAATAAAAAGGTCTGTGTGAAGGGTTTTAGTGTAGTGTAATACTTTTGGGTAGTTAAGTGTTGCATTTATTATAGAAGTCTACACATCTGTCCAAAAAGAGGGACAGCGGAGTAGAAAAGAGGGACAGAGAAAACTGATTCCAAAAGAGGGACAGTTGGGAGGTATATGAAAAGAGACACAAGTCTATTAACATCTGCCTGCCCATAGAGCTGCACGGAGCTTCTGATCAAGTCCACCTGAAAAACTGACAGGTGGACTTGATCGGAAAGCCCATGTGAAAGGGGCCTAAATAAAAATGGCTGTCAAAAATAATTAAAGGATAAGTTCACCTTCAAAACATGTTACATGTTTCACCCATTTTTAGGATGGAACATGTAACATGTTCCAGCATCTACCTCCTCTCCACCCCCACAATTACCCCTTTCTGTGACAGAGAGCAGGAGTTCTTCCCCAGGGCCTGCTATTACAATTTGAAAATAACAGCAGGTAATTAATTTACAATTTACTGTGAATTAATGCCTACAAGTACCATCAGCCATTGCATCTGACAGCTTGTAGTTCTCAATGAACTGTGAGGGTGCTGGCAAGTGCTCTTGTATTCCAATGAGCTACCTGCTCTCAGGTAGCTGCCTTCCTGTTTCAGGTACAGGCTGAGAGTCTGCAGGAGCCTGAGCTTGCACCCATGATCTGCTGATCATGGGTGCAATGCTCTGCAGGCTCCTTGTACTGGCAAAAAAATGTGCATTTATTTATTAATTTTTTTAAAAGGTGAACTTATCCTTTAAAGCTAAAGGCCATTCAAAAAACAACGTACACAGCTAAAAAACATACAGTATATTATAACTGTTTTACTTGGTAAATGAGTTTTAATGTATGCAGCTGATCTTGTGATCCAGATATTCAGACAGCATAGCTCGGTCACTGACATAATTTTTCCTCTATCGCAGTTAAAAATCATAGTTGGTTACCAACACGCCACTAATCTATATTTACAAAGTGAATTCTAACAAAAGCTGCACACTTGAAAGGTCATGGTTTGCCTGCACGGGGAAGCACAAGTGTTCCGTGCATCTGTGTGCTGGCAGTCCTATTCATTTGGTGCAGCTGTGCATGTTAGCCAATCAGCTTCTAACTTCAGTGTGTTCTGTTAAGCTTTAACAAAAAAACTGGAAACTGATTGGTTTCTATGCAGAGCTGCACGAGATTTTGAACTCTCCAAGTTTTGTAAGTGTGCTACTAGAATAGTGTAGTGTACTGTAAGCGAAATTATTGTACATGACTCATGGTAATTGTGAGTCTGCGATTGAGGTTGGGTTATTGCAGGTTAGCTGGACTCAACATGTTGTGGCTCTATTGCCTCCTCCTGACTCTGGAGGACCATAGAACCTTCCAGAAGTCGATAAACAGGAAGAGGTGAAGACCTAATGTGCATGTTTATAGGAGTCCGGCTAATCTCCTCACACGGATGCATGCTGTAGTGTGCTCACGTTACAGAAGAACTCTGGGATAGGCAAAACAAATCATCCATTAGTACACCCCCTACACAAAACACTGAACCGTTAAAGTCCTTACCATTTAAGAGAAAAGTCTAATTGAATTTTCATGACCTCATCTTGGTAATTCAAATGATAGCAGCAGGTGTTACATGTGTAACAGTGGAGATTACATCATATCCTCTCCTCTGTCTCTGCTGTAAAAGGAAACTACAGTTCCCATCAACCACAGGAAATTATAGTGAATGTGGGCAGGTACACTAGGCCTGTACATGTTGAATGTGTCTGAGAGTCTCAGTCCACCCACCACTGCAAGTGGGGTTGAATTGCATTACTGTTTCTTGGAGAAAGAGTTACAAAAGGGATGTGCCAAGACCAGTGGCTGGCTGAATAGGAGCCATAGCAATCACTGGTCTTACAAACAGGAAACCAAAGAGAATTAAAGTGTTACTAAACCCAGGACAGTAAAATCAGTCTGTATATGCAGTAAAGCATGCTTGTTATACTCGCTGTGGAACCTAAGGGGTTAATCCTCTGCATTGTGTAAAAAGGTAGTTTGATCCTGACTTCTCTGATCCTTCCCTTCTTCCAGTGTCCCCCTTTTATCTCCTGATAAAACATATCATGTGGAGTCACTCTGCACATGCTCAGTTTGGTGTAATACACATGAGAGGTTTTTTTTTTCTTGAGAGAGTGCATGTGATCAGCGCAGGACCAATAAGCACTGTCCAGACAGAGGTCAGGGGTCCTGCAACCTCGTACAGCAGAATGAAAACTCCTCCTACAAGCTTTGACCAGTGCTCAGCTGGACACTGATAGAAGTTACAAGACTGCTCTAACTGCTGATGAGAAAAGGTATTTAGCAGTTTATATTTACTAAAATAATTGCACTTCCATGTTCTGTGTACTGTGGAGACCAGATATAGTGAATGCAGGGTCCAGGGTTTAGTAATACTTTAATGGTTTGATATGAAAATGGATAGGTTATTTTAGAGCAACTGCTAAATGAACCAGAAGATGGATGACATACTCAGTGAATGCAGAAAATCAGCAACAAGGACATGTAAAGAAATTTTTGCCCGGAGTTTTGCTTTAATGAGGTCTGGGTGATGCTGTGCATGTCATTATAGGAGGCTAATTGCTAGTTCTGTGTAAATAAATGCAATTCATATTTTTGATGATACATAACTAGATTATGCTTCATTTTTCTTTGCAATCATTTTTATTGGTTTTTAGTTTTTACAAAGAAAATAAACATACAAGAAGTAAATGCTTCATTTTTATATCAGCTTTAGATTCACATGGAAAGATCTTTTAGGAGTAATAGTTGTACAAATTGCTGCCAGCATCAGTACTGCCACTACATGCAGATAAAATGTTTGGAATGATTCGAATGCAATTCGTAATTTATAGTGTCTGAGCATTGCGTGTACAGCCTTTTCCTGAGAAGAGCTGTCTCTGTAATATTAGTTCCATACTGACAGACGCCTTATGGTTGGAGTGCCACATTACCAGACAGGATATTGGCCAAGCTATTGTTCTGTCAAGCCGTCCTATTCCTAATTAGCTTTGCGTTCTTGCTTTGTTTTTTCAAAGACCTTCCACCTTATCCAATGGATTTAACAAGGACTGCACAGTTCACATGCTGAACTTTTACTGCATATAATCTGATTACCCTTTCTCCACGGCAGACTTCTTTAATTTTTCTTTCCATGTAATACTGTGGTTTGAATGTAAATGAGCTGTTCTGAGATGTTATTATGCTGGTCCCAAAACGCATCAGAGGCTACAGCTGAGCACATTCCTTTTGGTAATTTAATTTCTGGTACTAGTAGCATGTTGAATCAGTTCTTTTTTCCCTCCTTTTTCTCAGCAAACCCGTGACAGACTTGCTGACAAGTGGAAATTGGCCCACTGAGGTAACTGAAATGCTGGATTGACTGGAATAGTAGATTTTATGGGTCAGACAGGCCAGGTATTAAGTGAGAAATGTGAGTTTTAGTGTAATTACTCCAGGTTTGCCTCCAGTCTCCTCTAGGCACTTGTCCAGCTATACAATAAGTGATTTAATGACCACTAGTCAAGCTGTCCTGGTATAATGTCCAAGGAAGGCAGATGGAAGAGTGAAATCGGGCAGAAAAAAAAACAAACAAACCATAATGAAACAGAAACCAAACCTCTAGAAAACCATTCTTTTCCTACATAATTGTTCAATTAAAGCGTTACTGTAGACCTCATTCAGCTGCTGTTTTAGATGTATTGGTAACTATACTAATAAACCTCTTTATTTGTGTCTGTGGTATCTGCAGGAAATTCAAAGAAATATACCCATGACTGATTAGTGACAATAGTCTGTTTTTTTAAACACTTCACTCAACATTTCAGGCTTATTTGATAAAGGAAAGAACGATATGCAGGGCGTTTTAACTCATATAAGCTACTGGAAGCCATATTTTTTCTCACCTGACATGGCTGTGATAGATTTTTGCCCTTTGTAGGCTACCATTGCTTTAAACACAACATCAGGGGTCTCTAAACTATGGCCCGTGGGACACTTCTGGCCTCCTACAAGATTTTATTTAGCCTGCTACTGATATGTACATGTAGGCAGTTGCCTATGTGTCCAGCCTGCCTGTTTTGCAAAGGGTTAATGTGTGGTGTTTTAGGGGATAATGGTGTTCTGTGGTGCGCCTTCCCCCGCATATTTCACTTCTCATTGGGGGAGATACTGTCGCAGTGTACCAGTATCAAATCCACATCTGTCAAAGTGTACCAGTGATCATCAACATCTGTACACTCAGTGATCAACATCTGTTACAGTGTACCAGTGATCAACATCTGTCACAGTGTACCAGTGATCATCAACATCTGTCACAGCGTAACAGTGTCAAATCCACATCTGTCACAGTGAATATCAAAATCTGTTACAGTGTACCAGTGACCATCAACATCTGTCACAGTGTACTAGTGTCATATCTACATCTGTCACAGTGTACCAGTGATCATCAACATCTGTCACAGCGTAACAGTGTCAAATCCACATCTGTCACAGTGAATATCAAAATCTGTCACAGTGCACCAGTGACCATCAACATCTGTCACAGTGTACTAGTGTCATATCCACATCTGTCACAGTGTACCAGTGAACATCAAACAGTGTCACAGTGTATCAGTGATCAACATTTGGCACAATGTATCAGTGTCAAATCCACATCTGTCACAGTGTATCAGTGAACATCAAAATCTGTCCAGTGAACATCGAAATCTGTCACAGTGTACCAGTGATCATCAACATCTGTCACAGTGTACCAGTGATCATCATCTGTCACAGTGTACCAGTGTAAAATTCACATCTTTCACAGTGTACCACTGAACATGAAAATCGGTTACAGTGTACCAGTGATCATCAACATCTATCAGTGTACCAGTGATCATCATCAGCAATATCAATAGTGCAGCATCGACATGTCTAAAAAATGATGCAGCAGTGGGAGGCTTTCCAGATACTGAGTATGACAGGTGAAAGTAGTGGGGAACTCTCTCTGTCAAACTCAGATTATGAGTATGGGCAAGTTGAAAGCGGTGGGTCAGCAATGGATTCTAAGTCCAAACAAAGAGGTTCAGGAGATCTGAGGAGCAACAGGCATCCAGCAGTAGCACTGTAAATCCTGGTGCAATGGCATGTACAAGCAGCGCAGCACTCCCAGATGATAGGCAAGCATCCACAAGTAGCGCTGCAAATCCTGGTGCAGTGGCAAGTACAAGCAGGGCAGCATTACCAGATGATAGGCCTGGCACTAGTAATGGGGTGTCTCATCCACAACAACAAGGTAGGGCTCATACTACCAACATGGAAGTAAAATATATTTGAAATATATTTTACAAATATTCTTCCCAAATATATTGCCATATATTTGAAATGCTACAATTTTGGCCATATTCAATATATTTAAAAATATATTTCAATAAATATATGTATACTGCATGTTGAAATTAGTTTTTATTACAAAATATATGACAAATATTTTTTAAAATACATGGCAAATATACTGTATGTCTTTAAAAATAAAAATCTACATTTTTGGAATGCATTTACAAATATATGTAAAAATATATGTTAAAATTACTTTTTTATATGTTACAAAAAAATCTGAAGAATATATTTAAAAATTAATATTTTAAAAAATATATTTTTTAAATAAAATATAAATTAAATTAAATATCCAGCACAAACTGTGACCAGTGGTACAGCACAGGCCAACCACAAGGGCTTCCCACAAAGATTGGTCACCACAAAACTAAAACGGGATATAGACTGTTTGCGGAATGAAGAGATACTAGCCCTAAAGTGGAGAGATAAAAGAGATGTCTACTGTATATCCTTTGCTCAGTCCATGATGACATCTCGGTGAAACTTCAAACAAGACAAGGTCCCATCCAGAAACCAAAATGCATAAATGACTATTACCAGTTCATGGGGGTGGTGGATATGAACAACCAGATGTTACAGCCCTACTTATCCACCAGGAGAGCAATCCATTGATATACTGTAAAAAGGTTTCCATCTACTTGTTTCAATTAGCCCTGTACAATTCTTATGTCACCTTTTTCTAAGTGCACACAAAGATCCCTATCCTACCTGAAATACCAAGCGGTCATTATTACAGCCCTTCTCTATCCGCATGGCCATGCCCCTGAACAAATTCGCTCTGATTCAGTTACCAGACTCCACGAAAGCCATTTCCCCGATATCCTCCCTCTTACCCAAACAAGGTGAAAACCCCAAAGAAAATGTGTCTCCCAGTAACAGAATTTATTTTATTTATTTATTTATTTATTACATGTATTTATATAGTGCTGTCCACTGACACAGCTCTTTACATGTACAATATATATATTGTACATTCACATCAGTCAGAATTCTCCATGACACCGTATACTACTGTCTCCAATGTCCTTGCCAGCCAGGCCTCTGTATTGGAGAGTGCTTCCATATCTATCACACATCACTACACTATTAGTGAAGTGAAGATATTTTTCCGCTATCTGCTATTTCCCTGTATGACCTGGACTGTTTATTGACAATGCCTCTGCCTGCCGCCTGAACTGACTCTGGACAGTTTATTGACGATGCCTCTGCTTGCTGCTTGAACTATCAACCACGTTTTTGCCTTCCACGTGCACTGACCCCAGCCTGTTGATCAACCATTCTTTTTCCCTGTCGCCTTACCTGATCTTTTGCCTTGCCACTGTATTAGTGGGATTCAAAATAACACAGTGGTCTCACATATGTGAGGGGCTCTAGTTTTTCTGAGTGCAGAAAGGTTTGTTTTTGGTTTTCTCCAGGTTTTGTAATTCTCAGGTTAGGGTCTGCAGACTTGAGGCTTCAAAGAGATTTTGGTGGGAAGAAGCCTCTACCATGCCTGATGTTTCTGCCTGCTGCCATCTGACCCTGGACAACCATGCATCTGCCTGCCACCTGAACTGAACATCCCTCTGCCTGCTGCCATCTGACCCTGGCCTGTTAATCAACCATGTCTCTGCCTGCTGCCTGAACTGACCACACATCTGCCTGCTTCCTGTACTGCCTGCATATGGACCATGTTCTTGCCTACTACCATTACTTTGGCTGTGCTGACAATGTCTCTGCCTGCTGCCTGGAAAATTCCTTTGGCTGTTGCTGACCACATCTCTCCTTGCTGCCTGGACGAATGATTTGGCTGTGCTGGCAATATATCTGCCTGCTGCCTGTACTGACTATGGACAGTATTCCTGCCTGCTACCTGGACAATTACTATTGCTGTCGCTGGCCACATCCCTGCCTGCTGCCTGGACCAATGTTCTCCTCTGTGGACAACTGCACTACTAAAACCACAGGTGATCTGTTGTTTATCTTTTGCTCAGCAGAATGTATTTTGGGGTGTAATTCTTGGTATGTACATGGTATGTGATAGAAGTCTGAAGTTGCTACTTGGATGTTGGGCCTTTGCATGTGGCCAGGCTGTGGAAATGTTTCACACATGTGGTATTACCATACTCAGGATAAGTAGAAGAATGTATTTTGGACTGTAATTCTTGGTATGTACATACTAAGTGTTAGAAATATCTTATACATTGACAACTTTGTGTAAAAAAATACATTTTCATTTTCTTTCCACATTTTCCAAAAACGTGGAGAAAAATGACATCTTCAAAAGACTCATTATGCCTCACTGAATATACATTGCGGTGTTTGCTTTCCAAAAAAGTGTCATTTTGTGGGTAATTCTGTAGTCATGGTGCTCCAGGGCCTTTAAAAATGTGATAGGTAGTCAGGAAATTAGATGTGATTAATTTCCCTGGAATGCCCGAAGGTGTTACTTGGATGTTGGACCTCTGTATGTGGTCAGGCTGTGGAAAAGTCTTACAAATGTGATATCGCCATGGGGTGTAATTCTTGGTATGTGCATGCTGTGTGTTAGAAATATCTTATAAATTGACAACTTTGTGTAAAAAAAAATACATTTTAATTTTCTTTGATGTGTAATTTATGTCCCTAGAACACCTGTAGGTGCAACCTGGATGTTGGCCCTCTGTATGTGGCCAGACCGGTAAAAAGTCACACACATGTGGTATCACCATACTCAGGAGCAGAAGCAGAATGTGTTTTGAGGTGCTATTGCAAGTATGCCTATGACATGTGTGAGAAATAACTTTTTTTGTGGGGAAAACAAAAAATGTCTCCATTTTCCAAACAATTGTGGGAAAAAAATTACAACTTCAAAAACCTCACCATGCCTCTTACTAAATATCTTGGACTGTCTACTTTCCAAAAAGGGGTCATTTGGGGGGTATTTGTACTGTCCTGACATTTTAGGGCCTTAAATGAGATAAACATTCAGTACATCTGGATTGATCAATTTTCCATGATACATAGCATAGTTTGTAGACTCTATAACTTTCCCAAAAACCAAACACTTATTGGGATTTTTTTTTACCAAAGACATGTAGCAGAATACATTCTGGCCTAAATTTATGACGAAATTTTATTTTATTTGATATTTTTTATAACAGAATACAGAAAATATTTATTTATTTTTACTTATATCGCAAAAAAAATAAAACACCCAGTGGTGATTAAATACCACCAAAAGAAAGGCTCTATCTGTGTGAAAACAATTATACAAATTTCATTTGGGTGCAATGTAGCATGACTGAGTAATTATCAGAGCACTGAAAGCTGAAAAGTGGTCTGGGCAGGAAGGGGTTAAAAGTGCCCAGTATTGAGGTGGTTAAAGTTCAACTCTGAGCAGACACAGGTAAATGCCACTCTTTCTTGATGAATATGTGGCACTAGTACCTTAGGAGTTGCTAGAGATTTGGGTCCCCCTATAGTCCTGCAAGCCAGGCAACACACATTTCCTTCAGACCTTGCTCTCCAGGGAAAGTAAGAAAGTCCTCGAGCTTGGTTTTTAGTATTTTATTAAGGAGTAAATAACTTGGATGGGTAAGAGGGTACATGGGATGCCCAAGGAGTTGTGAAACTGAGGATAACTTCCTGGAACTATGTACAAGTAGTCAGAAAGTGTTTTCTCTCCTCTTCTTGGAGAGCTAGCCAGTTTCCCCTTTTGTACCTCCTAAGACCTCAGAGGAAATCTCCTCTTCACCCAGCTGCCCAAGGGAATCCCTGGCCAAGAGGTCCCAGAAGCTGCCACCTTACATGAAAGCAGTCCCAGATGGGGGCTAGTCAGGTTTCCCACTTGAATGCCCTTTCCCCTTATCTGGCCCAGAGGTGTAGGATTACTCACTCAGTCTCTCCTGCAAGCTTTTGGGTTGGTGGCTGCCTTCAGGCCTTACACTGGACCAATTCCTTCCCTACTTCCCAGGATGTCCTCTCTCAGGGCACTGTGAGGCTGAGAGATCCTCCCTTCCAACTCCTCTGCATGTAGACAGACCCCTCTCCTGGACCCCCTCCCAGGCTCCATGCATCATCCTGCTCAGTCCATCTTCCACCCAAACTCTCCTGCTGCTGAGCAGGTTTGGTCACTCTTAAGGGTCATCCTGACACCATGCCAAGCCTCCTGCTTGGGGATTGATCAGGATACCCCACGAGTGCAGACCAGTCACTCCTCACCCCTGCCCACTGAATTCTAGAGACTCCCCAAAGTCTCTAGATCAGAGGGAGGTTCCAGAGAGCTGGTATGCAGAGCCTCTCAGCCTGACCAAAATTTGACCCCCTTTGGCTATTCTTTTAGGCTGCTACTCAGCTTCTAACTAAAAAATAATCTAGCTAATCATCTAGCTCCCCCTAGCTACATTCACCCCCTCCAGAAAACAGTCCTCACTGGCCTGGGCTGAGCCCAGGAGCAGGGCATCCTATGCAGAAAAAAATGGAGGGGAGAAGGGAATACAAATGGGGAGGGGAATAAATTATGTACAAATAAATAAAGGTAAAACATATAATATGTACATCAGGGATAAGCAACCTTTTGATCACAGTGTACCAGATTGTTTTTTCAAAGAAATTAAGTATACCAGCTACGTAAAAAAAAAATGTCAGCTTCACACTTTCAATCACGAAAAGGAATCTTTGAATAGTAAATGCTGTAAATAACTTGAATAATAGTAAAAAATAAATATTGAGCTTTGCACCTAAACACTTCACATCACCCCCATTTATGCATCTTCACCCCTCAGATAAGCCCCAAATTCTGTACCTTCATACCTCAGATCACCCCAGTTGCTGCACCTTCACACCTTAGATAACCCCAATTCTTACATCTTCACACCTCAGATCACCCCAATTCCTGAACCTTCTTACCTCAGATGAACCCAGTTCCTGCACCTTCACATATCGGATCACCCCAATTTCTGTACCTTCACATCTCAGATCACTCCAGTTCCTGCTCCTTCACACCTCAGATCACCCCAATTCTTGCACCTTCTTACCTCAGATCAACCCAGTTCCTGCACCTTCACATTTAAGATCACCCCAGTTCCTGCTCATTCATACCTCAGTTCATCCCCAATTCCTGCACCTTCACACCACCCCAATAGCCACACCTAAACACACCTCAGATCACCCCCATTTATGCATCTTCACCCCTCAGATAAGCCCCAAATTCTGTACCTTCATACCTCAGATCACCCCAGTTACTGCACCTTCACACCTCAGATCACCCCAATTCTTACATCTTCACAACTCAGATCACTCCAATTCTATCACATTCACACCTCAGATCACCCTAGTTCCCGCACCTTCACACCTCAGATCACCACAATTCCTGCACCTTCACACCTCAGATCAGGCCTGGTTCATGCACCTTCACACCACAGATCACCCCAAATTCTGGGCCTTCGCACCTCAAATCAGCCCAATTCCTGCACTTTCACACCTCAGATCAACCCAATTCCTGCATCTTCTTACCTCAGAGCACCTCAGTTCCTGCGCCTTCACATCTCCAAACACCCCAATTCTTACACCTTCATATCTCAGATAGGCCCCAATTCCCGCACCTTCACCCATCAAATCAGCCCCAATTCTTGCACCCTAACACCTCAGATCACCCCAATTCCTGCACCTTCACATCTCATATCACCCCAATTCCTGCACCTACACATCTCAGAGCACTCCAATTTCTGTACCTTCACATCTCAGATCACCCCACTTCCTGTTCCTTCATGTCTCAGATCAGCTCCAATTCCTGCACCGTCACACCTTAGATCAGCCCAGTTCTTGCACCTTCACACCTCAGATCACCCCAATTACTGGATCTTCACACTGCACATCACCCCGATTTCTGCATCTTCAGATCTTAAATAAGCTCTAATACTTGCACATTCACTTCTCAGATCACCCCAATTCCTACACCTTCACGCCAGAGGCCTCCTCAAGTCCTGCACCTCCACATCTCAGATCAGGCCAGTTCCTGTACCTTCACACCTCAGATCACCCCAATTTCTGGATCTTCAAACTGCACATCGACCCGATTTCTGCATCTTCAGATCCTAAATAAGCTCTAATACTTGCACATTCACTTCTCAGATCACCCCAATTCCTGCACCTTCACACCTCAGATCACCCCAATTTCTGCACCTTCACACCTCAGATCAGCCCAATTCCTGCATCTTCATGCCTCGGGTCTCTCCAATTCCTACACCTCTACACCTCAGATCACCCCATTTTCTGCATCTTCACGCCTTAGATTAACCCAATCCCTGCACCAATACAGCTCAGATCATTCCAATTACTGTAAATTAGTAGTTCCCAATAGCTAATATAGTTCAGCAGTGCAGTGGGATCAGCAGGGCATAGGACAGTGTTCAACATGGTGGAGGACAGGGGTCAGAAGGGTGGAGGTTGAGGTCCATAGGACTGGGCAGAGGACTGGGGTCAGTGGGGCAGTGTACTGGGGTCAGCGGGGAACTGTACAGGGATCAGAGGGGCAATGGCCTGTGGAGCAGTTTACAGGGCAGAAGACTAGGGTCAGGAGACTGGGGTCAGCAGGGCATTGTACAGGGGTCAGGGTGGGACTGGCCAGTGGGGCAGTGTACAGGGGTCAGCAGGGTAGAGGACTGGAGTCAGAGGACTGGGGTTAGAGGACTGGGGGTCAGCTGACCACCATACAGGGGTCAGGGGAGCACTGGCCAGAGGGGCAGTGTACAGGGGTCAGTGCTGACAGGGCCCACAGCACAGCTCCTCCTCCCCACACAGCACATAACCAAGATCAGATTTTTTTACAGACATAGGCTTTATCTGCAAAGTGTGTAGCTGACCACTGCAGCTTTTCTACTGTTCTGATCTGGAGATTTCACAGGTCAGAACAGCAACACTCTGTAGCAGGCAGCTATATACTCCCAGGTGGAAATTTCATCTGTAAAAGAATACAATTTCAGCTAGGTGCTGTGTGCCCTGTACAGGGATAGAGGAGAGGAAGAGCGGGCCAGGCACAGCATCCAACGGGGGATGGTTTACAGCATATCTTGGGTCCCGCTGAACACCAGCCTATGTTGGCTAAATGCAGGCAAGCCAAATGAGGTGGGCGGGAACGGAGGCAAGAAAGCGATAGCAGGGCTTCCTCCTGTCCCTTATGTATAGCCAGCAGCAAGCACTGGCCGGGCGGTTTTCCTAATGTACAGGGTGTCCCAGGCTGCCTTCGTGTGCCATCATTAATGCAGCCACGTGCCATGTCTGGCATGCATGCTGGGGGTTGCCGATCCCTGACGTACATTTTGTATATTTACATATGACAGAAAAACATGTCTGGCTATATCTAACTGCGGCTAATAGCAGGAGATAACCAAAGTGCCAAAGAAGCAAATGTACAGGTATACATTATGATATCATGGAGCACTTCCCCCTCAAAGGAAATCCTCCGTGAGAGCAGCAAGTCTTCTTGTTGCAGAACCGACAGCCATCTTGAGGTACCAGCAGGACAGGGAAAAAAAAAAAGGCAAGAACATATCACATGTTTAGCGCTAAGTAGCATGCTAGATACTGAGAAATGTCCCTTTTTTTGCCAACAGGAACAGGAAGTCCTAACAAGGCAAACACGTGCACTGGTGCAAGGCATCATGGGACATTTTCCTTGACAAGAAGCCTGCGGAAGCAGTACACAGGAAACATAATGATAGGGGTGTACAGTAATAGGAAAGTGAGTCATTGTGAATAAATTGTTCCTTACACAGCACTACGTTAATGAGCACTGATGTGCTGGTGTCACAAAAACAGGGGCTTTTCTACTACTACCAGTTGCCCTCCACCCTGTAGCAGCAGTGGCGTATTTAGGTTTTGTGCTGCCCTAGGCAACACAAAATGTGCCCCTGAGAGCCTGACATTGACCAACCACACCCCTGTCCCCCCCACCCGAGAGCCTTCCACTATCGTCGCCCCCATACACCGGCCACTCCCCTCTCAGCAAGAGACACTCACCTTCACAGCTCTGGACATCCCTGGGAACGAGAGTCAAGCAGCCCGCAGCTTCTCTCAGATCCCACCTGGTCCACAAGCCTCATGTGTCCCCTCTTCTGTCCCTTCTTCCAGGGGGGTGGTGCTGCCCCCCTGAAAAATGCCGCCCTAGGCAAATGCCTTGTTTGCCTTGTGGTAAATACGCCTCTGTTTAGCAGAAGTACAGGGCTGTACAAAATCACGTACATATACGTGATTTGTATTTCCGGGTAGGGCACATGCGCGCTCGTCACTGATCGCTGTCATTACTAGTATAAAGAAAAAATACAAATACAAATTCCAGTATATATACCGCCATTTGTAGATGCTATCACTTTCACATAAACAAATTAATTTACACATATTAGGATTTTTTTTTTTAGCAAAGACATGTAGCAGAATAAATTTTGAGCTCTGAGGAAGGAAGTGTGTCTCCTGAAATGTGTCAGTATTTCCAACCGGGCAGTTGTTTATACAGGACCCCTGTGTCTGGGACTGAAAGATTTGGCTCAATGTCTGTTTTTATGGTCTTTTTGTGGCTATGCATTTGTTACTTATTTTTTAGGAATTTTTTTTAACCACGGTAATGCACAAGCAGAGTGCACTCCCTTGTGTTTCTCTTGACAGTGTTTAGATTCTTTAGAGGGCTGCACCTCAAAAAGTGACAGATGCCGTGTTATACTGAGGAGCACGAAGATTTGAGTGCTGGTGTTTTTATTTTTGTGTGGGCAGCAATACATATTTTTTGGCAGGTAAAAATCTTCCCATATATGTATGTCACCTGTGTTTTTAGCTTCTTTTTTATGAGATTAGCTTTCATGTGCGAAGTATTAAGTTATTTTTGCTACTTTGTCTACCCGCAACTTGATATCTGTCTTTAAAATAACAATACTATCCCTATGGTCATAATGGAAATCATTAACAACTTCACTACCGGGGACTTTTACCCCCTTCCTGACCGAGTCAGTTTTCGGCACTGTGAATGATATATGTTCAGTTATGCAACACTGTACCCCAACTAAATTTTCATAATTTTGTTTGCACCAATAGAGCTTCCTTTTGGTGGTATTTAATCACCACTGGATTTTTTATTTTTTGCTAAATAAATGAAAAAAGACCAAAAATTTGGAAAAATTTTTCATTTCTGTAATGAAATTTTGCAAATCAATATTTGTTCTGCATAAATTGTGTATTCAAAATACAGTGTATTCTGCTACATTTTTTTGGTGAAAAAAAAAAACAAATCAGTGATTATTATTAAGTCTGTAGGAAAGGTTTATAGACCACAAACTATGGTATATATCTGAAAATTGATCAATCCTGATACACTGATGGCCTCTCTCATTTTTTGAGGCCCTTAAATGCCAGGACAGTACAAATATCCCCCAAATTACCCCTTTTTGGAAAGTAGACAATCCAATGCATTTAGTAAGAGGCATGGTGAGTTTTTTGAAGTTGTAATTTTTTTGTCATAATGTTTTGGAAAATGAAGAAATGAAAAAAAATTCACGTTTTTTACATACTGTCACTGGTGCTGTACAGCATTATCATATAACTGGTGAGGGACACTTTTTTTACAATTTTTTTCTACACACTGTTAACAAAGCAATATAAAGTTACCATGGTAACATTGTACCACTCTGGGGAAGTGATCAAGTTTTTTAAAATTAATTTCACTTCTACAAGCAAGCATTTATACTGAACGAATTAGATTCCTTCAGAATGTATTGTGATTAACTGTGATTGGCCAGAGCTTATCACATGGTACAGATGGGTTGTGATTGGCCCTGTCTGTACCATGTGATCACTGTGACCAGTTGCAGCTAGCAACACAATTGTGCACAATGAATGGTATGAGTCAAAGCCATTCTTTGTTTACAATTGTCATGTGATCTTTTATGATTGGTCACAGAAATCACATGATACTGGCAGCAGGCAGGTACAGTGATCTGTCATCGGCTGTGTACGGTGGATACAGCCTGTGACCATGTGATCACTGTGACCAATCACAGCTAGCAACACAATTGTGCACAATGAATGGCATGAATCGAAGCCATTCATTGTTTACAATTGTCATGTGATCTTTTATGATTGGTCACAGAAATCACATGAAACTGGCAATGGGCAGGTACAGTGATCTGTCATCGTCTGTGTACGGTGGATACAACCGGTGACAGATCATGCCCGCAGTGTGGTCACATGGCCACGTGCGAAGCGCATTCTGGGAGGATGTCATATGACGTCCAACTGGAATGACGATAGTAATTTTGCAATAGATCAGGCAGGAAGTTGTTAAACACAGTGAATTTTGGGTTCATAAATTAACATTTACCTCTTCCCCAATGTCCTCTTTGACATAATGCTGTAATACTCAGCTGCAAACAACCCTTACACTTACTGCCAAGGCTTCTAAAATTTAAAAAAATCCAATGCACAGAAGCTAGAGTTATGAACTTTATAGGTGAGGTGATCTAATAAAAACTGCTATTTGAAAAGGGTCTGATGCAGAATAAAATCCGTGCATTAATACAAGATCAACAACAGTGTACCGTTTCCTCAATGTTGCTCACACTTCTACATTTTCGGTTGCTATCCTTGCTTAGTTTACCTGCATGCAGTCCACATTCAAAGCGATGCCAATATGTTCAGTATCAACTTGAGTGTGTTAATTGCATTGGATGAGTACCCAGGGGTGCTTCCAAAATACCAATGGGAGTTCTTCTTCAATAGGCATTTAGGAAAAGCTTACGTGTATTTATATTAAAGAGGAACTCAACAGTATCTGTGCACCACAATCTGAAAATGCAGTTTGATTCATTTTTAATATTCAAAGCAAACACACCCATCCATCCGGGCTTTATTTTGTTGAGAAATCGCTTTGAAAAACACCCCCTAGCATTTTCTAGTCATTGTCATCTTAAGGACAGATGATTCAAGTAGCATTTACCTCCTTTAATTCATCTGCCCTAAGTCAACTAACTAAACTAATTGCCTATGAAGACTCCTGGGATATACAGTACTGTATGACGTCATTTTGGCCTAGACCAGAAACCAGGAAGCAACTGAAGAAATGTAACTGAAGTGAATATGTTATATTTTCCTATTTATCAGTATATCAGTATAGGGAATACAAATAGTCCATGTTGATTGACAAAGGGAAGTTCCACTTTAAGGATTGTTCAAATGATATTCTCATGTTTGCAGATGTGTGCAGATGTTAAAACCTGATTGCTGCTGGGGGAACAACTCAGGTCAATGGAAGTGTGCTACAAATGCATTCCAAACACTCCTATGGGGTCTGATATGCATTTGATAAGCCCTACAGCAAGGAGCTTTTCTTGTTTTTCCCTCTCCCCGTAAAATAATTTTGAGAGCTTTAGAAATTGCCTTCTAACGCCTCTGAAATGCAACCTAAAATGCAACTCTATAGGCTCAATCATCAAAATATAGTAGCTTGATTACCCTCTAATAACAATGTAGTGTAAACATAATACCAAACCCCCCAAAAAATGTGTAATCATCCCAAAAAAATTGTGTAAATAAAATAATAAAATAATTAAAAAAAAAAAAAAAAAAAGAGTCCAAAAAAGAGTCCCAAATTAAGAGTCCCAAATTTTTCCAATCTTTATCTGTGATATCTTAATTCTTCATATCTTCCAACATTCTTAGTGATATACTTCAAACCCGATCTTCATATACCTCAAGAAAAAAGAGCTCAACATGTGTGATATCTTCAAAGAAAAAAGGTATCTAAACAACCGTGCCACACGTGTTTCATGCACATAGAAATCAATGTGCCACCATAACCGTGAGAAGAAAGATAACCCTTAGGAGTCACTCCACTACATACCACCAAAGGGAGTTCATAGTTACCCTCAAAATGGTATCAGGGGTCTGAGTATTTCTTTCCACTTTATAGATATTCCTTCAGCCTTTCCAGCCACTTCCCACAGACCTCAATAACAGACCATGGATCAGTATATATCATAAAACTTATAGCACTTTATTGTAGCAACTTACATTCAAGTAAGATGACATCAGCTTCACAAACGGTATATTCCCAATCCTTCCTCTCCTCACAAGTGTACAGATTGCCACACTATCACACTCCCGAGGGAGGAACGGTTGCCGTGAGTACCCAGTACCTCAACGCCCCACGAGGATTGCAGGAAAACACAGCCGCATGTACCAGGATCAAAGATGGCCGTCGCCGCACTTCCGGAAGAGCGTACCTACGTCACCACGTCACGTGCCCCGGACGCGTTTCGTCACATCCGGACTTTATCAACAGGGATCCCTGTTGATAAAGTCCGGATGTGACGAAACGCGTCCGGGGCACGTGACGTGGTGACGTAGGTACGCTCTTCCGGAAGTGCGGCGACGGCCATCTTTGATCCTGGTACATGCGGCTGTGTTTTCTTGCAATCCTCGTGGGGCGTTGAGGTACTGGGTACTCACGGCAACCGTTCCTCCCTCGGGAGTGTGATAGTGTGGCAATCTGTACACTTGTGAGGAGAGGAAGGATTGGGAATATACCGTTTGTGAAGCTGATGTCATCTTACTTGAATGTAAGTTGCTACAATAAAGTGCTATAAGTTTTATGATATATACTGATCCATGGTCTGTTATTGAGGTCTGTGGGAAGTGGCTGGAAAGGCTGAAGGAATATCTATAAAGTGGAAAGAAATACTCAGACCCCTGATACCATTTTGAGGGTAACTATGAACTCCCTTTGGTGGTATGTAGTGGAGTGACTCCTAAGGTTGAGGGTTATCTTTCTTCTCACGGTTATGGTGGCACATTGATTTCTATGTGCATGAAACACGTGTGGCACGGTTGTTTAGATACCTTTTTTCTTTGAAGATATCACACATGTTGAGCTCTTTTTTCTTGAGGTATATGAAGATCGGGTTTGAAGTATATCACTAAGAATGTTGGAAGATATGAAGAATTAAGATATCACAGATAAAGATTGGAAAAATTTGGGACTCTTAATTTGGGACTCTTTTTTGGACTCTTTTTTTTTTTTTTTTTTTTTATTATTTTATTATTTTATTTACACAATTTTTTTGGGATGATTACACATTTTTTTGGGGGTTTGGTATTATGTTTACACTACATTGTTATTAGAGGGTAATCAAGCTACTATATTTTGATGATTTTTGTACTTCAGGGGAAGGATTGTGTTAGTAACTTGGTGGGGATTCTACTTTGGGAAAGGAGAGTGCTATTTCTTTATACATCTATAGGCTCAATGTCTGTGTGAACCTAACATAACCCACACTAAGTAGCCTCTTTTCTCTTTTCTCTTTTGTCCTGTACATCCCCGCTACCAACTCTATTCGCATAAACTGGTATGCTCAACAGAGCCGATCTACCACTTTTATAAACATATTTTTCTCTTAATTGCATATTACAGGATACAGGGGGACACACTGGGTTATACTAGTGCCTTTAGGAGCTGTAACGACAGCCTGCAATTAACCCCTCCCACTTCCAGCATGACTCAGTATTTTGCTAGTGTCCTAGGAGAATGGCCATTTTCTATCTTCTCAGATAAACAAGCAACTTTTTGTAAAGATATTGTTTTCAACAACAAAACTACAGAGCCACTAGGGCTCATTTTGCAGCTTTTGGATCAGCCAGTACATGGCATAGCCTTGGAGACCGCATGCGGACCCAGCCTTGAGGAAAATGCAGGGCCAGCCTGTGATATGCTCTTGAGCACTGGACTCTGCATTAGGTGCTCATTTAGGTAGCTATAGTTCCATGAACACCGTGCTGCACTTTCTGGTGGACATCTGTACCCATAGACCCCATTGGGATTATGCCTGCCAGAAAGGTGAACTCTGTCTTATATGCACCTGATGCCCTACATGGATTACCCCTTGCCCATCCTTACCACCTTTGGTGAGTAACAGAGCTCGCCCTTGACTTTGGAAGAGTCAGCACCCTAAGGAGTGCATTCCCTCTCCCCATCTGAGGATTACACTGTGAGCTGATACACTTTGAGTTTTGTTGCAGACACTCCAGTGGAGTGCCTTTGGGTGCTGGCTTCTGCAAAGGCTTCTCCTAAATGGCAGAGATGTAGTATGGGTGACTTTCTCTATATCTATCAATAGAAGGGAAGTTTGTATTGCTGCTGGAACACAGTACTGCTTTCTGTATGTAGCACAAGCTGCTACAGTATATTACAGCTTAAGCAGGCACAAATTATTTAAAATGCTGAGAAAATCTCAAATTCTCTTTTAACCATAAACTATGGTGATAGAATTATTGCTTTCGCTCCAGCGTTTGAGGCATTACATGTGTGGTATAAACTCTGTTTACATACACGTGCACACCTTATGCATGCATTTGCATGTTTGTGCAAGATGACAGGGTTGCTTGTAAATCTTTTCTATTTTTTGTCTTATTATAAATAAAATTTTTAATCCTTTTTTTCATTTAACAAGCCCCCTATATGATAGCATTGACAGGTGACAGATCCTTTTTACGGAGACATCAGGGGTCTATTAGACCTCTTAATTTCTTCCTTGCCTTCTAGTGCAGCTAATCAAGCACAGATCATACTTCCATGGCCCCAGAAGCTGAGGAATGACAGCTCTAACCTAGAAGTAACAAAATACTCATCACTTCCAGATTCATTCATCACAGATAAGATCAGGGAAAGAATGTTGGGGATACTGGGTACCCTCTCAATACAGGGGACATAGTTGCTGGATGAAGCTCAACTCTTGATCATTATTATGGAAGTCAGAGCAATTTGCTTGTCCCTTCCATACTTGACCACTCATCTGCGAGGTCATCCAACCCAGATTTGGCCAGACAGTGCCAAAGCAGTGGCTTACTGTACATCAACCAATGGGAGGCATTAGAAGTCTCACAAGCAGATCTGATTTTGGAGTGAGCAGAACTTGTCCACAGTGCACATCCCAGGTGTAGAAAATTGGCAAGCGGACTTCCTCAGTTGTCGATGTTTGGACTCCAGAGAATGTCCTCTTCACCCCTGGGTTTTTCAAGAGCTCACATGCAGGTGGTGGATGCTTGACATGGATCTCCTGGCTTCCATTCATCATGCATATTGGCACTGCCAATTGAGATTGCTGCAGTTTTTTATACATAGTTAAGCGCTGCTGCAATATTAAAAATATGAATGTTTTTAATTGATTTAAAAACGTGTTGCTGGATTTACACATCTCTTTCACTTTATTTCTATAGTTGTTACTGTTGGACATTACAACAGGAGGTGCCTTAGGAGAGTTGCGCTGGCTGACTCGTTCCTTATGCTTGTTATGACTATTCTATAATTGAGGGTCATGGACTTCTGGTAAGCATTCCTTTCACTTGTGTACGTGGATTACACCACACTGGGAAAAATGGCTGTATGGCTGCAAGTGTTCACTTGCAGGATTAATATTTTTACTGGGACTTGTGTACAATAGATTTTAGGCACTTTTGCAAATGAACATTTGGGACTTTAATTGTTATGTTTGCATTTTTTCATATGTATTAATTTTAATTTGCATACTCATTTGCATTGTTGGGTTGGAGTCATACTCACTAGCACTTTTAATTCTCTATGTATATTAATTGTTGGAAAAACGGAATTACTAACACATGCCTTTGTATGAATGCAAATGTTCATTAACCAATTATATTTAAATGTTATATTTAAATAAGAACACACACAGTTCACATTTATCCACGTTGTGAGATTTAGTACCACTGCCTCTTAAATGTTTATACATATAAAAAAGGATGCTAACACGGTGGTACTATATGCAGTAGTAAGTGGCAAGTGTGTCCTATTACTGATTGGCGGTGCACATGTTGCAGGCCTTTCCAGAGACCGTTAATTAAGATGGCAGACAACAATGTTAGTGCATGCATGGAACAGTGTGTGGTGATGAAGTTTCTTATGAACAAAGGTTTAAAACCTGTGGATATCTACAGAAGACTTCAAGCACAGTACAGTGATGAGACACTCAGCCACAGTAAGACATTTGAATGGTGTAAATGTTTCAAAGATGGCTGTACATCCATCAATGATGATTCTGGCGGAGGTGGGTTCCAGCCCACAGCAGTCGTTCCTGTGAACATCCAACATGTGGAACACCTGGTCTTGGATAATCGACACACAACCGGTTGTGAAATTACACAAGAGATGAATCTATCTGTGGGAACACTGAACATAATGATGACGGAGTGAAGCAGACTGTCCTAAGATGGTTCAGGTGTACTGTTCTGGCAAATCTTACTATGTCGAAGCTTTCCAGGCATTAGTTAAACGCTGGGGTAAATGTATAAATGTAGCAGGGGAGTATGTTGAAAAATAAATGCAGTTTCCTCTCCTTGAAATTTGTTCTTTTATTATATAAACTCAAAAGTCCTGGTTTGTCTTGAATCTAACTGCCCTTTAACCTCCCTGGCGGTATGATTATTTCCGATTTTTGGTGCTGAAAGTGGTACCATTTTTTTGCATGGAAATATGTAGTTTTTTATTGTAGGCTATAATTTTTAGGAATAACTCACTGAAATCTGTCCGAACAAGAGTCTAGTAAACATTCTGGATATGATAAAACTTGAAACACAAAATCATAAATTATAATTTAATTAATAATCATAAAAAATAATAATATAATAATAATAAATGTAATTCAATAATATAATGAAACCAAAAACACTGAAATTTGAAATACAGAGGAAAATTCGCACATCGCTGAGCAAAGTCGCAAAATCGTTTTCAGTGTCTGATGACGAATTTCCCCACGAATCATTATCACTCAATTCTGCAAGTAGTTCTAATTTACTATCGCTGTTCTCTAGCTGGTCTAAAACCGCTTTTGACATAAAGGGACGCTTTTTGGACGCCATGGACTTTTCTAAGTTTCCAGGCAGAAAGAACAGTCAAAATGTAGGCATGGCACAGGACAAAGCAGTAGGGACAAAATATATGTGAAATGCATTGAAACAGCAATGTTTTACTATATAATAATCATTTTTAAAAAAATTAAATTTTTAAAAAATTTAAAATTTGCCGCCGGTTCCGGCGCCCGTACGTCCCGACGTCACAGGGACCGGAACACGGAAGCTGGATGCCGGCATCGGCCGGAGGAGATGGTCGGGGACGCTGCAGGGGACACATCGCGGGAGCGAAGGACAAGGTAAGCGCTGCAGGGAATCCCTGAGCAACGCCGCATGATAAGCCCGAGGGTAGCTTGGTACTGAAATTTTACCCCGAGCTACACTTGGGAATACCGCCAGGGAGGTTAATGCATTGTATCAGTTTATTACTTTTTTATCTTATTACTTGTTTATCTTATAATAAATGTATTTTTGAAGATACATTGGTGGATTGTATCAACTAAGGTGGACCGAAAGGCATAAAGTGCTACCCCCTGAGGGTCCATTGTAATTAACTGTTTTTTCCCCAACAATGCAGAGGTCGCCCGCTCACCCAATTAAACAATTAAACAAAATCTTAAATCCCCATAACACAAATAACACCTTCACCCTTGAAGATGTGAAACAATAATATAAAAAATGTGGCAAACTTTATACCATTCACCCCATAAAATACCTATATTTGCTATAAGTGTTCAAAATATATAAAAAAGTCCAAAAAAATAAATATAAATCCAAAATTATGAAAAAATAATAAAATATATAATTCCAAAATTATATAAAATATACAGATGAAAATAAAAGTCCTTCCAATCCTTTCTCACGATGATAAAACCTCAAAAAAAGGAGATATCACATAGTGTATTATCTTTTTAATACAACAAAATATTCGTGACAACACTCTAGTGATTATCCAAATAGGAATATAATTTTTCCTTTTGGTAATTAGTGTAAAAAGTGAATCAAGTGAACAAACATAAATTCAAAAAAAATAGTGCAAAACACTGTGTATTGTGAATCACTTTACAGTGCTCCAAAATAAATCCACACCGTGCCACTTCTATTATAGTAAGGAATGCATACCCTTACCAACACTCCTCAATAAATCTGCTTTTCAATATTTTATATGGATGGGACCCTCCTGTAGTACGTCCCCATATTTCACTGCATATAAGGCACTATATGGGCAGGATACTCCATGTCTCCATATCATAGGCACCATATAAGTAAAAACATATGAGGGACAAATAGTGTAATACCGCCAAAGTAATATCCAAAAAGACACTTTAATTAAGCTGCTCACATTGTTATAATTTCAAAATCGCTTTTAAATACCATCGTAGCGCCGAGCTACCATCCAGGAAGCCTCCAGGGACCAACACACAGTCTTTTTCCCTTTTCCAAAATGGCCGCCGGTCGACTTCCGGTTCCTGTATGCGTCCTGACGTCACAGCCCCTCGTCATCGACTCAATCATAAGGGGTCTACATCAAATCAAATCTACAACCTGTGGACTATTAGACGTCATGCACAAAGGACACGTTTTCCTCTGTGTGGGGTAAATGTATGCAGAGCCCAAAGAGGCATGTGTACGCTTGCCTCCCAGAGGGGAAAAGGACATGTTTTCCTCTGTGTGGGGTAAACATATGCAGGGCCCAAAGATGACTGTATACTTTTGTCTCACACAGAAGAAAAAGACACTGGAATAAATGGACTTCACCATGACGAGAAGCATGGAGAGAAGCATCCTTACTACTATTCATGTGATCACTGATTGGCCAATCAGTGATCACAAGATCAGGACCTCACACAGAGGTCCCGTACAGCGATGCTTCTCTCCTCCAGCTGTCTCCTTCTCCTCAGCCTCCGTAACTCAATCCACAGGATTGTCTCATCAATTTGGAGAACAACAGGATCTGTTTTACAACAAATTCTTGCAGAAGCTCTCAGATGCTCACTCTCCTCTCTAAACAAAATGGCACCGAAAAATGATGATTATATGCATTGTGGGGCATTTTGGGAGTGGAAAATAGAAGAAGGCAGTGTTTATTTAAAAAAGCATTTCTAAACGCTAACGTAGCTAAACGCTTGTGCAAAAACACGGCTAACATTGCGTTTTTATACTGCTTTTCCCTGGCACCAGTACTAGCTTTGCAGCATGTTTTTTTAAACTCCCTGTGTGCATGAGGAATAAAACAGACCCAGGCAATCAATTTCAGCTTCTCTGATTATACAGCAAGCCAAACTAAATTTGCCTACAACCTATACTAGGAGGGTGCTATAGGCAGTACAGGAAAAGTGCCAGATTTAAAAGATTATAACTTCATTTATAAAT
Source organism: Staurois parvus (assembly GCF_062004578.1). NCBI lineage: Eukaryota > Metazoa > Chordata > Amphibia > Anura > Ranidae > Staurois > Staurois parvus. The sequence goes on along the minus strand of NW_028317918.1, from coordinate 6,126,947 downwards.
GTATCTTTTGCTATTCAGATGTACAGTTGTGACCAAAATTATTCAACCCCCAATGCTGTAAAGGGGTTTAGGGACTATAGTGTACATTTGGAATTGTATTCAGAATCAAATCCTACAAGGACGTTGTAACTACCCAAATGCAACTAAAATGACATCAATTGTTTATGTAATACAGTAGTAAATGGTTCTTATGTGGTTTCTTCATTGCCACAATTATTCAACCCCTTAAAGACTACCACTCTGAAGAACAGAGGTTCATACAGGTGCTTTCCATCAGGTATTGAAAACACCTGTGGATGTCACCGAGCAGCAATCAAGCATAATAAGCACCAATTAGGCAGCTTTAAAATGACTGTGATACTCAGCTCCTTCTAGACATTTACTGGTGTGGTTACAAACATGGTGAAGGCAAGAGAATGGTCCAGGAAGACAAGAGAAGAGGTGATTTCTCTTCACAGGAAGGGCAATGGCTATAAGAAGATTGCAAAGATGTTAAACATACCAAGAGACACCTTAGGAAGCATCATTCGCAAATTCAAGGCAAAGGGCACTGTTGAAACGCTACCTGGTCGTGGCAGAAAGAAGATGCTGACTTCGACTGCTGTGCGCTACCTGAAGCGTAGAGTGGAGAGAAGTCCCCGTGTGACTGCTGAGGAACTGAGAAAAGATTTGTCAGATGTGGGTACAGAAGTTTCAGCCCAGACAATAAGACGCACACTGCGTAATGAAGGCCTCCGTGCCAGAACTCCCAGGCGTACCCCCTTGCTGTCTCCAAAGAATAAGAAGAGTCGACTGCAGTATGCCAAAAGCCATGTGGACAAACCACAAAAGTTGTGGGATAGTGTTCTGTGGACTGATGAAACAAAATTAGAACTGTTTGGGCCCATGGATCAACGCTATGTTTGGAGGAGGAAGAACAAGGCCTATGATGAAAAGAACACCTTGCCTACTGTGAAGCATGGTGGAGGGTCAATCATGCTTTGGGGCTGTTTTGCTTCTGCAGGTACAGGGAAGCTTCAGCGTGTGCAAGGTACCATGAATTCTCTTCAGTACCAGGAGATATTGGATGGAAACGTGATGCAGTCCGTCACACACCTGAGGCTTGGGAGACGTTGGACCTTTCAACAGGACAATGATCCCAAGCATACCTCCAAGTCCACTAGAGCATGGTTGCAGAGGAAAGGCTGGAACATTTTGGAGTGGCCATCGCAGTCACCAGACTTAAATCCGATTGAGAACCTCTGGTGGGACTTAAAGAAAGCAGTTGCAGTGCGCAAGCCTAAGAATGTGACTGAACTGGAGGCCTTTGCCCATGAAGAATGGGCGAAGATACCCGTAGATCGCTGCAAGACACTTGTGTCAAGCTATGCTTCACGTTTAAAAGCTGTTATAACTGTAAAAGGATGCTGTACTAAGTACTAAGATTGAATGTCACTTGGGGGTTGAATAAAACTGATAATGCTGTGAGCACAGAAAAGACATTTGTGGTTATTTCATTATAACTGTTATGTTATATTTGTCTGACCTACAAGTGCCTCTTTAATGTAAATGTAAGCAAGATGACTGAATGATCAAAAGCAATGTCAAACTGGCCAAAACACTCAATTTCAGTGGGGGTTGAATAATTTTGGTCACAACTGTAGATCGGCACCAATATAAAACTTGTCCCCATTTGTTGCTAAATCTAACAAATGGTCGATGATAAGAAAAAGACTTGTAGTTCAAAGGTTGAGGAAGTTAGTCCAGAGCTCTGTGGGGTGCTAAAAGAGAGAAGTGGGAGTAGTAAGCCCTATAAGATTTTGCATAACAAAATGTCTGAAAGTGCTAAGCATCTTCCACTCTTGATGTTGTTAGTGGAAACAGACAAGGAGTTCCCAAATAGAATGACCCATACCTACTTCTGTCAAACTGATTAAAATGTAACCGTTTCAAAGTCAAATTAAAGTGTTGGTGTAAAAAAAACTTCCCATTGTGAGCTTTTAAATATATTCTCATACACCAAAGTTCAGTCAATACATGCAGAGATATGCAATTTCCAGACTCTATAAAGGACTATAATTGAAGTCATATTATGACATATGGCATATCATTGAAGTGCTTTACAGAACAATGTCATTGATTAGAAGCCATTCCCTTATCCCAACAAATACAAAGCCATGTAAATGCCTTGCTTGAAATGGTCAGTCATTGCTTAGCATCTTGGAAACATACCCGTACAAATGGGCTGTGAAATGTCCCTTGGGAAATGATGCCAGTTTGGTGGCAGTCAGGTGTAGAATATACCACAGGTTGCATACTGGAGAATTCCCCTGTAAAGGCTATTAGGGCAGTTGCATAAGCAGGATTTACTCCAAACTGAAAATACATCATACAGGTTATGTAATGGGCAAGTGTGAACAGAGCCTAGCACAGCTGCACTGATTTCATATTTTACAATTGTGACATGAGACCTTCATATGCTGCCAGATGGAGGACCTTTTAGGATGCAGGAGTACTGCTTCACATGTTACATCTAAATATGAGTGCTCCTAAAGGTGGATTTAGCCTTTAACCACTTCCCGTCTGGCCCATGTACATAAACGACCGTATGGGAGCAGTGCAGGAGCGGGTTGCCGTTCATAAATGGTGCCCCCATTTACAGTCTGTTCGCGCTCCCTTGGAGCACGCAGCACCGCGATCCGGTGCCCGCTGTGTCCGGAGGACACTGCGGAACACCGATTGCTGTACAGGACCTCTGTGTGAGGTCTTGATCATATGATCACTGATTGGCCAATCAGTGATCATATGAATAGTAGTAAGCAAGATGTCACTTCCTGACATCATTGCTTACTACTTGTGAAATCTGTTAATGATCACACAAGTCACATGGTACAAGGCTATTCACAACAGTGACCGATCACAGTTCTCACAGTATTTCTCAATGGCTGCAAAAAATGTAGACAGAGAGAAGGAGAAATAATTGCTTCTACAGCCTTTATGGGTGTAAAAGCAATCAGTGTAAAAAAAATAAAAATCTACATCACCCCCCACAAGTAGTACAGTGTCATTATGGTGACACTGTACTGCTAGGGTGACAGTATGCTAAACCCCCCCCCAAAAAAAAACATAAATGATAATATAAAAATAAATTAAAATGTAAACAATAATTTAGAAAAATGATAATTTTTGGTTATAAACTAATTTGGGTTATTTTTTTTTACTAAAAAGATAACTGAATACATTTTGGCCAAGATTTATGAAGAAAGATTATTTATTTGCAAAATTGTATAAGAAAAACACTTTTTTTCAAAATGTTTGGACTTTTTCATTTATATAGCAAAAAAAAAAAAAAAATCCCAGTGGTGAATAGATACCACCAAAATGAAGTTTTATCTGTCTCAAAAACATGCTAAAAAATTCAGTGCAGCCTCATCAACGCACATCAGTGAAGGAAAAAAATGACCTGTTTGCAAAATTTTATAATAGAAACAAAGAAAAACTTTTTTTTCAAATTTTTTGCTTTTTTTTGTTTATAGTGCAAAAAATAAAACACCCAGCAGCGATTAAATATCACCAAAAGAAAGCTCTGTGTGAAAAAAATGATAAAAATGTCATATGGATACAGTGTAGCATGACTGCACAATTGCCATTCAAAGTGTGATAGCACTGAAAGCTGAAAATTGGCCTGGACAGGAAGGGGGTAAAAGTATCTGGACTTGAAGTGGTTAATACAATAGCAAGTTTGAAAACATTACCAAAAACGCAGCTCCAGTCCTTCACTGTCCTCCACAGAACGTGTCTTCTGCAGCCAGTACTCTTCCCGGATGAATGATGGCCAACATCATTCAGCCTACTACATGTTAGCCCAGGCTGTCATGAACACACCCCCTGGGGATATATTTCCATGTCAGAACAGGCTCATAGTATATTACTGCAGAGAGTGGCACTGATATTCAGGGCTCTAGGGAAAAGGGCCCCAGGATGTCAATAGACTGATCAGTTTCAGGTATGTAGAAAAGGAATTTTTCATAATGTGTATGGAGGCATTTTTGATAAATGGAAATTTGCTTTAACATGAAAGATATTTATGACTCTTGGGGGGAGATTTACTTAAACTGGAGAGTTCAAAATCTGGTGCAGCTGTGCATGGTAGCCAATCAGCTTCTAACTTCAGCTTGTTCAATTAAGCTTTGACAATAAAACCTGGAAGCTGATTGGTTTATATGCAGACCTGCTCCAGATTTTGCACTTTCTAGTTTTAGTAAATCAACCCCCAAGTACGGTGTTTTGTTTTTTTCTCCAGCTAGAAGAACCCTTGGTTTCTATGCAGAGCTCCACCAAATTGTGCACTCGCCAGTTTGAGTAAATCTCCCCCCAAGAGTCATACATATTCCGAGTGCTCCAGTTTTCGCAAATCAAACCTTGATCTTATTTAAATGAATGTATGAGACTATATTGGTGCTTTTACCCCATTGACACCCGTGGGTCCAAAGGAGATGACATATCAATAGGCAAGTAATCTATTATAGCTGTCAATTTTTCATAATGGCTTTGAAGAGGGTATAAAATAAAAGAAATTGCTGTTGACTGTTCCCCTTTAAGTAAGATGCTGCCAATTCTCCCCAAAAAAATTATATAGCCATGTAATCCTTGGTAGCATACTTCTATGCTTTTTTTTCTTTTAAAATTTCCTGGCGCCTATATTTTTGAATGCACATAAACACCCCAGCCAGGATCATTTATTGGGGATATTGAGATAATGTGCAACAGAACCGGTTTCTCTGGCGCAGTGTTTTCCAGACTAGGTCAAAAAGAGGTTACATCAATGTGATTCAAACATTGCATCTGAAATCCCAGCACAATACATACAGTAAAACAGCTGCTGCTAGATTTGGGGATAAGATACGCTGAGGCAATAGAAATGTATGAAAGTCACTGGAAAATCTTCTCTGGGAACATGGGGATTAATTTGTTATTATCAAGCTTTATATGATTTTGTTGACTTAATTTATTGTGAAAAGTTATATTTATATTATTATGGCAGGGACAACAGCTCACTGAGTGCTTGATGCAGCCAGTGTTAGATGATTAGGGCATGGCAGTAGCAGCTTAGAGCCTATACCACTTAGGATGTCAATGGTACGGATAGGCCCTTCACAAAGCAGGAAATAAAATGGGAGTGGGGAATTTTTAGTGTACTTTTGTGATTTTATTTTTTTCACAATAAAGGTTTTATTGAATTTTTTTTTTGGTCATACAGGTAGCAAAAATCCGCATACATTAACAAAAGAAGAGTATGAGGTTTTACACTTAGATAGAAATGGACAGATTTGTCCTCTAGTGGTGATTTTTTTTGTTCTGTAATTATTTCCAATCAAATACAGGTTCTTAGCCTATGGCTTATTAAAGACACTTTGTCATTAACCACTTGCCTTTCTGCACAGGCCAATTTTCAGCTTTCATCACTGTCACACGTTGAATGACAATTGCGCAGTCATGCAACACTGTACCCGTTTGACATTTTTATAATTATTTTCACACAAACAGAGCTTTCTTTTGGTGGTATTTAATCGCTGCTGGGTGTTTTATTTTTTGCACTATAAACAAAAAAAGAGCAAAAAATTTGAAAGAAAAAAAAGTTTTTCTTTGTTTATAATGTAAAATTTTGCAAACAGGTAATTTTTCTCCTTCACTGATTTGCGTTGATGAGGCTGCACTGATAGGCAGTACTAATGGGCACTGATGGGCACTGATAAGCGGCACTGATAGGTGGCACTGATGAGCTGGCACTGATTATGGGCACTGACTGGGGGCACTGCTGGGCACCAATTGGTTGCACTGACTGACGGCACTGACTGGCCACACTGCTGGGCACTGACTGGCGGCACTGCTGGGCACTGATGGGTGGCACTGCTACGTGGCACTGATGGCACTGCTGGGCTGCACTGATGGGCACTGGTGGGTGGCACTGGTGGGCACTGATGGGCACAGATGGGTGGCACTGCTGGGCACTGATGGGCACAGGGGGGTGGCACTGCTGGACACTTGTGGGCAGTACTGCTGGGCACTTGTGGGCAGCACTGGTGGGTGACACTGCTGGGCACCGATCATCAGTGCCCTGATGATCAATGCTGATCCCCCCTCTGACAACTGCTGGTTCTTGGCAGTACTTTCCTCAGGCTGTGACAGCGTGAGGAAAGTGAAGCCAATAACCGTCAATTGCATTTCACGGTGATCAGTCTGTCATTGGACACGGCTGATCACATGGTAAAAGTCCGCTGTGATTGGCCTTTTACCATACCACGTGATCAGCTGTGTCGGTAGGATACAGTGATCATGGAGAGCGGCAGGTGCGTGCCCCGGGGGGCACGCCGGAGAGCGCGTTCTGGGAGGTTGTCATATGACGCCCACCCAGAACTGGCCGGCTGCAGTAAAGCCGTCATTCAGCTATCTGCGGTCGGCAAGTTAAAGGATAAGTTCACCTTTCCAACAAAAATAATAAATGCACATTGTTTTGCAGGTACAAAATGTACATTTATTATTTTTTGTGTTAGGTTCCTCTAAAGCATTGCACCAACTAAAAAGCAACTCTAAAGCATTACATCAGATTGCTGGTCTCCTACAGACTGTCAATGTATCTGCTTGTATCTGCTTGCTCGTACATCCCATATGAGGAAGCCAATACTTATGAAATGAAGAATCAATGAACTACCACAGCATTCACAGTGCCGTGGTAGTTAATTGAGGACTACAGGCTGACAGCCGCTAAGGCTATTGGGACCTGTAGTCCATTCACTCACAGACGCCTGTGAATGAATGACTGCCGTGCTGTTTTTGAAAAGCGACAGTATGAGGAACTTCTCCCTGTACTTCTGTCATTGGGAGGGTGGGGGGCAGTGGCTGCAGGATCCGGAAAATGTTACATGTTCCACCATAAAAATGGGTGGAACATATAACATGTTCCTGAAGGTGAACTTATCCTTTAAAAATAACCTACAGCAGTCTCCTAATCTCTGACATTATGATTGAAAGCAAAGCTCTGACACTTCTGGGTGGTGTAGAGCATGCTGCCACTTCTCAACCTCTATACATTCCATCATTGAAGGACTGACTGCCCAATAGGAATGTAACAGAGACAGGAATCGAAGGCAAGTTTTATCAGAATTTCTAACTCTCCCCTGCTTTATCCAATAGAAAAAGAAAGTTTTTTTTAATCAGTCCTAGACATATCAGAGATGGATAGATAGACAGAAATGTATATGTCTATCAAGTTTAACAAAAAACATTTGGAAGAATGCAATAAAGTCCCAATGACACTTTTCTGGTGGCCCTTTAAAATGGCCTGTGCCAAATGCAAAAATTGCTGCCACCCAATTCGGTAGCTTTACTGACATGTGTGGAAGACTCAGGGAGTTCTTAATAGCGCCACTTTTATAAAGTGGCACTAATACTACGCTAACTTAAAAAAAAAATGGCCCCCAGTTGTGGAGTCCATATATAATGAAACTAGAGGTAATTACAACCTGTAACTTGGCATACAGAGACAGGCCAGAATGCCTGTCTATGTACGCTGTGTAGTGGGTGGAATATTTTCCCCTGCTACTGTACCTCCTCCCCTCCTCATCAGGCTTCTCCCACCCAGCCATAACATTTTTCTGTAGGTGAACTGTCTGTGTGACAGCTGCAGCGGTAGGAGGATGGATTGTCTGTATAGATACTCTGGTGGTCTAGATTCATGTACCTGTTTACAACAGTTATATTAATTTGCTGCCCACAGTGAAATATGTTGTGTGGAGGCATGTCAGAATTGTAAAGAGTGTCTTAGACACTCTTAATTAATTTCCTCAATTATATTTTAGAACTATAAACCTCCAATTGGTCTAGAGAAAGGGTGTCAAACTGGAGGCCCAGCTGTTGCATAACTACAAGTCCCATCATGCCTCTGCCTTTTGGAGTCATGCTTGTAACTGTCAATCTTGCAATGCCTCATGGGACATGTAGTTTGGCAACAGCTGGGTTACCACCAGTTTGACACCCATGGTCTAGAGGAAGGCAAAAAACCTTACAAAGTATGGTCCAGTTTGCTCAGACAAAAATATGCTTCCTGGCCCCAAAAGGCAATTGAATTAGCTATTCTGCATTCTATTGTGTTATTTCTTTAAAATATTAGTGGCCATTTGCTTTCTGTCCATTTAGAAACACACCCAGCCCTTTTTTAAAACAATCTATTGAAAATCAGCTCCTATGGAAGACTATTTCTCCTTTTTTACAGCTCTTACTGTTAAGAACCCTTTCTGTATGCACTTCCACTAGGAATGAAGATTGTCCCTGTGTTTTTGAGATAATAGATAGAATGAAAGATATAATGAAATCCTGCCAAAGAGTTTTTGGAATATATCTTCTCTGGGTTGACAGATGAGTCAATTTATAAAACAGCAGTATTGTTTCACCACTGCCACACTGCTGCCAAAGAAAAAAATGACCACTCATGTCTAAAGCACAATGATGTACTTTACAAACAAGCTAACCCCCTATGACTACGTGCCTTCGCACGAAACGCGTCAGGGAGCGGCTACAAGCAGTGTGACGTCACGCCGACCGGCGCCACGAGGGCCCCGGCGGCCATCCATTACATATCCATTGTATGGTCAGTATCCTTCCTGCCTCTGCCTGTATACTACTGTGTGTTTTTGGGAATAAATACCCCTTACCTATCTGGTATCACACTATTTGGCCTCCTTTGTTCTTTGGGCTCTGGTGGGAGTCCTTTACATCTGCAGAGCGGCTTTTTCCTCTAAGTGTGGAGTACACTACCAGGTGGCGGAGGGCCTTCTGTGACCAGATCTGACCAGATCCATATGGGGACCCTGGAATATCAGCTTTGAATGCGCATTTGAATTGCGCATTTGGTGAGTGCGCAATTTTTACCTTTTTCACCTCATCCACAAATCCAGGGATTGGAGCTCTTAAAGGACTCTCTTGGATTCTGAGCACGTTATGGACTGAATTTATCATTTAGTCACCATTCTGCACTTTAATAGCACTTTTTATTGATTTATATGTATGTTTATCAGATATATAAGTATATTCATATAGCTAGCGCTGCACCTCTCCCTTGTATGCATTTTATTGAGAAGGTTCATATGGTACCTCTTTGGTGTTCAGCTGCTGTTTTCTTCTTTTACTTTGGGATTTTATATTAGCTGTTTTTAAGCGCTCACTTATTTTGAAAATTACAAAAGTGCATTGTTCTCCTCTTGCTTTGAGACTCCAAACCATGCAGCGTGTGATTAAATTGAATGAGTAAATAAAAAAGAAAAAAAAAGCCAGGAGTGGCTGGTCATGTGATCTGTCAATGGCGTTCGCCCGACCACTTCTTCCATCATGTTCCTTCTGCAATGTTAAAACATGACATATTGAAGGCTCCACAGCGTGGATTGCATTTTATGAATGGGCTGTGTGGAGTGGCACTGTGGTATACAGTGGTTAGTGATATCCACTCTCCATTATGCAATAGCCCCAAAGTGAAGGAGTTACGTGTTCAGAGAAATGCTGCACCGTGTTCCTACATTACAGACCTAATAAATGAAACTGCTGAGCACATGGATACACAGTGTGATATATTGTTTTGTTTCCACAAGATTGCTGTGGACAGATGATATAATTATGTGTTCATGGAGAATCCAACATGTTTTATGTCTGGCATAGACAAAGCCTCTAGCTGTACAGCCAGCGCATTAAAATGGGACTATTTTCAGGATTCAAACTTCAAATATTTGACCCTTGCAGTGATGTAATATTACAAATGAAAGTTTGCATGCAGCCCATCTGTGTCTGAATCCTTTCCTCTACAGAGCTTTTTTAGTAGTGTGGTGTGACCCTCCTGATAAATGATAGCTACACAACAGGGCTAACCAATGTGCGAGGCAATGTATATGACTGAAATCACACAGGGGCTTATTACTATAGTACATTTGGTAATATTATTTTTGTCATGCTCGGTATTCTTTCAATTAGTTACACTTTGTACCAAGCAAACAATAATTAAAAAAAAACACATGCACACAGACACATGTACACACACAGAGACGTGTACACACACACATACATGTATACACAGACACATGTACGTACATACACACAAACACACACACACACACACATGTACATGCACACAGACACACAAACACACGTACACACACACACACACACACACACAGACAGACAAATGTACACACACACATACATGTACATACATGCAGACATGTACAGATACACACATGTACATATACACAGACACATGTACATGCATACACAGACACACAAAAACACACACACACACATGTACACGTACACACACACCCCCCATAAGAAGTTGAAGTACTTCGTTGTTCACTCACAGAGCCGGGTACTGCACTCTAGGGGGAGGCAGAGAGCACAGCACACACTCCTTCCTTTGCTTTCACTGCGCTCAGCTATTGAGCAGTCTGACGGCTCCCAGTGCCAATGACAGATCCGACCTGAGCTCCAAGCCTGCTCAGCAAGACGGCCCTGGGGGACACACTCGCCCCCACCATAATTTCCATTCGCCATTGGCGAGGAGGCGAGTTGAAATTTCAAGCCCTGATATAAGAGGTATGTGTTCTATAGTCTATTGAGAGAATTGGGAACAATACTAACTGATAATAGTGCAGCACAGCCAGAGAGCATAGAAACTTTTATGCTCACTGGATTTTTTGCACTTATCAAACAGATATAACAAAATGCTTTCATTGATATACTTAAAGTGGAACTTACCTGTTTCAGAACACCACAAACTGAAAATGCAGTTTAATTCATGCTTAATATTCAAAGCAAAATCACCCATCCATACATTCATCCAGGTCTCCATGCTGTACTTTGTTGAGAAATCACTCTGAACCCCCCCCCCCACCCCCTAGCATTTCTAGCCATTGCAATCTTGAGTAAGGGCAGATGATTTATGTAGCAATTACTTCCTGGAATCTGTCTGCCCTTAGCTCAGGCTCACAGGCAGGAGGGTATGCTTAGCTAATAAAGCCCCTCCATGTCCATGAAGAGTCCTGGTATGTATGGCACCATTTTGGCCTAGGACAGAAAGCAGGAGACAACTGAAGAAATGTAAAAAAAAAAAAATTTTAAACAAGTAATTATTATATATATATCTATATTATCTGAGTTTTAAAAGGGCTATTTGCATATAAATAATATAAAGTTTATAGTATATTTAATTAAATGGTGGCTTCTTATCGATATATAGTTCGTGTTATAGGTATGCATGTGAGTTTATGGGGATCATTTGCATATAAGTAGTATGAACTATTATAGTATATTAAGTAGTTATTAGGTTATACGATTGGTATTATAGTTATTACAATAATTAGTAATTAAAGAATATAGGGTTAAACTTTTTTGGAATTGTATAAAGGGTCAGTATGGATAAGTAGTTGAAGTAAATCCGGAATGATGTGGGCATTGCCCTCCTCCAAGATGGAGTTGTATACCGGCACTGTTGGATTGTGTTTTTGTCGGTATATGTTATGTCTATGGACTTCCGTCGGAAGTAGGGCATTGCCCCTCTTAAAGATGGAGGTTGCGCTAGCAATAACATTTGCGAAGGAGTATAAGTGAAGCGTCTTAGTCTGATGACCTTACCCTTTATGAATACGTCCTATGACGAAACGCGTCAGAGGGAAGTGACGTCAGACGCAAACGAGAAACCGGAAGTGGAGTGGCGGCCATCTCGGAGAGGGGAATACGGACTGTTATAGGCGGTTGGATTCTCCTGGACTGGTGATGGCAAACAAAGCTATGTATACCATGCGATAAACAAGATTTTAATATTGTAAGCAGTACCATTAAAGCGTGTGAAATCTAGTGTGTGGCGGTATTACACTATATTTTGCTTTATATTTGGGTATGTGGATGACGGATATGTCGGAGAGAGGTCTGAGATACTAATGTGGATGGATCCACATGGTGTTAGGAGGTGGAAGTGAAACTCGAGGATACTGGCAGGAGGAAAAACTCATCCCATCATACAGTCTTCTTGATGTGTGTTTCCAAGGCAAAAGTGGTTTTGGAACATTGGTAAGGGTATTGACTCCTTACTTTAGTAGAAGTGTACTCTGTCGTGTGTTTGGAGCACAAAAGAGTGGTTCACTTGCACAGTTTTGCACTACATTTTGTGTTTGCATATGTGTTTATGTATATGTGTATGTATATATATATATATATATATATGTATCTTTTTGCTTACACTTTTTTTCACTTGGGTGAATTATCACGGGAGGAGTTTTATATAATTTATATGCACTAAGGATAATGCACTATGTGGCCTTTATGTTTTTTTCTTTGAGGTAAATCAAGTTGCTACAAGAGGCTGAGGATCTGAACATAATTTTATATATTTTTGGACACAAAATAATTTTGGACACTTGGACTTATTTTTCAAAGGGATATATGATTTTTATTGAGAGCTTTTGATTGCTTTATGGGACTTTATTTATCACAAATTAGGGGATAGGTTTAATATTATTTATTATTGAGCATATTAGTGTTTATAATTATTATATACCTTCTGCTTTAACAGACCAGTATGAAGCAAAAAAAGAGGTTTATTGTTACATTTTACATCTTAGGCCTCATGCACCCAGTTCTTCTGAATGCCTTTTCTCCTGGCAGGATGTAGCATGAAAAAATGCAAACGCATTTAAGCACATCAAGCATTTGGCCATTCACTCATTCCATTGGCCAGAATAATACTTTAGGTGCGATTACATGCATTTCGGTGCATGGGTGTTTTTCTTTCCAAAATGTTTCTCTCCTGAACACTCAAATTATGTTTTTTTTCTGCCTGTAAACACCTGTAAACGCCTATGTGTTCATGGACACCTAAGTTAACATGGAGGGGCATTTAGAGGCAGAATTTTTTTTTTTGATGCCCAGTGTGCATAAGTCATCATGCACACTGGGCGTTTTGATAACGCTGCTAATGTTAGCTGTGTAAAGTCACGTTAAAATTTTGAGTCATTCAGCTTTTTTTTTAGCATTTTTGAATTGGTGTTTATTGTCATTTTTCCTAGTTTTTCCTTGTTTGCATTTTATAGTGTTTTTTTTTACCATAAACATTTTTTTCTGGTCAAAACAAGTCCAAAAACGCCGGTTTGTGGCATTTTACCGCGTTTTGTCACGTTTTTCAGCATTTTTCAGTGTTAGAGCGTTTTTACAGCTAAAAAACTCCTCTAGAAACCCACTAGTTCTGGTTTTTTTTTCCAGCCAAAAAAAGTTTACTACAGTCTATGTGTGCATGGACACATAGGATAACATGCTGGGGAGTTTACTAGCTGTTGAAAAAAACATCAAAAGCCAAAAACAGCAGCTGTAAAAACGTCCAGTGTGCATGAGGACTAAGGCCTTACAAGACCAAAGGCAAAACTTTTTTTAGTTTTAGACAGAGTGGGGAGGGATTAGAATAAATGTCAGTTTTCACTGTTATTTGTGTCCCTGTTAGGGAGATTCACTTTCTCTATTTGTCCTCTCTACCGTTATCACTAAGAATGAAAATGAAATACTGGGTTGTCCCCAGAACAGTACTAGAGGAAAATTCTTCCAATTGGGACCCTAGATCTGGAAACAACCAGGGATTCCCTCACTTTAAAGGGATTTCCTCTCACTTCCTGTTTTAGCTATGGTACAGGAAGTGAAGGGAAATCTCCCCAATGGGACACAGATGGCAAAAAATAAAACTGAAAGGAGCTATGACCCTCCATTGCTCTATCCAGAATGAAAAAATGCCTTTCATTCTACTTTAATCTCTGCTGTCTCGATTGAATGATTTCAAATTATCATTATGAATGCTGACCATAGACACAGACAGATTGGAAGAAGAAATAGAACCGTTTTATTTTTGTGTACGAGTCATGGCATATAGAACTGTATCAATCAGATAGCTGCATACTCCAAACTGTCATCTGTGCAGCTAGCAGAGATTAGCTGTTGGAGAATGTGAGAAGTTATCCATGCTGTGGGACGATCAAACAGACAAGGGGCGGACTGACAGCTCATGGGGCCCCTGGGCAATAGGGGATCATGGGGCCCCTGTGTCCTTGCCCAAGCTCAAAAAATCCTATGAAAAAGGTACCAGGGGCATCTCATGGGGCCCCCTACTGACCCCGGGCCCTCAGACAGTGCCCGAGTTTCCAAATGGTCAGACCGCCCCTGAACACAGGAGTTATGGATTAATGGGTAAAAATACATTTGAGATCTCTTGGAAATGAATCCCTGAAAATAACATTTTGGGAAATATTTTTGTCTGGAAAAAAAGAAAACCTTTAGATATTTGTTGAGGAAAATATGTTCAGGATGTTTTTGCTAAAAAGTAAATTATCAGTATGTCTAACGGAAATTCATTAATTCTTCAGAAGCTGTACCTTGTCTTTCATGCAGGTCTGGCCTGTTGACAATCATCTTGTCACTCCTCCCTGTTCCATAAGGAGACTGTCTTATCAGAGTGGAATCCAGCCTTTGCCTCCTTTCTACATTTCAACAGAAGTAAAGTTTCTTTTTTAATGGGATTGTAAATTTGATTGATGTTTGATGTATGTGCCTCATGTACGTCAGGGATGGAGATCATTAGTTCTTGTTTCTGTTGTTCTGATACAGAAGGGTAATTGATTATTGCCATCTTGGGAACAGACATGAGTTTCTGGCAGAAATGCCAGGTAAAACAAAGGAAAAATAGCTTGAATAAAAGAAAATAAGGACTGGCAAGATGCAATTTACACTATATTACATTCTTCTAATAAAAGAGATGTGGTTCTGTCTTAGATTGGCTTTACTCTTGGGCTTAAACTGTTAAGTCTCCAAAAAATACAGTATATGGAGGGCATATACAGTTGTGCTCAAAAGTTTGCATACCCTGGCAGAAATCATGACATTTTGGCATTGATATTGAAAATATGACTCATCATGCCAAAAACTGTCTTTTATTTAAGGGTAGTGGTCATATGAAGCCATTTATTATCACATAGTTGTTTTGCTCCTTTTTAAATCATAATGAGAGCAGAAATCACTCAAATGGCCCTGATCAAAAGTTTACATACCCTGGAATGTTTGGCTTTGTTACAGACACTAAAGGTAATGAGAATAAAATGGCAATTAAAGGTTAATTTTCCACATCTGTGGCATTTTAAATTTCAATTGGTGTCTGTGTATAAATAGTCAAAGATTGTTAGCTCCCATGTGGATGCACTGAGCAGGCTAGATACTGAGCCATGAGGAGTAGAAAAGAACCGTCATAGGACCTGTGAAACAAGGTAATGGAACATAAGATGGAAAATTATATAAAAAGATGTCCAGTGCATTGAATGTGTCAGTGAGTACTGTTAAATCACTTATTAAGAAGTGGAAATTTTGGGGATCTCTTGATACCAAGTCAAGTACAGGCAGACCAAGAAAGATTGCAGCCATAACTGCCACAAGTATTGTTCAGGATACAAAAGAAAAACCTACAGGTAACCTCAAGAGAAATACAGGCCACTGAGGGAAATTAAACTGTAAGCTCCTCAAAAGCAGGAACTAATGTAAAGCTCTGTGTAAATTGCTGCCACTATATAAATAACACTGCTTGAGTCTGTGGCCATGGTCACAACAGGCAACAGAACTTGGTAGTCTTTTGGAGGACAGGCAGAATTTGAAGCCATATATGAGTTTGCTAGTGGACAGCAGTCCTGTTTATTGTACTGAGCAATGCCTAAAGTAACTGACAGGTCACTAGGAATGTATACACTAGGGTATGCCAAGTCTTGTGAGATAAAATAAGAATCTCCATCTGTTTTTCAGTTTAGAATTAAAGGTTGTTAAATCAAATGCAAAGTCTTTGACTTTTGCGCTTGGTATTCACTCCAGTTATTTATCAAGTGCTGTTCTGTCTTTTTGAAACAAAACCATATTTCTAAGTAGCTACTGGAAAGCTAAAGCCTTTAATTTGTGTGTAGGAGAGAGATTCAAGTCCAGCCTTTTCATCCTACCTCTCAGCAGCAATGTGTTTAATTAATCACAGCTGATTCTTGCCTAGAAATATCAAACATTTTCCATTCTCCTTTCCTATCTGGAAACACACAAGGTAGTCTCACTCTTGGCCATAACTCCAGTTCACATTTCATTTCCAGATCTGGCTTTCATCTATCTGGTATGTATAATGCACTGTGTTCTCTCAATGTGCTTCCTGTTCGGTTGTTTCAATAATATATGTACATTTATATATATAAATATTGAATCTTAAGTCAAGTAGATGAAACTTGGAGTATGTCACAGGGACTTAAATATATGGTATGTGTGACATTTGTTGATATATTACACATTTTTAGCACTTATCTGGGCTTCTGTTCGGTGAGCTATCGTATAGTGAGTACTAACATGCTAATCCCTCATTTTAGATCTACAAACCAAAATAATTAATTGCTGTGAGCACCACAATGTGGTTGGACTCTTACGGTTAAGTACAGTAAGAGATACATTTTTTGTGAACCAGTCCTCATTGGACATCTATAATATATAATAATGCAGCCACCAATTGTAATAATCCAGCCACTTATGCCAGACATTACTTGATATTTCGATGATTTACTTGTATTCTTTCCCTTCAAGAGCAGAAGTGAGTATCCGCCTGTAAGATCTATTACCTGCATGAACTCAACTGAAGTCATGTGATAAAGATGCTGTCAAGATTTTATGTGTTGGCAGAAGTAAAAAATGTATATAGATAGTACACTTGTAGGTTGTTTTTGTGTATTGTACTGTATTTGATGTATCCTAACACATAACAATAAAAAGGTTGCTTTTCTGACAAATTTCCTTCCATATAATTAAAAAAAACCAACAAAATGCATGTAAAAGGAACAAACACGTACAAAGAAAGTGTCCAATAAACATGTTCCAATGTCTTTTATTTATTTCATTTTATTATTTTTTTTTAATTTTCTGGTCTTTTTTTCACCAGAGGATGTCAGAGCATGCATGAGCATGATCAATGAACATAATCACATGTGTGATTAAAAAGATTTGCATAAAAATTGACCCAAAAAAATCAGTTTACTTTTTAGCTGTTTTATTTGGTGAATATAAAATTGCCAAATTCATAGCAAAAGTTTTGGACTCATCCTTACTGACTGCCGATCATCCATAGAGGGAGATGGTAGAGATTGACTCACTTAGTAATTAGCTACCAATATCTCCTTAAGAAGAAATGGTGTCATGCTCTGAAACACAATGATACAACAATAAAGAAGATTCCACATACAGTACATAAGCAATTTTTACAACTTGACTTCTATATATAGGGATTGGGTTAAAGGTACCTCTAGCTGGTTACTAAATAACAATTATTAACACTACTGTCCATCACAAAGGTCATAGTGGCAGCACAGTGGCTAAATGGTTAGCACTTCCACCTGGCAGTACTAGGGTCGCTGGTTCAAATCCTTACCCTGGCACCACCTGCCTGGAGTTTGCATGTTCTCCCTGTGACTGCGTGGGTTTCCTCTGGGTACTCTGGTTTCCTCCCACACTCCAAAGACATGCTGGTAGGTTAATTGGCTGCTGTCTACATTGTCCCCAGTAAGTGTATGTGAGTTAGGGACTTTAGATTGTATGCTCCTTGAGGATTAGGGACTGATGTGAATGTACAATATATGTATGTAAAGTTCTGCATAAATTGACAGTGCTATATAAGTACCTGAAATAAATAAAATAAAATTAGTGTATTGAAAGGTACCACTTTCAACCAAGCACCGGTGAACTGTACATACGGTATGTCTGAGTCAGCAAAATTTTAAGAAGAGTGACATATATACAGTTGGATAAAGCAAAGATAACTAGCATATGTATCTACCTTACTTCTGTTTTGCAGTGTTTTTGTTGTGGAAGACACATGAACACCATTGTGATCAAATACAAAAGATGCCTGTAAAACTTAACTATGATCCTATGGTTTTTTGTAACCTTTTTGAAAATAGTACAGTGTCCCTTATAGTACTTGCATTCCCACTCCCAATGGAGTAAAAGTAGCTAGTTCCATTTATTATTATTTTTTTTAATTTTGAAAAAAAATACATTTAAATTGTATCTGTCTAAATGAATTCTTACCATTTTATTTTCTGGCCATAGGATGCTGTAAGTCAGAATGCCAAAACAGAAGTCGAAATGTTACGACTGATCAGACATAACTAAGTGGTTAGGTGCTTTAAATACCTAATTAAAGTACACATTTCGGTAGCCAGTCACAAAACTTCTAACTGACAGCAGATTCCAGCAAAGGTGACCATTGTTACTTTGCCTTCTTTATCCATATTAGAAATTAGATACAAAATGTAAGCTATAGCTAAGAAATGTATAAAATTCCTGTTTTCCCTCTATTAGCATTCATTGTTTAGATAATATGTTTACAGAGTTGTGATGGTATTTTGGACTGCTCCCATTTTGTACTGTAATGGAATAAGATCTTTATACAAGTTTTACTTACAGTCATTTGTCTTCCTTGAATGGGTCACCTGAGAATATAGTTGAACAAAACAAAAAGGCAAACATATTAGTATGCACAGAGATCTGTGAAGAAACAAGATCCTGGGGAATGAAAATAAGCATATAATTTGAAGAAAAATGGCTTTTTAAATGACTCGATTTCCCACATTTAATGCAATGGTGACCTTAAATGTACAACCTTCATTTGTGTTTATTTTTATATAAAGATTCAATTATTTACAACTAATGCTGTGAACATTAATGTTTTTCACAAAGGTCCGAACTGATGTAAAAATAAGGACTGAACTAACATAACATTTCACCTGTGAGACTTTAATCAAAACTATTGGTATTTGGTTTTAGTAAATCTATACTTATTTTTCTCTCAAACTATTCAGGTAAAATGAAGTATAATCCTTGTCAAGCTTTCTGGTTTCTGGATGAAGTAGTTTGCATGTCAGCAACAACAAATCCTCCAATTTGTCAAGGCTGTTGAAGATAGCTGAACCAGTTGATCACACTAGGCAAGTATCAGGACTTCAGTAGTCATTGCTATACACATAGTTGGTACACTAATAGATTAACTTTGGTACTCTAGTCCAGCCTTTCTCAACCAGGGTGCTCAGGCACCCTGGGGTGCCTTGAGGTTTCTTTAGGGGTGCCTTGACAAAATGTCTAAAAATTGCCCAAAACTTGTATACAAGCCAGTGGGTGGATCAAGCCTGCCTTTTAGTTACACAAAGCCACAGGATTCCATTGTGCACCATTAAGACCTTCTAGCTGCCTGCGTCCTGACAGCCAATGATATCATCAGATGATAAGGAGGATGGCAGCTGCCTGCACAGCATCCTAGTTTGACTCTCCCCCACCCCTCTCCGTCAGTGTGTCAGGGCAGGGGACGAGGAACGGACAGGCAGGCCTAACAATGTAACGCACTGGCTGATGACAACCACCACCCACAGACCGAAGTCCCTCAAGGCGCGGAGTCTAAGTCCCAGGCTGCCCTTCACCAGGGCCCCTGATGGTGGGGATGGACTTGACGCAGCCAGGAACCAGGTCGCGGCCCCCGAGACACCTCAGCTGCGGTAATGGCCACCGCCAATGGCGTGTAGCTGGTGGAAGAGACAAAAGAGTAGTCAGACAGGCCGGGTCAACAACAACAGGACAAAACAGTACAGGACAGCAGATGAGAATCACAGGTCACGAGCCGGGTTCAGCAAAAGAGGGTCAGATCAAAGGAGAATACAAAGAATAGTCGAGTCACAAGCCGAATCAGATACCAGGAGAGTCACAAGAGTCAGAACAGAGTAATAGCAACACAAAGACACAAGTGCAAAGAGCATGTGCGGACCACAGGCTTATATGTCATCAGCCACACCCCTCTGGGGGATGGACCTCAGAGACCTGAAGGCATAAAAGGATTCCCACCATGCACAGCAGAAAACCAAGATGGACGCCAGCACATGGAGTAACATAACCTCAGGGAAAAGGTAGGACCTTGACAGTACCTCCTCCTCAAGGGCCCCTCCCCCTCCGCGGCTCAACAAAAGGTTTCTGAGGAAAGCGGGTATGAAAGGCGCGGAGGAGGGCAGGAGCATGGACATCCGCGGAAGGAACCCAGGAACGCTCCTCGGGACCATAACCGCGCCAATGAACCAGGAACTGTAATCGACCACGCACCAATCGAGAGTCCAGGATCCGGCTCACCTCATACTCCTCATGACCGTCAACCCGGACAGGACAGGGCCGAGGCAGAGAGGTAGTGAAGCGATTGCAGATCAGAGGTTTCAACAGGGAAACATGAAAGATATTGGAGATCCGCATCCCAGGCGGAAGGGCAAGGGCATAGGCCACCGGATTCACTTCACGGAGAATGCGGAAAGGACCGACAAAACGGGGAGCTAGTTTGGGTGTGGGCACCCGAAGATTGAGGTTGCGAGTAGACAACCACACCCGATCGCCGACCTGGTATGAAGGAGCGGGCAACCGTCTGCGATCAGCCTGGAACTTCTGGCGCTGAGCTGAGTCGAGTCCCTCAAGGCCCTCTGGATCTGCCCCCATGAAGAACGCAGGGCATCAAGATGGTTCTCCACAGCCGGAATGTCCTGTGGTGAGAACCTCTCAGGTAATACCGCAGATTGGAACCCATAGTTGGCCATGAAGGGAGACATCCCGGAGGAGGAATTGACCGCAGAGTTCCTGGCAAACTCTGCCCAAGGCAGGAGATTGGCCCAATCGTCCTGATGGTCTGAAATATAACACCGAAGGAATTGTTCTAAGGCCTGATTGGAACGCTCCGCAGCCCCATTAGACTGCGGGTGGTAGGCTGAAGAAAAGGAGAGACTAATACCCAACTGGGAGCAGAAGGCGCGCCAGAATCTGGACACGAACTGACTCCCGCGGTCCGAGACAATCACCTTAGGCAACCCATGCAGGCGAAAAATCTTGCCGGAAAAGACCGTGGCCAGTTCTTGCGCTGTTGGTAATTTCCTGAGTGGAATGCAATGGCACATCTTGGAAAACCGATCGACAATCATGAGGATGACCGTATGACCCCGAGACACCGGGAGGTCTACAATAAAGTCCATACCTAGGTGTGACCAAGGACGCTCCCCATTGGGAATGGGTTGCAGAAGACCCAAAGGGAGATGCCGTGGAGACTTATTCTGGGCACAGATCGAACATGCCGCTACATAAGAGGCAATAGACAAGAAAAATTGGTGTGGCGCTAAGGCAAATAACACTAATCCCACATATCATATAAAATATAATATATATACATAAACAGATGATTATATATAGTCATGCATAAAACCTCTAACATAACCCCCAACTGGGGCACGTGAATAGATGCTAGTGATGGTGACACAAAACACCATGCAAAGGAATGTAAAATTCCTACAAGTGACAGAGGTGCATAAATTACAGTCCACTACACACAAAGACTGTGATCCTTGAACAAGCGTGAAAGTGCCACTGGTGTCACTGGTGTCACAATCCAGAAATGGTAAGAGTGCCTCCTCACCTCCCCGCACTGACCACAAGGGCCAATACGCCTTTGCACCTTATAGGTGTAATCCTCGAGTGCCAGCCGGTAAGGTCCACACTGGATGCTACCTCAGACGCTGTAATCCCAAATGCCAACTCCAGCTGCTATATAGTGGTGGTATTAGACCACCAGATGATGCTCAGAGACATAAGAAGAGACTTGCCATAGCGTGATACCGCAATATTTATTGATAAGATTGTAAACAAATAGAATGCCCACTCACATGTCCATAATAAGAATACAGCCTTAAAATGATCCTCCTGAATCCTCGTGCTATGGGTGTACCCGGAGTCCCAATATGGCGCGTGCGTCGGAAGTGACGTCACCGCGTACCGGAAGTGTCGTCAGGGCGTACCAACGCGTTGCGTCACGAATACCACGTGACTTCATGAAGTCTTGTGGTATTCGTGACGCAACGCGTTGGTACGCCCTGACGACACTTCCGGTACGCGGTGACGTCACTTCCGACGCACGCGCCATATTGGAACTCCGGGTACACCCATAGCACGAGGATGCAGGAGGATCATTTTAAGGCTGTATTCTTATTATGGACATGTGAGTGGGCATTCTATTTGTTTACAATCTTATCAATAAATATTGCGGTATCACGCTATGGCAAGTCTCTTCTTATGTCTCTGAGCATCATCTGGTGGTCTAATACCACCACTATATAGCAGCTGGAGTTGGCATTTGGGATTACAGCGTCTGAGGTAGCATCCAGTGTGGACCTTACCGGCTGGCACTCGAGGATTACACCTATAAGGTGCAAAGGCGTATTGGCCCTTGTGGTCAGTGCGGGGAGGTGAGGAGGCACTCTTACCATTTCTGGATTGTGACACCAGTGACACCAGTGGCACTTTCACGCTTGTTCAAGGATCACAGTCTTTGTGTGTAGTGGACTGTAATTTATGCACCTCTGTCACTTGTAGGAATTTTACATTCCTTTGCATGGTGTTTTGTGTCACCATCACTAGCATCTATTCACGTGCCCCAGTTGGGGGTTATGTTAGAGGTTTTATGCATGACTATATATAATCATCTGTTTATGTATATATATTATATTTTATATGATATGTGGGATTAGTGTTATTTGCCTTAGCGCCACACCAATTTTTCTTGTCTATATACGTACTTTTTGGTTTAAAGGAGGGTGTTGGCAGCTTAGTGTAGGTTTTTCTTCATCTGAAGCGCAGGAGGTATTAATATTTTTACATAAGAGGCAATGTCGGCACGAAGGGTAGGCCACCAGAATAAGCGAGAGACGACCCAACACAGCTGGTTCTTCCCCGGATGCCCGGCAGTTTTGGCGTTATGGTAGATACGCAGCAGGCGGGTGCGCAATCCCTCGGGTACGAAACATCTACCCTCTGGCTTCCCGGGAGGAGCATCAGTTTGAGCTGCCAAAATCTGCTCCCCAAGAGGAGAAGTCAGACTGGTACGAATGGCAGCCAGGATCTGATCTGGAGGTATAACTGAGATTGGCTCAGAGTCTTCCCTGGACAACTCAGAGTATTGCCGTGATAACGCATCAGCCCTGACATTCTTGGAACCAGGCAAATATGAAACCACATAGTTGAAGCGTGACAAGAACAGAGCCCATCTGGCCTGGCGGGGTGTCAATCTCTTGGCCTCCGAAAGATAAGTCAGGTTCTTGTGATCGGTAAGAATGAGGACCGGAACCGCGGAACCCTCGAGCAGGTGCCTCCATTCCTTGAGAGCCAGAATGATGACCAACAACTCCCGATCTCCAATCTGGTAGTTGCACTCTGCAGAGGAAAGCTTCCTGGAGTAGAACCCGCAGGGAAGTAGGGGTCCATCGGGCGACCGACGCTGAGACAGGAGAGCCCCTACTCCCGTCTCGGAAGCATCAACCTTAAGGACGAAGGGCAACCCAGGATTGGGATGTGAAAGAATCGGAGCCGAACCAAAGGTGGCTTTCAGAGCCTCGAAAGCTATGATGGCCTCGGATGGCCACTCGTGAGGGTTACTCCCCTTCTTGGTTAGGTCAGAGAAAGGCTTTGCCAATGTGGAGAAGTTCCTGATGAACTTCCGATAGTAGTTGGCAAAACCCAGAAAGCGCTGAATGGGCCGAAGACCATTGGGACGAGGCCACTGCAGAACCGCCGCAACCTTCTGAGGGTCCATGGAAAATCCCTCCGCGGAAATTATGTAGCCCAAAAAGGCAACTTGGGATCGATGGAACTCGCACTTCTCGAGTTTACAAAAGAGTTCGTTCTCACGCAATCGTTGCAGCACCCGCTTGACATCCTGGACATGGGACTCCATGGAGGTAGAGTAAACCAAGATGTCATCCAGGTGAACCACTACGCACTGCTGCAACAAATCACAAAGGACATCGTTTATGAATTCCTGAAAAACCGCGGGCGCGTTGCACAATCCGAAGGGCAGCACCAGGTATTCGTAGTGCCCGGTTCTGGTGTTAAACGCGGTCTTCCACTCATCCCCCTGTCTGATCCGTACGAGGTTGTATGCCGCCCTAAGGTCGAGTTTGGTAAAGACTGTTGCTCCCTTAAGGCGGTCGAACAACTCAGAAATCAAAGGAATTGGGTATGCATTTTTAATGGTAATCCGATTGAGACCCCTAAGCCGGGTTCAGCAACAGAGGGTCAGATCAAAGGAGAATACAGAGAATAGTCAAGTCACAAGCCGAATCAGATACCAGGAGAGTCAGAACAAAGTAATAGCAACACAAAGACACAAGACACAAGTGCAAAGAACATGTGCGGACCACAGGCTTATATGTCATCAGCCACACCCCTCTGGGGGATGGACCTCAGAGACCTGAAGGCATAAAAGGATTCCCACCATGCACCGCAGAAAACCAAGATGGACGCCAGCACATGGAGTAACATAACCTCAGGGAAAAGGTAGGACCTTGACACAGTGCTGGGGGTCAAATTAGCTCACTGATGGAGAAAAACTAAGGGAGAAGAGAAACATTGGAATACTAATCAGTACCAGTGTGCAAAAGTGTATGTGCTTTGGAAGAATAAATCACCACTAATGTTGGGTGTCCTACATGTGTGGATGTTGTTGCGTTATATAAAACTATTAGAATAGTTTTTCATATTGTAGAATGAGGTGCCCTGTTAAAATTATGGACAGTGTTGAGGCACCCCATTTTAGAATGGGATGTCTCAAGACTGTCTATAATTTTAAAGGGTGCCTTGGGACTGTCCATAATTTTAAAGGGTACTTTGACTGAAAAAAGGTTGAGAAACACTGCTCTTGTCTAACGCTAGAGTTTCTCAACCAGTGTGACTTGTACCAGTTAGCATTTCCGCCTGGCAGTACTAGGGTCGTTGGTTCGAATCCCAGCCATGGCACCACCTGCCTGGAGTTTGCATGTTCTCCCTGTGCCTGCATGGGTTTCCTTTGGGTACTCCGGTTTCCTCCCACACTCAAAAAACATGCTGGTAGGTTAATTGGATCCTGTCTAAATTGGCCCTAATATGTGTATGTATGAATGTAAGTTAGGGACCTTAGATTGTATGCCCCTTGAGGGTTAGGGACTGATGTGAATGTACAATATATATGTGTAAAGCGCTGCGTAAATTGACGGTGCTATATAAGTACCTGAAATAAATAAAATAAATACCTGGGGTTGTAGACTGCAAGTTAAAGCAACTAAGGTTTGGGGATTCTCAAACACTCTAGGCTATAACGAAGGGTCTTTGCAAAACCTCTGCTTTGTTACAGTGCATCAGGTTAAACTAGTCCAGTCTCCATAGTATCACCGTTAATATATTAAGAAATCTTTGTGGTTCCATTGAAAGCAATGAGATTAACAATGGTTGAAAATGACAAACACAAACACTCCTGCGCTTGGGGGTGGACTCAACAGAAGCTCCAATTCCATCTCAGTTGTCCTGGATAGTGCACGCCTTGCTGCCCTCAAAGGATTGAGGAAGTCCAAAAGCACAGAATGCAAAGAAAACAGAGAGTGCACATTAATAAATGTGTTTTAAGGTAGTGCATTACCTTAAAACACATTTATTAATAAAAAGGTGATAAGCAATATACTCACAAACGACAAATACGTCAAAAGCACATCATAAAAGAACAGCACTGTCCAGTCCACATTGCATGGCTGTTTAGACTCTAGCAAAAGGGAGAAGCAGGGGGAGGCACATATAGGATTTGTCCCCGCCCTTGGGCAAGCTAGTGAGGACCCACATGCAGTATCTGGACTGAATACCAGACCATTTAAGAGAGGGTACAGGCATTGCTTGTTCTGGCTCTGAGGAAGAGGCAAGCCCTTTGACACGCATTAGCCTGTTGGAGGTCCAGGGTTCCTATTGTGGACAGTCATGCAATGTGGACTGGACAATGCTGTTCTTTTATGATGTGCTTTTGACATATTCGTCATTTGTGAGAATATTACTTATTACCTTTTTATTAATAAATGTTTTTTAAGGTAATGCACTAGGACGGTGCATCCTCTGTTTGTTTTCTTTGCATTTTCCATGGTCTAGTTAAAATCACTATGAATCACTTTCTTTTAAAAAAAAATATTTATATGCATACAGAAAAAAAGCAATGAGTCAATAAAAACAGAAGACTCCAACATAGCTCTGGTGACATAAGAAATGACAAGTCCCAGAGACATATTGCCCCAACAAAATCAAATACCCTGTGTAATCAGGATCATAGTGCAAAATAAATCACAACAAATTAGTGCAAGCAAACAAATTAGGGCAAACAAAAAAATGGTTTAATACGGGCACAATTCCACCAAATGTGTAGGAAAGTTCCTCTCTGTCTGCATACTCTCCTGCAATGTGCTATGAAGCACTTTCAAAAGCTATCAGTATGGACCTTGAGGTTCCACAGTACAGATATGGAAAAGCACCCCCAAATATATATTTACATTTACCAGCAAAAAAAGAGACTTGGAAAGAAGGAAGAAGACACCATTATAAAATAAAATAATAAATGTTAGCAGGAAACTTGTTTTTATTTTTAATAAAGTGTGAGTATTGTGTTAGTCTTAACTTCTTCAGTTAATCTGAGAAAGGATAGTAAGCTGGCAGTAGGTAAGTCACACAAAAGTCCCTCTCGCTGTGCCTCCTGGTGTCAGTGTAGTACCCAATTTCTTTGAGTCAATGGGATGAATAGTGCCCCATGTTGTCAGTAGGAGGATTAGTACCCCATTATTGGTGTCAGTGGGATGAATAGTGCTGCATGTTGGTGTCAGTAGCAGGAGTAGTAACCCATTATTCATGTCAAACCGATCTTTGGGCCATCTTTGGTGTCAGTGGGAGGAATGGTGCCCTATCATTTGTGTCAATGGAATAGCTGCCTATTCTTGTTGTTAATGGGATTAAGAAAGCCCCCCCCCCCCAGCCTTGGTGTTCAGTGGTCACTCATCTTTGTATATTCTCCATGTCCCCTGCTGCTTCTCTGCAGACTGTATGATGCAGCAACCAACATTGTACAGGTGCAGAGACCAAAGATCATTGGGGTTGATTTACTAAAACTGGAGGTTACAAAATCTGGGGCAGCTCTGCATGGTAGCCAATCAGCTTCTAACTTCAGCTTGTTCAATTAAGCTATGACAAAAAAACTGGAAGCTGATTGGTTTCTCTAAAGAGCTTCACTGTAATTTGCACTCTTCAGTTTTACTAAATCAACACCATTCTGTTCTAGCACCCCACACCTGTTGCCACTCTGCATACAGGCCTTGTCTGCATCCATAATTGTGGTACCAATGATATGGTGTATGACACAAATAACAAAACCATAGACATCAATACCAGTTTTACTAAAACTGGAGAGTGAAAAATCTGTTGCAGCTGTGCATGGTAGCCAATCAACTACTAATTCCAGCTTGTTCAATTAAGCTTTGACAAAAAACCTGGAAGCTGATTGGTTTATATGCAGAGCTGCTCCAGATTGTTCTAGTTTTAGTAAATCAACCCCCAAGTACGGTATTTTGTTTTTTTCTCCAGCTACAAGAACCCTAACCACACTGCACAAACTGGGATGAGTCATGCAACACAACAATTTTTGCTGCTCAATTGAATCTATTGCTGGCCGAGAAATTCTGCACATAGCAAAAGTTGTACGAGTGACTGATAAAAGTTGAAAAACCTAACCTAAAGTATTCAAGTGTTAATCTTGAATGCTTTTGCAACAAGACAAAAAAATACCTGTATGTGCATGTATATGACGTGAAGGACATTTAAAAAGTACTGTATGTAGGGCAAACAATAAATAAATACAAATTATACACAAATAATTGCAAAAAATACAACTGTATTCATTTAACTGCATCATCAAAATGATATTTCCAGAAATAATTATATAAGCATAGCTTTACAGTACTTTACAGTCTTTATCAGTTATATTCTGAAGGTTCTTGCATGACTTCAGTGCTAGCAGTTAAAAAATTACTTTTCCGCTTGTGCATGCCTTGGTGTCCCGTCCTATGAATCTACTTGCTTCAGCTCAGTTTTATATGTTTGGTTTTTCAAGATCTAAGCTGTTCCAACCATATGTCATACTATAAGACAAAGATTGTTGTGTGTGGGTATGTTATTAATGCACATAAATGGAGGACATTATGCAGTTCTAATCCACGTGGCAAATTAAAGTAACAAATGTGATCATTATGTTTAGTATAACATCATTGGAAAATAAATTACTTTTCATGAGATTAAACTGTTCATTCCTGCTTCTTCAACAATAAAGAGACAGTTGCTTTCAGTATTCCAAGAGCATATTGGATGTCAATTAAAATGTCACGCACTGTGGAAGTTGTGACTGTACTTAAACTTTATTTCAGTTAGCTTTAAATGTTAATATTTTTTTTGACCAAGGAATTGTAAAAGGAACGGTTAGAGAAAGTGGCTGAAAAAAGAGACAGAAGGAAAGGCAGCTAGATTGAAAAGAGGTTTGAAAACAAAGATTATGTAAACATTGAGTAAAAACATACTTTGGAACATTAAAATGTATGTTACCCTAACATTTCATTTTCTGATAGGTGTCTTTGTTACCATATACTTGTACTACACCAGTCCAGCAAGAATGGCAGATCTTCTTTTAATGGTCAGCCTATTTAAATAATGTATTTTCTAGGTGTGAGATTGAAAATAGACAATAATTCTAGGATACAAAATTGTGTCAATATAGTGTATGCTGACCACTCTAGCCCTGTTTTCTTGTAGTTTAGAAATGGCTGGAGGCTCATACAATGGGAAACCTTCAAGTCACTTCCTTTTCCACTTCTGCACAAAGCCCTGTTTTGCTAGCACTCCCGATAGACTAACAATACCTGTGCACTGGTGTCTACGTTGTAGAAAAAGGATAACTTGTTTCCAGAATTCTGACAGTAATATAGTTGTGTTGTCAGTGTTAATAGCCCTTAGCCAGAATTGACCTAATATCATCAACACTGGCTGGATCACAAGGTTGAAACAAATAGAAATACAGGAACCACATAAAAATGAACAAGCTCAATGGAAACGGTACATACAAGTTGTAAGTATATTCAAATTTGTGTTCACTTCCTGTCCAAGATTCACAACAGGATTTAAACAAAATCTCCCAAACTGAGCAAAATTGCCCTCTTAGACAGCTGTCCCAAAAACAGATGTCACCAAATGGAAGATCTCTCCTTATTTCTCAGGACAATTTTAAAAATGTGGATTTTCCCTCCTATTTTTCGAGATGACAAAGGTTAGACATACAAATAAAGGGATAAATTAACCCGATGGGGAGAAAAGCAATACATACTTGAAAGAGGGTCTAATCTTTCATCACACTATCCAAAACTAAATAGAATGTTTTTTCCTAGAGAAACACTTTCATTTTTGTATTTAGGTTTAAATACATTTTAATACATGTTTGTCCAACCATTGCCCATGGGCTACATAAGACCCAAGATGGCTACGAATGCGGCCCAACATAAAATCATAACCGTGCCTAAAAATGTTGATTTTTTGGAATATCTTTGTATAAATGCACTTACACTTAGAGAACACATGCGGACAAAGAAATATTTGACAGTGCCTCTTTACTGATGTCATCAGTTTTTGGCAGCACTTATATTTGTGAGCAACTATTTTCAAGGATGAAACACACTAAAAACGCACTTACAATAAGTTAAAATAAGATCACTTTACAGATAGGGAATCAATCCTTTTGCTAGGGGATCCCCTGATGAAGTCCCATGACGGTGATGCAATGCATTGGGCGTGGGCGGAGGCATTTTAAGGAAGCAAAAGAATTGATTGCCTATCTGTAAAGCGATCTTATTTTAATTTAATGTAAGTGCGTTTTTAATAAATATTGAGTCTTTTATCAACTTACTACACTATATGAGGCGTACTTTCTTTTGGGTGAGGCTACTGACATCCTAATGAATGGAGGACCTTTAAGACTACCTTAAATAACCATTGCATGGGAGGAGAAGTGGACAGCCCCTAGTGACTAAAGGAGATAGTGAGAGAGCTGAAGCTGTGGAGATGTCTCATTAAAACATGCAGTTTTTACATGCATTGGAGGTGAGAGGTCTAAGAGCACAGAAGCTGCACCTATTAATGCATGAAATTCACATTCATCACGGATTTGCATTTATGGTGTGGGATCGTGTGACATTTGGAAACATATGAACTTCTATACATATTTATTTGAAGCACTTCAGCATCGATTATATACTTTTTTGTATTTATGTATGATATTTATATTTGTTCACTTCATTATTACGACCACAGTGTATTCAATTTGGTTGTTTATTATGATAGATTGGTGTTTATTCAC
This sequence comes from Staurois parvus, assembly GCF_062004578.1. Classification (NCBI taxonomy): domain Eukaryota; kingdom Metazoa; phylum Chordata; class Amphibia; order Anura; family Ranidae; genus Staurois; species Staurois parvus. The sequence continues at coordinate 6,096,595 of NW_028317918.1, read as the reverse complement.
TAGCAGAGCTGTATCACTTTATATATATTTTATTTGTTTGTGTAGGAACACAATTGATGTTAGCAGCAGCATTCATGAACATTCCTTATTTTGCATTATTTAGTAGGTGCAGAAGTTCACTTCACTTATTGATTGAGAGCTCAGGCAGTGCCTCACCTGGTTCCCATCCTGTGTCACCTGCCATGTGCATCCTATCTTCCGGGGGGCGAAGCCACCCAACTGAAAAATGCCGCTCAAGGCAAATGCCTTGTTTGCCTCAAAGTAAATATGCCCCTGGAAATATCACACTAGTTTCATTTTGCCTTCTCTTACTTTTATAATAACAAATATTGCAAAGAAATTAAATTTTATTACTCAGATATGTACATCATCTATATCGGTGATTGTTAACTTGTGATCTGCCTGACCTTTTCTGCTCATGAGCTATCCTTATTGTTAGTGTATTTTATGTGTGGCCCAAGACAATTTATCTTACTCCAATGTGGCCCTGGAAAGTCAAAAGGTTGGACACCCTTGATTTAATATAAGTTATACAGTATGTGAAGTAAAATGACCATTGCTGTAGAAGGTTATTATGTAGGAAAATGATTTGGTACTTTCCTTATGGATCTTCAACACTTTTGCAGAGGCTTCCAAAGAATCTGCATACTATTTAATTTCCCAACTCCACCTTATGCCAGAACACAGCAGATAATTATGCACGATGGCTGCACCTAGGATGAATCCTAAATGTAGACCATTTGGATATTTGTTTATTCAGTGAATTGCTATGTGTCAAAGCTCACTTTATTGGTTTTTTTTGTGCTGGTACCAGTAATTCTTTTGATTGCGGTCTTTGAGTTGCTGCCCAAGTAAAAATGAAAAATGTTACTGTCACTCGTGTCAATAGAATTCATAGGATGCCTTTCTTCTGAATCAATAGACAGTAGATGAAGGCACCTACAATAAATTCCAGTGCGAACAAATGCATTTGTTTATTTAACAAAAAAAGAACCAACATTGCTTAAAAAGTCAAGATGTTAATGGTACCAAATGTATTTATTACACTTTAATTATGTTTCCCCTGCTAATAGCTGAATTCCCAAGTGCCACTATAAATGTGGCCCTCTAAAACAGTATATAGCTCCACAGTTAAGTCAACGGTTTTATGATATGTTTAAAGTCAAACTTAAAATACATACCATGCTTGCTTACTTAACTGGCTTACAGTAAACATATAAAAGACAATATAGTTTGTATATCATGTCTTCCAGGTACAGTCTTCTATTGCTACCACCCACAAATGTAGACACAGGGATCTTTGAGGAATTCTGATATTGACCTAAACCTAACAGTCTTGTAACACAGAAGATGGGACTAGGATAAAAGGTGAAATATTCAGCAGGTTCTGAACTTGTGTAGCTGAAAAATTATGCCGCCATCTATGAAATTCTATCTTTATTCTAATACTTGAATATACACTCACCAGTTACTTTATTAGGTACACCTGGCTAGTGCCAAGAAAATATCCCCCACACCATTACACCACCAGCCTAAACCATTGACACAAGGTAAGATGGATCCATGCTTTCATGTTGTTTATGCCAAATTCTGACCCTACCATTTGAATGTTACAACACTCAGTCTTCCCATTCTCCTCTGACCTATGACATCAACAAGGCATTTTGATCCACACAACTGCCACTCACTGGATATTTTCTCTTTCTCGGACCATTCTCTGAAAACCCTAGAGATGGTTGTGCGTGAAATCCCAGTAGATCAGCAGTTTTTGAAATACTCAGTCCATCCCTTCTGGTACCAACAACCATGCCATGTTCAAAGACACTTAAATCCCCTTTCTTCCCCAGTCTGATCCTCAGTTTGAACTTTAGCAAGTTGTCTTCACCACGTCAACATGTCTAAATGCATTGAGTTGCTGCCATGTGATTGGATGTTTAGCAATTTGTGTTACCAAGCAATTGAATAGATGTACCTAATAAAGTAGCAAGTGAGTGTATATTAAATTAATAACTTTAGTCAAATATATATATTGTATTCTGTTACATTTCATTACAAGTCAACTGAAATCTGTCTTTATGCTTATCTGCTGGAAGGAGTACTAAAATGTTAAATCAAAGCACAATTTCTATAAGCTGATGCAAGAAGAGGGGTGATGTAAACTCAGTTCTCTGAAGGGAATGGGCTTGGGGGGCTTGTCCCACAATCGTAATGCCCAGAAGTAGCAGAAAGTGCAAGCTGAAAGCAGGGCCAAGTCCTTGAGTGTGCAGCACTGATGGCTCTAATATGGTCTAAAGCCCCGAACACATGATGAGAATATTGAACAAATGATCGTCCATTTTTTTCGCATTCTAGCCTCATATCAATAATGAAAAGATAATTGAAGTTACGAAAATTCTCATAGGACAGTATAAAAATTTGGAAGTGAAATTTTGTATTGTAATGTATTTGTATTGTATTTTTGGATGAAAACTGTACTGATTAAATGAAAATTGTATGATATGGTATTGCACAAGAAAAATTTTCATGCTTGTCCCTTCAAATAATTTCGGATGAAGCTGTGTACTGATGATCAGATTATCGTACAAAATCGTATCTTCGAAATTGGTGTTTTATGTACAAATTTCTGATCGTGTGTACTAGGCTTAAGTTTGTCATCATATGTTATATAGCCACATTACACAAATTTGACTTGTTTTTACCAAATCATTTGGAAAATGTAAGTACTTGTTTACATTAGTGTTGCCCTCAGAAAAGTAGATACAGTATATTGCCTCATTACTGCCTGTTTTAACCTCTAAAAGCCTACACTATTGCATCTCAACCACGTGCATTGCACACGGTTTTTGGGATAGTTGCGATGTGGCCCCTTTCACTTGGATGAGTTGTGTTTGACAGGATTTACTGTTAGCCAAACACCACAAAGGGGATAATTTTTTGCCATGCCAGGATGTAAAGCATTGGGACCACAGCATGTGTATGCCCCCATAAGGCTGACCTTTCATCTGAGAGGGGGCAGTTGCAGAGTGGTTAAAACCTCAAGTATAAACTAGGCCTAATAATTTTTTTTCTATTTGTGTTCTAAAGTTCTCAAATGCTGAACTTTGTAGAAATCAATATTTTCTTCATTTGTTTTACTTCAGCTCTGTTGTTATAATGCTAATTAGTTTGAGAGTTCTGACCACAGAACATGGAAAACAAGGAAACTGTTTTCTTATGCATTTATGAGATAGTATAGATGACCCATATTTGTAATTGTTGTACTCTTGTTTGTTGCTCTTTCTATACTATTTGTGTAATTCAGGAGGGTTAAAGGAGAAAAGAAGCATAAAGGCAGCCATTGCTCGCTTCTTATTCTGCCAGTTATTTGGCTGTCATGCCGACCCTTTGTTTCATTTCATGACTAGGAACAGTGTAAAGATAAGGTTTTCTGAACTTTTTAGGACATTCCTAATATGCATGCTTGTTCCAGGTCATTGACTCAGAAAGTATCAAAACCATCAGTATTACAACCAAGCAGCTAACATTTTTAGAAGGAGGTTAGCAATGGCACCCCCCATATTTCCCTGCTGACAGGTTTATTTGCAGGCTAAGGGATGCAAGCTGTGTTTTTCACAGTATCTCTTGATCCATAAACCTCCCAGCAATATCCATGCACCCTCCTTCTTTTGCAAGAATCACATGTGTGTATTACCTGCAGATCACTCTTGATTAGACTAATTACAATTAATTTATAGACACAGATTCACTGTTGGGGAGTATAAAACATTTGTGGTTTCTTATAGAAATGATTTTTGAAAACTGGCACAAAAACACAAAATAGAGGTTTTGTCCATAGCAACCAACCAAGTGTGAGCCTTTATTTTGAATGTTGCCATGGAAAATCAAAATGAGGGATTCCGTAGGTAATTGTGCCAACGGTGTCATGGCTTTCTTCTGCAGTTACAAAAAGCAGTCTTTACTAGATGTATTTCAACATCTCAAGAGCAATAAAACTCAATACTGCAGTTTCTTTATAGTAATAGCCCTTAGGTGCATCTTAAAAAGGGAATGTAAATACAGCTGATGAATCCTGTGATACTCGGTGTGTGTCTGAGTATTTCTTTATGGATTGAATGGACTTTACATGCATGTATAATACTCCTCTAGGCTAGGCTAATCCAACCTGTCAAAGTTGACCATCCGGAATACAGAGCTATGTACACTTCCTTTTCTGTCGAATGCTATGTTCACACTGTGGCAGGTGGTTGTGGATGCGGGAATCACAGCTGTTCTGGCACCCTCAACCACCCGCAGCCAAAACACACCATTCTGTAGAGATGCATGGGGCTGCCATTCATTCTTAATGTCACACCCATGCATCTTAACCTGCAGCTCATTTGCAGGTGTGGGAATCGCACAGTAATCACATGGTACAAAAGCACAAAAATGGCAAAGACACCTTTTTCATGGGAAATGCAGGCACACGCACATTCAACTGAATGAGCTTCTGTGCCTATGCAAATACGGCCCGCAATCCCGCTGAAGTGTGAACCTAGCCTAATTAGCCCTTCTAGTTGGTATTCTGGGACTACCACATGATTAGCATTTATGTTGTGCATAATGGGTTAGCAGAAAGGTTTGAGTAGTTTACAAAAAAGTGGGCTGGACTGGCACCACTCAGTCTACAAAATGCTTAAAGTATCATTAAGACTATGAAAAACTCTCATTACATGCTATATACTGTAACAGAGTGTGCATACTCACAAAACCACTAAAGCACTGATTTTGTGTAAAATGTAATATACCTGGTTGATCTTGCCTTCAGCTGTTCCTCCCATCTTCTCTGTGTCCCCATTGCAGCTGAAAATATGTAGACCAGCTGGTGTCCTCTACTGAGCATGCTCCCATTTCAGTTCCCTTCTAAGCTCTTCATTTTCTCCCTTTTCTTATCTGTGCAGCCCACATGAGTCACACGTGTGTGCTTATACACAGTGGTAAATGACAACCCCCTCCTTCCATTGTCCTCCATTTCCTCCTATTGCTAATAACTATGAGGGCAGGATCAGTGCCGGATTTATAAGGGAGCAAAAGGGACAACTGCTCCCTGACAGAAGAGGTCCAGCCTCCATACAAAAAGTAATATAAAAAAATATACAAAATGATATTGAATAATAAAAATTAATAATAGAAAAATAATATACCATAAATATATGAAAATAAATAATTACTTTATTTTATTAAATGCACACTCACTGGCCACTTTATTATGTACACCTTGCTAGTGTCAAGAAAATACCCCCCACACCATTACACCACCACCAGCCTGAACAGTATATACAAGGCAAAATAGATCTATGCTTTCATGCTGTTTACACCAAATTCTGACCCTTCCATCTGAATGTCGCAGCACCCCATCTGCCCATTCTCCTCTGACCTTTGATATCAACAAGGCATTTTCATCCACACAGGTGGGCCCTATTGGAGCTAGAGGCTGCTATGTCCCTAAATGTACATTAACAAGAAATTTCTCCCATGGGACTTTTATGCAGTAATACACAATATCTATGTTCAAATAATATATTTTTTTCATGTACAGTGCTTTCAAAGGAACTGTGTGTGAATGTTCCTCAGACATTTAGTAGTGATAGAAGCCTCTCCCAAGGATCTCTCTCTGCAGATGCCAAAGAACAGGAAAGATCATGTGACCACAGAACAGCGCTGCAAAAAAAAGGTTCTTTGAGGATTTAAAAAAAATACAGTGGCATGATATACAGTGTATGATTTATTTGAATGAATTATGGCAATTAACACTTCTCTGTTTAGTATCACTTTAAATAAAACATGGGGAAATCGTACATGTATAAATATTTGCCTAAACACACTTTAAAATAAATACCCGAATTTTTTGCGTAAGAGAGGTAGCTAATTTCAAAGTGAGGAGCGTGGGAGCTTAAAGATGGCTTACAGAGGAAGCAATAAAATCAGTCCATACCAATTCTTTTATCAAAAAATATATAAGTGAACAGCGCAAACATAGACCTCTACATCAGATCAATATACAAAGTGCAAACATATATAAAAAATTAAATAAATAGTGAAGTCCATCAAAATTAATAAACATAAAATTCAAAAATAGTTTGTGCAAACAGAAATTTTCAAATTCTTCTTCTATTATAAAGAAACTTCCACCTTCCACCCGTGAAAACCAACATCAAATGCACTCACCAGATTAAGGTGAATGAAACGCCTTTTAGGAATTTATGGGATCCTAAACCCTCTTTGGTATCCACTCTATAGGAATCCTCACCTCCAGCATAGACTCCACCATCAACTCCACCATCCAACCAGGGAGAAAAAAACTCAGATAGTGTAATATTGCAAAACACCATTCATAAGTGAAATCAAGGATTAAGGCCACTCACATTATAATCACTTTAAAAAGGCATATTTATTAAGACCAGCTTCTTTCCAGATGAACAGTAGATGTAAGGCAACCTCTCACAGAATCTCACATCACAGCTCCAGGTTACAGCAGAAGCTCCACAGAGACCACACATATACAGATCCCAAAAGATGGCCGCTGGAACGCACCGCTCAGCGTGCGCTCCACTCACCGGAAGTGACGTCAGACGTACGGGGTAGTGACCGGAAATGCGTCACATTGCGACGCATTTCCGGTCACTACCCCGTACGTCTGACGTCACTTCCGGTGAGTGGAGCGCACGCTGAGCGGTGCGTTCCAGCGGCCATCTTTTGGGATCTGTATATGTGTGGTCTCTGTGGAGCTTCTGCTGTAACCTGGAGCTGTGATGTGAGATTCTGTGAGAGGTTGCCTTACATCTACTGTTCATCTGGAAAGAAGCTGGTCTTAATAAATATGCCTTTTTAAAGTGATTATAATGTGAGTGGCCTTAATCCTTGATTTCACTTATGAATGGTGTTTTGCAATATTACACTATCTGAGTTTTTTTCTCCCTGGTTGGATGGTGGAGTTGATGGTGGAGTCTATGCTGGAGGTGAGGATTCCTATAGAGTGGATACCAAAGAGGGTTTAGGATCCCATAAATTCCTAAAAGGCGTTTCATTCACCTTAATCTGGTGAGTGCATTTGATGTTGGTTTTCACGGGTGGAAGGTGGAAGTTTCTTTATAATAGAAGAAGAATTTGAAAATTTCTGTTTGCACAAACTATTTTTGAATTTTATGTTTATTAATTTTGATGGACTTCACTATTTATTTAATTTTTTATATATGTTTGCACTTTGTATATTGATCTGATGTAGAGGTCTATGTTTGCGCTGTTCACTTATATATTTTTTACAATTTGTGTTGATCACATTGCACAGCAGCAGGATAGAACCTATAGTAGGGTGTTTCACTAGGCGCAGGAAGAATTTTTTAGTTCAATTCTTTTATCAGTCATGGTACTTGTTATAGTTGCAGGAGCTGTAACTGTAAGACTGATTATATGTTATATATGCATTTTAAATGATGTGTTAAAATATTTGAAAGAAAACTAGATTAATCATAATTTCATGCACTGTATGAAATTTCCTGCACAGTCAGCTGTAAGGACAAGAGTAAGGTTACTGTGTATTTAGGCAAATATATGAAGTGCAAATGAATGAGCACGTTAATACAAACTTGTGGCAAGCTTGTATAAGTCTTTTATTAAATCATGTAAAATGCAGCATGCTTGAATTTTCATATCCAATTAATTCTATACATTGCAGAACATTTGAAGAGTACATCATTTTAATTTCCTGTAGGTATAACAGTTTGCATTCCTAATTTCATTCCTAAATTCAGATACCTCACAACTCAGAAGATACCCCAGCAAATTGTAGGCAAATTAAAAATGCTTGATTTTTCTGGCAAAGAATAAATTACATTAAAATTGTCTGTAAACACTAACAACGAATTTCCCTTATTTACTACTGTTTGGTCTGTTAAAACAGCCATTGACAGAGGTTTGTTATGTTGGTTATGTGCAAAAAGATACTTGTTTATCCTGCTAGAAATCATGTTAGCAAATAACATCCAGTGCTTTCTGCCTGTCTGTACTGTTACCAGTTCTCAGTTTTACCAATGGACTGCAAAAAGCCCTTACTCTATGTTATGGAGAAGAGGGAGATGTTACATAGTTACATAGTTAGTCTGGCTGAAAAAAGACAAAAGTCCATTCACTTCAACCATTAAAAAAAAAAAAGTTATAATCCTATACCCACAGTTGATCCAGAGGAAGACAAAAAACCCAGCAAAGCATGATCCAATTTGCTCCTGCAGGGAAAAAAGTTCCTTCCAGATGCCCCGAGAGGCAATCGGGTATTCCCTGGATCAACTTTACCTATAAATGTTAGTATCCAGTTATATTCTGTGTATCTAAGAAAGAATCCAGGCCTTTTTTAAAGCAATCCACTGAGCTGGCCGGAACTAACTCTTGAGGGAGTCTATTCCACATTTTCACAGCTCTCACTGCAAAGAAAACTTTCTGTGTTTGGAGATTACCGTACATTTCTTTTCCTCCAGATGTAGAGTGCCCCCTTGTCCTCTGTGATGACTTCAGGGTGAATAGCTCTACACCAAGGTCACTTTATGATCCACTGATGTATTTATACATGTTGGTCATATCCTCCCTTAATCTTGTCTTCTGAATTGAGAATAAATTCAGCTCCTCTAATCTTTCCTCATAGCTGATCTCCTCCATGCCTCTTATCAGTTTGGTTGCCCTTCTCTGTACTTTCTCCAGTTCCCCAATGTTCTTTTTGTGAATTGGTGCCCAAAACTGAACTGCATATTCCAGATGAGGTATTACTAATGATTTGTACAGGGGTAAAATCATATCTTTCTCTCTGGAGTCTATACCTCTTTTAATACAAGAGAGGATTTTGCTTGCTTTAGAAACCGCAGCTTGGCATTGCATGTCATTATTAAGCTTGTGATCTACCAGAACTCCCAGATCCTTCTCCACCATTGATTCTTCCAATTGTACCCCCCCCCCAGTATGTATGATGCATGCATATTCTTAGCCCCCAAGTGCATACCCTTACATTTATCAATATTAAACCTCATTTGCCACATAGTTGCCTAATTAAACAGTGCAGGTCAGCTTGTAAATTGAAAACATCCTGTAAGAACATTATTCCACTGCACAGCTTGGTGTCATCTGCAAAGACTGAAATGGGATTTTTAATCCCAGACCCTATATTGTTTATATATAGATGTGTTCTGTACTAGGATAACAATGCTGCTCTTCCATAGGTACAATACAGTAGGTGAGCATTGTCAACCTGGGATAGTAAGTTTGTTACTGACAGGATCACCAGGTGAAAATAAAAGAAAAAAGAAAACCAATACAGCCACCACATATAAGAGCTGCATTTAAATACACAGTGGCTAAATGGTTAGCACTTCGGCCTGGCAGCACTAGGCTAATTTGTTTGAATCCCAGTCATGGCACCACCTCCCTGGAGTTTGCTTGTTCTCTCTGTTCATGTGTGGGTTTCCTTCCACACTCCAAAGACATATTGGTAGGTCAATTGGTTTCTGTCTAAAGTGGCCCTAGTATGTGTATAAATGTGAGTTAGGGACATTAGATTGTATGCTCCTTGAGGGTTAGGGAATGATGTGAATGTACAATATATATGTAGAGCGCTACGTAAATTGATGGCACTGTTTAAGTACCTGTAATAAATAAATATGTTTTCATTCAATTTTTCTGATGATAAAATTATACTCAGAAATATATAAAGAATCCTGTATGAAAATTGTAATAGTTTATTGCTGGACAAACTACTTGCTGACCTTAAAAGAAATACTGTTTTTTGTTGTAAACGTCTCATCAAGCCCCACCCACAAGATTATTTTGTTACCTTCAAATTCACAACTATATGCAATTGACCCTAAAACACCCGTATTCGTCTCTGACTCTCACTGCCTTTGAATATACAGTGTATGTCACAGATATTCTTTCTCTAAAGGTATACTGAATTCAATGTATAAATCTCTAAATGCTTCTATAATTCTTTCCTGGGCACTTTCTTACATCTCCCTATCAGAAAAATATTTTGGTGGATCACTGGATTTTGGACATAATTGCACACGGATTGCCAACTACTTCTACTTTGTAGGTGGTACGTGGTACATTCTAGAATAGCCTGATTTTCTCACGGTGTCGTGGATGGCTACTTTTGGAGTTGTGAATCGACTGGCACTCTAGTACATATTTGGTGGGAATGTCCCAGAATCAAAAGATTCTGCCCTAGGGTGTACTAATTAGTCTACACTGTTTAGGGTGCTAGTATTCCTAAAAATCCATTTGAAGCTTTTTTGAACTTAAAACCATTTACAGTACATGTTCCTTCAACCAGTCTAAGCTTGTGACTTTTATCGTTAGGCTAGGTTCACACTAATGCGGTGCGGTATATCGCATGGGAACCGCACTGCATTCCTGTGCAAATCACATGCGATTTGTGTGAGGTGCGATCGGAGCCATATATTTTCTATGGCTCAAATCGCACCGCACCCGCACCAAAAAGTTGCAAGGACCCTTTTTTGGTTCCGCACTAGAATCAGATTGTATGGATATTCACACCTATGCGATTCGATTATGCACATCGCACCGCTTTTTCCGGACCGAATTTGGGGTGTTGTTAACTTAACATACACACCTGCATCAGTTAGCATGAACAGGAAGCGATTCTGATGCGGTGTGGAATTCGCACAGAAAACACTGCAAATTCCTCACCACATCAGTGTGAACCCAGGCTTACTGCTGCTAAATAAACTAGCGTGAGCATGGAGGTCTGGAACTTTGACAATGTAAGTGAAACAAAAATGTGATACTTATGCAATGAAGAGCTGGTAGCTACCTTATATGACAAGTCATAAAAAATGTAAAAAGGCTGGAACCCGTGGATTTCAAATTATTTCGTGGGAGATTTTAACAATTCACTACTTACAATTTAAAGTATTACTAAACCCACAACAGTAAAATCATTCTGTATATGCAGTAAAGCATGCTTGTTACACTAATTGTGCAACCTAAGGGGTTAATCCTCTGCATTGTGTAAAAAGGCCATTTGATCCTGTTTTCTCTGCTCCTCCTCTTGTACAAATCTCCCCCTGATAAGACAGACTGAACCTGCAGCCACATGCTCAGTTTAGTGTGTATTGCTAAAGAGGTTTTTTTTTTTCTTGGGAGAGTGCATGTGATCAGCACAGGGCCAATCAGCACTATCCAGACAGAGGGTGAGGGGTTTTGCATCTTCCTAGAGCAGAAAGAAAACTCCTCCTACAAGATTTAACCAGTGCTCTGCTGCAGTCACAAGACTGTTCTAACTGCTGATGAGAAAAGGTATTTAGCAGTTTATTTTTACTAAAATATGCGCACTTCCATGTTCTGTGTACTGTGGGAGACCAGATATAGTGAATGCAGGGTCCTGGGTTTAGTAACACTTTAACTCTCCATTGATGGCTGAATGGGGATTCATTTTGTGTGTAAGTGTCCATGCCGGCCCAGCTCCAAACACCTTACCCTGACCCTCCCTCTCCACTTCTCCTTTCTCTACTCTTCCTAAACTTTCTTTTCTATGCTAATTTCTACTTTCCTTCATCCTAGTAATACATTTAAAAAGTTCTTCATTCAGTAATACATGTCTTTTATGCTTTAAAAAAGTCTCGGAGTGTTTTTTTGATGGGGGCCTCTCCCAATATAACACTCAGTTTTAAACAATTAAACATAAAAATTGCTGTGCTGCCTCTCCCCAAAACTACTTTAAATAAATAAATAAATAAATAAATAAACTCCCTACTACACAAAAAGTCCCCACAAATGTGCATATACTATAATGCCGCGAGGGCTGGCAATTATATCCCTCCTCCCTGGTGACTATGTTCTAAATGAACCAATGTGTGAATACAAAGTGCTTAGACCTCAACCGGGCTAAAAATAGCACATATACAATGCCATAGAACTGAGTATACAGTGAAATAGTATGAAACAATATATATATATATACAGTGAAGGAAAAGAGTATTTGATCCCCTGCTGATTTTGAATGTTTTCCCACTCACGAAGAAATGATCAGTCTAAAAATCGAATGGTAGGTGTATTGTAACACTGAGAGACAGAATAGCAACAAAAAATTCAAAATAAATGCACGTCTAAAAAATGATGCACTGATTTGCATGTTCATGAGGGAAGTAAGTATTTGATCCCCTATCATTCAGCAGGATTTCTGGCTATCAGGTGTCTTTCATACAGGTAACAAGCTGAGATTAGAATCGTTTTGGCCACAGCTAATCACATGACATGTGCATGTGATTAGCTGTGACCATTCATAGCTAGATACTAATATACAATGGATAGCATGAATGAAGCCATCCATTGTATACAACTGTCATGTGACCTGCTGTGATTGGTCACAGCAGGTCACATGGTACCGGCAACGGGGGCCGATACTCAGATCTGTCATCGGCCGTGTCCGAGGTACACGGCCGGTGACAGATCGCGCCGCTGCGCGGCTCTGCAGGAGCGCAATCTGCACATGTGCGGGAGGACGCCATATGGCGTCCACCCGGAACGCTGATGACATTTGCCAGCCGCCATTCGGCCATAGGACGGGCGGCAAATGGTTAAAGTCCCAATAATTGTTCAAACATATAACTGTTCCAAAAAAGTTGAAAGTTTCAAAAAACCCCAAAAGAAACCCTCATTCGCATCCAGTGTGAATATTAAGTGATACAGTAGTAAATCTGCTTATCCATAGCAATTCTCTGTGCGAAGTGCTCCAATTAGTGCTCCCAATCCAAAGCCCCACTCCCCACAGATAATTGACCACCTGGAAAAGGTAGGTCAAATATCGCATAAGATGTTGCAGCGCTCTCCTGCAGGAAAGTTGGCCGTCTGTGTGGTCTTGACACCTCTATACACTGATGACAGACTCCATAGTGGAAACACCTCTAAATTAATAGTTTGCGACAAAACTCCTCCAGAACATCCACAGTACTCCTCCACCACTGTAAAAACATCAAAGGGAAACTTCCATAGCGTAACACCATATTTATTGGTTAAAAAACATTTAAAATAGTACTTACATAAATACCATGTGTATGGCACTTTAAATCCCAGCAAAAAGCAATTCCTTCTCAGAGGACAAGTGTAGCACTATCAAGCCCTGCCCAATTACCCTCAGACCCCTGAAGATATCTAGAATACATATAAGTCCCCCCGTAAGAATCATTCATTACTTTTTAGGCAACTGGGGTTACATTCCATAAAATTTTACATGATAACTTACTGCACTCATATTTGTAATTTTGTTTTATAGCATATGCCAAGGTGTTTATGAGCAAACAGACAGGCTGCTTCATTTTCCAATTTTGCATCACTAAAATATTTGAAAACAACTGGCCTCTTGGCTCTACAATTCATATGGGGATTGGTATTTAATAAATTTACTACAGCATTCCAAGTGGTGTTACCTAGTTAAAGATTTCCACGGTGACAGAGTGGCTAGTGACAGAAGTTTCCAGTTTCTAGAAATATGGTTAGCTGAATCTCAGTTGAGCATCTACTATATACTGTAGTCTCCACCATTGGATATCTCTTCTATATTTTCTCTTACCCAGAAGGTAGAAGATCAGGAGTAGTTTAGGGTTTCTGTAGGGAATACATCTTTGCTAGGAGAAACAAGAGTGCTAACCTTAATGCTAATGCTAATGCATTTTGTATTTTAAACTAGTGCAATGTGAAAAAACCAACCTTAGTACTGGCTGTTCTTCATTCAATTCACTAGAGACATGGGGACTGTGAGCTGTGTACGTCACATTTTCAGGACGTTGTTGATTATCTCAGTACAGGTCAGTTGTACTGGTTCACTCTTTGCTTCTATATTACTATAGCTGGAAAATATTTTGAGTATTTTTGGACTGATAATAATCTACCTGAGTTTCTAAATGTTACATGATTCTTTTGTAATGTAATCTGAAAAGGTTTTTGGATTTGGCAGTCATATTATCAAATAGTATAATTTTTCCAGCATCTATTCTTTAGGTTTTGGCAGATGTCTGATGTTTAGGATCTATGTTGTTGTCCAGATTTTTTCAAGCTGTCCACCTATAAACAGATCCAGTTGTTTGGCCTGTATTATTAGTGAAATACTCCTTTGATCTTGATTAGGTGTAGTTTAGCTAATAGATAATCTAATTTTGTCAGAACGTTCGACAAGACAGGTCACTTCCCTATGCACTCCAACTTTACCTTGCTCTGTAATAACACTATTCATTTTTATATCAAACCCTGTCCCTTGAAAGGAAGAACTCTTGGACATTTCCAAGAAATGGAAGACAATTGTCCAAATAAATACTACATTATTAAAGTGTATGTCAAGCCAAAAACTCTTTTCCAGTCATGGAGAGAGTGGAGAAAAATTAGAGTCCTTGTTTAGTTTTAAATATAATCTATGGCTCAATTAGAAAGTTTTTACTTCAATTTCTCTCCTGCTGACAACAGCTTTCCCAGACAAAAAGTAATGGAAAATCTGAAACGGGGCACAGACATAAATAAAAACTGAAAAGGGTTATAGCTTTACCTTACCCTACAAAAAATGTTTTCCATCTGTATTGTGTTGTAAAGATTCCTAACTTCTTGTCTGGTATAACGTCAGCAGAACAGGAAGTGAGGGAAAAATCTCTTGAATGGAGCCTCAAACAGGGGTTCTGATCCTTCTCCACTCTATTCAAAACTTGGATGGACATACACTTTAAAATGTCCTTGCTACCTGTCATTGGTTACATTTTAAATGCTCTGAACAGGGACAAGGTCTTCTAGCAGCCACAGCAAAGATGCCAAAATGTGTTTCCTGTATTGCACCATTTGGTGCCCACCTGTGCTGCCCCTCTCCACCCCCCACCATTCTGCCTTTATTCTCCTCCTCCATTAGCCACCAAGGGCCTGTACTGGTCTTATCATCCCTTTCTCATTTCCTTCTTTTTAGTAGCTTCTTTGGTAAAACCTGATCTCCTGTGAAGTGGCTGGCACCTATTCTGGTAGGGGATGTTTTCCAGTTACTCCTACATAATTACATGCCTAACAAACTCCTGGAACTGGCATTCCTGTGTGAACATTGTAAGTCTATCTACAAATCTAAGAGGACGTTAGTGGGAAGATCTCCAGGCTGGCTGGATACTGCGTTGCATAGCAGAATATCAGCAGCCACACTGCACTGAGTGTCTGTGGAAGTCTGAAGACTGGGGCCTTGCCTGTCTACACTTTGGCCTGGTTCTACCATTGTGTATCATCATTGATGCACTTACGTGTTATTTATTTGTTTGTATCGCTATACAGTTTATAATGAATTTTCAAAATAAGAAATAACTTCTGAATATAATAGCTTACAATAAAATTTTAAAATACCTTCTTACCTTAGAAGGGATAAACAATTAATCGCCTCCACTTTAAATCCAATAGATTTATACTTTATAGGCAACAGAGCCATGCACGTCATTACTTTTGGGGGAGATTTACTAAAACTGGAGCACTCAGAATCTGGTGCAACTGTGCATGGTAGCCAATTGGCTTCTAAATTCAGTTTGTTCAATTAAGCTTTGACAATAAAACCTGGAAGCCGATGAGTTTTTATGTAGAGCTGCACCAGATTTTGCACTCTCCAGTTTTAGTAAATCTACTTTATGTCAAGGTCCCTGTAGCCAAAAGTGCATCAAGAGCAGCTTTCTTAGTCAGTAATAATTAAAAATTGTAGCGCCCCTCTAGTTAGCCAGGGGCAGCTAGCTGGGTTTTTAGTTAGAGGTGCCTGGTAAGAGTCAGCCAGGTAATTTTAGGTCAGGATTAAGGGCTCTGCAGGTCAGTTCCCTGATAAATCCCACCGCTCTAAAAGATTGAGAAGTTTCTAGAAGGCAGTGGGTGGGGGTGAGGAGGGCCTGATCTGCATACTCAGGGGACTCTGACCAGTCCCCAAAGCTAGAGGCTTGGCATGGGGTCAGGCTAGCCCTTAAATATGAGAGAGCCTGATCAGGAAGTGGTCAGTGTCTGGTGGAAGATTATGTGAGAAGGCTGGAGTGCGGAGCCTGGGAGGGGAAAAAAAGGGAGGGGCCTACCTGCAGGCAGGATCTGGGAAGGAGGATCTCAAAGCCCCACCATCCCCTGAGAGAGGACAACCTGAGTAGCAGGGAAGGAACCAGCCCAGCGAAAGGCCTAAAGGCAGCCACCAACCCAACATGCTTTCAACAAGACCACTGAGTGTGTAATCCTGCACCCCCTGGGCTATATAAGGGGAGAGGGCAGTCAGGTGGCTAACCCAACTAGCTTCTTGTCTGGGGCTGCTCTACTACTGTAGCAGTTTCTAGGTCCCCTTGCTCAGGAATTCCCTCAGGCAGCTGGGTGAAGAGGAGGACTCATTTGGGGTCTGAGGAGGTACACCTGAAGGGCTGGAGAGTTCTTCAAGGAGATACTGTTTGTCTATGGACTTGTAAATAGTTGCTAAGGAGTTTGTCCTCAGGTTTCTACAGTTCCATGGGCATCCCATACACCCCTCAACCCCATCAATGTTCAATACCCTTTAAAAAACTACAAAAACAAGATCAAGGACTGTTTACTGTCTTGTGTGGGAAATACGGAAAAAAAATGTGTTGCATGGCTGTGCAGGACTATAAGGGGATCCAAAAACTCAGTGACTCCTAAGGGGGTAGTGATACAAAATATATAGCCATGTATGCAACCTGCATACAGTTGTTTCTAGATTGTTAGGTTTTATCATTGCAAGATATGTAAGCCATTACTTATGTGGGTTTGAGGCTGGGGAACATTGACATTGTACAACCAATACATCTATAATACTGCAAGATACAGCACTGCCTACTTAAAACATTAGGAGGGGAATTTACTAGGACTTGAACAGTCTGAATCTGGAACAATTGTGCGTAGCAACCAATCAGATTCTAATTTTCATTTTCAAAGCTTAGCATAACAAGCTGAGGATAACAGTGGTTACTATGCACAGCTTCTCTAGATTCTGTCTGCTGTAATTTTTGTAAATTCCTCTGCACATGAAAAGTGTGCTTACTGTTCAATCATCCCCCACCCAAAATAAAAAATACTAAGTGAAAGCAAAAACAAAATATTGGAAGAAAAATAAAAAAGGAACCTTATACGCCATGCTATATTTTAAATACAGGTGTGAAAATCATACAAATAGCTTAATTAGGCAATCATGTATCTTTTTTGTTATCATGTTAGTGTATGCATGATAATTACCTGCTAAATTTACAATCCATTTAACCTTATTCAACAAGAACATTTTTTTTAGCTTTAGCTAACTGTGAGGCATAATATGCAGACACATTGGTACCAATAATACAGTATATTTTATGACAAATAAAACTGGAGTCATCAAGTTGATGCTGGTCCAGATTTTTTGTGACTGATTGTTAATAGGCTGTAAATAAGATGGAGATAATTTGAGTAGAGAATTGTTTAACTACATAAAAAATATGGTAAGAGAACAAAATCTTCAATGACTGACCAAGTGTGAGAAGTAATAAAAAAAATACAAACCACATGTAGTACATGGAAATAGTCTCCTTGGGCAATAAGCAGCACCCCCACAGTGAAAATATGTTTTATTTTTTGTGTTTCTCAAATGAAAATAAGGGATTTATAAGAGGTCTCTCTGTTACGTCCCTTTCTTTTCAAAATACTTTTTTCCTGATCTAATTCAAGAACTTTAACTTGTCACTGCTTAACAGATTAAATATCAGTATATACATTCTATAAAAACTTTTACTTTGCAACAGACTTAAAGTGGAACCATAGGCAAAAAGGAAAGAATTGTGAACAGGCAGGTTTTTTTTATTACAGAAGGGACATGAAACACCTCCTCTGCAATTAAACACATTTGCCTACCTGTTTGCAATCTCCCCTAGAATGTGCATGCACGGCTCAATTTACATTGTTGATTGGCCGACGTGGGATGATGTCCCTCCCAGCCATGCAGTCATCTTGGCACACAGGAAGTGTGCTGGGATGACTGGATGACTGGGAGGGACATCATCCCACATCGGCCAATCAAGATGGCTGAAGACTGGCACCTGGAGAAGCTGATGGGAAGACCTCGGAGCCGGCAAGGGACCTCACAAACATCAGAGCGGTGGAACATAGGTGAGTATTTGTACCTTTAGTACTGCTTCATATGCAACATTTTAGAAAAAAGATGTAATAGTTTAAGCAACCCAACAAAGTAATCATTTTCCAAATAACACTAGAAAATGAAGCCTATGCTTAGTCTCTCATTTCTCTTTCTGTCATGTTTTTTATTTAAAGAGAAGTGGAGCCAAACTTTTTTGGCCATGCTTTTCTTGTGGGTCACAGGGGCACATATACTTTCCTACTCATGTGACCCACAGTTAACTTACAGCAGACCATTTCCCTTTATCAGCTGATTGTTGGGATCCGGCCCACTGCCTGATTGACAGGTGGCTTCACCTTCAAAGGAAGATAATGTTGTTTGTTTTTATAAATTCAGAAAGTCACAAGGTCACTGCATTTCTGGTGGTCTACCCATGGATAAAGCAACAGGACATCTGAGTGAAACCTGAAGCATTACTGAAGTTGAATTTTAGCCTGAAACGTTTTTTTTTAATTCTTTATTTAGTGGTATGCTACAGAAACAATACAAATGGTAACTCAATGAAATGCACAGGCAATCTAGAATACCAGTTACAATATCCAAGAACAAATACAATGCCCCATAAACAAAACTCCTAAGATAACAGAGCAAGGTTGAGGCGGTGAAAGGACAATTGTCCGTAATGCAATGATTACAATGGTTAGGGACCTCTTATAGCTGGCTACACTGTCTTCAATAGACAGGAAATGGTCCCTTTAAGAATTACTAAGGGCCACTGTCAATTGAGGTGAATTCTAAGGTGGGGTAGCTTCAGGGGCCCCTGGGCAATAGGGGATCATGGGGCCCCTGTGCCCTTGCCCAAACTCAAAAAAGCCTATGAAAAAGGTACCAGGGGCCCCCTACTGACCCCAGGCCCTCAGGCAGTGCCCGAGTTTCCATATGGTCAGTCCGCCCCTGGGTAGCTTATCACCATATGAGCATACTAGTTTTTTTTGTGTATGCTGTGGAAAGAAAAAGATATGAGAGAAAAAGAAAAAAAATGAGTGGGGGGAAAGGGGGAATGGGAAGAGAGAGAAGAAAAAAAGTGGGGGGAGGGGGTAATTGGGTAGGGTAGGAGGGTGGGGTTGTTGGGGTGGGGGAGAGTGAGGTAAGAGTGGGGAGGGGGAAGGAAGAAGTCCCTCTCAGGGAGCAGACAACACAAGGACAGAGCAGGCAGCACCAATCATAGGCGCACAGGTGAGTCTTCATGTATTGGAGGAATTCAACAGAGAAGCAGAAAAGGTCCCAATAGAACCAATTGGTTTTATGATCCTTATCTCGTAGCTTAGCAGTCATATTCTCCATCTGTTCAATATAATCTCCTCTTGCAAGCCATTGGGCCACTGTGGGAGCAGACTGTTGTTTCAATTGGCTCGGTATACAGCGTGAAACTTTTTTGTTTTGTTTCAGACAGAGTATAGAAGACTTTAAGCCACAGTTGTTTTTTATTTTTGCTGTCTGTGTCCCCATTTCGGAGAATTCCCCTAACTTCCCATCCCTTTTGTTACTGGGACAAGAAGTAAGGCCGGCCATACATGGGTCGAAATTCAACCGATTTTTCATCCGAATGGCACTGTCCGATTTTCGTGGTTCCTCCTCTTTTTGGTGATCGGGCATGTTGGATAATTTGTGAAAAATTACCAATTTTCGACTCAATGATGGTCAAATAGTACGATCATTTTTCCGAAAAGAAAATGCGCGTGAGCTGTGACCTGGAAGGAACAGAAGTTTCACCTGTTATATGGGGTGAACTTTATGACTTGTTAGGCCGATTTTCGAAATCATTGATGGCACCATCGGATTACGAAGCGACCGACGTTTTCGCATGGAAAATCGTTTGGAATTCGAACCATGTATGGCCTGCATAAGGGTAAATGTCTTCAACAGAGCCTTCAAAGGGAAATATCCTCAGTGGGGACACAGACAGAAATATAAACTCTTCTCCACTGTTTTAAAATGATTTGGATGGAGTTGGGCTTAAATACACTAAAACACTATGACACATATTTATAAAGCAATGAAAGTGACATTCACCAAAAGTTCACTACAGGTGAATCAGCCACTATAAATTAAAACACTTGCAAAAGGGAGATATGCATGCAGTGAATATTTGGTAAATGTCACATTCTCTGCTTTATACATATTTTGCTATGAGCACACTATGAGCACTATGACCCACATCAACAGGTCGGCTTTCCCCTTTTTTATGCTCTATGAAAAATGTTGGCGCTAGGTGCTACCCATACAAAAAATGTTAAATGTTATCATTTTCAGTTCCTATCCATGGAATATTTCCTGATTAAGGGCAGTTTCCAACTATAAAAATATTCCATAGTTTGTCAGTAAAATCAAGTCTTTTTCTGTTTATATTTAGTTTCTACTTCCTAGTTATTGACATAAAAACTTGTATAATTTTGTACAGTTAGCACACTCATACTACATTCACAAAGCTACTGCTGTTCTGTATGCTACGAAATTACAAAAATATTTTATTCGCAATCTAGAATGACAGACACGCACCACTGGTAATCCCACTGACAACCTTTCATCTCCTAACTAGCATGCCTTCTTGATTTTTGCATGAGAGTGGTCTGTTGTTCTCTGTTTTACATCTCTGGGTCTTTACCCACGTGGGATTGTTTTCTAGGCTGGGATATATATCCTGTACAGTTGTGCTCAAAAGTTTGCACACCCTGGCAGAAATCATGACATTTTGGCATTGATATTGAAAAAATGACTGATGATGCCAAAAAACTGTCTTTTATTTAAAGTGTTACTAAACCCACAACAGTAAAATCAGTCTGTATATGCAGTAACACATGTTTGTTGTATTCACTATGGAACCTAAGGAGTTAACCCTCTGCATTGTGTAAAAAGGATGTTTGATCCTGACTTCTTTGATCCTCCACTTCTTCCAGTGTCCCCCTCTTATCTCCTGATAAGACATAGTGTGGAGATACTCTGCACATGCTCAGTTTGGTGTGTGTGTGTTTTTTTTTCTTGGGAGAGTGCATGTGATCAGCACAGGGCCAGACAAGCACTTGCCAGACAGAGGTAATTGGTTCTTCATCCTCTAAGAGCCGAATGAAAACTCCTCCTACAAGCTTTAACATGTGCTTTGCTGGACACTGATAGAAGTCACAAGACTGTTCTAACTGCTGATGAGAAAAGGTACTTAGCAGTTTATATTTACTAAAATAATTGCACTTCCATGTTCTGTGTACTGTGGGAGACTAGATATAGTGAATGCAGGTTCCTGGGTTTAGTAACACTTTAAGGGCAGTGATCATATAAAGCAATTCATCACATAATTGCATTGGTGTTGTAAAGGCTTCTTTCTGGCAACTCGACCATGCAGCTCATTTTTGTTCACGTATTGTTGTATTGTGCTTTTTGAAACACCACACCGTCTTTTTTCAGAGCAACCTGCATATCTCCTGAGGTTACCTGTGGGTTTTTTTGTACCAGCCTCTGCATTTTCTCACTGAAATGAAGCTCAAATGCATTTACTTATAAATTCTCAAATCCTGATTTAAACAATGCCTATTTATTAATAGTTGTAACAAGTAAAATACTTAATTAAAGATTAACATGAAATGCTATACTCTGAGCTTATTTCTTGGCATAAATTAGCAACTATATGAGTTTCCTGCAAAAACAACCTCTGCAATCTATCATAAACTGACATATTTATTAACACACCCCCATGAAAACATCTCATCCTATTTGAGTAATGAGCAATCAGTCCAGACCTATTTGGCAGTGCAAAATTCAGGAGTGCATATACTGTGTACTGGCAAAGGAGAAGCTAGTGCCCAGAGGGAGAATGGAATTACTTCCCTGTATTATATCCATCTGCTCTTTCATTGCCATTAATGTAAGCTTGGGCATGTGACTTGCTTTGGGCAAGTATAAACACAATGCCATCCCAAAGAACAAGCGCCAAAGTGTTCCTGACCAAGAGGTGACACACTCCTTTCCATTTCCTAGTAGTAAAATGTCATGGTTGCGTGTTTGGAAACTGTTTATGATGTCCAAGTTCAATATGTTGTCTTGGTTTCTCTGGAGAAATCAACAGAATTTTTTTTTTTCCTCCTCCAGAAAAACACTTAACTTTGATAGTTTCTTCTTTCCAAATTGTCCTTTCTAATAAAAGAGACATGCGTTTCAATGAGCAAAATGAAACATGAAAATTGGCTTCCAGTTGCAGAAGTGAATTCCAAGCCATGCATATAGCTAGTTAAAGTCTTCTGGGAGGGATTGCTTACAAAGAGCTATTCTGAAGTTTTGTGTCTATATTAGGACAGATTAAATGCTAAAAGGCATTCACAACTTGCTTGTTGTTTTTTAAATGGAAACTTACACAGAACACACAGTTTTAGGGTTATACAGTATGACCATTGAAATTTCAATGCTTTTGGAAGATCTGGACGCTACATGTGCTATCCATACCTGTGATACATTATGTAGAAGAAACTGTATCCTGTTTGCTTGCATGGATATTTTATTATTGTGCCTGTCCTCATCACCAAGTAGCAACACACACGTATATACTGTAAGCAGACACATGCACAAACACACACACTTAGGCCCCTTTTCAGATGAGCGGACCCAACAGCGGATCTGCCTGCTCAGCAGTGGGTTTCTCCGCTGATCCCTGCTGAGCAGGCAGGTGATAGGTCTTTGTCCGCTCTGCTGCTGCAGAGCCAATACAGACACTGCCTGCTGTCTTCTATGGGGCAGTCGGATGGAAACAGACCACCTGCCTTCTGATCTGATATACCAGACGGATGGGGAACGGATCCCCATCCATCTGTTTTTGGCGTGCAGAATCGGATCGGATGCCAGTGGGTGTCCACCGGTCCATAGAGGTCTGTGGATGGCCCTATCAATTTTTCAGGCAGACCCAATTGTACTGTCAGTGTGAAAGGAGCCTAAAGCATTTCATTATCTCCCACTCTCTCTCTCTTTTATCTTCCAGACAGGGGCGTTGCTGGGATTGTGGGATTATGAAAGACCTGGGGCACCATTGGCGGAGGTGTTGTGCCACTCCGAATGGTGGATGTGGCCAGTGGAAGGGACTTAACCACTTCAATACCAGGCACTTTCACCCCCTTCCTGCTCAGACCAATTTTCAGCTTTCAGCACTGTCACATTTTGAATGACAAATGCTTGGTCATACAACACTGTACCCATATTACATTTTTATTATTTTTTTCAAAACAAATATCATTTTTTTTGGTGGTATTTAATCACCACTGGGTTTTTTAATATTCTTTGCAATATAAATGAAAAAAATGAAAAAAAATAGAATTTGGAAAAAAAAACAAAATGTGTTTTTTTTTCATTTCTGTTATAAGAGTTTGTAAATAAATAATCATTCTTCATAAATTTAGGCTATAATGTATTCTGCTACACATTGCTTTGGTGAAAATAACCCAAATCAGTGTATATTATTTATTCTGTAGGAATGTTACACAAACTATAGGATAAACATGTGAAAATTTATCAATCCTGATGTACTGCTTGCCTATCTAACTTCTTAGAGCTTGAAACACCAGGACAGTACAAATGTCCCATTTTTGGAAAGTAGAGAGAACAAGATATTTGGTAAGAGGCATGGCAAGTTTTTTGAAGTTGTAATTTTTTTGTCACATTTTTCCCCGCAATTTTTAAAATGTGTTTTCACCAGTGCAGTACAGCATCATCATACAACTGATGTGGTGGTCATTAGGGACACTGACTGGTGACAGTATGGATGAAAGAAAAAAAACTTCTCAATTTTTGTAAATGTTTTTTTTCTTTTTTCTTACATTTTTTTAAAGATTTTTTTAATATACTGTGACCAGAGCAATACAGTGTTACCATAGTAACACTGTTCTACTCTGGGGAAGTGATCAGGATTTAGTTTCTTTTACACACTATGATTGCTTATACCAGTGAATTTCACTGTTATAAAAAAAAATCATTTTTAATTAATGAAATTCATTCAGTATTTACTTTTGTTGTTAGCTGTGATTGGTCGCAGCTAATCACATAGTACAAATAGGATGTGATTGTCCTTGTCTGTACCATGTGATCACTGTAACCGATCACAGAGATAAACACAATAGTAGACAATGGATGGCATGAATGAACACCATCCATTGTGTACAATTGTCATGTGATCTTCTGTGATTGGTCACAGCAATCACATGGTAGCTGCTGTGGCTGGTACACTGATCGGTCATCTGCTTTGTTCAGTGGACAGTGCATCCCGGGGAGGACATCATATGGTGTCCACCCAAAACAACTAGTGTCCCGCCTGGCCATCCTTTGACAATAACTGCTCACTGTATACATGGCACATATTCCACAATCCTTTTACCCACAAAATATGCTTTAACCACTTGTAAGTGAAAGGTGGGTGCCACTGATGGGCACAGGTGGGTGGCACTGATGGAGGTGGGTGGCACCGATGGGCACAGGTGTGTAGTACTGATGGGTACAGGAGGGCAGCACTTATGAGCACCGGTGGGTGGCACAGGTGGGTGGCACTGCTGGGCACTAATCATCAGGGCACTGATGATCAGTGCCCTGATGATCAGTGCTGATCCCTTTGCTGACAATTGCCGGTTCTCGGCAGTACTTTCCTCACGCTGTGACAGTGTGAGGAAAGTGCAGCCAATAACCAGCAATTGTATTTACCCAGTGATTGCTGTGTAATTGGACACAGCTGATCACGTGGTAAAAAGCCACCGTGATTCGCTGTTTACCGTACCATGTGATCAGCTGTGTCCGTAGGACACAGCGATCACTGGCGGGCCGGGAGAGCGCCGGTGGGGGTGGTCAGGGGTTTGTGTCCTGGATTTACATCCATGGATGTTGTCCCAGGATTACACAACCGCGCTGTAGCCATCATTTGGCTTTAGCATGATTGGGAACCAGTTAAATACAGTGCCAGAATCAAGAGTCTCACAGATGCAATCAATATTAAAAATCAAATCAATCAGCAAATGTTGAGGTAATAAATACTTTGGTCAAGAGCATGAAATGTACAACATAATGTATATAGTAAATACGTCATGTAACACACAGAGTGCAGGGCTCAGGAGTGTGTAATACACAGAGTGTATGGGTCAGGAGTTAATAATACACAAAATGCAGGAGTCAGAATTATGTAACATACAGAGTGCAAGGATCATGAGTATATATTACTTACTGTATATGCATACAGTGTGTCGGTCAGGAATGTTTAATGCACAGAAAGCAGGGGTCAGCGTTTTATAAGGCATGGAACGTAGTTGCTAGAAGTGTGTATCAAACAAAGTATAGGGCCAGAGGACAGCAGTTTGTAAAATATAGAGTTCAAGGGTCAAAATTGGGTTGCATGCAGATGACAGGGGTCAGGAGTTTATATTGCACAAAGTGCAGGGATCAGGAGTGTGAAATGCACAGGCTAGCATGCACATAGAGTTCAGGGGTTAAATATCCCCTCCCCTGAAACTCCCCAAAACTCTCCCCCTATCCAGTACACATCTCTATCTCCTCTATCCCTAGGCCTAGGAGAGATTGGAGGACAGGAGCAGGCTAGAATATAACAAAAATGGTGAAAAAATGGATATTCATATTGCAGAGGGGCGGAGGGTTAAATAGGAAAAAGGTCATTTTTAGTGTGAAGGTTTGCTTTAAATATTAGGATGCTACTTATTTCTGCCAACTGCCGTCATGGTCTACACAGCATGCTCATAATCTCTGGGCTGAAATTGACCAAAGGTCAACATACCCAATACACCTCTGCTGTCTGATATGGCCGCCTGATATACGCATAGACATTAGCTTAAACGATAAGCGATCTCTTTCCAGTCATCCATGCATTTCACAGTTACTATATGGAGCCACTAAAGAGAGAGGTTCTCTCTTTCCTCTTCAACATGCTAATTTATTCCAATTAAGAAACGTTACCCATCCAATTTTTCGACAACTTAGAATGTTCGAAGATTCATTGAATGTTACCTTCCTAAGATCCTCTTTTATTTTATTTGCACAGTAAACATTATGGGATTGATTTCCTAAAGGCAAATAGGCTGTTCACTCTGCAGGGGAAATTGAACTTGCAAGGGAATTGACCCCACATTTTAGTGAATATTTTGAAATTTTAGTTAGCAAAGAATACCCAATCACTTGCAAGGAAAAGAAAACAAAAGAGCCCTTTTGCTTGCACATGATTGGATGGAAATCAGCAGAGTCACACCTCACTCACTAAGCTCTGGGGACAATTCTTTTGCAAGGAGAATTTTTTCTTGCAAAGTTAATAGCCTATATGCCTTTAGTAAATCAACCCCTGTATTTCCATGAGCTCCCCTACCTTAAAACATCTTTTGATTTTTGACAATCTACAGTATGTCCCCAGGTCCTACCAAAACACAAATGATAGCCAGCTTATATACTATAAACTCCTTTATGACACCCTCTTTCTACAGGAGAATCAACATTTATGTGTGAGGAAATGGGAACAAACTCTCCGATGTCTGATCCTGCTGTCTCTGTGGGATAGAATTTGTGATAGTGCAACTAAATCCTTACTTTGTGTGGCTTAAAGAGAGATATTTAGAAAATGTTTATGTTCTGGTACAATCGCCCTGAAGTGGTACATTTATGTAACCCTGCTGTCCCTAAGATGTGCTATGTGAGATGTGGCAAATTGTTGGGTACACTGCAAGTGCCCATTGATATACATTGGGCAGGGGTTGTAGAGTTACTGCAGCAAGTCCTATGAGTTGTTCTTCCTTTAGTTACTTCCTTTGCCCAGTTCTCTACCTCTCAACCTCAACCTTCCTTTCCCTGACTCCACTCCATTGGAGGTCGACTTCATGCCTTTCAGGGCATGTCTATTGGATAAAGCTATGAAGATTAGGCAGATGGAACATTTTAAAAATAGGATGTGGGCAGTTCTAGACTATTTTATGCCCATGGCAAGACCAGCTGCTTTCACCCCCCCACCCCAAGAAAAAAAATTTAAAATGCATAGCACTTGCAGGGATGCTTTCTCACCACCTTGCCAACATTAGCTCCATGTGGAGACTGATTGGGGAGCTGGGAGGGAATTATATTGTATACAGCAGGGTTTGCAAGGTACCTCATTGGCTGGATATCTCTTCTTCAGGGATGGGCTGCAGTTTCCAGGAGAGGTCTTCGTCTCGAGCTAACATCATCCAATCCTGTCTAGGGACAGTGACTCCAGGACCCATAAGTGAGGACTGATACGTTGAATCCGGGTCACTACCAGGAAGGGGATATCAGTGAACAGGTGTTTTCTGATCTCTCACCCTTCTACCAGTGGCACCCACCATGCAGGTCCCAGATGGGAGCACGAAGCCTGGGGAGCATGGCAGGGCACATGGGGGGTGTGGAAGTGATCTGGAGGCTGCACAGCTATTGGATAATTTCAGCCTGTCAGATTTACACACACATACTCAATGAGGTGCTTCCTGTTAGTTCTTATTTACACCTGTGTTTGAGGGACATTAAAAATGTATGGCTGAGCCACACTTTTACTGTACCCCAACAACTCTCCATTATGCTGCAAAGACACTGCCATCGTATCACGGCAGCAGGGGGTTTTACACACCACATCACCACTATTTCCATACTCTGTTGGCAATGCCTTTGCAATATCATGATGATGATCACACAGTACAGAAGGTGCTGTATGTTTGTTTGTATACAGTGTATGGCTGTATGTCTGTCTGTGCCTCAGAAAACAGAAATTGTGAGCTTGCCTGTGTACCGGGTTCCCATTGCTGCCTGTTCCCTCAACCACCTCTATGTTGAATCACCTCCCACCGCCAGGCTAAAGCCTCTCCTTCCACCTTCCTTAGTGGAGGAAGGGATAATCACTTTGCCAGTGAAAAAATCAGCCACATTGATCAGCATTGCAAAATGCAGCACTGCTTTAGTAGCCTGCACCCAAAATTAGAAAAAAAAAATCCCTCTCTGCACCTCACCTCCTGGGTCCCTCTGGTGAACTGATGGGCCCCAGGAAAAATATAATTAATATTACAGCAGTATTACAGCAGGGCCGTACTGCCCTAATGGTGGCCCTGTCCATTTGTTACCCTCATTAATACCTTCTCCTCCAGTCCTCGTCAGCTCTTCTCTACTTTTAACTCTCTACTTTCTCCGCCCCCACCTCCACCCAGTACCTCACTCACTACCCACGAGATTGCTAACCACTTCAAAAACAAGATTGACGCGATTCGTAGAGACATCGCCACTGCTCAGACTTCCACCCCACCTAGCATTCGTCACACTATAACTCCCTCAACACTTCGCTCCTTCGACCTCGCTACTACTGAAGAGGTCACTAAGGTCTTCTCAGAAGCCCGCCTCACCACCTGCCCCCTGGACCCTGTCCCCTCACAACTCCTACGGTCACCCTCTTCTTCCATCCTACGCTCCCTCACTCACATCTTCAATCTTTCTCTTTCTACTGGCACCTTCCCCTCCCCTCTAATGCACGCGCACATCACTCCCATACTTAAAAAACCCTCCCTAGACCCCACCGACCTGAACAACTTAAGACCCATCTCCCTACTGCCATTTACCTCTAAACTCCTAGAGCGCTTAGTCTATAATCGCCTGAGCTCCCACCTCACCGACAACAACCTCCGCAATCCTCTACAGTTTGGCTTCTGCCCCCTACACTCCACTGAAACTGCCCTACTCAAACTCACCAACGACCTACTAACCACCAAAACCAATGGCTACTATACAGTACTCCTACTCCTCAACCTCTCTGCGGCTTTTGACACGGTTGACCACCCCCTCCTCCTCCTCAAAAAATTACACTCTCTTGGCCTCAGAGACTCCGCTCTCTCCTGGCTCTCCTCCTATCTATCACAGCGCTCCTTCAGCGTTACCTATAACGCTGCCACCTCCTCTTCACTCCCTCTCTCTGTTGGGGTCCCTCAAGGTTCTGTCTTCAGACCCCTTCTCTTCTCCATCTACACCTCCTCCCTTGGCCAATTGATAAATTCTTATGGCTTCAATTACCATCTCTATGCTGACGACACACAAATCTATCTCTCTACGCCTCACCCCTTCAGTCTCCACCCATATCACAAGCCTACTAAGTGACATAGCAGATTGGATGTCACTCCACTTCCTCAAACTCAATCTTTCCAAAACTGAGCTCCTAGTATTCCTCCCAGCCCGCACCCCCCCCCCCCCGATTTCTCCATCAAAATCAACAACACTATCATCAGTCCTACCCCTCAAGCCAGATTACTAGGTGTCATCCTAGACTCCAATCTGTCCTTTCAGCCCCAGGTCCACTTGCTGATAAACTCATGTAGACTTCACCTCCACAACATCTCCAAGATACGACCGTTCCTAACCTCGGAAACCACTAAGCAACTCATTCACTCCCTTATTATATCACGCCTCCACTACTGTAACTCCCTCCTCATTGGCCTACCTCATCGCAGGCTATCCCCACTTCAGTCTATCAGGAATGCTGCTGCCAGACTCATCCACCTTACTAACCGTTCTGTATCTGCCACCCCTCTCTGTCAATCCCTCCACTGGCTTCCAATTGCCCAATGGATAAAATTCAAAACACTAACAGTGACGTATAAAGCCGTTCATAACACTGCCCCAAATTACATCACCGATCTTGTCTCCAAATATCACCCAAACAACACTCTCTGCTTCTCACAAGACCTCCTACTCTCTAGCTCCCTTGTCTCCTGCTCCCATGCTCGTCTCCAGGACTTCTCCAGGGCTTCCCCCATCCTCTGGAACTCTCTACCCCAATCTATCAGACTATCACCTACTCTGCTCACTTTCAGGCGCACTCTGAAAACCTATCTCTTCAGGGAAGCCTACCCCGCCCTCAGCTAACACTGGAATCCTCTACTCTTTCAACCACTCCATCCCCCACAGTTATTACCTTTTGTACCACTATCCCCTCCCTCCTAGATTGTAAGCTCCAAGGAGCAGGGCCCTCAAATCCCTCTTGTATTGAATTGTATTGTGACTATACTGTCTCCCACCATAATGTAAAGCGCTGAGCAAACTGTCAGCGCTATATAAATCCTGTATAATAATAATAATACAGCAGGACCGTACTGCCCAAATGGTGGCCCTGTCCATAGCTGAGCCCTAGGCGGCAGTGCACCCTAGGTGGCTGCCTAGTTTGCCTAGTGGTAGCACTGACCCTGGGTGTGGCATAGATCTGATAAGTTCCTACAAGTTTAGGCCTTGTGGAATCAGTCACAGTATGGCCCTCGATTCCTCTCCAACTCTACTAACGTAAGTCAGCTGTAGAATTCACTGTTATATATACTGCACTAACTCATGGTTTGATGTCCAATTTGTTTTGTTTTTTTTATCATCCCTTTCTCTTCCTTTCTCCATCTTTTTTATCTCCTAGTTACACAATGAGGTTGATTTCTAAAACTGGAGCATCCAAAACCTGGTGCAGCTTTGCACAGTAAACCTACCAGATTCCAGGATTTTTTGTCAAAGCTTAATTGAACAAGCTGGAGTTAGAAGTTGATTGGCTACCATGTACAGTTGCACCAAATTTTGCACTCTCCCATTTTAGTAAATCAGCTCTAATGTTTATTTATTCGATTGGCTTATGCAAACTATCTCAGTTGAGGAATCCCAGAAAATTCCATAGAAGATCTGCTGGATCTTTTGGTTCCTTCTCTTGGAATCCATGAACTATTCTAATACTTTTTCGCATGTTGCTTTACTGCCTATATAAAGATCTGTTTTTAAAGTGTGACAACGTTGGAACATTGTCCTTCCACTCTTCATGTACTATAGGCTGTTATTTTATAACTGTATCTTTGCAAAAAAATAGTTCAAAACAAAATCAGTTCTGACATATGATTTGTTTTAAATGATAAAGCATGCCATCCCATTTTAAACCGTCTAAAGATTTTGCTTATTTTTCTTTCCGACACTGGCAGAAGGAAAGAAAATTGCATGATTATTGCAATATTATCGCTGTATTTATTGTTGACTTTGATGTTTTGCTTGGAGTTCTCCTTAAATGTGAAACTAAAGAGAAGTGCATTTTAGTTGCCAAAGAGTCTTTGCCTTGCTTTCCACATCTTCTGGAGGTTCCACTGGTGAGATCTAATCTGTTCTAGGTCTTGGCTCAGTTTCCACCCACCTTGGCATTTTAGATGTTCTTACTTTTGTTTATTTCTCCAAAATACAGATAAGAGATCATCGGGTAGCATGAGGCATACTGTCAAGGACTGTTGCCTTTAGAACGTGGGAACAAGCAAATAAAATATAGGAGAAATTCTTAGAAGGCTGACCTGGCCAAAAAATAACAAAAACAAAAAGAACCAAAATTTTTATCTCAGTTTTGAGTGCATTGATCCCTTAATTTTGTTAAGTGTGCTTGGAACTGTAAAACGATGCCAACCTAACAACACCAAATTGTATTCTTGTAACACTGCAGATTTGGACTGTAATGGCTTTTGAACTCAATGTTACAGATTTATAATTGTAACAAATAAAAATCCACATTGTGCTTTATATTACTAAACAGAACACAGAGACAAGTGGAACCAATAGTTGAAATGAGCTGTTTAATTGTAGCAAAAAAAAATACAATAGAAAACATTGTTATAAGGCTGAAGCTTAGCTACCAAAGTGTCAGGTTTGGCAATAGGTGAAGTCAGTGAGCCAAAAGAATGTAAAATCATCATAAAAAACATTTCCAAGCAGGAATACACTTTAAATACAAAGAATTGCATCTAAAAATTTTTAAATGTTTGTGAGCTTTTGGTTTAAGTGCCAGACTTGTGAGTGTTGTACAAAAATGGCTTATACATTGACTTTAATCGCATGTTTTTAAAGCTGCTGAGTACTGCTCTGTTAGGTAATTGTGTCAGAAATGGAATAAGGCAATGCAGACACCAATGTGCAAAAGACCACAGCAGTCATAAAAAAAAAAAAATCTAATAGGACTATATTAGGGTGAAATATTATTGCATAACAGGTCACTACATAATGCACATCATCATTCTTCTTTACATTCCACTGCTGTAAATATCTGACAGTATTTTACCACCATATTTTAACATTTGTTTGCTTAATGTACAGGTGGATGGAAGGGAGGTGGAGTGGGAAACCTAGCCGCAAACAGCACCTATCAGGTAATAAACACAGAAAAAATAAGCGAGCGCTAAGATAGTATCAAATATGTCAGCAGCTGTACACCAAAAAGGTACCATATAAAACCTTCAAGGACACATATAAAAAGAGGGGGTGCAGCGCTAGTAAAACAACAATATCAACCAAATAGAGATATCAATATACAAAGTGACAAGGTGCAAAGCTGAACCCCTATGACTATGAGCAGTCGCTCGAAACACGTCAGAGTAGAGCTACAGCAGGTGTGACGCCACGTCGCCGGCGTCACGACGGGCCCCGGCGGCCATCTGATTTACTCCCTTATGGTCAGTATTTTGCTTTGACTCCTATTGTACTCACACTTTTGTATCGAATAAATTATCCAAAAGATACTGCACTATGTGGGCTCCTTTGTCTCTTTGAGCTCTCTTGGGAGCCAACCATACCCGCAGAGCAAGCTGCATCCTTGGTGAGGAGACCCCCATGTGAGCTGGCTGCATCCATTGTGTGGTGACCCCCATGTGTGACAGCACCGCCAGGGAGAGAGGGATAACCTGACCAGATCTGACCAGACCTATCTGATGATATCCTGATGACCAGTGGTTTTCTACTATTCATGCGCATTTGATTT
This sequence comes from Staurois parvus, assembly GCF_062004578.1. Classification (NCBI taxonomy): domain Eukaryota; kingdom Metazoa; phylum Chordata; class Amphibia; order Anura; family Ranidae; genus Staurois; species Staurois parvus. The sequence goes on along the minus strand of NW_028317918.1, from coordinate 6,063,659 downwards.
GTGTATCTGGTGAGTGCGCAAACTTATAATCATTTATCACCTGATCCACGGTCCCTATCACTGGATATCCTGAGATCATCTGAGATCTTATCAACACCTTTCCTTTGTGGACTTTTAACTGGGTCAACACCTTTCAGCACCTATCAGGTACTTCGCCCACCTCCCTCTCTGACACACTCCTCTTTTGAAGCACATTGTATTCCTCTATTTTCTTCCATTCTAAAAATTGCTGCTATCTATCTCCCCCCTGGACAGGTATCAACCTTCCTTGATGACTTCTCTCCCTGGCTACCATACTTTCTCTGTTCTGAAATTCACACAATCATTCTTGGGGACTTCAACATCCATGTTAATACTAACACTTACTTACTTCTCAGTCTAACCTCATCTTTTGACATGAAGCAATAGATTCATGCTTCTACTCACTCTGATGGCAACACCCTTGACCTTGTATTATCCTACCTATGCACTCCTTGCAACCTCTCCAACAATCCTTTCCCTCTCTCTGATCATGCCTTATTGATTTCAATCTCTCTCTCTGTATTCCACCTCCTCTTTCTCCAACTGTATAACAGTTACCTACAAAAACCTTCACCACCTCAACTCTTTTCTTCTCTCCTGACCACCTCTATGACAAAATCTCATCCCTGCTCTGCCCCAAGCTAGCCACTTCTGTTTACAATAGTTCACTGTCACCCTCCCTAGACAAGCTCGCCCCTCTCACTACACACAAAATAATGCCCCAACCCCTACAACTTCGGCAAACAGATGACACCAGAAGTCTCAAAAACTGTAGCCGTGCTCTTGTGATGATAGACAACGTCTCAGAAAGACTTCAACCAAAATAAATCTGCCCTCTAAAAATACAATTCCTGCCTCCACACTGCCAAACAGACTTATTTTATCTCTCTCATTAACAATTTCCCATCCAGTCCCCATCAACTATTCTCTACCTTCAACTCTCTGCTTCATTCTACACTGCCTCTACCCACTAACTCACTCACTGCCCAGGAAATCCCCAATCAAAAATAATATTGATACAATTCATGATATAATCTCCACCTACAGATATCTCCCTTATTTAACAACTCACATCCACAAGTATACTCAACACTTCCCTCGCCCAGCCCCACTACATAGATGAGTTTGCTAAACTTCTTTCCAATGCCTACCTAACCATCTGTCCCCTGGACCCTGTTCCCTTGCAAATGTTTTGGTCACCCACTGGCTCTATCCTACACTCTCTAACTCACATCTCCAATCTCTCCCTCTTTTCTGGCATCTTCCCCAACTATCTAAAACATGCACTAGTCACTAGTCCCCATCACTTAAAAAGCCTTCTTTGGACCCCACCAATCTTAACAACCTATGCCCAATCTCCTTGCTCCCCTTTTCCTCCAAACTCCTGGTCTACAACCGACATCTGGTCTACAACCAACTAAGCAACCATCTTACTGAGAACAACCTTCTTGATCTACTTCAGTCTGGATTTTTTCCTCAACACTCCATAGAAACTGCTCTCCTAAAACTCACAAATGATCTACCAATGGGCACTATTCTGTACTCCTACTCCTAGACCTCTCTACTGCCTTTGACATGGTGGACCACTCCCTCCTCCTCAAAAAACTTTACTTCTTTTGGTCTCAGTGATAGTACTCTTTGCTGGTTCTCATCCTACCTAGCCCACCTCACCTCCAGTGTCACTTACAATTCTACTTCCTCTTCTCCTCTTCCTTTTTTCTGTCAGGGTCCCCAAAGGTTCTGTTCTTGGACCTCTCCTATTCTTGATTTACACTGCCTCCCTGGATCAGTAAATAGCCTCCCATGGATTACAATATCATTTCTATGCTGATGACACCCAAATTTATATCATTATCCCCAGCTTACTCCTTCAGTCTCTGAACGCATCAGTAATTTACTAACAGACATATCAGACTGGATGTCACACCACCATCAGTCTACCCTAAATCCTCCGCCACGTAACCCTTCTATGTCAAGATAGAGGGCTCAATTATCAACCCATGACAGGGTTCTAGGTGAAATCTTGGGCTTTAAAGTATCCTTTCAGCCCCACATCCAATCAATGTCCAAAGCCTGCTTCCTCAAACTCTGCAACATCTCTAAAATCCTCCCATTCCTAATCAATGACACCACAGAGCTCCTAGTCCACTCCCTGGTCATCTCTCTCTTTTACTTCTGCAACGCCTTCCTCATTGGCTTGCCTTTACATACAGTATCAACATATATATTTGGAAGAAAGGAAAGCAATTAAACCACATCACATCCCTTGAAAATTTATACAAAAAGTCAGTAAAGTAGGAACAGGATTTTTGATGTGCTTTTACCCATTAATCAAAACAATTCTGTTAAAATATACTTATATTTATTTAATATCCATATTAATTTCTCTCATTAGCATCCACAATGATCAATATTGTTGTTGACAACTCCTTTATGCATATATCTTCTATATGTTTTGCTGCATGGCTTCTTCAGGACATATGTTTATAGGAAAAATTAAAAAAAACACATCTAAGAAACATACAAATGTGTATACATTGAATGTTTTGTTTACAAGGACAGGAGACCCATCATATTCTGGTCTTCCAATCCAAAAACCAATCCACCAGGAGCGTCTCTACAGATGTAAACCAGCTTCACCATATGCCACCCAGGGGTATGGGGCAGTCTATGGACTTCCGCAGAGGGGGTACGCCAGCAAAAAGTAAAATCCTATAAGTAATGTACATCCATTCAATATTACTTTCTCTGGGGACACAGTGTAGATTCCGTCTCTTTTGTATATTCTTTATACTTACTGAAAATGTTGTCTTGGGCAGTCTAATAGAGGAAGCCGAAGTGTCATATAGATGGCCCAGTACATCTGTATAAGTGGAAATAAACAATGAATAAACAAATGGCATTGAATATAACAACAATTTCACAACACTGCATACCTACAAATATACTGCCAAAGGGGCCTGCAGACCTCCCAAATGTCCCACCATCTACTATGGCCAAAGTGCCCAAGTGAAACCCCAAATCTGAACTAGTCCAAAAAATAGCAGAAAAACCATATATCATAACAGAGAATAACCAACACACTAGTATAGTGTGTTGGGAGGTGGAGATCAGGGCTGGAGCCATATCCACAACACCCCAAAAAGGGGGGCATGGACTTGAGGGTGAACCCCCAGGAGAACAAAACCATGCTCCAGGTGTCCGTACCATGGTCCTATTGAATACCCCATCCACCCTAAAAAAAGGCAAGGTGAATAATTGGACGATAAACAACTTGCCTCACAAATGGATACTGGTCATAGGATCAGTACACCTACTGGGTGGGGCCCCAGGCCCTCCACATATGCAGCAATATATACCCAAATAAGATATAAAACACAAAAATTGATACATATAGATTAAATACAGAATATACAGTATCCAAAGTAGAATACCATAAAACATAAATACATAATCAATAACAAAAACCAAACTCTTGTTTCCATTACTGTATATACATGTAAATTACCACAAACATAGCTGAAAAAGGGCTTAGATCTAGAAGCAACCTATAAAAACATTTGTAGCTAATAGAGTCATTGAGTCCTGGATAGGTTAAAGCTCTTAAAGAAGAAATCCATTTTGTTTCCAATTCCAATACATTAAGGTCAAATCCATGATATAGACCAACGTGTCCAGAAATGGGAGGTTCAAATTTCTTTTTAGAGAACAGGGAAACATGGTCCCCAGTCCTTTAAAAGAAAGGACGTTTTGTTTTGCCAATATAAAATGCCCCACATTTGCATTTCATAAGGTATACTATTCCAATAGATTGACAAGTGACCCTATATTTGGGACTCCAGAGTTTATTATTAGGGAGGATGACATTCCTGCCTTTCAGAATAAAACAGCAGTAATTGCATCTACCACATAGGAAAGAGATAATTGCTGTAGCTCTTGAAATGCCAGCTCTACAACAGTGGCTTTGAACTAAATGATCCCTTAATGATACTGAGTGTTTAAAAGTCATTTCAGGATAAGGTTGTATGTGTTTGTTAATACGTTCATCTGAGGTCAAAAGGTACTAATATTTTTGATAAAATATTTGTGATGATCCTGTGATGTCTACTGTATTTGGTAATAATGTGAGTAGTGTTAGGTTTAGATGTTTCTCTAAATTTGTACATTAAAGTAGATCTATCTTGTCTTTTGATTCTATTATCTGCCTTCCTAAGGCATGATCTGCTATATCCTCTGGATAACAAACGTACTCGTAGGACCTTCACCTCACCCTTGAAATCCTCCTTCTGAGTGCAATTCCGTCTAATCCATAAATATTGACTATATGGAATGCTCTGGACAAGTGTTGGAGGATGTGAGCTGTTTGCATGTAATATGGTATTACCCGCTGAGGACTTTCTATACAGTGGTGAACTCAAAATACCTTTAGCATTGAGAAAAATGTCCACATCCAAAAGAAGTGATCCTTTGAGGATCAAAACTATGTCTAAAATTGAGATTGTAACTGTTGTGTTTTAAACGCTCCAGAAAAGGAGTTGTCAAAAACAATAATGATCATTGTGGATTGGAATGAGAAAAATATGTCTGTAAATGTTGAATGTTTTTAATATGGATGTGTAATAAATATTAGTATATTGTTTTGGTTGATGGGTAAAAGCACCTCAAAAATCCCATTCCTAATTTACTGTGATTCTTGCCTTTTCATAGGCTATCCCCCCTTCTGTCCACCGTGAATGCTGCTGCCAGACTCACCCAACTTACTAACCGCTCATTGTCTGCTACCACTCTTTGCCAATTCTCCATTGGCTGCCACTCACCCAACAAATTAAATGCAAAATGCTACCAATAACTTACAAAACCATCCACATCTCTGTCCCAGCTACATCACTAATCTTGCCTCAAGCTACCAACCTAATCATTCTCTCCTCCCAAGACCTCCTGTTCTCTAGCTCCACCCGTGCTCACCTCTAGGACTTCTCCTGAGCCTTTCCCATCCTCTGGAACTCCCAACTCCAATCTGTTCGAGTATCCCCTATTCTGTCCACTTTTAGATATCCCTGAAAACCCTTCTCTTCAGAGAGGCTTACCCTGTCCCTACCTAACAACTGTATTTTTATTTTCTCCCTCAGCTCACCCCCCACAGTTATTACCTTTTGTATCTCTTGACCCTCCTTCTTAGATTGTAAGCTCTAATGAGCAGGACTCTGTAATTCCTCCTGTATTAAATTGTATTGTAATTGTACTGTGTGCCCTTATGTTGTAAACTGTTGGCTCTATATAAATCCTGCATAATAATAATCAGCAGCCTGTACTGAAAAATGTAATTATACTGTGGGCAATGTTCACACTGGTAAAAAAATGCTAAGTGACATAATGCTTTAGTTAATACTTGTGGCAATATATACATTATGTTTCAGATAATCAAAATTATCATTTCAAAATATGTTGTTTCCATAGGCTCTCTATGGTTAGGTCTGCATTTTTTTAAGTTTCAAAATCAAAGAGGCTTCCATGGTCTTCTGGGACCCATCCAATATTTGGTTTACAATTTTGCTTAAGCAAAAGATTTTAATCAGGTTTTTAGTACATGTGCACTATATCCCCAACAGGCCTATTGTTTCCTTAAACGAATATACATAATTTGGAAATTGGAACTGTCCTAATCTATTTGGCTTTCAATCTTTTAAGTTATAAAACCCTAAAGACTAATCTATATCAAAATCTGAAGAATTACTCACATAAAGTGTGCCTAATGAAAGCTGTTTCTGAAAATTAACACTTAAATTACTTGTTGCCAGGACCGTCTTAATAACATCATGGTCCCTGGGCAAAGTAATGTACTGGGGCCCTCCAACCTGCCCCAATTTCTGCACATACTCTTAAGAACTAAAGTGTAAATAGTTGACAGAAATAAACACACAGTATATGTATTAGCACTTTCATTAAAATGTATTTCAATCAATAAACAAAATGCCAGAAATCAAAGATTAATCTACACAAAGAGCATAGGACTGGGGAAGGGGGGGGGGGCAAAATGGCACAGTACAGGGGGGAGTCAGGAGGGCACAATACTGGGATCAGGTGAGAGCAGTACAGGTTCTGGGATGCTGCCCAGGCCAGCTCAGTAAGCGTGACTATCCCGGGACAGTTGGCAAGTAGGATATAATGCAAGATGATCATGGGGCCTTTATGCACCTGTGGCCCCTGATCAGTGCCCAGGGGTGCCCATGCATTAATACAGCCCTGCCTGTTGCATGCTAAAGTTTTACCAACTTTTATTAGGCATTTGTGATTCAGTGACTCAATCTACCCACAAACGACTTTTTGTGTCCTATGCTGGCTTTTATGCTAGAAAACAATCAGACCTCTCTACAACCACCCAATGGAGATCGTTAATTGATTCAGTCTTACCTCACTATACGCTCACCTACATGGCCCGTAAGTACCCCCAAAAATTTGGGAAATATTTGGGACGCCTGGGTGGGTAGAGCTTTGATGCTTATGCCTTTTTTATGAACATATTTATTTCAGCCTTCCCACCTTTGTTTTTATCCCCCCCTCCTTTCCTTTTACCCATCCCACCCTTTTCCGCACCCTTTTTTTCCCAGGAAAAGTGGTTGGATGAGTTATTTTACTGTACCTTGCTTCCCCACTGAGTTGGAGTTTGGTCAGATTGCTTGCCTTTGTATTTTATTCTTTTAACTGCTTCCTGTCCACCCTACAGAAGATATACTGCTACAGGGCAGCAAAATCATGTACTGTATATATATCTGATTTTGCATATCCGGGTATGGGGCACGTGAGCTATCCGCGCCGCCATTCGCGCTACCTGTGCTGCCATTCGTAAACAAAATAGTTCTCCTCCCTGTTAACTCGTGCACACTGCTTTGCATGCAGTGTGCTTACAGTGAAGCACTAACACACAGCCCCTAGTAAAACAGCACACAGTTCACCCATTGATCACCCACATGTTAACCCTTTCCTTCCCAGTACCATTAGTACAGTGTCAATGCTTTTCATGATCACTGTATTGTTGTCACTGGGGATGTCAGTGACACCAAGTCAGTTCCCCCCAGTGTCGGAATGCCCACCGCAGTCCCACAGTTCCGCTATAAGTTGCAGATCACCACCATTATTAGTAAAAATGTAAAAAAAAAAAAATCACCTTGAGGTCATCACAGAGGACAAGGAGGCACTCTTTACGTCTGGAGGAAAAGAAATTTAATCTCCAAACACGGAAAGGTTTCTTCACAGTGAGAGCTGTGAAAATGTGGAATAGACTCCCTCAAGAGTTGGTTCTGGCCAGCTCAGTGGATTGCTTCAAAAAAGGCCTGGATTCTTTCTTAGATACACAGAATATAACTGGATACTAACATTTATAGGTAAAGTTGATCCAGGGAATATCTGATTACCTCTTGGGGGATCAGGAAGGAATATTTTTCCCAGCAGGAGCAAATTGTATCATGCTTTGCTGGGGTTTTTTTCCTTCCTCTGGATCAACTGTGGGTATAGGATTATAACTTTTTTTTTGTTTTCTATGGTTGAACTGGATGGACTTTTGTCTTTTTTCAGCGAGACTAACTATGTAGCTATATATATGTACATATATATATATATATATATATATATATATATATATACCGCCATTTGTAAACGCTATAACTTTCACATACACCAAATAATTTACATGTATTGGGATTTTTTTTTTAGCAAAGACATGTAGCAGAATACATTTTGGCCTAAATTTATGATGAAATTTGATTTTTAAAATTTTTTTACTGGACATGTTTAATAGGAAAAAGTCAAAAATATTGTTTTTTTTAATCAAAATTGTTGGACTTTTTTCTTATAGCGCAAAAAATAAAAACCGCACAGGCAATCAAATATGACAGAAAGAAATCTCAATTCGTGGGAAAAAAATTATGTAAATTTTATTTGGGTGTAGCGTTGCATGACTACGCAATTGTCAGTTAAAGTAACGCAGCGCTGTAACACACAAAAATGGCCTGGTCAGGAAGGGGGGTAAATCCTCTGGAGGGCAAGTGGTTGTATTACTGCTTTGTATCTGTGCTGCCTTGAAATTTTTTAGTTGGATCACTTTGTACCTATTTCTGCATTATGTATTATTGAACGCTCTGTTTAATGCTCCTATATCCTCAGATGTTCCTGTGTGTGCTGGAATTTACTGGTGACTATTGTGCTTCATTGTATATGGAATTATATTTGTTATATTTTCCTAATCAATAAAAATGTTTTCCAAACGTTGAAGTACAGACATTTTTGACTGAAAATGTAGCATGTACAGTATTGGCCACAAAGTAAGAACAGTATTAGTAGCCATAGGCCTTCAGATATATATCCAAAGAAAAACTTGTGGATAGAGAAGTGCCCCTTTCTAAATGCATTCTATCTTGCTAAGACACTTCCACCCATCTCCTCTTCTTAACCTCTTGCCACCCTGCCACTGTACATTCACTGCAGCAGGTAGGCACCGACAGGCACAGTCACATATATATACAGTGGGGATCGAAAGTTTGGGCACCCCAGCTAAAAATTTGTATTAATGTACATAAAGAAGCCAAGGAAAGATGGAAAAATCTCCAAAAGGCATCAAATTACAGATTAGACATTCTTATAATATGTCAACAAAAGTTAGATTTTATTTCCATCATTTACACTTTCAAAATAACAGAAAACCAAAAAATGGCGTCTGCAAAAGTTTGGGCACCCTGCAGAATTTATAGCATGCACTGCCCCCTTTGCAAAGCTGAGACCTGCCAGTGTCATGGATTGTTCTCAATCATCGTCTGGGAAGACCAGGTGATGTCAATCTCAAAGGTTTTAAATGCCCAGACTCATCTGACCTTGCCCCAACAACCAGCACCATGGGTTCTTCTAAGCAGTTGTCTAGAAAACTGAAACTGAAAATAGTTGACGCTCTCAAAGCTGGAGAAGGCTATAAGAAGATAGCAAAGCATTTTCAGATGTCAATATCCTCTGTTCGGAATGTAATTAAGAAATGGCAGTCATCAGGAACAGTGCAAGTTAAAGCAAGATCTGGAAGACCAAGAAAAATATCAGACAGAACAGCTCGCAGGATTGTGAGAAAAACAATTCAAAACCCACGTTTGACTGCATGATCCCTCCAGAAAGATCTGGCAGACACTGGAGTTGTGGTACACTATTCCACTATAAAGAGATACTTGTACAAATATGTTCTTCATGGAAGAGTCATCAGAAGAAAACCTCTTCTACGTCCTCACCACAAAAATCATCGTTTGAACTTTGCAAATGAACATATAGACAAGCCTGATGCATTTTGGAAACAATTTCTGTGGACCGATGAGGTTAAAATTGAACTTTTTGGCCGGAATGAGCAAAGGTACGTTTGGAGAAGAAGGGGCACAGAATTTAATGAAAAGAACCTCTGTCCAGCTGTTAAGCATGGGGTTGGATCAATCATGCTTTGGGGTTGTGTTGCAGCCAGTGGCATAGGGAACATCTCACGAGTAGAAGGAAAAATGGATTCAATAAAATTTCAGCAAATTTTGGGTGGTAACTTGATGCCATCTGTGAAAAAGCTGAAGTTAAAGAGAGGATGGCTTCTACAAATGGATAATGATCCTAAACACACCTCGAAATCCACATGGGATTACATCAAGAGGCGTAAACTGAAGGTTTTGCCATGGCCTTCACAATCTCCTGACCTCAACATAATTGAAAATCTATGGATAGACCTTAAAAGAGCAGTGCGTGACAGACAGCCCAGAAATCTCAAAGAATTGGAAGACTTTTGTAAGGAAGAATGAGCAAAGATACCTCAAACAAGAATTGAAAGACTCTTGGCTGGCTACAAAAAGCGTTTCCAAGCTGTGATACTTGCCAAAGGGGGCAGTACAAGATATTAACTCTGCAGGGTGCCCAAACTTTTGCATACGCCATTTTTTTGTTTTCTGTTATTTTGAAAGTGTAAATGATGGAAATAAAATCTAACTTTTGTTGACATATTATAAGAATGTCTAATCTGTAATTTGATGCCTTTTTGGAGATTCTTCCATCTTTCCTTGGCTTCTTTATGCACATTAATACAAATTTTTAGCTGGGGTGCCCAAACTTTCGATCCCCACTGTATATATACAGTATGTGATCTGCCCTTTTCTGGGTTTCAGGTGATTATACATAGCATGAGTTTGGCAGCTGATTTCAACTAATGATTTTGGCTGAAGTCAACTGATTGGCTGTGTCCAATCACTCACAGAGTTCTGTGTTTACAAAACACAGAATTCTGTATAAAGGGAACTGCAGTCTGGCTGATTCTTCTCTCTGTAAAGCAGTGAGAAAAAACAGCCAGATAGTAAAGTAAAAGCAGCACACATTACACACTTTAAACATTGTTAGGCACACAGTTAACCCTTTGATTGCCCTTAGATGTTAAACCCTTCCCAGCCAGTGTCATTAGTACAGTGACAGTGTATTAGCACTAATCACTGCATTAGTGTCACTATTGATGTCAGTGTCAGTTAGTCAGTTAGTGTACCTCCCAGCCAACGTCAGCTAGTGCCAGATTGCCTACCACACTATCATAGTCGGACTGTAAGTCTCTGATCATTGGCATTAAAGTATAGCGTCTATAGCTGTGTAAATTCTGGTATAGATATCATTATGTGTAGAAGCTGTAACTTTCGCACAAACCAATTAATATACACTTATTGTTTTTTTTTTTTACCAAAGACATGTTTCAGAATACATTTTGGCCTCCAGACATGCTTGAAGTACTTTAAATAAACATACAGTAAAATGAGCCACTTACTTTAAATGATCCCAAAGATCACGTGTTTTGAAAATATCTGTTATTCTATTTATGACTTAATTGATTTCTGCAAAACACCTTGTGTCACGATCGCGGCGTCAGACCCCAGACCTTCTCACCAAACTCGTGACCGAAAGACTAGCCAATCTAAAACCACGATGTGACGTGCGTAACAATACCATGCCCAGCTGCACCCTGCACAAAGATTTTCAAGCTAATGGACTACAATCTATGTACCTGCAACCTGAGAGATTGTTACTGGGTCGGGTTAATTACGCAACTAACCCTCCACACTGCCACCACCTCCTTTTTGTACAGAGAAAGAGGAAACTTGCGTTATCAGTTATAACACTATAATGATTGAAATAATCGTCTGTATAAAATGGTCCGCAGGCCGGTTATACAGAGGTTTAAACAAACAGTAGCATCTCTTCAATGGCAGGGATTCGCAAATTGCAATTAAGAACTATAGAAACAGTTCAACACTTTCAGAAAGAGAGATTTATTACTAAAAGGGTCAAACAGGTGCAATAAAATATTTACAGAGAAGATGTAACTAAGATATATATATATATATAAGTATACAGAGAACCATAGCACAGTAAAGAGATATCAGAGGTGAAAGGGTTAAAGTACTTGCCAAAGTCCTGGGTTTAGCAGATCCAAGTCAGAGCAGGAGGGTGCTTTGATCTCCCTATGTTACCATGGAAAAATGGGAGAATTCTTCAACTCCACCCCCTTAGGCTTGACAGCCTGCTTTAAAGTTTCCCAGCAGGGGGTGGTTCTGAAGTAAAAAGACCAATCCCCTGTTGAGGGAGGGATCGTCAGGCAGAACCCTAAACTGGAGCCGACATCTTTCATAATTTATATTCTGGTCCATAACTTTCCAGCTGCACAAGTGACATTCCACCCGTGGGTATATTATTATGCAGACAAGTCTGAGGATTATCTAGATATGAATTATAAAATTATATGTTGCACGGTTCACGAGTTCTATGTTTCTGCTCCCCTGATGGTCCAAGATAATTCGAATGACCCATCAAACTGTTCGCCTGCTCCTAGCCAGTCTGACGGGATGTCTGGTTTTTATGTAAGTCCCTCATATTCCAAGATATGAAACATATGGGAAAAATTGATCTTTTAAAAATGTTATCTGGTGTGGGCTTCTTGGGACTGCTTTGAACTCCGGGGAAGGATCTGTTATCTTTTTACTAGGCGTGAAAATAAAACAGGTTCTCAGGACAGTGGGACTCCAGCTCTCCTGAGGGAGGCTTTGTAGCTCTGGGCTCCCTGCTGCTCTAGCCTGCCAGTGACCCACAACCAGGTGTCACGGTGGCTGAACAGAGAGGAAGGGGGAGGATGAAGGAAAAAGATATTTCAGGACAGTTAATCTCTTCGCCAAGATGGAGGTTGAAGCAAAAATGGTTGAACCGCATCCATCTCTGATGCACGCGTTTGCGACACCTTGTTATTGATTTTTTAATGCATTTATTTAAAGAGAAACTCCACCCAAAAAAGGAAAGTTCAGCTTTAAAGACTGGCCCCCCACTCCCCATTAAGGATTGGCACCTTTGGGGAGTGGGGGGGGAACAGGTACCTGAAATTGACAGATACCTGCTCCCACTTCCGCTGTGATCGCCTAGGTGATCGGAAGCAGAAGCTATCCTCCCCCCTCCCTCCCCAAAGTCTTCTAGGATACGTGACAGGTCCCAGAAGACTATGGGGCCATTCAGGAAGCGCAGTGCTACTCACGCATATGCAGTGGGCACCCGGCACCCAGGCTGTCACAGCCGGATGCCCACACTGAAGATGCCAGCACCTGGAACACCAGACGGCTGGTGAAACAGGCAGTATCGTGGGACAGGTGAGTGGCTGTTTTTTTAAAAGGCAGCAGCTACAGTTTTTGTAGCTGCTGACTTTTATTTTTTCACAGTGTGACTGGAACTCCGCTTTAAGGTAAACACTTACTGCACACCATACAATAAGTTCTACTAATCCAAGACAACAGGGAAATCTCCTCTTAGACAATGATCTCTGGAATAAATGTCTCCAATGGAAAATGTCTCTCCTATTCCTGTTTTGTGGTAACACAGAATTTTGGGTTCTTCTATCACTGTCTGTGCTGATAACCACTAGAGAGATTAAATCTCCCTAATAGGGACATAGAAAGCCATGAAAACCTCAACGCATTATAATCCTACACCAATTTTACCTACTCGCAACTTTAATAAGTTTTTGCTATACTTTCACTTCAAGGTGCATCGGCCAAAATCCCTGATTTTTAGGTTCTGGATAGGATGGATAATAGTTTCTGCCAAGATTTTGCTGCTGTCTTTGTCCTTGGCGCAGATATTTTCCATCATTCACCTCCAACAGCAAAGATATACCTTATACCCTCTGAAGTGGGGGGGCGGCTTTCCTCAATATGTGGTTAAATTATTAGAACGAGTGAGAAAAATCAAAAAAGTTTTAGCTAATGTTCCACTTTAACTCTTTTGGGAGTAAAGCAAAAGATATACCTGCAGGGTTTCCACATGAGTGAAGAAGACCCGGAGCCAGTTACTTTTTCACTCTTTTATTATTTATAGCTGTAGGAAAATGCTGCACACGGATTGCAAACTATTTTATGGGATTGAAGCAACTTCACAAAAATGGTGGTGCTCTAGCTTCAGTTTTTGGTCTGTTATTACTGCAACTAATGGAGGGTTAAAGATGACCTGAACTGTGGAAGCTGTGCCCAAAAAAGGCAAGCAGAGAACAAAGAACTGGTCACCAGCATTCCTTGTGTTCTTCCTGTAGCTGATCTTTTCCCCATTACTTGCTTACAATGACTTGTTCTGCATTTTGAGTCAGTCCATCTTGGTACTGGTAAAGGGCTTTGCTCCCTCAAATCAGAGCCGCCCTTCTGATGACTGGCGATCTGATAACGGATGGAGAAATATTCAAGAAGCAGTGGGAGATGCAGAAAGAGCATATATCCTCAGAATTAATGAAGCAAAGGCAAGTAAATGCATGCAGTGCATGTCTTTAGGTACGGATTCCTCACCAGCAAAGAGAACAATGAACAGCACAGTAATAGCATTACCAGATCTCAATTACGATAACAGGAGACTAGTAGTCAGAGGGAACAGTGCCTCTCCAATTACACATATATTACTATGAGTCTGTCGGCAAAAGAGTGCAGTTTCACTTTAAGACAAATGGTAGTTTTTTTTCCAGGATACTACTTTAACATAATTAACTTTTCTTTTGTACCATATACATAGAAAATCTTCACTTTAGTAATGGGGAATAAACTGAGGGAGAGGGGGAATAAGAAGGCATGCTCACAAATATTCTTGTATACACAAATACTTACTGTATGTAAACTCTAATTTAATCCTGAATCATGGACAATTCAGTCTATGGGGTTGATATACTGGTAGGTTAAATAGACTGTTCACTTTGCAGAGAAATTTTCCCTTAGCTTAGTGAAAAATGTGTCAAAAATTAACAAAATACCCACACTTTGCAAAAAAACACCCAACCATGTGTTAGGAAAAGAAAAAAACAGTATTTTTGCTTGTGCATGCTAGGAAGATGAAAGTAAACAAAGTTTCACCTCATTCACTAACCTAAGGGAATATTCATAGGCAAAGTGACCAGCCTATATGCCTTTAGTTAATCAATTCCTATGGGTTTATTTGGACTTTTCTCTCTCCCGACTGTCAGAGAAAGGGAATCAAGGTTTCTGCCTTGTAGACTATGTGTTGGTTTCTTTGTGTGAACTATGAAAAGAAAACATATTTAGTTAAACAATGTCACTTTATAGCAGATGTCAGATCAGCAATCAAAGAGCTTGCCAGAGATGCTCCATGTTGGATCCTCTTCTAAGCATATTTCCATATCCTTCTAGTAGATAAATTCAACCCTACACTTTCATCATGTAATGATGAATTCATATGTTACACATTAAATTGTATGTGGAAAAACAAAGCAAGCCTGTTACTGAAGAACACAAAACATCATCCTCGTTGACAAATCTAATTTTCTGAAGTATGTGACATCATCCTATTGGATGATCACTTGGATACTAAGTTAGCAGAACTTTTCAGTCTCAAGACTGCATCAGTAAATAATCTAAATGGAAGTACTGGCACACCGATGATTAATGTGAGAAGAGACTGGACTAGTAATATTTATAATAAAGAGTGTTGTAAGTATAGACAACCATAGCTATTTCCAAGAAAGTCTTCTCCTTCATGCAGATTGCTCATGGCTGTTTGAACACAACTGCCAAAGTTTCAGTCACTGAAAAAAAAACTTCTAAAACAAATACATTTATGTGCAAGTAACTTGGATGAGATGTTGAGATTTTAGATAAATAATGACAATCACAATCAAGTAAACAAGAAAAATATGGTATAATGAACATAATATTAAGAAGCTGGAAACAACTATGCAGTTAACTAACTACTATTTTTTAAACTCAGTTTGTAAAATATTTTGTCCTTTGGCATTTTCATACCATATTTAGCTGTCCTCAACCTAAACCATTTATGTGAACCCCTTTCATTTCTTCTTTCTACTCCAAACACAAAAATGCCAAGCTAAGGAGGACACCCCACAACTGACAATCAACTCAATTGGTTTAAAAATGGTTTTGGCTAAATAAGCAAAATCCCTACACACACTTACAGTATGAAGCACTGTCTTGGCAGCACAGCTTTGTCTGAATATCTACATACTTTGTCATCCTTTGGTTTTATTTTCAAAACAAACACCATACAGCCAAATACAATTGCAGAAAAAATGTTGGCAAAAAAAGAGCCCATTGTCCTCTAAAAAGAAAAGAGCCAAGGAGCACTGAAATCTTCTTCAACAGTATATGAAGTGCCTGAGACTACCACCCAACCCCTATCTGCCATCCGCTATACAAGGGATTCATAGTTGCTGCCCAACAAAATTCAAAATATGGAACGACCTTTAACCATCTGCCATCCTGAGGAATTACCCCCCCTTAATGACCAGGCCTCTTTTTGCTATTCAGCGCTGCACTAATTCGACTGATAATTGCGCAGTCATGCAATGCTGTACCCAAGTGAACTTTCTGTCCTTTTTTTCACACAAATAGAGCTTTCTTTTGGTGGTATTTGATCACCTGTGCGATTTTTATTTTTCGTACTATAAACAAAAAAAAGACCAAAAATTTTGAAGAAAAACAATATTTTTTACTTTTGGCTATAAAAAATATATAGTAAACTCAAAGTTAGTTGTAAATTAAAGTGAAAATGCGTTCTGTTACATGGTAACAGTAAAAAAAAAATCCAAATAAGTGTATATTGATCACTTTGTCTGAAAGTTATAACGTCTACAAACTATGGTATAGATAATGGAATTTACACCATTTTGTTGCTATACAGCGCTGCGCTAGTTTAACTGACAACTGCGCGGTCATGCAATATGGTACATAAATGAAATTTACATCCTTTTTTCACACAAATAGAGCTTTCTTTCGATGGTATTTGATCACCTGTGTGCTTTTTATTTTTGGCGCTATTAACAAAAATTTTTTGAAAAAAACATTTTGAAAATGAACAATATTTTTTAATTTCTGTCATAAAAAATATCCAAAAAAACTCAAATTTCGTCATAAATTTAGGCCAAAATTTATTCTGCTACATATGTTTGGTACAAAAGTCCCAATAAGTGTATATTGATTGCTTTGTGTGAAAATTATAGCATCTACAACTATGGTATAGATAATGGAATTTACACAGCTTTTACTTTCTGACTGCTTATCACATTTCTTGAGGTGCTAAAATACCAGGACAGTACAAATACCCCCAAATGACCCCTTTTCGGAAAGTAGACACCCTAAGCTACTGGTATCTGCTGAGAGGCATATTGAGTCCATGGAAGATTTATTTTTTTCCACAAGTTTTTGGAAAATGACAAAAGCCTTTTTTTTACACAAAGTTGTCATTTAAATTATATATTTCTCACACAAGCCATGGGTATATGTGGAATTACACTGCAAAATACATTCTGCTACTTCTACCGAGTATGGGGATATCACATGTGTGAGACTGTTTGGGAGCCTAGCCACATACAGTAGTCTGAAATCCAATGACCACTTTGAAAGCCTGAAGGTGCACAGGGGAGTAATTCCACATATACCCATGGCATGTGTGAGCAATAAATCATTTAAGTGACAATTTTGTGCAAAAAAACAAAAATTTTTTTTTGTCATTTTCCAAAAACTTGTGGTAAAAAATAAATTCTTCTATTGACTCAACATGCCTCTGAGCAAATAGTTTGGGGTATCTACTTTCCAAAAAGGGGTAGTTTTGGGGGGTGGGGGCATTTTATGCCCCGCATTAGACGTTTATGCTACACATCATTCACTCTTCTAACCACCTGAAGACCAAGACTTTTCTGACACTTTTTGTTCACATGAAAACAAAATCAGTGTTGTATGCTAGGAAATTACTTTGAACCCCCAAACATTATATATATTTTTTAAAGCAGACACCCTAGTAAATAAAATGGTGGGTGCTGCAATTTTTTATGTCACATAGTGCTCACGCAAGCGATTTTTAAACGCAAATGTTTTGAAAAAAATACACTTTTTTTACTTTTAATGCACAAAACACAATATATTGGCCAATTATTTGGTAAAATATAAAAGATGATGGTATGCCAAATAAATAGATACCAAACATGACATGCTTTAAAACTGCTCATGCCCCGTGCAATGGCAACAAACTGCATACATGTTTAATATCCATAGGCGATGCTTTAAAAGCCTTTACAAGCTACCATTTTAGATTTACAGAAGAGGTCTAGTGCCCTTGATCTGACATTTGTGGCGATATCTCACATGCATGGCTCAACCGCTGTTTACATACCGGCACAGGGTCAACTGTCACGCACGCACGCGGGGGGGTTGAGGGTGCTTTTTTTTTTTTAAGTTATTTTGATTTTTTTAAATTATTTTTACATTGTCCCTTTCATTTTTTTTGATCACTTTTCTTTTACCAAAGATTTTATTAGGCATGTTAAAAGAAACAAACCATAACAAATCGTATGATACAGAGAGATAACAAAAAACAAAAGATAGGGAAACAACACACAGCAGGCACAGAGATATACAAACAAGACCCATGCGGGGGTCCAGATAACACTATGGAAGGTAAAGGGCCACAAAGCCTGCAACCACTTTCAAAAATTAAAAAAAAAGAGCAACAAAAAGAAAACACATAGAGAGCTGCTCTCTCATAAGGCAATGTTGTCCCTGAGAATCGTAGACAACAAAAATAAGTGACAATCGATCTAATTTAAACAAACTATACAAGAAAAAAAGTATCAAACAGGGAAAACAGGAAAACAAAGGAAAGAAGAGAGCAGAGAGAAAGAGAGAAACAGACCAGCAAGAGAAGGAGACACGATCCCCACATAAGGGGAGAGGAGAGGCTAAACCCAACACATCATAGATTAGTAAGTTTCATAGTAAAACGAGAAACTTGGATTCTGGACCTGACCTCCTCAAATTGTTGAGTAGGGGATTTCCAAGAACCAGCTATAGTCTGTTTAGTAGCCATAAAAAAAAAGTGACCAGTGAGCACGGTCCATGAGGTAAGCCACGAAGTGGCTTAAAATGTAAGGCCTCAATGGATCCTTTTTTTAATCGCTTTTAATGCTATCAGGGAATGCAAATATCCCCTATAACTTCAATGGGCATTGTCATATATTCTTTTTTGAGAAATCTGGGGTCTATCAGACTCTAGATATCTCCTCTGCAATTTACATTATCTAATCTCACCAAGATCGGTGTGATCAGACGCTTTCCCAATTTATAAATGACGCTGTTTATATCCGATGGCACGGGACTGCCCGAGAAGGCTTGTAAAAGCAATCCTGCAGCTAATTAGCCACTAGGATTGCTTTGACATGAAAGCCGATCGCCGGCTAAAAAACCGATACCAGGATGGTGCCTGCAGCTGTAGGCATCATGCTGGTATAACCATTGAAAGTCCAGTGATGTACCAGTACGTCGCTGGTCCTTGTTGGGTATACCATGTTTTTTTTTGTATGCAGCCTGTGGGCTGAATGAAAAAAAGAGAAGAAATCTCTGCCAGAAAAAGTGTGTGGTATGCCCACCATTAGAATATACTGCCCTGCATCCACCCACCCAATGGTGGGCACACATTAGGTCGCACAGTGCCACATGCACCAATTCCAAGATTGTACAAATGTCTTTGAAATGCATAAAACACATTATACTCTATGCCTGGCCATGGCAGCAGAGAACACGGTCATACAGTTGCAAGAAAAAGTATGTGAACCCCTTGGGATTACTTGGAGTTTTGCATGAATTGGGCATAAAATGTGCTCTGAACGTCATCTAAGTCACAACAATAGAAGAACACAGTCTGCTGAACATAATACTACACAAACATTAGATATTACCATGTTTAATTGCACATAACATGTAAACATTCACAGTGCAGGGAGGACAAAGTATGTGAACCTTTGGATTTAATAACTGGTTGACCCTCCTTTGGCAGCAATAACCTCAACCAAATGTCTCCT
This sequence comes from Staurois parvus, assembly GCF_062004578.1. NCBI lineage: Eukaryota > Metazoa > Chordata > Amphibia > Anura > Ranidae > Staurois > Staurois parvus. Next base: position 6,044,254 of record NW_028317918.1, on the reverse strand, counting down.
GTAGTTGCAGATCAGACCTGCACAAGGATCTGGAGTAATTTTGGACCACTCCTCTTCACAAAACTGTTTCAATGTAGCAATATTCTTGGGATGTCTGGTGTGAATCGCTCTCTTAAGGTCATGCCACAGCATTTCAATCGGGTTGAGGTCAGAACTCTGACTGGGCCACTCCAGAAGGCGTATTCTGTGCTGTTGCAGCCATTGTTTTGTTGAATTACTTGTATGCTTTGGGTCATTGTCCTGTTGCATCACCCATCCTCTGCGGAGCTTCAGTTGGCAGACAGATGGTCGTACGTTTTCCTGCAAAATGTCTTGATAAACTCTGGAATTCATTTTCCCATCAATGACAAAAATCCGTCCAGGCCCTGAGGCAGCAAAGCAGCCCCAAACCATGATGCTCCCTCCGCCATGTTTTACAGTGGGGATGAGGTTTTGATGTTGGTGTGCTGTGCCTTTTTTTCTCCACACATAGTGTTGTGTGTTCTTCCCAAACAACTCAATCTTGGTTTCATCTGTCCACAGTATATTTTGCCGCTAGTGCTGTGGAACATCCAGGTGCTCTTTTGCAAACTTCAAACGTGCTGCAATATTCTTTTTTGGACAGCAATGGCTTCTTCCGTGGTGTCCTCCCATGTACTCCATTCTTGTTTAATGTTTTCCTTATTGTAGATGTGTTAACAAAAATGTTAGCATGTGCCAGAGATTTCTGTAGGTCTTTAGCTGACACTCTGGGATTTTTCTTTACCTCATGCAGCATTCTGTGCTGTGCTCTTGCAGTCATTTTTACAGGACGACCACGCCTAGGGAGAGTAGCAACAGTGCTAAACTTTCTCCATTTGTAGACAGTCTGTCTTACCGTGGACACATGAACATCGAGGCTTTTGGAGATACTTTTGTAACCCTTTCCAGCTTCATGCAAGTCAACAATTCTTGATCGTAGGTCTTCTGAGAGCTCTTTTCTGCGAGGCATGGTTCACATCAGACAGTGCTTCTTGAAACCAGTAAATCCAAAACAGGTGTGTGTTTTTTAAGGGCAGGACAGCTGTCAGCAACACATCCAATATCATCACACTGATTGGAGTCAAGGTTGGCTCACTCCTGGCTCCAATTAGCTCTGGGAGAAGTCATTAAGCTAGGGCCTCACATACTTTTTCCTTTCTGCACTGTGAATGTTTACATGTTATGTGCAATTAAACCATGGCAACATCTAAAGTTTGTGTAGTATTATGTTCAGCAGACTGTGTTCTTCTATTGTTGTGACTTAGATGACGTTCGGAGCACATTTTATGCCCAATTCATGCAAAACTCCACGTAATCCCAAGGGGTTCACATACTTTTTCTTGCAACTGTATGATGAATCGGGTCTATGGACCAATACAACCTCAATTCATTTTTTTTTAGTAATGCCCATGTTGAGGGTTAGGCCCCCAAAAAATTTAAATTCAGAAACCGTAATGAGTTTTAATGCGAATGGTCTGGCAAGGTTTGAATTTGGGTTGGCGGTGATAAATTGTTGTTTATATAAATTTCTTTGATCCACAATCAATGTACAAAACAGCTCCAAAAAATCAAGGGGAGCAGTTAAATTTGTTGTTTCTACCTGAATAACGGGTTGGGCAGTGAATGGGGGAAGTACGGGTGCTGCAGAATTTGTGGGCTGCCAATCGAGATTTGCAAGCACGTCTGGAAGGATACTAGGGGCTCTACGGGCCTGTGTGCGAATTCTTGGTGGCTGCAGAAAATACTTGTGCTCTCCACCACACCAGCTTGTACTGCACATATGGGATGCGTCACCAAGTGATCAAGTGATACTGCAGTACTGTATGTGAAAGACCAGAATGTACTAGGCCACTGGTGCTCGCCAGTTCACCAAAAGGTAACGCGGCACTAGTACTGACACTCTGCTGCATATGAGAGTCATCAAAATTTACCAGCAAGTGCTTGCAGAGATCAGGCCTGATTCTGCAAACACTGTGGTTTTGTGTACAATGTATCAAATGACAGTGACCTACTGACACTGCACTTGCTGGGGGAGAAGGGGGGGGGGTAAGCGTAGGGGCTAAACACAAATGCCGAGGCTGGTGCCGAGGCTGATCCCGCTAACACTCTGTTTTTGGGGACGCTATACTAATTTGAACGCTGGTATAGTGCTGATCTGATCAAAGATATTGATCCATTCAGACACAATACTAGCAATGGAAGTTTATTGTGTATGAGCGTGTTCCTGACAATCAAGGGGTTAAATGTGATTACTGGTGTGCTGATGGACAACCTGGGAAGGGCGTGAAAACTACGGGAGTGCAAATCATGTATATATATATGTGATTTTGCGCACCCGTGCTGCACTGTAGCAGTATTTCTGCTATAGGGCGGTCAGGAAGCAGTTAAAGAAGCGGCTTGCGTTACGGCACTGCATTACTTTAACTGACAATTGCGCGGTCATGCAATGAAATTTACGTCTTTTTTTCCCACAAATTGAGCTTTCTTTTGGTGGTATTTGAGCGCCTGTGCATTCTTTATTTTTTGAGCTATAAAAAAAAAAAGCCTGACATTTTTAAGAAAAAAACAATATTTTGGACTTTTTTCTTTTAAACATGTCCAGTAAAAAAATTTAAAATCAAATTTCATCACAACGTTAGGCCAAAATGTATTCTGCAATATGTCTTTTCTAAAAAAAATCCCAATAAATGTAAATTAATTGGTTTACGTGAAAGTTGTAGCATTTACAAATGACGGTATAGATACTAGAATTTTTTTTTATACTAATAATGGCGGCGATCAGCGGCTTATGGTGGTGATCAGCGACTTATAGCGGGACTGCGGCAAACATTCCAACACTGGAGGGGAACTGACTTGGTGTCACTGACATCCCCAGTGAAACCAATACAGTGATCAGTGCTAAAAATAAGCACTGACACTGTTCTAATGGCACTGGGCAGGAAGGGGTTAACATTTGGTGGTGATCAAAGGGTTATCTGTGTGATGGGAGTGTTTTACTAGGGGGTGGGAGGTGTGTTCTTCACTGTAAGCACACTGCTCGGGATGGCTGTGCTCAGCCATCCCGAGCAGTGTGCCCAAACTGACAGGGAGGAGGGCTGCATTATAAACAATGCAGCCCTCCTCCCTGTCGGTGATCGGTGGCAATCAACGGGCACCACCGGGTAATCTCTTCCTTGCCTAAAGACTCATAGCTGTGTACCTGCAGTGTGAGAGGCACTGTTACATCTAACTGCTAGTCTCATGATATTTGGATTCTAATTCTAATGCTACTAATTTGCTATTCATTTTTCTATTTACCGGAGAGGAATCTGTACCTGAGAACCTGCACTGCATGCATGTACCTACTTCTGCTCCATTCATTCTGAGGATCTACGCCTTGCAGAATGAAATTCCTATTTGCCTTTAGTAAACCCTGTGCCTCCAATCCCCAACATGCTGTTTTCTACATTTACATATATCTACAGTATATTGGTCACATCCATCAGTTGAACGCAGCTTGAAGCGGGCAAGCAGCAAGTCAGCGTGTAATATCCTCCCTTCCATTGTATATTTTGTGAGTACCAGTTGTACATTACAAAACAATATTTGAACATCAGTGTAGGGTAAAAGTGCAGATGGATCTTCATAAAGGTGTGTGTTCAGGATTTGTTTTTTTTCTGCAGTGTTTAATTCTGCTATTTAGAATGCAAGCAAGCTGAAGACGTTTCAAGTCAAGGAAGAGAATTTAAACTGTTGGTAAATGATGGATTACAAAACCTGCAAAGACAGGCACATGTAAATGTATAAAATACATTTTATACATGTGATATCCGGAAAGTCTAGGGTGCTATGCCTAATGCTCCTGAGTATTCAGTAGAATCATGAAAAATGAATCACCTAAAAAGTATTTGGTCTCCTCATCAAACACTGTTGTAATGCTATAAAACTCCTGATAAAGCGTTAGCAAGGGATCAAAGTATGGATGTTTGCCCTTTATCTCCTTTTGTTGCCAGATGTGGCGGCTGTGTTCTGGTGCAGCTGATAAAACACATGAGCATGGGTTCAGCTAGGGACTGCAAGCCAGACACTAGGCTGACAATGTTCCTTCATTTTTCCTTGTCAGACTGTTTACTAAAGAAGATCTGTAAATTACCCTTCTGCACTGCCAGACTGAGAGAATTTTTATTAACATCACATATTTTAATACTTATCAGCATCATCCTGTTTTTATCAGTGATCATCCTTGTGTAGACTCACATTCTACTTGACTTGTATTGTGCTTCTTGCAGGCCAGATCCATGGTTTATATCTTGTGTCTTGGCAAAACGGATACCTTCTAATAAACGTCTGACTACTAAACTGTTACCTTTGGGTTATGTTCTGCCCTTGAATGACCTTGAGAGCCCTGTTTTGTGTTCATATGGATCAAAACGACATTGTAAACAGAAGAATATAAAGAAATTATTGCATTTTACAATGCCACACATGTTAAAGGTCCTATTTTAACTGCTGGATGGCATGCAGCCTTGTGTTGTTGTTTGGAAAATTCCAGCCCACCAGTTCTTACATAGATATAGCTGTGACTGATGTGTGCAATGCATTCTAGAATTCCACTCTTCCTTAGAGTAAGCAGTAAGTGTAAATACTGGGGTCAGACTTTAAAAGCGCATTTGACCTTATTATATATTGCAGACTCTTGACAGAAATATATTACGAGGTCAGCAGAGAAGTGGAGACAACACACTTTAGGCTCACCATGACATCTTAAATGTAGTGTATAAAATCAGCTTAATTCCTTGTCCTAAATCAACCCTTCCTGCCATTAATGAATGCTATTCTCCTTGTTCTGCTGACATTTGAACCATCTATTGCATTGCCTCTCTGTTATTAAATAGTAACCCTTGTTCAGCTTTAGTATAAGATATAAAAGCACTGTAAAATATTTTTAGTTTTTAGTATCAAGGTAGCACAGAAGAGAAGAAGCTAGCACAGAAGAGTAGAAAGGTAAGTGATTGAATAAAAAGAATAAATACATATAATGCGACTTCCAAAGTACAGAAGATTGCTCTAGCCTCAACTGTTCACTGAATATATCTCCATAAAAAGCAAATGTATTTGTCCATATTGACATGTTTAATAAAAAAGACACAACTCCCAACATTGCTGCACAGAATTTCAGGACACAAAGCAAAGGCACTTGGGTACCAGCTTAGACTTACCTTCCTTTCGCTACCCCATTGCTCCATTCAGCTTCAAAGCCCTGGCAGTACTAGGGTTGTTGGTTTGAATCTCAACCACAACACCACTTGCCTGGAGTTTGCATGTTCTCACTGTGCCTGTGTGGGTTTCCTCTGGGTACTCAGGTTTCCTCCCACACTCCAAAGACATGCAGGTAGGTTAATTGGCTCTTGCCTAAATTGGCCCTAGTATGTGAAAGATAGGAACCTTAGATTGTACGCCTCTTCAGGGTTAGGGACTGATAAGAATGTACAACATATATGTAAAGCGCTGTGTAAATTGACAGCGCTATATAAGTACCTCTAATAAATAAAAATAAAATCTAAAAGTGGAGAGTCAACTAATACAAAAGGTAATAACTGTGGGGGATGAGCTGATGCAGAAAATAAAAGTACAGTTGTTAGGTGGTGGCAGGGTAGGCTTCTCTGAAGAGAAAAGTTTTCAAGGATTGCCTAAAAGTGAACAGAGTAGGAGATAGTCGGAAAGATTGTGGTAGGGTATTCCATAGGATGGGAGAGGCTTGGGAGAAGGGATGGGATGCAGCTAGGGGCTGAGTTGTGGATAGCTTTGTAAGTTGTTAGTATTTTGAATTTAATTTGTTGGGTGAGTGGCAGCCAATGCAGGGATTTGCAGAGTGGGGTGGCAGACACTGAACGGTTGGTAAGGTGCATGAGTCTGGCAGCAGTTTTCATGATGGACTAGAGGAGGGATAGTGTCAGGAATGGACTCAGCACTGGTGGTGGGACTCACCTGCTGTGTGGGCTGCAGTACCAGGGCTGACCAGCGGGTGCTCTCAGCAGCCAGAAGTTCACTCCTGCAATCAGCCAAACCTGGGGCTGATTGCAGAAGGTGTATTTAAGGCATGACCAGGCCTGTGATCAGGGCCTTGGTGTATGTTTTCCCATGAGCCCCTGTACCTGGTATCCTGTGTTCCTGCTTCGTTGCTGACCCTGCTTGATCCTGACCTCTGCTGACCGTCTCCTGTTGAACCCCTGGCTTGCCTGACCATCCTTCTGCCTGATCCCCTGTACCATGCTGCCCGTGAGTTACTGAACCCAGATTGTGACCCTGACCATTCTCTGCCTGCTCCTTTGGTACCTTGCTGCCCGCACGTTGCTGACCTGGCCCGTCTGACCACGCTAACTACTCTGCCATCCATCCATCCTGCATGGATCCAGCCATCCCTGCTCACACCTTCTGCCTCTTCACATCAGGCTTTCTACCTGCACATACCTCTGGCGGATCCCTCTACCACTAGCAGGTGTACTCAGGGGCCGCGACCTGGTTCCTATCTGCTTCAAGTCCATCCCCACCATCAGGGGCCCTGGTGAATAAGCAGACTGGGACTTAGACTCCGCGCCCTGGGCAATCCTGTCCTGGGGACCGCTAGAGGTACCACCAAACGGTCATTACAGAACCCTACAGCCGGCCTGACCATTCCACCTCTCCAGCCCTGACTACGCCTGTGTTCCTGCACCTACTAAGATTAGTGGAAGGTTGGTTTGTTCACTGTGCGTTTATATATATATATCTGGGTGGCTAATAATAAACTGTATTATTATACTATACCTGAAACCTGCGTTTCCCTGTGTCAGTCCACACCTTTCTGGTCATTGCTAGATTCCTGACATCACACCAAGGCCTTTCCTGACCAGAAGTGGCTGCACAGGGAAGCCATCTTGGCTTGTTGTGAAGGATGCATCCTGAGGAGGTTGTGTATTTGTCTCAGCTAGTCTTTGATGACAGAGAATATGCCTATCAGACTCTGCAGGAGTATACCCGGGATCAGCTGCTAGAGTGCATACGGGTCGCTCATTCCCTAGTAGGTCAGGGCATAGAGTTCTCTGAGGTGCAACCACTGATTCAGGCTTGTGTTGAGTTGGCTTCATCTAGTACCCCTGAAAGCAGGGATGACTTCCTTCCTCCATTCAGAGTGAGTCAAATAGTATCACTGGTATGGTTGTTGGAGGATGATCCGGATTGCTTCTTGGAGCATTATTCAGCATGTTCACCACATGTGCTAAATAAGTGTATAAACGCAGTGCAATCTTTGACCAGACAGGCCTTGTGTAAGCTGAGCGTTGTCCAACCCTTACTGTAGACATGGTCAGACTTGTTACACCCAGCCTCAGTCAGCTTGCAACAAACCAGTCCTGCTTCTCATCATTCCTCTGCTCAAAGCTCTTTTCCTGCATACCCGACAGCACCCCCAGTGACAGCCCAGTATACCCTGCTATCTACCACATGTCAGTACCCTGCTCCCACTCGCTGTACTATCCTGCCAGTTGACTCGATGCCAGTTGACTCGGTGCCCGCTGTCGTGCCAGTTGACTCGGTGCCCGCTGTCGTGCCAGTTGACTCGGTGCCCACTGTTGTGCCAGTTGACTCGGTGCCCACTGTTGTGCCAGTTGACTCGGTGCCCACTGTTGTGCCAGTTGACTCGGTGCCCACTGTTGTGCCAGTTGACTCGGTGCCCGCTGTTGAGCCGGATGACTTGATGCCTGATGACTCGGTGCCCGCTGTCGAGCCAGATGACCTGATGCCTGAGGACCCAGTGCCCACTGTTGAGCCACATGACCCGATGCCTGATGACTTGATGTCCGCTGTCGTGCCAGTTGATTCAGTGCCCGCTGTCGTGCCTGTTAACTCAGTGCCCGCTGTCGAGCTTGGTGACCCGGTACCCGCGGTTCTGCTAGATGGCTCGGTGCCCGCTGACATGCTCGGTGACTCGGTGCCCGCTGACTTGCCAGGTGACTCTGTGCCCACAGTTCTGCTAGATGGCTCGGTGCCCGGTGACTCGGTGCCCGCTGTCGTGCCAGATGACTCGGTGCCCGCTGACGTGCCTCTGCCCGCTGCGCAGCCCGACATGCCAGTCCCTGATGTCCAGCTAAACTGGCCAATAACTGATTCCCAGCCTGCTCCTGGAAATCCTGTGCCCAGTGACCTGCCTTCCTGGGTTCTCCTACACAAAGAGCAGTCTACCAGCAGGAAACCCAGGCAGCCGGTTTACTCCGGCAGTAGGATATTCAGCCAGTTACTTGACCCGGGCGGTGGTACATTTTGCCCACTAAGGACTGTTTGGAGCGTCCTGTGGCCGCTCCTTGAGGGGGGGTACTGTCAGGAATGGACTCAGCACTGGTGGTGGGACTCACCTGCTGTGTGGGCTGCAGTACCAGGGCTGACCAGCGGGTGCTCTCAGCAGCCAGAAGTTCACTCCTGCAATCAGCCAAACCTGGGGCTGATTGCAGAAGTTGTATTTAAGGCATGACCAGGCCTGTGATCAGGGCCTTGGTGTATGTTTTCCCATGAGCCCCTGTACCTGGTATCCTGTGTTCCTGCTTCATTGCTGACCCTGCTTGATCCTGACCTCTGCTGACCGTCTCCTGTTGAACCCCTGGCTTGCCTGACCATCCTTCTGCTTGATCCCCTGTACCACGCTGCCCGTGAGTTACTGAACCCAGCTTGTGACCCTGACCATTCTCTGCCTGCTCATTTGGTACCTTGCTGCCCGCACGTTGCTGGCCTGGCCCGTCTGACCACGCTAACTACTCTGCCATCCATCCATCCTGCACGGATCCAGCCGTCCCTGCTCACACCTTCTGCCTCTTCACATCAGGCTTTCTACCTGCACATACCTCTGGCGGATCCCTCTACCACTAGCAGGTGTACTCAGGGGCCGCGACCTGGTTCCTGTCTGCTCCAAGTCCATCCCCACCATCAGGGGCCCTAGTGAATAAGCAGACTGGGACTTAGACTCCGCGCCCTGGGTAATCCTGTCCTGGGGACCGCTAGAGGTACCACCAAACGGTCATTACAGAACCCTACGGCCGGCCTGACCATTCCACCTCTCCAGCCCTGACTACGCAAGTGTTCCTGCACCTACTAAGATTACTGGAAGGTTGGTTTGTTCACTGTGCATTTATATATATATATATATATATATATATATATCTGGGTGGCTAATAATAAACTGTATTATTATACTATACCTGAAACCTGCATTTCCCTGTGTCAGTCCACACCTTTCTGGTCATTCCTAGATTCCTGACAGATAGCCTATGTAAAGGTAAGCCAATGAGGAGGGAGTTGCAGTAGTTGAGGCGAGAGAAAACCTGGGAGTGAATTAAGAGCTTTATGGTATCATTGGTTAGGAAGGGGCATATTTTGGAGATGTTATGGAGGTTGAGATAGCAAGCTTTGGAATGTGATTGGATGTGAGGCTGAAAGGAGAGTTCAGAGTCCAGGATTATACCTAGCACCCTGGCATACAGGGACACGTTGAAGGTTGTGCCATTGATCTTGACAGAGAAGTCAGTGACACATGGGGGAGGAAATATTAAGAGCTTGGTTATGGATAGATTGAGTTTGAAGAAGTGGTGTAACATCCAGACTGATATGTCAGTCAATAGGTTAGTGATGCATGAGGAGATGTTGATGTTGTGAGTTGAGGGGTAGAGAGATAGATTTGGGTGTAGTTAGCTTAGAAATGATTTTGAAAGCCATGGGAGGCTATCAGCTGGGAGGAGGTGTAGATTTAGAATAGTAGAGGTCCAAGAACCTTGGGGGACTCTGACGGAGAGAGGAAGAGGAGAGGAGGAAGTAGAATTGTAAGTGATACTGAAGGTATGATAGATGGGTAGGATAGATAGGTAGGATGAGAACCAATGAAGAGCACAGTCATGTAAACCAAAGGAGTAAAGTTTTTTGAGGAGGAGGCAGCCGAAAAGTCCAGAAGTAGGAGTAGGAGTACAGAATAGTGTCCATTGGCTTTAGCTGTTATTAAATTGTTTGTGAGTTCTAGGAGAGCAGTTTCTGTGGAGAGTTAAAGGAGTGAAATCCAGACTGAAGGGGATCAAGAAGGTTATTCTTAATGAGGTGGTCACTCAGTTGGTTGTAGACCAGGTGTTCAAGAAGTTTGGAAGAAAAGGGGAGCAAGAAGATCGGGCATAGGTTGTTAAGATTGGTGGGGTCCAAGGAAGGTTTTTTATGTATGGGGGTGACTAGTGCATATTTTAAAGAGTTTGGGAAGATTCCAGAAGAGAGGGAGAGATTGAAGATGTGAGTTACAGAGTGTAGGATAGATCCAGCAGGTGACTGCAGAATTTGAGAGGGAATAGGGTCCAGGGGACAGGTGGTTAGGTGGGCATTAGAAAAATGTTTAGCAACCTTGTCTATAGTAGCAAGATTGAATAAGGGAAGTTTTGAGTGCACTTGTGGACATAGGGTGTAGTGCACTTGTGGACATAGGGTGTTAAGTGGGGGGATATCTGTAGTGTGGAGATTTCATCACGAATTGTACCAATCTTATTTCTGAAGTGATGATTCGCTGCGCCACTCTGCAAATCCATAACACAGTTTCTTATATGGGGTTCCACCACAAATCGATATTGTGGTGGATGTATATCTCCCAATATTGTTTTCAATACTGACAGTGTCAGGAATGGACTTGCCAGTAATGGTGGGACTCACCTGCCTTGTGCGCTGCAGTACCAGGGCTGGCCAGCGGGTGCTCTCAGCAATCAGACTCAACCCTGTAGTCAGCCAAACACCTGAAGCTGATTATGCAGGTGTATTTAAGGGATGGCCAGACCTGCAGTCTTTGCCTTGGTGTGTGCTTTTCTATGGGCCCCTGTATCTTGTTACCTGCATCCCTGTTCCTGTTCCTGTCTGACTGATTCGTTGCTGACCCTGCCTGATCCGGACCTCTGCTGACTTCTCCTGTTTGATACCTGGCTTGTGACCCCGACCATTCTCTGCCTGACCCCCTGTACCTACCTGCCCGTTAGTTGCTGTACCCGGCTCGTGACCTGACTACTCTCTGCCTGCTCCTCCTGTTCCTACCTGACGATTGTTATTGACCCGGCCTGCCTGACGACGCTTGCATTGTATGTATTGTTATCTGTGGGTAGTTTGGTTTGGTTCGTTTGCACTGTGTTATGTTTTAGTATTGCACTGCGTTTATGTATTGTTAGTGTTAATAAATTATATTGTTTATAACATATCTGAAGCCTGCGTTTCCCTGCGTCAGTTCACATACCTCTGGTCATACCCTGGAGCCCTGACATTACACCAAGGCCAATCCTGACCAGAAGTGGCTGCACAGGGAAACCATCTTGGCTTGTTGCTGGGAAGGATGGATCTTGATGAGGTTGTGTATTTGTCGCTGCTGGTGTTTGATGACAGAGAATATGCTTATCAGACTCTGAGGGAGTATACCCGGGATCAACTGCTAGAATGTATACGGATCGCTCATGTTCTAGTAGATCAGGGCACAGAGTTCTCTGAGGTGCAACCTTTGATTCAGGTTTGTGTAGAGTTGGCTTCATCTGGTACCCCTGAAAGCAGGAATGACTTTTTGCCACCATTTAGTGCAGACCAGGTAGAGTCCCTGGTATGGTTATTAGAGGATGATGTGGATTGCTTCTTGGAGCATTATGCTGCATGTTCACCACAGGTATTAAGGGATTGTATAAACGCAGTGCAGTCTTTGACCAGACAGGCTTTGTGTAAACTGAGCTTTGTTCAACCCATACTGCAGACATGGTCAGACTTGTTGCACCCAGCCTCAGTCAGCTTACAATGTCATTCCTCCGCTCAAGGCACTCTTCCTACATCCCCGACAGCACCCCCAGCGACGGCCCAGTATACTCTGCTAACTACCACATCAGTCCTCTGCTCCCACTCGCTGCACCTATCCTTTCTTTAACCCTGTAAAGAAGTCCTCTGTAGCAACTGCTCCCTCCTCTGTTCCATCCTCCAGCTCTTCTCTGTCTTCAGCTGCTCCATCCGTTTACAAACCTGCGCTTACTTACAGTGCTCCGGTAACTAAAACCAGAAAAAAGCGAAAATTCTTCCCAACCAGTACCATCCTGCCAGTATCCAAACCGGTGAGCCTGCCGTCTGAGAACCTGCCTTCCGTGGTTCAGCCTGGTGCCTCGGCACCCGCACTTCAGCCTGATGTCTCTACCCAGCCTGATGTCTCTACCCAGCCTGATGTCTCTACCCAGCCTGATGATCCTATCACGCCTGATGACACAGTGCCCGCTGTCATGCCTGGTAACCCCATGTCCGCTGTCGAGCCAGACGATCCAACGCCAGATGACCCGGTGCCCGCTGTTGATCCAGATGATCCGGTACCTGATGACCCGGTGCCCGCTGTCATCCTTGGTGACCCGATGCCCGCTGTCGAGCCAGACGATCCAATGCCTGATGACCCGGTGCCCGCTGTTGATCCAGACGATCCGGTACCTGATGACCCGGTGCCCGCTGTCATCCTTGGTGACCCGATGCCCGCTGTCGAGCCAGACGATCCAATGCCTGATGACCCAGTGCCCGCTGTCATGCCTGGTGACCCGATGCCCGCTGTCAAGCCAGACGATCCGGTACCTGATGACCCGGTGCCCGCTGTCGTGCCAATTGACTCAGAGCCCACTGTCGTGCCTGGTGACTCGGTGCCCACCGCCTTCCCAGATGATGCGGTGCCCGCTGTCGAGCCAAATGACCTGATGCCTGGTGACCCGATGCCCGCTGTCATACCTGGTGACCTGATGCCCGCTGTCGAGCCAGACAATCCAATGCCTGATGACCCAGTGCCCGCTGTCATGCCTGGTGACCCGATGCCCGCTGTCGAGCCAGACGATCCAATGCCTGATGACCCAGTGCCCGCTGTCATGCCTGGTGACCCGATGCCCGCTGTCGAGCCAGATGATCCAACGCCAGATGACCCGGTGCCTGCTGTCATGCCTGGTGACCCGATGCCCGCTGTCAAGCCAGATGATCCGGTACCTGATGACCCGGTGCCCGCTGTTGTGCCAATTGACTCAGAGCCCACTGTCGTGCCTGGTGACTCGGTGCCCACCGCTTGCCAGATGACGCGGTGCCCGCTGTCGAGCCAAATGACCTGATGCCTGGTGACCCGATGCCCGCTGTCGAGCCAGATGATCCAATGTCTGACCCAGTGCCCGCGGTCATGCCAGTTGTCTCGGAACCCACTGTCGTGCCTGGTGACTTGGTGCCCACTGCCTTGCCAGATGACGCGGTGCCGCTGGCGAGCCAAATGACCTGATGCCTGGTGACCCGATGCCCGCTGTCATACCTGGTGACCCGATGCCCGCTGTCGAGCCAGACAATCCAATGCCTGATGACCGAGTGCCCGCTGTCATGCCTGGTGACCCGATGCCCGCTGTCGAGCCAGACGATCCAATGCCTGATGACCCAGTGCCCGCTGTCATGCCTGGTGACCCGATGCCCGCTGTCGAGCCAGATGATCCAACGCCAGATGACCCGGTGCCCGCTGTCGATCCAGACGATCCGGTACCTGATGACCCAGTGCCCGCTGTCATCCTTGGTGACCCGATGCCCGCTGTCGAGCCAGACGATCCAATGCCTGATGACCCAGTGCCTGCTGTCATTCCCGTTGTCGTGCCTGATGACCCGGTGCCCGCCGCTCCGCCTGGGGGCCCGGTGTCTGCCACCCCTCCTGGGGGTCCGGTGCCCGCCGCTCTGCCTGAGGGCCCGGCACCCGCCGCTCCGCCTGGGGGCCCGGCGCCCGCTGCACAGCCTGGGGGCCTGATGCCTGTCGCTCCGCCTGGGGGCCCGATGCCCGGCGCCCGCCGTTCCGCCTGGGGGCCCGGCGCCCGCCGCTCCGCCTGGGGGCCTGGTGCCCGCCACTCCGCCTGGGGGCCCGACGCCCACCGCCCCTCCTGGGGGCCCGCCGCCCCTCCCGGGGGCCCGACGCCCGCCGCCCCTCCCGGGGGCCTGGCGCCCGCCGCTCCGCCTGGGGGCCCAGCGCCTGCCGCCCCGCCCAGGGGCCTGATGCCTGTCGCTCCGCCCGGGGGCCCGGTGCCTGCCGCCCCTCCTGGGGGCCCGGTGCCTGCCGCCCCGCCCGAGGGCCCGGCGCCCACCGCCCCGCCCGGGGGCCCGCCGCCCCGCCGCTCCGCCCGGGGGCCTGGCGCCTGCTGCTCCGCCTGGTGATCCGGTGTCCAGCCCGATGTGCCTCTGCCCGGAGTCCAGCCCGATGTGCCTCTGCCCGGAATCCAGCCCGAAGTGCCGCTGCCCGGAGTCCAGCCCGAAGTGCCGCTGCCCGGAGTCCAGCCCGATGAGCCGCTGCCCGGAGTCCAGCCCGATGTGCCGCTGCCCGGAGTCCAGCCCGATGTGCCGCTGCCCAGAGTCCAGCCCGATGTGCCAGTCTTTGATATCCCGCCAGTTACCAGACCCGGGCGGTGGAACATTTTGCCCAGCTAGGACTGTTTGGAGCGTCCTGAGGCCGCTCCTTGAGGGGGGGGGTACTGTCAGGAATGGACTTGCCAGTAATGGTGGGACTCACCTGCCTTGTGGGCTGCAGTACCAGGGCTGGCCAGCGGGTGCTCTCAGCAATCAGAGACTCAACCCTGTAGTCAGCCAAATACCTGAAGCTGATTATGCAGGTGTATTTAAGGGATGGCCAGACCTGCAGTCTTTGCCTTGGTGTGTGCTTTTCTATGGGCCCCAGTATCTTGTTACCTGCATCCCTGTTCCTGTCTGACTGATTCGTTGCTGACCCTGCCTGATCCGGACCTCTGCTGACTTCTCCTGTTTGATCCCTGGCTTGTGACCCCGACCATTCTCTGCCTGACCCCCTGTACCTACCTGCCCGTTAGTTGCTGTACCCGGCTCGTGACCTGACTACTCTCTGCCTGCTCCTCCTGTTCCTACCTGCCCGATTGTTATTGACCCGGCCTGCCTGACGACGCTTGCATTGTATGTATTGTTATCTGTGGGTGGTTTGGTTTGGTTCGTTTGCACTGTGTTATGTTTTAGTATTGCACTGCGTTTATGTATTGTTAGTGTTAATAAATTATATTGTTTATAACATATCTGAAGCCTGCGTTTCCCTGCATCAGTTCACATACCTCTGGTCATACCCTGGAGCCCTGACAGACAGTGTGCATTGATACCTGATGCCTCCGCTGTAGTTGCGGTTTCTGTGAACTCAGAGGGCAGCATCGAAAGGAGTTCAGAGGGTGGATCAGGAGGTAACATCCTGTGTATAGTAGCAGTGAATGCAGACTGTGGAGGGGGAAGCAGAGAGAGGGAACACATGGATAAATGAAGCAGGAGGTGACATCCTGTGTATGGCATCACTGAATTCAGACTGCAGAGAAGGGGAGCAGAGTGCAGGGACACATGGCTGGATGAGACTGAATGTAGCAGGATATAAGATCATAATACCTTTGTGTACAATTATGCCATTACCTAAAGCTATTATGATCCCACCTCCTGCTACACTTCATCCAGCTGTGTGCTCCCCCTCTATACAGTCTGCATCACTGCTGCCATACACTGGATGTCACCTCCTGCTTTATGAAATATAATTGCATGGTCCATTGGACAGTGTAGATCAGGGGTCTCTAAACTTTCTAAGCAAAGGGCCAGTTTGCTGTCCTTCAGATTTTAGGGTTCCAGAGTTTGGCCAGTGGGAGTAGAAATTGCCATCATGGCATCAGTGCCTCATCATTGGTTTCAATAGGAGGAATAGTGCCCCACTCTTGATATCAGTGAGAAGAATAGTGCACCATTGATGGTGTCAGTAAGAAGACTAGTGCCCCAGTGATGGTATCAGTAGGGGCATTGGTTCTCCATCATTGGTTTCAGTTGGTGGAATAGTGCCCCAAGGGTCAGGTAAAGTCAACCAAAGGGCCATATCCGGCCCCCGGACGGCAGTTTGGAGACCACTGCTGTAGATCAATGAATGAAGGTACTGTATACAGACAGTGATAGTGGCCCTGTACCATGCAATCGTTGTGTGGTTAACAGCAGCTTTCACTTTTATTTCACACATTTTTATCGCTGTGTAAGATGAAAAGGTAGTTCCTGATTGCAGCCAACATAAAGGTAAAAATAATAAAAGTGTAACTAGTACCAAAGACACAGACATATACCCCTCTACTGTCATCACTACTCTACAGTGTATGTCAGTTCCCGGGGCGGACTGACCATTTGGAATCTCGGGCACTGCCCGAGGGCCGGGGTTAATAAGGGGCCCATGAGATGCCCCTGGTACCTTTTTCATAGGCTTTTTTGAGTTTGGGCAAGGACACAGGGGCCCCATGATCCCCTATTGCCCGTGGGCCCCATGAGTTGTCAGTCCGCCCCTGGTCAGCTCCATCCTGTCCCTGATGTGAAGCCCTCACCTGCCTTATCCTACACATCTGCACATTAACCTCTTCACCTCCCTCTACATCTGTGTATGACCTGTTTGTTTATTGTACCATGTGCACTGTGAACAATCTTCTTGTTTTAATACCACAATACCAGCATGTTTCTTAAGGTGGTGTTAAACCCCAAGCCATAAATGTAATATATTGCCTCTCACCAATCATTAGATGTGGTGGCTGCATTAGTTTTCTTTGTAAGGCCTTGTTCCTCTGTTTTCACCTGGTGATCTGGCCAGTAACACACCTCATGTAATAGAGTGCTTCCACTATGGATGAAGGAGCACAGGAAGCATAGAAGACGGCAGCATTGTCAGTCTGGGAGTAGGAGAGTGTTAGATGTATTTGCAGATTTAGATACGCTAACAAATTGAAGCCAAACTCAGCTAACACTTTTTAGGTCTCAGCCATTTTGTCTTACATGAGCAGTGATCTTCCTCCCCTCCCTCTTCCTGAAAACTGTGAAATTTGTAGCTGTAAGTTTTAACGAACTTCAAAAGAGCCTCTTATCTTAACTGAAACACAATAGATGCCAGTGTCCAGACCTGGCCAGAGCTGTAGACAGCTAATTAGTCTTGGTAGGAAGTCTTTTTCCACAAACCATGAAAAACTCTTCCCTCTGACCTATCGTAAAACAATAATAACTCAGTCAAGCCTTTCGCACATGACCTGTAAGGCCATTAAAGCTCTAGGAATACAGTGTGGGCCATGAAACATCTATTCCACAACTTAACAAGTCTACATACAATTCATAGAATTCAACAGGAACAGGACACATTAATATTAGGTATATATTTGAATGGGGAATATCATACTGAATAAATCAAGATCATACATGACTACCCTAGCACATACAAAAGGAGAGAAAGAAGTCTCCTGCCTCATGGGTGACAAAGGTATGCTGTGTTTGGTATCCTTGGATACGAAATATAATTCTGAATAATATTCTGTCTATTTCTAGAATACCACCTGCATGTATTGAAAGTTATTAATATTAGTATGAAACTGTAGTTGGGACTTGGTCATAAACGTGATGACCTCTCAGCACCCATCCCTGAAAACCAGATGATTGGTCAGTTGTTCTCGGGTGACATCCCTTTGATATCACACAAAATGGAAAGACAGGACCTTGTAAGCAAGCTCTCATTTAACATCAACCAAGGAACATCTTAACGGATTTGAGAGCCACAGCAACCTTTTTGCTTAGACAATTGGACTTTGCAAGTATTCTCCATTTTCACCTCTTTTTATATCTCTGTTGCATTATTGTTCTCTTTATGTCTTTGTAACATCCTTTTCTGTAAGTATTTTATTTTTTGCACCATTTGACCTTTTCATTAATAAACCATATTTTGAAAAGTGTTAAAGCTATCTCTATGGCTTTTAATGCAAACTAAAGAATCCCTGTCTCTTGAAGAGTGCTAATGATAATAATCCTCTGAATATACCTGTCTCTGATGACAGTGTGTGTTATTGCTAAGATTGTGAGTTTCCTCATTCTCGGCAGTGGTGGCAATATAAAGAGTTCATTGCTTAATTGATTAACTCAATGACAATTGCTCTCAGGCTGATGGCACAAATATTGTGGTCCCGCAAGCTGAAAAATATTTGTGCAGGGTGCAGCTGAGAGTGGCATTGTTATGCAAGTGACAGCGTGGTGTGAGATTGGCTGGTCCTTTGTCAGGAGTTGGTGTGAAGGGCAGGGGTCACATATGTAAAGGGGGTAGAAGATGAAGAAGAAGGCAGAAAAATCATAGCTGAAGAAAGCATCACAAAGGGGGGGCTGCAAGCACAGGGTCCTTCACTGGTTTACACACGGCTGCCAGATCCTGTCCTATTTACCTGGATAGTTCCTGTTAATATAAGTCAATGTGTAATACAGCATCAATTGCAGTTTCCCATGATGTTAACGTGGGTGGAGACGGGGAGGTCCACTTACAGAGAATTTCCTTTTTTGCATAATACAGTAAATAGGATATCAACAGTTTTCTCATTGTCCTGTTTCCCGAGGAGATCCAATTCAAGAGAGCACAGTAGAGATAGTTATAGACGAGTGGTAATCAGGTAAAACACCCCAGTCCAAAACTGTACTATCCTGGGACAGGACCAAAACATATGAAAGAAAGTACTCACAGACATGCAACATCTAGGATCTCTGTGAATAGATTCTGTGCAACCTCTGAGGCGTATAATACATCCTATGCAGGAACTTGGTATAGATTAATTTGTCCCTTGAGAAAACTACCAGTTTGGAACTATGCTCAAAGCTTTCCTCACAGGACTCCCTATCTAAGGTTGGGATGTCAGTCCTCCAATATTCCCAGAGTTTATCTATTTTAGGGGAACTTACTGTGAGCAAAGCAGAATAGAGTGCGGAGAGTTGCTTAGAGAAGGACTTCTGCAAAAGGAGATTCTCAAGTGTGTCAGTATCCAACACAGGTGGTTCAGGAAACTGGGATTTAGTGTCATGTCTCAGCTGGCTGAAGCGAAAGTACATCCAGCGAGGCAAAAGGAACCTACCAGAAAGTTCCCGGAAGGACAAGAGTACTCCTGAGGGCATAATATCTCTAAGGATTTTGATACCGTGACTGGCCCAGACAGATGGATCTGGGATGAGCCTAAAGTGCGGCAAGGAGGGATTACCCCAAAGAGAATGGTAAGGAGACCATTTATTAGGTTGAATAAAGTGTACTCTGTCCACATTCCACACTGTAAGCATAGATTTAGTGGGGAGAGCAAGGGAGGAATAGCTCCGAGGTCCCCTGTACACTAAATTGTCCAGTTCCATGAGGGAGCCCAACAGAGCGGTTTACAGACAGACTGCGGCATTCTCCTTTGATCTCATAAACCACCATCTAACTGCTACTAAGACAGCTGCCCAGTGATATGTCTAAAAATTAGGGAGCGTTAGACCACAAAACTCCACCGGAAGGTGAAGTATGGATTTTGCCAGGTGAGGGGGGGGGGGTAAATCCACTTGATATACAGGCAACTACACAATGGTCAATATCCCTAAACAGGGAAGCTCCTAACCAAATAGGACAATTTTGAAAGATATAATTAAACTTGGGAAAAAAAACAATTTTAAATATATTTATAAGACCAAGTAAATATAATGGAATCTGGCCCAATAGGAGCATTTAACCTGTAGTTGAGCTAAGAGAGGACTGATGTTAAGAGCATGAAACTTCCCCAGGTCTCCTGTCACCCTGATTTCCAAGTATTTGAATTCTTCAACCCACTGAAGGGGAGTTGGGGCCACAGAGTGTTTCACCTGGGAGTCTAACAGGAAAAGAACAGACTTGGACCAGTTAATCTGAATGCCTGAGAAGCTTATGAACTTATCGCAAGGTGGAATCCGCATTGTGTAAATATAACTGGTCGTCTGCATAGAGCAAAATCTTTTCCTCTAAACAGCCAATCTTCCAGCCCTCAACACATCGGGAGTTCCACATTAAAATAGTCAAAGGCTCCAAGGGCAGAGCAAACAGGCTCGGGGACAATGGGCACCCCTGACGTGTGCCTTGACGCAGGGGAAAAAAAGCAGACACCCTATCATTGGTTCACATTGAGCGCACAATACAACATACCCAACCATTGTAAAAAGTTAGGCCCAAATCAACATAATACTTCCCATAAGAAAGACTATTCAAGCGAGTCAAATGCCTTCTTGGCATCTAAGGAGGCTACCACTCTAGTGTCGGCATTATCATGATTTGCAGACAAGTTGAGAAATAATCAGTGAATATTAATGTCAGTGCCTTTCCCCAGCATGAACCCGGTCTGATCCACATGTAGAAGATCAGCTATCACTTTTGAAAGCCGAAGGGCCAGAATTTTGGCTAATAATTTAGCATCAGCATTAATGAGTGAAATAGGCCTATAGGAGGCACGACACAATAAGAGCCTCAGACATAAGAGTCAGGAAGGGAAGCCACAGAGGTAAACTGGGCCAACAAATCAGTGAGCCTAGGCACCAAAAGTTCCTGGTAACAGGAGTAGATTTCAATAGGAATCCCATCTGGGCCCAGGTCCTTACCAGATTGCATATGACCTAGAGCAGTCTGGACCTCCTCAAGTGTAATAGCTCTGTCAAGAAGAACCTGGGCCGCAGGGTCTAGAGTGGGAAAGTCAACCTGATTTAAATACTCCAGTAGTTAGATATATCATAATCCACTTCAGTGGAGTACAATGCTTTGTAGTATTGCAAAAACCTATCATTAATGCAATCAGATGTCATCAGTATTTCCCCATGTTCATCCCTAATCCTCCCTATATGGGTTACCTCATACTAATCCTGGACCACACCAGCAACTGGCCATTCCTGTCACCATACTTAAATATCCATTGGGCAGTGGAAAGCAAGGACTTTTGAGTCATCTCTGCCTGAAGGACAGAGACCTCTTGTAAGGCATGCTGACAGGCCTTATAACACCCCCTGTCAGGACACCCATGTAGCCCACCTCCAACTGACATCACACAGAATTCTTCTTAATGACCGCTATACAAGCAATACAGTCCCCCCGAGCCACGTTTTAAAGGCATCCCAAATAACTAAGGGACTAGCAGAGTTCTCATCAGAGAGCCAAAACTGACAAAGGGCCTCTGCAACCAGCTCATGTATCTTGGGATCCAAAATCCAGTACCTGGACAACCTCCACATACCCCCACCCATGGGTGCAGATAGTTGTATAGAAAGCAGAAGGGGGCAATGATCTAAAAACCCCTGCCCAAAATTTCAACAGAGAGCATCCGCCTAAGGGCTGCCGTAGAATCACATGCCAGATCATTCTGGGAGAAAGATCTGTGAGTGGCGGAGTGACATGTAAACTCTCTATCAGAAGGGCATAAATGGCGCCACACATCCATTAATGTGAAAGTATTAGCCCAATGGAGTAAGCTAGGTGACCAGGAGGCTGAGGGTGAGAGTCTGTCCAGGGTCGGATCAAGGGTGAAATTAAAGTCCCCCAAAACTAGAACATTAGAGACACCATATTGAATAACCTGTTGCATAACAGAGTATAAAAGACTAGCATCTGCCAGAGGTGGCAGATATAGACAAACTATAACAAAGGCAGTACCAGCAATTATTGCATGTAGAATGACATAACAGCCATCTGGGTCCGTCTTAACTGCTAGGAGTTGGAATTGCAGAGATCTGTGGATGAGGACGCTCACTCACTGGGCATAGTTGGAATAAGTAGCATGATAGTGGGTGCCCACCCAAGCCTTTTTCAAACTGAGAATATGAGAGCCCATCTGGTGAGTTTCCTGTAGAAGACATGAATGCGGTTTTAATTTTACAGCTGAATTGACACCTTGGACATTCCATGAAATCACAGAAAATGTAGCCATTGGGAGAATTGGGTACATTTAAAAATCAGAGTAGGAAGAATTTGGCACCCTTTGAGAGGAGAGAACCCATCAACTTGTGACCCTTGTAAATCTGTAGAGTACCATCATACAACAAAAAATGACCATCCAATAAAAGCAATTCAATAAAACTTAAAAAACATTAATTCCCCAATAGAACAAAACAAAGGGGTACAATAACGGCTGGCCACCCAATCCCCACTCCCCGCCAAGCCCAAATCCTTGAGTTAAGCATTAGATTCCTGAATACACTCCCGGGGGAGCAAATAACCTGAGTGGATGGCATATAAACCCGTTTAGAACATGTAGAAAGGTTATAAACTATAACATCTCATACACATTGAGAAGGCAGTCTTGCTATCCCATCAAAAGAGTTGCTGGAGACATACACATGGTAGTACATGTATTCAGGTGGGCAGAGCCAGGGGCACAGACTTAAGGACATCCATAAAAGTCTATGAACAGTCTAGAAGATGATACAAAGAAAATGTCCAGCAGCCACTTGGGAACAAAATATCCACTATTGGCAGAAGAAGGTGGGTCATAGAGGCACTATTCTCGGAGTGAACCAGGGTTGTTGAAAACCAACAGGGAAAGGAGCACAACAGGGTCTGTGTCTACATACCCAACCTTAAGTGTTCGCACCACCTGAAACAAGATGTATAGTACAAAATAGCCAGGGGACGCAGTGGGGCGGTAGAGATTCCAGTCAGGCAGAAGCATCTTTGGGTGTAGTAAAGAAGTGGACTGTCTCTCCATTCACCACTTGCAGCTTGGCAGGGAAAAGAATGCTATAGGATAGGCCCTTGGCCCTCATGGCACCTTCATCGAATCAAAAGATCTGTACATCTTCTGAGTTTTCAACAGCGTAGTCCAGAAAAAGTAGCAGCTTGGTGCTACGGTGTTCTCCAGTGCCTTGGGCCACTCTCAGGGCTTCATCCTGGTCCTGGAAATTAAGGACGTGTAGTATTAGAGTGTGAGGGGGAGAGCTTTCTTGACCATGTTCAGGAGAGACACGGTGGGCCTGTTCCACTGTAAAATATGGGGAGAACTGGGATGCAGGTAGCAAGGAGTGCAGCAGCTCCTCCACAAACACCTGCCTTCTACACCCTCCGCCAGACCCACAATCCATAAGTTTTTCCACTGACTGTGGTTTTCAGCATCCTCTGCCCGATACTCCAGGGTCCGCAGTTTAGTTTGCAGAGTATGGAGGGAGTTATTGTGTCCCACCATAGTGTCCTTCATTGGCCGACCCAGTGCTTTGCCGTAGTGACTCGAAAGCTGGATCAAGCCAATGTCCAGCTGTATGGCATCAATCTTGGTAGTTAGCACCATCTGGCAGGAGATAATAGCAGCCAGACAGAGTCCTCCTGATCCGTTTGGGAGGCCATGTTGGAAAAGCGTTCTGGGTCGACAAGAGTTTTTTAACTCCCCTTCTGCTGGCCAGGTGTTCTATTAGGCATGCAGGGTAAGGGCAGGCACCCAAGAGTCAGGAGGTCCTACAAGGAGAGAAAAATGGATCGGTCTCCAGCAAAGATCTGAGAAGCACGTCTTCTCAGTCTGCTATCTTGGACATGCCCCCAGCAGAGTTTCTAATCTTTCCCCCATCTGTTTAAAACTTAAAAAAAGGTTTTGGCTGGAGATGCACTTTAAAGCCATTGTATACACTACCAAAAATGAACTTTTTAAACTGAATGAAGGTCCCTTGAACCTCCCTTTTGGGAAAGGGAGCCATGACTGCTGGAAGCATGTCATTACTGTTAGGCTGAACCTAACACAGTGAAGTTAAGTGGCTCCAGGATTGGCTACAAAGACCTGAGGTTACTTGGTGGATCCTGAACTCTAGAAAAAAGCTATTCAGGGGCACATCCCACTGCTCTGAGGAGATTCATCTGTCACAATAGTTGCCCACCTACCCTGCCCATTGTGATGTTTTGTCACAGCTTTATTGGTAATTTTGACCTTGCCAGCAATTGATGTTGCGTATAGGGTATTCCCTCAAGTTAAATTCTGGGGTCAGTCAAATGCCTGTTGGGCATTGATGGTGAGGAAAGGCCTCTTAGACTACGTGAGTGTGTTTTATGGATACGCACAGTATAACTATGTCTGGCATTGTTACTTAGGGTGCATTTGGAAAGTTAAATAAAGCAGTGGCCTTGCCCTATTTACAATTTATTTAGCCGGTTTGTTTTTCTGGGGGGCAAGGTATTGGTTATTAGTTGGTCATAAATGAGCCTATGCTTCGCTGTAATCAAGAAAAATTGTTCTAAATTTTCATAAAGTTTATATTTGATTTTGCAAATTTCAGAATTTCAGGGGACTGCTAATAAGTGCATTTGATAATTTACTAAACAACAAATGTTTTATCTGTGCCTGCATTGCTTTAAGATTATTTAGACTTCACAGGAGCGATGCTGGGTCTGTGACTTCCCTCACCACTGACAGCTATGTCATCCCAAGGTAGAAGAGTAGTCACACACGGTCCCAGTTTTTTCCTTTTTAATTCTTCTACATGTGAATGTCCATTGGAACCTTGGAGATCTCATAAAAAGTAAATGCTCAACAGTAAACAGCAATGTTCATAAAAGGATTGTTTTTCTAAAAAGATATTGGGCCTATGCCATTTGGTCAGCTTAAAGGAGTTCTTCTTTGAGCTGACTCAGAAGACATAATGTTGAGTGGCTCTAATTTTCATACTGACTTTTATCTGGTGCAGCTGTCTGGCCTATTAGAAAATTTTCTGAAGTTGCTAGTGTCTTCATCTTCTGAAAAGCCTATTATTCAAGCCTGTAGAAAAAGTTGCAGTGCTGCCAAGGAACTCTCTGAGAAGTCCATTAAATATGGCCACATCAGACATCATAAAACTTTGAGTTAGGAAAATTGAGTGGACCGTGTGTCTTAAAATGGACCTATTAGAAACTTTACAAGTCTGCATGAAAAAAAAGACACAATATACAGTAGCAGTATATATATATATATATATATATATATGTATAATATATCTTTTTTAATGCTAGCTCTGATCTGACTGAGTTTAATTATTTTTTTTCAATGGACAAAAAAAAGTTTAAACATTTTCTACCTTGCAACTGTATCTATGTACAGACCACCACAGAATTCTCATCCCCTTACCCACATGATTGGCTCACTGCTTTCCTAGATGTTTGCACAGAGTTTGAAATTGAATTGAATGCTTTGACAGTGCAATCTTTGTGTAGAATGTTTCTAATATTTTTGGACATATACAGGATTGTTGAGGTTGCAGTTTAATTAAAGCATTAGGATTTACCAGGTGGTTATAGAGAATGCTGGGCCTACTAATTAACAACCAGTTTTAGGACATGCCAGCAAAGACTACATTAAAATCTCAAGAACAGAAGCCGGTAAGGATCTGTAATAAAATTTAATACAATATATAAAATAAATATTGCTCAGCAAAATTGAAGTTTTATTTGATATCTTATTTTTTTCTCATGGTGTTAACTACATTAGATACAAAGTAATTTTATATAAGGAAAGTGTAGATTAATATGCAAATTTGCCTGTAAATTAAAATTTTCAATTGCTGAGTCAGTGCCTTCAACCAATCCATACCACCTGCTGCATTACAATCATTTTCCACTCATCACCAAATTATTCTGTCTGCCTATGATGCTTGGACAAGTGGAAGTGGAATGCAGACAGCAGTCATCCAGATTTCCTTCTTTAAGACACAAACGTATGCTGTGAAATTAGTGCAGGAATGTAGACCATCTGTTGCATAGCGGATGGGGGGAATACCCCCTGAGGCGTTAAAGCATTTCACTATGCATGATGCCTTTTCATTTAAAACCAAAGAAGTAGGAGACGCAAAGTAAGATCTTGCTAAATGTTTTTTTTTGTAAAAGATGTTTTGATTGTTTTTCTGGCAACAGTACAAACCAGCAAATCTTTCATATCTCCCATGTCTTAATCTTTCAACAGTTTAGTTTGATTTCTGTCTTTGTTGGCATGCTGTTTACATTGTACTTCAAGTACTTAAATAGTCATATCTAGAAACATCTTACTTTTGCTTGTCCATATTACCATCTGTTACTGTGTGTACACATAAGGGATGAAGAAATATTCATGAAGAAAAATGTCAGAACCTGATGATACCACAAATTCTCCATCTCCACTAAATGATCAAGTGTGTAATTACTAGTACCATGATGGCAGTGTGATGATGGTAGGTACAGTAATAAAGACCTTCTGAAGAACAGGACAATTGGTGGAGGCTCCATACATTACTCAGTGAGTCACCCACTTTTGTAGATTGGCTACAGACTTGGTTTCCATTGTGAATTGACGGCCTTCATGGAGTATAGATCTAGCAATGATTCTTTCTTTGTATGAGGTCAGGACCCAGAAGCACTTATGTGTCTGTTAGTAGTTCTTTTCACTGAGCCAACTGAACTCATGAAATGCTTCCTGCCTGATTTATGTATCAACCTGCTTCATCATCCAAAAGCCACCTAAAGGCACTCAGTTCTGAAATTAACATAATCCTGCACATGCAAACCTCTAGATAGAACTTAAATCCCACTCTAAACTGGTATTGTGACAGAGCCAATCTATTTTTATGCACCAGCAGCAGCCTTTACCAATGGGGCACTGCTGAGTGAAATCATGGTAACAAGCCACTGGGAAAGTAGCTCAGTTGGTTTGCAGATTTAACTCGACTCGAAAATCCAAACCTCTGCTATCCATATTTGTTGGATAAAAAGTAATAAATAATGCTGCCATAACATGACAACTCCAATCAGCAGAGCAATTGCCCTGTCTGTCCCTGCTCACAAGCGCACTAATACAGAAACCCCATAGAAAGTCAAAGAGAAAGCCAGTTTGAATAGGGATACTTCCCAAACCGATAAATAAACCCAACCCAGAATAGGTCCTCCAAGATCTGAACAAATCTTTGGTGTAATCCACACAATCCTGCAAATGAAAAAAAAACAGCCTGGCACTGCCCTGATAAGAGAAGACATGGAAACACCCCCTTTTTATTTTCCAAACCACAGGTTGCCTGGGCAGGGTATGCCCAATTCTATTGTTTTCAGGATTTGGAACCCAAAACCATTGCCAATGGAAACAGGACAAGGGGTCAACAATCCCAATAGCTTGCCCTATGACATACTGTATGTAGACCTGAAGGTGATGTTAAACTGCAAATAAAGTAGCAATAAGTGTCTATGTAGATTGATAACCACATGCGAAGACTGCCTGCACAATGCTCATGATGTCGATGGAAAATAGCTTTTCTCACCACATTTTATTAGCTACCACTACAAGAAAGAAATCCAAAGAGGCCATATTAGCTTTCAAGCGACATTGACGCCATTCTAACCCAACACCCCCTTCAAAATAGGCCCCAAAATTAAAAGAGCCGAATGCAGTTGTGAAAAGCTGAAGTTCTTTCTGTTAAAGCAGATTAAAAAATCTTTACAAGCATGAAAGTCTGCTTACATTTCTCACAAAATCCTTAGAAGCCAACATTTGTGCAGCCACTTTCAGAAGTTCCTCAATTTTGGAACTCGGCTGTTGGTATTCCACAAACTGAGTGTAAGGGACCGCCCGCGGTACCACTAGCACTCCACTGAATAGGCGTCCCCAGCGCACGGAGTCTAAGTCCCAGGGTGCTTGTTCACCAGGGCCCCTGATGGTGGGGATGGACTTGGAGCCCCCCGAGACCAGGTCGTGGCTACTGGGTGCGTCCGTCAGTGGTAGTGGTATGCGCCAAGGGCTCCCACGGGAAAGAGTCTGATATGAGGAGGTCAGGAGACCCCACTGTGAGGGATGGGCGGATGGATGGATGAGCAAGGTCAGACGGGCCGGGTCGGTAACAGAGAGGACGGTAAGGTACAAGGCAGCGGGCAGAGAATGGTCGGGTCACACGCCAGGTCAGCAACAGCAGGTCAAATCTAATAGGGGGCATCCAGGAGAGAGGTCAGGCAAAGCAAGGGTCAGAATAGGAGAAAACGGCAAGGTCAGGTACAATCCGGGTCAATAACTTACAGGGTACAGGTTCGCAGAATCACAGGATGCAGGAAAGACCAGAAGGCACTGAATGACAGCTCAGGGCCATTTATATATCCCGCCCTGCGCTGCCATTGGTGCCCAGCGGGCGGCCGCAGCTTCTACTGCGCATGCGCGAACTCGAACGCCGTGGCCGGCCTGGACCTAGTGCCCGTGTCCCTGCACAGGGCGGTGCACTGCGCCTGCGCCGGGACCATCGCGGCGGGGATCGAGGAGATCCCTGACACTGAGGATCAAACATGATTCCAAGGAACTTCATCCCAGTTGCTGGATCTTCCATTTTATGCCCAACAGCACCCCAAAACAACTAAGAATTAGTTTTAGCATCTTGAGAGTAAAGTGGCATTAAAATGTACCCAGTCTGTCCAACACAGAAAATCAACTAACTAGTGTAAGATTCCTCTCCATATGTCTCAAAAAATGGACTAAAAGCCTCAAAATAGGCACATGAGCTAAAGCAACTCATTTAGAGACACCTAAAAAGCCAAAAAGCTGATTTGATATCAGCAGTCATCATAAATGCTCCCAGGTCTATGGCCATGGCCTCATCAAAAGGGGCATAGACCACAAAACTCAGCTGTGTCATTAACCCAAAAGCCCTTCAAATTAAACAGATGATGGATAACGCAAAAATCCCCAGGTTGCTTTTTGGAAACCAAACCCATAAGTTCAGGTTGAGTGGAACCTTAAAAAGACCATCCATCTATTTCAATTTTATCTCTTTCCTCAGCTTTTCCCTAACTACATGAGGGCATTCTCTAGCCAAGACTAAGTTACGAACACCAACCCCCCTACTCTACAATAGGCGTGGAATCTTAAACCCTTTAGAAAATTCCAGCTGCAAAGTACATTCACTTAGCCAATGGAGCATCGCATCGAGAATCACCAAAGTTCTCTATTTTTTTATAGTGGGTTCAAAGCCCCACTCTTTTGGCCCTATTCCTTAAAACGTCAACAATAGTCATGACTGGTACACCTACAATTGGAACACTCATGCCAAAATTTGCAGATGACGATTCACCACTTGCTGTGGACCTCATTAAAATTATATCAACCAGTTGATCAATTGGCACGTGGCTGAAAATATCAAGAGTTTTTCAGCCCATCACGCCTCTGATGAGTCTCCTCCATAGTCTGATATCCTTGTATTCCCACAAGAGGCTGAGCAAACCCCCATATTGCTCATTATAATGGAGCCATAATGTACCCCCATTGGCATGATAAGCCTCCACGTCTTGTAAAAAAACAAACCAGAGTATTCACTCATCGTATTCCTCCTTATTATGCTCCTTCCCCTTTTCCTATTTGTCAATGAAAAATTGTTTCAGTGGGAGAATGGTACTGTAAACATTTCAATGGATGCTGAATCTTTTCCATGACCTCTTTTGCTTCAAATGAGTCCCTAATGACCTCTTAAAACAGGCACAAGTGCTGCTTTTTTTCAGATTTTGAAAAATGAAATCTTTTATACTTTTCCTTGCCAGAACTACCTTCCACCTTCAACTCCCTGATCTCAGATGCCATGTTAGCATTAGCAGTAGGGGGCTGATCCCCTTGTGGTGCAGATGCCACTCCTCCCAAATCCCCTGCTGTGAAATCATTAGCACTCCTGGACACACTGACACCAACTTCCCTGACCAAATGAGACCCAAAACCCAGCTAAACTTGTCAGTCTCTCACACTGAAACTTCCACTGTGACACCAAAGCTCTCAAGGATTCCAAAAGGCTGTCTACACTATAGATATGTAACAAGTAGGAGGAATAAGGTGTAAGCTGTGAGTCTATCTGCTGCCCTCCTGATTTTTGGCTCCAAGCATCCAACTGTGGGGCAGTTCCTGCTGGGACTCCAGACACAGTTGGCATAATCAGGGCAATGACAGATGATCAAACCCAGGGAATCTAGTAGCTGGGCAAGGACCTGGTCAATGTAATTCCAAAGATCCAGATGCCAGGCCAGTGTCCATGCCAAAAGCCATAGAAGGCACAGGTGAACCCCCAAGCTCCTGCCCATGAGTGGAAACTGTAGCAGCAGGTGAAAAGTCCACACTGCCTTAAGGCACTGGACAATTAGTAAACGTAAAATTGGCATGTCCATGTTGACCATGGACCAGGCCATAGTGACCTGCGCTGACCTTGCACCTTTCAATTTAGAATGAGCGCCAAGTTCCACAGTAAACACATAATGTATGTTCTTGGACTGTCCAAACCCAGACCTCTAAAAAGCAGGACACTGCTCTCCTCACCCTGCATAGACAAGCTGGTGGCCATGGGCTCCCGCTCCATCAAGCCAGCTGCCTTAGGCCCAGCCGCATCCCCCTCCAACTGGATCTAAGATGTCAGCCCCTGCTGACAGCATTATGCCCCATGGCCTTTCCCCTGGACCTCACAACCTATCTCTACTGTCTAAGGTTCCCTACAACCAATAACTCCTAGTGATATGTAATTTTGGAAAAAGCAGGGAAGAAGAGTTGTGGCCTCTGCTTACTTTGTATTGTCCTCTGTGTTCTTATTAGGGAGATTTGCCTTCTAATCCTGTGAGGATAGGAATTTTATAGAGTAGTATTCTAAAAAATCTACAACGGGGATACAGAGATGTTTTTAGTAAAGTGGTGAAAGGTTAGAACAAAATATATAATGTTACTACTGTCTGTGCCTTCTTACTTCAATGACTCCTGCACCCCTCTATTTCTTGTATCGGCACACAGGGACAGAAAGCCAGGGAAAAGATAGACATAAATAGGAACTTGAAAGAAATTTTAACTTTATTTAACTTACATTTCATTCAAAACAAAAGAAAAAAGTAAAGTTTTTGGCTAAAGTTAGACTTTAATATAAAAAAGTGTATCAAAGGTTTCCAGAAAAGAGACAAACTTTTATTGAATTCACCACCAGTCATACAGATAACTGTGATGAATACATGGAAAACTGAAAAGACAGAGACCCTATTTCACTCATGTATGCAGGAGCCAGTTATGACTCAGCACGGTTTAATAAATCTCACCCCTTTGTCATGACTATAAAAACCATGAACAGAAAATGAAGTACCTTTTTAATGTTTAACTTGCTAATTTCAGTGCATAAAGTCATAGTGCTACACCCTTTAAGAAAACAGGGCATTATTCCAGCCAGCTTAAGCACTGGTGATTGAAACCAAAATTTTGATATTCACAGTTGATAAACTACCCTGATGGAGGACAAACATCCCTCCGATATTCAGTGTTGTCCTCCTGTCACTACCATAAAAGACTACAAATCTCTCTACATCAGTAATAAGTGATAGCTGAAACGACATCCTGGCTTGCCTACTGTCAAAGTTATATTAAACACTTATGGAAGTTGTAATGCCAGAAACATTAAACTGAACTGCTCACACAGGGATTGCAGGGAAGTATGCATTCATTTACTTTGATATATAAATACACTGACATAATGTGGCTAACACCCTTCCACCCAAAGTATTAAGAACTGACTGTTCAACATTTAACTGCCAGCTGGAATCGCTGGAGAAGTCGAGGTAGGCAAGGACACCTTTCATGTATTTGATAACAACACTCTACTGAGTTGCCATTTAATTTAGTATTTTAAAGAAAGGTGCAGGGCTGGTGCTAAACTATTTTGCATCTTAGACAAGACCCCCCCCCCAAAAAAAAACAGATAAAACTCCAAAACAAAACTCCACGCAGAGCTGATCTTTACCAAAATTAGCTCTGTATGGATTCTGGGAGGAAGCTCGGCTTGTGCAGCACCTCATTGGCTGCATACCTTTTTCACAAATTGGCTGAAATGTGCAGGAGATAGCTTTGTCTCCAGCTAATATCATCCAGTCCTGTCTGGGGACAATGACACCAGGACCCAGAAGTAATGTTTTACACGTTGCTTTTGGGTCATTAACAGGAAGGGAAGATCAGTGAACAGGTGTTCACTGATCTCCCTCCCTTCTACTGGTAGCACCCACCATGCAGGTCCCAGGTCTGCTTTTGGGAGTGCGGAGTTGGTAAAGCATGGCAGGGCACATGGGGAGTGTGGAAGCGACCTGGAGGTTGCACAGCTATTGTATAATTTCCACCTGACAGTCAGCCTGTCAGATTTACTCACACTCAATTAGATGCTTCCTGTTAGTTCTTATTTACACTTGTGTTTGAGGGACATAAAAAGTCCCCCAACAACTCCCTCTTATGCTGTAAAGACACTGCTATCACAGTTCAGCAGCAAAGGGTTTTACACAACACCTCGCCACTATTGCCATACTATGGTGGCAGTGCCTTTGCAGCATAATGGGGAGTGGTTACAGAATGGTAAATGTGTGACTCAGCCACACATTTTTTTATGTCCCTCAAACATGAGTGTAAATAAGAATTAACAAAAAGCATTTCACTATGCATATCTGACTGTCATTATTATCATGATAATGATCACACAGTACAGAAGGTGCTGTATGTCTGCCTGTATACAGCATAAAGCTGTATCTTTGTCTGTGCCTCAGAAAACAGAAATTGTAGCTTGCCTGTGTCCTGGGTTCTCATTGCTGCTCTCTCTGTTGAATCATCTCCAGCCTCCCGGCTACAGTGTTGCCTTCACTCTCCATCCTCCAGTGGAGGAAGTGATAATCACTGCAATCACTCCACCAATGAAAGGCTGTCAGCAGCCGTGGCCGTCCACCACTGATCAGCATTGTAATATCAATTGTAATACACAGCGCGGCTTTAGCCTCCTGCGCCCAAAATTTAAAAAAGAGTCCCCCTCTGCTCCTCGCCTCCTGAACCCCTCTGGTGAACGGATGGGGCCCAGGGAAAATATAATTAATGTTACAGCAGGGCCAGCTATAGTGTCCTCCCGGCACCCCTGGCTGTGCCTACGCCCTAGGCAGCTACCTAGTTTGCCTAATGGCAGCACCGACCCTGGAAAGGTGTAAATTATTTTCTAGTGTAACAAGGACTGATTGTGGTTTACATTATTATATGTCCGTGCTCAACCTCCAACCTATCTGAAAAACAGGATAAATCTTGTCTCTGTAGTGGATGTGCACACTGGTGTTAGTTCTACATGTCTTTCTTATGTTTCCTTTGTTTTCTGTCTTCTTTCAATGTTAAAGAGGAAACAGGGAAAGGTACAAAGTATGACAGCATAGATGTGCACAGGACCACTTTTGGTAGATGTAGAAAAGACTCAAATAGAAGAATTTCATATTACATACAACTATAACTGAATGAGTAAGCTGAATGACTTAGAGGAGGGACACACTCTTGTTCTTCTAGTGAAGACATTTTCCTTAGATCTGCAGTCTACAGAAGCACAGATAGAGTTAGGCTTTCTTATTAGAAACTCTAGCATGGCCCATGCCATAGCAAGAAAGTACACTGTATTTAATGTGTCATCACCTGTGGTAGTGAGCTCTATTGATCCTCAACTTGGGGTTCCCCAGGGCGCGGAGGCTAAGCCCCAGCCTGCTTGTTCACCATAGCCCCTGATGGTGGGGATGGACTTGCAGCAGGCTGGGACCAGGTCGCGGTCCCCAGGTACACCCAGCTGAGGTGGAGGAGACCACTCGTGGGAGAATAGAATAATGGGAGAAGACAAAGGGAATCCAATAGGCAGTCCGAGGTCAGGACAGGCGGAAAACAAGCAAGGTCAGAAATGAAGCCGGGGTTGGTACACAGATAGACAATATAGGATTCACAGCAGAAACACACTGGAGCTCCAACAACTAAGACGTTGCTCAGGAAAAGTGGCCTAGTCTGAGCACATCTTATATAGACAGACAGACAAGGAGGCGGGACAGGAAGTGATGGACGGGAAGGAAATAAAACCCAGAGGACAGCAGATGACGCCCATATGTGAGCACAGACAAACATGAGAAGGAATCAGGAAACAGGGCTGCAGCAAAAAGGTAAGAACTCAACAAACTGCACGCTAACTTGTGACAGTACCCCCCTCTTACGAGGTCTCCCCACTCTTTTAGGGCCAGGATACGATTGGCAGAAATTATAGGCTCTGGTTCAATATGACACTCAGAGTCAGCACTGTCAAATGATCTGGACAAGGCATCTGCATGGGCATTTTTGGAACTGGGCTGGAAGGTAATTTCGAAATTAAATCTGGCAAAGAAGAGGGCCCATCGTGCTTGTCTAGGGTTCAAACTCTGGGCGGACTGGAGATACTGGAGGTTCTTATGATCAGAATAAAGCAGAATGCGATCTGGGGATCCCTCCAGCAGACGTCGCCATTCCTGCAGTGCCAGCTTTATTGTCAGCAATTTCCAATCACCGATGGTGTCATTCTTTTTGGCATCCGAAAATGTCTTAGAGAAGAAGGCACAAGGACGGAGCTTACCATCATGCATTTGGAGCAGGACAGCCCCCACTCCCAAAAATGAAGCATCTACCTCCAAGAAAAAAGGCTTAAAAATGTCCAGATGTATGAGAATCGATACAGAGAGAAAGGTGGACTTTAATCTGTGGAATGCGTTGACTGCCTCAGGAGGCCAGGTTCTGGCATTGTAACCCTTTCGAGTCAAAGAAGTGATTGGGGCCACCAGCGAAGAATAGTCAGGAATGAACTGGCAATAGAAGTTGGTGAATCCCAAGAAGCGCTGTGTGGCTTTCAACCCAGAGGACTGAGGCCAGTTGGAGATGGCTTAGAGTTTGGCAGGATCCATAAGCAGCCCTTTATCCATGACTATGTAGCCTAGGAAAGGAACCTGGGTTTGTTTGAAGAGACACTTCTCCAACTTTGCATACAGGCGGTGGTCCCGAAAGACGTAGGAGAACAGTACAAACGTGCTGACGATGAGTTTCTAAATCTGGAGAAAAAATGAGTATGTCATCCAGATAGACAATGACACAAACAGGGGCGGACTGACCATTTGAGCACTCAGGCACTGCCTGAGGGCCCGGGGTCAGTAGGGGGCCCCATGAGATGCCCCTGGTACCTTACATTGGCTTTTTCATAGGCTTTTTTGGGTGTGGGCGAGGACACAGGGGCCCCATGATCCCCTATTGCCCGGGGGTCCCATGAGTTGTCATTTATGTTCTGGTCTAGATCTCCTCCCTCAAAGTGAGCTAGACCCAAGAATTTCCCGGACAGACTGAACAAGACTTAATTACATGACCCTTAGCCCCACAGTATAGTCATGGACCAAGTCTTAGGTGACGCAATCGCTCTTGTGGAGTGAGGTGTGTTCGGCCTAACTGCATAGGTTCCTCGGATGTCAGCCCAGTTGCAGAGGTAGGTGGTTCAGGGGATTTTTGGAAAACAGGAGAAAAAGAAACCCACTTGGGAGTGACGTGGACCAGACTTTTCCAGATCTCGCTCCTGGAAGCGGACATCGATTTGGATGCTAAGAGCAATCAAGCCATCCAGGGCGGTGGGTATGGTTCTTCCGGCTAATTCGTCCCTAATACGGTCCGCTAGACCTTGCCAAAATGTAGCAGCAAGGGCCTCATTATTCCATGCAAGTTCTGAAGCTAAGGTGCGAAACTGAACTGCATACTGACAAATTGTCATGCTAACTTGGCGCAGCTGAAGAAGGGCTCCTGCAGCAGATGAAGTCCTGCCGGGCACATCAAAGGTTTTCTGTAAAGCTTGCTGGAAGGCTGGGAGACTGGAGATAGTGGGGTGTTGACATTCCCACAGTGGTGAGGCCCAAGCCAGTGCTTCACCCGAAAGGAGGGAAATCATGTATGCCACCTTGGAACGATCAGTAGGGAAATGATCGGCTGCTAGTTCAAAATGAATAGAGCACTGATTGAAGAAGCCTCGACAAGCTTTGGGATCACTAGAGAAGTGAGGCGGTGGAGGCAGCTGGAGTCTCGAAGGATGGTGTCCCTCTGGGGGAGCAGCAGAAGGTGAAACAGCAGGAACCGGAGCAGAGGCCAGAACAGGAGCTGAAGCAGAGGGTGAGGAAGTGGACACAACCTGTAGCTGATCCAACCGGGAGGAGAATTCCTGCAGACAGTGCATAATTTGTTCTTGATAGGCCTGCTGGACATCGACTCTCTGCGCCAAACCATGAAGTTGTTTCAGGAGAGGCCGCGGTGTCTCTGAGGAGCTCATGGCCTGAGCAAACTGTCAGCACCTGTGGTAGTGAGCTCTATTGATCCTCAGCTTGGGGTTCCCCAGGGCGCGGAGTCTAAGCCCCAGCCTGCTTGTTTACCAGATCCCCTGATGGTGGGGATGGACTTGCAGCAGCCTGGGACCAGGTCGCGGCCCCAAGGTACACCCAGCTGAGGTGGAGGAGACCGCTCGCGGGAGCAGAGTACAATGGGGGAAGACAAAGGGAATCCTGACCAAGGTCAGGACAGGCAGAAAACAAGCAAGGTCAGGATCAGGAATGAAACCTGGGTTGGTACACAGATAGACAATAGAGGATTCACAGCAGAAACACACGGGAGCTCCAACAACTAAGAAGTTGCTCAGGCAAAGTGGCCTAGTCTGAGCACATCTTATATAGACAGGCAGACTAGGAGGTGGGACAGGAAGTGATGGAAGGAAATAAAACTCAGAGGACAGCAGACGACGCTCATAGGTGAGCACAGACAAACATGAGAAGGAATCAAGAAACAGGGCTGCAGCAAAAAGGTAAGAACTCAACAAACTGCAGGCTAACTTGTGACATAATGTATTTTGCTTGTATAATCAATGTTTTAGACAAGTAAGAATCATAGTTATATACAGTATAATATGTTTATAAACCTATAAACCTAATAAAAGAATAATTAAAGTAACATTGATTAAAAACAACCAAAAAAAACCAGTTTCCCTTAAAATAAGGTGACCAGATTTTCAAAATTAAAACCATTCACTTTCAAATGTGGTAGGACAGGGGAGGGGCAAGGGCAGGGCTAATAAAAGTGCAAAAAATGCACATCATTATGGAGAGTGTGGCCAAATTGTGCTGACAGTGGGAGGGGTTTAAAGGTTTATGGGAAAAAAAAGCCGAGCCTACTCTGCTCTCAGTTAAAAGTGAGTAATTCACAGTACCGAGAACAGGAGAGTGGGCAGAGATCAGGACTAGGTCACACAGAGTGCATGGATCATGACTAATTAATACATAGATTGCCAGGGTCAGGAATAAATAAAACATAAATTCAGGGGTCAAGAATAAATAATGCACAGAGAATTAGAAGTTTGTAAGGATCAGAGTGCATAACATGCAGAGTGCAATGGACAGGAATAAGTAACATGCAGAGTGCAGAGGTCAGGAGTAAGTAACAGAATGAAAGGGTCAGGAGTAATTAACACACACAGAGTGAAAGGGTGAAAAGTAAGTAACACAGAGTGCAGAGAGTACCTCCTGAACGAAAATTCTCCTATCCTCCAAATACCATGGCTTGTGTTGGCTATACAGCTATAAAACTCTCTCAATAAGGATGCTCCTAATGGCAGGTTGTGGAAATAAGCTCACTTTACAGGAAAACAAATTTGTATGCAACTTTAACTGCATGTATCTGGATTTTTGATTTGCAGTTTTGACTGCCTTACTTTAAATAATATACATTATGCAATCTTTTATTTGCTGTATATTTTCATATACTGAAATGCTGTTTGCATGCCAGACATTATTAGGTCACAACACCATAATGCAGTTTACATATTTAAAATGTATAAAAAGTATTTTTTTACCTCTATTTAAAATGTCCATTTCATATAAATAGTTAAACATTCCTGGAAATGCTGTATGTTTATGTATATATATAACTTTGTACACTGCACTCATATAGAACACATTAATAGAGTGAGTGTAAAATAACAGACAGTTAATAAAGTTATCCAATAAGTCAAATTTACACAAAATCCTTTTTAATGGAGGTGGGGGGAATTCAAGGTCTATAAAATAAAATAGAAGGCAGTTCACTTATTCCTTGTTGTCATTGGCTTACTTTATGGTATTTTACCATGTTTAATGCTGGTTCTTTTAGGAATATGGAAACTGAGGTCACACCTTTAAAATGCAGGAATATTTTTGTATTTTGCCTTCAATTTGGTAAAAGCCAGTCTTCGTTAAACAGCCACTATTTATTATTTACAGTATACAGTATATTCCTGTTCTTGAATAGTAATGGGTAATCTGGATAAATGCAGAAGCAAGAGAAAAAGTTTAAGCCAGCTGTAAAAAAATTGCAGTTTGTATGCAAGCGTATAAGGCAATTTGCTATTATAACTTTTAGTCCTATCAGCCCCTAGGTCCAGATTCAGTAGATGTGTTCTTTGAGTCGTTTGTGGTAACAATGTAATGCAGATAGAGGGGATATTTGTCTCACAAGTATAAGCAACACATAATAGACTCCACCACAATTTATATACTGCCTTTCTTTCATGAGGGGCTTAAAAGATCATATGCAACCACAGTTATGAGAGATTGTACTGATACGTAACATGAAGGAGTTGGTATAGTCAGTACAACACCACTGAAAGAGAATATATTTCTTTGTTTTTTTTCTCTGACTGACATGCTAGGATTACCCATGCATTATGAATGGAATAAGGGCAGGACAAGATATGGACAATACTGTCCTTCACTTGTTCTGGATGAGATGACACGGTTGTAAATGTGGGTTTAAATCCAGGGGAAACTACTAGCATCAGCCTTCATCTAAAGAACACTTCATCCATCTCTCACAGAGTTCAGTGCTCATACAGGGCCACCCTTTTCCCAAGAGGCAGAAAACATGAGCTCAGTTAATTTGGTCACTGGTTGCAACTCTTTTTCACCTAATTTCTAACAGTAACTCCTAGGCCACTACACTGCACATATTTTAAAGAAAATTGGAGCAAATCAATGAAGGTTATTTAATTTTCCAAATGTACCAGCCACATGATTGGTTGTTATGAAAACAGCTCTTTTGTTGTTCCGGTATCTTTTTCTTTACATTTTGTGAAGTCTTTTTATCCTTTGAGATAGTATAGTTCCACTACACCTCGAGAGCATCAAATTGAAAATGCCTGCCCGACACAACACACTAAAGAGTGCAAAAAAAAAAATTCATACAGAAGTATACATTTTTAGAATAGAACAATTTGTTTTGCTAAAAGTGTCATAGGAAAATTGCTTTGCAAGAATAGGAAGCAAAACTAAATAGCTAATGTACGCTATGGAGCTTCTATGGTAGAGCAAACGTAAAGGGAAATTCCAAAAGTGGGTAATATCTTAATATATGATATAATATATGACCACCCACCTAATATTGAGTAGGTCCCCCTTTTCCACCAAAACAGCCTCTTTTCCAACAAAACAGCCCTGAACCTTTGAGACATGGGTACCACTAGACCTCTAAAGGTATGCTGTGATATCTGGCACCAGGTAGCAGATCCTTTAAGTCCTGTAAGTTCTGAGGTAGAGCCTCCATGGATCAGACATGTTTTTCCAGTACATCCAATAGAGGCTCAATTGGATTAAGATCTGGAGAATTGGAAGGCCAAGTCAACAACTCAAATTTGTTGCTGTGTTCCTCAAACAATTCTTGAACCATTTTTGCAATGTCCCAGGGGACATCATCCTGCTGAAAGAGGTCATTGCCATTAGGGAATACTGTTTACATGAAGGGGTGAACCTGGTCAACAACAATGTTTAGATAGGTGGTATGTGTCCCTAGGTTTTCCAGAAGAACATTGCCCAAAGGCTCACAGTGCCTCCACTGGCTTGCCTTCTTCCCATAATGCATCCTGGTGCCACCTCTTCCCCAGGTATGTGACGCACACACTCCTGGCCATCCATATGATGTAAAAGGAAATCATCAGACCAGACCACCTTCTTCCATTGCTGTGTGGTCCAGTTTAGATGCTCACACACCCTTTGTAGGTGCTTTTGGCTGTGGATATGGGCCAACATAGGCCACATGTACCCCATACTCATTCACATGGGGGACTGGGATCTGGGGCCCCCTTGTTAAAGGGGGCTTCCGATTCTGATAATCCCCCCTGCAGACCCTCACAACCACCAGCCAGGGTTGTAGGGAAGAATCCCCCCACCCCAAAGCACCCCCCATGTTGAGGACATGTGGCCTGGTACAGTTAGGGAGGGGGCACTCGCTCATCCCCCCCCCCTTTTCTGATATGCTGGGCTGCATGCTTGGATAAGGGTCTGGTATGGATTTTGGAGGGGGACCCCATACCATTTTTTTTATTTTGGTGTGAGGGTTACCTTCAAATCCATACCAGACCGGAAGGGCCTGGCTTGGATTGGGGGGGACCCTACATTGTTTTTCTTAATTTTTAATTGCCAGCAATTTTTTTTTTAACATTCAGCTGTCAGCGAGAACCCCACTGACAGCTGATCAGTCAGTGATTATTAAGGATGCGGCTGCATTAAAACGGTTATTACAGTTAAAACCGGTATTTACTACTATTAATAAATACATCGGCTTCCGCCAGGTATTACATTATCGCATGTTTTCACTACTAAAATACCACATGAGTTCATAAAATAACTCATTCAACTTTTTGAAAAATGCTGTGCCATATCTTACCGCATACTTGGATGCAGTAAGATACCGCTTTGTCCTCGCATTACTTACATACCGCATGCCTTGACCTCTACTTAAGTACCGCATGCATTTAATTATATATTTCCTTTGTGAAAAAACTTTTTTATGCAGTATTTACCGAGCAATTTGCTATTTGCGGTAAATACCGCATACTAGCAATAATTAATTGACATTTTCAGTATCACATGAAATCTGTGGTCATGTGACCAGGGGCGAACTGACAACTCATGGGGCCCCCGGGCAATAGGGGATCATGGGGCCCCTGTGTCTTTACCCAAACTCAAAAAAGTACCAGGGGCATCTCATGGGGCCCCCTACTGACCCCGGGCCCTCGGGCAGTGCCTGAGTTTCCAAATGGTCAGTCCGCCCTGCATGTGACCAACATAACACATGCGATAACCTTTAGTGAATTATCCCCTGAGTGTTATCAGGACGCAGTCTTATAATAGATTTGTAATCTAAAGTTGCAGTGCAGGAACATGTGACGAAGTCTGAATCTCTCCCAAGAGTCATTGTAGAAAACAGCTTAATTAGTATGCCTTGGGATCATACAGTTTTCAGGTAAAGGTAGTTTCTAAAAACATTTTGACTTTTGGTTTAATTTCTAGGAAAGCTGAGCAGCTCATTGATACGTTTGGTTAATTTCCTGCAGTTAAAGTTTTAACAAATCTGTAGTGCAACAAACGTTGAAACAGAAGCTTTGAAAGTTCTGCTCACAGTCATTCCCATCTAAGAATAAAGGGTACAGAAAACATGATGTGCAAGGCACATTCACGATAACTGCTAGTGATATATTAATTGGTATGTCAAGAGCAGGGGTGGACTGACAACTCATGGGGCCCCCGGGCAATAGGGGATCATGGGGCCCCTGTGTCCTTGTCCACACTCAAAGCACATCCAAAAAAGCCTAGAAAAAAGGTGCCAGGGGCATTTCATGGGGCCCCCTACTGACCCTGGGCCCTCGGGCAGTGCCCGAGTGCTCAAATGGTCAGTCCGCCCCTGGTCAAGAGTTGTTTTGAAAAATTATTATTTCAATATGATCAATTAAGAAAGTGTTGAAGATGTTGAATATATTGAACAGTGCTGTGGTGAGGCTTGTGGGTCATTCCATCTATAGTTCAGTATACACATACCAATCAGTCTTGTGTTTAGAAAGTTGTGACATCTGCCTATTACATTAATGTCATTGGCACACTTGATTTTATTGCCACTTCTTCCGCTGACGGCAAATTTTTTGTTCAAGCATACTTGAATCCTGGATTGGGCAATAATTGGATTGGCTCACTAGTGAAAACTTGACCATCTTAAAAGCTCTGATTATAGGAGATATCTACTAACCCTAAGTTTGCTTCCCAGTTCTTTCTTCTGGCTTTCCACCATGAGGTTAAATAAGTGAAAAATACAAAAAGTAAAGTGAAACCTCTTTAAAATATCAACAGAAGGTTGTCAGACCTGGAAACTTTGGAAAAAAGACTTTGTTGTTAGTAATTTAGCTTAAAGGCAATTACCCAAAAACTGCCTCTTTATGTACTAAAACAGCTGTATGAACCAAGTCGATTAATAATTACAGTACTTGCTCATTTATACGTTTTAAAGAATATTATAATCTGTACTTGCTGAAAGCTTTGTGTTTTCTATCAGGACTGTTTTGCCAGTTTTAAAACACAAGGAATCTGGGCACCAAATGCAAGGCTGAACTTCATGCTTCTTTGTAATATACCAGCTCAGCACATAACCATAAATGCGCAATGTATAATTTCAGTCCTTAGAGAACAATTTTCCTAAGGTGATTGGAGGCCTGAGATATTGTGGTCTGCAGTGATACTTTACTTTGCCAATTACTTTTGACAGAAGAATTGTTGAATGTATAGGAAATGAAGAAAGTGCATTGTTTCACTTATTGGAATTTTGGCTTTGCTAAATGAGGAGTACTACTGAATTTGGCTGTGAACCATCAAATTGGCCAGCACATTTTAAAGGTTTGAAATAACACAGATTTCTTTAAATTTTCCAGTGATAAAAGAAGCCATATTTCAGCAAGTGTCTGAAATTTTATACATTGAGACATGTCTTCACACTTGACTATATGCTAGTAATGTCATAAATATAAAGGTCATGGTGTGGCTTAGCTTGGGAGTGCTGTAGCAAGACCACTGATTTTCAGAATTGAAATTAGATTATGATTGACCTTATTGCTTTGTTTATGAACACTACCAGTAGACAGTCCTTTCAGTCCTAGCCAATCATTTTCTGTGGAAACTGACTCCCTAGGGAGCTGCTAAATTGTTTGGTCCCCTAACCTTACTATTAGTGCACTAACTTGCTGTTGCTCCAAAGCACTCCCATCAGCAGTGTCC
This sequence comes from Staurois parvus, assembly GCF_062004578.1. Taxonomy (NCBI): domain Eukaryota; kingdom Metazoa; phylum Chordata; class Amphibia; order Anura; family Ranidae; genus Staurois; species Staurois parvus. The sequence continues at coordinate 6,001,578 of NW_028317918.1, read as the reverse complement.
AATTGACTGAGATTACTTCAACATCTTTTACTTGAAGATTTTATTTGAAAAAAGTCTAACTGAGAGAGGGTTAGGGACTACAGAATACCCTAAAAAAAGAAATGTAGTGTTCTGTCTACTTAAATAAAGTTTAAGCTCTTCTCAAAAGTCAAGGGTGTGCCTTTATGCCAAGACAGCTATCATCATTAGTGTTTCTTTAAGCTTAGACCAGACTTAAGCAAACTTCTTGAGGGTGTTCCCCTTATCAGCCACCTTATTGTCTTCCAGGCCCTAGCATATTTCCATATCCACTCCTAGGGACTTAGGAGGAGGGACCAGGGAGCAAATGCCCATCTAGCAAGCCTGGGATGCAGAGGACCTGTATAACATATCTTCTCCAGGATAAGCTGGGAATACTAAGCATCCTTCTGAAGGTGTTTCTCAGATGTTTATCTAATTCTCTAGTTTACATTACTGGTAATGAGCTTCCTAGTGATTGGCCAACATGAAATAAATATTCTTAACTCAACAACTCAACATAGTTGTTTTACTCCCCAGCAACAGGCAGAAGCAAACAATATTCTGAGCTTCTGAGAAACCCAATGAACACTCAAAAGGTAAACAGATTAAAGCTCAGGCTGTCTACAGCCTAGTCTCATCACTAAATTTACCTAAACTAAAGGCACAAGCTGATACTTATCTTACACAATGCACAGAGAATAAACATGCACAACTAACAATCTGAGCATGCATATGTGTTTGATAGCATGAAAAATCTTCAATTAGATCTTACACGAGAACTAAAGCCCACAAAAATGCAAGTAGACAGCTTTTTATTGCAGAAAGACATGCTATGTCCCTTATGTAATAAAACAAATTTACCTGCCTTTTTGCAACCCCCTTTTAAATGGATATTGAACTGCAGGACACTAAGCTGAATGACTCCCATGCTCATGTGCTAGGCCAATCAAAAATCTAAAAACCTGGCATTAGAAAAAGGCTGGTGAGAAGGTATCAGCAGCTGGTGATGGATCCAACGGTGACATCCCTGAAATAGAGTTAAGTATTCTGTGGAATTTAGTTCTAGTTTAACTGCACGGTCAATAGTGTTCTAATGTCTTCAGCTAGTCTTCACTATTTGAATGGCTAATAGACTGTAGCATATGCATCAGAAAACTCCCATCTCATTATCATTTAATGGATTAGGTTTGGTTGCATGGACATCCTCAGCTTCCACATACTTGAGATATAGCTTTCAGCTGAGACTCTTGTTGGTATTTCTGTATTTTTATTATATAGATGGTTGTAGGTAGGCAGAACTTAGTCTCAGAAACCAATATTCAAGCATGACCTTCTACTGAATTTACAGAGATTGTGTAATGCTGTAGGAAACATTATTCTTGTTGTTAGCCTACAAATGTGGAAACTTCCTGGTTAACTGGCTGAAATTTGGCACTACCCAACTCATCAAACTTTAATCTTAAAATCCTCAGCTGAACAGTGACTCCAGCCAATCAGAATCACTATTTTGGTATTGTGATAGTCAAGGGAGCCGCTGGCCCATGGGGTTGAATGAGAGAAATATGAATGTGTATGGCGAGCCTAAGCCTTTGGAACATTAGTGGTTGATATGCATGAATAACTCTTTGAATCATGTCTGCTGAGGGCTGACCATCACCTCCCAGGCTGAGTCACCAAAGCCTTTCTACTGATCTAATAATAATTGATTGCATTTATAATTTTTAAATTGTTAGATAAACTAATAATGTGTCTGTGGTGGCTTGCTGGGAACATCAGATTGCTATAACTGCTCTGAAAATCTACAAAGGGTCAGGCTGAATTTCAAATTTATAGTACTTTCTGATAGATCTGAAAGTTTAAAGTTATATGTATTAAAGCATAAGAACAGTGTGTACTATGTAGATGTTTCTGAAACAGCTCATTTTACATAAAAGAAACAATGAGATCATGTGTAATGCAAAAATCTTTTTTTCTTTTTTCTTTTGCTGCCAAAGGAGCTACCTTATATAAAATCTTTTGTTGAGTTTGACAATAATTACTGTGGTTATACAGTGTATGATCAAACAAATCATACTCTTGGCAAGTACAATATGAAAAAAGGCGCATCACAAACAAAATAAATTAGATAAAGGTGTACAACTAATTGAACTTTGGGTTTCTTAGATTTGTTGTGATACGCCCAATGAAATGGTTTAGTCTTAAAGTTCTCTTTGCTGAAACATTGCTTTATCAGTATAGTTGAGACATTTTCAAACAATTTTTTCTTTTTTTTTTGACAGAGTGTAGTTTTATCTATCCTTGCATAAAAGCATGTTTGTACAACTATCTTCTTTGGTTCTAATAAAGTTACATATATCCCTGATGAAAAAGATCAGAGTGGTCATCTTCACCCCAGGTATACAGTTTGTTTGCATCTAAAAATCAAATGACAAGGGCTCAAACAAAATATCATCATACAACTTGCATTCACAACTACAATGAAACATTTCTTCTTGAAACTTGGAACTTCACAAGAACCTGCCAGGACTTCATTAGTGGTATATGTTGTCCACTCCTTTTGTTAATTGGATTACATTGGTGGTCAGATTAGGGCCATGGTCCAGGAACAGGAGGTGTTACACAGTAATAGTATGTGTCTCCATCAGTATGGTAGCTAGCTCAAAGCCACACAGTGCTGTGGAATGGCTAACAAACTGGACCTGTGCAAAACAAATCTGCCAAATACCTGCTTAATCATGCTTTGTTGTGCTTTATCATTCACAACTGATGTATATCACACTGTTTGAATTACAAGTTGGCTCAGTTTAGAAGAAAGAAAAAAAAAAAATAATGTAACTGCATTGTACAATTTGCACATTCAGCAGAAGGTTGCCTTTCCTGACATTTAAGAGAATGCTAGTTAAAGCCCCTCCCCAGCCTACTGACCACCACACATACCCCCCACACATGCCCACCTCCCTCCAACTAATCCCTGCCATTAAAAAAAATTACTTAAAAGTCCTTTTTGCTCACCTAAATCAGCAATCATGTGCTACTCCTGAGTCCTTTCTCTTCCTCTGTGTACAGGAGACAGGGTACATCTTCAGGTGTTCACATTATTTCCTGCATGACATGGACAATTCTTGGTTGGCTAATCAGTGGGGACCTGCCAGGTTCCAGTTGAGGAATCTCAGTGGTCATGTCAGCACAATGCTGAGACCATCAGGCATGGGCACATCTGCAGTACTAGATCACTGGTCCCCTACACCCAAAAGTGGCACTGGTGACAGACCTTGCTGGCAGATATAAGTGGGTAAAACTTTGCTTTTATCGATTAAAAAAACCTAGAAAAGGGAGAGAAGGGGTTGGAGGGGAGTTAGGTTTTACCTAAAAAAGAGTTAGAGAATTTTATTACACATTAGTAATATTTTTAAAATTTTCCAAATAGAAAAAAAAGTTTCTCTAATAAGTTTCCTTTAAATGAAATGATCTTCACTTGGCATAGTATCAGTTACTTACAGGGAAAATTTCTGAATTCCATGCACACTAACTTAAAAAAAACTCTCCTAGCAACAGGTTGTGAGCATTTATTTCTGCTTCTAGAAGCAAATAGTGTTATCCTATGTGTCCATACACACTATTTTAGTCTCAAAGCATTTTTGAAGCTTCAGCTTCTAGGAGCATTAAAAAAACTCCTTTTTTTTGCGGTTTTGGGAGCTATTTTCCAGCAAAAAAAAGCTGAATGGTCCTAACTGCTTTTTTTTTAGCAGTGTGTATAGAGCATTAATATACACTCACTGGCAACTTTATTAGGTACACCTAGCTACTACTGGGTTGGACCCCCTTTTGCCTTCAGAACTGCCTTAATTCTTCATGGCATAGAGTCAACGGGGTGTTGGAAACATTCCTCAGAGGTTTTGGTGCATATTGACATGAGTTACTGTTGCCTTTCTATCATGTCGAACCAGATTGCCCATTCTCCTATGACCTCTGACATCAGCAAGGCATTTTAATCCAAACAACTGCCGCTCACTGGATGTTTTCTCTTTTTCGGACCATTTTCTGTAAACCCTAGAGATTATTGTGCATGAAAATCCCAGTAGATGAGCAGTTTTTTAAATACTCAGACCAGCCCGTTTGGCACCAACAACCATGTCACATTCAAACTCACATAAATCCCCTTTCTTCCCCATTCTGTTGCTCGGTTTGAACTTCAGCAAGTCGTCTTCACCATGTCTAGATGCCTAAATGTATTGAGTTGCTGCCCAGTGATTGACTGATTAGCAATTTGTGTTACCAAGCAATTGAACAAACAAAATCAAACTTTTGAAGGTTAAGTTCACATTTTCAATTTCTTTACTTCTCCCCTCCCCCAGTGATTTAAGTCATTTCTTATGTAGCACCCACTAGGTGGTGATAATGTAAAGGTAAATTTATTTTTGGCTCATGGTAGTCAGTGAGCCTGAAATACTGTGGGTTCAGTGTGAGGTTGGTTGGCTCAGCAGGTTGGAACTCTATCACCTCCACCTGGCTCTGGAGGTCCATTAAAGCTTCCGGAAACCAAATTAGGGAGGGTTGGAGACTTTAGTCTGCAAATTTATATTGTAAAGTGCTATGCAAACTGTTGGCGCTAGATAAATCCTGTATAATAATAATAATATTCATGAGAGTTTTACCAATTCCAGGCTAAGAGGCCCTAGTAGTGTGGTAAGACTAGCCTATAAATATGATAGAGCCATGCTAGCAGGAGGCAGTATCAGGTGGAAGATGAAGTGAAAAGACTGGAGTGTGGAGCCCAGAAGAGGGCCCAGGGAGGGCTCATCTACAGCTAGAGTTGCTGTACAGGAGCATATCTCAGCCTCACCATCCCCTGAGAGAGGACAGCCTGGGAAGCAGGGAAGGAGCCAGCCTTGTGTAAGTCCTGAAGGCAGCCACAACCCACAACCTTACAGGAGTGGACTGCGTGAGTAATCCTACACCCCCTGGGCTGGATAAGGAGAGAGGGCAGTCAGATGGCCAACCCAACTAGCTTCTCATCTGGGGCTGCTTTACTACATCTTCTGGGTCCCCTTGCCCAGGGATTCCCTCAGGCAGCTGGGTGCAGAGGAGAATTCATTTGGGGTCTAAGGTGGTACACCTGGAGGGCTGGAGAGCTCTCCAAGAAGAGACTTTTTGTCTTTGGACTTGTACATACTTGCTAAGGAGTTTTTCCTCAAATTGCAGTTTCCTTGGGCATCCCATATACCCCTCAACCCCATCCAAGTTCAATACCCCTTAATAAAACCTAAAAACCAAGCTCAAGGACTGTTTACTGTCTGCAGTGTGCACGATCTGAAGAAAATGCATGTTGCCTGGCTGTGCAGAACTATAGGGGGGCCCAATATTTCAACAACTCCTAAGGGGGTAGTGCTATACATACATTTAACTGTAAACCTGCTTCTGTGGGATATTCACTGGTTACTTGCCTAATGCTGCAAAGTTCCTATTCTGAATACTTCAAAATTCTGCACTGTGCTACCTGCACAGAGGAACTGTGAACTGCATCGACTTCCATGGAATGCCAGTTCACACCCTGACAAGCTGTACAGTATAGTGTCTGAGATTCCCCTCCCACCCTGTCATGTTATCACGATAAGAAGCAGGCAAAATTTTCACTAATGGGGACACTGACAGTAGTAAAACCTTGACAGCTAGGTTCTAAATCTTTAACCTCCATACAATCCAAATAAGGAAACTATTTTTGTTAGTGTTTCACTAAAAAACCCCAACTAGATTATTTAAATACACTTGTCAGTGGAACGCATGTATGGGCGTCCGGAGCGGATGTCTTGCTGACCGCTCTGCATAATCCCCGACACTTCAGATTGGAAAATTAACCCACCTGCACCCCCGGCACACACCTGTACCGATTGCTGGGATGGCAGAGGTTCTTTCTATGCCCACCCGACCAGCCGGAAAATCTGCGAGTGGATCCAGGGCCGCAAATAAAGGGGCGGGCAGGGGAGGCAAGATGGCGCTCGGCACCGGCCCCAAGGCCTCCTCGACTGCTGAGGGGTCACAGCGTTGGTCACAGGGTACAGTGCCTCCCTCTTCTAATCCTCCAGAGTCATGGATCATGTGAATAACCTCCCTGCACCTCCTGTTCTCCCTCCCTAACCCTCCTGGGTCTCACTCACAGGCCGCAAGCCTATCTCCAGGCTGTGAATCCAAAGCTTCCTCCCTGCTAGACATGGAAATGGCTGATATCTTTATTAGTCAAACCGGTAGCCAAGATTCCACACACGATAACCCAGGGGATTCTCCTGCCTTTACTCCTGCGCTCCCGCACTATTCCGGAGATTCCATACTCATTGCACATTTTGCTGATTTACTACAGCAGGAATTGGATAAAGCTACCACTAAGATTGAAGATCTTGAATCTAAAGTTGAAGATACAGTTCACAGAGTGACCCAAAATTCTAGCATGATTGCTGACCTACAAGACTGCTTGGATGAGGCATACAATAAAATAGATGATCTCGAGAATCATACAAGGCAGTGCAATTTTCGAATTAGAGGGCTGCCTGAAATGGTAAAAGATATTGCGTCTATTGCCCGTTCCCTTATCCAAGCTGCAGTACCAACGATTGATGAAATTCATCTGGAAATTTATCCACAGGGCTTTGGTCCCTTTGCGGCCGTACAGCCCTCCTTAGGACATGATTGTGAGGCCTCACTTTTCAGGGTTAAAGAGTCGGTGATGCGTTAAGCTAGGGAACATCCAGATTTGGAGGTCGATGGATATCGGATTCAAGTCGCGGATATCTCTCAAGCTAAAATCCAAAAGAGGAGGGCCTTTAAACCGCTACTCTCGCCGTTAATTCAGAGGGATATCTGTTACCATTTCGTCTACAGTTTCTTATAACGGCAAATCCTACTCCTTCTCTACATTTCTTGAGGGGAAAAGACTCTTGTTAAACTTGGGCTATATCTCCCTTAGCTCCTCCTCCAGGAACCAGCCTAATGTTAATCAACCCCCCCCCCACTCTCGCCTCTAAGGTCTCCTGCTTTCAGGAAGAAATCTGCAACTGCAACACCACATTGAGTGTCTTGAAAACTCTGTTTGCTGCTGCTTAGAAATTTCTAACAGAGGCCTCTCAGTGGTCCCATTGGCCTCTGTATGTGTGTTCTTATTTATGGTTTTGATTTTTACTCTTTGGTAAAATAATTTGGTGGCTTCAAAAGTCTTATATATGTTTCATGTGGACCCCGGGTCGCCAGGAAGAGTCTATGCGCTCTTCCTATTTAAAAGACTCTCTCCATTGTTTGACTTTGTGGAGACTCTTTCGGTCCTTGACCTAGTGTCTAGGATATTGGTATTTTGTTATCTTACGCTGCATACTACTGTTTAGCCTGTATTTGGATGTGGGCCATTCTTCGACCTTGGTGTCTTTTGTTTCTTTCTTTTTCCTTTTCTTTCTTTTTTAACTTGTTTCATTTTTCTTGTTTGAGGTTCAAGCCAGGAATCTTGAACTGTCTACTAATAGCTATGCCACTTGCTTTCCATGTCTACCTTAAAACAACTCACTGCCATGATCAGCTTGCTTTCACATAAAGGTCAAGGTTTAGGTTCCCTTTCTAAGCGACTTAAAATATTTTCTCATTATAAATTTCTGGGAGCAGACATTGTGGCTTTACAAGAAACACATTTTACCCTTCTTTAACTCCAAGATATATTCATAGGGATTTTATGATTTGTTTTTTCACCAACGCATCTGAAAAAAGAGAGGGGTGGCACTTTGTTTTTCCAAACGGCTATCATTTACTGAAACTAAAGCTTTAAAGGATAGGGAGGGACAATACCTTCTGGTCAAAGGTCATTTGGAAGGAAACATGGTGTCTTTTCTTATTTACTATGGCCCTAAGTAGGTAGCTTTCTTCTGTTCCCGTTTTAAATCTCTGTCTAAAGAACTGGAAAGAGATGTGATTTTGGCGGAGGACTCAAATCTGGCTTTAGACCATGTACTCGACAAATCCCACGTAATCAAACTTAAATCACCTTCTAAACAAAGCAGCGATTTTGCGCAACTTTTGCATCGCCATTACCTAATTGACACGTGGAGGGAGGCCAATCCCACCTCTAGAGACTACTCCCACTTCTCTAGGGCTCATAATCATTATTCTCGTATAGATCATGTTTTTTCCCCTCGGAAATGATAGCTAAGCCACATTCGGACAAAATTATATCAACACCTTGGTCGGACCACAATCCTGTGATTCTGACGCTCTCTAATTTGACAGTTAGAGTGGTTAAACCTTAACTTCTGCCTCACCACAAAAGCAGAAAAGCAATTACGCTGGATGAATCATAGATTTTTTATGTGGCGGGACAGACCAGGTTCCCTTCTAGCGTATAAGCTTACCCCCAAATTTACTCACTCAGCACTGCCCAATCTCCGGTTAAAGGGGGGTACTATCACGCAAGATCCTCCGAAGATCCTTCAGAAATTTCATAGAGAAGCATAAAAATCATGAAATTCCTGAAGGTCTGCCTCAATCAGTGGGACCTTCCTTCATTTGACCCTTTCTGGAGTCTTTGCCTATTCCTTCCCTCACTGAAGCCCATAAAGAGCTTATGGAACAAATGCTCTTTATGGGCTGCAGTGAGGGAAAAAAAAAGTTATTAAATTACTATTGTCATATAAATCCCTGGGCCCCGATGGCCTTCCCAACAAATACAACAAAACTTTTTCGAGTCATCTTCTTCCTCATATGACACTATATTTTAATTAATTGAGAGAGGAGGGAGGGGTCCCTTTAGATGAGAACAAGGCATACATTAGTGTTATTCTCAAACCAAATAAAGATTCCACTGATGTCCACAATTACCGCCCTATTTCATTGATTAATTGTGACCTGAAAATTTTAATGAAACTTCTAGCAGTACATCTTAACTCGTTTCTCACACAATTTATTCATAAAGACCATTATTCATATTAGGCCGTCAAACGTTGGACCAGATTAGCAGATCTATTACTCTGATCTCAGCTGCCCGTTCTAATCGGGATGCCCCTCTTTCTTGGGCACTCTTGCTTCTTTCTCTGGACCTTTAATAAGGCCTTCAATAGTTTAACGTGGGAATATTTACTATCCTTAAGGCCTTTGGATTTGGCCCGTAGTTTCTTGCTTTGTTACACTCGTTATATGATAATTACTCGGCTCAGGTCTCCATTAAAGGCTACAAATCCTCTGTGTTCCCTATCTGAAGAGGCACTAGACAGGGCTGTCCATTGTCTCCACTGCTTTTTGCGCTGGCAATTGAGCCCCTGGTTATGGCAATTCGTTCCCATCCCCAAATCCATGGCATCTGTTGCAGACAACAGGAACATAAATGTGCCTTATGCGTCGTTGATGTTCTTTTCACTTCCCCTTTGATAACTATCTCTAATTTACTGACACTATTACGCCAATTTTCCACTCTTTCTTGGCTTTTTTAATTCTCAAAAAACAACAGCCCTTAATGTTTCCTAACCCACGTCTGAGAAACAGCAGCTTAAAACTTCCTATGATTTTCAATGGGCGAGTAAGTCGTTACCTTATTTAGGGATACATCTAACCACCTCAATAGAGATGCTTTATCAAGCTAACTACCCTCCCCTCTTTACAACACTCAAAGACGATCTTTGCCATTGGGCGGACTAATCCTTATCATGGTTTGAGTCAATTCGATCAAAATGACGTTTTTGCCCCGATTGCTATACTATTTCCGGACCCTACAGGTGTCGAATCCGAGATGAGAATTGCAGAATCTAGAGGCTGAGGTTCTCCATTTTGTTTGGAATAATAGATGGTCCCAGATAAACCAGAAGACATTGTATGCTTCTAGGCCGCGAGGTGGTATTGGCCTTCCTAATGTCCAATGTGTACTTCCAAGCTGCACAAATCTCCCAATTGGCTTACACCACTGCTAGGGAAATATTCCTCTCTGGGTTTCTATCGAAGCTCTCTCCTGTCACCTTTTAGCTGTTGGGGCTTTACTTTGGCTTCCCAATCGATTGTGCCCCACTCTGTTGTTTTCTTTGGCAGTTTGGGACAGGGTACGCCATCGTAAGTCAATGGCATCTCCACATACACCTGAAGCTCCAGTTTTTTGCAACACTGAATTTGTGCCTGCATTAACACCAGCCCCTTTTCAATGGTGGATCAATAAAGGCTTTTTGCGGATAGGAGACTATCTTAACAGTACTTGCATATATTGTGTGTTTTCTTTACCATATTTTAAAGACAAGCTGCATATGCCTACCACTGACATGTTCAGATATAACCAGATTGTCTCATTTCTCCACTCAAAGCTTACTTTATTGGATGAGTCACCTTTGCACACTGCCTTTGAACTTTCTTTCAGGAATAGGGATTTCCCAAGAGGCTGCGTCTTCACAGTATATGCTCTCCTCACTGATATGAATTGTAAACTTCCCTATATGGAGCATTGGGAATGGGATTTGACAGTCAATTATGAATTATCGGATTGGCAAGATATTGTCCTGGCACTATCAAAAATGTCTACCAATACTACCCTAATTAAAGCAAACTATAAAACTTTGTTGAGATGGTATTTGGTCCCTACTTGGATTGTGAGGATGCATCCATCTGCTTCTGCAATGTGTTTCTGGTGTTGTCGCCAGGTGGGGTCTATGTATCACATCTGGTGGCAATGTCAGATTGCAACTAGATTTTGGATTTGCACGTGTAATTTGGTAAATTTAGTGACGGGAGTAAATATTCACAGATTCAAGAAGACGGAGCTCTCTCATAAATTACCAGATAATGTTACCAAGAAATACCATAAGTTGATCACCTACATGTTTCTGGCAGCGAGAATTACTATAGCTGGACATTGGAAGCAATCGGCTATTTCACTTGATTATGTTAAAAAGAAACAAAACTGGATTATGGTTAATGACAAGCTCACATGTATCCTGCACAATAATTCGAAAAAATATATTAACACATGGTACCCGTGGATTAAATACATCTCTGTGCCTTAATGTCCCTCATCTTGACCCTCTCTTCCACTCTTTTCTTTGCTTTCTCTTTTACTTTTCACTATTCTGCATTGTTCCTTAAATTTTGTTTAGGCGAGATACATTTACTCTCGCTTTGGTTGTAATATGCGCTTTGCTTTAAATGTCATTTGTTTGTGGCACACTTTGTTGTTATCGGTGTCGTATATTGTATGTATGATGGTATACTGTTTATTCGTACTACTTGTTTGTGTAAAACTACTCAATAAAAAAATGATTGGAAACTAAACATACTTGCCAAGACACTGTATACCTTGCCCAAATGATAGTTTGATATGGAAATGTTAGAGGAGTATATAACTCATACTTGAGTCTGGTTCACACTAATGTGATTTCAGATGTAACTTGTTTTCAAGGTGTCCATTCACATCAATGCAAGTCAGCATAAAGTGATTTTAGAAAAACCAACTACTTTTCATGGGATTCCAGTGCGATTTTGACCCCATAGAATATACAGTACAAACCTTTTTCAAAGTTGCATCCAAGTAGCACTATATAATTGCACTGAAAGTCATATCAAAATCATATCGCAGCAGTGTGAAACTAGCCTTAATCAATTTAATGTATAGAAATTGTATTACTATGTGAACCCTAAAAAAATGTCCAGTTAGTACCCCAAATTAAGTTATAGAACAAAGAAAAGTATTAATATTACAAACTTGAATATTCCTTGGTTACATTGGGCAGGGTGAATATAGTGGGGTTGATTTACTAAGAACAAATACACTGTTCACTTTGTAAAGTGAGTTTTACTATATAAGAGTACTATCCCCAGAGTTTAGTGAATGTGGTGAAAGTACACTTTGCAAAGACTACCCAATCACATGCAAAGTGAAAAAAAATTATTTTTTTGCTTGCACATGATTGGATGATGGAAGCCAGCAAAGCTTCATCTCAATCACTATTGTTTGGAAAAAATTCCCTTGCATAGTGAACAGTCTATTTGCTCATAGCAAATCAACCCCATTAGGGCTAGTAGAGCATCTGTAAATAAATCAATGCCATATGGTATGATACAAAATTCAGTCACTAGCACTTTCTCTTTTATCATACCCTGTTATCTGAACTTCAGTTAATAAAACTGACCTATATAAAGTAGAATTCCAGACAAAAAAAAAATTATAATCTCAATAATATATCCTATGTGACTCCCTACACACCATTTAATAACTTTTCCCTCAATATGTACAGCGGGTAGTGTTACTCCTCCATCTAATGAGTGACTATAGAAAAAAATGACTCTGTTTTAACAAATATATCATGGATGAAAATGTTTGGATTTGCCTTCAATTCTGCTTTAACTATAATTCCTACTTTCATTGTTATATTTCTTTATGCTGTTTTATGCTATATGCTTTATTGGATGATCCACATAATACTGAAAAACAACCAGAGAACTTGTCCTAGTCTTAGTAATATTTTGAATAACTCTTTTTAGAACACTATGTTCCAGCTACATGATTCACTGAAAATAGTGGCTGTCAAAATGTGCCTACTTATTTAGTTTAAAATTCAAATCATATGTCTTTAGAGAATAACTTGAGCATTTACTGTACAATTTTTAAGAGACAAAGCCTGCCTCACAATTTAAAACAACTTCTCCTTGACTAAGTTGATGCATTTAGCTGCAGACATTTTACTGGCATCAGTGAACACAGTGGGTATGCAAGTCTGCTTTTTATTACTTCCTACAGACTGTATACTATTTTAGTCACCGTACTTTGGATAAAGGTTGCATTTTCTTTTCTCTTTTTATGTTTTTTTCCCTCCTTATATGTACACTTTCCATATCATGCACAGTTTATCTTTATTAATCTCCTTTGACCTGCTTTAAGCAGACAGCCCACCATTGCTTTACGTGGCCGAATATGCAGTTGGGGTTCCACCTACAAAAAGGGCTTTCCAGGTCTTACTCTGTAACACACAAAATCCAAGCCCACTTCTCTGCACCATGTCCACAGATACTGGTCCACAACTGTTTTCTGTATCCCCCTGATGAAAGTCTATATCAACCCCATACACCTGGAGCACTTGTCACACAGGGCCCTGCAAATTGTTCAGGGCTCTGGAAGTCCAGCTGATCACAAAGGGCCCATGTTACATGGGAACTCAGGTCCCCTGACATGTGTTCCATGAAGGGGTTTTGTAAGGGATTTCCGGCAAGAAGAATCGCGATCGTAGATGCGCATGAGCATAAGAATCCCACAGGAGAATTGCTGGTTGTGCGCATGCGCGCAGAAATGTGCGAACGCGCACACGCACGCATACGTGCATACGCACAGCAAAGATTGGCGCCAGACGGCCTATTTAAGGAGTGCCTCTGCTCATGTTCAGTTCGGACTGGTCTTCAGCTCCCCCGTGTCCTGCTTGTTCTTGTGTGATTCCTTTGTTGCTGACCCGGCTTGTTCCTCACCTGACTCTGATTGCTCTCCTGATACTGGTTCCTGACTTCGGCTCTGCTACTGACCTTGGCTTTTCCTTCTGATTCTGTACCATGCTGCCCAACTGTTGATGACCCTGGCTATTCCATGACACTGCTCCTGTCTCTTGTCCCCACTACCTGCCTTGCTCTGGTGCACGCCTGGCAATCTACACATCCTGCTCTGCCTACTACTACTGTGCCAAAATCAGAGGATCATCAGCCTTCCAAGGTCATCATCTGCAAGAGCTGCAAACAACAACAACTGGCACTCTTGTTCCCCTGTGTCCTAGACTCCCTCTGTTCCAACTCCAGCGGGGTCAGGGCTAGTGACACAAGTGAGGCCGACCTCGTCATTTCAGTCTCCCATCAGGTACATGACAGGTTTGCTATCACTGCCAGGAGGACGACTCCTTTACCCTAAACACAAAGTAATCACATTTACTCTCGATGAGGTTGAGCCCATTGTAACACACTTCTCAAACTCACTGGTTTAGATAAGCAAAATTGGCTTTACAAAGAACTTTACTTAAACTGTATAACCATTACAAAATTGTCCATACACAGGTATTGCATTTCATTATATGTGACATAAATATTCTCCACACATTGGAATAAGGGTGCACAGGATAACTACACAGGAGTGGTTGCTGTGGTGCTACTCAATACCTAAGATTCCCATAATGTCCTTCCCAGGTCCTAGGCCACAGTGTTCCCCTGCCCGAGCCCCAGGGAGAGTGTTTCCTCTTATTGCTGCATCCTTTTGTCCTGCTGCAGACCAAAGACCCACATAAGCTCCTCCCCTATATATTTATAAGGAGAGGACTGAGCTGATGCAGAGGACACACCTATCAAGAGGAGTAGCCACACTGTTAAAGGCAACCTCGGTGGACAAAAATAGGGTTTTTTTGGTTCTGTCGCAGTATCCTGGGCATAATAGGGAACTGTTCAATTGTTCCATGTGCTGAGGAATAAATACAAAGAGCAAGATATGTATGTGCTTCATCCATTTCTTTTGGAACTATATAATATATAAATTTAGCCCCAAGTCCTCGGCACTTCTGCCTACTGCCACATGGACTGGACTGTTATTACTAATACTGTTTCTGCCACACACCTTCTCTCCCTCTCCCCGGCTGCCAGTGAGTGGTGGAGTGGCTGTGTGGGGAGAGGAGGACATAGAGGACAGAGGACATTTTGCTAGGGCTGTGATGCAGCTGCAGTGAGGTGGAAGGAAGCTCCGGCCACTGTCTGGGACAGCAAAGGACATTCTGATTGGCTGCTCTGCAGCCTGGGAGAGGAAACAGACTGCTGGGAGCTGCATAGAACTATGGGCATGTAGTCACCAGGAGGCAACCTCTATCACGCTAAGTACTGGTTGGCATTACAAGTCTGAGAAGGATGGGGTCAGCACAAGGATGCAAAGGAAAGGGTAACTTGGGATTAATGGCAGTTTCATGTGGGATGTGAGAGGTGACTAGAGATTGGGCTGCTGAGCTGGAGAACTTTATGTCAAAAGTGTTTTCCATGGTATCAGAAAGAGACAGAGCTGTCATATCTGCATTGAAGGCACAGGTGTCGGAGAAACCCACCAGGTCACCAGGTCTGTGAGAGATGGTCATTACTGAATCTTGAGTCGCCGCCAGTGCTAGCTGTTGTAGACACTAGAGGACAGGAGGAGGCTTAATTGCCAACTGCATATTGATCAGAAGCCGAGGGCAACAATTTCATTACACATTTTACACACTGTAAAGTAAGAGGGGTTTTAAGAGACTGAAGGACCTTTAAGCTTCCAGTACTGACCTTTTTGTTAGGACCTTCCTAGATTCAGCATTCAGGTACAAAGACACTTTTAGAGACCCTCCCATTGATTGTGGCATTGTGCAAAATTGTTATCTGTCATTGCTATTGATATTCCATATGTTGTTTTGTGTTGGGTCCTTGACATCTGGGACCAGGTGGCCCATTCCTTAGTGGTCCCTTCAGATGTAAGCACTACATCTATAGGATACATACAGAATATATATATATATATATATATATATATATATAGTATTTGCAGTAGTTTGGCTACAGTTCTACTTTACATGTATGTATTTTTGTAGCCCTGTTTGAAAAGGCAAACAATGGAAACCTCTATTAACTCCTGAGAATAATGAAATCTATTGGTGTCTTAATGAATAATTTCAGCAAGATTTGAATGCCGGTCTTAAACTTCTTAACTTCTGTCTTGGTTTGAGTTGTTTTCCTTGGGACTCTGCAAAAATGTTCATTTTGGCAGGAGAGGTTTCCCAGGGGTTCAGTTCTTGGATCCAGAGTGTAGTGATGATACTGCAGAGGTTGGGTTAGAATGAACAGACTTATCCAGCGGGGTTAACACAGCAATTTGCTGAAAACTGGAATTACTATTCCTACACAGAAACATCTCTTTTATTTTCATATCAATATATAACTATTTAATTCATTAACTTTTGGTCAGCTGAAAAGACATGTCATTTTTAAAAAAAAGTCTTTATGTTTAATATTTCATTTCTTGTTTAATAATTCTAGTATTGACAGTCTGAAGCTTACTGCTTGTAGGAAAATTTAATGCTAAACTTCTTTAGTGTCCAGTAATGTCCCGAGCCAGACGTCTTTACCTCAAAATCATATTGAACTGTACAATTAAGCCTTCTCAATTAACTAAAGATGCCTTGGAGCTTGAAGAAAATTAGTGAAGTCACTACAATGGCAATTCACATACTAATCATACCCAGGAGAGTTGTGTTGACAAAGTCTATTAGCAGGAAAAAGTTCACAAATAGGTGTTATGGTTATGCAAAGATTGCAGGTTAACGTTCAAAACATCCAGTGGGTGGGGCACACACTTCCATGTCTGCCATGTAAAATGTGGCATTACCAAAAAAATCCTTCCTGCTTTTCAAGGTAGGTATTTGCATACGAGTCCAACTGTGCATCTATCTCCCACCCCTGCCATATATTAAGGAAGGAATGCCTTAATGCCTTACTCTAGGGGAATGTAAGAGAGAAAAATATACAGTTTATGGTATTGTTCAGTCCTGCAGCATCTTCATCTCTTCCTCACTCCTGTTTTAGTCCAGGATTTTGTAGGCTGGCACTATATGTCATGACCTCAGCAAGTAAGTCATAAGTCACAGTCACAAATAAACAGATCGGAGGGAGGGAGTGAAGCACCATTGGAGTTCAGTATCAATTTCGTAAATATAAAAATAAATAAATAATAATAATAAAAAAAATTAAAAAAATAAAAAATAATTACAGTGGGGCAAAAAAGTATTTAGTCAGCCACCAATTGTGCAAGTTCTCCCACTTAAAAAGATGAGAGAGGCCTGCTGTAATTGGCATCATAGGTAGACCTCAACTATGAGAGACAAAATGAGAAAAAAAATCCAGACAATCACATTGGCTGATTTGGAAAGAATTTATTTGCAAATTATGGTGGAAAATAAGTATTTGATCACCTACAAACAAGCAAGATTTCTGGCTCTCACAGTGGCTCTCACCTGTACCTTCTTCTTTAAGAGATTCCTCTGTCCTGCACTCATTACCTGTATCAATGGCACCTGTTTGAACTTGTCATCAGTATAATAGACACCTGTCCACAACCTCAAACAGCCACACTCCAAACTCCACTATGGTGAAGACCAAAGAGCTGTCGAAGGACACCAGAAACAAAATTGTAGACCTGCACCAGGCTGGGAAGACTGTATCTGCAATAGGCAAGCAGCTTGGTGTGAACAAATCAACTGTGGGAGCAATAATTAGAAAATGGAAGACATACAAGACCACTGATAATCTCCCTCGATCTGGGGCTTCACGCAAGATCTCACCCCGTGGGGTCAAAATGATCACAAGAACGGTGAGCAAAAATCCCAGGACCACACGGGGGGACCTAGTGAATGACCCGCAGAGAGCTGGGACCAACGTAACAAAGGCTACCATCAGTAACACACTACGCCGCCAGAGACTCAGATCTTGCAGTGCCAGACGTGTCCCCCTGCTTAAGCCAGTACATGTCCAGGCCCGTCTGAAGTTTGCTAGAGAGCATTTGGATGATCCAGAAGAGGATTGGGAGAATGTCATATGGTCAGATGAAACCAAAATAGAACTAACTCGTCGTGTTTGGAGGAGAGAGAATGCTGAGTTGCATCCAAAGAACACCATACCTACTGTGAAGCATGGGGGTGGCAACATCATGCTTTGGGGCTGTTTCTCCGCAAAGGGACCAGGACGACTGATTCATGTACAGGACAGAATGAATGGGGCCATGTATCGTGAGATTTTGAGTGCAAACCTCCTTCCATCAGCAAGGGCATTGAAGATGAAACGTGGCTGGGTCTTCCAACATGACAGTGATCCCAAACATACTGCCCGGGCAACGAAGGAGTGGCTTCGTAAGAAGCATTTCAAGGTCCTCGAGTGGCCTAGCCAGTCTCCAGATCTCAACCCCATAGAAAACCTTTGGAGGGAGTTGAAAGTCCGTGTTGCCCAGCGACAGCCCTAAAACATCACTGCTCTAGAGGAGATCTGCATGGAGGAATGGGCCAACATACCAGCAACAGTGTGTGCCAACCTTGTGAAGACTTACAGGAAATGTTTGACCTCTGTCATTGCCAACAAAGGATATATAACAAAGTATTGAGATGAACTTTTGATATTGACCAAATACTTATTTTCCACCATAATTTGCAAATAAATTCTTTCCAAATCAGCCAATGTGATTGTCTGTTTTTTTTTTCTCATTTTGTCTCTCATAGTTGAGGCCTACCTATGATGCCAATTACAGGCCTCTCTCATCTTTTTAAGTGGGAGAACTTGCACAATTGGTGGCTGACTAAATACTTTTTTGCCCCACTGTATATTTATTTATTAAGTGGCACCCAGGGTTCTCATCCATACAGATTGGGGGCACCAGTTTGCATGTCTGGTACAGAGGAAACTTGTTGTTCAGTGTCCTCTGTGATTAGTATGTCCCGGTATAGGTCTTGGAGCCCAGAGGCTACGTAGATTTGACAAGTGGAGGTGTTACACTAGTTACAGTTGGACCAATTCTCCACAATATATTCAGATTTACAAATAAATGTCTAATATGTGAAAAAGGATTCTCTTTAACACTAAAGGATAGTTAAAGAGACATTTCAACCAATGCAGCTTTCTTTGCAGCACCCTATGTCTGAAACCTTAGGCCCAGCAATCTGACAAGAGTGATATTGCTGTGAGTCACTGGGATGAGACATTCACTTCTACCTATGCATTTACAGAGCCTGTGAAACAACATGCTTTGTTCAACAGGCTGTAAGATGATACTAATATATAACATTCCATAGCTACCTGACTGAAAAAAGAAAATATATTTAAAAACATGTATCCAGTTGGTGGGGTATTCACTTCCACAACTGCCATGTAACATTTCTAAGGGTTAAATTAACTTAATTTTAATGGAAACTGAATTAATCGTTAAGTGAGTTCAATGCTCTAGCACATTTCATATATGTCTGCAAAATAAAATTGTTGCTTAGATGCAAAACCATGAGTGCATAAAAATACGAAGTCCCTTTTAAATTAAAAAAACACCACATCTTCTTACTTAATTTGAATTAGTCATTTTATATTGCATTTTAAAAGATCACTTAACATTGTAACATATTGAATGTCCACAACTGGACCCGCAGTAACTGTTAAAAATGACATTCACAGACATGAATTGCAATCACATACCCACAAAATACCTCCACAAAAAAAATTTGCAATCAAGTTTATAAAACACAACTTACTGTCCAAACCACAAAGCACTAAAACAAGAATTAATATACAGGGTGGAACCAGACACTTTATAGAGCCTGTCAAGTAGTGAATCCAATATGTGCTGTTTCCACATACTAGGGATATATTACAAGAAATACAACATAAAGGTAATATTATATTAAGTAGTTCCTGTAGGTTACTTACTTAAATGGTTATTTAGTATAATAGGATATTAACAAGGTTTTGGGTTCCAAATCACTCCCCATCCTCACCTATTGTCAACATTCTACACAATGGGCAGACACAAAAAAATTAGATCTGTGAATGAACTACACATCCTGTCTGCCACTGTGGCATATGGATTGTAGTTCTCAATGAACTGTGAGAGTGCTGGTAAGCTCCCTTGTATTCCATTGACTCTCCCTGCAGCTCAGTAACTGTCTGCCCATATGGAGTTATGGGAAGACAGCTGTGTTCAGTGTCTGCAGGACGCTGACATTGCACCAGTGATCCACTGATCGGGGATGCAATGCTTTGCAGTGTAAAAAAATAACAAATGCACATTGTTTTACCTGCAAAATCATGTCTATTTATTATTATTTTTTACTAAGGCTGATGTAGCCTTTAATGCAAATCCTACTGAAGTCAATGGAGGCAAATTTTGAAAATCAATTCTTCCAATTTCAATGCTAATAGGCAAGATGTATTTATTTATCCACATATAAACACCATTCCTCCTTATTTAGCTCAAAGGAACAAAAAGATCCTCATTGCACAGTAAAGGGTTAAAATCTCACTCACAAAATAAGTGTACATCAACCAAATGATTGCCTCTTTAAACAAGCTTTTTTCCCCTGGATTGTTCCCTCTGAAGCAGTTAGGATTGGATGACGAAACGCATCAAGGGCATGGCCGGATGATGTCATTACACTGGCTGAAATCAGAAGTCAGCCATATTGGATAGGTATCTGAAGCAAAAGTCTAACCATAAGGGGTAAATGCTTGTTTAAAGAGGCACTCATTTCTATGCGCACTGGTTGAAATGCAGTTATTTTGGGAGTGGGATTTTAACTCTTTGTTTTAATAAATATACTTGGTGGGCTGATATACTGCGCAATGAGGTTCTTTTTCTTCCTTTGAGCTACATAAGGAGAAATGGTGTTTACATTTGGATAAAGACACAGAATAAAGTTGCATGGAGACAGCACCCTTTTAAAGGGCAAGGCGCATATTAACCTATTTTTCAGTAGGTCAAAATCTGAGGTAAGCTGCCTGGTTGGAAGGTGGAACAAGCACTTTTGTGGCGGTGATTCATTTGAATATTCACTGGTGCACGTTTGCTCATGGACTTATAATGAGGTGGGTGAAAATGGTGGACTATTAATATATTTTTTTCGCATTTTTTCACTTTCACAGATGTGGATAAATACACTTAATTATGGACGTTGCACTATATATTGAGTGATGATAAATACTGAGATTATGTTTTTATATTTATTTTATCAGTCATATGAATTTATTATATATGCATATGGTTTAATTTTTTGGGGTGTCTAGATTTGTTTGATTGTGCAGAGGTTATTTTTTAATTTCATAAAAAAATTCAGTTGATTAGATCAGAGGGCAGAAATGTTACATGCTGGACATTAGCCAACTGTCTTCAGTTCAGGTATGAGATGCCAGTCTTCATCAAGCCTTAGCACAGGTCCCTGGGTTGTGATTTTATTAACAAGCCAGAAATATTAAACAGACCCACTGTACATTATGTAAGTCTTTTTAGTAGGCTACATTTAAAGAGTGAGAGACAAGGCACTTTTTATCCAGAAGTAAAAATTACAGTGCAGTATGTCAGGGACAAAAGCCAGAAATATTGCATAGGTTTGACTACAAATGCTAAGGGTATGTATATGACACATAAAAAAAAATATTATTAACACTATAGAGAAAGTATTTCAGCTACTGGAGTAGGCCACTTTTTAATCCTGACCCAACGTATGTAGTTTTTTAGGCCAAATATAAAAAGAGTATTTTCCATACTCGAAAACATATGTAGAAAGGCAATATTGTGCAAACTGCATAGGCATTATTTCTAACTTTTCTGAGGGGCCTGATTGTCAAAACCATTTCCAAACATAGCATTGGGGCACCGAAATGTTTTTTTTTAAATATGCATACAACATATACAATATTTGCACAATGTATTTTAGAACTTACTGGCTAAAACATATCCACATTTATCTGGTGAGGGGCCTAAAAAAAGGTAAAATGTATATTTTTCTATTTATAACATCAAAATAGAAGGAGTTTGGTACACAATGTATGAGAATAATTTTAATAGATTTCTGGGAACCCTCATTTATTACAAAAGCAAAAGTTTTGAGAACAAAGAACATAATAATATGGTAAATTGGTTCTAAAGTCTAAGAGTTTTTCTACCGTAATGCATTCCCTGCATTAAGGCAAAAAAAAATTCCCACTAACTGTTCCTAACCCCCTAAACTCTTACTTGACTTTTGTCAGCAATCCAGTGCTGTTTCTAGCTATATTAAATTCAGCTTGAATTTGTGAATGGAGAAAATTATGGTCACTAACTGGTACTGAGTAACACATTTGTTTTCTATGATACACTGTATTGACATGAGTATTGGGACGCCTGCTTTTACATGCACATGAACTTTAATGGCATCCCAGTCTTAATCTGTAGGGTTCAATATTGAGTTGGCCTCCCCTTTGCAGCTATAATAGCTTCAACTCTTCTGGGAAGGCTGTCCACAAGATATAGGAGTGTGTCTATGGGAATATTTGATCATTCTTCCAGAAGCGCATTTGTGAGGTTAGGCACTGATGTCGGACGAGAAGGCCTGGCTCCCAGTCTCTGCTCTAATTCATCCCAAAGCTGTTCTATCAGGTTGAGGTCAGAACTCTGTGCAGGCCAGTCTAGTTTCTCCACCCTCATCCATGTCTTTATGGATCTTGATTTGTGCACTGGTGCACAGTCATGTTGGAACAGGAAGGGGGCATTCGCAAACTGTTCCCACAAAGTTGGGAGCATGAAAACCACCAAACTTTACACCTGGCACAATGCAGTCGGGCAAGTACTGTTCTCCTGACAACCGCCAAACCCAGACACGTGCATCAGATTGCCAGTTGCTTTAACTTTGTTATAATACCACTAACATTTGACCGTGGAATATTTAGTAGCAAGTAATTTTCACAGATGGACTAATTGCACAGGTAGCAACCTATCATGGTACCATGCGTGAATTCACTGAGCTCCTGAGAGTGAAACATTCTGTTTGCAGAAGGAGTCTGTATGCCTAGGTGCTTGATTTTATACACCTGTGGCCATGGAGGTGATTGGAACACCTGAATCCAATGATTTTGAGGGGTGTCCTAATACTCCTGGCAATATAGTGTAAGTAAATTCCCCATAAGTGTTTGTGCTGCCATTCCTTATCAGTGTGCTATATTACTCGCCATGTATCTACTGATTTTGTTCCTGGTCAAACTATAGTACACAGTTATGTTGTGACCCATCATAGGTAGGCCCATGACCCAAATTAGGTCCAACTAATAGTTATTAAGAACCACAGCTTTACTGGTTGTAATTTTAATTTCGTAATCCATATGTATATACTATGTATATACAAATTTATAAGAAGGCAAAGTGTACAAAGAGGCTTAGTAACAGGCTGCAAATAGCAACGATACATGGAAACCTAAATAGCCAATTTTCATGAAACTGTTGACCTTTCTCAATACACATACACACATAACAAAATTCAGTAGCTCAAATTAACATATCAGAAAGTACTTTACTGAAGCAAGACCATGACCATGCTCACTATCTGACTTTTAATTTGTGTGTGACTCCATTGTATTTATTAGTGCATGACAGAATGGAAGGCAGGACCCATCTGAAATGTTGTATTTCCATTTAAGGATTTTGAGGTACTTGAGAGAAGTTAAGCAAATCTGAAAAATCATAATTCTCACTTAAACAAAATAAAGATGTGACCAGCCCATGGAGAGCTGAAATGGAAATTCAAATGATTTTAGATATTTCCCAAAGAGACCCAAAGCTATGCAAAAATCATAATCTTTGTTTTTAATGTTAAGTCTTTTTCCACTTACTAAATGAATCTCTGGATTTATTTTCGCATGCTGAATTATATTTTCTAACTGGGGGTTTATGGCACTGCAATGCATTTATCATACTCACAGTACCACAATCATGTTATTGTACAAATGCAGAGTGTAATAGATAAAGCCAGCCTGGGTTCCAAATGTTTAGTATGTTTTTACTTCACAAGACTGATACAAGACAAAGGGGAACTTGCATATACTAAGCCAGCATAAATCTCCTTTATTTTACTTAAACAAATAGAGTTCAAGACTAGTATTTGCAATGATGCTTGTAATGAGTCCCTGTGGAGTTTTAAGAACATAACAGAATTTCAAACATCTTCAAAAATACATTGTAGAAGAGACTGATCTTCCATTCATATAGTAATGAAAATGTATTTATTTTTTGTTTTTTCTGATTAATCACAAAAAACATTACTGCTGGCTCAACAGGATCCTAAAATGTTGAAGGAAAACACAAAAAAAAATTCACTGCAAAATTGCTGTTAACAAGTAATATGGTACTGGTAAGGTAGGTCAGAATTTATATTTTTGTCAGTGTTTAAAAAGTTAGTCATTACCCTTATTAATAAATCTATCACCAGTGATTTTATACACAAGATATTGATGCATTTAAAAATGTGCATAAAAGCTTTTTTTCTATGAAGTCTTAAAACCTTTTCTGTGTCCATATGTAGTTACCAGTAGGTTATATAGGCTCGTCTGTTATAACATAAGCCATGAAGATGCACATACCTACGAAAAAATTGATTCGCAACCCCCTGACATTCGAGTCCTACTGATTATTGCCCCACATATCTGCTACAGCTGACGTTCAAAACCAATATATTTATTTGTTGCTTTCAAATATTAGGCATAGAAGATGTAGTCAAATGAGATACATTGGTGAATGTATTTCATTCCTGCTAGTGATGAGCCCAATGTACTTGGGTTTGGTTTGCAGGACACCAAACTGCTCCTAAGTTCCAATGGTAATCCAAGTCCCATTGACGTTAATGGGAGCCAAATTCTTAAATCAAATTCTGTATATTTTTAAGGCTAATAAGCAAGGGGTTGCGACACAAAGGGTGTGTGTGGGTGGGGGCTTGTCATGTACCAATGCAAAAAAATATTTTTTAGCTATTCTATTCATTAGGGAGCAGCTCTTTTAATAAAGCTTAAAATTAAACTTTAACATGCATAATTCCTTTAAATAACTTGTTTGGGGGATGCCCGATACCTGCCTCTAAAGTGGCACACCTTTAGGATATGTGGGATGTACAGCAGCAAAACTTTGTTTTTATACAGCATGGGGACACCCCACAAAATGTGGATTTCCCCCTAAACATCCATACTAGACCACGATTCTTGATTAGGGTCTGATATTATTATTATCATACAGTATTTATATAGAGCCAACTGTCTGCGCAGTGCTTTACAATGTGAGGGCAGCACAGCAAAGTGGATAGCATTTACACCTAGCAATACTAGGGTCATTGGTTTGAGTACCAACCACAGCACTACCTGCACAGAGTTTGCATGTTCTCCCTGTGGTGGTGTGGGTTTCCTTCGTTTTTTTCCCCACACTCCAAACAGATGCTGGTAGGTTAATTGTCTCCTGTCTAAATTGGCCCTAGTATGTATATGTATGAAAGTGAATTAGAGACCTTAGATTGTAAGCTCCTTGAGGGCAGGGACTGATGTGAATGTGCAATATACAGTATTTGTAAAGCACTATATAAGTGCCTGAAATAAAAAAAAAATTAATAATGAGGGCACACAGTACAGTTTCAATATAAATTCAATATAGGAGGAATCAGAGGGTCCTTCTCTTTAGAGTTTACATATTAAAGAGGGATGCTTTGCCAACCACCCTCCTGAACCATACCAGGCCACATGCTGTCTGGGAATGGGAAGATCGCCGCGGCGATCGAATCTGCACATGCGTAGAACCCTGACAAAACGTACAGGCAGGCGGGCACTAGGACCCAGGCACGCCTGTCACCAATGACGGCGCCGGGCAAGCACTAGGACCCAGGAGTGCCTGTCAGGAGTCGGGCGGGCTATTTAAACCCGGCTCTTGCAATGCTCAAGTGCCGGTTGGTCTTATCTGTGTTCCTGAGTTCCTGTGAGTAGATTGTTTGTTGCCAACCCTGCTTGATCCTAATTTGCTGTCCGTATCCTGCTCTGATCCCTGGCTTTGTCTGACCATTCTCCTGCTTAACCCCATACGTTCTGACCTCCTGTTGACGAACCCGGCTTGTGACCTGTTTATCCCTCTGCCTGCTGATTCTGTACTACACCGCCACCACTGTTACGGAACCGGCCTGCCTGACACTGCTTCAGTTACCTCCTTACATCAGACTCTTAACCGCTATACACCTTCAACGGTGCCTCTACCACAGCTGGGTAAACCCAGGGGCCGTGACCTGGTCTCGGCCTGCTCCAAGTCCATCCCCACCATCAGGGGCTCTGGTGAACAAGCAGTTCGGAGCTTAGATTCCGCTCCTTGGGAGATTCCGGTCTGTGGAGTGCTAGAGGCTACCATGGTTGGATTCCTGACACATGCCCTCAACGTGGGGAGGGTAGCTTGCTAAGGGGGCCCCATGTTAATAAGGACAAGGTCCTCTACTCCACATCACTGGCTTGGTGGATGTGGGGGTCTGCACGGGGGACTTATTGGAATTTGTAAGCTCACTTTTAGATAAGGGGGCTCCCTAATATCTGCTCCCTCCCTCCCTTTGAATGAGGGAGGGATCCCTGTGAATGAGGGGTAAAGTCATCCACAAAATAAACGACAAACATGTTTGATAAGTCCTTCAATTTAAAAAAATGTCCCATGGTATAAATCCATCATCAATTACATTGTCCAGTGTTTTAGATCTATTGTCAAATCATGATGAATGACACCTGCCGACCGTCCAAAACCAAAGCACCAGCACATCTGCTCCTGTTACACACTCGAATACAACTTACAGATCCTGGGCTGGCAGCTAGACTGTATAC
This sequence comes from Staurois parvus, assembly GCF_062004578.1. Lineage (NCBI taxonomy): Eukaryota > Metazoa > Chordata > Amphibia > Anura > Ranidae > Staurois > Staurois parvus. Next base: position 5,975,220 of record NW_028317918.1, on the reverse strand, counting down.
AAAGGGGTGGGAATGCTGGATTACTTATTGACCAAATATGACCATGGCCATATTTGGTAAATTATGTCACCCAGGATCCACAGCTCTTTGTTTACATTCAGCGGCTGCCAGGAATTCCTCAGATGGCAGGCGGTTGTTAGGATGCCAGCGGCTGTTTGCTACCTAGCAGCCAGGAACAATAGGCTGGAAGCTGACACATTTAGCAGTGGTAGGAATAGTTGGAAACAGCTGAATTAATATTTTGAGCAAGGTGTATAAAATAAGTGGGAGAAGGAGCTGTCCAGTACCTCTGTTGTAAAACTTGAAGAACAATGTTTCTTCAAGTGTAAAACTTTTCCCTACAATGCCTATATCTACAGAATGAGAGCTTGTAGTCCTTGTACTGCTTGTTCAGAATATGTGACTACTTTAATGTCAATGTTCTGGGTATAGGTGCATTTTAATCAGTTTAGTTCTCACACCTGTATGGGTCAATGTCTACATTTCTGATATAGTACAGACACTAAAACAATAATCTAACAAAATGAATAAGAGATTAAATATTAATGGTTAGAAAACAGAAAGGAGAGTGGAAGAAACAGTTAAAATAGAACTTTACTGTCTCAATTAACATCGACTATTATGAATCCTTATGCTGCTAGCATTAGTAAATAGATAGGAAAGTATATTATATTTATTTGTTTTAAACAGTTTTTTACATTTCTTTAGTTACTTCCTGGTTTCCATGCCTAGGCAAATGATATCATGCATCCCAGGAGTCTTCAGGGGGAGCTGGGGTTTTCTCAGCTAACCACACCCACCTGTATGCATGCTTGAGCTAGGGCAGATGGATTACAGGAAGCACAGTAAATGCTACATGAATCATCTGCCCTTACTGAAGATGGCCACGGCCAGGAATGCTAGGGGATGTTTTACGAAATGATTTTTCAGCAAAACATGGAGACAGCAATGTCGTCAGGTCTGTTTTTTTACAATAGCAGCTGTAATAGCTGCTGTATTTATATAGCAACTCCCAGCTTTAAAATAAAGCTGTCAAAATTGCTGTCAAATGTGTGTATGTGTGTGTGTGTTGGGGGGGGTGGGGGTGGTAGCATGTTGGGGGCATGTGATGTGGAATGGTTCAGAAAGGGTTGGGGGGTACACACTCATCTTTCTTTCCTGGCTAGTCTTAATGCTTGGATTAAGGGTCTCATGGATTTTTAGGGGGCCTCCCATGCATTTGTTTTGGTTTCCCCCTTTAAATCCATACTAGACCAAAAGGAGCTGGTGTAGATTTTCTGGGGAATGTCATGCATTATTTTTCGTATTTTATTTTTTGCACGGGGTACCACCTAAAATACATAGCAGACTTAATGGGTCATTTTGCCATTCTTGCTGTGGGATGTGGTACAGCAAAAGTGACATTTACAAAGAAAAAAAGATACAGTTTGAAATACAAGCAAACTGGCTTCTCTGTTTTTTAAACAGTGAACAGACTTCTCCAAAGGACCCCCAAGATACTTAGCAGACCCTGTGTCTGCTATGTATCCCGGGGGTTCACTTGGAGGGGTCTGTGTGCCTTTAAAAAAAGAAAACCATGGAAAGGTAATTTGCCAGCAATTTACAACACTTTTTCCCCTTTGTGCCAGTGCTGCTGCTGCACTTTCTGTACATCACACAGATACACCCCTTCACAAGCAGGATTAGGGTGAACCTTAGGCCTGTTATTTGAAGGAATTTTTAATGTTTCACTTGAAGCAATTAAACAATCACTGCTCCAATCCCAAAATTCTTTTTTTTTAAATTGTATTTTGTATTTGTACATGTTCCCCAGGGCAGTGGCCAGATTCTGCTCACATTGATTTCAGGGATGTTCAGGTTCAACATCTGAACTTCTTTGAAAATTGTGTCCATTTCGAACCTAACTCAGAGAAGTTTTGCTCATCCCTAGTCAGCATGACAACCAGACATCTAGCAGTTACACAGTTTTGCTTTAAAGGATAACTTCACCTTTTGTAACATAACAAAACATAACATAACATATTCAGGGTGTAACATGTAATATGTTTTGAACAGACCAGCCCCTGCTCCTCCCTGCTCCTTATTGTGACAGGGGTGGAAACTTCTTCCGCTAGCTGTCCACATCATTCATGTGAATGAATGAACTCAAAGTTCCGACAGTCTTTGCGGCTGTCGGCTTGTAGTTCTCAATGAACTACCACAATGCTGTGGAACGCTGTGGTAGTTCATTGATTTTTCCTGTCACTATTTCTGTCTGCTCGTACATCCCGTATGGGCAAGCAGGTATACTGACAGGTCTGGAGGAGATCAGCAGATTTCTGGTGCCCAGCAATCTGCTGATTGCTGGTGCAATGCTTTAGAGACTCCAGAAACAAAAAAAATAATAAATGCATATTTTTTTACCTGCAAAAAATATGCATTTATTATTTTTTGTAAAAAGGTGAATTTATCCTTTAAGTTTACAAGGAGTAAAGACAGCAAACCTAGTGCACCATTATGTCTAACTTATTGGACTATACCAGGGGTAGGCAACCTGTGGATCTCCAGCTGTTGCAGGACTACAAGTTCCATCGGGCCTCTGCAACTCATAGCTGTAACTGTCAGTTTTGTAATGTTGCAATGCCTCATGGGAAATGTAGTTCCACAACAGCTAGAGAGCGGCAGGTTGCCTACCCCTGGACTATACCATCAGCGTTTAAGCTACAATTTTTATACATTTGTACTCCAGGAAAAAAAAATCTGAACATGCAATCCTTGGTTTTAAGGAAATCTGGAATATCGTGGTTTGGACATTTTTGTGATGCTTCAGTCAGAGACTATCAACACAGGTACAGTTTTTTCTTTTTCCATGTGGTATCTTGAGACATCATGGGGTTTATTTACTAAAGCTGGAGAGTCCAAAATCAGACTCCCTTCTGCATAGAAACCAATCAGCTTCCAGGTTTCATTGCCAAAGCTTCATTGAACAAGCTGAGGTTAGAAGCTGATTGGTTTCTATGCAGAAGGGAGTCTGATTTTGGACTCTCCAGCTTTAGTAAATAAACCCCCATGTATCAATATAATGTACATAGGTGACTTTAAGGCTTATGCTTATAAAATATAGCAAAATTGAGATTGCCTTTCTTATTAAACGGCCACTTCATGGACAGCTGTGTTTAAGCTAATGTTTATTTTACTGCTGCCTGATACAGATAATAAAATCCACATACCATTCTGAATGTTAAATTCAACTGTAGTGCTGAATCGGTTAAAACAATTATGCCAACATATAACTGAGCTGTGAAGAGACAGATTTTGGAAATTCTATTCCTTGGCACCAAATATTGCTTCTGTTCCCTGAGAAGGCTCCTATTCATTTACTTCAGCTGCTGATCATTTGAAATTTGCAACCTTGTCTGAAACTTCATCTACACTGAGGTCTTCTCCACATCCCACAAAAATAAAATAATGACTCAAGTTGTTTGTTTGCAGAGGATTTATTCATGTACTGCTCTAGACCTGTAGACTGTAAGCTTGTCTGCTCTGTCCTGCTTTTAAATAATATTAATGGCAGCTATTAGCACAAATTTGTATTCTTTTCAGTTTAAACCTAAGCATTCTGGGAACACAATGCTAACCTAAAGTTGTTATAGTAATAGATTACTTTTTTTTTATAATGGCTGTGTTGTAGTGGGCATCGATCTTATTGCTAAATTAAAAATCAGTGCTGTATAGCTGGTAATCATAATTCAGGACAAAAAACATGTGTAGATCACTAGGAGAAACACAAAGCATGATTAGAAGGTTTCAGTTGTCCAACAAAGGTTGTGCTGGCATATGCTAGAAATATTTAATTATGCTGGAAGTAGTTCCCAGATGAAAGTTGTTAGTGTGTGATGCAGTAATTAATTGAGGCAAAGCTGTATTTATCACACATGACATAAGCTGTCTGGACCACAAACAGTGCTTGCTTTCCAGATCTCCAGTCTCACAGATAAGATGGTAATTTGTCATGCAAAACAGTTATGGACACAGGTGCACTGTAAGAAAAAAACAAATAAATAATGGACAAGCCAGTACCATATTAGCAAATAGGCAGATTAGGTACTGCCTATGGTTTACAAAATATAGAAAAAATGAATCGACTCAAAGAAATGAAAACTTTACATTAAAGACTCTATAGAGAAAATTCTATATTGAATTAATGTACCAAATAACAATTTTCTTTCTCATCCTCTTTCAGCTGAAAGTTTGTAATAATTTGGTGCAACCTACGTATGTGTAATGTAGAATAGTGATGGTCATCTCCATCTAGCAGCACACTACTTAGTTCAATGTTATCCCACTAGAGCGCACGCACGAGACATTTCCAGAAACCCGTGAGGGCGTCCTCAAGGTTTCGACTGCCTAGGGGTCTCCACAGAGTTTAATCTGGCACTTGGTCAAAATTTATAAGTCCAGAAAAAAATATATATATATATGCCAATACCACAAAAAAAAAAAATATATAAAAACTTTTAAGTGCAAAAAACTTTTGTGCAAAAAAAGTGTCTAAATATGAAAAATTTTCACCAAAAAACCTTGATAATATAATGGCAGATCATCCATAAATATATCTTCAGAAACGGAAACTCTGCAACACACCGATCCTCATCGATCGAAATAACAGGATGAAAAACTTTGTAGTTAATCGAAAATCCACTTCTTTATCGTTTATGTCATTGCTGTTATGCTGTTGATGCTGGTGTCGGCTGGGACACCTCTTGAGTAAGTGCAATGAGTACCTAATAAAGGAATTGGTTTTTATAATATTGCACCATGAAGTCTTTCTGTTTCTCTCGAGTGCTTGGCATTTCCCCCCATGGATACGTTTGAAGGTGGTCCTTTATCTATTGGAGAAGTGGATTTTCGATTAACTACAAAGTTTTTCATCCTGTTATTTCGATCGATGAGGATCGGTGTGTTGCAGAGTTTCCGTTTCTGAAGATATATTTATGGATGATCTGCCATTATATTATCAAGGTTTTTTGGTGAAAATTTTTCATATTTAGACACTTTTTTTGCACAAAAGTTTTTTGCACTTAAAAGTTTTTATATTTTTTTTTTTTTTTTGTGGTATTGGCATATATATATATATTTTTTTTTTCTGGACTTATGATTTGATGATTTCTTTTTATACACATTTACTAGCGCAAATTATTTATTTATTGGTACACTTTATATATGGTGATTTTTTGCAGCTGGTACACTATTAGTAAGTTATATAATTTTGACCATAGGCGCTATTATTAATTTTTTCTTATTTTTAGTAATTTCTCTTTTTAGAGGGATTTTATAATTGGCAGCCATGGATATTTTTGGATATATGGAAAAAAGAAAAGTTGATCTTAGTGAAGTTTTCAATCCCATGGGTATTTCAAATAGTATGAATTTAGAAGAAAATTTCAAAAGTTTAAAATATCTTTTGGAGAAGCAAATTAAAATATGGTGGGATGTGAATACTTTGGAACTCTATCTAAAAGAGAAAATTACTCCCAGGAGGTTGAGATGGGATATACCTGCCAATGATGGGATGGATGATAGAGAATTAGTAGATGAGTGGTTTTAGTTTTTTAACCATTGTGAAAACAGTTTATTGGAATTAATTATAAAAAGGCGACAGGTTAAATTGAGGAAAGTAGACGTTAAAATTAAAGAGTTGAAGGATGTGATGTTACCTTTTGCAGATACCAATGATTATAAAGATCGATCAAAGAATTTACAGGATCATATTGTTAAAGTCGATAAGGATACAAAAAACAAAAAGGTTGTTAAAATATATCAAAGATACACTGAAGATTATAGGAATAATAGAGTGTATAAATGGCAAGATAAGATCACTACAGATGGGTGTGACTCCCAACTTTCTACACCTGAAAAAATTATTATACCTAATTTAAAATCCCCAACGGTTAATCAAACCACTATATCTCCTCCTAAACAAAAAGTGACATTTCAGAATTCTGGCAATAGAACACCTGAAAATGTTCATGATAAATCACCTCATCAATATGAATATAATGGTAGACCTTCAAGAGGTTTTTCCAACTATAGAGGTCAAGGTGGATATAGGGGTAATGGATATAGGAGAGGAGGTTATCAAAACAAAAATTTTTTTCCATCGAGGGGGGTTTTTTCATACCATCACCGGGGGTGGAATATGGCACCAAGGGGTTACAGACCACAGGAGAAAGATTGGAGAGAACAAGGGAATTATGGCAGAGAAGAGGGAATAAGAAATACAGAGGCAAAAGAGGAGGAAGGAGACAAAAAGAGAAAAAGAGAATAATAGGGGCAGGAATCTATAACTTGAGTGATGTTACTTTTTCTGAAAGAGAAATTAAAGTTTTGGACCTTGGTTTGAAATATATACCTAGGACGAATTTAAATAAATTCGATGTTTTTATTGATTTGCAAAAATTTGTGAGAAAACTTAATATTAAAAATTTTTTTGAATTAAATAAATCTCAAGGAAACAATCCTACTTCATCTTCTCATGGTTTTCAAAATAGTGGTTTAAAAAATGCTTCTACATTTAACCCTAAGATTTCTGGTAATGCTTTTCTGGAGGTATTTAAAAATATGGTAGAAAATGAGATTAAGAGTATTAATGTTAAAAATTCGTACTGTATTCCACCAGATATAAAAATGGGTATTGAGGATCTTGAAAAGAGAAAGAATATAGTAATTAGAAGTGCTGATAAAGGGGGAAGTATTGTTGTTTTAAATAAGAATGACTATGAAAAAGAAATGAAGAGATTATTACAATCTGAAGACACATATAAAATTTTGCAAAAAAATCCCACTAAGAAACTTAAATTACTACTTAAGTGTATTATTAACAAAGGAAAAAAGTTGGGGGTATTAACTGAAAAAGAAGCAAAATATTTATTGATTAAACATCCGAAAATACCTACTATATACTATTTACCAAAAATACACAAAAATAAGGAGAACCCTCCGGGGAGACCCATTGTGAGTGGGATAAATTCTTTATTTGCAAGAGTTGGTGAATATGTTGATACTTTTCTGAAAAACATTGTTATGACAAATAGGGCTTTTCTGAGAGATGGTGGACATCTTATTAACATCCTTAAAGAATTACATAATGTTGATAATTGTATGTTGGTTACTATAGATGTAGAATCTTTATATACTAACATCGATCAAAATGATGGAATTAATGCAGTAAAATGGGCCCTTAAACATAAATCACTCCTGAAAAGATCGCAGAGGAAATTTGTTGTTGAATTACTTGAATTTGCGATGAATAACAATTTCTTTTGGTACAACAACACTTTTTTTCAGCAATGTAAGGGTGTTGCCATGGGAGCTAAGTATGCTCCCAGTGTGGCAAATCTGGTAATGGATAAATGGGAGGAAGAAAGTATTTTCAATAAATGGCCAGAGATGGCGCTATACAAGAGGTATATTGATGACATTATAATGGTATGGGATGGATCCAGAGAAAAACTCGATTCCTTTATGGAATATATTAATATGAACCGCTATGGATTGAGATTCACTGTTATGAGTGATTTTGAGCAAATTAATTTTTTGGATCTGGTCCTATACAAAGATAATGGCCAAATTTGTACCAAAACTTACTTCAAGGAAGTGGACAAAAACAGCTATATACCTATTTCTAGTGGACATCATCCAAATTGGTTATATAGCACTCCAAAAAGTCAGTTTACCAGATTAAAAAGAAATTGTAGCGCTAACAAAGATTTTTTCGACCAATCTGAGGTGTTAATTGAAAGATTTATAGAGAAAGGGTATGATAAGACCTTTTTGATTAAAGAGAGAAATTCGATTGGTATTAAAGATAGGGAGACGTTTCTTGGAAATAGAAAGGCTCTTTTGGGATTTGAAAATAATATACCCTTTATTACTAACTATAATATGCAATACAAAAATATTGAACGAATTTTTAAAAAATATTGGCCCATTTTGTTAAAAGATGATATACTAAATAAATTCTTATCTAAAACTCCTAAATTCATTTATAAGAAAAATAAGTCTCTTAGGATGAAACTGGCTCACAATGTCATCGAACCCCCAAAAAAGTTCGATCTGTTTCCAAATTTAAATGATTTTTTCCTTGTAGGAAGTGTAAAGTTTGTAGGACTGTAAAAGTTTGTAATAATAAAAAAAGAAAGTCATTCTGCTCCTCATTTTCCAAAAAAGAATATGATATTAAATCCCTGATTGCGTGCAATTCTACACATGTGATTTATGTTTTAGAATGTCCATGTCATTTGAGATATATTGGGAGAACTGGGAGATGTTTAAAAACAAGAATAGGCGAACATATAAGAAACATAGTAAAAGGATTTGATAAACATAGTGTATCCAAACATTTCAAATTGGTACATAATTGTGATCCGAGCTTACTTACCTTTTATGGGATCGAGATGTTAAAACCCCATTGGAGGGGCTCGGATTTGGTTAATGAGATTTCCAAAAAAGAGACGTTTTGGATTTATGAACTAAATTCCTTGCAACCATTTGGGTTAAATGTCGATATAGATTTGAATTGTTTTCTCACAAATTTTTAATTTTTATGTTATTTTAAGTATAGTTTTATATAGGTAACTGTTTAAAGATGATATATGGGAGATTGTATGTTTTTTGTAAAATTTTTGCATTATTTTTGTATTATTACTAGAGTTCCCCTTTATTTGTGTTGAAAGTGTTACTGGCCCTTTAAGTTCCCTTTTTGAAACACAGTCTTAGAGGGTGCTGGCCCGTTAATGTATTTACTTATTTAATTTATTTATCATTAGTGTTTTATTCAAATTTCTTTTTATTCTATTTTTGTTCTCTTGTTTTAAAGTTTTTTTGCTTGTGATGGCAAATATATTGGATACATTGTATATCCTTTGTGGACTCCTGTCATCTGTGGGGCGGCTTGCTTTGCTTGATTCCCCATTGATGTCAGCTGTTCGTTTCCTGTGAGTGAATATTTAAGGAGGTTGAGACGTCTCACATCTATCCGCTCCGTGAGGACGTCGATGACGAAACGCGTAGGGCGGAGCTTGATTGATGTGACCTCATTACGTTTTTGGCTGCCAGCTACTGCGCATGTGCTGAGTAGCCAGGCTCGTTTATGTGATTGCTGTTATGCTGTTGATGCTGGTGTCGGCTGGGACACCTCTTGAGTAAGTGCAATGAGTACCTAATAAAGGAATTGGTTTTTATAATATTGCACCATGAAGTCTTTCTGTTTCTCTCGAGTGCTTGGCATTTCCCCCCATGGATACGTTTGAAGGTGGTCCTTTATCTATTGGAGAAGTGGATTTTCGATTAACTACAAAGTTTTTCATCCTGTTATTTCGATCGATGAGGATCGGTGTGTTGCAGAGTTTCCGTTTCTGAAGATATATTTATGGATGATCTGCCATTATATTATCAAGGTTTTTTGGTGAAAATTTTTCATATTTAGACACTTTTTTTGCACAAAAGTTTTTTGCACTTAAAAGTTTTTATATATTTTTTTTTTTTTTTTGTGGTATTGGCATATATATATATTTTTTTTTTCTGGACTTATGATTTGATGATTTCTTTTTATACACATTTACTAGCGCAAATTATTTATTTATTGGTACACTTTATATATGGTGATTTTTTGCAGCTGGTACACTATTAGTAAGTTATATAATTTTGACCATAGGCGCTATTATTAATTTTTTCTTATACTTGGTCAAACTGATGCTTTTTAAATGTCAGAGAGTACTAGAAGTAGCCGCAAAAATGTGTTGTGATTGGTTGCAAATTTGCTTTGTCATTGGCTGCATTTCAGTTTCATAAATATGAAAGGAGATGTGTTGATGGTGCGCTGGACCCTTATCCAGATTGAGTGTTCTTATTTTAGATTTGTACAGTTACATTACATACTTGGGAGAATTGTAGTTCACATAGGGGAGATAAGAGATCCAAATGTATGATACACAGTTCAGTTAGATGTTATGTATAAAAATAGTAGAAGACAATATCCAAAGCATCTAAGGGGCTTCACCAACCTCCCTGTCGGTTGGCAGGTTTTTGTTACGGCTAGTCTGTAGGTGTCATTCATTAAGATGAATAATGTGAATGACGATGGATTTATATTGTGGGACTAAGACTATGGGACTAGTTCACGTAAGGGTGGTATCCGGGGGCCCCTTATTTTTAAAAGAGGCTTCCAGATTTGTAAAAAAAACCCTTGCCAGCAGACTCCCACAACCAGCGGGTTGTGGGCAAAAGGTCCTTGTCCTTAACAAGGGACAAGGTGCTTTGCCAGAGCCCCTCTTGGCAAGGTACTGTACCCATATTTAGGGTATGTAGCCAAGTATTATTCAGGAGGGTGGGGCACTATTTCCCTCCTCTTTCATGACCTGCCAGATAGCTTGCTCAGACAAGAGTCTAATTTTTTTTTTTTTTTTGAGTGGGCATGATTTTTTTGCCTGGTGTGCCAGTTTAAAACGCATATGGAATTGAATGCAATTGAGGGGAACCCCATTTCATTTTTTTCTCATTTTTTGCATGGAGTTCTCCTTGACATCAATGCCAAACCTTTATATGGAAGTCTGGCATGTGTCTTTAAGGGGAACCCCATGCCATTTTTTGTGTGGGGTCGCCCTTTGACATGGATACCAGACTTCCATTTAGGATACAGGTCTGGTTTAGGTGAAGAGAAATCCCCAGTTGCTTTGCTTATAATAAGTTAGCATCCAAGAGCTGTCATTTACCAGCAAAGTAAACAGCATTCTCTTCTCTGATGTCAGTTTTGCGATATTAGGTTGTATATATTATACAGATGTGCCACTTTGCAGTCATGTTAAACGCATTGTCAAGTCATACCATTTAACCACTTGCCGCCCTGCCACTGTAAAATTCGGCGGCAGGGCGGCACTGGCAGGCAAAACCACGTTTTAAAACGTGTTTTGTAAACAAATAGGAGGCGCACGCAAGGCGCACCGCCGCCCTATCTGTCCCGCCGATCACCGCCGCGGATGTCAGTCGCCGGGTCACAGCCGGTCCTTAGCGGCTGTTTCCCGGCGATCGGTGGTAAACAGTGACAGAGAGCACAGCTGCAGTAGCTGTGCTGTCTGTCACTTCCTTGTCAGCTCGAGGACGAGCTGATCGAGACAGAAGAGTTTCTCTCTCTCGATCAGCGGTCTCCTGTGGAGCACACACCCCCGCCCCCTAGTAAAACACTCCCCCTCACTCAGATAACCCTTCCCTGCAAAATAAAGTTAACCCCTTCCTCCCCAGTGCCATTAGTACAGTGTCAGTGTTTTTCTTTTTGCACTGATCACTGTATTAGTGTTTTTGGGGATGTCAGTGACCCCAAGTCAGTACCCTCCAATGTCAGAATGTCCGCCGCAGTACCGCAGTCCCGCCATAAGTTGCTGGTCGCTGCCATAAGTCACTGATCGCCGCCATAATTCACTGATCGCCACCATTATTAGTATAAAAAAAACCCTAAAAATCCCAGTATCTTTCCCGCCGTTTGTAAACGCTATAACTTTCACGTAAACCAATTAATTTACACGTATTGTTTTTTTTTTTTAGCAAAGACATGTCGCAGAATGCATTTTGGCAGAAATTTATGACTAAATTTGATTTTTGCATTTTTTTTTTACTGGACATGTTTTATAGCAAAAGGTCCAAAATATTGTTTTTTTTTCCTCAAAATTGTCAGCCTTTTTTTTATAGCGCAAAAAATAAAAACCGCACAGGCGATCAAATACCACCAAAAGAAAGCTAAATTTGTGGGGAAAAAAAGGATGTAAATTTCATTTATGTATTTTGCATGACTGCGCAATTGTCCATTAAAGTAGCGCAGCACTGTATAGCAGAAAAATGGAGTAAGTTGCAGTATTTATACCATAGTTTGTAGATGCTATAACTTCCACACAAAGCAATCAATATACACTCATTGGGATTTTTTTTACCAAAAACATGTAGCAGAATACATTTTGGCCTAAATTTATAACCAACTTTGAGTTTACTATATATTTTTTATAGCTGAAAGTAAAAAATATTGTTTTTCTTCAAAATTTTTGGCCTTTTTTTGTTTAGAGCGTGAAAAATAAAAAGCGCACAGGTGATCAAATACCACCGAAAGAAAGCTCTATTTGTGTGAAAAAAAGGACGTAAATTTTGTTTGGGTGCAGCATTGCATGACCGCGCAATTATCAGTTGAATTAGTGCAGCGCCGAGTAGCAAAAAGAGGCCTTGTCATTAAGGGGGGTAAATCCTCTGGAGCTCAAGTGGTTAAAGGAATTTTGCTTTTATTAATGTTGCCCTTTAACCATCAGTGAATTCTCCTCTTACTACCAAATGGAAAGTTTGAAAAATTTATTTTGCTTTGGTACATGTTCTCCAGAGCAGGGCACAGCCTGACCCCCCCCCCCTTTCCCATTCCATTTGTTTGAAAATCTAATGCCTATTAGCCTTGAAAATGGCTATTTTTAAAATAGAAAACACAGGGTTGTTTTTTAACATTCAGCATCCATTGACTTTAATGGGGTTCAGATTTGGCACCCAAACTGCCATAATGTTCGGGGAACCTTCCCTGAACCAAACCGTATTCCTGACAGAGGCAACGTGGTCCTTTGCAGCCTGTTGTGGCATACTAGTTTGGTACAGTTTAATGCACCAAGTCACCATATTGATAAGTGCACCAAAGCACTGACATCTTAATCCCTCCTGGATTGTATTAAATGTGGTAAGTCTGCCAGCCATTTGGGCACCACATGTATGAGGAGATGCATGATTCTTTAACATAAACCTCAGTGGGAGCAGCACATCAATGATATTGTTTTACAGCAAAAGGTCTCCTACCACCATGGTCTTCAGCAGCAATTATTACCAAGCAGGTTTCTCTTCTACACCTGCTGGAGTGGTAGTTAAGCTTGTCTGCCAATCACCAAGTTCCCTTAGCAAAAACTGCTGGTTTTACAGCTTCTTCCTTTCCAGCTAGTGGAGTTAGCCTCCGTTTGCAAGTGAATGGCCTGTGGTGCACCACAGTGGCAGGTACTCAGCTGCTATATTTTTGCCCAGAAGGCCATCTCTGTTCTCTGCATATGAAATTGTGACCTAGTAAAAATACTTTGATAGTGTATAGTGCAGCTATACAATATTTCTGACTTTTGTTTTAGAAATAACACACTTACTTTATTTTATGATAAAACTTGCTTGGTATCTATCTCTAAAATTAATTTAGTAAAAATTCTGACATAGTGTGCATCAAATGTGCATGATATTTCTGTTTTATCTCCGAAATAATACTCTATTTTTTTTTTTAATTTAGACTTTTGAAATAACACAATCTAATTGTTATTTCATGATAAAACTTGCCTGGCCTCTGCAGTAACAGTAGTGGTGTGTAGTAATGTGGCTAGTAACAGTAGTACACTCTAAATATGATTTATTAAAAAAAAACCTACTTCTCTCTGTGAAACCATGGCCTAGTGCAGACACAGTGCAGACACAAAAGTGCAGACACGGTATGCATGCTGTCTGTACAATATTTCTGGCTTTTTCTGTGAAATGATACACTCCAATTTTGATATCCTGGTTAAAACATGCCTGTGACCCACAGTGAAACTGCGACCTAAGAAAATTCCAGAAATATAGTGTGCATGGGGTCTGTACAATATCAATGGCTTTGCTTCTGTGAAATTGTACACTATTTAGCTTTCCTGAATAAAACAAGCATCCTAGTAAAAGTCCACCGTGGCATTCATACAATATTTCTGACCACTTTGTGTGAACTAGTGCTGTCTAATCTTGATTTTGTAAAAATCAAACTTGCCTGATCTCCCCCTCTGAAATTGTAGCCTAGTAAAAGAACTTGCATAAGGGTCTATTTATAAAACATTTACTGGACAAATATCACACACATTCATGAAGGCTGGATGAATGTTCCCTGCTTCTTATCTAATAGATTATTGCCTATGATCATCATCATTGAGGTAGTTTTACAAAACTATACCACAGATATAAGCAGACCCCATAGTGCACATGGATTCTGTACAATTTTCTGGCTTCATGTCCATAAAATAGTATACTTTAATATGGATTTATTGATCAAAACCTGCCTGGTCTCTCCCTGTGACACTGAGGACTAGCAAAAGTGCTCACAAGGTTTGTATGGAATCTGTACTATATTTCAAACCTATTTATTCTGTGAAATAAACACTCTGAATTTGATTTTTGATTAAAACCTGCCTGGCCTAGTGAAAGAACTTACAAAGTGTGCCTGGAGTCTGTACAATATATTTGGATTTTTTCCTGTGAAATATTATGCTCCAATTTTGATTTCTTGGGTTAGAACTTACCTGTTCTCTACCTTTGAAACTGTGGCCTAGTTAAAGTGTTTACACACTGTGCGAGGCATCTGAACATTATTTATGGATTTTTTTCAGAAAATGAATGCACTCTAATTTGGATTTCTTGATTAATACCTGCCTAATCTCTCCCTCTGAAACTGTGGCCTATTAAAGTTGCTTACATAATGTACATCAAGTCTACACAATATTTCTGTCTTTTTTTCTGTGAAATAATAAACTCTAATTTTGATTTCTTGATAAAACCTGCCTGGTGTCTCCTTTTGAAACTGTGGCCCACTAAAGTTGCTTGCATACTTGGCATCACATCTGTGCAATATTTATGGCTTTAGTCTGTGAAATAATACACTTTTTTTTTATTGATTGATAAAATCTGCCTGACGTCTTCCTCTGGGACTTTGGCCTATTCACGTTGCTTACATAATGGCTGTACATTCTTTCTTTTTTTCTGTGAACTAATACATTATAATTTTTATTTCGTAATAACACTTGTCTCTTTCTATGAAATTGGAGTACTAAAGCTGCTGTCACAGTATGCATTGAGTCTATGCATTACTTTTAACTACAGTGGGGATCGAAAGTTTGGGCACCCCAGCTAAAAATTTGTATTAATGTGCATAAAAAAGCCAAGGAAAGATGGAAAAATCTCCAAAAGGCATCAAATTACAGATTAGACATTCTTATAATATGTCAACAAAAGTTAGATTTTTATTTCCATCATTTACACTTTCAAAATAACAGAAAACAAAAAAATGGCGTCTGCAAAAATTTGGGCACCCTGCAGAGTTAATATCTTGTACTGCCCCCTTTGGCAAGTATCACAGCTTGTAAACGCTTTTTGTAGCCAGCCAAGAGTCTTTCAATTCTTGTTTGAGGTATCTTTGCCCATTCTTCCTTACAAAAGTCTTCCAGTTCTTTGAGATTTCTGGGCTGTCTGTCACGCACGGCTCTTTTAAGGTCTATCCATAGATTTTCAATGATGTTGAGGTCAGGAGATTGTGAAGGCCATGGTAAAACCTTCAGTTTACGCCTCTTGATGTAATCCCCCGTGGATTTCGAGGTGTGTTTAGGATCATTATCCATTTGTAGAAGCCATCCTCTCTTTAACTTCAGCTTTTTCACAGATGGCATCAAGTTATCATCCAAACTTTGCTGAAATTTTATTGAATCCATTTTTCCTTCTACTCGTGAGATGTTCCCTGTGCCACTGGCTGCAACACAACCCCAAAGCATGATTGATCCAACCCCATGCTTAACAGTTGGACAGAGGTTCTTTTCATTAAATTCTGTGCCCCTTCTTCTCCAAACGTACCTTTGCTCATTCCGGCCAAAAAGTTCAATTTTAACCTCATCGGTCCACAGAACTTGTTTCCAAAATGCATCAGGCTTGTCTATATGTTCATTTGCAAAGTTCAAACGATGATTTTTGTGGTGAGGACGTAGAAGAGGTTTTCTTCTGATGACTCTTCCATGAAGACCATATTTGTACAAGTATCTCTTTATAGTGGAATAGTGTACCACAACTCCAGTGTCTGCCAGATCTTTCTGGAGGGATCGTGCAGTCAAACGTGGGTTTTGAATTTTTTTTCTCACAATCCTGCGAGATATTCTGTCTGATATTTTTCTTGGTCTTCCAGATATTGCTTTAACTTCCACTGTTCCTGATGACTGCCATTTCTTAATTACATTCCGAACAGAGGATATTGACATCTGAAAACGCTTTGCTATCTTCTTATAGCCTTCTCCAGCTTTGTGAGCGTCAACTATTTTCGGTTTCAGTTTTCTAGACAACTGCTTAGAAGAACCCATGGTGCTGATTGTTGGGGCAAGGTCAGATGAGTCTGGGCATTTAAAACCTTTGAGATTGACATCATCTGGTCTTCCCAGATGATGATTGAGAACAATCCATGACACTGGCAGGTCTCAGCTTGGCAAAGGGGGCAGTGCATGCTATAAATTCTGCAGGGTGCCTAAACTTTTGCAGACGCCATTTTTTTGTTTTCTGTTATTTTGAAAGTGTAAATGATGGAAATAAAATCTAACTTTTGTTGACATATTATAAGAATGTCTAATCTGTAATTTGATGACTTTTGGAGATTTTTCCATCTTTCCTTGGCTTCTTTATGCACATTAATACAAATTTTTAGCTGGGGTGCCCAAACTTTCGATCCCCACTGTATTATAATTTTTATTTCACAATAACACCTGCCTCATCTCTCCTTCTTACATTACAGCCCGAATCAAGTTGCTTATATACTCTCCAACCATTGTACTATATGTGTGGCTATTGTACCTGAAAAATTGCACTTTAATTTTTATTTCATGATAAAAACTACATCATCTCTGGAATGCCAACGATCAATTGGTACAAAGTTGAGGACTTTAGCTTAATTTCTTTTGAAAGTTTCAGAATTTTGTGAGCTCATTTTAGAAAACTTTCCTATAGCTTTTAGACATGCTGTGGCTGCTACTTACTATTCATTTCAGGCCTATTACTTCTGGATGCAAAATCAGATGTCACTGCCAAAATGACATTAAAAGCACTTTTTTTTTCAAATTGTAATTATAAAGGTTGGAGTCGTGCTGCTGTTTTTTGCCAACAATAATGTAAAAGTAAAAAAAAAATGATTACACATGCAAAATATTCAATTCCAGAATACAGTGTTGCTGATGCTGGGAATCAAACTGTTTAAAGGCAAGCACACTATTCAGAGGAATGTTTTTTTCACATGTCACCCTTGAAATCACATTAAATTGGAGGACCCTCTTCCTGCTGTACAGTATTTTTAAAACTTTTTTTTTTGCGTTGGTACATGTATCCCATTGCAGTGTCTAGTCCCTATGCCCTTTGACAATTCCTTGACTTATAAATGGCCAGAATTGGTTTTCAAGGTTTGTCCTTCCCCCCTCTCTATACACTTTAATGATGTTTGTTACAAGTTTAAACTTAAGGGAAGACAGAATTTATTAAGAATTAAATATGACAAATCATGGTTTAACTAGTTTTCAAACTTCCTAAACCCTCTCGTGAACATATCAGACTTCTGCTTTTAACTTATAACAACTCCATGATGGCCCTAATTCGTTTGTTACAAATCTTATAAAGCTAAATGTTCTTCTTTGTAGATGAGATTTTCTAATGCAACCTCTTTGTAGGAGGTATTTAAGGATGTAATTGTTTTTAACAGAAACAGTACCATGATTATTAAAGATGCTTTAGGATTTGGCCTTGAAAAAAAAGGCACACACAGCAGTATGGTTTCTGTTCTGATTCAGAAGCATGTGGGCTGTACTGTATGTTTATTGAACTGTTCAGTTTGGAAAATGTTCATTGAAGTATAATTGTACAATAAGTGTGTTATTAGCTTTTAAAAAGTTTCGAGGCCCATAACTACATTAACTGGAAAGACTCCAGGCCCAACAATTTCACACATTTGCAGTACATTACAACTAATTATTCATGTTGACATGTAAAGTAGATGTAAAGTAACTAAACACATAAAAACATTATGTAATAAACGTGTATATTTTTCTAGATTAAATGTATTGGTAGAGATGAGAAAATCTATTCCCCTGGCATTGTGCCTGATAAACCCTGAAATTTAGTTACTTTGTCTAGACTAGGGATGATATTTGGATCTGACATGACTTACCATTCCCTGTTCACTGACCCAGCAAAGTAATGCAGGATGTTGCTTCCATAGTAACCTGCTAAACATAATGCTCTTTCTGGCCTTTGAATGTAGGCGGGTGGTTTAGAAAGGCCAATAAGGAGCTTTTGGATAAGACAGCCCCCCCAATTGTAAAAGTTTTGGTTCCTGGCAACCATTTTGACAATATGCCTAACTGTGATTGGGAAAACATAGGAAGTGCTACTGGTAAAGTGCTGAGGGACAGATTCATGTAAGCTTTAGCTGGTCTTTTAAAGTAGATATAAATACCTAGGGCCCATTCCCACCATATGCATTGGGCTTCATTGGCCAGTGCTGTCCAACACAGTTTCAAAGCATAGACAAGACCATTTGCCTTATGTGCTATTGTGTCAATTCACACTGACATGCTGTGTTAATGTGTGCTGAAAAACGTAAGACAGAATGAATTTTTACGCAAAAAAATGCTACTACATCTCAATGCACTGTAATGCATACAGTTGAATGTTATGTAATTTCATGACATTTCAATAAAGGTAAAATGTAAACAGTACAATGCATTGTAAAAATGAATTGCACCGCCCTTCCACAGCGCACACTTGTGAGCACATGTTATACAGAGCATTAAGCACTTAGTAATAGTACATATATCCAACTGTAAATAGTAAAATGATGTGAATCTTGGAGAATTTGGGGGGTGAGGATAGTTAAAGGCTTTTACATCTTAATGCTGTTGATGTTTTGCTGCCTGTTTACAGCCTGTGCCTATCCACATGCACTAAAGTGGTAACAAGCTGCATATCTTTTTTCACAAGGCATATTTCCTAGCTGTTACTGGCAATTTTTTTTAACGGGCATTTTAAAAAAAATTTAGTTACTTATATAGCACTGTCTGTTTACACAATGCTTTGCATATACGGTAATAAACTCCCAGGTAGTTCTTGGTAATATTACCATTCAAAAGGACAGTGTCAACCAACTCATAAAACTGATTGTTGAACTTATCAATCACATCAGACGAGATGCGACAATATCAGTTTCTGTTTTGGAGAATATTATTACATATACTGACATACTGATATATTGGTCATTATTCATTATGACAATATTACCTAATGACAAGGGAGGTCATTATGACAATATTCATAATGACAAAGGACGTATTAGCCGCTAGATGATCCAAAGCCCGTTTCCTTTGTAATTGATTTTTAATTTTTCTATTTCCTCACACACTAGTTTAAAAAAATCTGCTACATGGGAGTTTGAGCATGGGGGAGGGAACAGATAAGATTTTTTCTTTAACATGGATATATATTTAGAGGACTGTTTCTCATTTGAATCAATATATTGAAGGAGCTGGGCAATATTAATATGATCAATCAAATCTGAAGGGCCATTTTCCTCTAATAGAGACAACAGATTGTCCAGAGCTTTTTGATCCTCCCTATTTAAGGGCATATTTTTGGATTTGTCATACAGGCTTTTTAGAATCAAGTTACAGGCAAAAATTTTGTAAATCCTTGATTGCTGTAAATTTGTCTAGATCTTCTACGGGGAAAAAACTTAGGCCTTTTGCCAAAACACTTTGTTCTTCTGTTGATAGTTGGTAAGTGGATAAGTTGGCTATATTTAATCCTATTTCTCTGTTTGTTTTTTCATGTATGTTTCTATATTTCTGTGTCCTTTGATCATGTTGGAAATATTTGTGAGTTTGAGCTAAAAAATGAAGGTTATTGGGTTGTGTGTTCAAAGTCATGGTAGACTCAGTGAAATAGTTTTTTTCCATATCAGAAACTGAACCATCACCAAGTGTCTCATCTATAGAGGAAGAGGAAGATCGTGTGCCATGACCTTGTGTGTTACCTGACACCACTGTGGATGAACACCCAAGTGTAGGTTTACCCATCTTGGATGTTTGATCGAAGGTGTGTTTTTTAGGAAATTGTCCTTGTGATCCACCAACATGTCAGCGTCTTGTAAATCGCCATGTGTTGTTATGTTTTGTAGAAACCTGTGAACAAACAGAGACAGAAAATGAAAAAGATGATTGAGAAACATTTAGAGAATGATCTTGCAAAAAAAGCATGTGTTTTTGTTGCATTTTATACTTATTACGATCCTGGTTCCACCTGTAGGCTCTACTCTCCTGAAAGGCAGTTTCATCTCTCGCAAATTTCTTTTCTTTTTTGATTAGGCAATTTTTATTACATTTTTCTAAATGATCTCTTAAGTATCTTTTGGACAGGGTTATGACAAATAGCCCTCCCCAAACAGGCTGTTGCTCTAAACCTGTAGGTAAATAAGCGAACCAGAACCTTTGCTAAGTGGAAGAGTGGGTTTGATAATAAAGTTGGCAATTTCTCCACCTTGGGAAATTAACCAGTAATCTAATCAAAGAAATTGGGAGGAGGGGAACTACTGCAAACAGCATATATTATTTATCATAAGTATATAAATGCACACCAATATGGAAATAATACAAGCTTTGTATAAGAAAAGATTAATAAAAGTACATATATCCAATTTACAAACAGGTACTATCAGCAAAAGGCGCAACAAGGGCCCTAGGGGAATTGTGCACCTATACCAGGATATACACATATACAGTCATGGCCGAAATTGTTGGCACCCTTGATATTTCTCCAGGAAATCATGTATTTCTCACGAAACGTATTGCATTAACACATGTTTTGCTATACACATGTTTATTCCCTTTGTGTGTATTGGGACAAAACAAAAAAAGGGAGGAAAGAAAGCAAATTCGACATAATGTCACACAAACCTCCAAAAATGGGCTGGACAAAAGTATTGGCACCCTTTCACAACTGCGGATAAATAAGAATGTTACAAGCATGTGATGCTCCTGTAAACTCACCTGGGGCAAGTAACAGGTGTGGGCAATATAGAAATCACACCTGAAAGCAGATAAAAAGGAGAGACGTTCACTTAACCTTTGCATTGTGTGTCTGTCTGTGCCACACTAAGCATGGACAACAGAAAGAGGAGACGAGAACTGTCTGAGGACCTGAGAACCAAAATTGTGGCAAAATATCAACAATCTCAAGGTTACAAGTCCATCTCCAGAGAACTAGATTTGCCTTTGTCCACAGTGCGCAACATTATCAAGAAGTTTGCAACCCATGGCACTGTAGCTAATCTCCCTGGTCGTGGACGGATGAGGAAAATTGATGAAAGATTGCAACGCAGAATAGTCCGGATGGTGGATAAGCAGCCCCAAACATGTTCCAAAGACATTCAAGCTGTCCTGCAGGCTCAGGGAGCATCAGTGTCAGCGCGAACTATCCGTCGACATTTAAATGAAATGAAACGCTATGGCAGGAGACCCAGGAGGACCCCACTGCTGACACAGAGACATAAAAAAGCAAGACTACAGTTTGCCAAAATGTACTTGAGTAAGCCAAAAGCCTTCTGGGAAAACGTCTTGTGGACAGATGAGACCAAGATAGAGCTTTTCGGTAAAGCACATCATTCTACTGTTTACCGAAAACGGAATGAGGCCTACAAAGAACAAAACACAGTACCTACGGTAAAATATGGTGGAGGTTCAATGATGTTTTGGGGTTGTTTTGCTGCCTCTGGCACTGGGTGCCTTGACTGTGTGCAAGGCATCATGAAATCTGAGGATTACCAAAGGATTTTGGGTCGCACTGTAGGGCCCAGTGTCAGAAAGCTGGGTTTGCGTCCAAGATCCTGGGTCTTCCAGCAGGACAATGACCCCAAACATACGTCAAAAAGCACTCAGAAATGGATGGCAAAGAAGCGCTGGAGAGTTCTGAAGTGGCCAGCAATGAGCCCAGATCTAAATCCCATTGAACACCTGTGGAGAGATCTTAAAATTGCTGTTGGGAAAGGTGTCCTTCCAATAAGAGAGACCTGGAGCTGTTTGCAAAGGAAGAGTGGTCCAAAATTCCGGGTGAGAGGTGTCAGAAGCTTATTGATGGTTATAGGAAGCGACTGATTTCAGTTATGTTTTCCAAAGGGTGTGCAACCAAATATTAAGTTAAGGGTGCCAATACTTTTGTCCAGCCCATTTTTGGGGTTTTGTGTGACATTATGTCATATTTGCTTTTCTGCCTCTGTTTTATATTTGTTCCAATACATACAAAGGGAATAAACATGTGTATAGCAAAACATGTGTTAATGCAATACCTTTTTTGTGTGAAATACTTGATTTTCAGGAAAAATATCAAGGGTGCCAACAATTTCGGCCATGACTGTATATAATTATTGCTAGAGATACCTCCAGATTCAACTCCATTTCCAGGGACCAATGAACATGATCATGATGATGTTCATCTTTGTGTTGGAGACCTGAAGACAAGATTTGCGGTGAGGTGAGGAGACTCTCCAGTGTTGTCCAACCAGCTTGGAATGCAGCTTTTCACCAACAGAAACTTTGGTGTGGCACTGAAACTCAGCACTTAGTCCCTAGTAGTTTCTAACCTGTCATGCAACTGGACCTTTAACTGCCAAATGTGGCTGTCGGATGTCTAACCTGGCTCTAATCTATGCTGATTATTGAGCCTTGAGCTAAAACTAGCTATGCCACCTGCATTCCATTTAGATGTTCTTTCACTTTCTGTCCTGAAGATGCAACAGTGAGAAGACATCTGCTCCCAGTCCTTCGGTGTAGTGACACCAGTGGTTTGCATTTTAAGAGGATTTCTCCTCATTTCCTCTTCTGTTGGGCAAAATAAAATATCCAAAAAAAGGACCCAGACAAAAACAGAACTGTTGACAGAGGTTCTAAGCTTTCTGTATCTGATTTCTGCTACTGACCCATCTCACCCCTGACTTGATCTTGGATTTTGCTTGTAGTGTGGCTTATCAGTTCCTGACATTGGCTCTGCCCATAATGCTGTTTTGGTTTATGATTCTGTACCTCTCTGCCCGCCTTCCGCTGATCCCTGCTATTGCTGTGATTACGGTTTTCTCTCTGATTTGGCTCCATGCTATTCTCAGGTGCTTGCTCTGTTTGCATCCCACATCAGCTCTGGACAGCTCTGTGTGCTCCTATCACAGGACAACTGAGAAAGCTAATGGACTTCTGAATATGCAGTAGAAATTGGAGTTCCACTTTACCCTCAGCTGAATCCTGGTGCTCCTGTTTCTGGCCAGATGCTCTGTTGGCTCTTTAGAGTCTGCACCTCCAGCCCAAAATTCTGCCTCAATATCTATCTGCACTCATGTTGCCCCTGGCTCTTGGCACTATCTGTTTTACTTCCAGGAGTGCTTTGGCTGGAGATACAACAGAGGCTAACCTCATCATTTCAATCTCCTATCACATATGTGACAAGGGGTTTGCTGGTGTTACCATGGAAACTTTGGAAGAAATAAGAAATTGTAGGTGTTGCAATGGCAGCCTTTATTGAAGGGGATAGTGAGGGTATTCTGCATAAGGGTTTGTGGGTATTGCCATAGTATCCTGGGCAAAAGGGCATCTGGGTATTGCTTGGGTGACCTGTACCGCAAATAGGGGTGTGGGGTGTGTTGCAGACCTGGGGCACCTCGGGATATACCTGCAGCCTGTGCCTCATATCTAGAAATGCCCAAGTGTACCTTGCTGTAACTATTATTTAGTGTGTTTATTGTTTTTCTCTGTTTTATTTTGCTAGTCCTTAACAGGTTTTTGGGTCATTTGGATCAGCTATCTGAAAAGATTTAAGTAACTAAGGGAAGGTATGATCACTTGATATCACTGCATATATAGTCCATACCATATAGTAAACTTGGTGCAAAGTTGTTCAATGCAGGGTTATGCAAATAACAAGGGGGTGCTGTTTGCACTTGGAGGAAACGGGTTTAACCTAACCTTTATTTATAGTAAGAGTGAATATATAGAATAGACTTCCACAGGAGGTTGAGCTAGACAATTTTGTAGATTGTTTTTAAATGACTTGATGCTTTTCTAAATATACAAAATATGACTGGATATTAAAATGGTTTTAAAGTCAAAAGTTTTTTTTTTCCTTAATACACTTACATTCACTGCATTAAGGTAAAACATGTTCCACTACCTTTCCTACCCACTCCCATCCCTAAACTCTTACCTGGCTCCTGTAATTGCTGCAGCACTATATCTCAGCAATGTCTGCATCTCTTCACTTTCTGGTCTCACAGGATACACCAAAGACAGTGAAGCCATTACTGTCAGTCAGACTCCTGTGAGGAGGGAGCTGTATGTGTGTCTATAGATGCACACAGCCCAGCCTGAGAGAGTGCTTGCATGAAGCCTCCTTAGCACCTGACTTGCAAAGGAGACACCTGGAGGAAGGAGAAGGTAACAGCACCAGGGGGGAGGGGGTGGGGGGGTATCTGCTATAAAGAAGAACCCTGCAACCCTTCTGTGCAATATCATTACACAGAGCAGGTAAGCACAACTTCTTGTATATTTTAACTAACAGAAAAAAACTGCCTCTAATATCAATTAAACAGTTATAAGTAATAATATGCAAATTAAATATTGTGCACTACCCACTTGTGCCCACCTATTCCTTCTCTGTGCCACAGAAATCTCTGGTTAAATAAATCATATGGATAGTTGCCACTTTAAAAATTAATAAAAACCCATCAAATTCTTCCTTCTAGATATTCAGAAAGAGCAGCAGTGCTATCCTGCAAAATATACAATGAAAATATAGCAAAATCACTAAACAAATTACATGCTGTATATAGGGATGTGGCTGTATGTTAACCAAAAATGACAGTGTACGTAGCCCCGGAAGTGACATTCCTGGAGTGACAGAGGAGCTGCTAGGCGAGATACTGACATTGTTGGCTAGTTTTGGTGTGTCTGATCACTACAGTGTTGGTTTATTACAAGGCTTTTAAAGATTGTTAGTGGCTTTTCAATAGCTAATAAATGGTGTTTTAATGTTATTACACTACTGGAGTTCTTCATTTCTTTTCCTTTATGAATGCTGTTTTTTATTTTGAGATGATCTGGAGGTTCGCACTGGATTGGGTTAATTAAAGATTGCATGCTTGCTATACCGATCATGACAATGTGAGGTATACAAATTCAGTGAGTGAGTGTCCCATGAGAATTTGATGGCACTGAGCACTTGGTGTGGAGAAGCTAAGTTTAAGAAGATTATATGAATATATATACGGTATATATATCATATATATATATATATATCATCAAGAGTGTGGATTATTGGGCTTTAATGGTACATTGTTTAATTGGTGCACTTTTAAAGCACTGGGTAGATTTTTTCTTTATTTCACTTTATTTATATTTTATGCTGATTTATTTCAATTAGTCACATACATCTGTTATATATAAGCTGGTACCGTGATAGGTCACCACCTGTGCAATAAGTCCATCCGTGAAATTTCAGCAGCAACTCAGCAATGAAGTGGTAGGCCACATAATATGACAGAGCGGGGTCAGCGCACGCTGAAGCGGACAGTGCACAGAAGTCACAAACTGTCAATAGCTAAAGAACTACAAACTTCATGTGGCCTTCAGATTAGCCCAACAACAGTGCTTAGAGAGCTTCATGGGATGGGTTTCCATGGCTGAGCAGCTGCATCCAAGCCTTACATCACCAAGTGCAATGCAAAGCATCGGATGCAGTGGTGTAAAGCACGTTACCACTGGACTCTAGAGCAGTGCAGATGTGTGCTTTGGATGACAAATCACACGTCTCTGTCTGGCGATCTGATAGGTGTGCCTAGGTTTGGCAGTTGCCAGGAGAACGGTTGTTGCCTGACTGCATTGTGCCAAGTGTAAAGTTTGGTGAAGGGGGGATTATGGTGTGGGGTTGTTTTTCAGGGGTTGGGCTTGGCCCCTCAGTTCCAGTGAAGGGAACTCTTAAGGTGTCAGCATAGCAAGACATTTTGGACAATTTCATGCTCTCAACTTTGTGGGAACAGTTTGTGGATGGCCCTTTACTGTTCCAAAATGACTGCGCACCAGTGCACAAAGCAAGGTCTATACAGACATGGATGAGCGAGTTTGGAGTGGAGGACTGGCTTGCACAGAGCCCTGACCTCAACCCAAAAGAACACCTGAATTAGATGAATGAATTAGAGACTGCAAGCCAGGCCTTCTCATACGACATTCAGTGTCTGACCTCACAAATACGCTTCTGGAAGAATGGTCAAGCTTTCCCATAGACACACTCCTAACCTGTGGACAGCCTTCCCAGAAGAGTTGAAGCTGTTATAGCTGCAAAGGGTGGACCAACTCAATATTGAACCCTATGGACTAAGACTAGGATGCCATTAAAGTTCATGTGTGTGTAAGGGCAGGCATCCCAATACTTTTGGCAACATGGTGTATATTTACATTGTATATTTTTTAGGATAGTGCTGTTGTTCTTTCTGAATATCTAGAAGGAATTAGAAGTAATACTACCATACATGGCTGACACATTAATTATCCATTTGTCTTAAAGCACAAGAAAATAATTTGTTCCCTATTGGAGCAAATTGAATCAAGCTTAATAATAATTTTTAGCCATCTTCTGGATCAGTTATGGGTTTAAGGTTCTATGAATGCAGGTTTTTGAATTTATTTATTTTATTTTTTATATATATATATATATATATTTTTTTTTTGCCTTTCCGATGGAGTATGTCCTATATGTAGCTATATAAGAAGCATCTAAAAATAGGGTATTAGAATGTGAACACAATCAAGCACATCATTTTACTGCAAAGGCCATAAGTTTACCAGTCTGCTAAACCTATTTCCATTGCAGGTGCTTTCAAAGATCCACAAAGGTTACATACTGAAACATAAACATGTTCTTTCAATAATACAATGCTGTGCCTTTTGACCTAGAAGCTTTTAACTCTAATTATTTCCAGGTTAGCCAATAGTTATCCAGTGTTTTTTCTTCATATTTTCACACTGCTGTGCTTTCTTTAATATAAAGCGCCAATATAATGAAGCAAATTCAATCCAGATGAAAGGCTGGAACTTGATCTGCCATTCTTGAATCATGGCTGCAAGCATTAAAGCAAACATTCCTCAACCATATTTAGCCTGTGTGTGGGACAGAGACCTGAAATTCACTAGGTAGAAGGCTGTGACCGAGCAAGGCAATAATATGCTATGATGGGAGTGTCAAGGGTCACTGTTATTTGGATGTTCAAGTCTACCCTAGACACTCGCTCATTAAAAATGAGCACTGTAATTAGTATTGTGTCTTTATGGTAATGGAAGAAATTGGAAACAAAGCGGATCTTACCAAGGATAATGAGAAATCTCTAGATACTTCATAGGATAGGAACCTGGACCTTGATCTTCTCCTAAGGCAAAGATAATGTACTTTTTATGCATTTTGTTTTTAAATAGGCAGTATTGTCATTCTTACTTTATTAGATGAGATAACAGAAGACAATGATTCAAACAGTTCAGAATGTAAAGTGATTTAATTCTATATGTCCAAGCCAAAAATAAAACCAGACATTACTTAAATTTCTGCTCATTTTAACCCATTCACTTCCATATTTAGCTATCCAGTTTTTAACCACATTATTAAGTTTTATATGTTTTAATCAATTATTTAGGACATAAATGATGTTTGTGAATGCAAAGATAAAACAGTGCAGGTAAAAGAAAATGCAATTAAAGAAAATTTGTCCATTCCAACATAAGGTAAGCGTATTTCTGGTACAAGAATGAAAGCTAAAATAGGCATCTGAAGGGCTGCTTTGAACTTCCTTTTGTAATTGTATGATTACTGTCACTTTATTATATACTACTAGTACTGAAATGTATGATTATAATAAATTCTCATAATCACACAGATACACAGATCAGGTCACTGTCTTTTTAGACAGGGTGGGTCTTTATGGGTCAGGGGCAGACTGACAACTCATGGAGCCCCTGGGCAATAGGGGGATCATGGGGCCCCTGTGTCCTTGCCCAAACTCAAAAAACTCATGTGGCCCCTTACTGACCCCGGGCCCTCAGGCAGTGCCCAAGTTTCCAAATGGTCAGTCCACCCCTGGTATGTCCTTTTTTATTAGGCACTTTGTAGCTGGAGTGCAAGTTCAAAAAGTTTATGGATTCACCGTGGACCAGCAGTTCAGTGCTAACATTCTACGTGACCCTCCATCTGCTGATACCAGGCACTGTTTTAAAGTGTCAATGACACAAGCAAATATGTGTAATTCTAAGTGGTATAATAACTCAGCTTTCAATTTATACCTCTTGATCCCTTAAATTAAATTATATTTTGAAAACATTTTAATGACTATATTATGTTCACATGATATCTGATTTATTTATTTTTTTATGTATTACAGGTACTTATATAGCGTTGTCAATTTACGTAGCGCTTTACATATATATATTGTACATTCACATCAGTCCCTAACCCTCAAGGGGCGTACAATCTAAGGTCCTTGACTTACATTCATACATACACATATACATAACTTATAAAATAAGTAAATTTGATCCTACACCACTAATACTACAAACAGAGTATTGTGCAATAGTAATTGGAAATGACAGCAACATGGCAATGTTATTCTTTGATTGTTTTAAATAGAAGCATTTGGGGTCATCATATATTAACATTTCTTTGGTTCATACTGGTGCATATAAATGTACCAGACACAGAAACTCCTTTACTCTCAGTAGGACATTCCTTTGAAACATCTGACTCATTAATATTCTTTAGAATCAAACCAAATTTACATGGATGGAATGGTGATAGATAACCCCAGTGGACGTCACTTAGCATAGCTTTTACTTATTTATGATTTTTATTGTGGTAAAGAAAACGTATTAAATTTCATTCACAGCAATATAGAATAAAAACAATAATTAATGTATTTATTTAGATTGCTAAACGATCAAAAACCTAATATATCCAAAAAGTCTTTGTCACAAACATATTCTTCAGAGTATGGCTTGTAAGTACAATATGCTGCTATCTGAGCAATTCTTTCTGCTCATTTGCTGTGCTATAAAAGAAAACACATGGGATACCATCTACAAGTAATACAATAGTGGCAACAGTGGCACTGAGAGCTAGCAAAACACTGGTGCTCTCTGCCTTTCTGGTCCCCCATCTTTTCTTCCCTTTGATTTTGAGTACTGGGAAAATAAACAGCTGTCACTTTAAATTGTTCTATAATGGATTATGAAGGTCTCTAAAGCTATACCATTCTGGTGAATAGTGTTTACTGTACTACATGCCACTGAAATAAAGAAGCCAATAATGTATAAAATTTGCAAACTACCTAAACAATGAACATCAATATTAAAATGTGGAGCAAAGAGACAGGCTTTTAAGACCCAACGCAGCATTTCTGCACATTTAGAGGATAGGAACACAAAGGGGAGTGTAAGCAGATATAAAAAAAAATTATGTACATTATTATTATAATAAATTATTGACATGAATTTTGAAATACAGCTAGTGTACCTGAATTTATTTGATTTTAAAGGCTGAGTTCACCTTTTGAAAAAAATAAAATAATAAATGCATTTTTTTTCAACTAAACAAAATGTGCATTTATTATTTTTTGCAATTGAGCCTGCAGAGCATTGCAAGATTAATGAACTACCAGCTCACCAGCACACTCATATTTCATTGAGAACTACAAGCCATCAGCCTCAATGGCTAATGGTGATTGTAGTCTATCCATTTACAGGACACTGTGAATGATTGACACAGCCATGTGGGTGGAGTAGCGCACAGCAACGCTCTTTTCAAATAATGACAGTGGGTACTGGGAGAGGATCCCCTGCCCGCTGTCACAGGGAGGGGGGATCAGGGGGAGAAGCTGCAGATTTTGGAACATATTATATGTTCCACCCTAAAAACAAGTGAAACATGTAACACATTACAAAGATGATCTTATCCTTTTGGACTCTTAATGCTCTGTACAGCAGCACTCGGACTGGTAGAGGAAAGGGCAAAACTAGAGGTTAATCAAGTGTGTTGCATGCAAATATGCTGATAAAGAACATGTTGACAGAAGCATGCTGTCCAGTCAGACTGTAGTTAGGTAGAAGGGATGAGCTCAAGGTAGGTGCCCTTATTTACTGTTTACTTTTTTGTGTGAATAAGCAATGGGGCCTCTTATTGTTAAAAGGGACTTCCAGATTCCGATAAGCACCCCATCTTCAAAACCACTAAGTCAGGGTTGTGGGGAAGAGGCCCTTATCCTCATCAACATGGGAACAAGATGTTTTGCCAGGGGAGTCCTCTCTGGCAAGATAATTCCCCTCCCCCCATGCAGAGGGCATGTGGCCTGGTATGGTCTCCACCTTTCCTGGTCTGGAAGGCTGCATGCTCATATAAAGGAATTGTAAGGATTTTTTTATGGGAACCACATGCTTTTTTTGGGGGGTCCTTGATTACCATCTATATCAGACCCTGTTCTAGTATAGGGTGAAGTATAGGTGAAGGGTCTTATACAGTGATTTCTGTGACAGTGATGCTTTGCCCCATAGTGCAGCAAGAATTATAACTCCTCTTGCCCGCCAGTTGTGACCCATCTAATTGAATGGGGCTGCACCTTAACCACCCTGCACCCATATGCAATGCATGCAGACAAATGTCTTCTGAAAGTGATCCACTGAATCTTTAGAGGGTCTTCTACTCTAATATTGCCACAGTCTGAGCAGCACATGTGTTCTGTTCAGTATTATTCCTGGAGTTCCTGAGTATTCTCATCCTGTCTTATAGTCAATATCCACTTCAAATAAGCAATGTTGAATGGCTGCAAACACCTGCCCTGGCATTCTTGAGGGGTTTGGATCTGGGCCATTGTAGCTCACCATGTTCTTCTTGCCAGACCTGGGCAACAGATATATTTGGATTTAATGCACATCTAAGTATCAAAGTGTAACTTCACATTTGTTGAGAAAAAAAATATCATCTCCTCCATGTCAATTTTGAATTTTATAATAAAATCTGCAAACACTTCCCTGACACTGGTTAGAAGCTTCACTAAAGATCTTTGAAAACATCAGAATATAACCATTTATGATGTTATTAATATATTTTTTATACCTTTCCTTCTAGCCGTTATACTTTGATCATAAAAATAAGGGCAGTAGAGTGTGTAGCAATGAACATTTTTATGTGTGATGAATATTACAAATTGAAATGTACCATATAATTTTCTCATAACATATTCACTTTAAAAAGAAGCTCAGTCTACCAAAAGCATCTTTCCTCGTAACTCACAGCTGCTAAACTTTTGATTTTGGATGTAAAATTATGAATGCAAAAAGAGTGCTATGTTCAAAAATAAATGTAGTTATATTTAATGTAGAATTCCAGCAAAAACTGTTACTTTAGGAGTGAATTCAGTTAGGTGTTCTGGGTTAATGAGCTTTGTTGCCTCAATAGTGAGAGTTGCCCTCATTTCTATGGCCACACTGGAAATAAGGCAATTTCCACAACAGCAAAAAATAACTGAAAGAGGTTCCAGCTCTTCCTTATTCTACTAAAAAATACCCTCAATTATGTAATTGCCCCAGTGTAGATATTCTCCTCACTTCCTGCCCTGGTGACCACTGATAAAGAGGACATTTAATAGGTGCTATGGAGGTGTTATGCTTTCTCCTCACCAACTGTTTTAACCACTAAAAACTTGTACTACCATAGGGAAACCACTTGCATTGCACGAAGTTGAAGGGAGGTTGCAGTGTGGTCCCTTTCAGTTTGACTGGTGGTACTGCCTGTTGATAGTGACTGGGGAATCATTTTTTCTGCACCATGATGCAAAGCATTGCATCTGCTGCATGTGTATGCCTTTGCAGTTTAAACGGGGGAACAGTTGGATATGGTAAAAATGCTCAACCATGTGTTTTACTTCCTCTGTAACTGCAAGCTCGAACCTAGAAGACATCATCCTAAGGAAAGCAATATTCCTGTTATCTGATCTGTAGTGCTGCTCAGGGAAGCACCCTGTTTCTCTCCCAGCAAGAGATGGCTGAACAAATGTGATCTTGTGACCCATGATTAAACTTTCAGGGGAATGAAAATCTGTACTTAAGCTGGGGAAGGACAAAATACTTTCTGGTGAAGCTCTATAGGTCAGGGACATTACATATGTGTCAACATCCACCTACACCCAGCAATGGTTCATCTTCTCCCAAGTCTGTGTCCTGTGGCAGCTGTTTGCATGCTATAGCTGGAGTTATGCTTTCTGTATGCTTCAAGTGATGATATATCCTGCTTGTAATAAATAAAAAAACAAATCTAGCAGCATGCCTTATATCAGTTTTGCTTCCTTTTTCCCTTGTGCAGTCTTTACAACAGAAAAAGGTTTCTCCGTGTAGTTATTGGTCAGTGCATGCACTGGTACTGGCCAGTGCATGTGCAGTGTGGCTACCCTTTCTGAGTTCTCTGCTGTATATTTGCTTGGCACATGCTCTGGCTGCTGGGGCCAAGTTCAGCTGGTTCGTGTATAGTATGGCCAGCACATGCACAGTACTGTGCATGCACCAGATGGGCATGGGATCAGAGCATAGAAAGGCCAGCGGCCTGCATTGTGCATGCACTGCCTAGACGTAGCAATCTTGGCTCTACTGTGCATGCTTTGGTTGGACACAGCACCAGAACATAGAAAGACCAGCAGCCAATATTGCACTTTTGCATGCCATACTTAGTGCCCTTGGCCATACTGCTCATGCATCAGAAAACAGAACCAGAAACCCAACTGCCCATGCACCAGCCAGACACATCTGTGCACAGGGTGTGTTCCTGATCAGAAGTTCATGAAAGATTGATGGAGGAAGGTTGGAAAGAAATTGGTCCATAAAATGGAAAAAAAAATTCTACATTTGGGTGGGGCTTAATGGAAAGAGAAGCTGCACCTTGAGAGTTTAATACTACTCTGAATCTGTGGTCTACATATGTCAAATATAATCTAACAGTTATTCCTTATAGCAAATGACTTTTTAAACTATGCTGTAGAAATCATTTAACCTTAATTGTACAATACTCTTTTTTTTTTTTTTATCTTTTTCTTTATCAGTATTTTGTGGCCATACAACTTAATCCTGTTTATTGTAAGTTTGTTTTAATTCAATTACAATTAAGTTTAATTATCTTAAGAATTGTTTTGAGTGTTCTGTATTTTATTTCTGTGTAGGTATAATTCCACTCTGTTGACATATCTACAGGCTTTGCCCATAGCTATACTATACAATCATTTTTGGACGTGACCTTATCACTGGCAAACTTACAGCATCAATGTCAAAATCTCACTGATCCTATGTTATATCTAATGTTTTTCTTGGGAAATAAGAGCACACGCATGGGTTTATCTGATAAGCACATGTTTTTCAATAAAGTACCCTTAAATTCTCATTGGAGACTGGTGTATGTGGAATAATGCATGGAAAGGGACTTTGAGGAATGCTGTGTCTGCTCTGAATTTCTCCTACTATGGATGTATGTCAGAAATTCAGAAGCCAAGTTCTTGTTGGCAAACAGAAGGATGATAAGATTAAGTTCTTTTTGTCCTATTTGATCTTCTTGAAATTGCCTGGAGCTTGGGTAACAAAATACATATTTATGGCAGCTGTTCTCATACTTTATTTAAACTGTATTCAGGAAGTAGCTCTGAGATCCAGATAGAGGATGTTTTTTTAAGAAGAACATTGGAGATTTTGATTAAGCCCCCATAGAATGGAAATTATTTAAAATTGACATGCAGCTTATTCATTATGATTAGTATTCAGTGTTTTCTACTTGGACTAAATAGTAGAGGAGAAAAATGTTTTTTGTGTACTTCCTGAAATTCTGGAGGTTTGAGTGCATTTAAAAAACATGATTCACTTGGTACTTTTAGGCAATCATTGTTATTATAAGATTATCACTGAAAATACCCAAACAACACATCCCTCTTTTGTGTTCTACATATTGAACAGCTTTAAAGCCATTATAAACCTTCCTACTTGCACCTTTGATTTTTCACCTGCATAAGATGTGCATTGATCATGTAGTTTCATGGTGTCATTTGTTGCCCTGTATGCACATTCTATAGTAGAGTAAATCTTCACATTTGCTATCAGAAGTTTCTGTTTGTGTTCAAACATGAGGCATGTGGCATGGCACTGCACAGGTTACTGTGTGGCCTCTGTCTGTAGTCCAAAAACTGCCATTATCTTGTTAAAAAGCTACATATCCCACAATCCATGGGTCTCTCAATCTAGCACTGATACAGTAGTAGTTATATCTGACTTGGCCTCAAATAGGCAGAGCAAATTACAGAGAGGTTACCATGCTAGGAGATAATATTGATAAATCCTCTTGCGCTTCAATGGATGATCTCTCAACCTAAGCTGCTCACACCCAATCCTAAACCTAATAGGTGTAAATGCAAAATAACATAAAATGGTGTAGCGCTAACACAAAATAATAAATACATAAATTATATATAAACAAATGTGCATAAATCATATATCTCTAGTGATATGATCCTATCCGGATCCAATTGTGAAATATATAAAGTGAAACGTGGAAAAACAGGAAAAATCCTGTGATGTGAAAACACAAATACACAAATCCACATGCCCCCCTTTCCCCAAATGAGGTATCAAAAACCAAAATACTGAAGTGTATACTACAGTGAATCCCCTCCCAGGGGATGGGTGTTATGGTGTACCAAAATGGCGCCCATGTCGGAAATGACATCACCGCGTACCGGAAGTTCGTCACCGCGTACCAACGCGTTACGCCACGCTAATCTTGTGACTTCATCAGGGTATCATGGTATCATGCTAGGAGAGATGTGTTGTTGTCACATTAGAACTCCCACATATGTGATGCAACAGAGAGGAAATGGCAAGGCATGAATTGAACTCTGTGTGACCTGAAATACAGTATGAAGTTTAATGTCCTATTAGTGAATAGGGACAAGCTGGGTGAATGAATACATAGGGGAATAGATCAGTCATGACACTACAAACTGCAGCTCATCATTACAAGGTAAGGCAAACAAACAACACAGGGAATATAATTACACTACGTCTTACAATATCTAGGTAAAACAACAGAAACTTTTGGAAGTGTACAATACCTTTACGGTAAGTTCACCTAAGTATTTAATACTGTGGATGCTGGAGAGGTAAACCATCAGACACCTTCTAACACCTTTAGAGATTCTATTGTTGAGATATCTACATTTGCTTTCCTGGGTTTGCACACTGTGGCATTATGATTGGTGTTATAACTGACAGTCAATATATATTATTTGTATCTTTGTGTTTTTCCCAATATTTCTCACATTCTTGCATAGGGACTTGAAAGCTCACCTTAACCCAGTTAACCAGGGAGAGGTGACCACCTACTTGCTTTGCCAATACCTTCTTCTAGGTACCGGGGCTGCTGTAGAGCTTGGTATCCCTCTCAAAGCCCCTCCCAATGGGCATGAGGGTTGACTTGCAAATTTTCTGCACCCATGATAAAAGAAAGCATATCAGAATGGCTGCTGTGATGACCTGGTGGGATAGGCCAGTAGACTGCTGTACATAGCTTCCTAAAAACATCACAGCACAGTACTCATCTTAAGGGTCCTTAGCCCCATTGCAAGCTGTGGGTTGACTCTTGGGAAGAGTGATGCAAACAACAAAATGTCTTGATGGGTGGGTGTCAGTCTGAGAAGTAGGCATTTGGAAGCAGGCTGCACCTACCTTAGGTAATGCCCACACGTAAAATGATCAAATTTTTAATCTATATCAAATCAAAGGAGCAGGCCAGGAATATGAAGGCTGAAGAGGGAAAGATGGGATGACGAAATAAGGTGACTTATGTCGATCTGCTGCAGCTTCTAATGCACACTGTGACAAGCTCACAATGTGTAGTGAAATCGGAGTAAACAATTTAGTACAGAAGAGGAGCCTTTACAACTGTGCAAGGCTGGAGGTAAGGCTGAAGTTCAGCTTTTCAGCTTTAGAATGACTTTGTTAATTGAAAAACAAATCAAATCCATTTGTGAAGACTTTGGGACTTAGGGCCCTATTTATAATAAATGGGTGCTGCAACCCCTCCCATCGTCATGTAGACATGGGCATGGCTCATTTCTAGCTTTCAATCAATATACAGTGGATATGTGTTTTTACTGCTTTAGTAGTTTAATTGGTGGCCCATTCAGACTCTACAAACAATGCTATCCAACAATCATAGTACAATTAGCATAAATTCTAGTCTTAATTTATTTTTTAATACACATCAATGCATCTCAGCCTGTAAGTGTTATACTTATACCTTTTTTGGGATATTAATGCATAGGATAACAATTTACTATTTACAAATCTACTTCTGCTCAATTCATGATGAGGAAAACCTATACAACAAAGTTTAATTGTTGCTTTTACCACTTCCAAGTTGGCCACTTCTGAAGTTCCTCTCCTAAATGTAAAAAACATAATTTCTTTGCTAGAAAACTATGTAGAAACCCCAAACATTATATATATTTTTAAGCAGAGTACCTAGGGTATAAAATGGTGGGTTTCGCAATTTTGTATATCACACCATATTTGTGCCTCGGTTTTTCAAACATAATGTTTTGGGAAAAAATACACCTTGATAAATTTTAATGTACAAAAACACAATAAAATACCACATTTTTTTGTAAAATATTAAGGATGATACCTAACATGTCACACTTTAAAATTGCATATGCTCATGGTATGCCACCAAACTATGGTGCTTTAAAATCTCCATAGGTAACAATTTAAAAACCTTTACAGGTTATCAGTTTGGAGTTACACAGGAGGTCTGGCACTAGAATTAATGCTCTCACTCTGACGTTTATGACGATACCTCACAAGTCTGGTGTGAGGGAGGGGATTTACCTTTTTTTTTTTTTTTAATTAATTTATTTTTATCACTTTTATTGCTATCATGAGGAATGTAAACATCACTTGTGATAACAATAAACAGTGACAGGTCCTCTTTACTGAGACATTTAGGGTCTATAAGACCTCAAATGTCTCCTATGCCCTTGAAAGCATTGAAAAAAACTTGGATTGGTTTGATCTGATGCTTGCACAAGCTAAAATTAGCTTGTATGCAAAAACGGGTGAAAGTGGAAGTGACTAAATCCTCATCGCTTCTAGTTTCTGACATCACACAGAGGGAGGAAAGATATTCATTCCTCTCACTGTGCGTCTGGAGCTGGACTTACCGGGCTCCCTGATCGAATGGGAGAGCCCAATAAGGGCAGTGGGACCCCCTTCCGGTGCCTGTAAAAGTAATCCAGTGGCTCTTTAGCTGGCTAGGAAGAATGATATCTCAGTCGTTGCTGTGGCCACAGCGATGACAGAGATATCACCCTTCCCATGCAAGGACGTACATACTATGGACAGGATGTGGTTAAACACTTAGAGTACATTTATAACTCTGAATCTTACATTCTGGTACGTTTATTTAAAAAAAAGTGATTGATTTACTATTGAATGGTTATTGAAAGTCACATTCACTGTTTATAAATATACCCCTTATGGTTCCTCCAAAATATTGTGGCCTGTTTATTTTTATATTCATTTCTGGTTATAGGGATCTTTGGTATTAAAGAAAATTATCCATTGGATTTATCACATCACACCCTTGGGTGGATCCACACATGCAACTCATTTTTCAATTTAATTTTTAAATATGGATATAAGAAAATGATCCAAAACGATTGTAATTGTGCTGTGCAATATGTCTGGAGAACCTTATACTCAGCTTACAGCACTAGGTTAATCAGTTTTGTAGCAAATAGCATTTTTTGACACAAGAATGTTTAGATCAGATGCTAGTTAAGATTATGTCGACTATTGCATAGCAAATGCATTCCTAAAAAGGAGTCTTACAGAAAATACTACACTTAAAACACAGCTAGCAGGCATATTAGCAGCCAACGTTTGCTTGAACAAATCTGCATTGTTGTTTCAATTGAAACCACATGCTGACTGATGAATATTTTGACATACTGAGGTACAGTCTCATTGTGACCATACAGACTTTCAAACAGATTTCAAGACAGGATCCTATTCTTGCTTCTATTTTTTTGTCCTGAGATGTCAATGTCTTTTTTACTTTTTGACACTGTAAAGGTCTTTGCTCAATTATCCCTCCTACTTGAAGATATTTTAAGATATTCATGCCTTTTGCTAAGTTTAAATGTATTTTTCTGTAGTGATTGAGTACATTTTGCTGCATTTCTCAGGCTGTGGACTCCAGTTATGGTCTACACTACATTGGTCATGTTTTTTTCTGCTAGGTACAAAGTTGTGAAGAATTGTGATATCTAAGTTGTAAATGTATGGAAATAATAGGCACAATAGTGTGCATGGGTGGAAGGTCTCATTATTGCAATATCAAACAGCGATAAGCAGATTGATTTGCCTGATTGGGATGATTAACAGCAAGTGAATGTATGACATGGATCCCTGATCCATCTATAAAATTGATTTGCCCAATTAGCAAATTATTAAAGAGTTCCTTTGAATGCCTTAAGCTGGCCATAAATGGATCGAAATTCATCCTACTAAGCAGGGACCAGCCACATTTTAATTCATGTGTGGCTGTTCCTGTTGAACAGACGTAGATTGTTGGCAGGGCTGCTGTTAGAAACCACAGGGCCCCATACAGTCAACCTGTCACCCCCCCATGCAAAAAACCCCCCACAGTTTTCTAGGCCTCAGTTATGAATGAACACAGTGAGTGATCAGTATCAATCTCTCATTGTGTTCATTCAGGATAGGAAGGGGCTGGTAAATGTGACATATTTACAAGACCCTTCCCCCTCCCTCTATCTTGAAGGATCCTATTGTGTGCTTGCAGCTGGCGGCAGGAGGGAGAGGGGGGCAGCCAACAGCAATGCAGGGGAGGGGGGTACACAGGGGGCCTGGGCAGGAGGGGCAAATGTATGGTGCACAGGGAGGGTGATGGGTGATGGGTGCAGTGGGGAAGGGGCAATTACTAGAACCGATCCTCTGTATGGCTCTATGCAGCAGCTGAAAGCCAGCGGGACGAAGAGGAAAAGAAGTCAACTTTCAGCTGCTGCAGAGAGCCATACAGGGGATTGGTTCCAGTAATTACCCCTCCCACCATGCCAATCACCCTCCCTGCCCACATCAGATTCACCCAGCTGCCTGGGCCCCCCTGCTGGCCTGGGCTCCGTACAGGAGGTACCCCCTTAGCCATGGGCCTGATTGTTAGATTGTCATTTGTCTTATGGGAATGCTTGAAAACTTTTTTCGACCAGCAGCTGCAGCCACTTAACTGCAGCACCTGATCAGTATATTTTGTCACCACCTCATTTGTGTGGGCTGAACCAAAACAATTCATGATCTATGGCCAACTTTACAAGGTTATTAGAAACAAGGTCAGGCATTTCTATATTTTACTTCAAACTCATCTAAGCAATCCCACCAGGATTTACAGTGAAGGAAAAAAAGTATTTGATCCCCTGCTGATTTTGAATGTTTGCCCACTCACAAAGAAATGATCAGCCTAAAAATTGAATGCTAGATGTATTGTAACACTAAGAGACAGAATAGCAACAAAAAATTCAAAATTCAAAAGAGATGCATGTCTAACAAATTATGCACTCATTTTCATGTTCATGAGGGAAATAAGTATTTGATCCGCTATCATTCAGCAGGATTTCTGGCTACCAGGTGTCTTTCATACAGGTAACAAGTTGAGATTAGAAGCAGTCTCTTAAAGGGAGTGCTGCTAATATCATTTTGTTACCTGTATAAAAGACACCTGTCCACAGGAGTAATCAAACAATCAGATTCCAAACTCTCCACCATGGCAAAGACCAAAGAGCTGTCCAAGGATGTCAGGGACACGATTTTAGACCTACACAAGGCTGGACTGGTCTACAAAACTGTTATATATATATATATATATATATACACTGTATATAAACTGCTCAAAAAAGTTAAAGGAAAACTTTGTAATCAGAGTATAGCATCAATTCAATTAACCTCCTGGGATATTGATCTGGTCAGTTAAGTAGCAGAGGGGGTTGTTAATCAGTTTCAGCTGCTTTGGTGTTAATGAAATTAAAAAAAAAAACAGTACTCATTTTACAGGTAGGGGCCACTGACATTTTTTTCCCTACTCATCTTTTCTGACTGTTTTTCACTACTTATGCATCTGGCTAGGGTTAGTGTCACTACTGAGAGCATGAGGTGATACCTGGAACCTACAGAGGTTGCACAGGCAGTCCAACTCCTCCAAGATGGCACATCAATATGTGCCATTCCCAGAAGGTTTGCTGTGTCTCCCAGCACAGTCTCAAGAGTATGGAGGAGATTCCAGGAGACAGGAGGTTACTCTAGGAGAGCTGGACAGGGCTGTAGAAGGTCCTTAACCCATCGGCAGAACCATTATCTGCTCCTTTGTGCAAGGAGGAACAGGATGAGCACTTGCAGAACGCTAGAAAATGACCTCCAGCAGGCCAATAGTGTGAATGTCTCTGACCAAACAATCAGAATCAAACTTCATGAGGGGGACCTGAGGGCTCAACATCCTCTAGTGGGCTCTGTGCTCACTGCCCGGCACCATAGAGCTTGATTGGCATTTGCCATTGAACACCAGAATTGGCAGGTTCGCCACTGGTGCCCTGTGCTTTTCACAGATGAGGGCAGGTTCACCGTGACCACATGTGACAGACGTGAAATGGTCTGGAGAAGACGTGGAGAACGTTATGCTGCCTGTAACAGCATGACTATTTTGGTAGTGAGTCAGTGATGGTCTGGGAAAGTATATCCATGGAGGGATGCACAGACCTCTACAGGCTAGACAATGGCACCCTGACTGCTATTAGGAATCAGGATGAAATCCTTGGACCCATTGTCAGACCCTACACTGGTGCAGTGGGTCCCGGGTTCCTCCTGGTGCCTAATAATGCCCAGCCTCATGTGGTGAGAGTATGCAGGCAGTTCCTAGATGATAAAGGAATTGTTACCATTGAATGGCCCCCACGCTCGCCTGACCTAAATCCAATAGAACACCTCTGGGATATTATGTTTCGGTCCATCGGATGCCACTACTCAGACTGTCCAGGAGCTCAGTGATGCCCTGGTACAGATTTGGGAGGAAATACCCCAGGACACCATCCGTTGTCTCATTATGAACATGCCCTGACATTGTCAGGCATGCATACAAGCACGTAGGGGGCCATAAAAACTACTGAGTATCATTTTGAGTTGCTGCAATGAAATTTCAGCAAAATGGACTAGCCTGCTGCATCATTTTTTCACTTTGATTTTCGGGGTGTCTTTGAATTCAGTCCTTCCTAGGTTGATAATTTTCATTTCCATCAAACGATGCGGCATCCTTATGTTCCTAACACATTACCCAGTCCATATCAGTATACAATAGATATGCAGCATGATATTTTTCCTCATTGAGATCTGATGTGTTTTCAATGTGTTCCTATTATTATTTTGAGCAGCGTATATAACAGTGTCTGGTTATGTTGTCTATGTTGTCTGGAAAAGTGATGGGAGGTGTGCAGCTACACAACTTCTTAAATATTTATTTAAGGTGTAGTCAGCAATTCTGTGCAGTCTAGAAACCTAATGGGCATAATTATGAACAATTTGCATAGCAATTTATGCAGTGAATGCACATGCTTGTTATTGGCCAATAGGAAATGCCTATGATACTTAGGGTCACCAAGTGGGTGAATGCGATATTTTCTTTTTTAAATCAATGAAAAACATTTGACCAGCACAGGAAATAGCCTTGTTCGCACACAATTCCCAAGGAAGTAATGTACATGAACTTTCATTGTGTGAACTGTTAATGTTATTATAGGTGTTATTTACAAAACTGGGACTGCTTTCACAGGGGATCCTAAAAAGATTCGGGTGGGATGCATTCCCAATCCCATGGACCATGTTTTGGTTTTGCCCTGACAGGTGCACTGATAAGTTCAACTGCACCAAGCTGAGGAGTGTGTCTGCATGTCGACTTATGGAGATGCACTGGGCTGTAAATCTTCTGCTGCATGAAGTATACTGTGCATAGGAGCCTGTTTATGGACTGCCACTGTTCCCAGAAAGGATCCTTACCTGGAACAGGGGACTTTGTTCACAACATGGACTACATAAGGTTCAGTTAAGCATAAGTTTGCTTTGGTTTTTGCTTTCATACCTTTACCTGGTGTCTGGATGCCTTTACATTTTGCTACTTGTCTGGAATAAACAGCCCATTTTGTTTGAGAGGCAGTACTTTGATTTATGCTCTACAAAGGCCCAAAGCATAGAGGGGTAATCCTGGCACACCTCAGAGCAACTGTGGCTGCAAGGGCGTAATGCATCTGTGCTGGCTCATTTGATGCGCAGAAACTTGGAGGGGCCCA
Organism: Staurois parvus; assembly: GCF_062004578.1. Lineage (NCBI taxonomy): Eukaryota > Metazoa > Chordata > Amphibia > Anura > Ranidae > Staurois > Staurois parvus. Next base: position 5,932,880 of record NW_028317918.1, on the reverse strand, counting down.
AATGTATGACCTCGTCCAGCTCACAGAAGTGGTTACAGCTGTAGGTCTCCAAGCCAGCCCAAATTGACAAAAAAGTTGTGCTTGGCAAATTTGTGTTACTCTTCCAACCTGCATACAGTGTTTTGCTGGGCAAGCTGACCCCAAGGATGCAGATCAGCTGGTGGCCTTGGTGGAAAACTGAGGCTTTTCTACAGGATGCTGTCCCCAAAAGTCTATTCACCAGAGGCCAAAACACCACTGTCTCGGATTAGGCCACTTTTGCTGCCAGGAGTAATAAAGAACCCTTAAAGTGATATTATAGGGCAAATCTTTTTTGCTTTAAAATAAAAAAAGATGATTTAACCTGCTCTGTACAAGGGTAATGCACAGAGCGGTCCCTTACCTGCACTTTGGTGGTCCCCTGCCAGTGCTCTCTGTTCCTTCTTTCTACATGTGCCCCCTTAGCAAGACCCTTGACACAGTGTTGACCAGCTCTATCCCCACTCCCTGTTCACAGGAGTTTGACTGACAGAAGCAAGGGCCTATAGCTTCAGCTGCTGCCTGTGTCTCCTGTGTGGCCAGGAAGTGGAGAAGTGCTGGATGCCAGGATGTGGTGAAGAGATGAGACAAGCCAGATAAGTGTTTAGAGACAGAGGAATAAAGGTAGTGGGGGCATTTTTACCTTAATGCATTAAGGTGAAAAAAACCTTCTGATTTTAGAACCACTTTAAGAACAGAATGGACCCCAGTGCTCAGCCCATGAGGTTGCCTAGAAGCAGGCCAGATGTGCCCTCAAGGAATCAAGGACACATAGCGGGTTATTTATTGAAACTGCATGGTGCAAAATCTGGTACAGCTCTGCATAAAACAAAAATCAGCTTCCTGGTTTTATTGTCAACGCTTGATTGAACAAGCTGAAGTTAGAAGCTGATTGGTTGCAACGCACAGCTGCACACAGATGCTCCACTTTTAGTAAATCTCCCCCAGAGTGCCAGAAACTAGGGCACCTGCCTCAAATTTGTCCCCTAGAACCTAAGGAATGTAGATTTGCAAGATTTATGTTCCTGGTTGCTACTGTCATGCGTAGCACCCCAGAGTGATGGGAAGTCCATAGCATATATCATACAAAACATCTACTTCTTTGAGCTACTGACTAAACACAGGTCAGTTCATAACTAACATTGTAATTTCCTGATGAGTTTACTTCCTGTATAAGAGACCCAACAGAAAGTAAGAGGAATCTCTCCAAAGTGAATGGAAATCTCCTCCTATACAGTTGCCACTGAAACAGGTGTCTCCACTGGAAGATTGCACATCACGTCCTGTTCCTGTGACAACTCTGTACCAGAGAAAGTGGTCAGCAGGACAAAGGAAAGGTTAATACCCCCATAGGTAAGACAGACAGTGTATTAAATACTTCTTGTCACCAGAAAGGAGAAAAAAGTAACCTCCAGCACTCAGAAGACCAAATCAGGCAAATTTGGATAAATCTTCATCAACATTATCGATCTACCAAATATGAGCAATGCTGTGTGGCTCCCTTTGAAGACTGAGGAAGCCCAAATGGCACTACAAAACAAGAAAAAAAAGGGGCGCACAAGCCTTGCGCATTACCTCAGCAACACATGTTTATTAAAGTAATAAAATACGTATATAATGGACGAATTTATAGTATAGCAAAGTGGCTCTGAGGAAGAGGGGATCTCCCCTCAAAAAATGTCAGCCATCCTCCTTGCATCTTCCTTTATTTGAGACTCGCACAATACTCTGGGCCATATTGGTCAGCATTTGATGTGATATGCTTGTAATTTTTTGGTGTTTGTGAGTATACATCTGTTTTATTACTTTAATAAACAAGTGTCGCTGAGGTAATGTGCAAGGTTTGTTTGCCTCTTTTTCTTCTTTATTTGTATTAAATACTTCTTGACAGTATCCAAAACTAAAAAACGTTTTAGTTATACATAAAAGTCCTACAACATAAGATGGTCATATAAAAAAATCAGTAATAGAATTTGAAGATGGACAAGGTTCCCTACTTAAAAACAACAGAATTAACGATAATCATAATTGCTTATGGTTAGTGTGGGAATGTTTCTGGCTTTCTTGGTTTATTTTACTAGAAAAGTAGCACCATGCAATATTGCCATCATGTGATCACAGAGACATTATGCTGCAAGCATTGACATTTAACAGGAGATGTCCTACTGCAAAAAAGTACTCCTCCCAGAGAAGACATGTTGCCAGAGACACAACTGTTATTTGGCAGTAGATATAAAGTTGCTCTTTATGACTGGTGATCTGATGATATTAGATACCTTATATGCCACTTTACCTTTTCTGTGACTATTATGTAAGTAAAAATATGCACACATCAAAAATATCAATTGAGTTGACTTCTACCAGCATTTAATTTTAATTAATTTAACCACTTCCCGACCATGCTATAGCCAAAAGATGGCTACAGCGCAGTCAGTGTCCATTAACATCCTCACAGAACAACACCCCCTGGGCACTCCCTGGGCGCACGCCGTGTGTGATCTGTGATTGCTGTATCCTTTGGACACAGCTGATCACGTGTCCAAATAAAGAGCCAATCAGAGCCACCTTTTACCATGTGACCAGCTGTGTCCAATCACAGTGTAAATAGGAAATGCCAGTTATCGGCAGTCCTCTCCTCATGCTGACAGCTTGTGAGGAAAGAAGAGGTGTTAAGTGGCATTTGTGAGGTAGACATCTACACTGATCATCAAGGCACAGATCATCAGTGCCCTGATGATCAGTGTAGCCCTATCAGTGCCCATCAGTGATACCAATAGTGCCTATCAGTGCCCATCTTGCTAGCTTTCAGTACCATCTGTGCTGGCTTTAAGTGCCCATCAGTGTTGGCTATCGGTGACTCCTCAGTGATGTCTGTCAATGCCCATCAGTGATGCCTCTCAGTGCCCAACAGTGCCGCCTATCAGTGCCCATCAGTGCTGCCTATCAGTGCCCATCAGTGCCACATATCAGTGCAGCCTCATCAGTGTCTCCTCATCAGTGTCCACCAGTGCAGCTTATCAGTGCCCATCATTGCAGCCTATCAGTGCCCATAAGTGCAGCCCAGGGGCGGACTGACAACTCATGGGGCCCCTGGGCAATAGGGGATCATGGGGCCCCTGCATCCTTTCCCAAACTCAAAAAAGCCTATGAAAAAGGTACCAGTGGCATCTCATGGGGGCCCCCTACTGACCCCAGGCCCTCGGGCAATGCCCGAGTTTCCAAATGGTCAGTCCCTGGTGCAGCCTCATCAGAGTACATCAGTCAAGAAGAAAAATCACTTATTTACAAAACTTTATAACAGAAATTAAGAAAAACTTTTCTTTTCAAAATTTTTGGTCTTTTTTTGCTTGTTTAGTAACCCCAGTGATGATTAAATACCACCAAAAGAAAGCTCTATTTGTTTTAACAAAAATGATAAAAATTTAGTTTGGGTACAGTGTTGCATGACTGTCATTCAAAGTGCGACAGCGCTGAAAGCTGAAAGTTGACCTGGGTAGGAAGAGGGTAAAAGTGCCTGGTAGGAAAGGGGTTAAAGTACATTGAAATAAAAAAACACATGTAACAAACTAGTTTTTGCACTCCAATAATAACAAGAAACAAATACATTACTGAAACTATGAAGGATATTATTTTTTTAGCTATGGGGAGGAGGTGTAGGGGTATAATAAATAAAGTGTTTATCAATGGTAAGTGGAATAATATCTCAAGATGGAATGACTGGCATTAGTGTAGCACATGGTTGTTTCTTTGTCATGGGAACACACTAAATTATTCCTAGGGGTGACCTTCTACCACCCGATGGTCGCCCAACTTTTTTGTCCAATTTCAGCACACTAAACAGGTCTGCACATGCTCTGAAAATGAAAGGTTATTAGCTGTATTTAGAGAGATATCAAATGGAATTCATTCAAATATAAACAAGTGCTTTTATTCCACTTCTTTAAAACAGTGATTTATTCAAGATGGGGTTCTTCAAAAGTAACTACCTTTTCTTCCAACAGAAGAGCCATCCTTAGAAACTAGGGACCTCTACTCCTCCAACAATATATCATAATGACTGAAAACAAAGCTTGCACAGCAACATATGTTGTTGCAGAGAATTGGACACGGTGCTAAAAATCTAATTTCTCAAAGTGTACTTCTTATCAAAGAATGGGGCAAACCATATTGAATGGAATGTTTTGGTTCTTCTTAAAACGTTATGTTCTTAGAACCGCTATCCATACCACAAACTGTTCTTTTATTTACACCTTTAGTTGAAGTGATCCTGTCATGAAGACCTCCGAAGGCAGTCTGTAAAATAAAAATATGTATGCTTAACTCTGCTGTGTCCCATATTTTGGAACTCCATTCTGGCATTCTTTATAGTAGTGCTTATCTGGCCTGAATCTGACCCTAACAATGGCTCATGTTCTCCCACCCCCTGCTGCAGGGGTGTATTTGCCGCCAGACCAACAAGGCATTTGCCTAGGGTGGCACTTTTCAAGGGGGTGGCACGGCGCCAGTGGTGCGACGGCAGAGCCGCCCCCCCTTTCTCATGGAAGGGACACTTCCTCCCACTGACACTAATGATGGGGCACTCTTCCTCCCAGTGATACCAATGATGGGGCACTATTCCTCCTACTGACACTAATGAGGGGCACTTTTCCTCCTACTGACACAAATGATGGGCCACTATTCCTCCCACTGACACCAATAACGGGGGAACTCTTCCTCTCACTGACACCAATGATAGGGCACTATTCCTCCCACTGACACTAATAATGGGGCACTTTTCCTCCCACTGACACCAATGATGGGGCACTATTCGTCCCACTGACACGAATAACGGAGGAAGTCTTCCTCCCACTGACACTAATGATGGGGCACTATTCCTCACACACTGACACTAATGATGGGGCACTGTTCTGCCCACACTGACACTAATGATGGAGCACCATCATTGGGGTCAGTGGGAGGAATAGTGCCTCATCATTGGTATCAGTGTGGAAGTAATAGTACCCCATTGTTAGTGTCAGTGGGAGGAATAGTGCCCCATCATTGGCATCAATGAGAGGCATAGTGCCCTATCGTTGTTGTCTGTGGGAGGAATAGTGCCATATCGTTGTCCGTGGGTGGAGCTCTAATAGGAAGAGGTGGAGCCTATATAAGGGGTGGAGTTTGCAGATGAAGGGGTGGATATTAAAAAGGACAGGGTGGGACAAATTTAGATGCAGGGGGGTGCCCGATTTTTGTCTTGCTTAGGGCAGCACAAAAACAAAATACATCACTGCCCTGCTGTTTATACTTATATTAAGGGTATGTACGGTAACCCATAGGAGTTCAACCTACTGAGTCAGTATAACTATTTAAGATTGACTGCTACAGCACTTGACCTTGTATTCTAATACCAGCATCATTTTATGCACCAACCCCTACTGTCTACTATAATGTGCCCTCTAGATACATCCCATTGCCCTGTGGTCCTTAAATGTGCTCTGTGGTTCAGCAGCTGTGCTTATATAAAGTAAATAGGCTTTGTTGCTTCTTGTACTGACATAGAATACCTGCTGGACTCATCATAGCCAAAAAAAGCAATTGTCAATGGCGGGGCCAGCACTTGCAGTCAAGCAATATACTAATTTTGGACTGGCACCACCAGATTCATCAAGGTTGCAGCTCGCATTTAGCTTTCCTTCAGCCTGTATGATCTGGGGCTGAATGCTGAGAACCGAAAACAAGAAAGTTTAGGGGTTCTAGGTGTGTCATGAAGCATGGGAGGCGGGGCAGATTGTCCCCGTGGATGTGGAATCTGGGCAGTGGTGCTGCCAGTTACAAATTTTATGATCCCTGTGGGTGGAAACTTTGGGGTAGTGATGGGGATGTTTTTGTTTTCCCCCACGTGAAAATACTGTACCCAGGACAATTGCCCCTCACCCCTCTCTTGTCCCAGTCCTGTACAGTAGTGTTGAGGGGGTCCACAAGAGAAACCTTTGACAACTGTATGAGGGCACATGGTCTGGTTTGTTTTTTAGCATGGGGTCCTCCATAAAATCTATACCAGACCCTAATCAGGAGTAAGGGCCTGGTACTATTTTTTAATGAGACCCCAAGCCCTTTTTATGTGGGGATATCAGTTACCATCTAAGCAAAAACCTGATAACGTGTATGGATCTGGTATAGGTGAAGGGAATCTTTCAATTTACTTTTAAATGGAGGTTCAATGCGAGGTGGCTTGCGGTTCCTGGATCAACTTTATGTTAGAAATGAACTCTGCTTAATATATTAGGCATACATATGTAACATGGCTCCATGACCCATACAAACAGAAAATGGAAAGCCCAGTAACCCATGGCAATAGGAAACTGAATTGTGGTAGTCTTCTGAAGGATTAGTGCACACTGTATTTTCATTTCAAATTCAGATTAAATAGTGTTTTTCATTTTAACAATTACTGTTTTATTCCTATAGCTTACCTTTTCTCATCTACTTCTTTTCCTTCGAAGATGGTATTACATCATAATACGATCACCCTACTGTTTATTGATTTAGCTTAAACTAATTGGATATGTCTAAAATTATACATCTAACAAAAAAGTAACAAGCTCTGTAAGATCATTTTCTATGAGCATTGCTCTTGACTTTATGGAATATCAATGACAACAAAATTGACAACAAAGAAAAAAAACATTTTTTTCAATCACTAGGTTACTGCATTTTTTAATTCTCCTAATTAAAAAACATTTTACCCAACAAACATAGGCAATAATGTGCTTATTTTAATACTATATTATTTAATATTAAGTATAATATACAGCTAGAAAATATATGCAATGATATAAGCAAAGTAGTCATGATACTTGTTTCCAGCTCATATTATCTTTAAAGTAAACCACTAAGTAAAAGTACTGTATATAAATCCTTTGTCTAATGAATTCTGGGCCTACTCTCAACAATGTGCTGCTGCTAGCCCAACAAAGGCTGCAAGCTGTGTCTGAACTGAAGTCATTCTCATTTTTTAAATCGTGTGGTTGGAGTCAACTTCCAGAGTAAACAGTCCATTTTCCATTTTCTCAAGCTACAAGGATGAGGTACATTCTGTTTCCAACATACAAATGAAAATGAAACTGAGCTACTACTGTGGTAATGACACAAATCTATCTATCTATCTATCTATCTATCTATCTATCTATCTATCTATCTATCTATCTATCTATCTATCTATCTTTTGTGACAACGCAGTGCCACTATTTGAAAAATGGCAAATGGCACATAAAGTCCTCAATGATGCAGATTGAGAGGCTCCACAATGGATATTATGAGCAGAGAAAATTAGGATTTTGGGTTTTGTAATCCCCAGAGGTTTTGAAGTGCTTTGGGAGTGAAGAAGCCTTGTGTCCAGGTTTTATTGGAGACCATCAGACTGTGTTTGCAGGTGTGCACACCATTTATAGTTAAGAACCTGACTGCAGGGGCAACATGTGTGCATGTTCAGGTCTGGTGTTGCAGACAGGTGCCACACATCTGACATCTGATGAAGACAGTGTGGGTCAAACAGATAGTTAGAAGGCCAAACAATTCTTACTTGATTGATGTGGAAAACCCCTGCAAGGGCAACCCTGTTAATACTCCTGCCACAATTGTGATTTGTTTTGAATTCATTACTTGGTGGCTTTGCTTTATTTTATTGCTCAACTATCTTTAAAAATCCAAGTCCTTTTGGACATTGAGACGTGCCATTTGCCTCCTCAGATGGTAGAATTTGTGGTCTGAAAGGCTTATCACTAGGCCTTAGTACTGTCACACGGGGTGTTAAATTTATACAGTTGCAAGAAAAAGTATGTGAACCCCTTGGGATTACTTGGAGTTTTGCATGAATTGGGCATAAAATGTGCTCTGAACGTCATCTAAGTCACAACAATAGAAGAACACAGTCTGCTGAACATAATACTACACAAACATTAGATATTACCATGTTTAATTGCACATAACATGTAAACATTCACAGTGCAGGGAGGACAAAGTATGTGAACCTTTGGATTTAATAACTGGTTGACCCTCCTTTGGCAGAAATAACCTCAACCAAATGTCTCCTGTAGTTGCAGATCAGACCTGCACAAGGATCTGGAGTAATTTTGGCCCACTCCTCTTCACAAAACTGTTTCAGTGTAGCAATATTCTTGGGATGTCTGGTGTGAATCGCTCTCTTAAGGTCATGCCACAGCATTTCAATCGGGTTGAGGTCAGAACTCTGACTGGGCCACTCCAGAAGGCGTATTCTGTGCTGTTGCAGCCATTGTTTTGTTGAATTACTTGTATGCTTTGGGTCATTGTCCTGTTGCATCACCCATCCTCTGCGGAGCTTCAGTTGGCAGACAGATGGTCGTATGTTTTCCTGCAAAATGTCTTGATAAACTCTGGAATTCATTTTCCCATCAATGACAACAATCCGTCCAGGCCCTGAGGCAGCAAAGCAGCCCCAAACCATGATGCTCCCTCCGCCATGTTTTACAGTGGGGATGAGGTTTTGATGTTGGTGTGCTGTGCCTTTTTTTCTCCACACATAGTGTTGTGTGTTCTTCCCAAACAACTCAATCTTGGTTTCATCTGTCCACAGTATATTTTGCCGCTAGTGCTGTGGAACATCCAGGTGCTCTTTTGCAAACTTCAAACGTGCTGCAATATTCTTTTTTGGACAGCAATGGCTTCTTCCGTGGTGTCCTCCCATGTACTCCATTCTTGTTTAATGTTTTCCTTATTGTAGATGTGTCAACAAAAATGTTAGCATGTGCCAGAGATTTCTGTAGGTCTTTAGCTGACACTCTGGGATTTTTCTTTACCTCATGCAGCATTCTGTGCTGTGCTCTTGCAGTCATTTTTACAGGACGACCACGCCTAGGGAGAGTCGCAACAGTGCTAAACTTTCTCCATTTGTAGACAGTCTGTCTTACCGTGGACACATGAACATCGGGTTTTTGGAGATACTTTTGTAACCCTTTCCAGCTTCATGCAAGTCAACAATTCTTGATCGTAGGTCTTCTGAGAGCTCTTTTCTGCGAGGCATGGTTCACATCAGACAGTGCTTCTTGAAACCAGTAAATCCAAAACAGGTGTGTGTTTTTTAAGGGCAGGACAGCTGTCAGCAACACATCCAATATCATCACACTGATTGGAGTCAAGGTTGGCTCACTCCTGGCTCCAATTAGCTCTGGGAGAAGTCATTAAGCTAGGGCCTCACATACTTTTTCCTTTCTGCACTGTGAATGTTTACATGTTATGTGCAATTAAACCATGGCAACATCTAAAATTTGTGTAGTATTATGTTCAGCAGACTGTGTTCTTCTATTGTTGTGACTTAGATGACGTTTGGAGCACATTTTATGCCCAATTCATGCAAAACTCCACGTAATCCCAAGGGGTTCACATACTTTTTCTTGCAACTGTACTCTCCCACCGCCATCCAACAATATTAAACACATTGGCAGCATTCTCCTAAAATCTCATTGACTGTGAATGCTAATGACTTAGTAAGGCACCCAGAGGGACCTGAGCAGTGGGGAAGTGAGTATATATATATATATATATATATATATATATATATATATATAAAAAGTGAAGTATAGGCATTGACAGCATTGGTCTAACATAGGATGGAATTGGTTAGAAGCTGGGAATTTTCTAGTTCTAGTAACCCTATTGATAACAAAGGATTCACTCACTTTGAAGGGATTTCCTCTCACATCCTCTTTTGGCTATGGTACAGGAACTGAAGGAAAATCACCCCAATGGGACTTAGATGGCAGAAAAAAACTGCCATGGGTGATACCCCTCCCTTTAGTCTATTCATAATGAAACAAAAAAGTTTTGCCTTTAGTTTTAATTTAACATGTATTCTGCCATTAAACTTCTGATGCAATGTATTGAGGGATGTTAATACAACTAATGTTACAAAATCTAAAATGTGACAATTTTAAGTTTAAGTTTAAAGAACCACTGTTGTAAAGGCAAAAAACATTTTCTTTGTTTTAGATAAGGTAGGGAAGGAATAGACCATCAGTCAGGTTTTTTTTGCAGGTTTTGTGTTGCTGATGAGGAGATTCACCACTCTACATGTCCTGGTGACTATTGGCACTGAGATAAAATGTGAAGGGAAATCCAAAAATTTTAGAGTTCTCCCCAGAGCAAAAAGGGAGGATAAATCATCCAATGAGGACAAATGTTCAGGTGACAACTGAAGGTTGCAATTACCCTTACTTTGGGGAGATTTCCTCTTATTTACCATTGTGTATCCAGGGGAAAATGTGAAAAAGAGAAATCTCACACTGACAACAAAAACTAACCGCTACCTAAAAAATAAGTTTTGGCTACACAAACCTTTTAAGTATCATGCATTTAAAAAATGATCATGTTATGCGTAAAACAATATAAGAATGAAAATCTTAAGGAAACATGCTGAATACGGAATTCTGAACTTCAGCTAAAAAAAGGACTGTCTCTTCTTTTTTATTAAGTTCATAATAATACCAATTTGCCAGCAGATTTGTTTTAAAAGACAGAGAGACAGACAGACTGACAGACAATTCTATGAAATAAAAATAGCTAAAAATGTTCTGGCAACTTATTCTAAGGAAATGAAATATTGGCACTGTGAAACATTATATTGTTGTTGTTTCCATATTACTGGTAACCCATAACTATAGAAAACATGTTTTCACAATTATTTTATAACCTACAAGAGAAATGTTACTACATGGTACAAAAACAAAATATTTTTTCATTAAAGAGAGGTATTAGATATGAGGCAATATCTTAGTGTTACAGTGGGCAAGCAGACCAATACACTGTGGAAATCACATGAAATTATTAAATAGTTGCTATACTTTTAATAGAAAATTGAAGGTTTTAGTTCTTTTTTTTCAGAAATACAAATAGAATCAAATTGCTGCATGTCCAAGCACCTTTGCGTATAGTAAATGTGTTTAATTATTTCTCATATCTATTAATGCATTTGATGACTCGAGAAAGTTAAAAGGGTAACAACAATGCAAATATTTTGCATCAAAATAGGTGATTGAGAAAGTGCAGCTAAATATTAATAAATGAGATATACATTTAAAAAAATGTAGTTGTGCTAGGAATGCAGTGTTATGGAAATTTGGGAGCTTTATAAAAATGATATTGTATTTTAATATAAGGTAGTATGAACATTCCATGAGAAGGTTTTCTTTGCTGAAGGATTTGGATGGAGTAAGTTGTATCAAAGGGAGGGCATATACTGTAAAACATAATGAGCCTCATTCATCCAAATAGTTGAAGTAAGAAATGTGTTGATAATAATCTAATGAAAACCTGCGATGGAAAATGAATAATGGAGAATTACATTTTCTGGGTCCTGAAACCAAAAGAGGTTGATTAATCCAGAATTGTTAAAGTAATTCTTACTGAATGTGTTCTGCATACCTAAACTTCTTCATAGAAAACAAATTGTCTAGATTTCTAGACATACCTTGTGGTAAGTGTGTATAAAAACAGAAACATTGAACAGTGGCAGTGTGATTATGGAAATGGGATTTTGTTAGTTATTTTCAAAATAGCAAAACATTGATTTTGATATAGTTAGCTTTGCAATATCTTGTAATATATCTAAAAAATAAAAAGGAACCTTACTTAGAAAAAGATCCCCCAAAGCAGAGGATACTGTTTTGTGTTATCAGTAGTACATTCTGGTTTACATTTTTATAAAAATTTATCATGATTGGTGAAAAAAGTTGTGGATCTTATATGAAGGGCTGTCAGCGTTCTAATGTTGCTACGGTAGTATCTCCTCGGACCTCTTTGTGTGTGTAGCACCCTCCTAGCTAGCTTGCTAGAAGTAGGTAAATTTAGTTTGCCTGGGTGGTAGTCAACCCAATTTGATATGTGCAGGTAAGTATTTGGTTTCTCCCTTAGAAGGTTTGTGGTTCCTCGCTGTCACCAGTAGTCATAGGCTATAGTATGAGGATTCCTGCTTAGCTCAATTATGAATATTCATTCCCCCCTTGTCATCCTAGTAGGAGGTTCAAGCCACTGAGGCATAATGGGGAAAAGTATAAATATTAGGGAAAACCCAGTGCTTACTCTTTTGTCTGAGGCTGAGGCCTGAGGAATTTCTGCTGGACTATTCATGCTGCTAGGCTCAGTAGCCTCCCTTTTGGAGTACAAATCTAAATATATGGCATAAGAGATTCACCAGCTGGTAAAGCTGTATCTCTGAAGTTGTGCCACTGGTTCATTTGCTGTTCATAAGGGTCCTGGCTGTGGCAGAGCCTGTGAGCCCTATCTGCAACTACAGAAACACCTCTAGGACTTCATCTTGAAGGATCCAGTCTACTAGTACCTCACTGGAACCCATCAGGAAGTTAAGTCTGAGCAGCTAATTCTTGGGCTTGTGAGTAAAAGACTGTTTGCTGATCCAAGGGTCATTGTTGCTGCAAGGAGATTAGAGCCGATGTAGTGTTATGGGGTATAGAATGCTCAACTAACCACAATCTGGCTTTTTCCTTCCAGTCTCAGTGGTTAAGATGTGTTATTTTTCAGGACAGTGTAGAGTGTCCTCCTGTTTGTAAATAGTTTTGGAGTATCCCATGCAATTCCCTATTCCCTTCCAAGTTCCCCAAATATTAAAAACACCCCTAGACTGTTAATTAAGCTGATCCTTGTATGTGTGCCTGAACTGTGCCTTTGTGTGCTAGCAGCCTCTGCAACCTAAGTCATCATTAATATCTTTTCAATGACTGTGCTTGTAAACTATAACAACCAGTGGCTCCTGCGGTGGTAGCACTACATTTATTTCAGGTACTTATATAGCGCCGTCAATTTTACGCAGCGCTTTACATATATATTGTACATTCATATCAGTCCCTAACCCTCAAGGGGTGTACAATCTAAGGTCCCTACCTTACATCCATACATACACATACTAGGGACAATTTAGACAGGAGCCAATTCACCTAGCAGCATGTCTTTGGAGTGTGGAAGGAAACCGGAGTACCCGGAGGAAACCCATACAGGCACAGGGAGAACATGCAAACTCCAGGCAGGTGGTGTCGTGGCTGGGATTCGAACCAACGACCCTAGTGCTGCCAGGCGAAAGTGCTAACCATTTAGCCACTGTGCTGCCCACATGATTCAATACATTTTCTAAGTACTAAATACATACTAATTTGTTTTTGTAGGGTTGACAATTTATTTTTTACTATTTTTATATTATAGCCTGTAATTTAAAGAAAATTAATGTCTCAAACTCAGCAACAAACACACATGAAAAATAAATATTAATAAATTAAACTTACACTGTGTATTCAACCACCTAGATAGTAAAATAATGTTACATTGTGCAAATACATTCCGCATCTGTTAGTTATTGAATGTAACTTATTAACAAATATAAAAATAAATTATGAGTAGATTGAGTATACTCTGGAGAAACTATATTTGCGTTCCTACTAACTACATATTTCATAACCATCCCAATGTGAAAGGGTAAGTGAATAAAGCTTGTTAGAATGGTCACATTAGACTGCCTATTTGATAGCTTCAAATGCTGTGATACCTGCCAGATACCTGTAGTTTTCCATTCATGTAAGTGGACTGTGACAGACTTGTTTCATAACCTAGAATACATGTTGGCCACCCAGAAATGGGGTTTGCCCGACCGTGTTCCAAGTCAGCATTCAAGAGCATCATACTCTACTGTAAAATAAAATTATGAATTGCCCTCAGAGAATTGTCAGAGAGGGTGGGTGTTTCCTGCCAAAATAAAAAATAATATATTGTTGGCAAGCACCATTATGCAAGTAATACATGTTTGAATACATTATTTTGTATAATAAATTTGGTGCTTTCATTGCCACCAAAAAAAGAAACTCCGAAAATCTTTAATTGAGAAAACAGACATGGAAATATTGTGAAAATGAAATGTATTATCTGAAGCATATTCAGACATGCACAGTTACTTCTCAACAAAGCTTTTTTTGTGCCCAGACTGTGGATATTAGTCACTGTTTTGTGATGTGAAATCAAAATCCATGTAAAACTCCAATTCACCCTCTCCTACCCCAACTGGCTACCTTGGTGGCACACTAACAAGATCAGACATTAAAGCCACACAAAGCACACTGAGGTGTAGGTGGACTATGAAATTGTCATTTGGCTCTTTTCTTGTAGTATAATTGATTGGAAAGTACTCAAAATTTTCTTCCTCCCACAAACTTTTTATTTTGTTCAGTATGCTATACATTTGGGGGTCTCTAACTATATAGAAGGATGGTATTTTTTCATGGCCAATTTGTTGGTAATACATTCTCTTTTTAACAACAAAGAAAACAAAAAACAAATGAAGAGGAGTGCAAGCTATATGCTTTATATTGCACCCCCCACCTCTAAAAACAGCAAATCAAGCTTGCTTCAACAAATTTTTATAAAAAAAGCAAGTTTAGAGATAGATGGATTCATAAACAGAGCCATTCATCCATATCAGTGATCACATGGCTTTCTTGATAAACAAAGCTATGACAGTGACAGCAGCTATTGTATTTCTTCCTATGCACACCTAGTAATACATTTTTTTTAAATAGTAGTTGTAAAAACATATTCAAGTTTAAACAAATGTACACATATAAAATACAGAAGAAAGTAGCTTCCAAATCTCTCAGAATCTATTTAACACCCACTGAGTTCAAAATGTACAAGGTAAACTAAGTAATGCAAGTTGCAGAAGCGTTAACATCAAAAATATCAAAAGAGTGTGCACAATGGGAGAAGGGGATAGAGGATGTCCTGTGTAGAAGAACGAAAATGGAGATCTCATTGAAAGGTTCCACTGGTAATTGGAAACTGAAAGTGCCAGTGTGATGGTTGTTCTGTATATCATATATCATCATTGTGTTGAATAGGGAGCCATCTATTGGGCATCCACTACAACTTCACCTGTTTTTATTATTGCACCCTTTTCATTAAATAACTGGAAGTATTCATTAAAAATAAATATTTCCCATAAACCACTAGAACCATTCAGCTTGTACAAGAACACCAGTGAAAGCCTCCTTGCTCCCTTTGATACACATATGTCTGTAAGTTCTTCCATTGTGTTTGTTAAAGTCACATACATAGCTAGATCTCATTTAAATGTATTCCATGTGATTTCTAGGTTACGTGTCTGTTAATTCACCGGATTTATTTATTTATATATATATCTATAAATATATATATATATATTTATATATATATATGTTTTATTTAAATGTATCAAATAAATATATATATATATCAATAAATCCAGTGAATTAACAGACAAGTACCATTTCTAGATAGCTGTTTGCAAGAAATGTATTAATTTTATGCATTTGTGAGGAACGTGTGTACAACATATTGTAATTTCAGATCGTGCGATTGTATTGCAGTTTTACAGAACTATTCACAGAAGTAAATTCAGATTTGGAATGAAACACAATGCTGCTTCTGTCAGTTTTTGTAGCTAGCCATCATCTAACTGTTAGTAGGACAGCATAATAATAATCGAACAGATTGAAAACTGCCATAGCAGAGAGGGATATCCAGATGTTCAGCTGTTGGGGTAGAAAGGGGTAGGAAGAAAGTTAAGAGAGGGTGGGGAGGAAAGTTGGAAAAGAGAGGTAAGAGTGAGAAAAGGAGAAGGGGGTTGGGGGGGGGGGTCTCAGTGGGCAATAGCTCTAGATGGTTAATAAAATGGGCAAATCTAGATGGGTTAGAGGTCCAAGGTTGCCAAACTTGAGGAATTTATGAGGATCTGTTAATATAGGCATAAGTATGCAGTAACGTATTCTTCTGTATTACGTTCAACATGATGAGCATCAGTGAAGGGTCCTGACTTTTTTTACTAAAATTTTGGTAAATAGAAAAACTCCTTTTGCACATCCCTACGACAGCATTTTGTGCATGCTGCACCTTTCACAATTATATTAGGATTAATGCTGACTTAAAAATCTGTATCATCAAGAAATTGAAAAATCTAAAAAAATCCTATGTTCTGTATGTAGGAAACCAAGTTCCTACAGCAGAGTATGCCAGTGTATGTTTTACAAGCATCATCCAGTTTGGGCTTTGGTTACTTACTGTTTGTTCAGGAAAAGTTGTGTCTGTTGAGCAGCAATACAGACAGATATTTTATAGGCCTGTCACTACTGCTTGCTTGACTAAGTAATTAAGTGTTACGCAGAACACAAAAAGTCCATTTTAGAAGCACTTAAGTTGTTTTCAGTAGAGATGGGAGTCTGAAAGCCTCGGCACAGACCTACGGTTAAAGGACTACTTGGAGACTAATAAAGTCCACAGCCCTTTATTTCTGGATGGAATTACTGACTGCTGTAGCTGGCCACACATTGCTTGTGTGTTTTGTCCTCACAAGAAAGACTTTCACATGACTTCAAAATATATCAATTTTGGTTTTGAGTTGCTAATATATATAGACTTTTACAGCAGCTCTGCTTTGGCATTCTTACCTAGAATGAGAAAAAGAGCAGACACTTAATTGAACTTGTTTAGCACTGTGGTTAAATGTGAAATAAAATAGTGCCTAAGACTTTTTATTTGACTTTTCAACATTTTAGCTCAGAACATTAACAATATGGAGTTTAGTATGCCATTTTAACAACCACAGAGATTTCTAAAATGTGCAGGTTTGCTCTGTTATACAGATGGAAACGATAAGTTTATAATTTTTCAAAATGAAAGATAGTGCTTTAATAGCTTAAAGTGAACCTCTACTTTAGCCCTGTAGCCTAACTTAGCCTGGACCTCATCTCCCCCCCACACACACAGTTGCTGATTCTGACATTTCATATGCTCCTCTGTCTCCCCATTTGCCGAAGTGAAAAAGTGCAGGGCAGACTACAAGTCCACCTGGTTAGAGCTGATGATCCTCCTACAACCCCCATGTGACAGTGCTCAAGTATGTAGCACCCTCCTAGGTAGGTGCTAGGATTTCTATAGCTAGGTATAGCTGTGTTTCTCTGCTTAACAGAGAGACTGTTAGGAAAATCTAGTTGGGCTCTCTGCTTATCAGAGTGCTGTGATTGATTAATCAGGCCGGCTTATGATGCTCTGGTGCTGCTGAGTTTTCCTTGAGTTCTGCCAGACTTCAGGAAGCTATGAGAGCCTTCCAGAACTTGGGAGGGGACTAGGAAAAAGAGCCGTATGAATATGGATACAGCTCTGGCCAATTGTAGAGGAGGGAAGTCCCATTGCATGCTGGGAATAATATATATGTTCTGTGAGCACATGGGTTCAGTGTTCTATCCAGGAGAGGAATGAACACAGGAAGAAAGCCCAGTTCAGTGGGGCCACATATTTACATATGCTCAGTGTCAAGGAGTTAAGGTTTTTGAAGTAAATAAGGTGAACAAAATAAGGTATTTTGATAAATGCAGTATTTGTCAATATAAAGTATCTTTATGTAATGATCAGGCAACATATATATTCTAACAGTTCACTTGAAAAAATAGTGCTTTCTGACACATTATTTGATAATGTGCGCCATGATTACCTGACCAGTTTGGAGTTCATTCTAGTATTCACTTTGTCATTAAAATGTGCATCCTAATGCATTGCCTATCAGGAAGATTTACTTATTACTGTGCTGCCTGACAACCATATGTGTTTTCTGATGTACTGCCTGCAAAAAAAGGACATTTTTACAAGTCTATTTCTTGACAGTGAGAAGTGTAACTCAATATATTGGCTGGTATGTGAAGAAGATGTATTTCCAGATGCAAGATATCCCCAGAAGACAAAGTGCATTTATTGTGCTACTCTTATATACCAGGATGTTATGTATCCTTCTCTGCCAGAAAGATGGTAATTGCAGTCTATCATCAGCTAAGTAGATGTCATTTGTTTTTTGCTCAGTAGCTATAATGGGAAGGAAGGGGTCAGCTATTTTGCTTTTAGTAGTTCCAGAGTGTTCAGGAGTTGCTCTGTGACCTGTTTATGATTCAGTGAAGGTGATTAGTAGAAGACTTCTATGTGCAGCTGACTCCAATCAAAGGCTGCTCACCAGTGTCAAGAGTCTGTCCTTTTCGAAACAATCAGGTTGATCCCTCTCCTAGAGACGTGAGGCCCATTTAGGCCTGGAGCAAGGCCCATTCAGGTCAAGATAAAGCTTGGGGATGTTTTTTTTTATTTAACTTTTGAATACTACCTCTCTTTTCTCTGAGGCTTTTGTAGTAAAAGTTTTAAGGTAATGTGAGAAGGGGATGGGAAAGAAATAGAGAAAGAAAATGTTGTGAATGGAAATGTGCTTAGTAAAGATAGTTATTCAGTCCCACACGGAGTCTTTGTTTCCTTTATTCTGTCACCAGCAAACAGCCTTAGCATGAGCACTAGAATTGGAAGCTGGTAAGTAGAGATGAGCTCAGGGTTCAGACCGAATTTTCTGTGTTTGAATGGTTCAGATAGAATCCAAACTTTCTGGATGTCTGGCAGGAATTGCCTTGCCAAATGTCCCATAAAACTGTGCATAAAGCCATCATTGTCTAAAAACGTACACCACACCTTTGGTTATGTCACTTGACCAAAACTCATAGGTAAGACTTTGGCGGATGATGTTTTTTAGCCAAATCCTTGATCGCAGAGTATAAAATGGTTCTTTTGCACCAGCCCT
The DNA here is from genome assembly GCF_062004578.1 of Staurois parvus. Taxonomy (NCBI): domain Eukaryota; kingdom Metazoa; phylum Chordata; class Amphibia; order Anura; family Ranidae; genus Staurois; species Staurois parvus. The sequence goes on along the minus strand of NW_028317918.1, from coordinate 5,914,207 downwards.
TTGTCAGGGTGGTGGAGTTTAATAAGAGAGGGACATCTGACAGTATTGCAGAGATAGAGAGGTTTGTAGTGCTATATGCTATCACTTTCTTCTGCATATGGCCACTGATTCTTTGTAGTGAACAGTTTATTGGGTTAGGGAGTGTGGAGTGCAAGCCCACCTGTATTCAATGATAAGACACAACAGTCCTTTTTTGGACTTCATTTTTACTGTATCAGTGACGTATGTTGCTCCTGTTCCTAATTTTTCTTTTGTGGGGGGGCTCCTTTTTTATTTTTATTTTATCTTATATTATTTAGATTTTCTTAGGATCGCTGTTTTTATTTTAGTTTTTAATTCTTTTTTGTGGTTATTTTTCCTTCATTTTACTTGTCTTTACTTTTGTCTCCCAGGTCCAGAGTAGTGTGAAGTCATCTTCTACTGCAAAAGCGACCCGTTGTTCTTCCTGACCAACAGGTTCTGCTATGTTGAGAAGTCCACTGAATTATTAACAGCATGAGCCACTTGCTGCAAGATGCTGTACAGCAGTGTACTGCATCAGTGTTTGAAGAGGAGAGCAATGGAAGTATAGAGGGAGGGGACACATGGCAGGGTTAACAAATTGGCACTAATGTTCCTGCAGCTTCCTGGCAAGTTGTCTTTATGTGGCCGGAGATCCCATGCTGCTGGATATGTCTGTGTGCCTGCTTGGTCCACAACCATGATCAGTAATGAATAAGCATGAAAGGAGTGTGAAATGCATCTACTGATGTCCCCAGAGCCGTGTATTGCTGTCTTTTTATCTTCATGGATTCAATAATAAAGAAATCTGCTGTTTCTATATTGTAGTGCTACTACTTCTTTTACTCGTGTTAATGAGACAGCTAGCTAACTGGTGGGATGCCTCACTTTCATCATTCACTGTATGTGCTGCTAGCAGGGCACCCATTAGAAATTTTGGGGCCCCTTACACAGCTTTAGGCCTGGACCCCACCAGTCCTGACCACCAACATTCCCCAGAGCCTGCCCACTAGCTGTCCCACCGAATTCACCCACTGGCCATCCCACTGAGTCTTTCAGTGCACTCACTTTTATTTTTACACTCTTATGACTTAATAAATTAAAATGAAGGTGTATTCTCAGTTATCAGTGTATTCAAGTTTAACAGTAAGGAATTATATTTTGGCCCCAAAAATATGAAGCCTGCCACCACTACAAGGTAGACTCTTTTGAACAGGACCCTGCATTAACACTAACTGCATTACCTTTTCAAATAGACAGCCCAATCCAGAAAAGAGACAGCCCAATCCAGCAAAGATACATCCCCATAGATTCAGCACAGAGATGTTCTCATATATTCAGCAAAGAGCCATCCAGATGCAGCAAAGAGACATTCCCAGATATTCAGCAAAGAGACATCCCCATATATTCAGCAAAGAGACATCCCAATCCAGCAAGGAGACATTCTCATATATTCAGCAAAGATATGTCCCAATCAAGGAAAGAGGCACCCTATATTTTCAAAGAGACTTCCCAATCCAGCAAAGAGACATCCTCATATATTCAGCAAGATACATCCCAATCTAGCAAAGAGACAGTCCAATCCAGCAAAGAGACATCCCCATATATTCAGCAAAGAGACTTCCCAATCCAGCAATGAGGCAGCCCAATCCAGCAAACAGACATCCCCATATATTCAGCAAAAAGACTTCCCAATCCAGCAGCCCAATCCAGCAAACAGACATTGCCATATATTCATCACAGAGACTTCCCAATCCAGCAAAGAGACATCCCCATATACTTAGCAAAGCTACATCCCAATCCAGCAAAGAGACAGCCCAATCCAACAAATAGATATTTCTATATATTCAGAAAAGAGACTTCCCAATCCAGCAAAGAGACATCTCCATATACTTAGCAAAGCTACATCCCAATTCAGCAAAGAGACAGCCCAATTCTATATATTCCTATATATTCAGCAAGGGGACATGCTAATCCAGCAAAGAGACAGCCTATCCCAGAAAAGACACAGCCCAATCCAGCAAAGGGACATCCCATATATAATCCCCATATATTCAGCAAAGAGACATTCTCATATATTCAGCAAAGATACATCCCAATCTAGCAAAGAGACATCCTTGTATATTCAGCAAAGAGACATCATAATCCAGCAAAGAGGCATCCCCGTATATTTAGCAAAGATACAGACCAATCAAGCAAAGAGACATCCTCATATATTCAGCATTTAGACATCTTAATCCAGCAAAGAGACATCCCCATAAATTCAGCAAAGAGACAGACCCATATTTTGAGCAAAGAGGCTTCCCAATCTAGCAAAGAGACAGCCTAATCCAGCAACAAGACATCCCCATATACAGAGCAAAGAAACATCCCAATCCAGAAGAGACAGGCCAAAGGAGGAAAGAGACATTTCAATTCATGAAAGAGACATCCCAATCCGGCAAGGAGACTCCCCACATAGCAAACATCCACTAAGCCTACACAAAGTTTTCCATCATTTGCAGGCTGTACTATGCTGTATAAAAACTACAGAGTGAATAAAGCACCTGTACCTGAGTCTAAGGGTATTCTCATGCCATTCCTGATCTGTGCTTGCTGATCCCTCCCCCTGGTCTCACACAGCTCCTCCCAAGATCTACAGTTTAGTTGCGATTGTCTAATGCTTCTGCTATTGTCCAGGAGCTGGAGGATAAGATTATTCATTGCAGTGGGTAGGAAGCAGAGAATCGGGTGTAGGCAGCTAAGTAAAGGTGTGAGTGCCAGGCACCTAGGGGTGCCCGGGCTCCTCAGGATGCCCAGCCCCCCCTACATATGTTTAGGCTGTCCCCCCTGATGGCCGCCCTGGCTTCTAGTAAGACAGAGTCATGTCAGAGCTTACTGGGTTTCAAAGAGTGCATATTGTTGATGCCCACTTAGCTGGTGCCTCTGTTACTGAAGTTGCCAATTTATTTGCGGTGTTGTGAGGTACAGTATCAAAGGCTATAACGGCATATACAGTTTCTGGTAAAATATCATCTGATAAGCATAAGCACGGTCGACATGATCAACTGTGCAAAAGAGAAAAAAGAACTCAACTGCTGCAAAAGTGACTGCAGAGATCAGTCTCGGTCTTCCAAAGCCCGTGTCCACAAAAAACTGTGTAGAGAGAACTCTATAAGCAAAACATTCATAAGCGAGCTGCAATTTGATAACCGCTAGTGATTAATATTATTGCTCAGAAGAGGAGAGAGTAGTGCAACACCCATAAATCGTGGACTATAAATTAATGGAAGACTGTAATATGGTCCGATGAGTTGAGCTTCACACTGTTCCCAACCACCAGATGTGCTTTCCCTTGGCAAACACCATCCTAAGCTTATGGTCAGGACTGTCTTGTGCCAACGGTAAAGCATGGTGGCCACGCAATCATGGTTTGGACAGCCACATCTTGGTATTCTCCAGGCCCCATCATCATCTTGAAAGGTAGAGTCACTGCCATCAACTATGTACAAATTGTGGCCGACCATGTGCACTCCATGGTGCAGACATCATTTCCCGAAGACAACACCATTTACCAAGACGATAATGCTCTGATTCACACAGTTGGTGTTGTCAAATCGTAGTTTGACAAGCATGCAGATGAAGGCTCACACCTTCCATGGGTGCAGCAGTTGCCGGACCTCAGTATCATAGAGCCACTACCTGGTGTTCCCATAATTTTGTTCAACCCCTGTATATATCTTTTTTTTTTTACACATACAATATACTGTACATATCCTGCATACTATACATATCCTACACTGATGCACACCATAGCAACCATTGACAGCAAGGAAGCTGTCAAGTATAGCAGCAGTACAGTAGGCAAACATCCAAACAGATAAAGATCAGTCCAAAGTTGTGATTGGATCAAACTCTGAGTTTAAGCCAACCAGTAGATGCCACTCCCTCCTCCTTAAAGATTTCTCATGAGTCATCCTCACAACAACTAATTCCCTCCAAGCAACCAAGAAGCTATGAAACTGCTCAGGAGAAATGCTTGCATGCAGTTTTGCAGCTCCTAGGCTTTGAGACACGAGCCACACTGAGGCAGAGATTCTGTCAGCTCTGCAGGGGCAGGTCCAGAGGTGGTTACCCCACTGCTCCACCCAAGGTACCCTGGCTCACAGAATCTTCTGAGGAAGGCCAGAAGAGTTTCAGGTGCTTCTATCCACCAAGTATGGCTGGGTGACATTTAACTCCATCTCCCCACAAACTGTCTGATATGTAATATGCCCGTCCGGTGGAACTCTACCATGGCCATCTCTAACTCATACATTGCTGCCCTGAGCTGCAAACAACGACATACTCTCCAACCAATGTGCCATATGTTTGGCGTTTGTCTCTGAAGCATGGGACTGTAAAATCTTTAACTTGCCTTAACAACTGCCTTATCTCTTGGGTTTTCAAGCGTGTGTCCACATACAGTGCCTGGAAGACAGCTGTATATTATGAAGTACTTGCTGCTAGGAAGACCTGTATCTGAATCCATTGATTCCATGGAAGTATTAAAGTGGAACTAAAAACATTGATTTAACTGTTTCCCCAAACAGTTACTTTCAAGGCATGCAGTGAATAATTGTTACAGTTGCCAGCAGGGGTGGACTAACAACTCATAGGGCTCCCGGGCAACAGGGGATCATGGGGCCCCTGTGTCCTTGCCCACATTCAAAAAAGCCTACAAAAAAGGTACCATGGGCATTTCATGGGGCCCCCTACTGACCCCGGGCCATCGGGAAGTGCCCGAGTACTTGAATGGTCAGTCCGCCCTTGGTTGCCAGATAAGATAGTGTCTTCTTTGGCTGTAAAGGATCGGGGGGGGGTTGTGTTTTTAATTTTAAGCTCGCCATACTTTCAATGACTTGATGAAGGTTGTTCGAAAGTATTTTAAAATTGTGTTTTGTTTTTGACATTTGATTTTGAAATAAATGTAATTTCCTGTATGAAGACCACATACCTTGTTATAAAACCATTCATTAGATAAAAATTTTCCATCCTGCCCCTTTGAATTTTCTCATCACTGCAGTTGAAAATGAACATCATCAACATGAATATATATTTTTTTATTTTTATTTTTCACTTTATTGATTTGGAGTGGGACTTATTAATTTTAATTTTTTTATACTTTTTATTAATTATCATTTATTTAATTTTTCACTTCAGTGTATGTTTATTAATTGTTATTATATATTTGCACTGTTTTGATGTTTTATATATATATTTTTTGGTGTTTACACTAATGAACAGCAGCATTTATTTATTTATTTAGCATATGCTTTCACGGTTTTGGCGCTGGTGATTTTTGTATAATGAAAATGAACATCAGTTTGACCCCTCTGATAATTAGAAAATCAAATGAACATTCACAAAATAAAAATTTTAAAATTAAAGCAGTTAGTCTGGTCTTTATTTTGTCACCATGTTTACTAAACAGATATGTATTCTGCTTTACCACATGGCAAGCTTTGGTGTGTTCAGATGAACTTCCTTTTAGTCAGATGAGTGTACCAATGTTCTGCCTGACAAGGACATGAGTAATTTAATGCATTGCCTGCCAGGAAATGTGTACCTAGATGAACTACCTCTGTGAAGCATTTGAATTCAAGTGTTTTCATTGCCAAGATAATATGTATCCAAACAGACCACATACCAGGCAGATTGATATCCTGATGCCCTGCTTGACAGTAAGATTTGTAAAATGACACACTGGCAGATATGTAGATGTTTATGTTTAATCAATGCTTGGCAGAAGTTTATGCATTATGGTAATCTGCTTGCCAACTTATACTCTTTTCAATAGTTTATATTGAATTGTTTTAAAAATCAGAGGAAGGTGTACACAGTTTGGTATGTAAAAAGATTTGTGTCCTGCCTATTGGAATTATATAGATATACATACATTCCCAGTTTTGACTAGCAATATTTATTAATAAAAAACAAAGTGCCCACATAGTCTTTCAAAGAAAAATGGAGAAGTAACTGCATATGCTACGGAAGATTCTGCTGGGAAAACCAAGGAAGTCTGACCTATTCTATTGGTCTGCTTGCATGGAAAATGGTCATTCCAGATTAGATGGAGAAAAAACTAAAGGGAAAGAAGAGAAGAGTAGAAGAGAAGGGTTTTAGCTTTGTTTGTCAACATACCCTACTGTGATATGGGGGATTTTTAGCTCAAGTGGTAGGTGTGTTTATAAAGGGAGTCCACCTCAGTCCAACTACAGTAAAGGGCTCGGCAGATCACTCTTAATAAATAAAAAGGAACATGTCTTTACGTATTTACTGCAAGGCAAACAAGACGTTTGCCTAGGGCGGCATTTTTCAGAGGGCTGCGCCGCCCCCCTGGAAGAAGGGACACACGTGAAGATGGGGACATGTTGGGCTCAGTGTGTCAGTGCGGTGACCCTTCCCAGTGTACCGGTTGTTGCCGAGGAGAAGAAGTAGGAAGAAGGACATCCAGGGTACAGTCCTGCGGACATGGCACGGCTGCTGGAGCGATGGGAAGTCGGCAGGTAAGGTGAGGATAGGGACATGTTGGGCTTGGTGTGTCAGTGTGGTGAGCCTTCCCAGTGTACCGGCTGCTGCCCAGGAAAAGAAGGAGGAAGAAGGAAATCCGGCATACAGTCCTGCGGTTGCTGGAGTGGTGGGAGGTCAGAAGGTGAGGAATTTAGAGAAACTAAACACAGAGAGGAGGCTGGAAATGTACGATGATTACTGTCATACTCTGTCTTGTTGGTATTCCTATCAGCCGGAATTTAGAAGTGCCAGGAACCGTGTGTGTGTGTGTTTGTGATTATATATGGGGGCAGGGGGATGGGGGTAGTTTGTGTTTGGTGGGGAATCAGTGTATATAGGGGTAGTCTGTGCTTGGGGGGATCAGTGTATATGTGGGCAGCCTGTTGGGGGGGGGCAGTGTATATGGGATCAGTCTGTGAGGAGGGATTAGTGTATATGGGGGCAGTCTGTGGAGGGATCAGTGTATATCGGGGCAGTCTGTGGGGGGAATCAATGTATATGGGGTCATTCTGTGGGTGATCAGTGTATATTGGGGCAGTCTGTGGGGGGCGGGGATCAGTGTATATGGGGGCAGTCTGTTGGGGGGTCAATCAGTGTATATGGAGGCAGTCTATGGGGGTGGGGGAATCAGTGTATATGAAGGCAGTCTGTAAGGGGGGGGGGAAATCAGTGTATATGGGGCAGTCTCTGTGGAGGGGGGGACATCAGTGTATATGGGGCAGTCTCTGTGGGGGGAGGGAGATCACTCTGGGGGGTTCAGTCTGTGATTCGAAGGGAATTTACATCCCACCATACCCTGCATACACCCATCCACTCCCTGCAGAGACCTGACATTACCCAACACTCCCCATTACACCCATCACACCCCAACATACCGTGCCAGCATATCTCATAGATCCCACCTTACTATACTCTGCATACACCAATCACATCAACCCTCCTGCACCTCTCACCACCCATCACACTCCACAATTCCTGCTTACACCCATCACACCGTTCGCACAGCTATGGCTCCCCCATCACCCCCCATAATACACTGTATACACCCCTTCTTTGTCACCACCTTTTACACCCTAGTTACTACTGTCACCATGCAACCTCTCTCTCACAGGGAAAGGGGCGAGGAGGACGCACAGTTTTTGAGTTGCCTAGGGCAGCACAAAAACTAAATACACCACTGGCTAGTCACCTCAGCTTTCTTGGTCTCCCTGGACCTGCATAGCTGTTATGACTTTCCCAGTCCTATGGGCAAGAAATGCTCCCAACTTAAGGTCTTGTCTCCTGAGCAGGACACCCCTCCAGGCTGAAGCACACCACAATCGTCACCCAGAGGCTTTTTCTCTCCAAATAGCAGCAAGTGCCTTGAGCTACTCTCAGATCTGACTTATAAATGACTCCACAAACCTGTGCACTGCAGGTGTCTACCAAAAACCAGACACAGGATTGAAAGTTCCATCCCACCTAAGACTCTTTGGAACCTTCAAACTCCAGGTCCAAATTTGTGGTCACAAAACCTGGAGAAGTACAGCTTTCTCCACTGATAACAAATAACCTGGAGCTTTGCATTAACCTTTAATGCTAATCCTGTGTCATTTCTACATAAATTCACATAGTGGCAGTGCCTCACATTGTCACACTACATACTTTAGGTTCACTTCACAAGTCTAAGGTACTCTGTTGTCAGCCATGCTACGGTTATTTTCAAATTTCATTTGTTTCAATGGTAAAAAAAACTGTCACTTTTTAAAAATAAGTATCCTTATCATGGTGTGTTAGCTTTGGGAATTGAACCTACTGCCTATGTATCATATATATATATATATATATATATATATATATATATATATATATATGTACTGCTCAAAAAAATTTTGATCTTTTCAATCACTTTTTAATCAGAGTCTAGCATCAAGTCAATTAAACTCCTGGGATATTGATCTGGTCAGGTAAGTAGCAGAGGGTGTTGTTAATCAGTTTCAGCTGCTTTGGTGTTAATGAAATTAACAAAAGGTGCTCTAGATGAGCAACAATGAGACAACCCCCAAAACAGGAATGGCTTTACAGGTGGAAGCCACTGACATTTTTTCCCCTACTCATCTTTTCTGACTGTTTTTCACTAGGTTTGCATTTGGCTAGGATCAGTGTCTCTACTGGTAGCATGAGGTGATACCTGGACCCTACAGAGGTTGCACAGGCAGTCCAACTCCTCCAGGATAGCACATCAATATGTGCCATTGCCAGAAGGTTTGCTGTGTCTCCCAGCGCAGTCTCAAGAGCATGGAGGAGATTCCAGGAGATAGGCAGTTACTCTAGGAGAGCTGGACAGGGCCCTAGAAGGTCCTTAACCTCAGCAGGACCGGCATCTGCTCCTTTGTGCAAGGAGAACAGGATGAGCACTTGCACAGCCCTAGAAAATGACCTCCAGCAGGCCACTGGTGTGAATTTCTCTGATCAAACAATCAGAAACAGACTTCATGAAGGTGGTATGAGGGCCCAACATCCTCTACTGGGCCCTGTGCTCACTGCCTGGCACCATAGAGCTCGACTGGCATTTGCCATTGAACACCAGAATTGGCAGGTCCACCACTGGCACCCTGTGCTTTCCACAGATGAGAGCAGGTCCACCCTGAGCACATGTGACAGACATGAAAGGGTCTGGAGAAGCCTTAGAGAATGTTATGTTGCCTGTAACATCGTTCAGCATGACCATTTTGGTGGTAGGTCAGTGATGGTCTGGGGAGGCATATCCATGGAGGGACACACAGACCTCTACAGGCTAGACAATGGCACCCTGACTGCCGATAGGTATTGGGATAAAATCCTTGGACCCATTGTCAGACCCTGCGCTGGTGCAGTGTGTCCTGGGTTCCTCCTGGTGCATGACAATGTCCGGTCTCAAGTGGCAAGAGTATGCAGGCAGTTCCTGGTGGATGAAGGAATTTATATAATTGAATGGCCCCCACGTTCTCCTGACCTAAATCCAATAGAACACCTCTGGGATATAAAAAGTATGTGTTTGATAAACTATACAAGGATAATTGACCTCTTTGTCTATGTTATCTAGAGGCACAGTCCTATTGTACCTAATGATAAATTCAATCCCTACCACTCCTCCAGAAAGGTACAGATACACGCAGTCCAGTTATGCACCAAATACAACAAACAGCAGCATCTCATAATAGAGTATAAGTAACAGGAAAAAGGTACATCTGGGTGGGGCAATTAGCAGGCAGTGAACATTACAAAAAATCCCCAGCACTGTACAGGTCAGAGCAAATATCAAGGCATCTGAATCTCAGGTCTGTATTTTATTATTATTATACAATATTTATAAAGCGCCGATAGTTCGCTCAGCGCTGTACATTACAAAAGGGGACAGAACATGTGACAGAACAATAACAATACAATGCAAAACATGAGGGGATCGAGGGCCCTGCTTTTTCGAGCTTACAATCTAGGAGGGAGGGGATGGTGGCACAGGAGGAGATAGCTGTGGGGGATGGAGTGGTAGGAAGAGTGGAGGAGGTTGGCAAGTTAGCAGGGGGTGGGGTAGGCTTTCCTGAAGAGATGGGTTTTCAGGGTGTGCCTAAAGGAGAGGAGAGAAGGTGATAATCTGATGGGTTGGGGCAGGGAGTTCCAGAGGATGGGTGACACCCTGGAGAAGTCCTAGAGGCGGGCATGGGAGGAGGAGACCAGGGAACTAGAGAGAAGGAGGTCTTGTGAGGAGCGGAGTGTGCGTGCTGGGCGGTACTTGGATATTAGGTCAGTGATGTAGTCCGGGGCAGTGTGGTGGATGGCTTTGTACGTCAGTGTTAGGATTTTGAATTTGATCCATTGCGCAATCGGAAGCCAGTGGAGGGATTGGCAGAGGGGGGTGGCGGAGATGGAGCGGTTGGAAAGGTGAATGAGTTTGGCTGCCGTATTCAGGATCGACTGAAGCGGGGATAGCCAGTGGTGAGGCAGGCCAGTGAGGAGGGAGTTGCAGTAATCGAGTCATGATATGATGAGGGAGTGGAGTGGATGAGCTGTTTAGTGGTTTCTGGGGTTAGGAACGTGCAGATTTTGACGATGTTGCGGAGGTGGAGTCTGCACGAGCTTGTTAAAGATTGGACTTGGGGCTGGAAGGATAGGTTGGAGTCCAGAATGACACCAAGTACTCTGGCCTGCGGGGCGGGTTTGTTGGTGGCGTTGTTGGACATGATGGAGAAGTCAATGGGGGGTGGTGTCCGGGCTGGGGGGAAGACAAGAAACTCGGTCTTGGAGAGGTTCAGTTTAAGGAAGTGGAGCGACATCCAGTCAGATATGTCGCTCAGTAGGTGTGTGATTCGGGCAGAGACTGAGGGGGTGAGGTGGGGGGTTGAGAGATAGATTTGTGAGTCGTCGGCATATAGGTGGTAGTTGAAGCCGTGAGAGTGTATGAGTTGGCCAAGGGAGGAGGTGTAGATGGAGAAGAGAAGGGGCCCGAGGACGGAGCCTTGATATCAGTTTACAACATATTTGTTTGGTGAAGAACACATGGGGACGCCTTTTCTAAACTAAAAAAAGGGACATATATTTTGAAAGAAAACTGTACTAAGAAAAATAAATGGCTTGTCATTGCTGACCTTAAATGCTACTTGACTATATTTGATTTTAATACTACCTAAATACCTGAAACAAGTATGGAACACGTGAAGTCAAAGTGATCTCTGGACTCCTGATCTGCATTTTGTTCTGAATCAATGACTGAAAAAGCACCAAAGCAACTGAATCAGTTAGACCGCTAGGCAACTACACCGATCAGTCATGACATTATGATGACCAACCTAATATTGAGTAGGTACCTGCTTTTTTTTTTTTACCAAATATCCAACATTGATGCTTGTTGGATATAGAAACACAGCACTGCTGTCGTGGCATGGACTCCCGCTAGACTTCAGAAGGTGTGCTGTCATATCTGCCATTAAGCCATTAATAGAAGATGTTTTAAGACCTGTAAGTTGCTAGGTGGAACTTGTTTTTCCAGCACATCCCACAGATGCTCAATAAATTAAGATCTGTAGAATCTGGAGGCCAAGTCAACACCTCTAACTGATTGTTGTATTGCTCAAACCATTTTTGAACCAATTTCACTGTGTGGTAGGGTGCATTATCCTGCTGAAATACACCATTGCCATCAGGGAATACTTTTTTCATGAATGAGTGTACTTGGTCAGCAACAACTTTGTAGGTGGCACATGTCAAAGTAACATCTACATGAATGGCAGGACCAGGGTTTCCCAGCAGAACATTATCCAAGGCATCACACTGCCTCCACTGGCTTGCCTTCATCCGATGCTGCATTCTGGTGCCATTTCTTCCCCAGGTTAGCAACACACAAACACCTAGCCATCCACATGATGTAAAAGAAAATGGGGTTTACTAGACCAGGCCTCCTTCTTCGATGGTAGACCGTGGTCCAGTTTTGATGCTCACATGCCATTGTAGGCACTTTTGACTGTGAACATGGGTCAGCATGGGCATCTTGACCTGTCTGAGGCTATGCACCCCTATACACAACAAACTGCAATGTCCACTTTTCTGATTTCAACACATTGACTACATGGACAACATGTATGTTACATCAAGCATTAAAACAAATTAAATATAAAAAAAAAATTTAAAGCAAACTTATGGAAGAAATGTGATTATGAACCAAGGAGCAGTCTTAGCCCCCTTTAGTAGATGTAGCCATCCACCAAATATCTGTTTTGTTTCCATTCTCCTTCAAATACAATGTGAAAAAAAGAAAAAAAATAGAGAGATTTTTGTCTAGGCAGCGAAAAGAGGTAATGTGATCAGTGAGTAAGGAAATGTGTTGTCTCAAAATATTCCTTCCTTACTGAACTGAATATGGTTCTTCATCACTGACTATGGGCACAAAATTAAATTATATTATTCTGAATGCGGTAAGCGTTTTTCTTTTTACTCACTTTCTAGAAACATTGGGTGTGCCCTTGCGGTTTACAACATGAACATTTAGACTCATAGCAAAGCAGAACAGCAGAATGTAGGCATTGTATTTGGTCAATCTCAATTTTTTCTCCAGGAACGGAATCTGAATAGTTACTAAAAAAAACTGTTAATGGTTTGTTCCTTGGTTTATTTCCTATATATTTTTTTAGTTGTAACTTGATACTTAAGTCAGACATATAAAGCTATGCTATAGCCACCACTTCAGCAAAGTGTAGCTATTAGTTGTTTGAGTGGTCCATTAAAGAATGGAGAACATGACAAAACTAAAAACAATTACAACTGAATGAGAGAAATGCCAGTTGCTAGTGCTTAACTGCAGGTCAACCATTAGAAAATGCAGGGTTTCTATAGGCAGGTATTGTAGGGCTCAATGCTGCTGCTACTACCTTGCTCAGGACTAGGGTTATGCTAAAATCCCAAAAGACCTGACATGTCACAGGGCACTTTTTAAAAATGTGTGTGTGTGGGGGGGTCCTTTCCTTTTCCTGAATTTAAAACAAAATGCATATAGCTTAAATAGTAACTTAACTTTGTTGATAAAAACATATTATATGTATATTATCTATGTATATTGCAAGGATTTTAACAAACATTGTTGCATATTCCTATCTTTTGTTATTCTGAAGAAATAGCTGTTTGTTTGTCTGTGTCCATGTGCAGTGTGAGTCTGTATGGGAGTGGTTTTATAATTATCTATCAGCTGCTGCACCCACATGGGTTCTAATGAGGAAAGTGGCAGGGTCTGCATCCTTTTAGATGTGATTTCCCTTTGGGAGTATCTCACCAAAAATTACATTTATGTTACAGGGGATGCCAAACATTTGACTTGTATCTTAGTGCAGACTTCTGGGAAAATCTGTAAGCCAATCACTCAAGCAGGAAAGGACATTTTTCAGAGGGCATTCTGTACACCAACTGTTTACAGAACACCTCCAGGTAGCCATATTGCATCACAATGTACAGAAAATTACAACGCTGCAGATTAAAAAGAAAAGGTCATATTTAATAACATTCAATTATATGACTTGAGTCATAATTGTATATGTGTTATTATAATTCTTTTTTCTGCTAATTGTTTTCCTCTCGAAAGTAGAGTTACCCTTTAAAGCATATGTAAAGGCTCATTTTTTTTAGGAAAATGACAGACATGTTATACTTACCTGTTCTGTGCAATGGTATTGCACAGAGTGGCCCCAAACCTCCTATTTTGGGGTTCTCTGCCAGTGATCCAGGCCCTTTTCTCAGTGCAAAGTATGGGGGCACACCTGTGAGTTAGATTCTGAGCTGGGCTGTGTGTGTCGATTGACACACACAGCATAGCTCAACCCCACCCCCCGATCTCTGCTCACAGGATTTGATTGACAGAAACAGGAGCCAATGGCTCCTGCTGCTCCCTCTCTCAGCAGAGAGTGGAGAGAGCCACTATAGCCAGGCACAACGCTGGATCAAGATAGGACTCAGGTAATTATAAAGGGGGTGAGGTGGCAATACAACTACAGAGACATTTTTTACCTGAATGCATTCAGGTAAAAAATGTTGAGCCTTTACGACTTTACTAATTGTATGAAGAAAAATAAAGGGGTAGCCATTACTGACCCTCTGAAAATGCTACTTGCTTGGCTATTAGCAGTTTCAATACATTCTAGGTCACTGGAATAAGCATTCAACATGTGAAGTCAGAGCGATTTCAGAACATCTGATACCCTGATCTGAGTCAATGACTGAGAAAGTATTGAAGAAACCGGATCAGCAAGACTGCTAGGCAACTTCAATTATAAAGTTTTCTTTTTTTACAAGATAGATAGATAAATACGCTGGTCAAAAAAATGAAAGGAACACTTTGAAAACACATCAGATCTAAATGGGGAAAAATATCATGCTGGATATCTATACTGATATGGACTGGGTAATGTATTAGGAATGTAAGGATGCCCCATCGTTTTATGGAAATGAAAGTTATCAACCTACAGAGGACTGAATTCAAAGACACCCCAAAAATCAAAGTGAAAAAATGATGCAGCAGGCTAGTCCATTTTGCTGAAATTTCATTGCAGTAACTCAAAATGGTACTCAGTAGTTTGTATGGCCCACACGTGCTTGTATGCATGCCTGAAAACGTCTGGGCATGCTCCTAATGAGACGATGAATGGTGATCTGGGGTATTTCCTCCAAGATTTTGACCAGGGCCTCACTGAGTTCCTGGACAGTCTGAGGTGCAAATGATATCCCAGAGGTGTTATATTGGATTTAGGTCAGGCGAGTTTGGGAGTCATTCAATGGTATAAATTCCTTCATCCTTCAGGAACTGCCTGCATACTCGAGCTATATGACATTTTCATGCACCAGGAGGAACCCAGGACCCACTGCACCAGCGTAGGGTCTGACAATGGGTCCAAGGATTTCATCCTGATACCTAATGGCAGTCAGGGTGCCATTGTCTAGCCTGTAGAGGTCTGTGTCCCTCAATGGATATGCCTCCCCAGACCATCACTGACCTACCACCAAAACGGTCATGCTGAATGATGTTACAGGCAGCATAACGTTCTCCACGGCTTCTCCAGACCCTTTCACATCTGTCATATGTGCTCAGGGTGAACCTGCTCTCATTTGTTAAAAGTACAGGGTGCCAGTGTGGGACCTGCCAATTCTGGTGTTCAATGACAAATGTTAATCGAGCTGTATGGTGCCAGGCTGTGAGCACAGGGCCCACTAGAGGACATCGGGTTGACAATAGTGACACTGACCCTAGCCAAATGCAAAACTAGTGAAAAACAGTCAGAAAAGATGAGTAGGGAAAAAAATGTCAGTGGCGTCCACCTGTAAAACTATTCCTGTTTTGGGGGTCGTCTCATTTTTGCCCATCTAGTGCACCTGTTGTTAATTTCATTAACACCGAAGCAGCTGAAACTGATAAACAACACCCTCTGCTGCTTAACTGACCAGATCAATATCCCAGGAGTTTAATTGACTTGATGTTATACTCTGGTTAAAAAGTGTTCCTTTAATTTTTTTAGAGCAGTGTAGATAGATTGATCGATCTATCAAATCAAAACATGGCAGGATCATTAAATTAAAGTGTAGCACCCTCTAGTGTGCTACTAGAATAGTGTAGTACTGTATATTGTTGGTAAAATCATTGTGTATGACTCACGGTTGTTGTGTGGTCTGTGATTGAGGTCGGGTTATTGAAGGTCAGCTGGATGACTCAACAGGTTGTGCCTCTATCACCCCCTCCTGACTTTGGAGGAACGTAGAACTTTCTAGAAGTCAGTAAGCAGGAAGGGGTGGAGACCTGATCTGCATGTTCATGGGATTCTGGCCAATCCCAGGTTTGAAAGTCCTGGTAGAGTGGTGGACTGGCCCATAAAAATGGGAGAGTCAGACTGACGGAGGAGTCGGGTGGAATATGGAGTGGTGAGGAGACTGTCGGTGCCTAGTAGGGGTCCTTTAGGTCTAGGGGGGGCAGCCTGCAGGCTGGGCTCGGGCTGGTTTAGGAGGATACGTTCAGCAGTGAGGTATGAATAGGATCGAGATCTGGAGCAGCAGGGAGCAAAGAGGACAGAGTGAGTAGAACAGCACTCTCTGGGATCTACAAAGGGAAAGATTGCCAAACACAGCAAGCTTTCTAAGGACAATCAATCCTTTATCCTTGTACCAGGAGATCTTCTGAGAAGCCAGAAGGGTTGATAGTGTTTGCAGGCCTTGGAGTTGGGAACAGCTCTCCAGGGGGAGAGAAGACATCCCTGCATGTAGTTATGGGTAGTTAAGCTGATTTTTGAGGGGTTTCTATTACCTCGCCCATAAAGGGCTGTTGCTACTGATATGCAATGACGCAAGAACAGAACTATCCAGGATCTGCCTTTGTAAATAGAAAAAAAGTGTCCACTTTTGATTCAAGCCAACTGGGCATCACATAATCCCTATTTCCCTACGCAAGTTGATTTCCCCTAATAAAACAACAAAACCAAGCCCATGAACTGGTCACTGTCTTTTGGATGCAAGTCTGTGTGAGAGATACCAGTTGCCTGGTTGTGCGGAGAGAAGCTTAAGGATATCCACAACACAGCGTCCCTCATGAGGGTAGCACTACAAAAGTTTTTTGCCGTTAGGCTCAATTCAGAAAGCTTTGACACAAGAATATTGCTCTCTAATTTAGCCGTGTGCTCACTGGACTATGTAAATAACTGACACATTTGTAGTATACTTATTCTGGTGTGTTGGATTTGTGAATTGAGCCTTATAGACCTACCATGGGGACAAACAGAAAAGAAGAGCAGCGTCGTTCTAAGTGTAGCATCAAAGCATGATTTATTTGGAAACAACAAAATGACAACTCACAATGTAAAGAAGATAAAAGCACTCATCTAGTCATGTAACACCACTGCAACAAGCTGGTCAGGTTCCTCTGATCCAGCTGAGGTGGATACTTAAAGGAGCTCCTGGCAGTGCTAGTGGCTCCAAGTTTTTCCTGGTAGGTCCGGGTCCCCTACTATGAACTTTATTGACCCGCCAGTAGATTAAATTGTGGGCACATTTAAAAAATCTAGGATTTGTCTTCCTTCTGCAAAGTTATTCCCTCATATGACACACACATTTCCTTTCCAGTAAGATAATGCTCCTTGCAATATGGCCAAGACTGTAAAGCACTGGTTTTCATCCCATCAAATCAATGTTATTGACTGGCCAGGAAACATCCTGGACCTAACCTCCATTCAAAACCTCTAGGCAAGACTAAAATGTGGTGTTGGAAACGAAAGCCCAAGAAACAAACACACGCTTATAGAATGTATAATAAAGTGCTGGTATTATATTATTACACCAGAAGAATGTAAAAATGTAGTCCATTCTATGCCAGAAAAGTACAAAGCTGTTATTGCTTGTAAAGGCTACCCAACTAGCTAGTAACATTTTGGTACATAAAAGAGTGTATCATTCCTATATAAACAATATATAATTGTATCCAGAATTAAATTTGGAATAAAATGTTATATAACGTGATCGGTTTCAGGACTTTTTACAGTAAATATATCACTCCAAATTAAACAAATCTCACATTTTTCAAAAGCATCCACAATTTTGGCCATTGGTGTAAATGTACCGCTTATATCTGCACAAGTAATTTTACTGTCATGTGAAATACTGTTTTTATAATGTTGTAATGCATGAAAGCTTTTATACCTTTCTGTTAAATAAAGTTTAGCAATTTTGGAGGGGGAAGGGATACAACACCAAACACATTAGTTACTGTAATAATGTATAAAATGTACCCCATTTCCTGTAGGCTAATGATTCATATAAGAATCCATCCTTCATGTAGCTAGCTACTGCCCAGAAAGGTCTTCTGGTGCTGCTGGGTTTAACAGTAGTGGCTGCAAGTATGCATGGCTTGCGCAGCTCCCCACACCTTCCTGCCCTATCCTCCATTCACAAAATTAATTTTATTATTGTTACACAATGCATTTTATTGTGTGAATTGAAGAGGAGCAGATGAACATCAGGATCTTCCCTGCTTGTTCACAGAACATAATTCACTGCAGGAAAAAAATATGAATTCTGTGAATGGTGGAGGGGGCAGGAAGGGGCAAGCAAGTGGCTTGAGTCCGTCACACTTGCACCCATTTGCTCTTTGTCTCTGCAGCACCAAAAGATAGCCACTCTGAGCAGTATACGTCTCATAAAGGAAAACATTTTACATGAAGTCGCAGCCTGGAGGACATAAGATACACACCATTACAGGTAACTGTGTTTTGTGCTGTATCCCTAATGAAAAAAATCACTAAGCATCAGCTTTAAAGTGAAGTTATTCGCCAACAACAATCCATATACATCCACTACTTATCGGCCTTGTATCTATTTGTCATGAAATCTTTTTCAAATGTGGGTTTTTTTTGTCTTGTTGTAACTTCCTCTGTGAGCTCCAAAAACATCACCTTTTCCCCATCACTTCCATTTGTATGGAAAAAGCAGTGCATGTTAATTGCAGTTATGTGCACTGCCCTATGAACACTACAATTCCCATGGTCCATAGACCTAAGTCTATCCCAGAGGCAAGCAAGAGAGGGTGGTTACATTACTACATACAGTGGGACCATGGAGAACAAACCCTATAACATGAAGTCAGATCACAGGAGCAAAAAAAAAAAAAAGAAATTAGGAAATTTAGAAGAAGCTGGGAGCAATAGGAGGAACTTATGTGAGGCATTTTTTTTAAAAACGGAATTTAGTGATACTTTAGGTAGTATTACAACCACAAAGACACTGCAAAGATATTCAGCTAAAGTGGTTGTAAACCTCAGACATGAAATATGAGCAAAGCATATTCCTCTATCATATGTACTTGTCTCAATCCAGAGTACTAAGTGTCATTTCTGTCTGCTGCCTCATTCCTATGCTATCTGAGAGTCACTTCTGACAAGTGACACCAAGAAAAAAAAGATGACAGAAGAGGGAGCTCCAGCACACAGCCTGAGATTGACAGCCTCAGCTCTGTTGCGGTGTGCTGTGCGAAGGGGGTGTGTTACTTCCCTGTAATAAGCTCTCACTGAACACTTTAGAATGTAACTTCAGCTCTCCACCACCTGCTTTCTGAAAGCTCAGACCAGCTACATCATTTCTGCAACTTTAACGTCTGTAGAGAAGAGAGGGTGGAAAATAAAAAGCAACAACTTATGTAGGAGGATGTTTCATCTCTATGTATCGCCTGAGGATAGTCACTTCACTGGGTATATGTAAGGGTTTACAACCATTTTAAATAGGATCTTTTATATTTTATGATCTGTGATAGCTTTGTATAGATGTATAGACAGAGAGGAAGAAGCAAAGTAAATAAGAGAACAGGCATCAAGTGTGCAAAATATTTTTTCCTTGCAGCCTGTTGTTGAAACCGTCAGCATGGCCCTTCTGTTGTGCTTTCTTAAAGCGGAACTATACTCACCTCCAATCCCAGGATGCGCTGTCCCGGAGCTCCCTGCTTGGCCACTGACATCTTCCGATCACCGGCTGCTTTCATTGGTCGGGCAGGGATGATATCACTCCCATGCGTGTAGAGTTCTTTCAAATTCAACATCGCTAAAATTGTACAGTGAGATGCGCCTGCACAACTCACTGTATGGGGTGGACAGGCAGGTAGGTAGCTTTAATGCAGAAGAGGCGAAGCATGTCTCTTCTGCCTTAAAAATCCTGCCTTTTCGCCCTTTTTTATTTATTACCTAAAGTTCCACTTTAAGAACTGGCAGCTGTTCATAGTGGGGACCACAGCCTCTGCCATGACTCATTCCAGTAGCTACAAAACGCTCTGCTTCTAATCACCTTATAGAAGAATAGTAATAGCAGAAAAAAAAGACAGTTTTCCATCGAGTCTGCCCCATTTGTTATTACAGTATATATATTTTTAGTCATTTAATAATTTTCTTAAACTGTTTTGTCTGAGTACAGATGCTTTTCCCAAGCATGATTGAATCCATGTACTGCTGAATGATTCACTACCTCTCTTCCAAGCATCAACTACTCTTTTGGTAAAAAAAAATATTGTCTAAGCTTAGCTTTGAACATTCCTCCCACTAGTTTAAGTTCATGTCCCTGTGTTCTTGATCTTAGCTTTATAGAGAAAATACTGCCCTCCTGATCCCTATTCACCCCCTTGATGTATTGAAAGGTTTCAATCATATCTCCCTTTTCCCTTCTTTTCTCCAGACTGTAAATATTAAGTTCCCTAAGTCTCTCCAAATATGTTTTATCCCCCAGACCTTTCACCATTTTTGTTGCCTGTCTCTGGACTCGTTTTATCTTATCAATGTCTTTTCGTAAGTGAGATCTCCATAACTGAACAGTATTCTAAAGTGAGGGACACACTATGAGAAAACTGGAAAGAAATATTTCAGTATGGGGAACGATCATTTGATTTTTGGACAATGTGCACACAACATTGGACATCTGATTCAGAGTTCAGAGTTTCCAAACAAAAGAGTTTCAGAGTTTCCAAAAGAGTTTCAGAGTTTTCAAACAAAAATTTCCGAAATTTTTTCTTGTACATGAACAGAACTAACAATTTTCATTTAATGTGTACTGTTTTTTTATGAGAAAAAATGGATACAAAAGACTGTGCACGATCAGAAACAATAAACAACAATAATCTACAGTACAACCTTTCTATGTCCAACAAAAAAAAGCCTTTGTTGTTCGAGAATTTCCGTACAATTAGTACCACCCTCAGGTTCGACTTGCTGTGAAACACTGACAAAAACCAATCGTTCGGTCTATTTTCTTATACTGTGTACCTAACCTAAATGAGCTCTCACTAAAAACCTACACTCACAGGCCACTTTATTAGGTACACCAGATATTACCAGATTGGGCACCCTTTTGCATTCAGAGCTGCCTTTATTCTTTTTGGCAGAAATTCACCAAGGTTTCAATAAGGTGTTGGAAACATTCCTCAGAGATTTTGGTTCATATTGTTGTTGTCGTTGTTTGTTCATATAGCATCACGCAGTTGCTGCAGATTTGTCATCTGCATATCCATGATGCAAATCTCCCATTCCACCACATCCCATCGATGCTCTATTGGATTGAGATCTGGTGACTGTGGAGGCCATTTGAGTACAGTGAACTCATTGTCATGTTCAAGAAACCAATTTGAGATGATTTGAGCTTTTTAACATAGAGGATTATCCTGCTGGAAGTAGCCATCAGAAGATGGGTACACTGGTACTTGGTGTGGTCTTCTGCTGCTGTAGCCCATGTGCTTCAAGGTTCAACGTGTTGTGCATTCAAAGATGGGATTCTGCATACCTTGGTTGTAATGAGTGGTTATTTGAGTTACTGTTGCCTTTCAATCATCTCAAACCAGTCTCCCATTCTCCTCTGACATCAACAAGGCATTTTCCTCCATACAACTGGATTTTCTGTTTTTTGGACCATTCTTTCTAAACCCTAGAGATGGTTGTGCATGAAAATCCCAGTAGATCAGCAGTTTTTGAAATACACAGACCAGCCTGTCTGGCACCAACAACCATGCCATGTTCAAAGTCACATAAATCTCCTTTCTTCCCCATTCTGATGCTCAGTTTGAACTTCAGCAAGTCGTCTTCGTCACGTCTAGATCCCTAAATGCATTGAGTTGCTGCCATGTGATTGGCTGATTAGCAGTTTGTGTTACCAAGCAATTGAACAGGTGTACCTAATAAAGTGGCTGGTGAGTGTATATATGAGAATCAGGACCTCCTTCTTCTTACCAGTAATCCCGCTAGTGATGCATCCTAGAATTCTATTCACTTTTCCCGCTGCCTGGCCACACTGCTTGTTTTGCGATAATCTGAAATAAATATTCCCAAATTCTTTTCTTCTGTAGTGCTGGCTAACACTGTAACCCCCAATATTGTTTTCCCTAGGTGCATTCTTTTACACTGCTTTGACCAATCTTCCAGCAATGGCAAATCGTGTTCCATGTTACAGACTAGTGATGGGCTGAACACCCTTCCCCCCCATTCGGTTTGCGGTTGAACATTCGAACTAATCGAAAGTTTGACCGCAATCTTCGAGCAGGGACAATTTACTGAGCAGTATGTAACAGCATTTGAGTATGCGGTAGGATACCACTCAGCTACTAAAATACCACATGAGTTATATTATCAAGTCATGTGGTATTTTAGTAGTGAAACATTCTTTCATGTTTCAGCTGTCAGTGGGATTCCCCGCTGACAGATGAATGTCCAAAAAGTTGCCAGCATTGCCCGACAATTAAAAACTTTTTTTAAAAAAACAGTGTGGGGTCCCCCCTCCCAGCCCTTCAGGTCTGGTATGGATTTTGAGGGGAACCCCCACGTCAATATAAAAGAAAATGGCATGGGGTCCCCCCAAAATCCATACCAGACCCTTATCCGAGCATGCAGTCCAGCAGGTCAGGAAAAGGGGGGTAAGAAAGAACCCCCCTCCTGAACCATACCAGGCCACATGCCCCAACATGGGGGGGTACTTTGGGGCAGGGAAATCCCCCCTAAAGCACCTTGTCCCCATGTTGATGAGGACAAGGGCCTATTCCCCACAGCCCTGGTTGGTGGTTGTGGGGGTCTGCAGGTGGGGGGCTTGTCAGAATCTGGAAACCCCCTTTAACAAGGGAGCCCCCAGATCCCGCCCCCCCATGTGAATGAGTATGTGGTACATGGTACCGCTACCCATTCACAAAAAAAAGTGTAGTGTAAAAAAAGACAGGAGACAGTCTTTGACAAGTCCTTTATTAAAAATAAAAATAAAAAAATGTCCCTCGAAGTAGATCCAACATCAATCACGATGTCCGCCACCACTGCCGACCCGAAAAAAGAAAAAAAAATGTCCACTCCGCCCTCGATGCTGGCTCCCGCCATCTGACAACTGTGCTGCGATGAAAGTTCTTAAACATGGTGATGATATAACAAGGGTGTGGGATCACCACTCCCCCTCATGATGTCATCATGCCCTGTTATTGGCCAAAGTACCTGTGATCAGGTGCAATGCTTTGGCCAATCATAATGCACTGTCAGGGTGCAGTGCATTGCGGGTTGCGGCGGGAAACCAGCCTGCCAAACGCCTGTACCGTTTGTGTGTTCACCGAACACACGAACGTGCAGCCCAACACTAATACCCAACACCCTGAATGGAAGAGGACAGAACCCCTTTTGTTTTTTTAGAAGAACAGATCGGATCTGGAGGTAGTCTGGTATAAACAGATACAAGTCCATTTACAATCAAAAATATAAATTTACCACAAATATGAAGGCGGGGTAACCTAATTGTGAGCTCAAAGAACACACCATTTAATGGTGTGGGTGTAAGCCACACAATTTTAAATAGCAAAAAGAGTAGTGGCTACAGAATGCCAACTATCAAAGTAGGTAATAAACACCCATGAAATGTAGGCCATATGTAAAATCCCATATTTTCATTAATCGCATGTTGGGAAAAAAGAGTAATATCCGTGGATGGTGTCACATACAATCACTGAACACATATTAAAAACAATGAGAAATATAAGCAACCCAGATTGCAACATTAATATATTTCAGTAGTAATCACTTAAGACTGGTTAGTGATTATAAGCAGCGCTGGAATATTTCATATGAAACTGTATTTGACCATGTAAACCAGGGGTCCTCAAACTTTTTAAACAGGGGGCCAGTTCACTGTCCCTCAGACCGTTGGAGGGCCAGACTATAGTTTAAAAAAAAAAACTATGAACAAATGCGAACACAGTACAGGAGATGACCAGAGACTGCAGACACAGTACAGGAGATGACCAGAGGCTGCGGACACAGTACAGGGGATGGACCAGAGACTACGGACATAGTACAGGGGATTACCAGAGACTGCGGACACAGTACAGGAGATGACCAGAGACTGCGGACACAGTACAGGAGATGACCAGAGACTGCAGACACAGTACAGGAGATGACCAGAGACTGCGGGCACAGTACAGGAGATGGCCAGAGACTGCGGACACAGTACAGGAGATGACCAGAGACTACGGACACAGTACAGGAGATGACCAGAGACTGCGGACACAATACAGGAGATGACCAGAGACTGCGGACACAGTACAGGAGATGACCAGAGGCTACGGACATAGTACAGGGGATGACCAGAGACTGCGGACATACTACAGGAGATGACCAGAGAGTGCAGACACAGTACAGGAGATGACCAGAGACTGCGGACACAGTACAGGAGATGACCAGAGAGTGCAGACACAGTACAGGAGATGACCAGAGACTGCGGACACAGTACAGGAGATGACCAGAGACTGCGGACACAGTACAGGAGATGACCAGAGACTGCGGACACAGTACAGGAGATGACCAGAGACTGCGGACATAGTACAGGAGATGACCAGAGACTGCGGACACAGTACAGGGGATGACCAGAGACTGTGGACAGTACAGGAGATGACCAGAGACTGCGGACATAGTACAGGAGATGACCAGAGGCTGGGGACATAGTACAGGGGATGACCAGAGACTGCAAACAAAGTACAGGAGATGACCAGAGACTGCGGACATACAACGGGGGTGGGAATACTGGGCCGGCCACTCCATAAGACGCACAGACATTTCTCCCCAAGTGTGTCTTATGGAGCGAAATAGTGCCCTATCATTGGTGTCAGTTGGAAGAATCGTGCCCCATCATTGGTGTCAGTGGGAGGAATAGTGCCCCATCATTGGTGTCAGTGGGAAGAATCGTGCCCCATCATTGGTGTCAGTGGGAAGAAACATGCCCCATCATTGGTGTCAGTGGGAGGAATAGTGCCCCATCATTAGTGTCAGTGGGGGGAGGAATAGTGCCCCATTGTTTGTGTCAGTGGGGGGAGGAATAGTGCCCCATCATTGGTGTCAGTGTGGGGGGGGAATAGTGCCCCGTCAATGGTGTCAGTGGGGGAAGGGGACAGTGCCCCAACATTGGTGTCAGTGGGAGGAATAGTGTCCCATCATTGGTGTCAGTGGGAGGAATAGTGTCCCATCATTGGTGTCAGTGGGAAGAATAGTGCCCCATCTTTGGTGTCAGTGGGAGGAATAGTACGTCATTGGTGTCAGTGGGGGGGAATAGTGCCCCGTCATTGGTGTCAGTGGGAGGAATAGTACCCCATCATTGGTGTCAGTGGGGGAAGGAATAGTGTTCCATTATTGGTGTCAGTGGGGGTGGAATAGTGCCCCATCGTTGGTGTCAGTGGGGGGGAGGAATAGCGCCCCATCGTTGGTGTCAGTGGGGGGAGGAATAGTGCCCCATCATTGGTGTCAGTGGGAGGAATAATGCCCCATCATTAGTATCAGTGACACCAATGATGGGGCACTATTCCTCCCACTGACACCAATGACACTTAACTTGCTGACCCCTGCTCCAGCATGGTGCTGCTGCAGCCAGCATACTTGATTGCAGCAGCACCATCTGCACGGCACACTTACCTATCAGCTGTCCTTCTTCACTCCGGCCTCTCCCTCACTCGATGTTCGTGGGGTCGCTCGGCTCCGCCTCTTCGCAGGTGATTGGCCGCCTGTGTGCCTTTCCTGAGCTACAGTTATGGCGCCCAATCACCGGTGAGGAGGCGGAGCCGAGCGGCAGCGCAAACATCGAGTGAGGGAATGGGACACGGAGCCAGGTAAGATACAGCAGTCCCCTGCCCGCCCCTGTACTTAGTGTCCCTTCCTCGCGGCAAATACGCCCCTGCCGGTGGGCCGGGTAAATGTCCTCAGGGGGCTGCATGTGGCCCGCGGGCTGTAGTTTGAAGACCCCTGATGTAAACCATAGCCCTGTATAATTAGCATAATGACTATACATGGAGAACGATAGAAAAATGCAACAAATATGGCTAGACATTTTATCATGATATATACAGGGGCGGACTGACAACTCATGGGGCCCCTGGGCAAGAGGGATCATGGGGCCCCTGTGTTCTTTGTCCACACTCAAATCACACCCAAAAAAGCCTATGAAAGGTACCAGGGACATCTCATAGGGCCCTTTACTGACCCCGGGCCCTCGGACAGTGCCCGAGTTCCCCAATGGTCAGTCCGCCCCTGGATATATATATAGGTATATTATTCCCAAATATATTTACATATATTTGAAATGCTACAATTTTGGCCATATTTAGTACATTTCAAAATATTTATATATATATATATATATATACCGTATGTTTAAATGCATTTTTATTACAAAATATATGACAAATATTTTTAAAGATACATTTCAAATATTTGGAATGCATTTACAAATATATGTTAAAATGACTTTTTTATATGTTAAAAAATATCTGAAGAATATATTTTAACCACAAGCCTACAGGACACTTATACCCCCTTCCTGCCCAGGCCAATTTCCAGCTTTCAGCGCTGTCACACTTTGAATGACAATTGCGCGGTCATGCAATACTGTACCCATATGACATTTTTATAATTTTTTTGAACTTTATTTTGGTGGTATTTAATCAACTCTGGGATTTTTAATTTTTCTTAAGCAAACCAAAAACCACTGAAAATTTTGAAAAAAAATTTTTTTTTGTTAGTTTTTGTTATAAAATTTTGTAAATAAGTGATTTTTCTCCTTCACTGATGTGCGCTTATGAGGCTGCAGTGATGGGCACTGATGGGCTGCACTGATAGATACTGATAGGTGGCACTGGTAGGTGGAACTGATGGGCATTGACAGGCATCATTGATGGGCACTGAAAGGCAGCACTGATATATGGCACTGATAGGTGGCACTGTTAGGTGGCACTGACTGGCACTGGTAGGCGGCACTGACTGGCACTGTTAGGTGGCACTGGCGGGCACTGATAGGCGGCACTGACTGGCACTGATAGGTGGCACTGATTGGCAGCACTGATAGGTGGCACTGATTGGCATTGCTAGGTGGCACTGACTGGCACTGATGGGTGACACTGAAAGGCAGTTCAGATGGGCACTGATATGTAGTATTGATGCGGCACTGATGGGCACTGGCACGTGACACTGATGAGCACTGACACAAGGCACTGATGGACACTGACAGTTGGCACTGCTGGGGTTACACTGATCATCAGGGCACACTGATCATCAGTGCCCTGATGATCTGTGTAGATCTCCCCTCCGTGGAATGCCGATTACCGGCTCTCCTCTCCTCTGTCAGCGTGACAGCTCGTGAGGAGATAAAAGCCGATAACCGGCATTTCCCTGTTTACATGTGATCAGCTGTGATTGGACCCAGCTGATCACATGACCGAGCCGACATCTTCGGCTCTTTCCGTGGATCGGTGATCCGCTTTGTCCGAGGGACACAGCACACTGCCGATCGCCGCGCTGCACGCTCCCTGAGCCACACATGTGCGGTGAGAATGGGAGGACGTCATATGACGTCCTCCCAGAATGAGAGAACCACCTTGCGCCCGTCATTTTACTATATGGTGGGCGGAAGGTGGTTAAAAAATATATATTTTTAAAAATATGTTTTTATTTAATATATTCTTCAGATTTTTTTTCCTCTTCCATTTGGGTTACCACAGTTTTACCAATAGAAGGCACTTTTTTGAGTTAACCACTTGAGCTCCTGAGGATTTACCCCCCTTAATGACCAGGCCTCTTTTTGCTACTCGGCACTGCACTAATTCAACTGATAATTGCGCGGTCATGCAATTCTGCACCTAAACAAAATTTACGTCCTTTTTTTCACACAAATAGAGCTTTCTTTTGGTGGTATTTGATCACCTGTGCACTTTTTATTTTTCACGCTATAAACAAAAAAAGACCAAATATTTTGAAGAAAAACGATATTTTTTACTTTCAGCTTTAAAAAATATAGTAAACTCAAAGTTAGTTATAAATTTAGTCCAAAATGTATTCTGCTACATGTTTTTGGTAAAAAAATCCCAATAAGTGTATATTGATTGCTTTGTGTGAAAGTTATAGCGTCTACAAACTATGGTATAGATACTGCAATTTACAAAATGTTTTTGCTATACAGCGCGGCGCAGTCATGCAATATGGACAATTGCGCAGTCATGCAATATGGTACATAAATGAAATTTATGTCCTTTTTTTTAACACAAATAGAGCATTCTTTTGGTGGTATTTGGTGGTATTTGATCACCTGTGCACTTTTTATTTTTGGCGCTATAACCAGAAAAAGTTTTGAAGAAAAAACATTTTTTTTGAAAAAAACAATATTTTCTCATTTTGGTCATAAAAAATATCTAAAAAAACTAAAATTTCATCATAAATTTAGGCCAAAATGTATTTTGCTACATGTTTGGTTAAAAAAATTCCAATAAGTGTATATTGATTGCTTTTTGTGAAAGTTATAGCGTCTACAAACTATGGTATAGAT
Organism: Staurois parvus; assembly: GCF_062004578.1. NCBI lineage: Eukaryota > Metazoa > Chordata > Amphibia > Anura > Ranidae > Staurois > Staurois parvus. Next base: position 5,885,854 of record NW_028317918.1, on the reverse strand, counting down.
AATGGAATTTACATAGCTTTTACTTTCTGACTGCCCATCACATTTCTTGAGGTGCTGAAATACCAGAATAGTACAAGCACCCTCAAATGACCCCTTTTCGGAAATTAGACACCCTAAGCTATCTGCTGAGAGGCATATTGAGTCCATGGAAGATTTAATTTTTTTCCACATGTTTCTGGAAAATGACAAAAACTTTTTTTTTTCTTTTACACGAAGTTGTCATTTAAATGATTTATTTCTCGCACAAGCCATGGGTATATGTGGAATTACACCCCAAAATACATTCTGCTACTTCTACTGAGTATGGGGATACCACATGTGTGAGACTTTTTGGGAGCCTAGCCACATACAGGAGCCTGAAATCCAATGACCACTTTGAAAGCCTGAAGGTGCGTTACTTCCTCATTACACTTCCTCACTACCTATCACAGTTTCGAAGGCCCTGACATGCCAGGATAGCCCAAAACCCCCCCAAATGACCCCTTTATGGAAAGTAGACACCCCAAGGAATTTAAAAAGAGGCATGGTGAGTATTTTGCAGATCTCATTTTTTTCTCACAAGGTTTTGAAATATAAAAAAAATAGAAAAAATGTTTTTGTTTTTTTTCTTCATTTTCCAAAAACTTGCGGCAACAAATGAGATCTGCAAAATACTTACCGTGCTTTTTATCGAATTCCTTGGGGCATCTACTTTCCAAAAAGGGGTAATTTGGGGGGGTTAGGTGCTAATCCTGGCATTTCATGGCCTCCGAAACTGTGATAGGTAAACTGGAAGTGTAATGAGGAAATAAAGCCCTTTAAAAGCCTGAAGGTGCTTATTGGATTTTGGGGTCCTGTACTTGGCTAGACTGCCAAAAAGTCTCTCACATGTGGTACCCCCATACTCGGGAGAAGTAGCAAAATGTATTTTGGGGAGTAATTCCACATATAACCATGGCATGTGTGAGCAGTAAATCATTTAAGTGACAATTTTGTATAAAAAAAATATATATTTATTTTTGTCATTTTCCAAAAACTTGTGGTAAAAAAATAAATTCTTCTATTGATTCAACATTCCTCTCAGCAAATAGTTTGGGGTGACTACTTTCCAAAAAGGGGTCATTTTGGGGGGTGGGGGCGTTTTATGCCCAGCATTAGAAGTTTATGCCACACATCACTCACTCTTCTAACCACCTGAAAACCAAGCCTTTTTGTTCACATGAAAAAAATCTGTATTTTTTGCTAGGAAATTAATTTAAACCCCCAAACATTATATATTTTTTTAAAGCAGACACCCTAGTGAATAAAATGTTGGGTACTACAATTTTTTATGGCACATAGTACTCGCGCAGCGATTTTTCAAAAGCAATTTAAAAAAAAAAAAAACACTTTTTTTACTTTTACTGCACAAAAAATATATTGGCCAATTGTTTGGTAAAATATAAAAGATAAAGGTATGCCGAGTAAATAGATACCAAACATGACATGCTTTAAAACTGCGCATGCCCCGTTCAATAGTGACAAACTGCAAACATTTTTAATATCCATAGGCAGCGCTTTAAAAGCCTTTAAAAGCTACCATTTTAGATTTACAGAGGAGGTCTAGTGTTAGAATTACTGCCCTTGATCTGACGTTCACGGCAATACCTCACATGCATGGTGCAACCGCTGTTTACATAACGGCACAGGGTCAAGGCTTGTGCACACAGGTGTGCGCGCATGGGAGGGGCAATTTTTTTTTTCTTTTTTTAGTTATTTTGATTTTTTTTTAATTATTTTTACATTGTACCTTTCATTTTTTTTTTTATCACTTTTAATGCTATAACAGGGAATGCAAATAACCCCTATAACTTCAATGGGCATTGTCATATATTCTTTTTTGAGAAATCTGGGGTCTATCAGACTCTAGATATCTCCTCTGCACTTACATTATCTAATCAAACCAAAATCAGTGTTATCAGATGCTTTCCCAATTTACAAATGGCGCTGTTTATATCCTGCGAAACTGAAGTGATGAAATGCTTGTAGCTTTCAAATTCTTAGACTATAGAGATGATTGGCACCATTCTGGTCTCCAATCAGCTCTATAGTCAGCTGGCAGAAACACCGGCTGCATTCTCAGGTTCCCTTGAAGGCACGGGACTGCCCGAGAAGGTCGTGGAAGGCAGCGGGGGAGGGGGGACATAATCTCCCACTGCTTGTAAAAGCAATCTTGCAGCTAATTAGCCACTAGGATTTCTTTTACATGAAAGCCGATCACCGGCTGAAAAAAACTACACCAGGATGATGCCTGCAGCTGTAGGCATCATCCTGGTATAACCATTCAAATCCAGTGATGTACCAGTACATTGCTGGTCCTTGTTGGTTATATTTGCTATGTTTTTTTTTTTTTTTGTATGCAGCCTGTGGACTGAATGAGAAAAAGAGAAGAAATCTCTGCCAGAAAAAGTGTGTGGTATGCCCACCATTAGAATATACCACCCTGCATCCACCCACTTCTAATGGTGGGCACACATTAGGTCACACTTTGCCACAAGTGCCAGTTCCAAGATTGAATAAATGTCTAAATAGTGGCACGCTTGAATAAAAATTGTCCACGTATAAGTGGTACCCCATATGGAGAAATGGTGACACCAAGTCCCAAACTATCTTGCCACTGCTCCCCATGTAGTCTGGACATCCGGGGGGCTCCACGTGACTATCTTTTCCCTCGTAAATCCGAAACTTATAAGTATAGCCTGTTGTCCTCTCACAGGTCTTCTACATCTTGACCCCATATCTGGCACGCTTGCTGGGAAGAAATTGTTTGAATGCAAGGCGGCCAGAAAAATTAATCAGGGACTCATCAACGCAAATGTTTTGCTGGGGAGAATAGACATCTGCAAATTTTAGGTTAAGGTGATTTGCGAGGGGCTGAATTTTGTGGAGCCGGTCAAATTCAGGGTTACCCCGAGGATGACAGAGTGTATTGTCGCTGAAATGCATAAAACACATTATACTCTCATATCTATGCCTGGCCATGGCAGCAGAGAACACGGCATATGATGAATCGGGTCTGCGGACCAATACAACCGCAATTGATTTCTTTTAGTAATGCCCATGTTGAGGGTTAGGCCCCAAAAAAATTTAAATTTAAAAACTGTAATGAGTTTCCATGCGAATGATCTGGCAAAGTTTGAATTTGGGTTGGCGGCGATAAATTGTTGTGCATATAAGCTGCTTTGATCCACAATCAACGCATACAGATATTCCGTGAAAAACAGCTCCAAAAATCAAGGAGGTATGTGAAAGACCAGGATGTACTAGACCACTGGTACTCACCAGTTCACCAAAAGGTAGAGCGGCACTAGTACTGGCACTCTGCTGCATATGAAAGTCATCAAAATTTACCGGAAAATGCTAACAGAGATCAGGCCTGATTCTGTGAACACTGCAGTTTTGTGTGCAATGTATCAAGTGACAGGGACCTACTTGCTGGGGGAGAAGGGGGGTAAGCGTAGGGGCTAAACGCAGGTGTTGGCAGGTGCAGGGGCTGATCTCGCTAACGCTGCGTTTTTGGGGACGCTATACTAATGTGAACGCTGGTATAGTGCTGACCTGATCAAAGATATTGACCCGTTCAGACACTATACTAGCAATGGAGGTTTATTGTACATGAGCGTGCTCCTGGCAATCAAGGGGTTAAATGTGATGACTGGTGTACTGACCGGCAATCTGACGCTATCTGGGAGGGGCGTGAAAACCACGGGAGCGTGAATCACGTGAATATATATATATATATGTGATTTTACGTACCCATGCCGCCCCGTAGCAGTATTTCTGCAGTAGGGTGGTCAGGGAGCGGTTACAGTAGAGGTTTGTGTTACGGCGCTGCGTTACTTTAATGGACAATTGCGCGGTCATGCAACACTGCACCCAAATTAAATTTACATCCTTTTTTCCCACAAATTGAGCTTTCTTTCGGTGGTATTTCATTGCCTGTGCGTTTTTTATTTTTTGCACTATAAAAAAAAGGCTGACAATTTTGAGAAAAAAAACAATATTTTGGACTTTTTGCTAAAAAAAATGTCCAGTAAAAAAAATTTAAAAATCTAATTTTGTCACAAATTTCATCCAAAATGCATTCTGCGACATGTATTTGCTAAAAAAAATCCCAATAGGTGTAAATTAATTGCATTACATGAAAGTTATAGCGTTTCCAAATGGTGGGAAAGATACTGGGATTTTAAATTTTTATGCATACTAATAATGGTGGCGATCAGTGACATATGGTGGCGATCAACGACATATGGCAGGACTGCGGGACTGCGGCGGACATTTTGACACTGGGGGGGAACTGACTTGGGGTCACTGACATCCCTAGTGTCACCAATACAGTGATCAGTGAAAAAAAAAAACACTGACACTGTACTAATGGCTATGGGGAGGAAGGGGTTAACATTTTTAGAGTTTACTGTGTGAGGGGAGTGTTTTACTAGGGGGCGGGGGTGTGTGCTGGACAGGGACAGGCTGATCGGGAACAGGCTGATCGAGGGAGAGAAACTCTTCTCTCCCTCTGCAGCTTTTCACGAGCTGTCAGAGAACTGACACAGAGCAGGGCTGTGTGTAAACAATGCAGCCCTGCTCTGTGTCAGCGATCACCGCGAATCCCGGGGAAACGGCCAGTAATCACCAACCGTGACCCAGCAGCTGACACCCGCTGCTGACACCCGCGGGAAAGGTAGGGCGCGCGCGCGCATCGCCCCTAGCTGTTTTGCAAAACTACATTTTAAAACGTGGTTTTGCCTGCCCTGCAACCGTTTTAATGCGGTGGCTGGGCGGCAAGTGGTTAATACATACTTAAATAGGATTGTTTTTAGCGTCACGCTAACGCTGGCCATACATGATACAATTATCTTGTATAATTTTCCTTTAGATTTAAAAACCATATAATAGGAGGTCAAACCTGAACAACACTTTCAATTGTATGCAATTAGGCAGGCCCTTGCACTACGTAGTTGCAAGTAAATCTAAAGGAAATTGGGCAGAAATTGTATATAAAATTGTATAGTGTATGGCCAACCCTAAGTTTATATCCATCTTTAGTGATTGGATTTAGGTGAATCTAAAGGCTAATTAAATGTGCTTTCTGACTGCGTCCTTGTTAGCAGTTCACTGATTGACAGGGGCACTATTCCTCTCACTGATACCAATGATGGGGCACTATTCCTCCCACTGATACCAATGATGGGGCACTATTCCTACCACTGACACCAATGATGGGGTACTATTCCTCCCACTGATACCAATGATGGGGCACTATTCCTCCCACTGACACCAATGATGGGGCACTATTCCTCCCACTGACACCAATGATGGGGCACTATTCCTCCCACTGACACCAATGATGGGGCACTATTCCTCCCATTGATACCAATGATGGGGCACTATTCCTCCCACTGACACCAATAATGGGGTACTATTCCTCCCACTCACACCAATGATGGGGCACTATTCCTCCCACTGACATCAATGATGGTGCACTATTTCTCCCACTGACACCAATAATGGGGCACTATTCCTCCCACTGACACCAATGATGTGGCACTATTCCTCCCACACTGACACCAATAATGGGGCACTATTTCTTCCACACTGACACCAATGATGGGGCACTATTCCTTCCACTGACACCAATGATGGGGCACTATTCCTCCCACTGACACCAATGATGGGGCACTATTCCTCCCACTGACACCAATGATGGGGCACTATTCCTTCCACTGACACTAATGGTGGGGCACTATTCCTCCCACACTGACACCAATGATGAGGCACTAGTCTTCCTACCGACACCAATGATGGGGTACTATTCCTTCCACTGACACTAATGATGGGGCACTATTCCTTCCACACTGACACCAATGATGGGGCACTATTCCTCCCACTGACACCAATGATGGGGCACTATTCCTCCCACACTGACACCAATGATGGGGCACTATTCCTCCCACACTGACACCAATGATGGGGCACTATTCCTCCCACACTGACACCAATGATGGGGCACTATTCCTCCCACTGACACCAATGATAGGGCACTATTCCTTCCACTGACACTAATGATGGGGCACTATTCCTCCCACACTGACACCAATGATGGGGCACTATTCCTCCCACTGACAGCAATGATGGGGCACTATTCCTTCCACTGACACTAATGATGGGGCACTAATCCTCCCACACTGACACCAATGATAGGGCACTATTCCTCCCACTCTGACACCAATGATGGGGCACTATTCCTCCCACTGACACCAATGATGGGGCACTATTCCTTCCACTGACACTAATGATGGGTCACTATTGCTCCCACACTGACACCAATGATGGGACACTATCCCTCCCACTGACAGCAATGATAGGGCACTATTCCTCCCACTGACACCTATGATGGGGCACTATTCCTCCCACTGACACTAATGATGGGGAACTATTCCTCCCACACTGACACCAATGATGAGGCTCTATTCCTCCCACACTGACACCATTGATGGGGTACTATTCCTTCCACTGACACCAATGATGGGATTCTATTCCTCACACACTGACAGCGATGATGGGCACTATTCCTCACACACTGACACCAATGATGGGGCACTATTCCTCCCACTGACACCAATAATGGGGGAATTATTCCTCCCACTGACACCAATTTTGGGGCACTATTACTCTCACACTGACACCAATGATGGGGCACTATTCCTCCCACTAACACCAATGATGGGGCACTATTACTCCCACTGACACCAATGATGGGGCACTATTCCTCCCACACACACCAATGATGGGGCACTATTCCTCCCACACTGACACCAATGTTGGGGCACTATTCCTCCCACACTGACACCAATGTTGGGGCACTATTCCTCCCACACTGACACCAATGATGGGGCACTATTCCTTCCACTGACACCAATGATGGGGCACTATTGCCCCCACTGACACCAATAATGGGGGAACTATTCCTCCCACTGACACCAATGATGGGGTACTATTCCTCCCACTAACACCAAAGATGGGGCACTATTCCTCCCACTGACACCAATGATGGGGCACTATTCCTTCCACACTGACACCAATGATGGGGCACTATTCCTCCCACACTGACACCAATGATGGGGCACTATTCCTCCCAGTCTAATAAAAATTGTGAGCGCTAAAAACAAAGAAGCAGCCACAGCATCAAAAAGGATACCAAATAACCTTGCAAAACTCAAAGTATAAAAAATGCGGCGCTAAATCCAAGATATTAATAATTATAAACCATATCACAAAGTGTCTAATGACCAAGGTGCCAATATAGTCAATGCTAATATATGGTGAGCATAAATCAAGTGACTTGTGTGATCACATGTATTCCGTCACTAACAGAGTGACAAGCAGTGCAAAATAGCAGTCTTACTGAAAACGTGAGAGATGAAAATCCCTCTCCTTCAGAGTGCTTCTTCCAAGCCGTGATAATGAAAAAAGTGAAGGCTGTGCGCTCACCAGATGCACAGTGTAACTGCGCATTTAGAGACAAATTTCTGTACTGGATCCGCTGATGGCTCCTAAAGACTTGGATCTGGTCTGGCCAGGTATTCCTCAACCCGCTTAGTACTGCTGATGATCCTCGGTCTCTCCTTTTACTGGCTCTATGGGTAATGGATGGCATGTGCCTTTAAGTAGAGATGCTTACTGTCACACAAATATTCCCCATTATCATCTGCTGAAAACCGATTGTACGTATATCCTCCATTAGTAGAAAGTTCTTTGAGACTACCCTTTTTTGTCAGCTTCCTTGCATCTGAAGGACAAGTGATTTTGACTGTAAACCCAGAGATATCCACCTTGAATTTATTACTATTTATGTCTCCTAATTGTTGTTCGTCAGTGTCTGCTAATGATATATCGCTGTGATCGGGTGATCCTGCAGAAGGTGATCGCAGGGAGAGCCCTGTGCTGCTCCTGGATGGGTCAGACACTCGCTGAGAACCTCCTCCCACACTGACACCAATGTTGGGGCACTATTCCTCCCACACTGACACCAATGATGGGGCACTATTCCCCCCACTGACACCAATAATGAGGGAACTATTCCTCTCACTGACAACAATGATGGGGCACTATTCCTCCCACTGACACCAATGATGGGGCACTATTCCTCCCACTGACACCAATGATGGGGCACTATTCCTTCCACTGACACCAATGATGGGGCACTATTCCCCCCACTGACACCAATAATGGGGGAACTATTCCTCCCACTGACACCAATGATGGGGCACTATTACTCTCACACTGACACCAATGATGGGGCACTATTCCTACCACTGACACCAATGATGGGGCACTATTCTTCCCACTGACACCAATGATGGGGCACTATTCCTTCCACTGACACCAATGATGGGGCACTATTCCCCCCACTGACACCAATAATGGGGGAACTATTCCTCCCACTGACACCAATGATGGGGCACTATTACTCTCACACTGACACCAATGATGGGGCACTATTCCTCCCACTGACACCAATGATGGGGCACTATTACTCCCACTGACACCAATGATGGGGCACTATTCCTCTCACTGACAACAATGATGAGGCACTATTACTCCCACTGACACCAATGATGGGGCACTATTACTCCCACTGACACCAATGATGGGGCACTATTCCTCCCACTGACACCAATGATGGGGCACTATTCCTTCCACACTGACACCAATGATGGGGCACTATTCCTCCCACACTGACACCAATGATGGGACACTATTCCTCCCACACTGACACAAATGATTGGGCACTAATCTTTCCACTGACATCTACAATGGGCACTATTCCTCCCACACTGACACCAATGATGGGGCACTATTCCTCCCACTGACACCAATGATGGGGTACTATTCCCCCCTGACACCAATGATGGGGCACTATTCCTCCCACTGACACCAATGATGGGGTACTATTCCTCCCACTGACACCAATGATGGGGCACTATTCCTTCCACTGACACCGATGATGGGGCACTATTCCACCAACTGTGGGAGGAATAGTGCCCCACAATTGTTGTCAGTGGAAGGAATAGTGCCCCATCATTGGTGTCAGTGGGAGGAATTGTGTCCCATTGTTTTTGTCAGTGGAAAGAATAGTGCCCCATCATTGTTGTTAGTAGGTGTAGCTCTAATAGGAAGATGTGGAGCCTAAAGAGGAAGGGGTGAACTTTACAAAGGGGTGTACCTTAAACAAGAAGGGGTGGGACACATTTAGATGCGGGGGGTGCCCGATTTTAGTCTTGCCTAGGGCAGTACAAAACCAAAATACACCACTGAGCTCATGGTAAGGTGACTAGATTTTTAAAATGAAATCCAGGTAACATCCTATTGCTTTTATTGGGGGTGGAGCGGGGGTTGGGAACATAACAGAATGCAAAGCACGCCACACTAAATGTTGGTTGTGACCACGCTAACAGTGGGAGGGGCCTAGGAGGGTATGATATAATGACACCTAGGCCAAATTTTGCTCTGAGTCAAGAGTGCTGACCCAGGTGTGCATTGCAGGTCACCGTCACAAGCAATGGCAAGGCAACAAATAATCCACAACCCTACTGACCACAAATGAAGTCTGCACAAGTCAGGAGAGGAAGGACTGGGGCCACCATATAGTATTGCCATGTGAGATCAGCAATAAAGCTGGCCACACCCCAAAATTGGGGACTAACATTAGGGACACACCCCATTTTTAATAGCCAGATGGGTAAAATACTGGTCAAGTGGAAACCTTAGTTTCAGGTCACATTCTCAAAAAATAAGCAGCAAAAAGATATAGAAAACTTTATCACACATATATAAAGAAGATCTGGACTGGAGAAGCGTGCCAATTAAAAGGAAGTAGAGAGCAAATGACTAGAGTGGTCTTCTGCAGATGATCTGTCCCCCATTACTGACTTACCATGTTTTAGTCTGCACCGTGCCTCTGTGTGGGGGCTACATGGGTGATAACAGTGAATGTCCCTTTTTTGGTTGTGAAGCTGTTGGAATACAGTGTTCATGTATTTTGTGCAATAACTACATCAGTACTCAGTAGAGATATATTCTTCAACCAGTAGATGGCAGTGTTTATAAGTTTTTAGCTGTGTCTATGGTATATTCTAGGTCTCTTCTCTGAATAAAGTTTCCTGTTTCCTTGTTGCGGTGAAGCAGAAAAGCACATGTGGACTGGGCACTGTCTGCTCTGTAGGTCTGTATACACAATTTCTAACAGATTACAGGCCAAGTCATAATCGACTACAGCAAAAAAGTGCAAGATACAGCAACAGAATAAAAAAAAAGGTCATTAAGGGCTCGTTCACACTTGCTTTATTTCTAACTCTTGCCAAACGCCTCTATAGCATTTGACAGGCATTAGACAGGCGTTTGGGAAGCGTTTTTAATGTTCCTCAAACGCTCTCCAAACGCCCTATGCACGGTTTTGAGGCCAAGCGTTAAAACCGCACCACAGACGCCTATAATGAAGTTAAAAGGTTTCAACGCTCTGCAACCGCCTCGCAACCGCCCCACAAACGCCTGCCAGGTGTTTGAGGAGTGGAACCAAAGACTTAAATGGGAGGCTTACACTCCGCCTGACTCGACATGAGGCATCCGTTTTGCCTTGACGCAAACACGAGGCTAACGCTTCAGTGTGAACAGCACTGTGTGCTGCCATGTGCAGAATGTTCAACACCTGTCTGACGCCTTCTGATATAGTTAGTGTGAACGTAGCCTTTGCTATAATAAGTAATTCTTTGCTATAAGCAAATTGTGTACAAAAAAAAAATACTGATCACTTCCCAAAAGTAGTACAATGTTACTATGGTAACATTATACTACTTTGGTCATAGTGAAATATGAAAAAATATCTTAAAAAAAGAGAAAAAAAAGTATTAAAACATTAAAAATAATATATATATATATATATATATATATATATATATAAATCAATCAATAGATCAATTTTCAGATATACCCCATAGTTTGTGAACTCTATAACTTTCCTACAGACTAAATAATACATCCTAATTTGGGTTATTTTCTCCAAAGAAATGTAGCAGAATACATCTTGGCCTAAATTTATGAAGATCAATTATTTATTTGCAAACTTTTATAACAGAAACAAAGAAAAACGTGTTTTTTTTCAAAATTGTAGGTCTGTTTTTGTTAATTTAGCAGAAAATAAAAAAAAACCCAGTAGTGATTAAATACCACCAAAAGAAAGCTCTAGTTGTGTGAAGAAAATGATAAAATTTTAGTTTGGGTACAGTGTTGACCTCGCAATTGTCATTCAAAGTGTGAGAGCGCTGAAACCTGAAAATTGGCCTGGGCAGGAAGGGGGTAAAATGCCCGGTATGGAAGGGATTGGTTCATCACAGGATTCAAACTTATATCCAGTTCTTGGGGTGAAGCTAATAGACCCCTGATGTCTCCATAAAGAGGACCTTGTCCCTACTATCACATCGTGGGCTTGTCAGTGCATACATACATCAATACACGGTTAGGACATATGTACATATCTAAACACCTATTACACGCCCCTACACACACCAGAAGTGGAAGAAACATTTTAGGGCTGTTATTTTAATTTATGGGTTGCCTATTAGCAATTTTGGATATCTTCATTAATTGCCTTTCGCAACCGTGCATAATTTACTAGGTTAGCTAATGCATACTAGAACTAAAACTGCTAAATGTGGCCTGTATGTGCAAGTTTTGATAACCTCTGGTCATGAAAAGGATAAATAAAAACAAGAGGAAGCAATGAAAATGGAACTATACCAATTTTTTTATTGTATGTTTATGAAAGTATTAACCTTTAAATTGTCTTCATGTACTCTGATTAAACAGAGAGTCCTTTGGTGAAATCAATTGGCCAAAAGTGGAGATCTAGCGATCCTCTGTGCCATTCACTGACACACTTTTGACCAACAGATGTCAAGCCTGCCCACCACGACAAGGTAGACTCTCCTAGGGCAGGACCTACACTAAGCTACACTAAGCTACCCTACTCGATGCTAGTCATCGTTTTTCTAATGTTGGGTGTATGTTTGTAGCAGGCCTCATCCTATAATCTGTGTGTGCGATCTACTCTCTCCTCATTTGGTTGTCATCTCTCTAAAGTATGTAGCAGTCAGTTTATGTACAAGTGGACGTCCTCTGTTAGTGTAGGTCGATGTATGCCAGTCAATGTGTGTTGACCAATGTGTGTCTGTAAAGAAATGTCAGTCCTGTCTTCACCTCGGCACATATCCATACTGCTTTGCAATCTGAAGTTCTTCTTCTCTTCTTTCAAAAAATCTTGGTCTTCCCGATTTGACAACGAAGGACTCCATCATCCTGTCCATCTGTGCGTACAGCTTTAACTTGAAGATCTCTTCTTTCTTCTCTGGTGGAAATGGTTTGGAGATTTCTGGGTTGATTGATTTTATGCCTTTAGATGAAAAATGAAATAGTGTTTAGTTTGGTGCACAGAATATAATACTCAACATGTCAAGCCTAAAAATTGCAAAACAACAAACTTCAGTTCCCTAAATTTTCCCTAGGTGACATTTTAAAAGCCTCCACAGGTCATCAGTTTAAATTTAAAGTGCTATTAAAGGCTATTTTTTTTAAATTTAAATAAAAAGAGGTTATATTTATCTGCTTTGTGCAAGAATATTGCACAGAGTGGCCCTTTGCCTCATCTTTGGCAGTCCCATATTGAAGCTGTGCACTCCTTCATTCGAGTGTCCCTTTAGCAAGCGGTGTACTATAGGGGCACTCAAGTGGGTGTGCTCCTGAGCCAGACTGTATGAGCCAGACACACACACCGGTAAGCCATGCCCTCACTTCTTCTCACTGGAGTTTAATTGACAGCAGCAGGAGGCTAGGGCTCCCACTGCTCTCAATGTCTCTCGTGAGACTAGGAAGTCAAAGGAGTGGTGCTGCAGACGGGACACTGCTGGAGTGGTGACAAAAGTCATCTAAGTGTTTAGGGACAGAGAGGCAGAACAAATAGTGGGGAGCTTCATACCTTAATGCAGAGAATGCACTAAGGTTACAACCATATTGACTTTGGAACAACTCTAAATACATATTAACCACTTCCAGTCCAGACACTTTTACCCCCTTCCTGTCCACGCCAATTTTCAGCTTTCAGCTTTCAGGGCTATCACACTTTGAATGACAATTGCGCGGTCATGCAACACTGTACCCATATGAAATTTTTAGCATTTTTTTGAGACGGATAAAAGTTTATTTTGGTGGTATTTATTCTTTTTCTTGCTATATAAATGAAAATGTCCAAAAATTTTGAAAAAAGGTGTTTTTCTTATAAACTTTTGCAAATAAATAATCTTTCTTCACAAATCTTGGCCAAAATGTATTCAGCTATGTTTTTAGTAAAAAAAAATAACCCAAATTAGGTTATAACTAAAAATTATAATTAACTACTACTTGTGGGGGGGGGGGGGGGGTGATGAAGATTTGTTTTTTACACTGATTGCTTTTACACCCATAAATCGCATACTAGCTCATTATGAAGGACTTACCTTAAAATGAAGCCGTCCAGCGGTGTGCAGTCATCACTGCAGAGGCTTTCATCTTCCCCCTGTCTACTACTTTAACTCTGAGCGCCCCCTTAGCAAGGGCTACCCATGTGGGCACGCTCCCAAACAAGGCTGTGTGTGTCCATAGGCACACAGAGTGCTGGTAAGCCATGCCCCCAGCTCCCTCCTCATAGGAGTTTGACTGACACCAGCATGGACCTATGGCTCCCACTGCTCTCATAGTCTCCTATGAGATTTTTGTACATATTTATTCAATTATTTAACATTTTGACATGGCACTTGGGTCCCTTCTAGGCAGCTTCCATTTGGACCATAGTATTGATACTTTGGTCATTAACTTGTTTGGTGCTTTTTCTGCTCCAGGGGCCACACTGACTGACTGAGTTGTCAGTAATATACTTTATGAACCTTTTAAATTTGTAATTTATTTATTTTGGATAGTAGGAAATGTAAATTTGTCATTTAGACGAACAAAGTGATTTTGTCTCCCTAGCATTGATACAATAAGCAGTAAAACCTTGAAAGGGGTTCTAGCTGCTTGCTACCCAATCTGAAACACAGAAAAATTATTTGGCTATAGATACACTGTTTCTGACACCCAGGCCCCAACCCACCCCCCCCCCCCCACACACAAACACACATGCTGTCTCTAATTCTGTTATACATCAAAATGTAAGTGTTTGTCCCTATGTGTTATTATGGTTCCCATTTTCCAGGCCATTCCAGCTGGATTTGTTTGTTTCTTTTACCTCCCAGTAGTCCCTCTTTTGGAACCAAATCCATCTGTCCTGCGTTCCTCCATAGGTGCCCCTCTTTTTGGACAGATGTGTAGACCTGTATAATAAATGCAATACTTGAAGTAACATTAAACCTTCATTTTTAAAAAAAATAAAAATAACAAACATATTATACTTACCTGCTCTGTGCAACGGTCTTGCACAGAGCAGCCCCAGTCCTCCTCTTCTGGGGTCCTCCGCTGGTTTGGACTCAGAAAATACAGTCAGTTCCCAGAAGACCTTCTGCTCTCTAGTTCCTGTGTCACCTTCACCCATGCTCGTCTCCAGAACTTCTCCTGAGTTTCTACCATCCTATGGAACTCTCTACCCCAATCTGACCAGCTGTCTCCAAATCTATCCACCTTTAGATGATCCCTGAAAACCTTTCTCTTTAAAGAAGTCTATCCTGCTTCTACCTAGTAAACCGCCATTTATTTCCTCCATCAGCTCATCCCCCCCACAGCTATTACCTTTTGTATCACTCAACCCTTCCTCCTAGATAGTAAGCTCTAAGGAGCAGGGCCCTCTGTTTCCTCTTGTACCAAATTGTATTGTAAGTGTAATGTCTACCTTCATTTTGTAAAGTGCTGCGCAAACTGTTGGCGCTATATAAATCCAGTATAATAATAATAATAATAAAAAAGATGATGTGACCAATAAAGATGGTGGTGAAGGACCTGGTATGCGGTGGCTTTGGGCAGAACAAAGCTAAATTTGCTGGGCGGGTGTAGAACAAAACGTTACACTCACTTTCCCTGCTGTCTAGTAGATGGACCCATAGATGAGCTACGATGCATTTCACGTGATAAAAGTTAATTGAACAGCAGGAAGATTGAATGTGGCTTTTCATGTGACTTCAGGGGAGAGCAACTGAGATTGGTAAAGCCCAGTTATTTTTTTCCTGTTCCCCCATCAGGTGTAAAAAAATAAATAGCCTAAGCTGCAAAACTCACCTTCAACCTGAACACTTTGCTGCAGGTCATTGACTTACCCCAGGCTCACACTTATGCAGATTTCAGTGCGTTATCCAGTTTGCAAAAACACACTACAGTCCATTTAACATGGCTTCCTATGGATCTAGTTCACATCTGTGCGTTTTGAGCTGGTAGATTGCGTTTTGCGTGTAATAGACTTCATTGGACCCGCACCAAAAACACATGTGTTGCGCTTTTTATGCATTTTGCTTTTTTTTTTTTTTGCCAATAGGAAAGTATGACAGTTCTGTTCATGTAGTGTGACTTTGATGCTACTTGAGTGCCAGAGAGTTTAAAATTGCATCAAAGTCACAGTACATGAACAGAACTGTCATACTTTCCTATTGGCCAACAAAAATACCAAACATAAAAAAAAAAACGCATCAAAAACGCGTTTCAAAATGCAAAATGCACTGCAAAATGGGCCAAAAAGACATACCAACTGCAACCTGCATATATGTGAACCTAGCCTTAGAAAGTATAGAAACCATTGGATCAGCATGACAGTCAAATATCATTTACAGAATTCATTCAGCAATGGCAGCCTATGTATTTCTCTCATTACAGGTTTCCTGGCATAAAGGCAGAGTCAACACTTACCTGTAAACTTGTAGAAGGCCTCTATGTCTTGTATAGATGTTTCGGGGAACCCCAACAGAGATTTCAAGAGCGGGTGTTCTCTGTTGGTTCCTTCTTTCCATCTCTTCGCTGGTCTCCCCTCCTCTGCAGATGATGAAGGATGTTGTGCTTTTCTCTTCATCATCATCCTTGTGTCCTAATCACAATGCACAGGGTTTGTAACCGAGGGATGTAGGTGTATGTCCTGTCTGATGGTATGTTACAGTACTGACCCCCCAAACCCAAAATACAACTTTAAATCTTAAAACAACTTTATTTATAGATATATTATCACTAAGTAACAGAAATCAAAGAACTATAAAGGCAAACCCGATACAAACTGTCCCCTAACCCCCCCTCACAGCTGTAGCCAACTGCTCCCCCACCCCCAAACTCCCCAAAAACACCTAATCTAAACTTTTAAACAAATATCAATTCTATTAAATAAATACAATAAAAAAGAAATTGAAAATCGATAAAATTAAGCAAGCCTGTTCAGCAATCCGGGTCTCTTCTGTCTTCAGACAACGATGCGAGCACCATCCAGCTCTGAAGGGAGAGTGAAGTGACAGTTGGAGCTGACCTGTGACAGTTGGAGCTGACCTCAGGTCACATGACCTCACCTCAGGTGCAGCCTGTTGCTATGGATCATTCTTCTTAGTGATCAGATGATTGGACCTAATAAATAAAAAAATATATACAGTACATATATTGTATATTTTATATATAGCTATATCTATCTACAGTATAACATTTTTTTTCCTCCTAGCTTTGGCTAGGGGAGTATACTATCTATCAATCTATATACAGTACTATATATATATATATATATATATACACACACTTTTTTTGGTCTATTTTATTTCCCCCTAGGCTAGGGGAATATTTTATATATATATATATATATATATAAAAATATATATATATATATATATATATATATATATATATATATATATATATATATATATATATATTTATTTACTTATTTTCCCCTAGGTAGGATTGGACCTAATAAATAAAAATATATGTACAGTACATCTATCTATCTATTTACAGTACTATATATATATATATATATATATATATATATATATATATATATATATATATATATATATACAGTATTTTCTGGCGTATAAGACTACTTTTTATACTTAAAAATATACCCCAAAAATTGGGGGTCGTCTTATACGCGGGGTATAAAATGTGAACCTTGAGTTTGTTTGGGTCAAGCTGGCTGGATGTGTGGTAATACTGTACATACAGTATACTGTGCTGAGCCAAGCTGGCTCGAAACAAATGTCCCTATGACAGATTAATCTGTCAGCCCGCTGGATGTGCGGTATATACAGTATACTGCGCTGAGCCAAGCGGTTTCAAAACGTACCGGTACGTCCCTACTGTAATCAGCCCACTGGATGCGTGTATGTACGGTAGCTGCAGCTACATACAGTATACACTGGGCCAATCACGGCGTGTGATGTATTCTACTAATGACTAAAAAGCCTGCTCGGATTGGCTGAGTCAGAGAGGTGAGCTGATGATGTCACAACCTCAGCCAATCCGAGCAGGCTTTGTATTCATTAGTAGAATACATTGCTTGCCGTGATTGGCCCAGCGTATACCGTACTGGTACGTTTTGAAACAGCTTGGCTCAGTATACTGTATATACCGCACATCCAGCGGGCTGAC
Organism: Staurois parvus; assembly: GCF_062004578.1. NCBI lineage: Eukaryota > Metazoa > Chordata > Amphibia > Anura > Ranidae > Staurois > Staurois parvus. Next base: position 5,868,208 of record NW_028317918.1, on the reverse strand, counting down.
AGATTAATCTGTCATAGGGACATTTGTTTTGAGCCAGCTTGGCTCAGCGCGGTATACTGTATGTACATTACTGCACATCCAGCGGGCTGTATATCCATATGATGACTGTCTTACAAATGTATCACAAGCTGTCTTTCATGAACTTATGATGTCAGAGGATGAACATGAGGATTTTGAAGGATTTTAAGTACCGGTAAGTCATAACCATTTCAGTTAAAAAATCTGATGTTTTTAAATGGTGTTGCCTCGGAAGGGGGGTAGTCTTATACGGCAAGTATAGCCCAAAACCTAAGTTTTAACTGGAAAATTAGGGGGTCGTCTTATACACCCTGTCGCCTTATACACCGGAAAATACAGTACTTCAGATGTGTGGGAACATCAAAAATAGGATGCAGGTAGAAAAAAATATACATTATTGGATGCAAATGAATGAACTCATGGAATTATACAGTGTTGAATGATTCACACCGTCCCATGTTCTTTCAAAGCTGATCTGATAACCAGGGGTGGACTGACAACTCATGGTGCCCCTGGGCAATAGGGGATCATGGGGCCCCTGTGTCCTTGCCCACACCCAAAAAAGCCTATGAAAAAGCCAATGAAAGGTACCAGGGGCATCTCACGGGGCCACCTACTGACCCCGGGCCCTCGGGCAGTGCCCGAGTGCTTGAATGGTCAGTCCGCCCTTGCTGATAACCCATGTGAAGGAGACCTTTTTTATCCATCTCAGCAAGACTGTTGAGATACTTTTATGGTATAATTTGAGTATAGGTCCACTTTAAGAAAAATGTAACATTTACATGCTTACGGGATGATAATCTCTCTGCTGTATATAGAGTTTTTAGTAATGCATAATAATGTCTAAGTATGGTAGTGTATACTGAAAATCGCAAAAAGTACTGTGATGAGAAAAGGGCTATTTAGAAAACTATTGAAATTCAAATAAGAGACCACTTGATGTCACTGTTGACTACTATCTGAAGGAATCACTTTTGAGGCAAGATGACATTTCACTTCACTTTGTTTTCTTATTGTTGATTTGCCTTCATTGTTTATTATGTGTAAATCAATTTCAGAGCCTTGTTCATGTTCTTTTGTTAATGACTGCCAGTATTGTAGACGTCAATATTAAGTAGGCAAATTCTTGTCATTTTAACACTTTGGGGTTTGATTTATTTAAAGTTAAATAGGCTGCATGCTTTGCAAAGGAATTTTCTCTAGGCAGTGAAAGTGGTGAAAGTAGTATTTTTGCTTGCACATATTTAGATGATGGAAGTTAGCAGAGCGTTGCCTCATTTACTAAGCTAAAGGAAAAATCCATTTGGTAAATGTATCCCTTTTAGCCTAATGGTTGTCTCTATATATACTGTATGATATATTTGTAATGACAGGCGATTGGAAGGAATTGCTGAATGCTGAACACTTACCTAAAGAATATTCAGTTTGCTGCTTTTTATTTTTTCACAAGACTTTGTTTAATTCCCTGACAGTATATTTGGGCACACATAGACATTGAGGCTGATTCACTAAACAAAGTTGAGAATCTTCATACAATAAATAGTATGAATATTTACTGCAGCTATCCAATCACGTGAAAGGCAAATTCCTCTTCATTTTCAAAATTCAATCATTTGCAGATGAAATAAATAAACAGAAATTTGGTTTTGACATGACTGAGTAATGCAGGCCATAGACGGGTAAAATATTGGCCGATTTTTTGTCCGAAAAAAAATCGGCCGTTTTTCGCACCGTTAATGGGTTAATTGGTCGGCCGTTTTTCGGGGTTTTGGCACATTTTGTTTATCGGTGAAGTTGGAAAAAAATCAGCCGATTTTGCAGATCGGCCGATTTTCCCGGCAATGATGGCAAATCAGCCGATCTTTTTACCGATAAAAAATCTGCGCATGAGCCGTGGCCTGCAAGAAGAAAAAGAAGAAGGAAAAGGAGAAGAAAAGAAGAAGTAGAAAAGAAAAAGAAGAAAAGAAGAATAAGTATTCTAGTCCGCTATTGTATTTGACATGAAAAAGTATTGCGGTTGCAACAATGTATCTATTTGTATCTGAATAAAACCATCTGTATCCGAAATGGATACAAACGGATACATTGTTGCAACCGCAATACTTTTTCATGTCAAATATAATAGCGGAGCTCTCTGCAGGGACAGAAGCAATTAAATGCCGGCCGTAGATAGGACGAAAATCTGCCGATTTTTTTTACCGTTGGTGGTAACGTCGGCCTATTGAACAACTGATTTTTCGTTTTTTTTTTTTTTTAAAAACGTCCGGTTTTCGCCCTGTCTATGGCCTGCATTATTTAAGTAAATATTCACACAATTTATTGCGTAAAAATTCTCATCTTTAGTAAATCAGCTTCCATATGTCCCATTGGGGTTGATTTACCAAGGGAAGTTGCACTTTGCAGATTAATTTCCTCCAGGGCGTAGTGAATGAAGTGAAGCTCTGCTGACTTCCATCATCCAATCATGTGCTAGCAAAAATTATGTTTTTCTCTTTGCACATGTTTGAGTATGCTTTGTAAATGAAATTTCAGCACATTCACTAAGCTCTGCGGAAATTTCCTTTGCAAAGTGGAACTTCCCTTACAGAGTAAACAGCCTGTTAATCAACCCCATTATGTTTGTAGGCACTATTGCTCATTCATTCATTCATTCATAAATGCACAGTTGGACTATATTGTCTATATTGTATAACAAATTAAAATAATTCTAGACAAACGTTTTATACTTACCTGGTTTTGCACAATCCTCCTCTTCTTGGGTCCTCCACCAGTGTTCCTGGATCCTCCCCCCTGCTGAGTGCCCACATAGCAAGTTTCCCGGTTTCACAGGGAACAAGGGAACAAGCTACAGTCATAAACTGGGTGCAGCTAGAGTGCTTTTTTGGGGTGGGCTGTATGGTTGAGCCCCCCCCTTTCAAGGTGGATATCCAATTTGAGTGCCCTGCTCTGAGGAGTCCTGACTAGCTGTATGACAACCGTTGCTGGATGCCTGGTGCCCCCCTGCTGGTTAGAGGAAGGAGCATCTCCATCAGAGTGACAGCCTGCTAGATGTCCCATATTGCCTCAGCCTTCTAGTACCAGGAGTGGTCTGACAACTCAAATGCGCATATTATGCGCTTTCTGGTGAGTGCATATAGTATACCCACCTATGAGCAGGGAGTCGACAGCATTCACACTTATTATTAGGACGATTGATATATCACCTGAGGATGTTATTTTCACTTTAAGCACTTTAGCTATCACCCATTTTTCATTTTTATTTTATTAGACGCATGATGTATATATGAGTCATTGCTTATCCTTTTTAGTGCTGCATATATTTTTACTATTTATACTGTGAAGGTTTGGGTTTCTACCTTTATGCTAGCTGCTCATTACTCATTTCCAAGCGCTCGTTAATGTTTTACTGTTTGGACTATCATTGTCAGATTGCCTGCTGCCATTACTAGTAAAAAATAAAAAACAATTCCAGTATCTATATGTTTGTAGATGCTTTAACTTTCACGCAAACCAATCAATATACACTTATTGGGATTTTTTTTACCAATGACATGTAGCAAAATGTGTTTTGGCCAAAATTTATGAAGAAATGTGATTTCTAAAAAAATGTTTTATATGTTTTCTAACAGAAAGTAGAAAATATTGTTTTTTTATTTATATCTCAAAAAAAAATTAAAACCCAATGGTGATCAAATACCACCAAATGAAAGCGCTATTTGTGTGAAAAAATTATGTTATTTGGTACAGCACTGCATGACCACCCAATTACCAGTTAAAGCAGCGCAGTGCCAAACAGCAAAAAATGGCCTGGTCATGAAGGGGGTAAAATCTTTTGGAGCGCAAGCGGATATAAAAGCTATAATTTTTTTTTTTTTGGCACGAGTGCTGGGGAGAGTACTTATTGCTATTTGTCCTGAAGACCATTGTCAGAAAGTGATGGGAAATCCAAAATCTTATAGTTATCACCAAAGCTGGAATATAGAGGAAAGCATCTGGTGGAGACATCTGTTCTTTTGATAAGATTTAAACATGTTTAGAAATAACCAGAAATTATTTACATATTTTTGTATTAAGCAAATGCCTATGAAAAATTGGCTATTACTTTGTAAAAGTAGTGGTGATATCATCTCTGTGTTGCACAGAGCCTGTGCAGAGAGCAGAGCTGTAGGAGGGACCCAGCAGGCTCCACCCATTACAGGCTGTCTGCTGAATGAAAACTACAAGGGGGGGGGGTCAGATACAAGACTGGTCACCCTGCACAATGAAGAAGAGCAGCAGGGTCCAGTTGTATTGCAGGAAACTCTTGTACAAAGGCACAGTATAGGGGGTGTTTCATGCTGGATTACTGCAGAAACCTGGAAGAAATGCAAAAAGGACACCAAGAGGTGTATTTATAAAAGAATAGCTATACGTCCAACAAAATTTGTGTATTCATTCTGTGTGAATGGGGAAAAATTGAAAGTTATTCATTCATAAAAATAAAGTAGTTTTGGAAAATACCACATTATGGCTCCTAGATGTAGCTGAGGATCATAGGAATTATACTTATTTCCGATGAGCTTCAGCTCCATCTAGTGGCCATATTTCAGCATTTTTCCAAATTAGTTTTTATCAATAAATAATATTAGACCTGTAGAGAAAATAAAAAGAAAACATTCAATTTTGCCCAATTCACACAGAACAAATATACTTGAATTTTTGCTGGATGAATGTAAATTTTATTTTATAAATACACCCCCAGGATAGTATACGTGTGGATCTTGTATTTATACAATATTTGTTTAGCCTAGAGTTCATCTTAAAAGCTTTTTTAAAGCGATTTTTAAAAAATTTAAATAACAAACATATTATACTTACCTGCTCTCTGCACAGAGCAGAGTAGCCCCAAACCTCCTCTTTTGGGGTCCCCTGCCTGTGATCTTGGCTCCTCCTCTTTTGTGTCAGCACCCATAGCAAGCCCATAGGGAGCTTGGTCACATTTTGTCCAGCTTCGAGCGGCGTCATACGCTAGCTACAAACAAAAGTGTAATGTGTGTTGCTTTTACTACTAGATGTGACTGTTTTATCTCCCTGCATTGCAGGGAGGAAAAAACAGCCAGATCACTGCTCTCCTTTCAGAACCCTGTATTAGTAAACACAGGCACCTGAACTGTCATTTGCTAAGCTGATCGATCAGCAGGTCCCGGCCATAAATCATGCTGATCAGCTTGTGCTGTAGAGAATGACAGCGCAGAAGGGGTGGCGGGTGTGGAGGCCCTGAAAACCTAACTGCCTACCTGGAAATGCCAGATCACATACATGTATGTGATTTGGCGCAGCAGGGGCGCTCTGTCGCAGTAAAACTGCGGTAGGCGGTCTGCAAGTAGTTAAATAAAATATAGATTAAAGGTAAACTAAGAGGTCTTTCTGGCATTACCTCCATTGCAGTGTCTCTTTTGGATTGCGTTGCAATTCATTGATTGATTTTACTGATTTTATCTGTTTTCTTGGTTTGCTTTTTCAGTAAATACTATGATAAATGTCTAAACTACTGTGAAGATTTTCAAGGCATATCCAGCATTATGAAAGTGTTTTTTCACACTGGTCAATGTGCATAGTGCATTACGATTTCAAAGCGGTGTACAGCATTTACAGATGTTGTGTGTATCATTGACTCTGCAGGCGAAATCACGCCTCTTCATCCCCTACTGCATATCACACTACATTTATTGAGGTGATAATGAGGTGAATTGGCAGCATCTGGTACTCAGCCCTTCATGGTTATGAATCAAAAAGCTATTGGATTAAACTACAAATAACAGAATGTGAGTAAGGCATCTGTAAATCAGATCATAAATAAACATATCTTATTTACTAGGCAAAGTGTTTTTGGAGCACAGATACAGTAGAAAGTAAAAGGCTGGAGGAAAGTGGTTCACAGATTGTGGATTCAGACAGAGAACTCTGTGTCCTCTACATACATTTATTACCGTCATTGCCAAGTGAAGTAGTGCAGCCCTCTACATTTGTTGGCTGAACCGGCTGAATTTTGATCAGTGTACAGACAGCATCATGAAAAAAATGATTTGGTTAATATATACAACTATAACATTTTCTACAAGGACCGTTAGAAAAGTTCGAAAAAAAACTAATTGTTATAGCTTTTTTGCTTAAAAAAGGCTCCTTCATGTGTATTTTATCCTTTTGTTTAGTTGTTTTTCTTGAGTTTAACTTAAAGTGGTTGTAAATCCTTACATGTACCCAGTGAAGTGACTGGCCTCGGGTGATATACAGAAGTGAAACAAATCCTCCTACATGAGTTGTGCCTACTGTATCTATCTGAAGTCTTCTCTTCTCTACAGCTCTTCAAAGTGCTGAATTTTAAAGCTTGTTTGAGAGGTCAGAAAAAAAAGGGGGTGAAGAGCTGAAGTAACACTCTGCAATGGCCAGTGAGGAGAGCTCTGAGAGCTGATTGGAGGGAAGAAACACCCCCTCCCCCCTTCACACAGCACACCAAAACAGCTGAGGCTGTCAATCAGTTGGAGATCCCTCCTCTGTCACCATTTTTCTCTTGGTGTCAGGAAAACTTGTCAGAAGTGACTCATGTTGATAGCAGAGTAACAAGGCAGCAGACAGAAATGACACTCAATGCTTCTAATTGCTCAATGCTTCAATGCTTCTAATTGAGACAAGTACACACAATAGAGGAACGTACTTTGCTCATGTTTGAGGTTTACAACCACTTTAAGAAGGCTAAACAGTTCAATAGAGTGTGCTGTGACTTAACAAAATATGATCTCCTCTTTTTCTATGTCATAATCTTTGCCACATGGATCAATTTTCACCACTGATAATGGAAAAGATTCTTGTCATGAATGTTTTTTTTATCCTGCACTCTGGGAAAATATGGAAAATTTGAAAACACTTACTTATGTTTGGTGGATGACATGATAAGTCGCCTTGATAATTCCTAGATCATCAAATATCTCCAGGCTCAGAGTCATCTTTAAAAAAGTAATAGTCTTCTGAGTCCTGGAAGACCATGTAGGTGTATAGAGTCGTGAATAAAAAAGAACTTGATCACTACACACAAACACAAACATTTAATAAATATGATAGAGTATAGAGAAATGATGCCTGATGACGTGCATGCGCACAACATGTGTTGGGTGGAGCCTTACGTGCTGACGCCATGCCGCCGCATCCACGACTCGGAGCGGCGGCCATCTTGGTATGGGTTTGGAACACGTTATATATCTTTACAAATGGATTGCTTTTATACAACTTTTAAATAAATACTACACTATATATTGAATCCTGGGCTCTTGTGGTGAGCTTTTCTCTTTAGGAGGATTCCTCCCTTTTCTGATCTGAGGTTTCTCAGTACTAATTGGAGAAGTCCGGTCTGCACACACGGGTCCTTGACGTTTTCACCTATGTGATCAGCATTAATGCTACTTTACCAGTAGCTTTCTGGTGAGTACATAGCCAATAAGCGGTGGTGGATTCCTTCACTGGATTTAGAGCACTTTTTTGGATATTCAACACTGGTATTGCTGTGACTTATAGTACCACGGACACTTTCTTCATTAGTGTCTCCGCACTTTACTTCATTATTGGATGGACATATATGTATCACTCAATTACTTCAATGTTATTGTTTACACACTTTTATTGACAATTTTGTTCATGCGTTTTTATTGCACTTAATGATGACATTTAATGTTTAGCGCTGCACTTTATTATACAGGTTTTATGGGATTTGTTACCTTTACCCTTTGTGCTAGCGGCTTCTAGATATCAGCACTCGCCATATACTTTGCAATAGCTTCTAACTTCAGGTTGTTCAATTAAGCTTTGATAATAAAACCTTGAAACTGATTGGTTACTATGCAGAGCTGCACCAGATTCTAAGTGCATCCTTTTTAGTAAATCACCCTCATTATGTTATCATATTTCATTTGGGCTGTGTGTGCTAAGTCCAAAAAAATGGAATGTGCAATAGAAGTTATATTAATTACAAAAAAAAATATATGAGACAAAACCCTTAAATGAGATACAAACCATACAGTTGTGCTCAAAAGTTTGCATACTCTGGCAGAAATTGTGAAATTGATATTGAAAATATGACTGATCATGCCAAAAAATGCTCTTTTATTGAAAGATGATGATCATATGAAGCCATTTATTATCAAATAGTCGTTTGGCTCCTGTTTAAATCATAATGATAACAGAAATCACCAAAATGGCCATGATCAAAAGTTTACATACCCTGGAATGTTTGGCCTTTGTACAAACACACAAGGTGACACACACGGGTTAAAATGCCAATTAGAGGTCAATGTCCCACATCTGTGGCTTTTTAAATTGCAATTAGTGTCAGTGTATAAATAGTCAATGAGTTTGTTAGCTCTTATGTGGAAGCACTGACTAGGCTAGATACTGAGCAATGGGGATCAGAAAACAACTGTCAAAAGTCCTGCGTAACAAGGTAATGGAACTTTATAAAAATGGAAAAGGACATAAAAAGATGTTCAAAGCCTTGAATATGCCAATCAGTACTGTTAAATCACCTATTAAGAAGTGGAAAGTTCGGGGATCTCTTGATACCAAGCTAAGGTCAGGTAGACCAAGAAAGATTGCAGCCATAACTGACAGAAGAATTGTCTGGGATTCAAAGAAAAACCCACAGGCAACCTCAAAAGAAATACAGGCTGCTCTGTAAAAAGATGGTGTGGTTGTTTTTAAGGAGTACAATGCGGTTATACTTGAACAAAAATGCGCTGTTTGGTCGAGGTGCCAGAAAGAAGCTTTCTGAAATGATGAGATTTTTAATTAGACACTACCAGTATGATATTGATGAAACTAATAAACAAATCAAAGATGTTTTTCAACGACCAGGTAATGGTTTAGTGGGGACAGCATGGCAAGAAAAAGAGTTAAAAGAGTTTATATAGAAATTAAACAATGATATTATAGACTCTAACGAGGACACGTTTGTATGGGATTATACAACATTCAATGATGGTGTGGCCTATAGTTGGTTCAAGAATAAAATGTGTAGAAAACAACAGAGGGTATTGGCCCCTAATAAGGAAGAAAAACTGAATCTGATTATTCTTTGTCCTCCCCCTCCTCACAACATCACTTTACATCTAGTCACAATAATTCAGTCTTAGCCACTTATAAGAGATATCAGTGTAATGGTGGTGGATATACTCATACACGTGGTGGCTCACAGAAAAGGTTTTACTCCCCCAAATCTACACAATGTATGGATAATTTTAGTATGCATAAAAGACTCTACAATCAACATAGTTTGGTAGACACTACACAGACTCCACAAGTGAGATACACGTAGGCTATAGAGGGAGGCAATAGTAATGCAAGATACTTGGAATAAAACATAGGTAGTGTACCCAAATACGGTAGTTCCCATCTTGAACCAAATACTTTTTCTTTTTCTCAAACCCCCATCCGACCCCCCAAACATCTGACATTTAATATGTATGTACAAATAAAGTGTATATTTTAAGAGAACAGTTGTGTTGTGCCTTAAAAATCCCACCATATCAAATGTTCTTCTCAATTCTAATTAATAAAGATGAGGCACCTTTTAGGCCATTTAATTTTTAGAGATACAACATAACTATCAAATGCAGAATCTTACATTTGTACCTGAAAGTTAGTAAAATGTGAAATTATGTGAACAGTTTTGTTGGCTCCTGACTGGAAATATATGAAATATTCCTTTTAAATCCCTTTAATTCAACTGCCCCTATGCATATAGATCAATTGATGCTACAGATAAATTCATTATGAAAATGCAAAGTAAATTATACACATAACTGGTGTGTGGTGGTAGTTCCACTCTATATGTACCAATGCTCCATAGTACCACTTCTCAATTTAGTTACACACTTACACAGGTATTAAAAAAACACTTCCATGGAGTTCCACCATAGTGACACTAATGTGAAGTAGAAGTTTGTGGGTATCTAAACAGTACTGATGCCTAAAACATGGTATATCTCTGGTATGAGAGTTGCTATCAGTTCCAACTCCGAAGTGTTTTCTTGGATTATATCATATTTTATAAAATGTTAGTCACATCTGTTCAAATTCCAATTGAGCTGTTGCTGGATACAGATGTTACCCATATTTATGGCTTTTGGCATTCTAAACACGCACATTAGAATTGAATTTGTTGTTTTGTAAAAACTCAGCACAGCTTTTATTAAAAAAAAATAAAAATAAAGAGTTCATAAGAAAGTCCACAATATGTTCATACCAATTTCTAGTTTGGATCTGGCACTTAACTAGATTATAAAGTGACACTTCATACCTGGCTGAAATAAGTCCTATAGCCTTGACTGGAAGCAGCTCTGCTCCTGGACCATATACTGTTCTTTGGACATAAAAGCTAAACTTATTCAGTTACTGTAAGTGAAGTCAGTGTGAGAAACATTACAGCCCCAGAACTAGCAGCAGCCAGGACATCGAACAATGGCCACTTTCAGCAGCGGATATTTGACATATTTCAGCCAGATTGCAGTGTCCTTAGTTTTTGCTGAAGCTGTAAAGTGTAACTTTTCATAAAATTATATACTACATAAGCTTTTTTAATTTAGTAATAATAAAAATGACCTTTCTAGTTCAATCAACAGCCAGCTATCATCTTCTAAAACTAGCAACAATTTCAAACATAGCTACGTTGTAATTGGGTGTTCTGTAGAAATATATTTTCCTGCTCATTTGGTGGAATCTCTGTTGCTCCCACTTGTCTTTCTCTGCAACACTGGGGCTGATTATGTAACTATAGCAAGAAGGTCTTCTCCTAATAGCACACAGAAAGTGTTAGTAGGAAGTGAATGAAATCCACGTGTGAGCAACAGGACTCTGCAAATCATTTTAATACAATCTTTGATACACTGACCAGACAACTGACCCGGGAAGCGTTATTTTATTTTAATCCTTAAAGCAGAGCTCCACCCAAAAGGGAAAGTTCCGCTTTAAGCCTTTGTCCCCTGCTCTCCATTAAGGATTGGCACCTTTGGGGAGCGGGTACCAAAATTTGACAGGTACCAGCTCCCTCTTCCGCTGCAATCGCCTAGGCGATCGGAAGCAGAAATTGTCCTCCCCCCCCTCCCTGTTGTCTTCTGGGACACGTGACAGGTCCCAGAAGACTATGGGGCCATTCGCAAAGCGCAACGCTCCTTGTGCATGCGCAGTGGGCACCCGGCTGTGAAGCCACAAGTTGTCACAGCTGGGTAACCACACTAAAGGTGCCTGCGCCAGCGAGAGAAGATGGCCGGTGAAATCAGCGGTGGTGAAGACACTGCTGGATCCAGGGACAGGTAAGTGTCTGTATTTTAACAGTCAGTTGCTACAGATTTTGTAGCTGCTGACCTTTATTTTTTTTTTTTATTGGAACTCCGCTTTAACTAAATTGAAGTTGCACTTTAAAGATCTGTTAATTAGATCTCTTATAATATTGAGCATATTTATTCTAAGATAATACAGTATAACAAATAACCACAACGGCTCCTAAATTTCTAGGACTTTACTGCACTGACTATATTTAAGATCATCAGTACAGTATTTTTTAAGGTTAGAAAGATCAACAATTTTGTTAGTTATTAGATTGCATGTTTTTCAGATTAAATTGTGTTTTTTTTGCCTGTCCTTTTTACATGTTAGAAATGTAAAGCAGATATTAGTACTACTACCCAATAAATCTCACATCACAAGGGCTGGCTGGTGCCCAATCCACAGTTGCTCAGCTGTATATAATACTCCATAGGAATGATCAGCACTACCGCCACTGCTTTTATAATCTTGATTTATTGTAGAAACCACAGTTTAAAAAATCACAAATGCAGTGAGTTGACGCGTTTCAGCCTACACGGCTTTAGTCATAACTAATAATATCACACGAAACCACAAAATAAATAGTGGCAAAAGACACTATTTATTTTGCGGTTTCATGTGATATTATTAGTTATGACTAAAGCCGTGTAGGCTGAAGCATGTCAACTCACTGCATTTGTGATTTATAAATTGTGGTTTGTACAACAAATCAAGATTGTAAGAGCAGTGGTAGTGGTGGTGCGGATCAATCCTTTTTACAGTACATGTTGTATGTCAGTCACAAAAAACAGAGATAAAGATAATTTCAAGGAAAACTCTCCATTTAGTAGTGATAATGGTGGGAGAAGGCAAGTACACACTTTCAGAAGTGGTCATCATTCAGCGATATCTAGTTAGCCATGATACTTAGCCTAAATCAGTATTTCTCAACCTTTTTTCAGTCAAGGCACCCTTTAAAGCTATGAACAACCTTGAGGCATCCTTTAAAATTCTGGAGAGTCACAAGGCACCCCATTCTAAAATGTTAAAAAATGTATAATAGTTTTACCTAATGCAGCAACACCCACACATGTAGGACACTAAGCATTAGAGGGGATTGATTTATCCTAAGTAAATACACTTTTGCACACTGATACTGAATAGTATTCCAATGTTTCTCTTCTCCCTCAGTGACTAACAGCCTTCATATCAACTGATGGTGTCATTGGTTGTTAGGACGCGGAGGCTAGAAGGTTATAATTGTGCACAATTTAAAACCTATGGCTCTGTGTAACATAGAGGCAGGCTTGATGCACCTGCTGTCTTGTATACAATTTTTGAGCAATTTTTATGCATTTGCCAAGGCTCCCCTGAAGAAACTTCAAGGCACCCCAGGGTACCTGGGCACCCTGGTTGAGAAAGGCCGGCCTAAATTTTAGTCTATAGGGAAACCTCTTGGTGTGTTTTTGCTACCTGTCACAGTCTGTTCAAACTTGTCATGAACACTGTATTAATGCTTCCAAATTGTCACCTACTGGCATACTCAGAATACTGCATCTTAAAAAACATATCCTCTTAAAAATATGGCAGTAAAGCAGGTATAATAGTTAATTTCAGGGGCGGACTGACAACTCATGGGGCCCCTGGGCAATAGGGGATCATGGGGCCCCTGTGTCCTTGCCCAAAATCAAAAAACCCTATGAAAAAGGTACCAGGGGCATCTCATGGGGCCCCCTACTGACCCCGGGCCCTCAGGCAGTGCCCGAGTTTCCAAATGGTCAGTCCGCCCCTGGTTCATTTGTTACTTAAAGTGTACCTGTTCCAAGACTATGTACTTTAAATTATTAATTCCTGACAAGCTTTTAAAGAGGCTTTAAACAAGCTATCCCTGATCTATCTATCTGCTTGTGATGTGCAGTAATTCATTCTCAAAGAGCACAACAAAGAATATAAAATCAGGTTTCAATTGGTTTCTAACAGCCTGGAAGCATCTGCTGTGTGTTTAGATTAGAGGGATGGCAGGGTGCTGTGCTTTTGGTGCCATAGAAAGTATTAAAAAAATGATGATTTCTGTACCTCTGATGTGAATTTCAAAGGCAAAATTATCCACATTGCTTATAAATACATAAATGAATGAAGGAGGCTTTGTTTTAAACCTCTTTTATTGATGTTTGGATATTTGGATGGGACGGTGGTGTATTCTCAGTGTTCATTGGGTATTGCTATATAAGTCAGTACTTTTCCTTTTATATAAAACCAAAAAGATCCTTTTAAAAACTTTTTTTAGAAGTTATTTCCAACCATCCATATTGTGAATAAGTGGAATGCATGATGGGCAGATAATACTGTACCAGTGAAGGGAATTGCTGCTTTGCAAACATCTCTTTTTTCACTGAGAGTAGTGCCATGCACTTTTGGGTCCTGACAATACCGTATAGGGAATCCTTTTTTATTGCAGCTACACAATAGTGTTGGAAAATAGGCAGAGCTCTGCAAGAAAGGAGAAAATCTGTTAGACAAATAGACTTTTTACTTTATTAGAGATGGTCAAGTAAAAAGAGCCTACTTTAAATGGGCATGGATTAGGGAAACCAGTTTATAGATTTTGCCTAAAAAAAATATTTAAATACTTTCATGTACCCAGTCTGGGTCTATGTTCACTTTCAGATTGAAACAATATGGTCAGTTGCATTACAAAGCATACGTAACTTGCTTGACTGTCATTTAGGTAATGAAATATAAGCTGCCTAAAGCAAAGGTAAGTAAAGGCAATACCTAAGAAATAAAAAATGAGTTGTTGCTTCTAGGGAACCCAGAATATTATACTGTTGTCCCTGAAAGGTAAACGTAGTTAGGTTATATCTGCTATCAATAACACAGTGTTTGTGAACTCCCAACTCATTAAAAAGTGGTTTGTCACTTGCATTTCCAGCTAAACCTTGCTGGAAATGATTCGAAAACTCTGCACATTCATTCTGTCTCTACCATAGTAGAAACGGTTATAGGCTTAATAGGTTTTATCCAGGTACCACTGCTGCGGCAGTAATACATTCTACATGCCTTGAAGTAAATAACAGCAATAGATAATGAAGGTTTTGCCAACAACAACATATTTTGGCCTTAGAAATGCTTTATTTCACACTGTCACACGTATGCAATTTATACACTTGGCACTAAAAGTGAAATTGCGGTGCTACACTTCAAAAAGCCCATTAAACAAAATGTATTATGTTTGTCATTGAAACTCAGCTGTGTTTTCTCCAACATGAGATAGATTGATAGAAACCTATCACATTTTAAAGAATACAACAAATCATTACATATTTAGTGTTTCTAATACAAAAGGAGTAAGTAACAATACCAGAACAGACTGTGCATTAGGCTTCCTAAAGTCTAGTAATGTTAATTATTGTACAAGTGTGGTCAAAGCACAAAATGCACTACAAAAGCAAATAGGGTCCACTCATCAGCTGGTGTTATCACTCGTGCAGAGTTACATGGGTTGGACAATAAAATGGAAACACGACATGATTTGCAGGTGTGAAAGTGACAACATGTTTAGTGTTGAAAGCGGAAGTGTTGTAACATTCTTTTGCCTCCCCTGTGTGATGAGACACCTAGCTAACAGGTGGGAAGCCTTACTTTCATTATTCAATGCTTGAGCTGCTAGTAATACAGAGTCATGTCAGAGCTTACTGAGCTTCAAAGAGGGTAAATTGTTGGTGCCCTCTTAGTTTTTGCCTCTGTGACTGAAGTTGCCAATTTATTTGCAGTGGCACGAAGTACAGTATCAAAGGATATGATGGCATATAAAGTTTCTGGGAAAACGTCATCTGATAAGCAGAAGCGCAGTCGGCATGGTCAACTGACGAAAAGAGATAAGAGGACATTGTGCAGGATTGTGATCCAGAATAAGAAAAAAAAAGGTGGCAAAACAGACCTCAGAGCTCAATCTCTTCTTCAAGGGAAACCTGTCTCCACGTTCACACCTGCAAATCATGTAGTGATTCCATTCTTTTGTCTAACCCCTGCACTACAGATAAGGTGTCCTGACTTTCTTGTTATACGTGCTTGTTTTAGGTTACTGAGAGCAGGGGTTCTGTATAACAGCAAGGTGGTTAGTATTTTCACAGCTCCAATGTCTGTCCTTTATTTCTTTTCCTTTACTTAAAATAAAAAATTGCTACAGGTATATGGCCACTTATACCCATTTGCATGCAGTAGCCTGCATTCTAGGGTTGCCACCTCATCCCTTTAAAACCAAATATTCTAGGGTTTCCATCTCATCCCTTTAAAACCGAACACATGTCAATTACACAGGTTCTGTGGCTGATTTAATGTAGATAAGGCACTGAGTTTAATTACCACCTTAATCATCCACAGAACCTGTGTAATTAATATGTGTTTGGTTTTAAAGGGATGAGGTGGCAACCCTACTACATTCCCCCTTCTCCTGTTAGGAACACTGGGGCCATTCTGATTTGGCAGAGCTCCCAGATTTTCAGGTATTGTCAACGTTTGGCCCCCCTCCAGCTTCTCTCACATTCCTATTGGCACACTAATATGATGAACTAAATCACGTGCCAGCAGGAATATGTGGGAGGCTGGAAGGGCAGGCAAGCTTCTATACCAGCCTTTTTCAGAGTGCCTTCAGGTTTCTTCAGGGGTGCCTTGGCAAAACGCCTAAAAATTGCCCAATAATTGTATACAATCCAACTTGTGAATACAAATTGCCATTTATTTGTACAAAGCCACAGGGTTTCATAGTGTACCATTACAACCTTCAGGCTGCCGGCGTCCTAACAACCAACGACAACAACAGTTGATAATGAGGACATTTGACACCTGCATAGAGTCCTTGTTTGCCCTTCTTCATCAACACATCACATTAGCTGAGTGAAGGAGAAGAGAAACACTGGAATACTAGTCAGTACCAACGTGCTAAGGTGTAATTGCCTTGGAAAAATAAATCTGTTGGGTGACCTATGTTTGTGGCTATTGCTGCTTTATGTAAAACTATAAGTTTAGGTTTTTGCATTTTAGAAATAGGTGCATCAAGAATGTGAAGAACTGTAGATGGTGCCTTGACTGAATAAAGGTTGAGAAACACTGTTCTATGCAACTAGGAGATGCTGGTGCGTCATTTGATCAGAATGGTCCTGCATTCAGCCATAGGAGGGAGACTGCAAGCGGCAAACAGACATGTATAGGCATCAGGGCTGGATCTAACCCATCTAATGTTGGGGTGCAGTGAAAATTTTCAGGGGGGCAGAAGATGGGAGGTCATCAGGGCAGTATACAGGGGGTCAGAAGGCAGAGGATAAGGTTAGCAGTTTGTAGTTTACAGTAATCAGCAGAGTGAAAGACAGGGGGTCAGTAGTAAATTATGTAGAGCTCAAAGGTCAGTAGTAAATAAGGCAGAGGACAGATTTTGCCCAACAGTGGGAGAAGCTTAAAGGGGGATGATTAAACAGGATCTGTGCCTAGCCACTGTGTACTTTGCACACATATACTACCGTTCTTGAACCCATAAAATACTACAAAATACTACAAAATACTACAAAATGCTACAAAAACACTCATGAGTGGCAGTCTTACAGATACACATAAACCTCAGAACAAAGGATCATTTTTAAAATGTAAATGTTTCCATCACATATGCTTTTCTGCACACTAAAAGCGACTACTTTGTCTGTCTGAGCCTACCTTAAAGAAGAACTTCATTAAAACCAGCAACTATTGGGATAGTGAAAACTTTGGCCTGGTATGTGTAATGTACAACATAATGTATAGAGTGCATGAGTCAGGAGTAAGTAACATCAAAGCAACATATAGAGTGCAGCATCAGGACCAGCCCACCTGTTCACAACAGATTTCCTCCTTACATCAAGAATCCTAAGTCAGAGTTTTCCCTCAAACAGTGTCCCCTCCCTACATCAGAATGCTTCCCCTTACATCAGGGCCCCCAGAGCCCCTCCCAACATCAAGGTCCCCAGAGTCACCCTCTCAGCATCAGGGTCCTTAGTGTCCCCTCCTTACATATAGGTCCCTGGGGTTCCTCAGCTTTACCTCAGGGTCCCCAGGGCCCCCCCATACATCAGGGTCCCCAAAACCACCCATCTTACAATAAGGTCCACAGAGTCCGCCTTAAATCAGGGTCCCTAGAGTCACTCCCTTAAAGGAGGGTTCCCAGAGTTTCCCTAGTTACATCCGTTTACATCAGTGCCCCCCCCCTCTTCACATCAGGGACCCCAGAGCCATTCTTGAATTAAAGGCAACAAGAATGTAAGATAAAAGAAAGGGGGTGCTTACGAAGTTGGCCATACACAGATTGAAATTTCGTCTGGTTCCTGCTGAACTGTATGAATTTTGATCCATCTATGAGCAGCCTGGTTAAACAGAAGTTGATCTGTCAAACGACTTCAGCACATCCAGCCATTTGGTTTTTTTCTTACAATTACTGCCGATGGCTATAGTCAGCAGCAGTAATCATTGTATTTTGAAGGAGGGGGAAACTTACTGCTTCAACCCCTGGTTGAAGGAAAGAGAATTGCTTAGCCAAGCCATAGATGATTTGATTTTCTTTCCTTCCACCATGGATTGCAGGAAAGAAAATTGCTCAATTCCCCCATCAACACAGGCAGTGTTGATGTTGGAAACCCTCCCGTAGCTCTATCGTGTTCTGCCAGCAGTGAGCCTTCCTGCACACAATGAACAAAAAACACAATAAACATTGCTAGTGGCTATAGCCACTGACAGTAATTGCATGTAAAAAATCTGACAGGCTGGATCGACTTGGGTACAACCAGCCTGTCCACAGATGGATCGAATCTCTGCCGGTCCCTGCTGAGCCAGTTGAGATTTGATCCATCTATGGCTGGCTTTAATATGTAGCTAGCCTATGAGTGGACAAGCAAATGAATGCACAGAAATAAAGGGTTAAAAAAAAGTAAACCAACTGGTCTGATAACAGAACTTTCATTACACACAGTTTACTTACTGCTGGGCTGACTTTCTATGTAGTCAAGACTGACAGGTCCTGCAAGCAGAGATGAACAATCACTGCACATTCTGACTTAGCCTTCTCTAATGCCGGGATGACTGTCAGTGTGTGCAGTGAACATTCAGTATCAGAGATCTTGGCAGTAAATGAGGCTGTGTGTGCAGTGAAAGTTCTGTGCTAAGGTAAAAGGATTTACTTCAATGCAATACTTTATTGCTGTGCATTTGAATTCCTTTAGAAGAAGAGGAAGATAGGAGCTTCTGAATCTCCCAGCGCTCCTCTACCTCTCTCCACTGCACTGCCCGGGAGCAGGAGTTCCGAAGTTGGCCCATGGTGAAGATGGGTTGTTGGATTTGGGGGGGGAACAACTGAGATCTGGGGGGGGGCGTAGCCCACCACCAGCACCCCCCTAGATCCAGCCATGATAGGCACCTCTGGGTTCCTGCATTTTATACTTGGTAACACCTTTGTAACACTCTGAAGACATTTAAACCACTCTTTTGAAAACAATAAATACTGTACTTCCAATGTCAAAGCAATTAAACACCTAAATGTAATTCCAGTCATTTTACCATCATTCTGGGTGGAATGGGTAGAAGGGGTTCTGTGTAGAACCAGCCATAAGTACAGATTGTATGATATGTCACAGTAAACTTTTCTTCATATCTTATGTTTGCCATTTTTGATACCTTCAAACATGCTTTTGATTCCCATCCATTTTGTACCAGAACATTCATTTAAACAAAAAATGTTCCCATGAGATTATATGTGAATTTAACATAATCTATGTATGTTACTTGCCTGCAAAAACCTCCCTTGTGTAGATATCCTAAAGCCTTAAAACTGCTTCTAGGCGCCACAATTTTGGATGCGATATCAGAAGCCCAGCAGATTCTAAGATGTCCTCACCTGAAATGTACATAAACAATTGACCTCTCTTCCGGGACTGCAGGCAGCCTATAGTAGTGGATGCAACTGCAACGGCTAAACGGACACAGCCACATGTTAAAATCTGACAGCCATGCATGCATGACTGCAAGGCCCCAAGTGAACACCATCTGCATTTGGGGCCCTGCAGCCACTCTTGCATGGTGGTCAGATTTTGACATGTGGCTGTGTTCTTTCAGATGTTGCATTTGCGTCCACCTCTATATGCTGTATGCACATAGCTCAGGGTGGATGCAGACACCAAAATAAAGACAGCTTGCCTGCTGGACGGGTGCAAACATCCACCTGGACAAAGCCCAAAAGCACATAAAAATCAATTTTTTTAAATACACACAGGACAGATACCTGTGTCCATCTGAATGAAGGTTTTTTTAGGTTGGTGAAAGGATCTCTTTAAAAAAAGTAGCTAACTAAAGAGTTGTGCAGAGTGCTTCTGATACTCTAAACACTTATATTTTATGAAGTTACAGTATGTGAATATTTAGAGTAGCTTGATATACAAATGGCAAACGAGCTTTAGCAGCTGATGAAATGCTCTAACTAGCACTTTTATTAAGTGTTCTTGCATGGAAAGACCACTTATTGTTATCTCACATATATATTCTTATTATTATAGCCAAATTTACCACCCTAACTCCTCCCACAGTTTTTATACTACATAGACAAGTAATATACCGAAATGTGCGGATTGTTCCCGATTGGTGTGCTATTACTTTGTGGAACGTTTCACAGAATGGTTCACAAAATATTGCCGTTTTTGTGGTGAAATTGGTCCCATAGGAATGAATGGCGCAATGTTCAAAACTAGAGTGGGAGCTGACAAGCTGTAAGCTGAAAAATCAGGACATGATTTCTAAACTGCCATCACTCCTTCATTTTCAAGCCCACCTACACAAATGTTATATCAAAACGTTCAGTTATCCCTGCTGCCACTAAAAATGTTCACGGCTAAGCCATAGTCTTGATAGTTTTCATAATATGACCATTTGTTTGCAACTTATGCCGCCCATTGACATTCATTGAAACTCCACTCTAGACACCTGAAATTTGAAGGGCAATTTCTAAACTGCGACTGTGCCTTCATTTTTAATATTTCAGAGACATACTATGCATCAAAATGTAGGTCTGGGCTGTGTAATTCTCACAATATAAAGCTCTTTGGTATAGGATTTATAATTTTTAAACTACAACCGTTTGAAGATGGCAACCGCCAGTGAAGTGAGCAAGTTGGAGCAGTTTGTTTTTAACCGCTCTTCTCTGCCCTTGCTGTAGAGTGAGTTGTCATCGGAACCCAGGTGTGTGAGCAGGCAGTAGAGTGACAAGCCACTCCACCTAGTTACTCCGCCCACTCCAGTTGTAGACTACTGGTGGAGGCAAGAACACTTCACACAATTTCCCCAGAAACTGTAGCTTTTCTAGTTATTATTATTATACAGGATTTATACAGCACCAACAGTTTGCTCAGCACTTTACAATATAACGGGAGACAATACAGCAACAATACAGTTCAATATAAGAGGGTTAGGAGGGCCTGGTCCTGGGAGCTTACAATCTAAGTGATCTGAAAGTAAATTAGTTTCTAAACTTATAAACAACTTTATCTTAAAATGGTAGTAAAGACTTGACAAAGGAAAAACAAATGCAGTGCTCGCAATTGTCATAATATCATACTAGCACATTTAGAAAGACCTAAAAACAAAGTCCTCCAGTGATACACTGTCACCTCTGACAGGACTTCCATCTTCACTCAGTCTTCTTTCCATGTTTGTGGGCTCTGGCCCTTTGAATAGTCCAGCCGCAATTACATCACTCCTGTACATGCCACGGGAGCCACTGCTGTGCACAGTGCACTGTAGGGATGGCATACTCAGTGACGTCACAAGCTGCAGAAATAGTGAATATTTCCTAAACGGTTCACAGTTAGGAGATATTCTTTGTACCTGCAGGTAAGCTTTATTATAAGTTTACCTGTCAGGTACAAGTCAGCAAGCGGTGTTGTATATTTTAGGTATACAGGTAAGTAAGCACCCTGGAAACATCAAAATCTAGGGTGTTTTATGGTGCAAATGAAAGTTGACCTTGTATGCCCCCCTCCCACACCTGATTGATGAGTGGGCTGCTCCTCTTTCTAAGGTGCCCTAAGTGAAATATTGAAGGGGCAGTATGTAAATTGATTTTCTATGCTGAGTTTTGTGTTCTAGATTTGAGTTTTGTGGTTTCCAGTGCAGTCATACAGTTTTCATGCAGTTGTCTACAGATACATGAATTACCTGAAGAAAAAAAAAATAAAAAAGGAAACCTTTATAATATTTAACACTATGGGCTACCTTTAAAATAGAAGTATACTCACATTTTGTTTTTGCTGCATGTTGCTTAGCAGGAAAACCAATAGTGTCTAACCTTATCATTGGTTTGGTTTCCCACAGTAGAGATCTCTGAAACTTTCAAATAGTATTCAGTCCTTCTTTGGTTATCACAGTAAAATATTTAATCTATTCTCTTGCTTCTGGTGCTCCAGAACTGTTGTTTCAGTGCTGGGAAGTGAGGGAAGCTGTGATGAAGTAGTGGTGGATCCCTACAGTATTGGGAGTACGTCTTTTGTGTTTATTCACTTTCATGAGCAGATTGTGAGGCAGTCAAAAGGTGTTGTAGATGTGGATCCCTACAGTGATGGAATTTCTTCTTTACTGTTCATTCAGTTTAATACACAGAATTGTTCCACCCGATGTCCATACTGAATCTTTGCAATTCAACACTTCTCCTTGTGCTCCTCATGCACAGAGGGTTAGTGAAGGAGGGTGTTTCTTTACATTCTCTTTGTGCTTACTCCAGCCTCAATGTTAATGCAAACTGCTGGGGATGTAGTTCCCAGCTGAGCAAGTGTATTAAATGCTGACGATATTGCGTTCCTTGCTCCAAATATTTTTAAGTTATGTTCAGGGGCGGACTGATAACTCATGGGGCCCCCAGGCAATAGGGGATCATGGGGCCCCTGTGTCCTTGCCCACATTCAAAGCACACCCAAAAAAGCCTATAAAAAGGTACCAGGGGCATTTCATGGGGCCCCCTACTGACCCCGGGCCCTTGGGCAGTTTCCGAGTGCTCGAATGGTTAGTCCGCCCCTGGTTATGTTTATTAAACTAGCAGCATGACTGAGTGATGGAGCAGGGTTTCAATAGCACATATACTGCATTATTTTCAATAAAACTTCTGCCTTCAATAAGCACATACTGCTTAACATACACTATATTGCCCAAAGTATTGGGACGCCTACCTTTATATGCAAATTAATTTTCTTGGCATCCCAGTAATAGTCCATAGGGTTCAATATTGAGTTGGCCCACCCTTTGCAGCTATAACAGCTTCAACTCTTCTGGGAAGGCTGTCCACAAGGTTTTGGAATGTGTCTATGGGAATGTTTGACCCTTCTTCCAGAAGCAAATTTGCGAGGTCAGGCACTGATGTCAGACAAGAGGGCCTTACTTGCAGTCTCCGCTTTAATTCATCCCAAAGGTGTTCTATCGGGTTGAGGTCAGGACTCTGTGCAGGCCATTATTGTTCCTCCACCCCAGACTCACTCAGCCATGTTTTTATGGACCTTGCTTTGTGCAATGGTACACAGTCATGTTGGAACAGGAAGGAGTCATCCCCAAACTATTCTTACAAAGTTGAGAGAATGAAATTGTCCAAAATATCTTGGTATGCTGACGCCTTGAGAGTTCCCTTCACTGGAACTAAGGGGCCATGCCCAACCCCTGAAAAACAGACCCACGCTATTATCCCCCCTCCAACAAACTTTACACTTGTCACAATGGTCAGGAAAGTACCGTTCTCCTGGCAATCGTCAAACCCAGACAAGTCCATCAGATTGCTAGACAGGAAAACGTGATTCATCACTCCAGAGAACATGTCTCTATTGCTCTAGAGTCCAGTGGTGGCATGCTTTACGCCACTGAATCCAACGCTTTGCATTATACTTGGTGATGTAAGGCTTGGATGCAGCTGCTCGCTCATGGAAACCCATTCCATGAAGCACTCTACGCACTGTTGTAGTGCTAATCTGAAGGCCACATGAATTTTGGAGGTCTTTAGCTATTGACTGTGCAGACAGTTGGTGACTTCTGCGCATTGTGCACTTCAGCATGTGCTGACCCGCTCTGTCATTTTATGTGGCCTACCACTTCATGGCTGAGTTGCTGTTGTTCCCATTTGCTTCCACTTTATTACATTATAATACCACCAGCAGTTGGCCGTGGAAAATTTAGTAGCAAGGAAATTGCATAGCTGTACTCATTGCACAGGTGGCAACCTATCACGGTACCATGCTTGATTTCACTGAGCTCCTGAGAGCGATCCATTCTTTCACAAATGTTTGTAGAAGCAGTCTGCATGCCTAGGTGCTTGATTTTATACACATGTGGCGATTGGAAAGCCTGCATCCAATAATTTGGAGGGGTGTCCCAATACTTTTGGCTATATTGTATATGATCCATATATGGCCCATTGACCTGTGTTTTTGAATACCTTGGGATTGATTTATTAAAGGCAATTAGGCTGCTCTCTTTGAAAATGAATTTTCACTTTGCAAGGGATTTTCTCTTGAATGGGGAGAATGAGGTGAAGTTCAGTAAACCTCTATCATCCAATCATAAACAAGCAAAAATATATTATTTTAAAAATTTCCTTGCTCATGATTGGGCTGTTCAAGAGTCAAACGCAATATTAAAATTTCAGATGCAGATTTGGTACAGTAAAAAACTGTTTGCAGGGAATCTCTCTCTTCAGTTTATGGAAAGTTTTGTTGCATGCAGCAGTGGGTATGATTTGACTGGCCGGCAATATTATCTTGTAACTGAAGAATCATCAGGAAAAACACATTATTGGCAGCAGCAGCTGTAAACCCACCCAATCACTTCCACCAGTGGGGTAATGTGCCACCCCCATCACCATATATCCAGCCTCCGCTGTCCCACCTGGGATGTCCATAGTGTCTGTCAACAGGGAGAGTGGAGGATGATCTGTGAACATCTATTTGATGTCCCCAGCAGTAAATGAAGAAATAACAAGCATTTTGTCACCAGTTTTAGAGCTGTCATTCCCTGGTTTCTATGACGGGGAACAAAACTAATCAAGCACAGTGGGGTGCAAAGGAGACATTTATTTATTTATTACAGGTACTTATATAGCGCCGTCAATTTACACAGCGCTTTAAATATATTTTATATTCACATCAGTCCCTAACCCTCAAGGGGTGTACAATCTAAGATCCCTAACTTACATTCATGCATACACATATTAGGGCCAATTTAGACAGGAGCCAATTAACCTACCAGCATGTATTTGGAGTGTGGGAGGAAACTGGAGTACCCAAAGGAAACCCATACGAGCACAGGGAGAACATGCAAACTCCATATGGGGTCTATTCAATGCCTGATGTCTCATTAAAGAGAACCTGCCACTTTCATTGAGCATTTCACATAGGGAGGTTGTCAGTCCCCAATGTAATAGGAATAAAGTAAAGTAAACAACAAAGTTAAAAAAATAAACGTAATGTACATGTACACGCACATTCAAACATAAGCTCATGCTGCCTAGTGTAGCATTTATGCGCTAAGATCAAGCAATGGCCTTAAGTGTAGAGTCTTGGAGCATTCCTTTTGCCTCCCACATACTGTATACTTGCTGGCTGCATCTTGCAAGATGTCAGGATAGCAATCATGTGAATTGACTTATAGTAGCCATACACTAGTCAACATTCATTTGAACACGTTTTCAAAAAACGATATTGCTATCATGCAATGACCACATTTCAAACAATAAATTGTTCAATGGACATAAATGAATAATTTTTTTGTCTATTTTTTGCTTCTGGGTCACATATGCACAGTACCAACAGTTCGCTTTTTACCAGGTGAGAAACTCATAAACCTTTCAATTCAATGTCTGTTTGGCAGACGTTTTCCAAGCTTCTCCTCTGATTTTTTTGTGGCTAAGAAATGTCACTACTGATTTTCAATCTGTGCCCATCAACTGAATGATAAAATGAATGAACTGTTCAAATGACAGATTTTTCAAACAATTTTTCGTCTAGCGTATGGGCACCATAAGTCATGGGACCTGCAGTAACATTTGGGATGTGTTAGACTTTATTGTTCATCATATAAGTAATCATAGAGAACACCTGTGTTTTCTTTAGGATTGATTTACCACTTATTTATAAAGTGCTATATATCTTACTTTTATATGTGGTATACTCCTCAAAATATTTTTTAAAATGAAAAACAGAAGTCAGATGAATAAATGTAACCCAATATGTAGACTGTATATCTTTTGTTTAAGTAAATTGTTAGACATCCACAAATCTCAAATATAACCCCCCAAAATAAATACTTGTTTACCTTTGGAGGGGACCCAAAGGAAAAGCAATAGAAGTGATCGCACTCCTAGAAAACTTTCCAGATGGTTTAATTTCAAAAACAGACTGAAGATTTCCCAACTGTAACTTGAGAAAATTAGAAAGCTAAGCTGTCCTGAGGTTACTGATTCAGACCTGCATACCTACTGTTTTCCAGTATGACTTGCTTAATGCTTGGCCATACTTTTGAAGGGCTTGGCACTGGCTGCTTCCATAACAGTAGATTGCCACAATATCTGAGACCACTTCAATCCACCATAATCCTGTTTCATACGTTTAGAATTCTGGTCCATAACACAACTTTTTTTAAAAACTTTTTTATGAAACCTGAGTCAAAATCATAAATACTTTATGGAAGAGGAATGTATTCTGGCCATTATTTTTGCGGCTGTCGTCTAGATGCTTCAGTAATACTCTGTCTGATGCGATCTGAGGCTAACAGCACAAGAGAATAAAATGTAAACTGCATATGACTATACTGTATATTCTACCATTATATTTTCATTATTCTGATTAAAGACATATTTTTTTCCTTCAAATAGCACCATGTTTTTCAATGTTTACAGCCTAACTTCTTGTCATTTTCCTGTAGTTTTTGAAAGAGTGAGGAAGAGTTAAAATTAGTTAGGTTTTTATTTCTGTAGAATTGTGACAATTCTATATTATATGATTTTTTCTAGTATATTATATTTATATTGGTTTATATTAGAAGTAATTATGCAAACCCAATAACAAATGCCATAAAATATTTTATCAACAGCTTATCTTAAAATTATACCTGGTAACCATATCATGAAGGTCCCTGTTCTTCTCCTTCAAGAATTGCCAAACTTCTCTCTTACATTATTACTGTGATAACCCCCCATGAAGTTATAAGCGACTATGCTGACATCCAATATTCACATGTTTCGCCACTGTCACCATCAAGAAGTCTGCCCTGAGCAATGACCTGTAGCTGCATAGATGGTGCTTTAGCCCCCGATCACACAGATCATTTCAAAACGCATGACAAGTTGTACCCCATTGTAATGCAAGCGTAGTTCATGCACTACTTTTTGCAAGTTCAGACATCTGTATATGAAGTCGCACAGATGTCTTCCAAGTCCCATCTGTAGTCCCACTGACATTCGACTTTGAAATCATGCAAATTTAAGTGAAGTCGCACTATATTAAAGTCGCATTTGGTGTGACCAAAGACTTAGCTATAGGTCATTCATTTAGGGTTGACAACTACTTTGAGGCTGTATTCACATTAGAATGGACAGCACCCGCAGCGCTTTACTTCTCCAGCAGCTGTCCATTCACGACTGTGGGGCAGTGGGGTGCACGATTCAGCACATTACATGCTGCACTTTTTTTTTGTTTTTGTTTATGTACAGTGTTGTGGGCTATACAATGCCATGCAAGTCTGTACAGTGTTTTGCGATAAAATGCAGAATGTCTGCATTTTATTGCAGCATGCTGCAGCTCAGCTCTGGGCTGCATTGCAGAGTGAATGGGACACACAGAGAACAGTAGTTTTCTGTGTGCCCTTGCAGTGACAGAACGATGACTGTCACCGCACTATGTGTGAATTAGCCCAAAAGGACCACAGTACCCTTGTTACTAATTATCATATAATGAATGCAGTCCCCTTTCATTGCATGCAGACCAACTGCTCCTATACTCACCTTAAAGCGGAGCTCCACCCAAAAGGGAAGTTCCGCTTTAAGCCTTTGTCCCCTGCTCCCCATTAAGGATTGGCACCTTTGGGGATGGGGGGGGCTAGCGGGTACCCAACTTTGACAGGTACCCGCTCCCACTTCTCCTCCCTCCCCGTAGTCTTCTGGGACACGTGACAGGTCCCAGAAGATTGCGGGGCCATTCACAAAGCACAGCGCTTCTTGCACATGTGCAGTGCGCACCCGGCTGTGAAGCCGCAAGCTGTCACAACCGGGTGCCCACACTGAAGATGGCGGTGCCCAGGAGAGAAGATGGCCAGTGAAACTAGCTATGATGAGGACACTGCTGGACTGAGGGACAGGAAGTGTCTGTATTTTAAAAGTCAGCAGCTACAGTTTTTGTAGCTGCTGACTCTTTTTTTCAGGTGGAACTCCGCTTTAACTCTTAATCCAGTCATCTGCCCTCTGCAGACCCAAACAGTTTTGCTTCTAAAAAAACACAGCCTTTGCTGGGTCCTCTTCAACCTGAACATGGACACTACAAACACTTTCATTCCTATGGGGAGACATACTCATGGCAGCCTCCAGAGGTTTGTCAGACTATGGCTCTCCATAACTGTTTTTTTCATCCAGGTATTCTTGGAAAATAACGGTGGCTAAATAAAATTTAATATTTTTTGTACCCACTCCTAAATTTAAACATTAGGCTTTTTTATCCAATAAATGGCACATAAGCCTTGTACATACTATGACATAAAACATTGTTTTCTTAAATAAATAAATACATAAATAAATATTTATATATCTTCTGAAATATTTGGTTGCCATTTAAAGTTTTGGAAAGCACGGTAGTATGAAATTATTAATGTTGACCATATAAGCTGCTATAGCTGCAACAATAACAGGTGTGTGCAAAGGGCGGTTTGCACTGTAGTAGAATTGATATTGGCACATGAAGAACTTCTACATATGTTAATATTTTGGTCTCAAGGAATGTGCTTGAACTACCTGCTTGATTTACTAATCCCCTAACAAGCTGTAAGCCATAGTCTATTTGTCATTTCCTGTTGCGATTTAATAGACCTTAAAGATCACATTTGTAGGTTCTAGGATACATCACTGAAAGGTTTATACCTTAGGGCATGGCACATAACTGCCTCTTTGGTATTCTTTATATGATATTTTAAAGATCGCTTATCTGAAACAGATATATACCTTTACAATCTTGGATTCCCAGGGTCATAATGTACAGTGTGACCATTCTTAGTAAGTGGAACTGCAATGGCAGTTTTACAACTGTCTGGTATGTACATTGCCTCTAAGGAGTCCTGAAATTCTCAGCTAGGGGTTTGTGTTTATTTTAACTCAGTGGTGTATATTTTTACTGGACTCCAGGACTCTGCAGATTTAAAAAAAATGCTGAAAGTCAGCTGAGTGTTGGTTAGCATTCATGAAGCCAACTTTGTATATTACGCTTAACAGACTAATCTCAGTATATATGTTTTTCACAGTGCTAATCCAACTTACTAATTTTTATATGTTTTCTATTTTTTTTTTTTTTAGTTCAGTATCTGCTTAAAATAATTGGGTAAATTAATTAAACCAGAAAAAAATGGCTGATAGACATATAGACTCAGATACAGAGATAGATAGATATACATTTATTAGATGTGGTAGGTAAAGTTTATTGACTGCTGTCAATCACAGTGAGGAGGGAGCAGTAGGTGGGGCCGAGCCACACTCTGTGTATCTTGTAGACACACAGAGATGGCTAGGGAGCAAGCAGGCTCAGGGAGGAGCACTTTCGGCGGACCCGAGATGAGGAGGATGGGGACTGCTCTGTGAAAAACCCTTGCACAGAGCAGGTAAGTAGGACTACCTTTAGTATCATTTTAAGTGCACCAATGCTGCTCAAAGGCCCAAACAATATCCGTCAGAAGAACATCTCAAAAGACTGGCCACTCCTTAATAATTATTCTGCAAGCTTACTTTGTTCCTCTGCCCCCTCCGCCAGGGGCGGACTGACAACTCATGGGGCCCCTGGGCAATAGGGGATCATGGGGCCCCTGTGTCCTTGCCCAAACTCAAAAAAGCCTATGAAAAAAGGTACCAGGGGCATCTCATGGGGCCCCCTACTGACCCCGGGCCCTCGGGCAGTGCCCAAGTTTCCAAATGGTCAGTCCGCCCCTGCCCTCCACTACCATTCTCCTTTTCTTTTGGGCAATGCATACCTAGTCAGTCTAGCATCTAGTCCTTACTGTTAATCACTTTTTATGCTAAATTGTGTTATTACCATTGTCAATCCATTTTATGCTTGCCTAGTTATCAACCATATTGGGTGACAATATATTTTATTTGTCTTTACTACCTACTTTGGTGCCTGTTTTCTTTGATATAGTATTATTATTGGGTACTAAGTATTACTGTCAGTGAGTTCCTGTGATATTGTATGTTTGTACACTCAATCTGGTGTGTCAGAGGGGCTGAGGTTCTTGAGAAGGTTGAGGCAGAATACCCATCCTGTCTAGCGGCTCCTAAGGGGGTAGTGCTAATATATATAGATTGATAGATTATGATAGATATGTAAATATAGAGCTAGTTTTGCTTTAGCACTAAATAAGTGTTATTCTAAAATACCGTATTTTCCGGCGTATAAGATGACTTTTTGACCCTTGAAAATCTTCTCAAAAGTCGGGGGTCGTCTTATACGCCGGTATACGTCAGGGTGGCACTTTTTAGAGGGGCCGCCTTCCCCCCCTTCCGACCGAAGGGACACTAAGTACAGGGGTGGGCAGAGGGCTGCTCTCTCTTACCTGACTCCCATGACGATCCATCCAGGAAGCGCTGCTCCTTCAGTCACTCCAGCCACTCCCTCACTCCTGCCGCTCGGCTCCGCCTCCTCACCGGTGATTGGCCGCCAGAACTAGCTCAGGAAAGGCACACAGGCGGCCAATCACAGGCGAGGAGGCGGAGCTGAGCGGACCCGTGAAAATCGAGTGAGGTAGCCAGTAAGTGTGCAGTGCAGAGGTGCTGCTGCAACCACATATGCTGGCTGCAGCAGCACCATACTGGAAGAGGGGTCAGCAAGTGTCATTGGTGTCAGTGGGAGGAATAGTGCCCCATCATTGGTGTCACTGATACTAATGATGGGGCATTATTCCTCCCACTGACACCAATGATGGGGCACTATTCCTCCCACTGACACCGATGGGGCACTATTTCTCCCACTGACACCAACGATGGGGCACTATTCCTCTCCCCACTGACGGGGTACTATTCCTCCCACTGACACCAATGTTGGGACACTATTCCTCCCACTGACACCAATGATGGGGCACTATTCCTCCCACTGACACCAATGATGGGGCGCTATTCCTCCCACTGACACCAATGATGGGGCGCTATTCCTCTCACTGACACCAATGATGGGGCGCTATTCCTCCCACTGAC
This sequence comes from Staurois parvus, assembly GCF_062004578.1. Lineage (NCBI taxonomy): Eukaryota > Metazoa > Chordata > Amphibia > Anura > Ranidae > Staurois > Staurois parvus. The sequence goes on along the minus strand of NW_028317918.1, from coordinate 5,837,385 downwards.
ACCAATGATGGGGTGCTATTCCTCCCACTGACACCAATGATGGGGTGCTATTCCTCCCACTGACACCAATGATGGGGCACGATTCTTCCCACTGACACCAATGATGGGGTGCTATTCCTCCCCCTGACACCAATGATGGGGCACGATTCATTGCTCTGACACCAATGATGGGGCACGATTCCTCCCACTGACACCAATGATGGGGCGCTATTCCTCCCACTGACACCAATGATGGGGCGCTATTCCTCCCACTGACACCAATGATGGGGCACGATTCATTGCTCTAACACCAATGATGGGGCACGATTCCTCCCACTGACACCAATGATGGGGCAGTATTCCTCCCACAGACACCAATGATGGGGTGCTATTCCTCCCACTGACACCAATGATGGGGCACAATTCTTCGCTCTGACACCAATGATGGGGCACGATTCCTCGCTCTAACACCAATGATGGGACACCATTCCTCCCACTGACACTAATGATGGGACACTATTCCTCACACACTGACACTAATGATGGGGCACCATCATTAATTAATTAATCATTATTAATTGATGATCTGTACTGCACTGACACTCACCATAAGCGCTATTGCCTATCAGGTTTGGATGAGCCCCGATATCCGGTGAGTGCCACTGAATTGGGGGAGGTTTTCCTCTGGAGCACGTGGTGATATTTGAGTGCACTTTACTCAATCAATTATCGTTATGTTCACGTCAGGGGCAAACTGACCATTTGGAAACTCGGGCACTGCCCGAGGGCCTGGGGTCAGTAGGGGGCCCCATGAGATGCCCCTGGTACCTTTTTCATAGGCTTTTTTGAGTTTGGGCAAGGACACAGGGGCCCCATGATCCCCTATTGCCCGCGGGCCCCATGAGTTGTCAGTCCGCCCCTGGTACACGTGGTGATTTTGGTGGATCAATAAGGATTTTGCACTTCATCACAATTTTTATTTTTCAGTTGATGTCAAATTATTTAAATATTTGTGTATATTTACAGTGTTATATTTTATGTCATATTTTCACTCTGCTAGTGTTTTACATATATATCTATACTTTGTATAGATATATACATATATATATATATATATATATTTTTGCACTGCTTCTATTTATCATTGTTTCATGAGCTGATTATTGCATTATTCACTGTTAGGGCAGCTACATACTTACACATTCTATGCACTCATTTATTGACTTAGGCGTGTGATTTATTATGCATTTTTTCAGGTGTTAGATTTTTTTTCTTTTTTTATATATTTTCACATCTCATTTGCCTGGTGAATATACGGTTTATATATTGATTTTGAAATTTTGTTTACCTGCAAAAAATGTGTATTTGTTATTTTTTGTCAAAAGGTGAACTTATCCTTTAATCATTAAGGACTCTTGCTCTTGGAGAACCTCAGCAGCTCAGGTGGGTGGATGTATGAATGATTCAGTGTGTATTAACATGTTAAAAGACATTGAGAACCTATATAGTGCTCACTGCTATTTTATTTAAAGGCTAACTCCATTTTTTTGGAAACAAATAGCAAAAAAGAAAAAAAATAGTCTATACAATTGCAGCACAAGTCATATTGAGGCGGAAGTGACGTCAGACGTAACCGGAAGTGCCGCTGCAGCCATTTTGGTACAGGTTGTTTGCATTCTTCTTTCTTGTAAGCGTAATTTTAACAATAAATAGGTAATTGTACAATACTGCTGTACTATGGGCTTGTATGTTTGATTTCATATGGTGATCGAGAGTATATGAAGAATCGTTGAGGAGAGGAGCTGAAGATTGCACAGAGTATTGAAAGTATATATTGATGTACGCAGGGTAAAGTGCATGCCTAAAGGGGAAAGGAAGAGCACGTGAATTTGTTTGCACACTGGAGGTGAATGGTGCACGGTTGCACTTTTATCAAGAGGATAAGATATATTGATGGGAGTCTTATGTACATTTTTACCCTGTGAGGGTAAGAGTAATTAGTGTGGTTAGCAATGGATACTATTCACGAAGTGTTGAATTTCCACGGTTTTTGTTGTGTATAATTGGTACACAGGTGTATCACGTATAACATTTATGTGTGGAATTACTACACTATATTAGCTTTTTTGTTTTAGAGATTGGGAGCAGTGGAGTAGATGATTAAGAAGAAAAGACAGAGAAGATTATATGATATGCAACGCATGCTTATTGGGATGAATCTGGTGAGAATATATCTGTGAAGGATAGTCGTGCACTGTTTTGCGTATATAATATTGTAATTTAATGTTATTAAAAGTTGTCTCTCCTTTTCAATCAGCAGAGCTGTAATTTTCTGTAAAATGCAATACAATACGGCTACCTGGAGGTGTTCTGTACACAGAATATGTACAGAATGCTCCCCAGAAATCATTTCCTACTTGTGTGATTGCCTCGCTGATTTTCCCAGAAGTCTGCACTAAGATACAAGTCAGATTTCAGGAAACAAAAATTTCATTTTTGGTGAGATACTACCAATAGGAATTTACGTCTAAAAAGAAGCAGTCCCCGCAATTGTCCTGATTTGAGCCCTGCAGGTACAGCAGTTGATTGATAATTATGAAACCACTCTGGTATAGATTCGCTCTGCTCATGGACACAGACAAACAAACAGCTCTCTCTTCAGAATAACAAAAACTTGGACTCTGCAACAAAATTTGTTAAAATCCTTGCAATTTACATAGATCACCCAGAGGGGAATGTTTTTCTCACAACAAAAGCATAAAAAGCATAAAATTAGAAAGCCACTCACAAGACCAGACCTGAGCCAACACAGCTTTAAAAAGTTCCCATCTACAACCAGCAGGGTGGATAGGAATGGATTGGATCCTTCAATGTAAGTTTCCACTGTCAGCCTACTCTCTCTCTCAGTGCTGTGAAGTCACGCCTGGGCCGCACCTCTAGTCCTTTCGTCGTATTGAGGACATTTAGTGGCAGAAAGGAATTACTACAGGGAACAACACTGAATAAGAGGAGCTGAGTGTGAACTGATTTTTATTTTGAAAGGTACTGGATGATTCTTTCATTAAAAAAGACAAAAATGTGCCCCGAGGTGGGAGTTAAGTGTAGTCAAAATTAAAAACATATAAATTAGCACCAGTGACTTGACAGACTCCTAATGCTCTCTGTCACCTTGTGCTGGATCTTCTGGTTTCTTTAAAAAGCATCCTCCATTGAGCCCCCCCCACCACCACCACCACCATAGTCATAATCTCCTGATGGGGAAGGGGTTATTGGAACTGAAAGAGCTTTCCATTCATAGACATCTGCATTACAGCATCTGTGAATGAAACAGGATCTATGAATGGATTGTAGGTGGATGATTAAAAGGTCTTCCCGCTTCTATTCATAGAAGCTGTAGTACCCGATTCTATGAATGGAGGAGCTGGTCAGAAAAAGGTGCCCATAGTCAGGCACTCTTGATAAGTGCAAATGACAGCTCCCTCAGTTCTATTAAACCCCACTGCACCAGAAGATTATGGCAGTGGAGGTGTGGGGGCATTGATGGCAGGGAGGATCACGGGAATTGCTGCATGAAGGAGAGCCCTAAACAATCACAGAGTTTATAAAAAAACAACAACTTCTCATTACTTATATTTCCATGACTGTATTGTCTTTACATAAATAGAAAAAAATACCTGAATGTTATAACAGTTTTTGATAATAAAAAATTAGGGGATACTTTACCTAATTATGCACATTTGCTCTAATGTTCTAAGGTAAGGCGTTACATTAATTTACAAAAATGTATCATGTGTTACCCTCTGCTGTCAGCTAAGTAAGTACTGAGAAGTATAAAGAAAACCCTAAATGTTGACATAGCATAGAAATCTAAATGATCTTACTGTTAAACGTACTATCCTACAAATTGGTGAAATTATTGATGTCTTCCTAAGAGTTGAATGGAAGTTTTCTTCTCTGCGTGTGACAAGTGCCTATCAGCAAGTAGAAATGCCCCCTGTGCACAAGACAAAAACAGTCTTTCTTTTCAATAGAGGTCTATTCACATTTCACTTTATGTCATTTAACCTTTGAACTGTTCCCTGTACATTTAGGAAATTGATGTGTACGGCACAGCATAGAAGGGGCTGCTGATTTGTATCTGGAGAGCATCATAATAACTTAGACAAATGTTTAGAGATCGTCTCCAGAAGCTGTTCAAAGGACTCTAGAAATTAAAAGAATATTATTTTGAAAAAGAGACCAGAAAAAATTAGCTTGTTTATACACTGTAAGGGCAGCAAACTGTGGAAATAGGAACTAGAGCTGTTTGTTCAATTTCATTTTTAAAATGTCATCATCACCTCCTATTTCCATCATAAAAGTGTGTCACGCTATTAGTCATGAAAATGGAAAGTGTTTTTAGGTTATGCCTTATCTCTTGTGATGTTGTTTAATACATTTGAGATGGCCTAGGTAAGGGAATTTTAAATAAAACGTATGGATATAGCATTAGATTCAGTGTGACCTTGCAGCAACTCAGTGGAATCCCTAATTTATTTGAGCAGGAGCCCCCTTTTTTCTTGCTAGGCCTATATGGGACTGATACCTCTAGGAGATGAGGACATGTTTGCAGGGAGAAATACGGATTATGAGACCAAATACTCACTATAAACAATCCAAGCATGATCCCCACTCCTGTAAGTGTGTGACTCTTCTGGGAATGCAATACTATGAAGGATTTCTTATGAATTGTGAAATGGGGTTTCTTAGAGTTATTTGAATGACATACTAAATCTATTGTGCACCTTCAGTTTTCTGCAGGCTTGATTCACACAAACACGAACATCATATGGGCAGGCAATTTCACACTGACGGGAAGAATCGATGAACTAACACAGTGCTCAACAGCACCATGGTAGTTCAGTGAGAACTACCAGCCAACAGCTGTAAAAAATGTTGATACTCTATGAATGAATGACATGGCCATGAAGGTGGAGCCCCATATGGCCATGCTCTTTTCAAAAGGTGACAGCTAGTATGGGGAACTTCTCCCCATACTGCTGTCACACAGAAGGCCCAGATCACTAAGCCACTGCAGGAGCAGGAACATGTTGCATGTTCCACCCTAAAAACAGGTGGTACATGTAATATTTTTCTGAAGGTTAAGTTATTCTTTAAAGCCTACACTTTTTTGATAGATTATGGAAGATTTGAAGCCTAAGAGTAGTCAAAATAAAAAGCACAAACTCAGCAAAAGGGACATGACTTACTATTAATACGCTGTGACTCTAGTGCTACTGGCTCTTAGTTTCTTTGAAACCCTCATCCATTGATGCCCTCTCTCCTACCCCCACCACCATAATCTTCTGGTGTAGAACTGAGGGAACTATCAAGAGTGCTTGACTATCCATAACATAATGAGCCACAGTAGTGCCCCATTTTATTAACATTCAGCATCCCAATTGCAAATGTAGAAGTTGGACTTTACTGGCACAAAAATGGAATACATATAGTATATATAAAATCTCAAATATTTATTACAAAAAATAGCTGAAAAACATTAGACCAGAATAGAGGTGATAAAAACACCTGTATTTTATATATTACATATTAGTTCACTACGCTGATCTATAGAAAGCATACATTTACAAAGTCATAATTATGATGGATTTAACCACAATAAAGACAATTATTTCATGGAGATGAGTCCACATCAGTTAACGCGTTTCTCTATTGCTTCCTCAGGAAACATAAAGGAAAACTGCAGTGATAAACTAAAAGGAAATGTAAACATTAATAAACATAAAGTATGGTAACTGCAAATCATTGCATCCATATCAACAAAGATCTAGACCTTTAGGTTGCAGAGGTATGGCTGAATGCATAGAGAATCCCATGGGCAGGCACCGAGGTGACAGAAAATGGCAAATAGGATGACTGGCAGACAGGCTAATCTATGTTTGGGACATAAATATGCAACAATTGACATATTATGTACCATAACAAGCTACTTAATTGTCACACTTGATTTTCAAAACTGCATGTACATATGTATGTTACTTACAAATTAATTATCCGTGCATAATAGACTCAAAATATTATTCAGCACCATGTGAGGTGTCTTGAAGCATATCCTCACATAGTGCTCGACTATGATCACCCTTTCCACCCAGCTCCTTCATTCATACAATAGAAACTGGTACTACAGCTTATATGAATGAAACATGATCTATGAATGGAGGACGGGTGGATAATTAAATGGTCCACCCCTGTCATTCATAGATCACGTTTCAATCACAGAACATGTAGTACAGACTACTATGATTGTAGGAGCTGGGCTGAAAGGGCAGCCATAGTTGGACACTCTTGATGAGTACAAATGACAGCTCCCACAGTTCTATTAACCCTCGCTTCACTGGAAGATTATGGTAGTAGGGGTGGAAGGGGCATTGATGGAGAAAGATTACATGTAAACAAGGATCCAACAGCACAAGGGTCACAGTGCATTAATAGCAAGTCATGTCCATTGTGCTGATTTTTGTGTTTTATTTTGGCTACACTTAGGCTTTAACTCTTCCTTATTCTATCCAAAAAAGTGTTGGCTTTACATATACTTTAAGGACAGTTGATTCAAGCTGTATGAAAGAGCACAATTTGCTGTGGGATAACTACTCAATGATACATTGCTTTGACCTAACCTTTTTGTTTCACAGTTTGCTAAACTCATGTGCTTTATTCAAAGTAAATAAACATAGTTTTCAGTGCCTCAAAGTAACATCACAAGTACAACTCATGAAATCAGCTATTACTCAATGCTTCTGGAGATTCTAGTAGGATAAATTCTTGAACAATCCCCTGTATTCTACACTTACATGAAGTCATTCACCTATTAAATCAACAAGTACAGCTCTGGGGAAAAAAGCTTAAACAAATCCATAGGCAGAAAAAAGGTTGAAGTTGGACTTTTTTCAGGAAAACCAAGAGCAAGGGTGAGTTTATATTGTCCAGAGCACTTTATTTGACGATTTGAGATTAAGTGGATAGATTACTGGATTTACTTAGATGAGAATGTATCTCATGCTTCTATGGTTCATCAGAGTCTCCACTGCTTATTCAGACACTGAGGACAAAAAACAATCCTGCTACTTTTGCAATAAACTTTTAAAAGTTGTATTTATTTTTGGTAGAAGTTTAGAAAAGTAAGAGTTTAAACCAATGGATTATGTCCTGGGGTATTTATTGTGACAGCTGAAATGACACCTACATGCACTAAATCGAAACAGTTTTGCAAAAAGCTAAAATTAAACAAGCTGAAGTTGATTTTTTTCATTAAGAACAGGTATGGCATATAGCTCCGACTATGGAGAACATTATATATCTGTCCAGCATTGACAATATAGCCTTATGTACACCCTGTTCCAAATTATTATGCAAATTATATTTAAGTGTCACAAAGATTAAATATTTTGTTTTTCAGTTTAACTCATGGATGGCATTGTGTCTCAGGGCTCTTTTGATCACTGAAAACAATCTCACACACCTGTGATAATTGGATTGGCCGGTGAGCCCAATTTAAGGAAAAACTATTAAAGGAGAGTGTTTCACATTATTAAGCAGAGTGCCATTTTCAAGCAATATGGGGAAGAAAAAGGATCTCTCTGCTGCCGAAAAGAGTGAAATAGTTCAATGCCTTGGACGAGGTATGAAAACATTAGATATTTCATGAAAACCTAAGCGTGATCATCGCACTATTAACAGAGTTGTGGCTTAATCAGAGCACAAACGGGTTTGTGCAGATAAAGGCACATTGAGGAAGATTTCTGCCAGATCCATGCATCGGATCAAGAGAGCAGCTGCTAAAATACCATTACATAGCAGCAAGCAGATATTTGAAGCTGCTGGTGCCTCTGGGGTCCCACGGACATCAAGGTGTAGAGTCCTCCAGAGTCTTGCAACTGTGCATAAACCTTCTATTCGGCCACCACTAACCAATGCTCACAAGCAGAAAGGCTGCATTGGGCAGAAAAATACATTAAGACTAATTTTCAAAGTGTCCTGTTCACTGATGAGTGCCGTGCAACCCTGGATGGTCCAGATGGATGGAGTAGTGGATGGTTGGTGGACGGCCACCCTGTTCCAACAAGGCTGCGATGTCAGCAAGGCGGTGGTGGAGCCATGTTTTGGGGCGGAATCATGGGAACAGAGCTGGTTGGCCCCTTTAGGGTCCCCGAAGGTGTAAAGATGACCTCTGCAAAGTATGTGGAGTTTATGACTGACCACATTCTTCCCTGGTACAGAAGGAAGAACTATGCTTTCCGTAATAAAATCATCTTCATGCATGACAATGCACCATCTCATGCTGCAAAGAATACCTCTGCATCAATGGCTGCTATGGGGATAAAAGGAGAGAAAGTCATGGTGTGGCCTCCATCCTCCCCTGACCTCAATTCTATTGAGAACCTTTGGAGCATCCTCAAGCAAAAGATCTATGAGGGTGGGAGGCAGTTTACATCCAAACAGCAGCTCTGGGAGGCTATTCTGACATCTTGCAAACAAATTCAAGCAGAAACTGTCCAAAAACTCACAAGTTCAATGGATGCAAGACTTGTGAAGCTGCTATCAAATAAGGGGTCCTATGTTAAAATGTAACGCGACCTGTTAAAATGTTTAAAAAGTTAAAATGTTGTTAAAGGTTTGATTGAAATAGCTTTTGATTTCAGTAAATATGCTGCAAACACAACAAATGACAATTTTCAGTTCTTTACAACCTATGAAGTGTTTTGAAACTTACTGTGCGTAATAATTTGGAACAGTGCATTGTAAGTTTTTTATGTTTAAAAAAAATACTGTTGGGGGTGCTTGCGCGGCCGGCTCCTGAATGGACGTGCAGTGAATCCCGCTCTGTCCATCCGCCAGACCCGACACGGCACACACCGGCCCCAAGGGACTTGAACCGCACAGTGAGCAAGGGCAGAGGTGCACAACCCTCCCCAGTGATGCCCCACCACCGAAAACCCCCGGGACAGCCGGGAAAATTAACTCACTTCTTCCCTGCTGTTCAGGCAGGGATCCAAGATGGCGCCAGCTGTCTGAACGGAGCAAGCAGACATAAGGAGGATGACAGGACCCAGCAGACAGATCCCAGGCTGCAGTACCCGCTCTACCCAGGGGAACCTGGTGAGTCATCTCCTCCCCTGTCCCCCACAACAAGTAGCCCAGCTAAATCCAGACCATGCCTGGACACAGACACTACAGCTACAGCTACCTACCAAACCCTCATCCATCCCCTCAACATGCCAATGATTTTCCAGGGATGGAGTCTTTCCCTGTGTCTGACCAACCTATCTCCGAAATCTGCATGAAAAACATGCTTCTCTCACTCAGGCAGACGCTGCACAGCGACCTAACATCATCACTTACCCAAATTACTATTGATTCAGAAACAGGATCACAGACTACGCCATATTGAAACAAAGATGGGGGAAATAATAACAGCCCACAACAACTTGATTGACACACATGCTGACCACACTTCCAACATCGAACAAATTAATTTGGAACTAGCGGATCTGGAGGATCGTTCCAGATGCAACAACATCAAATTTAGGGGTATTCCTGAAAATATCACCAACGAGGCACTGCTACCCTACATCCAGCAATATATGAAACACTTTATCCCGTCTCTCTCACATGTAGAGCTCGCCATAGACCGCTCTCATAGAATACCCAAACTGTCCTTCCTGTCAGCATTAATCCTTAGGGATGTTTTGGCGCGTATCCATTTTTACCACATAAAGGAGAAGATAATGGCAGCAGCCAGAAACCCACCTCCACTCCCGTCATCACATGCAAATATCAAGTTATACGCAGACCTATCAAAATCTACGCTCCTTAACCGTGAAAAATTGGTTGCCATCACCAAAGCCTTACGGAACCATGGCATTGCTTACCAATGGGGCTTCCCCACAAAAATAACTGTCAGACACCAGGGAAGAATCTACACAATTAGAAACCTAGAAGCAGGCATAGATTTATTGAAGACATGGAACATAATACCCACGGATCCCCAACAATCCACCTCTACTAATACGCATTAGATGGAAGCAGAATAACTCTGACATATTATACCTTCAATCTGCTTCAAATTCCGCACCTCTGACGCTCTACTCCACTATATCCCATCCTACTAAGATCTGGCGATCGGCCCGATTAGAAAATTCTCTTGTTGCAGAACATTGTTTGGCATGACCTTGTCTATGGTCATTGCTTGTTCACACCCCCCAGTTCTGAAGTAGCGTACCAAGCTACTTATGTTACTTGCATTTTACGCAAGCCTTTTTTACACCTGTTCGCATCCCTCACTTCCTGCACCACCAGTCAACCAAACATCTCACCAGCTCAACTAAATCTTTCAAATGAACATGGAACACGGCCTCTGAATTTGCAACCGTATCCGTCCAACCTGGATCAACGCCTCAAACACCAACTCTACTACCCCACAAACCGTACCAAAGATCTACATTATGATTAACATAACATCTCTAAATGTTCGTGGCTTAAACTCCCCTTTCAAAAGATCGATGCTCCAAAATGAAATTCAGACATCTCATGCAGACATTCTTTTCATACAGGAAACACATTTCGGAACATCCAAGACCCCCAAACTACAACTACATTGATTCTCCCACATCTATATGGCCACCAATCCTAAGAAACGTAATGGCATTCTTACAGCTATAAAGGACACTATACAATTCCGTCATGTATCAGAAATAGCTGACCCTCAAGGTCGCTATCATATCCTGATCTGCAAACTTAACGATACCCTATACACTTTAGCAAATGTTTACGGTCCAAACAACAATCAGACCCAATTCCATCATAAACTCCACACCATTATCTCTTCCCAAAAACAAGGCAGACTTATCATCGGCAGAGACCTCAATGTCATTTGCAACCCACTCCTAGACTCGTCCTCCACCAAAAGATCCCCCAAACAGAATTTCAATCGTTTCCTGCATGATCACAACCTTTATGATATCTTTAGATGTCAGCACAGCACCGAAAAAGACTACACCTAATACTCCCCTTCCCACCTATCCTACTCCAGAATCGATTTCTTTATTACAGATAAATGGAATCTACAACACGTAACGTCATTCAACATCACATGGTCAGACCACTCTCCAATCAACATAATCCTGGACGACTCTCAATGCTCAGCACTCCCCCCCATATGGAGACTGAATTCTACTATATTAAAGAACCCAGAGAATCAAAAACATTTATTAGAAGTTCATAACTTATTTTTTGACCTGAATACTACACCTGATATCTCTATAACCACACTTTGGCCCACTTACAAAGCTTATATGTGAGGTATTCTCATACAACTCAACTCCCGAATCAATAAACAGAGATCTCAACAAATTGACCAACTTCTAGCTTCCATAAAACTAAACAAAGAAATTAACAAACAAAACCCCAACACCTCCACATCTGCATCCCTCACCTCAGATAGAAACCAGCTCCGAACCCTTTTACTATATAAATATGACCTCAACCTTCAAAAAACGAAATCACAATTTTACTCCCTAGGTAATAAAGCAAACTCACTTCTAACAAAAATAATCAAAGACGCCTCAAATCTAAAATTTCCTAAATTTTACACCCAACTACCCGCACTTCACTTACAAATCCAAAGGACATAGCTGACTCCTTTGCAACTTACTACCAAACCCTGTACAATATCAAAGATGATCCAGATACACACCAGCCAATGACATTATCCATACAAAACTTCTTAACTACCACTAGTCTACCCCATCTTATTCTATCACAACTCACCTCTATATCTATTGCATTCTCTCCCATGGAAATAGAGAATACTATAAAAAACCTTACCCCTTAACAAATCTCCAGGGAATGATGGCTTTACCAACAAATTTTATAAAACATTTGCCCCTAACCTTACGCCACACCTAACCGCTTTCTTTAACCATGCCGCTTCTACAGGTACATTCCCTAATGAAATGTTGCAATCCATAATCACAACTATCCCAAAACCCAGCAAAGACCCCCAACTTGTTCAGAATTACACACCAATTTCACTACTAAATACAGATATAAAACTTTACGCCAAATTAGTTGCCCAAAGATTGCTTTCCCACCTACCTACACTAATCCACCCAGATCAAGTAGGATTTGTTCCTGGTCCCCAAGCGCCAGATGCAACAAGGAGACTCATTTCTCTTTTACACACATTAGAAACCACTAAACGACCCTCCCTACTTTTATCCCTTGGCGCTGAAAAAGCATTTGACCGAATTCATTGGCACTTTATGAAACTCACGCTTCAAAAGTTTGGAATCACAGACTGGATGCTATCGGTAATCCTTGCCCTTTATTCCAACCCTTCAGCGAGAGTGCTAACCAACGGTACGCTATCACAGATTTTCCACATCTCCAGTGGTACCAGACAAGGCTGCCCCCAATCCCCCATAATCTTCACCTTACTCATTGAACCATTAGCATCAAAACTCAGAGATGACCCAGCATTCACAGGAATCACCCATCTCAAAAGAGAACACAAAATTAGCCTATTTGCAGATGACATCATACTAATGATTACCAATCCACACAAATCACTTCAAACGATCCAGACACATCTTCAAAAATGCTCAGAAGTATCATACTACAAACTCAGTGCACCCAAATCCTCTATCTTAAATCTTAACATACCTACTAAGCTCCAGAAAATACTCATTAAATGCTTTCCCTTCTCATGGGAACACCACAGCATCCCTTATCTGGGAATTAAACTCACCACCTCGACAGACCAACTTTATACCTCAAATCATAAACGACTACTCAAATTCATCCCTCAAGAACTTAAAAACCTACGCACGTCCACATTATCGAAATTGGGAAGAGTAGCTGCTCTAAAAATGTGCATACTGCTCAAAATCCTTTACATCTTTCGCACACTCCCCATACCCGTCCCCAATGCTTTCTTCTCCAAACTACAAGCAATACTTGCCAAATTCCTCTGGAACTCAAAGAAACCCAGATGTACGACAAACCTTCTTATACGCCCAACTGCTAGAGGAGGGGCAGGTCTCCCACACTTAAAATCATACTATAATGCCGTACTTATAGACCAACTCTACTTTTGGTGGCACCCAACTATCGAAAAAACGTGGACCACTATGGAAACACTCCCTCACCTTCCGCCAACACTACGTGACATTCTATTCCTACCACAACCTTCTCATCCCAGAAATCTACCCAAACACCCTTGCATTCTGGCCTCCATACAAGCCTGGTATGACCTCTTATTATCTAACTCACCAGAATCAAAAGCAATACCTACCCCGATCACCATGCTACACTTTCTTACCCCATCTTTGAACCTCCTACATTGGGAAAATCACGGTATACTCTGTATACAAGACCTCTATACAAACCACAAACTAGACTCCTTCCCGACCATCCAAGAGAAGTTTCAACTCCCTGACAGTGAAATCTTCACATACATGAGGATAACTCACTCCTTACAAGAGATGAATGCTCTGCATCTTTTGAAGGTTCTTATAACCGTATACCTCTTTCTTAATAAAACGCAATACCCTAAGAAAGGGATTTCGACCTTTTACACGCTTATAACCAGGTCACTGTTTACCCTACAATCCATCTCTCTATCTAACTGGGAGAAACTTCTCTCGCAACCAATACAACCCCACACATGGGAAAGAACCTTTAACATCAAACATAGAGCATCTAGATGTAGCTCCCACTGGGAATCATACATGAAAATTTTACACCAGTGGTACTTTACACCTGTCTAACTCTCTTTATTTTGTCCTCACCACTCATCCGCTTGCTGGAGACAATGCAGAGAAACAGGATCAAACCTACATATACTTTAGACCTGCAAATCTCTAAGATCGTACTGGAACAGTATCTTCCAATTGATCTCAACAGTTGTTGGAGCACAAATGGCTCCAAATCCAGCTCTCGCTCTCCTCCATGTAGCAATCGATAAATTCAGTAACATATCCCGTACCATCATTATCCACATATTAGCAGCTGCAAAACTTAACATCACTAAATTATGGAAATCTTCCAAAACCCCTTCTTTCTCTGCCCTTATAGCGGACCTGAATTTCCAATGCGACATGGAAAGAAGATCAGCCCTTAATAATTCTTCCCATCACAAATTCAATAACCAATGGTCTCTATGGCTACAAAACCCCAATTGCTCTATAAATAAACAATACTGCGACCCTATGTCCTAGACTGGTGTTTCCCTCCCCCCCCCTCCCTCCCATGTCTTATTCCACCTTATACAACGTTTCACACCTAACGAGTTCACACTAAACAAACAATTCCTTTTGAGACACTAGATATTTGTTCATATACCCCCAGCCAATTGGTGGGGAATTTCTTTTTTTTTTTTTCATATGAAGTATGTATGCACCCAATTGTGAACCGCACTGATATATATTGTTTTGTATTGTATCAAAATTCTTCAATAAAAACATTTGAAACTAAAAAAAATACTGTTATCATTAGGAGGTGTGTTCAATAAAATTTGAATTGTGCTGTTAACAGTTGATAACATGAGAATTATGCTGACTGTTATTTACATTAATTATTTAGGTAAATGAGAAAAATATCATTTGCATATTAATTTGGAACAGGGTGTATTCACTTTCCAAATTGAGTTTGCATATGTCTTTCAATGTACATTGGACATATAGGTAACCTAAGGTATGCTTATAACACACCCACAAGAACTGCAAATTACCTTGCAAAATGGACCTTCAGTAATGTAGATATGCAAGCATAGTAGACAGATATACCATCTTGAATGTATAATGGGATGCTTACCAGTCCTTTCTATTTCTTTCCAGGTGCTTACAGATATATATAACCATTGTAAAAATAAAAAGGCTAATATTTCCTGCTAGGATTAAGACAGATCTGTTGTTTTTCTTTTAAGAAGGTCTGTATTTCATTAGTGTGCTCCTAAAAGCCATTGTGCTTTTCGCTTATTCACAGACCTTTGGATGCCCTATGCTATGTATAGAATAAGTAAGTGAAATCTTCAGTGGTGAAGTAGGGTTTCCTTATCTCAGACTATATTTAAAGGTGGGTACACCTATTTATGATGTTTCAGTTTGATTTAAAGCTGGCACACACCATTTAGAATTTTCTTAGAATTGTTTTGTTTGAACAGAAAAACTACCAGTATCTATGTAGCATAATGAGCTCCTTTAAGAGAATATAGAGTGGTTTTATATATTATTAATAATAACAATAATAATAATATACAGGATTTATATAGCGCCCATAGTTTGAGCAGTGCTTTTCAAAATGAAAGCAGACACTACAGTTACAATACAATTTGGTACAAGAGGAATCAGAGGGCCCTGCTCGTTAGAGCTTACAATCTAAGATATATATTTCTTTCTTTAACATGGTCCAGATCAACATAGTTTTTTTGTAAATATGTTTTTTTTTCAGATAGGTAAACATGAATAATTGCATATGAAAAGAAATAAAATAGTTAAATAAAGTTACCACAAAATCATTACATAGTTTTCCATTCATTTTTGTATCCAGTCTGGTATGCCCTTGCAATACATAGTTATTGGTACATATTTAGCTGATCTATAATTATGGACTAGAAGGATAATATAGCTTGCGTGTGGCAGCTTGAAAATGAAAAGTATGTGTTTTTTATTTAGTTCTTTTAGTCTCTTCCCAACATAGACCTCAGGATTATACTTTGTAGAAGTAAAAAATATCAAGACAGTCGCTTAAGCCGTACCCACTCAAGACTATACAAAAAATATTGGCTGGAGTTGGACTTTAATCTGTGATAATTAATTTTGGTAATCATTTTTATGTTATTAGCTTTAGATTAGAGCATCCATCACCAGCTGATTTCCATCTGCAACCTCTTTATAGAGGTGTTTCCACTCTTATGTACTGGGGGACCAATTTCATTGGTCCCACCTCCTGTACTTCACTTCCTGTGGGTGTGGGAAATCAAAGACTGCTGGAAATGTGTGTACCAATAACACAGTAGGAACACATTGATACATAACTTCAAAATAGTTACCCAAACTATACAATGAGAAATAAAATGTGCTTATTGAATAAATCAAGTCCTTTTTTTCTGTTCGTGAGTGAATTTTGAATGCTCTTTCACCCTGACTTAAAATAATTTGTTTATGTTCTGCTGTGCGTACGGAATGTTCTACATGTTCATTTCAATGGCTTCCTCTACTGCTATTATGGAATCCTCAGACGAATTTCATGGCTTTTGAGCCCAATGTTATATCATCCTGCCAGGTACATTTGATATTTTTCTTTATTATAGTCATCCCTGAACAAATGGGCTATACATTACCATCCTAAAATAAAATGTATGTTGTTCAACCTAACTTACCAGCTGGCCTGAGGCCATGTGCATCTACTGGTGAAATTTCCATAACACTTTGGGGTATACTTATGTATCCCTTACTTCAAGGAACCTAATAGTAAACACATGTCTACTGCTGAGCATTAAATCAGACAGTCCAGAGCTAATTTTGCCATGCCAAAAGAAGTGAATTTCAATAAAAGTACAGTGTTTTCCTCATTTAGGTGGTTGGAGTTATTTCATGTTCCTGGCTTCAATGTGGGATAAAAGGAATAAGTATGGTTAAGTGTATGGTTAATAGGGTTAGCATCTCTAGGATGTTGCTTCCAATCACATGTTTTAATACTAACATTTGTCTAACTGCCTAAACTGGAAATAGAAAACAATGCAATTAGAAGTGAAATGATGTCTTGTAAATCCATCTTCACTTGGATTGTCATAGCTGGAAGCTTAGCATGGAAAAACACATATTAGTATCATTATTCTTTTATTATGCTTGCAAACATAAATGTCATATGTGTGTAATAAGAATGTTTATAATAAATACTTGGGAATATGCAGATTATATCTTTCTACAAAGTGTATTGTGTAAACCTGTAACTATATGCAATCTGTAAGGTACATCAAAGTAATATCCTAGTTATCAATAGAGTTGGAACTGAATGATGTTGACATTGTCCAGAGAATGTCCAGCTGTTTCCAAATATACAGGCTGCTAATGGAGTTTTCCTGTGAGCTCTTTCCCCTGGTGAACATCAGGTTAGACAGTTAAGGATAGGGCTGAGCTGACAGCATGCTACATGTTCCAGTTTGGATACATTAGAGGAACATTCAAGTGAAATATAAAAATGTTGCATCTGAACTGACTCGGGGTCACAGCTAACATGCTGAGGAGTTATAAATTTTATCCTGGCATCCTTATTTTGCACCTGGATAGTCATTAGCTTAAAACTTATACATGCTGTTATCTTCATCTTTGAAATCACATAGACAAGCCTTTTTCAACCAGAGTACCAAGGCACCCTGGGGTGCCTTCTAGGTACTTCATTGCAATCTTAGACACCATGCAGGCCAGCCACCAGCAACCTAACAACCAATGACATCATTGGCTGATAAGACGGACAGCAGCACCTGCATAGCATCCTCTTTTGCCCTCCCCTACCCCTCTCTGTCAATACTGGGGACACATTAGCTGAGCAAAGGAGGGAAACTGAGTGTAAAGAGAAACCCTGAAATCCTAGTTAGTAACAGTGCAAAGGTGTGTTTGCTTTGTAAGAATAAATCACCTCTAAAATTGTGTGTCTCACATGTGTGGCTGCTGCTGCAATACATACGATTAGTTTTATTTCTAAATTTTAGAATGTGTACATAACGATTGTGCAGGTCTTACACATGCAGGAGCCGCTGGTGATGGTGAGTCCTCTGTTCTGTCACAACTCTCTTAACTGACACACCCGGTCATAGACTAAAAAACATTTACACCCATGTGACTTAAGAGTTAGTAAGCTACCACTCTGTAATAATACACAGAAATTAGGTCACAAGCAACGTGGTGCTAAATTAATTGATGTATTATGGTAAAATGCAATTAAACAGGGCATGAACCATTGTACAAATAAATATACAGATTTAAAGGCACTATAACAGATGAAAGGTTAATTGCCTACGAAGTGGAACTCAGAAGACTATAGCAAGGTTAAATTTAACTGTAAGCGATGCAACTAGAGTCTCTAGAACGGCATCAGCTTACTAAAAAAAATAAGAGGGTCCAAGTGTACGCACTATGCATATAACCCCAGCAGCGGGTGAGAGTATGCATTCCTAGTGTGTGGGGTACTCCTATGGAGACGGTGCAAAGTACCTGGTGCCTAATAGGTAATGTTGGCCGACTTCCTGTGGGGCCCTTCTTTAGGTGGTGCACTGTCCCTTTAAGAGTGTTAGTGATGTACAGTATGCAGATGAGCAGTTGGGTTAAAGCAGTCTCTCTTAACTGTTGACTACATATGTGGTGAGAGGTTAAGGTGTGTTGTTCAGCTCACTACTCCAGGCAAATGACTAATCCAGTTCCTAAGACTTGGCAGTTAGCAGGTTCCAAGATTCTAAAGCTTCATGATCTGTTCCTGACTGGCTCACCCAGGCTGTATGAATCCACAGACAGCCAGTGCCAGCTCCTGGCTAAAATTGGGCAGATTTTTAAAGGGTGCCTTAATTAAAAAAAAGGTTGAAAAATATTGACATAGATTGTGGAAATGCAGGCCGGGCAAGTTCCATGGTTTAATAACAACTTTCTCCTGGAGCACAATGCAGTCTGACCTACACAAAGATTCATGTGACAGGAGTGAGCTCTCAAAGAGCTCAGACTTACTGCACCAGGGGAGAGAAAGAACATATGAGGGGGGTTTGAATCAGAGAAAAAGCTGGCTTCTGTGATGTGGAATTGAGCAGGAACAACTAGGCATCACTTAGCAATGTCCTAGCAACATCCTGGGAGAATTCCAATCAGCAAGGGCACTATTCATCTTTAGCCAGAGCTGCACACCCCTTACCTGCATAGGCAGTTTTTTGTAAGGGTGAACTCTCCCCTTAAAAATAGATAACCCTCAACATTAAGATTTTTGAAAGACTTTCCAATGTTGCCTTTTACCATAACAGTTTCTATAAAACACCTGCTAACAGTCCTATACCTAGTGCATGACTGGCACATGGCAGTTCTTGGTTCTTGCACCTTTCATTGACAAATGAAGGGCTGAAGTTTGAAACAGCATTTTTATGCTATGTATTGGCACAGGATTGTGGTATAGAATAGGCAGAAATTGTTTCAGGCAGCTAAGGTCAGGACAGACATTATGGATTAATAGGTCAGGGCCAAGACATGCCACCTAAGCAGTTTGCTGCCAAACCAATAAGTACATTTTTCACACACATTGTAATAGACATTGAAAACTATACATTCTGAAAACAGAGGACCTATAGAATGTAAATATGGGGTTGCTTCTTTTTTTTTTTCAACATCACATGCTATTTGCACAAATGGTTATCAAATCTATATATCTCAGTAACATATACATTACAATCAATCTTTGTTCAAACAAATACAATATAATCTTAAAGTAATATTAAAGGCTAGGATTTATGTTTTAAAAATAACAAACATGTCATACTTACCTGCTCTGCGCAGTGGTTTTTTACAGAGCAGCCCCCATCCTCTTCTTCTCAGGTCCCCTGTCAGCGTTTCTGGCCCCTTCCTCCTGCCGAGTGCCCCCCGACCAAGCAGCTTGCTTTAGGGGCACCCTAGCAGGCTTGCTCCCGAGCAACTGCTCTGTGCGTCCATTCACACAGCCTCTCTCTCCTCATTGGCTCACTGCCAATGACTCCTGCTGCTGTCTCAGCCAATGGGGAGGGAATGCCCATGGATAGCTGAGGCTCTTGTGGACATTGCTGGATCACAATGGGGCACGGGTAAGTATTAAGGGAGGCTGCACACAGAAGGCCCTAGAATTATTCTTCTTCCACAGCTTGCACAGGAAACCTAACGTGCTGCACAATTGATTGGTTCAGTTTCAGTTAAAGACTCTGAATGTACTGAAACTACTGAATTAGCATGATAGCTAATAGTGGTCTACAGTATTCTCTTATAAAGATGTTACGTTAATGAGAAACTATAATTGTTTTAAATAATTTGATTTATTATTGTTAATATTAATATATATATATATATATCTTCTAAAATGAAAAAAAAAACACACTGCCAGGAGACATTAACAAGTATAACAAAAGATCAATATGCATAGGCCATTCAGAATATTCATGGAATAGTAAATCAATTTGCAGAAAACTTACCTTCCCTTAGCATGCTACTTGTGGGCTGCAAGTGGTAAAATAAAAAAAACATAAACATTTAAAAAAGAAGTATGGGTTTTTTCCACAAAATTATACTTACCTAGGTGGATGCAGCATTTGTCCAATGCTGGCTCTAAGTGTGAGAACTCAGTGATCACATGGCCACTGATCGCTGAGTTCTCACCGCTGATGTGAGCAGAGAGCGGTGACTGTCAGTCACCGCTCTCTGCTCTGCTCCCCCTTATACTCACTGTGTGCTCTGCTGGGCTGTGGAGGGGGAAGGAGTGGCTGGCTCAGGCTCTCAGCAGATCATTGGGAGGCTTAACCAGGTGCCACTCCAGACTTGGGAGTGGATCCCGACTTTAAAGTCGGGATCATTCCCCAGCTTGGACTGGATGAATGACAGCAGCCGACAGTGGGCTTCAACCCACTGTCAGCTGAAAAGGAGGAGCAAAACGAACTGCACTCCTGTGATCCAAAGGAGAAGTAAAGCCAAAAGAGCTTTGGCTGTACTCCTCCTTTAATGAAATGAAGACAAAGTGTTTTGGAGGTATAAACATAATACATGAAAATAAATATACACACAACTGAACATTTCATTTATTACTAATAAAAAAAGTATTTTCCAAGACAAAGCAGGGGTAATGTTAGTTAAACACAGGTACATAATGTATTAATTAAAATCAAGCCAGCAACCCCTTTGTAAAGACTATGGATAAGCTGATGGTTCAGTTGGACCATCTTAATCTGTTTCGCCCCCTGTTTGGGGGGAGCTGTGCATCATATATAGAAGCAGTATTTCTATCACTTCTATATATGACAGCTTCCTGCTGTTCCTGGTTCCTAAGGAAGCCATAGGTGCTTGCACCAGTGTGGTCAATTTGAAATAGGAAAGCAAGGGGACTGTCAGGATCACCAGGGATTTTACAAAAAGGAATCAATTCAAAGAGAACACGATACGTTTTCACATAAGTACATGGTAACACAGACACGTCAGGAATTTGAAATGTTGGGGTAAAAAAACACTTTAAATTGGCATGCATGAGTGTGGACGCCACTCCGACCGCTCGTAGAATCCTAGAGTAAGATGGCCTCAGCCGTAACTCTGGCCACGCCCTCTGATGCTTTTCTCTTTGCCCTCCAGGGATTAATCACAGAGGAGTGGGTGGGTGGGGTGAAGCATGTCAGAGGGCGTGGCCGGAGTTACCGCTGAGGCCATCTTACTCTAGGATTCCATGAGCAGTTGGAGCGGCGTCCACACTCATGCAGGATTTTGAAGACTGGATCTATTTGAGCACACCGCTCCCCCTTTCATGCCGGTGAGGTGACATCTTTATGTTCCAGCTTGGAGCAGCACCAGCATACCATGTATACTAGATTACTTTAAAATGGCAGCAAATGATATTCATTGACAGCTTCTTTAAAATAAAAAAATAAAACAGCATAAATTCCCTCCAATGATGCTCCAAAATACATAGCAGATCTCTAGAGGGGATTTGTGTGATGTATTTTTTTAACCTCTTCATGCCAAGAGTACGCATATATGTGGCTTGTTAGCAGGTGGGCCTTGACACTGAGAGGCCACATATATTTTTCTTTACGAAGCATTTTTTTTAGTAGGCCCAAACTGGAAACAGTGCTTGCCAAGAGAGGTGGAATGCAGCCTGGCCTGTCCAACCCCAGATGGAACTTGTGGAAGTGCAGAAATAGGTCCTGCTGTTGCCCTACGCTTAGGAAGCTCTCCCTACCATTAGTTCTGTCCTTGACAGGCAGGTATGCTCTCCCTACAGTAAGCACTTTACAAAACTTTGGGGGCAGGGACTTAAAAAGACTTTGCGTGACCTAAGATGGTCACCAGCATCACCTGAATGCAGCATAGTCAATTGGAAAGCTGCTCCAGGAAAACAAAGGGACCATAGAGAAACCAATTTCTTCTTCCAGCTGTAATACCGCTTTGAACAAGCACCACCTAGAGTGGGGAAAATAGACATCAGCTGCCTAGAAACCTGTATTAGCATGGAGGACCTGTGCCAATGCCAAAAGTGTTGCCACAAATCCTTTGAATTACAGGTTTAGGGGATGCCTTAAAGCTGTATGTGGTGTTACAGAACACCAATACTTTTAATGGAAGGCATCAGTGCCAGCATACTTTGATACCATATATTTGGATGTGAAAGTGGTATTTTTTTATTGCACAGTTAGCATTTTTAGCAGCAGAACCCCCCCCCCCCCAAACTATTATTTAAGTAGGCTAACATTTTGAAACACAATGCACAGCCAGATGTTTTCCAGTAAATACATAATATCAGCCCTCAGATACAGGCATCTAAAAATTGGATAACATAAGGACAATTTATCATTTGGTAGAAGAAGACTGATGTTTATTCTTGCTTATTGTTTTTGTATTTAGTTTTGTTTGTTTCAAGCCATGCAGCAGTGCACTGCAAATAAAATGTAGCTCTTAAAACAGATATTCAACAAGTCAAATGCTGTACTTTGAGCACCCTGAGTATAAAAAAAAATAAGAGCACTAAAATGTGTTGCTGACATAGATAGTAGTTCTAATAAGGACTTTTTGGATAATTGAAAAACTGTGAATAGAGAGGGGGTACACAAGACAATGTACCCTACCACTGCAATGTGTTTGCATTGCATGTTCTAGCAATAGGTATTCATGGGTATTTGAAGTAAACAAAGGTTAATTTTAATGACTAACATTTATTTTGCAATGTAAGCAGTCTCTACTCCTTTTTGCAATCAACACTACTTTTTGTTGCATGTTGATTTACAGAAGTAGACCTTTAGAAGTCGATCATCATAAACACTACTTGAATTATTGTTCAAGAGGCAAAACATTAATATTAAAATACCATGTGCCTTGCAATATCTGCCAAAAAAGAATACAAAGATAACATTGATGAATATCTCATCTATCTGGTATGTGTTAAAACAAAGAATAATGGTCTAATGTCAGTCCCCCATCCAACTGAAGTCAGTGGTTTATGGACATTGCCTATTGTTAAGGTCAATAGACATTCTGCAACAGCAATCATAAAAGATAAATGTATTAGACCTGGCTGTGAACATGACCAAACTTCTCTGGAGTGAAACCATTGAAGCTCTCAGAATTGATACACTTGGAGCTATGTTCCCTTAAAAGCATAACTAGCTGTCAGTAATTATACACAGGTATACAGCGCCATAGTTTGATTCCTGAATTATTCCATTGATGTATAGGTGGCATATGCATGTTTATCTTCGGCAAATTCTTGATTTACTAGGAAGGTCACTTTTGATAATTAAACCTGTGGTCCCCAAAAAAGTGACTAAAGGGATATTAACCTAAATTACAGTATGTCTTCCTAAAGCCAACCACTTATGTATCAAAATTTGACCTCTTCATCAGGGACCAGGTGAATTTCCATCCATGTATGGGCTGACTAGTTCTACACAAGTCAATCTATCGATTGACTTGTGTGCAACCAGCCTAACAGTTTTATTATTAACAGGCTGGCTCACTAGAGCTGGCAACACTAATCAAAATGCAACACCACATAGTTACATAGTTGAATACAGTAGCTAGCCTGGCTGAAAAAAGATAAAAATCCATCCAGTTCAACCATAAAAACCATAAAAAAAAGTTATAATCCTATACCCACAGTTGATCCAGAGGAAAGCAAAAAAAATCCCAGCAAAGCATGATCAAATTTGCTCCTGCAGGGAAAAAATTCCTTCCTGATCCCCTGAGAGGCAATTGGATATTCCCTGGATCAACTTTACCTATAAATGTTAGTGTCCAGTTATATTCTGTGTATCTAAGAAACAATCCAGGCCTTTTTTGAAGCAATCCACTGAGCTGGCCAGAACCAACTCTTGAGGGAGTCTATTCCACATTTTCACAGCTCTCACTGTGAAGAAACCTTTCTGTGTTTGGAGATTAATCTCTTTTCCTCTAAACATAAAGAGTGCCCCCTTGTCCTCTGTGATGACCTCAGGGTGAATAGCTCTACACTGAGTTCACTATATGAACCACTGAAGTATTTATACATGTTGATCATATCCCCCTTAATCTCCTCTTCTCAAGAGAGAATAAAACCACAGTGGGAAGGATTCCGCCATCCACATTGAATACAGTATGTGGATTGGGGAACAGTCTAATTTTTTTTTTCGTTCGACCTGCTGGTTGAACGAAAAAATTAATAATGATAAGGTATGGCCAGCCTAATGCCCAGTACACACAAACAGAAAATCGGAAGAAAAATATTGCTTTCGGAGAGAGTGTCTGATAATCTGATCATTAGTACACAGCTTTCAAGAGCCGATCATGACAGTTTATGCGAAATTATCCGAAGGGACAAGAACAACATTTTTTCTTGAACAATACCAGAACTAATGATTTTCATTTAATCACTACAGTATTCATCTAAAAGCAAATCAAGTGACCAATACCGTACATGATTGAAAATAAAAGAATACAATACAATACATTACATCACTTCTGAAGTTGTATTCTGTCATACAAGGATTTTTTGTAACTTCAGTAACCTCTTCATTTTCAATCTGAGACTAGCATGCAAAAATAAAATGAATGACCATCTGATATTATCATCATGTGTGCAAGGCTTAAGACAAAATGTCCTATTGTTTGCAAGCAATAACTGTATACTTGTTGGCATTTATTTTATTCCTTTCTGAATATTTTCAGTAATGCTGAATTAAAGGAATCAAGATTTAGAATAAGCTTTCATGTTAGGTGTGTGCAACTGCCTTATCCTCTGGCAAATGCCACTGAGTAAATAGGTGAGGCAGCAGGTTTGCTTGATGCAGATATGCAGAACTTGCTTATAGACAGGCTATTTGAGTTGCTCACTTGCTACAGTCTATGCACAAATTAATTCTTATATGCCTTGATTATGCTATTTTCTCTGTTTTTTTTTTTTTTTTTTACATTTATAGTGGTGTCAATGACTACCTGCTGGACCTTTTATAGGAAAAGCACTGAGATCCTAGCTGGGCCTAAGAGACATCACAGAACCTCTAACAGCTGCAGAAACAATTTTAGGAAACCTATAAATATTCAGTGGAGGGTGGCATACTTTCACAATCAATTAGAGCAGAATTAAAAAACATTGTCAAGCTGTAATTTAAAGGCAGGGATTAGGGTGCTAAAAGTTATATTCTTACAGGATTCAGCTACTGTATGGAAATGTAGCTCTTCCTACATATATATATATATATATATATATTATTTTTTTTTTTTCCTATTCTGCACAACATCTCCCATTGTTTATGTTCCTGATTATGTAAATAATGAAATCCTTTTTTAAAAGATAGTTTTGTTTCAATATTTTTTGTTTGCAGACATATATAACAAGAACAAAACATAAACAAGAGTGTAGCAGATTGTGCAAATAATTTATTGGAATATTAAAAAAGTATCCACTGCCCTTAGAATGTTACCATGCAAACAGGCTTTTCAAATTTTTTCAGGATGCAGAAAAGAAGAGCAACTCAAAATATTAATGCAGCTCAACCGAGATGTGCAAAAAACAAACTAAAAAACACGTCAATAAATATCTAAAAACTGCAATGTGAACTTCATATTCAGTGACTAAATGCATATAAATGCATAAATACCAAATTATATTTTTTATAATGATGTAAACAGATTAAAAATTCAATAAATTCCCAAAATCTCTTGTGCAAAATTCCTTTCTTCAAAAAGAACAGTGCTTTGTGACCATTAACACTTGAGCCCAGGCAGTGTGAAGACTGCAGCCCAGGGAAAAGGCAATGACAATCTGAGCTCAGGAAAAGTAGGTTGAATGCCACTGGCCATCATTCATACTAAAAGAAATAGGACATCTAGTTTTGAAAAGGAATAACTGTGTTGTACAGCTCCAACGGGTTACATAGAAGGAGTTAGTATTCAGCAGCAAAAAAAAAAAATGCAAAAGGCGCTCTTGTGGTTAAGAGCAATCTCTTTCATCGGCAGTGACAGTGAGAGCCCGGGGTTGTTCTGAGCCCCCTTCTCCTTTGCTGGCTAATAGAGAGGTGTGTTGCTTGTACCAGCCAGTTCTTCTTTCTGCATACAAATGAAAGAAAAGCCTCCGCACTTGCCAAAAGTGTATACAAAACTAGTATGTTGTGTTGCAGGTATTCACTGTCGTACATTCATACACTAATAGAAATCAATATAAAAAAAAGTGCAGCACAACTCAAAATATTAAAGCAACTCAATAGAAATGTGCAAAAGAACCCTAAAAAACATATGTCAATAAATATAAAATAACTTCAATGTGAACTTCATATACAGTAATCAAACGCATATAATGTAAATGCATAAATAAAAAATGATTATTTTTATAATGATGTAAACAGATTAAAAATTCAATAAAGACCCAAAATCTGTTGTGTAAAGTTCCTTTCTACAAAAAGAACAGTGCTTCATGACATGCATATAACATGCGTGTTCCATAAACACTTGTTGATGTGCTCCACCACAGTGAACTGACACCTCTCAATGCTGCCGCTTACCTCAGGGATTGACCCACACAAAGGTGAGGTCAAACATACTTTCCCAACACTCTGGGTGTTATAACTGGCCATACTTCTTTTTACAAACAGCAGACATTTTTTCTGCCAAAATGCTTCTGCCAGGAGGAAAAGGCTTGAAGGAGAGTTAGGAAAATGTCTAAATTAAATTAAATTAAAATAACAAACATGTTATACTGACCTGCTCTGTACAATGGTTTTGCATAGAGCAGCTCCGATCCTCCTCTTCTCGGGTCCTCCACCGGTACTCCTGGCCCCTCCTCCCTGCCAAGTGCCCCAAGAGCAAGCTGCTTGCTCTGGGTGCACTTGTGCATGCTTGCTACCAAGCCAGCCCTATATGTTCATAAGATAAAAAGAGCATGGCTTGGCCCCTCCTCGCTGGCTGTGATTGACAGCAGCAGGAGCCAAGGTTCCTGTGTTTCTGCCAATGAGGAGAGAGAGATCCTGGAGAGCTGAGGCTCTTGTGCGCATCGCTGGATTGCAATCAGGCTAAGTTAACGGGGGGGGCAAGGGGGGGAGTGGCACACTGCAGGTAAAAACCTTCAGCCTTTAGAACCACTTTAAAGTAAATATAATGGGATCAAAACATAAATGACACATCTTATAATAAAAACATAACAATAACAACTGAAGTGTATCTAAAGCTCATCCTTTTTTTTTTTTAATTATTTGGATAGGATGGTAAAAGGTTAGAATTCCTGTCAAGTTTTAATACTATCTTTGACTTAATTAGAAAGATTTCCACGTACTTTCGGTTCTGGGGCAGCATTTTTCAAGATAAGAAATGAGAGAAAATCTCCAAAACATACAACAATAAAAAGCTGACAAGAAAAAAAAAAAGCTATGGTCTAGGAATTCATTGTTTAAACTTAAAAAAATTACTTTTGTCTGTGTTCCTATTAGAGAGATTTCCCCTCACTTACTGTTTTGAGTACAACTTTTTTACAAGACAGTGCACAAAGATATCTCTCCAATGAATTATCCAACAGCGGTGAAACCTAACCAGAGTTGTAATCCTAAACTAAAAATCATTTAAACTATGGATACACTTTATCCCCTTTACGACCACCCAACACATAATTTAATGCCCACGCTCTACATACATGCATCGCTAGGTTGCCGAACTTTATGTGCTGAGAGCGTGCTCACAGCACAAAGCTCAATGACATTGACAACTCTCATTCAGGACTAAAGATCAGTAGCCAGTGGACCAGCTTCAGATCATGTGACCACTGTGACAGTGGTCGCATGATCATGAATGAATAAATACATTTGTGCAACAGCTCAGAGAACTAATGCTGCACGCACCAAAAACCTTTACAGTGATAATATATAAGGAACGTGCTATGCTACAAACCTACTCTCCAATATGTGAAAAAAATTATCATATTATCATATTATTGAGATGTTGTAATAAACCCAATGTTATAATGTGCTCTTATAAATAAAATTATATATCAAGAAATATACTATATGTGTATGCTTCACTAAAAAACACATCATTAAATGAAAACTCATTGGGGGGATTTCTTTAAAGCTGCTGCACCATTTTTCTGGCGTTAATCCCTCTTGTTAATATATTGCGCCAAATTCATAAAGCATTTGCAACACTTTTGGTTCTGACAGCAACTCGTGCACCAAATTCACATAGTTCTAAAATGCCTCACTTTGACACTGAGTCGCATTGAATGCACCAGTTTTACATTGTGTCGTATGCACCAAATGTAAAAGTGGAGCTAATTAAGACCAACTTTCTTTTGGCATACAGAGCGAGAAACTGGCTCAGACTGAGTGAACGTGTCTCATGGGCAATCTAAAAGTGGCACAGTTTGAGTCATGTGTCATGATTTTGGTGCATTCTTCACCACTTTTAGAATGCATGAGAGACACTTTAGCAAAACGTGCCTGCGCCAGTCTTTATGAATCCCAGGGATTTAGTAGGATGTCATATAATAAAAAATGACAAATAGTCCCAAAAAACGGAACAGTACCAAATTGTGCAAAATTCCACTCTTTTGCTGTGATCAGATGTGCTCCAAAAGAAGAAACCTGTAAAGTGCCCCAAAGGGCAAATTCTCACCTCCACTGTTGACCCTCACTACAAAGGTCAAACTGACATATACAGTTGCAAGAAAAAGTATGTGAACCCCTTGGGATTACGTGGAGTTTTTCATGAATTGGGCATAAAATGTGCTCTGAACGTCATCTAAGTCACAACAATAGACGAACACAGTCTGCTGAACATAATACTACACAAACATTAGATGTTGCCATGGTTTAATTGCACATAACATGTAAACATTCACAGTGCAGGGAGGAAAAAGTATGTGAACCATTGGACTGGTTGACCCTCCTTTGGCAGCAATAAACTCAACCAAACGTTTCCTGTAGTTGCAGATCAGATCTGCACAACGATCTGGAGTAATTTTGGACCACTCCTCTTCACAAAACTGTTTCAGTGTAGCAATATTCTTGGGATGTCTGGTGTGAATTGCTCTCGTAAGGTCATGCCACAGCATTTCAATCGGGTTGAGGTCAGGACTCTGACTGGGCCACTCCAGAAGGCGTATTCTATGCTGTTGCAGCCATTGTTTTGTTGAATTACTTGTATGCTTTGGGTCATTATCCTGTTGCATCACCCAGCCTCTGCGGAGCTTCAGTTGGTGGACAGATGGTCATACGTTTTCGTGAAAAATGTCTTGATAAACTCTGGAATTCATTTTCCCATCAATAACGACAATCCGTCCAGGCCCTGAGGCAGCAAAGCAGCCCCAAACCATGATGCTCCCTCCACCATGTTTTACAGTGGGGATGAGGTTTTGATGTTGGTGTGCTGTGCCTTTTTTTCTCCACACATAGTGTTGTGTGTTCTTCCCAAACAACTCAATCTTGGTTTCACCTGTCCACAGTAAATTTTGCCAGTAGTGCTGTGGAACATCCAGGTGCTCTTTTGCAAACTTCAAACGTGCTGCAATATTCTTTTTGGACAGCAATGGCTTCCTCCGTGGTGTCCTCCCATGTACTCCATCTTGTTTAATGTTTTCCTTATTGTAGATGTGTCAACAAAAATTTTAGCATGTGCCAGAGATTTCTGTAGGTCTTTAGCTGACACTCTGGGATTTTTCTTTACCTCATGCAGCATTCTGCGCTGTGCTCTTGCAGTCAGTTTTACAGGACGACCACGCCTAGGGAGAGTAGCAACAGTGCTAAACTTTCTCAATTTGTAGACAGTCTGTCTTACCGTGGACACATGAACATCAAGGCTTTTGGAGATACTTTTGTAACCCTTTCCAACTTCATGCAAGTCAACAATTCTTGATCGTAGGTCTTCTGAGAGCTCTTTTCTGTGAGGCATGGTTCACATCAGACAGTGCTTCTTGAAACCAGTAAACCCAAAACAGGTGTGTGTTTTTTAAGGGCAGGATAGCTGTCAGCAACACATCCAATATCATCACACTTATTGGAGTCAAGGTTGGCTCACTCCTGGCTCCAATTAGCTCTGGGAGAAGTCATTAAGCTAGGGCCTCACATACTTTTTCCTCCCTGCATTGTGAATGTTTACATGTTATGTGCAATTAAACCATGGCAACATCTAATGTTTGTGTAGTATTATGTTCAGCAGACTGTGTTCTTCTATTGTTGTGACTTAGATGACGTTCAGAGCACATTTTATGCCCAGTTCATGCAAAACTCCACGTAATCACAAGGGGTTCACATACTTTTTCTTGCAACTGTATATGTCAAGTGTCAGGACCTAGAGAACACAGGGTTCTTAAACAGGGAATTGCCACTTTCTATCAGATCCAGCCTCTATATAGCCCAAAAGCTGCTCTGAGGAACCACAAAGCCCAGCTTCACATGTATTGTACATGTATATGCTATATAAACATGCTGGATATTATATAATATTCAAGCAGAGGCCATCACCATGGCTTTTATTTAGAAGCCTGAGGATTGTGGAGGTATTCTGGGAATTGGAGCAACCTCCTCCTTCTGCAGCAATAATGTCAGCCTAGGGTTGCTCTGAAGCTCCCACTCTTTTGCCAGCTAGTGGAGATGTATGGTGTACATACCAGGTAGTTCTCCTTCCCAGTGCTCTGATTCATCTTTTTTTGTTGTTGTTGTTTGCATATTCTGGTGTGCTCTTTGCTATGTTTGCTATGTTAGCTATCTTTGCTATGATGTTTTAGAAAGTGTGGTGTTTCCTGATATGCAGTTTAGCAAGACATGATGCTGATTGTTTAGTACTGCTTTTCACTGGCTGGGACAGACCCTGTTGAATGCAACCTTGTGTGTGTGTGTGTGGATATAATAGGATAGGAATAAAAACAACAACAGGGAATGTAATAAAGTGGATTGGCTCCATATTGAATGCTACAGAGGGAAGAACAATGTATGCAGAGAGTGATCTAGCCATTTTTGTCTACATATAAAAAATGTTACCCCTTTTTCTTCCAAGAACGTGTGATCGATAGTCTTGGCTGGTGCTCAGTAACTAAACTGGAGATGAAATCATGGAGTGTGAGGGAAGAGCGCTGACATTTAAAAGATGGCAGCAGCTTCCTCTGGGATGCATATGTAATCGCTAAGAATGAGTAAATACTGTATATATCATTTGCAGAAGAAAAGAAATATGTGAAAGATTGGTTAATACTAATGGTAAAGGTTCCTGGAACATGAAATAAAATGGGCAGTAGACAAATCCAAGTGACCGAAGAAGTACCAATTATCCTTATAATGGAGACCTTATACATTATAGTTTTGATTTTTGTTCATGAACTTGGATTGTCTTCTACAATTTGTAATAAATAGACAGAGCAGATGTTTGACCTTTATCCACGTTCTCCTGAAATAATCCAACTTTGGCCCTGCTGTAGTAGCTCCTGTTGTAGAATGCTTGCAGTACTGTGTAATGTATAACGGCAACAGTGTTTCAGAAGGAGGCATATCCCCTTACCTTGCAGCCATTTATATATGTTGCAGCATCTAAACAAGTGAGGATCCCAAGCCTTCACTAGGTGGGAGCTTTACCATCTAGTGTCCTCTAGTTCTTAAATATTTAGTGCCTTCAACTTGACAAGTCTTAGTTTGTAAGGGAGACTCTCTTCCAGGAATATCTTGTCCCATAGTTGAATCACGTACATTCTTTTGCATCTATAACAGGTCCAGACTTGAAAAAAATGTTCAATGCTTTAGGTAGGTTGGACAGGAGAAAAAAATGTAAAATCCCAGTATCTACCAATAATTCCCCTAGGCAGCTATTGATGATCAGACAGATTGGAATAATGTCAAGAAATTGGTATTGTTGTTTAAAGATTAAAGTTGTTCTAAAGGCTCAAGGTTCTTTACCTTCATACATTTTATGCATAAAAGTAAAAAACCTTCTGTGTGCAGGAGCCCCAGCCCCCCTAATACTTACCTGAGCCCCAACCCAATCCACTGATGTGCATGAGAGCCTCTCCCTACTCATTGGCTGAGACAGCAGATGGAGCCAATGTCAATCACAACTAGTGAGCCAAGAGGAGAGAGAGGGGCAGGGCTGAGCCACAGCTCTCTGTGTGTATGGACATGCAGAGCAGTGGCTCGGGAATGAGCCTGCTTGGGTGCCCCATAGCAAGCTGCTTGCTCTGGGGGCACTTGTGGCAAGAAAGAGGAGCCAGGAGTGCCGGCAGGGGACCCGAGGAGAGGAGAATCAGGGCTGCTCTGTGCAAAACCATTGCACAGAGCAGGTAAGTATGTTTGTTATTTTTTATTTTTATTGTCTTTAATATCACTTTAAGAGCTAAATGAAAAATATTTCTCAGAGGGTATCACTCCTAAAAAAATGTAGCCCTCTTATATCTGGACAAATTACTGGTGTATGATACCTAAATAAATATCACAAATGGCTTCATATACAAATGTAGAATAAGCTTTCAAGAATAGATATGTTATCACATTTCAGTTCCTGCTGAAAGATTGTTTGATGGAAACAGAGATTGGACAAGTGCTTGTTTGTCTTGGTGTTTTAAACCATAAGGAACCTCCTGAATCATTTCGATCACAGAACAAACTATAAGTCACAAGCTTTAAAGATATCATAATTTTTCTGGCTATCCACAGTGGGGACTTAGTTAGAAGAACTGTCCCATTGTAATGCTCACAATATACTATACAGCACTAGAGAAGAATTTCCCATCCAGCAGATTCAAACCCCAAGACTTAGTGGAATCTACACAACATTTGTTTATATTGGCACTAATTGTGTTTAGTCTGACAGCTGGATAGAAATTCAGCTGAGAGGCAATATTTCAAGGTGAGGAATTCTTGACCTGAAAAAAAAAAAATTAGAAAGAACACGCTTTTGAAAGCAATTGAAAATCTGTATTGGTTTCAACCCTCACAGAGAATGGCGACTTTGTAAACAAAGTATTCAACATATTTATTTGTTGTATTCTAAATGTGTACATTTTATCACTGGATAAGCTAGTCTTGTACACTGGTACAACCCGTTCTTCCTTTTAAAAAGATGAAGATCTGTTTTGTTTTATCAATTTTGTGTTCTGTTCACCATACAGCAAAGCTATTGGCAAGCACCGTGTGAATGTGTTTCAGGCCAAAACTGCAAATCCATTTGCTTTTTGAAAATTTTAAATTAAGTTGTTCTATTAGTCTAATTTAGAACTGTTCTGAGCAGAAATTTATTTAGATAATGGAAAATTAACTTTTATCATTCTAATAATTCTAACATTAATCATGCTTGTCAACTCTGCCGTAGCTAGCTCAAGTCACATGAGGCATTCCTCTTTATTATATTGGGTTTGGTTTACTTACTCCAGGTGCACTCCTGTTTCCTTTAAGGTATATAAATTAGTACAGTTGAGATCAACCATGGTGGAAGCAAAGGAATGCACCCATTGCTAAACTGTTGAGTTTCTACTGACAGCGCTTGAATTGATGATGGAAGTGAATGCAGCTTCATCTTTTTCATTAAGTTAAATAACATTTACTTGGCAAAATGAAAATTCTTTACTTCTTTACCTAATCAACCTTACAGACTACCGAGACTGAATGTGATAACCAGGAAATGGTATCCTATTCAATATCCACCTTTATCTTCAAAAGTCTACTGCTGAATGAACAGAGCAGGTTTAATTTGACTATAAAGTTGTAGCATTATAAGAAGTAATAACTCAAAAGTCAAAGGTTAATTGCTAACTAAGCCGATGTTATTCATCAAATACTAGTTTGAAGAGGTAGCTTTTGGTTCAAAAATATTGGGATTTTTTTTACCTATATCACAAAATTGAAAGACCAATATACAGTACATAATTCTTCAGGATTTGAAATCAAAGCTAAAGAGACCTAGGGGTTGATTTACTAAATGCAAATAAGCTGTTCACTTTGAAAGGGAATTTGTGCTTTACAAGGGGCTTTTCGCTAGAGTGTAGTAAATTAAGTCACTTCCAGAGCAGAGGAAGTACTTCCATCATCCAATCATTTCCACGCAGAATTGATGTTTTTCTATTATCCTTGTATGTGATTGGGTATTCTGTGCAATATTAAACTTTACCACATTCACTAAGTTCTCAGCAAAATTGTAAAGTGCATCTTTCCTTGCAAAGTGAACAGCCTATTTGCTTTAAGTAAATAAAAGAAACAGGCAATGTTGAGGATCGTAGATGCAGTGGTTGGCGGAGGAAACATAAACTGGTGTTAAAGGCAGAAGGTTTTTTTTACCTTAATGCATTCTATGTATGACGGTGAAAAACCTTCTGGGTGCAGCTTGTGCTTTATGGTTACCTGAGCCCCATCTTGATCCAGTGATGTGCATGAGAGCAGCAGATCTCCCGAGTTTCTCTCCTCATTGGCTCACACAGCAGCAGAAGTCATTGGCTCCTGCTGTTGTCAATCACAGCCAGTGAGTCAATGAGGAAAAAGCAGGGGAGGGGCCCAAGACAAGTTCTGGGTGTGTATGGACAATGTCAGGAATGAGGAGCCAGGACTGCTGGCATCGGGCCCAAAAAGAAGGGGAGCCACTCCTTGGTTATCCTGGCTGTGTGCTTCGGGTCGTTGTCATGTTGGAAAACCCAGCCACGACCCATCTTCAATGCTCTGACTGAGGGAAGGAGGTTGTTGCTCAAAATCTTACAATAAATGGCCCCATTCATCCTCTCCTTAATACAGTGCAGTCGTCCTGTCCCCTTTGCAGAAAAGCACCCCCAAAGCATGATGGTACCACCCCCATGCTTCACAGTAGGGATGGTGTTCTTCGGATGCAACTCATCCTTCTTTTTCCTCCAAACACAACGAGTGAAGTTTAGACCAAAAAGTTCTACTTTGGTCACATCTGACCACATGACTTTCTCCCATACCTCCTCTGGATCATCCAGATGGTCATTGGCAGACTTCAGATGGGCCTGGACATGTGATGACTTGAGCAGGGGAACCTTTCGTGCAATGCATGATTTGAAACCATGACGGCGTAGTGTTCTACCGACAGTGACCTTTGAAACTGTGGTCCCAGCTCTCTTCTTGTCATTGACCAGCTCCTCCCTTGTAGTTCTGGGCTGATTCCTCACCTTTCTTATCATCAGTGATACCCCACGAGGTGAGATCTTGCATGGAGCCCCAGTCCGAGGGAGACTGACAGTCGTCTTTAGCCTCTTCCATTTTCTAACAATTGCTCCCCAACAGTTGATCTATTTTCACCAAGCTGCTTGGCAATTGCCCCGTAGCCCTTTCCAGCCTTGCAGAGTTCCACAATTTTGTCTCTGGTGTCTTTTGACAGCTCTTTGGTCTTGCCCATGGTAGTAGTTGGCGTCTGACTGACTGTGGGGTGGACAGGTGTCTTTAAAGAGCTCCGACAGGTGCTACTAAGTTAGATTAATGAGTGGAGTAGAGGTGGACTTTTTAAAGGCACAGTAACAGGTCTTTGAGAGCCATAATTCTTGCTGTTTATTAGGTGTTCAAATACTTATGTTCAGCAGTGCAAGACAAATAAATTCTTTAAAAATCATACAACGTGATTTCCTGAATTTTTTTTTTAATTCTGTCTCTCAGAGTGGGAATGCACCTACAATGTGAATTTTAGACCCCTCCATGATTTCTAAGTGGAAGAACTTGCAAAATCGCAGGGGGTTCAAATACTTCTGTTCCTCACTGTATATCGCCATTTGTAAACGCTATAACTTTCATGTAAAATTTTTTTTTAGCAAAGACATGTAACAGAATACATTTTGGTCTAAATTTATGACGAAATTTGATTTTTTACATTTTTTTACTGGACATGTTTAATAGCAAAATGTCAAAAATATTGTTTTTTTTCTCAAAATGTTCGGTCTTTTTTTTTATAGAGTAAAAAATAAAAAACACAAAGGTGATCACATACCACTGAAAGAAAGCTCAATTTGTGGGAAAAAAAGGATGTAAATTTAATTTGGGTTCAGCGTTGCATGACTGCAAAATTGTTAATTAAAGTAACACAGTTCCGTAAAGCAAAAAATGGCCTGGTCAGAAAGGGGGGTAAATCCTCAGGAGGGCAAGTGGTTAATATTTCAAGTAAAGTATTTCCTAAAATTCTAATATCTGTGTTAGTGTCTGCAGCAGCCCATCTAACCTGGTGTGCCAGAGGGGTGGAGGATGTTCTTGGGGTTGAGGTAAAGCAACAGGGGACCCAATTACTCAAGCTGCTCCTTTTGAGGGTAGCGCTACATTAATGTAAGTGCATGTGTGTATTAATAAGAATCTACAACTATATTCAGTTTAGTTTTGTAATTTCTGCCAATATCATATGATTTATTAATTGACAAGCTCAAATGAACATAATATTTTTTAAGAAGAAATTTTTATAATAATAACAACACTAATAGGTATTAACAATATCTGTAGATGTATGCATGTGGGTGTGTTTCTGAGGCTCATTTTATATATACAGCAATTCCCAATGTTTATAGAAATAACATAACCAGAAGTCCATTATCCAGGTAGACCCCAAGGGGTTTGTCCTCTGAGGTCATCTGCCTGCTTTAAGGCCCAGCATTCTGCCAAGTTGGAACTTTAGACTGAAAGAAAAGCACAAGTGAACTGTGTGAGAACTATTTCATTAATAAAAACAAACATTGCGTATGAATAATTACACAGCTGTTTGCAAACTGCAGGTGCTACAGCTAGGTGAATGCAACCTGTATCTATGTCAGGAATATTTCATTTTTTAAAATATTTTTTAAAATAATGTTTCTTTAACAGGAAAAGTTGCTATTCAAAATGAATAGTTGTTTATGATAACTGTAAAGAATTTGCCCACACTCGTTCTCTTATTCATATGAAGAAGAATTCATAATGAGTTAAAACTGTAGAATAATTTAATTGTAGCATTTTTGCCTATATGAAACCAATTTGTCAAAGAGCAAACGAATCTACATAACAGTGTCAATTTCAGTATACATAAAATAATGATTTCTGTATTCATAGGGACCTGCTATTGCATTGTACATGCATTGTAGATACACAGATATAGGCCTATGCAATGTGTGTGTTCACTGGAGCAACAACTTCACTATTGTGATTCCCTAATGTCTCCTATATAGTCTTGTTCACTGCTAAAATACCAATGTTTATATAGATTAGGCCACTATCCTGGATTTTGTCTGGACTTTCTTTTGATTCATTTCTGGTTTCCACCTCAGATATTCCAATTCAGATATTTTAGCCCCAATGCCCTAATGCACACTTGTGATGAGAAACGTTGAATTGCTGTCTTCTTTTCAGTTTCCAAGATCAGTAAGGGCTCATTTACACTTGCTTCAACTTTACACACATTAAAGTTCCTACTGCTTCAAAAAGCTTTTTTGATGTATTTTTGATGCTTCTGTGATAGTTCAATGATAGTTTGGTGATGCTTCGATGATGCTTTTTTGAAGCTTTAATGAAGCTTGGCATATGCTCTGCATGTATGTGTTGATTTTCTAACTTTTTTAAAGGGGCCCAGTAGAACCTTGATTCATTAGTACCCACAGCAAATCCCCAGCTCATTAGTACCCTTGTTCAGCAGATCCCCAGCTTATTAGTATCCTCGTTCAGAAGATCCCCTGCTCAGCAGTACCCCCAGCTCTGCTAATGACCTACTGAGTATTACCCCCAGCTCTACTGATCCCTCACTCAGTAATAACCCTCAGCTCTGCTGATTGCCCACACTCAGTAGTAACCCCCAGCCCTGTTGATCCTCCTCTCTCTCTGGTCTTCTCTCACCTGCTCCGCACCATTCTGTATCCCGCGCACCTTCCTGCTGCTCCACACTGCACTCCAGATGTGACGTCTGAACCAGACACTCCCAGAATATACAGTATCTCACAGACGTGAGTACACCCCTCACATTTTTGTAAATATTTTATTATCTTTTCATGTGACAACACTGAAGAAATTACACTTTGCTACAATGTAAAGTAGTGAGTGTACAGCTTGTATAACAGTGTAAATTTGCTGTCCCCTCAAAATAACTCAACACACAGCTATTAATGTCTAAACCACTGGCAACAAGTGAGTACTCCCCAAAGTGAAAATGTCCACATTGGGCCCAATTAGCCATTTTCCCTCCCTGGTGTCATGTGACTCGTTAGTGTTACAAGGTCTCAGGTGTGAATGGGGAGCAGGTGTGTTAAATTTGGTGTTATCACTCTCACTCTCTCATACTGGTCACTGGAAGTTCAACATGCCACCTCATGGCAAAGAGCTCTCTGAGGATCTGCAAAAAAGAATTGTTGCTCTACATAAAGATGGCCTAGGCTATAAGAAGATTGCCAAGACCCTGAAACTGAGCTGCTGCATACAAGACCATACAGTGGTTTAACAGGACAGGTTCCATTCAGAACAGGCCTCACCATGGTCGACCAAAGAAGTTGAGTGCACGTGCTCAGCGCCATATTCAGAGGTTGTCTTTGGGAAATAGACGTATTAGTGCTGCCAGCATTGCTGCAGAGGTTGAAGGGGTAGGGGGTCAGCCTGTCAGTGCTCAGACCATGCGTCGCACACTGCATCAAATTGGTCTGCATGGCTGTCGTCCCAGAATGAAGCCTCTTCTAAAGATGATGCACAAGAAAGCCACCAAACAGTTTGCTGAAGACAAGCAGACTAAGGATATGGCTTACTGGAACCATGTCCTGTGGTCTGATGAGACCAAGATAAACTTATTTGGTTCAGATGGTGTCAAGCATGTGTGGAGACAACCAGGTGAGGAGTACAAAGACAAGTGTGTCTTGCCTACAGTCAAGCATGGTGGTGGGAGTGTCATGGTCTGGGGCTGCATGAGTTGTGTCGGCACTGGGGAGCTACAGTTCATTGAGGGAACCATGAATGCCAGCATGTACAGTGACATACTGAAGCAGAGCATGATCCCCTCCCTTCAAAGACTGGGCCACAGGGCAGTATTCCAACATGATCACGACCCCAAACACACCTCCAAGATGACCACTGCCTTGCTAAAGAAGCTGAGGGTAAAGGTGATGGACTGGCCAAGCATGTCTCCGGACCTAAACTCTATTAAGCATCTGTGGGGCTTCCTCAATCGGAAGGTGGAGGAGCGCAAGGTCTCTAACATCCACCAGCTCCGTGATGTCCTCATGGAGGAGTGGAAGAGGACTCCAGTGGCAACCTGTGAAGCTCTGGTGAACTCCATGCCCAAGAGGGTTAAGGCAGTGCTGGAAAATAATGGTGACCACACAAAATATTGACACATAGGGCCCAATTTGGACATTTTCACTTAGGGGTGTACTCACTTTTGTTGCCAGCGGTTTAGACATTAGTGGCTGTGTGTTGAGTTATTTTGGGGGGACTGCACATTTACACTGTTATACAAGCTGTACACTCACTACTTTACATTGTAGCAAAGTGTCATTTCTTCAGTATTATCACATGAAAAGATATAATAAAATATTTACAAAAATGTGAGGGGTGTACTCACTTCTGTGAGATACTGTAAACAAATTAACCGGAAGTGACTGGTAATTACATCTTTCTGGTTGGCTTGTTGGTTTTCCAGTGCACCCTGGGATATCTCATACCTGCAAGATCGCCAAAACAAAGCAAAGCTAACTCTGAAGGTGCTGTTAGCGAGCTTTGTCATACACTTCTGTGGAGACTTTGGAGGTGCTTTAAAGCACCAAGAAACAGACATGGGGTATAAGTTTTGAAGTGAAGCAACGGGAGCGGGAATGTAAGTTTACCATTTTGTTTAGTGACAGGTGCTTTGATTGACATTCAGGGTGTTTTAAAAAAAAAGCATGCCCAATGCCACATTTTGATGCAAGTGTAAATGAGCCTTATTACAAACAGTAAAACACTTTAAATCAAGCCACCACTGTACCTATAGGTATTGTTGGGAAATTAAGCTCACAAAGGAGGCAATGAAATGTCAGCTATTTTCTACTGCATCAAAATTTTGGCAGCCTGCTAGTCTACCAATGCAAAACCACAGCAGATGTTTCTAAGCTGTTAGAAACTTATTGAATCCCAAAGTTCAGTCTTTGTTGTGATCTTTGAGGAATTTTGAGAGTTAATTATGTCACAAGAGCTAGAACAGTGATAATAATGGGGGATTTTAACTTCTCAAAAGTTGACTGGAGTAATAGCACTGCAGGAACAGTTAAATGGCAAACATTTAAGAAGTTATTAAAAAATAATTTTATGGTACGGTGCATAGAGGTCCTGACTAGGAATGATGCTCTGCTGGACCTGGTAATCTCAAACCATGCAGAGCTTAATATTAATCTTTATATATAAGAACATCTGGATAGCAGTGACCATAACATAATTCCATTTAACGTTAGCTGTAAACAACAAGCACATACCGGAAAGGTAAAAAAAGGTAAAAAAAAGAGCAAATTTTCCAAGGATGAGGGCTGCGCTCCAAGACTTAGACTGGAAGGGAATATTGGCATTGATGAGCACAGAACAGAAATAGGAATTTTTCACAAAGACCGTATGCAAACACACTGCAAAATATATTCCCACGGGCAATAAGTTTAAAAGGCTAAAAATAAAACCTATGGGGTTCACAACCAAAGTTAAAAAGCTATAAATAATAAGAAAAGAACTTTTAAAAAATATAAAAATGAAGAAACACTATCATCATTAATTTGTTACAAGAAATTCAACAGAATATTTAAAAAGGAAATCAGGGCTGCAAAAATTCAAAATGAGCTACAGATTGCAAAAGATAGCAGGACAGACTCCCAAAAATCCTTCAAACATATTAATAGTAAAAAGGTCTGGTCCGAGCATGTAGGCCCATTTCAAAATAATCTAGAATGGGTGACTGAGGACAAAGAGAAGGCAAATTTATTAAATACCTTCTTCAACTTTATGTATACTAAGGAGCATGGAGGAGCTCACGTTCATAATGATAATGACACAGCTCCAAATAATCCACAATGGCTTAAAATTGATATGGTCCAGAAATATTTAGACAGAATGAAGGTGAATAAAGCACCTGGACCAGATGGCATACACCCATGGGTCCTAAAAGAATTGAATTGTTTCAAAGCCACTGTTTCTAATTTTTAGAGACTCTTTAATGACTGGCATAGTACCACTGGATTGGCACAAGGCCAATGTACTGCCTAGTAACTATAGATCTGTTAGTTTTACTTTTATACTTAAAGATAATGGAGATACTGAGTTCTTATTGGAGAGCTCTTTGATCCACAACTTGGGGTTCCCCAGGGCACGGAGTCTAAGCCCCAGTCTGCTTGTTCACCAGGGCCCCTGATGGTGGGGATGGACTTGCAGCAGGCTGGGAACAGGTCTCGGCCCCCAGGTACATCCAGCTGATGTAGAGGAGACTGCTAGCGGGAGCAGGGTACAAAGGGAGTAGACACAGAAAATCCAGTAGGCAAGCCGAGGTCCTTTGGACACAGTGCACATTGTGTGTGTTCCTGAGGGAAGGGGGAGGAGGTGCATACTTCTGGGCTAAGAGGATTAAGGAAGCCAAACATTGGGACATCCACCACCTCCATTACTACAGAACACTTCCAATTCACCAGTCAATGTACAAATGTTAAAAAAGGCCTCATCCTCATATAATTTCCCAAAAAATACATGGAGGCCTGCAGAGGGGAATCTGGAATCTGCTAATCAGACTATATACAGCTCTATTTCATTTCATTCATATTGGTAGGATATCTTGCTTGAGTTGATGCATAGAAGTTCTGTAGTAGGTGTTCATGTTGGGAAATAAGATGAGGATGATGCCTTTTTCAGGCTACAATGGAGAGTAGCTGATGTCACCAAAGAAGAAGAAGGAGGAGCAGCTGTTACAAAAGTCCAGAGACTCCAGGCTCAATCTTTTCTCCTCTCTGCAAAGGTGACAAGGGAAAGTAGAGGCAGCAGTGGGTGTTAGGAATGGACTGGCCAGCAATGGTGGGACTCACCTGCCTTTTGATCTGCAGTACCAGGGCTGGCCAGCGGGTGCTCCCAGCAATCAGAGACTCAACCTTTCAGCCAGCTAACACCTGGAACTGATGATACTGGTGTATTTAAGGGATGGCCAGACTTGCAGACTCTGCCTTGGTGTTGTGTTTGTCCTGGGCCCTGTATCTGTCCTGCATCCTGTTTCTGTTCCTTTGCTGACTTCTCCTGCTCTGATCCTGGCTTGTGACCCTGACCATCCTTCTGTCTGACCCTCTGTACTACGCTGCTTGCTACCTGCTGAACCTGGCCTGTGACCCCGACCATTCTCTGCTTGCTCCCCCTGTACCTACCTGCCCATTGATATTGACCCGGCCTGCCTGACGACGCTTGCTTGTATATACTGTTATCTGTGGGTGGTTGGTTTGGTTTGTTTGCACTGTGTTATGTTTAGTATTGCACTGCATTTATGTTTGTATTGTTAGTGTTAATAAATTGTATTGTTTATCACATATCTGAAGTCTGCGTTTCCCTGCATCAGTCACACACCTCTGGTCATACCTGGGAGCCCTGACAGTGGGATATGCATCAGTGGAATTGCTAGCTGGAAGAAAGGTGCAGTGTCTGGGGTTTGGGTTCAGTGACAGGGGTGCTGGGGTGCAGGAAGGTTCACAGTCAGGGATGCTGGAGTTCAGTGGTATGGGTGCTGGGTGGTGGTGATGTCAGGATGCAGAGTGCCAGGGGTACTGGGATTTTCATAGACCTCAATACAAGAGCAGTGTAGCTGTAAGCCTGCAGCTTTTCTGACTGAGGACCACCAAATATGGTGCAGGAATCTGGTCTGCATCACCGAATGAGTGCATGTGAATTTATTTAGAATGGGGAGGAGGTCATTAGGAATAAAATGTTCGAAAATGTAGTTAGCCTTTAGGTCTCTTAGACCTATGTGTTGTGGTAATGTGTGTTTTACTACAATGATAACCCAAGACACAATGTGCATTGTGTTGCAGTTCATTTAGACAGGCCCCCCAATGCACAAGTACAATAGGTGCAAATAGACTCACTCAGCAGGACACCACAACACATGTGCTTTACCTTAAAAAAGGTGCAGGCAATTTTTTTTTCATTGCCATTCATTAGCAGCCCATTCTAGATAAAATAACACCATTAATGCTGCACATGTTAAAGTGGTTCTAAAGGCAGGCTGTTTTTCACCTTAATGCATTTTCTGCATTAAGGTAAAAAAACCCTTTTGTGTTCAGCTTCTTCCCCCAGCCCCTCTCATATTTACCTGAGCCCGATCTGAATCCAGTGATGTGCTAGAGAGCACAGGCTATCTCCACTCTTTCCTTCCTCATTGACTCAGAGACAGTAGCAGGAGGAACTATTGGATCCTACTTTTGTCAATCAAAGCCAGTGAGGAGGGAGCGGGGGACAGGGCAGAGCCACATTCCATGTGTCAATAGATACACAGAGCAGAGCTTGGGAGCAAGCCCACACGATTACCTCCATGGCAATCAGCTTGCTATGGGGTGCACTCAACTAAAGGGGGAAAGAAAGAGCCAGGAGTACCAGCGGGGACCCAAGAACAGTAGGATCAGCGTTGCTCTGTGCAAAACCATGCTTGTTAACATGTTACCAAAGATTACCTCACCATGCCCCTCCATTCTCTCCTGTGACAGTGTCTGGGGATCTTCTCTTCACACCCACTGTCACAATTTAAAAAGAATGTGGCCATGTGGGGCTCCACCCACAAGGCCATGTCATTCATTCACAGAGCTCTGTAAATGAATAAACTACAACTACCACCAGCCATTGTGGCAGATGGCTTGTCGTTACAAATGAACTGTGAAGGCACTGGCGAGTGCTCTTGTAGTATATTCATCTTCCCACTCCCCATCTGGGAGGTACTGGCAGACAATTATACTGAGATTCTGCAGGAGTCTGGTATTGCACTCATGATCTGCTGATTGTGGGTGCAGAGCTCTGCAGGTTTCAGAGAAAAAATAATAAATGCACATTTTTTTACTTGCAAAAATATGTGCATTTATTGTTTTTTTCTTAAGGTATACATAACCTTTAAGTGGGGTCTTCCCAAAATGGCAAGCAGTATGTGCTTTACATTTGTTTTAATAAACTTCCATTTTTTTCAATCTCAGCTGCTATATTATGTTTGAGAATTTAGCAAGTATGTTCAAAAGCAGTTTAGTTCAGTTTAATAATTTGGATGATTGAGAACACATATATGATTGCCTTATAATTACTTTTAACATGCAGAATAAGGAAATAGTAAAACAGCATTTTCTGAAAGTTTCTCACCCTTTCACCACCTCTCACTGCCCTGGATTAATTCCCTATTCCCCTCTTCCACTGTATAGTCACATCGTTCTGGCACCCAGCCCATCAGTGTTCTTCCACAATGCTTACCTGAAGCTATTGAGCCTTCCACTTCCAACTGCATGTGCAGTAG
The DNA here is from genome assembly GCF_062004578.1 of Staurois parvus. Classification (NCBI taxonomy): domain Eukaryota; kingdom Metazoa; phylum Chordata; class Amphibia; order Anura; family Ranidae; genus Staurois; species Staurois parvus. Next base: position 5,792,749 of record NW_028317918.1, on the reverse strand, counting down.
AACTCTACAGACCTATATTGGGCAAGGAGACTAATCTGTGTCCCATCCCCATAGAAGTGTATGGGGTTCTACACATACGTAGAACAGGGACCCAAACTAAGCATTTATGGAAACTGCTGCCGATCTCTTTCCTCCAGTGATAATACACAAACCAGCAATTAGCTCCTAGGACCAGAACTGATTGCTGTTTCTCACCATTGAAGTCTCCCATCACTAAAAAGTGATTTCTTATAAGCAGGTCATGTGATAAAAATAGGTTATTAGTTATGGGAGACTAGCTGTGCTGGGAGTTGGTTGCTGGAGTCTGCAAAGCTTCCTGCAGATTAGAGATCAGCAGTACTGTTCCTAAATGCGAGGTCCATGCTTGGGGTAGTGTCTGTTTTGCAATGGAGCGTGACCTTTTAATTTTTGGCCTGGTCAGCTCACACCACTTTTCCCTTTTGCTCCTGGCCTGGAGGATTGCATTTAGAGTTACAACTGACAGCTCCTTACAGAGGCATCACTCATCACTGTGCCTGCAACCACCTCACCCCTCCTCATCACTATGCTTGCATTCCCCTTCTAACCATTAAAACTAAATCTGTGCCCCCCACCATTTTCTCATTACTGCAGCTGACCTCTACCCACTTTCTCTTACACCACACCTATACACCAAACCCCACACTCACCACTGCACTTGACCCCCCATCCTCTGCTCTCATCAGCTCTCCCACAAGTACTCACTTCTGCTTTCCACTTCACTAACATCTACCTTTCTGTTTGCTGCCATTGCGCCAATGCATGAGTTAGCACTCACTCCACTGTACCAATGCAAATTCTCTACTTTCTTCCATCACAGTAATTCGTACATCTGTATTCGGCCTGTTCAATGAACGGACACACTTTTACTAGTCTATTGATATATGACATTCAGAGAAATGATTTCAACAAAATTTTTGATCTGCTATTATACATAGTTCAGTAATTAGAAGCAGCAGAACACATGGGCAATCTCCCTTTATCTCAGCGCACCCTAAACTAAGAACACAAGACTGTGAATAAATCCAGATGATTACGTGATCCATGGGAAAGCATGTGAAAGCAGGAGAGAAATTCAGATTATATTGTACTCATTTTTGTGCAATTGAGGGTGTGGAAAAAATATCCAGAGCTGGGCTCAATATTAGAAATGAAAGCCTGGCCCCCAGACTGATAAATAGTTCAGTTCTTATTGTGCTGTTATGGCAATGCAGTTCTTGTAACTTAATAGTTTGTAAGTTGCTGAAGTTTGGTGCTGAAATCTTCAAGTATTTTCATGCGTTTGAAAAACTCAACATTATGATAAATTGTAAATAATAATACAAAAGAACACTTTTCATCTGTTGTACATTGCCAAAATCCACTGGACTTATTTCATATTAAAGTTAGAAAAAAATCTATAAGGTTGAACAAAAGATATGTTTCAATATTCAGCTTGCAAGGACAAAAAAGTTTTTGGCTATATTACTGCTTCTTTATTGTGGACACTGTTTGTTAAGGATGAATGAACATAAGCAGACAAGCATGAAATCCAGAAAGTATGGTTACTTTTGACCCTAGAAATAATTGGAAAATATCATGCAAATCAATTCTAGGAAACACTGGCTTTTTATTTAGCTGGTGTAGGCTTAAACAAAAATGGTAATTTTGTGGTAATTTGCACTATAAACAAACAAAAATATATATTTTTAAAACCCCCCCCACAATATTTTCTTTCTGCTATAAAACATATCCAATGAAAAAAATAAATAAATAAAATTGTTTCATAAATTTAGGCCAATTTGTATTCTGTTACATATCTTTGGTAAAAAAATCCCAATAACCGTATATTGATTGGTTTGCGTCTACAAACTATGGCACACACAGTAAGTCCCCTACTTACGAACGAGTTCTGGGAGTTCGTTCATAAGTCCAATTTGTTTGTAAGTCCAACAGAGTAAGGTTTATAATACTTTTCAAACAAATAATGCATAAAAAAACCCAAAAGAAATACTGTGAAAAAATGATGTTTAATCTCACAGTACCTTCAAAGGTACAGTAGTACAGTACAACAGCTGACATACAGGGACTGGAATGGAGTGGCCAGACAAGACTGCTGCTTTTATGCTTGCTGTCAGACATCCTAGGCTTGAAATCAACACGGTATTACTGAACACTTTTGTACTATACAGTACAGTGCACAGCAGAGCAACCGCTTGTGGCAGAGGGTGCACGCAGCTGACAATGTCCGGCAGGCACGTAAGCTACTTTCGTGATTTGGCATGTGAAGGCATGTTTGCATCTTTGAAAGTTCACAACTTGGAGGTTGTTCGTATCTTTGAAAGTTCACAACTCGAATGTTCGTAAGTAGAGGACTTACTGTATGCTGGAATTTTTACAGTGATCAGTACTAAAAATATGCACTGACACTATACTAATGACACTGGCTGGGAAGGGGTTAAACATCGAGGGTGATCAAGGGGTTAACTGTGTGCCTAGCTAAGTGCAATGGGTGCTGTGTGTGCTGCTTTCACTAGGTAATGTGCTTGTTTCTGTTCTCTGCTTTGCAGAGAAAGAAAATCCAGCACATTTCCGCTGACTGGACACAGCTCTGCCTTGTTTAAATAGGCAGAGCTGTGTTTTGTCAGGCTCCTAGATGATCAGCTAAGGCTCATCTATTGGCTGGCACCTGCTGATCGGCTTCTGCTGTGACAAATCACAGCAGACATGGCACGCCAGCAGCGCATGTGTGCACCTGTGACCAGGAAGTGCAGAATCACATTTATATACACGATTTTGCACAGTGCAACCGTCCAGTAGCAGTATATCTGTTATGGGGTGGTCGGCAAATGGCTAGTCTTCCAATTTAGAATTAATTTAACAAAAACAACTAGCACTATCAAAGCACTATGCTGACTGCCAAGTGCTGAAACAGGTAACATTTTTTAGCACACATGCAGTATTATAATATTTGTTCCCTTTTCTTCAGGTGCTAGAGATTCACAAGCAAAATTCACCAAGCATTCTTGCTGCATGTGTGCAGCATGTGGCATTTTGCTAAGGCAGAGGATTAGCAGGTCCAAGAAGTTCAGTGTTTTGAGCAAGGGTGCGCAGACAGATGAAGAATCTATCTGTTTATGACCTTCCTAAAAAAAATTTCTCATTCAGACCTTCTACGAGCATAACAATGAAAGTTGCTAGTCATTTGTCATACAAAACATAAGCAAGCTTTGTTCCTTGGGTATCAAATTAAAATCCACTAAAATTCACTGGACTTGATTTGCTAAAGTTGAAATCACCCACATTATTCAGCAATGTGTCACCAGAAAAATGATGCTTGCACATTCTTGGTCATACCCAAGGACATTCCCATGGGTATTCATTAGTGGAACTGAAGTAGCTGATCTTTTAGCTTGATAAACCAGTCATATTTTAATTTGCAGTGTATGTAAATCCAAACAATAAACTTTTCTTATATTCCTCCATTTGTCTGTTAAAAAGAATTCAAGCCATGGTACAGTTTTACATAGTAATATTGATTCAGCTTGGACCAATGCCCAAAGTGGACATGGCTACTCAAGTGATCCCCACTTGCTTCCTGGTCCTGTGCTGAGTGGCTGGCCTGATGCATTGCAAGTACAGGCAGTCAGCTAATTAGCACAGGTACCATTTAGAAAATGCTTTGCATTTTCTAAATTATTGCAAAGGATTTTATGATTGGACAAGGTGGAGATGTGGGGCAGTAACATCACAACATCCACCTTGACCAATCAGAGAACGTTTTACATTCATTCAGCAAAGCATTCTCTGAATGGTGCCTGTGCCAATTGGCTGACATCTTGTATTCAGAATGCTTCAGGCCAGCCACTTAGCACAGGACCAGAAAGCAGAAAATGACTACTTCAGTGATTTATACCTTCCAGGGGGATTTTCTAGGTATGGTATACACATAGTGACATTGGTCTATGCTGAACCAATGTCACTATGTAAAAATATACAATACCGGGAACTCATCTTTAAATATACCACTAAATCCTTCTTCCCAGACAGGGATGAGACTTGTTTTCCAGACCAAATTCTTTATAACTATAATGCACTGACTGACCTTTGAGCTTAGGCAAGCTTGCTTAAAAGGGTAAATAATAGGGCTTTTGGAGAAGCTAGACCTCACATTGTAAAAGGTTGAGGTCATGTGAACACTCATAATCCAATTGCACTCCAATATTGTATATACAATTTAATAAATGATTTTTTTAATAAAACATGGTACTTTAAAATTTAAGTCCAGTACAAATGTGTTGGTCACATAATATATAGTACATTTGTTACATCCCCTACTTAAATATTCCCTAATCCATTCAAACTTAAATACTGGATAAATAAGGGCAAGAGGTCAATAATTGAATTAAAACCTTTAGTAAGTGGGAGAATGGGTTTGATAATAAAGTTGGCAGTACCTCCACCAATAACAGGACATCTGTGTACAGAGGGTATGCCCTTCCTGGGAAATTATTCAGTAATCTAAACAAAGCATATGGAAGCAGAAGAACTACTGCAACCAGCATATACAATTTACCTTAAATACAGTGGCGTACATGGGGGGGGTGTAGCCTGTAATGGGGACCACAAATTTGAGGGTGCCATAGCTGGCTGATCAACTCAGTATCGTTAGTGCGTGTTCTGTGTTGAGCTGTAGCTGCCTGCACTACACTACACTACACTACACTTTCACAGTGGCAGTTTGGCTGGCTAATCCAGCAGGATCTGGAGTGGCAGAGAAACAACTATTGTTGCAGTAGATGCAATCTCCTTAAAACCTTTTCTGTATGTAACTGGCAGAAGAGCAGACAGATTTAGTGCTGAAGAGCAGTGATGTCAGACTCCTCCTCTATAAATCCTGCCCACCCTGACATAACAGAATGCTGTCAAGGTGGTGGGTAGAAGGATCAGACACCTTCCTACCTGCATACATCCCGTCCACACAGCATTCCATTGCCCCATGCCTTATCTGTCAGTCAAAGCTGACCTTGAGGCAGAACCTTAAATTGACAGGGGAGATGCTGCTTGGAAACCCAAAATTAAGAAATTAAGAGATGGGGATTGTGTGGAGAAGACCCCTGGACTAGAAGAGGGGGGGTGCAGAGGAGGCCCTGGACTAGAAAAGGGTGGTGTGGAATAGAGTTCCTGGACTAGCAAAGGGAGTGTGCAAAAGAGGCCCTGGACTAGCAGAGGGTGGTGTGTGGAGGAGGCCCTGGACTAGAAGAGGGGGGTGTGTGGAGTGAAGTTCTTAGACTCAGTGGGGGCTGTATGGAGGAGGCCTTTGGCTAGCAGAGGGGAGTGAATGGAGGAGGTTCTAGACTAGGAAAGGGCTGTGTGTGTAGGAGATCTTGGACAAGGAGAGGGAGGTGAGGAGGAGATCCTGGGCTAATACAGGGAGGTGTGCAGAGGATATCAAGGACAGGAAGCCCTGTACTAGAAGAAGGGACTGTGTAAAGGAGGCCCTGGACTAGGAGAGGGGGCTGTGTGGAGGAGGCCCTCTGTTAGGAAAGGGGGTGTGTGGAGGAGGCGCTTACCTAGGAGAGGGATTGTGTGGAACAGGTCCTAAATAAGCCTTTGTGTGGAAAGGAGCTGTTAGATTAGTACAGCTGGTGTGTGAAGCAGAGTTTTCTGGACTAGAAGAGACGCTGTATGGAGGAGGCCTTGGACTAGGAGAGTTGGGTATGCCTTGAACTTCCTGGACTAGGAGTGGGGTGTGCAGAGAAGTCACTGGACTAGGAGAGGGAGCCTGAAGAGGAAGTCCTGGACTAGGACAGTGGGTGTGTGGAGCAAAGTTCCTGGATTAAGAGAAGGGGTGCCTGGAGGCTCTGGACTAGAAGAGCCTCCAGGGGGGGGGTGCTTTGCACAGTTCCCCCCTTAGCCCGAACAGGCACAATGACGTTCATCTATGTGAAGTGTACCTGCGCATGCTGCCCCGCTGCAGTATATGTATTGTGGCACGTTGGCAAGTTATTAAATTGCTGACTTACAGGTTTGTTAAAAGACTTTTTCATTATATCATTAAAAGGTATTTCTTATTATCATAGTTGTGAAATTATTCACCCAGTCAGTGTTTTTTCCAGTTTTACTGCATTAAAATTGAGAAGTAAAGTATCATTCTGGGGGGAACTTTGCACCATGTGTACAACATGCCTACGACTTTAAAGGTCTTCAGTGCGCATCAATATTTAAATATCATCAATCAATAGTCAAATTATGTATGCACAGGTTCATTACCTTTTTGGAGGAAAAATTATGTATTTCTGAAAAGATGGCCACCCTCATTGCATATCAAATGGGGGGATCCTTTGAAGTGAATTCCATTGTTCAGATAATTAACCTGGCCCTGTGTTTTCTAGCATACATTAGTAATAAATAGAATACTCCCATTGGAAACTTCAGTTTAGATCAAACAATTACAATCTGTCTTTGGAAAATGGACACATCAGGATACATACAATATTTCACACCCGCATTGATACCACGTTAGCTAAAATATATTCATAATTACAATACTATTTACATCTGGTAATGGAGATGAATAAACCCATACTGTAAAACTTCATAGAGCCACCATTTACTGCAATTATAGCTGAAAATGTTTTGAGCCAATTTTTACAAAACAGACTCTTATAAACTCCAACTTCAACTAAAAACAAATGTTGTTATCAGTTATATTTATAGAACCAAAAAATAATACTTGAAATTTGATAATTTGGAAGAACCATTATCAGGAATTTTCATCTTAAGATGCTTGCCATTAGTTGGATAATGTTTTCTAGCCTTGTTTTTCCAGAAAATGCAAAGCCTTTGTCGGCTGGACCATACTTTTCATTGTGGTCCATATGGCAGCACAAGTCTGGTAATTTCAGTCATGGTTGATCGAAATCTAGTATTAAGTACTGTAAAAGAGAGAGACCCTTGAATTAAGTGAGGACTGAAAAATAAATACCCCAGTTATATGTACTGTTTGTATATATAAGAGAACTGTGCACTTTTCTTGTCCAAGAAATACAATACATTAACATTTTTGTACTGTGTTAATATTTTTGTACTTGAGGTGATCTTTGAAAAAGTAAAGTGGGGCTATTAAAAAAAAGAAGCAAAAAGAGCAATGACAGGCTGAAAAATGCAATAAATAAATAATACGCATCACTCCAAAGAGCTAGCTTTTCAGGTTTCATATATAATATGAAAGGATGCATCACATAAAGACATCACAATAAATTGTCATACATACACAAGATCTCCCCACAGCTCTTCTATCTAGAGAAAGGGAAACTCTCAGCTACAAGCATCATATACATTTTTATTAGAACAAGGAATACATCCAGGTAAGTAAAGCAATTAAAAAGCAGCAATATACAGTTGCAAGAAAAAGTATGTGAACCCCTTGGGATTATGTGGAGTTTTGCATGAATTGGCCATAAAATGTGCTCTGAACGTCATCTAAGTCACAAAAATAGAAGAACACAGTCTGCTGAACATAATACTATACAAACATTAGATGTTGCCATGGTTTAATTGCACATAACATGTAAACATTCACAGTGCAGGGAGGAAAAAGTATGTGAACCTTTGGACTTAATATCTGGTTGACCCTCCTTTGGCAGCAATAACCTCAACCAAACGTTTCCTGTAGTTGCAGATCAGACCTGCACAACGATCTGGAGTCATTTTGGACCACTCCTCTTCACAAAACTGTTTCAGTGTAGCAATATTCTTGGGATGTCTGGTGTGAATCGCTCTCTTAAGTTCATGCCACAGCATTTCAATCGGGTTGAGGTCAGAACTCTGACTGGGCCACTCCAGAAGGCATATTCTGTGCTGTTGCAGCCATTGTTTTGTTGAATTACTTGTATGCTTTGGGTCATTGTCCTGTTGCATCACCCATCCTCTGCGGAGCTTCAGTTGGCGGACAGATGGTCGTACGTTTTCCTGCAAAATGTCTTGATAAACTCTGGAATTCATTTTCCCATCAATGACAACAATCCGTCCAGGCCCTGAGGCAGCAAAGCAGCCCCAAACCATGATGCTCCCTCCGCCATGTTTCACAGTGGGGATGAGGTTTTGATGTTGGTGTGCTGTGCCTTTTTTTCTCCACACATAGTGTTGTGTGTTCTTCCCAAACAACTCAATCTTGGTTTCATCTGTCCACAGTATATTTTGCCAGTAGTGCTGTGGAACATCCAGGTGCTCTTTTGCAAACTTCAAACGTGCTGCAATATTCTTTTTGGACAGCAATGGCTTCCTCCATGGTGTCCTCCCATGTACTCCATTCTTGTTTAATGTTTTCCTTATTGTATATGTGTCAACAAAAATGTTAGCATGTGCCAGAGATTTCTGTAGGTCTTTAGCTGACACTCTGGGATTCTTCTTTACCTCATGCAGCATTCTGCGCTGTGCTCTTGCAGTCATTTTTACAGAACGACCACTCCTAGGGAGAGTAGCAACAGTGCTAAACTATCTCCATTTGTAGACAGTCTGTCTTACCGTGGACACATGAACATCAAGGCTTTTGGAGATACTTTTGTAACCCTTTCCAGCTTCATGCAAGTCAACAATTCTTGATCGTAGGTCTTCTGAGAGCTCTTTTCTGCGAGGCATGGTTCACATCAGACAGTGCTTCTTGAAACCAGTAAACCCAAAACAGGTGTGTGTTTTTTAAGGTCAGGACAGCTGTCAGCAACACATCCAATATCATCACACTGATTGGAGTCAAGGTTGGCTCACTCCTGGCTCCAATTAGCTCTGGGAGAAGTCATCAAGCTAGGGCCTCACATACTTTTTCCTCCCTGCACTGTGAATGTTTACATGTTATGTGCAATTAAACCATGGCAACATCTAATGTTTGTGTAGTATTATGTTCAGCAGACTGTGTTCTTCTATTGTTGTGACTTAGATGACGTTCAGAGCACATTTTATGGCCAATTCATGCAAAACTCCACGTAATCCCAATGGGTTCACATACTTTTTCTTGCAACTGTACATGTATAGATACCAGAAAAAACTTTCAGTTGACATGGGGACACTCAAGGTTAGGTGGAGGTGGGAATCACAATGGGCTAGATTTGCTAAAACTGGAGAATGCAAAATCTGGTGTAGCTGTGCATGGTAGCCAAACAGCTTCTAACTTCAGCTTGTCCAATTAAGCTTTGACAAAAAAACTTGGAAGCTGATTGGTTTCTATGCAGAGCTGCACCAGATTTTGCACTCTCAAGTTTTACTAAATCAATCTCAATGTTTCAGAATAAAAAAAACTCAAAGTGAGATCTACCTGTGTGAAATACCCCACACCACAATTGTGGATGTTTATTTATTACTATACTATTTTACAGGGTTTGTGAGATAATGGAGATTTACCAGGAAGCGATAAGACTGAGTATTGATATTGTCAGCCAAGGTTTCTTTCACTACATTATTCTTAAAAAAACTTTTTGTAACAATACAAAAACTTTTTGTAACAATAATGTAAAAAGTGAACACAATTTATTTGTGAATACCTTCATGTATGCTATGTTTGCCTCTGCCTTTCACCAGTTTTTGCAGAATGCCATTTACTTAACCATTTGACGCCCGGCTAATAGCCGTATGGCGTCCGGAAAAATGCACTAGCTTTCCGGGAGGCCACCATTTGTCGTACTCCCGCACATACACAGTTCGTGAGCTTGCAGAGCCGCGCAGCGGCGCGATCTGTCACCGGCCCTGTACCTCGGACACGGCTGATGACAGATCTGAGTATTGGCCCCATTGTCGGTACCATGTGACCTGCTGTGACCAATCACAGCAGGTCACATGACAGTTGTATACAATGGATGGCTTCATTCATGCCATCCATTGTATACTAGTGTCTAGCTGTGAATGGTCACAGCTAATCACATGCACATGTCATGTGATTAGCTAAGGCCAAATCACAGCTGAGCACAAAAAAAAACAAAACAAAAAATCCTGAATGAATCAATGTCATTCAGGTAAATGCTTGCTTATAGCAAAGTAATTATTTGCTATAAGTAAATTGTGTAAAAAAAAAAATACTGATCACTTCCCAAAGTAATAAAAAAAAATGTAAAAAAATGTTTTTCTTTTTTTTAACACTGTCACCAGTCAGTGTCCCTGATCACCGCCATGCCAGTTATATGATGATGCTGTACTGCACTGGTGACAGTATGTAAAAAAAAAATTGTGAAAATTATTTTTTTTATTTTTTCATTTTCCGAAAAATTATGACAAAAAAAAACACAACTTCAAAAAACTCGCCATGCCTCTTATGAAGTACGTCGGACTGTCTACTCTGCAAAAAGGGTCATTTGGGGGATATCTGTACTGTTCTGACATTCTTGGACCTCAAGAAAGTAGATTGGCTGTCAGTACTTCAGGATTGATCAATATTCGGATCTATACCAGTTTGTGAACTCTATAACTTTCCTACAAACTAAAAAATACATCCTAATATGGGTTATTTTCACCAAAGACATGTAGTAGAATACATCTCGGCCTAAATTTATGAAGAACAATTATTTATTTGCAAACTTTTATAACAGAAACAAAGAAAAACGTTTTTTTTTCAAAATTTTCGTTCTTTTTTTGTTAATTTAGCAAAAAATAAAAACCCTGGTGATGATTAAATACCACCAAAAGAAAGCTCTAGTTGTGTGAAGAAAATGATAAAATTTGAGTTTGGGTACAGTGTTGTATGATCGGGCAATTGTCATTCAAAGTGTGAGAGCGCTGAAACCTAAAAAATGGCCTGGGCAGGAAGGTGTAAAATTGCCCGGTATTGAATTGGTTAAAATAGGTGTTTTTTGGTGTGCTGCCCTTTAATTTTTCTTGCATACCTTGGGGCAGGTAAAAATGTCACAGGGGGTGAGGAAATTTTTGAAAGCTGAAGGGACTTTGTATATAAAGAGCTCACACATTGAGGCTCTTGCTGTTGGTCAAAACAAGCAAACAACTACCATAACTTTGGGCAGCACAGTAGCTAAATGGTTAGCACTTCCGCCTGGCAGTACTAGGGTCATTGGTTCAAATCCCAACCATGGCACCACCTGCCTGGAGTTTGCATGTTCTCCCTGTAACTGCATGGGTTACCTCTAGGTACTCTGGTTTCTTCCCACACTCCAAAGACATGCTGGTAGGTTAATTGGATCTTGTCTAAATTGGCCCTAGTATGTGTATGTATGAACGTGTGTTAGGGACCTTAGACTGTACACCCCTTGAGGGTTAGGGACTGATGTGAATGCTCAATATACATGTAAAGTGCTGCATAAATTGACAGCACTGTATGTACCTGTAATAAATAAATATGTACCTGTAATAAATAAACAAATAGCTACCCCCCCACCCATCAACAGTATTTTATGTGGTTCGTCACCTTTGCATTTGAAGTTACTGTATGTATTTGCTTGAACCATTATGGCTAAGCATTGCTTGAAGTGATATAATATGTTAATTTAGTGTGTTATGTTAGTAATTTGGGTGTGTTATGTTATTTTTCTGATTTAAAATAATTAAAACCAATAAAAGTGCCTCAGCCAATTCATGGCAATTTGGTTGTTTGTGTCTTTTTTGTAAATTCTAATGATTGTATTTGGAGTGTTGTGGGTGAATGGTGCAGAATGCAATCCTAAGATCTTGATTTTATTTATGTGCAACGTCTGTTTTGGATTGCAGGTAAAGTCCTATTTATAACATTGAGTTGTTTGGTTGCATTTCACAGGGATGCTTGCACTCCGTTCAGTGTGAAATCACTCTGATGCTATATAGTATACAGTCATGGCCGAAATTGTTGGCACCCTTGATATTTTTCCTGAAAATCAAGTATTTCACACAAAAAAGGTATTGCATTAACACATGTTTTGCTATACACATGTTTATTCCCTTTGTATGTATTGGAACAAATATAAAACAGAGGCAGAAAAGCAAATATGACATAATGTCACACAAAACCCCAAAAATGGGCTGGACAAAAGTATTGGCACCCTTAACTTAATATTTGGTTGCACACCCTTTGGAAAACATAACTGAAATCAGTCGCTTCCTATAACCATCAATAAGCTTCTGACACCTCTCACCCGGAATTTTGGACCACTCTTCCTTTGCAAACAGCTCCAGGTCTCTCTTATTGGAAGGACACCTTTTCCCAACAGCAATTTTAAGATCTCTCCACAGGTGTTCAATGGGATTTAGATCTGGGCTCATTGCTGGCCACTTCAGAACTCTCCAGCGCTTCTTTGCCATCCATTTCTGAGTGCTTTTTGACGTATGTTTGGGGTCATTGTCCTGCTGGAAGACCCAGGATCTTGGACGCAAACCCAGCTTTCTGACACTGGGCCCTACAGTGCGACCCAAAATCCTTTGGTAATCCTCAGATTTCATGATGCCTTGCACACAGTCAAGGCACCCAGTGCCAGAGGCAGCAAAACAACCCCAAAACATCATTGAACCTCCACCATATTTTACCGTAGGTACTGTGTTTTGTTCTTTGTAGGCCTCATTCCGTTTTCGGTAAACAGTAGAATGATGTGCTTTACCGAAAAGCTCTATCTTGGTCTCATCTGTCCACAAGACGTTTTCCCAGAAGGCTTTTGGCTTACTCAAGTACATTTTGGCAAACTGTAGTCTTGCTTTTTTATGTCTCTGTGTCAGCAGTGGGGTCCTCCTGGGTCTCCTGCCATAGCGTTTCATTTCATTTAAATGTCGACGGATAGTTCGCGCTGACACTGATGCTCCCTGAGCCTGCAGGACAGCTTGAATGTCTTTGGAACATGTTTGGGGCTGCTTATCCACCATCCGGACTATTCTGCGTTGCAATCTTTCATCAATTTTCCTCATCCGTCCACGACCAGGGAGATTAGCTACAGTGCCATGGGTTGCAAACTTCTTGATAATGTTGCGCACTGTGGACAAAGGCAAATCTAGTTCTCTGGAGATGGACTTGTAACCTTGAGATTGTTGATATTTTGCCACAATTTTGGTTCTCAGGTCCTCAGACAGTTCTCGTCTCCTCTTTCTGTTGTCCATGCTTAGTGTGGCACAGACAGACACACAATGCAAAGGTTAAGTGAACGTCTCTCCTTTTTATCTGCTTTCAGGTGTGATTTCTATATTGCCCACACCTGTTACTTGCCCCAGGTGAGTTTACAGGAGCATCACATGCTTGTAACATTCTTATTTATCCGCAGTTGTGAAAGGGTGCCAATACTTTTGTCCAGCCCATTTTTGGAGGTTTGTGTGACATTATGTCGAATTTGCTTTCTTTCCTCCCTTTTTTTGTTTTGTCCCAATACACACAAAGGGAATAAACATGTGTATAGCAAAACATGTGTTAATGCAATACGTTTCGTGAGAAATACATGATTTCCTGGAGAAATATCAAGGGTGCCAACAATTTCGGCCATGACTGTATATGCAGTAAAATACTTTTTCATGACTTTCTGGTAATGCATAATTCTTTTGAGTCCGTGACTCAAGAGAGGCTTTATATTCATCTGTAATGCAACCAGTTCCTTCAGTTTTCACCCTTTTGCAGAACTACAGCCTCTTTATGTCCAACACACTTCTGGGTGTGTTGGATGCCTGGTTCCCCCTCTGCATGCTGTGGTTCCTTCCACTGTCAAATGGAAAGATTTTTCAGGCAGTTGTAGCTTTGAACATAACATTCAAAGGAAGGGGAGGCAGGACAGCTTCTTCTTTTTCAGGTGGGGCTTTGCTACATTTTTTAACTTAGGGACACAGTTTCTTTAACCTCTTCTGCCCTAAATACAAACAGGTTCCTCATCCTAAAACTGAAATTTGGGCTTAACAAATGTCTAAATACAAAAGCCATGTGTATTTTTGAATCTTGTTGTCATATGCATATTTTGCACAGATTTGTGCAGTAATCTCCCTCCCTTTGACTGTTCTTGTACCTGCCTCCCTGCAGGAATGTAAGGAGAGGTTCCTCCTGCAACCAACTCTTGGTGCCGCTATGTACAGCATGGTGATGATGACTGCTTCTTTAACAAGGTAAAATTTGAGTTTGTAAAGGCTTTAAAGAGCAAAAAAAAGATTTTAGGGAAAAGCCCTTAAGGAAAGGAGGAACCATAGGCGATCCAAGTAGTATGACTAATATTAACAACCTTTACTGAAAACCAAGAACAAGATTAAAGTTGTGAAAAATACATCACATTACAAAAATATAAATCTTCATCCGTCACGTCTTTGCATATATATCCTTTAAAGTTCTTACGGAATATATTTATTTTAGGATTCATGCACAGTAGGTGGCTGAAACAATGGCAGAACCTTTGGCAGAAAAAGCAGCATAAAAACACTCATAGTCACTTGTATTGCACAAGAGTTTATGTGTGTTTATGGGCATTTGCTTTTATAAGCGTTTTTTTTACAAAACATTCCCTTTTACTTATTGTTCAGTGTAATCAGTTTACATTTGAAAACGCTGAACGCTCCCAAACACAGCGTTTATGTGCGTGAACCATTTTTTCTGCCTGAAAGCTCCACTCAAAAACACACTTGTGATGTTTTTTTTCAACCTAAACCAAATTTTTCTAGCAAATATAAAAATATTAATGAATTGTATTGATATACATTTCATTATTGTTGCTGTAAATATTTTCTTACTTCAGAGAGCATATAGATTAATTATAGTATGGAAAAGTAACAATTCACATAGATACAGGCTTTCTTACAGAATATGAGTTTAAATGCTACATTAGGTGATTTTTTTTTTTTGCCAAACCACATCTATTATTCTGACAGCAAAAATCTTTCACACTCTTTTTATCTTTGCACACATAGTTCTATTGCCAGATTATTTAGCATAGTTTTTTTTTTGTAAGCTCCATGAAACACATTAATATTAGTAGTCAGGAAACTCTTTTTTTAGAAGTAAAGAACACATTTCTTAAAGCAAACTTGTCAGCCCAACTCCAGGTTGTTGTTAAATGTATAAGTAATAATGAAGTATAACTGAATAAGTACAAATACTTACCTTACTCCTCACTCCCACAGGCTCTTTCCTCTCTTTGCTTTACTTTTTGGCCTAGCCAGTCTCAGCTCTCTGCTGTAATCGCATATGATGCAGGGCCAAGTCAGTCTCAGCTCTCTGCTGTAATCGCATATGATGCAGGGCCAAGCCAGTCTCAACTCTGTGCTGTAATCGCATATGATGCAGGGCCAAGCCAGTCTCAGCTCTCTGCTTTAATCGCATATGATGCAGGGCCAAGCCAGTCTCAGCTCTCTGTTGTAATCGCATACGATGCAGGGCCAAGCCAGTCTCAGCTCTCTGCTGTAATCGCATATGATGCAGGGCCAAGCCAGTCTCAGCTCTCTGCTGTAATCGCAAAGGATGCAGGGCCAAGCCAGTCTCAGCTCTCTGCTGTAATCGCATATGATGCAGGGCCAAGCCAGTCTCAGCTCTCTGCTGTAATTGCATATGATGCAGGGCCAAGCCAGTCTCAGCTCTCTGCTGTAATCGCATAGGATGCAGGGCCAAGCCAGTCTCAGCTCTCTGCTTTAATCGCATATGATGCAGGGCCAAGCCAGTCTCAGCTCTCTGCTGTAATCGCATATGATGCAGGGCCAAGCCAGTCTCAGCTCTCTGCTGTAATCGCATATGATGCAGGGCCAAGCCAGTCTCAGCTCTCTGCTGTAATCGCAAAGGATGCAGGGCCAAGCCAGTCTCAGCTCTCTGCTGTAATCGCATATGATGCAGGGCCAAGCCAGTCTCAGCTCTCTGCTGTAATCGCATATGATGCAGGGCCAAGCCAGTCTCAGCTCTCTGCTGTAATCGCATATGATGCAGGGCCAAGCCAGTCTCAGCTCTCTGCTGTAAACGCATATGATGCAGGGCCAAGCCAGTCTCAGCTCTCTGCTGTAATCGCATATGATGCAGGGCCAAGCCAGTCTCAGCTCTCTGCTGTAATCGCATATGATGCAGGGCCAAGCCAGTCTCAGCTCTCTGCTGTAATCGCATATGATGCAGGGCCAAGCCAGTCTCAGCTCTCTGCTGTAATCGCATATGATGCAGGGCCAAGCCAGTCTCAGCTCTCTGCTGTAATCGCATAGGATGCAGGGCCAAGCCAGTCTCAGCTCTCTGCTGTAATCGCATATGATGCAGGGCCAAGCCAGTCTCAGCTCTCTGCTGTAATCGCATATGATGCAGGGCCAAGCCAGTCTCAGCTCTCTGCTGTAATCGCATATGATGCAGGGCCAAGCCAGTCTCAGCTCTCTGCTGTAATCGCATAGGATGCAGGGCCAAGCCAGTCTCAGCTCTCTGCTGTAATCGCATATGATGCAGGGCCAAGCCAGTCTCAGCTCTCTGCTGTAATCGCATATGATGCAGGGCCAAGCCAGTCTCAGCTCTCTGCTGTAATCGCAAAGGATGCAGGGCCAAGCCAGTCTCAGCTCTCTGCTGTAATCGCATATGATGCAGGGCCAAGCCAGTCTCAGCTCTCTGCTGTAATTGCATATGATGCAGGGCCAAGCCAGTCTCAGCTCTCTGCTGTAATTGCATAGGATGCAGGGCCAAGCCAGTCTCAGCTCTCTGCTTTAATCGCATATGATGCAGGGCCAAGCCAGTCTCAGCTCTCTGCTGTAATCGCATATGATGCAGGGCCAAGCCAGTCTCAGCTCTCTGCTGTAATCGCATATGATGCAGGGCCAAGTCAGTCTCAGCTCTCTGCTGTAATCGCAAAGGATGCAGGGCCAAGCCAGTCTCAGCTCTCTGCTGTAATCGCATATGATGCAGGGCCAAGCCAGTCTCAGCTCTCTGCTGTAATCGCATATGATGCAGGGCCAAGCCAGTCTCAGCTCTCTGCTGTAATCGCATATGATGCAGGGCCAAGCCAGTCTCAGCTCTCTGCTGTAAACGCATATGATGCAGGGCCAAGCCAGTCTCAGCTCTCTGCTGTAATCGCATATGATGCAGGGCCAAGCCAGTCTCAGCTCTCTGCTGTAAACGCATATGATGCAGGGCCAAGCCAGTCTCAGCTCTCTGCTGTAATCGCATATGATGCAGGGCCAAGCCAGTCTCAGCTCTCTGCTGTAATCGCATATGATGCAGGGCCAAGCCAGTCTCAGCTCTCTGCTGTAATCGCATAGGATGCAGGGCCAAGCCAGTCTCAGCTCTCTGCTGTAATCGCATAGGATGCAGGGCCAAGCCAGTCTCAGCTCTCTGCTGTAATCGCATAGGATGCAGGGCCAAGCCAGTCTCAGCTCTCTGCTGTAATCGCATATGATGCAGGGCCAAGCCAGTCTCAGCTCTTTGCTGTAATCGCATATGATGCAGGGCCAAGCCAGTCTCAGCTCTCTGCTGTAATCGCATATGATGCAGGGCCAAGCCAGTCTCAGCTCTCTGCTGTAATCGCATATGATGCAGGGCCAAGCCAGTCTCAGCTCTCTGCTGTAATTGCATATGATGCAGGGCCAAGCCAGTCTCAGCTCTCTGCTGTAATTGCATAGGATGCAGGGCCAAGCCAGTCTCAGCTCTCTGCTTTAATCGCATATGATGCAGGGCCAAGCCAGTCTCAGCTCTCTGCTGTAATCGCATATGATGCAGGGCCAAGCCAGTCTCAGCTCTCTGCTGTAATCGCATATGATGCAGGGCCAAGTCAGTCTCAGCTCTCTGCTGTAATCGCAAAGGATGCAGGGCCAAGCCAGTCTCAGCTCTCTGCTGTAATCGCATATGATGCAGGGCCAAGCCAGTCTCAGCTCTCTGCTGTAATCGCATATGATGCAGGGCCAAGCCAGTCTCAGCTCTCTGCTGTAATCGCATATGATGCAGGGCCAAGCCAGTCTCAGCTCTCTGCTGTAAACGCATATGATGCAGGGCCAAGCCAGTCTCAGCTCTCTGCTGTAATCGCATATGATGCAGGGCCAAGCCAGTCTCAGCTCTCTGCTGTAAACGCATATGATGCAGGGCCAAGCCAGTCTCAGCTCTCTGCTGTAATCGCATATGATGCAGGGCCAAGCCAGTCTCAGCTCTCTGCTGTAATCGCATATGATGCAGGGCCAAGCCAGTCTCAGCTCTCTGCTGTAATCGCATAGGATGCAGGGCCAAGCCAGTCTCAGCTCTCTGCTGTAATCGCATAGGATGCAGGGCCAAGCCAGTCTCAGCTCTCTGCTGTAATCGCATAGGATGCAGGGCCAAGCCAGTCTCAGCTCTCTGCTGTAATCGCATATGATGCAGGGCCAAGCCAGTCTCAGCTCTTTGCTGTAATCGCATATGATGCAGGGCCAAGCCAGTCTCAGCTCTCTGCTGTAATCGCATATGATGCAGGGCCAAGCCAGTCTCAGCTCTCTGCTGTAATCGCATATGATGCAGGGCCAAGCCAGTCTCAGCTCTCTGCTGTAATCGCATAGGATGCAGGGCCAAGCCAGTCTCAGCTCTTTGCTGTAATCGCATATGATGCAGGGCCAAGCCAGTCTCAGCTCTCTGCTGTAATCGCATATGATGCAGGGCCAAGCCAGTCTCAGCTCTCTGCTGTAATCGCATAGGATGCAGGGCCAAGCCAGTCTCAGCTCTCTGCTGTAATCGCATATGATGCAGGGCCAAGCCAGTCTCAGCTCTTTGCTGTAATCGCATAGGATGCAGGGCCAAGCCAGTCTCAGCTCTCTGCTGTAATCACATATGATGCAGGGCCAAGCCAGTCTCAGCTCTCTGCTGTAATCACATATGATGCAGGGCCAAGCCAGTCTTAGCTCTCTGCTGTAATCGCATATGATGCAGGACCAACAGTCCTGCATTATATAGGAAGACAGAGAGGATCTGCCCACATTCTGGAGCATTACAGAGTGGTTTCTGGGCTATAAAGATAAAAGGTAAGTTTTGCACTTATACCTTCCCTCCTTCACAAATGAGCATTGAACCAATGCAGTGTGTGCAGGGGCAATGCATGGTTAGATGTAAGAGTTGAGCTTTTAAATAAGGTAAAAGCCCTGCATAAAATCAGTAAAATGTCTACTATTGTGTTTTAGCCAGAAAAAAACTTTTTTTGTGCTTCTTTCTGATTCCCAATTATGTTTAGTGGCCTGATTCTGGGCTAACCCAACTGCCATTCCCCTGTACAAAAAGTATATTATTTATGGGTTGCCTGAACTTGGTTCCAAACCACTCCCATGGGACCCTTTAATTCTTGCCAGTAGCTTATTATATCTCAAACAAGATTTAATTTGATTGTGGTTGCATGATACTTGAAGTGTTACTAAACCCAGGACCCTGCATTCACTATATCTGGTCTCCCACAGTACACAGAATGTGGAAATGCAATTATTTTAGTAACTATAAGCTGATAAATGCCTTTTCTCATCAGCAGTATATAGCAGTCTTGGGACTTCTATCAGTGTCCGGCCGAGCACTGGTTTATCTTGTAGAAGGAGTTTTATTCACCTCTGACTGTTCTATGAGGCATGACCCCTGACTTTCTACCAGACAGCTCTGATTGGCCCTGTGCTGATCACATACATCCTCCCCCCCACAAAATACTCTCTAGCAATACACACTAAACAGAGCATGTGCAGACTTGCCACTACTGCTATGTACTATGGCAGATGGATTGGGGACAGTAAAAGAAAGGGAAAATCCAAGAAGACATTATCAAGCAAGCTTTTTACACCATAGGTTCCACAGTGAGTATAACAAGCATGCTTTTCTGCATGTACAGACAGTAACACTTTAAGGTGGAGAATATACAAATGCCATGCAGTTAAAGCATTTCTAAAGGCTGGTTTTACTGTTGTGGGTTAATACACCTCCCTAAAAAAAATAAAATAAACAAAATCACTGGGTATAAGTTTATAACCTCACCATCTGCACCAAGACTAGATATGTCTGGTGATCACTACGCGAATAAATGGCAGAGAACAAAAACTGATGCTTTTACTGGAGTTCCTAGACCATATCTCTCTATCCTTTTCATTGACATTCATCTGTCAAATGAGAACAACAATGTCCATTCAGGGATCTTTCAATGGACAGATGAAAGGCAAACGACAGGGCTTAAGACTACAAATGTTTTTTGATGGGACCTGTAAAAACCTTAGTGAGTTCCCAACACAGTGCATTCTTTTAGAACGCAGTTGTAAGGTATGCAAACAAAAATATTTTATATTCATTAGCAAAGTTACTTTTCTTTTTCCTTCTTCTTTTTTTACTTTATTTTTTTTATGTTGTGTTTCATAAATGTTAAGATGAAGGTAAAAACTTAATTGCTTTCTTTTTTGGAAAAGTACCACAAATGGGTATATTATTTTAGTTCTCCTATATGATCTGTGTAGAGTGAAGAGGAGTGAAGCAACAGATTAGTATCTGCTTAGATGTGACCTCAGTGGTCAATATCAATGTCATATACGATCAGTTCTATTGTTACTTGTACATTGTGAATAGATGCCAACCTGGATATATCAAATTTGGCCATACACATGTATTGACCTTGTAAAACATCTTTATTCTTCCTATGCTTATTTTTAAGCTGTTTTTATATCTGGTGGCAATGACACTGATCAAATGATGTGCAGAGGAAAGATCCCAAGCATACATAACTCTCTGAAATGGCAACATACACATTTATTGCAGAAACACATGCTACATTAATTCCAATACTTCAAAATAAATTAGTGTCAAAAAAGAGAAGTGAAGAGATTGTGACCACATTCACCAACATTAGAGGGTCAAAATAAAGGTATCTTGAAGATGGCTAGAAAAGCCTCCACCAGAGAATACAATGTAGGCTTCAGAGATACTAATAACAAAAATTAAAAAACGGGATGCCCTTAACTGTATATTTGGTGAATTGTATCCAAGGGGATGCCATCAGAATAACCCCTAATACTACAAAATACTGATTGCCGACTCACATGTGAATCACACTGTGGTGTCCTCGGAACCAACTACTACATAGGAAAAAGAAAGGAGACCAAGAGAAAGAGATCCCTTGAGTCAAGTGGTCGCAATGAGGGCAAACTGCGGCTTGCATGAAAAAACAACAATTCAACCATTTATTGCAGAATGAAAAAGCAGACATATAAAAACCATACAAAATTAGACCTCACCACCGCCAACAGAGAGAAATGAAGGATGGAGATGACATGGTCATTCATCAGAGATAGCCTTGACCTTCTAACTAAAGAAAGATCAAAATGCTCATCAGCACAATGATTCCTCAGGAGTTTCCTCTGGTATGGTCCTCAGGTCCATTACAGTTATATACATTTATGTTCTTTTAATTTTGTAGATCTCTGTAATAGTTTATTAGTTAAACATACTGGGCCTATTTGCAAATGTAGTAAACACCTTTCTTTGTATTCTAAAATCCTGATTCCACACTTTCCAAAATAAGTTTTATAATTTTGACCATAGTTCTGAATAGTACACAGTTATACTTAGTTCACTAAGCTCTGGGGATAAATTCCGTACAACAGTCTATTTGCGTGTATCAAATCAACTTCATACTGTATACATATAAATAAGTATATGTATTAAAATATAACAAGCAGGTGGTGTACATAAACGCTGTGTATGAATTTTTTATGTGTTTGATACTTTAAAATATAAAATCAGTATTTTTTTTGCTATTAATTTATACATTTAGGATGGCAAAATGTTGCACTTGTTATAAATCATCTTACTATCTTTAGTATGCAGTAAAAATGGATGACCTAATTTCACACTTGAATTTAGGGATATGTTACTGGTATCAAAGAATCGTGATAAAGAGTTTGCTTTCATCTCACCAATCATAAGATTCTGGCAGGTATCTAAGCACAAAATCCAACACAAATCCTTTTTTGTAGTGAACTTTCAGTACCTGAAAATGGCAAGACATCATACAAAAAAACTACACTGCAAGTTCTGCCAAAAGAAGTGTAAAAATGACAGTCTACAACAAACTGTAAAATGGAAATGTACCTTCATGTGAATCCAGAATCCCTAGCCATTTTCCGTTGCAATAAAACTGTACACCAGAGAGACATTCTTGATAAATGGAAAAGTATAATTGTCACTAAATGAGAAAAAAGAATGTATCACAATAATAAAGTATGCCTTCAAAATTGTACTACTTGGTAATATCATCTTCACCTGAGCGAAAGCCTTGAGTGAAAATGTTTTTATTGCATTAGATTATAACTTAAGTACATGGCAAGAACCATCCAGTATCACAAGCAGCATGGCATTTGTTTGAATGAAATATTTTTATATCTTATTGGCATGTACAGTACCATTGTGTGAGCTCTACCAATAACACTAACAAAACATTGTTGTTATACCTTGTAAGAATAATTCCTATTTGATATGAACCCAAATGGCCTCCTTCCATTTACTGATGCCTAGCTTACTGCCCATCATACTGTTGCTTTATTCTGTAAAGACAATTGCAGCCAACCAAAATAGTAGAAAAGTAATGTAGTAGCATGGCCTTGGTGCAAATACATAGAAGACTCATTTACTAAAGTGTGAAGTGAAAAAGTTCACAGGCTAGAACTACTAAAATTAAAAGTACAATAAGATAAACATGTGATGACTTAAAATATTAAAATGGTTCTAAAGCCTAAACTTTTTTTTACCATAATGCATTCCTTGCATTAAGTTAAAAAATGTTTAGCTATTGATTTTGCCCTCTCCCCCCGCGCCCCCCCATTATAGTTACCTGAGCCCCCATTTGATCCAGAGATGCACAGCAGAGAGATACAAAGCAGCATATCTCCCTAGTAAAACACACACGGCACATAATATAAAACAGCACACAGTTAACCCTTTGATCGCCCCACATTTTAACCCCTTCCTGCCCAGTGTCATTAGTACAGTGTCAGTGTTTTTTATTAGCACTGATCACTGTATCAGTGTCACTTGGGATGTCAGTGGCAGTTAGTCAGTTCCCACCCAGTGTCATAAATGACTGCCGCAGTCCCTCAGTCCCGATATAAGTCGCTGATCGCTGCTATTACTAGTATAAAAAAAAGTAAAAATAAAAATTCCAGTATATATACCACCATTTGTAGATGCTAGAACTTTCAAATAAACCAATTAATTTACACATATTGGGATTTTGTTTATGAAGAAATTTAATTTTTAATTTTTTTTTATTGGATATGTTTTATAGTAAAAAATATTGTTTTTTTTTTCAAAATTGTCAGTCTTTTATTTTTATAGCACAACAAATTAAAACTGCAGAGGTGATCAAATATCACCAAAAGAAAGCTATATTTGTGGGGAGAAAATTACATAAATTTCATTTATGTACAGCATTGCATGATCGTGCAATTGTTACTTAAAGTAACACAGTGTCGTATCACAAAAAAAATGGCCTGGTCAGGAAGGGAGGGGGGTAAATACTCTGCAGGGCAAGTGGTAATCTGGTCCAGGATCCGTTCACCTCCTTTCATTTTATTTCACTATGACTAAGGCTGAAATATGTAAGATGCTTGTTTTCTGGATTTTTTTAAATCTCTGCCTATACTAAATAAATGGATTTAATGCTGTAAAGCAGGGGTGTCAAACTGGCAGCCCTCCAGCTGTTGCTAAACTACAAATACCATCATGCCTCTGCCTTTGGGAGCCATGCTTGTAACTGTCAATCTTGCAATGCCTCATGGGACTTGTAGTTTGGCAACAGCTGGAGGGCTGCCAGTTTGACACCTATGCTGTAAAGGATCCAAGTTACCGATTGCATCTGTATCAAAACTTTATTTCACCACTTTTCTTCTCTTTACCACACTTCAGCTTTCAGTAAATCAGGCCCAGTGTGTCATGTTTTGAATCAATCTAATGATGCTGAACCAAATACACTCATAAATAAAAGCCAGATGATCTTTAATTGACTTCTCAGAACAGCTTGATTAACATGGTTAGTAATTATATGAAAACTCTGTCTGAGGTTGTTAGGAAAATGCTTGTAATGTACCAATTGAAAGAAGCAGAGAGGCATATTGAAACAAAACTCAACAAATAACTAGCTTCAGCTGAATCTGAGTGTACGCTCTCTTGCCTATTACTTTGAATGGAATAATAGGGCCTTATTGCTTTATAGATAAGAGTAGTAGAATGAGAACCAATACATTTGAACTCATAGGGGTTAATTTACTAAAGGAAAATATGCTGTTCACTTTGCAAGATAATTTTCCCTTAGCTTAGCTAATGTGGTAAAAATTAACTTGCAAAGAATACCCAATCACGTGCAATGAAATAAAAAAGACAATATTTATGCTGGCACAAGATTGGACTATGAAAGTCAGCGACCTTTATTAAATCAACCCCATAAACGCATGTAGTACCTCTTGAGGACAATAACAATAATGTTATATATGATACATGTACATTATTGTTATTATATACTTTAAGAGAGCCATTGCCATCAGTAAGAAGTGGCTGGAAGAAACATCAGCAAATGAGGGTAAAATAATTGCATTATTTTTTCATAAAATTGGTGCTAATAGTATGATGTACTAGCAAATGTAATTAATTGTATCTGTGAAAGGCAGTAGTTAGTCACATTCAACTGGATTTATTCTTTAAAGAAATTTCACTAGTCATTCAAGTTTCACCAGTCATCCAAGTCAAGTATGTTCCTTACACCCATTACAATTGAATATTTGAACAATACCCTATGCAGAATAATTTATGTTCAGTGTCACTAAATGTTAGATGTTGTTACATATGAATATTATGTAGCACAGTTTTGGCATTTGGCTGTTTTATCAGCTGTTATTGCCATTTTCCATGTTTTACAAATGCATTTTTGTTGCTTTTGGTTGGGGTGGAGAAAGGTTAAAACCCTGATCAGGCTTTATTGCTGTATCTCCATCATGGTTGTCTCCCTAATTTCCTGTGTGATTATTGGACCATAAAGTAAGCAAGCAGGATTAAAACACTTTTTGCATGAAAATCTTTATTAAACTATTTAACATGGCAAAAGTACAGCATATCTGTCATATCAAATTCCAAAATAATAAACAGCACTTTCATAAACCTGTAACATATATTTATGCACCACAAATATACATAAACTGAAAAATATTATCCAATAAATTTGTGGCTTTTCATGTGTTCAATGCAATCTTAAATACATAAACTGCAAAAAAAAATGTATTCAATAAAACCGTGACTTTTAATGTGTTTTAATGTGTTCATTGTGCTGTTTTTCTTGTGCATCCTCCCAGTGCAAAAAAGCATAGATCCAGCACCTGATAGAGGGAATGTCCTACAAGAGTTGAGTAATCATTTTATTACTAGAAGGCTATAAAAGTGCGGAATCTTTACATTTGAGATCCAGATACAATCTGACAGTTTTTCTTTCTTCCTACCTTGCCGCCAGGATCACATACTATAGTTGCCCATAATAAACAGAATTAGACAGGAAACAAAGCCATAGCATTAAGCCATAATTCTCTCTATTTAAATAAATAATAAAAACAAACAAACTTATGGTAAATGCACCAAGCACTATGTATATCGCCTAAACTGCTATATCCCTGGTGCAATCTAGAACAGCTCAAAGCAGGGGTGGACTGACCATTTGGAAACTCGGGCACTGCCCGAGGGTCCAGGGTCAATAGGGTGCCCCATGAGATACTCCTGGTACCTTTCATAGGCTTTTTTGGGTGTGGTTTGAGTGTGGGTGAGGACACAGGGGCCCCATGATCACCTATTGCCCGGCATGAGTTGTCAGTCTGCCCCGGGCTCAAAGACTGGCGGTACACACACTTTCTGCTTCCTCTCTAGCTGACCGGATCTCTTAGACAAGTGTACTGATCAGCAGTATGAAAATAAATGTCTCCTTTGCTCTACAGGTATTGTCACATGACTTCATCAGTAAACAATCTAACTCTAATTCTCCTCCAATTCTAACTAAAAGCAAACAACCCCAAGTTCTCCCCTGTAGCTGCCATGCACCTAAAAAAATAATTAGAAAGCCAAAGAAAAGGATTTGGAGTCAAAATTAAAAATGGTCCCAATCAAGAGATTTACTAAAACTGGCACACTCAGAATTTGGTGCAGCTGTGCATGGTAGCTGCTAATCAACTTCAAATTTCACCTTGTTCAATTAAGCTTTGG
The DNA here is from genome assembly GCF_062004578.1 of Staurois parvus. NCBI lineage: Eukaryota > Metazoa > Chordata > Amphibia > Anura > Ranidae > Staurois > Staurois parvus. The sequence continues at coordinate 5,766,669 of NW_028317918.1, read as the reverse complement.
CAATATAACCTGGAAGATGATTGGTTTCTATGCAGAGTTGCACCAGATTTTGTACTCTCCACTTTTAGTAAATAACTCCCAATGTGTGCTTGAGTTTTGCCATGGCATACTACACTATGTAGCTAAAAATAGTCAGAATTTCCTTCAACTGCTCCACTGTAGATTTTTTAGGGTTAATTTACCAAAGGCAAAAAGGCTGTTCACTTTGCAAGAGAAACTGCACTTTGCAATGGAATTATCACTAGACATTAGTGTATGAGGTGAAGCTCTGCTAACTTCAATCATCCAATCATATGCAAGCATAAATGCTGTCTTTTCATTTTTGCAGCAAATGACAGGTTATGCTTTCCAAAATGAAATTTCACCACATTCACTAAGCTCTGGGGAAAATTTCCTTACACATTTCAACTTCTTGTGCAAAGTTAACAGTCTTTTTTGCTTTATTAAACCCACCCATTTTAATTATAACATTGAACCATGTCCTAAAAAATGATTTGATCCTAGTCATATTGCTGAGTGGCATACAATTAATCCATAACCTTTAATAATGTAACAATAATTTCAAATGCTAGGGATACAATGAAGACTGAAGCCTCATTTTTTGATCCCAAGATGCAAATGTGTCCCCAGCTCAAAAGTTGAGTTTGTCCCCATCACTTGATTGTTCAGGACAGTGGCATAGTACCAAATGAAAAGTTTATTTCCTCTGTCTCGAGGTAACTAAGCTCATATACTATCAGTAATTGCACTCCTTCAAAACCGCCCTGTGGCCTGGAACTGACACATTAAACAAATCAAATTGGCATAATGTACCATACAATGTGGGCAATCAGTCATCCATCCCAGAGAGGGGATGCCAAGTGGAATATTAAAAGCTCTATAAACTCTATGAGTTGAGCCTCTCTCCAGGATTCACAAATGGTCAGCCTTCTTAAAGCATTCTATACAGTACATAGCATGTTCCTAGTATCTTCTAAGGACTTTCTCAACATATCAATCAATTTCTGGACATGATGTAAGGTATACTAAGTGTCCTGTAGTCTAGTGGTTTTAAAATTATTGTACACCTATGAAGGGGTTTTCATTGTGTTGAGAGGGTAGAGTAAGAGTTCCAAGGAGAAATGTGAGGAAAGCCCCAAAAGCTGTCCATGATTAGAGTTGGGAAAGTGTTTTACTTGTTCATGTTTTGTTTGTTACATGAGGGAGTGCTCTGTCTGAACTATGATAGATAGAGAGATAGAGAGATAGATAGATAGATAGATAGATAGAGATAGATAGATTATTCTAATTTTTTAGTTACTTAACCCCATTGACCACATTGTGTTAAACTAACTAATGGACAACAATGTTTAAGTTTTTATTTTTTTTAATACCATTGATCAGTTAGAGAAGGGTGGGGGAATAGGGGGAGCCTTGAGATCAGCCCTTTTTTCCCCATTTAGAATTGGAGAGGTAATAGAGGTAAAAACAGTAGGCTACACATTGCAGATTTTAAAGGTCACATCAGCTGAACCTCCAATTAGCTGGATCAAATAGACTGACTGGCTGGCCCACACACTATTAATAACATTTGTTTTAGCTGAAAACTATCCATAAAAAAGGAATGCTAGGAAAGAACATATTAATAATGCGTCAACCTCATAAAAGCCATATTAGCACTTTTTCGGCTGAGATGGAATGGAAGGTAGAAGCCAGATGAGACAAACTGTTCATAGTTAGATGTGTTGTGCTGCTTTGGGATTGGAAATAAGTATTGTATGACCATGAATTGAGGTTGGTGCACTCTTTGGTAGACAGGAAGCAGTATTTTCCGCAATGTGGTCTTTCACCACAATATGCAGCATGGGATTCACTCCTCATTTGTCCTATTCAGAAACCAAATACATTATAGCAGACATTTTCTTAAGCCTTTAAACTCAGTTTCTGAAAATATTTACAGGTCCCATATTGCTACAAATTAAGCAGCATATGTTATGATTACAATAAACATGCATTAATGGAGGTAAAGCTTTTCTCACAAAGGATTTATTTTTGTTTTCTAATTTTTGTATTGGTATATTTCAATTCTTTATATAGTGCTTTTCCAACATCTGGAATGTTTCTTTCATGCAGATTCTTTTATTTTAGAAAATTATTCTATTTTGGAATGGTGTTGCTACATTTTGCCATATAAATGTGTTCTTAATTTAGGTCAGTTTGCTTTTAATTTCAGTTCAATTTGATAGAAAATCAGTGTATTTAAATAATTATATTCTGTGTCTGTGAATATGCACGGTAGACTTGCTTGCCCTAATATCTCTCTGTTGGAACACAAATAAGGCTGCAACTTTGGACATTTTTTAATTTACTCTAGCTAAAAGTTGTGGCATATGAATCCTTTTATCTAATGTGGACATTATTTGCACTCCAAATAACTTTTACTTCTTAAACTTTTGTCTAACTTTTGGCAACGCCAGTCAACACTTGTTCTTTAAATTCCATTGGGATTGTCGCATCCTTCAGAAAGAGTAGCTAGATGGATACATAATTTGGCTGCCACACAGCCCCCTGATTTGAAAGATTCATTGAGTTTTAAACCATTTTTGCCTTAGATTATAATTTTTTTCTCTCTTCACTGTATGGGGGGAAATATCTGTGCGTCTTATGGAGCGAATATGGAGCGGCCGGGCCAATATTCCCCCGTCACTGCCATCTTCTGTACTAGCGCCAGGCAGGGCCCAAAGCAGCTGCCCTTTAAAGCAGAGTTCCAGCTGAAAAAAAAAAGTCTGCAGCTAAAAAAACTGTCCTCGGTCCAGCGGTGTCCTCACCACCGTTGGTTTCATTGGCTATCTTCTCTCCCTGTTGCCAGCATCTTTAGTATGAGTACCCGGCTGTGACAGCTTGTGGCTTCACAGCCGGGTGTCCACTGCGCATGCGCGAGAAGCGCTGCGCTTTGTGAATGGCCCCATAGTCTTCTGGGACCTGTCACATGTCCCAGAAGACTATGGGGAGGGAGAGAGGACAACATCGGCTTCCGATCACATAGGCAATCGCAGCAAAAGTGAGAGCAGGTACCTGTCAAATTCGGGTACTTGCTCCAAAAGGTCTGCAGTCTCTGGTCATCTCCTGTACTATGTCTACAGTCTCTGGTCATCTCCTGTACTATGTCTACAGCCTCTGGTCATCTCCTGTACTATGTCTGCAGCCACTGGTCATCTCCTGTACTATGTTTACAGTCTCTGGTCATCTCCTGTACTATGTCTGCAGCCTCTGGTCATCTCCTGTACTATGTCTACAGTCTCTGGTCATCTCCTGTAGTACATTCACAGTCTCTAGTCATTTCCTGTACTAATGTCTACAGTCTCTGGTCATCTCTTGTAGTACGTCTGCAGTCTCTGGTCATCTCCTGTACTATGCAGTCTCTGGTCATCTGCTATACTATTTCTGCAGTCTCTGGTCATCTCCTTTAGTACATCCGCAGTTTCTGGTAATTTCCTGTAATATGTCTGCAGTCTCTGGTCATTTCCTGTACTATATCTGCAGTCTCTGGTCATCTGCTGTACTATATCTGCAGTCTCTGGTCATCTGTAGTATGTCTGCAGTCTCTGGTAATCTCCTGTAGTACATCTGCAGTCTCTGGTCATCTCCTGTACTATGTCTGCAGTCTCTGGGCATCGTCCGTACTATGTCCACAGTCTCGGGTCTTCTCCTGTACTATGTCTGCAGTCTCTGGTCATCTCCTGTACTATGTCTGCAGTCTCCTGTCATCTCCTGTACTATGTCTGCAGTCTCTGGTCATCTCCTGTACTATGTCTGCAGTCTCTGGTCATCTCCTGTAGTATGTCCACAGTCTCTGGTCATCTTCTGTACTATTTCTGCAGTCTCTGGTCATCTCCTGTAGTATGTCTGCAGTCTCTGGACATCTCCTGTAGTATGTCTGCAGTCTCTGGTCATCTCCTGTAGTATGTCCGCAGTCTCTGGTCATCTCCTGTAGTACATCCTCAGTCTCTGGTCATTTCCTGTACTATGTCTGCTGTCTCTGGTCATGTCTTGTACTATGTCTGCAGTCTCTGGTCATCTCCTGTATTATGTCTGCAGTCTCTGGTCATCTCCTGTACTATGTCCACAGTCTCTGGTCTTCTCCTGTACTATGTATGCAGTCTCTGGTCATCTCATGTAGTACATCTTCAGTCTCTGGTCATTTCCTGTACTATGTCTGCAGTCTCTGGTCATCTCCTGTACTATGTCTGCATTTTCTGGTCATCTGCTGTACTATGTCTGCAGTCTCTGGTCATCTCCTGTACTATGTCTGCAGTCTTTGGTCATCTCCTGTAGTATGTCCACAGTCTCTGGACATCTGCTGTACTATGTCTGCAGTCTCTGGTCATCTCCTGTAGTACATCCTCAGTCTCTGGTCATTTCCTTTACTATGTCTGCAGTCTCTGGTCATCTCCTGTAGTATGTCCATAGTCTCTGGTCATCTCATTTACTATGTCTGCAGTCTCTGGTCATCTCCTGTACTATGTCTGCAGTCCCTCGTCATCTCCTGTACTATGTCTGCAGTCTCTGGTCATCTCCTGTACTATGTCTGCAGTCTCTGGTCATCTCCTGTAGTATGTCGGCAGTCTCTGGTTGTCTCCTGTAGATATACGCAGTCTCTGGTCATTTCCTGTACTATGTCTTCAGTCCATTGGTTCAGAATATTATTTTTCTTGTTTTCCTCCTCTAAAACCTAGGTGCGTCTTATGGTCAGGTGCATCTTATGGAGCAAAAAATAAGGTATATATATTATATTATATTAAAATAATTATCTATCTATATTTTTTGTACGTATTTGGAATTAGAGGTATTGTTTTTTGATGTATTGTTATTTTGAGTCTATTAATATGTATTTATGACATATATACGACTGTTGTGGTTATTAATTGTTTTTTTTTTCTATTTTTCCTTTTTCAATGCTAGATGGCAATCATAATCAATATATGAGGAAGGCTATTTAAGGATCATTACTATTTTTCTAAATTTTTGCTGCATGTAGCATATATACACTCTTGCATTGGATCCAAGAGGTTGGTGTTCTTTGGCTGATTGTTGTTTGGCCCCAGAGGTGGATGGTGTTGTCAGACGCTCTATGTGTCTTCTCTATGGACCTTTTCAACATGGCCGCAATAGTGTGACGTCGGACATCAGACGTGTTCATGTACGTACGTCGATGCTGCGGCTGCACATGTGCCCTACAGCCGGGATGCCGGCAATTTGGCACTCTTTGCTCTGCTTTATAAGGTTTATAGTAGAGGCAGTGAGTCAATGCCTCTGGAGAGGTCCTTTATTCTAATTTATACCCTATACATTTGCTTAAATTGGAGCTTTTTGGTCGGGTATTACTTTTGGTCATGGTATGTATATTATTTATGTTCATATACATATATATATATATATTTTCTCTTTTTGGGAAAATTGGAATTTAATGTATAGTGCTTTGGAGCAAAGTAGCTTGGGAAATAACCATTTGATATATACCCAGTCCATATTTTTCTTATATATAGAATATCTCTTTTCTGTCCAGAGTTAATAGCTGGGGTTTATATAACTAGCTTGGGGAGTAGGTGTAGTTTGTATGTTTTGGGACCCAAACATTTGGATGTTTTTACTTTTTCAGCTTTAAATATGGATATGCGGTTTTGTCCACTTGGGTCATTTTTGCACCTCTGATTAAGGGACTATTCCCTCATAGATCCAATGTTCATTGTTCTTACTGGCTTTCTATAAACCTGTTGATAACATCATTGGTTAAATGTAAACATTTGTTCATTACAAATGTTATTACTTCCTTTCAGTATGCTGTATGCTTATTTTTGGCTTTGTTTATATTATTTTAGTCATATGTTATATCTCCCCGAGGAAGCGTGCTATTGCCCTGCAAAATGCGTCGGAGAAAGAATGGAAGTACAAATTTGGAGCAAATATGTCAACTATGGTTCTTAGGTTACCAAAGGTTATACCGTGTAATGTTATGTACTAAGCCTGTTTGTTATAAGTAGAGATGAGCGAAGAAATGAAAAATTCGATTCGACTGATTCGGCGAATTCGTGGACAATATTCGATTCGAGTCGAATAAATTCGCTGTGAATTTAACTTAAAAAAGGGTGTTTCTAGGCTTCAGAGAGACTTAATATTAGTGCAGAACACTGTACCTTTAATTTAAATGCCCTTGGAGTCTGCTGGGGAAGAGAAATAATACTGTCTGTCAGTATGACATGCAGATGAGTGCCGTCGATCTTAGAATCACTGCACACTTCACTCCTTTGGCCAGTCACGGGGCCAAAACCAGTGTTTGGAGCCACAGTATGGCGGTGGAGGCAGCAGCAATGGGAGGCCATACAGCAACCTATGACAAAATGGAAACCAGCAGGAGCGTGAGGAGACCTGAAAGTGGCACATGGCAGAGTGGGAGCAATGGGAGGCGGTACAGGGACCCAGGTCACACTGTGGGCCCAGCAGCAGCGTGACCAGGCGGTACGGGGGCCCATGGCCGATATGGGGCTTGGTGGCACCTATGGAAGGCCTGTAATCTGCCAGCAACCTATGACAAAATGGACAACCGCAGGAGTGTGAGGAGATTTCAAAGTGGCACATGGCAGAGTGGAAGCAATGGGAGGCCGTACAGGGACCCAGGTCACACTGTGGGCTCAGCAGCAGCGTGACCAGGAGGTACGGGGGCCCATGGTCGATATGGGGCCTGGCGGCACCTATGGAAGGCCGCTAATCTGCCAGCAACCTATGACAAAATGGACAACCGCAGGAGTGTGAGGAGATTTCAAAGAGGTACATGGCAGAGTGGAAGCAATGGGAGGCCGTACAGGGACCCAGGTCACACTGTGGGACCAGCATCAGCGTGAACAGGCGGTACGGGGGCCCATGGCCGATTTGACCTCATTCATCCCATAGTCCTGCCGACTCACGAATAGCGTGGCCTCCTCAAAGGGCCTGAGCAAGCGCAGGTGTCACACATGAGCTGACAATGGCTGACATCTAAGTTACACAGGGAGTACCTTTATCCGCTTTTAACATCAGGAAATCTGTGATGGCCTTTAGCTGTTCGTAAAGGCGGTCTAACATATGTAGGGTTGAATTACACCTTGTTGCAACGTCACAGCATGAGGAGTCGGTACGGGGGCCCATGGCAGATTACATGTCTGGCAGCAGCAATGGGAGGCCCGTAATCTGCCAGCACCCTATGTCAAAAAATTTAACACACCAGCAGTGTGAAGAGACCTGAAAGTGGCACATGGCAGCAGAGTGTGGCGATGGAGACAGCAGCAATGGGAGGCCGTACAGGGACCCATGAGAGACTCTGGACTTGGCAGCAGCATGAGGAGGCGGTATATAGGGGCCCATGGCAGATTAGGGGCCTGGCAGCAGCTATGTGAGGCCCGTAATCTGCCTGCACCCTATGTCAAAAAATTTAACACACCAGCAGTGTGAAGAGACCTGAAAGTGGCACATGGCAGCAGAGTGTGGCGATGGAGACAGCAGCAATGGGAGGCCGTACAGGGACCCATGAGAGACTCTGGACTTGGCAGCAGCATGAGGAGGCGGTATATAGGGGCCCATGGCAGATTAGGGGCCTGGCAGCAGCTATGTGAGGCCCGTAATCTGCCTGCACCCTATGTCAAAAAATTAAACACACCAGCAGTGTGAAGAGACCTGAAAGTGGCACATGGCAGCAGAGTGTGGCGATGGAGACAGCAGCAATGGGAGGCCGTACAGGGACCCATGAGAGACTCTGGACTTGGCAGCAGCATGAGGAGGCGGTATATAGGGGCCCATGGCAGATTAGGGGCCTGGCAGCAGCTATGTGAGGCCCGTAATCTGCCTGCACCCTATGTCAAAAAATTTAACACACCAGCAGTGTGAAGAGACCTGAAAGTGGCACATGGCAGCAGAGTGTGGCGATGGAGACAGCAGCAATGGGAGGCCGTACAGGGACCCATGAGAGACTCTGGACTTGGCAGCAGCATGAGGAGGCGGTATATAGGGGCCCATGGCAGATTAGGGGCCTGGCAGCAGCTATGTGAGGCCCGTAATCTGCCTGCACCCTATGTCAAAAAATTTAACACACCAGCAGTGTGAAGAGACCTGAAAGTGGCACATGGCAGCAGAGTGTGGCGATGGAGACAGCAGCAATGGGAGGCCGTACAGGGACCCATGAGAGACTCTGGACTTGGCAGCAGCATGAGGAGGCGGTATATAGGGGCCCATGGCAGATTAGGGGCCTGGCAGCAGCTATGTGAGGCCCGTAATCTGCCTGCACCCTATGTCAAAAAATTTAACACACCAGCAGTGTGAAGAGACCTGAAAGTGGCACATGGCAGCAGAGTGTGGCGATGGAGACAGCAGCAATGGGAGGCCGTACAGGGACCCATGAGAGACTCTAGACTTGGCAGCAGCATGAGGAGGCGGTATATAGGGGCCCATGGCAGATTAGGGGCCTGGCAGCAGCTATGTGAGGCCCGTAATCTGCCTGCACCCTATGTCAAAAAATTAAACACACCAGCAGTGTGAAGAGACCTGAAAGTGGCACATGGCAGCAGAGTGTGGCGATGGAGACAGCAGCAATGGGAGGCCGTACAGGGACCCATGAGAGACTCTGGACTTGGCAGCAGCATGAGGAGGCGGTATATAGGGGCCCATGGCAGATTAGGGGCCTGGCAGCAGCTATGTGAGGCCCGTAATCTGCCTGCACCCTATGTCAAAAAATTTAACACACCAGCAGTGTGAAGAGACCTGAAAGTGGCACATGGCAGCAGAGTGTGGCGATGGAGACAGCAGCAATGGGAGGCCGTACAGGGACCCATGAGAGACTCTAGACTTGGCAGCAGCATGAGGAGGCGGTATATAGGGGCCCATGGCAGATTAGGGGCCTGGCAGCAGCTATGTGAGGCCCGTAATCTGCCTGCACCCTATGTCAAAAAATTTAACACACCAGCAGTGTGAAGAGACCTGAAAGTGGCACATGGCAGCAGAGTGTGGCGATGGAGACAGCAGCAATGGGAGGCCGTACAGGGACCCATGAGAAACTCTGGACTTGGCAGCAGCATGAGGAGGCGGTATATAGGGGCCCATGGCAGATTAGGGGCCTGGCAGCAGCTATGTGAGGCCCGTAATCTGCCTGCACCCTATGTCAAAAAATTAAACACACCAGCAGTGTGAAGAGACCTGAAAGTGGCACATGGCAGCAGAGTGTGGCGATGGAGACAGCAGCAATGGGAGGCCGTACAGGGACCCATGAGAGACTCTAGACTTGGCAGCAGCATGAGGAGGCGGTATATAGGGGCCCATGGCAGATTAGGGGCCTGGCAGCAGCTATGTGAGGCCCGTAATCTGCCTGCACCCTATGTCAAAAAATTTAACACACCAGCAGTGTGAAGAGACCTGAAAGTGGCACATGGCAGCAGAGTGTGGCGATGGAGACAGCAGCAATGGGAGGCCGTACAGGGACCCATGAGAGACTCTAGACTTGGCAGCAGCATGAGGAGGCGGTATATAGGGGCCCATGGCAGATTAGGGGCCTGGCAGCAGCTATGTGAGGCCCGTAATCTGCCTGCACCCTATGTCAAAAAATTAAACACACCAGCAGTGTGAAGAGACCTGAAAGTGGCACATGGCAGCAGAGTGTGGCGATGGAGACAGCAGCAATGGGAGGCCGTACAGGGACCCATGACAGACTCTAGACTTGGCAGCAGCATGAGGAGGCGGTATATAGGGGCCCATGGCAGATTAGGGGCCTGGCAGCAGCTATGTGAGGCCCGTAATCTGCCTGCACCCTATGTCAAAAAATTAAACACACCAGCAGTGTGAAGAGACCTGAAAGTGGCACATGGCAGCAGAGTGTGGCGATGGAGACAGCAGCAATGGGAGGCCGTACAGGGACCCATGAGAGACTCTAGACTTGGCAGCAGCATGAGGAGGCGGTATATAGGGGCCCATGGCAGATTAGGGGCCTGGCAGCAGCTATGTGAGGCCCGTAATCTGCCTGCACCCTATGTCAAAAAATTTAACACACCAGCAGTGTGAAGAGACCTGAAAGTGGCACATGGCAGCAGAGTGTGGCGATGGAGACAGCAGCAATGGGAGGCCGTACAGGGACCCATGAGAGACTCTGGACTTGGCAGCAGCATGAGGAGGCGGTATATAGGGGCCCATGGCAGATTAGGGGCCTGGCAGCAGCTATGTGAGGCCCGTTATCTTGCAGCACCCTATGTCAAAAAATTAAACACACCAGCAGTGTGAAGAGACCTGAAAGTGGCACATGGCAGCAGAGTGTGGCGATGGAGACAGCAGCAATGGGAGGCCGTACAGGGACCCATGAGAGACTCTAGACTTGGCAGCAGCATGAGGAGGCGGTATATAGGGGCCCATGGCAGATTAGGGGCCTGGCAGCAGCTATGTGAGGCCCGTAATCTGCCTGCACCCTATGTCAAAAAATTAAACACACCAGCAGTGTGAAGAGACCTGAAAGTGGCACATGGCAGCAGAGTGTGGCGATGGAGACAGCAGCAATGGGAGGCCGTACAGGGACCCATGACAGACTCTAGACTTGGCAGCAGCATGAGGAGGCGGTATATAGGGGCCCATGGCAGATTAGGGGCCTGGCAGCAGCTATGTGAGGCCCGTAATCTGCCTGCACCCTATGTCAAAAAATTAAACACACCAGCAGTGTGAAGAGACCTGAAAGTGGCACATGGCAGCAGAGTGTGGCGATGGAGACAGCAGCAATGGGAGGCCGTACAGGGACCCATGAGAGACTCTAGACTTGGCAGCAGCATGAGGAGGCGGTATATAGGGGCCCATGGCAGATTAGGGGCCTGGCAGCAGCTATGTGAGGCCCGTAATCTGCCTGCACCCTATGTCAAAAAATTAAACACACCAGCAGTGTGAAGAGACCTGAAAGTGGCACATGGCAGCAGAGTGTGGCGATGGAGACAGCAGCAATGGGAGGCCGTACAGGGACCCATGAGAGACTCTGGACTTGGCAGCAGCATGAGGAGGCGGTATATAGGGGCCCATGGCAGATTAGGGGCCTGGCAGCAGCTATGTGAGGCCCGTTATCTTGCAGCACCCTATGTCAAAAAATTAAACACACCAGCAGTGTGAAGAGACCTGAAAGTGGCACATGGCAGCAGAGTGTGGCGATGGAGACAGCAGCAATGGGAGGCCGTACAGGGACCCATGAGAGACTCTAGACTTGGCAGCAGCATGAGGAGGCGGTATATAGGGGCCCATGGCAGATTAGGGGCCTGGCAGCAGCTATGTGAGGCCCGTAATCTGCCTGCACCCTATGTCAAAAAATTAAACACACCAGCAGTGTGAAGAGACCTGAAAGTGGCACATGGCAGCAGAGTGTGGCGATGGAGACAGCAGCAATGGGAGGCCGTACAGGGACCCATGAGAGACTCTGGACTTGGCAGCAGCATGAGGAGGCGGTATATAGGGGCCCATGGCAGATTAGGGGCCTGGCAGCAGCTATGTGAGGCCCGTTATCTTGCAGCACCCTATGTCAAAAAATTAAACACACCAGCAGTGTGAAGAGACCTGAAAGTGGCACATGGCAGCAGAGTGTGGCGATGGAGACAGCAGCAATGGGAGGCCGTACAGGGACCCATGAGAGACTCTAGACTTGGCAGCAGCATGAGGAGGCGGTATATAGGGGCCCATGGCAGATTAGGGGCCTGGCAGCAGCTATGTGAGGCCCGTAATCTGCCTGCACCCTATGTCAAAAAATTAAACACACCAGCAGTGTGAAGAGACCTGAAAGTGGCACATGGCAGCAGAGTGTGGCGATGGAGACAGCAGCAATGGGAGGCCGTACAGGGACCCATGACAGACTCTGGACTTGGCAGCAGCATGAGGAGGCGGTATATAGGGGCCCATGGCAGATTAGGGGCCTGGCAGCAGCTATGTGAGGCCCGTAATCTGCCTGCACCCTATGTCAAAAAATTAAACACACCAGCAGTGTGAAGAGACCTGAAAGTGGCACATGGCAGCAGAGTGTGGCGATGGAGACAGCAGCAATGGGAGGCCGTACAGGGACCCATGAGAGACTCTGGACTTGGCAGCAGCATGAGGAGGCGGTATATAGGGGCCCATGGCAGATTAGGGGCCTGGCAGCAGCTATGTGAGGCCCGTAATCTGCCTGCACCCTATGTCAAAAAATTTAACACACCAGCAGTGTGAAGAGACCTGAAAGTGGCACATGGCAGCAGAGTGTGGCGATGGAGACAGCAGCAATGGGAGGCCGTACAGGGACCCATGAGAGACTCTAGACTTGGCAGCAGCATGAGGAGGCGGTATATAGGGGCCCATGGCAGATTAGGGGCCTGGCAGCAGCTATGTGAGGCCCGTAATCTGCCTGCACCCTATGTCAAAAAATTTAACACACCAGCAGTGTGAAGAGACCTGAAAGTGGCACATGGCAGCAGAGTGTGGCGATGGAGACAGCAGCAATGGGAGGCCGTACAGGGACCCATGAGAGACTCTAGACTTGGCAGCAGCATGAGGAGGCGGTATATAGGGGCCCATGGCAGATTAGGGGCCTGGCAGCAGCTATGTGAGGCCCGTAATCTGCCTGCACCCTATGTCAAAAAATTAAACACACCAGCAGTGTGAAGAGACCTGAAAGTGGCACATGGCAGCAGAGTGTGGCGATGGAGACAGCAGCAATGGGAGGCCGTACAGGGACCCATGAGAGACTCTGGACTTGGCAGCAGCATGAGGAGGCGGTATATAGGGGCCCATGGCAGATTAGGGGCCTGGCAGCAGCTATGTGAGGCCCGTAATCTGCCTGCACCCTATGTCAAAAAATTAAACACACCAGCAGTGTGAAGAGACCTGAAAGTGGCACATGGCAGCAGAGTGTGGCGATGGAGACAGCAGCAATGGGAGGCCGTACAGGGACCCATGACAGACTCTAGACTTGGCAGCAGCATGAGGAGGCGGTATATAGGGGCCCATGGCAGATTAGGGGCCTGGCAGCAGCTATGTGAGGCCCGTAATCTGCCTGCACCCTATGTCAAAAAATTAAACACACCAGCAGTGTGAAGAGACCTGAAAGTGGCACATGGCAGCAGAGTGTGGCGATGGAGACAGCAGCAATGGGAGGCCGTACAGGGACCCATGAGAGACTCTGGACCTAGCAGCAGCATGAGGAGGCGGTATATAGGGGCCTATGGCAGATTAGGGGCCTGGCAGCAGCTATAGGAGGCCCATAATCTGCCAGCACCCTATGTCAAAAAATTAAACACACCAGCAGTGTGAGGAGACCTGAAAGTGGCACATGTTTGAGGCATGATTCATGGCGGATTTAGTCAGTTGTGTCAGGAACTGGTGGTTTGAAATCCAGACTAATCCACGCCTGATTCATTTTCACAAACGTGAGTCTCTCCACACTTTGGGTGGACAGTCGTGTCCTCCGCGGAGTTACAATACCTCCTGCCGCACTAAACACGCGCTCCGATGCCACGCTACTGGCCGGGCATGACAGCCTTTCAAGGGCAAATTCAGCTAGTTGGGGCCAAAGGTCAAGTTTCGTTGCCCAGTAGTCAAGGGGATTGTCTACCTCGGTTGGCAGGGTGCTGTCCAAGTAGGCCCAAGCCTGTTGTTTGAGCTCCTGCTCCAGGTCCACCTGATGCTGCTGCTGCTGCTGCGGCTGGTTAGTAGTTTCCTCACTGCGCTGGTGAAGAAAGCTACTCATCATCGACTGCAGACTGAGGCAGCCGCTGCTGGTGGAGCTGCCACTGCTCCTACCACCCCACCCCTCCCCTGCTGCCATGCCAGCGGAACGCGAGCGCACAGGGCCCACAGTGTCTGAGGATGGACGTTGGCGCACAAAGGCAGAGACCAACTGACTACATAGGTGGTTTTTATAGTACGTAATTTTGGCCTCCCTCTCAGCAGGTGTGAAAAAGGCCACCATTTTGGACCGGTAGCGAGGGTCCAACAAGGTGGACAGCCAAAAGTCATCCCTCTGTCTGATGGTTATTATTCGGCTGTCGCTACGCAAGCAACCGAGCATGCTATGGGCCATTTGTGCCAAGGAATGCGAGGGACTCCCTGCCTCCATCTCCACAGCATACTGCCACGGTGCGTCTGGGTCCTCTGTCTCCTCCTCCTCCTCCTCCTCTACCAGATGCTCCTGCTCCTCCACTCCTGTCCGCTGAGTGGAAAAACCACCCATTTCACTCAATAATTCCTGAGCACAAATGTCCTCCTCTACCTCCTCCTCTTCTTCCTGTCCTGCCCCCACAGGGGTCATGTGGCGTTGAGATCTGTGCGCCACGTCTACCGCACCCTGACCAGCCATTGTTAACAGCATTTGTTCCAGGACGTGCAACAGAGGAATGACGTCGTTCATCCCATAGTCCTGCCGACTCACGAATAGCGTGGCCTCCTCAAAGGGCCTGAGCAAGCGGCAGGTGTCACGCATGAGCTGCCAATGGCTGATATCTAAGTTACACAGGGGAGTACCTTTATCCGCTTGTAACATCAGGAAATCGGTGATGGCCTTTCGCTGCTCGTAAAGGCGGTCTAACATGTGTAGGGTTGAATTCCACCTTGTTGCAACGTCGCAGATCAGGCGATGCTGTGGAATTCCGTTCTGCCGCTGCAGCTCAATGAGGGTGTTCTTTGCGGTGTAGGAATGGCTGAAATGCATGCACAGTTTACGTGACATTTTAAGGATGTCTTGCAGTGGGATGGTGGATTTTAGGAACCGCTTGACAACCAGATTGAACACGTGAGCCATGCATGGCGCATGGCACAACCTTCCTTGACGCAGAGCAGACACCATGTTCTTTCCGTTGTCAGTCAACATGGTTCCGATTTTTAGTTTGCGCGGAGACAGCCATCTGTCGATTTCTCTGTTCATTACACTCAGCAGTTCCTCCCCTGTGTGACTACGTTCGCCAAGGCATACCAGGTGCAGCACAGCGTGACACCGTTGCGCCCTGCACATGTGATATGCCGATCGGGTAATGGGACTTGGCACGGGGGTGGCGGCTGAGGACACGGCGGAAAAAGAGGTGGTAGAGGCGGACATGCTTGCTGGACCAAGGACGTGCAAACGTGGAGGCAAAAGCGTCGTGACCTGTCCAAGTTGCTGGTGCGGCTGTGCCGGCACCACGTTCACCCAGTGGGCCGTAAATGACATGTACTGTCCCTGACCGTAGTTACAGCTCCACACGTCGGCGCTGCCGTGCACTTTGGCAGAGACCGACATGCTCAAAGACTGGCCCACCATCTCTTCTACATGTGAATGCAGGGCTGGCACTGCCTTTTGGGCAAAGAAATGACGGCTTGGCACTCTCCACCGCGGCGCGGCACAAGCCATCATTTCTCGGAAAGGTGCTGAGTCCACCAGTTGGAAAGGGAGGGACTGCAGCACCAGCAACTTGGACAGGAGGACGTTCAGCTTTTGCACCGTCGGGTGCGTGCTCGCAAACTGTTGTCTCTTGGATACGGATTCCAAGAAAGACTGTTGACGGAATCCGAGAAGAGGAGTAGCAGGAGAAGGAGCATCTGAACGAGCGGAAGATGCCAACGAGCGACAACTCCCCTCAGCAGAGGTGTTGGAGCCTTGACTGGCTGATAGAGGGCGATTGACGACGTCGGGTGACGGAGCAAGTAACGGAGCGGGTGATGGAGCGGGGGCTGGGGCAGGCAGAACCGCCGTATGTTTATCACGGTTTTCCCAGGCCACCGAATGGTGACGCTGCATATGCTGACGCAACGCTGTAGTCCCAACATGGGCCCCCTGGCCACGCTTGCATTTCTGGCCACATAGTCGACATACGGCTACGTTTACTTCCTCGGGCGGCTTGAGGAAAAATTGCCACACCACCGAGTAGGAAACTTTGCCCCCGCTACTCTTCACTGGCTGACTGCTACTTCCTCCGTGCGCACCGGCACCACTACTGGCCGTGGTGGTAGGCTGCAGTGGAGCTGGTGCTCTACTCCGTGGACGTTTGGCTCCACTGACACTGATGCGACCCTGCTGCTGTCTCCTGTGCAACCCACCGACTGTTTTGCTCGCTGCCAAGCTGCCACCCTCTTCTCCTGATGATGCGGAAGAAATTGCCTGATGACGACGAGGCTGCCAAGTGCGATCAACCTCCTCATCATCAAGTAGGGTCTCCGCCTCACTACTAGCCCCCTCGGCTGCGTCTGGGTCAGGAGACAGACCTGTCTCTAGACCGGCTACCGAGCCACTCTCCTCGCCAGTACTTGTTCGCTTGGCTGCTGAAAAGGCCGATGTCTCCCCCCGTTCCTGACCGCCCTCTGTTAGCTCTTCCTCACTGTACAGTGGGGCTGAGCCCACAGCATGCGATACTTCGCTTGGTGAGGGAACAGCAAAGGACAGGGGCAGGTAGAGGACACGTGATTTCAGTGGGCTTGCTCCCGGGCCATGCCAACTAACGGTTGTGTCTGACGTACCCACCGACCGTTGGCTGTAGGTGTCAGAGGTGACCTGGGAAGAGGAAGACGACCGAGCCAACCAATCAATGACGGCAGGGTTGTCGGTGGAGACACGACCGCTGGATGACACCGGGAGCATTGGCCTCTGGCTGCGAATACTGCTGCCTCGACCCCTTCCTCTGCTGCCACGTCTGCTCGCTCCTAAAACATTGCCTCCTCTGCCACTCCTCTGCATGTTGTCTGACATACTATTTAATTCAACGATTAGGTGTCCCTGAGTAACAATTCTCTGGCACTCAGTAACAATTCTGTCTGTCCCTGAGTATGAATTCTGTGGCCCTGAGTAACAATTCTGTGTCTGTGCGAGTAACAATTCTGTGTCTGTGCGAGTAACAATTCTGTGTCTGTGCAAGTAACAATTTTGTGTCTGTGCGAGTAACAATTCTCTGGCACTCAGTAACAATTCTGTCTGTCCCTGAGTAACAATTCTCTGGCACTCAGTAACAATTCTGTCTGTCCCTGAGTAACAATTCTCTGGCACTCAGTAACAATTCTGTCTGTCCCTGAGTATGAATTCTGTGGCCCTGAGTAACAATTCTGTGTCTGTGCGAGTAACAATTCTGTGTCTGTGCAAGTAACAATTTTGTGTCTGTGCGAGTAACAATTCTCTGGCACTCAGTAACAATTCTGTCTGTCCCTGAGTAACAATTCTCTGGCACTCAGTAACAATTCTGTCTGTCCCTGAGTATGAATTCTGTGGCCCTGAGTAACAATTCTGTGTCTGTGCGAGTAACAATTCTGTGTCTGTGCAAGTAACAATTTTGTGTCTGTGCGAGTAACAATTCTCTGGCACTCAGTAACAATTCTGTCTGTCCCTGAGTAACAATTCTCTGGCACTCAGTAACAATTCTGTCTGTCCCTGAGTAACAATTCTCTGGCACTCAGTAACAATTCTGTCTGTCCCTGAGTAACAATTCTCTGGCACTCAGTAACAATTCTGTGTCTGTGCGAGTAACAATTCTGTGTCTGTGCAAGTAACAATTTTGTGTCTGTGCGAGTAACAATTCTCTGGCACTCAGTAACAATTCTGTCTGTCCCTGAGTAACAATTCTCTGGCACTCAGTAACAATTCTGTCTGTCCCTGAGTAACAATTCTCTGGCACTCAGTAACAATTCTGTGTCTGTGCGAGTAACAATTCTGTGTCTGTGCAAGTAACAATTTTGTGTCTGTGCGAGTAACAATTCTCTGGCACTCAGTAACAATTCTGTCTGTCCCTGAGTAACAATTCTCTGGCACTCAGTAACAATTCTGTCTGTCCCTGAGTAACAATTCTCTGGCACTCAGTAACAATTCTGTCTGTCCCTGAGTATGAATTCTGTGGCCCTGAGTAACAATTCTGTGTCTGTGCGAGTAACAATTCTGTGTCTGTGCAAGTAACAATTTTGTGTCTGTGCGAGTAACAATTCTCTGGCACTCAGTAACAATTCTGTCTGTCCCTGAGTAACAATTCTCTGGCACTCAGTAACAATTCTGTCTGTCCCTGAGTAACAATTCTCTGGCACTCAGTAACAATTCTGTCTGTCCCTGAGTATGAATTCTGTGGCCCTGAGTAACAATTCTGTGTCTGTGCGAGTAACAATTCTGTGTCTGTGCAAGTAACAATTTTGTGTCTGTGCGAGTAACAATTCTCTGGCACTCAGTAACAATTCTGTCTGTCCCTGAGTAACAATTCTCTGGCACTCAGTAACAATTCTGTCTGTCCCTGAGTAACAATTCTCTGGCACTCAGTAACAATTCTGTCTGTCCCTGAGTAACAATTCTCTGGCACTCAGTAACAATTCCGTCTGTCCCTGAGTATGAATTCTGTGGCCCTGAGTAACAATTCTGTCTGTGCGAGTAACAATTCTGTGTCTGTGCAAGTAACAATTTTGTGTCTGTGCGAGTAACAATTCTCTGGCACTCAGTAACAATTCTGTCTGTCCCTGAGTAACAATTCTCTGGCACTCAGTAACAATTCTGTCTGTCCCTGAGTAACAATTCTCTGGCACTCAGTAACAATTCTGTCTGTCCCTGAGTAACAATTCTCTGGCACTCAGTAACAATTCTGTCTGTCCCTGAGTATGAATTCTGTGGCCCTGAGTAACAATTCTGTGTCTGTGCGAGTAACAATTCTGTGTCTGTGCAAGTAACAATTTTGTGTCTGTGCGAGTAACAATTCTCTGGCACTCAGTAACAATTCTGTCTGTCCCTGAGTAACAATTCTCTGGCACTCAGTAACAATTCTGTCTGTCCCTGAGTAACAATTCTCTGTCACTCAGTAACAATTCTGTCTGTCCCTGAGTATGAATTCTGTGGCCCTGAGTAACAATTCTGTGTCTGTGCGAGTAACAATTCTGTGTCTGTGCAAGTAACAATTTTGTGTCTGTGCGAGTAACAATTCTCTGGCACTCAGTAACAATTCTGTCTGTCCCTGAGTAACAATTCTCTGGCACTCAGTAACAATTCTGTCTGTCCCTGAGTAACAATTCTCTGGCACTCAGTAACAATTCTGTCTGTCCCTGAGTAACAATTCTCTGGCACTCAGTAACAATTCTGTCTGTCCCTGAGTATGAATTCTGTGGCCCTGAGTAACAATTCTGTCTGTGCGAGTAACAATTCTGTGTCTGTGCAAGTAACAATTTTGTGTCTGTGCGAGTAACAATTCTCTGGCACTCAGTAACAATTCTGTCTGTCCCTGAGTAACAATTCTCTGGCACTCAGTAACAATTCTGTCTGTCCCTGAGTAACAATTCTCTGGCACTCAGTAACAATTCTGTCTGTCCCTGAGTAACAATTCTCTGGCACTCAGTAACAATTCTGTCTGTCCCTGAGTAACAATTCTGTCTGTCCCTGAGTATGAATTCTGTGGCCCTGAGTAAGAATTCTCTGGCACTCAGTAACAATTCTGTCTGTCCCTGAGTAACAATTCTCTGGCACTCAGTAACAATTCTGTCTGTCCCTGAGTAAAAATTCTGTGGCCCTAATAACGTTTCTGTGGCCCTAAGTAACAATTCTCTGGCACTGAGTGAAAATTCTGTCTGTCCCTGAGTATGAATTCTGTGGCCCTAACTAGCGTTTCTTTGTCCCTAAATAACGATTCTGTGGCCCTCATTAACAAGTCTGTGTCCCTGAGTAATGGTTCTCTGTCCCTAAGTAACTTCTCTCTGTCCCCAATTCTCGTTTCTGTGGCCCTAACTCTGTCCCTGTCCCTAGTACAGAGCGGTCTGCCTCTGTTCAATGACTGCAGGCAAATGAAGATTTCCAAAATGGCCGCTATATATACCTCGACCATTACACAGTGCTGGCTGGCTGGCTGCTGATTGGCTGATGCGATCACATGTCGTTGAGGAATGTATTATGGGGCAGCGCGCCTTGTCTGCGCGCCTTCCCCGACATCCCCGCTCCGTCGCCGCACATGTCAGCCGCCATTTTCGGAAAAATTTCGATTCGCGCGTCCGAATTAGGCTGTTTTTCGGATTCGGCACGAATCGAAATTTTTCCGATATTCGACTCAAATTCCACTTCGGATACTTCGATTCGCTCATCTCTAGTTATAAGCATTACATGATTTTTATGATGAGATTTGCTCAAATATCACTACCATAACTGTGGTTTTTATTTTGTTAATAAGGTTGCATTTTTTACACTTTTGAGTATATTTTCATTTTTGGTATGGTGCCTCATAAAGCCCCATTTGTTTTTTCTAGTTAGGGTTTTCATGTTCTTCGGTGTCTTGTTAATAATGGGTGTGGCACCATTAAAACCTACCAACAAGGGGTGAGACCTTATCATAGGCCTGTCTCTGCCCTTCCTAGTGTTACTAATGTTCTAAAGCCTGTATCACTGTAATAAATGGAAGTTTGCATGTCTCCATTTCTATGACTTGCATTTGAGCAAAATAAAATTTGCAGCTTCTCTCCAATTTTCCTTTAGTGTTATGATACTTTACATACTATGGCTAAAAATGTCTGCTGTATCTGTAATTTGTAAGCTGCATGTTCTGATTTCTTGTCAAATAACTTTTTCTGGATTTCAACAGAACAATTTTTGTTTATGAATTTATCAGCCATACTCAATATATATATGTCATTAAGCAATTGCAGCAAATGATATAGCTATCATTATTTTTTTCTGAACTTTTTATAATCTATTTTTATGCTTAAAGCACATTTCCGGCAAAAAATGTTTTTTGAACCGTTCAGTGTGGCTCTGCTGGCACTGCACGGTTCATATGCTCATTTTGTTCTAGGGGAGAGGACACCAAAGATATACTCACCTTACCCGGCAATCTTCCCCACAGAAGACCGGTCCTTTTGGATCCTCCCCCCCCCCACTGGTCCAGCGGTCTTGTAAAAGGGGTTTTCCTGATGTCAGGACACTCCCTTACCCACTACATGGTAAAAAAAAAATTTTGAACTGGTGTTTTGCTTTAAGTTGTACAAAGCTGATTGAAAATTCACTCTAAGTGTAAACTGAACGAAATCTAGTTACATCTGGAAACCTTCAGCTTTTACTCAACACATAATTTTGGTGGTATACCAGTTGACAAGAACAAGCCACTTAAGTAAATAGTATACTATAAAATCTGTAATAAAGCACAAGCAAGCCTACACCATTGTTAACTGTATGTTTTAGTGGGAACCCCACCATGAAAGGTTTATGGTTTACATTGCAAAACTCTTATGTTATTGACACTATATATACAAAAGAAACTTCTAAACAGAAACTTTGTATCTCTTTTCCTTTACCTCTTTTGCAAATTATATTATGGCATAACAACATTATTTACAAAATAACATTATGCTTAAGCCTTGGTTGAGAGACGTCGATCTTTGCATGGGCAAATAATTTAAGCTTGAGGTTAGCTATCACTTGTAACCATTTTAATATTTGAAAATTGAAAACAAAACATGAAAGCAACACGTGAATATATAGTACTCAACAACATAAACACATTAAAAAACTATAACTTCAACTATAGACATGGGCAGCACAGTGGCTAAGTGGTTAGCACTTGGTAAGCAGCCTGGCAGCACCAGGGTTATTGGTTTGAATCCACTACCTGCACGGAGTTTGCATGTTCTCCCTTTGCTTGCGTGAGTTTCCTCCCACTCTCCAAAGACATGCTGGTAGGTTAATTGGCTCCTGTCTAAATTGGCCTTATTATGTGTATGAATGTGAGTTAGGGACATTAGATTGTATGTTCCATGACGGTTAGGGACTGATGTGAATGTACAATGTATTTATAAAGTGCTGTGTAAATTGACCATGCTATATAAGTACCTGTAATAAAATATGGTTCATTATACAGTAAAAAGCAACACAGGTTGCTAAATGCTTGAAAACCATTATTCTTTCTAAATCAGAATTTTTTACATAAATGTAATACATTATTCATCTATGTGTTATAAAATTTGTAGCCAGGATAAAGCAGACCTGTGTTAATAAAGATACATGCTAAGTAAAGTAAGTCTAACACACATACCTACTGCTGCCTTTACTTTGTTACGAGGTTGGGAAGACAAAATAATTGTTTTCTGCTGTCTGCAGCAGACTAATGATATGTTTCTTCCAGACTGCAACTTTCTGCCTAGGCACATTTACTTTCCTGGAGTACAATGATTGCTTTTAATTGCTTTTTTGTACAATTATACGGTTTCTGTATTTTCTCTAAAACTCATTGATGTAGATTTGTTAAAGCCCATCTCCAGGCAAAAGTAACCCACCAGATACTGAAAATGAGGTAGTTCTTACATATCACATATTATGCTTGTCATTCACAGCTTGAATTTCAGCTGATTTTTGCTGACCAAAAATTGATCTATGGGTAGCACCATCCACTTTGATAATTCAGCTGACTTTTGTTGAAGGAGCCAAGGGGGATAATTTTTAGCCAAACACAGGAGTGTACCTCCCACACATAAACAACATCTCGCTCCCCGAGTGCATAAATAGATAGACACCAGATAAATGTTGCCAGGGGCTGTATACCCACTCTATCAAAACAAAATGCTCCTCAGACTATCTCTCTGGTTCACTTAAATACAGGACAAAAAGCAAATGAAAGACTTTATCTTGAAAAGACAGAAACAATGAAGTCTTCCTGGATATAATTTGCTAGTACTTCAGCCTACCAAGAATTTAGATCAAAATCTACCTGATGACTCTTACATATTCAACTGTTTGAAAAAAATATTACTCCTGATCCACAGTGTGTTCCATGGAGCATCTGGGCTTGGCCAGACTTGTGCGGTCCTATGATTCCCCCTTTTTGTATCCTTTATCCACTCCTTCCCTTACTTTCTCTGCTCTCTGACACCCCCATGGATCACTCTACCCATAGTCATTATACAGTCATAATAAATCCACCCTCCCCCTGAGCTGAAGCCTATATGGAGTCATACATAGCAGGGCCCTCAATCCCCTCATGTTTTGCATTGTATTGGTATTGTTCTATCACATGTTCTGTCCCCCTTTGTAATGTACAGCACTGAGCGAACTATTGGCGCTTTATAAATACTGTATAATAATAATAATAATACATTGTGAAGATCCACTCCAATCTAAAGACTTTTCAACATAAATCTCAGCCATTTTTTTCCCAAGTCTTGCAAGGACATTCAATTGATCCTGTAGGAAATACAGGAGCAAATAATTCCTGTCTGTTCGCCCTAATGATGCTTAATTGTTTTCAACTACATCATGATATTGCTGTATATGCATTTTGACTAATTTTTATGCTGCCATTTGTCTTTTGCTAATGTTTGTATTTGCATATTGTGTAAAACCCACTCAAACAACTGTAGAATTGGAAAAGTAAATTAGCCAACCTGCTCTTATCAATCTCCCATCCCCCATTTATTCTGATATTTTTTACACAGCCTACATCACCATTGAACCAGTACTGCATTCTGTGTCTGTGCTGACTCCTCCCTGTGTCATGAAGTCATCATGGTACTGCAGTCTTCTGAATCCTGAGAGGGCCTTGCCACTGGATAGCCAATAGGAAGATTTAACATCCCACAGCAATGTAGACACCCAAAGAAGCCCACCCTCCACTATAGTAAAGAAGAGAGAAAACCAAGGAACTTAAACACCACTTGATCATGAATTTTGGTAATTAAAATGAACATCTTGATTAACTTTTTTTTTAAATTCATTTGAGTGATTGATTAATTGATGTTAATATGGCTTTCTTAGGGTAAGTGAACATTTTACTCTTTTAGAAGCTCAGCTCCAATGAATGTTCCAACTAAACCTAGTACAGCCTTAATATAATCAACAGAGAGACCAACAAAGGGTACTGAAACATAAGACAGAGAGTATTATTTATAAAAGTGTGCTCATGCTGTATAGGTAATACTCTTAAATATTATTGTAGTGTATGTACTATTATATTACATGTATACACAATATATGAATTTTCACACACTGGCAAGCCAACTAAAGTACATTTATTTTGAAATATAAGAACACATATTACACATAATAAACCCATGTTAAATCAGCAAATGTCCTTTAACACTGCAAGCCCTGACCTATAAACCTCCTGCCTAATTGTCACCACTCACCAGCTTAGTCAGCACAACTTGAATCTGCCTTGACATCTTTTCACAGGCAATTTTCCTTCTTTCCTTGCAGGTTATATAGCAACTGTAACATATTGACAAACACACTAATAGCTTATTCTCAATGGTAAAGTACAATTAAATGCTTTATCAAATTATTTAATATGTGCAGAGAAAGAACCACTGATAGTTGTTACTTGAAAAAAAATACTCTAGACAAGCCTTTCTCAACCTTTTTAATACAGAGGAACTCCTAATATATATATTAATATATAATCAATATAAATAATTTTCATGTCTTAATGAACCCCCTGCTAAATTATTACATCTCTAGTTCACGATACATTTGCATGGTCAGTAAGTTGTAAATATAATACTACATAAAAGAATAAAGAATTTAGAGTTTGTAGCATATTTGACACCAGAGCAGACACTCCCTTGTTAGAATACAGAATAGAATAAATAATAATAATCACCAGAAAACACCAAGCTGAAATTTGTACATTGGCTATCAAAAAAATGGAAAAATGGCTTCTTATAATGGTAATTAGTGAAGTGGTGCCATGCATTGGTGGCCAATGGGGAAAGGACCCCTTATATTAATGATCAGTTGGAGAAAGATATCTTTACATTGTTGACCAGTGGGGAAACCGCTCCCCCCTTTTGCAGAGCTATAAAGATAATTGATATTAGTGGTTACTGGGAGTTAGAAACTTTTCATTGTTCAAGGAACTCCTGCCAACCTCTGAAGGAACCCCAGGGTTCCTCAGAACCCTGATGAGAATCCCTGTTTAGAATATGTTTTCTTTTGTCTTATATTAAAAAGGACATGTATATTTAGTTATATATAAACCTACCATAAAGCTAAAATATATATTTACATTTTTATCACCATTCTCATCATACATTTCCATCATCATATTTTTCTACAATGCATAAGGTGCAGCCCTCTAAAAAGCAAGTTAAATTGTTACCAAATTCTTACTGTTGCCAGCTGCCTGCAGTAACTATGACTTGAACTGCTGCTCTTTCCTCCCAGTGGACCATAACTGATGTAACGTTGCTGCAGCCAAAAGTTAGTTTACTGCTGTATAAAAGGAAATGGCAATGAAAAAAATAGCAAAATAGCTTCAGTGACATTATTATTGTTATTTAACCTCTGTTCAAGCATACTGGCCAATTTACACCTTTGTATCCCAACCAAATCCTATGCTCTTTGTCTCTAGTAAATTTGGGCCTTGTCTTGTTATTTAAAATTGTCCAGCTGCTGGAGGAGTTAACACTGCTGCATCATCTGCGGCCTCTTGATTCCAATGACAGTTTGAAAGGCCAGAAACTACCAGCAGCAGGACAGTTTTGCATTATCAACAACAGGGACAGACTCAGCAAACTAGTGCTCATTTTCTAACTGCCAGTTACAGCAGACTGGGTGGGAGCTGGCCAGCTAAAAATGTGTCTTCCAACAGAAAACTGCTGTATTTTATGGTTGCACAATGTCACATTTCACCAGCAGGTGACACTAAAGGTGAAATGCGTGATGTTTCCTGTCCCATAGGACACAGAACGCTACAGAAGAGGGCATTACAACGGTCGTGCATACTGGGCATAGGAAAACATCTGTGTGGCAGCTAGTTTGTTAACATCCTGTCACCTATGCCATTTTGTCAGAATAAGAGACATAGCTGCAGTGACCTTCCCCCTCCCTCCTCCCTCATTTCATACAATACACAAACTGTTAGCCGATGCCAGACTAGAGTTTTAACAGATACCAGCCTGGTCCCAGAACTATTAGTCATTAAACAGCAGTAAATAGCTCAGCTGGTGGAATGGTCAATACACATTCCCTGACTGACTGGTTATTAGCAAATACTCAGTATATTTCATAGCTTCTCAAATAATGACAGCACAGCCAGAATAAGGACATATTTCTCTTCATCATTTAATTAGTAACAATTTAAGTTTAAACACCCCCATATTGGACAATACGAGGAGCCAACGAGACACATTAACCCTGCTAGGTAAAGTTGACATCTGAAACCTGTCATATTTATATCCATTTAAGGTAATTCCCTGCTGGACAATAATATTCACCTTAGCAGATTGTGACCTGTACGTACCTATAGAAAACTGGATCTGTGGCATGATCGTAAACACAGAGACACCCAGTGTTAATGAAGAGATGGAGGCTTCTTGCACAGATGGAAAGGGCTGCAAGGGCTGGGACAGTAATAATAATGGGGGCTTTTAACTACTGAACTGTGGCACTGCAGGAACAGTTAAAGGACAGAAATGTATGAACCTATTACAAGACAATTTTATGGTACAGCTCATAGAGGCCCCAACTAGGAATTATGCTCTGCTGGACCTGGTAACCTCAAACAATGCAGAACATATTACTAATGTTTACATAAAAGAACATCTGGGTAGCAGTGACCATAACATGATTTAATTTAATGTTAGCTGTAAACAACAAGCACATACTGGAAATATAAAAATACTCAACTTTAAGAGAACAAATTCTCCAAGGATGAGGGCTGCTTTACAAGATTAGACTGGGAGGGAATATTGGCATCGATGAACACAGAACAGAAATAGGAATTTTTCAAAAAGACTGTATGCGAACACACTGCAAAATATATTCCCATTGGCAATAAGTTTAAAAGGCTAAAAATAAAACCTATGTGGCGCATGGCCAAAGGTAAAAAAAGCTATAAGTAATAAGAAAACAGCTTTTAAAAATATAAAGATGAAGGAACACTATCATCATTTAACTGTTACAAGGAATATAACAAAATATGTGAAAAAAATTCAGGACCACTAAAATTCAAAAAGAATGACAGATTGCAAAAGATATACAAACCCCCCAAAATTTCTTCATATATATTTATAGTAAAAAGGCCAGGACTGAGCATGTAGTCCCTTTCCAAAATAATCTACAGTGGGTGGGTGACTGGGGACAAAGAGAAGATTAATTTTTTAAATACCTTCTTCGGCTCTGTGTATACAAAGGAACATGAAGAGAGCTCATGTCCATAAAAGGGATGGTATTGACACAGCCTCAAATGATCCACAATGGCTCAAAATTGATATGGTGTAGAAATATTTAGACAGAATAAAGGTGAATAAAGCACCTGGACCAGATGGCATACACCCATGGGTCCAATTTTTAGAGACTCTTTAATGACTGGCATGGTACCACTGGGTTGGCGTAAGGCCAATGTGGTGCCTATATTTAAAAAGGGATGAAAGTCTTTACCAAGTAACTATAAACCTGTTAGTTTTACTTCTATAGTTGGTAAGATACTGGAGAGTTTAATTAAAGACCACATAGATTTCGTAGAGTTCTTGCTGGAAAAAAATATTTTAAGCAACGGACAGCATGGATTCATGAAAGGCAGAAGTTGTCAAACAAATATGATTTCATTTTATGAGGAGGTAAGCAAAACCTTAGACAAAGAAGTGTCTGTGGACGTGGTATACTTGGGTTTTGCAAAAGCGATTGATGCAAATAGCTAATGTGTAAGGTAAAGTCTACCGGCTTGGAAAAAATCAGTTTGTAAATGGACAGAAAACTGTCTAAAAGACTGTATTCAGAGTAGTGATTACTGATTCATATTCTGAATGGTTTAGGGTTGTTAGTGGTGTACCATAGGGTTCAGTGTTGAGACCCTTCACCTTTAATATATTTATAAATGATATAGGGTCTGGGATTAAAAGTACCATTTCAGTCTTTGCAGATGACACCAAAGCTTTGCAGTGGAATAACATCCTTACAAGATGTCTCCAATTTACAAGCCAATATCAATGCACTGTTTAATAAGGCAACTATGTGGCAAGTGAGATTTAATGAATAAATAATAAATGTAATGTTAAGCACTTGGAGGTCAAGAATATGCATGCATCATACATACTAGGAAGAGTACAACTAGGGGAATCAATGGTGGAGAAGAATTTGGGTGTTCTGGTAGATATTTGACTTAATAATGACATGGAATCCCAAACTGTGGTTTCCAAAGTGAGCAAAATCAGTTCTTGTATTAAGAAAGGTATAGAATCCAGAGATAGAGATATAATTTTGCCCCTGTACAAATCATTAGTAAGAATATGCAGGCCAGCTTTGGGTACCAATTCACAAAAAAAGGATATCGGGAAACTGGAGATGCAGAGAAGGGCAACCAAACTGAGATGAGGAATGGAGGAGCTCAGCTATGAGGAAAGATTAGAGGAACTGAATTTATTCTCTCTTAAAAAGAGGAGATTAAGGGGGGATATGATCAACATGTATAAATACATAAATGGTCCATATAGTGAACTAGGCGTAGAGTTATTCACTTTAAGGTCATCGTAGAGGACAAGGGGGCACTCTTTACGTCTGTAGGAAAAGAAATTTAATCTCCAAATACAGAAATATTTCTTCACCGTAATAGTTGTGAAAATGTGCAATAGACTCCCTCAAGGACTGAATCTGGCCAGCTCATTAGATTGCTTGGCTCTGTTCGCACACATACATGCGGCCTCTCAGTGGGTGGGCCTTAATGCAGAGAGGCTGCATATATGCATACCTAAAGATAAACCGAACTGTGGCACAGTTATCAGCGGCTAACAGAAAGCTCCCTATGTCTACTTGCATTCGGGAGCTTTTTAATCATGTGACCACTGTGACCTCCAATCACGCTGGTCAATTGATAAAAAACCCTGCCCCTCCTCCCGGCATCTGAAACCCCTTAAAGGGCCATGAGGCACCAGCACCAAAGGGTTAAAAAAGGCCTGGATTCTTTCCTAAATGCACATAATATAACTGGATACTAACATTTATAGGTAAAGTTGATTCAGAGAATATCCGATTGCCTCTCTTCCCCTGCAGGAGCTAATTGGATCATGCTTTGCTGTGGTTTTTTTGCCTACCTCTGGATATAGAATTGTGTATACAGTATAGAATTGTATATATTTTTTCTTTTTATTGGTTTACCTAGATGGACTTGTGTCTTTTTTCAACCAGACTAACCATGTAACTATATAGCATCCCATGGTCACCCTAAGCCTCTTGATTGGTCAGATCGTTTCTGACAACACCTCTCTCACCGACAAGGAAAGGGGACTGTCCCTAAAGTTTTCAGCTCTTGTGTACCATCAAATGAAGGAATATATGTCAAGTTATGAGAGCCAATATTTTACCTTGCTCATTTACTGAAGTCTGCTGATAGCAGGACTGGTAAATATTTTCATTTTTCATCCCTTTGTCTTGCTATTGCTTGTTGTCTCTTTGTTTTCTTTGTAATAGCTTTTTTTCTATAACTATTTTATTTGCACCATTTTTACCTTTTCATTATTAAACCATATTTTTTTTGTAAAGTGCTAAAACTATCTCTAATGTCCTAAAGCAAACTCAAAGAATCCCTGTCTCTTGAACAGCGCTACAGTAGTGTAAATCTCTGAATATACCTGTCTGTGGTGACACTATATATACAGACATTTATTCCAAAAATAATAAGTTGCTATTGTTAATCTTATGAAAGCTTAATACTGAAATTTATGTCCTTTTTTTCACACCAATAGAGCTTTCCTTTGGTGGTATTTGATAACCTGTGCAGTTTTTATTTTTTGCGCTATAAACAAAAAACGACAATTATAAGACATATCCAGTGAAAAGATTTAAAAAATCAAATTTTGCCATAAATTTAAGCCAAAATGTATTCTGCTACATGTCTTTGCTAAAACAAAAATCCCAATACATGTAAATTAATTGGTTTACATGAAAGTTATAGCATCTACAAACAGCGGTATATATACTAGAATTTGTATTTTTATTTTTTTTCTACTAGTAATGGCGGCAATCAGCAACTTATAGCAAGACTGCGGGACTGCGGTGGGCATTCTGACACTAGGTGGGAACTGACTACCTGCCACTGACATACCAATGACACTAATAGAGTGATCCATGCTAATAAAAAGAACTGACACTGTACTGATGACACTGGGCAGGAAGGGGTAACATCTGGGTGATCAAAGGGTTAACTGTGTGCTGTGTGCTGTTTTACATAATGTGCTGTGTGTGTTTTACTAGGGAAACATGCTGCTGTGTATTTATTTGCTGTGCTGTGCAGAGAAATACACAGCAGCATGTTCTTTCTGGCAGGAGAGAGACCTGTGTTGTTTACACACAGGTCTCTCCCTTGTCAGTGCTACTCGATGATCACTGGGGAATCTCCGGCCAGGACCCGGTGATTGACATCTGTAGCCGCCAATGGTGGTGCAGGTAGGGCGGCGCACGTGATTTTGTGCAGCCCTGCCACCCTGTAGCATTAGTTCTAATATAGGGTGGCAGGGCAAGTGGTTAAAGAGGGAATTGATTAGTTAACTAAACCCAGTGACAATCGTTTCAGTCTGGTGGCACTTAAATTGTGGCGTCGCAGGCTGGAAAATCTTTGTGCAGGGTGAGGCTGAGAGTGTTATTGTTGCAAGTCAAGGACAGCGCAGTGTGAGGTTGACTGGCCAGTTGTCAAAAGATGGCGAAAAGGGCAATGGTTTGACCCGCATTTGTCACAGGCATCTCTGTATTACTGAACCTAGGGCCCTGCAAAAATGAAACTTCATGTTTTCCTGGAAGTCTTACTGAAATTATAACTGGTACTTCTTTATGAATCCTTCTTTGCTGAGGAGAAAAGTTAACCCAGGAGTCAATAGAGGAAGCAGGACAGAAGATAGACTGTATATTAGTCTATATGAAATAAGAATGCA
The DNA here is from genome assembly GCF_062004578.1 of Staurois parvus. Taxonomy (NCBI): domain Eukaryota; kingdom Metazoa; phylum Chordata; class Amphibia; order Anura; family Ranidae; genus Staurois; species Staurois parvus. Next base: position 5,735,871 of record NW_028317918.1, on the reverse strand, counting down.
AAGCTCTTTTTATATAAAGGACACATTCCAAATGTTGTATATGGGCTGCAGGGACAGTAACAGCTAAATGATCTGCACTAAAAAAAGGGTTATTTGTCACAGACATTTACAAATGAAGAAAATGAGACACCTATAACATTTTGATAGCTATAATAAGCTTGACCATCAGCCAATGAATAGCACTCCATAAATAAATACTCCAACTAAAGCTAGTTCCAGAGAAAGTAACACTTGACAGATGGCCTGCATGACTGGAGCTAAGAAAAAGTTAGAGGTGTATTGTGGGTAGGTGGATGAGATACAGCCTACAGGAAGAAGGATATTAGACAGGATGGTAAGAAGTGAAGTCATGGCCTTCAGGATTTTGACTTTGGAAGCCAATCTGGGAAGCTGGAACTGGTCCTGGCCACCAAATCTCTCTCTCTTTTTTTTTTACTAACAGAAAGATAGTTTTGTTAATGGGAGGCATATCTGATGGCATGAAGCCCTCTAAGGTTGGTAGGTGTCATAGCACCCTTAAAGCTCAATTACCAAGGAACATAAAGGGTTCTTTAACGAGTGAGATATAGATTTTTTTTTCTGATGTATGCATATTCATACTTGGATCCCTTCCCTGGGTTCTGTTATTATTTGTGTTTTAAAAATATGGTTGGGGAAATGCTGGTGGGATTGTTTATGGAACTGATGAGTCCCTAGGTAATACAATGTCTAGATAAAAGAATTCACATGCATAATACAGAGAAGTATCACAGCCTTATGAATTAACATTTGTAGGTCTGTAAGGTTTTGCCTTTTACTTACTGCAAATCATTAGGCAAATATTTTATCTGGGTTGAGATTTTCTTCCTCTGAATATCATCTTTAATCATTTTTATTTTTTCTGCTAGAAAAGTTTGTTTTTTTGGAAACAGATTAAACTGGGAAAACAAAAAGGAAAATGACTGGGTCATTTGTGGTGTTGTCATTGTTTTTATATCTTTAGAAATAGCAGATCTCAAGGCTATTTGACTCTTGTTTTTGAGCTGTTCTGCATACATTTCTGAGCTTGGCTTTAGCTAATTTAGGTTTCATCCCAGTAAGTAAATAAATATTGTACCACAAGTTTATTGCTAACCTTATGGCAAACTCAAAGGGAAAACCTCAAAAACTTAAGGTCTGGAAAACAAATTCAAATTACTTTTTGCTTTACTTCTATTTTTATAAGATGCATGAAGTTTTAAAAAATTATATAATATAATGCTTTGAAGATATTTGAAATTACATAATAGTAGATATGAATACTATAGCGTGCATCCAGAAAGTATTTACAGTGCTTAACTTTTGCCACATTTTGCTATGTTACAGCCTTATTCCAAAATGGAATAAATTCATTTTTTTCCTCAACATTCTACAAACAATACCCCATAATAAAAATATGAAAGAAGTTTGTTTTGAAATCTTTGCAATTTATTAAAAATAAAAAAACAATTAAAAAACACATGTACATAAGTATTCACAGCCTTTGCCATGACATTCAAAATTGAGCTCTGGTGCATTCTGTTCCCACTGATCATTCTTGAGATGTTTCCATAACTTGACTGGAGTCCACCTTTAGGGAATTCTGCTGATTGGACATGCTTAGGAAAGGCATAAACCTGTCTATATAAGGTCCCACAGTTAGTGCATGTCAGAGCACAAACCAAGCCATGAACTCCAAGGAATTGTCCGTAGACCTTCGAAACAGGATTGTATCAAGGCACAGATCTGGGGAAGGGTACATAAACATTTCTGCAGCATTGAAGGTCCCAATGAGCACAGTGGCCTCCATCAAATGTAAATGGAAGAAGTTTGGAACCACCAGGAATCTTCCAAAAGTGGTCCACCCAGCCACAATGATCGATCAAGGGAGAAGGGCCTTAGCCAGGGAGATAACCAAGCACCCGATGGTCACTCTAAAAGAGCTCCAGCGTTTATCTGTGGAGAGAGGAGAACCTGACAGAAGAACAACCATCTCTGCAGCACTCCACCAATCAGGCCTGTATGGTAGAGTGGCCAGACAGAAGCCACTCCTCAGTAAAAGGCAAATGGTAGCCCGTCTGGAGTTTGCCAAAAGGCACCTGAGGGACTCTTAGACCATGAGAAACAAAACTCTCTGGTCTGATGAAACAAAGATTGAACTCTTTGGCCTGAATGCCAAGTGTCATGTCTGGAGGAAACCAAGCCCTGCTCACCACCTGGCCAATACCATCCCTACAGTGAAGCATGGTGATGACAGCATCATGCGGTGGGGATGTTTTTCAGTGGCAGGAACTGGGAGACTAGTCAGGATCAAAGGAAAGATGAATGCAGAAATGTACAGAGACATCATTGATGAAAACCTGTTGCAGAGCGCTCTGGACCTTAGACTGGGGCAACGGTTAATTTTTCAACAGGACAACGACCCTAAGCACACAGCCCACATAACAAAGGAGTGGCTACGAGCCAACTCTGTGAATGTCCTGGAGTGGCCCAGCCAGAGCTCAGACTTGTACCCAATTGAACATCTCTGGAGAGATCTGAAAATGGCTGTGCATCGACGCTCCCCATCCAACCTGATGAAGCTTAAGAGGTACTGCAAAGAAGAATAGGAGTAACTGCCCAAAAATAGGTGTGCCAAGCTTGTAGCATCATACTCAAAATGACTTGAGGCTTTAATTGGTGCTTAACCTCCCTGGCGGTATGATTATTTCAGATTTTTGGTGCTGAAAGCGGTACCATTTTTTTGCATGGAAATATGTATTTTTTTTATTGTAGGCTGTAATTTTTAGGAAAAACTCACTGAAATCTGTCCGAACAAGAGTCTAGTAAACATCCCGGGTATGATAAAATTTGAAACACAAAATCATAAATTATAATTTAATAAATAATCATAAAAATAATATAAAAATAATAAAAAATTTAATTCAATAATATAATCAAACCAAAAACACTGAAATGTGAAATAGAGCGCCAAGTTCGCACATTGCTGAGCTCAGTCGCAAAATCGTTTTCAGTTTCTGATGACGAATTTCCCCCACGAATCATTATCACTCAATTCTGTAAGTGGTTCTGATTTACTATCGCTGTTCTCTAGCTGATCTAAACCGCTTTTGACCTAAAGGGACACTTTTTGGACGCCATGGACATTTCTCAGTTTCCAGGCAGAAAGAACAGACAAAATGCAGGCAGGGCACAGGACACAGCACTAGGGACAATATGTATGTGAAATAGGTTGAAACAGCAATGTTTTACTGTGTAAAATGAAAAAAAAAAAAATGAAATTTTTTAAAATTTTTAAATTTCCCGCCGCCGGCGGCGGCGGCGCCCGTACGTCCCGACGTCACAGGGACAGGACACAGAAGCCGGATGCCGGCATCGGCCGGAGGAGATGGCCGGGGACGCTGCAGGGGACACATCGTGGGAGCGCAGGGTAAGGTAAGTGAAGAACACATGCCGGAGCAGTGCCGTATGGTATTCCCGAGTGTAGCTCGGGGTTACCGCTTTTGGTACTGAAATGTTACCCCGAGCTACACTCGGGAATACCGCCAAGGAGGTTAAGCTGCAAAGTATTGAGCAAAGGCTGTGAATACTTATCTATATGTGGTTTTTCTCGTTTTTTATTTTTAATAAATTGCAAGATTTCAAAATGAACTTCTTTCATGTTGTCATTATGGAGTATTGTTTGTAGAATATTGAGGAAAAAAAAATTATATAATCCATTTTGGAATAAGGCTGTAACATAACAAAATGTGGCAAAAGTTAAGCTCTGTGAATGTGGGTATTGTAACAAAAGAAAACATTAACAAAAATCTTTCAAAATAAAACCTGACTGTACCCACAAAAAATGTATATCTCTTTTGTTCTCTAATGTACATATTAGAGTTGTTCTCCTATTTGTGAGGATTACAGTTTTAGTTTGCAGAGCTAAAAAATACATTTGAACTACTTTATCCCCTTCATGACCAGGTCATTTTTTTGCTATTCAGCACTGTGCTACTTTAACTAGCAATTGCGTGGTCATGCAACACTGTATACAAATTAAATTCATATCATTTTTTCACACAGATAAAGCATTCTATTGCTGCCAATATTTAATATAAATGAAAAAAAGACCAAAAATTTGGAAAGAAAAAAAAAATTCTACTGTCAGTTATCAAACAAATCTAATAAAATCAATTTTCTTCATAAATTTAGGCCAAAATGTATTTGGATACATGTATTTGGTAAACAACCCCAATAAGTGTATATTAATTTGTTTGTGTGAAAGCTATAGTGTCTACAAACTATGGTATATATATATCTGAAAATTGATCAGTCCTGATGTACTGACAGTCTATGTCATTTCTCTAGGCCCTTAAAATGCCAGGACAGTGTAAATATCCCCATAATTACCACTTTTTGGAAAGTAGACAGGCTGAGTCATTTACAAAGAGAAAAAGCATGCAGCGCTAGAATATTGAGATTACCTCGCAATGCAATATGACAAACTCAATGGAGATAAACGCAGCTAGCATATAAGTACTGGTATTTACAACCCGTACTGGAACACACTCTTAATCAAAATAAGGCTTGGTGAGTTTTTTGAAGTTGTAATTTTTTTGTCACAATTTTTTGAAAGTAAAGAAATTAAATTTTTTTTCGTGTTTTTCACACACTTTCACCAGTGCAGTACAGTGTCATCTTATGACTGGTGTGGTAGTGATCAGGGATACTGACTGGTGACAGTATGTTAAAAAAATTAAATGTTTTTATTCAGTTTTGTAAACATTTTTAAACACTCTTTTTTCTTTTTTTTTTTAAGCTTTTTTCTTGTTTTTATTATTTTGTTTTACATACTTTCATCTGAGTAGTTAAGTGTCACCATAGTGACATTGTGTTACTGTGGGGGGTAAAACAAGTTTTTTTATTGCTTTTACAGTGGGGATGATTTTTTGAACTGTCATGAATAGGTTACATTCATTACAGCTGTGATTACTATTGTGTACTTTGATTGGCCCACAGCTATCATGGGGTACAGGGTGCTGTGTTTGGCCCAACACAGCATCACTATAGGCATCACAGCTGTTATGAATGAAATTAATTCATAACAGCTTTGTTGACATTGTGATCATATTACTACGACCACATCATGGTACTAGGCAGCCTCTTGTCTGGATGTCGTACAGGACATGTATAGGATCTAGCCTGCCCATGACACCTGCCCATAGTAAGTGTACTGTGGGTGGTGATAACTGTTTAATTTATTAAATTTTTACTTCCTTTTAAGTCTTAAAATGCACCTGTGCCCAGAATAAGGACATTAAATAGATAACATATTCTTAATGAGCAATAAAAAAGCATTACACCAATCATTTACTGACCTCTGTGGTTGCAGCTACTGGGGAGTAATTCACCCTTAAAGATCACAACAGTTTATCTGGTTTCTATCAGGTTACAGTAATAGTTGCTGATTTACATTAGAAGGCCAGCAGGCTGCCAAGTCTCTGCTACTAGAGTAAATAATGGGAGTTGAGCTGAGATTTCAATGCTTGCAAAGTTTCAGGATGGATTTTTCCACAGTGCCTGCAGCTATAGAGAGTCAGTAGGGGATTCTGTTTAAAGCTATTTTACCACTTGCTAAGAATTTGTAAATATATGAATGTGTATAGTTTCAACACAGGTGCACTGTAAGTTGGCCATACACTTGGTGGTCTGAATATACAATGTTCTTTAATGCAAATCTTCCAAAAACTGTGTTATAAGCACCTGGCTAACAGGATTTAAATTGAACAGATAATTAAGGTAGTAGTTTGCGAGTTTGCAGTATGTAGATTGTAAAATCTAGAATGCATTGGACTAGTCCTCATAAACAACTCAAATGTCTGATTCAGAGGGAAATTCTATCTGAGGGTTGCTCTGCATGCACTTCCTGACTCGACAAAAATCACTTAAAAAAATGAATAGAAAATCAATGGTTGAACAGTGCTTGCATCTTTTTAGATGCAGTCACTATTTGGCAAGGCCAGACGCCACAGTTTTTGCAGATGCATAGATGCAATAACCAGCAGGGGAGATTTGACTTGACCATCAAGTCATCTATAGGGGCCATTAGAGTGTCCTGATTTAGCCAACAACATCAGAATGGGTATGAAAGGCTATTTAAGTGAATTTGAACGTGGCGTGATTGTTGGTGCCAGACAGGCTGGTCTGAGTATTTCAAAAACTGCTGATCTACAGGGATTTTCACACACAACCATCTCTAGGGTTTACAGAGAATGGTCCATAAAAGAAAATATCCATTGAGCAGCAGTTGTGTGGATGAAAATGCTTTGTTGATGTCAGAGGAGAATGAGCAGACTGGTTTCAGATGATAGAAAGGCAACAGTAACTCATGCCAATATGGACCAAAATCTCTGAGGAATGTTTCCAAAACCTTGTTGAATCTCTGTTATGAAGAATTGAGGCAGTTCTAAAAGTAAAAGTGGGTCCAACCTGGTACTAGCAAGGTGTACCTATTAAAGTGGCCGGTGAGTGTACAAAGTTATAAAGTACAATGTACTACACCAAAAAAGAGAACCTGTATGAAATCAGCACAATCAAATGTATTCTGTAATGTTTCTTCTACTCGTTAATTCTAAGTACTAAGATTGAAACAATATCTGCAGAGTTTATATACACTGTTCTAACTTATGATGATTGTGTTCTGCCAGCTGTATCCAATTGTGCCTTCATTACCATTACTCATATTCCTAGACATGTTGTCTCATATAGGCTGTAGGGCATAGTAGATTTGCTCTTTAACAATTTTGGTTTAGCAGGAAAGAAACATGTCTTTTGGGGTTTGCCTTGTCTTGCTTCATAATCAGGAAAAGGCATGATCATGTCTTTGATTTCCCACTCCTACCAGTCAGCACTTGCAATTACATCCAGGTAATTGAAAAGACTGTTGTAGAAATCCTAAATGATCCACCAAACATATTTTTTGTAATATGAATATGTAAATAACACTATTCTTTTTGTTAAGCTTAGAACAATATTTCTTTCTCAGTTTATATGCCATATGACAAGGAATTCCATTACAGGTCACTTTACATTCTCTTTTTATATGGGAAAAGATTTAACGCTGAACTCCTGGCAGATATTTACAATATAAATTAATGCAGCTCTGTATTCATTATTATTTCATAAATGTATTTTTTAAATGTAAACAGTATAAGTAGCTAAATTTGAACTGGTATCAGACATTTGCAGTCCATTATACTACAGAAATCATACTAGGACAGGGAGAAACAGCACAAGGAGCCAGTCACTTCTGCAATGCAGTGAGCATCCATATAGGAGGAAAACGCAGAGTGATAGAGAGGTAATCTCACCAGTGTGTTGCTTCTTCTTTCACTGTTCAGTTATTGGCTGGGGATAGGGATGAGATTTATCTGTAAAACAACCTGAAAAATTGAGTCTCCTCTGTTAAAAGAGGTTTTACTGTGTGGCGGAGCCATGTAAATCTCATGAGTAGATGTATCATGTGTAAAAATATACTGTAAGTACATGGAGAAAGCAATATTTAAAAAAACCCTCTCTTATTGGTCCCTGTCTTATTTCCCTTTTGTCTCTGCTCTGCAACTCTTCTTGAAAACTGTTTTTGGGTGATGAGCCTCAAAGAAATGAGGTAGTATCTTAGATACATCAATTTCCTTCTTCTGACTGACTGTGGGACAGGGGCAAAACAGCAAAGGGGAAGCTGGTAAGACTGCAAGGCAGAGTTCATTACACATCACTACAATGATGAAATGAAAAAGTAAAACAGTGGGGTTGATTTTTTAAAACGGGAGAGTGCAATATCTGGTACAGATCTCTATGGTAGACAATCAGCTTCTAAGTTCAGCTTGCTCAATTAAGCTTTGACAAAAAAAATAATGGAAGCAGATTGATTTCTATGCAAAGCTGCACCAGATTTTGCACTCTCTAGTTTTAGTAAATCAACTATGAGTGATTTCTGAACTACTATGTAGGCAGGGAAGGAAATGGTTTTCAATGGCCCATTGGGTCACCATGCTAAATGGCAGTGATAATATGCTATAATGGCAGGAACTGGTGACATGACCAGCTCAATTTGCAGGACCAGACATCCCTCCCTCTATTCTTTTTTTTACCTAACAGGACTATTCCTTATCCCAGACTGAAAATTGTCAACTTGCTTTTCTTCAATTCTTCAATGCTGTACAATGCACTGTAATAGATCACACCATAGTAGCCTGTGGAAAGGAAGCCATATAAAAGAGAGTTTCTGACTTGTATTCACTTATCAATTGCCTACTGATTTTCCGATTCCCATTTTTAAAAGGAGCAGTATGAAAAGTAACAACAACTGGAGGTTTGGATGATGGCTGAAGAGGATCAAGGACAAAGGTTTAGATGACTACTGATGAGACTCGAGCAGAAGTAGAGGCTGAGTAGGATGTGTGAGGAGGAGTTTGCAAGCTTTGGGGAAGGCATGAATTTGGATGAGGAATGTGAAGGGTCTGGGTTTGGAGAAGCAGTGAGAAGAGAAGCATGGTGTGTACCACAATGGGCACCAAATCCCTGACCTTTGTATTTGTTGTGTCACAGTTACTTATTAATGAGTAATGCAAGAAGGTAATGAGGTTATGCTTAAAGTAACAGCTTAGATTGCAAGATGCATACAATAAATATAGTCAATCAATAATTTAATTACCCTTTAACCATTTATTTGGCCTTGAAATATCAAACAATTTAAAACTCAATATTATAAATACTAATACCAATTTTATTTATGTTTTTATTACTAAATAAGACCCTAAAATACTTTTTTTTGTCTTTTTAATGTGGTATTTGTGTGTTTTCATAGTATTTTTTATGTTACGTTACTCCACAGAATATTCTTGTTTCTTACCGATATCTTTTTTTTAAAACCTCAGTTCTTTCTTTTCCTAGCAAAATGTTGAGTTGTATATATTTTGTAGTGTTATTGAATTTAGTACTGATCATCATTCTGTCAGCTATGTTTAAGAACTGGCTTACATAGCTGTATGTACAATCATTTCATTTCACCTTGGGCTTTCATTGAAGTGACAGATTGTCAATACATAGCTTTAATCTACTGGAAATGAAATATTTGCTTTGGAACTGGAAAACGGACACAAGCTTTTAGCTTGTATTATATTTTTGGACACATCAAATAAAATGAAGACATTGACTAACTAGTGATAGCACTTGTCACAGAGGATAAAATATTACTTTTTCAATGTTCCTTCATTGGTCTAGATGGTCTATTCAGAGTGGTTTTTACATTTAAAAAATGTACTAGTATGGCATTTCACAATTATAGCATGTTTTATTTTTTTGGGATGCAAAGTATTTAAAGCTCTAGCCAAAATGTTTTTAATTTATTTCTTATGTCCTAGAATCAGCGAAAATGAAAACCTGTCAGGTTTTAATTTCTGTCTGTTACCCCATTGGAAATATTTTCCCTCACTTCCAGTCTTTGTGATACATATATAAGAAATGAGGGGTATGGGTATCATCTGGAGAGGATGGCACAGGCAGCAATTCTATGCCAAGAAATTGTCAAAAGTTTTAATGCCTTCCCAAGCCACTATTCATTTTGCTGTTGTCTGTGTTATCTGTGTTTCAGTTGGAGAGATTTCCAATTACTTCCTGCCCAACAAGAAACAAGTGCGTACATTTACTAAAACTGTTGCACTCAGAATTTGGTGCAGCTGTGTATGGTAGCCAATCAGCTTCTAACTTCAGCTTGTTCAGTCCGGCTTTGGCAATAAATCTGGAAGCTGACTGGTTTCTATGAAGAACTGCACCAGATTTTGCACTCTCCAGTTTTAATAAATAATTCTAGAGATTTCTAAGTTACTTGACATTTCTGCCTTACGTTCATTGTTGCAGAGTCAGATGAAACAGCGTAAGTGCCAGACCTGTTGAATATATTAGCGGCTAAGGAAAGTTTTGGGACTTACAGTTGGGGGATCTAAATTTGTGAAATGCGTGGAAAAATGTAAAAATGATACATGGAGTACCCCAAAAGTTGTGGACCAGTGGGTAGTTCTCTAGTATCACATGAGGATCTGGCCCATTCTCATGTTGAAGGTGGTAATTTAGGGGTAGAGAAAACCATTTTGGGTCTTGTTCTGAGTGTCATATAATGCACTCCATCCACAGTTTTGAAGTATGCTACTGTCCTTGCATATAATTGAGGTCCCTTTAAAGAGGGTTGCTATGTATGGTACTCAGTATCCAGAATTAGAGCCATGTCCCCTAGGGTTTTAGGGAAAGAGCTGTTTTACATGTTTTTCCATATCATTATTCCTGGGGAAACATTTACATATAAAGGAGCTCCTTTTATGTCAAAGATAACCAAAGAGCTGTGTTGTTAATTGCTCACCTACAGTGTGCCATCCCGGAACTGATGAACTGGGAAAACTGTTCAACATAATCCTGAAAGTTATGGTTTAAATAGTGGTTAATAAGCATATATAGCACTGGGATTTCCTGCTACCATACTTAATATTTCAGTAAGGAAAGTGCCTCAGTCCTCTACAAGGTTTTCCCCATTTGAACTTACAGCAGATATCCCTGGGGACTCCTGGATATAGCCTGGGAAACATGGGAGTAAGTAACCATACTTCAGCAAAGTGTAATTCAACACTTCACTCCAACTCAGAATAGAATAAAGGCAGTCATGCCTATTGTTTGGGAACATATATACAGCAAGCCCAAGAGTCGCAGGCCAGAGTTTATACCTACTCAGTATACAATATATTATGTTAACCTAATAAAATCCTGTAAAGATCGTTAGACTCTTCCAGCAGAAAGCAACCATAAAATATCACCAGCTAAATTTACAGCCAAACTCAGGATCTCAGTGTGTCTGTTACTCAGATTCAGGAGGTGAGAGAGCTTTTGTAGAAAAACTGTAAGGCACTTTCAAAATTACCTGGCTGAAGGTATGTAATTTACCATGATATTGTGACAGAACTTTACACCATAGTAGAGTTAAACCCATATCTGATACCTGAGGCTCAGAGGAAAGACACTTCAGAAGAGATACAGAAAATGTTAGCCCTTAGGAATCTAACAGTGAGTGGTAAAATCCCATAGTGTTCATTCTGAAGCCAATTGGCAGCCTGAGGTTCTACAATGACTTAAGAAAACTAAATTAAATATCCAAATTTGATGCTCATCTGATGTTCCAGCTGGATAAGTCAATACAAAGGTCCCACAAGGTACATTACCACCCTTGATCATAGTAAGGGTTATTTGCTTCTATTGCCTGTCCCTTATGACATAAGGAAAAGGAAATTACAGTTTTTGGGACACCAGATGGGCTATGCCAATATGTGGTGCTCTTTTTTTTTTACTTACACGAGGTTTGGCCTAATTCCAAAGGGTAGAGGGTAGAGAATATGTGAGGCACTGGATGGCAGGCTAGTGGATAGTGAATATGTTCCGCCTAGATCTGGATCTTGGAGTCTGAAGGCTTAGTAGAGATTTGAGTGAGATAAAGCCTCCATCCCTTGGTCCACATTCTGGTAGCCAGACCTCATGATATAGACTCAGCTGTCCAAAGACCTTCTGCATGTGTGAGCTAGCTGATGCTCTGATGGGAGAACCTGATGCTAGGTGAAAAGGCTTACTGTTGACAGAACACTAAAGGGGTACTTGTGCTGCCTGTTTGTTTTGGAGAACTCATTAGGGGGCACTTTGTTAGAACTGACAAATGTTTAGTTACAAGCAGATGTTTTGTGTAATATGCTTTGGACTTGCTGTACAAATCCCACCTTCAATGAACTGTGTTAGTTTATTGCCTTGCTGAATAAAAGTGCAGGACAAACCCTCTTGGACTGTTTCTGAGTGTCCTAATTTTAAGCACATACATACATCTTTGTAATATAATAAAATACTGACATGCTGCACTATTGCAGAGAAAAACCATGTGTAGATGCATGCCAGTGGGCAAGACAGTACTGCATATTATCTGTCATTCCAGCTTTGAGTTTGGACAGAAGCCAAGTAGCAGCTGAAAAGGGGCAAGTACTAGGGGAAGACAGATGCCTGTTGTCATCCTGTCGTAATTTCAGCAAAGATTTATGCTGATATACATTTAGCAGGTGTTAGAATCCTTGTTAACGTGTGTAACACCAAAAAATATATGTTAAATGGAGCATGGTTTACGGAAAGAAAACACACATTACATTTTTAAGGGTGCCCTGTTAAATCTCATGTTAATGTAGCAGGATTAAATCAATATATTTCACTAATGACCTGTAACATATCCTACGTCTGGGTTCCTGATCAGACGCAGCAGGACCTAGGGCATTAATGGCAATGCAACAAACCTGGCCAGTCATAACACAGCTTGTGTTTTACTTAGAAACACATATTTTTAGAGCCTATTAGCTGTTTGATGTTAAATAACAGAAAGAAAAAGCAGAAATAAGCAGCTCACTATGGTGCTGTAATGAAAACAATGTAACAATGTATCATAGAATCTCAGAAAATGCATATTACTGATTCAATTAAAATATAAAATAGATGTAAAGCACTTTTCTCTGTACCAGCATACAGAATTAGTTCGTAAAACCTATTATGCTATAAATAGAATCAAATAAGACTGGCTTAAAATATATTAACCAAGATAAGCGTGTTTTCAAGCTAAACTCAAGGAAAAGAGCTAAATGTGCAGTTGAAATATGTAGATGGTAAAGATTAATTATCAAAGAATTTATATTTTTGTCAATCTAGTCCTGCCATGCACCACAGCCAGATTCTGACCCAACGTTTCACTACCTCAGTTAAGCATTATCGCTTGGTCATCTTCCTGTCCCCCAGCCTGCTGATTGGAGAATGAAGGAGCAGCAACACACAAGCTTTTCTCTCTGCTCACTCTATACACTTGTCTGCATGTTCCCTGTCAGCAGATGTGCACCATATTAGTTAGTACTTATACCAGTTTTGCCTACGTTTAGTTAAAAAAAAAAAAACAATCAGCACAAGGGACAGTATTTGTAGTTAATGCAAAGTATCTATTGTGCTGCTGGCTGCCCTTTTAGTTGAAATCTGCACTCCTCCTTCTCTCATGCAACCTTTGCCAATGGCTCCATTCATAGAAGCAGTACTATAGTTTCCAATGAAAAGATGTCCATGAATGGAGGCAGCAAATCTTTCTGTCATTTGCCTATCCTCCATGCATAGTGTGCTTTTCATTGACTAAACCTAGGCTTTAAAAATACATTATAGTGAGCCTAAAGCTTTGCTTATGGATCATAATAACGGAGAAGTGGGACCAAAGCCATTACGGCCCTACTTCTCCTGTGAGTGCACTTCGCAGCCCGCTGTCAGATGACGTCACTGAGCCAGTCCAGGCTCTGATGGGATCCTGACTTTAAAGTTGGGATCCACCCAGATTCCTGATTGACAACTGGCTCAGCCTCTCAGCAAGCTCCTGCCCCCTACCCATCCCAGTGCCAAAGAAAGTACTGGAGGGGCAGAGCAGAGAGCCAATAACTAAAAGTCACCGACTCTCTTCTCATTGCAAACCAAGAACTGAGCGATCAGTGACCTTTTATTGCTCAGTTCTCCCTCTTAACCTCCCTGGAGGTATTCCCGAGTGTAGCTCGGGGTAAAGTTTTAGCACCAAAAGCGGTAACCCCGAGCTACACTCGGGAATACCCTGCAGCGCTGCTCCGGGATCTCTTCTTCACTTACCTTGTTCTGCACTCCCTGCAGTGTCCCTGGTAATGTCCTCCGGCCGATGCCGGCATCTGTCTTCCGGGTTCCGTTCCCTGCGATGTCAGGATGTACGGGGATGGAACTGGCGGGAAATTTTAAAATTTTAAAAGTGACATTCACTAAATTCACTAAAATCACATAGTAAAACATTACTGTATCAAACCATTTCACATACATTTTGTCCCTAGTGCTTTGTCCTGTGCCCTGCCTGCATTTTTACTGTTCTTTCTGCCTTGAAACTGAGAAATGTCCACGGCGTCCAAAAAGCGTCCCTTTAGGTCAAAAGCGGTTTTAGACTGGCTAGAGAACAGCGATAGTAAATTAGAACCACTTGCAGAATTGAGTGATAATGATTCGTGGGGAAATTCGTCATCAGACAATGAAAACGATTTTGCAACTCAGTGATGTGCGAACTTGGCACTCTATTTCAAATTTCAGTGTTTTGGGTTTGATTGTATTATTGAATTACAATCAATTACAATTATGATTATTTATTAAATTATAATTTATGATTTTGTGTTTCAAATTTTAACATACCCGGAAAGTTTACTAGACTCTTGTTCAGACAGATTTCAGTGAGTTACTCCTAAAAATTACAGGCCTACAATAGAAAACTACATATTTCCATGAAAAAAAATGTACTGCTTTGAGCACAGAAATATGGAGATAATCAGACCGCTAGGGAGGCTACAGCTGGAGGAGGACATATGCAGCATTGGACCGATGCTGCATCTACCTGGATAAGTATGTGTGTTTGTTTTTTTTTTAAATCCTGAACTTCTCTCTTAAAGAAAACTGTACCTCTGGAGGTCTCCAGGGCCCATACCATAATGTGCAAGTACACATAGCACACTTGTACACTATGGCAGACTTGCCTTCTAAAGTACCCACCTCCAGAGATGCAAGATCAGCACTCCTCCATGTTGCCCCACTGCATTCACTGCCATCTTCTCCTAGTATTCTTCTAGGTCTGAGATCTTCAGCCAGTCTTCTCTATTGTTTGGCACGTGCGCATGGAAGTTATATCATCCTAACACCTGGCTTTCACCCCCAGCATTAATTTGATGGCATTAGTTTAGATTGGACATTAAACTAGGCTGCTCATTTGCTGCGGTCAGTCTACAATTACTAGAAAATTGATATGAGGAAGGGAAAGAGGTTTCATGGTAGTAGAGACAAAGGGGTTGCTTTACTATAAGCAAATAGACTGCACTTTGCAATGCACTCTGCAAATATATTTGCTCTAGAGCTTAGTAGATGAGGTATAACTTCACTTTGCAAATAATACTCAATCACATGCAAGGAAAATAAAAAAAAAACAAAATTTTTGCTTGCATATGGTTGGGTGATGGAAGCCAGCAGAGTTTCCCCTAATTTACTAAGTTCTAAGTGCCTTTAGTAAATCAACCCCAAGGAGAATCTGTATTCCTATAAAATTGTCCCTTCTAACTTTTTTGTATAATTTGACTTTAGTTAAGCTTTAATGTGACTAGTGACCATGAATATTTATAACATTTTCTATTCTAAAAAACAATACTACTGTGCATAATTTAGATCTTTATTTTTTCAAGTTTCCCTGCATCCCAAGTGTGTTTGTTTGGCATCAGTGCCATGTAGATTCACAGTTTAATGAAATATTGTAATTATTTTAAGATCAGTTTATTCTTTAAACATACATTTTCTGTTGTTTATGAAAGGAGCCATCTCAGAAGCTAGGAATTCACTGGAAATTAATTCTACGGCAACATGCAAAAACATGAATAATGTGAAGACTTACAGTGGCCTATTCACACAAAACTAAATCTGATATAACTGCCTGGCAGAGAGGAAATGAGCCATGCACGTGTTTATATTCCTTGTCATATATGCTGTGAAGTGGAATAATTCACCAAAGGCTATACTCATAATTGCATTGCACATTGAATATGGAAGGTTGCTATACCTAACGTAATAGACCATCCTCTAATCAATAATAAAAATAAGCCTGCACAATTAAGGGCATTTAGATATTATTATAACTGCAGCTTGAACAAGACTCTTGTTCTGGATACTAGTAAAGTTAAGTGATCAGTATGACAGGTGAACAGCTAACATTTTAGGGGGTGTTGGAAATTACAGCAAATATTTTTTTAAAACAAGCTCCTGTTAGTAGGGATGGTCTATATGTTTGAGTCGAACATACGTTCGCCTGCGCCCCACAATGCAATGCGCTCTGGCGACGCATTGTAATTGGACAAAACATTGCACCTGGTCAGCAAATTGCTTTGGTCAATCACAGCTGAGTTCACAATAAAAGCCATGATTGGCCAAAGTCTGAGTGACTTTGGCCAATCATGGCTCATGGCAATTGGCCGAAGCTAGCAGGGACATCACTGCTAGCTCCGTCCTATTGTTAATGACAGTTGTTGGTCAGCAGGTCAGAAGTACACAATTGGCCTAAGGGAGTGGTGACATCACCATTAGCTCCGCCCAATTGTTTACGTCTGATTCACAAATGAAAATGGGGTGAGTGCTCGGCAGTTGTGAACGGGTCTGGGGGCATCAGGTTTTTTTTTATTTCAGAGGGTTGGCATTGTCGTGGCAAAGCTGGACGCTGTGATTGATGATGGATTACAACGCTGGAACCATTTGTTTTTGCCTTTTTTTTTTTAATAAAGGACTTGTCAAAAACTGTGTTTTGTTCAATAGAGGATTTTTTCAAAAGTCTGGTCTCTTTATTTTTTCACACTTTTAACCCTTTAGTGAATGGGTAGGGGTACATGTACCCCTTACTCATTCACAAAGGGGGCAGCATCAGGGTGCATCCTTATTTAAAGGGTCCCCTGATGCTAATGAGCCCCCCTCCCCACAGACCCCCACAATCACTGGGCCAGGGTTGTAGGGAAGAGACCCTTGTCCTCATCAGCATGGGGACACCATCCCAATGCCGAGGGCACGTCGTCTGGTAAGGCCCAGGGAGGGGGCTCATGTAAGTATTTAAGGAGGGGATGGGGGGAGATGACATTGAAAAGTTTTTTAGCTTAATGCAGAGAATGTTTTAAGGTAAAAAAAACGTTTGCTTTTAGTACCACTTTAATTTGTGTCTTTTATATCTACATAGAGTTCAATTTTAATGTCTACTTAAGTCACCTTTTTCATTAAACTTTTTCAACACATCATATATTTATATATATATATATATATATATATATATATATATATATATATGTATTTCTATCGGTTTACTGTTGTTTTGGCAAATACATATTTACAAATCTAATTTCATTGCAAATCCCATAGACAGTCATGAAAATCTTTCATTTTTGCCCTGTGACCAGTTGTATATCCAGAGTTGTTGGTATAGATACAGTCTAATATTATAGTCTTTTATTCCAGACTGTATACAGATATTTCATGCTTGTTGGCCATCATAGTTGTAATGCATGAAAACAATGACACCTATGATGCGGGACTTGGGGACCAACAAGGCAGTATGAACCAAAAGGTTATAGGGAGGAGGTTAAAAGGAACTGAAAATGCCTCTAGCTGACATTCCTGGCCTCTCCCTCTTGCCAAGTACCCCCAAAGCAAGCAGGTTGCTATGGGGGCACCCAAGCGGGCTCACTCCCAAGCTGCTGCTCTGTGTGTCTATTCACACACAGAGCCTTTAGAACCATTTTAATTAGGCTGTGATTAAAGTACGGTATATATCTAAATCCAAAATGTGCTGAAATGTACAAACATGGTTGCTGTAGTGCTTTACCTGTCACCTTAATAAATTATTCAGAGTCTCAAAACTCAAAGTCAAGGATGATTTGTATGCTGCCTTCCATAGAGAGAGGTAGGTATGAGGAAATCAGCCAGTAAAATGAAACCATTTCTGGAGCAATAACAATCCACTCATCCTTTAAAGAAAGGAATATATTTACCTCTTCCCACAACCTATTCACTGCTGCCATATCTGCTTTCTGCAGACTCTCAATATTTTTATTGTTTCCCATTCATGCCAGTTAGTACTGTTGTTGTTCTGGTTAATTGGATGCGTAAACATCTTTTCATCTGTTGCGAGTCAACTTGCATGAAAAAAAGAATTTTTTTTTAGAAAAGCCAATTCTGCTATGATCATAACAGAGATCAGTTAACATAAATAGGCATTAGTCCTTCATACTGGTGGAACTTATCTCTTCATGATTCTCATCAATATTGGTGTAACCCAAGACTATTTTATAGACCTGAATGCAAGTGTACAATCTAAACTAGGGCGTCTTTAATGCGGGGCAAAAGGAGAAGCTGGGCCCAGTCATTGTTTTGGGGCCCTGAGTGTTTCTGTGCATGTCTGTGTGTCTGAGTGTGTTTATGTCTGAGTGTGTGTATGTATGTGTAGGTCTGAGTGTCTGTGTGTTTCTGAGTGTATGCGTGAGTATGTGTCTGTCTGTTTCTGTGTATTTCTGTGTGTGTCTGCATGTGTGTGTCTGTATGTGTGTCTGTGTATGTGTGTGTATGTGTGTATGTATGTCTGTGTATGTGTGTTTCTGTGTGTGTATGTGTGTGTGTGTGTGTGTGTGTGTGTGTGTGTGTGTGTCTGCATGTGTGTGTCTGTATGTGTGTCTGTGTGTTTCTGTGTGTATGTATGTCTGTGTATGTGTGTTTCTGTGTGTGTGTCTGTATGTGTGTGTGTCTGTGTATGTGTATTTCTGTGTGTGTCTGTGTGCGAGTCTGTGTGTATGTGCGTGTGTGTGTCTGAGTGTGTGTATGTGTGTATCTAAGTGTGTGTATGTGTGTTTCTGAGTGTCTGTGTGTGTTTGCCTGAGTGTGTGTGTGTGTGCGTGTATGTTTCTGAGAGTGTGTATGTATGTGTGTCTGAGTGTGTGTGCGTATTCTGAGAGTGTGTATGCATGTGTGTGTCTGTATGTGTGTCTGTGTATGTGTGTGTATGTGTGTATGTATATCTGTGTATGTGTGTTTCTGTGTGTGTATGTGTGTGTGTGTGTCTGCATGTGTGTGTCTGTATGTGTGTCTGTGTGTTTCTGTGTGTATGTATGTCTGTGTATGTGTGTTTCTGTGTGTGTGTCTGTATGTGTGTGTGTCTGTGTATGTGTATTTCTGTGTGTGTCTGTGTGCGAGTCTGTGTGTATGTGCGTGTGTGTGTCTGAGTGTGTGTATGTGTGTATCTAAGTGTGTGTATGTGTGTTTCTGAGTGTCTGTGTGTGTTTGCCTGAGTGTGTGTGTGTGTGTGCGTGTATGTTTCTGAGAGTGTGTATGTATGTGTGTCTGAGTGTGTGTGCGTACGTGTGTTTCTGAGTGCGTGTCTATGTGTGTGTCTGTGTGTGTGTGTGTGTGTGTGTGTCTTTGTGTGTGTGTGTCTCTGTATGTCTGTGTGTGTGTGTGGGTCTGTATGTGTGTGCGAGAGTGTCTCTGCGTGTGTTTTCAGTGAGTGAGCTCTGAAACAAAGTCTGTTAGGAAAAGAGCTTTATACTTGGGGGGAGGGGACTTGAATGTACAAAGAACACCCCTCAACCCTGCACTCCTCAATCCTGCACTCTGTACACAGCACACACCTCAATCCTGCATGCCATACACAGTGCACCCTTCAACCATGCACTCCATACACAGTGTAACCTGAACCCCATACACAGTGTATCCCTTAGCCCTGCACTCAATGCATAGCGCACCCCTCAACCCTACACTCTGTATACAGTGCTCCCCTCAACCCTGCACTTTGTACATAGCACACCCCTCAACCCTGCACGCCGTACACAGCGCACCCCTCAATCCTGCTCTCCGTACATAGAGCACCCCTCAACCTTGCACTCTATACAAAGCACACCTCTCAACCCTGCACTGCATACATAGCACACCCCTCAATCCAGCACTGCATACATAGCACACCCCTCAATCCAGCACTGCATACACAGCGCAACACCGAACTGTGAACACAGTGCGCCCCTTAACCCTGCACTTCGTACAAGGTGCACACCTCAACCCTGCAGTCTGTATGTAGTGCCCTCTTCAACCCTGCACTCTTTAAATACCCTGGCAGCCATTGCTTGGAGATGCTGCTCACATTGGGCTCTGTTCCTACCTGCACTCAGTCAACCTTCATAATTGTGTGTTCTTTGCTATGCTCATTGCTAATAAGTTCTAGAATTTTCTGTCTATTGATGGGTCTTGTGTCCTCCGCAGTCTGTGGTGTGCAGGAAGGGAGGATATTGTGTGTTTCTGAGTCCGTGTCTATGTATGTGTGTTTCTGTGTGTGTGTGTGTGTGTGTGTGTGTCTGTATGTGTGTGCGTCTGTATTTGTGTGCGAGAGTGTCTCTGTGTGTGTTTTCAGTGGGTGAGCTCTGAAATGAAATCTGTTAGGAAGAGAGCTTTGTACTTGGGGGGGGACTTGGATGTACACAGCACACCCCTCAACCCTGCACTCCATACAAAATGCACCCCTCAATCCTGCACTCTGTACATAGGGCACCACTCAACCCTGCACTCCGTACACAGCGCACCCCTCAATCCTGCACTCCATACACAGTGTAACCCAAACTCTGTACACAGTGCACCCCTCAACTGTGCACTCTGTACATAGAGCACCGCTCAACCCTGCACTCCATACACAGCACACCCCTCAACCCTGCACTCCGTACATAGACCACCTCTCAACCCTGCACTCCATACAAAGCACACCCCTCTACCCTGCACTCTGTACATAGCTCAACCCTCAATCCTGCACTTCGTACATAGTGCACCCCTCAACCCTGCACTGCATACATAGCACACCCCTCAATCCGGCAATGCATACACTGCACAACACTGAACTCTGTACACAGCGCACCCCTCAACCCTGCACTTTGTACAAAGTGCACCCCTCAACCCTGCAGTCTGTACGTAGTGCCCTCTTCAGTCCTGCACTCTATAAATACCCTGGCAGCCCATGCTCAGAGATGCTGCTCACATTGGGCTCTGTTCCTACCTGCAGTCAGTCAGCATTCATAGTTGTGTGTTCTCTGCTCTGCTCATTGCTAATAACAAGTTCTAGAATTTTCTGCCTATTGGTGGGTCTTGTCCCCTCCGCAGTCTGTGGTGTGCAGGAAGGGAGGAGATTGTGTGCTGTAACCGCTAGCAACCAATCAGTGAGCTCTAATAAGGTGCCGTAACCTCTGGCAACCAATTATTGAGCAGTAATAATGTGCAGTAACCTCTAGCAACCAATCAGTTTGTAGTAATAATGTGCATTAACATCTAGCAACCAACCGTTGAGTGGTAATGATGTGCAGTAACCTCTAAGAACCAATGCGTGAGCGGTAAAGATGTACAGTAACCTCTACAGTAACCAATCAGCAAGCAGAAATTGTGTGCTGTAAGCTCTAGCAACTGATCAGTGAACCGTAATGCGTGCTGTAACCTTTAAGAACCAGTCAGTGAGCAGTAATGATATGCTGTTACCTCTGGCTGGCAACCAATTGCTGCCTGTTCTGCTGCAGTAAACTGATTTTGAGTCTATCTGCCATTTACTGTATGTTTCAGAGTAGGGGGCTGAAGGGGGGAGGGGGTGGCAGCTAAAAAATGTTTGCCCAGAGTCCAATCAATTTTAACTATGTGATCGGTCAGTAAAACTTTTGGACCTATATAGGTGATCCTCGGCAGTGGTGTCCCTAGGCAGGTGCGGGGGGTGCACGCCGCACCGGGTTACACCTTCTGCACGGGGTGACATCGGACCCGCTCCATGAAAAAGGTAATTTGTAAAGAAAGGCGACGATCCCTGCAGGATGGATCGGATCTGCGGATTGGGGAGCATAATGGATCGGAGTCCGATCAATTCGCAGATCCGATCCATTCTGCGGGGATCGTCGGAAGGGGTGTCACCAAGTGTTATCGCACCGGTTGACACCAACCCTAGGGATGCCCCTGATCCTCGGTGTACTGGTGACATTCTCCATTCCTATTTTATAGACCTGACTTGTACATCACAATAATTAGACTTAGTCATGCAAGGACATCTATTTTAGCTCTGCCAAAGGCAATTAATAAAAAGAAAAATCCACATCTACAATATTTAAGCTTAGGATATACAGTATATATAATGCAAGCTGCTTCACTGTGTACATATACCTATAATTACAGGTTGATTGCAGCATTTAAAAGCCTGCCTCTCCTTCATCACCAAGTTCCTGCATTTGTCTCTTGGGTAAAGCCTACGGCATTTATCCAATGTTCCCATCTTTATAGTTTTGTTTCCTGCAATTTAAAGCTATATATGGAACTATATTTTGGTTTGCTGAAGTATAATAACTCAGCCATTTCTGGATGATATGACAGTTCAATAAAAAAACAACGTTAAGGGCAAATAAATATGTCTATACCTAATGGTGCCTGCAATTTAAATTCCAATATAACTGTCTCTTTCTGTATGGTTTATATCCTTTCATGACAGAGAGCATTTTTATTAATTACGACTGGACAAGATTATTTGGGTAGGATACCTAAAACTGAGATGAACATTTAGGAAAATAATCAGTTGTCAAATCACATAAATATTTCCTTTTATCCTAATTCACAGAAATGGTGTAGAAGACTAGTTGTAATTATAAATAAGAAAAACAGAATTATTAAAAATTACACTGCTCTATAAAATTAAAGGAACACTTTGAAAACACATCAGATCTCAACGGGGAAAAATATCATGCTAGATATCTATACTGATATGGACTGGGTAATGTGCTAGGAATGCAAGGATGCCCCATCGTTTGATAGAAATGAAAATTATCAACCTACAGAGGACTGAATTCAAAGACAGTGAAAAAATTATGGAACAGGCTAGTCCATTTTGCTAAAATTTCCTTGCTGAAACTCAAAATGGTACTCAGTACTTTGTATAACCCCCACGTGCTTGTATGCATGACTAACAACATCGGGGCATGCTCCTAATGAGATGACGGATGGTGTCCTGGGGTATTTCCTCTCAGATCTGGACCAAGGCATCACTAAGCTACTGGACAGTCTGAGGTGCAACCTGGTGGCATTGAATGGACTTAAACATGATATACCAGAGGTGTTCTATTGGATTTAGGTCAGACGAGTATGGGGGCTATTCAATGGTATCAATTCCTTTATCCTCCAGGAACTGACTGCATACTCTTGCCACATGAGGTCAGTCGTCCACCAGGAGGAACCCAGGACCCACTGCACCAGCATAGGGTCTGAAAATGGGTCCAAGGATTTCATTCTGATACCTAATTGCAGTCAGGGTGCCATGGTCTAGCTGTAGAGGTCTGTGCGTCCCTCCATGGATATGCCTCCCCAGACCATCACTGACCCACCACCAAAACAGTCATGCTGAATGATGTTACAGGCAGGATAACATTCTCCATGGCTTCTCCAGAACCTTTCATGTCGGGCACATGTGCTCAGGGTGAACCTGCTCTCATCTGTGAAGAGCACAGGGCGCTAGTGGCAGACCTGCCAATTCTGGTGTTCAATGGCAAATGCCAATCGAGTTCTATGGTGCCGGACAGTGAGTACAGGGCCCACTATAGGATGGCAGGCCCTCAGACCACCCTCATGAAGTCTGTTTCTGATTGTTTGGTCAGAGACATTCACACCAGTGGCCTGCTGGAGGTCATTTTTTTAGGGCTCTGGCAGTGCTCTTCCTGTTCCTCCTTGCACAAAGGAGCAGATACTGGTCTTGCTGATGGGTTCAGAACCTTCTCTGGCCCTGTTCAGCTCTCCTAGAGTGACTGCATGTCTCCTGGAATCTCTTCCATGCTCTTGAGACTGTGCTGAGAGACACAGCAAACCTTCTGGCAATGGCACGTATTGATGTGCCATCCTGGAGGAGTTGGACTGTCTGTGCAACCTCTGTAGGGTCCAGGTGTCACCTCATGCTACCAGTGGTGACACTGACCCTAACCAAATGCAAAACTTGTGAAAAACAGTCAGAGAAATGAGTAGGGAAAAAATGTCAGTGGTGTCCACCTGTAAAGCCATTCTTGTTTTGGGGGTCGTCTCATCGTTGTCCATCCAGTGCACCTGTAGTTAATTTCATTAACATCAAAGCAGCTGAAACTAATTAACAACCCCCTCTGCTACTTAACTGACCAGATCAATATCCCAGGAATTTAACTGACTTGATCCTATACTCTGATTAAATAGTGTTCGTTTAATTTTTTTAGAGCAGTGTATATAAGGGGTTGAATTGCTCACTGGTCTTAACACTCCTGTGATGTGTGTGCAGAGTGCCTGGCTCTCCCCCCTATCATTCTTATAATGAATAAAAGCAAAGGAGTTTTACTCAAGTTCTATGGTATCTTAGAGTAAAGGCAATGTTAGCTAAAGCTTTTTACAAATTATAAGAAAATCTGAAGAAAATTTCCGTACAAGGAATGATCGATCAATTATGTGATCGTGTGTACTTTTATTAGATTGCCCCTACCTGTGTTCTCTAATTTAGATGCTGTATGTCATATCTACTGTGAAATCTGTGCAGAATCTATTATGATGACCCTGATAAATGTTTACATAACAAGCCTCATATTATTAAACACCATTATAATGACTATAGAAGAATTAAAGGGGAAACCCCCCCAAAAGATGAATGGACTATCTTGGCACCCAAAGGACAAACAAAATCATAAAAACACTATATTTTTATTAATACACAAAGAATTTTTTGATCTGACATGTACATGAATCCGTTCTAAAATCACATAAATTTAACAGCATGATCTCATAATTCAGAAAAGCCATGACTGTTACAACTCCAACCCCAACAGGGGATAATTTTGAATCCTCTACATGTTTTGTGGAGGTAATCTGCTTCTTTAGGAGGAAAAGTCAAATAATACTCTAAAATAGAATCATAACAATCAAAATACAATATCTCAAAGAATTGCATATAATCCATATTATACAATCTCAAAATCAATAGATAAATTGCTTACCAATGTGAACTCATGCCAAATAGAGGGGGCCAAACAGGGGCACCAGCATAAGTCCCCCACTGCGGCTAGGGGGGGCAAAATAATGGGCACAGTGACAGGTATGCCACCCTTACAACTAGAAAATATCAAAATAACCATATTAGAAAAAGAAAGAGAAAAAAATTATATTTTGTATACTAACCTCAAAAAAACAAATTAACAATATTTCAGCCAGGAGGGAATTTAAGATACCCAAAAGGTTGGTATCAGGTCATAACCCGAGATATAAACAGACCACAAGCATAGAACCCAACAAACTACGGTTAAAATAGTAACAACATTTTTTGCTCATCATGGTCAGCTCAGTACCACTCTTTCCAATCACTGGCATCTCCTTACAGACCATTATATTCTTAAATATGTAAGACCGAGTCCTGAATTGTTTTTTGTTATGCCACTTCTTTGAAAGATTGTTTGACGATTAGTCATTATTTTCATGGCCTCCTGGGCACTTTTCGTTGTGGCTCTTCTCCTGGCCTCTGGGGCTCTTTTCGTTGTGGCTCTTTTCCACATTGCCCCTAGATCCAGGAAGGTATTAAATCAAACTTTATGTATATGAGAAACCCTCAGCACAATGGACCACCTATAAAACAAGTATTTCAGCTAGCATGTACTGTGTTCCCATATGTAAACCATAAATCCAAAAAATGCAGCGCAGTACTATAAACTCAAATACGGTGCTAGATAAATCCAACCTGCATATGTGAATAGTGAAAACAGAAAATTGTGATTTGTGACAATAATATGTGCTACATAAAAATAAATATCAACACATATACATAAATATCCATAAAACTGCATATACCAGTGCTAAATGAATAGTGTATACAAATACCAAATGAACCGTACAAAATGATGAACACTCCAATATCTTCCCATGTGCTTGTGCGGTATATCTCCTGTGCATCGTGTACCAAATATACCATCAACAAGTGTCCCAATATTATGGTATCAAAATGCTGGTGAACCGTCTCTTTAAATCCGCTGTGCTCCAAGTGGATCGCTGTGATCACACTACTGCATACACATATACGGTACTCCTGTGTCACCCCTTAGTGCTTATCCACCTTTGACACACTATTGCGCTCACCTTCAGGTTTGACCCGCATACTCAGGTCAAACTACGCCTTTCCCTTTAACCCGGGAGGGTATGCTGGTACAAAGATCTTCACCACTGTCAGCACTTAAAATCTCCAAAACAGTCCACAGACATATGAAAAGAATCTAACTTCCTAATGGTAAAATATTTTCAGCATGCACTTTTGTGAATTGTGGTATCAGAGGGGTAATTTATTTGATGATTTGTATCTGCCATGCATTTTATGTTGGCAAAACTATCAGAGAACTTTGCCAATGTATAGGTGATCATCACCTTTATTATTCATCTAATGGTAAACCCACTACTGTGGGATGCCATATAGGTTTATTTCATAGATTTGACTGTACAGTGGTCAAGTTCATGGTGTTGGAGGTAATCCCTGAAAATCAACGTGGTGGCAATTGGGATCATCTAATTCTACAGCGTGAAACCCTGTGGATAGAGAGACTCAACGCAACTATCCCCCCTGGTCTCAATGAAGTATTAACTTACAAACCCTTTTTATGAAATGCTTTGTCATCCAAGTGGCAAACATGTTTTCCTGTGCTGGCTTTGCTAATTGTCCATCATTGTTTTTTGTTTATGCATGTATATTGAGTACCTGGATTAGATTCCCTATTTTCCCTTTTTTTCCTCATTGTGTTGTTTTGCATATTTGTTTATAAATTGTTGTGATTGACTACATTGTACATTGCTGCCTCTATGGCTTTATTGCTATTTGGCCACTGTGGCCGCAGTGGCCACGTGACCCTCTGAGAGAGAGGAGGTATTCCTCCTGTTTTGGCGATCCTGCCTCCTTCTGAGCCTACTCACGGCCTTCAAGATGGCTGCAGTGGTGGCTACCAAGCATGCGCAAGTGTCCGGACATGCATGGTTTGGGGATCTGCTCCGGTAATGTCAGACGTCGGTGCCGGCCGACGTATCCACACATGTGCGATTGGATCATGTATAGATGTTTTGCTTATTTTAGTCTGTATGTACAGTATATACAAATAACCAAATTTAAATTATGAAACAGGTCAAATTGTTTGCCCAAATCTATCAAAGCGTTTTTTGTGACTTTTTCTAATAATTTATCTTTTTAACACTAAGAATTAAGAAACTATTAATATAAATATATTTTTAAAAAGTCACTGTTTTCTATATTAAAATTCTATACTTCATTTTACCATTTTTGTTCCTTGGAATCTCATTTTAATAGTTTGTAAGATAATAATAAATACTACTGTGTTGTTTAAGTAAATGGACTAAAGTGGATCCATGTCTCAGAAACAAAAAGGAACCATTGTAATATAAAATAAAATATAATGATAGTTTAAGCACTTGACCTCCGGAAGGGAGTTTCATTAGAGTTTTCATTTAGTGGTATTCAGTCACCACTGGGTTTTTTTTCTTTGCTATATAATTAAAAAAATACTGACAAGTTTGAAAAAAAAACACACGTTTTTCCTAGTTTTTGTTTGCAAACATAATTTCTCTTAATAAATTAAAGCGAAGCTCCACCCTAAAGAGGACGTTCTGCTTTAAAGTCTGGTCCCACGCTCCCCATTAAGGATTGGCACCTTTGGGGAGTGGAGGGGGGGAGCGGGTACCCAAAATTGACAGGTACCCGCTCCCACTCCCGCTGCGATTGCCTAGGCGATCGGAAGTGGAAGTTGCCCTCCTATCCTTCCTCCCCATAGTCTTCTGGGACCTGTGACAGGCCCCAGAAAACTATGGGGCCATTCAGGAAGCGCAGTGCTACTCACGCATGCGCAGTGTGCACCCAGCTGTGAAGTCGTAGGCTGTCACAGCCGAGTGCCCACACTGAAGATGCCGGCGCCTGGAACACCAGATGGCTGGTGAAATGGGCTGCGGGGAGGACACCGCAGAATCGTGGGACAGGTGAGTGGCTGTTTTTTAAAAGTCAATAGCTACAGTTTTTGTAGCTGCTGACTTTTATTTTTTGACAGTATGAGTGGAACTCTACTTTAAGGCCAAAATGTAGTCTGCTACTGTTCTTTGGTAAAAATAACCCAAATCAATGTTTATTATTTAGTCTGTGTGAATGTTATAGAGTTGACAAACTTTGATATATATATATATTTGAAAATTGATCAATGTCATGCTGAAACAGCTTAGTCTTAGCTTCAATACTTACAGAAAGTGATGTGATGTTATTCATGACATCACATTATGCCCAATGTCTTCACAGCATTCTGTTACACATACTTTTATGTATACTGTAGCATGATCAGAAGCCCAGGAGATAATTGTTTTAGCTCCTGGGCTTAGTGCTGGGTCTTGGTTGTCACAGAACTGCTGGTTTCATTGCCAAAGCTAACACCAGAAAAACTAGAGACCATCTGCCATTTTAAAATGGCACAACAGGGAAAGATATGGATGAACAGCTACTATCAGTTTGCCATTTTAGCATTGCACTGAGGACTCTAGTGATTAAATATTTTTTTTAAATTTGTAATTCTGCTCTTTAAGCCTTATTAAAAAAATCTTTTCCCCTGTCAATGGTATTTTTGAAAAAATTAATTGGTACTACATTGGAAAAAAAACAAGATTTGGCTCCCACAGGCTTTGATAGTGTTTGAGAACAAAGCAAGTCCAATCAGCTGCACTCCAAATAATCTACTTTATTGAACCAAGATAAAATCAATACAGACAGTGGAAATACAGTGGGAGACTGGCAGATACTTTGATGGTGTTTGGTTGGGAGAATTGCAAACTTCATCAAGTTCCCAATTTGCTCACCCCTAGTCAGAATCACTTTCTGTATTAATTTACATGCCTTCAATGCATTGTGGCTATACCACCTCAGGTGGTGGGTCCACAACTCCCTGTACTCACAGGATATATTTGGTTTTCTGGGTTAAATGACACTGGGGTACCTATGAACCAACTGAATAGGTCTAGTTGTGGAAATAAATTACATTAGGGTACAGCACCAGAAAGAAGGCAGGCATTGCAACCAGAAATTGTTTTAGGCCAAAAATAGTTTGCCCACAGTTGGGCTTTAAGCATGAAAAGAAATTCACATAAGCATGCATTATAAAAAGCATATCTATAAGTACCTATTATGTGTATAATGGCTTTGCTAATGTATATGCATGTAGTTTAGCATTTGTATTGAGGCAGACAATGGTGATTTAAATGGAAACACAAAAAAAGTTATTTTGCTAAGATAAAATACAGTATTATCCTGGAGCTAAAATAGAAGATGACATATTCATGCAATTGAATTGTGTTCCAGGAGAAGACAAACAACTACAATTTTACTGGGACTAATTGAAAAAATTAAAAGCTATTCATAGAAGACAATAAATGTTTCATGATCTTGACTCCAGCAATGATCTCACAGAGACCGTAAATATACAGTGTAGCAAATAATCTATTTGGCCTTCACAGAATATGTCACTCATTATTTTACAAAACAAATGTGCATTTTTTTCAATGTAACTAGAAAAAACAAAGGAACCATAAATCCATGTCCCTGAATTTCTACTAAAATCCCTTTCCTAATGGATACACTTTATGCAGAAAAATTTGAGTTACTTTTAAAATGACATAGCGGATACTGGAAAGACTAAAACCTTATTTATTAGCTTAGCCAAAGACATTCTGTGATAGTCAATGGAAAATGACATAGTTCTTCCTCTTTTGAGTGAAAGTGGAGGGGCTCCCCACTTCCAAAGCCTGGATTTGTGAAAGGGCCACAAACACCAGTCTAAATATGCAAACATTCTGTGAGAGGCAGAAAGCTGCTTCTTGTACCATTACTGTAACACGTTTCACCCTAAGCTCACAAGCACTACAATCTTGCTGTCAAGCACCTGTGGTAGTGAGCCCTTGTAGATCACCAACTAGGGGGTTCCCCAGAGCAAGGAATCTGGGCTCCAGCCTGCTTCATCACCAGAACCCCTGTTGGTGGGGATAGACTTTCAGCAAGCTGGAACCAGGTCACAGCCCCCAGATATGCCCAGCTGAGGATACGGGGATCACTTGAGTGTGCAGAGTACAAACAGCAGGAGACAAACGGAAATTCAGGAGAAAAACTGAGATCAGGAAAGGAAGCAAACAAGCACAGATGGTAAACAAAGCTGTAGTCAGTAGACAGGTATTCAAGAACAGGATACACACGTAACAAGCGAAAGGGAGCTCAGAGAACTGTCAAGTTGCTCAGCCAATGTGGCCTACAATGAGCATGTCTTATATAGGCAAACAAACTAGGAGACGGGTCAGGAAGTGATGGAAGGGGAGGAAATTAAAGCCACCAAAATAGCAGGTGACACCTGAAGATGAGCATAGCTAACCACACATGTGAAAGGAATCAGGGTAGGGAAAGCACTGCAGCAAGGAGGTAACAATATACAACTAGGAAACAGCAGGCTAACTTGTGACACTTGTCCTCAGAATACACACAACCGATCGTTCAATCCTAAATTAAAATGTTTGACACATTTAATAAATATACCACACATTTATTTTATGACAGATGTATGTGCTCTCACAGATTGTTATCCTATAAGAGGCACCATAAAATAGTCCAGAGGACTTGCCAAGCCTACACCCTTTGTTTTCATTGTCTTATTGGTAGAAAACAAGAGTCCTAATATTTATCTGTAGTACCATTTGCATTACTATAGCTTATCCAATAATATAAACAATATTTGATGAGAAAATCTTACCTAAATCTTTCAAAGATGTCAGATGTAACGCTTGAGCAATACATGTATGTACAGGCTTGTTGATGGCGTAACTTCTAAATTTCATAGGCTAAAAGTGGTAGTAAATAGTTGTTGTTTAATTGCCCTTTGCATGTGTTCATTATTGCCATCCTTTTGTCAATCAAGGAATAAAGTGAGCCTTAATACGCCTCTTCTAACTCCTCCCTCCCCACCCTGCTTATTCTTACTGTACTCCTCATTTTTTTTTTCCAAAATAAAGTTTATTGAACAGAGGCATTAAATAGGGGATACAGATAATGGGAGGGGGGGGGGGAGATACATAGAATCCAAAAAAAAGGGGAGCATTCTCTTAAATGCCAAATAACAATTAATTGCAATAATAGTAAAGTATATCTTATGGTATTTGAGTGCCAAACACATGGAAGTGGAAAAAGAAAAAGAAAAAGGTGGACTTTCCCCAAAAAGTCTTTCCAGGGTCTTTAGCTATATAGTGGTTGTATGTCATCTGTAGTGCTTAAAATATGGTTGAAAGCATAAAAGCAGACTTGCCTACATAATGGCAAGTTTAATTCGCCAAGCCTGAAATTGTCTATAGAGTAGTTGTGTTAGAATT
This sequence comes from Staurois parvus, assembly GCF_062004578.1. NCBI lineage: Eukaryota > Metazoa > Chordata > Amphibia > Anura > Ranidae > Staurois > Staurois parvus. The sequence continues at coordinate 5,704,791 of NW_028317918.1, read as the reverse complement.
TGGGCAAGTTTTGTATCTTCATGAAACGGGGTTGCTATATATGTCTTGAAGGGGTAGTCTACTAGGACTTGTATGCTGCTGCAGCAACAAGTTATCGAGGCATGAGAAGGGGAATAGAAAACAAAAAAAAGAGGGGGGGTGATTGAAGGGTTGGGAAGGGAGGGGGGATCAATTCATTTACCACCATCGGCTGATTGACACACCATCATTCCACTATTTCTTCATATAACAATGTATTTATGATTGTGAGGAAGTTAGAAGTGCAAATAGTGTTGAACAGTGTTAAGTTGAAGTGTACGGACCATGTTGTCCAAGCTTTTAGCGTGGAACTTCCAATAGAAGGAAGTAGTCATCCAGAGGCCTGGAGAGTGAAGTGAGTGTTTCAGGTTATTAATCTAGTGCCATGTCTATGGGGGAATTCTCATTTCCCGGAGATAGTCCTCAGAAGTTTGAAACTGGAGCAAACACGCCCAAGTTGCAGTAAATTTAGATGGTGTGCCTTTTAACAGAGATTAATTCCTCCATTTCTGCTGTTCTGTTTATCCATTTGTACCAGTCAGATATGTACGGGGTTTTAGAAGTTCCCCAAAGTGTTGGTATCACATTTTGGCTGCATTTACCATCAGCATGGCAAGAGATTTAAAGTAAGGGGAAGAAGGGGAAGAGTCATTTGTGTATGTACTTCTCTCCAGAAAGGTTGAATAAGTGGGCAGTCCAAATGTGTAAAGGAGTCCCTTTTTATTGGTGGCATCTCCAGCACTGGTCAGAGATAGTTGCATCAAATTTGTGAAGAAGTGAAGATGTGCGATACCATAACATTTTATTGTAATTTCCTGAATAGAGACATTGATAGATCCTTTGTGCACATGAGGGTGTATTAGTTCTCAGTTTTCTTTGGTCAGGTGTAGATGTAAGTCATGAGCCAAAGTTTTACATGTTCTCCCCGTGTCAGCAGATTTGTGTGTCAGTAATAGATTATGTATGTTGGAGATGACATGTTGTAGGGGTTTGCTTGAAGATCATAGTTTGTCAAAGGGGATAAAGGAATTTGAAATTGGCCCGGAACATTGTATAACTTTAGCGAAATGTATAAGTTGCATGTATTTCCAAGGTGAAATTTGAGAATCGGGCCATTGAGTTTTGATGTGGTCAATTTCCAGGAAGGAATCTGCTGTAAAGAAGTGATGAAGTCTCAACAATATGTTGAGCGAAGCGATCAGTCATTCCCGGTTGGAAATCTGGGTTCAGTAGTATAGGAGTCATTGGGCCTGGTACTTTTGAGATTCCAAATATGCAGCAAGTTTTTTAAAACATTGTAGGGTTGGGCCTTTTAGTGGATGATCTTTCAAGGCTGTGGTGAGGTGGAGATGGCGTATCCAAGGAGTGGAACTTATGGGTGTCATGGAGAAAGAGTTTTCTATATTAACCCAGTCTTTAATCTGATGATGGGCATTCAAGTCTATTATACGGGCTAGATGAGATGCCCAGTAGTAGACCTGGATATTTGGGAGACCTATTTCTCCTTTAGGTTTGGGTGCGGTGAGTTGTTTATAGCTAATTATTAGGCTATGTTGTTTCCAGTAAATGCTAGAACAGGCTCGTTTGTATGATAGAAAGAAAGATGTTAGTAGTTTCATCAATATAGTTTGGAGGAGATATAAAAGGCGGGGTAAAACGTTCATTTTAATAATCACAGCATGCCCAAACCATGAAAATAAGGACTTGGACCAGCGCTTTAGGTCTTTTGTTATCGTGTGAAGGATTGGCTTGAAATTCTTTGAGTAGAGATCTGTTAGTTTGGTGGGCAACTGGATGCCCAGATAGGTGATTGCTTCCAGTTACCAGGTAAAGGGGAAATTTTTCCGGCAACTGACCTGTGTCAGTGGTAATGTTATGTTCAGGGTGTGGGACTTGGAGAAATGAATTTTAAAGTGAGCTATATATTGGAATAATTGGAAATCTTGCAGCAGATTAGGAAGAGATATGTGGGATTTTGTAAGAAAAAGTAGAATATCATCTGCAAAGGCAGCAAATTTATATTGTCTGCCTTTGATTGTTATACCTTGGATATTACTATTTGCACGTAGGCGACGTAAGAAGGGCTCAAATGTTAGAATAAACAAAATAGGGGATAATTGGCATCCTTGGCATGTGCCTAAGGCACATAAGACAGCTTCAAGATAGTCCCATGCCAACCTGTCAACTGCCTTTTCTGCATCTAAAGATAGGAAGAAACCTTGTTGGTTAGATCTCGTAAGCCATTGGTGTATGTTTAACCCTTTTAGGGTACTGTCCTGTGCTCCTCGTCCAGGTACAAATCCCATTTGGTCCTTTGCTATGAGGTTTGTGAGCATGGGAAGTAGTCGATTCACGAGTATCTAAGCAAATAATTTAATATCAATGTTCAGCAATGATATTGGTCTATAATTTGATTCTACGGCTGCATCTTTGTCAGGCTTGGAGATGACCCATATGTGTGCCTCAAATAGGTTATGTTGTGGAGGCATTGGATTGGACAAGAGGTTAAAGGCTTGCAGAAATGGAGGTGCCAGCAGGTCCGAGAAGGTTTTGTAGTAAGCAGCAGAAAAGTCATCTGGGCCTGGACTTTTCCCCACTTTTGTTTGCTTAAGTGCTAATATGAATCCCTCGAGTTTCAGTGGTCCATCCATCTTACAAGCCAGTTGGCAGAATATCTGTTTGGGGCTATGGTGTTGGAGGAATTTCTCAAGGATTAGTGCATGTGGCCTATTGTCATCAGAGGGCCGTTTCTCAGGGGGTAGGTTATATAACTCAGCATAGAATAGTGGTTTGCAATCTCTGTGTTAGATGTGAGCATTTGCCCGTTCGGTGTGCGTATTTGTCTGATCATGGTGTTAGCTTTTCTAGCTTGTAGTGCCCTTGCTAAAAGTTTTCCACTTTTATTGCCAAACTTGTAGAAGAGTTTTTGTGATAACGTGTATTTATATCGGATTTTGTGTCCTAGTTCTTCAGCTAAGAGAGAGTGTCAGGTCTGTGAGGGTTTGTTGCATAAGTGTCAGCTTGTGGGTGTTTTCTAGGGTTTGTATTTTTTGTAAGAGAATATTGATAGCTTCTTGTGAAATTCGTTTGCGTGTTGCTGCCATAGTTGAAGAGATCCTCATATAATGCATTTATGGATTTCCCATTGAGTAAGAGGGTTAGTATCAGGCATATTGTTGTTTTCAAAGTAGGTCCCTATATGTGTGTGGATGGTGTTTATGTTTACCGGAGCAGTTAGAAGAGTAATGTTTAATCTCCATCTTTTGGTATAAGACAGATGTCCCAGGAATTTAAGAGTCATGGTAATAGGATTATGATCCGATATGAACATCGGTTCAATGGTAGTTGTTTGTAAGAACTGGAGGTCCTTTTGTGTGATCCACATGTAGTCGATTCATGAGTAGCGATTATGTGTGGGGAAGAAAGTGAAGTCCTTGCCTCTAGGGTTTAGAGTGCGCCAGGAGTCGTCGACTAAGAATTCCCATAGTTGTAATTTGATCTGTCAGAGAGCATGATGTGGCAAAGATGAGGTACCAGAAGAAGTATCCTCAAGTGGGTGTAGTGCTAGATTGAAGTCTCCACTGAGGATACCAGATTGAAATGACGCCAAGAGTGTGGTTATGTTACGGAAAAAGCTTACTTAGGCCGAGTTGGGGCTATATATATTAGCTAAAGTAATTGGCCTCCCCCAAAGTGTTCCTTTGATGAATATGTATCTGCCTTCTTCATCCGATAATGAGTCTGTAATTTTTATACACTTGGAAATGACGATAGCAATGCCTTTTGTTTTCTCCAGTGGGTTGGTAGCATGATATACTGTGGGAAAGTCTGTCTGTTTTGAAGTGAGTTTCCTGTAGGAAGATTATGTCTGTTTTAAATTTTTTCATGTATATGAAAATTTGTGAGCATTTTTCTGGTATATTGAGATCCTTAGTGTTTAGCGACACAATTTTAAGAGAAGCAGATGTTGATGTACATTGCTGCGGGTCCATCTTAGAATATCTTTGTTTCAGTGTGATTTCCGTGCCTTACAATATTGAGCTGAAGGGTATGAAAGGAACAGAAGGCATCTTACTCAGAGTCAAGGTGGGTGGTTTGGCGTTGTGACAGGAAGTGATAAGGAAAGAGAGAAAAAAAAAAGGGGGGGGGAGGGGTGCCTATATGATTGAAGAAATGAATTCGACAGCCGGGTTAGGCCAGCTAACCTGCTCTTTGATTTGGGGAAGATGGGTGTCGGAGGGTTTTAGCACGAGTTTATGAACTCCGCTGTGGTGGGAGGTGGCAGGTCGTCAGTAGATGGTATTCTAGTCATAGTGAAAAGAAGGGGTTATAGAAGTGTACAGTCGTGTCAACACATTTCGGGTCCTGAGGTTGAATAGGATGCAAGGTTTTAACATGTAAGAGGAGGGTTATGGGTGTGTGAGTGTATGTAGGAAATCTGACAGTGCAGATGTAGTGGATGAAGATGTGGGTGAGGATTGGAGCCAAGTGAGTTGTGGTGGTTTCTTCTCTCATCACGTCTGTATCTCTGGTGTATGGGGGTAATAACACATAAGAAGCTCATCACTTGTCATGTGGTGTATTCTACCCATAATCTGAGGATAGAATAGAGGTGAAAGTGTCTTTGGGACCTGTTTAATATGTTGTGTATGGTAGGCAATCTATGATCTTTCTGAAACCAAAATTCTTGTGATTCCTACCGATTATAGGGCTATTTTCATGTATATGGCAAGAGTATAGGCTGACACAGATCATACTTAGCGAACAAACTTAAGATCATGGATATTATGTATCAAACTACTGAGTCTTACCACCTTGCTATAAACAAGGAACATTTCAACAGAGTGAGGTTATACTTTCATTATAGATAAAGTAAAGCATTTGAAAGGGGTGGAGCGTTGGACAGGTAGGTCCGCAGTACAGGTGGGTTTTGGTTCTGATTTGAGGAAGGAGGTCATAATATCATTGTCTCATGAATGAAGTGACCCCTACATGTAAGATATGGGAGACCAATAGTACTGTGGGCCTAGTCGGCCAGATCCAAAACATGTACTATATAAGTGTATACAGTGCCATACAAATGGGTGTAAACAAAAGAAATACAGTTTAAATGCAACATAAACTGCCTTGTCAGTACTATATAGGCATACCAAATCAAGGTTCACGTGGAAGGGATAGCATGAAGGAAAACATGAGAACAGTCTTGTTTAACCTTGCTTCTGCTCAGGGATTGAGAAATATAGGTCAAACCAGTTCTGCATTCCTACTATAAGTGGAGGGCGGTGATCTTTTGTAGAAAGAGAAAAAAAAAATCCTCCAGAAATAACCAGGTCATGGAGTATAGAATTGCAGTTATTTGCCTATTAGAGCCACAGGGATGTGCAATCATGAGGAGAGGGTCATCTTGCCTCATGCGCACAGATGAGATAGAGAGCAGTAGGATGTCATGTATGTCTTTGGGGGATTAAGTTCCCCAGTTATTTGCATACTGAATTGTGGGCTATGAGGAGCAGAGAAACCTCCCAAATGGGTCAAGTGGGATATTGAGATGCGTTGAGTGGACAGTTAGTAGTAATTTCCCATATGTCACTTGAATGACAGGGGCGTGCATAGCGGTATCTGAGTAGCGTAATATATCAGGTTATAGTTTCTTCAAATATGTTCCCAGTGGGAGCAGTGAAGAGCTTACTATATAGGTGAAAAACACTCTAAGGGTTGTGCGGAGAAGGTTGCAAAGTCTTTATAATTCTAGGTATAGCTAGAGTAAGAACAAAATCTTGTACATGACAGCACAGTGTAGGATTGGTATATATTGGTATATACACAGCTATATATCAAGCATCATCTGTTTGTTTGTTGGGTTTCCTGAAGAGGGTGTAATATTGATTGGGTGGAATCAGAGCTAATCTCGCCTAGGCTTACAGTGAGCTGGAGATGCGTGAACAATCGGCGGTTAGCAGGTGCAGTAAAGGTGTGTGACGGTGAGTGGCGTCTTCTGTAGTTTGGAAGTCACCATCTTTGGTGTTGAGTTTCCATCAGTTCTTCTAAGGACTGTGCCAGGAGACGGAGAACACCGTACCACTCTGGTAGCTCTACATAGGGGATATCAAGAGTGTTGCAGAATGAAGGTAAGTCTTCTGGGACTCCCCGTTGTGCTGAGCAGCTGGCAGTACCTGTAGATAAACAAAAGGGAAATTTCAAGCGATATGGTATCTTTTGTTCCCTTAGGAGGTCGAGCAAAGGTTGAATGTCTTTGCGTTGCTTTAAAGGTGATCTGGGAGAGATCCTGATATAATTTGATCTCTGTTCCATGGTAGAGAATACGGCCCCTGATTCTTGCCTTGCGTAAGATTTCCTCTCTAAGCTTGAAGTTTACTATGCAGCAGATTACATCTCTGGGTGGATCTGTGTTCCTGCCCCTGGGTCATAGGGCGTTCCATGTCAATCTGAGCATCTAGAGGTCTACCCAGGAGATCATTGAAGATGGAAAGTGTGGCCTGGGTAATATGACCTGGTTCCACTGCTTCAGGTGTATATAGTATAGTGGTGTCAGGTTGCGCTGTGGTTTCCTCAACCTCCTCCAGCCTAGTGGCTATCGCTTGTACATCCAGGCTTAATCCAGATATTGCAGCCTGCAGTGTCTTCTTGATGTCTGCAGCTACCGCATGTAAATCTTCCAGGCTTGAGGGTTTAGATGCCTGTGGTGGTATGTGAGAGGCGCAGGCTGGGCTCGTGCTCTCTCTCTCTCAGAGCATGGTGTACTGCTGGGGGTTAGGGAGGAGGCTGCCATGTCCCTCTGCTGGGATCTGAATATCTCAGGGATATTGCGTGCTGCTGTCCCTGGGGGATCAAGAGTGGGTTGCTGTAGTGCTCTGGTCTGATTTCCCCATAGTAGCTGGGCTGGTTTCCCTCACAGGGTGCAGGAAGGACTGTCTTGTATTGCAGCTATGTAACTAATCAGCCATCTTCATCCGGATCCCAGCCATGCCCCACTGCTCGGTTGCCTTGTTCACTTGCTGGAGCTGAAGAAGTGAGAAAGCATTGTTGGAGTTTACATAAGGCTAAGGCTAAGACCTCTACCCTCACATTCATGTGACAGCGTACAGAACTCAGATACCCTGAGCTGCTTCCGGTTATGCTCTCCCTTGCTTGGAGTACTGAGTATTTTATTTGATTCTCTCAGCAAGGGGTGGTGAAGTTTCAGCAATTCTTAAAACGAGCTCATCGCTGTTTGTATTTTTATTTAAATTTTTTATAGATCAATGTAAATTTTCAAAAGCCTAACCGCTAATATTGGATTTCAACCGACCTATGCAGGATGAAACAGTGCATGTGTTTCAATAACATACAGTAATTACTGAACCATGAAGACCAGAATTCATTTTGTTTTCCCATTGGTGGACTATAGTTGTAACAAACCAATGTAAATTCTTACAGATCGTGTATCTCCACTGAAATGTTTGAATTTTTGTATGTTTCAGTAGTTACAATACATTTTTGTTTGGTTTAAAGTGTTACTAAATCCATGACCCTGCATTCGCTATATCTGGTATCCCACAGTACCCAAAACATAGAAATGCAATTATTTAAAAAAATATAAACTGCTAAATACCTTTTTACATCTTGTGACTTCTATCAGTGTCTAGCTGAGCACTGATAAATCTTGTAGGAGGAGTTTTCATTCTCCTCTGACTGTCCTATGGGGCTGCATAACCCCTGACCCTCTGGACAGCACTGATTGGCCCTGTGCAGATCACATGCACACCCCCCCAAAAAAAATATATCTAGCAATACACACCAAATAGAGCATGTGCAGACTTGCTGCTGCTCTAACTATGGCAGACGGATTGTTGACAGCAAAAGAAGGGGATGATCAGAGAAGACAGGATCAAGCAGCCTTTTCACACAATGCTGAAGATTAGCCCCTTAGGTTCCACAGTGAGTATAACAAGCATGCTTTACTATATATATAGACTTACTTTACTGTTGTGGGTTTAGCAACACTTTAATGGCCATATTCAATTGAAGAAACAAATATTTTTTTAGGAATTATTTTTAAATACTTTTTAGCTGGTGACATTACCTGTCCATGAAGTCTTGTAGTCACGTTGTCACATTCAGATATTGCTCTTCCCAAAACTGCATCTAAATTGTCCTGTATTTATTGTGGGAGACAGTTATGGATTAAAAGTGAGTTTTGTAGCATGTTTTTTAGATTTTACTCCTTCAAGGATATTTATTTTGTTTTATTGTTTAATAGTGCATTACCTGGGGTTTTCCTTCAAAAGAATAGATAGGGTTAAATGTGTATTGTGTGTAAAGCAGAGCTCTTCTGGTTCTCAGGAACAAACATCTTCAGACGTTTTCGAAGGACTTGGGATTATCTATGAAAATAGAAGCTAGGCTGCTCCGGCATTGTAAAGTTTATGCATTCATGTGCTTAGATTGTAGAGAATACCACTTCTAGTTTTGTTCTATTTTATGTAAAATCATGTAACAAAGACATTTTAATATTCTTTAATCCAATAATAAGAAAAGAGCTAATTCTTTTATGGAATAATTTGTTTAATTTAAAATGGCCCTGTGTGATTGGGGTCACTAACAAAATAAGGTCAGCCTTGAAAAAGAAGTCTATACTGACCTTTCTGGCAGCCTGTGTCTTGAAATGCCACTGCTTCACTGATTCCCGGCCTCTGACCTTCTTCTAAAAGTGACTCTATTGAAAGCCACTTTAACCACCCCAGAACTGGCTGTTGTAACTAAATAGCTTATTGAGAAACTTTCTATTTTAACTGAATGTCTTAAAAAGATCTCCTTGAGAGTGTGTGGGTGCACCCACGATGTCCCTGATCACTTTTTCATTGGTAGTGCAGAACACAGGCAAAAGTAACAGAGTAGATGAGAGTGGCCCTGTACTTTGTAATCACTGAGACCAATCACAACATTTACAACTGTATACAGTGCAATTGGAATAAAAGTACAGCCATCTTCTTCTACAGCCATCACACAACTGCTTATCGCTGAAATAGATGGCTCTGTCAGGGAGCGTTGGAGAGTCAGGCTGCTATATCAAGTGAAGTAAATATTTTATTGCTAATACATTTATTATTACTAGTTAGCTAATTTCTAGACACTAGGATATATATGTTGCTAGTCTACTTTCTGATGTGTGAGCTACCCCCTTGCTTGTACATGTTGGACACGTCAGAGTATGACACCCCATATATAATCTACATACCTATACACCACTCCCCCCATAGAATGTATTTACAACAATCCTGCCTTTTCATAAGTGACACCCCCTCTAAAGAATACATTTTGATTTACAATTATGAAGAAAGACTATTTATTTGATTTTTTTTTACAGAAAGTAAGGGGAACCATTTTGCTTTCAAAATGTTTATTTTTGTTGTAAGCTTTATATGGTAAATAATAAACAAAAACCCAGTGATTTCTTAATACCATCAAAATAAAGCTCTGTTTATCTCAATAATAATATATATAATTCATTTGGGTACACTATTGCATGAAAAAGTAATTGTCAATCAAACTAGTGCAGCATTGAAAACAGAAAAATAGCCTGGAGGTGAAGTGGGTGATACATGTCTGTGGTGTGAGTACCTTTTTTCAAGGCACCATTGGACTGTCATGATGGATGATGCCAAGATTTATGTTTTTTATTACTCACCTAGCATTAACATTTCCATATATAGCAAGTTGGCATCTTCTGACCAGATTGTGGGACATTTACCAAAAACTTATAAGATTAATGTATGCAATTATTTTACTGGTAGTGAAGATGCCGATAACACATAACTACCTACTATGGGATCTTAGTCCTTTCCTCGTTATAATAAATATAAAGAGAAATTGCAGCGCTAAACTCAAAAATATTGAATAACGTCAATAGATAAATACCATCAAGTGCGAAAAAATAAAATTCACATAAAACAAAAAATAATATACATAAGTCCAACGGTGTTCAAATCAATGATTGTAGACTGTGATAAACTGAATAAAATAGTCCCAATGTCCACTGTATAATAAATCTTCACCCAGTGATCCAGGAACAACAGACGTGTCACCTCCACCAATGGGTAGAATGAAAACTCACCAGAAGATGTTGCTGTTTAGAAAAAACAGCAATAATGCTTGTATGACGCACTTTCATCCTCCAAAAATCACCATCCTCAGTGGTTCATTAACTAACAAATAACTTTAATCATTATTTGTTAGTTTATGAACCCCTGAGGATGCGCTGTCGCGTGAAGCAGCGGTGGGTTGTTAGGTGTTAATGCTGGAGGTCGTGCCGCCATTCCGAGTGTCTGGCGGCCCCTTATGTAAGTGAACTTACAGAGGTTTCTTTGTTTTTAATTGGTTATTTATCTGTATATATATATATGTATATATATATATATATATATATATATATATATATATATATATATACACACACTTTATTAAAACTACTGCACTATGAGAGATTTGTTGGTGGTTTTTGGAGGATGGAAGTGCATGTACTGACATCTGGTGGAGCGGGATAGAGGAGGACTATCGAGTTTCCTGATACACTGAAGGATCATACCTTGGGAATTTATCATCATACAAGCGCTGTTGCTGTTTGTTCTGAACAGCAACATCTTCTGGTGAGTTTTCATAATACACATAGGTGGAGGTGACATGTCTGTTGTTCCTGAATCACTGGGTGAAGATTTATTATACAGTGGACATTGGGACTATTCTATTCAGTTTGTCACAGTCCGCAATCATTGATTTGAACACCGTTGGACTTATGTATATTATTTTTTGTTTTATGTGAATTTTATTTTTTCGCACTTGATGGCATTTATCTATTGACATTATTAACTATTTTTCTGTTTAGCGCTGCAACTTCTCTTTTTAGCACTTATAGGATCTTGCTATATCAGTATCCATTGCATGCAGCTACATATCATATTTTTCACTTTCTAATTTTTTTAATTAGCACTGACCTTATTTTGTTTTTTATATAATAAACATAATTTATGTTGTATGTATGTTGTATGTTAATCTTTTTAATCAATTGTTATTGTGTCATCAAATATTGTTGTTACTTTAATTTATTGACAGCTGTATAATATCAAACACAATTAAATGTATGTATTGCAAACGAGGCATTTGTAAACAAAGGGTTACAATGACAGTACTTGAACACTTGACAGCCCAGGGTAGTCCTATAGATGCTATAGCAATTTTTTCTGAACAGAAAAACAACAAATTTGTAACCAAATCCTGTTTTAGAAATGATATAGCTTTTTGAAGGATGTTGTTAATATAACAGTACACCTTTGAAAAAAGATGTAACATAGCCACAGGCTTGTTTATAAATGAAACAGAACAAAGCCCCAACACAATATTTGCAACACTTTTCTGGCTCTGTATTTCCCATTACTAGGCACTGGGTGGTACAATAACATTAACCGCTTATGTAAATGTATATTAACTTTGCCTGTCTGTCCTGAAATAAGTGAGTCTGGAAAGAAAAGAAGTTGGGCGACTGCACAAACATAAAACCCAAATGTGTAATGATTATGCTTGTTATGTCTATACAAAATGTGAGGCTAGCCTCATATTACCAATGTGTTTAACTTGTTTTCACAGCGCCAGAGACAGAACAGAGCAATTTGTCTTTAACTGTTAAAAATATCTTGGCATTACATTACAGCTTACTGAATGTACAAGCAAATTCTGTATGCAGCCATGTGGTCCAATATCAATATGGTTTTAAATGGAGTCCTGACAGATTTGATCATTTTCCATCGATTTAAAACCCCATGGTTCCATGACTGTTTTTTTTTCAACTGAACAGAAGTTAATGAAGCTTGTGTTATACACTCTTTGGCCTCTTTATTAGGTACACCTGTTTGATTGCTTGGTAACACAAATTGCTAGTCAGCCAATTACATGGCAGCAACTTGATGCATTAAGGCATCTAGACATGGTGAAGAGGACTTGCTGAAGTTCAAACTGGGCATCAGAATGGGGAAGAAAGGAGATTTAAGTGACTTGTGATAATGGCATGGTTGTTGGTGCCAGATGGGCTGGTCTGAGTTTTTCAAAAACTGCTGATTTTCACATACAACCATCTCTAGGGTTTAGAGAGAATGGTCCGAAACAGAGAAAATACCCAGTAAGAGGCAGTTGTGTGGATAAAAATGCCTTGTTGATGTCAGAGGTCAGAGAATGGGCAACATTCAGATGGTAGGGTCAGAATTTGGCATAAACAACATCAAAGCATGGATCCATCCTGCCTTGAATCAATGGTTCAGGCTGGTGGTGATGGTGTAATGCTATGGGGGATATTTTTTTGGCACTAACAAGAGTGAGTTTATGAGTATGGTTCTCATAAAATCGATTGGTTACTAAATTGTAAAAGTAGACATGAGATAGCAGGAATAATATGGTAAAGACAATATCATTTGTGGAAGTTAGCATAAATATAAATAGATCTGTAATAAATAAACACAGTTTTAACAAACAAAGAATGTTTTTTTTCTATACAGAATATATGACTGAAAGAAACAGATATTATCTACAAATTGTGAAAATAAAGATGATTGGTATACAGAACAGATAGTAGAGAGGGTCTGCTGACATTGCTCATTGCAGTACGAGAAGATCCCTTATATGGGATTTCTGTACAGAAAAGTTGTTGCCCTTTCAAATTTGGCAAAAGCCATCTGGTGGTTTGGATATCCTGTTTGGATACATTTATACTTTTATTCCAGTGCTTCTGGGCTCATGAAAGGCCAGCCTAGAAAAAACACAGGCAAGACTTTTATGAATTCTATGACTATCCTAGGAAGAGCATGTGTCCATTCAGAGGGAAGGGAGCAAAGGAAAAAAGGTATACTTATGCTACCTTCTGAACCCATAAATAGCTCTAGGGTAAGAGAATAGGAAATGGTTATTGGAAACTTGTTCTAAGATAATATATTGTATAATGTTACTAAACCTGTTGTCAGTTACGAGCTGTAGCAGAGAAATTCTGCATAGGGTAAATTTTTAATTTTTAATCAGGTACATATTGTATAGGGTATATTTAATTTTTAAGCATAGGAGGTCATTGTTATTGTGTGCAGAAATACTCCAACATGCTGGCATATATCTTTGGCTGATCTGCAATTATATTCTTTTTCTCAGTTGGAGGAATTTACTAAGAAGTTGAAGAAATTTCACCTAATTAATTGTGGGAATATTCACTTCAAATATCCAATTACATGAAAAGTAAATTTCTAATCCTACAATTGGGTATTCAACATGAACAGAAATTTGCATTTCATATGACTGGATAACTGAAGTGAATTTTCACTCAACTTACTGACTGAAGATTCTCAACTCTTCTAGTAGATCAGTCTTAATGCTTACCCCATCTGAGAATATTATATTAAAGCTCCATGAGTCCTGGCAGTGAATCGTTTTGGCAATCTGTCCATCATTCTTAAGAAAGCTAATAAGGTATCCTGAAACTATATTATCTTTATATGCCTATGTCCCTTTTGCTTGAGGACAGCTAGGGGCTTGTTATAGCTCACAGTGTACATTCTGTTAAAAAACATTGAAATTAAAACAGAACTCCACCTCAAAATTGGTGTTTTTCTTTTGGGTAAATGTTTTAAGTATCAGTATTTGCCACCTCCAGTTTGAATGGATCCCGACCAAATCTCCAACTCCATTTGCAGAAATACAGCCCCAAACTTGCAAGAAACCACCCCCATGCTTCAGTTTTGCGTGCAGATACTTATTATTGTACCACTCTCCAACCCTTCGTGAACAAGCTGCCGTTTGCTACAGCCAAATATTTTAAATTTTGATTCATCAGCCCAGATCACCTGCTGACATTTTTCTGCACCCCCAGTTCCTATGTTTTAGTGCAGTTGAATCACTTCTATGCATATATATCCTACCCTATACATGAAAACATAGGAACTGAGGTGCAGAAAAATGGCAGCAGGTGCTCTGGACTCATCAGTTAAAATGTGAAATATTTGGCTGTAGCAAAAGGTAATTTGTTGGCCAAAGGGCTGAAGAGTAGTACAATAATGAATGCCCGCAGGTAACAGTGAAGCATGGTTGAGGTTCCTTGCAAATTTGGAGTTCCATTTCTGCAAATGGAGTTGGAGATTTGGTCAGGATCAATGGTGTCCTCTTTGCTGAGAGATACAGGCAGATACATACTTACTCATCTTGCCATACCATCAGGGAGGCGTATGATTACCCCCAATTTAATTTTGCAGCAAAACAATGACCCCAAACATGCAGTCAATGTCATTAACAACTATCTTTAGTGTAAAGAAGAACAAAGAGTCCTAGAAGTGATGGTTCAGTCCCCACAGTGCCCTGATCTCAACATCATCAAGTCTGTCAGTGGCAGAAGTGACAGAAGGATGTGAGGCAGCTTACATCTAAAAAAGATTTGTGGTAAGTTCTCCAAGATGTTTGGAACAACCTACCTGCCCAGTTCCTTCAAAAACTGTGGGCAAGTATAACTTGAAGAATTGACAATTGATGCTGTTTTGAAGGCAAAGGATGGTCACGCCAATTAGATTTGGATTTCTCTTCTGTTCATTTACTTTCCATATGGTGTTTGCTAAAAATAAACCATGAATACTTCTACTTTTGAAAGCATTCAGAAATGTTCATTTTTCACACCTGATTAACACTTTTGCACAGTATATATATATATATATATATATATATATAGTACATTCATAAAGTATTCAGACCCCCTTCACTTTTTAAAATTTTTGTCAAAATTGAAAAAAGTGGAGGGGTGTCTGAATACTCTATGAATGCGCTCTCTCTCTCTCTTTCTACAGTATCTCACAGAAGTGAGTACACCCCTCACATTTTTGTAATTACTTTGTTATAACTTTTCATGTGAAAACACTGAAGAAATTACACTTCACTAAAATGTAACGTAGTGAGTGTACAGCTTGAATAACAGTGTAAATTTGCTGTCCCCTCAAAATAACTCAACACACAGCCATTAATGTCTAAACTGCTGGCAACAAAATCGAGTACACCTCTAAGTGAAATTGTCCAAACTGGGCCCAAAGTGTCAATGTTTTGTGTGGCCACCATTATTTTCCAGCACTGCCTTAACCCTCTTGGGCACGGAGTTCACCAGAGCTTCACAGGTTGCCACTGGAGTTCTCTTCCACTCCTCCATGATGACATCACGGAGCTGGTGGATGTTAGAGACCTTGCACTCCTCCACCTTCCATTTGAGGATGCCCCACAGATGTTCAATAGGGTTTAAATCTGGAGACATGCTTGGCCAGTCCATCACCTTTACCCTCAGCTTCTTTAGCAAGGCAGTGATCATCTCAGAAGAGTGTTTGGGGTCATTATCATGTTGGAATACTGCCCTGCAGCCCAGTCTTTGAAGGAAGGGGATCATGCTCTGCTTCAGTATGTCACAGTACATGTTGGCATTCATGGTTCTCTCAATGAACTGTAGCTCCCCAGTACCGGCAGCACTCATGCAGCCCCAGACCATGACACTCCCACCAGCATGCTTGACTGTAGGCAAGACACACTTATCTTTGTGCTCCTCACCTGGTTGCTGCCACACACGCTTGACACCATCTGAGCCAAATAAGTTTACCTTGGTCTCATCAGACCACAGGACATGGTTCCAGTAATCCATGTCCTTAGTCTGCTTGTCTTCAGCAAACTGTTTGCGGGCTTTCTTGTGCATCATCTTTAGAAGAGGCTTCCTTCTGGGATGACAGCCATGCAGACCAATTTGATGGAGTGTCAACATATGGTCTGAGCACTGACAGGCTGACCTCCCACCCCTTCAACCTCTGCAGCAATGCTGGCAGCACTCATACATCTATTTCCCAAAGACAACCTCTGGATATGATGCTGACCACGTGCACTCAACTTCTTTGGTCAACCATGGCAAGGCCTGTTCTGAGTGGAACCTGTCCTGTTAAACCACTGTATGGTCTTGGCCACTGTGCAGCAGCTCAGTTTCAGGGTCTTGGCAATCTTCTTATAGCCTAGACCATCTTTATGTGGAGCAATAAATCTTTTTTTTAGATCCTCAGAGAGCTCTTTGCCATGAGGTGCCATGTTGAACTTCCAGTGACCAGTATTACGGAGTGAGAGCAATAACACCAAATGTAACACACCTGCTCCCCATTCATACTTGAGACCTTGTAACACTAACAAATCACATGACACCGGGGAGGGAAAATGGCTAATTGGGCCCAATTTGGACTCACTTTTGTTGCCAGCGGTTTAGACATTAATGGCTGTGTATTGAGTTCTTTTGAGGGGACAGCAAATTGACAGCTGTACACTCACTACTTTACATTGTAGCAAAGTGTCATTTCTTCAGTGTTGTCACATGAAAAGATATAATAAAATATTTACAAAAATGTGAGGGGTGTACTCACTTCCGTGAGATACTGTATATATATATATATATATATATATATATTTTTTTTTTTATATATATATATATATATATATATATATATATATACACACACACATTTTCAATGTTAGAATCAGTAGGCCATTGTGCAGACAACTTTTGTCGTAATTTCATACATAGAAAAAATCAGACCAAATGTCAAATACATAGATTTATAGACTTTATTTATTCTAGACTTGGATTCAGTTTTTGCCTGCCATCTTCTGACAATTAATCCTCAGCTGCACAAACCTCTTGACAAGGAAACACCCAAGTGTTCCTGCAACTTCTCAGACACAAATTGCCATTTACATTATCCATGAGCAGTACAGCTTTTATATGACTCACCGCAAAATGAAACATCAGCAGGAGGTCTACAGGGTATAACAATAAAGCTACATTGTTGACGAACTGTGTTATAATAAAGAGCTTTAGGTCAAAGATGTGTGAGATCCATAGCCTGACAGGAAATTCTATTACCAATGAGGCATAATTATGGTCCTTTGCAATTAATATGGCTCCACAGAGAACTGATTATTGCTGGGTAATTTCAGTAATGTAGAACCTTTCGTCAAATGGTCACGCATTCTCACTGACTTTATAATTTTGCAATAAATATTAATAAGGACCACACCTTGAGTTTCAGTTACTAATCACAAGTTAGATTATAGTTTCCAAGTACATTACTTGTTAAATGTACTTATTGACATAAATGACATCTAGCTTTAGATTTTAAAATATGCATTCTTTTTCTAGTTGGGTTGTGCAATTGGTTAAATTAAGTAGCTGTTAGACTGGCTTGCAGTTGTGTAGTAAATTAGTCTATTTACTACACAAAACAATTTATATGATCTACCATTCAAAAATAAACACTGTTCTAATTCACCTCAATATTAAAGAAATATAAACACATTTTTTATATTTTAATCAAAAACAACAATACATTATGACGAAAAAACCCACCCAAAAATTCTTTAAACTATAAAGATCACATCCCAAAATATAGCTAAAAATATATGGTCAGAAAAAAGCATTTATTCCTTAATTGATATTTTCCAGTGCAGATTTAAAAAGACAGTTCAAATGTGAAACGTTGCCCAGAGCAAACAATAAGATTATATCCTGTGAATTTTTTAATAGTGAACTTTTGTGGAAAGAAAATATAGCAAAAAACAAACAAACAATCAAACAAAAAACAAAAAAAATATTATAGCATATACAATGGCTATACAATCTACATTGTAATTTGATGTTATCAACATTACTGTTGCTTTTCAATCTGCAGCCACTGTGGTTGACTATAAAATGAACACAATTATTTGTAAATGAAGAAACATGTTGGTATTGAGGGGGTTAAATCATGTAGCTTGGTAATGGCACTTTAGATACATTATTATGTCATACATGGAGAGAGAAGGAGGTAAAGGAATTAATATACAAGTCACATACAGTGGAAGGATGGAGATAAAGGTATTATTGTCTAGATGCACAGGATAAGAAAGGTGAAGGGCTAATATACAGTTCACACACAGAGGCAGCATTTAGATCAGATATGTCAGAGAAGGTGGGTGGTGAAGGGGTTAAAAAATGAATCATCAAAACTGAATGAATTGATCTGCAGCTGCTGACACTGATCCATTTATTCTTTCCAATTTCAGAAATTACTAGGATCTCTCTTCTTCCTTCTTTTGTAAGTGGAAGAGTAGGGATCTACCATATAAACAATAACAATCACTGTGATGACCAATCAAAGCAATCACAGAGTACCGAGTCCTTCGGATTAGCTTGATACACTTTCAGACACAGGTCTGCACATAACTACTGTAAAAAATGTGAAAAGAGTGAGTTAGTCATGGTCATGATAAAAGGTAAAATCTGGGAACAAAATATTGTTACATTGCATCTTCATAATATGGTGTAAAGAGATTTTGTCAAAAAACTAATAAAGAAATGTAAAAATAAGTATTTAAAAATAAACACTATATTGCCAAAAGTTTTGGGACACCCCTCCAAATCATTGGATTCAGGTGTTCCAATCACCTCCATGGCCACAGGTGTATAAAATCAAGCACCTAGGCATGCAGACTGCTTCTACAAACATTTGTGAAAGAATGGGTTGCTTCCAGGAGCTCAGTGAATTCAAGCGTTGTACCATGATAATAAGTCCATCCATGAAATTTCCTTGCTACTAAATATTCCACGGTCAACTATTGATAGCAAAGTGGAAACAACTAGGAACAACAGCAACTCAGCCACTAGGTGGTAGGCCACGTAAAATAACAGAGTGGGGTCAGCACGCAGAAGTCATCAACTGTCCGCACAGTCAATAGCTAAAGACCTCCAAACTTTGTGTGGTCTTCAGATTAACAACAGTGTTTGGGTTTCCATGGCCAACAGCTGCATCCAAGCCTTACATTACCAAGTGCAATACAAATCGTTGAATGCAGTGGTGTAAAGTACGCTGACACTGGACTCTAGAGCAGTGGAGATGTACTCTCTGGAGTGACCAATCACGCTTCTCTGTTTGGCAATCTGATGGATGTGTCTAGGTTTGGCAGTTACCAGGAGAACGGTACTTGTCTGACTGCATTGTGCGAAGTGTAAAGTTTGCTGGAGGGGGGATTATGATGTAGGGTTGTTTTTCAGGGGTTGGGCTTGGCCCCTTAGTTCCAGTGAAGGAAACTCTTAAGGAATCAGCATACCAAGACATTGTAGACAATTACATGCTCCCAACTTTGTGGGAACAGTTTGGGGATGGTTCCTTCCTGTTCCAACATGACTGCGCACCAGTGCACAAAGCAAGGTCTAAAAAAAATGAATGAGCTAGTCTGGGGTGGAGGAACTTGACTGGCCTAACCTCAACCCAATAGAAACCTTTGTGATGAATTAGAATGGAGACGCCGAGCCAGGCTTTCTCATCCAACATCAGTGCCTGACCTCACAAATGCGCTTCTGGAAGAATGGTCAAGCATTCCCATAGACACACTCCTAAACCTTGTGGACAGCCTTCCCAGAAGAGTTGAACCCTACGGTCTAAGACTATGATGACATTAAAGTTCATGTGTGTGTAAAGGCAGGCATCCCAGTACTTTTGGTGATATAGTGTATATGCAAATGCACAAAAAACAAGTATTTTTAAATGCTTGAAGTGTTTTCCTTTCCATTAATGATCTGCATTCATTTGCAATGTGTCTTCATACTTGCTAGAGAATTCAACCACTCCAGGAAGAGTCAACTCCCTAGAACAGCCACAATTCCTTTCCCTTCAGCCACAAAGCACTTTCCTCTTCTCTTTGACATAGTGTGGTTTATTTACTAAAGCTGGTTCACTCGGAATCTTGTGCATTTGTGCATGGAAACCAATCAGCTTCCAGGTTTTATTGCTAAAGCTCAATTGAATTAGCTGAGGTTAGAGGCTGATTGGCTACCATGCACAGGTGCACCAGATTCTGAGTGAACCAGCTTTAGTAAATGCCCACCAGTGTCACTGACAGCTCTAGGTCTCCTGGCATGACATCAAGATGGAAATATCCAACAGCACTCATAGGTCTTTTGCATTTCTACACAAGAGAGGATTTTATAGGTAAATAACATGCATAAAATACTTTTACTTATGGGAAGATTGATGTTGAAATAAACGGTATATTTAACATGAGCTGCATAATGAAAAATATACTTCAGTGGAAGTGTTAATACCAGAGCAGCACCAACCACAAAATTTTCTTATTGGAAACTTCCATTCACCAAATGAACTGCAACGTGTGTGCTCCGTTATGCTGTAAGTTAATGTGGCTTGAGTAAAAGCAGCCCAATAATATTTTGTTTTTCATAGGCTTCCTAATACAGCAAAAAAGGTGCATGTGGCATTTTTGGCTGCACACCACACGCCCCCCTTTGTCAGCAAGGTGTGTTGTGGTGACATTAAGAATGAACAACACAGTATTCTACCAACACAGTTCACATTACAACAGTTCAATAGTATGACTTGCCCTACTGCAGTTCATCATTACAACTAAAAAGGCAAATGCATACAACCTAATATGTACATTCTTTAATAAATGTTGTACATTGTAAATATAACATGTAAATATTGTACACACAGCATGTAATATGGTGTCACATTTTGGATGTCTTTAAGTAAAATTTGCAGACCACTAAAACAAAACATTTAAAAAATATACTAAAAAAAGATTCATTCTGACTGGCTTCTTTTTTTTTCTTAATCTGTGGTTTTATTATGTTGCGTAACTTTTATTGGTCTTAAGACAGTCCATGAGAATAAAGTTTTTATAATAAATCAATTATTGGCAATGTGTATTTTCACATCCTCAAATTTCTCAGGCTGCAAAGAAAGGGATGCTCAGTTACTCTAAAAATAAATATGAATAAAAAGAAATGAAACACATTATTTATACCAGTACAGCTGTAAACCCTTACAGTGATCTTCTCTAATATTCTCCCTTTTGGTCTGTTAAATACATATATTATTTAAAGCATTTTGTTAAAATTATTCATAAGGGCAAAAACAAATCTATTGATCCTGAAGAAATCCAGTGTTCTTTTGAGTCATGTGCACACTGCAGTGTTTTCTTAAATTATGGAGATGTGGAGAGAGGGAGGTGATATTTACGTCTAACACACTTCCTGTTCTAGGCTTTTCTAATTCAGTGGTCTCCAAACTGCGGCCTGGTGGCCAGATGTGGCTGTTTGCTTGCATCTTTATGGCCCTTTGGAAACTATATCATCTACTGATACCAACAATGAGGCATGATTCCTCCCCAAGACATGAACAATGGTGCACAATTTCTCCCAATGACACCAACAGTGGGGCCCAATTAAGCTAATGATGGGGCACAATTTCTTCCAATGTTTCCAATGATGGGGAGAATTTTCTCCCACTGACACCAAAGATGGGGCATTGCATTGTAATCTTCCACTGACGTTGGGACCTTTTCTACTCCCAAGCTACAGTGAGACCCTCTTAAAGTCAGAAGGACAATTAACCGGCCCTTTGTTTAGACAGTTTGGAGATCCATGTTCTATATGATAGCTAGTAATGATTTTCACAGTTCACCCACCCAAATCCCCCCTGTTTGATGTTCATTAATATGATTGTCAACCATATTAAAAAATCAACCTCTGATTTTGCAATGTGAACAACATATTTGTCTCTAGATGTTTAGAATGATGGGAGCCAGTTAGATTTTAACAGGTTTATTATACATGTGCATGAATAAATTGGAATAAGGGTGGAGAAGGCCCAGGATGTCTGTAGATTCCACTCAAAACACAGGGGTTGATTTACAATAGAATTTTTACTTTGCAAGGGTATTATCCCCTAGCTTAGTGAATAAGGTAAAGCAATTTCCCTTGCAAAGTGAACAGTCTATTTGCCTTTAGCAAGTGATCTCCAAGATCTTAACTTTCAGGGACTGAACTCCTGAAGATCAGTCTTCAGAGGGCTAACACTATTGTAAACTGCTGATCTCCTCCAAGCTCTTTTAGCCACTTATGTCTACATAATTTTTTTCCACAGCTGGATGCACATTGTACTCTGGACCGCCTTCCTGATGGTGGCAATGATGGACCATGTATTTGCAATGTGCGTCATTACAGCTGTTTGTGATTTCAATCCAAGGTGCCCGTGACAGAGCAATAACTTTGCAGAATAAATAAAAGACAATTGTCACCTCATAACTGGAAGTGCTTGAACAAAGCTTTTAATGATAGTATCACCATGTATTCTTTTACTGAATGTTGTTTTAATATGTTAAAACTTTTATGGGATCTTAGCGATTAGGTTAGACCTAATTTAAGCTACACAGGCAGTTTGTGATTATGCTACATGCAACTGAAATCTGCTGAGTGCAGGAATTCATAAAAAAGAATACATTTGCAGCAAAAAGATTGCTATGCAAGTGTTAGCCCAGTATCGAAATAAATAAATGCAAGATCCAAGCAGACCAATGAGAATCGAATTTCATGTAGCCAACAAATAAAAAAGGAAATGTACATCTAAATGATAAAACTCCTTTTTAGATTCACAAAGCAAACATATTCAAAGCAACAAATGTTTTTAACAAATACAAACAAATTTCTATTTTGGAAGACACTGTTTTCCAATTTCCTATAATCAATATCATTTTGAACCCATAACTAGTATACTTTCAAAGCTTATATTTCAGAAAAGGTCTTAATAAAATCAAATAAGGGTTTTTACATCATGCAGATATACAGTATATAGGACATCCATAGGATCAGGCACTGGGGTTTATTTACTAAAACTGGATAGTGCAAAATCTGGTACATCTGTGCATGTTAGCCAATCAGCTTCTAACTTCAGCTTGTTCAGTTAAGCTTTCACAAAAAAAAAACCACGGAAGCTGATTGGTTTCTATTGAAAGCTGCACCAGATTTTTGCACTCTCCAGTTTTAGTATATCAACCCCATAGTGTTGGACTTATAATATATTATTGTCTGCTAACCCATTCACGCAATGGCTAGAGCAAATTGTAGGAAGAAGTACCTGTTTTTGCTCTTCACAAAGCTGTAGGAGTAGGAAGATTGCCTTTTCTAGGTCTCAAAGCAAATACGATCATCTGAGTGGATTGCCGATTGTCTGATGCTTTGCAAATCTTGATTGGGACAAACCCAGTACTCACATCACTACTGCTGCTAAAGAAAACACAAAGTTAATAATTTTCCTACATAATAATTATTATCAATTCAGTTATCTTGATTTTATTTCCTACAAGTGGCTATACAGGTCCTTCACAAAAATATAAATGCATGTATCTGAACTTTTATTTTTTCTTGAAGATTGTCCCTGTTAAATTGTACTTCGAACAATGGCTTATTTTCTTGAGCCAAATCCCAATTTGAAGTACTGTGGCTTGGCAATCAGCATTTCTCCAATTTCAACCACATGTATTAAAAAAAATCAAAAGATCCTTATTTGGCACTTAAGCCACATATCTCTAAATGCAGTGTTTGTGCCTCAAATTTAAAAATAATTGAAACCAGGGGCACAAGTTAATTTTTTTCCAGGATGTTTTAACTTTGTGTAAAGCTTCTTCCAAAATCTTCAGAGGCTACAGAATTAAAAATATACATGTGTTGCCTTGATTGTTTGTCATGTATATGCTTGCAAGGGCTTTTCAAATTATCATACCTTGTATGAGTTGAATCAAAGTTTCACTCAGCACAGTAAATATACTGTTTTTGATATTCTGAGACAGGGTTATTCTGTAGCTGTATGTATTAACATAATTAAATATAAATAAAATGCAGTTTGTTAAAAGTAAAAAATTTTAAAGTGTACGTTGAGCCAAAACATCTTGTTATTTTTCAGATAGCATAGGGAAGGGTTAAAATGCCTATCAGTTTATTTTTTGCTATCTCTGTGACATTAGGAAGATGTACCTTGACTTTCTGTTGCTGGGACACAAAAGGAAGCTAGAAAAAATATTTGAATTGTGAGGGGAATTCCTTTCGGTCGCCATAACAGTCCCTTCACCTCTTGGTGACAACTGAAAAGTTTTGGATTTCACATTGCTTGGTGTCTTGGTGACAATGGAGTGGGTTATCCTATCTAGCTGGGATGCAGAGAGCAATAAAAACATAACAGGCATTCCAACTCTTTAATATTCTATATGAAAAAAGTTTTTTTCATACATATACTTAGGGGGAGATTTACTAAAACTGGAACACTCAGAATCTGATGCAGCTGTGCATGGTAGCCAATCAGAATCTAACTTCAGCTTGTCCAATTAAGTTTTGACAATAAAACTTGGAAGCTGGTTGTTTTCAATGCAGAGCTGCACCAGATTTTGCACTCTCCAGTTTGAATAAATAGCCCCCTTATTATTATTAATACAGTACTTCTAGTAGTAGTAAAGCTCCTGTTATTATTATTATTATTATTATTATACAGTATTTATATAGTGCCAAAAATTTGCTCAGCTCTGTACATTATAGTGGGGGACAGTACATGAGACAATACAGTAACAATACAATACACGAGGGGTTCAAGGGCCCTGCTCCTTGGAGCTTACAATCTAGGAGGGAGGGGATAGTGGTACAGGAGGAAATGGCTGTGAGGGATGGAGTGGTAGGAGGAGTGGAGGAGATCGGCAGTTAGGTGAGGGCAGGGTAGGCTTCCCTGAAGAGATGGGTTTTCAGGGTGCGCCTAAAGGTGAGGAGGGTAGATGACAGTCTGATGGATTGAGGTAGTGAGTTCCAGAGGATGGGGGAAAACCTGGAGAAGTCCTGGAGTCGGGCATGGGAGGAGGAGACCAGGGAGCTAGAGAGTAGGAGGTCTTGTGAGGAGCGAAGAGTACGTGTAGGGTTGTATTTGGATATCAGGTCGGTGAGGTAGTTTGGGGCAGTATTTTGAATAGCTTTGTACGTTAATGTTAGAAGTTTGAACTTTATGCGTTGGGCAATCGGAAGCCAGTGGAGGGAATGACAGAGGGGGGTGGCGGATACGGAGAGGTTGGTAAGGTGGATGAGTCTGGCCGCAGAGTTCAGGATAGACTGAAATGGGGATAGTCTGTGATGAGGTAAGCCGGAGAGGAGGGAGTTACAGTAATCAAGTCGTGAGATAATAAGGGAGTGAATGAATTGTTTAGCAGTGTCTGGGGTTAGGAACGAATGTATTTTGGAGAAAATTCATGCAGGTGGAGCCTGCATGAATTTGCCTACTACTACTAATAATAATGCTAATACTATTACTACTTCTTCTTCTACTACTACTACTACTACTAATATTAATAATAATGATATAATATTATAGATGTGGCTTTACTCCTGTTGAAAATGCTGCCGTCACTTGGATTTTGTGTCACTTAACAAGTGAATCAATAAACAAGTAAGGGATAGGTATAACAGAAATAAGATTTCCAATTCATTTCATGGATGATAGGAAACAGACCTGCAGACATCAGTCAAAAAAGGAAAGCATTAAAATTTACTAAAATAACTTGTCTGCCATAAATGCCTCGGTGACTTGGTATTTAAAGCTGCAGACTCCAGAGCTGCTGTCCTGATCTGCCTAGTAAGCCAATAGCAAAGGTAAAAGAGGGAAGTTCAGACTTTTTAGACTTCTCCGGAAACGTGATGGATCTGGGGTAAATGACATTAAGTAATAGAGCCAGAAAATGGGTGATGAGTTTACAGCTTGTGCCTTTGCAAAAAATCAGAAATGATAGCTCCCCTATTTCTGTTTATACAGTTTAACTTTAACCTTAACAACATGATCATGTCTGATTTAATGTTATTTCACACTGGTGTGAACAGGCCTATATAATAGGCCTATATAATAATAATAAAATATTTTATTTACAGAAAGCAATATTTACAGTACTTTCATTAGCTTAGGGACTTGAGTTAAAAGGCATCTCCATGTTAATGGATTACTGTCCAATGGACTCTTTACTAGTCCACTATGTGCCTTGCAGATTGCAAGTCTCAGGACAGCAAAATAAATATGACACTCTGCTCCACCAAATCACTGGTAGAGTAGATTTCATCACATTTTTTGAATGCTGCCTAAATGTAATGCAAACAAATATAAAATGTTCAGTGCTCACCAAGTTGAATGTATGTATTCAGCAGACTTTATTTTAAAAAGAAAAATGAAAGCCAGAAATGTATGTAGTTCTAAGTCAGCAAGAGGCTTAAAGTATTTGTAAAGCTTTTTTTTCTTATTAAAATAATAAACATGTACTACTTACTGTACTTGCTCTGTGCAATGATATTGCACAGAGCTGCCCTGAAACTTCTTTTCTTGAGTCCCCCATCAGTGTTCTGGGCTTGTCCTCTTCTCAGTAATGGCTTCCTATGTGGATGCACCTGAGGGCTTGATCCCGAGTCAGGTTATGCATGTGTCTATTGGCACACACAGTGGGGCTCAGCCCCAACCCCTACTCTCATATGATTTGATTGACAACAGTGGAAGCCAATAGCTTTCTGCTGCCTCTGAGAGAGAGAAAGGATAGAGATGCTACAGACTGGCACAGCACTGAATCCAGATTGGGCTCAGGTAAGTATATGGGGGGTGAGGGGGTGGTACAAGTAATGGGACATTTTTTACCTTATTGCAGAGAATGCACTACGTTAAAAAAATGTCCTGCCTTTAAAACCACTTTAAGAAGGTACATATTTTGTAGATATTTTTCGGGGTTCTTCCAAAACATAACTGCCTTTTCTATAATGATAAAATACATTAAAAAATGACTGCCATCTGGACAACTGTCAGGTCAAAAAACCCCCATAAATTAAGAAATTAAGAATGAAAAAATCCTGCCAAAGGATTTGTATTCCTATCCATTTATTCCTTAAATTTACACAGCTCTGTCAGACAGCACAGCCAACCTAAAAGCCTGATTTTAGTAACACAATTAGGTCTTGTCCCTGCCTCCAGCCTGTGTTTAGACAGTGAAGGAGAAGAAGCAGAATGATGAACTCCTCTCTCTGTTATGATACTTTTACTCACTTTCAGAATGTTTCGTGTTAACAATGAACTGCATGAGGCTGATATCAAGTCAGTTTCTGGTATTTACACTAAGACAAATGGACCAAAGGACCCGAACTAAAGAGGAAACCTGGCAATATACTAGTGGATTTTTGAATGAAAATTTGCCCAAAAATTTGTACATTTCTCAGTACTTTTGACGGCTTAATGAATACCATTCAAAATAAGTTCAACATTTTCTTTGCTTTTAACATTTGATTTTGGAACAAATTGACTTAACAGAATGAAAACCACATACACTCTTAGAAATTCTTTTATTTGAGAAAAAAATTTGGTCCAGCTAACAATTAGAACAAAATTCTACTACTGTGTGCCAGCTTCACACACCTCCTGTGAACCGGTGATACAGGAAAGCCTGGTGACCTTCAAATGTTTTTTAGACCACTTTCCCCCTTGAAGTCTCTTCATATGATTTTCAGCTTGGGTACAGCTTCTACCAATACTGCCCCTGCTAGATCAATTTTCTCTTTTTTAGCTAACATGGCAGAAATCATTCTGAAGGGAAAAGTGCCATTTTCTCTACTTTAGAAAATATATATTTCGTAAACATTTTTTTGATTCAAAGAAATAGATAAGAGATACATTTTTTCAAAAAAGAAAACATATTTCTGTCCACATACTAGTAGCACCTGCAGCAATGTGTCATGAAAGAGCACTGTATTGAGAAATAGAAGAGAGAATTTTCTAAAGAAAGATACTTTTCTAAAGAGTTAAAATAACTAATTTTAATTTGTGTAATAAAGGAGACCTTTTTATGTGAGTCACAAAACTGTTTTTCCTTCTCTCGCTATATTAATGTCAGCACTTACTTTAGATGACGGTCTCATTATTAACTAGCATGTCCCTTGTTTCAAGGAAATAGAGGAAATTCATTTTCTTTAATTAAGGTTATACCAAAGAATGTCATATGAAAAATGTCATCAACTGCAAGGTACATACCACAATAATTTGAACAGTCGAAGAAAATTATTAAATGAAAGGAACATGTACCATGGGGATCAACCACCAGGTTTCACTGGTGAAAATGGCAGCACAAAATGCTATCTCCCATAGGGGCAAATCCTATTCAAAAACCATTTGCCATACAGAACTTCATTGGTGAAAGCAGACAATAAAACGCAGAGAGTTATCTGCAATGGAACAACTACATAAAATAGGGAAAATACCATGCAAAACAATAGTCACAGGGAAATATTTCAGATTATTTCAACATTTAAAGGGAAATGACAACAAGAAGCGTGACCTCCCAAATACATGGACCTGCCTTAAAAGGGAAGTGACTTTCAATCCAGACATTGATAAAGGTGCAGCACCACAGGAATTAAAAAAGAAGTGCCCAGTGTTGTGCATATATGCAAGTATGTATGTATAAAATACAATATATATATATATATATATATATATATATATATATATATATTGTATCTGGATGTATATCCAGATTTTGTTTCACTGTCCTCTAATACTATGGGGAAATAGATACTATTGTAATATATTTGGGCAGGCAATATGCTATTTCCATTGTTTGTTTTAGATTCTTGTCCAACACTGGAACTAAGCTATGCCATTAAAAGTCTACAATTTGTTTAAATATCTGACTCATGGCATGTATGAAACTATGCTGCCACATACAAGTAAGAAATACCTCCCTTTTAGAAAGTGATGTAGGAAGGAAGTAGAAAGGGTTATGCCCATGTAGATTGGTTAGCAAACTTTCTGCATAAATGGCCAATAGAGCAAAAAATAAAATGGGGACTCCACGGGACCAAGGATGAACTCTGCTGGGGGGGGGGGGGGGGGAATTATAAAAAACTCCAGGGGACATTCACTCTAGGATAACACTGAAACTGCACTACAAGGGAAACAATACTAAGAACCCAGTTTCCTGAAATTGCTTCAGGTGCCTGGAGTCCTATTTGCTATGGGAATCACAGAGCAGCTATAATGGAGGCTAAGTGACCTTTTTCTGTATCCCTAAAGCACACAGATCATTGTCAATGTTCATTTGCTAGGAAGGTTAGGTAATGTGCGCATGTGTGTTGCATGAATATTTGTAGCATTCCATATGTCTTGTATTGTGTTCCTGTAGATATACTGTGTAAATAGTCTGTGTACACAGCATTATTGTTTAGTAAAAGCACACCAATACCACTAATGGGTCAGTTTCCTTAACTTTAATGCAATAGTTAGAAAATGAGCAAAAATTGAGATTTGCATGAATTTCCTACTGAAAACAGTTGAGGCTCTTGACCAAGATTTGAACCCCAAAAATCAAACACTGCAATCTTTAGCAATGCAACATGTAAAACATGCAGCTGTTGAGTCATAATACATAACACTGAGAAAAAAGAGCTGCCTATTTGCCTGCCCAAAGCACAGTCATCCATCATGAGACCACTGGCAAAAATAAGCAACAGTATTATAAGGCTAGAGGTTCAACAATTTGCAAAAAAAACCAAATAATAAGTTTGCTATAAAAAAATAAAGGTTATGCTCAACTGTGAATAATCTGTAGACAAAGCAATACCTCTTTGTATACCTATACAGGTATTTGTGATAGTGACACTGACAGGTAATAATATTTTTCCCCTAATCAGTAAGTGATCAAGTAGAGGAAATACATTCTTGCTATATACTCTTATTCCTTTCTCAACTCACCACGTAGGTGCTTTTCTATCAAATATTTCCATGTTATATGGGAAAGTAGGGGGCATTGTTGCAATGATCAAGGGCTTGAGAAGGATAAATGAGACTCTGGGAAGGGGTCATGGGGATTGCAGGCCACAGAAAATGGCTCACAGGACTGATTATCCTAGCTTCATATTGATGATAGCTATTCTGGTGATGCTGCTGTTACACAAAGTAACCTCTTACCTTTGCATATACTATATTATCATTTGTGTTCTGTCCACATGTCTGTGTCCAAGGACAACCCTACGTGGCATAATTGAAGGACATGCCTATTCCTGCACCAGTTCTCTTTGGGCCCCTCCTTCCATTAATTCCTCTGCACTGAACATCCCCCTTGTCCTGGTTACTACTTACAAAGAGCTGAATTAAATCCATTTAAAATGGAAAATTTGAATCATATTATCTTTTAATAGTCTGGGAAAGATATGATTTAGTAAAGCTGTTGTTCATACACATAACAACAGGCACATTTTACTTCTGTCTGCAAACAAGGGTACATCAGACAGAAAGTCGCCTTATAAACAGTATTTGCAAAACCGGTTTGATATTTTTCTCAGGCATTCCACCAATTTCCAAGAACTCTCTAGGCCAAAAGGATTTTACATGGATCTCATTGTCTCTTTTATAAAATATCATTGTCTGTTTTATAAAATATGCATCTTATTGGGAAAAATATATGCCAAAAAACATGTACTATTGTTTGAAAAAAAGCATGCACCTTTTCAATTGTATATGGAAAATTCCCACTGAAACATTCTGTAGAAATCTGGGCCAAAAGGATATTAATATCAATTTAGTTAAAGGACACATTGAAACACATAGCAAATATTTTATTATTTTGAATATTATTACAGACATATGTTAACAAAAAAACAGAAAATACAGAGTTTTGTATTCTCAGCATATTCTGCTTACATTTCAACCATCAATTAAAAATATTGTATGTAATAGAAACTTAAAAACATAAAAATATGCTAATAATGAAAAGAGGCAGTATTATAACCTATACCCTGCTGTAGAGGCAGTGCAATTAAAGTGATTGTTATTGGTTTACTAAAAGGGTTTGCAAAGTGAATGTTCACTATTCAACTGAAGCCGTGTTAACTACAAATACCCAATCATATGCACAAGAAATTACAAAACTTTTTTCTTCACATGACTGGGTGACTGAAGTAAATTCAGCTTCACCTTATACAGTTGTGGCCAAAATTATTCAACCCCCACTGAAATTGAGTGTTTTGGCCAGTTTGACATTGCTTTTGATCATTCAGTCATCTTGCTTACATTTACATTAAAGAGGCACTTGTAGGTCAGACAAATATAACATAACAGTTATAATGAAATAACCACAAATGTCTTTTCTGTGCTCACAGCATTATCAGTTTTATTCAACCCCCAAGTGACATTCAATCTTAGTACTTAGTACAGCATCCTTTTACAGTTATAACAGCTTTTAAACGTGAAGCATAGCTTGACACAAGTGTCTTGCAGCGATCTACGGGTATCTTCGCCCATTCTTCATGGGCAAAGGCCTCCAGTTCAGTCACATTCTTAGGCTTGCGCACTGCAACTGCTTTCTTTAAGTCCCACCAGAGGTTCTCAATCGGATTTAAGTCTGGTGACTGCGATGGCCACTCCAAAATGTTCCAGCCTTTCCTCTGCAACCATGCTCTAGTGGACTTGGAGGTATGCTTGGGATCATTGTCCTGTTGAAAGGTCCAACGTCTCCCAAGCCTCAGGTGTGTGACGGACTGCATCACGTTTCCATCCAATATCTCCTGGTACTGAAGAGAATTCATGGTACCTTGCACACGCTGAAGCTTCCCTGTACCTGCAGAAGCAAAACAGCCCCAAAGCATGATTG
The DNA here is from genome assembly GCF_062004578.1 of Staurois parvus. NCBI lineage: Eukaryota > Metazoa > Chordata > Amphibia > Anura > Ranidae > Staurois > Staurois parvus. The sequence continues at coordinate 5,673,216 of NW_028317918.1, read as the reverse complement.
ACCCTCCACCATGCTTCACAGTAGGCAAGGTGTTCTTTTCATCATAGGCCTTGTTCTTCCTCCTCCAAACATAGCGTTGATCCATGGGCCCAAACAGTTCTAATTTTGTTTCATCAGTCCACAGAACACTATCCCACAACTTTTGTGGTTTGTCCACATGGCTTTTGGCATACTGCAGTCGACTCTTCTTATTCTTTGGAGACAGCAAGGGGGTACGCCTGGGAGTTCTGGCACGGAGGCCTTCATTACGCAGTGTGCGTCTTATTGTCTGGGCTGAAACTTCTGTACCCACATCTGACAAATCTTTTCTCAGTTCCTCAGCAGTCACACGGGGACTTCTCTCCACTCTACGCTTCAGGTAGCGCACAGCAGTCGAAGTCAGCATCTTCTTTCTGCCACGACCAGGTAGCGTTTCAACAGTGCCCTTTGCCTTGAATTTGCGAATGATGCTTCCTAAGGTGTCTCTTGGTATGTTTAACATCTTTGCAATCTTCTTATAGCCATTGCCCTTCCTGTGAAGAGAAATCACCTCTTCTCTTGTCTTCCTGGACCATTCTCTTGCCTTCACCATGTTTGTAACCACACCAGTAAATGTCTAGAAGGAGCTGAGTATCACAGTCATTTTAAAGCTGCCTAATTGGTGCTTATTATGCTTGATTGCTGCTCGGTGACATCCACAGGTGTTTTCAATACCTGATGGAAAGCACCTGTATGAACCTCTGTTCTTCAGAGTGGTAGTCTTTAAGGGGTTGAATAATTGTGGCAATGAAGAAACCACATAAGAACCATTTACTACTGTATTACATAAACAATTGATGTCATTTTAGTTGCATTTGGGTAGTTACAACGTCCTTGTAGGATTTGATTCTGAATACAATTCCAAATGTACACTATAGTCCCTAAACCCCTTTACAGCATTGGGGGTTGAATAATTTTGGCCACAACTGTACTATGCTTAGTGAACATTCACTACTCACCTTCTTTAATTATAATAAAATGATCAAATTATCAGATGATAATTATCAATATGATAAAAGGTAAAGTAAAAAATAATAGCAAATGAATGATGTGGGTAGATGGCTGCAGGGCTCTGGTAGCAACATGCACATACAGGAGCATCCAGCTTTGCTTCCCCATGTGCTTATTGCAAAGCTAAGGGAAACTGTACACTATTCCCACTCACATTTTAGGCTGTTCATTCATACTTGGAGTCAGGGGCGGACTGACAACTCATGGGGTCCCCGGGTAATAGGGGATCATGGGGCCCCTGTGTCCTCACCCACACTCAAACCACACCCAAAAAACCTATTAAAGGTACTAGGGGCATCTCATGGGGCCCCCTACTGACCCTGGGCCCTTGGGCAGTGCCCGAGTGACCAAATGGTCAGTCCGCCCCTGCTTGGAGTACAGACTGGAACAAAATGATAATGGACAGACTTACAATGGGGAATAGGCTGTTTTTTTAATATTTTTAAATCTAATTTGAACTCAACTCAGCTACACATCTTAGGTAATACTAGATAATAAGTACACAGGTATAAGTAAATAAGATTTATTCATTTAATTTATTCATTAGTTAAAACCGCTTCCCATCCGACCTATAGCAGAAGTACTGCTACAGGGCGGCACAGGTGCATAAAATCATGTATATATACATGATTTTGCAGTTCTGAGTAGGGGGCGCATGCCCTATCCGCGCTGCCATTCGCGGCCTCAACTGTCAATCACTGGGTCCCAACTGGTGATTACTCGCTGGCACACAGTGATTGCCGAAAATCTCCGATGGGGGGAGAACTGTTTGTAAACAATACAGTTCTCTCCCGTCAGCTCCTGCACGCTGCATTGCTTGGCTGTGCATAGCACAGCCCTGCAAAGAAGTGTGCTTACAGTGAAGCACTAACATAGCACATAATGTAAAATGGGACACATCACACAGTTAACTCTTTGATCACCCGACATGTTAACCCCTTCCTGCCCAGTGCCATTAGTACAGTGTCAGCGCTTTTTATTAACACTGATCACTTTATTGGTGTCATTGGGGATGTCAGTGACACCAAGTCAGTTCCCCCCCCAGTGTCAGAATGCCCGCCGCAGTCCCACAGTCCCGCTATAAGTCACTGATCGCCGCCATTAGTAGTAAAAATTAAAAAAAAAAATTCCAGTATATATACTGCCATTTGTAAAAGCTATAACTTTCAAGTAAACCAATTAATGTACATGTATTGGGATTTTCTTTTAGCAAAGACACAGAGCAGAATATAGTTTGACCTAAATTTATGATAACATTTGATTTTTTTAATTTTTTTTTTTACTGGACATGTTTAATAGCAAAAAGTCAAAAATATAGTTATTTTCTCAAAATTGTTGGTCTTTTTTGTTATAGCGCAAAAAATAAAAATGCACAGGCAGTCAAATACCTCTATTTGTGGGAAAAAAGGACTTAAATCTCATTTGGGTGCAGCGTTGCATGACCGTGCAATTGTCAGTTAAAGTAACGTAGTGCTGTAACACAAAAAATGGCCTGGTCAGGAAGGCGGGTAAATCCTCTGGAAGGCAAGTGGTTAAATGGAAATCTGGAAAAAAAAAAAGATTATATTCAAAGCAAAATTATTACACTAGTGGATAGTAAACTTGAATATGTGGAAAGGCAACTAGAAGGGTATTTAATAAATGTGAGATTGTGGCCAGAAGGTTTGTTCATTTAAAGTGATGTACTCCCAGGAGAACAGTGTCCACAGCAAGCAAGTACAGAGATATTTTCCAGAAAAGTTGTCAATGAAGCTGTTAGTTTTCTATTACATCTTTATGTTTTTAAACTATATTAAAATGTTTAAATAGCATAGAGCTACAAATGTGGCTTTTGTATCATTTATTTTTGTGCTCTGAAGCAAGTGAACCCCATGAATTTTATTAAGTGGGCAAAAAGGTCTGGAGAGAGGAAAGCCTGGTCTCAAGTCCTGCGAAACTAATCAAGGACTATTTTCTACATAGTTATGTAGAGAACATTCTGAATTGTACTGCATGTTTCTCAATGTGCTCTACGTTCATTTTATGAATGACACCTAAAAGGCAGGTGCAGTGTGGACTAAACACTGCGGTGTCCTATGAAGAGTATATGGTAACCTTTCTCCATTACAAATAGGGCATTATAATTAGTTGTCACTGCAATATCCAGACAATGACAGGATCACTAGAAGAGTCAAAAAAACACTGGCCTGTCTCCACAGTATAGCTCCCTTGCTGGTAGGACCAGCAAAGTGTTATTCTGGTGATAATTCATTTCTGGTAATTGAAATTTTTCAGCAGTTTGGCCATTCAACACCATATAAAAATGAGAATATTCTCTTTAGCAATCCTGTTGGTGATGGTGGCCTTATGGGTTGAAAAGAGAATGACATCATTGTCAGGGGGAGTGGTGTGATCTATGTGAGAGGTGGTAAATAACTTTAACCTCCCTAGCGGTATGATTATGTCCATATTTCTGTGCTGAAAGAGGTACATTTTTTTGCATGGAAATATGTATTTTTTTTTATTGTAGGCCTGTAATTTTTAGGAATAACTCACTGAAATCTGTCCGAACAAGAGTCTAGTAAACATTCCGGGTAGGATAATACTTATTATAATTTAATAAATAATCATAAAAATAATAATATAATAATAATACATTTAATTCAATAATATAATCAAACCAAAAACACTGAAATTGGAAATATAGCGCCAAGTTTGCACATCGCTGAGCAAAGTCGCAAAATCGTTTTAAGTGTCTGATGACGAATTTCCCCACAAATCGTTATCACTCAATTCTGCAAGTGGTTCTGAGTTACTATCACTGTACTCTAGTCGGTCTAAAACCGCTTTTGACCAAAAGGGACGCTTTTTGGACGCCATGGACTTTTCGAAGTTTCCAGGCAGAAAGAACAGTCAAAATGCAGGCAGGGCACATGACAAAGCAGTAGGGACAAAATGTCTGTGAAATGGTTTGATACAGTAATGTTTTACTATGTCAAATTCATTTCTAAGAAAATGACAGTTTCTAAAAAATTTGAAATTTGCCACCGTTCCGGCCCCCGTACGTCCCGACGCTCGCAGGGACCGGAACACGGAAGCCGGATGCCGGCATCGGCCGGAGGAGATGGCCGGGGACGCTGCAGGGGACGCATCGTGGGAGCAAAGGACAAGGTAAGTGCTGCAGGGAATCCCTGAGCAACGCTGCATGGTAAGCCCGAATGTAGCTCGGGGTTATCGCTTTTGGTACTGAAACTTTACCCTGAGCTACACTCAGGAATACCGCCAGGGAGGTTAAGACCTTGCTCACACCATATGTGCAAAAAAACGAATGGAATGATGTGCAGATTTCACTTGCATAGACACCAATTTACATCAGTTTTCATGCTCCAATGAGTTTAATACACATTGCTCATTCTTGCTCAGAAAAAAGTTGCACATGATACTAGCATTGTGGTGTGAACAGGTCACATTGAGAACAATTGATTGTGTGTGCCCTTGCAAAAGGTATGCAGAAAAACTGATGTCTCGGCACACTGGTGTGAACGAGACCTGAATGTTATTCTTGTATTACTTAATTTGAAAAACATAACTGATGCTAGGTCCACTTTAATGAAATGAAGATGTATTTCAAGGCGTGTTGTTTTTGTAACATTAATATCTCTCTGTATGTTTCAAAATGCATCATACACAGACCCACATCAAATGAAAATCCTGCTCCATCATTTTGTTTGGAAAGTTCACTTAAAAGCATGACAATAAAAAACCAAATGGTGATGAAAAAACGTTTCTGGCACCCTTAAATCACAAGAATGTGAGTTAGATTGCCCTGCACAGCTATTAACTCATCGTTTCAATAGATCTCAATGTTCTCTTTTAAGATGTATCTTATAACATAGAAAGTAACTTGTATAGCCATGGATCACGGACAAGATAATAAAAAGCAATGCATATAGTCTGGAATACTGTAAAGCTCATGGCTGTAAATTACCGACAAGCAAATATGTATTCTGATAGAAACACAGTCTGTGCTATTGAAGGCACTCTGGCACAATATTTCTATTTTCTTCATATAGACAATGGTTTGGTAAACTAATGACAATGCATAGCATGGGAATTACCTGCATGATTGGGATATGCCAAGACACAGCACCACTTATCATTCTGTATAATAGGACTGACTATATTGCCTTATAGATATCAACTGGGCTCTCCCTCTCCTTATCCAACAGTTATATTTCCATTGCAGGTTTGAATCTGATTAGCTGCTATGGTAGAAAATAAATAGTTCTGACTTTAACACTTCAAATCAGGAGATGGTTTTATGAAAACTATTATTTTTTTTCAGTGCAAAGTATAAAAATGTATTATTTCTCTTTTTTTTTTTTTTTTTTTATTTAAATATTTATTAGTATTTTTCACATAAGTAACAATAAACAACTTCATCTCACTCATCATAAAATATACGATTTTTTCTTATTGTTTCAATTTCCTCCCTCTTAAAACCTTGACTCCCTCCCCCCCCCCCCACTCTGCATTTCCTTGACTTGTATCCAAAGCAAGCATACCCTACCCAATTTTTCTCTATAACATTCTACTCTTCACTTTCTCATACTTACTACGAAATTTTCCCATTTTTCCCATTTCAAGAGATATATCTCCAACTTATCTTCCTGTAGATAATATGTCTTCTCCATCTCCCTAGTCCAATTTACTCTCTCTATCCACTCCTCCTCTTTCGGTATTTCTTTTTTCTTCCAGTATTTGGGGATCAGACTTTTAGCTGCGTTCAGATAGTACCCTAAGCCTAATTTCTTATACATACTAACTGATATCTCTGAACTGTGTAGCAAGCACAACCCAGGGTCTAACCCGATGTTTACTTCAGTGATGGTCTCTATTAAATATATTATTTTTTTCCAGAATATTTGAATCTTTGGACATTCCCACCAAATATGGAAAACTGTCCCCACTTCCCCACACTCTCGCCAACACCACTGTGATTTCTCTACACTTATCTTACCCTCCACACTCGGAACAATGTGCCATCTTGTCAAACATTTGTAATTTAATTCTACATCCCTCAAACTTACGTTTTCGTGAACTAATCTATTTACTTTCTTCTGTTTTCCTTCATCTAACACCACCCCCATATCTCTTTCCCAATTCACAATGTGCAATGGTTTAGTGTTTGTGTCTAAATCTGTGAGAATTCTATATACTTTAGCTACTCCATGTTTCCCATCACCCCGTGAATCCAACAACCTTTCAAACACATTCCAATCCTTTTTCGTTCTCAGGGGCTTTGGGAGGTTTCCCCAAAAACATTTTAATTGATGATAGCGCCACTCATCTAATCTGGTGAATATATATCCCTTTTCCTTTTCCAACTCTTTAAAGGTCTTCAGTTTCCCATCCCCCATTATATCTCTGAGTTGGACATCCTCCTTTATAAGCCATCTACCTGTTATCTCTTCTCTACCTGGTGGAAAAAATTCTGTGTTTTTTAGTGGCATAAGTATAGAATTAAATTCCCATTTCATATATTTGTGTACTTTATCCCATTCCCTTAATACATTTACAGTGTACAAACTTAAATCTTCCTTCAATCCTCTATATTGTGTCGGTAGCCATATTATTCTATTCAAATTAGTTCCACTAAGTGTATTCTCTATTTTTACCCAACTTTTCACCTCTAAATTAAACGTCCAATCAAAAATTCTCCCTAATAATACTGCTTTGTAATATCTCTTTATATCCGGAGCTCCCAAACCACCCTTCTCTTTATCTCTACTTAGTATTGCATGGGACACCCTTGGTTTTTTCCTCCTCCAGATATATCCCGTTATCATTCTTTTTATTACATTAAAAAAAGCTTCTGGGAGTTTAATTGGTATCATTTGGAATCTGTATATAATTTTTGGTACAATTATCATTTTTACCAAGTTTATACGACCTAACCACGATGGGATTCCTCTTTCTAATGCTTTTAATTCCCCCTTTACTTCATTTAATAAAGAAATATAGTTTAGCTTGTACAAGTTTTTATACGACGCGCTAAGTCTTACACCCAAATATTTTATATCTCTTTCTTTCCAAATAAAGGGAAATTCTTCTTGTATTTTTTCTTGTTCACTCTTTGGGATGTTTATATTTAAAATCTCAGTTTTTGTTGGGTTGATTTTTAAGTTTGATAGTTCTCCATATTCCTTCAGCAGTTTCATTAGATTTGGGAGTGTTGTCCTGGGATTCCCCACATAAAACAGCAGGTCATCAGCGAATGCTGCCAGTTTATGTTCTACATTTCCTATCTGGATTCCCTTTATGTCTCCGTTTTTCCTTATTGTTGATAAAAGGGGCTCTAGTGACAAAACGTATAATAAGGGGGACAAAGGGCATCCCTGCCTTGTTCCATTTGACATCCCGATGGGCTCTGTTTTTTCCCCATTTACTATTACCACTGCAGAGGGTTTACTGTACAGTTTTCCAATCCATTCCCTCATTCTACCTCCAATTCCCAGGTTTTCTAAGGTGTCCATCATGAAGCCCCAGTCTACTCTTTCTCTTTTTTTTTTAATTCTGACAGAATGATCTTTGATCAGCTATAAAGGATATAAATGTCAGAAAATGTTATAAAGCAATGTGTATGACTTTTACCCAACATTATCTGGTGGAAAATCAATCTCTGCCATTTTTAATAAGTGGACCTGGAAGATTAACCTGCAGACAATGTTTGCTAAATGTCATATTCACTGCTTTTAAATTTGCCCAGAATGCATTATCAGCCATGTGTTTTTATTCATTAAAAAATACATAATGAGTTAAGACCAATTTACACCATAATTCATAGTGCTGCAGCTCAGGTATTTTCATGCTTTGAGGCATGTTGCATTAGACAGCCCATTCATTTTGAATGGGCTATCAATTTACATCATTTTGAATAACTTCAATAACAAAAAGATTGGTCCTGCATGATATGTTGCAGTGCACTGTAGATATGCATTGGGATACAATTAACTTTGATTGGAAATTCAGTGCAGCACATAACTACAGTGCATAGTGCTTTCATGCTTTGTAATGCACATTATAGTGTGAATGCACCCTCTATTCTTTTAAATGGAAGCATTCCCATCATTTTCAACATTTTTCCCTGAAGTCTTTGGATGGCATTGAACCTAAAGTGGTGTTACTGCTCCCAAAAGGAGAATAGACCTCTCTATTTTTTAAAGAACAAGCTCACTGAAAATGATAAACTCCCCAGCCCTTCAGAGCCCTAACCTATTCTAAGTCAAAACCTAAGTCAGATTTCTACTTACCTCTTTCTGATGGTAATTTGTTCTTGCAATTTTTACAGACAGTCCAGAGCTGTTTGCACGTGTACAGTAAGATCTTATAGATTTAAATAGGGGTATTCAGGTAAAGCCCATTCAAGCCTACAGTGTTACTGTGCAGGTGTGGGCGTGCAGGACAAGATGTCTTCCCTGAGGCTGAAAACTCTACTAGAGGCTGACTGTTGGAAAGAAATAAGTGGACACGTGCGTGTGTGCTGAGGGTGGTGGTGGGGGGGGAGGATAGTTTAATTTAGATTAGGGGGCTTAAAAAATCGGGCTGGGAATTTTTATTTTACAGTGAATATTCCCTTAAAGCTTTTTTTGGGATTTGGTACTTGTGGCAGATCTGCAAAATACATTTCACACTCACATGAAACAGGGGTAAAAGACACAGACCCAATTTCCACTGGCCTTAAGAGAACTTTGAAACAAATTACTATCAACAGTGGGCCAATCTGCTATGAAGGATTATAGCAAAGTTACTTGGGACTTGTAGACAATGTGAGTCTGCAATTTTGAATTGTAAAGGGTGTTTAAGGATGGGTGACAACCTAACTCACCTTGGTTCTATGAAATGTATTCAAAGACATGTAGGAATGATACTGGAAGGGGGAAGAGGGGACCTGGTTGTTCATGGCTGAGTCATCAAGCCCCTCATTGACTAAGGCTGAAAGGGGAGCCACTATGGCTACCACTCTTTGGAGAACTGATAGGAGGTTTTATATGAATAATTTGTTGATTGTTATGAAATGAGAAATGCATGTGCAAACTGTAGGAAGTAACTGTACAAGAAGAATAGTTAGTGGCTTGGGTTAGGAGAACAATGAGGCATTACGCTTATGTGTAGACTGTGTCTTTTCCACTTTTCTATTTGTTGATGACTGCTATTTCTCACTATTGATCCAGTAAGGGGTTATTTGCAAGTTGCAATCAGGTTGAAGAATTGGCAAACAATGGATTTATTACTCCTGTGAGATTTTTGAGATGTCCCAGGTACCTTCCCCTTTCTTTGGTGGAATTTAATTTTAGGTCATTGGTCATGTATCTGGGTGATGATGCAGTGACTAAATTATGGTCTAAGAGCTCCAGTCCTTGTTAGGCCTTATCATGTATTAGTATTGTAACATAAAAAAACTTTTCTCAAATATCTGCTCCCCATAAAATTTCTTTGCAAACTGCTGATAGTGAAAAAATGACCTTATACAAATTTACATCTGTCCTGGGGAAAACCTAGCTATGAAGCTATTGAGCTGACAAAGAAAAAATTGACAGAAGCACCAAACCTTGCATATGTGGGCTATCTTGATTTCCAGTAATACTGTATATGGTTGCAAGATTACAAGTGTTAGGGTCAAATTGGCAAGTCAAAGTCTTCATCCCACTAAACCTGAAGGTACTTTAAGTTGTTGATATTAGCCATTGTGTAGGCAGTAAGATAATATTAGTAGTTCATTTTACAAACTATTGGCGTTTCTATAATCATTATTGTAGGTGCCGTAAAGTAATGAGAAAAGCCAAGACTTGTATTTTGTTTTTTGGTGCCTTTTGCTATACTGAATCATTGCCTAGCTTGTTATATTTGTCAGTAATGATATGGTTGTTAAGGCAAAATGTGCCTGTTTTGTATGAATAGCCAACCAAACATCACAAACATTTCAGCTAGCTTCCGACACATAGCTGTACCATGCAATGACCACAATGTTCACACTGTTGTAGCAACATATTAGTGATTACATATTCATTTAGCCATAATGTGAAGCAATACTTTGGCAGTTTGCCTTTAAATTGTAAAGTGCTGCACAGCATAGTGACTGTTTGCAGGGCAAAATCTTAACATAAATAAATAAGCCCACATCTAAAAAAGAATGTGTAGTTTGATATTGATAACCTGTTTCTGAAAGTCCATGGCTCAAAGCAGAACTTTACTCACCTGGCTGTTTACGACCCTGACAATGACAGAGGTTGTCTCTTGCCACTCCATTTGCTAGCATTGCCATCTTCTCTGCTGCATCTTCTTGGTCTCTCACACTCCAGGCCTGCTGAAAGGGGTTGAAAAAGACTGATACCAGGTCAAATCTGGGGACTTGACTTAAAAAAATTAATTTATTATATATTAATGATTGCAGAGCAGAATTACTTGTGCCTTTTATATCTGCTTTAAAGTGATTCTAAAGACTTAAATTAAAAAAAAATACAAACATGTCTATACTTACCAGCCATGTGCAGTGGTTTTGCACAGAGCAGCCTGGATCTGCCTCTTCTCGGGTCCCCCTCTGGCGCTCCTGGCTCCTCCCTCCAGCAAGCAGCTTGGGGGTATACCAAAAAGCTTGCTAGGGGGCACCCAAGCATGCTCACTCCCCAGCTGCTGCTCCATGTGTCAATTCAAACATGGAGCTGAGCCTTGGCCCTGCCCTCACCCCTTCTCTTCTCATGGGCTCACTGGCTGTGATTGACAGCGGTGTTAGCCAATGGCTCTCGCTGCTGTCTCAGCTAATAAGAAGAGGCAGTCCCAGGATAGCCTAGACTCCAGTGCACATTGATGGATCAAAAGGGGCTAGGTGAGTATTGTTGGGAGGGGGGGGATGTTGCACACAGAAGGTTTTTAACCTTCATGCATAGAATGGTAAAAACCCTTGAGCCTTTACAACCATTTGAGTTTTGGGTGAACATAGGGTTTAACAATGTTAAGCCAATCATTATATATTATATTCTCCTCTTTCATATTATACTTAATACCAGAATGTCTGTGCAGAAACATGATGTTACATTAACAACATTACCATACACAATGTTTTGTGTGCATTTAAAATTAAGTGGTTAGCACTTCCGGCTGGCAGTACTAGGGTTGTTGGTTCGAATCCCAGCCACGGCACCACCTGCCTGGAGTTTGCATGTTCTCCCTGTGCCTGCGGGGTTTCCTCCGGGTACTCCGGTTTCCTCCCACACTCCAAAGACATGCTGGTAGGTTAATTGGATCCTGTCTAAATTGGCCATAGTATGTGTATGTATGAATGTAAGTTAGGGACCTTAGATTGTACACCCCTTGAGGGTTAGGGACGGATGTGAATGTACAATATATATATATATGTAAAGCGCTGCATAAATTGACAGCACTATATAAGTACCTGAAATAAATACATAAATAGTCATGAATATTCAGTCTAACAAAAGACAATGCTTTTGTTTTTGTTGAGATTTGAAACATTTTTATCTTACTGTTGAGTAACCTTCATACCACATACTAAATTTCATAATCATTCACATTTTATTTTTTATTGGAAACATATTCCCAGACAGAGTTGCACTGCCATCTTAATCTGTGTGAATTTTATTTAGAATAACAGTTACAGTAACAGACATACAGCAATTTATTGTATGCATATAAAGCAACACAGAATATTCGCATAGTTCTTTTTTAACGAGCATAGATAAAATATTTCTTTGGAATATTCAATTTAACAACATGCAAATTACTTTTTGTATTCCATCTACAGCCTGATTTTCTTTAATCTTTCACAGTCATTGCTATTTGGACTAAGTGTGAGGGCGGTATACTGGGAAGATGTCTGTGGTTACATGCCAGGTGCACATTTTATAGAGCATACATAATTTGTGTACTTGGTATGAAACCCCAACCCACTTTACAATGTAAGACACGCAGCCACTTTTCCACCGCCCCAGAAACTGATGAAATCCAGAAGTTGTTATAGTTTTTTTTTATAAAGGAAGATTTCCTGGCCATGCACTTTTTTATCCAGTCTGTGCTGTAAGAGCCATGTAAAACAGCCAATGGTTTATGTTCACAACAGTTACCCTGGAAAGTGAACAGATATTCATCATTAAAGTAAACCCAGTTGTATAAAATGCATTCTACTGCAAAGTTATAGGGGCAGACCATTTGTGATATACACTAAATTGCCAAATCACCTCAGTGGCCACAAGTGTATAAAATCAAGCACCTAGGCATGCAGACTGCTTCTATAAACATTTGTGAAAGTATGGGTCGCTCTCAGGAGCTCAGTGAATTCAAGTGTGGTACCATGATAGGTTGCCACCTGTACAAGTCCAATCATGAAATTTCCTTGCTACTAAATATTCCATGTGTCATGTTTCACATGACTGTCATATTGACTGTCATATGCCTTTAAATGTTTTCAGTGTTTTGTCTCTGTTCCTCCCTTTCCTTTAGTTAGCTAATGTTGCATTGATAGCCCTCCCCCCTTCCCAGAGATGCATTGCAGTTAGCCTCATGGCATGGAGCAGGAAACAGAATGTTCTTTTGACTTATGGAATTTCATTGTTGTAAGATTCTCTCAGTTTATGGAATAAACTTCACAAGATCTAAAAGATGTCATTCTCATTGAGTCACTGACTGTGGACCCCAACTGAGGTTGAAGTTATCGCTATCTCATCACAACTGTAATTTACAGAGATCACACTATCAATGCTTAAATTTGACACACAGTACACCATGGTCAACTGTTAGTGGTATTATAACAAAGTGGAAGCAGCTGGGAACAACAGCAATACATCCACAAAGTGGTAGGCAACGTAAAATGACAGAGTGGGGTCAGCGCATGCTGAAGCGCACAGTGTGCAGAAGTCATCAACTGTCTGCAGAGCCAATAGCTAAAGACCTCCAAACGTCATGTGGCCTTTAGATTAGCACAACAACAGTGTGTAGAGAGTTTCATGGAATGGGTTTCCATGGCTGAGCAGCTGCATCCAAGCCTTACATCACCAAGTGCAATGCAAAGAGCAGGATGCAGTGGTGTAAAGCACGCCGCCACTGGACTCTAGAGTAGTAGAGACATGTTCTCTGTAGTGACAAATCGTGCTTCTTGTCTGGCAATCCGATGGACGTGTCTGGGTTTGGCAGTTGCCAGGAGAATGGTACTTGCTTGACTGCATTGTCCCAAGTGTAAAGTTTGGTGCAGGGGGGATTATGGTGTTGGGATATTTTGCAAGGGTTGGGCTTGGCCCCTTAGTTCCAATGAAGGGAGCTCTTAAGGCATCAGCATACCAAGATATTTTGGACAATTTCATGCTCCCAACTTTGTGGGAACAGTTTGGGGATGGCCCTTTCCTGTTCCAATATGACTACGTACCAGTGTACAAAGCAAGGTCCATAAAGACAGATGATGAGTGACTTTGGAGTGGAAGACCTTTACTGGTCTGCACAGATTCCTGAACACCTTTGGGATGAATTAGAGCAGAAACTTCGAGCCAGGCCTTCTCGTCCAACATCAGTGCCTGACCTCACAAATGCGCTTCTGGAAGAATAGTCAAACATTCCCATAGACACACTCCAAAACCTTGTGGACAGCCTTCACAGAAGAGTAGAAGCTGTTATAGCTGCAAAGGGTGGGCCAACTCAATATTGAATCCTACGGACTAAGACTGGGGTGCCATTAAAGTTCATGTGTGTGTAAAGGCATATATAGGTATATATATTTAAGTTTGTGTTTGCCCTATTTATTTTTTACAATGTATGTACATATACAGTATATATATATATATATATATATATATATGTATTAACATATACGCTACATGCCACCAAATTTCCATTCTCTATCCCCACCACTGCAATGGTACTTGATGAGTATAAAAGTGAACTCAAGTTTCTTGGGGCTTAACAGACCAAAAATGCATAAATGAAAATAGGGATTACAGATGCTCTGGGTTATTTGTACCAGATTACAAGATGAGTTCTGCAGAAATGAACTTGGTTTTAGCCTGATTAGGTACAGTAGTTGTAGTGCTGTAAGTGATAATATGCATAACCCTGTCTGTAAAAGTGAAGTGAAGCTACCTAATAAGGTTGTGGAAAAATGTCTTCGCAGGTATGAATTTCATAACTAAGATTTTTTTGGGGGGAATTTCAAAGTGTTCTGAGTTGTTTAGGTTTTTTCATGGGCCTTTTCATTGCTGCAAAACAGAGAAGTATTTTTTTTCCCAAATGAGCTCTCATGTAACCAGACTCAGCAGGGAGTCACCAGATCTCAGCAAAAAGATAAACTCTGTAGTGAAATTTTATTTCCATATTGTGTACTTGTGACCTTCTTGACCTTCACCTGATTAAACCTAATTAACAACTGTACAGTAAGCTTTGTAATCTGCTCACATTTATGGATAGTGTACTGTATTTGCAATTCTTCATATCAGCTGTATCTTTTTTACTTATTTCCTGCTGCTTACTACTAGGACTATTGGACATGAACATACAAGTTACTCTGACATCAAGGGAGTTGCATAAATCAGTGGATTCTCTCTTGTGTCTTCAAAGATTAGTTGTTGCCTAGATCAAGGGTCTCCAATCTTTCTAAAGAAAGGGCCAGTTTACTGTCCTTCAGACTTTAAGAGGGCCGAACTATAGCCAGTAAGAGTAGAAAATGCCCTGGCATCAGTGGGAGTAGACCAGGTCTCAGGTTTGGTGGTAAGTGGGAGTAAAAAATACATAGCACTGTGGTCAGAAAAAGGAGAAATGGTGCCTCATCATTGGTATCAGTGGGAGGTATTAATGCCCCACCATTGGTTTTCATGGAAGGAATAATGACCCAATGTTGGTGTCAGTAGAAGACTTAGTGCCCCAATGTTAGTGTCAGTGGGAGGAATGGTGTTTCATTGTTAGGGATAGTGGAAGGTTTAGTGCCTCATATCAGTGTGAGGATCAGTGCCCTGAGGGCTGGATAAAGGTAATGTCAGGGCTCCGGGAATGACCAGAGGTGTGTGGACCGACACAGGGAAACACAGACTTCAGGTATAGCATGTAAATAAGATAATTTATTAAGGACAACACAAACATAAATGCAGTGCAACAAACCAAACCCAAAACTAACACAAATACATACAACAAGGTGAAACAAACCCAAACCTAAACTGATATATATATATACAGTGGGGATCGAAAGTTTGGGCACCCCAGATAAAAATTTGTATTAATGTGCATAAAGAAGCCAAGGAAAGATGGAAAAATCTCCAAAAGGCATCAAATTACAGATTAGACATTCTTATAATATGTCAACAAAAGTTAGATTTTATTTCCATCATTTACACTTTCAAAATAACAGAAAACAAAAAAATGGCGTCTGCAAAAGTTTGGGCACTCTGCAGAGTTAATATCTTGTACTGCCCCCTTTGCAAGTATCACAGCTTGTAAACGCTTTTTGTAGCCAGCCAAGAGTCTTTCAATTCTTGTTTGAGGTATCTTTGCCCATTCTTCCTTACAAAAGTCTTCCAGTTCTTTGAGATTTCTGGGCTGTCTGTCACGCACTGCTCTTTTAAGGTCTATCCATAGATTTTCAATTATGTTGAGGTCAGGAGATTGTGAAGGCCATGGCAAAACCTTCAGTTTACACCTCTTGATGTAATCCCCCGTAGATTTCGAGGTGTGTTTGGGATCATTATCCATTTGTAGAAGCCATCCTCTCTTTAACTTCCGCTTTTTCACAGATGGCATCAAGTTACCATCCAAAATTTGCTGAAATTTTATTGAATCCATTTTTCCTTCTACTCGTGAGATGTTCCCTGTGCCACTGGCTGCAACACAACCCCAAAGCATGATTGATCCAACCCCATGCTTAACAGTTGGACAGAGGTTCTTTTCATTAAATTCTGTGCCCCTTCTTCTCCAAACGTACCTTTGCTCATTCCGGCCAAAAAGTTCAATTTTAACCTCATCGGTCCACAGAACTTGTTTCCAAAATGCATCAGGCTTGTCTATATGTTCATTTGCAAAGTTCAAACGATGATTTTTGTGGTGAGGACGTAGAAGAGGTTTTCTTCTGATGACTCTTCCATGAAGACCATATTTGTACAAGTATCTCTTTATAGTGGAATAGTGTACCACAACTCCAGTGTCTGCCAGATCTTCCTGGTGGGATCGTGCAGTCAAACATGGGTTTTGAATTGTTTTTCTCACAATCCTGCGAGCTATTCTGTCTGATATTTTTCTTGGTCTTCCAGATCTTGCTTTAACTTCCACTGTTCCTGATGACTGCCATTTCTTAATTACATTCCGAACAGAGGATATTGACATCTGAAAACGCTTTGCTATCTTCTAATAGCCTTCTCCAGCTTTGTGAGCGTCAACTATTTTCAGTTTCAGTTTTCTAGACAACTGCTTAGAAGAACCCATGGTGCTGATTGTTGGGGCAAGGTCAGATGAGTCTGGGCATTTAAAACCTTTGAGATTGACATAACCTGGTCTTCCCAGACGATGATTGAGAACAATCCATGACACTGGCAGGTCTCAGCTTTGCAAAGGGGACAGTGCATGCTATAAATTCTGCAGGGTGCCCAAACTTTTGCAGACGCCATTTTTTTGTTTTCTGTTATTTTGAAAGTGTAAATGATGGAAATAAAATCTAACTTTTGTTGACATATTATAAGAATGTCTAATCTGTAATTTGATGCCTTTTGAAGATTTTTCCATCTTTCCTTGGTTTCTTTATGCACATTAATACAAATTTTTAGCTGGGGTGCCCAAACTTTCGATCCCCACTGTATATATATATATATATATATATATATATATATATATATATATATATGGAGCACAACATAGTCAGGCGGGCCGGGTCGGTAGCTAACGGGCAAACAGGGTACCAGGAGTGAGCGGAAGAGTGGCCAGGAATAGCCGAGGTCAGGACAGGCGGAGTTCGCTCAGAGTCAGGTTCAGAGTCAGGATCAAAGCAGGATCAGGCAGAAAGCAGACAGGATGCAGGTACAGGGGCTCATGGGAAACATACACCAAGGCACTGACTGCAGGTCTGGCAATTCCTTAAATACACCTCCTGCAATCAGCCTCAGGTGATGGCTGATTGCAGGAGTGAGCTTCTGGTTGCTGAGAGCACCCGCTGGCCAGCCCTGGTACTGCAGCCCACACAGCAGATGAGTCCCACCACTAATGGTGAGTCCATTCCTGATAGGTAAGCAAAGGGCCAAATCTGGCATGCGGGCCAAAGTTTGGAGACCACTGGTCTAGATAAACAGATAAACACATGCCAAATAAACAATAAGTATAGGACAAGTATGTTGAAAGAAAAAGAGTCTTTTGAGGAGTTGATTATAATTTATTAAAAAAAATCAGAGTCCTCTGTGAGTATGGCCAACTTTAGATTGCCAGCACTAGGAGACAGAACCTTCCTGCCTGATATCATGCCACTAATCTCATTGGTTATTTGATAATGTATTTCATTTACAATCTGGATTACTTAGGATGTGAAATCAGTTTACCCTGTTCCATATATTGTTAGATATTGTTTTGAACAATTACAGACTTTGCTTTTGTTACTGTGCTTTAGACTTCAGATTATAATATTAGATGAAGGAATACAGAGTAATATAATACAATAATGTAATAAACCCATTGATAACATCAAACACTAGGGGGTAAGCTGTTTATTGCTGCATGTGATTTGTAACCATTGAATGCCCTGCACACCAAGTATTTAAGAAACGGTACTTGATGTACTGACTAATGTTCTGAGTTTCCATTCTCACTTAATTTCTGGGCATTTTTTACTTGTAGCCTGGGCCAAATCTTCTGTAAAACTCTTTTCTCAGCATGTTCATCAACCTTTCAGCATTGCAGATCAGCCAAAGACAAAATAATAATAATAAACCATGGGAATGTAGATTGGACCCTTATATGGAAGTAATGTGAGCCGCGAAGTCAATATTTTTTACAATAATCTTTCCTTTATTTATTGAAACTAGTTTGTGAGGTTTGATTTTTTAAGGTTCCCATTTTCATTTTTTTTTTTTTTTTTTTTATATTGATGCACTTCATGCATCAATATCTGCACATCTGTACAAAAAATAGCATCCAATAAGGGTTATTTAAATGGAAGATAATGCAAGTAAAAATTACATAATAATACATCAAAATGTTTTAACAATTGTAGTACTTTTGAACTACCGTATTTTCCGGCGTATAAGACGACCGGGCGAATAAGACGACCCCCTACTTTTCCTGTTTAAAATGTAGTGTTTGGGCTATACTCGCCGTATAAGACTACCCCTCTTCCAGTGCACACCAGTGGGAAGAATAGTGCCCCATCATTGGTGTCAGTGGGAGGAATAATGCCCCATCATTGGTATTAGTGGGAGGAATAGTGCCCCATCATTGTTATCAGTGGGAGGAATAGTGCCCCATCATTGGTGTCAGTGGGAGGAATAGTGCCCCATCATTGGTGTCAGTGGGAGGAATAGTGCCCCATCATTGGTATCAGTGGCAGGAATAGTGCCCCATCATTAGTATCAGTGGCAGGAATAGTGCCCCATCATTGGTGTCAGTGGGAGGAATAGCACCCCATCATTAGTATCAGTGGCAGGAATAGTGCTCCATCATTGGTGTCAGTGGAAGGAATAGTGTCCCATCATTGGTGTCAGTGGGAGGAATAGTGCCCCATCATTGGTATCAGTGGGAGGAATAGTGTCCCATCATTGGTGTCAGTGGGAGGAATAGTGCCCCATCATTGGTATCAGTGGCAGGAATAGTGCCCCATCATTGGTGTCAGTGGGAGAAATAGTGCCCCATCATTGGTATCAGTGGGAGGAATAGTGCCCCATCATTAGTATCATGGGGGGAATAGCACCCCATCATTGGTGTCAGTGGAATAGTGCCCCAACTTTGGTGTCAGTGGGAGGAATAGTATCCCATCATTGGTGTCAGTGGAATAGTGCCCCATCTTTGGTGTCAGTGGGAGGAATAGTATCCCATCATTGGTGTCAGTGGGGGGGAGGAATAGTGCCCCATTGTTGGTGTCAGTGGGGGGGAGGAATAGTGTCCCATCATTGTGTCAGTGTGGGGTGGAATATTGCCCCATCATTGGTGTCAGTGGGGGGTGGAATAGTGCCCCATCATTGGTGTCAGTGGGGGGGGGGAATAGTGCCCAATCGTTGGTGTCAGTGGGGGGGGGAGGAATAGTGCCCCATCGTTGGTGTCAGTGGGGGGGAGGAAAAGTGCCCCATCGTTGGTGTCAGTGGGAGGAATAATGCCCCATCATTGGTATCAGTGACACCAACGATGGGGCACTATTCCTCCCACTGACACTTGCTGACCCTGTTCCAGTACGGTGCTGCTGCTGCAGCCAGCATATGTGGTTGCAGCAGCACCTAAGCACGGCACACTTACCTGCATCTCCACTCGATTTTCGCGGGGCCGCTCAGCTCTGCCTCCTCGCCGGTGATTGGCCGCCTGTGTGCCTTTCCTGAGCTACAGTTCTGGCGGCCAATCACCGGTAAGGAGGCGGAGCCGAGCAGCCGTGCGAACATCCAGTGGATGAACCGAAGGAAGGAGCAGCCGTGCTTCCTGGACCGGATCGTCGTGGGACCGGAGCCAGGTAAGAGACAGCAGCCACTGCCGACCCCTGTACTTAGTTTCCCTTCTGTTGGGAGTGTCAGCATGCCGTTACCGGCGTATAAGACGACCCCCGACTTTTGGGAAGATTTTCAAGAGGTAAAAAGTCGTCTTATACGCTGGAAAATACGGTAACTGATCTGATCAAATGCAGATCTAACTGCAGAAAAATGTTATCCAAATACATATTACAAAATGACCTCAGGTAATATAAGCTTGTGTTTTCAGGTATACAAGGCAGTGTGTTTAAACAAAATAGATGTGCTATGGATATGATAATGTAAACAAGTGATTAAAAACTAGGTAAATCGAGGAGTGCGCATGCGTGGCTGATGGAACGGACATGTCTCCCTGAAGCTCCGTCACGCTCCAGGGACCGCAGCCGCCCGTACACGGATTCCGGCCCGCGCAGTATAATAAGCGACCTCGTTTGCCGTGGCAACCCCCTGGCACCGGCCAGCATGGTCAGGGGAGCGTCCCGACACCAGGCTCATAAACCGATTAAAGAGGCCCTGGCCCGAGCCTCAACCAAGATGGCCGCCACAGCTACACAGGGCAGCAAGCAACAGGCTCATTCTGATGCAGCCCTGCAGTCAGCTCATCCCACTCCCTCCTGCACATCGGATGGTAAGTCAGACACAGAACTGGGGACCCCCATACATGTTCCCACCTATGACCTCTCATCACCTGACCTTCTCATGCGTTTTAAGAAAATGCTACATAAGGCCCTGAAACAAACTTCTGACCGCATCAGTGACAAGCTGTCTAAGGAAATTCACAAATTGGGGCAACGCACCGCTGACCTGGAACAATGGGTTGACGACCTTGATGCTTCTTGTCAGACACAATCAAATGACCTCGACCTCTTGCGCAATGAGAATGCGACTTTACAGTCACGCCTTCATGACTTTAAAAATCGAGCTCACTGCTCAAATGTGCAGATTCGTGGCCTCCTGGAAACGATTATAGATGTCCAATCTACAGCCCGCAATGCAGGACCCCTAATATTCCAGGGTCACCTATAACAACTGTTCTAGGATTTATGCTCTTCAACCACAGCTAAACGCAGAGCTATGAAACCCCACTTGCAAACCCTCCAACAACATGGCATACCGTACAAATGGAGCTTTCCATTCGCAGTACGCTTCCACTTCCAAGCGTGAGACTACACCTGCAAGACTCCCAAGGATCTATTGGACATGCTGCGAAATCTTCAACTTCAGTCATCAATGACCCCATCTGATCGTTCCCACTGATAATCAGCGTCCTGCTCCCCGCAAAAGCCACATCCTCCACATCCTGCCATGGGCCAACTCAATGCCCATAAAAAAGGTTGCTTCTCTTCACCTACTCCGACCCCTCAGGACTCTATGGACTGAAGCCCGCCTACCTGTATAGGCCCCCTCGCCTGAACACCACCTCACCATGACAACTCGCAGGCCAAAAACCCTCGGCCTTCACTGCCTACCGTTTTTCACCCAGCTGAAGACATTTTGTATCCTTGAACTAGCCCTTGTGGCCTGTTTTTTTGGAAAATTCCTTTTTTTCCCCATCGGTTAACAATTCACTTGTTTATTTCTTTATTTTCTTCCCTCTCCTCTTTTTGGAAAGGTTTTTTATGATTCAATAACCTGTTTTGCATTTCATGTCAACAGCTGTATGTTTATATTTACCTGGGAACTGCATTCCCGACCACACGTGCATCAAACACAACACAAAGTCCATGTTGGACTGCATGGTCGGCACGTGTCACCCAGAACTGAGGTCTCCTAGCTTCTCTAGATACTTAATTCCCTGCCTTGCTTGTAGGATCCTAATGCTGTATACTTGTTTTTATACTGCCATCCCCACGGCATGCGCAACTGTGCACTCGCCTCTAGCCCCAGTGGTATTGCAGTTTTAATACCGCTTGGGCTATTCACGCTCCCTGAGTTACCCCACTACTGGGGGACCTCAGGGATCTCATACACGGTCAAAATGGTCCTACCTACCCTCCCTCTGACACCATATCCTAAACCTACTTTTTCCCCTCCTCCCTCGTATGACCCCTCAACCCCTCTCCTTCACCTCCACCACTTAACCCCCTCCTCTCGAGACTTCTGGACTCCCACTCGATCGAAGACTTAGAACTATCTATTGTTCCATTCATTCCACCCATGGGTTCCCTGAGCATTCTCACCCTGAACGTTCAGGGCCTTAATATACCACAGAAATGCAATTAGCCTTTTGCTCATTTGCATCATACAAAGCTCACATAGTATGTCTACAAGAGACACATTTCACTCCCACGTCTACGCCCACATTCTTTGGACCTCGCTACCCACAAGTTTACACCGCCTCTGCTGCCACCAAACATAGAGGCGTACTTATTGCCTTCCACCATACAACCCCCTTTACACTACACAATAAGACAAAAGACCCTGAAGGGCGCTATCTCTTACTAACAGGGCTACTACTAGACGCAGAATGTACCATTGTTGCCTATTATGCACCAAACCAAAGTCCGCAACCATTCCTCTCCCATCTGTTGTCGGTCATTGAGCAACACAAACGCGGTACCCTGTTCATTTGTGGGAACTCTAATTGCACTCTGTATCCCTTCCTCGATAAATCCCCCCAGCCTCCCCTTCCGCCAGACTCCAAACAAAATCTCCAGACTCTTTTACAACGTCACTTTCTGGTTGACACCTGGAGAGAACTTAACCCAACAAAACATCAATATACTTTTTATTCCCACCCACACAAAACATTCTCAAGAATAGACCACATCTTAAGGACTGTTAGCTCCTCCCCCCAGCTCGTGGCTTTGAAATCGTCCCCATACCCTGGTCAGACCACAGCACTGTACTAACGTCCATTGCCTCACTAGCACCTTCTCCTTCTGATCCTTCCTGGGTCATTAAAGATAACCTACTATCTCATCCGTCACACTGTGCAGATATTGAATCTGCCCTTAAAGACTACCTATCTTTAAACAATACCCCTGACATCTCTCCCCTCTTTCTTTGGGAAGCACACAAACCAGTTTTGTGTGGGTTCTGCATCAGTAAAGCATCTTTCTTAAACAAAGAAAAAAGACAGAAACGCAACCGCCTTGAACAGGCTTATAACCAATCTCACCTGGCTTTTCAGATGGTTCCTTCCCCCGCAAACCGAAAAACCTTGGCACAATCACGACTAGCTTTAGATCTCCTCCTCATGGACCAGGCAGAACTGTCACTTTGTATATCTCGACACAAATGTTATACAAAAGCGAACAAACCTGACACGTTTCTGGACCTCTCACTCCGTAGACTTGATCAAATCACCAAACCCATCAGATTATTTGTTTCACTTTACTAGTAACCCTGAATGCATTCTACAAGTTTTCCAGAAACATCTCTCGCAACTCTACTCTCCCCCTGCACCTTTCAACCCATCCCACGCAGAATCCATCCTGGCCCCCCTCTCTCTGCCGAAGCTTGAAGCTTTCTGACCATCAACTAACAGCTCTAGAAAAACTAATTACCCCAACTGAAACTTTAATTGCCATCAAAAACCTGAAAATACGCAAGCACCCAGGTCCGGATGGCTTCTCCGCAACCTACTATAAAAAATTTGCCCATCTTCTCTCTCCTATTTTAACAAATGCCTTTAACGCAATCCTCTCGAGTGATCTCTTCAGCTCTGAAACTGTAACGGCCAACATTTCCATGATCCCAAAACCAAATTCAGATGACACGCAATGGTTAAACTACAGGCCAATCTCTCTCCTCAACATAGACATTAAACTTTTGGCAAAAATTCTTTCCACTCCTCTTAATTCTTGCATAGGATCCCTAATTCACAATGACCAAGTAGGTTTTATCCCCACCTGACAAGCTGGAGACAACGTCAGACGTGCAGCTCTCCTCACTCACATAGCCCGAACCCACAACATCCCCTTCTGCTTCCTGTCCTTCACAAAAGATTTTGATACAGTCTCGTGGCCATACCTTGACCATATACTGTATCGATGGGGCTTCGACCCCCACTTTCTATCTTGGATCTTCTCTCTATGTCGTGAACCCTCGGCTAGAATATCCCACAGAACCCGAAAAGGCTGCTCTCTATCTCCCCTACTCTTTGCCCTAGCCATAGAACCTGTAGCCCTTTTGATCAGAGCTAACCCAGATGTCCGTGGACTCGAGATAGGTGGTTCCCACCACAAATGATGCCTCTTCGCTGACGATGTCCTACTATTTCTCACCTCTCCCTTGGCCTCCTCCCCTACTCTCCTCCGGCTTCTTGAGGGGTTTGGCCCTATCTCTGGCCTCCATATTAACCCCCAGAAATTGGTAGTACTCAACATATCCCTTCCCCCACCGGATCAGGCCCACCTGAAGCAGATCCTCCCATTCTCCTGGGCACAGTTTTCCATCCCTTTTCTTGGCATAAAGCTTACCTCTAACCTCTCGGATCTCTATTCGGCTAACTATTTGCATATGCTGACCCATCTCACCGCTCTCATGGCTAAATGGTCCTCCCTACCTCTGGCCTGGCTGGGCAGGATTTCAGTCGTGAAGATGTCTATACTTCCCAAAATTCTATATCTATTCAGAGTTTTTCCTATCCCAGTACCTGCACATTACCTACGCATCTTACAACGTCGTATTTACTCCTATGTCTAGGGCCCCGTTCACCCCCGCATTCCCTGCTCTATCTTACATCAATCAAAACTTAAGGGCGGCCTTGACCTTCCAGGCATCAGCAAATACTACCAAGCAGCACACCTTTCACAGCTGTCTAAGTACCATGCTACCCACCAAATTCCCCAATGGGTCATACTTGAATCCATAGAATGCAACGGTCTTTCAACTGCTAATCTCCTAGGGTTAAGACCTTCTGTTCATCGCCCACTATTAAACCCCATCACATCCCACTATATTTCACTATGGGACAAACTGAAATCACGATATCTCTTACAATATTTAGATATTTACAACTACAACATTTTTACGCTCCATACACCACAACAACCCACCCGGCTAACTCCATGACTCCCTTTGAACGTGCCTGTTATAAAGACCCACATAGCCGAGGCCTAATCTCTTAAATATACTCCCTCCTCTCTACCTCTGATTCCACGCCACCCCCCCCTTATGTTCACAGATGGGAGATAGACCTTGGTCGCAGACTGGATCCCTGTGACTGGGACCATATTTGGTCCAACACCAAATCTTCCTCACAAAACGTAGTAGCCCTGGAAACTAACTATAAAGTCCTAACCCGCTGGTACTTGGTCCCAACGAGGATCGCCAAATATACACCAAACTACTCTAATTGTTTTTGAGGTTGTGCGGAGGCAGGAACTCAATATCACACCTGGTGGACATGCCCGGAACCCATGGGTGGAATGCTTCGACACTTCACTCCTTCCCTGACATACCCATACCCATTGTTCAGATTTTATTCTTAGTTTCCACCAAAGCAATATAGTTTAATCCTCACGCTACCATCTTTGGAGTCATACCCCCCTCCCCGTCCTCCCATCCCTCCTCCAATACTCCCCACTTTACCCCCCTCCCCCCCACTTGACCACCTACCCCCTGACCTTCCCACACTGGTTTAAGTTCACAACCTCTATATTCACAACATATCTCGATCATATTTGCCTATGTGTGACTCTCCCTCCATTTCTCAAAATGTTATACTTATGTACTTGTGTTTTTTCTCCCCACCTTTGTAAGGACACCATTCCTATAGTAACAAACGCCTTTGTTTACCTGTTTATGGATTGTCCAATTTTATCTGTTTCCATTCCCTGTAAAAAACCAATACAATTAGTTGAACAAGAAAAACTAAGTAAATCAACAAAACTCATGTTGCTGCTGTTATACTGTGTAAAGACAACTGAAATAATGCAAAATCATATCCCCACCTTCCCTAAGGGTACCAGCGCAACCTGTACTCAATACTCAAAACCTCATTTAATATCATGCACAATCATATCGGTATCACATGCAATCTTTAAAAAAAAAAAAAAAAATCCAAATGTGATCACAATTATTAAAACATAATCAATGTGTTTTCCAGGTGACAGCCCTACTTCTCAAAATAAAGTGCTTCAAACACATAGACAAGGACAGAATGTGCTCCACAGCGTACTCTTTACAGAAGACCCAGTACAAATACATCACACCACACTCACCAGGGAGTTCTGACTCCCTGGGGTTTATTTACTAAAGCTGGAGAGTCCAAAATCAGACTCACTTCTGCATAGAAACCAATCAGCTTCCAGGTTTTATTGCCAAAGCTTCATTGAACAAGCTGAGGTTAGAAGCTGATTGGTTTCTATGCAGAAGGGAGTCTGATTTTGGACTCTCCAGCTTTAGTAAATAAACCCCCCTGTGTCAATAAGGGAGTCAAAACCAGCATGTGTAGTTGTATCCTGGATGTTATGACTTCCATATACCCCAAACAACTTTTCCTGATTTAAGCTGGTTGTCCCAGCTGAAATCAGGAAAAGGTTCTCCATCTGAAACATTAAGGAAGAGAAAAAGGGGGCCATAACATCCAGGATACATCTACACTTGCTGGTTTTGATGATCCCTTGTTAATGCTAGGAGTCAAAACTCTGTGTACATTGAGAGAGTACATTGTGGAAACCATTCTCTCCTTGTCTGTGTGTTTGGAGCACTGTATTTTGACATTCACAGTGAATGCAATTACATTTGGACCTTTTCATTTTTATTTTTAATAATTGTATGTGCAATGATTGGTTGCAATGATGCTGATATGATTTATGATATTATATGAGATTTTGAGAATTGAGTACAGGTAGTGCTGTTACCCTTAGGGCAGGTGGGTATTTGTTTTTGTTTTTTTTTTCAAATATGTTTATTAAAAGTTTAAGACAGATAAATACAATAAAATAAAATATATATTGATGAACATCATGTAAAGCAATCAGAATAAATAAGGATACAAATAAGATGTCCAAATAAGTTGTGAGCAAAAACAAGCATTGCAAGATAGGCCATAGGCCATCAGTAATACAATGTTTAGCTTTCTTGCATGGAACGTGAAGAGAAAACTAAGGTAAGAGTTGGATGACTGTTAACAAATAATGTTACACTGGATAAAGGTAACAGCAAAATAAAGGAACGGGGGCAACTGGCCCTCCATGAGATCACAGGTCCTGCAATGGGAAAAAGAAATAGCCAGTATGATAGGCAAAAGTTTTGAATAATGGATATCAAGGGACTGTGAGTTTCAATTTGAGTAAGGAATCAATGAAACCTGTCTTAAGGTACCACTCCGTATATTGGTAAGATTGAATTAGGGACATGATTTCCATAGGACAGAAGGTGGGCTCGGTAAAGAACCGATTGTTAGGGATATAGTTCTGTAATTCAGTGTCTAGTTTCTGTCTGTGTTGAAGTTTCGTGAGGTCCTTTCGAAAGAGCAGTGATCTTGGGCGGGGAGGAGGTAGTCCACGCCATTCAATATGTTCATGTGGCCTGCCAAAAGACATAGGTGAGTTCATTGTGAACTATGAGGTCTGGGTTTGCCAGGTTGTGTTTGCTCAGGCACATTGTAACTGAACAGTAGAAGAGGTGTCTTGGGGATGAGCAGTCCAGTGATGCCATATATGAAGGTTACAATTTGGTCCCAGAAGGTTGAGATCAGAGTACACTACCAGAAGTGAAACAGTGAGGGCTTAGAGGTCCCACAGTGCAGACACGTTGCTGAGTGGGGATTTGTTTTTGAGATACAAGTGTCACTGTGGCTAACATTGCTAAGAATGTATGCCCTAATAAACAAATACCACCTCATAAATGAGACAATGCTGGTTTAGTTTTATTTACAGAGATGCTGTTTCCACAATAAGTGTGCCTCCACTGTATTAAAAGAAAGCTGTCTAGTGAGGGGCCATTGTTCTTCCACATTACCATTTGAAAGTAGCTTCTGAGATCCCTTTTAGAATATTACTGTTATTAGAATTTAAAATGTTATCTTATTCTTCAATTAATAAAGAAATTATAAAGAAGTGCTTATTATAATGTAAGGGTTTGGTCAATTGTAGGACCAGATGAAAACTGCTGTAGTAACTTCTTTCCGAGTACTCTCTATGTTTGTAGTCCTGTACTTTCATGCCCCCAGGAACATAAGCACTAGGGTAAGTAAGCTTAACAGTTTGGCTCTTCCCCAGTGAGGTTGATTTAAAAAAATCTATTAGAGAAGATGTACAGGTTGAGGCTGCAACTAAAGAAGGTAAATGGTGTCAAGGGCTATGCTTAGAAGTGTAGTCAGAGTTTAATCAGAGGTCAATGCAGAGAACTCCACTGGCAGAATGTAAAAGCAGTAGCCAGTGCCCAGGCTAAGGCAACCATTTGTAGGGGCTTCAAGGTTCAATATAGAGCAGTCTCTGTTGGTCCTCACAACATTCTGTACCAAAGGGAAAAAATATAGCTCATTACACACGTTACAATCAGACTGTACAATCTCGTTTAGACCTGTGAACAACTATGTCGTAGAAGGACTTTCCAAATTGTATATAGATCAAAAGTATAGCTTAGGTAAGACCCTTAAATTACATAGTTTGGTAAATCTACAAAAGATTGTACACAAAAAAATCATGATCATACATGTATGGTGAGCTTAAAGTGGAACTAAACCCCTCAATTTAATGGTTTCCCAAAACAGGTACATTCAAGACATGCTATAAATGATAACTGCTAGATAATGATCACCTGCGCTTAGGACACACCAAGCAATAGTGCACACTCAATATTAAACAAAAACTGGGCTGTTGCTCCTATAAAGGTAAAACCTTAACAACATAATACACAAAATAGCAGGAGAGCTGCCTCAATGTACGGTATATGACATGAAAAACATGCTTAAATAATGAACACATAACAATAAATAGTGAAATAAAGTCCCAAATGTGAAATCAATTGGACAAAAATCCCTGTCACGTCCAGAAGGTGATAAGTGCTCTGTGCTCCCCCCCTTTGTGCTCCCTCATTACTAACTTTAATGGACTCTTATGGTGAAATAAGAGTCTTTCACGCTTTTGGTGGGGCATAGGAAGTCATGCTGGAGCTTGTAGTCCTCCTGATTAAATGTTGCTTGTCATTCCCAGTGATGCAAATGCAGAGCCGATAGATATATACATGTAAGGAATGGAGAGATGCATCCAAAGTAGCGTAATTCTGTTTATTAGTAAAAGCAGACACACTGGTATTGCACTCATATGTTTCCAGATACAATAGGCATGAATCTCGAAGTGTACAATAGTAGGTCGCTAGTATTCCACTAAGCTCCTAAGCTTAGTATCACTGTGTCCGTGCCAGATGCATTTCGCCCCTCCCACTGGGCGTCCTCAGAGGCATCAATGCCTCATTCTGTCACAAGAGGAAACTTTGTTGCAAACAATAAATGCTGAAATAGAAAACCTGAAAACCTGCTGCCACTGTGACAAATATTGTAAGAACAACAAAGTATATATTTTCCGGTCCACTGGTAAAGAATATACCATCCATGATTTCATCAATTGTAGTACAAAGAATGTGGTATATGTTGTTGAATGCACTACATGTACAGCACACTTCAGTATGTGGGATGTACTTCCAGATCACTTTGGAGTAGGATCGGGGAGCACTACAATGGAGCTTCTGATACTAATGATAAGAACTTGTCAAATGTCTCCAAGCATTTCAAGTATACACATACTGATAATATGAGTTTATTTGTATTCAGTGGTTTGGAAAGGGTCAGATTTATACGTGTGGGTAATATCCACTACAGACTTCATGAAAGAGAAGTGTTGTGGATTTTCACCCTACATACCAGAATTCCTGCTGGATTAAATTCCATGTGGGATATAGATCTTTTTCTAAAATGATTATAATTGTTTATGTGGGGTGGAGTTTATTGTATATATATTACGTTGCATATTATGTATTGTGCAATGATCAAGGCTATGTGCTGAAACGTGCTAATTCTTTTTTATCCTATTACTCACAATGATGTAAGAAATTAAGTGGTTTATATAAATCCAGGAGTTGCTAGCTCTTCTCTTCATTTTTGATGCAGCTGAATACTCCCTGTCGCTCAAAAAAACCTCAATATGGCAGTTGTAAGAAATAACTTTTTTATTTATGCTACCGCCAAAGGAGTATATTTGGTAGAATTTGTGAAGTTTTAGAGAGCTACAATCTTTAAATACATGCAGAGGGGAAACATACAGCATTTGAATACAAATCTCTATGAATAATGTTTCTCTTTTTTTGTAATTAACGGTTTGAGCTGTTCTATTGTTACAATGGGCATCTAGTTTACCCTCCCATAGTTCATGCCAGAAGAATTATCCCTCCTACTGGGTCCCTCTTTTCACACTCCACAGCATTATTATGAGTGCATCAATAGCCACATCTTTATATATACTGTACCTTAAAAAAACATCTATGTCCAACACATTTTTGTTTTAGTTTTGGATAGAGTGGGAAGGCTTTGTTGGAGAGACTCACTGGAAGCAAAACAACAGTGCATAGAAAGCATGGGTTCCCATCGCCGAGCAGCTGCATCCAAGCCTTACATCAAGTGCAATGCAGAACGGTGGATGCAGTGGTGTAAAGCATGCCGCCACTGGACTGTAGAGCAGTGGAGACGTGTTCCCTGGAGTGATGCTTCATGCTTCTTTGTCTGGCAATCCAATGGATGTGTCTGGGTTTGGCAGTTGCCTGGAGAATGGTACTTGCCTGACTGCATTGTGCAAAGTGTAAAGTTTGGTGGAGGGGGGATTATGGTGTGAGGTTGTTTTTCAGAGGTTGGGCTTGGTCCCTTAATTCCAGTAAAGAGTGCTCTTAAGGTGTCATCATACCAAGACATTTTGAACAATTTCATGCTCCCAACTTTGTGGGAACAGTTTGGGGATGGCTCCTTCGTTCTAACATGACTGCATACCAGTGCACAAAGCAAGGTCCATAAAGACATGGTTGAGCGAGTCCTGACCTCAACCAGATAGAACACCTTTGGGATGAATTAGAGCAAAGACTGAGAGTCAGGCCTTCACCTCTGACATCGGTGCCTGACCTCACAAATGCGTTCCAAGAAGAATGGTCAAACATTACACTAGACACACTCCTAAACCTTGTGTACAGCCTTACCAGAAGAGTTGAAGCTGTTAAAGG
Source organism: Staurois parvus (assembly GCF_062004578.1). Classification (NCBI taxonomy): domain Eukaryota; kingdom Metazoa; phylum Chordata; class Amphibia; order Anura; family Ranidae; genus Staurois; species Staurois parvus. The sequence continues at coordinate 5,642,353 of NW_028317918.1, read as the reverse complement.
CTGCAAAGGGTGGGCCAACCCAATATTGAACCATATGGACTAAGACTGGGATGCCATTGACGTTCATGTGTGTATAAAGGCAGGCGTCCCAATACTTTTGGCGTACTTTTAGTGTACATTTTAAACAAAATGGATTTTCTAAATGGTATAGATAAACCCACCTAAAAAAATGTAATTTGTTTAAAGCTATTTTTAATCAATGCACATGCATTTGTCTTAACTTGATAAGAAACTACAATGTAATTTTTAAAGCTTTGTAAAGAATTCTGTGGAATGGGAAGGTTTAGTCTTGTTTGCCATATGCTAAATGCATTTGAATAGGTATTCAGCTACTTGATACAGCTATTCCGTCCAATAGCAATCTTTTGTGGTTCCCCATAATATTTCCATGATCCAGAGTCTTAATAACATTTCTTGTGGCTCACTCATATTTTTTCATAACTAGTTATACTCACAACAGAAAGGAAAAAAAGCAGAAATGATTAAAAGTTCCAACTTTTCTTTTTCAGTGGACCACATATAAACATTTCTATAGTGTAAACTGTTAGTAAATGACAGTTTGGGGGATTTGCCAATATGCTGTTCATTCATTGTATAGAATCAGTTTATTGTCAGGAAAATTAAAAGAGTTTTCAATGCATTGTTTCATTTTTTTCACTCAGAAAAGTAAGACAGTTTACATGCTCTGGACACCAATGTATTCCTAGTACATACCATAGGTATTTTATCAAGAAAAGGTATATGACCCACTGCACCTAATATATGGTCACCTTGTTCTCAACTCATGGACTTTGATTCTCCAAAGCTGTCAGCATCTGCATTCATCAGTGTTTGCAGGTTGCTTTTCACTGCTTGGGTAATATGATATGATTGTTATATGATATTCAATGAACCTTGGTGTTTATTGGCCCATTTTCCAACATCATCTTCTCTTTTGAATCTTGCTTTTGCTTCCTGATACCAGTGTTTCTGAGCCCTAACTGAATTGTCCTTCTTTTAATCATTTGATTTATCCATCTTCTGTGGAAGATGTGGTGATTGATATCTAAGTGAAAAAACAGTAGAATAGCAGCATTATACTAAGTGCATTTGACCCACTTTTTTCAGAGAGGTCAATAAATCTAGTGAGTGACACTATTCACTTTGGTAAAGGTGGAGATGTGTGAACAAGCTGAAGTTATTAAGTCTCTAGATATGGGTGTATATAGAACTTTTGTATGTGCACTGTGCACTTTTTAGATTTTTTTTTCTATTTACTGAGAATTATTTCTTTTTTTGCATTTACATTGTGTATTTTAGAATTTTTTGCACACATTTCCATGGGGTTTATTGTATAGGAGAAGACTATCCAATTTTTTACCAAACGATGATAAATAGCCTTCAAAGTAAACCTGTCAAGATTCTTGGTCCAAAATAGGAAATATGTTCAGGTTCACTTCTAGGTTGAGTTTATTGCCAATTTTGCTTGTTTGCTTTTTGCACGAAAAGTGAATTTGTGGTTTTTCCTGAGGACCAAATGCAAATCCCCACAGTTCATAGCATGAACTGTGAACTGCAGTCAGGTGACAGAGTGGGACCAATAGTGAGGCTTGGAAAATGCACCTGCCAACCCATTATATAAGTCATCTCTCCCATCATCCTTAGTTGTGTTGTGTTGACATAGATGTGTTAGTGCTACTGTACAGTGCTAGTGTATTACCTACAAAACTATACATTGATATATACAATGCTATATATTGCCAGGCTACATTGCAGTGAAGTGCAATGTGGTGGGCTTCAGACAGTAGAGTGTATCCACTTGCATTCACTGAGTTATTCAGTACACCATCCCTGTGAATTGTAGACAAAATTCTCAGGGCCTGCTTTATCCTAACTCTGTCCCTTTTAGACAGTACTACCAGTCACAGAAGTAGCATGAGCATTGTATTCACAGTAAGTAGACCCCACAGTCCTTTTTAGCACCACAGCTATTGCTGTTTAGCTGGTGCTGGCCCTCCTTTTCCATTTTTAACTTTTTGCAGGTATTATAGGGCTCATTTATATCAGCAGCCATGCTTATCACATGGCCTCTCGTTTGTGAGGAAACAGTGCTTCCTCATCATTGTCTACATCTAACCCTGTCAAAGCAAACTGGCAATGAGGAGTTGACTGAATTATTTAAGCACGCCAACAGTCACTTCCTGCAGGAGGATTCTCAGTAATTAACTTTCTAAGATGTTGAGGAAGAAAGTGAACATAGCTTAGAACACAGGTGTCAAACTGGCGGGCCTCCAGCTGTTTCCAAACTTCAAGTCCCATGAGGCAGTGCAAGATTGACGGTTACAAGCATGACTCCCGAAGGCACAGGCATAATAGGATTTGTAGTTTCGCAACAGCTGGAGGGCCGCCAGTTTGACACCCCTGGCTTAGGAGGAAAAACAGGCAAGGAGAACCAATTGCAAAAAATGTTCTTACAGCTACAGATTATTGCCAGGTAGGCTTGGGTGATAAGGGGGGTGGGTATGATGAGGTGGCAGACACTTCCTAGGTGTCAATGCATGTACAGGAAAACGTGAGGGGGGATCACAACATCAAAAAGGCAGAATGTTATCCAGGGGCAGCTTGGAGAAGAGTGGGGGGAGCAGCTGCCCTATTCTACTGGTTGGCGCTGCTCCACAGATGCAGGCTACTGGAATTTTTTTGTCTGTGTCCAGGGCCAATCAATTGCAGTTGACCACTGCATGACTGAACACATGAGAGCATCTGTTATTATCTGCAAACAGCAGCCTCCCATTGCTTTCAATTGGACTGCCTCTAGCAGCAAATAACCAGGAACCCCCACCAATGAAGCTCTCATGTTTAATCAATGTCAGACACATTTGCAGCTGTGAATGTAACCTAAAAAGAGCACTTCATTCAGTCTAAGGACCTGCTTTATCCTGGCTCTGTCCCTTTTAGACAGTACTAGTTACAGAAGTAGCATGAGCAGGCAGGGGAGTTGGGATGCCATTGGTGAGGAGGAGGAAGACATGAGGCAGGCTTCCAGGGTTAAGCTTCATCCCATCCCAAGCCACAGAAATGGTACATGGGTGGAGTGAGATGGTTGAGGACACCTTTGCCTTCAGAAACATTGAGTTCCACTGCCACTGGAAATTTCTCACATCATTTATGCTTTAGTGCCCATGGGAGGACCCCAGAATTCAGGCAATAAAGCTGGGGGACCCATTCTGGTCGCCAACCATTTGAATCCAAAAGAGATTTTTGCAATGTTTTCTATGCATTATGTACAATATTGCTTCTTTTTTCAAAATGAAAAATAAACACTTTATTATGTACTTTGTCTCAAATTGTTGTACGAGATAAGTGCTTTATCAAATGATGCTTGCTTGAAAATTATGAAAATTATGCTCAGGAAGTGTATTCCATATCCCTTCCATTATAAAGGTAAAAATTTATTTGACTTTTTTGGACTCTTCAAAGCTAAATGAGGATGTGTTTTAGCCAATGAGGTCTAAGAATTATTCTTTATGCTGTATGTGTCATCTTGCTTCTATTGGAATCAGAAATATCAAATGCCTACAAAAATAAATGGGGATGTGGTTACTCCAATATGGTCTACAAGAAATTGTACCAATATTACGGATGCTATATGTAGCATATTACTTTTATTGGAATCTGAAAGATATAAATTATACCTTTTTTGAACCTTTACAAGATAAACATGGATGTGGTATAGCAAATAAGGTCTAAAATACATTGCAGAAATATTATATATGCTGTGTGCAATATGTTCATCTGCTGTTATCTTTGCCAACACTAAATTAGGATGTGGTTTTGACAATAAGGTCCATCAAAAACTATAGAAATATTACCTATGCACAGTATTCCTTTACAGTATATAATGTGAAAAATATTCTTTATTACACATATTTGGCCTTAACAGCTGCATGCATTGTGTCAAGTCTAATACGCAGTCCACTACAACAACTGAAACAGTATCTATGAAGTGTGGACAATAGTTCTTTACTTTTCCTGTGTCATATGGACATGAGGATTTGTAGAATACATAGCTGCATGCTTCTCACTAATGTGTCCTACTTTAACTGATTCAGTGCTGGGTCTCCAATATTTCTGGTTTGTGCTTCTTCTGTAATTATTATTTCTGGATAAAAAGTGCCTCATCACTCACTAATCAGCTTACATTTTTTTGTTGATAAAAATGCATCATCTCTTCATCTTCAAATGTGGCCTAATAAAAAGACTTACATTATGTGCAGCAATTCTGTAAAATGTATTTCTTGTGTGTCTGTAATATTTATGACCCATGTAATGATAGGCTGAACATACTGGGGTTCACTTTGGTGAACATTTCAGAAGTTTGTATTTTGAATCCTAAATCTATTGAAATCAGTAAAAGCAAAATGTTCATTTTCAGTAAGGGCCATTTTCTAAACTAAAAGTCAAGTTATTGGCAAAGAAAGGGTATAGGGTACCAAGCACTGCCCTGGGGAAAATTTACCAAAGACAAGAGAATTTAAAAAAATTGTTATTCAATGGGGAGAGGCCATTTTAAGTGGACTCAAAGGGCAATATAGAAAATACACAATTATTTTAAATAACATGCTTGCAAGATGCCTAAAAGCTGTATATGGAATTATAGAATGTTATGATTCTCAAGGACAGCATCAGTGACACCTTATTCTGGCATCACATAAAATGCATATTTAATAATTTAATTTAATTTTACATAATTGCATAGCTTACATACAGCAGCAGCAACTCAATATGATTGATTTCCACCCCAGAAGAATATTGTATTAGGTAGGTTTTGCAAAAGCAATTGATTTTTTGTGTAACAGTAGCAGGCTTTAATTAAGTGTTGGAAACAATAAGTAAAAAAAATCAGTGTTATTTTTCAGAGACAAAAGGAAAATTTTTCACACAGCAGCTAGAAAACAAGTTTGATTAGGGCCCAAGAAAGCAATGTAAGATGGAGAGATTGGTAAATACTTTACAATAAAAAATAAAAATAAAAAATGATATTCCAAGCACAGTAGCCCCATGGAGACTAAATGTCCATTAAGCAAACAATTTCCCTATATCAGAGGAGGAGATGAGGCATATTTTATTTTATTTTTTTAAATTCTTTGTTTAATTTGGCCTGCAACAGAGTATAAATTTCAGCACCTGAAGCATATTTTATTTGGTTAAAAAAAATTCAGTATTATGTTTCAGTCAAGAGCATAGACATGCAGCATACCATGTAAGTGTTTTTGCTAGGCTGCAATGCGACATTGAGGGATTAAGCAGGCTTGATTCTCCTAGTATATACATTTGAGTGTGGTTTTTTTTCAGAGGCACTAGCCAAAGAAAAACTAAGCTAATTAGATGGACAGTACGTATTTTTCAGGAAGATACTTGCCATAGTGCCACAGAAGCCTCTGGATATACACTGCAGTGCAGGTGCAGACGGTTCTGTTCTGCTGTGCATAGTCATGTGCATTTGTGTTCGTGCATGCACGCAGCTGCTACTGCCCATTGCTAATGTTGGTGCCAATGAGACTATTTAAACCCAACAGCATTATTAGCTTGTGCTGTCTGATCTGCAGCTCCCCTTCCACCATATATCTGTGCCTGTTCCTGTGAGTGATAACTGTGATTGACCTTGGCCTTCTTCTTGGACTCCGCCTCTGTCTTCTTTATATGCTTGACCTGCCTCCACCATTGCTGACCTTGGCCTGTGACCCGACTACTCCTCTGTCTGTTGTTTATGCCTGATCCGCTCATCTGTTACAGACCTGGCCTGTCTGACCCTGCATGCAGCTTGCTAGCCTGCTCTGCTACCAACCTGTCCTGATGGGACATCTGCCTGCTACCATCCTGCTCCACTGCCAGCCTGTCCAGCTGTGATGTCTGCCCGAGGCCAGCTTGCTCTGCCACCAGTCAATCCAGCCATGGCATCTGCCTACTGCCAGACACCTGATACTGCTCTGCTGTCCATCCTGCTGCCAGCCCACTCTGCTACCACGTCCATCTGCAGCGAGCTGTTCCCTCTGCCAGCAAAGTACCAGCGATTCCTGCACAGACTACAGGAATGACCAGGCACTCATACCCCACCGTGCTCTTGTGGTTGCTGTTTCACCTTTAGTGGCCCTCGAGCCGGAGCTGTACGAGAGGCCTTTCTCTGCCGTCAGGCTCACAAGCAAGGTACATGACATTATTCCTTATTTGCTAAGATTCTATGTCAGGGGGAGATATGAAAGACCTGATCTGGGATAAATAAATCGCAATGTTTTTCTTTCTCAGATTGTAGACCTAAACAATAGTAAAAAAAAATGATGTAGAATTCTTTAAGCTTTTTTGCTTAAACACACCACACTTCAGATATTTATTTGTAAAACATTTTGAAAACCATTAATCATTTTCCTTCCACTTCACAATTATGTGTAATTTTTTTAACATTGCTGAGAGAAGTGGCACACAGGTTTGCACCACAGCTGGAAAGTGATTGGGCTGGCATTTGTCAATTTCTAAAAAATTGAGCAGGATTGGGAAAACATTTTTTGGACCCCGATGATGGAAATAGCATATGGGTTTGCACCACAGTTAGAAAGTGTGCACTGGTGAATAGAAGTCACACTCCAATGTTCACTTCTTCCAAATGCTTTTTATTAAGCTATCAAAAATGTAATTGCATCCATATTTTACCTGCCCAGAAACTGCCCATCCTTGATGTGTTTCACTACTGGCTTGTACACAAGGATCAAGGATAAAAGCCTTCCTTTGGAAGAAGTGACCAGCTTCTATTAATCAGTGCTCCTTGATTACAGTAGACATGTGCGCTTCTTTTCAATACATTTTTCAGATGAAAATTAAATTTTTGGAGATTTGGATGTATACAATTTCCAAATGCACATAGTAATAAATGTCAAGGAATCTGAAAAAGTTATAAGGAAATTAACAAATGCATTAGTTTCATTTGTTTCATTCAGATGATGTCACACGATGCAATAGTAGTTCAGGCCCATGGAGAAATGAATTCAAATTTCAAATTTGTTTAATAATTCAGATTTGGATAACAGATGTATCTGGATTTTGTTACATTCATTAATTCGGATGCACATGATCCTAACAGCTCATGCCATTTCATTTGGTGGGTTGGACTAGTATCTGAAAATATTGAATCCTTCCGATTCGAATCCATCTGATTTGATAATATATCGAATACAGAGCAATCTTCTGGTAAAACTGCAAATTTTTTTTAATCCACCTGGACCAACAAATATACAAAATGAATGCTGGAGATATGAAATGAATTCAGTTCAACATAACGAAAATAATAAAGCAAAATTCTTCAATTAACGAATGCATCCAAAACAAAACAAAACAAAATGAAAAATGCATGTCTAACAATCAGAGATGAGCTCCATGAGCTGGCAATCTGGGCATTTGCAGCAAGCAAGTAGCAGGTCTGGAGTTGGTGCATGTTTGGGAAGTGTGAGCTAGAAAGTGTGTTTTACCTGGTCACAATTTCTGAGAGATTGAACAGATACCAAGTATTAGTGATGGGCCAAACACCCCCTGTTCGGTTCGCAGTTGAACATTCAAACCTAATGAATGTTCAACCGCAAACTTTGAACAGAGGGGACAAAGTCAGTAAAGCGATATCGTACCACAGCTGACTATATTGTAAGATACCGCACAGCTACTAAAATATTGCATGAGTTATATTAGCATGAGTTATATTATTAAGTCGTGATATTTTAGTAGTGAAAACATTCTTTAATGGCTTAGCTGTCAGCGGGGTTCCCCACTGACAACTGAATGTAAAACAAATTGCCAGTATTGCAATTAGAACATTTTTTTTTAAATGTGTGGGGCCCCCCCCCCCATCCAGACTAAGCTCTTCAGGTCTGGCATAGATTTTGAGGAGAATCCCCTATGCCAAAACTAAAAAAAAAATGGCATGGGGGTCCCCCCAAAATCCATACCAGACCCTTATCTGAGCATGCAGCCCGACTGGTCAGAAAAGGATGGGGATGAGAAAGTGCCCCCTATCCTGAACCATACCAGGCCACATGCCCTCAGCAGGGGGGGACAAGGGCCTCTTCCCCATAACCGTGGCTGGTGCTTGTGGGGGTCTGCGGGTGGGGCTTTAAGAAGGGGTCCCCCAAATTATCACCCACCCCATGTGAACGAGTATGGGGTACATGGTACAGCTAGTCATTCACAAAAAAAAGTGTAATGTAAAAAATGTCAGTAGACAGTCTTTGACAAGTCCTTTATTAAAAACAAAAATAAAAAATGTCCCCCAAAGTAGATCAAATGTCAACCATGATGCCCTCGGACACCACAGACCCAAAAAAAAAAAAAAAATGCTCCGCTCTCGATGCTGGTTCCCGACGTCTAACAGCTGCACCGGCATGACAGTTCTCAAATACTGGAATGACATCTCAAGGAGGAGGGGCGGTGACATCATTTTGCTCTGTGATTGGCCAAAGCATTGCACCTGACCTGTGGTTGCCGAACACATGAATGACCGATGTTCGAGTCAAACTTAACATCAAGCCCAACACTACTAAGCCTCAGAAATGAAAAAGAGTGTGTTTTTTGCACACTGATGATAGAAAAAGCGTACAACTTACCGACCTTCTTACCAGCCTACTGAAAAGTCTTACATGTGTCAATGTATTATTGCTTCTCATAACATAACCCGGTGTCATTTTTATTTCTGGATCAAAATTGTATTGTCTCACTCTGTTCAAATGCTACTACAAAGGCTTACATGATTTTTTTTTTAAACGCTTCTTGTCTCCATCTTAAATTGCTGCCCAATCAAACTGATTGCATACTTTACAGTCACTGTGCTTGACAGTATATCTGATTATTGGCTTTGTAATTTTTATTTTTTTATTACAGCTGTCATCAATTGGGATTTATCAATCAACTGGGGTTTTGATGTGGTTTTTTTGCAACATAGGAGTAAGCTATTGCAGAAAACTTGAGACAGTCTCCAGCATGACACCTACTGGCTGCAAGGGGTAAATACCAAATATTTAGAGGAAATGTTTCATATTCATCTGACTAAAATAATAAAAAAATATAAAGATTATGAAAAAAATAATTTGTGAATGTTTTTTAAGGATAAATAATAATTTATCAATGGAAATATTGCTACCTGAATCATGATATATTACTAACTAATTTATCCTAAACTGTAGTCATTGTGATGTAACAATAGACCACTGAAAACCAAGTAATTTGTTACTGAGGTGAGTGTTTTATATCATTTTCCAAAGCAAATAATCAGTTTATTCATTTTGCTAATGTAAAAATGAGTCCTACATCTAATTGTGTATTCTAGAAAAAGAACATGAGTGCAACACAGATGAAGTCTCAGATGCAACTTTTTTCTTTTGGTAAACCACAATGTAATTATTTACTTTCTTGTAACTTTTGTTTGACGAGAACTGGTGTGCATGGTCCTCTGTTTATTCTAAATCATATCAAGGCTCAAGGGAGAGTGCCCTTACTGTTTCTGAACTCTAGATAGTAATCTTGTTACATCAATGTTGCAGTTACTCCAGTAATAAAACTATGATGAGCTCAATATTCATCTGTTCTGTGTTTCTTTTAATGGGATAACTTGTTCTATTGTTCATACTGTAAAACAGAAATAATACCATTATGACATGTATAAGTTAAACCATATTTCTAACAGGCTTGATTTCCAATTAAATGTGTTGGTCAATAAAGAAAGCAGAAATGCGGCCACCCACATTGTTTTTTTAGAGCATATTCTCTCTTTAATTGCCTTAAGTAATGTTGTTTTATAAAGCAGATTGAAGGGCCCGAAAATTGCAAACCCAGCTGATGTCAGGACAGTATGGAGCTTGAATAGACAGAAAATTGAAAGAGTTCTCCAATGTGGGATTTTATTTGCTTCTGTCAGCACCAGTGTGGTATGCAGCATATGCCTGCAGTGTATCAACCATTGTGAAAGTACCAACCATTTGGTTACCATATGTATGAGGACACACATGACCCTTCACTATAGACCTGGGTGACAGCGGCACCTCAGTGAGACAAATTGGCAGCAAAAATCGTGTCCTCATCCTTCCTTATGGCAGCCACTTTTTTTTGAGTGCTGCTAATGTGCTATTATCCTCCCTCTCCTCCTGAAGAGCGCATTGCAGCCATTTTATTTAAAAGAACTGATAATCTGGCCTTCTCCTCCTCAAAGGGGTATAGCAACATTTTTTGAGAACTGCTTATGCACCCTTTTCCTCTTCCTCTTCTTCTGTTAATCCCACAACAGGTGGGAAGTGTTGGAGTGCTGGTGCTAAGGAGGAAGGACACTGGCATCAAGGAGGAGACGTTTATCAAAAATAAAAGAAAGCTGCCTTCCATTGCACAGTGTAGGAGGAGGAGTCATTTTTAGGGGAGGCTTCCAGGGGGACATTTCACCACTCAACAATAAAAGGGGTTATTCCAAGGAGTAATATCCCCAAGTGGAAAAATCTTTGATGTGTTCCAATTAACATGCATGCCTGGGAATGAGGCAAAATTATCCAGGATAGACAGGGCAGCTGATAAAGAAGACTCAGGTTCATCAAAAAACAACACCAGGTTATCAGCATAGAGGGCATTTTTTTCTCCAAAACTGCCTACCCGGATGCCCCGAACCAGGTGGAAACACACAATGATAAGGCAATGAGCTCCATCATTAGGGCAAATAAGCCTGCAAATAGGGGACGGTCCTGCCCAGAAGCTCTGGAAAGAATATGGAGAGCATCCCACCTGTTCTGATGGTGACCACCAGATGATTAGAAATTAGATATATTAATTGGAGGTACTCCATCCCAAATCCCATTTACCTCAAGACTGCTTGTATATAAATCCAGTCAACTTAAGATTTATGTCCATGGCATTTTGGGGCATAAATCTTGTTTGATCTGATTATATTAATAAAAAGAGAATGGTAGTGATTCTGGTAGCCTACATTTTTGTAAGGATCTTTAGATCCATCTTAATGGGGGCTATAGGCCTGTATGAGGCACAGAACAAAGGGTCCTTGCAGGGGCGGACTGACCTATTGGAAACTCGGGCACTGCCCGAGGGCCCGGGGTCAGTAGGGGGCCCCATGAGATGCCCCTTGTACCTTTTTCATAGGCTTTTTTGAGTTTGGGCGAGGACACAGGGACCCCATGATCCCCAATTACCCGGGGGCCCATGAGTTGTCAGTCTGCCCCTGGTACAGACTTGATTCAAACTAGATGGGCATTCCATGTAAGCTCTTGCCAGTGGTCCAACATGGACATCCAGTAGTCCATGAGGTCCTCACTAGTGATGAGGCCAACAAGTGTGTGTTTGGTTCAAACAGAGGGCTGCCAATGCTATAATACAGCCAAGCAATAATATAAAAGGTAAAAAATGAATGCACATGCAAATGATATGCTGCCAGCATGCAGTGTTGCTGATGCTGTCCATGAGAATTATACTGTCCCATAACACCACATGTAACTTAAAGACATCTCCCAAGCTAAAAAATGAAAATACTGGTGTTTTTCTAATGTTGCCTGCGAAGCTGCATAAAAACTAGAACCTTCTTTGCTAAAAGGTACTTGTTTTGTATTTTCATTTGTGCATGTTCCCCAGGGCAGTGTCCAGCTCCCCATGCCCGTTGTTTGACAATCCCATACTTATCCCATGGCCAGAATTGTTTTTAAAGAGTCAATCCCCGTTGACTTCAATAGGGTTCAAAATAAACTGAGCATTTTTGGGAATTTATGATAAGTTCAATAAGCAGCCCATAAATCAAACCCAAGAAATTAGCTTATCACTAACTAAAATATTAAGACATTCAACAGCACTGTATTGAAGTGGTCAATAAGCTGTGCTTCCATGGCTTTGAGTTTTTCCTTCCTAACAGTTGGAGAGTGGAGCTATAAGGTTGGAGACTAGAAAGAGTCATCCTAACATGCTACATTCAACATTGTGACTGAATGATTGCTGCATTAGTTTTACTTTCTTAGGCTTTCTTCCTCCTATTTTCATCTGGTGATCCAGCTAGCCTGTTGTTTTCAACAGAATAAGCTCTAAAGCAAATTTATAAATTACAAGGATGGTTATAATACAAAAAAAAATGTAACACTCACAATGGTGCTTACAATGATCATCCTTTATATATTCATTATTTATGTAAAACCTATATCCCAAAAGGAAAAAAATGTTTTCTGTAACTACTTATAAAGTATCAAGTAGAGTATGGCTTCAGTGTGATAGAGTATACAATTCTAATTCTGAGTTCATTTACCAGTCCCCTCTCACCAGACTGACAATGCTGCTGTCCAAATGTGCCCCCTGTGCTTCCCTATCCAGAGTGGGGGAACTCTAATACAGGAGGTGTGTTACTGGCCAGATCACCAGATGAAAGCAGAGCAGGAAAAAAAAGAAAACTAATGCAGCCAGTACATCTAATGATTGATAAGCTATTTGTTATGAATTTAATACTGCTTTAATCTAGGTCCCATTGAATGAATAAGAGCTATACAGCAGCCTATTATCAGGTTTTCTAATATACACTTTATTGCCAAAAGTATTAGGATGCCTGCCTTTACATGCACAAGAACTTTAATGGCATCCCAGTCTTAGTCCATAGGGTTCAATATTGAGTTGGCCCACCCTTTGCAGCTATAACAGCTTCAACTCTTCTGGGAAGGTTGTCCACAAGGTTTAGGAGTGTGTCTATGAGAATGTTTGGCCATTCTTCCAGAAGCGCATTTGTAAGGTCAGGCACTTATGTCGGATGAGAAGGCCTGGCTCGCAGTCTCCCAAGGGTGTTCTATCGGGTTGAGGTCACAACTCTGCAGGCCAGTCAAGTTCCTCCACCCAAAACTCGCTTATTCATATATTTATGGACCTAGCTTCGAGCACGGGAACGCAGTCATGTTGGAACAGGAAGGGACCATCTACAAACTGTTCCCAGAAAGTTGGGAACATGAAATTGTCCAAAATGTCTTGCAATGCTGATGCCTTAAGAGTTCCCTTCACTGGAATTTAAAGGCCAAACCCAACTGTTGAAACACAACCCCACACCATAATCCCCCCACCACCAAACTTTTCACTTGGCACAATGCAAATTTACACTTGGCACAATGCAGTCAGGCAAGTACTGTTCTCCTGGCAACCGCCAAACCCAGATACGCCATCAGATTTCCAGACAGGGAAGCGTGATTCGTCTCTGCAGAGAACATGTCTCCACTGCTCTAGAGTCCAGTGGCGATGTGCTTTACACCACTTTGCCTGACACTTTGCATTGCACTTGGTGATGTAATGCTTGGTTGCAGCTGCTCAACCATGGAAACTCATTCCATGAAACTCTCTATGCACTGTTGTTGTGCTAATCTGAAGGCTACATGAAGTTTAGAGGTCTTTAGCTATTGGCTCTGCAGAAAATTGGCAACTTCTGCGCACTGTGCGCTTCAGCATGCGCTGACCCTGATTTCTCATTTTACGTGGCCTCCCACTTCATGACTGAGCTACTGTTGTTCCCATTTGCTTCCACTTTGTTATATGCAACCTAGCACAGTACCATGCTTGAATTCAACGAGCTTCTGAGAGTGGCCCATTCTTTCACAAATGTAGAAGCAGTCTGCATGCCTAGGTGCTTGATTTTATACACCTGTGGCCATGGAGGGGAATGAAACACCTGAATTATTAATTAACAAAATCTAAAGTAAACAAACCGAGAAATCCAATTCAAATTAATATTTGTTATGACCTCCCTTTGCCTTCAAAACAGCATCAGTTCTTCTATGTATACTTACACACAGTTTTTAAAGGAACTCAGCAGGTAGGTTGTTCCAAGCATATTGGAGAACAAACCACAGATCTTCTGTGGATGTAGACTGCCTAAGATCCTTCGGTCTCTTCATGTAATCCCAGGCAAACTTAATGATGTTAAGATCAGGGCTCTCTGGGGGCCAAATCATCACTTCCAGGACTCCTTGTTCTTTTTTATGTTGGAGATAGTTCTTAATGACATTGGCTTTATGTTTGGGGTCATTGTTCTGCTGCAGAATAAATGTGGGGGCTAATTGCACATATGGAATATGTACCACAGTACCATGCTTGATTTTACTGAGCCCCTGGGAGTGACCCATTCTTTTACAAATGTTTGTAGAAGCAGTCTGCATGCCTAGGCGCTTGATTTTATACACCTGTGCCCATGGAGGTGATTAGAAGAAACCTGAATCCAATGATTTGGAGGGGTAACCCAATTGGGGTAATCCAATGCTTTTGGCAATATAGTGTGTATATATATATATATATATATATGTTTATATTGCATATACCCACCAATGATCCAACCTCCATGAAGTTCTTCATTGTTGGCATCTTCTGGGTGCCAGGTCTTCAACCACTTTGATTGGCCAACATGTAATGGCATAATTCCTAAACAGGTGCAGGAGTTCATCCCTCTGGCACACAACCATTGTGCATGTGTAGCTCACTGTGCATTGTGAAGAAGACTGTAAAAGGACAGGTATGCTTACTTTATTGCAGAAGAGACATAGGATGTCTCATCTCGGACAAATAGCCTATCTGCTCATTTACATTTAGTTCTGCTAAAAAGCTTTGTAAATTGAGCATAGTGGCTATGATGTCAGTATTTTGATTGCATCAACGTTCTGCAGCTACAGTATACTTGTTTAACTCTTTTGCTGTCAGGAACAAGAAAAGGCTTAGGTTAGAACACAAGTGTTTCCAGCTGGCCAGCTTTATGTCCTTAGTTTTTCTTTTTTTCGTCTCATGGTCGCTTCAATAGCCATGAACTTATAGAAGAGTCCATCTGACACTGCTGATCAAATGAATAGCTATGATTAGCGAATGACAAAAAATAAAACATTCATTTTATTTTAGTTCTGTACATAATAAAAAATGTATACAACTTAAACCCACATTTCCTTTCATTCTAATAGCATTTTGTTTAACCACTTCTGGACTATGCCATAGCCGAAGAACAGCTACAGCACAGTCGTCTAGTTCTGGGAGGGCGATAGGTGTTCTCCCAGAACCCATCAATGCTGCCTCATCAGTGCAGCCTCATCAGTGCATCCTCATCAGTGCCTATCAGTGCAGCTTATCAATGCCCATCAGTGCTGCCTTATCAGTACCACCTTATCAGTGCAGCCTCAACAGTGCCCATCAACTTCATCAATGCCCATTAGTGCAGCCTCATCAGTGCCCATCAGTGTTGCCTATCAGTGTCCATCAGTGCAGCCTATCAGTGCCCATCAGCACAGCCTCATCAGTGCACATCAGTGAATAAGAAATTACTTAATTTTATAACAGAAGACTAACTAAGAAAAATTGCAATAGCGCTGAAAGTTGAAAATTGCCCTGCGCAGGAAAGGGGTGAAAGTGCGCAGTATTGAAGTGGTTAATGACACATTAAAAAGTTTGAATTCTTATTTTATACATTGTTTTTTATACATTATATTAAATTAGAATAACATTTATTTCACCATCGATGTGTTCCTTCTTTCTTTTTTGTTCTCTTTTAATGTGTTCTTTGTATATATATTTGTAAAAATCAATAAAAATTGTTAATACAAAAGAATAACATTTATTAGATTTATTTAAACTTACAATGATTATGATGCTTGCATTTAATTAACTGTCACACATGCTTAGAACATTGTTGGTAATTTGTGAACATTTCTTTTAGATAATAAAAGTAAAAAATAATAAATTGACAATATGGCAATAAAAATGTTTTTAATATATTGTAATGGTATTAAAATCCCAAAATGTCTTTAGTACAACAGAAAATAAAACATGCTTGGTGGGGAAAAAAAATAATGCTTTTCAGATGGAAATTACTAGGTCATGTTACCAACAAAATATTGGCATGGTTAAGGCATAAACTGTTACCTGACTTTGATGGTTTAAATTAACAATTACATCCTGTCAATTATAGGATTACTCTAAATAATCCTACTATAAAATTGTTCCATGCTTTTAGAGCTTTTAAAAAAATCATATTTTTTTGTCTTTTCTTTCCATGAACAAATGGCAGGCTTTGCAAATTTACACATGACTGAAGTGGAAATAAATGCATAAAACTGAAAATAGGACCAGGGCCTAAGAGAGCAGTTTTAAAGCCTATCCTCGGGCCTTTCCCTTGTGTGAATCTCTGCCCTAGTTACATAGTTCAAGTGGGTTCATCAAGGTATTTCTTCCAGAAAGTATCACAGTAAAAGTTGGCCTTAGATAAAGACTCTGGCCTTTTGTCTAGTCTACAACTCAGACTTAATTGAACTCGCCATTGCTAAGCCCTGGTTGAAAACATTGGTTACATGGCTGTGTATCGCCCAAGTAATTCTGAGTCACAATCCTGGACAAGCATGTAGCACATGAGTATTAGGCAAGTGAATTCCATATCTCTCTATTTGTCCTGGGTCAGGGACTCAGAATGCACCAAAGCCAAAGCATCAGATACTTTTCAGAAAATACAGCTCCGTTCAAGTCTGCGGGGAGATAAAGTACAAGCATGGCCAGCACAGGAGATTCTGAGAATGTAAATAACAGAGGAGGCTGCATAAAAGTAAAGTAGTCCTTTAAAGTTGAATTCTGGTCAGTCATTAATTATAAGTAGTTTATACCCCTTTCCCCTGGATAGCAAGGGCCATTTATTTTACTGGGACTGGGGGTGTAGAGTAGAGGAATACATGCCTTATTCTTCACTTCTCAAACAGATGCTACTGTCATCTGCTCCCACGATATAGGGGGACATTAAACTGGTTCTAAAGTCCAAAATGTGTTTTACCTTATGCATTCCCTGCATTACAGTAAAAAAATACCACTACTTGGTGCACCCACTCAAACACTGACCTGACTCCTCCACCTACCCAGCACTGTCCCATCTGCAGCAGCATTGATCTCTATTTCTGGTTTCACACAAGACTCTGATAGCTGTGGGAGCCAATGGCTCCTGATGCTGTCAGTCAAATCTTGTGAGGAACAAGTGGGGGGCATGGCCAAACCTGTGTGTGTACATGGACACATACAGCCTGGCTCAGTAGCACACCCACACAGGTGCCCTTGCACTCAAAAGGAGGAGCAGACAGTGCTGTCGGGGGTCATATAATGTCCTAGGGTTTCAGTGGTTATACCAGGATGATGCCTACACCAATCTTGGTTTGATGAAATGATTTGGAGGCCAGAGGAGACATCTTGGGTCTAATAGACCTCAGATGTCTTCATAAAGAGGACCTGTCATCCCTTGTGATAGCAAAAAAGTTGTTAAAACAATTAAAAGGACAGTGTAAAAAAAGTTTTAAATAAAATAAATAATAAAATGTAAAACATGTTTTTAAAGCACCCCTGTGCTCACACGCAAATACCAAACCACACTTAAGTTCCGCATGCATATGTAAATGATTATCATACCACACATGTGAGGTACTGCTGAAAAACTTCTGCACAAATACTGTGTGACATAAAAATACGCAACACCCACCATTTTATTCTCTAGGGTCTCAGGGTCTCAGGTAAAAAAAATACAATGTTTGGGGATTCTAAGTAATTTTCTAGCAAAAAATGATGATTTTTACATGTATGACGGAAATGTCAGCATTGGCCTGGGTGGCAAGTGGTTAATATTGCTTTAATATCCTGCATGGTATGTGATGATGTTGATAAGATGGTGGCCACACAACTGGTGAAGAGAAGCAGCATGATGGGATCAGTCATTTGTCTGAGAGGAAGCCTGTAGGAGTGAAGAATGAAGTAATAATTCTCTGCTTTACACTCACATTAGACCAAGCAAGCATTTACCCCTGCTATTAAGGACAGATCACAAACTACGTATAATTAATAGCTGACTGATTCAGCTTTAAAGTGGCAATATGTTTATTCTTCTAAAATATCATGCATTTCTTTATGTATCTGTTATCTATTTTTCATGAAATTGGTTTTTACTGGGGGTTATTTACTAAAAACTGGAGAGTGCAAAAAATGGTGCAACACTGCATAACAACCAATCAGCTTCCAGGTCTTATTGTCAAAGCTTAATTGAACAAGCTGAAGTTATTATTATTATTATTATATCGAGTTTATATAGCGCCAAAGGGTTTGCTCAGCGCTGTACAATAGAGGGGGGGACAATACATGAAACAGTACAGCAACAACAAACAGCACACAAGGGGTAAGAGGGCCCTACTCTATCGAGCTTACAATCTAGGAGGGAGGGGGTAGAGGTACAGGAGGAAATGGCTGTAGGGGATGGAGTGGTAGGAGGAGGGAAGGGCAGCGGCTGTTAGGTGAGGGTGGGGTAGAAGCTAGAAGTTAGAAGCTGATTGGCTACAATGCACAGCTGCACCAGATTCTGAGTGCTCTAGTTTTAGTAAATCTACCCCACTGTATTTTCCTGCCTCCTTCCTTTTGTTTGGAATGAGCAGTGCAAGGTCGTTGCTGTCATGCACACCCATGTGCACCCTTGTACACTTCAAATCCCATAGTCCAGAGTCCCTAGTCCATCTCGAGAGCAAGTAAGAAAAGGTAGCTATGTTCCTACATACAGTGGGACCATGGAGAATTAACATTATTTATTTATTTATTATAGGTATGTATATAGTGCTGTCAATTTACGCAGCTGTTTACATAAATACATTGTACATTCACATCAGTCCCTAACCCTCAAGGGGTGTACAATCTAACTTATATTCACACATACACATACTAGGGCCAACTTAGACTAGGTTCACATCTGTGTCGGTGATGCCGCTGCGAATCCGCACGAAAATCCGTGCAGCCGCACCACCTGCACAGAGAAATGCGGACCCGCGGGCGTGTGACATTAGTTCTAATGGAACGCCGCCCGCACAGGAAAATGCAACCGCACTGGGATCCGAGGTTTCCATGCAGGCTGCATTTTCTGAAGAAGTGCAGGGACTTCTTCCCTGTGTGTCAAATGAATGGGCTCTCATGCCCGCGCAAAACTCGGCCCGCATGGCCGCATATATGTGAACTGGGGCTTAGACAGGATCCACTTAACCTACTAGCATTACTCTGGAGTCTTTGAACATAGCCACCCTCTAACTGGAAGTAAGATCATGGCAGCAAAAGAAAGGAATTTTGAGATCTGGAAGAAGCTGAGAGCCTAAGAGTTCAGAATACATACTTGACCTGTGTTTAATATAATTTTAAGTTACTAGAAGGCATCACTTTGAAAATCCTTTTTTGCCTTCAATACTCACTTAACTATTTATACAATTCATAAAGTTTATAAGAAAATGAAGTTTGATTGTTATTGGACAAGCAAAAAGTTAAGGGGTTTAAGGTATGACAAGGTAAACAATTTGCTGGCATTTCCCTCAGCAAAGTAAAACAGCCGGATCCATTTTGGCTCATGTGGAAGCACTCCAGTATCTTTGCCTAGTAACCAACACTAATCAGTGCAAAATATACTATTTACTCTAGTTATTTTGTTTTATGATTTGAAAAACAAAAAGGAAATTTAATCAGGTTCACTGTATAACATTCTATTATTGTTGGGTAACTTTGCCATATATGAAAGAATAATAATTTATTGCTTTCAATACAAAAGCAGAAATCTTTTTCTCATTTAAAAATAAAGAAATAGGACTTTAAAGTTTCAACTATGATGTTAATTAGATTATTGATAACAAACTATTTGGAAAATAAAATGTGCAGACTATACAGTGTTGTTGAACAACTGTAACTGTATGAAAAAGGATTTGGAATTCAACAAGAAATCCGCTTTTTGTATAAAAAGTAAAATGTGACATTTCTGTACTGTAAAATGTTTGTCTGGCGTGAATATGCAATATAATAAGTTACATTTTGTGCTAATCAGTTTATACATGCCAATAACAGTCACCACCCTTGGTACAAAGAGGATGCAGGGCAGACAATGCCAAGTACCTGTACTGTACTCAATTACAAAGGACAAGCAAGTATGAAACCACTACAATCCCCTCAGAAGAAATCAGTCACGCTGCTCATATAAAACATATATAATTTATTAAAAGCTTGTGAGTACAATCAATATGTAGTGCTATTACAAAGTAATTAAAATACCCTTATTTGCATGTATTCTGACCATGCTTGTTGGTTTATATACTGATTTCACCTGGTATTTACATTTCACAGGGCTTCTCTATGCGTTACATGAGATTTTTAATTGTTTTTAGGGGTTATGGTTATAATTACAGGATTGCCTGTATATTACATCTCCATGGCATTTCTTAGACTTAATGTAATTTATCCCTATCCAGGAATCATTGGATTAACCTAGACATTAAAGTCCAGATTACGACATCCTGGTGGTGTTAGCCCAGATGGTTATATTTAAAGCCTGACAGATGACTGTAGGTTGTCGCTGTTATCGTGCTGATAATTATACAATAGTTATGGCGATACCATGACGTCAAATTCATATTTTTAATGGTGTCGCAGACAACGTTGTCTGGGGTGAGGTGATGGATATTGGTGTTTCATTGTTTTTTTGTGTTTAATTGGCAATCATTGCATTTACATTTTGATACATTATAAAGTTGTATTTATATACACTTAGTGTGTGATGGTTTACCGCATGGTCCTTTCATGTAGCTGATTTGGTGAACATGCTGTTCACGATTCTTTTTTAGCAACATGGTCTTTTTTGGACTTGACCACACACATATTGTGTAGTGGAACCTAGTGAATTTACAAACTACTTTCAAATTTTCTATAATCTGGTAAAGTGATATGGGGACCTGGAAGTGACGCCATACACATCGCTTTATGGGTCACCAACAAGAAGGGGAGGAGAGCGGACACCCCCCCCCCCAGCACCCTCCATGTTTGTCCTGAGCCCGCAGATGGGCAAGTGGAGGCTGGAATACATGGGGGATGCCATTACCAGGGATGTGGCATTTTGGCAGCCATGCAGCCACCGGAATGTTTCCACCTAACAGGCAGGAGTCTGTTTGTCAGTTTTACACACAATTCTGGTGCCTGCAGCCATGTACGGACCTGGCAACAAAAGTGTTTGATTTTAACATTTCCTAAAGCTGCACATGGATTTATAGCGCAGTATAATTTTTGCAGATAGTCTCAATAACAGCATACACTCGCAGAGCATATTTGGCTGCGTAATTGATGCTTTTTGTTTTACAACTAGATTGCCTTACATACAGCAGCATCCGCAATCTTCAGTTTAGAATTATTTTTTCAGATAATTTCAGCACCAGCACATACTTTGTCATCAAGCATAATAGGCCACTTTGAGCAGCAGATAGAAATTCGCCAGCCATTTACTGAGACTGTACCTGTGCTTGCTGTTGCAAACGTGTCCTGCTGCTTCTATCAAAAATTGACAAACAATTAACAGACCATAGATGATACAGCAGTAAAAATTGGCTAGCAGCAGGTCATTTATAATAAAGTGGCTGAATTACTCTATAGGTGCAGTATATTACAATAATTAAGAGACTGAAGATGATAAAGCAGTGTAAAAATGGCGTGCAAAAGAATAGGTTTAATCACTGATACGAGGTGGTGCATGTCTAACTTTTGGTTTTACCATGAGGATAGAGGGGTGTGATGAGTGTGAGTAGTATAATGGGAGGTGATTTGGATGGACACTGCACTTGCATAAAAATACCAAAAGAGTGCCTCCACCTCCATGCCAGTTTACACACCAGGGATGTCAGACTAAACAGCTCAGGTTCATGCACACCTCGTAAGGACAAACTTGAAGAGAGAGCTGGAGTCCAATAACAATCCTTCACAATACTTTATTTAGTAAAAGATAAGCAATCTGGGACATCCAAACAAACACAGCAGAATGCTAATGCATTTCAGCTGAAGCCTTAATCATAACTGCTATGACTAAAGCTTTGGCTGAAATGCATTAGTGTCCTGCTGGGTTTCTGTGAATGTCTAAGATGTCTTATCTTTTACCAAAAGAAGTATTGTGAAGGACTGTTATTGGACTCCATTTCTTTTTAAATATGTACACTGGTCTTGCTTTTAATTTTTTTCTCTTTGAAAATGAAGCAGTAGCAGGAGGCGAGCAAAAGACAGCTCAAAGAACAGATGGTCAGTAAAAACTGATTGCAGTTGGAGGCTTAGGGGATGGCTCCTTTGCTTTATAGCACCAGTGATACTGGTTTACATTCGAACCAGAACACCGAAGCATGGAGCATGGACTCCCTGTATTTTCACCCACACATGAAAGGAATGCTGGTAGTTGGCTGCAGCATGAGTACTGAATGTATGTGAGAAAGGGACCTAAGTTCCTTGTGGTAAGGATTGATTTGAGTGTATAGTAAAACTGGTTAATGTTTGGCACTACTGTACATAAATACTTGTATTTAAACAAATTTTGCACTTTAAAAACCCCAAATTTATAATAAGCTGAATGAACATAAAACTAAAAACGTTCTTCTAAAAAGGACTTTTCAGGGAAAAAAAGCGGTTTAACTACTTCCCACCCATAGGACTTCATATGAGGCCCTGGACTTTTTATTGGCCATCAATCCTCTGTAATGTAAAAGAATCCTAGTCACTAATTAGCCCCTTTCTGGTGCTTTCTCAGGCTCTCCTGTCACATGAGAGAGCCTGAGACTGAAGCTGCTGCTATCACTGGCTGGACTGGAATGTCTCCAATCATCTCTATGGTATTAGAAACTGGAAGCAACAAGTATTTTGTCACTTCCAGTTTTGCATGATGTAAACAAAACCATTTTTGGCTTAAGAAAGCTTCTGATCACACAAATCTTGGTGTGATCAGAAGCTTTTAAGGGCAAGGGAGAGATGTGGAGTCTAATAGACCTCAGATCTCTCAGTAAAGAGTGCCTGTCACTGCCTATTGCTATCACAAGAGATGTTTATGTTCCTTGTGATAGCAATAAAAGTGCTAAAAAAATTAAAGGAACAGTGTAAAACAAAATTAATAAAATAAATGATAAAAAAAATGTTTAAGTGCCTCCGTCCCCCTGTTCTCATGCGCAAAGACGAACATAGCTGCAGGTCGCACACGCATTTGTAATCGGTGTTCACACCACACATGCGAGCTATTGCCATAAACATTATAGTGAGAGCAATAATTCTAATACTAGACCTCCTGTGTAACTCTAAACTCATATAGAGTTTAGTTGCCATGCTGCATACCACATCCTGCTATCAAATATTACAACAAAAATAAAAAAGAAGAAACAAACTTTACTGGAACTAGAGATAACAGCACGAATATCATGGCGGGATCTTGGAGGGCTGCTGACGTGGGCTTCACCCCCCCAGATTTCAGTGGGCTTCACCCCCCCGAAGCCAACCACCCCCCCCCTCCTGCTTCTACTCTGGATGCTTTGCACTGCCGCTGTACCATTTCTCCCATGAGATACAGCAGGTGTAATGTGTCGGGGGAGGGCGGTGGGGGGGGGCAGTAGCATAACCAGCTCCAGGCATCCAGAAACTGCCCCGCTGCTATTGTCAGCACTTAAATCATCTGTTCCAGCCTGAAAGCTTTGGGTA
Organism: Staurois parvus; assembly: GCF_062004578.1. Classification (NCBI taxonomy): domain Eukaryota; kingdom Metazoa; phylum Chordata; class Amphibia; order Anura; family Ranidae; genus Staurois; species Staurois parvus. The sequence goes on along the minus strand of NW_028317918.1, from coordinate 5,618,827 downwards.
CTGCTCTAGGACTCACACTAAACAGGGTGCCAGTATAGAGAGAATTCATCTCGGCTCTATACACACATTGGAAGCAAAAGATATCCAAACCGGTGCACTTTAAAAAGTCCAAGTGTCAGATAAATGACAGTCCAGGGCTGAAGGTGCTTTTATTTATGTGACACTTGGGCTTTCTAAGATTTGTGGCTGTTGACTGATCTCTTCCCACCTGCCACACTGATCGAACTGAACCAGGGAAGCTTCCCCTAGGCTCCTCCTTATGATGACAGGGGGGAAGGTGATAGGAGGATTTATGGTGGCATTTGTATAGAAAGGGGGATGTGGGGATTTTGGGAGGATAGGATCCATGTATGGGGGGGTTAAGAGGATTTGTGCTAGAAGGAGGGGTTGGGGGGTGGAGGATTGATGCTAGAACTAGAAGGGGGGTTTAGGGTAGGGGTGGATAGCATATTTTCTTTGAGAGGAGTTTTGAAAGGGGGGTATACGTGGATTTGTACTAGAATCAAGGATTGTGTGTTGGGGGGAGAAGGATTTATGCTGGGAGCCCTTCCCAATGTTAGGCAAAATCTGTAATGAACCACTCACTAATGATCTCTGAACTCCGCACCACTTACTACTGACCCCTGAACGTTGTCTCACAATCTACTGACTTTGGAACTCTGCCTTACTTACTACTGAACCTTTGTGTCACGTAATATTGCACTCTGTGTCCCTTTAAGTCACAGCCAATATTCAGTGTAATGAAATTTACACCCAATAATTGTTCTCTGCACTTTATTTTTTACTGGCAAGAGAGCTCAACTTATGATCTTGCACACAGGCCCACTGTGTTCAGAAAACACCCTCATAGACAACCTTACTTATCAGATGCAAAGGCCACCATCTTGTGTCACTCTTGTAATTTGAGAGAGCTGAAATGGAAAAAATGTATCTATGGCCAGTGTGTAGCTGGCTGGCTGTTATTTTGCAGTTCTGACCTGTGAAATGGCAGCATAGTTGCAGTAGCCGACTACACACTGTGCTGTGGCTGTGTATAAGGTAATGCAATCTCAGCTATTTATTGTGTGGGGAGGAGGAGATCTGCTGCCTGTGCCCAGGCTATGTGCAGTGCATGAATGGGAGAAGAAGCTCTGCTGAGTGCCCTGCCAGCAGTGACCCCGTCTTCTGTCCTTTCAACAATGAACCCTGTCCTCCTTTCTGCAGATCTCTGTCCTCCACCCTGATGACCCCATACACTGCCTTTCTGACCCCTGTCCTCCACTCTGCTGACCCCTAGACACTGACTTATACACTGCTATCCTCTGCCAAGCTGACATTTATTAGTGCACCCCCACATCAGACAGTCTAGATTAGGCCCTGACTAATATAAAATAAAAATTATTTTTATTACATGATTAAAACATATACAAACTCACATATATTATGTAAAGCATACTGGAAAACATAACTGATTTGTGGTCATATCTCTCAAAAATATAACATTTTACTTGATATTACGTAAACCAATAGTCGAATGATCCAGAGAGATCAATGCGCTTTGCGTAAATGTTTCCTTGGGACCTTTAGTCAGGATCAGATGATTATAACCTATCTAAGAAAACATGTTACCAAAATGCATTTATTTTATATAAATGATTACAAACTACAGCATATATAATCAAAAAGTAATACATTTGGTGCACACTCACATATTGCTTCAAGCTAGCTAATGGCAGTGGCTTCCAACTTCTGAGACTCTCAGAATTATAGCTAGGAGCACCATACACTGGGGTACCTTGACATTTTATTTATTTATTACAGGTACTTATATAGCTCCATCAATTTACTCAGCGCTTTATATATATATTGTACATTCACATCAGTCCCTAACCCTCAAGGGGCATACAATCTAAGCTCCCTAGCTTATATTCATACAAACACATAATAGGGCCAATTTAGACAGGATCCAATTAATCTACAAGTATGTCTTTGGAGTGTGGGAGGAAACTGGAGTAAACCCACGCAAGCACATGCAAACTCCAGGCAGGTAGTCCTGTGGTTGGGATTTGAACCAACGACTCTAGCACTGCCAGGTGGAAGTGCTAACCATTTAGCCACTGACTGTGTTGACACAGTGGGTTACACATACAGTATATTTTCAAATGTGTGTGACTAAACCTCTTGTTTTAAACGTGAACTAGTAGATATTGTCAATTTGGTTTTGTTGCAGACTAGCTGGTAAGTGAGCTGGGAATTTTTGTTTGATTTTGATGTGTGTTGCCCTTCCATGTGATCCTTGCTACAAAGGTGGGAGTGGTAGTAGGGCCTAGCCATGATGTGTGTGTCTGTGGACATGCACAGCCCTGCTCTGGATTGAGCCCAGTAGATTGTTTTAAAAAAGACCTGGATTCTTTCCTAAATTCACAAAATATAACAGGATACAAATATTTATAGGTAAAATTAATCCAGGGAATATCTGTTTGCCTCTTGGGGGATCAGGGAAGATCCCCCACCACTGCAGCAAATTGGATCATGATTTATTGGGTTTTTTGCCTTCCTCTGGATCAACTGTGTGTATAGGATTGTGTGTGTATTTTTTTTTATCTGTGGATTTAAGTAGATGGACTTGTGTCTGTTTTCAGTCAGACTAAATATGTTGCTATGTAAGTCTGCCCCGAAAGCAAGTGGTTTGCTATGGGGGCAGGCACAGAACATGAGTGGACAGTACCAGCAGGTGACTCCAGAAGAGGAGGTTTAGGCTGCTCTGTGCAATACCATTGCACATAGCAAGTAAGTATAAGATGTTTATTATTTTCATTTTTCTGCCTTTAGAAATGCTTTAACTGCATGAGTTTGTGTGTTCTCCAGCTTAATAAGAGAGCATTTGTCAGACTGCGCATGGTAAACACAGATTGTAGATTTTTTGAGGGAATGTTGTGAAAATTATACATACCATTATAAGAAACTGCAGTGGCTGTTGGTACTGTACCATGGTGGTGAATTACAGTGTTTTGACCTCTAGATCACATTTTCTATGCTATTGCAATAAAATATATAACCCTTGATCCTACATATGATCATGCATTCTGCAGTTCTGTGTACAGTTGTTCATGTTTTCAGAATATTTTTCTTGGCATCTTTTTTTGTTTTTGTTCTTTTTCTCTAAACTGGCATAACATGCTTTTTAAAGACACAGTAGAACATGGCAGAATATGTTATGGATTGTGGTGATCACACATCATAGCTCATTAGCAGATTGTACATGAAACAGTGATTAGTGTTTTAACTGTGACTTTCATCCAAGAAGGAACCAAATTTTACTGCGTTGTAAGTTACAATATGTGTTTTTCCTGTGTCGCCACTATGAAATTCTACCAATGAAATGTTATGGCAGCCTAACCAATATGTCATTATTCTTTTTCGTGCTTGTAATTTACAGGTCCTGTTAAGCACCTGAATAAGCCTAAAGCTTGTCAAGCTTATTCTATACCATTTTATAATGTGCATTTCAGCTGGCACACACAACATGGTCTGTACTATTTTCCAGCAAAGCAAACATTGCATATGACAAATTTAACCAAGAAAGGCCAACTGAATAGACAAATGTGTGTTGTATTTTTAGCAAGTTATTTTATTCAGGCTATTTTTGGCTTAAAATCTGTTTTCAGAGTGAGATATACAGTATGTAAGTGATTAATGGAGGTTCTATGAACAATGTAGTGTAGACAGATCCCCCATTCACCAAATCCCTAATGGCTCTTTGTCATTCTAATTTTTTTATTCAACTTTCCTTGTGGTTTTTCATGCCTATTGCACATCACATTTTGAAGGTTCTTAAGGGAGCATAAAGTCTCATCATATTTTGAGGTACAAACAAAAACAGATGTGAAATGTGAACAATGCAAGTATTGTAGCAAAGATGAGATACTTTCATAAGGGTTAAAATGGAAATACAATTTGTGAATATCTCTGATTTGCTACTGCTGAATATATACAAGTAAAATTACTCTATGATGATGTTTTTTGTGTAATCTTGAGTCAATATGCCAAGTTGTGGGAATAAATGAACAGACGGCAACTGTGGGAGGACAATATGTTGGACATTCCAGAGCCATAGATTTTTTCAATTTTTTTTGTGTTAAAAAATATAAAATTCACCAGTGTCATGCTACCTGTGAAGTAGAATGGCTGAAGCAAACCATGCCATTTTGATCCTATTTAATAATATGCATGCATAAAAGATTGGTGCATACTCTTTATTGATCCTATGTCACAGCTCTTTAGAAATATCATCTGTGAAAACTCAGTGTAAAAAAAAAACACTTTTTTTTGCTTTCACTTTTAACCTTTTGTTTCCCCTTGGCTGTAATTATTTTTTATTGTCTGACCTAGCGAGTTTTCATAGCTGCAATCTGAGGATTGCAGAACTGTGACATGGGGATGCTGGGTGAAATAGCAAGAAGAATGGCATGGTTTATTTCAAGTAACCTTTATTTTGTGAAATGTGCATGTGGCTAAATATAATAGAAGTATCTGTTACAATGTGTAAAGTTATCTGCTCAACCCACAAAGCTTTTTTGGATTTCTACAAAATTTTTACATTTGGTTAGGTTTAAAGCATGTTAAGGTTTTATTGTTGTCTGTGTTCAGATTAGGAATAGTAAGGGTGTAAACGGACACATGTCCATTTATACCCACCACTCCATAGAGAGGAATGGAGGTTCTGATTGGGTCCACCTGAAAAACGGGCTGACAGCCCTGATTTGAATGTCAGTGTGAAAGAGCCCTTACTATCTAATTGTCTTGGTCACCAATGTCATTGAAGTTTTGAGATGTAACGAGAATAAGATTAGAGGGGAAGATGTCCCATGGTAAAACTTGTATACAAGGGTATTTCCCTCACATTGGATAGATATGCTCTCACTTCATATAGAGTCTAGAGGATATGAAATGAAGGAAAAGGAAACACAATTAGCAAAAAAAAACAACTACCAGAGGTTTTAAGTTTCCCCCACTCTATCCAAAATGAGAAAAACATTTGGCTTTAAATGTACTTTGAGCGGGAGCCAGGCTCTATCAGTTCTGGAATGCATTGATATGAAATGTTTCTAATAAAGAAAAATGTATATCAGCTTGTTCCAGTCTTTCTGCTAGTTATATGTACCTATAATCTGTCCTCAAGTTTTCCAGTAAGAGCATTCTGGGTTTGGTTGTTCAAAGCAGCCCTGGAGTACCCTACCACGTAGGTCAATAGCTTGTTGTGTTTGGGGAGTTCATTTTTAGACTATAAAGCGCAGAATGAAAAGGTCAAAGCTTTTAATTTTCAATTTTCCACCAAAAACTTTCCAATAATTTATTTATACTTGCTTTTGATTCATTCACACAACTGCGCTAACTGCAACTAGAGTAAAATCTAGTTTTAACTAATGTATAAAATACACTATCCAAGACCCTAATAGATCATATCTCCTGGAACATCCAAATAGTTTATAGAAATGTTATATATAATAAACATTGGATATCACAGTGCCAGCAATTGCTAAAAAAAGGTTTGTAGTAAGGGTACCACTGTTTAGACCATGGAGGCCTATATATTCAGATAATTTATGCAGAGTGCAAGATATACATGTACCTTGAACAAATAGAAATGATTAAAGTAGGTAAATGCAACTAGGTTTGAACTATATCAAAGAATAGGGATATAAGCTTTTCTCCACAATATCCTCCATCATAATCATTATATCATCATCATCTTTTGTGATTATTGGAATCTTCATTTTATGATGTAAGCTAACGTTTCTGAATTCATAGCTGTCAATATGGGTTGGTTCTGTTTTCTGAATGCAGTGAAGTGCCTAGTATGTAGCATTGCATCCCCTTGGATTTAGTGAAACTGTAGCTTCACTTTAACCCATTGATACAGTTTAAACACAATGTAGCAAGTGACGCTTGGGTGTTTGTGCCAATGTAGAGCTGGTAAACAGATGTCTTATATTTTATACTGTGCTTAAAAAACAACAGAGTGGTTAACTGATAAAGGTTTGCTATTTACAGCACAGAGTTTTTATTTTCTATTGATTTCATAAAGAACAAATCAAATAGAGTTTTCATGGTTAAAAATAATAATAATAATAATTTAGACAAAATACATTTTTCTTCTGGGGAATCTGATGTTAAATGTGTGACTTCCCAATAATAAAACAAGTGCTAGAACTACCACATTTGAGTGTACTGTTGTTATCTTGGTAACTAAAGAAGATATAAGAATTATTACTAACCAGGACCTTATTGAATATTGTTCTCAGCAGTCTCAGAATTTGAGCAGATAGAGTTTAAGAAAGTCAATTTCCAATATTTGCAGGTTTTAAAAGGTTAAAAACGTCTAAATGGCATAAGCAGTAAAAGAATGGTTATTATTACATTTGCCAAGCTATGCTCAAAAATAACTATTGTGCCAGGCCAGTCCCACCCACAAATGTTAAAAAAAATAAACAAAGCCTGAGTTCTGTACAAATGTGGGATAAACCTATGAGCATTGTGGACAGTCCTTTTAATTGGATACTCCCTGTCTGTATCTGGAAAAAAATACACCACAATAAACCCAGTAAACCTATGAAAACCATGCTTTATTTTGTTATTACAAATGTCAAGCAGCATTTCATAAACTTTCCTCTCCATACTTGCCTCTTTGGTTTTATTAAAAGTTAATGTTCAGGTTTTATTCGTGCATTGTTACTAAGCAATACAATAAAATATGTCTTCAAATCTTGTCAGACATGTCCAAATTCTATATTTTATATTTAGATTTTATCAGATAGCTTTGAGTTGTTTTGTCCATATTTATTGGCAGTACAACACTGCCTGCAGGTAATATACATCTGATGCTGATATATTTATATTGTTGTGCTCAAATAAATATAAGATGCTCTCATTAAATTGATATTGTTATAGTACTACCTAGACAACACATCCGTTGGCATTATGCAAAAGGTTTAGCCGTATTCAGCTGTTTTTTGTAATTCTCAACTGATTTAATCTGAACAAAAGATCAAAACATTTTCATAGTTCACAATAACAGATGACTATTTATGCATAAAGTAGATATCCTCTTGCCAACCAGTCACGTACCTGGTACGTCACTGGATTTCAAGTGGTTGTAGCGGGATGATGCCTGCAGCTGCAGGCATTATCCCAGTACCATTTCTAGAGACAACAGTTGGCTCTCTTGTAATAGCAATCGGAGTGGGTAACTAGCCGCTCGGCTGTTCTAACAAGCAGCAGGAGGGGACTTCTTCCCCCCCGCCACCTACTGCAGATGAGATTGGCTTTGGACCAAAGACTAGATTGCCTTTGTTTGCCTCTATGATATAATAACCCAGAATCGATGACCTTACATAATTTCTGGTTTATTTGGAAATACACTGCGCCATTTTGAAAGTGGTAACCCGTAAAGGCTTTTATAGTGTTGTCTATGGATAGTAAAATTTATGTAAGTGTGTGCACAATTTTAAAGCATGACAAGTTTGGTGTCTATTTACACAGTGTAACATCATCTTTTATATCTTACCTAAAAATTGGGTTATGTATTGTGGGGGGGGGTTGCATTAAAATTAAAAAGTGTATTTTTTTCCCAAAAAATTGCGTTTGAAAAACTGCTGTGCAATTTCCTTCTGACAGAAAAAATTGCAAAATCCACCAATATATTCCCTAGATCCTCTACTTTGAAAAATATAAAGTTTGGGGGTTCTAAGAAAATTTCTAGCAAAAAATACTGGTTGTTACATGTAAACAAAAAGTGCCAGAAAAGGGCTAGTCTATGTTTATTTTTTTATTTATTTCAGTTACTTATATAGCACCGTCAATTTACTCAGCACTTTACATATATATTGCACATTCACATATTTCCCAATACTCAAGGGGCATACAATCTAAGGTCCCTAACTTACATTCATATATACACATACTAGGGCAATTTAGAGAGGATCCAATTAACCTACCAGCATGTCTTTGGAGTGTAGGGGGAAACTGGAGTACCTGGAGGAAACCCACACAGGCACAAGAAGAACATGCAAACTTCAGGCAGGTGGAGCCATGGTTGGGATTTGAACCAACAAACATAGTACTGCCAGGCGGCAGTGCTAACCATTTCTGCCACTGTGCTGTCCATATTTAGCCACTGTGCTGCCCAAGTTAATATACAAAATTGATTTTCTAAAGGAGTAGATACTATACTGGTCATGACCAATTTAAATGCCCAACCATGTGCAGGGAAGTTAAAAAAATGATAGACAGAATTTTGCCTTCAGCATAATTGAATGGATGAAGTGAACATTCTCTATTTCTTAAGTAAGTCAACTCTAATGCGTTTATGACCGATATACACAATGGGGTTGAGGTACTAACACTGGAGGGTGCAAAATCTGGAGTAGCTCTGCATAGAAACCAATCAGCGTCCAGTTTTTCTTGTCAATGTTTAACTGACCTAGCTGAAGCTAGAAGCTGATCGGCTACCATGTAACAGATTTTGCACTCTCCAGTTTTAGTAAATCAACCCCAATATACTCATGTTCTGGGACTGATAAATCAGAGCTTCTAGCAAATTGCTAAATACAGATTTGAAATAAATGTGAACATTTGAACTCTTTATTACAAAAGCATTTGTAACTCTGCATAGCCAGTCTTGTGATTTACACACATCTCCTGCACTGCGCATCCAGTTAGATGACACACTTATTATTTGGTTATGCTCACTGTGCAAATGTTTGACTTTTTTAATCAACACTCATAAATCAGGATCACCATATCTGTCCTCTTAGCAGGTAGGTGTTAAAGGAAGCATAAAAGCTTAAATAGGAAGCTGTAAAGCAGACAAGAAAATAGCAGAATGAGCTCCCTGATTACAGGTGAAACTCGAAGAATTAGAATATTGTGCAAAAGTTCATTTATTTCAGTAATGCAACTTAAAAGGTGAAACTAATATATGAGATAGACTCATTACATGCAAAGGAAGATAGTTCAAACCGTGATTTGTCATAATTGTGATGATTATGGCTTACAGCTCATGAAAACCCCAAATCCACAATCTCAGAAAATTAGAATATTACATGTAATCAATAAAACAAGGATTGTACATAGAACAATATCGGAGCTCTGAAAAGTATAAGCATGCATATGTACTCAGTACTTGGTTTGGGCCCCTTTTGCAGCAATTACTGCCTCAGTGTGGCGTGGCATGGAAGCTATCAGCCTATGGCACTGCTGATGTGTTATGGAAGACCAGGATGCTTCAATAGCAGCCTTCAGCTGTTGCTTCTGCATTGTTCAGTCTCATGTCTCTCATCTTTCTCTTGGCAATGCCCCATAGATTCTCTATGGGGTTGAGGTCAGGCGAGTTTGCTGGCCAATCAAGCACAGTAATCCCACGGTCATTGAACCAGGTTTTGGTGCTTTTGGCAGTGTGGGCAGGTGCCAAGTCCTGCTGGAAAATGAAGTCAGCATCCCCATAAAAGCTCGTCCGCGGAGGGAAGCATAAAGTGCTCCAAAATCTCCTGGTAGACGGCTGCATTGACCCTGGACTTAATGAAGCACAGTGGACCAACACCAGCAGATGACATGGCTCCCCAAATCATCACAGACTGTGGAAACTTCACACTGGACTTCAAGCATCTTGCAGTGTGTGCCTCTCCATTCTTACTCCATACTCTGGGTCCTTGGTTTCCAAATGAGATGCAAAGTTGCTCGCATCAGAAAAAAGGACTTTGGACCACTGAGCAACAGACCAGGTCTGTTTTTCTTTAGCCCAGGTAAAACGCTTCTGACGTTGTTTGTTGTTCAGGTGCGGCTTGACAAGAGAAATACGACATTTGAAGCCCATGTCCAGGATCCGTCTGTGTGTGGTGGCTCTTGATGTACTGACTCCAGCCTCAGTCCACTCCTTGTGAAAGTACCCAACACTTTTGAATGGCCTTTTCCTGACAATCCTCTCCAGGTTGCGGTCATCCCTGCTGCTTGTGCACCTTTTTCTTCCACACTTTTCCCTTCCACATAACTTTCTATTAATGTGCTTTGATACAGCACTTTGGGAACATCCAACTTCTTTTGCAATTACCTTTTGAGGCTTTCCCTCCTTATGGAGGGTGTCAATGATGGTTTTCTGCACAACTCTCAGGTCAGCAGTCTTTCCCATGATTGTGATTCCTACTGAACCAGACTGAGAGACCATTTAAAGGCTCAGGAACCCTTTGCAGGTGTTATGGCTTAATTAGCTGATTAGAGTGGGACACTTTGAGCCTAGAATATTGTACCTTTTCACAATATTCTAGTTTTCTGAAATTGTGGATTTGGGGTTTTCATGAGCTGTAAGCCATAATCATCACAATTATGACAAATCACGGTTTGAACTATCTTGCTTTGCATGTAATGAGTCTCTCATATATTAGTTTCACCTTTTAAGCTGCATTACTGAAACAAATGAACTTTTGCACGATATTCTACTTTTTAGAGTTTCACCTGTATACTGTGTGGTAGAGATGTGTAAACCGAAGGACTTTACCAAGTAACACATATTTCATATTTGTATTCCAACTCTTTATTATTATGATGTTTGCCCAGAGTTTCATTTTAAACTGCATTTTAACTGTGGCAGTCAGTTTTGAGAGAACCCCACAATGTGTTTGTTATGTGTTCCCATTCACACAGTGTATCTAAAAATAATATTGAAAGAATATTTCTTACCTTTCTAGGTGATTGTTTGGAGTAGGCCTTGGGCAAACTGAAAGCTATTCAGAACAATTGGAAATGAGAAGAATCTTAATCTGTCCCCACTGACAAAGAGGGGCACATTGAGTTCACCCTCAATAGCATACATTGCAAAAGACCAGCTTCTAGATCTTTTTGTTTAAATCAGATTCATTTTAAAGATAGAGAGTTTTTCCTTAGGCATAGTGACACAGAAACAAACTGTAATGCAAGTCAGCAAGACTATGAAAAAAGAAGCATACAAAAAGAAGGTACAGCACTGAATGCATGGAATACCATTTGTACATGAAAATGTCTCCCATATACCTCAAAAATGTTTTATTTGCATACAGTTAACCCACAAGAGCATTGCCCTCAACAAAAACAATTTAGGTGTATATGACATTGATCCAATTGGACTATACTGCATCAAATGTACCCATTGCATTACATAGGAGGTATATATGTTTTTCAAATAGGATGTATGTATTAATTTCAGCTTTCCACTCCTCTAGAGTTGATGGATTTATAAATACCCATCTTTGAGCAATCAGTGTTCGTGCAATAACAAGTTATCCTGTGTTCAATAAAGTTAAATTGACATTGGAGTCAACATAACCCAGGATGCATATAATGGGGACAGGGGTAGGGCAATACCATATAGAACATTTAAGGTAGAAATAACTTAATGCCAATAGCATCTGAGTTTTGGGCATCTCTACAATAAATGGATAAGATTACCATGTGAGTGGTTGCATCTGGCACAATGTGAGTTCTCTCTAAGACCAATTCTATGAAGAAAGTCCAGTGTACAATACTCTATAATTTCTGTAGGATAAAAACCTGTGTTACTTTATACATAGGAGATAGCGAGATCAGCTGGCTTTTTTTGAATACATTATCCAAAAGATCCTCAGAAAGGGAACCCAGATCTTCCTCCCATCTACTGTATGTCTACAAGGGAGAGGAAATTTACGGAGAAAGTTTGCTAACAACTGTGTGTATGCCATTGAGATAAGACCCTTGGTAAAGTTAGCATGTGTGAGTGTATCAAGCAAAGGTGTAGATGAGAGGGAAACTGAAGGAGTCAAGCCCTGCATATGTAATGCATGGCGCAGTTCTATGTGCTGAAATAACCATTTTTTATCCAAGAGAAATTCTAAATGGAGTTGCTGAAAGTACTTGAGCGTTCCATCTGATTATTTCCTGCCCTTTCCCAACTCTGAAAGTCTTTCAGCCAATTGAGTTAAGTCAGTGTGTCGATAGACCAAAGCAGGGTGTACCTGGTATGTACAATAAGACCAGCAGAGTTTTAACATCTTGCCATACATTATACATTAAATGCCGCGTGGAGTGTGAGGGTTGTAAATAAAAAGAATAGGAGAATCAAATGCTTGTAGTGGGTTTTTACTATTGAGCAGGGAGGAGAGTATGTTATAAGAGGATGTGTGGGGATTACCCCTCTCACAACTCGCTATGTGCTGAAGCTGAGCTGCAATGAAATATACCCATGAAAGAGCAAAAAGGGAGAGAACAGCATACCATTGACCTGGACTGGTGCCTTCAGAGAGGCATACAACAGTTTAATCCATGTACTGAAAGTTTACCCAAAGGTGAATTTCTTAAGGACCTCCCATATATAAAGCCACTCAATGCTGTCAAATGCTTTGACAGGTCAAGAGAAAGGAGGGCCCTGATGATATATGTGTCAACTTGGTTTGAATATTCAAAAATCTGAATTAATTATTGTCGAAATAAGCTTGTTCAGTCTATTGTCAAGGGCTTTTTCAAGGGTTTTCACATCAATGATGAGCAATGATATCAGCTTGTAGGATTCTGGGGACAATGGATTTTTGTTTTTTTTTGGGTGTCACCACTATAATTGTCGTGGAAGAGGGAGACGAACCAGAAGAAAAAGCTTTTTAAAAGTATGTGGCAGGGCAGGAAAAATATTGTTTATAAATTTCATTGGGGAGGCCATCCAAGCTTGGAGCTTTACAGTTAGGGAAGCTAGCAAACCGTGAGCTCAAGTTTCTCCAGTGTTAGTGGGGAATCAATCAATGTTTATTATTGTTAATCTCCATTGGAGAGGTGGAGGGTAGGCAGTAAAAAGAAATCCAAAATGATCTGCAATTCAGCACTGGTATAATTAACTTTGGAGATGTAAAGCTCTTGATAAAAAGACTTAAAGGTCTCCAGAATATTAACTGCACAGGTGTGAATTTGAGCTTTACAGCTCCAACATAAGAGGCAGCTGATTGAGAGAAGGCTAGCTAATAGCCTGCCAGTCTGCTCCCCCTCTGCCCATGAAAGACACTTTTGGAAAAATTGCTTGTGGTGTTCCCTTTTTTGTTAACAATCGTTGCACTCTAGATTGCATATCTAACCAGTAAATGTGATTATTCGGGGGAAGGATCTTGAATATAAGTGGCTTCATCCTCCAGTACCACCCACCCAGCTGGCCTGATCTACCTCACACCCGCTAGTAGCTTTAATGCATCCCATACCAAAAGTTGTGGTGCTGTATTAACATTAATATCCAAAACGGAAGCAATACCATCATGTATGTGTGTATGAGAGGGAAATAGAAGGAGTCAGAAGGGCCATGTTACACCGCTAGCTGCTTGTTGCAATGTAGCAAAGCTTAATAATGGGAATGATTGGAGACTCCTCTGGCCTGAATAGCAATAGATGTAATCAGGGACGGACTGACCATTTGGGCTCTCAGGCACTGCCCGAGGGCCGGGGTCAGTAGGGGGCCCCATGAGATGCCCCTGGTACCTTCCATAGGCTTTTTTGGGTGTGATTTGAGTGTGGGTGAGGACACAGGGGCCCCATGATCCCCTACTGAGTTGTCAGTCCGCCCCTGGATGTAATGTAAGGGTGCATTTCAAAGGAGCACAAGGCTAAGTCTATTTGGAACAGAGAATTTTGAATTGGCAAGTAACCTGGGACTCAGTAGTGTGCAACATACGCCAGACGTCATGAAAGCCTAGTTCACTACAGAGATTACTGAAGGGAGTTAGCGTACCCTGAGTCGAGAGTCTGGGAGAGGGGAGCTTTTCTCCCATAACCAAGAATGGATATGGCAATTTATCAGTTAGAAATTTGGCAAAGCAGGCTCAGAAGAGTAGAGATGGGGTATGTAGACCTTTGCAATAACACAACACAGTTCAACCAACATACAATTTTAAAAAATGTATCTACCCTGCTTCTCCACTTCCAATTAGTCACAGGAGAAACTAGTGCTCCTGCAGACTAAGATGGAAACACCTCTTGCATATAAAGTGTGATGTGAAAGGTAGGTGGATTGCCTACAAAGTCGGAGGAAAATGAAAGTGCATTTGAAAGACAAAGAGTTTCAAACACAGATTGTCATTTTAGGGAATCATTTGTACCCTGTACATTCCAGGACAGGAATTTAATTACATAAGCTGCCATGGGAGAACAAAATAAAATGTCCAACACTGTGCATTGTAGGCGATGATGTACAGGCAATGCAGAGGTGCTATGGAGATAACCTTTGAGGTCTTCAGGGAGGCAGGAATGGGCCCGGGTGTCTTGCTGAAGTGGAAAAACAAATGCGGGAAAATAGAAAAAAAAAAGATAGAAAAGTCAACTGCAACAAGAACACAATAGTCGAGTAGGGGGCTTGCATGGGATCCAAAGATTACAGGTGCACAGGAACGGACAAACAACTTCCCGCAAAGGAAGCTTGCAGCTCTTTAACCCTTTTTTTTAGGACAGGCAGTCTTTCAATCTAATTTATGACTGTTAAGGAGATTTGCCATAACAGTACAGATGGGGCTAATTATGGTAAACATTGAATCCCCAGCCTCCTCAGTTTTGGAGATTTCATAAAACAGCAAGTAAAATGTAAGCATAATTTTTTTTATGTATGCTGTGTGAAGGAGAATATGTAACAAATATAAAGTAGGTGTTATCCCAATTTGAATTTGTATTTGTATTTAGTGTTTAGAAATACATTTAAGGACTTAAACTATAAAAAAAAGTCAAGTTCTTTTTTTTTCTTATCGCATGCAAAACAGAAATTTTAATAATATAAAATTTTTAATTGTACCCAGATTCACAGTTGTCAGATTCCATATTGTTTCTGGTTTAGCAGTTATTCCTTGTTTTCTGTTTTTACTCCATCATTTTTGACATAATACTTGTATCTCAAAACCTAATTCACAGACTTTTGCTTAGTAGGTAACCAGATACATTTTTATTTACATCTTTAATGCATAGGATGAAATGTGCAGAGTCTGATATGGAAATTATGAACCAAGAAATCACTGCAAATCCAAAGAGGCTCGCTCAGTATTTTTACGTATTATAGGATTTGAGACATACCTTATTAGCTGTTTTTCTGTGACTTATCTTTTGTGGTTTTCAGCCAGTGCCACATTTCCATATGTTTCATTTTAGCTTTGGAATAGAGTTTTTGCTGACATATTTGTTTATCGTATTCAGGCTTACTGAGTGGAAATCTGCAATATAAAATCTAAAGTGCACGATCTGTAAAAAATTGCAGGAACACAATGCAGAATAGTTTAGGTGCCTGCCTAGCAAACAGCTGATGATGTGGTATAAATTATTATACAGGATTTATATAGCACCAACAGTAATGGTATTAAAACTGATTTTTTTTTTTAAAGAGTGCATCTTTTTAAGTGAAACCAAATTATTTTTAATATGATGAATTTTTCCCTGTCCTTCATTCTCAAATCACAAAATTATCAAAAGACACTTCTTTTTTAAGAGTACCTGAACTGTGGAATCCATGCCCAAACATAAGTCAGGAAAAGGGCAAAGGATTGGTCACCAGTAGTGCTTGTAAGCTCCTTGCAGCTAACCCTTTTCACATTATTGACCTACCATACCTTGTTTCACACTGGGGTTGTTTGTACTAAAGACAAATTGGCTGTTCACTTTGCAAGGGAATTTGCCAGAGAGCTTGGGGAATGTGAACTTTCATTTTGCACACTTTGCAAAAAATACCTTATACCTTACAAGGAAAATGAAAAAAATAAACAGGATTTTTGTGTGATGATGAAAGTCAGCACTGCTTAACCTCATTTACTAAGCTCTGGGGAAATGTTCCATGCAAAGTACAACTTTTTTTGCAAAGTCCATTTGTCTTTAATAAATAAAACCTCCTATGTCTCAGTGTGAAGGTGGAAATCTTAGTAGAGGAGCAGGACTTTGCTTCCTCATGTCAGACCTGCCCTGTATAATTACTGTTGATCTGTTATCTAGTGGAGTAAAGCTCAAGAAGCAGCAGGGAAGGTGATGAAAGCACAGATTCACAGGATAAATGAAGCCGAAGCAGGAATATGCTTGCACTGGAAGTCCTTACAAGAACAGTGAGTGAGCAAGTAGTAACGTCAACAAATCTCACTACAAATCTTATGAAAATAGCAGTCATTTGAGGCAGTTTTCACCCAGCACATAGCGCACAACAGATATCAAATATGAGACTACAGCTACAGCAATGCCTAGGTACAGTCACATGTCAAGGAATGTCCTATTCTTCAGGAAGAATTCAAATTCAAGGTAAAGTGTAGATTATTTTAGATATTGGGTAGCTATAGTTCTCTTCCATAAAATATGTGAATTTTCACTTTTTTGTATAGGTGCACTAGTTAACACTAGCCTAACCATATACAAAAAGGGAGGAAATACTGAGAAAAAAATTGACAGTTGATGCACATACTGACCAGTCAGCATTTTACCTTGAATTTATACATTTATGTTTTCACTATGTTGCCTTGTGAAAGAGACCTTGCAAGGCCCAGGAATGTTGGTTTCTTACTCATTATGTGACACTATCTCAGGGGCGGACTGATCATTGGGGAACTCGGGCACTGCCCGAGGGCCCGGGGTCAGTAGGGGGCCCCATGAGATGTCCCTGGTACCTTTTTTGGGTGTGATTTGAGTGTGGGCGATGACACAGGGGCCCCATGATCCCCTATTGCCCGGGGGCCCCATGAGTTGTCAGTCCGCCCCTGCACTGTCTTCACAACAAACCTGTGGAAATGTATTCATTTAGAGTGCTGGTGGCTTTGCATCTCTGTATCTCATTTTGACATGGCACCATCTGTGGCATTTGCTTGGAGCAGTCATCATTAATACATCAGATACTAGTGCAGTTTCTTTTGTTGTCTTCACAGAATGTTTGTTTAATTCCACCATAAAAGTAAGGTAAATAACATTTTATTTTCTCCAGGTTGAATTTGCCTTTATTTGTGTTTCAACCATATCATATTTTGTATGTTTCATTTAACTGTTATCTATCTGTGTATCTATCTATCTATCTATCTATCTATCTATCTATCTATCTATCTATATCTAAATATATATATATATATATATATATATATATATATATATTGCTCCAAAAAATTAAAGGAACACTTTGAAAACACATCAGATCTCAATGGGGAAAAATATCATGCTGGATATCTATACTGATATGGACTGGGTAATGTGTTAGAAATGTAAGGATGCCCCATCATTTGATGGAAATGAAAATGATTAACCTACAGAGAACTTAATTCAAAGACACCCTGAAAATCAAAGTGAAAAAATGATGCAGCATTTTGCTGAAATTTCATTGCAGCAACTCAAAATGGTACTCAGTAGTTTGTATGGCCCCCACGTGCTTGTATGCATGCCTGACAATGTCTGGGCATGCTCCCAATGAGATGACGGATAGTGTCCTGGGGTATTTCCTCCCAGATCTGGACCAGGGCATCACTTGGCTTCTGGACAGTCTGAGGTGCAACCTGGAGGCATTGGAGGGACCAAAACATGATATGCCAGAGGTGTTCTATTGGATTTAAGTCAAGCAAGCGTGGGGGCCATTCAATGGTATCAATTCCTTCATCATCCAGAAACTGCCTGCATACTCTCACCACATGAGGCCGGACATTGTCATGCGCCAGGAGGAACCCAGGACCCACTGCACCAGCATAGGGTCTGAAAGTGGATCCAAAGATTTCATCTTGATACCTAATAGCAATCAGGGTGCCATTTTCTAGCCTGTAAAGGTCTGTACGTCCCTCCATGGATATGCCTCCCCAGACCATCACTGACCCACCACCACAATGATCATGATGAAAGATGTTACAGGCAGCATAACATTTTCCACAGCTTCTCCAGACCCTTTCATGTCTGTCACATGTGCTGAGGGTGAACCTGCTCTCATCTGTGAAAAGCACAGGGCACCAGTGGCGGAAATGCCAATTTTGGTGTTCAAAAGCAAATGCCAATCAAGCTCTATGGTGCTGGGCAGTGAGCATAGGGCCCACTAGAGGATGTTGGGCCCCTCAGGCCACCCTCATGAAGTCTATTTTTGATTGTTTGGTCAGAGACATTCATACTGCTCCTGCTGAGGTTAAGGACCGTCTATGGCCTTGTCCAGCTCTTCTAGAGTAACTGTCTGTCTCCTGGAATCTCCTCCATGCTCTTGAGGCTGTGCTGGGAGATACAGCAAACCTTCTGGCAATGGCACGTATTGATGTACCATCCTGGAGGAGTTGGACTGCCTGTGCAACCTTTGTAGGGTCCAGGTCTCATTCTACCAGTAGTGACACTGACCCTATCCAAATGCAAAACTACTGAAAAACAGTCAGAAAATATGAGTAGGGAAAAAAATGTCAATGACCTCCACCTGTAAAACCATTCCTGTTTTGGGAGTTGTCTCATTGTTGCCCATCTAGTGCGCCTCTTCTTAATTTCACTAACACCAAAGCATCAGAAACTGACAAACAACCCCCTCTGCTACTTAAGTGACCAGATCAATATCCCAGGAGTTTAATTGACTTGATGCCTTATTCTGATTAAAAAGTGTGGGTGCTCAGCAAAGCATGGGATAAGTATGATCCAAATGAATATATATATGCCTTTACACGCACATGAACTTTATTGGCATCCCACTCTTAGTCGATAGGGTTCAATATTGAGTTGGCCCACCCTTTGCAGCTATAACAGCTTAGGTTTAGGAGTGTATCTATGGGAATGTTTGACCATTCTTCCAGAAGTGCATTTGTAAGGTCAGGCACTGATGTCGGACGAGAAGGCCTGGCTCACAGTCTCTGCTCTAATTCTTCCCAAAGGTGTTCTATCGGGTTGAGGTCATGACTCTGTGTAGGCCAGTCAAGTTCTTCCACCTCAAACTTGCTCATCCATGTCTTTATGGACCTTGCTTTGTGCACTGGTGTGCAGTCATGTTGGAACAGGAAGGGGCCATCCCCAAACTGTTCCCACAAAGTTGGGAGCATGAAATTGTCCAAGATGTCTTGGTATGCTGACACCTTAAGAGTTCCCTTCACTGGAGTTCCCCAGAAAAACAACCCCACACCATAATCCCCCTCCACCAAACTTTACACTTGGCACAATGCAGTCAGGCAAGTATCATTCTCCTAGCAACCGCCAAACCCAGAAACGTCCATCGGATTGAAAGATAGAGAAGTGTAATTCATCACTCCAGAGAACATGTCTCCACTGCTCTAGAGTCCAGTGACAGTGTGCTTTACACCACTGAATCCGACGCTTTGCATTGCACTTGGTGATGTAAGGCTTGGATGCAGCAGCTCGGTCATGGATACATATTCCATGAAGCTCTCTACACACTGTTGTTGTGCTAATCTGAAGGCCATATGAAGTTTGGAGGTCTTTAGCTATTGACTCTGCAGACAGTTGGCGACTTCTGTGCACTGTACACTTCAGCATGCGCTGACCCTGCTCTGTCATTTTATGTAGGCTACCACTTCATGGCTGAGTTGCTGTTGTTCCTATTTGCTTTCACTTTGTTATACTACCACTATCAGTTGACCATGGAATATTTACTATTGAGGAAATTTCACGGATGGACTTATTGCACAGGTGGCAACCTATCATGATACCATGCTTGAATTCACTGAGCTCCTGAGAGCGACCCATTCTTTCACAAATGTTTGTAGAAGCAGTCTGCATGCCTAGGTGTTTGATTTTCTACACCTGTGGCCATGGAGGTGATTGGAAAACTTGAATCCAGTGATTTGGAGGAGTGTCCCAATACTTTTGACAATATAGTGTATATATATATATATATATATATATATATATATATGGCATATGATATATTTATATAGTTAAGACATTGTTATAGTTTTTTTATATTAAAAATGCTTGTTGAACTGTTTCCATATACTGTGAGTCTAAAGAAGAGTAGTGGTGCTACACGTGATTTTTCAAGTAGGATTCAAACCAGAACTGTAAAATATTTTCAACACCCAGACAGTCTGTAACTTGCAAGCCATAAGCGCTGGCTCATACAACTGTATTTGCATCTTGTAACCATCTGTTGGGCAGCCGCAGGATTCTCTCCTTTCAAGTTTCACTAGCTGTGTGTGTCAGTCGTCTCCCTGAAATCAATATGGTACTTGAGCACTATTTATTCAGAAAAAATGTAATAATATTTAGATTGCACAATTCACATATAATGAACCAAACAGATAGCAAAATAAACAATTTCACTTTAGGCAGGCAAGTTGTTAAATAAAAAAGTCTGCTCAGAATAGAAAGTCACACAACTGTACCAAGAAGCATAGCCATGTGTGAGCCCCTGCTTGAGGTTTATATACTTGTAACTCCAACATGACTACAGGTGATACTTCTGTAATATTGCTCTGATAAATCTGTTTTCTTAGTGTGGGGTTGATGGGAAAGAAATAGCACCAATATAAGGGACAGAAAGGGTGGAGTATATATTCAACTGTTTCAGCCTTTATTTTTGCCCTAGCTAAATGTGTAAGAAATGGGAATTTTAAAAATCTGCTTTCTTAAGGATAGCAAGGATATCTGTATTTTAAAGTGAATGATATATATGTATATCATATAGATGTTGTATGCTATAGGCAACAGTTAAAATAGATAAAAAGATAACTCGAACTCATAAGTGGTTAAAGCTTAGCGCAAGGAAGGGTTAAAGGACTGACTGCTTTCTGTCCCTAGAAGAAAGAATGCACCTTGGTTCCTGCCTGGAAACCGCTACAATGGGTAGATCTACACCGCTACAAGTGTTGGCAAAAAATATTACATACACATACCGTATTCCTTCTGGGTACTGGAGCTCTAATGTAAAGTAAACATATTACATAAAACCCTGGTCCAAGATTTTATGATTGCGGTATTTGCACAAATGTGTGTTTGCGCATGTCAAAGCATTTGTGAAGCCATCTTCAACCTTATTATAGACATTCTCTGTACCTTACCATCACCCCTGCTCCCCCACTGCTCAGAGTGCAGTGACTGTTTTGTAAAATGTTTAGTACCTCTAGGTATAGTGAGATAGGACACATCACCTTCTACTCCACAATACAACATTTTGAGCCCATAATGACTATTCACCAAGCCAAGCTGGGGGTAGAAGTGCATGCCATTTACTGTACAATCTCTGGCAATTCTAATTTTACTGGTGGATACAGGTGAGTTTGAGTGGCTCACAAATGAGATCTGAATGGCAGGTAAAGGTGAATACATATTGTACATCAAAGGTTGCCTAAAACAAGAAGAGGCTGAGGTTTGGGAATTTTTTTTTTCACTGGTTAATTTTATGCCACTGTCACAAATTGATTATAATTTATTTCATTAAAGATTTCTATTTACTATTTAACCATTTATATGTAAGCTCAAGTATATACAGTATACATTTTGGTGATTATGTTTATCCATGTACAAAATGCAGCCTTAGGTTATTAGAGGTCTTGAAACTGTTTAACTTGGGATGGCTAGCTTGTTCATTCACTTCAATTAACTGGATTAAAGGAAATAGAACCTTGTACCACATTTGGCATCAAAAAGGAAATATGGAACGTCTTTTATGAACTGTGCAGACGTCCTTTCACGTGGGTTTACCATATTTTGATTAAAAATTCCTCCATGTAAGCATTTCTTTTGATTTAGCTCATAATATGCCGTTGTATGCATTTTGTGGCATTGCTTCAAATTGTGCTTAATGGTGAGATAATTTAATAGCTTTTATATGAAGCCTTGTGGAGAGAACCTGGACGTGAGCATCTATAGTTAAAATTGTTCTTAATGCCTACTTTAAGTTGCATGCTAGATAGAAGAACATACTAAACAGAAGCAATGCAAAGTAACTCATAGGATTGTTAGTTGCACTGGCTACCCCAAAGGAAAATCTCATTACTCCTGTATTAAGCATTCCCGTTTGTGTTAGCTGTTGATGTGCTCTACACTATTTTTCTTAGTTAGATAGTTAGCTGGGTTGAAAAAGACACAAGTCTATCTAGTTCAACCAATAGAAAAAAAACAGAAAAGAAAACCTCCATATACACAATCCTGTAAGCACAGTTAATACAGAGGAAGGTACAAACCCTGATAAAACATGATCCAATTTTCTCCAGTGGGAAAAAAAGCATGATCCAATTTGCTTCTGCAGTTGAGGAAGAGTTGCATCCAGCACTGCTTTAAAAAAATCTACTGAGCTGGACAGAACTAGTTCCTGGGGGAGTCTATTCCACATTTTTCACAGCTTTTACAGTGAAGATGCCTTTTCATATGTGGAGATTAAGGGGTTGATTTACTGAAGGCAGATAGACTGTGTACTCTGCAAGTGCACTCATTTTCCTCAGTGCAGGTGAAGCTTCACTTTGTAAAAAATACCCAGTCAGGTGCAAAGAAAGTGAAACAGCATGTTTACTTGCATATGATTGAATGACGGAAATTCGCAGAGCTTCACAACATTTTTTCGGGAGGGGGGGGGGTGACTGCAAAGTGCACAGTCTATTTACCTTTAGTAAATCAACCCCAGTATCCCTTATTCTCTGGACATATATTGACCCCTAGCCTTTGTAATGACCTGAAAGTGAATAATTCAACGCAATATGGACCACTTATTTATTTATGCATGGTGATCTTATTCCCTCCCCCTTAGTTGCCTCTTCCTAATAGTTGAACCCCTCCAAGCCTCTTATCAGATTGGTTGTTCTTCTCTGCACTCTCTCCAGTTTTCCAATATCATTTTTATAAACTGGTGTTCAAAACGGAACTGCATATTTCAGATGAGATCTTACCATTGCTTTGCATAGAGGCAAAATTATGCCTCTCTCTCTCTCTCTGGAGTCTATACCTCTTTTAATACAAGAAAATATTTTGCTAGCTTTATAAACTGCAGCTTGACATTTCATGCTATTATTAAATCTATGAGCTACCACAACACCCAAATCCTTCTCAACCATTGACTCTTCCAGCTGTTTTCCTCCTAGAATGTATAATGCATGCATGTTTTTAGCCCCAAGTACATAACTTTATATTTATCACCATTAAAGCCTCATGCACCCTCAATGTTTTTACAGATCTTCCTAGGGGCATCTGCCATTTTTTTCCTGCCTCTAAACGCCCCTGTATGTTAGCCTTTGTGTCCATATATACATAAACTTTTAGAGGCGTTAAGTGGCAGGGGAGTTTAGAAGCAGGAAAAAAAATTCTAGCAGTGTGTTCATGAGCAGCAGAGTTTTGGCAGAAAAAACACTGGACGCTTCTAAATGCATGTAATTGTATCTAAACACGTGTTAATGCTAGGCGTGTTTAATGCTTGAGAGTTAATTCACTTCAATGGCCAGAATAAATTATTTATTCTGGTCAATTAAATGAATAAACACCCAAATACTTCACCTGTCTAAATGTGCCTAAAAACATTACACGCTTTTACAAACATCAGGCTTTTTTTTTTGCCAAAACACTACTGCCAGGGTGAAAGGCTTCTAGGGGAGTAAGAAAGGATCCTGTGTGCTTGAGGCCTAACCTTCATTTGCCATATAGTTGCCCAACTAAACAGTGCATTGAGGTCAGCTTGTACATTGGAGACATCCTGTAAGGACGTTATTCCACAACATATGGCTTGGTATCATCTGCATACACGGAAATTACACTTTTAATACTTTTGCTGCCAGAGGTATTTTTTCACACATTTAAAAAATAATTTTAGGCCTGAAGATTACACAAAACCCCCAAACATGATATATTTTCTGGAAGCAGACACCCTAGAGAATAAAATATTTGTAGTTCCAATTTTTTATGTCACAGGATATTATTGCAAGGTCTAGGAATTCAAAATTTGAGTAAAAATCACACTAAAGTGAATCTTAGGGCAATAAAAGGCAATAAATTACCCACATTTTTTGTAAAATATAAAAGATGAGGTTGTACCGAGCAAATAGATACCCAACATGCCAAATCTTAAATTTGTGTACGCCTATGAACTGGCGACAAACGTTAGTACCCTATATTTTCTATAGACAATGCTTCAAAAGCCCCTATAGGTCATCAGTTTATGGAGGAGGACTGGTGCTAGAATTATTGCTCCCGGCGTGTGTGGATGTCGAAATGTAATCTGTATTGCAATCAATGTTTTCATGCGCAGGCACCCTGACATGTGCATTTACGTTCCTACGAATGCATACGTGGCAGTGGGAGGCTCAACATTTTTGGGGAGGAGGATATTATGTGCTTGGGTGTAACTTTATTTTTTTACAAAAAAAAAAAACTATTTTTTTGCTATATGTTTTTTTTATAACATAGGGGCCACAAAGTCCCTTATGTCATGATTTTTTGGTGAGACATGCAGGGTCTAAAAGACCAAGAAGGGGGAGAGGAGGGTAAGGGGAGAAGACGTTCACTTTCCTCTCACCCCTGCTGACACCCACAATGGTGCTCCCCTGTCCTGCAGATGGGCAAGCAGAGCCTGGGTACATTCCGGGAGCGCGCCTGCAGGGGATAGTTTTGGAACCGGGGGCTGTGGAATCAATCAGCAGCAATGGAGCCGCCTGACTGCTTCCACTTGATAGGCAGGAGTCTGCCTGTCAGTTTATACACAACTCTGGTGGCTGGAGCCACTGGATTGTGTACAAAACCCCTGCTGTCAGGTCCATACAGTATCGGGACCTGGCAGTGATCCCAAAGTCTATAAATAGGTTAAAATAAGGGTCCCAGCACTAAACCTTGGTGTACACAACTAACAACCTTGCAAATATTAATTTACACAATTATTACTAAATTTGTGAGATAAATAACTGAAACATTCTACTTTTTTTCATTCATCTAATCCAAAACATATTTTTTTAATTTATGGAATGCTTACCTATGACGCAGTGCTTTGCGGTCTACATAGAAATATTCACAAAAATCACTTCCTGCCAAGGAGCTTGAAAACAACTACAATGCCACAAACTGAGCTGCACATATACATTCTAAGACAAATTTGGTTTTGAAAACAATTAAAGTAGAACTATAGGAAAAACTTTTTGGATAGAGAAAGGGAGGGTAAAACCCCTGTAAGGTTGATTTTTGCCATCTGTTTCTCATTGGGGAGATTTACCTTCACTTCTTTGTCCCATAGCTAAACAGGAAGTGAGAGGAAATCCCTGGAAAGTAGCCTCCCTAGCAGTCTGATTATGTCAGTATTTCTGTGCTTAAAGCGGTACATTTTTTTGCATGGAATGTATTTATTTTATTGTAGGCCTGTAATTTTTAGGAATAACTCACTGAAATCTGTCCGAACAAGAGCCTAGTAAACATCTCGGGTATGTTAAAATTTGAAACATGAAATCACAAATTATAATTTAATAAATAATCATAAAAAATAATAATATAATAGTAAATTTAATTCAATAATATAATCAAACCAAAAACACTGAAATTTGGAATATAGCGCCAAGTTCGCACATCACTGAGCAAAGTCACAAAATCGTTTTCAGTGTCTGATATCGAATTTCCCCACGAATCATTATCACTCAATTCTGCAAGTGGTTCTGATTTACTATCGCTGTTCTCTAGCTTGTCTAAAACCGCTTTTGACCTAAAAGGACGCATTTTGGACGCCATGGACATTTCTCAGTTTCCAGGCAGAAAGAACAGTAAAAATGCAGGCAGGGCACAGGACAATGCACTAGGGACAAAATGTATGTGAAATGATTTGATACAGTAATGTTTTACTATGTGATTTTAGTCACTTTTTCACATTTTTAAATTTCCCGCCAGTTCCATCCCCGTACGTCCTGACGTCACAGGGGACGGAACCCAGAAGACAGATGCCGGCATCGGCCAGAGGACATTGCAGGGGACACTGCAGGAGGGACATCACGGGAGTGAAGGACAAGGTAAGTGAAGAAGAGAACCCAGAGCAGCGCTGCAGGGTATTCCCGAGTGTAGCTCGGGGTTACCGCTTGTGGTGCTGAAACTTTACCCCGAGCTACACTCGGGAATACCGCCAGGGAGGTTAAGGGAATTTATTCGGGACTCTTAGGTCACCAGAACTAGTTTTCCCATTGGGAGATTTCCCCTCTTTTGTTTTTCTGGGGATAACCTTAAATGTGGGATGTTCTTTTATTTTCACTTTCAATGGTAAACAGGACAAATAGGGTGAATCTCACTAATGGGGGCACAGACAACAATAAAAACTGACAGGTGTTCTAATCCCTCTCTGCTCTATCCAGAACAAAATAAAAGTTTTGCCTTTAGGTACACTTTAAAACGGAGTTCCAGCCCAAGCCCGGCCCCTTTACCTAAAAAAATTAGAAGTCAGCAGCTACAAATACTGTGGCTGCTGACTTTTAATATTAGAATGTTTACCTGTCCAGGCATCCAGTGGTGTCATCACCCTGAGCCGATTCTTTAGCTGTTGGGTGCTGGTGCCACCTTCTTGACTAAGGGAAACTGGCAGTAAAGCCTTGCAGCTTCGCAGCCAGTTAACTACTGCGTATGTGTGAAGCACTGTGTGCTTTGTGAATGGGCCCCAGTCTTCTGGGACCTGTTGAGTACCCCAGAGGGCTTTGGGGGGGGCTGAACTTTCAGCTCAGTTTGCTGCGGCAAACTGAGCTAAAAGTGGGAGCTGATACCTGTCAAAACCCCAAAAGGTGCTAAATGTGATAGCAGAGGAGAAGAGGAGGCAGATAAGCAGAGATTCCACTTTTGGGTGGAACTCTTAAATCTGCCAGTATGTTTGTATCGTAAATAGAAATTCACATAGACATTGGGGGAATATGCAGCCTACAAATAAATGAACTCTGTTATGATTCAAAGGTCACAATCCATAATACTTCTTTTATGTTCTTTGGGTCTCAGATTGGCTTCATGGTAATTATGACATTCGTATGCCAAAGGGGTATGCAGGGGCATTTTTATTTAGGGGCATTTATTCACAATTAATCACAATTATATTTTTACAAGTTTCACATGCATAATAGTCCTTCCGTATGGTTTTAAATCCTTGAGCACAATGGGTATTAAACTAACCTTCAGAATATTTCCAATATACTAGAAAAGCACATTTGTCGGATGCAGCAAAAAATAGGGCAGTTTAAAAAAGGCATTCCTGGTGTAAGACTTCTATATCATTGCATACCAGTGGTTGGGTGACTAAGATTAATAATATTTAAAAATCTTAGTACAATACTTATGTTAGCACCTTACCATACATTTGACCACAGTTTAATAAAAATTATAGATTATGAACTCACAGAAACACGTTTATTGTTTTTTATTATTGCATTGCGTTGCTAATTATTTCAACAACAGACACCACAGCCAACCATACAAGACTAGACAACACCAGTCTTGAAGAAAACCAGAGATAGACTACTTTATTTGAACACAGATACAAGATATATACACTCAGGGGACAATCCCCCCTCGCTGCATAATGACACAGGGCGGGGCAATCTACATTTAGTAACAAGAGACACACAGGTATTCAAACATCACACCAGCAGACAGTCCCATCAGGAGGGAGGGCTGCTGGAGACACCCCCCCACTAAGCTAATACACATAAACACATACATCCCATAATAGTTTGCTCCCAAGCCAGACAGACAATAGAACAATAGGATGCAGCCACATAACATTAAACAATCAACAACCCCCACCCAACCTATCTCCTAAACATGTCTACACAGTCTGAGACAAAGCCCACACAATATTAGGACAAATCACCCTGTACCCCTAACAGGCACAGGGTGATTTACACATAAGAGGGATATGGGGAGCTGAGACAGGGGTCTCCCCACCTCTCCAAAGCCCCCCACCCAAAGTGACTACCATCACACTGTACATTTTCTCTCTCTCATATATATATATATATATATATATATATATATATATATATATACACATATATATATATATATATATATATATATATAAATGTACTGTACATATATTTAACTTTTTACAGTGGCACTGTAATTGATGATAACTGAAAAACAGGAATAAACTAACCTTAAACAATTCTATTGTTTCTGTGGAAAAATTGGCTTTAGTTTTGTGCATGACGTTATTGCATAAGGAGAAGGCTACATTACTGAGTTATAAATCATTATTTTTCTATGAAGTTATTGGTAAGTCTGGGAACCACCATGTTTCATTTAAATTAATATTAAAATAAGGGAATATAATAAAAAAAACATAATATGAGGGAAAATTTAAAGCAGAAAAGAAGAATATGACTCACGCTTATTTTGACACTGGAAAATGACACGTGAATATTAGGCTTTTGGGCTGTAAAAGTACTAATGACTGTAATAATTCTAATTTTAACTGAAAACAGTACTTACAAAACAAAAGATGTACTTCTGAAAAAAAGGAAATATTTGTGAAATAAAAATATAATATAAAGTGCATGTCTCAGTTTCAGGAAATAGTTATAGACATGTAAATATAGAACCGTTATATCAAAAATGCAGAAAAAGCAACAGCCTGTCTCAGATTTAGTAGTTGGCTTAACCTGCTTGTGCCTAAGGCAGCATGTAGAAGTACATTTTAGAAGGGATGAGGTTGAAATGTGCATGGTGGGAGCACTGCATTCCTTATAAAATCAACGCCAAAAACCAATTTGTTTCCAAAACAGGGGTTTAAATGAAAAATAAATCTAGTGTTCAAACTATAACTAAAGGCAGAACTTTTTTTTTTCAGTTTTTGGATGGAGTGGGGAGGGAGTAGAACACCTGTCAGTTTTCATTGCTGCCTGTGCCCCCATTAAGGAGATTTCCCCCTCTCTATGTGTCCTGTTTACCATTATCATTGAAAGTGAAAGTAAATGAAAATCTCGAATTTTGGGTTGTCCCCAGAAAAGGAATAGAGGGAAAATCTTCTAATGGGGACACTAGTTCTGGTGACCTGGGGGTCCCCAAAGGATTCCCTTAATTTGCAGGGATTTCCTTTCACTTCTAGTTTGGCTCTGGAACAGGAAGTGAAGGGAAATGTCCATATGGTGAAAAAATAAAATCTGACGGGCTATAACCTTCCCCCTCCTTATTGAATGAAGTGAAAGCGCTTTCACCATATAGCCTAACGTCAGCGAACATCAAGTGCTCGTTCACATGGGTGGCTTGTTGGTTGAGTCAATATTTTACTGCCCCTGATCACTTACCTAAACAAAGCAATGAAGCCAGTCAAGGCTGTACCCATGCTGCAACCATGATTCTTAGATTCAGGACCATGTTAAAAGTTAAAAGTCTCATATCATATATAAGTGAATGTGGCTCTGCCATCAACCACCCTGCGGGTTGGTATTTTGAGAGTTAGGCCCCATCTACACTTCTGAACGATGGAAACTGACTGCTGGAAAATGTAGGTTAACCTCTTGGTGCCGGCCGAATGCCGGTGTCTGGGCCTAGACGCCAAGCGGCCGCACATTTGCGTTCTATAAAAAAAAACATATGTGCTGACAGCAAGCGCCCTATGCGCTCCTAGCACACATGTCCGGTACTCATGGAAAGGTCACGATCTCCTCTTTTGATCGGGACCTTTCCCGATCATGTGACCGCCGTGATGTCGTGTCACGACGGTCACATGACCCTAAACCCCGCCCCACCTCTCGACTTCTGAAACCCTTAAATGGCCGCGAGGCATCGGCATCAAGTGGTTAAAGAAAGTCTGTTTAGCCGCATTTGCATAACGCGTTTATGCGTATTTGCGTTTAGAAGCGTTTTTTAAAGATAAGCACAGGAGAGCCTCCCAAATGCCCAGAATGCACTGAAAAGTGGTAAATTATTAACTATTTCAGACTGTTTCAGAGAAATACAGAGAGTAGAAGCAGAGAGAGCAATAAGTGTTGAGATTAGTTTAGGAGTGAGTTGCTTATTAACATTTCTTTTGTTTCCAAGGGTGGGAAGGTGTCTGGTGGAGTGAGTCATTAAGGTCACCTGGCAGGGGGTCTTCATGAGGAATTTGAGGTGTGAATTTGTATTAACATATCTTTTGTTTCCAATGGTGGGAGAGGTCTGAGGTGTGAATTGGTCATTACAATGTGTGACAGGTTTGATAGGAAAATCCTGTGTTCAGTGCTTTGTCCATTTGAGTACCTTGAAAACAATTTGCATGCATTTTTCATGATGAAAAAAAGGCTCTGGACAGCATCGGGAACTGGAACAGTTAAAAAATTTTCAAACACAAAAGCTTCTAAACGCGATTTGCTGCACTTAGCAGCGTTTACAAGCATTTTGCGTTTGAAACGCTGATAAAATCGACTGCTGAGCGCAAGTTTTCTGCTTTCAAAAAAATTACTGTAAACTCAAATGCCTGTAAACAACTGTAAACAAAGATGTGTACATGGACACATAGGAAAACATTAGGGTGAGTTCAGGGGCTGCTGAAAAAAATGCTGAACAGCTCCTAAACGTGAGTTCATCAGCTGCAGTGTACATGAGCCCTTAAAGCAGGTGGTGAAGAGGCAACATATCACATCCTCACCTCCTGACCAAGGCCCTATAAAATGCATAGTGAATTGCTTTTCAGAAGATTGGCAATGTAGCCACATATTTGAATGAGCCCCAACTTTGCTAAGTGAGCAGTTTCTTTCTCTCTTTAGTAAGTTACAACCATTGAATCACACGTTGCAGACACATTTAACTCTAAAGACTGTATGAACCTTTTTAAATAAAAGTATGATGTATACCACCCTAAACCAGGTGTAATCTATTATTTTCAATGGAGAGAAACTAAAGAACGAATTGGCATGGTTTTTTTGAATGTCGCCGGTTGCCAATTTTTACTTTTTTTGCAAGTCTGGCTGCTTTTTCATCCCTTTTCACAGCTTTCCATGTTAAATTTTATAAACTATAAATGTACGGTATATAGCAGTAAATCTGGGCAAAGTACAGGGAAACAAAAACAATGATTTTGCTGAATTTTATAAATAGGCCTTACAATGATTATAAATAGGTCATTCTGATGTGAGACAGTGCAAAAAGGATTTCATATTCAGCGCAAACCAGATGCGCACCAACAGATACATGTCAATGTTTTTGTGTTGTTTTCGATTGTTCTTCTACATGTGTATTCCAAACACTGCTGGATTCCACAAATCTAGATGATAAATAACTTCTCAACACATTACATAGTGATTGTTCTGCAACTCATTAAAATACCTAACATGTTCTGTTTATTTATTTCTTGATATACAGTTAAATGTGTTTTTTATAATAAAATAGTATTCATATTTTTAAAGTGGTTCTCATGGCTGAAGGTTTTTACCTTCTACGCATGAAGATAAAATACCTGTGTGCAGGATATGCCACAGCCCCCTCTAATACTCACCTGAGCCTCATCCAGATCAAGCGATGTGCAGGCTCTCCGGAGTCTCTGCCTCCGCATTGGCTGAGACACAGCAGAGGGAACCATTGGCTCCCATTGCTGTCAATCACAGCCAGTGAAGAGGGAGCAGGGGGTGGGGTTGAACCATTTTCTGGGTATCCCATAGTCAGACAGAGGTGGCTCTGGAGCGAGCAGCTTGCTCTGGGGCACTCTGCAGGCATGTACAAAACTATTGTGCAGAGCAGGAAAGTATGACATGTTTGTTATCATTAAAAAAAATTCTAAACCTTTAATTTCACTTTAAGGAAACTGCTTTTTGAGATTCCTAAAACCCTGGCTATGTAGATCTCATTTCAGAAAAGTCTGAGTATCAAATCAAAATATAAAATCTAATTTCCATGTTAATTTTGTAAATTAATATTACGGTAGTTTTCTAGTAGTGAATTAGTACAAACTGTAGTCTAAAAAGAAACACAAGCCCACCGGCTACTCCCGTGGCCATGTCTCTGCTGTATTTACTTTATTAGATGATCAACACAGGATAAAACATGGTCATTGTTAGAGATGAGCGAATCGAACCAGGCGAAGTCGAATTCGTTTCGAATATTGGGAAAAATTCGATTCGCATCGAATCCGAATTTTAGCAAACTTCGGGTGCACGAATCGAATTTTTCCCGATCAGCCGGCAAAAGTGTCTTCTTCTTTTCATTCTTCTTCTTCTTCTTTTCATTCTTCTTCTTCTTTTCATTCTTCTTTTCATTCTTCTTCTTCTTCTTTTCATTCTTCTTTTCATTCTTCTTCTTCTTCTTCTTTTCATTCTTCTTCTTCTTCTCTTCATTCTTCTTTTCATTCTTCTTCTTCTTCTTTTCATTCTTCTTCTTCTTCTTTTCATTCTTCTTTTCATTCTTCTTCTTCTTCTTTTCATTCTTCTTCTTCTTCTTTTCATTCTTCTTCTTCTTTTTATTCTTCTTTTCATTCTTCTTCTTCTTCTTTTCATTCTTCTTTTCATTCTTCTTCTTCTTCTTCTTTTCATTCTTCTTCTTCTTCTTTTCATTCTTCTTTTCATTCTTCTCATTCTTCTTTTCATTCTTCTTTTCATTCTTCTTCTCATTCTTCTTTTCATTCTTCTTCTTTTCATTCTTCTTTTCATTCTTCTTTTCATTCTTCTCATTCTTCTTTTCATTCTTCTTTTCATTCTTCTTCTCATTCTTCTTTTCATTCTTCTTCTTCTTCTTTTCATTCTTCTTCTTCTTCTTCTTTTCATTCTTCTTCTTCTTTTCATTCTTCTTCTTCTTCATTTCATTCTTCTTTTCATTCTTCTTCTTCTTCTTCGTCGTGCCCCGTGACTGCCCAAATGAGTGAAGTGTGCGGTGATTCTAAGATCGACGGCACTCATCTGCATGTCATACTGACTGTCAGTATTATTTCTCTTCCCCAGCAGACTCCAAGGGCATTTAAATTAAAGGTACAGTGTTCTGCACTAATATAAAGGCTCTCTGAAGCCTAGAAACCCTTTTAATAAGTTAAATTCGCGGCAAATAAATTCGCATTTTTGAATAATTCGCTCATCTCTAGTCATTGTTATAGCTATGATTATGCCAGGTGTGGCCAAAATACATTAGACCTCATCCACATGAGATCACTTGCCCATACAACATCATTACTTGGCATATTTTGGCACCCAAGAGGCACAGATGGGCAGACAGCCAGCTGCCAGCAGGATGTCAAAATCAATGACAGGCTGAAATATGCCCAGCTGTACACGGTTGTACACACATCTGAGCAGTACTCACAAACAGAGCCATATGTGCATGTGGCAATGACTTCCCCATTCAGCCAACCTGACAGGGCCCCCTCAAATAAACATAGTTTACTATGCTTCAGTTATGAATGAACACAGTGAGCGATCAGTACCAAACACTCATTGTGTTCATTCAGGAAAGAAAGAGGCTGGTAAAGGTGATATATTTACTGCACCCTTCCCCTACTCTCCGTCCTGAAGGATCCTATTGTGTGCTTGCAGTTGCTGATGGGAAGGAGAGGAGGGAAATGTATGGTGCCTAGGGAGGGTGATTGGTGAGGTGGGGGGGGCAATTACCCCTTGATCCCCTGTATGGCTCTCTCTGCAGCAGCCAAAAGCCAGCGGAAGAGAGCGGAGAAGAAGCCAGCTTTCAGCTGCTGCAGAGAGATCCATACATTGGATCTATTTCAGTAATTCCCCCCCTTCCGCATACCAATCACCCAGCTTCCTGGGCCCCTTGTTGGCCTGGGCCATGTACAGGAAGATTGGTGGTACCCCCTTATCTACGGCCCTGCATGTGGCTATATGTCTTAATCATAGAATTTCTGCATTCGGGGCACATATCCCTATAACTGAATGAGAATTCAGTTTAAAGCTGAAGTCCAGGCAGGTATAAAAGACACAAAATAAAGCAGCTCTCTATCCATTAATGCATTACATTGCATTATATTTAAATCATAAGCAATGTAAGTATCTGAATCTCATTTGAAATCAGGTTCTCACAATCCCAAGAACAGCAGAGCTCAGAATGGGAAGATGAAAGCCAATTAGTTGTTTTGGAGAGCAAGGAGCATGCCGGTAGGAGGAGAGGGCAGGGAACATATTCATATGTTTGAAGACAGGGTGGGCCCTGATCTGAGAACCCTGGGGGAAGAAAGACACAAAGATATGAGTTGGCATTGTAGTGTATTACTATTCATTTCAACAACACAGCAACAGAGTTTATATGGCAATAACAAACTGGTGACCATGATCACAGTGCAATATGCAGAGGCCAGTACTCAGATGCAGACAGCACCTAGCAGGTGAGATGGCTAGTAAGCAATGTCATAACATGGCATAGTAGTGGAAAGGATCCACACTTAAGAACTGGCAAACAGTCCCTAATCTGTCCCTCCTCCACTTGAACCTCTCCCTATGCTAGGCACAATCTCCCTGACCAGTGGGTTTCTTTCCCTATCCTAACCATATGCAAAATGCATGCCAACTATAGGGAGTCCGTGCTTTTATAAGAACTGCCCTCACTAACAATGGCTGCAGGGTCATCTGAATCAGCAGCATCCGGTTGAATAGCTGCTCACCTGATGGCCCTATGGAGGCCTAAGAGGAACTTGGGTTCCTCCTGTCCTCTACTCTCCCTGCATGTGATGTTGTCAGCGCCACCTGTGTTAGGAGGCCAAACTACACCTGTCTACATGCTGCTTTTCATTTCACTGTTCAGGCACAGGGTAGAAGATTGATAACACCAGAACTGGATGGACAGAAATACAAACCCTTGGAAAGTAAAAAAAGCTCTCTATGTATTCTAACTAGGTATTTAGCTGTCTGCATAGTGTTCAGCTTTAAAAAAGTAATGCAAGATGGGTTCTGATTTGGTGCTTTAAGTACAACGCTATGCATTTTTATTGATTAAGCCAAGCCAGAATGACAGGTGATGTAATTTGTGGCTATATTTGTATGCAGGTCACTTTGGAGACTGTGGATCTGGATTTACTTGGGGTGAGCACACCTACATTCTGCATACTCTTTAAATTGCATTTATAGCATATATAGTAAAATCAGTCATGGATTCTGGAACCAGAGTTACCATAAAGAGCAATAATTATTTCTACAGTAAATACAGTTAAACACAACAATGTAGGTCATGAGAACGGTATTAGAAATCACATCCTGTACTCTGTGTATTACAAAATTCCATATGATAATTCCGTAAGGGCCGGTTCATATCAGAACATGTGGCTGAAAATGCACGTTCCTTGTGTGTTTCTTGCATTGTAATCAAAATACACTGCCTTTGCAATCTGCTGGGGGTGCCAACACATTTTTAATGGCATCCCAGATTCAGATCACGGACACAATGTGTTTGCGGGCACCAGATCACGTGGTACAGCAGTATCATGCTAGTTAGTGCTGTTCTTCAAAAGTATTGTATGCACTAATTTAGGGCGATCCAGTGCGATTTCAGCCCGTTTGCAGCGCGTTCCTATGTGATTCGGGTATGAACCGATCCTAAGGGTTCAAGTCAAACACTGTATTATCCAATCAAGCATATGCAGCTATGTTCAAGTAGCAAACACAGTGTTTCACAAGAAAAGGCTGCTTTTTTCCTGTTTCCCTTGTATTCAATAGGATATCCTGCATTCAAAGAAATGCAGCAGAACACAAAGTAGGTCAAACACAACCTCTGAACTGCGATGTGTAATGATTCATTAATGTTAATAGGATTTTCCGGACCTATATTTGCCAAACACATGTCAAACACAAGAAAACACCAAATATGAACTCTTAAATATGCTCAACAACTCAATAAAACATTTGTAAAAAAAAACAATTGGTTTAGAATCTATTTCTATATTTTGAACCATTGCTCTGCTATATTTTAAATTTTTACAAATAAAATGTTTTTGATTTTGTTTGTTTTTCACATAGTTGAGTAGGAATACAATTGACCATTGAATGAGAAATGAGTCTTCATTATTACACATTACCAGATGATTAAAGATGCTGAGTTTTACGTAGAAACATTGTCCTTTAAATATGGTGGCACTTATTCCATTTACTTCTCATTACTGCTATCTGCTAGCTTCAAATATAATATTGGACTGTTGTTGATTGAAGTAATTGAAGAAAATTGATCTTCTCTGTTCTTGGAACGCGTGATGAGCCTTCCTTGCTTCACCAGATATTAAACCAATGTATCTTAATCTGAAGACCAAATACTGAGACTAAACCTTTATAAAATAAACTGAGGATACCAGAGAGTCAACAGTGAGAAGAGATGTATGGGGACTAAATAAGAGACTGACAGAACGTACAAATTTAATTTGCTTTGACAACACCTATTACAGTAGAATTGTAATACCCTTTCCCCGCTGATTTATGGATTAATCACATTGCTTCTCAATATGATCACTCTACCTAAGCACTGGTTGAGTGTTAATGTACCTTACACAGAAGGTAGAAGCGGGCATTAGGTGTAGAGTGCTCACCAATACATTATCTGGAAATAGCTCTTCATTATAACATACTGTAGATTATGGCAATGCCTGGGAAATATGGAAGTTGGAACAAGCATTGCTTTTTACTGTTTTGCAAGTCAACACAGTATTTGCAATGCAAACTAAATATTGTATAAAAGATATACATGACAGTGCATTGTGTATGTTTTAAATAAATCTGTTTTCTTTGAAAATACGGCATGTATAATGTACAGTAAATCTTAACATATAATAGCTGGCTATACAGCAGATTAGCTCTCCATCAATATTATTATCCTATATAACTACTTATAACTGGGCATTCCTTTGAATATTTTTCTACTGTGCAAATAACATTGATATTATTAACAGTACTATTATTAATACATTTAATGAGGGCCGATGCCTCCACTAGGCAAACTAAGCGGCCGCCTAGGGCGCAATGCCACCTAGGGGTGCCTGGGTGCAGCACACGCAGGCACTCTTTCCACGTCATGAATCATCTTTCAGCTGAGAGGAGGGGTGACAGAGGGGAGGAAGAAAGGACAGAGGAAGATGCCAGGTGTCTGGGGACAGTGTAGCAGTTGAGCTGTTGCTCCTTTCAGTGTTCCTCTCAGACTCAGTCCCTTACTGCCAGCCACAGATACAGTTCATCTGTGACACTGATTTTGCCTTTAATATTGGTGCTGGTGACATCTTAGGGCACTTATTTTTGCAAATTAAAAGAAATTTAGCAGTTTCAGAATCGTGGCCTCATCTCCCAGCTCTACACTCACACACTAGCGTCGTATGAGCAGCACCAGCCAGTTGAACAGAAAAAAAAATTGACCCATCTCATTGAGCTGTTGTGTTCTGACAGTGGGAAGACTACCCCACCATAAAAATACACTGTGTTGACAGCTATAGCTGTTGGCACTGATGATTTGGGAAAAATCCAACGGACTGGTTGTACAGAGGTCAATCAGTAGATAACTTCTGCACAACCAACCTGCCCATAATCGGATCTACATTTGGCTGTTCTCTGCTGAACTGGACACATTTTGGCTTCCAGTTGAACCAGGTTGTCCTGATCCACCCCAGCCTGTGACTGGACATTGAAAAGAGAAGCATCACCCTGATGCTCTCATTTCTCTGTCATTTTGCCTTCTCTTCCCACAGCATGATTCATGCCAGTACATAACTTGCGACCCATTGTACTTCATATTCTATTACACTCCAGATCTTCTATACAGGGACTGCAAGAGGTTAATACCAGGTAAAAGTGGACCTTCACTTAAAAATGAATGTTCTACTTATATCCCTCCCCCCAACAGTTTTTGAAACATGTTTTTTTTCTGGGAGCGAGTATCTTTATGTGACAGGTACCTGCTCTCACTTCCACTTTTATCACCAAGAAGAGAATTATGGGAGTTCGGGGTCTGCTCCATCCCTGCATGCACATCCTATGTCTCAGGAGACTGCAGGACCAATATAAAAGCACAGCACAATCTTGTGCATGTGCTGTCGGGAGTCGGCTGTGAAAGTCACAGCCTTCCCCCACAATCAAGATGGTGGCACTGGGGCTCCAAAGACTGGCAAAGAACAAGCTCCTGGTGAAGATACCATCTCACTCCTGAACTATTGAGTGTCTGTTTCTTAAGAGTCAGAGCTAGAGTATTTTTTTTTTTAAGACCATAGCTTCTCTTTAAATTCAGGTACTTGCACTTGCTTGCATTTGATAAATACATTTACCTAGATTTTAACTTTAAAATAACTCATAACTTGGGCCCTTAATTAATTACTCTAACATGAAATACTGTCTGTATGAAACCTGACCTGCTCCCTACAACTAACTTACTTCCAAACAATAAACTATCTGGATGACTAGCGTTTCTTTTCCAAAGTAACTTTTGTCCAACAGTCCTATATTAAGAAGAATTACTTAAGAAATAATTCTTCTCAAAAACTCAAGATATATTCCAAATATGTAACAATTCAATCAACTGATCAACACAAAATGAGGAATTTACTTCTGAAATAAAATAACTGTAACATGTGAGTGTAAATCTATATTTTAGGTCACATATAGAGCATTATCTAATGCCCTTAGAAATTGTGGGAGCAGCTGTAGCTACACTTTGAAAACTGTAAAAAGAAATACATTAATGTAGGAGCTGTCCAGCATGTGTCACAATTCAGGAATTAGGGCAGTGCTGCTTTTGTACAGTATTGACATTTTTGGCTTCTGCATATACAGTGAGCTGATGCAAAAATTACTCAGCAACATGTTACTCTTTACAAATGGATACATTGGTTTAGGGAAAAATAATGTAAACAATGGGAGTACTATTTTTCAGTTATGATAAATAAGTAAACATAAAATTTTTGTTCAAACAAAAATAATTTTATCATTTATGTTCACTTACTTTCTTTTCTTTATTTTTAGTAATACTTATACAACCTCTTTTAAATTCTTGAAAAAATTCCAGTATACAATATATACCACAATTTGTAGACGCTATGACTTTCACGTAAACCAATTAATATACACTTATTGAGATTTTTTTTTCCAGCAAAGACATGTAGCAGAATACGAATACTGTTTTTTTTTTTTCAAAATTGTCAGTCTTTTTTGTTCATAGTGCAAAAAATAAAAAAACACAGAGGTGATCAAATACCACAGAAAGAAAGCTCTACTTGTGGTTAAAAAAAATACATAAATTTCATTTATGTGCAGTGTTGCATGACTGCACAATTGTCAGTTAAAGTAATGCACCACATATTGCAAAAAATGGCCTGGTCAGGAAGGGGAGAAAATCCTCTGGAGGGCAAGTGGTTGAAAACAAGAACAGGTATCGATTTCTGTCCTCCACTGGAAACTGTAGTATCACTCCACAGCCTGCATTTTACAGTTCACTCATAAAATGCAGGACCCCGTGTAGTGCCAGAAGTATTTGCTTAGGGCAGCAGAGATAGCTATGTGATTGAAGTAGAGGCCAGTCAGAAAACACTGACAGATCATATGACTGGAATCACTTCCAGGATGTTTTATTTCTATCTCTCCCATTTATTTCAACTTACTGTAGCTCCACTCAGTTTGGAAGCATACCGAGTGCTAGAATTTCTGTAAAGCATATCACTCAGTTTTTTTAATGTGAGCCTTTTACATGGGGTCCATAATGTTTACCAGTTAGGGTTTAGATATACTCATAAAGCCTAATTCTAATTTTGACAAATCCTCAAACTTGAACACACTACCCTTGTAGCATTTTTACTGCTTTCCTTTTTAAAATATCTTTACTATACATACTGTACCTTATCTGGAGCTATCTTTAGCTCAGTCACATAATATTCCAGAGTCCTTTCCCTCTTCTTGCAGCTGTGGTAGATGGTTCACAGTGATGCAAATAGTAACATTATATAATGATGTGGGTGATTCTCTCTGCTTTTACCGTGAGACCAAGATCACCTAATGATGGGTCTCTAGGTGGTGCATTTATGATACCCTGTGCTCACAGGAACTTGTTTGAATGATGTTGGCTGTCCTTCAACCCAAAAGAGGAACACTGGCTGGGATTGGTGGGGGCACAGGGTGCAGTGTTAAAATGTGTAGAGGAAGAGTTCTGTTGTGAGATCTTTTTTTTTTTTTATTAACAAGGGAATGCGTGAAGGAAGACTATTTTTATAAAAATGTTTTTATGAGTTGGGCTTTAGAACTAGGCATCAAACAATACAATTATGTAAATATTGAGTAACAGAAATAAGTATACTAATGTGATTTAAACAACCATAATATGATTAGTTTTTCAAACCTGTTACATTTTCATTGTAAGGTACCGTATATCACTTTGTAGTTTCAGAAAATACGCATAATGAATTAGGGCTTGTGAGACATTGATATTGTGTTACAGGATTCACAATCAGCCAAATAATAAGACATAGAGTCTTGCAGTTTACTAAGCAGGTGGAAAGTTTGAAGCAAAACAGATTCAGGATGGCAAATAGCATGCATACATTGCGGAATAATGCAAAACAGAATATGAAAGCTGCACAGATGGTGGACTCTTCACAGAAATATCACTGTGGCTCAATAAGGGTAATATGTGGCTGCATAGCATAGTCTCTGTATGACGCCATTGCAGCAGACAGTCTATCTAAGGATAACTACATCTGGAGAGATCCCAGGCCCAAGGACAAATAGTCACCCCACTAAAACTGCAGTATTCTGGGAACAATTATTAATTGTATGCAATATCAATATAATAATATTAGTAAGTGAATATTCCAGAGAACCTGCATGCTGTTAGGCTCTGGCCTGCATCCTGGTTCTGACAGTGCAGGGCATCCCATCTGACTGAAGATCACATGTTCATCTACCTCTGTCTCATCAGGTGGGACCTCTCTGAGCTGCTAAGGAAAGCAGAGAAACATATTCCCTGAGCCTATGCAATAAGCTAGGCTGTTCTGGGAAAAGAGCATGATGTACAAATGTACTCTTCTACACTCCATCCTACTTGAACTTGTTATCCTCAGCCAGCTTACAAACATTCAGATTTATCCTTCATAAATTGTACAGGGAGTCTCCTAAAGTTAGGTTTCTCAGAACACCTCAGGGGTTGAGTCCACGTTTCATGCTCTGGACAAGAAGAAGCAGTCAGAAGAGTCAGTGGATGGTGGGTCAGAGGGTTTCACAGCAGGAGTATATACCTCAGCAGGTTGACCATTGACCTTTGTAATAACATTAAGTTCTACTGTGGATCTTAAACAAAATTAATGGAAGAGCAGTAAAATAAAGAAGGTGCAGGAAGCCTTTGCATACCTTTCTGTGAGTTTTGGTGGGCTTAAGGAAGTTATGGTGTAGGCATTTTGTTTTCTGGGCATCTTCTCTCTGGAAACTTTAACTCTTGCAGTGGGCTGTTGTAGGACAACTCCAGGAACTTTTTTCAAAGGGGTTTGTAATTTTCCATGCTGGTGTATGTCACATTATCATTCTGTCCCCAGTTTAAAGGTCAAATTCAAAAGCTTCCAATTCTCTTTGCTGCTCACATGACTTGTCTTTAACAAACTGTTGGACTTTACACAGGCATAATTTCCACTTCTGAATCCAGAAAGTCAGAGTTTGTTCAATTTTTTCTGTGGCATTGTGACCCATAGGTCTGTGGACTCCAGAAGTGAACAGCCATACAAAACATTGCAGGGTGCTTGGGCTGTCAAAGAATATACAGGTATGTTTGATTGTGTTTGCAGACCACCTTGGATTAGTATTGGGTTATATTTCTCGTTTCTCATTAACTAGGTCTCTTACTACTTGTATCAGGATGGACTGAACATCTGACATGCCCCGTTGCCTTGTCGGTGGTATGGGATAGTGTATGAATTCCTAATGACTAGCTTTTTTAATTAAGGTCCATGGTCCAAAAGGTCTGTGGACAGCAAGAAGGTAGAAGTTCTTCCACATCATATGGGAGACAATCTTGGTGGTTTGGTTGCAGATCTTTACTGCCACCGCAAACGTGCTAAAGTGGTCCACCAAAGTTAGAACAAGATGGTATCCATTTTATGGCAAGTCTAGTGTAAGAAAGTAAATAGTCAGCACTTCCAGTGGAACAGATGTGTGCCAAGTCAGAAGTGGAATCTGGGTCTTAATCCCTGCAACACTGAACAGACCGTACAGTGTTAGAAGGCTTGTTTAAGTCTGGAACAGACACATACATGTGGCTTGGCTTTTGAACCATGTGAACACTGTGTATCCATGTGGATTCTCTCTGCGTAGAGAGGAATTGGGTCCTGGACAGTTTGGTCTCCCATGTCACTGTCGAATCATGGAGAAACATTATTCTGAGGTACAGTACACTATCCCTCAGGGACTGCTCACTTAGCAGTTTCTTGGCTTCAGGTAATAGTTTCAGACTTTTTCTAAGACTGGGAATCCACCATAACTGTGTTACTTATGGGGGCAACCTCTCTCTCTCTCAGTGCCTCTGCTCAGGTATACTCTTCCAGTGCATGGATAAGGTTCATCTACTCTTAAGTCTCCCTTCAGTCATGTCAGGAATTTCTATCTCTTCAGCATCTTCATCCACATTTTTGATTCTTGGGTCACTGTGTATCTTTGAGTTAGTCTTTCGGGAGCTGCCTCAACTCAACAGCCCCTGCACAGGGATGGTGACCTTGCCCTCTTTGGCTGCCTCAGAGGCAGAGTCCACCAAACTGCAAGAGTGCATCCCCTCTTTGACCCTTGAAAGAATATTCCTGAATGTACTTCAACTGATATAACTCTGTTTGGAGCTGATACATCATTTCTTTCAGTTTTCATGTGGCCATCTCCCATGAATCTGTATGTTTAGTTGCAGGTGAATCCAGGGGGTATTATAAATGTGTGCACACTGTGCACTCACTGACTGCACACACTGGGAATTTGGGTCAGTAGGGCCTATAAGTGGTCCAACACAAGTTCCTCCATCATTGGTTATTAGTTTGCTGTGTCCTCCCAGCTACCAGCACTCTAGCAACTGATAACACTGCATGATCCCACACATGGGGTGGCACTGCCCAGTCTATTGCTTGCCCTGGTATTCAGAAGAGGATGGACCTTTTGTCATGGAAGGAACCTATCTGGAATCTGCCTCCTGCTCCATGCCATGCTGCTATTCTATAGTGAAGAATCTTCACAGAATAAGATTAAATTGCAACTACCCTGCATCTGAGCACCACAAACCAAAACCACAATTTAATAAATGTTTTAATGTTCAAAACTCGCCAATTCATCCATGTCTTCATGCTCTATTTACAGAGAAATCACTTTGAAAAACACCCCCTAGCATTTCTGGTTGTGGCAGATGATTCATGTAGCATTTACTTCCTGTAATCCATCTATCCTTAGTTCAGGAATGCAGGCAGGTGGGTGTTCTTAGTTGAGAGAACTCCTCCTCTTCTGAAGACTCCTGGGATGTATGACATCATCTACCTAGGCAAAGAAACCAGGAAGTAACTGAGGAAATGTCAACAAGTAAATATGTTATACTTTCCAATCTATTTACGAATGCTAGCAGCATAAGAATTAAAAATAGTCAATGTTGATCGAGAGAGTGACGTTCTGCTTTAAGGTATTCCAAACCCTTCTAGTCATCCCCCTCTAATGTGGCAGTGGACAATTCTGCCTGGTTATGCAATTTGTTGGCCCAATCACTTTACCTCCCTAGCGGTCTGATTATGTCAGTATTTCTTTGCTCAAAGCGGTACTTTTTTTGCATGGAAATATGTCTTTTTTTATTGTAGCCCTGTAATTTTTAGGAATAACTCACTGAAATCTGTCCGAACAAGAGTCTAGTAAACATCCCGGGTATGTTAAAATTTGAAACACGAAATCATAAATTATAATGTAATAAATAATCATAAAAAATAATATTATGATAATAATAAATTGAATTCAATAATATAA
Organism: Staurois parvus; assembly: GCF_062004578.1. Classification (NCBI taxonomy): domain Eukaryota; kingdom Metazoa; phylum Chordata; class Amphibia; order Anura; family Ranidae; genus Staurois; species Staurois parvus. The sequence continues at coordinate 5,575,091 of NW_028317918.1, read as the reverse complement.
TCAAACCAAAAACACTGAAATTTGAAATATAGCGCCAAGTTTGCAAATCGCTGAGCAAAAGTCGCAAAATCCTTTTCAGCGTCTAATGACGAATTTCCCCCACGAATCATTATCACTCAATTCTGCAAGTGGTTCTAATTTACTATCGCTGTTCTCTAGCTGGTCTAAAACCGCTTTTGACCTAAAGGGACACTTTTTGGATGCCATGGACATTTCTCAGTTTCCAGGCAGAAAGAACAGTAAAAATGCAGGCAGGGTGCAGGACAAAGAACTCGGGACAAAATGTATGTGAAATGGTTTGATACAGTAATGTTTTACTATGTGATTTTAGTGAATTTAGTGAATGTCACTTTTTGTCATTTTCAAATTTCCCACCGTTCCATCTCCCATACGTCCCGATGTCGCAGGGGACGGAACCCAGAAGACAGATGCCGGCATCGGCCGGAGATCATTACAGGGGACACTGCAGGAGGGACATCGCGGGAGCGCAGGACAAGCTAAGAGAAGAACAGATCCCGGAGCAGCGCCGCATGGTAAGCCCGAGTGTAGCTCGGGGTTACCGCTTGTGGTGCTGAAACTTTACCCCGAGCTACACTCGGGAATACCGCCAGGGAGGTTAAGTCTTCACTTGGCCCTGTGTACTTGGGCAATTGTTGCAATAGATCCTGCCAGGAATACGTGGGTTAATATTGCATGGGTGGTAGGTTGTATGCTTTCCTCAGCCACTCCCATCACCATTGTCTGACATGGCAGATCCTGTTCATAGACACCAAGTGTACCATAATGTAAAATTAGCCCAATGATCAGCTACGTACAATCATCTGCAACATTCCTCTCAGTGAAGTTGGGGGTAGCTCTGGTAGCTCTGGTAGCTCAGATACACAGCTGTAGAGATTCCAGGCCTGAGGACAAAGGGCCACCCAACTGGAATTACAGTGCTCTGATATTAATTTCAGAGGTGCTCCCCACAGGAATTGTGTCTTTCAGAGAAGCTGCATGCTATTATGCTCTGGCCCAGTGGCTCACACACCGGTTCTCATGGTGGGGACTCCTTCCACCTGGCTACAGATCACACATGCATCCACATCTGCCCTATCAGTATGGCCTCTCAGAGCTGCTGAGCAAGGTATGCACGGGAAACATATCTTTCTTGGGCAGGTCCAAAAACCCAGATAGTTGTGAGAAAAGGAGCTAAAGAGGTCTGTACCTGCATCTGAGCATATTGAGTAAATTGGTGCTCTGATACACTTGTACTGAAAGCAGTTTAAAGATATTCTTAGACAAATATGTTACTCACATACTGTATCTAGGGAATGGGGATGTGCAAGAACAATTGTAAAACTTATGTTAGTGTTGAAATTAGTGTTCTTCTGTTCCACAAAATTTTATCTAAATTGTCCTAATTCACAGAGGAATTGCATTGCATTCCTGTACACATCATATGCAATGTCTGTGTGGTGCAAGTTGACCCATACATACAAAATGGTGCAGGACCCTTTTTTTCCTCAACTGAACTGCATCCATTAGATTCAGGCAATCGCACTGCATTTTGCGATCTGTTTCAGGGTGCCATAATTTAACATTGACACCCGCAGCAGATTGCATGGACGTCGTGCGATTGCAATGCGATGTGGGAATTGCAGAGGATTCGTTGTGTTTCCAGTATGGCATCAGTGTGAAGCAGGGCTAAAGCTTTCTGTGGTAAGCAATAAAAAGGAAACCTCATCCCTTTGTGCACTTAACTTACCATTTAGGAAAGTCCAAGCACTTTATGTTGTTTTAAGACACAGGGCTCTGAATATAAGAGAAATGTTTATTGCCCCCTGCTGGCTATTACCCAGTGAATGGCTTTTTTTATACCCATTTACTTCGTTATCCTGGAACAGCGCTCACTTGTTTCCTTTGGCAACCTAGGATGTCCATTGCTGCTATCAGAATGGATATTGGCTGGAGACCAAGAAACATATCAATGATATGCTTATAGTGAACTAAAATGCAGGTGCACTATTACTTTCAACAAAACCCTGTGTATGACCCAAAATGAAAATATAATTACCAAAAAAAGATAAAAATAAATGCACAAAACCATGGATATATGTTGACACTATATTTTCATGTAAAAATATCACATGAAAAAATAACACTATTGAGTTTGTAAAGGTAAGTAATGCAGAAAAAGATTATAGAAGCAAACAGAGCTGTAGCAAAGTTTGAGAATCACTTTCAACAAACAGAACATATGATGTGTACATTAATCACATAGTGCTGAAGTGGAAATAGCAGCTGTACACTGTCCTGGGAACTTTGTCATGTTTTCTAAGGACATGCATTGATAATGGTGTCTACACTGAGGAGTTTACAAACCATTTCTGGATCACATTAGCATACGGCTGTGGTTTCTTAGTAAAAATAAACATTTACGAAGTGTAATATAACCAGATTTGTTTGAGAATTCTCAGTCCAAAATATTTTGCGTGTTCAAATATGCACATAAGTTTGTTTCTTGTGTGAAATCTATACCTCTGCAACTACTAGCGAGTGTTATTTTGGATGTGAATACATGGCAAATGTTCAGGTTCATCTGAATGGTGGCCGATTTATAGAGGTTGTTGAACTGGTGTATTTGTGTTAGTTTGCTTGGAAAATAAAACTGCTGCTACTACTGCTTCTACTACTATGATGACTACTACTGTTGCTACTGTTGCTACTAATAATAATTAATTATTTTATAAAATAATTGTTGACCAGAGAATATAGCTTTATTACTCAAAAAAGTCTTGCTCTAAGCCAAGTACTTTGAATTGAAACCATGTGTATGCTCAATATAACTCCAACAATATCCGTTTATGTTATTCAATATTATCAATCAGATTCAAATGTTGACTCTCCAATTATCTTTTTTTATTGTAGCCTCATTTAGGGCTTCTTTCACACTTCCTTTTAAAACAACTGTCTTCTCTATCCAAATTCTGCACTTTGATGTCCTCAAAGCAATGCCTCTTGTATATTAGGTGCAGGTAGACCACAGAATCTTAACCCTTCCTATGCTGGGTCAAGGATTTATTGATCAATTGTTTTGTCTCTACAAGATATACTGTAGGTTTGTGCACTCTTCATGACCTTGGATCGTGTATACTATTATGCTTTGCTAGTGCTTTGTTTTGAGTCTTTTAAGTGTACAGATCAAAAAAAAAAAATCATCTCACATCCAAAGTTAAAACAGCTATAAAGAATAAGAAAAGGACATTAAAAATTATAAAAATGAAGGAACACTATCATCATTTGAACGTTACAAGAAATATAACAGAATATATAAAAAGGAAATCAAGGCTGCAAAAATTCAAAATAAACAGGCTGCAAAAGAGAGTAGGACAAATCCCCCAAATGTTTCAATTATATTAATATAAGAAGCCAGGTCTGAGTATGTGGACTATTTGTAAGATAAATCAGAATTGGTCACTGGGGACAAAGGGAAGGCAAATTTATTAAATACCTTCTTTAGCTCCATGTATACAAAGGAAAATTGGGGAGCTCAAGTCCATAATGAAGATAATATTAACATAGCTCCAAAAGAACCCCAATGGCTTAAAATTGACATGATCCAGAAACATTTAGACAAAATAAAGGTGAATAAAGCAGCTGGACTAAACAACGCACACCCTTTCAAAGCCATTGTTACTCATTTTAAGAAACTCTTTAACCGCTTCCGCGCCATTTGATAGCAGAAATACTGCTACAGGGCGGCACAGGTGTGCAAAATCACACATATATATGTGATTTTGCAGTTTCGAGTCGGGGGTGTGCGCATGCCGCGCTCACATCCTACCTGCACCGCCATTTGCGGCCTCGGCTGTCAATCACTGGGTCCTGGCCGGTGATTCCCCGGTGGCACCCAGCAATCTCCAAGTATTAGCAACGGAGGAGAGACCTGTGTATAAACAACACAGATCTCTCCCCTGTCAGCTCCTGCACACTGCTTTGTATGGCTCTGCATAGCAGTGCCATACAAAGCAGTGTGCTTACAGTGTAAAGCACACACACAGCACACAGTAAAACAGCACACAGTTATCTCTTTGATCACCCCACATGTTAACCCCTTCCTTCCCATTGTCATTAGTACAGTGTCAGTGATTTTTATTAGCACTGATCACTGTATTGGTGTCACTGGGGATATCAGTGACACCAATTCAGTTCCCCCCAGTGTCAGAATGCCCTCCACAGTTCCGCTATAAGTTGCTGATCGCCGCCATTATTAGTAGCAAAAAAAATTCCAGTATATATACCACCATTTGTAAACGCTATACCTTTCACATAAACCAATTCATTCACACGTATTGGGATTTCCTTTAGCAAAGGCATGTAGCACAACACATTGTGGCCTAAATTTATGACGAAATTAGATTTTTAAATTTTTTTTACTGGACATGTTTAATAGCAAAAAGTCCAAAATATAGGTTTTTTTTTCAAAATTGTCGGTCTTTTTTTGCTTAATAAAACACGAACAGGTGATCAAATGCCACCGAAAGAATGCTCTATTTGTGGGGAAAAAGGAAGTAAGTTTCATTGAGCGCAGCGTTACATGATCGTGCAAGTTTCAGTTAAAGTAACCCAGTGCCATATTGCAAAAAATGGCCTGGTCAGGAAGGGGGGTAAATCCTCTGTAGGGCAAGTGGTTGATGACTGTCTCGTACCAAAAGATTAGCGTAAAGCTGATGTGGTGCCTATATAAAAAGAGATAAAAATCTTTACCTAGTAACTATAGACTTGCTAGTTTAGCTTCCATAGTAGGGAAGAGTCACAAAAGACCAAAGTCAACAGAGTCAAACAAATCTGCTCTTTTTATGAGGAAGTACTCAAAACCTTAAACAAAGGAATGGATGTAGATATAGGGGTTGATTTACTAAAACCGTATAGTGCAAAATCTGGTGCAGTTCTGCATAGAAACCAATCAGCTTCCAGTTTTTTTTGTCAAAGCTTACAATAATTGAACAAGCTGATGTTAGATGCTGATTGGCTACCAAGCACAGCTACACCAAATTTTGCACTCTCCAGTTTTAGTAAATAAACTCCAGTGCATACTTGGACTTTGCAAAAATGTCTGACACAGTTCCCCATACAGATGTGTAAATTAAAGTCTATAGGCTGTGAAAATTAGGTCTGTAAAATGATAGAAAATAGACTAAAAGGCTAACTTTAGAGAGTCGTGATTAACGATTCATATTTTGAATGGCTTAAGGTTTTTTATGGTGTACACCAAGGTTTGGCGTTGGAACCTTTAGGCTTCATGTACACAAGCAGCTCCTAAACTCGAATTTAGGAGCTTTGGCATTTTTTTGAAAAAAGCTCCTAAACTCAACTCCATAAAAGTCTATGTGTCCATGTACACATAGGCATTTAGCAGAGTTTAGGAGCTGTATTTTTAGGTGTTTAGGTGAGGTTAAATCTCCCTCTCCTGAACGCAGAAGAATCGTGTTCAGGATAGGAACGTTTTGACCGCCGACCGTGGGAAACCACAAAACCGCAATTGCCGCGTTTTGCGTTTTCCCACGGCCGGCGGTCAGGGTAGGCCCGTGTATATCGAGCCTTACTTTTTAACCTATTTATAAATGATATAGAGTTTGGGATTAAAATTACCATTCCTGTGCTTGCAGATGACACCATTCTATAAAGTGGAATTAAATCCTTACAGGATGTTCCCAAATTACAAGCAGATCTTAATGCATTTTTGAATTGGGCAACTATGTGGTAATTAAGGTTTACTGTTGATTAGTGTAAAGTTATGCATTTTGGGGCTAAAAAACATGCATGCATCATACGTTCTAGGAGTACAACTTGGGGAGTCATGGGTGGGAAGGATCTGGATGTTATGGTAGATCAAAGACTTAGTAATCGTAAGCAATCCCAAACTGCTATTTATAAAGCAAGCAACATTTTTCCTTGTATTAAAAGAGACATAGACGTGAGAGACATAATTTTACCTCTGTACAGAACAATAATAATACTTCATCTGAAATACTGTATGATGTTAGGTTTTGGACACCAGTTTACAACATGGGTTTTTAGGAACTAGGGAACGTTCAGAGAAAGGCCACCAAAATGGTAGGGGCATAGATGACCTCAGCTGTGAGGAGGATTTGCTGAGCTGAATTTTTGGGAAGAGGCGATTAAGGGGGAATGTGATTTCCATGCATAAATGCATATGTGGTCCATGTAGTGAACTTGGCATAAAGTTATTCAATTTAAGATCATCACAAAAGACAAAGCGGCACTCTTTAAATCTGGAGAAAAAGTGATGTAACCTCTACATACAGAAATACTTCTTCACAGTAAGTGCTGTGAAAATGTGGGAAAGGTTCCTTCAAAACTAGTTCTGGGCAGCTCAGTAGATTGTTTTAAAAATGGGTTAAATATATCCCTAAATACAGAAAATATAACTGGATATTAACTTTTTTTGATTATTTGATTGTTTTTTGGAGGATCAGGAAGGAATTTATTTTTCCCCTGCTGAAGAAAATATGGACCATATTTTATATAGGATTTACCTTCCTCTGAATCTACTGTGGGTATGGGGTTCTGTACATGGAGCTTTTCAATTTTGTTTATTCAGTTTGTTGATTTATTTATTTATTTAGTTTATCTTTCCATTGGTTGAACTAGATGGACTTAACTAACTATGCAACTTTGGTGTGTGTTTCATATTCCTGACCACTGCACTCTGCACACTGGTCCTGACCACTGCACGCTATATGCTATATTTTACATTACATACTTCTTACCAAAGTGTTAATGAGCTCAACAGTTGCTGATTGCTAAGTATCACAATATTCTATGAAGTTCTTCTGTAAAGATCAGTTACAACACTTGGATAGTTGGGGTTGGTAGGTAGGCATGTGAAAAAATAGATTAGTTGGGTTTAGGGTTGGCTGAAAAGCATATGTAGTAGAAGAGTTTGGTTCTTTACAAAATGTTTGTGCTGAGGGTTTTACAAGCCTGTCTTCACTTCAGGCACAGTAATTAATGACTTCCAGTCTGGGCCAATTCTGACATTCCTCTCCTACATGTAAAAATCATAATTTTTGCTAGAAAACTACTAAGAACCCCCAAACATAATATATTTATATTTTAAGCAGAGCCCTAGGGCATAAAATAGTGGATGTTGCATATTTTTACATCACACTATACAGTATTTGCATGGCGTTTTTTCAAACGCAATATTTTTGTGAAAGACACTTTAATGAGTTTTAATACACAAAAAAATATAATACCCAATTGTTTGGTAAATTATAAAAGATGATGTTACACCAAGTAAACAGATAGCAAACATATCACATTTTAAAACTGCGTACCCCCCGTGGAACAGCGCCAAACTATGGTACCTAAAAATCTTCATAGGCAGCATTTTAAAAGTTTTTACAGATTATCATTTTAGAGTTACACAGGGGGCATGGTGTAAGAATTATTGCTCTTGCTCTGACTTTTGCAGCATATGTGTAATTTCTGTTTACATATGCGTAAGGGGCTGATGGATGTATTCTCCCTTGCAGGTGAGCATGGAGCAATGGGGTTGCTTTAATTGTCTTTTTTTATCAACTTTATTGCTATCACAAGGGATGAACAGCATCTCTTGTGAAAACGATAAGCATGACAGGTTCTTTTTATGGAGAGATCTGAGGTCTATTAGTCTGGTCTCCAGCGCAGCTGATCAGACACCAATCTGTCTGATAGACTGCTTCACTGGCCGGTAGCCGACCAGTAAACACAGAGCCAAAACCAGAAGTGACAAAATCCCAGTCGCTTACAGTTTCTGATGTTACACAATGGGAGGAACAACATCAGTATGCTTCTGGCTGCATCTTAACTGCCTCCTGTAAAGTTAATCCAGTGGCTGTATAGCAGCTCGGTTTCTGATCATGTGACCACTGTGATTGGTTGTCACAGTGGTCACATGATCAAAAAGCTCCCAATTGCAAGTAGAGATCGGGAGCTTTCCACTAGCCACTGGTAAGTGTGTTGGGAGCGTGCACGGTACATGCTCTCAGCACAGCTCTGTTTACATTCTGGTGTGCATACTGTATATGCGGCCACTCTGCATTAAGATGCGTACCTCCGGCGTCTAGAGGTTAAGCCCCTCCCTCTGTTACCTTAATTTGGTTAAATGCACCACCCAGCAGAATACGCTATGCAAGCCTATGTACTGTACACCATTTGGTGCCCAAGGGTTCACAATCCTACCAATGCCCTGTTTATTGTAACAAATTAGTACTGGCCCAGGAAGCAAATGCTTTCCTGAGACTACAGTTCTACTTCAGGTTTTTTATTCATCTGCACCTGAAGTTGTGCTCACAGAATTTTTACTATTTTTCTATTTTCTTTACATATTTTGTAACTGAATCCAAAAAATTTACACCTAAAACATCATTCTGAAACATACCAGCTGAATCCAACAGGTATAAAAGCTAATAACTCCCTAGGATTGAAAGTGTTCTGGTCCCTCTGTGGATAAAACACAGACATTGGTTTAAAAAAAATAATAATCATCCTATCTCCATTAATAATTTTATTAGGCGCCCTTACTCATCACCTTGAGTGGAAAAGGCATAATTAGGTGATGGTATAATACAGATTTAGGATTGATATATGTCTATATATAAAGCTATGCTAATCTCCACTTAACTATTGGACCTCTTTCCATTCTCTTTGAACATAAAATAAAAATGTGACCACTGGCCTTAACTCAATTATATAATAAAATGAAAGACAAACAAAACCTTTCCCCACAACAGCTTGCAATTCATTGACACTATGGGGTTGATTTACTAGAATTGGAGAGTGTAAAATCTAATACAGCTGTGCATGGTAACCAGTCAGATTCCAGTTTTTTTGTCAAAGCTTAACCACTTCAGTATTGGGCACTTTTACCTCCTTCTTGCCCAGGCCAATTTTCAGCTTTCAGCACTGTCACATTTTGAATGACAATGATACATTGTATGCAAATTAATTTTTTTTTTCATTTTGTGAGACATAACTGAGTTTTCTTTTGGTGGTATTTAATCATCACTGGGTGTTTTGCTAAATAAACAAAAAAAAGGCCAAACATTTTGAAAAAAAAAAGTTTTTCCTAGTTTCTGTTATACAATTTTGCAAATAAGCATTTTGTCTTCTTCACTGATGTTTGCGGATGAGGCTGCACTAATGTGCACTGTTGAGGCTGCACTGATGAGGAGGCACTGATGAGGGGGCACTGATGGGCACTGCTAAGCTGCACTAATGGACACTGATGAGCACTGATGAGGAGGCACTAACGAGGTTACATAGATGAAGTGGCACTGATGGACACTGCTAGGCGGCACTGATAAGCTGTACTGATGATCAGGGAACTGATGATCAGGCACTGATTATCAGTGTACATGCTGTACTTAATGTGCCCCCACAGATTGGCTCTCCTTTCCTCACACACTGTCTTTGTGTGAGGAAAGGAGAGCTGATAAGGGTCGATAACTGGCAAACCTCTGTATACATTGTGACAGTTGTGATTGTCCCTTTACCCTGATCTGTGATCATCTGTATCCAAAGCACAGAGTGTGCCGAAGTGTGCCCCAGGGGGCACGCAGGGACACACATGTGGGAGGACATCCTGGACATCCTCCCCAAACTGGAGCCCAGCGCAATAGCCACCTATTGGCTATAGCGTGGGTGGAAAGTTGTTTTGAACAAGCTGAAGTTGAAGATTTTGCACTCTCCAGTTTTAGTAAATCAATCCCTATGGTTTATGTGTGCCCCCTTTTTATAGTAAATGGGTCTGCTTACCAAAAGCTCACTTATTGGACCATCTAAGCTTGTTGGCTCTAGTTCAATTACTATGCAGTGTATTATTGTTTAAAAATTCTCCTAGGTGAATCTGCACATGGAGCCATCAGCATCAAGCTCAAACCCACAGGGTATGCCTCAAACCCAAGGTAACAGATGTCATCTCTAATTTGCATCTTCCTAAGCATTACTTATCATAGTCTCTAAGGAAATAAAGTTTGAGTTGTATCAAATTATGCGGAATTCTAATATTGTAGTCATAGTGCTATGGAGGCCTCTGCATGTATGTCTGGTGAGCTGGAGTATAGATAAGCCAAGCAATTTTGTCAAAATTGAAATCTCCACAATTTCACCAAGGTAGAGACTCTTAGTTTTTCTCAGTGAACTGCTTAGGCAAACTTTCCTTGTTTCTTTATTTGTTAAGAAAACCCAGTGATCTTGGCAAAAAAAAACGGTAAATTTGAGCAATTTTTATAATTGCTTTTAGGAACGTTTAGTGGCCACTCCAGGATTGCAGGATTGCAGAGATCTTCTGGGGGTCCATGGCTACTCCCGTGGTGTAAATGGTCAGTCCCAAGAAAGAAATGCTGTGCTGTTCAAAGCTACATTTGCCCGCCTTGGCATACAGCCCGTGTTGGTGAAGTCGCTCCAACACGCTCCTGACATGACCTCTATGTACCTCCAGGGATGAGGAAAAAATCAAGATATCATCTAAGTAGATGACGACAAAGACATCTAAATAATCTCTGAACACATCATTTATGAAATGTTGGAATGTGGCTGGTGCGTTGCACAGCCCAAAGGACATGACCAGGTACTCGAAGTGCCCGAACCTGGTGCGGAAAGCTGTCTTCCATTCATCTCCTTCCCTTATGCAGACTAAATTATAAGCACCTCTCAAATCCAACTTAGTGAAAACAGATGCCGACTTCAGCCTTTGGAATAGCTCAGGAACTAAAGGAAGAGGGTAGCGATTTTTTACCGTTATCTTGTTTAGTTCCCGATAGTCCACGCAGGACCTTAGGGACTTGTCTTTTTTTTCCACTAAAAAGATTCCAGCTCCGGCTGGTGATGTGGAGGGGTGAATGAAACCCTTTTGGAGGTTTTCATCTATATATTCCTTTAATACCCCCAGCTCCTGCTCAGATAAAGGGAATATTCGTCCAAAAGGAATCTCAGATCCCGGGAGAAGGTCGATTGGGCAGTCATAGGTTCGATGCAGAGGGAGAATGTCTGTTCCTCGCTTACTAAAAACGTCAAGGTAGTTGTGGTAGGCCGGGGGAATGACTTGGGTTAGTTCTGCATCCGCGTCTATTCATAATAGGGACTGTGGACCTGAGGTAGCTTTAGGACAGCAATGCTCTTGGCAGTAGAGTGATCAGAACTGAATTGACCCTGCCTTCCAAGTAATTTGGGGATCATGCGCTCGTAACCAGGGAAGCCCCAGGATAATTGGAAATAGAGGGGATGCAATGGCATCCAGGCGAAGGAATTCTAGATGGTGGCCAGCCACCGTAGTGCAGATGGGTGGGGTCTCCCGGTCTACCAACCCTGATTTAATGCGGGACCCATCAGCCAGGAAGATATTTAACCCACATTCCCTTGTCTGTAGGGGGATCCGCTGCTGAGCTGCAAAGTCTAGGTCTATGAAGCAACTGCAAGCTCCTGAATCAACGATTGCCGTTGCTGACACGGTCCTTCCCGGAAGCTGGAAAGAAATAGGCATGGCTAGGTAATTTGAGTTATTGAGACAGGTGGGAGATACAGCAGAAAAAACAGAGGCAGACTTACTCAGTTTTGCTGGGCAGGAGCGCACCACATGACCTGCTTCCCCGCAGTAAAGTCATAGGTTGTTTAACCGACGTCTCTATGTTAATGAAGGTCGTGTTAATCCCAATTGCATGGGTTCGGGCATGTCGGTAGTTTCCGAGTTCCGATTTTCAACAAGCGGAGTAGACTGGGCCGGAACACGAGGTAGTACCCATGTTGGTATCTGACCCTGGCTGGACCTTTCTAGCCTACGTTCCCGCAATCTGCGGTTGATCTGGATGGCCAGAGTTATGAGGTCTTCTAAGGTATCGGGTATGCCCACTCGGGCTAGCTCGGTCTTTAGTGGCTTGGATAACCCCATGCGGAACTGGTGACGCAGGGCTGCATCATTCCACTGGGTGTCCCCCATCCAGCTTCTGAAATCAGAAGCGTATTCTTCCGCTGCTCGGCAACCTTGTCTGAGTGTATGCAGAGCCGTTTCTGCCGAAGCTGCCCACTGCGGATCATCGTATAACAACGCCATTGCCTTAAAAAATGTTGGGACCGAATTCAGATGCGGGTGGTGGGTCTCAAGTAGTCAGTGGGCCCAGCCCTGGGGTTCATCTTGCAGTAGGGATATAATGAACCCCACCTTCACGGATTCTGCAGAGAATGTCTGCGGCTGCAGATCAAAGTATAATTGGCATGCATTGCGGAATACCCTGAATCTTCCACGATCCCCATTGAAACATTCCGGTGTTGGTACGCGGGGTTCAGGTGGAGGTATTGAGACCACTGCTCTGACAGGAGGTTCCGAGGGGTTCCTGGCCGAAGACGGAGTAACCGGGTTCTGAGAAGTGGATGCTGGCGAGGCTAGCGTCTGAATATGACCCTCCAGGTGCGTGTAACCTTTCTGTAGCGTTTGAACTGCTTGGATAAGCGCCACCAGATGTTGACATATATCATCCAACGGGGATGGTCCTCTTCCAGGCTCAGTCATGGCCATATGGTACTGTCATGTACCGGCCGGCGGTATCTCTAGCAACCCACAGAACGGAATTCCCCAGGGTGCGGGGTCTAAGCCTCAATCTGCTTGTTCACCAGAGCCCCTGATGGTGGGGATAGAGTTGGAGCAGACTGAGACCAGGTCGCGGACCCTGGGTACACCCGACTGTGGTAGAGGGAACCGCTGGAGGTATGTAATAAAAGAGAGCCTGATGTGAAAAGGCTGGCAGGCCCAGGTAGCAGTGACTGGATCCGTGCAGGATGGATGGGTGACAGTGTACGTATAGCGTAGTCAGATGGGCCAAGTCGGTAACAGCGGAGGCAGAACGGTACAGAGCAGTAGACAGAGAGTAGTCAGGTCACAAGCCAGGTTCAGCAATAGGAGATCCAGTAATCAGGAGTAGGCAGACAAATAGTCAGGGCGAGCCAGGGGTCAGAGCAGGAGACGGTCAGCAGGGATCAGGATCAAGCAGGGTCGGCAACAAAGTAAATCTAACAGGAACAGACGAGCAGGGAACAGGGAACAAGACCATACGGCAACTTGCCTATACACAGAGCTGGTTTAAATAGTGCGCCTTGCGCTGTCATTGGTGCCAGGCGCGTGTCCGCGATTGCGAGTGCGCATGCGCAGCCTCCGCTGTCGGCGCGGTTGCCTTAGTCCTAGTGCCTGCTGGCTAGTGCGCATTGGCGTTCTGCGCATGCACCTTCCTTTGCGCCGCCGCGAGCCCCGAGGTTCCTGACAAGTTGCTTCTGCACTGAACTCCTCTAGAAACAGTGTTTTTTTTTTAAGCAAATGTGCATGGAGCGTAGAGGTTTTTTTTGCTTGTATAGCATTTGGTGTATGTATTTAGGGTTGTTTATTTATTAAATGTATTGTTGTTTTTATTTAAAGGGGTTTGGGAAAAACAAAGTAAGAAATGATTTCATGGAAAAAAGATTACAGAGCCATTGAATAGCGTATGTGTATGCATTATTTTTGGAGAACAAAGATATTGTGTAGTGTCACTTTAAATATTCTTGTTCCCTTCATTCCACCAAAAATTAAAGCAGATCAACCATAAAGTCTGTCTGGTCTCTATGTAGCTACATATTATATCTTGAAATGGGCATCACTGACTAACAAAGATTAGGTGTTTATACCTGAGCTGAGAAATCCCCCATGTGTTAATGCTCTCCCAATAAACTAAGCAAAATGCTAACCCAATAAGCAAACCACATTGTTAACTCTCTGTCTTACATAATATTACTTAACCACTTGCCTACCGGGCTCTTATACCCCCTTCCTGTCCAGGCCAATTTTCTGCTCTTAGCGCTCTTGCACTCTGAATGACAATTGAGTGGGTATGCAAAATTGTACCCATATGAAATTTGTTCCTTTTTTCACACAAATAGAGCTTTCTTTTGGTGGTATTTAATAGCCACTGGATGTTTTATTTTTTTAGCTATAAAAAAAAGCAAAAAATTAAATAAAAAATAAGTTTTTCTTTGTTTCTATTATAAAATTTAGAAAATAGGTAATTTTTCTCCATTACTGATGTGCGTTGATGAGGCTGCACTGATAGGCAGCACTGATAGGCAGCACTGATGGGCTCTGATTGGAGGCACTGATAGGCGGCATTGATATATGGCACTAATGATGCTGCACTGATAGGTGGCACTGATGGGCAGCACTGATGATGCTGCACTGATGGTGGCACTGCAGGGCACAGGTGGGTGGCACTGATGGGCACAGGTGGGTGGAACAGGTGGGTGGCACTGCTGGATGGCACTGCTGGGCACAGGTGGGTGGCGCTGATCATCAGGGCACTGATCATCAGTGCCCTGATGACCAGTGCCGATCCCTTCGCTGACTATTGCCAGTTCTCGGCAGTACTTTCCTCACGCTGTGACAGCGTGAGGAAAGTGCAGCCAACAACCGGCAACCGTATTTACCCGGTGATCTGCTGTCTCATTGGACACAGCTGATCACGTGGTAAAAAGCCGCCTTGATTGGCCATTTACCCGATCACGTGATCAGCTGTGTCCGTAGGACACCGCGATCACTGGCGGGGCCGAGTGCGCACTACTGGGGGCGTGCAGGGAGGTGTGTTCTGGAATGATGCCCATGGACGTCGTCCCAGGATTTCACAACCGTAGCCATCCTTCGGATATAGCACAGTTGGGAACTGGTTAAACTTCCAACAGGGATGGCGAAACCCTTTTATTATAGATCAGGTGAATGGAGCTGTGGTCATTTGCTCCAAGATTTCTCCTCCATTATCCTCAATTTATATATATGAAGTTGATAAGCAATCAAACTTGACAGCATTTATTCCAAATAGAATATCAGTTTCAAAACAGGCAAGTAAGGGCTGTCTTTCATGTGTTTTTAATTTTTTTAAATTCTCTTGTTCCCTTCAATCAACCTTCCCCCCAAGACTCCAATGCATTTCACCAAAATGATAAAAATTTGCTCATAACGCATGATTTTTGCCAGCAATTTTTGAAAAGTGTCATCCTTATTTCTAGGCCACTCTTATACATTTAATTGTTTTATGGTATTTACATTAACATTACATTACATTACAGTTTTATATTAAGTGTAAATATGCTGTTTAGACGCTACATACCTAATAAGAATGTTACATTTTTTTAACACTAGCCCATTTCAATGAAGAGCTGCTGAAAAGACATAAAAATTTTAACTACAGTCCTTAATCATTTCATCTTTGTTGGTGTTCCACAATAAAAATGTTGCTTTTGCATAACTTTTAGTAGAGGGTTTACTAGACTGAGTGTTTCAATAACTTCTGTGGTACGGAGCTGACCTTCTTTCCATTGGGAATCGTATACTGCAATAAACTTTTCAATATAGCCTTACTGTCTTACTGCACAGTCAGAACATTCTTGTTATTCATAATCTAGTGGTGGTCTCTTCACACATCGATCATTTTTGTAGCCTCTAGCTGAGCAAGTAAAGGAGTGTGTACAGTGAACAAAGAAGCTGCTTGCAGTGTGAAACACATTCGGGCATATAACCCCTAACTTTTGCAATGCCAATCATACTTTAGAGCTAAAAGAAACAAGCTTCTTATGCAGCAGCTATGGCAACAAAATAGTAATAAAAGGAAAATTCCAAAAGTTTTTTCTGCAAAATGTAAGTTATTCACTGCAATAACCTCTGTACGTTTTTTTATGATGCCCAATATGTCATTGGTAAATTGATAGTGATATTATTCCAATGGATCACTGAGCATAATTACTGTGTCCCTGTAGTTGTTCCAGGTTCCAAGTTTCACTTACATAAAGTTTGAGCATAGCTTGCAAGATGGAATGTTTCAATAAACTTTGTGTCATACAGTTGACCTGTATTCCTTTGAGAAATGTTTTCTGTCATAAGCTTTTCAGTGCAGTCATACTGGCAGGTAAAGTAGTTGCAATGAAAGGATATAAAACCAGAGTATGGGCTACAAGGTCATATCTTTTAGACATAAAAGCCACTGATGATTTATAGCAGGAAATATGAGGGATAATAAAAATTTACAAGCCTGACAGTTTGGCACTGGGAATATGTGATGGTGTTTTTGAACAATAAAAACCCTGCTGTTTTCTGATTTCTAATTTCTGATTTTCTGATTTCTGATGAACGGCATATATAAATATATCATAAAATCAGCCTATCCTAGCTTGGGCAAAGACATCTCAGTCTTTTATATGTTTTGCAAAATATGAAGACATCCCTACTTACAGTGATATATTGGCTATGTGTGAGGTGGAATGATGGCTGTTTATGACAAAATGGCTTCATTATAAGAACTTCATTCTGTGCTTATTTCCTGTACATGTACACTGGCATATTGCAAAAATAATTCTGATGACTACCCAAAACCTATGATTTATGTTTGTAAAACCTGTGGCAAAGCAAGTCCCTGAAAATCTGCATCTGGAAGCTATTTTTGAATGACACCCCAAGCCACAAGAAATAAACATCCATTAATGATGACTTCTTGATGAACCATGTTCACAAGACAAATAACTCAAGGCTTGCTGTAATCATATTAATCTTTGATTGGTCAATTTCATATCTGGACACTACCTACATTACAGTCAATATGAGTACTTCTGAAGCTCCAAAAATTAAAGCAGATCAACTGAGTTATGTTCCTTGAGTCTGTCTGGTCTCTGTGTAGCTACATATTATCTCTTGAATTGGGTATCACTGACTAACAAGGATAAGGTGTTTATACCTGAGCTGAAAAATCCCACATGCTATCCCAATAAGCTAAGCAAAATGCTAACCCAATAAGCAAACCACATTGTCAGCTCTCTGTCTTACATAATGTTACTTAAACATCCAACAGGGATGATGAAACCCTTTTATAATAGATCAGGTGAATGGAGCTGTGATCACTTGCTCCAAGATTTCTCCTGCATTATTCCCAGTTAACAGGGGCGGACTGACAACTCATGGGGCCCCCGGGCAATAGGGGATCATGGGGCCCCTGTGTCCTTGCCCAAACTCAAAAAAGCCTATGAAAAAGGTACCAGGGGCATCTCATGGGGCCCCCTACTGACTCCGGGCCCTCGGGCAGTGCCCGAGTTTCCAAATGGTCAGTCCGCCCTTGCCAGTTAATATATATGACGTTTATAAGCAATCAAACCTAACAGCATTTATCCTAAATGGAATATCAATTTCAAGACAGGCAAGTAAGGGTTGGTCTTTCATGTGTTTTCATTTTTTTTTCCTTTGCCAACATGCTACAACACAATTTTTACCAGAAACCCTAGTACTTGCTATGCCTTTTCACTCTTCCTATCTTTGTTTAAGTTTCTAAAAATGAAACTGATTTAAAAATGTGTCTATAGCCAAAACCTTTTAATTTTGGATAGAGTAGCAAATGGTTAAAAACCTGAAATATTTGTATAAGAAGGAAATACCCTCTTGCACAATTGTGACCAAGGCAAATGGAGAAAGCGAATCTCCCCAATACTCTAATTGCTCTATCAAAAACTTTACAGCGGAGTTCCACCCATTTTTTAAAGTGCCTCTATTTACATTGTACCTGTGTTGTAAAGCACAATTTGGATAAACTTTTATTTTTTTTCGTATTATAAATACTTTTAAATCAAGTTTCAGGACTGCAGTTCCAGTCCTGGCCGCCTAGGCGATGATGTGTTAAGGCGAATCGCAAAGTCCCCTGGGATGTCGGGTCCTGTATCCCAGGAGTTTGTTGGGTTCCTAGTGACTGACTCTCGTCGTACTTCGAAACAGGAAATGATGCCAATGGGATGAGTTTGGCGCCATTTTACCGGAGTCCTGTATGGGGAAAAAGTGTAAGTTGTGTGCTGCGGACTGTGCTCTTCTTTGTTAGCTGGATATGCAGAGTGTGTGCATAGCAGCACCAACTCCAGGAAGTAAAGACTTGCAGGCTTTAGATGCCCACAGCCATCATGGCGCCTGCCTGCTTCCGAGATCCAGGTAAAGTTTAACATATTTAAAAGTAATTACAAGGCTATAATTAATAACTATATCCAATTGTTAATGTTAACGGAAAGGCAATCCTGGGTCTGCTTTTGAAAAAAATTTATTCTGGGGACTGGAGCTCCACTTTAACAAGTTTAGGCTTTAGATACAAGTAGAGTTTGCAGAAAGGAGAGAAAGTGTGAAGGTTGGCGATACTGGGTGACAACTAACTAACAGTGCTTATCTACCACTGCGCTCACATTGCTCTTCAATTGTAGGTAGACTTAATGTTCAGAGTGTATTGTGCACAAGCATAGCATGATCATATTGGCAAAAAATAAGTGGCTGCACAGTTACAGTACCCAAGAGCAAAAAAAATCTTAATATGCTTAGCAATCGAGCGTGTGGATAATATACAAGTTAATTCCAATGCCACATACAGCTACACATCTTAATGAACTTACCAAAACAAGATTTCAATCAAAAGAAATAAAAAACAGTTTGTATACAAGTTTGATCTACTTTGTTGCATTAAAAGCATAATAAAAAAAAATTCTGTCGTCCTATAATATATACAGTTTCTGAATCTCAGTAAATCATATGCTCTATATAGACATATGTTTTCAGTTTTGTGGCACTTTATGTCTTATTTTGCTATATTGTGCTCAAGACCAGATTATTGTATTAAATGAATCACCAAGATGGAGGAGAGAAGCATTGTAAACTATTGAAATGCTGTGAAATGTATTGGGTTATTTTATTGCTAATCTGCCACTGCATTACCGAGACAAAGGAAACATTTTTCTTGGGCCCTGGCTTAAGTGCAATTAGGTTACTTGGAGGAAAGAGGCAATAAATGTGTGGTGTCAGTATTATGCCAGTTTCCAGCTCATCTAACATCCAAACCATTTTCCAGTATAAAAATACATAGTTCCATATGGATATTGTTCCCAAAACAACAAAAAATGAGATGCTGTGACATCCAGCTAATCAGTACTGAGTGTAGTCAGACATTGTAAATCCAGATAAAGAGTTTTTCAAAACAAAATTAGAACAGTTGCAAGGCATAGTGATTTCTTCATATAATTTCAGTAAAGGACATTATAGTGATGTCTTTGGAGCTTGATCTCACTGATACAGTAAATAGCTAGCAATCATTTTCACGAAGATAGCCAGATTTTGATTAATGTACCTCTTCATTTGTGTAGGCATGCTAGAACTTATCATACATAAACTATTTTTTTTCATTACACCTCAGGTAAGTTTAAACTCTGTTAAGAATTAGTCAATCTATGAGAAAAAGAGTTTATATTCTTTTAAGTCTATTGTAGCTATAATAATGGCAGTGACTTGAACTGATTTCAATATACTGTATTTTTACTAAAGATAAATGCAAGGCGTAATTTTTCATTTTTTTCACCCAGTAAAAATAAAAAATACATTTTGTGTCCAATATTCTTAGTTTAATATTGGAATAAAAGCATACTGCAACCTTAGCTCTGCAACCTAACCCAAAGGCATTCTAGACTACCATTATCTTCTAAAACAAGTTAGCTTTATTACAGTGTCATAGGCCTATCGTATTATCTAAAATGATTTGTGACTTTTTAGGAATTGAACACAATGGTGTAAAATTGGCAAATATTTCTAGCTTCTACCAAGTGCTCACTGTGTGAATAGTGCTTATGGAAAGTGGTTCAATAAACCCAAGCATTCACCAAAGCACCATGTTTGGTCTACACTGAACAAAGCTGAAAGTGGATGATTGGTATTGTGTTAGTTACAAGAGTGTTTATATTGATTTAGTGCAAGTACAGCTGTATGTAAAGCTCTACAAGAAAGTATGTATACTCCTGTCACATATTCTTTGCTTTTTAAGAAAAGTGGAATGGATTTTCAGCAGTGATTCTGTGGGGTTGATTTACTAAAACTGGAGAGTGTGAAAGCTGGTGCAGCTCTGCATAAAAACTAATCACTTCAAGTTTTTTTTTTTTTTTCTGAAAGCTTAATTGAACAAGCTGATGTTAGAAGCTGATTGGTTACCATGCAGAGCTGCACCAGATTTGTACTCTCCAGTTTTAGTAAATCAACCCCATGTGTGTCCTACAGATTCAGTGCTATCTTGCATACTTCTGCTTCATTTGCATGGGCACTGAGGCCTTTTCAGCATAAATGAGGCATTTGTTTGCATGTTTGGAACTGCCTGGAGTTGTGTGGAGGTGGGTGCAGGCAGCCTATGTTAGTGAATGGAGACGTAGAGGCTGTACAGACGCACATTTGAGCTTGACAGGCATGCAGGGGCAATGCATGGCTCAGAATGCAGAGAATGTGTTTTCAGGGCCACAAACCCACCCTTGTATTTCTGTTAAACTAAGTTGTGTGACCGTACATCCGATGTGTCTCCATTCATTAACATCTTGCCGACCGTGCTATAGCCGAATGATGGCTACAGTGCTGTTGTCCAGATATGGGAGGGCATGCACCCGGTGCTCTCCGTGATCACTGTGTCCTACTTATGCAGCTGATCACGTGATGAGGTAAAAGGCCAATCACAGCAGCCTTTTACCACGTGATCAAATGTGTCCAATGACACAACAGATCACCGAGTAAATACAGTTGCTGGTTATTGGCTGCACTTTCCTCACGCTGTCACAGAGCAGACCGGAACAGCTCATCACTGCAATGATGATCAGTGTCCGGCAGTCCCCAGCAGTGCCTTCCACCAGTGCCCAGAAGTGTCTCCCATCAGTGCCCAGCAGTGCCTTCCACCAGTGCCCAGCAGTGTCCAGCAGAGCCACCCATCAGTGCCGTCAGTAAGCGCTGTCAGTGTCGCCCATCAATGCCGCCTATCATTGCCCATCAGTGCCACCTATCAGTGTCCATCATTGCTACATATCAGTGCAGCATCATCAGTGCCTCTTCACCAATGCAGCGTATCAGTGCTCATCAGTGCTGCCTATCAGTGCCACCTTATCAGTGCCCATCAGTGCTGCCTATCAGTGCCCATCAGTGCTGAGTATCAGTGCAACCTTATCAATGCACATCAGTGAAGGAGAAAAATTACCTGTTTGCAATATTTTATAATAGAAATAAAAAAAAATGTTTTTTTTCAGATTTTTTGCACTTTTTTGTTTATAGCCAGTGGCGATTAAATGCCACCAAAAGAAAGCTCTATTTCTGTGAAAAAAATTATACAAATTTAATTTGGATACAAGGTTGCATGACTGCGCAATTGTAATTCAAAGTATGAGAGTGCTGAAAGCTAAACATTGGCCTGGGAACAAAGGTAAAAGGTGCCCAGTAGGCAAGCGGTTAATTAACATGCATGCTTCTCCAGGCTGTGAATGAGGCCTTAAAGCAACCCTGAGGCCTTAAAGTAACCATGTTACTTAAACCACACTCTGTAAGGCTCTGTATGTACCTTTACCAGAAACTTGTTCGTTCAGATACTTTGGTTTTGCTTCTCCACGCAGCCGCAGCAGAAATTCAATAATTCCTATGTCCCTACAGAGGTGACGTGATTGAAACCACAGCATGTATCAAAGCTAACAGGCATTCAACCTGTCCAACCAGTGTAATGGCTGCTATGGCCAAAGAAAAATCAAATGTGTAGAGTGTCAACAAATGGGGCATCAGAAATAATAGAGACGTAATAGAGCCTTTTCTTTTACATGGTGTACTTTAAGGGAAAGAGCCCTGTGGAGACAGGGTCACATTCAGAGCAATTGCTAATTTACTGTCACCATTTTCAATTAAACAATTAATGCTGAACTCCAGGAATTTAACCTTTAAACTTTGCTGGCATACGATAAGTAAAGTCAAAGAGGTGCATGGCACCTCATGCACTTATCTCTTTAATTTACATCTGACAGTTTTATTGAGCTCTGGGAGTGCAGATATCACACTACTCCTGGAGCTCTGACAGGAGAAACTCTGTTCTCACATAGATCAGCTCTGCCCACCCCTCCCCTCAATACAAAGTGCTCTGTGATTGGGCAGAATGAGGGTAGGGGTGGGAACAGTAGCTGCATGCAACTCTGCAACCAGATGGTCCAGTACCGGAGCATTAGAAGCATGGAGATAGTTATGCTTCTGGCAATTAATAAAGAATATAAACTGTAAATTAAAGAGATAAGCCCATGATGTGGCATACGCCGCGTCATCCAGCAAGTTTTAAAAAGTGGTTGAATCCCCGAAGTTCAGAGTTAATGTTGCTAATCTGCTTTTTATTTGGTAAACTTGCAGTTACAAAAGATGAACAGAGTCAGAGAGGTACATTCACATACCAGGGAAAATAACATGCTGTGGATCTTTCTCTACTTTCATTAAGCTAAATTGATTACTGCACTGTGCACTCTGTTTATGCATGAAGAATTTCACATTTGCCAAAATGGATTATATGGCTCACCTGTCAGTTGAAAAATCTTTGTATTTTACAATGAAAAAGCCATGATTCCTTACTGAAACAACTAATTGGGAGTTATTTACTAAAATTGCATTGTGTAGAATCTGGAGCAGCTGTGCATAGAGACCAATCAACTTGCAGGTTTGATTGTCAAAGCTTAATTGAAAAAGTTGAAGTTGGAAGTTGATTGGCTACCATGCACAGCTGCACCAGATGCTAGGTTTTAGTAAATCTCCACCCTTGTGTAAAAAATAGCACAAATAATGATAAAAATAAGAATAAATAAAAAATTAAACAGTTTCAAAAACCTCTTCTAGATTGAATATCAACCCTACTTACAAGTTACCCAACATTCTCTGTAATCAAGGGTTCATCACCTGCTCAAACATGGGAATTCACATTTTTCCGTGCATAGTCTGCTTGGGTGGCTGCAGGCTTCCTTCATGTGTGGTAATTTCTAGACATTACTTGTGAGCCATGACACAGTTTATTAGTGCACATAGTACTGCTTGAATATACCATATGTTTTTGGAATGGCCTCCTAACCTTGTTGAACTGAATGGTGCCCCCCGCTTATTAGTTAGTCCTTTTGCATGTTGTCTAAAGCTGCATACTGCCTTGAAAATACCAGATACCTAAATTCTACTTTCCAGCTCGAATAACTACCTTTTCCACTACTTGACATACATTCTTGTGTTCCTAAACCTCTGTTCTCCACCTGCTAAGCTTCATCTCTACATTCTCTAAAGATGCATGTAAATGTAACATCTTTACACTGTTAACCCTATACATGGGGCTTTGTTGTCATAGAATAGGCACTGATACTTGCATCCCCTCACCCCCATGGACTATTCTTGTCCCAGCACCCTCTAACATCTCAGTATTTCCATCTTTTAGAAAATATGGAACCAAGTTTTATTTTGCAGTGAAAGAAAGAGAGAGAGAGAGACAGAGAAAGGGAGAGGCTGCTTAACTCACAATGTCCTCCCTGTGAGCAGCTGCTGCTACTTCTGAGCCTGCAACTAGTGACAGGGGACTACACTGCACGGTGTGTATGCTGCAATACAATTTCTACTCACAGCCTAACACAGAGATGTAGCAAACAACTGCACAAACCCTTATTGTATGAAACCTTTATTGTATGTAAAAAAATAGCTTGAACTTTACACAGCCCAACATCTGCAGGCTAATAACTGAGCAGATCGTCTCTCCACAGTATTGACATAACAGCTCCTTGACATACAGGAAACCCGTGACAGCATTATGTAAGTCCCATTCATTCAGGAAGCCCCTGCTGGGCCGAGACACCTTTGCAATGTTATGGGACTTGGGACCAGTACAGGATGGCTGCCTGTATCGGTAGCCCTTGGGAGTACACATCTCTATCTAAAAGGCACTTGCATCAGGGAGCATATCTCCTTCATCTATCCTATAGGATACTTACCCTTCATTTAGATATTCATGTCTTTCCTCTCTATAGGACACTCACCCTTCAGGTAGTAGATCCCCATGGTCCCCTCTATAGAAAACTGACCACAGGTAGAAGACCCCCCCCTCCAACTCCTAATAGACTTTCACCCTTCAGGCAGTAGATCCCCTCATACCCTCTATATAACATTCACTCAACGTAACAGATTCCCCACATTGAATACACACTCTCAGGCAGCTGATTCCCTTCATCCCGTCTGCAGAACACACTCTCCAAGTATTTGATCTCCTCAAACCTTCTATATAAATCAGATCTTCTCCATCCCCTCTCTGTAAGCTAAGGTATCCACACACACCCTTCAGGAAGCAAATCCAAGTATTGATAGCAATGTGAGTTAAACGTATTGCTGACAATGTGAGTTAGGAGTATTGATGACAATGTGAACTAGGCTCCCTTTCAGATTCTGCAACCTCTGGCTCCTCTCAGTCATCATCACCACCACCACAGAAACCTGGCCATCCAAGAGCAATCAGCAGGCCCCCTCTTAGGCCCACAAATTGCAGCTGAGCTAATCATATAACAAGCTAGTGACTACCTGTATTGACCCTGCCTAGGTCTTGTCTGGAGCATTTGAAACATTTGAAAGAGCCTTCTGTACTGGAGAGGCTCCACTATTTTAAGTGATTTGTTTGTCCCATTCTGAACAATTTAAAAAAAGTAAATTATATACCAACAGTTGCACTTAAAATAATAACAATAGTAGATCAATACAATAATCATTGTAAACAATGATGTCCTCCCTTTTGTTCCCATCTATATTATATTGGTTTGACAAGTAAAACAAGGAAAAACTGAATTTCCAATGTGTCCAGTTTCATCTGACTGTCTTAGTTTAAGTGTGACCTGTTATATTGCTTTTGGCACCACTCAAAGTAAAGTAGAAAGCATATCCCTGTGTCCCAAAGCATGGGGTGCAGGCTTGTCCTTTTACCAATCCAGAAGGATAATAAATGCAAAGAGAAAAGGATCACTGCTACTCCTGACCAGCCCAGGTGAATTGATGATAAGATGTGGCCTTAGCAAACATGTCTCCACCAAACTGTACATCCTGATATATTTTGTCCTGTCAGCCATGGCTTAGACATAAGGGCCCTATAACTAATCCCCAGTGGATGGGGTGAAATTCATCAGGGTATGTGATTTGGTGGAAACATGTAGGTTGAGGCAGCTCCTTATCTTTTATTTACCTATGTTGGTCGGTAGTATCGGCGATCCTTTTCTCTTTACATTTCTTAGCTTAAATGATATATTTTGTGTTTCAAGTAATTTCCCTGATCACACCAAGAATTACTGAGCTTCTTTGGAAAAAAATCGATCACTGTATATATAGGCTGGAACCTTCAACCACCTTGCCCAACAATACACGTCAACACAAACCTTACCAGCACCTTCAAAATGTATAAACTTTGAAAACAAACAAGCTGATTTCTTCTGTTTTTGATCTCAGCCTGTGTGGCCTATGTAATATATAAAAGACTTTCTATCATTAAAGAGTTAAGAAGCTACATACCAATTTACTGTAAAAACCACGAGCTGTACTGTACCTCATTATGTCAATAAAAAGTGTACTTAAGAGCTTAAGATATATGGTTGGGCCGTCCCTGGAAAATGTAGAATAACTGCACTGCAAAAATATATTTCCCTTGATATTGGCAAAATTTGTCTTACCCTTAGGCTTTCTTGTAATATGATAAGCCACTTGAAAGTCTTATGAGAACAACCCATAATCCTAATACGGAATATGGAATATATTTTTCCAAGATAAACTATAGCAGGAGAACAATGTGGCTCTGCTTTATTACCTCATCTGAAAAATAACAATAAATGCATATAAATGGGAATTACAGATAACTATTAACTAATGAATTCTCATACAAGGTGAACATGTTTTCATAAAATTACTTTACACAAATGAACAATCTTGAGAAAAATCCTCAGTGTCTATGCAATGTCCTAAGGCTAATAATTTGGTTAGTTGAAGTAGAGTAAGAATCCTCATCCCATCAACTATGGAAATCAATAGTTTGTGAGTATATATCTGTTTTAGTCTATTAATTAAAGACTATTGTGGAGGTAATGCAGAAGGATTAAGCGCCCTTTTCTCCTCCTTGTTTTTATGGAAATCAATAGGCAATATATTCCCTTGTTTGTTTGGTGCTTGTCATGGGCCTAAACAAATTAGAAAGGAGGACTGAAGATCTACTAAATATATTACAAGTATTTATACAGAAATCCTTTTCTGGAGAGCTAGCCAGCATCTCCTAATGTACCTCTCCAACCCCAGATGCTCCCCAATCTGGCTATATTGAGGAATCCCTGGATAGGTGATCGAGTAGTGACTAATAGAAGGAGAATAGTCCCAGCTGTAGAGCGAGTTAGGTTTCCCACCCAAATGCTCTCTCTCCTTTCTGGCCCAGGTGGTGTAGGTGTCCTCACTGAGTCCTTCTTCTGTGCTGCTTTTGGGTCAGTGGCTGCTACCAGGCCTTTAAGCTGGGCTGCTCCTTCCCTGCTGCCAGGTGGTCTGCTCTCAAGGGGCTAGTGAATTCCACAGCTTTCCTCCTTTCCAGCATCACTCCTGGAGGTGAGCCTCTTCCATCCAGGCTCTTGCACCTCAACCTCTCTCTTCCACCTCCTCCCTCCTACTCCTCCTGCTGAGCAGGATCCCTCAGGAATACAAACCAGCAATTCCTCAGATCCACCCACTGCCTCCAGACCTTCCTCCAAAGCTCTAGATCAGGGGGAAATTCCAGAGGGGCTGGCCTGCAGAGCCTTTCAGCCCTGACCCAAAGTTAACCTCCTGACTATCACACACAGGTTGCTACTCAGCCCTCTTTTCTGACAATCAGGATTCTAGCCTGCAAAATCCCATCAGAGGTTTCTATAGGGTAGAATTCAGGTACAGAACATATAGGGCTGACAGCTATAAGCAGAAACAAACTTTTTAAATATTAACAAACATTGATATGATTATTTCATATCAAATTTCATATCAAATCCATACTTATATATGAAGAAGTTTAAAAAAAAAAACTATAGATTCTCATGAATCTCATGAATGAAGAGTAAAAAACAAAGGATGATTGTTACGTTATATTACTTAATTTCATATACAGTATACATATAATATATAATTTCAACAAGCTTTCTGTGGTGCTCCATGGTTTAGTGTTGTATAGGAAATCCTAATACACCAATGGATCAGAGGTTAAAGCTGAACTCTGGAATTGTGACGACTACAACCCTTGCATTGGGGCCCTCCTGCACTGTACGGGCTAAATTCTCATTTAGTTCAGGATGATAAAATTATTCTCAGTCCAAAACTCCAAAAGTAAAGTGCTTGTAATAATTTGTGGAGTGTGGGAGTAGACAGTGACGTACTAGTTGGAATAAATTTTCTGAAACATTATGCTATGGAGAGTGTTTTCTATTCGTTCACATGTGACCCATGCTCATATTGATGGAGATTACTGGGATCATCTGATGATTACTAATGCTATGCTTCAGATTCTTCTCACATCTATTGATTATAAAGATATGCTGTTTTTTCACCAGTATCTGGTGAGTTTGCACTTTGATGGGGTGTTGAGCACTGGAGTATTTACGTTGGTGAAGGATTGAGTTTTTGAAAGAAAGATCCCATAACTTCATTGAAGGAAGATCATATAATATGTATATAAACTTTATTTGATGGACTTTATTGAGAATCAGTTATCTGATTTTTCATCATTTATGTTGTTATACTTTAGTGTTGCACAAATTTCACTTTATTTGGTGGCTGGTTTATTTAATTATATGTATATATTATTTATTTATTTAATTTATTTTATTTATTTATTTAGGTTGTAATTTGAGAGTGCTGTTATTGTGTTTTTTTTTCACATTTTCTGATATTAGTTCTCTGCTTTGCCTGCACAGGCTGCCCGTCCACAGTACAGTGCGGGTGGGCGATCCACAAGTGGTTAATCAATGCCCAACATTACAGGCTACTATTGTACTAAATGTGTTGAATGAGGAGATGTATCAGTAGAGTGCATATGATAATAAACAGACAGTTTACCTTGTGTACTTTTCAGCTTTATTCACCACTAATTTATAACGTCTCTATCTAGTGAAATATCCAATGACAATCTACTTCATGGATATGTCCAGCTGGAGATCAGCTTGATATACATAAATACTTTTATTATTATGTACTGGTATATATTCATGTTTTAAAACATATTATTTGAAAATGTTAGGTAAAGGAAATAATACTTTGCAATTATATACAGTACAGTATACTGTATATACATATGTAGATGGAAGCAGACATATTTGATCATGTAAATATGCTATGCAATGCAATAGTTGAGCTTTAGTACTCAACTCAGTTAAAACAATTTGTTCTTTGTATGTCTGATATCTAATCTCAGGTAGTTTTATGAAAGACTAAATGGCCCCCATAGATAGCTTGAAATGTTTCTAATTCTTGCTGAATCAGCCAATTTAGTCAATTTAAAAATCAACTCAGCTGAGTGGAAATGATCAACCAAACAGGGACCCAATCCTTTCGAATTCAGTCATTACTTGGGCATGCAGGGTGCTTCAGTCTACACTGTTAAGCTGATTTCCCCCATCCACCTCCTCCCCATTGTGTTTTTGTAATCTCATAGCAGAACCCCTTACTGTCAAATTACACTGAAAAGCACTGCAGCTGACTGGCTGCATGACCTGATCAAATGCTGGTTTTGCCAGGATTGACTTCAGAGAGGGTTTAACATGGATTGAAGTTTGGCTCGTTTCTGCTGAATCAGCCAAATCAAATTTTGATCCACGTATGGCCAGCTTTCACTCTCTCTCTCGATATACATATACATATATATATATATATTGTATACACTATATTATTATACTGGATTTATATAGCGCCAACAGTTTGCTCACCGCTTTATAATATAAGGGAGACAGTACAATTACATTTCAGTACAGAAGGAATAGGAGTGCCCTGCTCGTGGAGCTTACAATCTAATGGAAGGGGGAGGTGATACAAAAGGTGATAACTGGGATGATCTGGTTGAGGTGATTCAAGTACAGTTCTTAGGTGGAGGTGGGGTAGGCTTCCCTGAATAAGTTCGTTTTCAAAGATCGCCTAAAGAAAGACAGGGTGGGGGCTGACCGGACATACTGTGGTAGGGAGTTCCGGAGGATGAGAGAGCCTCTGGAAATTCCTTGAGGTGAGGGTGGGTGGAGGTGATGAAGGAGCTAGAGAGGAAGATGTCTTGGGAGGAGCGGAGCAGGCAATTTGGGCGATATCTGTGGATGAGGTTGGTGATGTAGCTAGGGGCAGTGTTGTGGATGGCCTTGTAAGCTGTGGTTAGCATTTTGAACTTTATATGTTGGATTAGTGGAAGCCAATGAAGGGATTGGCAGAGAGGGGCAGCATTCACTTATCGGTTGGTAAGGTGTATGGGTCTAGCAGCAGCATTCATAATAGACTGAAGAGGGATAGCCTGTGTAACGGTAGACCAGTGAGGAGGGAGTTGCAGTAATCAAGGCTGGATAAAACCAAGGTATGGATAAGTTGTTTTGTGGTGTCATTGGTCAGAAAGGGTTGGATTTTGGAAATGTTCCGGAGGTTGAGGCGGCAGGATTTAACCAGTGATTGGATGTGGGACCCAAAGGAGATATCAGGGTCTAGGATTCCACCTAGCACCCTGGCATGAGGGGAAGGACCAATGGTTGTGCTGTTGATCTTAATGGTAAAGTCATGAGTGGGGGATCAGGGGGGGGGGAAATATTACAAGCTTGGTTTTGGAAAGATTGAGTTTAAGGTAGTGGTGTGACATCCATGCTGATATGTCACTTAGTAAATTTGTGATACGTGAGGAGATTGAAGGGGGGAGCTGGGGAGTGGAGAGATAGATCTGTGTGTCATCAGCATAGAGGTGGTATTGGAAGCCATGGGAGGTTATCAACTGGCCCAGGGAGGAAGTGTAGAGAGAGAAAAAGAAGGGCCCAAGGACAGAGCCTTGGGTTACCCCAACAGCCAATATTGCCAAAAGTATTGGGATATCCCATCAAATCACTGGATTTAGGTGTTCCAATCACCTCCAGGTGTATAAAATCAAGCACCTAAGCTGTTTCTACAAACATTTTTGAAAGAATGGGTTGCTCTCAGGAGCTCAGTGAAGTGTGGTATCTTGATAGGCTGCCACCTGTGCAATGAGTCCATCTGTGAAATGTCCTTCCTGCTGAATATTCTAGAGTCAACTGTTAGTGGTATTATAACAAAGTGGAAGCAACTGGGAACAACTGGGGTGGGGTCAGCACATACTGAAGCGCACAGTTTGCAGAAGTCACCAACTGTCTGCATAGTCAATGGCTAAAGATCTCCAAACTTCATGTGGCCTTCAGATTAGCACAACAACAGTGCATAGAGAGCTTCAAGGAATGCATTTCCATGGCTGAGCATCTGCATCCAAGCCTTACATCACCAAGTGCAATGCAAAGCATCGTATGCAGTGGTGTAAATCACTGGACTGTAGAGCAGTGGAGAAGTGTTCTCTGGAGTGATAAATCATGTTTCTCTATCTGGCAATCTGATGAATGTGTCTGGGTTCGGCGGTTGCCAGGAGAACGGTACTTGCCTCACTGCATTGTACCAAGTGTACTGTTTGCTGGAGGGGGGATTATAGTGTGGGTGTTGTTTTTCTGGGGTTGGACTTGGCCCCTTAGTTCCAGTGAAGGGAACTCTTAAGGCATCAGTATACCAAGAAATTTTGGACAATTTCATCCTCCCAACATTGTGAGAACAGTTTGGGGATGGCCACTTCCTGTTCCAACATGACTGCACACCAGTGAACAAAGCAAGGTCCATAAAGACATGGATGAGTGAATTTGGGGTGGAGGAACTTGACTGTCTTGCACAGAGTCCTGACCTCAACCCGACAGAACACCTTTTGGATGAATTAGAGTGGACACTGCTAGCCAGGCATTCTCCAACATCAGTGCAGGACCTTACAAATGCACTTCTGGAAGAATGGTCAAACATTGCCATAGACACACTCCTAAACCTTGTGGACAGCCTTCCCAGAAGAGTAGAAGATGTCATAGCTGCAAAGGATGGCCAACTCATATTGAACCCTATGGACTAAGACTGGGTTGCCATTAAAGTTCATGTGCGTGCAAAGGCAGGCGTCTCAATAATTTTGGCAATATAGTGTGTATGTATATATATATATATATATATATATATATATATATATATATATATTTCAAGTAGCAACAACAATATTTCTGTTATTTTTCTCATCACTCTATTTAGAGTATTATTATGTTTCAAAACAGTATTAAATTGTATGTTTCATTAGTTTTTTAAGGGAATGTCTCTATATTCATTGGGAAGCATTCTTTGTGCTGGTGGCTGCTGTAATCTTCCAACACTGTGGGGGTTAATACAGCTTCTGGACCTGTCATAGGCACTCACCAAGAGTGTTGACTATGCCTGTCTTCCCTCCTTCCCCTCCATTTACAGAAACTGTGCTATAGCTTTCTGCAATGAAAATTTTTCTATGAATAGAGAAGGCAGTCCTCCACTCAGAGTGGTGGGAATGGGGGAGCGGGAGGAAGAATGGACACAGCCTGCACTCTATGAGTGCCTATGTCAGGTCCAGGGGCTGTATTAACCCCACAACAGTAATATTCCATTGTTGCAGGGGTTAATACAGGGATTAATACAGCCACTGTATGGGGCAGTGAACAGAAGATTTAAACACAGCATCTCATTGATTGTAAGTACTGTTCCTTGTGTTGATTAAAAAAAAATAAAAGTAATTAAACTTAGCCTTCAAAGCCCAACTGAAGCCTCAGCTTTTGTTACTGTAATGCAATCAAACTGAATATACTGTACATTAAAGAGTATATAAACCCAACATTTATATCATATTTCCAATACGTGTCTGATGTACCATGTGCTTGCATGAAGAAGTATCCTGTTCTCTTTGTATTGCTTCCTTTGTGTGAAATCCCTGGTGTCCCTGCCTGCTTCCCTACAAAACTGACCACACTAAGCAGAAGAAGAGAACTTTGTTGTAGCATTAGCATAAAAAAAACCCAGAAGGAGAAACATTTGTATTACTGTTTAAGCAGCCTCACTGTATTACAGATACAAATACCAAGGCTTCAACTGGACTTTAAGTTATTTAGCAGCAACATTAACAAGTACTAATGTTAAGAAATCTAAATTAATCATTTATTGTATTAGATTGTGGGGTAGATAGTGAAGTAAGACCTATATTTTTACTAAGAGGGAAATGTGACCACAGTTTAGGTGCCCTGAGAGGATGCAATGGCATGAGTATTTGTTAGTGAAAAAAAAAATACCAGGACCAATAACAGATAATGACCAGAACTTTATTCTGCTGCAGTAAATCAAGAACTAGCTTTTATTATTTAAAGCTCTGCAAAGCTAAAAAGTCATTCCCTACGGTGGGAGATGCACCCACACTGCGAGGGCTAACTGCTCAATGCCTGGGGAACTTGGTAAAGCATATGTACTTATCTGATCCTCTGCTCCTGCAGGTACCTCCGCTCTGCTAGACCAGTCCCTGCAGCCTTTATTTCCCCTGTGCTCTGGTGGTATAATGTCCTCTGATGCCTTTACGACTGATGCAGGGTCCTGCATTAGACACAAGGATGCTGAGTGACAATCCACTCATGGAGTAAAGAGGACTGCCATTTTCCATGGTAACAAAGGATTGGGTAGATAAAAGTATTTTTCTTGTGCCCTTGACTTACCAATCTGCAAAACTCTTGCAGTGGGACAAGTTCAACTGTAACTAACACTAAGGAAAAAGGTAAATGAATTATGTTTGGTTCCTATGGAAAAAAACTCAATATCTCTTTGAACACCAGGGTTATATAATTCTAGCAGCTCTGACATTTGATGTTCTGTCTAGTTTAAAACTGAAAATCACTGTTATTTTGTTAGTCAAGGTTTCTGTTTTACCAAAGAGGGATTTATATTCAGCTGTTTCTTTTCATTTTACAGTACTTTTGAACTCCAAAGATTACTGCTAAGTTAAACTAACCATTTATGTCAACTTTTAACACTTGAACAGACCTCTTCATTACTCACCCCAGCTATCTCCCTAGATCACAATAAGCTTCAAAATGTCAAGCCACACACTGCCAACAACAAGTGAAACAGATCCAGCAAAAAACTAGTTAGCTTTTTTAAGAGTTGAAAGTAAAAATACTGAAGTTTTAATCAAGAAGCCAATCCCAGAGGATATTGTTCTGTATGTTGATTGAAAAAAAAAAAAAAATCAAAGTAAGTGGAACTACTGCAACCAGAGTATAACATTACCATGTATATAAATGCACACCAGTAAGGAAATAATATAAGCTTTATATAGCTATATCCAATGTACAAACAGATATTATTAGCAAAGGGCTTGATAGGAGTCCTGGTGGAATTGTGCAAATATACATTAGTACATATAGTTAATAATAGAGATACCTCCAGATGAATGCTGTAGCAAAGTCTAGTTGCAGGGGCCCCGGAGGATTATCACAATGTGGCATCTGTCTTGTTGGAGACCTGAAGACAAGATCTGCAATAATGAGGAGGCCTGAAGACAAGATCTGCAGTGATGGTGTAGATCCTTCAACCATTGTTCATTGAATGAATTTTAGGGCACACAAACACAAAATAATACCCAATGTTTGGCAGAATATAAAAGAAAATGTTACATCAAGTAAATTAAGGTGGATCTTAACAAACAATGCAATACACTGAAAGAGAAGCTTGTACATCCAAAAGACCGAACACCTAAACACAAGTAAAGTAACATGGTACTGTATGTGCAGTGTAGTGTAGTGGTGGATGCAAAGACCTGTACATTAGAGAGATGAGACAACCTTTCAATAAATGACAGGCCCAACACAGGATAACAAATAATACAGGTGAAAACTCAGTGATTTTCTTACACCCTAAGGAAAAAGGACATTCTTTTGGGGACTGTAAGCTGCATGTTTTGAACCGAAAGGACGACTGGTTCACAAGTGACATTTAAGAGGCCATCTATGTCCAATTAGAAAAACCATCAGTGAACAGACAACCTTGAAAGGAGACTTCTGCTCACTGAGCAGGTAATTAATGGGGTTGATGGGGAGGGGTAAGTCAAGATGGCCAGGTTGGGTGAAGATGTATGTATGGAAAACTCAGAGGTGGCAGTTGCTACCCCGTAATAGTTGGGAGCATCTAGTAGGGGTGGTGAGGGTGCTTCTGGAAGTCCTAGACAGTGGTAATTGATGATTCTATAATAAGAAAGACTGATAGAATACATTTTCACCAGGATCAGCTCATATCTTCATTTCTACTGCATGGTCGGTAACTATAAAGGGCAGGGATGCCTGCAGTTGCTATATTACTGGCAAAATGTGTATACTTACTGTGCTGTGACTCTTTGTATTGTATTTTTTGTTCTTATCCCCTTGAGTATAAAGGCTACTGGTGGCTTCCTGATGAACCACACAGTATACTGTTATGACGTGCGGCTCTAGTGATACATATTCACTATGTGATTTATTAGAGATGTGCAGGATAAAAAAATTAGTTTCATTTTGGATTCATTTGTTAAGTCCCCCACTGATCCATATCAGGCCCTTAGGTCTGGTATATATTTTAAAGGGAACTCCACACATCCCCCAAAAAAGGGTGTGGGGGGTCCCCCAAAA
Organism: Staurois parvus; assembly: GCF_062004578.1. Classification (NCBI taxonomy): domain Eukaryota; kingdom Metazoa; phylum Chordata; class Amphibia; order Anura; family Ranidae; genus Staurois; species Staurois parvus. Next base: position 5,540,474 of record NW_028317918.1, on the reverse strand, counting down.
TCCATACCAGACCCTTACCTGAGCATGCAGATTGGAAGCCTAGCAAAGAATGAACCATACCAAACCACATGCACTCAACAAATTAAAAATGTATTTGTGGGGGGGCGCTCGTGAGCAGCAACCAGGATGGCTGCTTCCTAAATTAACTCCTCGGCCGCCGGACACATCGGCCGATTTTCACTCCTCAGGGGGGGTCCCTCTGTTTCCTCCCTGGCCCCCTGTCTCTCCAGTGCCCTGATGGGCAAAAAAACGCTGGCCGCCCGTGCCTCCAGCTCCCGGCAGGCTGCTCCGGAGTTTGCGGCCTACCCGCCAGCGATCGCGGCTGAAGCCGGGGGCCTCGATTTTGGGCCGGCCGCCGCGGACTTCCAGGACCCCGGCCGCGGGTTCGCGGCTCTCCCCCGGGACCTCAGATGGAGTCCCAGCCGCGATTTTGGGTCCCCCGCTGTCACCATCCATAGGTGGGTCGGACCCTGGCAGTGTGGAGGACCTGGCACCAGAGCCATCCCTGCAGTCTCCCATCCCATCTCTGCGGGATGCTGAGCTCCTGCGCCGATTCAAATGTATGCTGCAGTCGGAGTTGTCCTCCGCTACCTCCAAGCTGGCCGACCGTCTTTCGCAGGAGATTCGCGAGTTGGGCAACCGGACGAACGACCTCGAAGATAAGATGGACGCTGCGGTCACGGTCATAGAGAATCACGAGCAGGATTTGTGCGACCTCAAGAAAGAATTGGCGGACGCGCTGCTACGGCTTGAGGATTTCGAGAATCGTTCCCGCCGTGGCAATCTGCGGTTAAGGGGTATCCCGGAAACGGTCGCGGATCTTACTTCCACTGCTACAGCTCTGTTTCAGGAGCTGACACCAGCTATTCCCATTGACCGGCTTGAATTTGACCGCATCCATCGTGCGTTGGGCCCCAGACGACCGGATGGGCCCCCGAGGGACATTATCATCAAATTTACGTATTACCGCACTAAGGAAACTATTCTCTTGGCGGCCAGAAACAACCTTGACCTCAGCTTCCAGGGGCATCGCTACCAGCTCTTTGCGGACCTCTCTCAGACCACTCTTCAGAAACGACGCCAATTGAAGCCCTTCACTTCGGTCCTAGTGAACCACAGTATCAAATACGCTTGGGGCTTCCCGTTTCGCCTCACCTTCACCTACCAGGGCCGCAGTCATTCTGTGGCTACGCCGGAGGAGGCCCATTCTCTCCTGGAATCCTTACACCTTCTTTCGCCTGAGGCTGCGGATCGGAGCCTGGCACATTCATCAGGATCCCCGGCAAGGCCGCTTCTTCCAAGCCGCATCTTGGAGCGGTCGTCCAATAGGAAGAGGGCCCTCCCTCAGACCCCTTCACGATCAAGTCCTTCCTGTTCTTCTCCGGGCTGAAGATGTGTCTTGGTCTTCCCATGTATCATCTCACCGATGGACTTCCTTGACGGGACCGTGAGTTTGGCCCTTAGGGCTCCCCCAGTTTGTCAGCATTACGGGTTGGGACTGATATAGTGTGCCCCCTTGGGTTCCTTCCCTGGTTGGGGGGGGTCTCCTCATGGACTCAAGAATTATGACTTTCTGCTGTTGCAGCCTATTTTGGGCCTGGGAGATGGTATTCCAGTTTTTGTTGGTAGCATGGAGTGAGGGCTCCCTCTGGTTTCGGGGTGGGAGGTTGATCTGGTAGGCCCGGCTGGGTGGGAGGGGGTTGGCCCCATGGTTCTCTGGGTTGCTATGGGGAGGTCATCACGGTTGCCTAGCTCCTGGGACCTTTAGTTTTATTGCTTTGGTACCCCGTTCTATTGTGTTTATTGCCTTATTGCCCTTTTGCCCCCTGGGGACTTATGTTTCTGATGTTTCCATTTGCAGCCATGTGTCCGGTGGTAGAGCCACCCCTAACTGGTATCCTTCATTTGTAGGATGCACGTCACCATTGGCATGACACGATTGCACTATTGTATATTCTTTTTGTGTCCTTTTCCTTCTTTCTTTCTTTGTTTTTTTTTCTTCTTTGGTTTTTTTTTGTTTTTGTTTTCTGCAGGGTTCCGGGATGCCACGGTCCGATCGCCATTGGGAGCGGAAATTGCTAGCTGCTTTATGGTTTGTTCTGCTGAGCGTGTTGCTCTGATGCCGCCATGGCCTCGCCCCTTTTGAAATTTCATTCGCAAAATGTTCAAGGCTTCAATTCACCTCAGAAGCGGGCTAAAGTTTTTCATCACCTCAAATCGCAACAAATTGACGTGGTATGTTTACAAGAGACCAGGTTTTCTCAGTCCTCCGCCCCACGTTATCTTTCACCTCACTATCCCACCTTTTACACGGCCTCGGCTCCTGAGAAGCGTCGGGGTGTCCTGATCGCTTTTAAACGCAATCTCCCCTTTGTCTGTGCTAGGAATATAGCGGACCCCACGGGCAGGTATCTGCTTCTGCAAGGCACCCTCTGGGACCAGGAGGTTACTTTTGTCTCTTACTACGCGCCTAATCGTTTTCAGGATAAATTCTTTTCACATCTTTGCACCATTGTTTCCCGACACTCTAAGGGTCTCCTTGTTGTTTTGGGGGATTCGAATGTTACTTTGGATTCCGCAATGGATAGGCGCTGCGCACGGGGGGCGGCCCCTTCTCATGACTTGGCGCTGGAGGAACGTATGCGCTCTCTCCTGCGGACAGCGGGGCTGGCGGACGTCTGGAGGGAGCTTCACCCAACGGAACGGGACTTTACATTCTATTCCAGTCCTCATGATAGTTTTTGTAGAATTGATCATATATTTATGCAGGTTCAGCAGCTTCCCTTGGTCAGGCGGATAACTATTCCCTCCTCGCCTTGGTCGGATCACGATCCCTTGGTACTTCTCCTTGCCCTCTCTGGGTCAGAACGGAGCCCTTTTCATTGGCGCATCAATGATTCTTTATTGACCACTCAGGCTACCTGCCAACAAATAGAATTTTTTTTACGAACATACTTTACGGAAAACGCGGGATCGGTCTCCTCTGCAGTGCCCCTATGGGAGGCGCATAAGGCCACGGTGCGGGGTCATGTTATACAGCTGGCGGCGGTCCGGAAGCGGGAGCGGGAGCGCCGACTTTTGGAGCTTCATTCTCTCCTGGCCTCTGCGGATGCGCGTTGGAAGTCATCTCCATCCGCGGCCCATAAACGCGCTCGGGACGCTCTGGCGGCAGAGTTGGACTTACTTGCCTCTTCGGAGGCAGAACGGGCCCTGCGCTGGACCAAACACAAATTTTATTCCTGTGCTAATAAGCCGGGCCCGATGCTGGCCAGGAAGCTCAATTCTGTGGGGAAACCCCATAAACCGATTCGACTGCGACTTCCTACAGGTGGCTGTACTTCTAATCCCCAGCAGATTGTTTCCCGTTTCTCAGACTTCCTTTCACGCCTCTACGCTAAACCAGATCCCTTCCCCGTGGCTCAGGCAGAGGCATTCTTTCAAGATCTCCGACTTCCTGGGTTATCCGAGGCGGCACAGGTGGCACTCAACGCCGGTGTCACTGTACCAGAAGTGCTCCAAGCTATCAAATCTTTACGGTCCACCACGGCCCCAGGTCCCGACGGCTTTTCCGGTCTTTATTATAAGAAATTCTCAGCCTTGTTGGCGCCCTTTTTGGCTGAGTATTTTAATGCGTTACGACAGGGCTCCTCGCCCTCTCCAGATGCGCTTAGAGCGCATATCGCCATGATTCCTAAGACGACTGATGATGTACAGGAACCGCAAGCCTTCCGGCCTATTTCTCTTCTTAATGAAGACCTGAAGATACTGGGCAAGATCCTTAGTTTTCGCATCAATAAATATTTGCGTAGCCTGGTCCACAGGGACCAGGTGGGGTTCGTCCCCGGGAGGCAGGCGGGTGATAACGTCCGTAAGGTGGTCCATCTTATACATTTTCTGCAACAACGGAAAATCCCAGGATTCTTACTGTCTTTAGACATCTATAAAGCTTTTGATTCTCTATCCTGGGAATATCTGCGGTTTGTGCTGTCTCGTTGGGGTTTTGGGGATTCTATTCTTTCTTGGATCCAGGCCTTGTATTCTTCTCCTTCGGCCTCCGTCAAATACGCTGGGTATTATTCAGATCCCTTTCCTATTGGGCGAGGGACAAGACAGGGTTGTCCCCTGTCCCCAGCGCTCTTTGTCCTGGCGCTTGAGCCGCTGGCTTTAGCGCTTCGGACCGATTGCAATGTATCGGGGGTTCCTTACGCGGGAAAGGAATTCAAACTGAATCTTTTTGCGGATGATGCCCTCCTGACTCTTACTAACCCCCTGACGACGCTTCCTAATTTGCAACAGGTTCTTGAGCGCTTCTCCTTGATTTCGGGTCTCCGTATCAACTTGGATAAGACTATAGCCCTCAATATTACTTTGGCTTCGGATTTGGTTTCGTGCCTACAATCCCACTTCCCTTACAAATGGGCTTCCTCTTCTCTTGAATACTTAGGCGTTCGCTTGACCCCCACTTATGACTCCTTGTTTGCTGCAAATTATTATCCATTGCTTAGCTCTCTATCCTCTCTTATGCATTCTTGGCAATTTCCGCACCTGTCTTGGATAGGACGGGTTAATTCGGTGAAAATGACCATCTTGCCGAAATTGTTGTATTATTTTCGCACACTCCCGGTGCGGGTTCCCCCTCATTTTCTTAGGTTGCTTCAGGCGAAGTTAATGCGTTTTATCTGGGCCGATAAGCACCCCAGAGTATCCAAAAGTACGCTTTTTGCCCATAGACTTCAGGGTGGTCTTGGGGTGCCTAATGTGACTAAGTATTATCAAGCGAGCCAGATTGCCCCGCTGTCTATGTTGCACGCCTCTTCCGACGTCCCCCTCTGGGTCCTGTTGGAACTACCTAATTGTGCCCCTATCGCACTGTCAACGCTTCTATGGCTTCCCCCTGCCCTGCGCCCTATGGCACTGAGTCCGATGTTACTTCATGGCCTACAAGTTTGGGACTCGGTACGTTATTCTGGTGGTCTGATGTCACCTTTTCTGCCTTTGCTACCTATTATTAACAACCCTCTTTTCCCGCCGGGTTTGGATCACCCAGGGGCGTTTTCTTGGTGGGTGACTAATGGTTTTTCGCAGGTGCGACACTTTTTGATTTTTCGGTCCTTTCCCACCTGGGACTCTCTTCGGGAATCCCGGAATATCCCCCCAGCGGAATTTTTTCGATATCTTCAATTGCGACACTGGCTGCTCTCGCTGCGGGGTACTTCTGCGTTCCCGTACCAGAAATCTGCCTTTGAACAGCTTTGCCAACAGCGTCCGGGCGCTCCGGGCCTTATATCCCTTCTTTATGCAGCTCTGAACAGACGCTCATCGCATACTTCTCTTTCATATGTTGTTCAGTGGGAGCGCGACCTGGGAGTGGCTGTGGATCCGGAGGACTGGAATAAGGCCTGGTCACTCATAGCTAAATGCTCATTTAATACGACCACACTGGAGGCAGCCTATAAGGTTTTGTTTCGTTGGTACTGGGTTCCGGCTCGGTTGGCCCGGGCTAACCCTGCCTGTAGTGATCGATGTTTTCGGGGTTGTGGTCATCGTGGCGATGTATTGCATATCTGGTGGTCATGCCTGAGACTGTTTCGTTTTTGGTCTCGTGTATTTGGCCTCCTTTTCACTTTGTTCCATCTCTCCATACGCCGGGATGTTCGGTATGCTTTGCTTCATTGCCCCGTACCGGGCCTCTTGGCTCACCAGCAGAAGTTGGCTTCCTATCTGTTTTTATCCGCCACTAGAACAATTGCTCAGGCCTGGAGGAGTCCGTTTGTCCCTCTTCAGGGGGTGCGGGATCGTATGACCACTATGATGCTCAACGAACAGATGTCGAGTATCCGCAATGACTCCCAACGTAAATTTTTGAAAATATGGGAGCCGTGGTTGCAATATGCCCTTCCCTCACTCTCCCCGGCTAGTCTGGGGATGTAATGGCGTTCGGTGTTGGCGCTCTTGAATCCCTGCTCTTTGCCCCCCCCCCCCTTTTTTTTTTTTTTTTTTTTCTTTCTGTTCCTTTTTCTCTCTCTCTCTGTTTTTGGTGTGACTAGGACAGCTGCATTTAGTTGTTATAATCAGTTACATTAATGTTTTGTAACTTATGTGCCTTTGATAGCCCCTGCGTGGGCGTACCTTTTGCCCTGTTGGCATTAGAGCATTGTTTTTCCCCTTTTTTTTATTTGGCATTTTGTTTATCTGTGCAATTGATAGCCCCTGCGTGGGCATGTTTTACTGCCTCTGTTTATACTGTTTAAAAAATTTAATAAAAACCATTGAAATAGAAAAATGTATTTGTGTTGTTATTAAATTTTGTAATTTTTTGGTGAATGAGTAAGTGTACTATGTACCCCATACTCATACCCCCCCATGCACCCCCACAACTAACAGTCCAGGGTATTGGGGAAGAAGCCCTTGTTCTCATCAACATGGGACAAGATGCTTTGAGGGGAGTTCCCCATCCCCCAAAGCACCCTTCATATTGAGGGCATGTGGCTTAGTATGACTCAAGAGGGCGGGCACTCTCTCATTCCTCCCTTTTCCTGGCCTGCCAGGCTGAGATAATAGTCTGGTAATTATTTCGGGGGGGGGCTCACACCATTTTTTTAATTTTGGAGTGGGGTTCCCCTCAAAATCCATCCTGACAGCAGATGAGTCATAGTTGTTAAGGACGCAGCAGCGTCCTGCTCCTTAACAACTAGCTCTCAGTGTGGTAGCAGAGAGCAGAGAGAAGTGATCCTGCAGTGTGTGAATGTACAGCAGCCTATCAGGCTGCTTGTACACTCACACACTGCAGTGCAAGCCACCCCAATGACCCAATGTAGTGTTCCATGAGTCTCTGATCACTGCCCCACAATGCCCATAATAAACAATGCAGCCAGCCCCTTTTACCTGTCCCAGTGCACACAAAATACCCCCATACACCATACCAATGTCCTGATCACCATCATACCAGTATGCTGATCACCACCATATCCCAAACCAACACCCTGATCACTGCCATATTCTATATCAGCCTACTGATCACTGCCATGTGCCATATCAGCATCCTGATCACCACCACACCCCATACCAGCACCCTTATCACCCCCATTTCAGGGTTCTGATCATCGCAATACCCTATACCAGCATCCTGATCACCTCCATGCTCCATATCAGCATCCTGATCACCCCCCTACCCCATACCAGCGTCCTGGCTACTGCCATACCAGCTTCCTGATCACTGCCAATCTTCATGTTAATGACCTGATCATCACCATACCAGCATCCTGATCACTGCCGTATGTCATACCAGTGTCTGGCATTTTAGGATCTCAACTGATCAATTTTCAAATATATATCCCATAGTTTGTAGACTCTATAGCTTGCATACAGACTAAATAAGATAAACTGTTTTGGGTTATTTTTACCCCAAAAATTTAGTAGAATAAATTTTGGCCTAAATTTATGAAGAAAAATTATCTATTTGCTAAATTTTATAACAAAAATCTAAGCAAAAAAAATTTTTTTTTCAACATTTCTGGTATTTTTCAGTTATATAGCAAAAAATGAAAAACCCAGTGGTGATCAAATACCACCAAAATAAATCTCTATCTGTCTCAAAAAAGGATTAACATTTCATATGGGTACAGTGTTGCATGATTGAGTAATTGTCACTCAAAGTGTGATAGTGTTGAAAGCTGAAATTTGGCCTGAACTGGAAGAGGGTGAAGGTGTTCAGACTTGAAGTGGTTAAAGAGGAACTTTTTTTTTTTACAAATACTATAGCTGCTAAATTTTAAAAATCATGTACATACCAATGCCTGGGGTCTAGCTCTGTCATCTTGCATCTGGTTCGTATCCCCTTGGGTATAAAGGCTATTAGTGACTTCATGATGAACCACAGCCAGGTCTCCCAATGTATGAACTCGTACAGCATTTTGTGATTCATTCTGCACCTTGGCATGTCCCAGGAGACTATGAGAGGGGGTAAGGCAAAGGACATAATCTTCACATACAGTAGGCAGAGATTGCGAAAGTGGGAGTGGGAACTGATAAAAATCTGTACTGGCTTCCTTTAAAAAAAAGTGTAATAGACTTGGGGGAGGGAACAAACCAGAGGGACTTCACTTTTTGAGATCTCCTTTAATAAGAACAGATACTTGAAAACATGCCCTAACTAACCTTTGTAGCTGCAGGCATCATGGAGCAATTTATTCCCAAACTAAAAATATTGTTTTCTTTTCCTCACTATGCTCTCCTTCCAGCAGTGACTTGCTGGTCTGTCAGCCTATCAATCAATAATGTAAATACAAAGCAAGTGCACAAGAAGATGGGAGAGACCTAAACTACTTTACTGGATCACTTGTGAAATATAAAAATTAATTGCTCTACAGTATTTGCAGCTGGAGAGGTCAGCAAAGGTTTAATTTATTTATTTATTATTGCTTTTTAAAGTGTTACTAAACCCAGGACCCTGCATTCCCTATATCTGGTCTCCCACAGTATACAGAAAATGGAAGTGCAATTATTTTAGTAAATATAAACTGCTAAATACCTTTTCTCATCAGCAGTTAGAGCAGTCTTGTGACTTCTATCAGTGCTCAGCCGAGCACTGGTTAAAGCTTGTAGGATGAGTTTTCATCTTGCTCTAGGAGGATGCAGAATCCCTGACCTCTGTCTGGAGAGTGCTGATTGGCCCTGTGCTGATCACATGCACTCTCCCAAGAAAAAAAAAAACTTCTCTAGCAATACACACCAAACTGAGCATATGCAGAGTGACTCCACATGATATGTCTTTATCAGGAGATAAGAGGGGGACACTGGAAGAAGAGGAGGATCAGAGAAGTCAGGATCAAACAGCATTTTTGCACAATGCGTAGGATTAACCCCTTCGGTTCCACAGTGAGTATAACAAGCATGATTTACTGCATATACAGACTGATTTTACTGTTGTGGGTTTAGTAACACTTTAAGAATATGTAAATAATTGAATTTTTATATCCTAGCCAAGTTTCTACTTTCATATATAAAGAAAAAAGTAAATGAAAAACAAACATATATTCCCTTTAACTACAACAAGCCTGAAGTATAGGAATAGCTCTCTAGCAGCAATAAAATTTTAAAATATCTAAAGAATTGGCCCTGTTTCACTAACTAAATTACTATTAACAATAATTAGTGGAGATGCCAAACCATAATAAAAATACAACAAACCTCAAGAAATTGAAATGTGCTCCTGTTAAGAAAATATTAATACACAATCTACGACAATGGCCTTAACCAAATGTACTTAAAACAAACAATGTTGTCAAAAAAATGCAAAAGAAAACTGGAACAACATTTATCAAATGCTGCTTACATCCTATGATGATCACTGTAACCATCCAATAAATGATTCCATAAACACTGTAGTTCAGGGCTTAAAATTTTGAGCCTAGACCTACTAGCCAGGCACAAACCTTACTCTCCACCAGTTGTCCCACCCAACCTTGCCCAGGTCAGCCTCAGCGGCGCTGCCAGTGTAATGGCGGTGCCGAAGAAGAAGCCGGAAGTCAGAAACCGGAAGTTGGAAACCGTAACTCGGCTTCACAATGAGGCTTGGAGCACAGGTGGAACCGCTCCATCTGTGCTCGACACACAAAGATTTCACCTCGCATTTGGCGAGCGGGCGAGTGGCTTTTTCAAGCCCTGCTGTAGTTGATGTATGCACTGAAGCATTTCACATTCAGGCTGGGGTCACACATATGCAGTGCAGTATATCGCATGTGATTTACACCTCATTCCTGTGCAATGTGCGCGGTGCGATTGGAGCCAAACATTTTGTATGGCTCCAGTCGCACCACATCCACACCAAAAAGGTGCAGGACCCTTATTTTGGTCCGCACTAGAATTGGATCGCATGGGTATTCACATTTATGCGATCCGATTTTGCACATCACACAGCGTTTTGAAGACCGATTTCGGGGTGTTGTTAACTTAACATACACACCCACAGCGATTCGTTTGAACGGCGTGCGATTCGGATGAGGTGGGGAATTTGCCCAGAAAACGCTGAGAATTCCTCACCATATCAGTGTGAACCCGGGCTACGTGCATATATTTTATATCCAAACACAGCATCACAGCATCAATTCACATAGGATCACTTCTGCAGATTCACTGTCAGTCCTATAATATAACACAATTACCTAGTATGATATACTCATTTGGTAAGGTGAGGCTCTCAGTGGAGGATACTACAGCTTTTTTTAGAGAATGACCTGCATGCTGTCCACTCTGATATTTTGCATTGTGCTACCTTCCTTTGTTTTCTCTATTTTTGTGTTTTCTTAGCAGTGGACACACTTCCTGAATGAAGATTAAAGTAGTATAAAACCCAAAAACAAAAATTTAATATATTGCAGCTTACAAATCATTAGATGTGGTGGCTAAATTAGTTTACTTTTCTATGGCTTTTTTCCCTTTGTTTTCACCTGGAGATCAGGCCAGTAACATAATTGGATGAAAGAGCACAGGAGGCTCCTTTAGACAGCAGCATTGTCAGTCTGGGGGGAGGGAAGTGTTAGATGTACTATCAGATTTAGATACACTAACAAATTGAAGAAAAACTCCAGCTACCACTTTATAAGCAGTTACAGCAAACAGTTTTCCTTTTGGGTTAAAGGTTTTGCAGAAATATATAAAAGCTGATCACTGTAAGCACCCATGCTAATGTTAAATGGTTTGGCTCATCTCTGTAACTGATACAGTCTGGTGGAGAGCTTGCTATTTTGGAAAACAAAAGACCTACTGGCTGGATTATCAGATGAAAATAGAAGAAATAAACCCTAAACAAGAAAACTCTTTCAGATGTGTTTTTTAGGCGTTTTTCAGGAGCTTTCCATTGATTTCAATGGGAAGAGGCGTTTTTGGGGCAGTTTTTTTAATTCACCAAACATGCCCCAAAGAGTTCTTACATCTCACCACAAGCGCAACTCCTCAGTGTGACAACATACATAGATATACATTCACATACATAGAGAAGCATTTTTCTACAGTTTTTCAGGTGTTTTTTTTAACACAAAAATGCTTCAAGAACCCCTCCGTGTGAAAGTAGCCTAAGGTCTAACAATGAGTCCTCTAAGGGCTTGAATAGTGAGTTCAAATTACAAATGCTTATGTAATTGTTGAATCTAATATGGCTGGTCTATGTTTGTTCCTCACAAACATTTATTAGTTTTGAGTGAATTAGTCTTAAAAACAGGCCAATCAGCTTTTTTCCCCTAAATTTATATAAAGATGCGTCAGAAACAATTAAGTACTGTCCGTGATACTTTTTTTATTTGCACTAACATACAATTTTGAGGACAAGCTTTCGGGGTATGTCCCCTTCTTCAAAGTCCAAGCAGTACTATTACAAATCACAAAGTTTAAGCAGAATGTAGAAGGGATGGAAAAAAAAAAAAAAAGGCTACAGATAAGATACAGCAAAAGCGAGGGGGGAGGGGGGGGGATACTACACTCACACAGAGGGAGTCAAGCTTCAGCTAATAGTCATAAAACTGTCGGATAATGACTGAACTGAGGAATGTCCACGTTAAGGCTGTCTTCTCTTGTGTCAAGTAGAATCATCATTCTCAGTTCAAAAGATGCGTAAACTCTGTACAGAATAATACAATTAATGAGTCATGACTGCTTGGTTTCCTATTCAATTATCACTTAAAATCAGAGGTGAAACATCCCTCATGGTAGCAAACAATGTATAAAGGAAGGGAAAATAAAGAGGCTCTCTGCAACATCTACCGCTGTGTAGTTTGATCAATCACCCAGTCACAGACTCTACAAATAAGGTCTTGTCATGTCAGTGGAGCAGCTCAGATATAATGTGTATATACGAGTGATGGGTTAAACTGTACAACATTAGCTCATCTGGAGTGTGTCTCTTTTCTTTTATTCATTATGTGAAATATGTGGGTGGGATGAGCTATGGTGGAAGCAGGTACCTAAGTATTGGAGGACAAACGTCTAAAGCAGAACAGTGGGCTCCTGGCTATATACTCATCATGGAGGTCCATGGAGATGCTGTGGGAGCTGAGAGAGGCTTGGTGGGCCCTGAGGGATATGTAGGGTGAAACCACCCTGACAGCAACTTCTGATACACAGAACACACTAACGGTAAGAATGTTCAGTGGGCTATTTGCCCGCTGAGTATCCCACAATGCACTGCGCTCTCACAGTGCATTGTGAGAGCCATGAGTGGCCTAAGAAATGCACCTGACCAAGTCATGTGCAATGCTCTGCCCAATCAAAGCACAATGCATTTTGAGAACCATGATTGGCCAAAGTCATGGTGACTTTGGCCAATTATAGCTCAAGTCCAAGCCCAAACTATATAAGGCTGCTTACACTGCAGCGTTATGCAGTGTGTTGCTGGACACTGCCGAAGACAGAGGGGAGAACACTCTTCCCCCCCCCAAAAAAAAAATTAAAAAACAAACAAAAATTAGGGCTGGTAGTAAGGTTAGGAGGGACCCCACAGTAAAAACATTTTTTAAATGTGTGTAGGGTTCCCCCTAAAAGCCATACCAGGCCCTTTAGGCCTGCTGGGACTTTTAAGGGGAAGCCCACCCCTCAAAAATAGGGGGACAATTCCTACCAGACCCTTAACCACAGGCCTAGCAGGGCCGGAAAGGGGGGGGGACAATTGAGCGCCCCACCTCCCTGCAGCTTAGCAGGTCACCTGCCCTCGGCATTGGGAATCTATCCCCTTGTCGATGGAGACAAGGGCCTCTTCCAAACAATCCTGGCCTGGTGGTTGTGGAGGTCTGCAGGTGGGGGGGGTCATTAGCCTCAGGGTACTCCTTTAAATAAGGCGGCACCCTGATACTGCCTCCCCCCCTTTATGAATGAGTAAGGGGTACTTGTACACTACCCATTCATTAAAGGGTTAAATCTAGAAAAAATAAACATGCCAGACTTTTGAAAAATTCCTTTAATTGAACAAAAAAAGTGTTTGACATATTTTAATAAAAGTAAAGCCAAAAAAGCCAAAAAAGATTCCATATCATTAATCATGGTGTCCAGTGTTGTCTCGACAACGCCGACTCACTGAAAGGGTCTAGTATGAATTAGGAGGAGGAACCCCAGTCTGTTTTTTTTTTAAATAAAAACTTAATTTAAAAAAAAAAATATCAGTCCTGCTACAGCAGGTTATATACGTTTTACAGATGTGCAAGTGCAAGTAGCTTAAGGGGACTCCGAGGCATGATATTTGAAGAAATTTTTCTTTTTTGTATTTTTTTTTTACTTTAAGCAATGAACAATGACTGCCGCTTAAAAAAATGGTATTTTTTGAAATATTTTTATTCACTGATTCATGTCCTTCAAGGCAGTACCTAAGACCCCATACCCCTTTTGTGACCAATAACTTGTATATAAGCCTTCAAAATGGGCACTTTTGAATTTACAAGTTTGAGTCCCATAGACTTGCATTGAGTTCGAAGTTCTTAGTCGAACATTCATTAGGTTTGAACATTCGAACACAAACCAAACGCGGGGGTGTTCAGCCCATCACTAATGACCAACAAACTTACAGGTATTTACACTGGCTACAATTTTAAATGGTCTTGTTACTGAGTGTGAAAATTTCCTGGTGCTGCAAAGATTTCACTGCAAATGAGGGATGCTCAGTAAATGTTTGATTTAACTCTGTGATTTTTTTTTTAACCAAACAGTATTTTATGTTTTTTCTATGGACATGAATTAGGACCTAGAACATGTTTTCTGACACTGAGCAACCATATCAATAGTGATTTACAGTATTTACACAAGCAGTGTTCTGTGATGGACAATTCTGAAGAGTAATACAAACAGATTTGCTGAAGAAAACCAGCTTTTTGGCAGATTTGAAAATGTTCAAAAGCAAAGCAGCTAATGAAATGAAGATAAGAATATTTGGCATGTAATAAAGCAAGACTTATTTTGCTCTGAGACAGATAAAGGGAGGTTACTGGAAGTGTTTGATGTCATTTTTTTAAAAAGAATATAGGGGTTGATTTACTAAAACTCAAAAGTGCAAAATCTGGTGAAGCTTTGCATAGTAACCAATCAGCTTTTAACTTCAATGAAGAAATAGAAAAGGAACAAATACAGTGTAGTATGTCAATTTATTCGAAAATAGTTAAAATCATATACCGGTAATATTGCGCTCACAAAAGTGAAATGTTAACAGGCATTTCATTATGGCAGAAACAGGGGCGGACTAACAACTCATGGGGCCCCAGGGCAATAGGGGATCATGGGGCCCCTGTGTCCTTGCCCAAACTCAAAAAAGCCTATGAAAAAGGTACCAGGGTCATCTCATGGAGCCCCCTACTGACCACGGGCCCTCGGGCAGTGCCTGAGTTTCCAAATGGTCAGTCCGCTCCTAGGCAGAAATGAATGACCGCCAGCAGATGGATGGCTAGGAACTGGATGGAAAGGCCGCCACTGGAGACGCAACAAAGATGGGCACCTTGGAGAGTGGGATGCAAAGCCAAGCGTGTAGCAGAAAATGCAATCAAGTTCTAACTTTAGCTTGTTCAGTTAATCTTTGGCAAAAAACCCGGAAGCTGATTGATTTCAATGCAATGAATAAGAATGCAGTTCAGAAAAATAATTTCACTTTGCTGGAATGAGGTATTACACCAATTGTAAACTGTCTTTATGTGCTACATATATAGAACTACACTAAGCACTCTTAAGCCGTTAACTCAGACCAGACCAATTTTTTTATCTTTCATACATATGGTAAATTGTACATTCTGAACCTACTTTACTAAACTCCTAAAAATAAATATTTTTTAAAGCAGATGACCTATAGAATAAAATGATTGCAGTCATGGTTTTGTATATAGCATGATATTTGCACAAACCACTGTGAAATCTATATTTTCACTACTAAATAAACGTGGTTCTTATTTTAGTGTACACCACACAAAATAATCTCTACATTTTCCAGGTGTTAATGAGTAAAGACATACCTAATATATCTAGATATAAATATATCTAGTATTAAAATAGCTTATGAAACCATGAAAAAATATGATACTCATATTTGTAAATATGGGGCAGTGCATATCTCAAGTCAGTAAATTCAAACCCTTAGTGACAAAAAGTCAGGTTAAAAAAATAACACAGATGAGTTTTTCTTGTCAGTACATGGAATGGTTGACAAATAGGGATGAGTGATGCAGTCTGAAGTCTGTGAACCTAAATCTGAACCCACTAAACTAAATGCCAGAGAGTGTGTCTGTGTGTCCTGAAAATCAATTCTGCCAATTTTCAAGGTTATAAAGCAAGGTAAAAACTGTCATGTGAAGCCAGACACTTTCATGGGTGAAATGTACCACTGCAAAAATAATTTTTAAAAATAATATTATTTTTTTAAAGTACCATATAACAGAGAGAGGGTGTTTTTTTTAAATACAACTTTGAAGGTGACATAGGAAAAACATGAATCTTTTCAATCACATGCTTGGGTGATGCCTTTAAGCTGTATATGGAGTTACAGAACAGTGCGATTTTCCAAAATCCTACATGCGTGCATGAGATAATAGGCACCAGCCAGCCCCATTCATCCCACTGCATAGGCTGAATGAGTGGCAAACCCCTTTGATATGCAAGGTATCATATCTGAAATCAACTCTTGGTCACACCTGAGGGGTTCCGATGTTGTGGGGATATGGTCAATGTTTTCTATCCAACCGCAAAACCGTTTTTAACTTTATCCCTTTTATTTTTTATAACATTTGTATTATATTACTGTATACCTCACTTTTTAACTTCTGTTTTTGCTAACTGTTTTTCTATACTTTTGTACCCCTTTCCTATGCATTGCCAGCTTACTGATATTAAATATAAAACTTATTAGGCTGTTTTTGATTACTTTGAAGAATGCATCAATCTGAAGGGAAACTGTTGTGTGACTCTTATGCTTGTAGTTACTGTATATGGTATCATCAGTGCCTATAAGTTCAATGTAAGCACTGTTAATACAAATAAAGAGAAGAGAATAGGCATATACACCCAATTGGCTACTACTAATATAAATTTATTAGAAAAAGACTTAAATATTAAAAGCATCATGAGTAACTGTGACTCAAACCCCCTATCCCCTGAACCACCCGGATCCCCCAAAAAGAAAACCACCTCCAACCTAAACCACACTTCCCTGCCCCCCAGGATAGACCACACCCGACCCCCTCCCAAAGGGAAAAACCCACCAAAACCCCCAACACGGGAGTTGCTGAGGAACCCACCCACATCTAAGTCCCCCCTGATAGTACTCTCCCCTGTAACTGCATGGGGTAAACCCAAAGGGGCTAAAGACCAAGACTGATGGTCCTAAAGAAACTCTTGGTAGAGGTCTCAATTAGACCCTAAGCTATGAGCACCTATGAATGAAAACCCACTGCAGTCAATGGAGTACACAGCACAGTCCTAAAACCAGTGTAGACAATCCAAGAATGTAAGGTACGCAGTGCATCCAGAAAGTATCCACTGCGCTTAACTTTTGCCACATTTTGGTATGTTACAGCCCTATTCCAAAATGGATTAAATTATTTTTTTTCCTCAACATTCTACAAACAATACCCCATAATGGCAACGTGAAAGAAGTTTGTTTTAAAATGTTTACAATTTATTAAAAATAAAAAAACAGATGTACATAAATATTCACAGCCTTTGCTCAATACTTTGTTGAAGCACCTTTAGCACCAATTACAACACCAGTCTAAGGTCCAGAGCACTCTGCAGCAGGTTTTCATCAAGGATGTCTCTGTACATTGCTGCATTCATCTTTCCTTCAATCCTGACTAGTCTCCCAGTTCCTGTCTCTGAAAAACATCCCCACAGCATGATGCTGCCACCACCATGCTTCACTGTAGGGATGGTATTGGCCAGGTGGTGAGCGGTGCCTGGTTTCCTTCAGACATGACGCTTTGCATTCAGGCCAAAGAGTTCAATCTTTGTTTCATCAGACCAGAGAGTTTCGTTTCTCATGGTCTGAGAGTCCCTCAGGTGCCTTTGGGCAAACTCCAGGTGGGCTGCCATTTGCCTTTTACTGAGGAGTGGCTTCCGTCTGGCCACTCTATCATACAGGCCTGATGGGTAGAGTGCTGCAGAGATGGTTGTTCTTCTAGAAGGTTCTCCTCTCTCCACAGAGAAACACTGGAGCTCTTTTAGAGTGACCATCGGGTGCTTGGTTACCTCCCTTGCTAAGGCCCTTCTCCCTCAATCGCTCATTTTGACCGGGCGACCCGCTCTAGGAAGATTCCTGGTGGTTCCAAACGTCTTCCACTTATGGATGAAGGAGGCCACTGTGCTCATTGGGACCTTCAATGCTGCAGAAATGTTTCTGTACCCTTCCCCAGATTTGTGCCTTGATACAATCCTGTTTCGGAGGTCTACAAACAATGTCTTGGACTTTATGGCTTGGTTTGTGCTTTGACATTTACTGTTAACTGTAGAACCTTATATAGACAGGTTTATGCCTTTCCTAATCATGTCCAATCACCTGAATTCCCCACAGGTAGACTCCAATCAAGTTGTGGAAACATCTCCAGGATTATCAGTGGTAATAGGATGCACCAGAGCTCAATTTTGCTTGACATGGCAAAGGCTGTAAATACTTATTTAGATGTGGGTTTTTTTTGTTTTTTATTTTTAATAAGTTGCAAAGATTTCAAAACAAATTTCTTTCATGTTGCCATTATAAGGTATTGTTTGTAGAATGTTGAGGAAAAAAATGAATTTAATCCATTTTGGAATAAGGCTGTATCATAACAAAATGTGGCAAAAGATAAGCGCTGTGAATACTTTCTGGATGCACTGTACAGTACATAGAAATCGCTGTATAGCTGGATGTGTTGTAACACAGTGGTTCCAAGTGGATGGATGGATGGGCTGTTGTGGACAACAGATATATTGAAGCGATGATACGGGATGTGTGGTTAGTGGATCACTAGCACTGCTGGTATATATTGTTCAAGGCTGTTAATGTGACAGCAAAAATATAGCAGTCAGTGATATATATAATTATTATTATCCAGTGTTTATATAGTGCCAACAGTTCGCTCAGTGCTGTACATTACAATGGGGGACAATACATGAGAGAGTACAATAACAATACAGTGCGAAACACGAGGGGTTCGAGGGCCCTGCTCCTTGGAGCTTACAATCTAGGAAGGAGGGGATAGTGGTAGGGGAGGAAAAGCTATGGGGGATGGAGTGGTAGCAAGAGTGGAGGAGATCGGCAGTTAGCAGAGGGTGGGGTAGGCTTCCCTGAAGAGGTGGGTTTTTAGGGTGCGCCTAAAGGAGAGGAGAGTGGGTGATAGTCTGATGGATTGGGGTAGGGAGTTCCAGAGGATGGGTGATGCCCTGGATAAGTCCTGGAGGCGGGCATGGGAGGAGGAGATCAGGGAACTAGAGAGAAGGAGGTCTTGTGATGAGCGGAGAGTGCGTTTTGGGTGGTATTTGGATATTAGGTTGGTGATGTTGTTTGGGGCAGAATTATGGACAGCTTTGTACGTCAGTGTTAGCAGTTTGAATTTGATCCATTGGGCAATCGGAAGCCACTGGAGGGATTGGCAGAGGGGGGTGGCAGAAACCAAGCGGTTGGTAAGGTGAATGAGTCTGGCCGCCATATTCAGGATCGTCTGAAGTGGGGATAGCCTGTGGTGAGGCAGGCCAGTGAGGAGGGAGTTGCAGTAATCGAGTCGTGATATGATGAGAGAGTGGATGAGCTGCTTAGTAGTTTCAGGGGTTAGGAATGGGCGTATTTTGGCGATGTTGCGGAGGTGGAGTCTGCATGAGTTTGTTAGCGATTGGACTTGGGGCTGGAAGGATAGATTGGAGTCTAGTATGACACCAAGTACTCTGGCTTGCGGGGTGGGCTTGATGTTGGCATGGTTGGACATGATGGAGAAGTCAGTGTGGGGGGGGTGCGTGGGCTGGGGGGAAGACTAGGAGCTCAGTTTTGGAGAGGTTCAGTTTAAGGAAGTGGAGCGACATCCAATCTGATATGTCGTTCAGTAGGCTGGTGATTTGAGCGGAGACTGAAGGGGTGAGGCGAGGGGTCGAGAGATAGATTTGCGTGTCATCGGCATAGAGGTGGTAGTTGAAGCTGTGAGAGTGTATCAGTTGGTCAAGGGAGGAGGTGTAGATGGAGAAGAGAAAGGGCCCAATGACAGAGCCATGAGGGACCCCAACAAACAGAGAGGGGGAGTGGGGGGGAGGTGGTAGTGTTATAGGTAACGCTGAAGAAGCGTTGTGATAGGTAGGATGAGAGCCAGGATAGAGCAGAGTCTCTGAGGCCAAGGGAGTGCAGTTTCTTGAGGAGGAGGGGGTGGTTGACTGTGTCGAATGCCGCGGAGAGGTCGATGAGAAGGAGCACTGAATAGTGGCCATTGGCTTTGGCAGTTAGCAGGTCGTTTTGAGTTTGAGTAAGGCAGTTTCGGTGGAGTGTAGGGGACGGAAACAGGACTGTAGGGGGTCGAGGAGGTTGTTATCGTTGAGGTGGTAGCTTAGGCGAGTATAGACTAAGCGCTCAAGGAGTTTGGATGTAAATGGCAGCAGGGAGATGGGTCTAAGGTTGTTTGGGTCGGTGGGGTCCAGGGAGGGCTTTTTAAGTATGGGAGTGATGTGTGCGTGCTTCAGAGGGGAGGGGAATGCGCCAGAAGAGAGGGAGAGGTTAAAGATGTGGGTGAGGGAGCGTAGGATGGAGGAGGGAGATCGTAGGAGTTGTGAGGGGACAGGGTCGAGGAGGCAGGTGGTGAGGCGGGCTTCAGAGAAGACCTTAGTGACTTCCTCAGTGGTGGTGAGGTCGAAGGAGTGGTTGAGGGGGCTTCTGTGTGAGGGATGTTAGATGGGGTTAGATGGATGTTAGATGGGGTGGAAGTCTGAACAGTGGTGAGGCCAAGGGGGAGGGGTGTTGAGAGGGTTGCTGTGTGAGAGGAGGTAGGTGGGGTGGAGGTCTGAACAGCAGCGATGTCCCTGCGAATAGTGTCAATCTTGTTTTAGAAGTGATTGGCAACCTCGAGGGCAGTGAGTGAGGTACTGGGTGGAGGTGGGGGCGGAGAGAGTAGAGAGTTGAAAGTGAAGAACAGCCGGCGATGATTGGAGGAGAGGGTATTGATGAGGATCAGAAAGTAAGCTTGTTTGGCAGCGTGGAGGGAGGAGGTGTAGCTGTGGAAGGAAGATTTATAGCGGGTGAACGCTATTTGGGATCTGGTTTTGCGCCATAGTCGCTCCAGCGCATGACTGCGTTATTTGAGAGTTTTGGTATGATCAGTCTGCCAGGTCTGGAGCGGTAGGGGTCTGATGCTTTGTGTGGTTAAAGGCGCTAGCGAGTCTAGAGCTGATGACAGCGAGTTGTTATAGGCAGTTGTGGCCAGGTCGGGGCAGGACAGGGGAAGGATGCTGTTGTAAAGTTGATCAGCTGCAGAGTAAAAGGGGGTAGGGTTCAGGTTGCGGAGGTTTCGACTGGTAATAGTTTGACATTTGGAGGGGTAGGCATTTGAGGATGAGGAGACAGAGAAGGTGATAAGGTTGTGGTCAGAGAGAGGGAAGGGGGTGTTTGTGAGGTTGTGGGGGGCGCAGAGATAAGAGAAGACGAGGTCCAGGATGTTCCTGTCGGAGTGGGTGGTGGATTGTATGCACTGAGTGAGTGCAAAAGAGGAGGTTAAGTGGAGGAATTGAGATGTAGCCGGGTTATTGATGTTGACAGGGATGTTGATGTCTCCAAGGATGATGGTGGGTAGCTCGGAAGAGAGAAAGAAGGGTAGCCAGGCGGAAAAGTCATCAAGGAAGCTGGATATGGGTCCAGGAGGCTGGTAGATCACAGCAATCCTCAAGGGGGTTGGAGAGAAAAGTCGGATGCAGTGGGCCTCAAAGGAGGAGAAGGATAGAGGGGGGGTTTGGGAGGACTCGGAAGGTGCACAGTGGTGACAGGAGCAGACCAACCCTACCACCTTTACGACCGTTGGGTCTGGGTGAGTGAGTCCAGATGAGACCTCCATAGGAGAGTGCTGCAGGGGAGGTGAAGTCAGTGGCTTGGATCTAGGTTTCCGTGATAGCTAGAAGGTTGAGGGAGCAGGAAACAAAGAGGTTGTGCATTGGCGGTGAGCTTGTTGCAAACCGTTCGGGTGTTCAGAAGTGCACACGAAAACGGGGGGGTGGTTTTGGAGAACAGAGGGACAGGTACTAGGTTGAGGGGATTGCGGCAGGACGTGGAAGTGGGAGGGTGCCTTGGTGGAGGGCTAGGGTTCGGGGAGATGTCCCCGGCGGTTAGGAGAAGGAGAAGGGTGAGAAAGGTGGCATGGGAGTGGGAAGTGCAGGAGCGTGTAAGTCTACCAGTGGAGGTGTTCGGGTCAGTGGGAGAGTGGAGCAACAGGAGGTGGTGGGTGCCGTAGAGGGGGGAAGGAAGCAGTGAGGGCGCAATGAATAGATGTTTGGGAGGAGCAGAGAGATATAGAGAGGAGATTTTGGGAACGGAGGAGGGAGTATGAGGAGGAGGAGTGGAGAAGGCATTTTAGGGAGGTAAACAAAGTGGCGGACAGGTGTGGTGGGAAGCTTGGTTGCAGATAGTCTAGCGTGCAGTGGCGTATCTCATCGCTGTATATAAAAAAAAGTAGTGTCCAGCAGTGCTATCCCTGATAGTGGCTAAACTGAGTGTACATAGTGTAGCGGGTGGAGCTATATACAGCTGGTAAACTGGTGTCAGTACCTAAACAGCAACCTCACAATGTGTCTCCAGTCCAGCCTACATAGATCGTTGGTGCAGCTAAATGACCTAGAGAACTACATAGGGTTGACGGTACTCACTGTACACAGTCCATGCTCCGGTATCCAGCCAGTCAGCTACCACTGTATTCCAATAGCCAGCTTTCAAGTGAAAGGAGATCCTTAAGCCGCTCGCCATGTAGAGATGCTCTAAGCTCAGTCAGGGATAACAAACTCCATATGGGGCCCGTTGAGCAGCCATGCGATAGAAGGAGGAGGGGGGAGGAAGAACCATGACACCACACTGATGTGTTTCGTCCCACCCACTTCTGGGACTTCTTCAAAGCGTATAGTGTGACAGGCTGTCAATCACTCCTAAGTAGTGCCCTGCGTTACCACCTCAATATTTCTTAAGGGAACTCATCCGTATATGCTACCTGTCATACACATATTCAGAAAGGACTAAAAGGCATTAAAGGAATAGAAAGTATAAGTAGTAATTGGGTCACTGAGATATCAGCATCCATACTTATAGAGTAATAAATATATATATATATATATATATATATATATATCCCACCACCATTAGAAATACATAATGCTAATGAGCAGCATAAGTAAAGAGGGTGTAAAGTGCAATATTGGGAGAAGGAGGAGACAAAAAACCTCAATAACTATTCACTAACCCCTCTTAGTTATACGACAATCAATGTAAAAACAAAATATTAAACAAATAGCAATAAAGGGGAGAAAGGGTTTAAAAAAATTTAATTATACATAGAGCCAACGTACCAAAGAAGATGGGACTATACAAAGGAAATATATATTTATTCGATCATCACAGGAAGCACTGTAGTGACAAATCACTATTCAATTCTATGGGAGTAATTGAATCGAAAGTGAAAATCCACATAGCCTCCTCTTGTAAACGTATCTTGTCTCTATCTCTTCATCTTTCAGGTAGCTCTAATTTGTACATAACAAGACACTTGAATGCATGTATAGACCCCCTATGCTCATCTCTGAAATGTATGGCCACTGGAGATTTATCATCATTTGTCAAAATATTTGACAAATGTTCACCCATTCATTTTTGAAATTCTCTTCTCATTTTACCAATATAAATCATACCACATGAGCATATGACCTGGTACACTACGAATCTACAGGAGCAGTTTACAAAAGAGTGTATATGATATCACTGTGTCCTACTCAAATTGTCAAAAGTTTTAGTTTTGACTACGTGTGCATATACTGCAATGTCCACATGGGTACTTTCCTGTAACTGGTGTCTTCAGAAAAGACTTTTCATTTGATTTCGTTGTTGCAGAATATTCACTATGAACCAGAGTATCTCCAATTGTAGGAGCTCTCCTGGCCAATGGCTGACAGCGCTGATCAGAGTGTTCTAGATGAGGGGCTATTCCCTCCATGTCAGAACACAATAGCACAGCAGGGAAGATTGCTGCACTAACACTGGATAGTTTATACAGTGTCTCCTCCTGAGTTGTCAGGTTTTTTTTCATTCAGCCCACTGGGTTGTACGAAAAAAAAAAAAAACTAGTAGTGTGTACTAGGCTTTAGTCTGTATGAGATTGCTTTGTGTGGCTATGTTTTTGTATTTCGGGAACTGCAGCACTTTCTGGCAAAGAGTGGGAGTGCCAAAATGAGGATTAGTACCAATTGCAAGGAAGTTTTTATAGAAAGGAAAAAGTCTCATTGCCATGGCAGTCGTTAAGGTGACCACATAGAAATATAGCTTAAAGGATAGCTTGGGAAATGTCAGAGTTCTGAGAGAAGCACTTGACTGCCACACAACCATCAGAGTGTGCCAGATTGTATGAGATATTTGCATCTGCCTGTGTGTTTACAGAAACTGCAAATGGGTGTTCACACTCTAGAACTAAAATTGCTTTGTTTACCTAACTAGTACCTATTGGTGAGAGCATAGTGTGTGGTCTGTGAAGCCTGTATGACAGACTGATTAATTCAGAGTATACTAAACAGAGGTGTCAGGACCAAGGTTTCCCACATGCTGGAATTTTGTGGGTGGTGACTGTGTAAATATGAATGTGTAGGTGTGCTGTTGTTTATGGTGCAATTTAGGGTATGGATTAGGAGAAACGTTGGAGGTTCTTGTGATAATCGGCTGGCATTTCCAAGTATGAGTGAGAGATGGTAATGCCATCACTATTACCTGACAATGACAAAACATTGTGTATCATTTCAGCTTCCCTCGACCCAATACTCCCTTGGTAACCCCTTGAACAAGAACAGGATAAATATGACAGATTTTATCTTGAAATAAGTGTATAATTTGAGAGGCAATAGCAATGCACATTGTGGAGTGGGTGGACAGTATGTAAGCATCTTGGTTAGGCCTCAGTGTAAGAGAAAGCGACAAGGCACATTTTATCCTGAAAGAAAAATGAAAGCAAATTATTTTAGGAGGCAATAGCCACACATATTGTACAGTGGCTTGAGAATTTGTTAGGCAGTAATGTAAAAGGGAAAACAATGCAGATTTTATATTAAAATGCAATTTTTTGTGTGCTTTTTAGGAAACAATAGCCACACATGTTGTAAAGTGACTGGACAATATGTAAGCAGCTTGGCTAGGCAGTAATGTAAAAGGGAGAACCAAAGTAAGTTTTAACTTAAAATTCACACTGTATTAAATCAGAGACAATAACCACATATATTGTACTATGGCTATACAGTATGTACGCACCTTCATTAGACTGCAATGTAAGAGGTAGAGATGAGTCAGGTTTTATCCTGAAATTTTAGAGTTTATTATTTTAGAAACAATAGCCATGCATAGTGTGCAGTGGCTATGCAGTATCTTGAGTAGACCTCAGTACGTCTGTCACTTCTGACAGTTTGCCCTGACACTATGCAATCCATGGTGCAGCCCCCTCAGTACAGAGCAGATGATTGACAGCCTCAGATGTGCATGTTTCCTTAGACTGTGTAGAGAGGCATGTCTCTCCTCTCCAATCAGGTTTCAGATTAGGCTCAGCTCTACACTACAATTCACAGTAATGTAGCTCAATACAGCACTGTATAGCACAAATATGGTCTCCTGAATCACACGCTGTCAGTGCTCCCTATCATACGCTTACAAAAGACAGCTAGGAACACAGTATTTTATAGTGAGGGGGGCTGGAACAAATTGTATAATATTAGCCATTCTAAGCCACCTAAGCTAGGTTCAAAGGCCAGGAAGTGCATTATGTGTAGTTAGTTACTATGGTAGCAAATCACTGCATTTGTTCACCATGTCTGTGAACAGTGAAGAGGTTGGGTTCTCCACACACTCATGCTCGACCTGAACCTGAAGCTTTTTCCCATTGACAAGTTCATGTTAAAGCTAGCCTTCAGGTTCTAACTTCCCTAATAGAAATTAAAAAAATCTACCTATACACCTTGCTATATAAATAATAAAATAAAAAATTCAAAAATTATGCATTTAGATTCACCGTTTTTTATGGACTGTTACTTTGTATGAACTTTTTTGTTGTCAATTTCACTTTACAGTCACTATTTATATGACCATGTATCCTTTATGTTTTATCCTTTATGGTTTATCATCATAATGTGTCACGTTTAGTGCTTTTTTGTAGTTTTTTCCCCTTAAAGTGCTGTTATGAGTGTTTAGCCACAAGGGGATTGAATACTAAAAGTGATAGTTTCACCTCACATGCCACAGGGACTCATTATCAAATTAGAGGCTGTATTACATGCAGAACTGAGGGTGTTGTTTATGCCCTCCAGACGTATGCCTGCGGAACTTATCAGATGAACTAAGAGACCTTTGTGGAAGCGCCTAATAGAACATGCACAGAATATTAAAAAGGGTTTCACTAAACATAATATCTCCAAGCATTTTGCCTTATATCATAACATGGACCCCTTTGGTCTCATATTTTGGGGGATTGAGAAATATCACCCCCACTGGAGAGGAGGGAATAAAGTTAAGTCCCTTAGTCAAGCTGAATCGAGGTGGATATATGAGATGCAGACCCTAGTTCCTTTTGGCCATAACGTTGAATTTGATATCAATTGCTTTATTAGTGATTTTTTTTTGTATGAATGAAGGGGTTTTCACTATTGCTTACTAAGTAGGTTACATTACTCTTGGCTATCCTTATATATTGGAATTCATATATTCATATTTATTAGTGATCTTATGTGTGAGGAATTGTGAGATTCCTAAGAGGAGTTTTCTGTACGGGATTAGGATATATTTGTTATATTATTATTGTTATATTAATTTTATTCTTATTATTTTTATTTTTTGTTGTATATTATTATAAAACATTTTTTGTCCCTGATATATTTTGTAGGTTGTAATGTCCTTAATGTAGAGTTACCCTTTATAGAGGATTTGGTTTTGCTTTTCCTTTTGTGATGATTTAATTTCACCAGTAGAAGGTTGTGTATTGTTTTATGTGTTTGGCAATGTATTTCCAAATAGGCTTGTACTTATGCATATGAGATATGGATATATTATATTTTATAATTTTTATTTTGTTATTTATATCATTCTATTGCCATGTCCATATTGCCTTATATGTGAATTGTTATTCCCTGTTGTATATAAAGATAGATAGTTACTGACTGCACTTCAACAATATGGCAACTGTCCGGAAGTATGTGTTACTTAGGTTACTATGTCACTATAAAGATGTCCGTTACTCACCTGCTTCCTATCCCTGATGAAGTCACGTGATGAGTGATGCAACGCGTTGGACGCTGCGTGAGGGTGAATAACCCCTATACGTTATGTGAGTGCACTCTTTGATTATTCGAAATTTTTAATAAATTACCTTTTCTGCATTATTATGAGGGGCCCCTTTCTCTTATTATGTACCTATACATGATATCCTGCTGGTTTCCAGTTGATGTGGAGCTTCCAGCTGGCCAGGACACACAGAGGACAGAGGTTGGGTTGGGGCTATATTTGTAGTTTTTTATACCGCATGCCAGGGGATCATCTGGGTGTTTATTATACACATTTGGTTTGTGCCACTATCATTTGTGTGTCACTATACACATTTTTTCCTCTAATAGGATAAGATATTTATTGATGTTTTGATTTGTTATCACTCATGGATAGAGTAGGGTTCAGTTGGGTATTTATTCATTTATTTCATATATTTAATTTCATTGTTGTTGCCGTTCATATAATTTCTCTGTGCAGTAAATTAGGGGTTAGTTCTAGCTCAACACTATTCTAATATTCATTAATATAAAAAAATCCATATCTGGATTCCATCTGTAAGGTTTCCTCTTTAAAAAATAACTGACAGGTAAACACAAAATAAGAACATCATTGTAATTATTTAGGAGCCATGCAAGGCAACAGATAAATTGGTTTCCCATATTACTACAAAGGCACATTATTGTCCTCAAATATAATTAGCTCACTTTCAATTATTATTATTTTTTATTTTTTTAAACCCCTTCCCCACACAAAAAATGTAACACCCATTCCAGGAATTTTCTTTTCAAATATCTAATTGTACACTGGACAAATGGATATGAACCTTGTGAAACTTAAGCTGCTGCTTCTATAAAATAATTGGCTGAAGCTAATTTTTGTATATGTCAACTTGGTTGTAAAGAGCCAGCATGACAGTCAACATGAACACAATTTTTCTGTGCAAAAGTATTCTGAATTATCTATAAGTCAAGACCTTTTTTCTTGCATTTTTCTGCATTACCTGCGAAGAAAAATAATTTTTGGTACCCTAGGCCAACATCTAAGAGTTTAATTAGTAGGTTATGATATTACATCTGTGGTAATGGGTATCACAAGGTTCCACACCTGCCACTTTTAAATTTCTCCATCTTAAGGTAAGACCTTTACAATCTTTTGCAAAAAGTTCTTGATCCTCTACTGCACTTATGCTTCTGAATTTACAAACTGCACTCCAACCGCAGTGCATTTTTCTATGAGGTGAATTTTGCATTTCATGTTATGGTATCTGTAAAAAGAATAATATGTGAATGTATGTAATGTATGTGTGACCTGTCATTTTTGCAAAATGCTTAAAATCAAGCATACGCTTTTATTAGCTCTAAAACGTTTTCATAATTGTTCCAATGTACACTGTTATTTATGTTTTGAATTATAAAAAGTGTTACTTTTTTAATGTGTACAATATTTTCATTAATCATTCAAGAACCTCTATAGTTTACTAAGCATTTTTTAAACTTTGATATAAAATGTTGCAGTGTTCCACTAGATGGCAATAAAATATTAAATCTCTGCATTTTAGAACTGCTCATAGAAATACATGGAAATTGTGTCTATTACATTTAAAACTGTCATATCCACCTTTTGTAAGGAAACTGTGTGCACATCTTATATCTATATCTTTATATCATTAAAAAAAAAGAGGAACAAAAGTGTTAAATGTATTACACTGATTGTAATCTTTCTTTGAGTGAAATTTTGCTGGCCATAGTTAAGGTATAAAACTATTCGTCAAAGAATTTAGCAACTGTAAACTTACAAGGGAGTTAAGTGGTTAGCACTTCCGCCTGGCAGCACTAGGGTCGTTGGTTTGAATCCCAACCACGGCACCACCTGCCTGGAGTTTGCATGTTCTCCCTGTGCCTGCATGGATTTTCGTCAGGTACTCCAGTTTCCCCCAAACACTTCAAAGACATGCTAGTAGGCCCTAGTATGAATGTGAGTTCGGGACCTTAGATTGTATGCTCCTTGAGTGTTTGGGACTGATGTGAATGTACAATATATATGTGTAAAGTGGTGCGTAAAATTCATGGCACTATATAAGTACCTGAAATAAACAAATAAATAAGGGAGTACCTCCAGCTGAAGCAGACTTAGTAGCTGCTATGGGGCTAGGGGATAGGGACCAGGTATGGTTGGCAGGAAGGCAAATGGCACTGCTAGAAATTATTGGTGGTTTAGTGTATATTACCAATCTGCAGGAATGCTCAGGGAAGTTTACCCTTCTGTCTTCAGCCAAGCTGAGGACGGTGATCTACTCCCATGAAAATAATATCATTGGGTTTGTGCAGTGGACTAAGTGAAATATAGAATGCTTCCTTGTGCAATTGAGGTCAGTAATATTTTCAGGGTATTGTCTCTCTCCCTAGAGCCAGGTAAGTGTTCCTTTCACTCCAGGACATTGGTCAAAAACTATGTTTGACTGTTGATGACGATTTTGGATTTTTGCATGTGACATCTTATTTTGGTGCATCGTGTGTCAAATAAAGTAATATGTTGCAGCACATATAGTTTATTTGGTGCATAGTAGAATGTGGAACTGTCATGCACCATCATCCTTTTGGCTCACTACTACACACCTCTATTGCACCAAATATTGACAAACCTGTTTTCTGTACCATTATATACTTTGCAAAGATTATGAAACTTTTTGTGATTTGTTTTGTGAGACCTTTTGCACGAAAAGACACACTTAAGATATTTTTTACAATTGCCCCACTAGCCACATCTTTCATTCCAAATCCTTTGAATCAAACTATTATCTGGTGCTTCAAAAAGTGGGTTTCTGTGTGTCATATATTGTTGGTGCACCAACAATAGTTTATCTGCTCAGTCCTCAGATGAGGAAGATGCGTGCAGTTCCCCACAGTTTATACTATAGGCTGTTCTTAGGCCAGGTTATTGCTTGCCTCAAGGATTATTAAGATATTACAGAGGCTGCTAAAGGGTTTTTATCTAATGTATTTAATGGGGCACATATTAGGTCTTTAACACAAAGCAAGTTAATCATGAAAAGCCCCATTCTGGGTAATATCCCCGATTCCATCTCTTCCCATCCCCCTCCATCCCATACAAGCTTTTCTTCTTTTATTACCTGCTGAAGAAAGTTAATCTGCCACTATTTCCTGGGTGTGGAAGTCCACTAATCTAGCACTACAGATGTGCTCCAGACCACCAGTCTCCTAAAGTTCTTTCTGCTGATAACTCCTCCTCTAAATCCTGAGAGGACAAAGCATCATGTGACCATTGCTCCGGGTAAAGAAAAAAGGGCAATTATGTATATTTTTTATTTTTTTTACAATCCAGTGCTAAGTTATCTGGGTTCCAAAGGAGGGGCTTTTAGCCTTATCCTAGAGGTGGTTTTAAAGAGTATTAGGTTATCCATACATGGGTAGATTGCCAACGAGATTAGACACATGTAGATCTACTTTGATGAAAATCTTCCTATGCTGAGCTTGATGCTGAAACCAGTTATCATTTGATATTAACTTAAATTTTGAAAAGGTGGCATAGACACTTCATTGATCATGTTTTCTACTACATATGATCAGCATAAAGAGTAAATTATCTTAACTACCCATAACAGTCTCATCAGAAACTATTATTTTCCCCAAACTTACACTAACCTGTTCCATGTTCCAATGCCAGGTCTATCTACTGTATCTATGTTTGGCTGCCAACTGGACACTGGCCTTTGAGCAACACTTCCACAGCTGGACCTCCTGTATTCCCTAGTAACTTCTCACAAACCCCAGTGTTTCCCAGCATAATCTCAATGAATCCAACATTCTTAATACTGTTTGTTCATTCAGTGTTCCCATTGTACTCCAGCCGCTATCCAGCTCCTGTGATCCCAGTGTGCCTCAGCCTATATCCAGCTCCTGTGACTCCAGGGCACCCCAGCCTGTTTTTAGCTCCTGTGGCCCCCAACACACTCCATTATTGAACCCCTTGCACTTCAGCCCGCATTCTCTTTCCTGTACCCCTGTGCACTCCAGCCTGCATCCGGTGTCTTTGTGTGATCCTGTGAACTCAGGTCAGTGTTCTGTATTCTTCAATGGCTTCCTCAGCACCCCTCTGCAGCTTTGGTTCTCCTTGATGTGTTCTGCTTTTTCTACCACCCCTGTCTGTCTAGGACTGTACTCATGCTTGTTTCAGTGGCTACTGAGCCACTGTGCTGTAGAGAATCCTTTCCTGCATACCTGCATGCTGAATTCTGTTTCTTCGGTGCTACCCCTCTTTTTGTCATCATCATATGTCAACACGCTAGGCATATTTCCATTTTCAGAAATGCAGAAAACTTTTGAGAACACAAAAACAAGTATTAATCATTATATCCCCATCTAAAAAAAAGAGAACTGAAAACACCATAATAACATGTGTTGCGATCGTACTTATTTGTGAAATATACTTTTGCCAATTAGGTGGGTTTAAGGTCCAAGACTTCCAAATCACCAATGTAGTAAATTTGAATTTATAAATACCTACTGATATTTGGGAAAAGGTTCAATTTACTAATCTGTAATATGATAACTAATGACAGCAGCTAACACTGAAAATGAAAATCATTATGGTAAATAAAACATGCAATATAGCTTACTGAAAAAAGCCCAAATAATTGCCAGAAATGGCCCAGGACTGCAGAACTGACTGATTTCTTAATGGTCTGTTCAATAAAGTAATGAATAGGAAAAGAGATGAATAACGGAAATTTTGCTCTTTTGGGGATTTGGCAGAACACATTCCATTATATACTCCATTGCATGATTATTCAATGAGACAGATGTAATTAGTAAAGCAGTAAAATGTATTCAAAAAGATGAGTTACTAGTTTGATATTTTGTTTGTGGCTTTTTTTACCTTTAGTAATGCAGTGAGGTCCAATGAGGATCTTGCGTTTAGTGTCGCAGGGCATTAAAGTGCAAGGATGACTTGTGTGAATATTGTGCTTCATTATTGGAGCTGCAACAGAAGAGGACAACTGTAGTGTATCCTGATTAAGCAACCTAAAATATATATAAACCCTTAATTTGATAAACAACCCATTCCACTTAAAATAGAAATGCAAGGCAAAACATTTGTGTAAATGCTTTGAAAAAATATACTTTTTTTCTATTTATATAAGTGATCACATGACCTCTGTTATCAGCATCATAAGGGGCTTGGAGAAGTGCAGGTGGAAACTGAAGGGGGGTATCTGTAGGAGGTAGAGAAGCAGTAGTACATGATCATCCTAGAGCTGTGCAGGGGGGGGGGGGGAGGGGTATGTCAGCACAAGTTTTGGCCATTGGAGGTCTGGAAGGTTGAGAATCTAGCACAGCCAGAAAACTGATCATGCTGGGATGGCTGTGCTCCCATCACTAGCGTGGTCAGTTATAAGTATGAAAGCAAGGGGACTGACAGGATCGTCAAGTATTTCACACAAAGGAAGCAATGCATAGAGAACAAGATACATTTTAAACACAAGTATATGATACTACAGACACATATCAGAAATGAAATGACATGATAAGGTACAGGGTTTGGGTTTTTTTCCTGCATTACCCCCTTGCAATGTTAAAAGCTGTATTCCCATGGGATCATGCTGGCTGACTTTTTTTGCAATACTCACTTTTAATATGGAACTTTCCTCAATGGTACTTCTCCTCAGTCTTCCAGGTTGCATAATGGCTAGCTTCATTCAATCTACTACCTCTGAATCCAGGCTGTCATGGACTAGCCTGATAGGGTGGCATTGTCTTGCTGCCTTGACTTAGTGCACCACTGCGCTGATAGGGCTCACATGCCTTTACTTGAGGGCCATACAATGCAACAGGATTCCACCACCACCACCACTACCAGAGGAAGAGAGGAAGAAGGATCCCTGATGTCACTGGACAGGCCAGAAAACCCTTGGAAAAATGATGTATGTGATATATATCAGTTCCCATTTTTTCATGCATAGTTGAGTTGTTTAGCCTTTTCAACATCCTATGCACGAAAACCTAGCAACTGGAGTGCAGAAAGATGACAGCAGGTGCTCTTGATTGATGAGTAAATTTTTAAATATTTGGCTGTAGCAGGAGGCAGTTTGTTTCCACAAAGGGCTGGAGAGCATTACAATAATGAGTGTCTTCAGGCAAAGTGAAGACAAGGCAGTGAAGTATATTGGAGGTTCCTTGCAAGTTTGGGTAATTTCTGCAAATAGAGTTGGAGATTTGGTCAGGATCCCCAACGCTCAGAAATACAGGCAGATACTTTCAGCAGGTGCTCCACATTTATTCTGCAGCAAAACAATGATCCCAAACATAAAGCCAATGTCATTAAGAACTATCATCAGAGTAAAAAAGAACAAGGAGTCCTGGAAGTAATGGTTTGGCCCTCAGAGAGCCCTGATCTCAACATCATTAAGTTTGCCTGGGATTACTGTACATGAAGAGACAGAAGGATTTGAGGCAGTCTACATTCACAAAAGATCTGTGGTTTGTTCTCCAAGATGCTTGTAACAACCTACCTGCCGAGTTCCTTTAAAAATGGTGTATAAGTACACCTAGAAGAATTGGTTCTCTTTTGAAGGCAAAGGGAAGTCATACCAAATATTAATTTGACTTGGATTTCTCGGTTAATTTACTTTCCATTTTGTTAATTAATAATTCAGGTGTTTCAATCACCTCCATGGCCACAGGTGTATAAAATCAAGCATATAGGCATGCAGACTGCTTCTACAAACATTTGTGAAAGAATGGGTCGCTCTCAAGAGCTAAGTGATTTCAAGCTTGGTACCGTGATAGGTTGCCACTGTGCAATAAATCCATCTGTGAAATTTCCTTGCTACTAAATATTCCACGGTCAACTGTTAGTGGTATTATAACAAAGTGGAAGCAAATGGGAACAACAGCAACTCAGCCACAAAATGGTAGGCCATGAAAATTAAAGAGCGGGGTCAGTACATGCTGAAGACACAGTACGCAGAAGTCGCCAGCTGTCTGCAGAGTCAATAGCTAAAGACCTCCAAACATCGCGTAACCTTCAGATTAGCATTATAATAGTGCGTAGAGACAGGGGCGGACTGACAACTCATGGGGCCCCTGGGCAATAAGGGATCATGGGGCCCCTTTGTCCTTGTCCAAACTCAAAAAAGCCTATGAAAAAGGTACCAGGGGCATCTCATGGGGCCCCCTACTGACCCCGGGGCCTCGGGCAGTGCCAAAGTTTCTAAATGGTCAGTCCGCCCCTGCGTAGAGAGCTTTATGGAATGGGTTTCCATGGCCGATCAGCTGAATCCAAGCCTTACATCACCAAGTGCAATGAAAGGGTTGGATGCGGTGGTGTAAAGCACACCACCACTGGACTCTAGAGCAGTGGAGACGTGTTCTCTGGAGTGATGAATTGCGCTTCTCTGTCTTGCAATTCAATGGATGTGTCTGGGTAACGCCATTGCCCGGAGAACGGTACTTACCTGACTGCATTGTGACAAGTGTAAAGTTTAGTGGTGGGAGGATTATGGTATGATATTTTGGACAATTTGATGCTCCCAACTTTGTGGGAACAGTTTGTTGATGGCCCCTTCCTGTTCCAACATGACTGAGCACCAGTGCACAAAGCAAGGTCCATAAAGACATGGATGAGCAAGTTTAGGGTGGAGGAACTTGACTGGCCTGCACAGAGTCCTGACATCAACCCGAAAGAACACCTTTGAGATGAATTAGAACAGAGACTGCGAGCCAGGCCTTCTCATCCAACATCACTGCTGACCTCACAAATGTGCTTCTGGAAGAATGGTCAAGCATTGGCATAG
This sequence comes from Staurois parvus, assembly GCF_062004578.1. NCBI lineage: Eukaryota > Metazoa > Chordata > Amphibia > Anura > Ranidae > Staurois > Staurois parvus. The sequence goes on along the minus strand of NW_028317918.1, from coordinate 5,506,218 downwards.
ACACACTAAACCTAGTGGACAGCCTTCCCAGAAAAGTTGACGCTGTTATAGCTGCAAAGGGTGGGCCAACTCAATATTGAACCCTAAGGACCAGGATGCCATTAAAGTTCATGTGCGTGTAACTGCAGGCATTCTAATACTTTTGGCAATTAAGTGTGTGTGTGTGTGTATATATATATATATATATATATATATATATATATATACACACACACACACACACACTGCTCAAAAAAATTAAAGAAACACTTTTTAATCAATTAGTATAGCATCAAGTCAATTAATCTCCTGGAAATTTGATCTGGTCAGTTAAGTAGCAGAGGGGGTTGTTAATCAGTTTCATCAGCTGCTTTGGTGTTGCTTTTCAATCAGCTGTTTTGGTGTTAATGAAATTAACAACAGGTGCATTAGATGGGCAACAATAAGATGACCCTCAAAACAGGAATGGTTTTACAGGTGGAGGCCACTGATATTATTTTCCCTACTCATATTTTCTGACAGTTTTTCACTAGTTTTGCATTTGGCTAAGGTCATTGTCACTTCTGGTAGCATGAGGCGATACCTGGACCCTACAGAGGTTGCACAGGCAATCCAAAAACTTTAGGATGGCACAGATGGCACATCAATGCGTGCCATTGCCAGAAGGTTTGCTGTGTCTCCCAGCACAATCTCAAGAGCATGGAGAAGATTCCAGGAGACAGGCAGTTACTCTAGGAAAGTTGGACAGAGCTGTAGAAAGTCCTTAACCTATTAGCAGGACCAGTATCTGTTCCTTTGTGCAAGGAGGGACATTTCCATTTAACACCATAATTGTCAGGTCCACCACTGGCGCCCTGTGCTTTTGACAGATGAGAGCAGGTTCACCCTGAGCACATGTGACAGACATGAAAGGCTCTGGAGAAGGTGTGGAGAATGTTATGCTGCCTATAACATCGTTCAGCATGACCGTTTTGGTAGTGAGTCAGTGATGGTCTGAAGAGGCATATCCAAGGAGGGAAGCACAGACCTCTACAGACTAGACAATGGCACACTGACTGCCATTAGGTATTGGGATGAAATCCTTGGACCCATTGTCAGACCCTACGCTGGTGCAGTGGGTCCTGGATTCCTCCTGGTGCACGACAATGTCCGGCCTCATGTGGCAATAGTATGCAGGCTTTTTCTGGAGGATGAAGGAATTGATATCATTGAATGGCCCCCACGCTCGCCTGACCTAAGTCCAATAGAACACTTCTGGGATATCATGTTTCGGTCCATCCAACGCTGCCAGGTTGCACCTCAGACTGTCCAGTAGCTCAGTTATGCCCTGGTCCAGATCTGAAAGCAAATACCCCATGACACCATCCGTCATCTCATTAGGAGCATACCCCGATGTTGTCAGGCATGCATACAAGCACATGGGGGCCATAAAAACTACTGAGTACCATTTTGAGTTGCTGCAATGACATTTCAGCAAAATGGACTAGCCTGCTGCAATATTTTTTTATTTTATTTCCGAGGTGTCTTTGAATTCAGTCCTCTGTAGTTTGTTCATTTTCATTTCCATCAAACAATGGGGCATCCTTACATTTCTAACACATTACCCAGTCTATATCAGAATAGATAGCCAGCATGATATTTTTCCCCATTGAGATCTGATGTGTTTTCAAAGTGTTTCTTTGATTTTTTGAGCAGTGTATTTATACACACATCCTGTATTTATTTATTTATTTATTTATTTTTAAGGGTGTAGGTTAAACATTCTAAACTTCTGTTTTAACAATTGATATGTCTTTGTCTAGTAAAAAAATATGATTAACATTAACATAACATAAGAAATATCTAAGCAGATTCTTCCTAATGCACTGCTCAATATGACTTAAGCATTTTATTATGATCATTATTTCAAGACATAAGTTTGAATTTCATTCAGGTCTAGCTGACAATTTTACATGTGAAATAACAGTTAGCATAAAGAGGCTGAGTGAAAAAGATAACTGAACATAATTCTAACCATGAATAAGGATACTTAAAACCATCAGCACTTTTATTGTAAAGATAAAATATATGGATTAGTCTTCTGAACCTTTCCTATTCCTGCTTCAATGTTATGGAGAGGCAACTAGTTTAACAGAACTTCCTCAGAGGAGTGAGAGATATCCAAAACACACACACTTCTATCCAACTTCCTGTCTGTAGGTAATGCTACAGTCATTTTGGATTAGCGATAAACAGTCATGAAATTGGAAACAGCCCCTTTTAGCCTAACACAAGAATCTGCAAAAACATGAATACTTGTACCCAAAAAGTGTGATTCCAATTCAAACATTCTAAAATAATACACAGTGCATGCTTAACTGTGTGTCGGGCTATAAGACCATATTAAATGACATTTCCAGATGCCAAGTGAGCCAAGTAATTTAACATTAAAATGCATAGAAGCCTTAAGTACATTGAAATTATTATAAACTTTAACCTGCTATACTTAAATGACAAAATGTGTTTGTGTGCCCCACTAGATATCCTCATATTTATGATACTTTCATAATGTCTTTTGCAAAAGTAATTTCACATGGATTGTGATAAAATAATAGTCAGTATATGTTAGTATAAAAATTCTCTGTGCCTGTTATATACTGTAGCACTTGCTATTTTGGCGTGGCTATATAATATCTTTCTAAAACAAATACAGAAGCATGTATTTGTCAGCACATGCTTATTGGTAACCTGAGCGCATGGAATGTTTGGAGTCAGTTTGGGAAAAGGAATGATTACGTTACACATTATGAGAAACTAAAAAAATGAACTTTTAGAAAGAATAGTTGTACATGGGAGTAGGTCAATCATGGATATAATCATTGCTTAACATTTTCATCTAACCAAAGCATAAATAATACTGTTTCTCCAATTTCTTAGATTTTAATAATGCATCCTGGTAACTTAGTAAAATGTGTTTAGAGCCAAAACCTTTATCAAGTTTTTGAGAGAGCAATTAAGGATTAAAAGTTCTGGCAAGTTTTCTTTGCCATAAAGTATACATTTGTTTCATGTTCTAGACCCAGCAATTCATTTAATTCCATTGACAAATCATATTTAAAATATATTGACAGTGACATTGTCCTATGGAATAAAGGTAAAGCGAGCGCTCAAAAATCAGCTGCTGAAACACTCCAAGGAATCACTGGACCTTATAACAAGAATATTAAATATATAGTGCAGCGCTGGTATATCAATTAAAAAATGAACATAATTCAATGAGTACAGGTAAAATAGTTCATAAAGTCCTTCCACAATAAAGTGATCATAGATATGTGAAGGTCTCCTCCTTATTAGGTGACTGGTATCAAACAGAAAAAATGTGCACTCACCTACCGCACATTTTAAATGCGCATGTGTACACTCTTATGCGGATGACCAGCCAGGCATGCAGATCCTAAGGACACATAGACCATCCCTCTCAAATACTGACATCGGCCTTGGGTGCAGTGATATACCTCCAGGTACAGAGAGCCCTCTCGCTCCAAGTGATAGGTAGACAGGGGTCCCCCTCCTGGTTCCAAGTACCCCAGAAATGGTAGATGCAGATCTGAAACCCTCCAGCAAGAGGGTCAAAGAAAAGAGGGAATGCCAATAGTGTAGTAGGTTCAAGAACTTTATTGGATCAACAGTAGTTAAGCTAGGGTTACATGTGCACACAAATACCATTAGCCATCAAGCAGACTGGTAAATATGAAAGATAAAAACATGTACTAACCCGGCGAGGATCAGAGACCACCGGACCTCCTCGTGGTCCCAGTGGTCAGGAAGTCACACTTGCTACTGGCTCCTCCTGAGGCCTTTCGTGCTACAGCACTTCATCAGAGGGTTGGATGCCATTAGCAGTGTGACAGAAAACTTCCTTATTTAAATGCGGTTCGCGCATGCGCGGAAATCCCGCTCTATCGCTCAAAATCTAAAAAGTGGAACCGCGCATGCGTGGACGGCCGCCATTTTGCCGTGGGTTGCGGCAGTGCAGAATTAAACTGCGCATGCGCCGCCCGATCGCCGCCATATTGCCATGGATCAACAGACAGTGAGCTGTAGGAAACGGCAGCAACTGTCAGGGGGATATATATAAAGCAACTGTCAGGGGGATATATATAGAGCACCCAAACAAGTGCAGGTATCCCATGACTGATGACAAAAAGGGGTGAGTGGCCCCATCAGAGAACCATAAGTCCTCCGATCTAAACATAGATCCTCCGGTCTAAATATATGCCATCCGTTCTAAATACCCTATCCCACTAATTATGGGTCGGCCCGGAGGGTGTACCGGGTCTTTATGTACCTTCGGAAGGATGTACAGTATGGGAAGCTTTGGTGCTACCGGGCAAAGAAAAGCCTTCTCCTTCTTGTTAATAATCCCATTATCAAAACCTTTCTTGATAATGGTTAACAGCGATTTTTTGAAACTTACAAGAGGGTTACCGGGTAGTGGTCTGTAGGTGGATTCATCCTCCAATAATTTGCTGACCTCCCCCATATAGTCACCTTTATTCCAGATCACCACTCCCCCACCCTTATCCGCTGGCCTAATTACAAGGTCTTTCTTTTCCAGGAGAGTCTTGATGGCCACCTTGTCACTAGGGTTATCATATATCCGTTTTATAGGCATGATTTCCAGATCCCTTAGAACCTTTTCTTTGAAGACATTTATATAGGAGTGTGATTGTGGAGGGGGATTGAAAGTGGACGCATTCTTAAGATTAGAATGGACCACACTAGAGGGGGATTGATTCTCTATGATGGATCTATTGAAGAAATGTTTTTTGAGAGACAGTTGTCTACACCCTCCGGGCCGACCCATAATTAGTGGGATAGGGTCGCTATTATCAAAGATCGGGGAATACATCGATTTCCATCTGCAACCACTGGTTGCTAAAACACCTTCATTCCTTAGTGATACCAAACAGGTCCTGAATGAAGTTAAAGCAGTGAATATATCACCTGGTATGTTTCTGGTTACGGCGGATGTCAGTTCCTTGTATACCAGCATTGACCATGCGGATGGCATGGAAGCCACGGATTTTTATTTAACGAACTACAGTCATGTACCAGATATTCAAAGGCGCTTCATTCTGGACCTATTGCACTTTGCCATGTACCACAACTACTTTTGGTATAATCAGTCCTATTACCTGCAGATAAAGGGTGTTGCAATGGGGGCTAAGTTTGCCCCCAGCCTCGCGAACCTCTTCATGTCCAGGTGGGAGGAGGATGTCATCTATGCCAGGGACTGGCCGGAACTGGTTTTGTACAAACGTTATATAGATGACATCCTCCTCCTCTGGAATGGAGAGGAGAGCGCACTCAACAACTTCTTTTCAACATTGAATAATAACACTTTGAACATCCACTTGACCTATACCTATAGCCGACATCAGATCGACTTTTTGGACTTGACATTACTGATTGACAGTGGGAGGATAGTAACCAAGTCCTTCTTTAAGGTATCCGACCGTAACAGCTATATCCCTGTGAATAGCTGTCACCATCCGAATTGGCTTAGTGACATACCGAAAGGCCAATTCACCCGGCTTAGGCGAAACTGTACGGATCTTGAGACGTATTGGTCTCAAGCGAACATCCTAAAAAACAGATTCCTTGAAAAGGGATATAGAGAAGCTGAGCCTGATGATTTTTTGGCTAAGGTTGCAGGTCTGGACAGGAAAGAGATGCTCTCGTATAAACCAAGAAGAACACATGAGAGAGTATGTCCGTTTGTAACTACGTTCTCAGTGCAGTACAGACAAGTAGGAAGACTGATAAAAAAGAACTGGGACATTTTGAAGATGGACCCTGTCCTTTCGCAAATATTACCCAATAAGCCTGAGATCATGTTTAGGAGGGCCCCGGCTATTAGAAATCGTATTGCACCAAATGTAGTAAATCCCCCTGCTAAATTGTCCTTTTTTGGGGAATTGAAGGGGTTCTACCCGTGCAATAAGTGCATTATATGCAGGTGTGATAATACCCGTAAAAGGAGAATTGACACCTTTACCTCAACATCAACTGGGAAGTCTTATGACATTAAACAATGTATAACATGTCATAGTAAATTTGTGGTCTACCTTCTCAGCTGTCCCTGCAAGAAACAATATGTAGGACGGACAACTAGACGCCTACGGGACCGCCTGCGTGAGCAAGTGGCGAACATTAGAAAAGGCTATAGGGACCACTCGTTATCCAACCATTATAGGCTTTTCCATAATAGCGACCCTACCTCATTAAAATTTATGGGCATAGAGGTGATATCCCCGCATTGGAGGGGGCTTCATAAGACCAGAACTGTTTCCCAGGCAGAGACCCGTTGGGTCTATGAATTGCGTACCCTTTACCCTCATGGACACAATGTTGAGGTGGATATAAATTGTTTCATTGCTAATAGCTGAGACAATGATTTATACCTGGGGAATGTGTGTCGGACGTCCGGCGAGAAGGACGTGCGTCGGCGAGCTCCTGCTCCCCTGGCCCCAATCCGCTGCCATCTGGGCAGCAGCGGACCCTAACGGGGGCCCCACGATCCTTCGGTCCCTGCTCATCAGCCAGGTAAGGCCACTGCACCTTTTCCCCGGACCTCCGGGACTTGCGGCCTACCCGGCACCCGAAGCCGCGGCCTCGATTTTTGGCGCGGCCGACCCGGATCGCCGGGCATCAGCCCAGGCCGCCGCTGCTCTGTTCCCCGGTCCCCGCCGATCAACCAGCCTCCCCAGGGCCCCCCTCACTGGCCCTGGGTCCATCCCGACCACGTGCTCGTCAGCTCCGGCGCCCCCGCGCCCGATCCGCTGCCATCCGGGCCCCTGAGCCTGCTGCCGATGTCCCCACCAACACCCTGAAGGGGACACAGACACTCCGTCCCTCCAGCGGAGCTCCGGCGGTCCGAAGCGGCTTGAGGCCTACCACGGCACCCGAAGCCGCGGTGTTTCCTGCCGGCCGTGGCTGGAATCGCAGCGGGACGCCTCCGCTCCTCCGGGGAAGCTACCACCACCAGCACCAACGGTCCTCCTAACATAGGAGGGATCCACCTCCACCCCGACGCTCCAGGACATCAGGTACTCCACCAGGGGCACCCACTACCCATCAGGGAGCCCAACCACCATCCCACCGCCAGCCACCAGGGATCCCACCACCCACCAGAAACCCTAACCACCAGGGACCCCTAACCACTATCCCTCCAGGGATCGCTACTAACCCACCAGGGATAGCACGGCCACCATCCCACCAGGGATCCCCTGCCCTCCACCCCACCTGGGACTACCAGCCACCTCCCACTGCGTTTCGGACACTGCTTCGCCATCCCTGACCAGCACCCCCTCACCCACCCTGACCCTTCCTGCACCCCGCTCACCCCAACATGCCGCCCGCGCTCCTCCTCCTTGTCCTCCTCTCCTCCATCCCTAAAACCGCCTTCCTCTACCCACCCACCCCCGCTAAGCAGCTCTACATCGCCCCCTCACTTCTCCCCTCTCCCCACTACGGCACCCACCACCTCCTCCTGCTACTCCACTTCCCCGCTGACCCACTTGCCACCACTTTCAGACCCAAGCGCTCCTACACCTCCCGTTCCCACGCCACCTTCCTCACCCTCCTCCTTCTCATATCAGCTGGGGACATCTCCCCAAACCCTGGCCCCTCACCACCTCACACCCCCCCTAGAGCCCCCCCTGCTCACGCCAGCCGACGCGACCCCCTCAACCTCATACATGTACCCCTCCTCCCCATATCTATCCCCCCTCTCTCGGTTGCACTCCTGAATGCTCGTTCGGTTTGCAATAAGCTTACCGCCATCCATGACCTCTTCATCTCTCGCTCCCTCAACCTCCTAGCAATCACCGAAACTTGGGTACAGGCCACCGACTCCACCTCCCCTGCGGCACTCACTCATGGAGGTCTCATCTGGACCCATTCACCAAGACTGAGCGATCGCAGAGGTGGTGGTGTCGGCTTGCTCCTGTCACCGCTTAGCACCTTCCAGGTCCTCCCTAACCCACCCTCTCTTTCCTTCCCCTCCTTTGAGGCGCACTGCATCCGACTCTTCTCACCCACCCCCCTAAGGATCGCAGTGATCTACAGGCCTCCCGGACCCATAGCCCGCTTCCTGGATGACTTCGCCGCCTGGCTTCCCTTCTTCCTCTCCTCTGAGCTCCCCACCATCATCCTCGGGGACTTCAACATCCCCATCAACGACAACACCCCGGCTACTTCCCAATTCCTCCACCTAACCTCCTCTTTCGCGCTCACACAGCACACTCAATCCTCCACCCACCTCGGAGGGAACACCCTGGACCTCGTCTTTTCCCACCTCTGTACCCTCAACCAGTTCGCGAACACCCCCTTCCCTCTCTCCGACCACCACCTCATCACCTTCTCCATCTCCCCTTCCCCCAACTCCCCCCCTCAAAAACGCCAAACCATCACCAGCCGCAACCTCCGCAACCTGAACCCGGCCCCCCTCCACTCTGCCGCCGACTGCCTACACGACAGCATCCTCTCACTGTCATGTCCTGACATAGCCACCACCTTGTACAATGACTCACTGTCAGCTGCCCTAGACTCTCTGGCACCCCTTACCACACGCATCATCAAACCCAGACCGCTTCAACCCTGGCAGACCGACAGCACTAAACGCCTCAAACGTCGCAGTCGCGCACTGGAGAGACTGTGGCGCAAAACCAGGTCCCCTCATACTTTCTCCCTCTACAAATCTGCATTTCTTATCTACACCTCCTCCCTCCACGCCGCCAAGCAGGCCTACTTTGTTAACCTAATAAACACCCTCTCCTCCTGCCCCCGCCGACTCTTCTCCACCTTCAACTCCCTGCTCTCCCCCCCCCTCCTCCACTCAGTACCTCTCTCACCGCCCACGAAATTGCCACCCATTTCCACAACAAGATTGACGCTATCCGTAAGGACATCGTCAACTTGCAATCTACCTCCCCACCTAGCCTCCTCGCCCCCGTCACCCCTTCATCTCCCCCCTCCTCTGCCCTCACAACCGCACTGCCCCCCTCCTCTCCCAATGCCCCGCCCACCATAACCCCCCCCGCACTGCACTCCCTCAGCCCTGTCACTACTGAGGAAGTCGCCAAAGTCCTCTCAAAAGCCCGCCTCACTACCTGCCCCCTGGACCCTATCCCCTCTCAACTCCTCCGGTCACCCCCCTCTTCCCTCATCCGCTCCCTCACCCACATCTTCAATCTCTCCCTCTCTACTGGCGTATTCCCCTCCCCCCTAAAGCACGCGCATATCACCCCCATCCTCAAAAAGCCCTCCCTGGATCCCGCGGACCCCAACAACCTCAGACCCATCTCCCTGCTGCCACTCACCTCCAAGCTCCTTGAACGCTTAGTCTACGATCGCCTAAGCTCCCACCTTACTGACAATAACCTCCTTGACCCTCTACAGTCCGGCTTCCGTCCCCAACACTCCACTGAAACCGCCCTCCTCAAAATCACTAACGACCTACTCAACGCCAAAGCCAAGGGCGACTACTCTGTCCTCCTTCTCCTGGACCTCTCTGCGGCCTTCGACACAGTTGACCACCCCCTCCTTCTTAATAAACTACTCTCCCTTGGCATCGGAGATGCTGCTCTCTCTTGGTTCTCATCCTACCTATCCCGACGCTCCTTCAGTGTCACCTACAATGGTGCCACCTCCCCCTCCCTCCCCCTCTCTGTTGGGGTCCCCCAAGGCTCTGTCCTTGGACCCCTTCTCTTCTCCATCTACACCTCCTCCCTGGGCAAACTCATACAATCTCACGGCTTCAACTATCACCTCTATGCTGACGACACCCAAATCTACCTCTTCACCCCTCACCTCACCCCCACTATCTCCGCCCGCATCACTCACCTCCTAAATGACATCTCAGACTGGATGTCGCTACATTTCCTCAAGATTAACCTCTCCAAAACCGAGCTTCTCGTCTTTCCCCCTGCCCACACCCCCCCCCCCATCCTATCCATCATCACCAACAACTCCACTATCACTTCCGCCCCGCAAGCCAAAGTCCTTGGCGTCATTCTTGACGCGAACCTCTCCCTCCAACCGCATGTCAAATCACTCACAAACACATGCAGGCTCCATCTTCGCAACATTGCCAAGATCCGCTCCTTCCTCACCCCAGACACCACCAAACTTCTAGTACACTCCCTCATCATCTCACGCCTTGACTACTGCAACTCCCTCCTCACTGGCCTACCCAAGTGCAGGCTCTCCCCGCTCCAGACCATCCTGAACTCAGCTGCCAGACTCATCCACCTTACCACCCGCTCCACCTCTGCCACCCCCCTCTGCCTCTCCCTCCACTGGCTCCCGATTGCCCAACGCATCAAATTTAAACTCCTTACCCTGACCTACAAAGCCGTTCACAACACTGCCCCTGACTACCTCACCAATCTGATCACCAGGTACCACCCTACCCGTACCCTTCGCTCCTCACAGGACCTCCTTCTATCCTGCTCCCTGGTCTCCTCCTCCCATGCACGACTGCAGGACTTCTCCAGGTCCTCCCCCATCCTCTGGAACTCACTGCCCCAATCCATCAGACTGTCGCCTTCTCTATTCACATTCAGGCGCTCCCTCAAAACCCATCTCTTCAGGGAAGCCTACCCCACCCTCACCTAACGGCCATCCTCCCTCATTCCTCCTACCACTTCATCCCCCCCAGCCACTTCCTACTGTACCTTTACCCCCTCCCTCCTAGATTGTAAGCTCGTAAGAGTAGGGCCCTCTTACCCCTCGTACGCTGTCTGTCTTTGTTGTACTGTGCCATGTATTGTCCCCCCCTATTGTACAGCGCTGAGCAAACCCTTTGGCGCTATATAAACTCGTAGTAATAATAATAATAATAATAATAATACCTCCCACTGCGCATACCACTTGTTTTGAGATATAGTGCAGTGTTGCACATATGTTTTTACATACCTTTTATTTTTTACATTATTTGCATACATTTTATCTTTATTAATCTGTTTGGGTCATAGAGATGTTTGTGACAAGATGATTGTTAAATACATTCCCTAAACCTTTGTGATACGCAGCTCCTGAATAGGTACTTTTGGTCATGGATGATCTAATGATTATCAGAAGTATCAAATGGGGAAATGTGATGATTATAGGACCGCATGGTTGTTAACTCTGTATCCTATCTTATTTCAGCCATTAGGATGGCGGAATAGGGACACCCATCTTTTTCCGCTTTTGCGGGGAAATTTTTTAAATATATTTTTTATGATTTTTATGATTATTATATAATCTCATTATGACATCGGGATCCATGACAAAGCATAATTTACGATGCCAATGGGATAACGTTATAATTTATATTTTATTATGTATCCCTGGAGATGCCTGTGTGCGTTTAAGGGATTTTTTAAGGCTTGATTCACCTTATATTTGTTCTCTGGACATATGGTGGCCCATTTAACATATGGCTTCCATATACATATGGGTACCGATTTAGCCCCTATGCCATGGATACGATTAGTGTACTAAGGGGTATTTGGCCCTTGCAACATATTTAAATAGTGGCTTATATTTTGGCCACTTATTTGGGGGTAGAAGGTATATTTAGAACGGATGGCATATATTTAGACCGGAGAATCTATGTTTAGATCGGAGGACTTATGGTTCTCTGATGGGGCCACTCACCCCTTTTTGTCATCAGTCATGGGATACCTGCACTTGTTTGGGTGCTCCATATATATCCCCCTGACAGTTGCTTTATATATATCCCCCTGACAGTTGCTGCCGTTTCCTACAGCTCACTGTCTGTTGATCCATGGCAATATGGCTGCAATCGGGCGGCGCATGCGCAGTTTAATTCTGCACCGCCGCAACCCACGGCAAAATGCGCGGTTCCACTTTTTAGATTTTGATCGATAGAGCGGGATTTCCGCGCATGCGCGAACCGCATTTAAATAAGGAAGTTTTCTGTCACACTGCTAATGGCATCCAACCCTCTGATGAAGTGCTGTAGCACGAAAGGCCTCAGGAGGAGCCAGTAGCAAGTGTGACTTCCTGACCACTGGGACCACGAGGAGGTCCGGTGGTCTCTGATCCTCGCCGGGTTAGTACATGTTTTTATCTTTCATATTTACCAGTCTGCTTGATGGGTAATGGTATTTGTGTGCACATGTAACCCTAGCTTAACTACTGTTGATCCAATAAAGTTCTTGAACCTACTACACTATTGGCATTCCCTCTTTTCTTTGACCCTCTTGCTGGAGGGTTTCAGATCTGCATCTACCATTTCTGGGGTACTTGGAACCAGGAGGGGGACCCCTGTCTACCTATCACTTGGAGCGAGAGGGCTTTCTGTACCTGGAGGTATATCACTGCACCCAAGGCCGATGTCAGTATTTCAGAGGGGTGACATTGTCCTGTTTTTATTGGGATATTGCCTATCATTGTATTTATTCTCTTGTTTACTTATGAAGTATTGTGACTTCTGGTGTCTGGATGTAAGTTAGTATTAACCTTGCTATTCACCAGTATGAGATATTACATACAAATTGGTATGTCCCTTTGACTTCTTTATTCATTATTATTTTTTAAATTTTTTATTTCATTATAATTTTTATATTTATAATTTTATAGTTATAATTTAGATTATAACATTCGAATCATTGCTATAATTGAATTACCTCAAGCCCTTGTACAATTGTTTGGTGCTCTCATTGGACTGGATATGTTTGAATTGGTGCTCTCATTGGATTGGATGTGTGTAGATTCTCAACTCTGTGTAGTTTTCCTTTGTCCTGAGAGTGATCCCTGTTTTATGGAGTGGTGGCGAACCAGAGCCAGTGTACCCAGTGATAATTTCTGTGACCCTTAGAAAATCCAAATCCAGTTTTTGCAAGGTGAGGGAACATCCCCCAGTAGACAGCTTAACAGGTGTTCCATTGAACAATTACCCTTCATAGCTTCTCATGGTGACATTTGTAAAATTGTGGTTTTGCCCTCACTTTATATTCCAGTGACAATAGTAACAAAATTAACCCCATGTATACTAAGGTACATTTATAAATGTCCTGGTATTCAAGGGGCTAAAACAAGCTCAATGTTTCTGCTGCAACCATGACCTTGGTATGGATTTTTAGAGCTGATGAAGGGCTTTTAAGTAAAAGTGATCTGGGCGGCTCTAGAGTTGATGATTACTTTTACATGGCTCTACGGTTGCCCCTCTTCCCCACACACACAAGGGACACATGTGGTGGTTCCTGGACTCTCCTATTCCTCCAGGGAGCCTAGGACCACTGTAAAGTTTTGTATCATTGACAGCAGGAAGTGATGGGGGAAAAAATTAATAGGAGAGGGGGGAAAGGGAGGCCTACTACCCCTGGGGAGTAGGGGGTAGTTTGGATGGATTTGGGACACAGTGAATATTTAGATAATTTCATTTATTTTCTCAACTTTGAATATAAATATATGGTCTGTCCACTTGGCCTATCTCTGCATCCTTGATGGAGGGACTCCCTTTTGGATTCAAATGGTCCTGGCTGCCAGTAGATTTCCATGAACCTTTTAATGCCATCAGTTGGTAAACCCAAATATTTGTTTGCTATCGATGTTACTTTTTTTAATGCTCTCTTAGTATGTTGTATACTTATTTTGGTTTTGTTTATATAATTTTAGTATTATATGCAACATTCCCCGAGGAAGAGGGCTATTGTCCTGTGAAATGCGTTGGAGAAAAGATCGATGTAAAATCTTGGAGAAATTATGTCAACTGTGTTATTTATGTCATCCAGGGATATGTTCTGTAATGTCATGTAATACGCCTGTTATTTTGCACAAGTTACAAATGCTTTTTAATGAGCTGTGTGAATGCTCAAAACCTTCACCACAACTGTGGTTTTAATATTTTTCAATAAAGCTTTAACCTTTTATATTTTGAGTATTTTTTTGGTGTGTTGCCTCTCAAAGCCCAATTAGTTTTTTCTAGTTAGGGGTTCTTATGTTTTTCAGGAAGTGATGGGGTAACATGCATATAAAATGTATAATGTCACTTCCATATTTATACTTCCTCAGCTACTGTGGTCTGTGCTTAAACAGCTAGAATGGAGGGAAGTGAAGACATTGAGGGTGTAATAAACCCCTGATGTCTCTATAAAGAGGACCTTTCACCTGCCCATGTTATCACACATGGAACTGTGTTTCCTGGGGGTCCTTAAAGGGAGCTTCTAGATTCTGATAGGGTTGTGAGGAAGATAATACTTAAGACGAGACAGCAATGGCAGTTCTTAAATATCTGTTCTTGATAAAGATGAAATCACAAAATTTATTTGATCTTTTACAGTATAATTATGTTAAAGAGCAACTATACATTTAAAAAGAATGAAGTTTAGCTTTAGGTTTGACATTGGTTCAAGTCCAAATATGTATGTTTGCGTTACTACTAAACTAATGCAGGAATGCGCCCTTCCCAATTCATTGTAGTCATACTACACTGCATAGGGTCATAGGGCCTTTGAACTTAGGTCAGTTGGCTAAAAAGAGTCACTAATGGGTGCTTTGTTATGTGTTGCAGGAAAAAGAACAGGGAGAACTGACAAACTGCACAGGGAGAGATTAGGGTCAGGTAGGAAACTGTATTTTGATGGTGGGTATAAGGCGGTACATTTTTAAATTTACTTGCTCTGTGCAAGAGACAGAGTGCTTCCAAATTTCCTGTTCTGGGATCCCCCTCTGATGCTGTCTTCTCCTCCCCTTCTGTATTTTGCAAGTGGTTTGCTATGGGAGCAGACATGAGGGCTTGCCTCTGAGCTGGGCTAGATGCTCTTATTGAACAATTTGGTCAATAATACCACTCAAGATTCCCAGCAGTGCATTTACATTTCTGCAACTGGTTGATCTTTCTTTTAGTAACAGGGGTGGGGTGTGTAAACTTTGTCGGATGACAGGACATCGACAATTAATGGTGCTCACATTGCTGGATTGTGAGACTGATGTGGATTATATCACTGGAAATTACTTCAGAGAACATTGATAAAATTTGTTTTTGTTTGGGTTTTATTTCAGTTGATGAGTTTTTGTAAGGAATGGATAAGGGGTTTTGTGTACCTCTATACTTATGTCCCTCAGAGGGGGCAGATATCTAGGTCCTCTTATTTGAAATGTGGCTTCCAGATTCTACACTCAGTCTCCCTAACATTACCCCTTTACCAGATGTGGGGGAGAGGTACTTGTCACTCAACACTAGAACAATACTGCTGTTTTAGGAGGGTAAGCCTTTGCCACCTCCACAATGTTGAAAAGCATGTGGCCAGGTATGATACAGGAAAGGGGAGGGGGGGGCACACACTTGCTGCCTCTCCTTTCTTGGGTATGCCTGGATTAGGGTCTTGTTAGAATATTAAGAGGTTTCCTTTTTCTACTTTTTTTTTTATGTTTTAATTATGACATTCTTGTGAGTACAATATGTAAGTGATTAATAGAGGAAATGAGACCATGAAAAAAACAGTATACAGTCTGTATAAAAAAAGGCAGAAATACAAAAAGTCTCAAAATATATATGGATGGGTTCCAATGAGGATGTCACTGGTGTCTTGCATTCAAGGGGTTAACTATTCAGAAATATTGTGCCAATTTTGGGGAACACCGCAGATTAATTGGCCAGGTGAATGTAGAACATAGCATACCTAGCCATTTTGCAGAAAAGCATGGAAAATCCACAGAGGGCCTTGGAGTTTAGGTTGTTGAGACGATTTCAGCAAGTCTTTCCCCTGCTAAGAGTTGTGTAAGAAAGAAACGTTTTAGATTTTTACTCCTAATTCCTTCTGGCCTAAAGGAGGAAATCAAAATAAATACCACAAAATAACATTTAGATCATTAAAGATGGTATTGGTTAATACTTGGCACAGCTAATAATTCAAATGGTCCATGATGATTTTGGACTTTCTGATCATAGTCATGTTTTTATTTTTATTATAAATAATGCATTTATCTTTTAAAAATGATTATTTTTAAAAATGAAAGCTGGCCAACATTGACAATTATGCACTAGGTAAGTTTGCAGTCACCGACAGGGGCAACACAGCAAAGGCCCACCTGACGTTAGGGCTGTACGTGTATTGTGCACATGAACCTTTATTCTTATGGGTTAGTCGATGCTGATAAGTTAACTTTTTTTGCACCAGTTATAATTTGGTTTAACATTGCTATAGTACAGTTGATTGCCATCTTATGTGTTAGTGTTCACTGTTTCTAGAACAGCATCTTTAATCCTGTGTAATTGCCTAATTATTGATTCCTGCATTGTTTAACTGCATTGTTTTAATACATCCATGTAATCTACCACCAGTTGTTTGTGGCCTATTTTCTGCGTATTGTTATAGAGTGGTAGCATACCAATGCTTAAAGTGGATGTAAAGGCTCAAGGTTTTTCACCTTCATGCATTCTATGCATGAAGGTAAAAAACCTTGTGTGCAGCAGCTCCCTCAGCCCCCTTAATACTTACCTGCCATTGGCTCCCGCTGCTATCAATCACAGCCAGGCAGCCAATGAGTAGAGAGAGTGGGCAGGGCCAAGCCAGGAGCTCCAGCTGTTTGCTGTGGGGGACACCTGACAGACAGGAGGAGCCAGGAGAGCCTGTGGGAGACCCGAGAATTCAGACTGCTCTGTGCAAAACCAGTGCACACAGTAGGTAAGTATAGACATGTTTGTTATTTTATAAAAAAAAATTAACCTTTAGAATTGCTTTAAGTTACGCAGGAGTGAACAACTTCCAACATACAACCAGGTGTGTCAGTGGAGACCAAGCATTGTAAAGAGTTGTGATAGAACAGAGAACCCATCATCACCAGTAGCTCTGGTGGAGGTTAGCATGACACATACAGTACACTCCATTCTCATTCCCCTTCTTTCATTTACTTTCCCCATTTGAAAGTAAATAATGGTCCAACCCACATACCTGGTGACTAATATCTTTGATTTACATCTCACTTGACTCTACCAAACGAACACCTACCAGACCCTACCAAACTCACTGAAAAATAGAACCTAAAACAAGCAGGTTGGCAACTTATCTGGAAGTCTACTATCAGGAGGTCTATGAAGGCCCTCATAAAATATTATATAGATGGTATTTCACCCCTACCACACTAGTTCAATTTATTCCATCCTACCCCCTATCCTTTTTCTGAGGATGTCCTCATACAGGGTACAATAACCCACATTTACTGGGCACATCCAATAGTGAGCAGACTTTGGATATAGGTATCTAATTTTATTCACATGCTGATTCATACGAATTTCCATAAAAATCCTAATGAAGCACTATTAGATAAACCATTTCCCGAACTTTCCTCACAAAACTAACTTTGGTCCCTCATATTTTTACGGCCACCTGACTCACTATAGCCATGGCCTTGAAAAAATCTTCCCTAAGCTTTGAGGCAGTAAAAAGCAGAATAAATTACATTATAATTAGAGATGAGCGAATCGAACTTGGCGAAGTGGAATTCGTTTCGAATATTAGGAAAAATTCGATTCGCATCGAATCCGAATTTTAGCAAACTTCGGATGCACGAATCGAATTTTTCCCGATCAGCCAGCAAAAGTGTCACTGCAGAGAGCTCCGCTATTTCTGACAGTTCTCTGACAGTTCTGACAGTTCATTTACAGCGGTTGAAACATTGTATCTATTTGTTTCCATTTAGGATACAGATGTTTTTATTCGGAAATAAATAGATACAATGTTTCAACCGCTGTAAATGTGAAGGAACTGTCAGAGAACTGTCAAAAATAGCGGAGCTCTCTGCAGATACACTTTTTGCTGTACTGGAATTCTTCTTCTTTTCATTCTTCTTCTTCTTTTCATTCTTCTTCTTTTCATTCTTCTTTTCATTCTTCTTCTTCTTCTTTTCATTCTTCTTCTTCTTCTTTTCATTCTTCTTTTCATTCTTCTTCTTCTTTTCATTCTTCTTCTTCTTCTTTTCATTCTTCTTCTTTTCATTCTTCTTCTTCTTCTTCTTTTCATTCTTCTTCTTCTTCTTTTCATTCTTCTTTTCATTCTTCTCATTCTTCTTTTAATTCTTCTTTTCATTCTTCTTCTCATTCTTCTTTTCATTCTTCTTCTTCTTTTCATTCTTCTTCTTCTTCTTTTCATTCTTCTTCTTCTTCTTTTCATTCTTCTTTTCATTCTTCTTCTTCTTCTTTTCATTCTTCTTCTTCTTCTTTTCATTCTTCTTTTCATTCTTCTTCTTCTTCTTTTCATTCTTCTTTTCATTCTTCTTTTCATTCTTCTTTTCATTCTTCTTCTTCTTCTTTTCATTCTTCTTTTCATTCTTCTTCTTCTTCTTTTCATTCTTCTTCTTCTTCTTTTCATTCTTCTTCTTCTTCTTTTCATTCTTCTTCTTCTTCTTTTCATTCTTCTTTTCATTCTTCTTCTTCTTTTCATTCTTCTTCTTCTTTTCATTCTTCTTTTCATTCTTCTTCTTTTCATTCTTCTTCTTCTTCTTCTTCTTTTCATTCTTCTTCTTCTTTTCATTCTTCTTTTCATTCCTCTTCTTCTTCTTTTCATTTTTCTTCTTCTTCTTTTCATTCTTCTTTTCATTCTTCTTCTTCTTCTTTTCATTCTTCTTCTCATTCTTCTTCTTCTTCTTTTCATTCTTCTTTTCATTCTTCTCATTCTTCTTTTCATTCTTCTTCTCATTCTTCTTTTCATTCTTCTTCTTCTTCTTTTCATTCTTCTTCTTCTTCTTCTTTTCATTCTTCTTTTCATTCTTCTTTTCATTCTTCTTCTTTTCATTCTTCTTCTTCTTCTTTTCATTCTTCTTTTCATTCTTCTCATTCTTCTTTTCATTCTTCTTTTCATTCTTCTTCTCATTCTTCTTTTCATTCTTCTTCTTCTTCTTTTCATTCTTCTTCTTCTTTTCATTCTTCTTTTCATTCTTCTTCTTCTTCTTTTCATTCTTCTTTTCATTCTTCTTCTTCTTCTTTTCATTCTTCTTCTTTTCATTCTTCTTTTCATTCTTCTTCTTCTTCTTTTCATTCTTCTTCTTTTCATTCTTCTTTTCATTCTTCTCATTCTTCTTTTCATTCTTCTTTTCATTCTTCTTCTCATTCTTCTTTTCATTCTTCTTCTTCTTCTTTTCATTCTTCTTCTTCTTCTTTTCCTTCTTTTTTTCATTCTTCTTCTTCTTCTTTTCATTCTCTTCTTTTCATTCTTCTTTTCATTCTTCTTCCTCTTCTTTTCATTCTTCTTCTTCTTCTTTTCATTCTTCTTTTCATTCTTCTTCTTCTTTTCATTCTTCTTCTTTTCATTCTTCTTTTCATTCTTCTTCTTCTTCTTCTTCTTCGTCGTGCCCCGTGACTGCCCAAATGAGTGAAGTGTGCGGTGATTCTAAGATCGACGGCACTCATCTGCATGTCATACTGACTGACAGTATTATTTCTCTTCCCCAGCAGACTCCAAGGGCATTTAAATTAAAGGTACAGTGTTCTGCACTAATATAAAGGCTCTCTGAAGCCTAGAAACCCTTTTAATAAGTTAAATTCGCGGCGAATAAATTCGCGGCGAATAAATTCGCATCAAATTGAATTTCTCCCGCAAATTTGGCGAATCAGCCGAATCGAATTTTTGAATAATTCGCTCATCTCTAATTATAATAAATAACAAATGAACAACTATCCTGGCTGACTCCATTCTAAATGTCTTACTGTTTGGCAGCCTTGGAATTATAATTCCCAGCTCTGAAGATTTCGGAGTTCTTTACTATCCATATAATCATAAGCAAAGCTTACCCCTGTGGGACCCCCCAACCTTAGATCTTACCCCTCACCCCCCTTTTTGTAATCTTATTTTCTCCCTGTCCTTACAGCTCCTTCATCTATGCTGTTAAGCTATACTCCATTACTGTATCTCTATATAAAGACAACAGATGGATTCTTACCTCCAGATTTTCTAGCTATATTTGACAAACACAAAACTGTTTTTTTTTATGTATTACATTATATTTAATTTTTGACCACTTGGATGTGCCTAAATTAATCCCTCCAATGTTAATAACAGTGTTGTAATCCTGACTGATTTACTTTACTTACTTAATCTACTTATTAAAACTTTTGTGAAAAGTGATTTAGTTTTATTAACTTTATATTAGGAGACCTTGCTGAGTTGCAGTAATCTATTCTGGATCTCCCAATGGGACACTAAAGGTCTGGTTAGAGCAGTGCTTCTCAATTATTTTCTGTCATGCCCCCCCTAAGAAGAAGAAAACATTTTGCGCCCCCCACGCGACTGTAAATAGTATCATTTGTCTATAAAATTGTTATAAGTACACCTCTGCATAACACTGTATCCTTATTAACGTATAAGAGAATAAAAAAAGAAAGAAATGTGGATCAATTTACAACAAAGAATAGCTTTATTAACTGTAGCAGAAAAGATTTAAAGTGCATTAGAAATTCAAAAAAAATTAAATCCTTAATTAAACTATAAACATTTTTTGATTGGACATGTCAAACCATATGATACTGAAAAAATACATAAAATCAATTAATAATAATGAATTCAAACCGATCACCAACATTTACTTAGGACCTAATCATTGGCGCCCCATCATTGGTGTCAGTGGGAGGAATAGTGCCTCATTATTGGTGTCAGTGGGAGGAATAGTGTCCCAACATTGGTGTCAGTGGGAGGAATAGTGTCCCATCATTGGTGTCAGTGGGAGGAATAGTGTCCCAACATTGGTGTCAGTGGGAGGAATAGCGCCCCGTCATTGGTGTCAGTGGGAGGAATATTGCCCCATCATTGGTGTCAGTGGGAGGAATAGTGTCCCAACATTGGTGTCAGTGGGAGGAATAGTGTCCCAACATTGGTGTCAGTGGGAGGAATAGTACCCTGTCAGTGGGGAGAGGAATAGTGCCCCATCGTTGGTGTCAGTGGGGGGGAGGAATAGTGCCCCATCGTTGGTGTCAGTGGGGGGGAGGAATAGTGCCCCATCATTTGTGTCAGTGGGAGGGATAGTGCCCCATCATTGGTGTCAGTGGGAGGAATAATGCCCCATCATTAGTATCAGTGACAGCAATGATGCGGCACTATTCCTCCCACTGACACCAATGACACTTGCTGACCCCTGTTGCAGTATGGTGCTGCTGCAGCCAGCATATGTGGTTGCAGCAGCACCTCTGCACTGCACACTTACCGGCTTTTCCCTCACTCGATTTTCGTGGGTCCGCTCGGCTCCGCCTCCTCGCCTGTGATTGGCCGTCTGTGTACCTTTCCTGAGCTACAGTTCTGGCGGCCAATCACCGGTGAGGAGGCGGAGCCGAGCGGCAGGAGTGAGGGAGTGGCCGGAGTGATGGAAGGAGCAGCGCTTCCTGGATGGATCATCGTGGGAGCCAGGTAAGAGACAGCAGTCCTCTGCCCACCCCTGTACTTAGTGTCCCTTCTGTCGGAAGGGGGGGGACGGCGGCGGCACCGCGCCGCCCCCCTAAAAAGTTCCACCCTAACGTATACCGGCGTATAAGACGACCCCCGACTTTTGAGAAGATTTTCAAGGGTCAAAAGTCGTCTTATACGCCGGAAAATACGGTATGTTCCCCGAGGTCAAACGCGCCCCCCTTGATGGAGCCTCGCACCCCACTATTTAAGAAGCACTGGGTTAGAGTGAGAATAACATAATTTGCACATAGACCCTATGAATATTTGGATGGATCCTAACATATTCAGCCATGAGAACTAAATGAGTGGAGACAGGTGTTGTCAATGCCTTACTCTGTTGGAAAGTGTAAACCATCATCCACCTGCAAACCTTGCATAATAACTGACAAGAAACAAAAGAATCAGATTTGTAATCAGTGTGGAAATCCTACACAGATTTGGTGCTCATAGATTTAATCAGCATCATCACACTGGTTAATTTTCCAGTGAGCAGGTAGGTGACAAAGGAAGCAGCAAAGCTGATACAGGCAGGGGTGTATTTGCTGCAAGGCAAACAAGGCATTTTTCAGGGGGGCCCCGGAAGAAGGGACAATGGTTCTCCTGGGCACCGGGACTGGATGTTGAGTCTCTCTCTTTCTCTGGGAGAGGGGTTTGTGGTGGTGTACAGGGGTCGCAGGTGAGGGGGACTGGTGGGCAGCGGTCGGAGTGAGGCTTGTGCCCTGGGTGTGATCCCTCTCCTCCAGTGTGATGAGGCTGCTAGCCGATGCCAATCTGTGCCTCGCCCTGGCCACCCCTGCCACTCCTGGTGGTGCACCAATCATTGGTATGAGATGGACTCCTGAAGACACTGGGACCGGTGCAGGAAGACAGGGGGGAAGAGGAATAATCTGAGATACCTGTACACATCGAGGCAGCACCTCCTCCTCTGGGGGGAAAAAAAATCACAGACCACCCGGGGATCTGCTGTCCAAAGGAGTCTGCCTGATCTCTAGGGTTTGGAAAGTGTCACATCGGGAGATCCCCTCCCCCCTCCAGTACATGACCATAGACAGACACTGCACCCACTACTTCAATTGCTCTGGGGGAGATGTCACTGGGAGAGTGGGGGGGGGGGGCAGCAGATTTTTTTGTTTTGCCCAGGGCAGCACAAAATATAAATACACTCCTGGATACAGGAAATAGTTGTGTCACCTGCCTGGCTATGTAGTATAGCAGAGTTTAATGAAAAAGCAAGATTGGCTGAACAGAACTGCATATTCTTTGGCAAGTAAAACAAGTGATCTATAGGTACAGTATTTAAAATGTGTAGTTAGCAATTTGCCTGTAGTTTCAGTGTAAATTACACCTATGGGCCATGGTTCAAAGCTCACCCCTTCCCCAGTCTTGGTTGCCCAGAAGAGCTGTATGTGCTTTCAGCTAAACTGTGCAATTGCCAAGAGGCACTAGTGGAATGCTTGACATTGAAAAAATTGCTCATGAACCTTTAGAGCTGATTCACACATGCGCAGTGCAGATTGAAGCTCAGGTTTCACAGCTAATTGACACAGTAGTTGTTCAGTGGTTCAGGTCAGGTTTACATCAGGTTCAGAACAGGTTGAGGTCAGGATTTTATCCTGTTCACACATGTGCAGTTTAGAAACATAGAATCAATAGCCTTTAATCCACACCTTAACCAGACCACACTGTTCAGAAATTGTACAGGATTCTTTTTCAATCTACACTGAATTCGTACTGCCAGTGCACAAGACATATGTGAACAGGCACCATTGGAAGCAATGTTATTTCCCATGTCATGAGACTTGGATGAGTTCAAGCCACATCTAATCCACATATACACCCTTCCAAATCATTGGATTTAGGTGTTCCCATCACCTCCATGGCCACAGGTGTATAAAATCAAGCACCTAGGCATGCAGACTGCTTCTACAAACATTTGTTTAATAATGGGTCGCTCTCAAGATCTCAGTGATTTCAAGAATGGTACCGTGATAGGCAGGGCAGGTGCTAGATTATTTAGCACCCTAGGCAAGACCAACTACTTGCCCCCCCCTCTCCAAAAAACAAAACTTTTTTTAAAAAAAGTAGAAAATATGAAATCTAGAAAACATGAAACTGCAAAATTTCTTTTAATTAGCAAAAATAAGTGCCATAAGATGCCATCAGTACCAATAACAAAATCAGTGTCAGGGACAGACTGAATCTGTGGCTGGCAATGGCAGGGTGACAGTTGCAATGAGTGGAGGATAATGGATCCACACTCTGACAGATCCCGGGCTGAAATTCCCCAGGCAATGGGGAATAAAACGTGGTGACAGCATGCAGCTGAAATGAGCAATCCCACACAGTGACAGATCTGACACAACGCACCACCCCCCACACTGACACAGATCAGCAGGCACTAGAAGAGCAGGCTGTGGGATCATGATGATGTCATAACTCACTGACATTGCACATGTGATCGATGTCCAGCCGGCCAGGTCACACTCACACAGACATGAGACATCAGAGTCAGACATTACTTTCCTCCACAGGTGCAGCTCCACCTCCACTGATGGATGGCAAGAGAAGGCCTGGAACTCCATAGTGATCAGTAGCCACCAGCCGGCTTGCAGTAAGTGACTGAGTCTGAGAGGAGCACTGGAAGGAGCTCAGCTGCTACACTCGACCCAGATACCCGTCATCTTCCTCTGTCCTTTCTTCCTCTCTTCTGCCGCCTCTCCTCTCAATTGAAGGATCATTCATGCCGTAGCAGAATCCCACACAGAAAGAGTGCCTGCCAGTAGTGCGCCCTAGACGGCCACCTAGTTTTACTAGTGAAAGCTCCGGCCCTGGTGATAGGTTGCCACCTGTGCAATAAGTCCATCTGCAGAACGTCCTTGCTACTAAATATTCTACGATCAACTGTTAGTGGTATTATAACAAAGTGGAAGCACCTGGGAACAACAGCAACTCAGGCGTGAAGTGGTAGGCCACGTAAAATGACAGAGTGGGGGCAGCACATGCTGAAGCGCACAGTGTGCAGAAGTTACCAACTGTCTGCAGAGTAAATAGCTAAAGACCTCCAAACTTCATGTGGCTTTCAGATTAGCACAACAACAGTGTGGAGAGAGCTTCATGGAATGGGTTTCCATGGCTGAGCAGCTGCATCCAAACCTTACATCACCAAGTGCAATGCAACACGTCGGATGCAGCAGTGTAAAGCACGCTGCCACTGAACTCTAGAGCAGTGGAGATGTGTTCTCTGTCTGGCAATTCGATGGATGTGTCTGGGTTTGGCAGTTGTCAGGAGAACAGTACTTGCCTGACTGCATTGTGCCAAGTGTAAAGTTTAGTGGGGGGAAGGAGTTATGGTGTGGGGTTGTTTTTCAGGGGTTGGGCTTGGCCCCTTAGTTCCAGTGAGGGGAAATCTTAAGGTGGCAGCATACCAAGTAATTTTGGACAAGTTCATGATCCCAACTTTATGGGAACAGTTTGGGGATGGCCCCTTCCTGTTCCAACATGATTGCGCACCAGTGCACGAAGCAAGGTCCATAAAGACCTAGATGAGTGAGTTTGTGGTGGAGGAACTTGACTGGCCTGACCTCAACCCAATAGAACACTTTTGGGATGAATTAGAGTGGAGACTACGAGCAAGGGCTTCTCGTCCAACATCAGTGCCTGACCTCACAAATGCGCTTCTGGAAGAATGGCCAAACATTGCCATAGACACACTACTAAACCTTGTGGACAGCCTTCCCAGAAGAGTTGAAGCTGTTATAGCTGCAAAGGGTGGACCAACTCAATATTGAACCCTATGGACTAAGACTGGGATGCCATTAAAGTTCATGTGCGTGTAAAGACAGGCATCCCAATACTTTTGACAATATAGTGTATGTGAACCTACACTTAGTTTAGTATATGTTGTTCAGCTGGAAGTGCAAAACCCAAATTACAGAAATTCTGATTTAATTAAAACATTACATAACATAACTCTCACACATTTAGGGATTATTTGTAAATTTGAAAGAAGGGACTTGATGAAATAGTTACCAACTGTATCTCTTTCTCCATTGCAAGATACTTTCTATTCTGCTTTGGCTATGGCTAAATAATAGCATAGAATGGCATACACCAGAAAAAAAACTGACATCACTTGATTTATTTTACTATTTAATCTGAACTTCCACGTGCATGCATCATTATGAGTTAAAGTGAAACTTTTATGGTGTGCAGTCTGAATGACAAAGTAAACCTAATACTCCCTGGCAAAGAGAATTCCTCAAATCACATAGTAAAACATTGCCTCATTGAAATTAGGATGGCAGTAGAATTTGCTACCATTAATATACATTGATGAGAGTCACTTTGCAATAATTGTAAATCCATGTGGCAATGAAGTGCTATTTGCTTGTGTTGGCTATGGCTGTTGAAAAACGGAAAAAACACAGACATTATTCTTATTTCTGTATGGGGGGCCCAAAACAACTGCCAAGCAGTGTACTACACTGAGCCTTTTTAATCTCTGCCAGGAACAGGGAAAGTAACAGCTTTCCTTAATGGATGTTCAGGGTAGTACAGAGAATTTGGACTGGACACTGTCCTAAACATGTAAAACAGTCTAGACTGGACTCTGACAGTGCTTCCTAATGAAGGAATAATTGAAAAGGTGACCTTCTGTTAGGCCAAGATTTTAAATGAAAAAAAAAACACATTTTGTTCAAAAGAACTTTAGAAGACAAACAACATTTGGGAGCATTTAGGGAACAGAAGTCTGGAAAAGAAGAACAAATCCATAAAATTAAGAACAGGTGATTCTAATGTACATTGATTTTCCTTTAATTTGTTATCCTTTTTTAACTTGAAAGGGACTTTTTTTATGATTTGTTTCTTTAAAACATTATTAAAAAAACATTTTTATGTCAACAGTTTTTACTTTAAGGCATGCTGAATTTAGTAATGGAAAAAGTGTTGATTTATTATTATTATTATTATTATTATTATTATTATTATTATTATCATTATTCCTTTTTTTAATGATAGCTGCATGAGTTAAGATGATTTCAAACTATACTTAATATATTACATTGTAAATACATTATCAAATCTCAAAATTATCAAATATCTCTTTCATCTTTATGCCTAACCCTAAAAGATCATTCAACATCTTTAGTGTTAGTACAAACTAGCAAATGATCCTTTTACACATACGAGCAATAGAAATATACTGCAGGTAAAGCCTAACCTTAAACTATATAGAAACAGAATCACATAACACTATATACTGTAAGTATTTTATTATATCTTTTTAATCCAGGATTTCAGGAGACGGGCAGTTACGCTAGGAAAGCTGGACAGAGCCGTAGAAGGTCCTTAATCCATCAGCAGGATCAGTATCTGCTCCTTTGTGCAAGGAGGGACAGCATGAGTAATGCCAGAGCCCAGCAGGCCACTGATGTGAATGTCTCTGACCAAACAATCAGAAACAGACTTCATGAAGGTGGCCTGAGGGCTCGATGTCCTCTAGTTGGCTCTGTGCTCACTGCCCGGAACCATAGAGCTCAAATGGCATTTGCCATTGAACACTAGATTTGGCAGGTCCGCCACTGGCATTCTGTGCTTTTCACAGATGAGAGCAGGTTCCCCTGCTCTCATCTGACAGCACATGTGACAGACGTGAAAGGGTCTGGAGAAGCCGTGGAGAACGTTATGATGCCTATAACATTGATTCAGCATGACGGTTTTGGTAGTGAGTCAGTGATGGTCTGGGGAGGCATATCCATGGAGGGATGCACAGACCTCTACAGGCTAAACAATGACACACTGACTGCCATTAGGTATTGGGATGAAATCCTTGGACCCATTATCAGACCCTATGCTGGTGCAGTGGGTCCTGGGTTCCCCCTGGTGCATGACAATGTCCGCCCTCATGTAGCGAGAGCATGAAGGCTTTTTCTGGAGGATGAAGGAATTTATACCATTGAATGGCCCCCACGCTCGCCTGACCTAAATCCAATAGAACACCTCTGGGATATCATGTTTTGGTCCATCCAACACCGCCAGGTTGCACCACAGATTGTCCAGGAGCTCAGTTATGCCCTGGTCCAGATCTGGGAGGAAATACCCTATGACACCATCCGTCATCTCATTAGGAGCATGCCCCGATGTTGTCGGGCATGCATACAAGCACGTTTTGTCTTTTAATTCACTCCTCTGTAGGTTGATCCTTTCCATTTCCATCAAACGATGGGGCATCCTTACATTCCTAACGCATTATGCAGTCCATATCAGTATAGATATACATATTATTTATTCCAATAAAAGAGAAGTATGGGTTAATAACAACAAATTATACTCATCTAGATGGATGGAGGATTGATCCAATCCTCCATCCATCTAGATGAGTATAATTTGTTGTTTTTAACATCTATCACCCGCTGCTCAGTTCTTAGTGTTCTGTGAGCAGAGAGCTGATGATTGGACTGGCTCTGTGACATCTGCCAACAGAAGGCTTTAGCACACTGCCAGCTAAAAATGGGTCACAGGACTACAGAATGAATTGCACTCTTGTGATCCCCAAAAAATATAGCCAAAAGAGCTTTGGCTATCCTTCTCCTTTAATGCAAATTTAAAAAAAATTCAAAATGCTTTTTTTAAATTGTGTTGTGGTCTGTTCTACTTTACACTCACTGCCCTGTAGCCCCTGACAAGTATTGGATTTGGTTGCTGTGTGGACAAATATCCTGGCCATGACCGCTGGGATATCATTTTAGTTTATGGTGTGTAGGAGACAGTGAATTTTCTTACCTGTAGTGAGTTTGCGGCAAAAAGTAAGATGATTTATTTTTATAAATACACAGTGAAAGCCATGATGTCTGTAACTATTTTTATATATGAAAATATAAAATAATACCCCCTTTGTATTTTCAAGTTAAACCCTGATCCTATCATTCATAAATGTGATTCTATCATTTGAAAACATGACCCCGTCCTTTATTAATATGACTCCGTTATTTATAAATACAACATCAGCATTTGACTAATTGGCTGATGTTCTTAAATCCACTTCAATGTAAAAGAAATAAAAAATGGAAAATTACCTAATGGTTACAAGTTCAATAAAGTTCTATGAATACAGGGGAGTACAATGAAGAGTATACCCCCAGCCACGATGCACAGAACTCAAGCACAGTTTGCTAAAACACATCAAATGTCTCATTTCTGTTCTGTTACTATTGCCAGCTCCAACACATTGACACTATGGTTGCCTTCAGCTTTCCTCTTATAGAGGTGGTCTGCATTATCCAGCTCTCACACCTCACTGCTAGCGCTGAGGTCCCTATTAGGATCTAAGGATGTACAGGGCATTGTGGTTCTACACAAATAGCTAAATCCAAATAACATTTTGGTTTAATAAGGTAGCTTTCTGTTCCCATGATGTGATGTTTCTGATAGAAAAAAAAAATGCTGAAACATCTCAAACATTCCTGGTAGTGTTCACGTTTCTCCCAATGCCTGTTACTGTAACTTTGGGCAGTTTGGCTGGCAGATACTGAAGCAAGAGGCAATCAAGACGCTAACATATTGAGAAGGAGGCCAGCCAAGTCTACATACTTTTCTTAGTACAGGTTTTCTTCAAAGCCACTCTAGGCAACTTAATCCTTCTGACATCTGAGTTGTCAGACTGCAGGTCACAGCCTCAACAAAAGCAAATTGTATCTACTAGTTATTGCATTGCAAGCCACACTTTCCTAATATGTTTATAATTATTAGGATGCAGTAGGCTATTTGTAGCCATCAACGGTTTGGTTAATAACATTTGTGTTTTCAGCTGAATACTAATATGTGTTACTGTTATAATAATACTTATGTTATATAATGTTATATAATAGTGTTAATACTTAGAGATAGGAGTTTACATTGTGTTAGTTTAATATAGCTTGTAAAAGGAAGACTTTTATACATTTTTTCAGCCTAAAAATCTGTTTAATGCAAAGACACTGTGGTTCAAGGGCAATTATTTATTATATTTAAATATCTGGAATATTGTAAGATCTCAAACCAGAAGAACAATGGTCTATATTGGTAAGATAGGGACCTGAAAACTTTTGTGTGATACATCAGAGACAGGACACCATAATAGACATTATAAAATAACGTACGGGCGGGACTTTCCTTCTCCAGGTGGATGTCATAAGACATCCTCCCAGAACACTCCGCTGCTGGTACCAAGTGATCGCTGTGACCAATCACAGCAAATGCAGATCACATAATATTTGTAAACAATGAATGGCTTCAATTCATGCCATTCACATACAATTGTGTTGCTAGCTGTGATTGGTCACAGTGATCATATGGTACAGACAGGGCCTATCACAGCTAATCACATACTGAATAAATCAATTTAATTTAGTAAAAATGCTTGCTTATAACAATGAAATTCACTGCTATAAGCAGTCACAATGTTTAAAAAAAAATCCTGATCACTTCCTCAAAGTAGTACAATGTTACTATTGTAATTGTAATACCATTGTTATGCAATGGTCACACTGTGTTAAAAAAAAAATGTAAGAAAAAGTAATATATTTTTTTTTATTTTTGTACTGTCATCCGTCAGTGTCTTCCTTTTCCAAAATAAACTGACAATAAATTACCACTTTAAAAAACTCGCCATACCTCTTACTAAATCCCTTTAAATGTCTGCTTTCTAAAAAGGGGTCACTTGAGGGTTATTTGTACTGTCCCAGGGGCGGACTGACAAACTCATGGGGCCCCCAGGCAATAGGGGATCATGGGGCCCCTGTGTCCTTGCCTACACTCAAAAAGGCTTAGAAAAAAGGTACCAGGGGCATTTCATGGGGCCCCCTACTGACCCCGGGCCCTCGGGCAGTGCCCGAGTGCTCAAATGGTCAGTCCGCCCCTGTACTGTCCTGACATTTTAGAGCCTTAAGAGATGAGATAGACAGTCAGTACATTAGGATTGATCAATTTTCAGATATAATGTATACCAAAGTTTGTGTACTCTATAACTACAGACACATAAACACTTATTTGGGTTATTTTCACCCAAAAAATGTAGCAGAATACATTTTGGAATAAATTTACAAAGAACAATTATTTATTTGCAAAATTTAAAACAGAAATGTGAACATTTTAGGGGTTTTTTGCTTATTTAGGAAAAACAGTTGTGATTAAATACCACCAACAGAAATTTCTATTTGTGTGAAAAAGATTAACAAAAATTTCTTTTCGGTACAGTGCTGCATGACCGCACAAATGTCATTCAAAGTGCAACAGCGCTGAAAGCTGAAAATTAACCAGGGCAGGAAGGGAGGGAAAGGTTTGGATCTGCCAGTGTATTGTTTTATAAACATGCATGTCTCTGTTATGCTAATACTAACCCTTATGTTCTTCAGCGTACAACTGTAAAATGTATGTATCCAATCATGATGGATACTAGGCTCCTCCATACTATTTAAACCTGGAGGTATGAGAATGTTGATGGTGTCATAATAAGCAATAAGCTGAGGGGGACCAGATGTGAGCCATGTGAGGACATGTCTGAGAGGAGCTCCAGCCATCCTGTTCTAATCTGCTGACATCTGGGCACTATCGAGCCAGTGAGCACCCCTGATCTCCTCGGCCCCTACCCTCTCTTTCTGCCCTTGCTCCCAGTGCCTTCTAGGAGCCGCTCCACTAAGCAGGCTACCACATCTTGGCCCTCCCAAGCTCCAACCGCGCGGCAGGACATCATCTTTGTCGAGCGGCTGCAGGCCTTGCTGGTGGAGATGGACGCAAACTCGGGGGACTCATCCATAACATCCACCCCAGCCTTAGATCCTCCTTTGCATCCCTCCGATGGCAAATCAGTGATCCTGGCGGCTATAGAACAAAGTAAAACCTCTCTACTGGTGCTCATTGATTGGCTCGCAGAAGAATGTAATTTAATTCGCTCGGATCTGGATAAGATCAGAGGCTAGATCATGGAAACGGAGTCCTGGATCTCAGTGACGGAGGATCTCACTGCCACTCATGCCACCTCTATAGCAGATTTGCAATGTTCTGTGTCAGCTCTGGTGGCTAAATCAGATGATGCTGAAAATAGACTCTGCCACAATAACGTCAGAGTCCTGGGACTCCCGGAAGGTGCGGAGGGTGACAATCCAAGAATTATTGACTGACTCCCTAACTCAGTTTTGGGAGGTAAATTATCACTCTCCTCTTTTGATGTGGGACTTGTTTAAGGCTTTTACGCGAGACCAATATATTTCTGCTATTAAAATGGCAAGGAAAGAATTTGTTATAGATACCACTACGTTGGAACACAGCATGATGGCAGCAGCCTCGGATTTTGCAAGTTCACCCACGGAGGATAACTATGCTAAACTAGCAAAGGCTCGTAGGGATTTGGAGCTGCATTTCCCATCTCTTGCCCACTCTGATGCGGCTGCCTTCACAGGCTGATCTCTTTATGCCCCCTCCACCCCCCCCCTCCGGTGCCCTCCACTTTAGTGGACACGTTACTGAGCCTTTCTCTGCCGAGGTTGTTGGATGAAGATGCAAGGGCTCTTGATAAAGAAATTTTGGTTTCTGAAATAGAATCTGCTATCCGTTCTTTCCCTCCCAACAAAACCCCTGGGCCTGACAGACTGCCAGGGGATTGGTATAAATTACATGCCACCGATCTAGCACATCATCTCTGTAGAGTCTTTAAAGAAAGTTATACCCAACGGGCCCTCCCTCTATGCATCAGGCACATATTGTACTGATTCCAAAATCTGGCAAGGATCCCCAGTTCTGTTCCTCCTATAGGCCCATCTCACATTTGAACTTTGATATTAAAAAATGCTGAGACGAAGGCAGTGAAATACCTAGCATATTTGGACACATAGGGTGGTTTATTTTTTTCTACTCTGTATGTCTAAATTGGAGGTTCTCCAACCCAATCTGTAGTAGGGCCTCATATTTTCTGTATAAGATTAATATTACACTTTTCTATCCACTCCAGAAGGGAAGTTATATTTTCTGTACGCAGAGAAAGAATCCAAATCTCGTTCTCGGCGATCATCACATTGTTGTCCATCATTAGAGAATGATATGCCCTCTCCATGGGCCATAATCAGTGGGTAGAAGGCTAGCACCTAGTCTTCTGCAAAAGTCCTGGTTGGGTCTGTCACATTATACCTTCTTAGATCAAAATGACATCTCCGGCCATTGCATGGGAACTCCGTAAGGCCTATATCAGAGGAATTTTGAAAGACATTTGATCAAAGAAAAAGAAAAGCACAGTATGTGTTATTACAATACTTCAGGATATGCATGACTTAGAGTAATCCCATAAACTCCCAGCAAACCCTTTCTCACTCTATGCTTTAGTTTTCAAACCACTTTTAGAGCAAGAGACAAAGCGTGACTTCAATATAGTAATGAGGAATCGCTATCAATGGAGTAATAAAGCAAGAAAACTCTCTGCAAGAGCACAAAGGGCAAAAGAGTCAGCCACATATAATGCTAAAATAAGCGATGTGATTGGTCCAATGGTCCACTCAACTGCTGAAATTTCTAAGGATTTTCAAGACTATTATCGCTCCTTAACTCAGGTAATAACACCAGAGGAATCCGTTGATGCTTCTGTAAGACCAACCAAGATGCGAAACTACATGCAATCAGAGGGTCTCTCTGCTCTCCAAAAAGATTTCCTCTAATTTATAGATGGAGAATTCACTCAGGTGGATCTAGCAGCTAAAAGCATGGAAGTTGGAAAAAGCCTATATCCAGGTCTGTACTTTTTATACAAAAACATTCAAGATCAATTGATCATGTGATTCTGTACCTATTTGAGTTTCCTGGGCAATGGAGTAGAAATGTGCAGAAAATCTCTTCTAGTGCACATCACTGTCTTGCTGGAAGAGGGAAAAGATTCAACATCATACACAAGTTACAGACTTATAGAATGCCTGAATTTTGACACTAAACTATATAAAAACTTTTTGGCAACTAAAATAAAATAAAATAAAACCCTTTATGCCTGTATGGGTACACTCCAATCAGGCAGCATTTGTCCCAGCCTGTAAGGCAAAAGACAATACTGCCAGAACCCTCTTCCTAATCCACCTTGACAAACACAGTGAATCCCCAACCTTGTCAATAGATACTAAAAAAGCATTTGACAGGGTGGAAAGGGGATTTCTTGTTACCCACTCCATGAAGTATAGACATGGATCCCAGAATGCTTTAACTGACTGAGGCCCTCTGTTACCAGTCAATAGTCAAATCACAGATCAAAGGCACATTATTTCATCCTTTCGAACTACACAATGGAATGAGACAAAGGTTCCCTCTCACCACTGCTCTTTTTCCTTTCTGAGCCCTATGCTAGCTACCACAGATGTGCAAGGAATAATAATGTCAGACAGAGAACATAAAGTGACAGAGACATTTTATTTTATAACAATGACTCAAGGCTAAAGCTACCAAATATCCTCAAGGATCTAAAATAATAACTGTTTAATTTAAAGATTAAAGTTTAATTCCAGTCAAATACTAATTAAACCTAATAAGCCTATTCTAACTACCCTGTAAAGGAAAGCAGTCTATACTTAACTATGCTGAGGGCCCTTCCTTCTGAACTCTACCAGACCATGTGTCCTCAACATAGGGAGAGTACCTTGCTAAAGGTGCTCCTACGGCAGATTAAAGTGGAGCTCCACCCAAAAGGGGAAGTTCCGCTTTAATGCTTTGTCCCCCGCTCCCCATTAAGGATTGGCACCTTTGGGGAGCGGGGGGGAGGAGTGGGTACCTAAATTTGACAGGTGCCTGCTTCCACTTCCGCTGCAATCGGAAGCAAAAGTTGTCCTCCCTCCATCGCCGTAGCCTTCTGAGACATGTGACAGCTTCCAGAAGACTACAGGACCATTCACAAAGAGCAGCACTTCTTGGCCATGCACAGTGGGCACCTGGCTGTGAAGCTGCAAGCTGTCACAGCCGGCTGCCTACACTAAAGATGCCGGTGCCAGGGAGAGAAGACGGTCGGTGAGACCAGCAGTGGCGAGGACACTGCTGGACCGAGGAACAGGTAAGTGGCTGTATTTTAAAAGACTGCAGCTACAGTTTTTGTAGCTGCTGATTTTCTTTTTTTCAGCTGGAACTCCGCTTTAATATGTTGCCATGTTGATGATAAGAAGGGCATTAAGCCCACAACCCTGGCCCAATTACTGGATCATTTAAAAAATACCAATGATTTAAATTTATTGTCAGTCATGCCATCCAGCAAACCATATCTTTGTCAATCATGATGAATTCCTGCTGACCCACAAAAAGAAAAATATGCCTACCACTGAGATGATCTGCTGCTTTTGCTATTCCTCACCAAATGACAAATTCCCAGTTAATATCTGGTTTGTAAAGGACAAGGATGGTGACTGATGTCATTGACAAAATGTGGCAATTACCATTAACCATTTATGTATGATTTAAAATTACTCTTTTTTGTATTTTCATTGCAGATGGATTTTCTTCTACAATGCTCCAAGATACAAGGGTGTCCTAAGATACAGTTACAGTCCTGAAGAAGCAGACTATCAGTGAAACGCGCAGACAAACAATTAGGACATGATCGGCAATATTCATCTTATGTGTTTTTATGATTATGATCGTGATGTTTTTCAAGTGAGCTTTTTGTGTTACATAGTTATTTAGTTAGTCTGGCTAAAAAAAGACAAAATTCCATCCAGTTCAACCATAAAAAAACCCAAAAAAACCCAAGTTATAATCCTATACCCACAGTTGATCCAGAGGATGGCAAAAAACCCCAGTAAAGCATGATCCAATTTGCTCCTGCAGGGGAAAAAATTATTCCTGATCCCCAGAGAGGCAAATGGATATTCCCTGGATCAACTTTACCTATAAATATTAGTATCCAGTTATATTATGTGTATCTAGGAAAGAATACAGGCCTTTTTTAAAATATATTACTTTTACTGTATGTGATTATTACATAGCTTTTTATGTGATATCACTTGAACTGATTACATTGTGGGATGATGACTCATGGGCATTTGAGTATTCATATCACCCACAGATTTTTCTCTACTCCAAGTATGGTCATGACCATATTTAGTTAGTGATGTCAGCCATCATTCCTGCCACTTTGTTTACAGTAAACTTGCGAAATGCAAAATCCACTGACAGGCAGGTCTTCTACAATAGTAAAGACCCTAGAGGTCTTTTCTGCCATAAATCTCCCTCCTGCCTGCCAGTTGGTGATGTTATCTGAGCCGCATATGTGCAGTTTAGACCACATTAAAGGCCTGCTCTGCATGCCACGGTGATTTGATGTCTCCATGTAACCACTGTCTGACCATTCAAGTGACCGAAGATTTCGAACCCAGAAGGAAGACCGGTTGAAGATAGAAGAATCAGGTAGCCATGACAGCGCAGCGGTGGAGGGCTCAAACTGTAGGTAAGTCTGTCATAATGTACTAGTATGCAGTACATACTAGTACATTATGACTCAAACCTGCTAAGGGGGGGCATTATTTTACATTGTATAAGAGACTTTAATACTGCTGTAAGAGGTGCCAAGATATACACAGCAGTAACAGCTGATCACTGCTAGCACCCATCCAGAGGTCATAGTTGTATTGAGTGCAGTCAATATACTGTATATCTGGGGTGAAAACCTTCTTGTTTTAGCTGGCTGCTGATTTTATTTTTTTAACATAGAACACATGGTGCATATCTACTTCATATGACCTTCAGGCATTTACTCCTGTGCTGGAAAACACTTTGGCATCAAATGAAGTCTCAACACCAAGAAGTCACCTCTGCAAATCGTCAATCAGGAAAAATTGCCATGTATTGCTAAGTAATTCACCTACTGGACAGGTTTGCTGTCCCACATTCACTTTTTGCATTCTACAGACTGCTAGGCACAGAAGGCTCTCTGTGGGTTTCTGTTGCAAATCATATGGTTTTCAGCCTTATTTATAAAAGAAAACTGTCAAGTGAGATTCCCCAACAAATACTGTAAGACATGGCTACTGATACACACAAGACATTTAACACCAACATATATATTCTATGAAAAGAATAATATCTGTATCAATCAACCCATCAATATGCAATTTTATTCTCTAGTAAACAGCAAAACAAGTAGTTTAAGTCACACTGTCATGTCAGTCTCACAGAGTGAAAAGGAGTTTCACCCTTTCCTGAGGTGCTGACTATTCCTTGTCTAATTTATGATATAATCATCTTGCTTATTCAATGATAAAACCATGGTTTTCATTTTTGCCACTGGTGTTTCAGGTTCTTGTTTTACAGATGCGTGATAGATAGTCTGAATGTAAAACGCGTTGGTCCCTTGGGCGGTCAGCACAGTCATGGAGCCTGCAGGTGCCATATCCATCTAACATCTCTGAATTTGGTTCCAGTCATTCACTTCTGCTATCAATCTGCTAACAATCACTGCATTTATTTCATCTAGAGGCACATCTGGAATAGCTGTACACGTCCAGAATTCTTTGCTGAAAGGTTATGTTTGAATGGAGTCTCACATGCTATTTTGTAATTAGAAATGCTGGGCTTCTCTACCAATTTGCACTTAATCATGGTGTCTGCAAGCTATGGATTCCTTAAACTGTCACATCCCTTCCAGTCACATATGTTTATGTATGTTTCTAGTTATGATATCCACAATGCATTTCTCCTATCTGCATAAGAAGTAACTATTTGTGCTGTTTCAAACAATATATAAGCCAAGATATTTTGCTAGGTTTCCTAAAATAAAAAAAGTAATTTTTTAAAAAACATGTTATAGGAAGTCCAAGTGCCAAGGATAAATAATCATAATGTAGTTACTGTATTTAAAAGATTGTATCACTTGTAGCACTTGTGAGTTAGAGCTCATTTACACTTGCTGTCCATCTGAAAAGCAATTTGGATCTCTTTTCAGAGACGTTTGACAGGTGGCTGGGATGTGATATGTCACCACCTGTTTAAACCCTATAAGCCTCACAACACTGCAAGCATGTGGTTTGCCCACTGATGCGGGGCAGCTGCATTCACTTGAACTAGACAGAATACATTTTTTTCTGCAGCCTGTGTACCCCATTTGATCGCTGTGTTGGATTAAGGGAGGCAGTTGGGGTGTGAAGAGGCTTTTGATTGTCAGACTGTTGGCACCAAATTGCTCAGGCTCCAGCCCTGGTTCCTCTTGGAGAGGACCACAACCAACTACTATTAGCTGAAAGCTTCCACCATCTTGTGCCTAACTCCTTGCCTTAGGCCTACTCAAGACTTCCCTGCCAATTAGTCTTTATATTCATAAGAAAGAAATGTCCACCAAAAATTTTAGTTACTGCACTTTATTGTCTTTCTTTAGAGATGGCTTTGACATCACATAGACTTACTGGCATACATCACCATACACAAAAGTAGACAAGCTGTAGAAGTCATTTGTGAAAGCGGAACATTGCACATCACTTATAAGCCATCTTCCCGTTAGAACCTCATCTTCTCGGGAGCACCACAGTGTTGTGACCTTTCTCTGTTACTAGATTCTGCTCTATTCAAACTGAGGTTCACAAGGTGAAGCATCCTGCTCTGTCAGCCAAGATTAACAAGGTGCTGTCTCTAGTATACTAGTCTGTCTTACACTCACAGTTGTCACTCTATTCCTCCCAGAGTCAATAATACTCACTCAGAGAGCTCTGACCTGGCCCATTAGGCTCTATGCATTCAGCTCATGACTTCATGCACATTATATCAGAGACAGGACTGCTGCAACTGCACCTACTGAATATTGTACACTTTTCCTGTAGAGTTGAGCTTGATGTTCGAGTTGAACATAAGTTCGACTTGAACATTGCCGTTCGTGTGTTCGCCGAACGTATGAACAGTAAGGGCATTCGGTGGGCTGTTTGCCTGCAGCAACCCACAATGCACTGCGCCCTGACAGTGCATTGTGTTTGGCCAAAGCA
Organism: Staurois parvus; assembly: GCF_062004578.1. NCBI lineage: Eukaryota > Metazoa > Chordata > Amphibia > Anura > Ranidae > Staurois > Staurois parvus. Next base: position 5,467,850 of record NW_028317918.1, on the reverse strand, counting down.
ATGCACCTGACCTCAGGTCAAGTTCAATGATTTAGCCAATCACAGAGCATGATGAAATCACAAGGGGGTGTGGTCAACTGGCTGACATCACCAGGTGGCCCCTGCCCCTTAGATATTTAAGAACTGTCAGGCCGGAGCAGCTGTCAGATGGTTGGAGCTAGCATTAAGGGTGGAGCTAATTTTTTTTTTTTTTCAGGTCGGTGGTGGTGGCAGGCCCCTCATGTTGGGGGCATATGACCTGGTATGGTTAAGGGGGGGGAACGAGCAAGCATTTCCTCAATTGCTGGGCTGCATGCTAGGATAAAGGTCTGGTATGGATTTTGGCAGGACCCCCACGCCATTTTTGAAAACAAATTGGCATGGGGGTTCCCCTCAAAATCCATACCAGACCTGAAGGGCTTGGTATGGATTGGGGGGACCCCATGCTGTTAAAAAAAAAAAATTAATTGCTGTGAATACTTTTTACATTCAGCATTAAAGAATGTTTTCACTACTAAAATACAGCATGACTTAATAATATAACTCATGCAGTATTTTAGTAACTGTGCGGTATCTTAGTGTGCATTTGGATGTGGTAAGATACCGCTTAGTGAATATTCCTGGTTTGAAGTTCGTGGTGGAACTTTCGTTAGGTTCGAATGTTCAACTGCGAACAGGGGCGGACTGACCATTCGAGCACTCGGGCACTGCCCGAGGGCCCGGAGTCAGTAGGGGGCCCTATTAAATGCCCCTGGTATCTTTTTATAGGCTTTTTTGGGTGTGCTTTGAGTGTAGGCAAGGACACAGGGGCCCCATGATCCCCTATTGCCCAGGGGCCCCATGAGTTGTCAGTCCACTCCTGACCGCAAATGAACCGAACAGGGGGGTATTCAGCCCATCACTATTCTCCTGGGACTTCAACCCTGAACTTGGAGCTGGCAGTAGCTGACTGCATACAATACATAGCTCTGGGGTGTTTGCCATGCCCCAACTCACACGGCTCCTCTCATATATAAGGGTACTAACTCTACCCATTACATCATTACAAGAATGCTTTGTCTAAAAAGAGGACCTAACAGCCAATTACATCATTCCCCAATTACCGCACTATTTTGTGACAGAGAAGCTACCAGAAGAAGTGAGTAGGGAAGAAAGCTTCCTCTTCCAGCTTCGTATTTACCAATGACAAGTTGTGACCACAGGGCAATGCTGGAGGTGGTAATGCAGAGTACTACCACGTTCCAACTGAAATAAAGAACTGCATATTTCATCATTTTAAGTACAGATATGCCCCAGCCAATATCATTGGTCTACAATTAAGGTGCTGGCTATCTAAAGCCTTGCATTAAGCTCTGCAGAAAGACACCATGAAGCACTTATTGGCATTGTTGGACTAAGGTACCTGGAGCCCACCAGAGGAAACAAAAGTGAAAGAGCACTTCCAGGAAGTGTGTGGCAGAAAGTACATGCAGCATATTGTAAGTACAGAAAGGGGTTATTCCTGACACAGAAAGAACGGACTAGTTTGGACAAAATATTTTTGATCACAAAAGTTATAATTATTTTTTTCTGTAGCATAATAGCCACGCCAAACTATAATAAACATTTACTATTCACTGTTACTGACAAAGACTTCTTCCATCTCAGAGATAACGTGCATGTTACAAAAGATTCTCATGCGCTGTCTGCATGCAATGCAAATGTATTGAAGGCCGTTTGCTTATTTCAAGTAGACTCCTAAGAATGATGGACTACTTAACGTGGTTGTAAAGCTTACATACGTATACTCAGTGACTGACCTCAGGTGATACACAGAGGTTAAAAAACCCTTTTACATAAGTTGTACCTGTTTAGCCCAGTCTTCTCTTCTCTGCAGCTGTTCAAAATGCAGAATGTATACAGTTTGTCTGGGATTTCAGAAAACAGGAGGCAGAGAGATGAAGTTACATTCTGTAGAGCTCAGTGAAGGACCTGGAGGGGACACTTAGATGGTTAGATCTGGCTTCACAAGTTAAGGGGAAAAATGCATAGTAGGATGGGTAAAGCCCAGTACATGCAGGCCGAATATTGTTCGAAATCATCTGATCAGCGCTCTCAGCCAATGGCTGTGTGTGCTGACCAGTGTGTTCTGGGGGGACCTTACCAAAACACAATAGCACAGCGGGGAGATCGCTGTACTAACATTGAATAGTTAGTGCAGAGACCTCTTCATGTACTGTGTATACTGGGCAGTCCCCACATTTAGAATAAGGTTGCTAGACATTATAGTGGAAGCCCTAGTAATGAAAATAACTTTTTTTGATTAAAAAAATAAAGTAGAAGGTATCTCCCATGTAGAACAGTTAAAGAGAACAAGAAAAGATTTAATTTCTTTTTGATAACATCAATGTGACCTACATTCAGTAGTGCCATAACATATTGAAAATCTATAGGAAAGTTTACTGTTAAAAAAAAATGTAAGCAAAACTTAACACATTGGCCAGTGGCACAATAGCATAGTTTGTGAGCTTCTTTTTTGGAGTATACTACATTGTTTTAAATGTTTAATAAAATGTCAACATAGAGAATACAAAAACACTTAAAAGCCACAATCCCACATTCCCCAAACCCACTTGCATCTTTGTATCCCCCACCCATTATTCACAAAACATTACAAATACAGACCTCAGATGCGTGTTTGGTAGAGTACTACTACTCGAATAGGAAGAAAATTGAAAGAGACAATATTCCTAGATTGTAAGCTCGTAAGAGTAGGGCCCTCTTACCCCTCGTACGCTGTCTGTCTTTGTTGTACTGTGCCATGTATTGTCCCCCCCTATTGTACAGCGCTGAGCAAACCCTTTGGCGCTATATAAACTCGTAGTAATAATAATAATATTTTGGCAATCTCCCTTCTTTCAAAACCATTACATAATCCTCATGGACACATTCTCCAATCATATCCCAAAATACACTATAATACTCAACAGGTAAACCATCTAAACCTTGCATTTTCCCTTTCTTCATTCCTTTCAAACCTTATTCCACCTCACATAACTTCACAACCTCACTCAACAGCCCTATCACTATCCCCCAGATACAATTTTGTATAGAACTCACACACTACACCTTTCACCCTACAATTCCCACCCACTTCACAACTGTTCTCATCCAACACACTTACCGCTTCACTCCCCTCCCCCACACACGGTTCACTCCCCTCCCCCACACACATACACTGTCTTGAAAAAAACTTTTTACATTTTTATCATACTCTTTCACAACCACCCTTGCTTGTACCAAAATCCTCTTCCCTTTCACTTCCACAACTTCACTTTTTATTTGTCCTCAATAATTTAATTATCCACATTCTCACCCCACATCCTCAGTTCCTCTGAATAATTACATTTTTTTAATCACCACTCATACTCCTTTTTCCTAACCTTCTCTCAAAACCCTTGCTTTTGAAAAAAATATTTTGTTTTAGCTTTCACTCACACTCACCATTCACACTTCTAAAGTCCATCCTCCTCTTCTTTCATCTATTAAACAACACTTTATTCTCCTCTGTCACCCTCTCATCCTCTAACAGTTCCACATTCAGCATCCAGACACCCTTCCTGTAAAATCTGACTGCATTCTTACACAACATTCAACCTGGACATCATCTGTGAATGGTACATGATGAAAGGCAAATGAATCTGGCTTGAAGTCTCTAGATAGGAGGCAAAAATCAATACGTGAGCGTATATTACAGCTTTCAGAAAAATATGTTTAACTACCATTACTCCCTACATCCTCCAACCCAAAGTCCTCCAAAATGTCTTTTAAGCTTTTACCTGATTTATATATCCTACCACCAGAGAATTAAAGCCTCTAACACCAAAAGCTGTTCCCTCCCACCCAAAAATAATCATAATTTTAAAAACATATATATACTCTTGTTCATTAGAATGAGCATATATATGAACTACCATTAACACAATCCCATCCACCTCTACCCTTACTAACAAAACCCTCCTCCTTTATATGTTCACACAATCTATGATTGTAAACCTACTCCCACTAAACAAAATTCCCACACCCTCATTCCTCCTCCACCCAGGTGACCACACAGCTGGTCCATGTGGCCAAACATTTTTATGTGATTCCTCCAGTGGGTAGCATTCTTTTAAGCAGCAGATTTCACTGGAAACCAAGGAGAGATAATTAAGCACAGCAGACCTCCTAGGTACCAAACAGATGCTTCACACATTTACTAGGGAAATCTTTATCTGCAGAAGAAAGGAAGATCAGACTAGTGATATCACATTTTAACTATTTTTCCTCTAGTCCTACTCTGGCTTCTTGAAGTAAAAGACCTTTTGAACTTTACACTGGCCATACCACAACCCTCCTCTCCTGTTCCTTTTTTTTCCAATAAACTGCCTCTGGTAATGCATTACTGTATGAAGGCTTTCAACTTGACTACTACCGACAAATGATTGTATCAACAGAATTGAAGAACTGGAATCAGGCGTTCCTCAGTCAGAATCTCCTGACTAACTGGACTGTAAAATTCCCTTTAACCCCTGAACAAGGGGCAACAATTGAGGACACTCCAGATTCCTTTTTAAGGAGCTCTACATGAGGTCCATCTACTCAACCTTCTCTCGACCTTACCCCACGTCCATATCCCCTACCCTTTCACTTTCTGCTGCTAAAAACTCTGGCACAGATTTCCCAACAGAAGGGGACCCCACCTCTGCCACAGCATCATAGGATTCAGGGAATACTACCTCCTTATGGACTTCCCCTACCACAGGATCACCAGTCCCTTTAGCAGCTTCCCCTGGGCTTACTCCTTTTCCAAATTCCACATAGGACAACACCTTGTTTCCACCTCCACCAACCCCAGCCTCAACAGGATCTTTTCCTCTGGCACTAGTCCCTTTCCCATATCAGTACGAGACAGCAATGGACATTGTCTGGCAAGGTGCTGTTCACTTCCACAGGGTACTCAACTGTCTTATGACCAGGCCAAAAGCAATTCCTGCACACCTGCCCTTTCTCAGAGTCCTCTCTTGTATGCCCAAAGGAAAAAGAATTGGGACAAAACTGAGGCTTCCCCGGGTACTACAGTACCCCTCTGTTGCCAATAGAAAATGTCTGTGGAGACTAGTGTTTGCCACCGATACCACTGTTGTTCTTGTTAAACTGCACCCAATATTTGCGGTGGCCATTCAATGTTCCTAGCACATTCGTCTGTTTAATGCCACTGGATACTGTGGAACAGTAAAGAAGTGAAAAAGCCCATATTTCATCCTCCCTCACAAAAGGGTTATACATTTATATTGTTAGGGGGATTCATTGCCTGGATTCAGTTCTAGGCAATCTTTTTCTGTATATAGTACAGACCAAACTCCGCCCTTCTGGGCCATTCTAGGCTCTAGTACAACCAGCCTCACCATGTTTGACACTTTGGGGGCATCATTGCCATTCCTCCTTAAACCTAACCACCACCAAAAAAAAGAGAAAGGCTGGGGGGGCACTCATTGTTACTTGGGAACTAAGCTTTGGGCCACTAGGAGCAAGGGGGTCCCTTCAAAAAGGGACGCACCCCCCAATGCTGACCCCCGGGTCCCCCAGGCACCTAATGACCAAGAATCAAGGCAACCTAACCACACCACACTTGAGCTTAGCCAAAGAGCTGAGATATTGTCTTTAGCTACTTTTAAGAACAACACAATGTACCCATCATCACTCACATTCCTTTTCCAAGCAGCCTGTCTGACTTGAAATCCTGAACTAAGAAACTATAGATGAGTGGAAGGGTCTATCTTTACTATCTCAAAATGTACACTTTTGTTAAATCCTTCTTAGTTTTTTCAAACCAAACAACCCGCCTCAATTAATATCAACTAGTACATCCCCTTTCTCTCCCTTTCAACCTGCCCCAGCAAGTACCCTTTTGCTTGGCTGCACTCGGCTCGGAGCATTCATTACAAAGCATGCAAATTTTAGGATCTGACTGGTTTCTTTGATGGAATGCAGTACCATCATCCCACTCAGGCTGTAACTGGAGGATAAGTGTTACCTCTACAGTTTTGTTATCTGATTGCTCCCTATTTGCACTGTTGTAAAATACTCTGACTCAAGTTTAGTAACTTACTTATTTTGTATATGAATTTTCCATTTTAGGAAGGTATAATTCACTGATCATACTTTAGAAGACTTATGTTTCTTGCCAATGATTTCCTGAACCAGGACAAAAAGAAAGCCCTCTTTTCTATTTCCCAGAACTAGACTAACCTTCTCAAGGTTATAATATACTCTGTGATCAAAAAGGTCTTTGTACAGATAGATCTGTGTAATTTCTTGTCTATACTATGGAACATTTATCCTGATTATTTACAAAAACAACATTCCTCTACTTCTGTTCACTAGAAATGTTAGGGCCATCTGTATTTTAATTAAAATAATTTCTTTCTCATGTTGCCCCAGCTCATTTGAAAACAGCCCAGTACGTATCCTCTATAATATAATAACTAGAAATGTTCATTTTACATATTGCAGATGAAGTACAGTAGAAAAATGCATAATTCTGTTTTCATCTTTATCGTCAATACTCTGTGTTATGTCATTTTCAAATCTGTTTTATGTAACTGTGAAGCAAATGCCTACAAAGCTTCTCATTCTAAATGTAGAGGTTGATGATCCATCTGAACATTATTGTAAGGACTTTTCGATTCCCTCACTGGCTGTTATTTGCAGTTTATTTAAAAAAACAACAACAACTTTATCTTATATAGCGGCCGTTTTCTTCCAGTTCTTACAATTCTGATCAGAATGAACTGTTGAGCAAATGTGTCTCTAGTAAGGATTTATTCACATTTCTTTTCCCCACTATTAAACAAACTTAAAAGATAACAGCTTGTTTGTTTTTAATTCTGCAGTGCTCCCTTCTCCACTCAACATCCAAAGAATATGTAAGGCTAATAACAAAAGTAGAATATCTTGCAGCCTTAGTGGCTGCCTTTGTTTTCTTTTTTTTAAAGTTTAATACATTTTTGCAAGCATAGAAAGAGAACTGTTGAGCTGCGATCTCGAAAAATTATATTGGCTTTCTCTGCTGTCCTCTGTGAACTACAAACCACTTTCCCCTTATGCAATGAATGGAGAGGTAGATGTGTTTGTAGTCCAAATAAGGGGAACAACCTAAGGTAATAATATTGCATCTCCATAGATACAGTGGAGTGAGTAAGCATTTTCACTGTAGCACAAAAAGTGTGTTATTGGCAAGAAAGTGGAGTTTTTGGAGCTTCAAGCTGCAAATCGCTCAAGTAGCTCCTCCCTCAGGGCAGACCTCCCGCTCCACTAGGTATAGATCCTCTCCCGCAGTAGTGAAGGAGTAGTCAAAGCTTGGCAAACCTGAAGTTCAAAGAATACAAATTTTGTGCTGAGTTACTACATTAAATGTGTCTTAGCTGTGGTTCACACTGGAGTGATTTTTCACAAGATTTGACAGTTCCAAATTGCATGACAAGTCGCAAACTAATGTTGGCAATGGAACTGTTCTAAATGGTGCAACTCCAACCAGTACATGAAGTCGCACAGATGTCAGGCAAGTCACGCCAGAAGTTTTTGGTGTGAACAAAGGCTTAGTTACATGTTTCCCAATACAAAGGATCATAATGTTATAAAAAATAAATGTGATATGTGTACCAACATCATACAGCAAAACTTGTCTTACCAAATACTATTCTATCCCATGAGAAGACAGATTTTCATTTTCATGCCAATCAGACACTCCTTGTTCCTATGCAGAGGCAAGAAACATCATGGCCAGGAGATTTAGGTGTGATATTCTCACATTTGTTGGAATCCTCAGTTGAATAAATGGAGCAATCTCCTGGCTGGAGGAATAAATTGAAAACAAAACTGGCTGTTGATGATACAGCTGTGCAATACCAAAGTTGACAAGGCTCAACTGAGGCCAGCTTTCTGAATGAGTGTCCACTGTGTGCAGATGATGTAACTGAATATCGTATTTGGAAACCTTTATATAATAATAACTGGAAATCCCCAGTGGCTTCACTAGGGTTAGTGTCAAGCGGTGCAGTAAAACTTGGTGTCACTCCCCCCTCCACCAAGTATAGTCCCCCATTAGTACAGAACCCCCCCTCTACTAAGTCTGTATTCACACCTGATCGCGTGAACAGGCACGATAGAAAACAACTGATTTTTTCAAGTTTGAGCATTTTTGGAGCTTCGAGCTGCAAGCTACAAATCGCACAAGTATGAATGCAGCCTTAGCATAGACCTCCTCCCTCAGTGCAGACTCCCCTCTCCACTAAGTATAGACCCCCTCCATCATTATAGACCCCCTCCCTCAGTGAAGACCCTCCTCCAGAAAGTACAGACTCCCCTTCCCTCAGTATAGACCCCCCTCCACTAAGTAGAGACCCCCCCTCCCTCAGTACAACCCCCCTCCTTTAGTATAGATCCAGCTTCCTTGGTACAGACCCCCCTCCCTCAGTAAAGACCCACCCTTGCTCAGTATAGACCCCCCTCCACTAAATACAGACTCCCCCTTCCTCAGTTTAGACCCCCCTTCCTCAATATACATCCCTCTTCCTCAGTACAGACCCCCCTCCCTCAGTATAGACCCCCCTTCCTCTGTACAAACCCCCCTTCCTCAGTACAGACCCCCCTCCCTCAGTATAGACCCCTCTCCTTCAGTACAGACCCCCCTCTCCATCTGTGCTAGTGAGGAAGTGGGGGGAGTCCGATATGTGCTGAGGGGAGGTTTGGGAGGAGAAAGGGCTTGTGCTTTTGTGGGGAAGAGGGGGGATTTCAAATCCAACCCCCACTTCTACCATAGGTCCTCTCCCCTCCCAAAGTGCCCCCCCCCCCAGTACAGAACCTCTTACTTCCCCCTCCCTCAATCACTCCTCCATCATTTTTAAATTGATCCCTTCCTGGTCGGTATGTCCCCCTCCTCTGTCCATGTGCAATATAAATATATAGAAACTTAGTACAGACCTTAGATCAGGACATTGGGAGATGTACAGCGGTGTTCCTCCCCCCCTTCTCCTGCTGTGTACCTGTAAACAGCCAAGAAGGGGGAGACAGGGAGACAGCAGGTGAGAGATGCAGAGCAGTCACTGGGGCGGTGTTAGCGGTTTCCAACAGGTGTCACCCAAGTGCGCTCTGTACCCCCCGCACCCTCATGATGACGCCACTGGAAATCCCTAGTATACACTGTACATTATCAGATGTATCAATAATGTATAGGAGCAGTCACTAAAGTTTTAGCCCATTGAAAGCAAAGGACTACACAGTGCACATGATTATAATAGTACACCAACATAAGTGGCAAAGAGTATACAAAACCATTCCATGTATGGGTCACATTGTGGTGGTGTCACCTTTTCATGTTGCAACCAGATGTACAAAAAGATAAGGGCCAAATTGTTACCATATCAGCATTCGCATAATACAAAGCAAAAAATATATTCAGACTTCACCGGTACCACTAGGGGATAACACATGCATAAAACATGCATACCATATCTACCATATCATACCAATATATTCAGACTTCACCGGTACCACTAGGGGATAACACATGCATAAAACATGCATACCATATCTACCATATCATACCACATATCACACATGCATAAAACATGCATGCCATATCTACCATATCATACCAATATATTCAGACTTCACTGGTACCACTAGGGGATAACACATGCATAAAACATGCATACCATATCTACCATATCATACCACATATCACACATGCATAAAACATGCATGCCATATCTACCATATCATACCAATATATTCAGACTTCACCGGTACCACTAGGGGATAACACATGCATAAAACATGCATACCATATCTACCATATCATACCACATATCACACATGCATAAAACATGCATACCATATCATACCAATATATTCAGACTTCACCGGTACCACTAGGGGATAACTCATACATAAAACATGCATACCATATCTACCATATCATACTAATATATTCAGACTTCATCGGTACCACTAGGGGATAACACATGCATAAAACATGCATACCATATCAGCATTCGCATAACAATACAAAGCAAAAAATATATTCAGACTTCACCGGTACCACTAGGGGATAACACATGCATAAAACATTTGATTTTTATTAATCTCAGTATATAAAATTTTAAACAAACCATTAAATAGTTACAGGTTGATACAGAGTATTTATCATTTGCACTTAAGACACTGTTTCATATGACATGCCTTAGATCATCACCAAGGTAAGTACTTATTTAATTCTTTTAACTACTTCAATACCAAACACTTTTACCTCCTTCCTGCCTGGCCAATTTTCAGCTTTCAGCGCTGTCACATTTTGAATGATAATTGTGCGGTCATGCAACACTGTACCCAAATTAAATTATTTTCATTTTGTTCACACAAATAGAGCTTTTTTTGGTGGTATTTGATCACCCCTGGGTTTTTTTATTTTTTGTTAAATAAACAAAAAAACTGAACATTTTGAAAAAAATTCTGTTATAAAATTCTGCAAAGAAACTTAGGCCAAAATGTATTCTGCTACATTATATTTCTTTGGTAAAAATAACCAAAATCAGTGTACAATATATTACTTAGTCTATAGAAAAGTTATAGAGTCTACAAACTATGGGATATATATTTGAAAATTGATCAATCCCAAAAATGCCTGGACAGTAGAAATACCCCCCAAATTATTACTTTTTGGAAAGTAGTCCAAGGTATTTAGTAAGAGGCATGGCGAGTTTATTAAAGTTGTAATTTATTGTCACTTTTTTTTTGGCAAATAAAGAAATTTTTTTCTTTCCACAATTTTGTTTACATACTGTCACCATTGTGTACAATTGCCATGTGATCTGCCATGATTGCTCACAGCAATCACATGGCACCACCAGAGGCCCCATACACTGATTTGCCATCCACTGTGTCCCTTGGACACAGTGGGTGACAGATCATGTGGCAACACAGTCCGAGGGGCATGCATGAGGTGCCTTCTTGGGAAGACGTCATATGACATCCACCCAGAATGGGAGAGCTTCCAACAGGCACTCATAATACAATAGGGAAGCAGCTAACATTGATACAGTATCGTAATATAAATGTCAAGATCATTACCAATTGCAAAATGGCATCTCACCATATCATGTTTCACAGACTTGATCCATTACTTCAGGATTGAATGGTGAAAATGTTGATGCTGTCTGTACTTATATTACAACTGCGGCTGCTATAAAAACCACTCCCTGGGAACACACAAGGGCAGCTGCAGGCAATGCCAACTAGGGAACCCCACCAATGTATCATATATTCTCCATTACTACTGATTTGTATCCCAAAATCTATTTATAGCACAGGCAAATATTCAAGCAGGAAGCATCCAACCATATAGGTGTTTTCTTTTCTTTATAGCAGTCCTATTGCAGATGCCAATCCAAGGGGTACCCAAAGCAACCTTCTTGTATACAGTACAGTATGTCCTAATTACAGGTGACCAGTCTTTCATATCCCTAGTAGATATTGGTTGTTATTGCTGGCATACAAAATATACCTACTACTCTTCAGCAAAGGTATATGCTGACTTCCAGGGGCAAGAGGCTCATCACTAATGCAACTGCCCCATGGTGCCCTATAGGGGATGCAAACAAATCCTCAGGTTACCAGGTGAACTCCACCCATATCTCCAGAGCTACCTACTGGAGAGGGGAAAGAGAGAGGAGCACTGGTCGCTGAAGACATCCACCTGTGAAAAACATGTTGGGCGGAGCCTAAGTGATTGACATCATCACATATGCTGGCGGATTGGTTTTCCTGATACATACTGTATTTTATCTTCCCCATTGGAGGTTTTTCACAATAACATTTGTATAATAGTGTTGCTCTTTGAGTCTGTCCTCTTTCTATGACTCATACATGATGCTTGGAGGTGATGTGATGCTTCTTTGTGAGGGTTTATCTGACAATTGCCTAGTTTTCATGAATTTATGGACTTCATTCAGAGGTCTGATCCCTTTGCTAAGAAGCTGTATTTGGTGTTGGAACACAGGAGTGACCACATGTAATATTGTCAGTACTCTTCACTGTGGGTTGACTTTTTCTTCATTGTGGAGTTTTCACTTATATTATTTTAATCATTTGTGGTTTGTATGTTGTGGGAGATTATACACATGAATGTATTTTATTGATTTCTTTATTATCATGTATTTATTTGGAGATTGAGTTTTGACACATAATGTAAGGGACCGCCCGGAGGTACCACTAGCACTCCATTGAATAGGCGTCCCCAGCGCACGGAGTCTAAGTCCCAGAGTGCTTGTTCACCAGGGCCCCTGATGGTGGAGATGGACTTGGAGCACCCCAAGACCAGGTCGTGGCTACTGGGTACGTCCGTCAGTGGTAGTGGTATGCGCCGAGGGCTCCCACTGGAAAGAGTCTGATATGAGGAGGTCTGAAGACCCCACTGCGAGGGATGGATGAGCAAGGTCAGACAGGCCGGGTCGGTAACAGAGGGGATGGTATGGTACAAGGCAGCGGGCAGAGAATAGTCGGGTCACACGCCAGGTCAGCAACAGCAGGTCAGATCCAATAGGGGGCATCCAGGAGAGAGGTCAGACAAAGCAAGGGTCAGGGCAGGAGAAAATAGCAAGGTCAGGTGCAATCCGGGTCAATAACTTACAGGGCACAGGTTCACAGGATACAGGATGCAGGTAAGACCAGAAGGCACTGAATGACAGCTCAGGGCCATTTAAATACCCCGCCCTGCGCTGCCATTGGTGCCCAGCGGGCGGCCGCGGCTTCTACTGCGCATACGCAAACTCGAACACCACGGCCAGCCCGGACCTAGTGCCAGCGTCCCTGCACAGGGCGGTGCACTGCGCCTGCGCCGGTACCATCGCTGCGGGGATCGTGGAGATCCCTGACACATATTGATTTTTTATTGCACATTTGCTGATACACATATATTTAAAGGGGAAGAGGTTTTATGTTAATAATCTCACTTAGTTTCTATGTAAAACTGAAACCCCTTGGCATATGACACTGCTGCATAGTGCACCCACCCTCTTATCTGCTATGTGTGTCAGCAAGACTGTAGGGTCTTAAAACAGAGGTTGCTACTTAAACCAGTAAACACATTAGCCTTCATCGTAAGGCTCTCAGCTTTTTGGCTATTACGTAAAAGAGAATACTGGCAAATATGTTAGAAGGAAGACCAGAAGGCAGACCATCTGTGCAAGATAAATGCTGGGTTGAATATTAATATCAAACAGTAGGTAGGTTTAATTCTTATAGCCATGTCACACTAGTGAGCCTGTTGTTGGTGAGTCGATCACTTACCTTCTATGGCACGCCTTGCTGGCCAAACAAGTAAAATATCACCCCATTTCTGCTCCCTTACCAGTGTGACATAAGATATAGCTATTGCTTAGAACAATATTAGACATGTGGCTCAATCTTCAGTCTGACTTTTTTTACCAGTTTTATAGAGAATAACAATTCTTTAATGAATTGTCCAAAATAACAAACATAATTTATCTATTTCTCTTTGAGTCTAATTTGCATTTGTTCATAGCCCTAATGTGTGTTAAAGCAAAAAAAAAAGAAAAACAACATCTCACAGTTAAATGTAAATAGTCATTTTACTTGTCAGCATGAGACAAGACCTGCTCAGTCCACATCATGAATCTATGTCAAGGATGAATCCAAATACATGGTAGACACTACATGTGAGTAACAAAGTTAAATCACTTCCTTCCTGCACCACTTTAATTGTTGTTCTATTATATGAGAAATGACAGATAATTGTAGGACAGCTGTATAAAGCTTCAAAATTAATTCAAGAGATAATTCTTTTTTTTCTTAAATGAAGGATATATGAAACAGGTTTCAAAATATTAACTCAAGGAGACACTGGACATTTAAGCATAATTCAGAATAAAAATGCAGATGGCCTCAATTCCCAAGTGCTGCTTTTAAGCATTATGGTAGAGCCACCTAAAGCAAAGAAAAGACCAGGCATTTGGTAAGCAAATCATTTTAACTTAGCTCATAGTGAAAGAGTGAAGAGAAGTAGAATTTAAAATTCCTTCATTAAAAATATATTAATTTAAATTGTATGGATACATTTTTAGTCAAATAACATTTTATTAAGGAAGAAGCATGAGAACAAAGAATACAGTGCTGCTGGTGGTCAATGAGCAAATAAATAAGGCTTGTTCATACAGTTTTACAGGGTAGATTTCCAGTAAGCACTGAAATACACTGAAATTAAATGTAAAAGGTTAGATGGAAATGATGAAAAGACAAGTTTAGAAGGGACAGATAAGAGAGAAAAGAAAAAAAAGAAAAAAGAAAAAAATAAAGAAATTGTTTATTTATTGTTGCATAGTCTGAAAAAATAAATATATAGTCTGTCAGATATATATTGCTCTATGTGTCCCCACTGAGGAGATCTGCCTTCCCTAATTGCCCTGATGACCATTGTCAATGGGTCAGAAAGTGGTGAAATTTTTTTTTGCATCCACCAAAACAGAAGGTAAGAAAATGTCTTCAAATGGCTACAATTGTCTTAGAGGGAAATTACCACAATTTTAGATTTCCTTTCCTTCCCTGTTGCATTTCCAGGACAGGAAGTAAAAGGAAATCTTCCCACAGATGGGAAAAAATTAAACTGAGGGTTTTAACCCTTCCCTATTTTATCCCACATTATATATAAATGCTTGTGTATGCATTCCATTTAATACACTATATGCTATTTTCAACTAAAGTATTTGGGAATGACTGGAACTCATTTCAAGCATGCAAAAAAAACCAAAACTTTAGAGGGGTTGTAAAGGTAAAGGATTTTTTTCCTTAATGCATTCTGTGCATTAAGCTAAGAAAAAACGTATAATAGTAGCACACCACCCAGCCCCCTTAAATACTTACCTGAGCCCAATCTTGATCCAGTGTTGTGCACATCTGCAGCAGCTCTCCTCCCCTCTCCCTGCTCTTACTGGCTTGGCTACAGTAGTGGGAGCCATTGGCTCCTGCTGCAATCAGTGAAAACTTGTGAACTTGTGAGCTAAGAACAGGGGGTGGGGCCAAGCTGGGCTGTGTGTCTGAAAAGACGCAAACAACCTATCTCGAGATCAACCATGCACGAGTGCACCCATAGGAAGTAGCTTCCAAAGGGGGCACTCAGAAGTGAGGAAGAGCCAGGAGCACCAGTGTGGGACCCCAGAAGAAGAATGCCAATTGAGCTCTATGGTGCCGGGCAGTGAGCACAGGGCCCATTCACACCAGTTGCCTGCTGGAGGTCATTTTTTAGGGCTCTGGCAGTGTTCATCCTGTTCCTCCTTGCACAAAGGAGCAGATACCGGTCCTGCTGATGGCTTAATGACCTTCTACGGCCCTGTCCAGCTCTCCTAGAGTATCTTCCTGTCTCCTGGAATCTCCTCCATGCTCTTGAGACTGTGCTGGGAGACACAGCAAACCTGTCGGCAATGGCACGTATTGATGTGCCATCCTTGAGGAGTTGGACTGCCTGGGCAACCTCTGTAGGGTCCAAGTATCGTCTCATGCTACCAGTAATTACACTCACCCTAGCCAAATGCAAAAATAGTGAAAAACAGTCAGAAAAGATGAGCTGGGAAAAAATGTAAGTAGCCTCCACCTGTAGAACCATTACTGTTTTGGGGGCCGCCTGATTGATGCCCATCTAGTGCACCTGTTGTTAATTTCATTAACACCCAAGCAGCTGAAACTGATTAAAAACCCCCTCTTAAAAGTAACTTAAGGGTACTTAAAGGTTAAGTTCACCTTTAAAAATAAATAAATAAATAAATGCACATCTATTTTGCAGGTAAAAAAAATGTGCATTGATTATTTTGTTTTATTGTGAAGTGTTGCACCTGCAATCAGCAGATCGCCAGTGCCATGCAGGACACCTGCAGACTTGTCAGTGTATCTGTCTGTTCGTACCTTGTATGGGCAAGCAGATACACACTGACAGGAAGAGAGAATGAACTACTACAGTGCTCAACAGTATCACGTTTGTTCATTGAGAACTACAAGCCAGAAGCTGCATAGGCTGTTGGGACTTGTAGTTTTCCAATTCACAGAACACTGTGAATGGAAGACGTGGCTGGGCTGGCGAAGCCTTTTTTTTCAGATTGTGACAGCTGGCGGGGGGATCATGTTACAAAAGGTGAACTTATCCTTTAAATAGGATATGGAACAACAGAGATATTCAAGTTGAATGATGCTCTAAGTGTGGAGTAACCAAAAATAGATAGCAAGGTATGGGTTTGGTGGCACCTATCCACCTTGATATTTAGGTAATTTCCTAACCGTTGATGTGTGTATATATAGCTAAAACCTATTTTTTTTGCTTTGGATATCACAGAGGCAGGTTAAATCCCCTATCAGGTTGTTTTTTTGTTGTCTGTGTCCTGCTAGAGAGATTTTATTTCACTTTCTATCTTAGAGATCCAACAGTAAGTAAAAGGAAATTCCCCCTGAGTGAGTGGAATTCTCATTATAGGCAGGCTATACATCCCCAGTTAGAAGATTTCTCCCCACCTTTTGCTTTCATGACTACTGTAAAATTTAGGATTACCCCTTACTTTTTGCCTTGATGACGAAGTTCAGAGGGTATAATCCGCAACCACTTTATCAAAAACTAGGAAAAAGTTTTGCATTTACATACACTTTAAAGTGCAACTCCAGGCAACCATTTAAATATTTGAAAGAAATATACAAGTTCCACTTCATCCAATTCGGTCCTAATATTTACACAACTTTACCAAACAGCACAGCCAGGAGGATGACACCACTTCATCTGTGGACTCTCCATCACAGTCTGCTGACTGGACAGTAAAAGAGCAGCAGCAGGATGATCATTCATTCTTCTGCTCTCTCCTCCTACTATCTTGCTCCTTGTAAGCACATTTGCATGGACTACATCTGTTTGACTCCTAGTGTTCTCCTTTTTTCTCCAAAACTGAGTGCTGCTCTAAGGGTGTTTCAAGAGGCTGATATCAAGTTGAATTTAGTGACGTACACTAGTTGCATTAAAAGTACATCTTATGATGTATCAATGAATTTTATTTGCCTGAAGTCCAGCTTTATGTACACCTATGATCAGAGAAATAGGCCGGCTGCCATAGCTGTCATTGCTTCTGAAAATGTAACCTGCACTTATACGCATATTCTGGGATTTTGATAGACAATATTCTAGTAGGCAGGCATTTTGTATGCTCAAGGTAGATGCAGAACTTAAAAAATGTGCTTGTTCTTAGCTTGACATGTATCCTGTGATTGATAAGCCTGTTTTTCTCTCTCCACTAGTAAAGGACAGACACAGATTTTCCAGAAACAGCAATGAAAAATAGAGAAATTGGCTGATTCATCACTTTGCTTCTCTTGAATATTTAAATTGTAGATTTGTCTGATTTGTAGAAAATCAGAAAGCATAGGTAAAAAAAAATCTTGACCCAGTAATTTTATATGCAGCCATATGTTTTGTAGCATAAAAACAGGAAAACTGATCAAATTTGCATAAACGTCTGGTTTTATCAACTTCAAGCAGTATTAAATCCAAAATCAAACTTTCATTATATTGCATCTTACCATTTCTTAGAGGTTATGGCTGCATTTGTTTTCTTTTTTAGGCTTTCTTTCTTTTATTTTCATCTGGTGATCCAGCCAGTCTGTTGGTTTTTCTGTTCACTGGAGTTTTGCTTCAATTTGTTTGTGTATCTAAATCTGCTAGTACAGCTAACACTTCCCTCCCCTCAGAATGGCAATGCTGCTGTCCAAAGGTGCCCCCTGTGCTCATTCATCCATAGTGGGGGCACTCTAACACAGGAGGTGTGTTACTGGCCAGATCACCAGGTGAAAACAGAGGGATAAAAGCCTGAAAAAAAGAAAACGAATGCAGACACCACATCTAATGATTGGTAAGGTGCAATATATTACAATTTTGGTTTCGGGTTTATTACTGCTTTCAGCTCTCACACCTGTACACTGCCTATGGACCAGAGCAAAGTTTACCAGTTACAATTTCACAATTATGATTCTGATATTTTCAAATTAATTTTGTTTTCTAATTTTTGCTCTCTTTTTATATAACACCAAAAAGGGGTTTTAACTTGAGAAACATTTACCTGTAACATAACTTGTAATTACAGGAGAACATCGGTAGCATAAAAACAAATTTGGCTGTTTAGAAGTTTTAGAAATCAGTGTTTATAATTAAGTTACATGAAGTTCCTTCTCATTTCTTTACATATTGATTTAATGTTCATATCTCCTTTTATATCTATAAAATACAATAATGTAGATAAATGTGAAGACATTCTTCTCTTTTAGACAACATGTTAACATTTCAATGTATAATTAATATGGGATATCTCTTACAAGATTGAACTCTTCCAATAACAATGCCTACATATGCCTTCAGGATTAGGTTTCAAGAGGAGGAGAACTTCCACAGTGTTTAAAAGTTCTCAGACTAAAGATAAATGATCTACAAATTTCTGTTATCACTCAGTTTATGTACATAAACAATGCTGAAAAGATTTTCATAACCTTTACGTTGTCATTTTCTACTACTCTTATGTAAAATGACTCTTTAAGGGTCTCAGTGTTAACTAAGAATTCCTAAACATATATTCATATAACATGCCCAGTTAGAGGGCCAGTGGTTTGTTTAAAGCTCTGAGTTTTGAAGTAGGCCCATAAACCTTAGCTCAATGTAAATTAGGGATTTTATTTTATCTGTAGGTTAGCTATGAAGGCCGCCCTTGTTATTCTTCTTTGACTACTAGCTTGCTGATGCTTTGGCCTAGGACAAGTATAGCTAAAAGAGTTTCTCTGCACTCATTAGCTTGGTTCTGACCAGGGGCGGACTGACCATTTGGAAACTCGGGCACTGCCCGAGGGCCCGGGGTCAGTAGGGGGCCCCATGAGATGCCCCTAGTACCTTTTTCATAGGCTTTTTTGAGTTTGGGCAAGGACACAGGGGCCCCATGATCCTCTATTGCCCGGGGCCCCATGAATTGTCAGTCCGCCCCTGCTGCTCAGAAACTCTCCTAGGTTGTTCTGGACTTTAAATAGGGTGATTGGTGCCAAAACCAGTGCTAGACATGTAAGATCATTCATATCACGTGCACATGCAGATGCGTGCACAGCCAGCTGTGACCCTAAGGGCTCATGTACACAGGGCCTTTGGAAAACTCTTCTGACTGCTGGAAACTGACTGCTAGAAAACGTAGCTTTGAAAAAACGTCAGTTTAGCACATTTTTCTACACAAATCACTTAAAATGAAATGCTGTAACAAGTCTTTTTATCTGCAACTACATATACCTTGAAGTGTATTTCCACTTTTACAGCCAAATTGGGATAACTTCTACTTTTTATTTGTTACATGCTCTTATTTACATAACTAAAAACAATTGCAGTTTACCCTTTTTAGTTGCTTTTTTCCTGGAAACTTCAGATTTTTAAAACATACTAGTCTTCTTTGTTTATGAGGAGGGCAGGGTAGATGTGTTTGGCATAATTAGCCCTGTTTGTACTAGCAGGAAGAACTTCATTATTGGCTGTAAACTAGATTTGAACCCTACCTGTCTTAGCAATGGGTTAAAGGTTTAGAAATGTGGATGTTAAAGGATAAGTTCACCTTTAAAAAAAATAAATAAAAGCAAATTTTTTGCAGGTAAAAAAATGTGCATTTATTATTTTTTGTTTCTGTAGCCTCTAAAGCATTGCACCAGGGATCGTCATCAGTAGTGCCATGCAGGACTCCTGCAGACCTGTCAGTGTATCTGCTTGCCCATGCAGAATGTACGGGCAAGCAGATATACTGACAGGAAGAATCAATGAACTACAACAGTGCTCCACAGCACTATGGTAGTTCATTGAGAACTACAAGCCGACGGCCACTAAGGCTGTCTGGACTTGTAGTTCATTTATTCACAGAACATCATGAATGAATGGCACGAAGCCCCTCATGGCCGTATTTTTAAAAAATTGTGACACCTAGTGGGGAGTAGAAGATCCCCCAGAGCTAGCTGGGAGGAGCAGGGGCCGGTCACCCTGAATATGGCTGTAACATGTAACACATAACAAAAGGTGAACTTATCCTTTAAAAACCACTTGCCGACCACAGTTAGCTGAATGACGGCATCTCTGCGGCTGGCCAGTTCTGGGAGGACGTCATATGACATCCTCCCAGAACGCGCTCTCCTGCGTGCCCCCGGGGACGCACCCCCGGCGATCTCTGTGATTGCTGTGTCCTACGGACACAGCTGATCACATGATACGGTAAAAGGCCAATCACAGCGGCCTTTTACCACGTGATCAACCATGTCTAATGACACACTGATCGCTGGGAAATGAGGGATCGGCACCGATCATCAGGGCACTGATGATCAGTGCCTTGATGATCGGTGCCCAGCAGTACCACCCACAAGTGCCCAGCAGTGCCACCCACAAGTGCCCAGAGGTGCCACCCACCTGTGCCAATCAGTGCCTTGATGATTAGTGCCCAGCAGTGCCACCCACCAGTGTCACCCACAAGTGCCCAGCAGTGCCGCCCACCTGTGCCCAGCAGTTTCCAGCAGTGCCACCCACCTGTGCAAATAAGTGCCCACCAGTGCCACCCACCAGTGCCCAGCAGTGCAGCCCAGCAGTGCCATCCATCAGTGCCACCCAGTAGTGCCTCCAAATCAGTGCCAAGCAGTGAAGCCAGTCAGTGCCTAGCAGTGCCGCCAGTCAGTGCCCATCAGTTTTGCCTATCAGTGCCCATCAGTGCTGACTATCAGTGCCAGCTCATTAGTGCCACCTATCAGTGCCCATCAGTGTCGCCTATCAGTGCCCATCAGTGCTGCCTATCAGTGCAGCCTCATCAACGCACATCAGTGAAGGAGAAAAATTACCTGTTTGCAAAATTTTATAACAGAAACAAAGAAAAACGTATTCTTTTCCAAATTTTTGCTGTTTTTTTGTTTATAGCGCAAAAAATAAAACACACAGCAGCAAGTAAATACCACCAAAAGAAAGCTCTATATGTGTGAAAAAAATTATAAAAATTTCATATGAGTACAATGTTGCATGACCGCACAATTGTCATTCAAAGTGAAATTTGGCCTGGTAAGGAAGGGGGTATAAGTGCCTGGTAGGCAAGTATTTAATGAGAAGAAACTCAACCTGTCCTTAAAGCAGATTCAATCTGACATTGTCCAGAAATCCTTGTATTCAGCCAGGAGGTCTTCTCTTAAAGAAACATCTAAAGGTAAGAAACATCTAACTGTTAGAAACATTTGAAAGTTAAGATTTTTTAAAACTTTTTTTCAGGTATGCTATGTGCATGGGAACACATGAAAAACATATAGTTGGGTTTTTTTAAAATCTGAATGCAAAATTGGGAATACAGCTGGAAGCTCCTGTACGAAATCTAAACAAATGCCAAATCCAGTTATGTGATGTACAAGTTTAGTAAAGTAAAAAAAAAACAAAAAAAACCTTCCTTCACCTTTCCTGGCTGAACCAAAGCCTTCTTCATTCCTCATTTGTTTCCCCTCCAATATACTGCAGCTCACAGGGGGAGAGTTTCCAATTTACCATAAGGCAAAAAAAAAATTCCAACTGGAAGTTCTCTTTTGATTATTTTATGTAAAGTTACTCTTTCTTTTACACAGACTCCTTGTAGATGTTCCTCTGCTTATAATTACAGCGTCGGATTATAAGATGAATAGCACTCTGTAACAGCTCCTCATTTGTTAATTTGTCAGCTGGAAGATGTTGTCAGAAGTAATGTATGATTTTCTGTTTGAGGGGAAAGGTTTAATTTCACACCCTCTCTTTCCTGTATTGAAAGAAATGTAGAGGCTGCCATTGTTGACCTCTTTTAAAGAATACTAGTTTCTTGGCGATTTCTGGCTTTCTTAATCTTTTACCCAAAACAAACATGCAGAACAGAAAGTCAGAAAAAAATTAGAATTTGTATATTTTCTCAGGTTAATTCTTTATGTAATTTCATTGCAGCTAGACAACTAGTATTATTAGAAGGATTAAAGGAAAAGTTCACCTTTTAGACAAAAACAATAAATGCACATTTTTTTGCAGGTAAAAAAATGTGAATTTATTATTTTTGTCTACAGGAGCCTGAAAAGCATTGCACCAGCGATCAGTAAATTGCTGATGCCATGCAGGGCTCCTGCAGATCTGTCAGTATATCTGCTTGCAGTATGGGATGTACGAGCAAACAGATATTCTGACAGGAAGCTTCAATAATCTACCACGGCGCTCCACAGTGCTGTGGTAGTTCATTGATAACTACTACAAGCCAACAACTGCTAAGGCTCTTGGGACTTGCAGTTCATTTATTCACAGAAGTCTGTAAATGAATGATGCGGTCGAGTGGGCGGTGCCTCGAACAACTGCGCTGTCTTCAAATTTAACAGATAGTATGGGGAAACTTCTCCCTGTATTATCTGTCAGAGGGAGGGGGCGGCACGCTGCGTCTGCAGCCAGCCATGGGAACATGTTACATGTTCCACCCTAAAAACGGGTTATAACATGTAACATGTTCCCAAAGGTGACGTTATCCTTTAAGCAATAAAGGCCACCATATTTGTTCAGTACAGATCTGCTTTAATTCTGTAAAGCTGAAAGGATCTCTATGTATGGGCCACTATTGGCGTCAAACTGACCCATATGCCTGACCAATTTACCCTATACTAGACATGCGTAAGCCTCAAATGTTTGTCTCAATCCAGATGCATTCTTTAACCACAAGCCTACAGGGCACTTATACCCCCTTCCTGCCCAGGCCAATTTCCAGCTCTCAGCGCTGTCACACCTTCCTTACCAGGCCAAATTTCACTTTGAATGACAATTGCACGGTCATGCAACACTGTACCCATATGAAATTTTTATAATTTTTTTGTGACAGATAGAGCTTTATTTTGGTGGTATTTAATCACCTCTGGGTTTTTTTTTTCTTAAACAAACCAAAAACCACTGAAAAAATCTCCTTCACTGATGTACGCTAATGAGGCTGTAGTGATGGGCACTGATAAGATGCACTGATGGACACTGATAGGTGGCACTGATGGGCACTGATGAGGAGGCACTGGTAGGTGGTGGCACTGATGGGCATTGACAGACATCACTGATGGGCACTGAAAGGCAGCACTGATATATAGCACTGATATATGGCACTGATAGGTGGCACTGATAGGCAGCACTGACTGGCACTGTTAGGTGGCACTGACTGACACTGATAGGCAGCACTGACTGGCACTGATAGGCGGCACTGACTGGCACTGATAAGTGGCACTGACTGGCACTGATGGGTGACACTGAAGGGCAGCTCAGATGGGCACTGATTTGTGGCATTGATAAGCACTGGTATGCACTGATATGTGGCATTGTGGCACTGATGGGCACTGGCACGTGGCACTGTTCAGCTGGCACTGATGGACTCTGACAGGTGGCACTTCTGGGCCACACTGATCATCAGGGCACACTGATCATCAGTGCCCTGATGATCAGTGTGCATGTCCCTTCGCGGAAAGCCGATTACCGGCTCTCCTCTCCTCACGAGCTGTCAGCGTGACAGCTCGAGAGGAGAGAAATGCCGATAACCGGCATTTCCCTGTTTACATGTGATCAGCTGTGATTGGACACAGCTGATCACATGACCGAGCCGACATCTTCGGTTCTTTCTATGATCGGTGATCCGCTGTGTCCAAGGGACACAGAGCACCGCCGATTGCCGCTCTGCGCGCTCCCTGAGCCGCGCATGCGCGGTGAGAATGGCAGGACGTCATATGACGTCCTATCAGAACGAGAGAACCACCTTGCGCCCGTCATTGGACTATATGGCAGGCAGGAGGTGGTTAAAGAAAGAATTTTGTTTCATCATATTTGTTATGTTGACCCGATTCATTTTTGGAACTCGTTTTGTATCTTCTGCATTCATTTCGTATATTCATTGGTGTTGGCAGGATTCAATATTTTCGAATCAGATCTGAATTCTTTGTAAAGAATAGTTGATTATTAAGTTGCTGGCAGCCGCTGCGTCCTTAACAATCATGACTCAGCGGAATTCTTCGTTGTCAGCAGAATGTAAACAGACAAGTGCTGGCATTAAAAAATAAAATAAAAACAGTGTTGGGGTCCCCCCAATCCAAACCAGGATCTCCAGGTCTGATCCTGCCAACTAATGTCACTGGAAATGAAAGTGAAGTTAAATCCAAAACTTTCAGTTGTGGTCAGCACAAGAATAGAGAGGCTGGTTAAGCAAGAAAAAAAAATTCCAACCACTTCCCTAGAGTAGTGCAGTGATTAATGCAGTAATGCATTAATAATGGCATGCAATGCCAAGCTGCGACTTCTAAAGCAAGCAAAATCCTCTCTTGTATTAAAAGAGGTATAGACTCCAAAGAGAGATATATCATATTACCCCTGTACAAATCATTAGTAAGACCTCATCTGAAATATGCAGTTCAGTTTTGGGCACTAATTCACAAAAAGAACATTGGGGAACTGGAGAAAGTACAGAGAAGGGCAACCAAACTGATACAAGGCATGGAGGACCTCAGATATGAGGAAAGATTAGAGGAACTGAATTTATTCTCTCTTGAGAAGAGGAGATTGAGGGGTGATATGATCAACATGTATAAATACATCAGTGGTTCATATAGTAAACTCGGTGTAGAGTTATTCACCCTGAGGTCATCACAGAGGACAAGGGGGCACTCTTTACGTCTGGAGGAAAAGAAATGTAATCTCCAAACATGGAAAGGTTTTTTTCACAGTGAGAGCTGTGAAAATGTGGAATAGACTTCCTCAAGAGTTGGTTCTGGCCAGCTCAGTGGATTGCTTCAACAAAGGATTATTTCTTGGATACACAGAATATAACTGGATACTAACATTTATAAGTAAAGTTGTTCCAGGGAATATCCGATTGCCTCTCGGGG
This sequence comes from Staurois parvus, assembly GCF_062004578.1. Classification (NCBI taxonomy): domain Eukaryota; kingdom Metazoa; phylum Chordata; class Amphibia; order Anura; family Ranidae; genus Staurois; species Staurois parvus. Next base: position 5,442,866 of record NW_028317918.1, on the reverse strand, counting down.
GATCAGGAAGGAATTTTTTTCCCAGCAGGTGAAAATTGGATCATGCTTTGCTGGGGTTTTTGCCTTCCTCTGGATCAACTGTGGGTATAGGATTATAACTTTTTTTTTTCTATGGTTGAACTGGATGTACTTTTGTCTTTTTTCAGCCAGACTAACTATTACCGCCACACTAGTCCCAGTGTTCCTGATCACTGGCACACCAGTCATATTTTCCCTTATCACCGCCACACCAGTTACAATTTACCTGATCACCACCACATGAGTCATATTGTCTCTCATCATCTCCATGCCAGTCATATTGTCCCTAATCATCACCACACCAGTTACAGTGTGCCTGATCATCACCATTAGAGATGAGCGAATCGAAGTATCCGAAGTGGAATTCGAGTCGAATATCGGAAAAATTTCGATTCGTGCCGAATCCGAAAAATAGCCTAATTCGGACGCGCGAATCGAAATTTTTCAGAAAATGGCGGCTGACATGTGCGGCGACGGAGCGGGGATGTCTGGGAAGGCGCGCAGACAAGGCGCGCTGACCCATAATGCATTCCTCAACTACATGTGATCGCATCAGCCTATCAGCAGCCAGCCAGCCAACACTGTGTAATGGTCGAGCTATAAATAGCGGCCATTTTGGAATTCTTCATTTGCCTGCAGTTATTGAACAGAGGCAGACCGCTCTGTACTAGGGACAGGGACAGAGTTAGGGCCACAGAAACGATAATTGGGGACAGAGAAAAGTTACTTAGGGACAGAGAACCATTACTCAGGGACACAGACTTGTTAATGAGGGCCACAGAATCGTTATTTAGGGACAAAGAAACGCTAGTTAGGGCCACAGAATTCATAATCAGGGACAGACAGAATTGTTACTCAGTGCCAGAGAATTGTTACTTAGGGCCACAGAAACGTTATTAGGGCCACAGAATTGTTACTCAGGGACAGACAGAATTGTTACGGAGTGCCAGAGAATTGTTACTCAGGGACAGACAGAATTGTTACTGAGTGCTAGAGAATTGTTACTTAGGGCCACAGAAACTTTAATTAGGGCCACAGAATTTTTACTCAGGGACAGACAGAATTGTTACTGAGTGCCAGAGAATTGTTACTCAGGGACAGACAGAATTGTTACTGAGTGCCAGAGAATTGTTACTTAGGGCCACAGAAACTTTACTTAGGGCCACAGAATTTTTACTCAGGGACAGACAGAATTGTTACTCAGTGCCAGAGAATTGTTACTCAGGGACAGACAGAATTGTTACTGAGTGCCAGAGAATTGTTACTCAGGGCCCCAGAAACTTTACTTAGGGCCACAGAATTTTTACTCAGGGACAGACAGAATTGTTACTGAGTGCCAGAGAATTGTTACTCAGGGACAGACAGAATTGTTACTGAGTGCCAGAGAATTGTTACTTAGGGCCACAGAAACTTTACTTAGGGCCACAGAATTGTTACTCGCACAGACACAGAATTGTTACTCGCACAGACACAGAACTGTTACTGAGGGCCACAGAAACTTTACTTAGGGACAAAGAAACGCTAGTTAGGGCCACGGAATTCATACTCAGGGACAGACAGAATTGTTACGGAGTGCCAGAGAATTGTTACTCAGGGCCACAGAAACTTTACTTAGGGCCACAGAATTTTTACTCAGGGACAGACAGAATTGTTACGGAGTGCCAGAGAATTGTTACTCAGGGACAGACAGAATTGTTACTGAGTGCCAGAGAATTGTTACTTAGGGCCACAGAAACTTTAATTAGGGCCACAGAATTTTTACTCAGGGACAGACAGAATTGTTACTGAGTGCCAGAGAATTGTTACTCAGGGACAGACAGAATTGTTACCGAGTGCCAGAGAATTCATACTCAGGGACAGACAGAATTGTTACTGAGTGCCAGAGAATTGTTACTCAGGGACAGACAGAATTGTTACGGAGTGCCAGAGAATTGTTACTCAGGGCCACAGAAACTTTACTTAGGGCCACAGAATTTTTACTCAGGGACAGACAGAATTGTTACTGAGTGCCAGAGAATTGTTACTTAGGGCCACAGAAACTTTACTTAGGGCCACAGAATTGTTACTCGCACAGACACAGAATTGTTACTCGCACAGACACAGAACTGTTACTGAGGGCCACAGAAACTTTACTTAGGGACAAAGAAACGCTAGTTAGGGCCACGAAATTCATACTCAGGGACAGACAGAATTGTTACGGAGTGCCAGAGAATTGTTACTCAGGGACAGACAGAATTGTTACTGAGTGCCAGAGAATTGTTACTTAGGGCCACAGAAACTTTACTTAGGGCCACAGAATTTTTACTCAGGGACAGACAGAATTGTTACTCAGTGCCAGAGAATTGTTACTCAGGGACAGACAGAATTGTTACCGAGTGCCAGAGAATTCATACTCAGGGACAGACAGAATTGTTACTGAGTGCCAGAGAATTGTTACTCAGGGACAGACAGAATTGTTACGGAGTGCCAGAGAATTGTTACTCAGGGCCACAGAAACTTTACTTAGGGCCACAGAATTTTTACTCAGGGACAGACAGAATTGTTACTGAGTGCCAGAGAATTGTTACTTAGGGCCACAGAAACTTTACTTAGGGCCACAGAATTGTTACTCGCACAGACACAGAATTGTTACTCGCACAGACACAGAACTGTTACTGAGGGCCACAGAAACTTTACTTAGGGACAAAGAAACGCTAGTTAGGGCCACGGAATTCATACTCAGGGACAGACAGAATTGTTACGGAGTGCCAGAGAATTGTTACTCAGGGCCACAGAAACTTTACTTAGGGCCACAGAATTTTTACTCAGGGACAGACAGAATTGTTACTGAGTGCCAGAGAATTGTTACTCAGGGACAGACAGAATTGTTACGGAGTGCCAGAGAATTGTTACTCAGGGACACACAGAATTGTTACTGAGTGCCAGAGAATTGTTACTTAGGGCCACAGAAACTTTAATTAGGGCCACAGAATTTTTACTCAGGGACAGACAGAATTGTTACTGAGTGCCAGAGAATTGTTACTCAGGGACAGACAGAATTGTTACTGAGTGCCAGAGAATTGTTACTCAGGGACAGACAGAATTGTTACCGAGTGCCAGAGAATTCATACTCAGGGACAGACAGAATTGTTACTGAGTGCCAGAGAATTGTTACTCAGGGACAGACAGAATTGTTACGGAGTGCCAGAGAATTGTTACTCAGGGCCACAGAAACTTTACTTAGGGCCACAGAATTTTTACTCAGGGACAGACAGAATTGTTACTGAGTGCCAGAGAATTGTTACTCAGGGACAGACAGAATTGTTACGGAGTGCCAGAGAATTGTTACTTAGGGCCACAGAAACTTTACTTAGGGCCACAGAATTGTTACTCGCACAGACACAGAATTGTTACTCGCACAGACACAGAACTGTTACTGAGGGCCACAGAAACTTTACTTAGGGACAAAGAAACGCTAGTTAGGGCCACGGAATTCATACTCAGGGACAGACAGAATTGTTACGGAGTGCCAGAGAATTGTTACTCAGGGCCACAGAAACTTTACTTAGGGCCACAGAATTTTTACTCAGGGACAGACAGAATTGTTACTGAGTGCCAGAGAATTGTTACTCAGGGACAGACAGAATTGTTACGGAGTGTCAGAGAATTGTTACTCAGGGACAGACAGAATTGTTACTGAGTGCCAGAGAATTGTTACTTAGGGCCACAGAAACTTTAATTAGGGCCACAGAATTTTTACTCAGGGACAGACAGAATTGTTACTGAGTGCCAGAGAATTGTTACTCAGGGACAGACAGAATTGTTACTGAGTGCCAGAGAATTGTTACTTAGGGCCACAGAAACTTTACTTAGGGCCACAGAATTTTTACTCAGGGACAGACAGAATTGTTACTCAGTGCCAGAGAATTGTTACTCAGGGACAGACAGAATTGTTACTGAGTGCCAGAGAATTGTTACTCAGGGCCCCAGAAACTTTACTTAGGGCCACAGAATTTTTACTCAGGGACAGACAGAATTGTTACTGAGTGCCAGAGAATTGTTACTCAGGGACAGACAGAATTGTTACTGAGTGCCAGAGAATTGTTACTTAGGGCCACAGAAACTTTACTTAGGGCCACAGAATTGTTACTCGCACAGACACAGAATTGTTACTCGCACAGACACAGAACTGTTACTGAGGGCCACAGAAACTTTACTTAGGGACAAAGAAACGCTAGTTAGGGCCACGGAATTCATACTCAGGGACAGACAGAATTGTTACGGAGTGCCAGAGAATTGTTACTCAGGGCCACAGAAACTTTACTTAGGGCCACAGAATTTTTACTCAGGGACAGACAGAATTGTTACGGAGTGCCAGAGAATTGTTACTCAGGGACAGACAGAATTGTTACTGAGTGCCAGAGAATTGTTACTTAGGGCCACAGAAACTTTAATTAGGGCCACAGAATTTTTACTCAGGGACAGACAGAATTGTTACTGAGTGCCAGAGAATTGTTACTCAGGGACAGACAGAATTGTTACCGAGTGCCAGAGAATTGTTACTCAGGGACAGACAGAATTGTTACTGAGTGCCAGAGAATTGTTACTTAGGGCCACAGAAACTTTAATTAGGGCCACAGAATTTTTACTCAGGGACAGACAGAATTGTTACTGAGTGCCAGAGAATTGTTACTCAGGGACAGACAGAATTGTTACTGAGTGCCAGAGAATTGTTACTTAGGGCCACAGAAACTTTACTTAGGGCCACAGAATTGTTACTCGCACAGACACAGAATTGTTACTGAGGGCCACAGAACTGTTACTTGGGGCCACAGAAACGTTAATCAGGGACACAGAATTGTTACTGAGGGCCACAGAACTGTTACTTAGGGCCACAGAATTGTTACTCGCACAGACACAGAATTGTTACTCAGGGACACAGAATTGTTACTCAGGGACACATAATCGTTTAATTAAAGAGTATGTCAGACAACATGCAGAGGAGTGGCAGAGGAGGCAATGTTTTAGGAGCGAGCAGACGTGGCAGCAGAGGAAGGGGTCGAGGCAGCACTATTCGCAGCCAGAGGCCAGTGCTCCCGGTGTCATCCAGCGGTCGTGTCTCCACCGACAACCCTGCCGTCGTCGATTGGTTGGCTCGGTCGTCTTCCTCTTCCCAGGTCACCTCTGACACCTACAGCCAACGGTCGGTGGGTACGTCAGACACAACCGTTAGTTGGCATGGCCCGGGACCTAGCCCACTGAAATCACGTGTCCTCTACCTGCCCCTGTCCTTTGGTGTTCCCTCACCAAGCGAAGTATCGCATGCTGTGGGCTCAGCCCCACTGTACAGTGAGGAAGAGCTAACAGAGGGCGGTCAGGAACGGGGGGAGATATCCGCCTTTTCAGCAGCTAGGCGAAGAAGTAGTGGCGAGGAGAGTGGCCCGGTAGCCGGTCTAGAGACAGGTCTGTCTCCTGACCCAGACGCAGCCGAGGGGGCTAGTAGTGAGGCGGAGACCCTACTTGATGATGAGGAGGTTGATCGCACTTGGCAGCCTCGTCGTCATCAGGCAATTTCTTCCGCATCATCAGGAGAAGAGGGTGGCAGCTTGGCAGTGAGCGAAACAGTCGGTGGGTTGCCCAGGAGACAGCAGGAGGGTCGCAGCAGTGTCAGTGGAAGCAGTGTCAGTGGAGCCAAACGGCCACGGAGTAGAGCACCAGCTCCACTGCAGCCTACCACCACGGCCAGTAGTGGTGCCGGTGTGCACGGAGGAAGCAGCAGTCAGCCAGTGAGGAGTATCGGGGGCAAAGTTTCCTACTCGGCGGTGTGGCAATTTTTCGTCAAGCCGCCCGAGGAAGTAAACGTAGCCGTATGTCGACTATGTGGCCAGAAAGTCAAGCGTGGCCAGGGGGCCCATGTTGGGACTATTTGGGCCATGTTGGGACAATGGGAGACCTCCCATTGCTGCTGTCTCCATCGCCACACTCTGCCATGTGCCACTTTCAGGTCTCCTCACACACTGCTGGTGTGTTCAGTTTTTTGACATAGGGTGCTGGCAGATTACGGGCCTCCCATAGCTGCTGCCAGGCCCCTAATCTGCCATAGGCCCCTATATACCGCCTCCTCATGCTGCTGCCAGGTCCAGAGTCTCTCATGCCATGTGCCACTTTCAGGTCTCCTCACACTGCTGGTGTGTTGAATTTTTTGACATAGGGTGCTGGCAGATTATGGGCCTCCCATAGCTGCTGCCAGGCCCCTAATCTGCCATAGGCCCCTATATACCGCCTCCTCATGCTGCTGCCAGGTCCAGAGTCTGTCATGGGTCGCTGTATGGCCTCCCATTGCTGCTGTCTCCATCGCCACACTCTGCCATGTGCCACTTTCAGGTCTCCTCACACTGCTGGTGTGTAGAATTTTTTGACATAGGGTGCTGGCAGATTACGGGCCTCCCATTGCTGCTGCCAGGCCCCTAATCTGCCATGGGCCCCTATATACCGCCTCCTCATGCTGCTGCCAGGTCCAGAGTCTGTCATGGGTCCCTGTACGGCCTCCCATTGCTGCTGTCTCCATCGCCACACTCTGCCATGTGCCACTTTCAGGTCTCCTCACACACTGCTGGTGTGTTCAGTTTTTTGACATAGGGTGCTGGCAGATTACGGGCCTCCCATAGCTGCTGCCAGGCCCCTAATCTGCCATGGGCCCCTATATACCGCCTCCTCATGCTGCTGCCAGGTCCAGAGTCTGTCATGGGTCCCTGTACGGCCTCCCATTGCTGCTGTCTCCATCGCCACACTCTGCCATGTGCCACTTTCAGGTCTCCTCACACACTGCTGGTGTGTAGAATTTTTTGACATAGGGTGCTGGCAGATTACGGGCCTCCCATAGCTGCTGCCAGGCCCCTAATCTGCCATAGGCCCCTATATACCGCCTCCTCATGCTGCTGCCAGGTCCAGAGTCTGTCATGGGTCCCTGTACGGCCTCCCATTGCTGCTGTCTCCATCGCCACACTCTGCCATGTGCCACTTTCAGGTCTCCTCACACACTGCTGGTGTGTAGAATTTTTTGACATAGGGTGCTGGCAGATTAAGGGCCTCCCATAGCTGCTGCCAGGCCCCTAATCTGCCATAGGCCCCTATATACCGCCTCCTCATGCTGCTGCCAGGTCCAGAGTCTGTCATGGGTCCCTGTACGGCCTCCCATTGCTGCTGTCTCCATCACCACACTCTGCCATGTGCCACTTTCAGGTCTCCTCACACACTGCTGGTGTGTTCAGTTTTTTGACATAGGGTGCTGGCAGATTACGGGCCTCCCATAGCTGCTGCCAGGCCCCTAATCTGCCATAGGCCCCTATATACCGCCTCCTCATGCTGCTGCCAGGTCCAGAGTCTGTCATGGGTCCCTGTACGGCCTCCCATTGCTGCTGTCTCCATCGCCACACTCTGCCATGTGCCACTTTCAGGTCTCCTCACACACTGCTGGTGTGTAGAATTTTTTGACATAGGGTGCTGGCAGATTAAGGGCCTCCCATAGCTGCTGCCAGGCCCCTAATCTGCCATAGGCCCCTATATACCGCCTCCTCATGCTGCTGCCAGGTCCAGAGTCTGTCATGGGTCCCTGTACGGCCTCCCATTGCTGCTGTCTCCATCGCCACACTCTGCCATGTGCCACTTTCAGGTCTCCTCACACTGCTGGTGTGTTGAATTTTTTGACATAGGGTGCTGGCAGATTATGGGCCTCCTATAGCTGCTGCCAGGCCCCTAATCTGCCATAGGCCCCTATATACCGCTTCCTCATGCTGCTGCCAGGTCCAGAGTCTCTCATGCCATGTGCCACTTTCAGGTCTCCTCACACTGCTGGTGTGTTGAATTTTTTGACATAGGGTGCTGGCAGATTATGGGCCTCCCATAGCTGCTGCCAGGCCCCTAATCTGCCATAGGCCCCTATATACCGCCTCCTCATGCTGCTGCCAGGTCCAGAGTCTGTCATGGGTCCCTGTATGGCCTCCCATTGCTGCTGTCTCCATCGCCACACTCTGCCATGTGCCACTTTCAGGTCTCCTCACACTGCTGGTGTGTAGAATTTTTTGACATAGGGTGCTGGCAGATTACGGGCCTCCCATTGCTGCTGCCAGGCCCCTAATCTGCCATGGGCCCCTATATACCGCCTCCTCATGCTGCTGCCAGGTCCAGAGTCTGTCATGGGTCCCTGTACGGCCTCCCATTGCTGCTGTCTCCATCGCCACACTCTGCCATGTGCCACTTTCAGGTCTCCTCACACACTGCTGGTGTGTTCAGTTTTTTGACATAGGGTGCTGGCAGATTACGGGCCTCCCATAGCTGCTGCCAGGCCCCTAATCTGCCATGGGCCCCTATATACCGCCTCCTCATGCTGCTGCCAGGTCCAGAGTCTGTCATGGGTCCCTGTACGGCCTCCCATTGCTGCTGTCTCCATCGCCACACTCTGCCATGTGCCACTTTCAGGTCTCCTCACACACTGCTGGTGTGTAGAATTTTTTGACATAGGGTGCTGGCAGATTACGGGCCTCCCATAGCTGCTGCCAGGCCCCTAATCTGCCATAGGCCCCTATATACCGCCTCCTCATGCTGCTGCCAGGTCCAGAGTCTGTCATGGGTCCCTGTACGGCCTCCCATTGCTGCTGTCTCCATCGCCACACTCTGCCATGTGCCACTTTCAGGTCTCCTCACACACTGCTGGTGTGTAGAATTTTTTGACATAGGGTGCTGGCAGATTAAGGGCCTCCCATAGCTGCTGCCAGGCCCCTAATCTGCCATAGGCCCCTATATACCGCCTCCTCATGCTGCTGCCAGGTCCAGAGTCTGTCATGGGTCCCTGTACGGCCTCCCATTGCTGCTGTCTCCATCACCACACTCTGCCATGTGCCACTTTCAGGTCTCCTCACACACTGCTGGTGTGTTCAGTTTTTTGACATAGGGTGCTGGCAGATTACGGGCCTCCCATAGCTGCTGCCAGGCCCCTAATCTGCCATAGGCCCCTATATACCGCCTCCTCATGCTGCTGCCAGGTCCAGAGTCTGTCATGGGTCCCTGTACGGCCTCCCATTGCTGCTGTCTCCATCGCCACACTCTGCCATGTGCCACTTTCAGGTCTCCTCACACACTGCTGGTGTGTAGAATTTTTTGACATAGGGTGCTGGCAGATTAAGGGCCTCCCATAGCTGCTGCCAGGCCCCTAATCTGCCATAGGCCCCTATATACCGCTTCCTCATGCTGCTGCCAGGTCCAGAGTCTGTCATGGGTCCCTGTACGGCCTCCCATTGCTGCTGTCTCCATCGCCACACTCTGCCATGTGCCACTTTCAGGTCTCCTCACACTGCTGGTGTGTTGAATTTTTTGACATAGGGTGCTGGCAGATTATGGGCCTCCTATAGCTGCTGCCAGGCCCCTAATCTGCCATAGGCCCCTATATACCGCTTCCTCATGCTGCTGCCAGGTCCAGAGTCTCTCATGCCATGTGCCACTTTCAGGTCTCCTCATACTGCTGGTGTGTTGAATTTTTTGACATAGGGTGCTGGCAGATTATGGGCCTCCCATAGCTGCTGCCAGGCCCCTAATCTGCCATAGGCCCCTATATACCGCCTCCTCATGCTGCTGCCAGGTCCAGAGTCTGTCATGGGTCCCTGTATGGCCTCCCATTGCTGCTGTCTCCATCGCCACACTCTGCCATGTGCCACTTTCAGGTCTCCTCACACTGCTGGTGTGTAGAATTTTTTGACATAGGGTGCTGGCAGATTACGGGCCTCCCATTGCTGCTGCCAGGCCCCTAATCTGCCATGGGCCCCTATATACCGCCTCCTCATGCTGCTGCCAGGTCCAGAGTCTGTCATGGGTCCCTGTACGGCCTCCCATTGCTGCTGTCTCCATCGCCACACTCTGCCATGTGCCACTTTCAGGTCTCCTCACACACTGCTGGTGTGTAGAATTTTTTGACATAGGGTGCTGGCAGATTACGGGCCTCCCATAGCTGCTGCCAGGCCCCTAATCTGCCATAGGCCCCTATATACCGCCTCCTCATGCTGCTGCCAGGTCCAGAGTCTGTCATGGGTCCCTGTACGGCCTCCCATTGCTGCTGTCTCCATCGCCACACTCTGCCATGTGCCACTTTCAGGTCTCCTCACACACTGCTGGTGTGTAGAATTTTTTGACATAGGGTGCTGGCAGATTAAGGGCCTCCCATAGCTGCTGCCAGGCCCCTAATCTGCCATAGGCCCCTATATACCGCCTCCTCATGCTGCTGCCAGGTCCAGAGTCTGTCATGGGTCCCTGTACGGCCTCCCATTGCTGCTGTCTCCATCACCACACTCTGCCATGTGCCACTTTCAGGTCTCCTCACACACTGCTGGTGTGTAGAATTTTTTGACATAGGGTGCTGGCAGATTACGGGCCTCCCATAGCTGCTGCCAGGCCCCTAATCTGCCATAGGGCCCTATATACCGCCTCCTCATGCTGCTGCCAGGTCCAGAGTCTCTCATGGGTCCCTGTACGGCCTCCCATTGCTGCTGTCTCCATCGCCACACTCTGCCATGTGCCACTTTCAGGTCTCCTCACACTGCTGGTGTGTAGAATTTTTTGACATAGGGTGCTGGCAGATTAAGGGCCTCCCATAGCTGCTGCCAGGCCCCTAATCTGCCATAGGCCCCTATATACCGCCTCCTCATGCTGCTGCCAGGTCCAGAGTCTGTCATGGGTCCCTGTACGGCCTCCCATTGCTGCTGTCTCCATCGCCACACTCTGCCATGTGCCACTTTCAGGTCTCCTCACACACTGCTGGTGTGTAGAATTTTTTGACATAGGGTGCTGGCAGATTACGGGCCTCCCATAGCTGCTGCCAGGCCCCTAATCTGCCATAGGCCCCTATATACCGCCTCCTCATGCTGCTGCCAGGTCCAGAGTCTGTCATGGGTCCCTGTAAGGCCTCCCATTGCTGCTGTCTCCATCGCCACACTCTGCCATGTGCCACTTTCAGGTCTCCTCACACACTGCTGGTGTGTAGAATTTTTTGACATAGGGTGCTGGCAGATTAAGGGCCTCCCATAGCTGCTGCCAGGCCCCTAATCTGCCATAGGCCCCTATATACCGCCTCCTCATGCTGCTGCCAGGTCCAGAGTCTGTCATGGGTCCCTGTACGGCCTCCCATTGCTGCTGTCTCCATCGCCACACTCTGCCATGTGCCACTTTCAGGTCTCCTCACACTGCTGGTGTGTAGAATTTTTTGACATAGGGTGCTGGCAGATTATGGGCCTCCTATAGCTGCTGCCAGGCCCCTAATCTGCCATAGGCCCCTATATACCGCTTCCTCATGCTGCTGCCAGGTCCAGAGTCTCTCATGCCATGTGCCACTTTCAGGTCTCCTCACACTGCTGGTGTGTTGAATTTTTTGACATAGGGTGCTGGCAGATTATGGGCCTCCCATAGCTGCTGCCAGGCCCCTAATCTGCCATAGGCCCCTATATACCGCCTCCTCATGCTGCTGCCAGGTCCAGAGTCTGTCATGGGTCCCTGTACGGCCTCCCATTGCTGCTGTCTCCATCGCCACACTCTGCCATGTGCCACTTTCAGGTCTCCTCACACTGCTGGTGTGTAGAATTTTTTGACATAGGGTGCTGGCAGATTACGGGCCTCCCATTGCTGCTGCCAGGCCCCTAATCTGCCATGGGCCCCTATATACCGCCTCCTCATGCTGCTGCCAGGTCCAGAGTCTGTCATGGGTCCCTGTACGGCCTCCCATTGCTGCTGTCTCCATCGCCACACTCTGCCATGTGCCACTTTCAGGTCTCCTCACACTGCTGGTGTGTAGAATTTTTTGACATAGGGTGCTGGCAGATTACGGGCCTCCCATTGCTGCTGCCAGGCCCCTAATCTGCCATGGGCCCCTATATACCGCCTCCTCATGCTGCTGCCAGGTCCAGAGTCTGTCATGGGTCCCTGTACGGCCTCCCATTGCTGCTGTCTCCATCGCCACACTCTGCCATGTGCCACTTTCAGGTCTCCTCACACACTGCTGGTGTGTAGAATTTTTTGACATAGGGTGCTGGCAGATTAAGGGCCTCCCATAGCTGCTGCCAGGCCCCTAATCTGCCATAGGCCCCTATATACCGCCTCCTCATGCTGCTGCCAGGTCCAGAGTCTGTCATGGGTCCCTGTACGGCCTCCCATTGCTGCTGTCTCCATCGCCACACTCTGCCATGTGCCACTTTCAGGTCTCCTCACACACTGCTGGTGTGTAGAATTTTTTGACATAGGGTGCTGGCAGATTACGGGCCTCCCATAGCTGCTGCCAGGCCCCTAATCTGCCATGGGCCCCTATACCGACTCCTCATGCTGTGACGTTGCAACAAGGTGGAATTCAACCCTACATATGTTAGACCGCCTTTACGAACAGCAAAAGGCCATCACAGATTTCCTGATGTTAAAAGCGGATAAAGGTATTCCCTGTGTAACTTAGATGTCAGCCATTGGCAGCTCATGCGTGACACCTGCGCTTGCTCAGGCCCTTTGAGGAGGCCACGCTATTTGTGAGTCGGCAGGACTATGGGATGAACGACGTCATTCCTCTGTTGCACGTCCTGGAACAAATGCTGTTAACAATGGCTGGTCAGGGTGCGGTAGACGTGGCGCACAGATCTCAACGCCACATGACCCCTGTGGGGGCAGGACAGGAAGAAGAGGAGGAGGTAGAGGAGGACATTGGTGCTCAGGAATTATTGAGTGAAATGGGTGGTTTTTCCACTCAGCGGACAGGAGTGGAGGAGCAGGAGCATCTGGTAGAGGAGGAGGAGGAGGAGGAGACAGAGGACCCAGACGCACCGTGGCAGTATGCTGTGGAGATGGAGGCAGGGAGTCCCTCGCATTCCTTGGCACAAATGGCCCATAGCATGCTCGCTTGCTTGCGTAGCGACAGCCGAATAATAACCATCAGACAGAGGGATGACTTTTGGCTGTCCACCTTGTTGGACCCTCGCTACCGTTCAAAAATGGTGGCCTTTTTCACACCTGCTGAGAGGGAGGCCAAAATAACGTACTATAAAAACCACCTATGTAGTCAGCTGGTCTCTGCCTGTCTGCGCCAACGTCCATCCTCAGACACTGTGGGCCCTGTGCGCTCGCGTTCCGCTGCCATGGCAGCAGGGGAGGGGTGGGGTGGTAGGAGCAGTGGCAGCTCCACCAGCAGCGGCTGCCTCAGTCTGCAGTCGATGATGAGTAGCTTTCTTCACCAGCGCAGTGAGGAAACTACTAACCAGCCACAGCAGCAGCAGCAGCAGCAGCATCAGGTGGACCTGGAGCAGGACCTCAAACAACAGGCTTAGGCCTACTTGGACAGCACCCTGCCAACCGAGGTAGACAATCCCCTTGACTACTGGGCAACGAAACTTGACCTTTGGCCCCAACTAGCTGAATTTGCCCTTGAAAGGCTGTCATGCCCGGCCAGTAGCGTGGCATCGGAGCGCGTGTTTAGTGCGGCAGGAGGTATTGCAACTCCGCGGAGGACACGACTGTCCACCCAAAGTGTGGAGAGACTGACGTTTGTGAAAATGAATCAGGCGTGGATTAGTCTGGATTTCAAACCACCAGTTCCTGACACAACTGACTAAATCCGCCATGAATCATGCCCCAAACATGTGCCACTTTCAGGTCTCCTCACACTGCTGGTGTGTTCCATTTTTTGTCATAGGGTGCTGGCAGATTACGGGCCTCCCATAGCTGCTGCCAGGCCCCTAATCTGCCATGGGCCCCTATACCGCCTCCTCATGCTGCTGCCAAGTCCAGAGTCTCTCATGGGTCCCTGTACGGCCTCCCATTGCTGCTGTCTCCATCGCCACACTCTGCCATGTGCCACTTTCAGGTCTCACACACTGCTGGTGTGTAGAATTTTTTGACATAGGGTGCTGGCAGATTACGGGCCTCCCATAGCTGCTGCCAGGCCCCTAATCTGCCATAGGCCCCTATATACCACCTCCTCATGCTGCTGCCAGGTCCAGAGTGTGTCATGGGTCCCTGTACGGCCTCCCATTGCTGCTGTCTCCATCGCCACACTCTGCCATGTGCCACTTTCAGGTCTCCTCACACTGCTGGTGGGTTCCATTTTTTGTCATAGGGTGCTGGCAGATTACGGGCCTCCCATAGCTGCTGCCAGGCCCCTAATCTGCCATGGGCCCCTGTTGTCGCTTGTTGGCATATTCCGCTCGTTCAGATGCTCCTTCTCCTGCTACTCCTCTTCACGGATTCCGTCAGCAGTCTTTCTTGGAATCCGTTTCCAAGAGACAACAGTTTGCGAGCACGCACCAGACGGTGCAGAAACTGAACGTCCTCCTGTCCAAGTTGCTGCTGCCAGGCTCGTAATCTGTCATGCGCCCCTGTACCGCCTCCTCATGCTGCTGCCAGGTCCAGAGTGTGTCATGGGCCCCCGTACCGACTCCAAATGCTGCTGCCAGGCCCGTAATCTGTCATGGGCCCCTGTACCGCCTCCCCATGCTGCTGCCACGTCCAGATTGTGTCATGGGTCCCTGTACGGCCTCCCATTGCTGCTGCCAGGCCTGTAATCTGCCATGGGCCCCCGTACCGACTCCTCATGCTGCTGCCAGGCCCGTAATCTGCCATGGGCCCCTGTACCGCCTCCTCATGCTGCTGCCAGGTCCAGAGTGTGTCATGGGTCCCTGTACGGCCTCCCATTGCTGCTGTCTCTATCGCCACACTCTGCCATGTGCCACTTTCAGGTCTCCTCACACTGCTGGTGGTTTCCATTTTTGTCATAGGGTGCTGTATGGCCTCCCATTGCTGCTGCCTCCACCGCCACACTGTGGCTCCACACTCTGGTTTTGGCCCCTTGACTGGCCAAATGAGTGAAGTGTGCGGTGATTCTAAGATCGACGGCACTCATCTGCATGTCATACTGCCTGACAGTATTATTTCTCTTCCCCAGCAGACTCCAAGGGCATTTAAATTAAAGGTACAGTGTTCAGCACTAATATTAAGTCTCTCTGAAGCCTAGAAACACCCTTTTTTAAGTTAAATTCACAGCAAATATATTCGACTCGAATCGAAATTTTTCTACGAATTCGCCGAATCAGTCGAATCGAATTTTTGAATACTTCGCTCATCTCTAATCACCATACCAGTCATATTCTTGCTAATCACAGGCATACCAGTCCCAGTGTCCCTGATCATTGCCACACAAGTCATATTATCTGTGATCAATGCCACACCAATTACAGTGTCCCTGGTCACTGCCACAACAGTTGCTGTGTAAGATAGCAACAGTGTCCCTGAATGTCACCACACCAGTCCTTTTGTCACCTGACCAGTGTAAGTAAGCAGCAGTGTTCCTGATTGCTACCACATTAGTCCCCAGTGTCAGATTAGTGCAGCCAGCAACAACGTTCCTGATCACCACCACACCAGTGCAGTGTTGTCAATGCCTGCTGCCTGTAGTGGCCCTGGCCTGTTTATTGACCACATTTCTGCCTGTTGCTTGACAGATCCTTGCCTGTTTGCTGACAATGTCTCTGCCTGCTTCCTGAACTGACCCATTTGCACGTGTGGCTGGCTATTTCCCTGCGAGACACCAGTCCCAGCCATCCCCTATGGAAAACTGTACTCCTGGAACCACATGGACTCTTTTGTGATTCCTTTCTTCATCCTCCTGTACTTCCTGGTCAATGAACATAACATTCCTGGGGGTAGCCATGTACCAGTAGGCTAGGCTTAGTAGGCTTGCATGGCTTATAGGATATGGGACTGTTATCAGTGATAATATACTAAGCTATATTTCGTGATCTTGTATTTGACCTTGACTTGTACAGAGGTGACTATTACAGTACATTGGTTTTGATACAATTGGTTGTTTTGTGTGATGAAGATACGATGTCCGGTATATAAGCAGTGAAAAAAGTGAAAAAGTCTCACACATGCAGTATCACTATACTCAAAAGGAGAAGCAGAATATGTTTTGGGGTGTAATTCTAAGTATTCTTTGTTGTGTGTGGGAAATATCTTCTCAAATTGACAATTTTGTGTAAAAAAATTTAATTAAATTTTCTTTCTGCAATTTCCAAAAACTTGTGGCAAAAAATTAAGTCTTCAAATGACTCTTCATGTCTCTTGAAAAATACCTTGGAGTGATTGCTTTCCAAAATGTTATGATTGTGAAAAAGTATCACACAAGTGTTATTTCCATACATGAGAGGAGTAGCAAAATGTGTTTTGGGGTGTAATTCTAAGTATAAAGAATAGCAATAAAAGTGAGCGCTCTGTGGGGTAAGCTGCTGCACACTCAAGGAAACCAGATAAAGCCCTATACAGAATATATAAAAAATAGTGCAGCGCTATAAATGTGGTGCAAATTATAAGGCAAAGTGTAGTCCAAATGACTAAACGCACAATAAAGCAGTCAATTAGCACAGAATAGAAAAATATTGAAAAACAAATGTTCCATATTTTCACTAGAGGCTACTAGATAGTCTATATAGTGCTCTCCTTATAATCCGTGATGTTGTTCCAAGCAATATAGAGAGATTGTGCACTCACCAGATGCATAATGTAAATTTGCAATGAGTAAAATCCACAGAAGCCACCTTTAGGATCTGGTCTGGGATAGGGGAAAATGTCCTCTCACTGGATGGTTGGTCTGGTCAGGAACACTGAGATAATCCTCCCTCTAAGTGGGTAATGTTGGTAGAAGCACACAGGATGGTAAGAAGAAGATCCAGCTGGCCAGAGGTCCCCTTAAGGGATAGGTGGATGCAGGTTGCTTGGGTACAGGATCTCCCTTCACTGGAGTCCTTGAAGTTACTGGATCAGGCAGGTGCTATGAATAAATAACTCCACAAGGGGGAGTATAAGAAGTACTCATAGTGTAGTAATTAATGGATGTATCATTTATTAAAGAAAGTAACCATGGGAAAAACAAATGTAATTCACTATGAAAATAAATGTAAAGTATAACAGTAGTATGCAGCACAATGAACATTGCAGAGTATGGCAGCGGTGTGCATCGGACTAACCGTCCAGAAAGCAAGGTGGCCGCCGGGCCTCCACATTTCTACGGCAGCTTAACGTCACGGCATCTTGGCCCCTCCTGATGCGTTTTGTGCGCACGCACTTCTTCAGAGGCAGAGGCAATGCACTCATACCCCTTCCCTTCCCCCCCTCCATCCTCTGTACATCTTCTCCCTTTTCCCTCAAATTTTGACTGCCTTCACATTCTTCCCAGTATAAGGTGTGATTTCCTCTGACACCCAGGTTCTAAATCATATTCCAAAGCAAACTCCCTAACTGCCCTTGGACAAGGTGTTAAGATATGTTTAAGGTATGGGATTTCTTTAATTGTTATGCATACTACCAGTTCACTCTATGGTTGTACAAGTTCCTGATATGTGTAAATAGAATACTATGGACCACTCTCACGACAGGTCACAGGTTCACAATGACACTTCAGCGGTCTATTACATTCTCGCTAATTCTGAGGTTGACCCGCATCCATGATAGCGACCCGCTGTACAGAGTGGAACGCCTCGGTTGGGGCCATTATTTCTTTTATATCAGGGTTTCAGGGCTGCAGTTTGACCAGATGGTTTGCCCTCGGCCCGCATTCCTGAATGTTAATGAGTTCTGTAATTGAAGTTTCCCTGCATGGTTTCATATACTGTAAGGTTTATATCCGCAGTCTGCACTGACACAATATAAGGAGACCTTTTTGCATTTCCTTTTTGTGATCGCAATGTATGGCTCATGGACAACTACAGAGCGAAACCTACTATTCATGTGTACTGTGTATCTTTTGATAATATAGTTTTATAAACATATGACTATGCCACATCCTGTTTCATAGCCCCACCTTGATGCCTTCCCAAGACAGTATTACATACAACTAGACACATAGGAACCGTCCTTCAGAGCATCATACCTCCATACTTATTAGTGAACATCCTTGGATGTACACATGACTACCCACATTATTATAGCTAACACTCCTCTACATATAAAATCTCCTACCTGTGCCCCTTTCTTACAAATTGAACACCTCTGCCTACAAAAATCTGCTGCCATTCACCTATGTCACTGCTATCTTTTATTGGACCCTATCTTATACACACTTTTCATCCGAGAGATACCTAGTAGGTCTTGGACGGTCTTCCTGGGATGCTCCAGCGATCCTCCCCTAGCGGCCGCCTCTGGGTTCGACACATCTCCGATTTAAATTTCACATACACACACAATACATTAAGTATCTCACCAACACATATGATTCCTACTACAGGACGGCGTAGCTGGATTTTTGCCAAAATACTGGCCAATCGTTTACTTCGCATCATAGACCCCATTATTTCTACTGACCAGGTGGGGTTCGTACCCGGTAGAGAGGCTAGAGACAATACGATAAGGGCAATAAATATACACCATTGGTTGACACAGAAGAAACAATCTGGCTTCTTCCTCTCTCTAGATGCTGAGAAGGCCTTCGGCATGGGACTACATAGAGGCCATTCTGACTGGCCTTGGGCTTCCTCCACGTCTCTTGAACTTTATCATATCTCTATATACAACACCAACTGCTAAAGTGAGAGTCAAAGGCCTCCTTTCAGATGCTTTTTCAATAAGCAATGGGACCAGACAGGGTTGTCCATTATCCCCCCTCCTATTCATTCTTACGTTGGAACCTTTTTTGAACTGCATTAAACAGAATGACAATATCAAAGGAATTTTAATCAATGGCAAAATTCACAAAATAGCAGCCTTTGCTGATGACATTTTACTTTTCCTGACAGACCCCCATATTACACTTCCTAATTTACTACATAATATCAAATTGTTTCAGTATTTGGCAAATTTAAAAATTAACTTTAATAATCCCAAGCCCTCAATATTTCCCTAACTCAAGACGCGGTCAGACAGGCGAAAAGGAACTTTCTTTTCGCATGGCAGTCCGAGGCCATCACTTACTTAGGAATTCAATTGCCGACTAACCTTACAGAACTCTATGCCAAAAACTTTTTACCCATCCTACGTAGTATCATGAAGGATCTACAGACATGGGACAAGCCTTTTTTCTCTTGGTTTGGCAGAGCGGCGATCCTCAAGATGAACGTACTTCCTAGACTACTATACCTGATGCAAACAATTCCAATCAAACTGCCTAACTCCTTCTTCAAGTCTTATAAAACATTATGCACCTCGTTTATATGGTTCCTATGGTGTAATAAATGCCCTAGAATCGGTTTTGAACAACTTACCATGCCTAAGACGAGCGGAGGTATTGGATTACCTGATATCGCCCGCTACTATAGAGCCTGTCACATGGCAAGGATAGTAGATTGGTCTACAAACCACAACCGTAAGGCTTGGGTTAATTTGGAAGCTGCGTTTTCCCCTTGGCTGAAAAATTCCCACATTCCATCTGAGTTCAGAGAGCACCTTCTTATCGGCCCCACTCTATCGTGTTAATATCAGATAAGTCAGAAAACAGGTCTCTCTTCCACTCCTGGCCCACTCACTCCTATTAAAATGAACCCAGACTTTCCCCCTGGTATGTCTCGTGCCGGTCTAACCCCACAGATAATTTGCATCAACTTTTCCAAGATGAGACGCTCTTACCCAGAGACTTTCTTCTGAACAAATGGCTATCCTAACCCTGACACCGTGGATGTACAGACAGCTCCACCACTTTATACATAGCTCCTCCCATCTAAAAAATTATACTAGACCACTCACCCCTTTTGAAAACAGACTCTCCCCAGAGACATGTTATATCTAAGCTCTACACATGCCTCGAAAATCCCACTGACCTTCCCTCTAGGAAAGCTTGCAAGGCCTGGAGCTCTGACTTACAACTCCAACTATCGCCAGAAGACTGGGATCACATTTACAAACATTTACACAAAGGGTCCATATGTGTCTCTACACAAGAAAACAATTTTAAACTATATTCTAGATGGTACAGAGTTCCATCCCTGCTTCACAAATTTGACCCTAACATCTCAGATTCGTGTTGGAGATGTCACCAGGCAATGGGTACACTCTTGCATATCTGGTGGGACTGCCCATTGCTGCAGCCTTTCTGGGAGAAAATCCAACCCATAATCAGGCAAGTAACTATGAACTCCCTAGACCTCTCCCCCGCACAATTTTTGCTCCACCAATCCACACTTCCATTTATGACGTAACGTAAATCACTCGCCATGCTCATGGTCAATGCGGTAAAACAATGTATCCCAGTCCACTGGCGCTCAACACATGTTCCCACTAGTCGAGAATGGTTTGCTAGGAACAACAAAATGGAGGAAATGGAGGAATTGTTCTCTGTAGCAAAAGAACATCCCGAGAGATTCAGGAGGACATGGGCTTGTTGGAGTCATTTCAAATCCACCACTACCTTTCACCTCCTAGTGCATGAACAGCCTATACCACCTGACTGAATGATTAGACACAATGTTGTACTCGGGAACGCCCTGTCCACCAAAGACACATTTGATGCACATTTAGACGGGCTGAGACTCGGCATAGTAGCCTGCCTTTCAGGTTCCTGACCCACGTGTTGCCTCATTGAATGATCTTGCACGTCTTACATCCTAAGTTATATGACTATCTTTCTGGCTCATACACAATGATGAGATTTATTTTATTCACAATTACTCACTTTAACATCCCCTTTGCTCCATACCAGTTCCCCTCCTTCTCCACCCCCCTCCCCTTTTTTTTTTTCTTATCCCCCCCTACTACCTCACTTTTTATCTTCTTCTATAACTATTCTTCTTTCTGACTTCTCTTTATCTAACACCTTTTATACGCCTTCCGTATTCATATATTCCCCACAAATATAGCATTTAATCTCGTATACAGGTGTGACTGGTTTCACATGGCGTACACGCTCTTGACCTGGATGCACAAATCAAGGCATACACATCATCCTGTGCTTTCCTTACCTAACACTTCACATTCCCTTATTATACAGACTGACAAATCAATAGATCGGTAATCAATATACCTACATCAATTTATCTATTATACTTTTCTTATCTGCTGGTTTGTTATATATATTTGACATAATGATATATCTCACCTCGATTTGTACTACAGTTTAAACCCACGGCCCGTCTGCGAAACGGGATGCTACATGCTGTGTCTATGTCCGGACTGTGATCCGTATTTGTATGTATATTGCTATACCTTACTTTTTCTAATAAAGTATTTTTGGAACAAAAAAAAAAGACTCATTATGCTTTTCAGAAAATACCTTGGACAGTTTGGTTTCCAAAATGGGGACATTTTGTGGAAGTTTCTACTGTCCTGGTGCTCCAGGGCTTCCAAAAATGTGATAGGTAATCAGGAAAATAGATGCTCCTTGAAAGCCCAAATGTGTTCCTTGGGTTTTGGGCCCCTATATGCATCTAGGCAGTGAAAAAGTCTCACACATGTGGTATTCCCATACTCATAGACATAGCAGAATATGTTTTGTGGTATAATTATAAGTATGCCTATGCTGTTTGTGAGAAATCTCTTTGCCAATTTATATACCATAGTTTGTAGACATTTTGGCCTAGGTTTATGAAGAAAGATTATTTCTTTGCAAATATTTGTAACAGAAATTAAGAAAAAAGTGTTTTTTTCACTTACATAGAAAAAAAGACAAAACTCAGTGGTAATTAAATACCACCAAAAGAAATCTCAATCTGTCTCTAAAAAAATATAAAAATTTCATTTGGGTACAGTGTTGCATAATGGAGTAATTGTCATTCAAAATATGAGAGCGCTTAAAACTGAAAATTTGGCCTGGGCAGGAAGGGGTTAAAAGTGTTCGGTATTGAAGTGATTAAAAAGGGCACATTTATAAAGCACAGTGCTATATTTTACAAATGTACCTAGCTGTTCACTTGCTTTCAGGCTCTGAAACAAGCAAAGACTATTTATTTTCACGAATGGAGAAAAAGAAAGCTGGAAAGAGAAAAGCCCAGATAACTGATCTGTCAGTCAGATCAATTGCATACAATCACTTCAGTTATGCATTTTTAGGTAAGACTTTATTACTATTTGTGCCATTAGGTTCATGCCATCACTTGGTGAAAATGTATATATTGTTTTTCTGAAATGATTAACCCAGAGTCTCTGCATCACTTAGAAAAATTGGTGCTATGCTGGATCAAATAAAATCTCACCTTCATACCAAGAATTCTGAAAATTTTAGCCATCTAACTTGTGTTTCAGCAACTACTATGCAGATTGTATTTAAAAAAATATAAAATAAATGCACATATATTTTCAAGAATAAAAAATTGCATTTATTATGTTTTTTTTCAAGAGCCTTCATAGTATTGCAGCTGCGATCAGAAGATCACGGGTGCAATGTCAAGCTCCTGAAAATATTACCTACAACCTTCAGCCTGTACCTCTTTACTGGCTTTCTGTTAACAAGCTGGAGGATGTGTCCATGAACTGAGAGTGCTCCATCAGTGCCCTCGCAGTTCATTGAGAACTACAAGCTGTCTGCCACGATGGAAGATGGGACTTGGAGATCATTCTTTCGCGATCCCTGAGAATGAACGACACAGCTGTGTGAGCGGAGCCCCTTGCAGGTATGCTCTTTTTAAATTGTGGCAGTGGGTGCAGGGAGAGTATACCCCAGGGGATTGGGGGGGGGGGAGGGCAAATGCTCTTTGTTAATGTGTTATATGTTACACTCAGTGGCGGACTGACCATTCAAGCACTCGGGCACTGCCCGAGGGCCCTGAGTCAGTAGGGGGCCCCATGAGATGCCCCTGGTACCTTTTATAGGCTTTTTTGGGTGTGGTTTGAGTGTAGGCGAGGACACAGGGGCCCCATGATCCCCTATTGCCCGGGGGCCCCATGAGTTGTCAGTCTGCCCCTGGTTACACCCTAAAGACAGTGTTGCTAAAGGTGAATGTATTATTTAAATGCTACAATGAGAAACACAATTCATAGCAGTGGCTTCTGCCCTATTGCATGTCATGTTTACTGTACAAAGGTAACTGTTGCCGTAAATTGTAAGATCACATTGCTTTGTTAAAAAATAATCACCATTATTTTTATCAAGGCATGGGAATGATGGATCACACCATGAGTATGCCAACATTACAACAAAGGAATTCGTTTTATATGGACATAGTTTACATGAAAAAAATGTTTAGATAAAAATAAAGTGTCAGTGATGGTGGAAAGTTCTGTTTCATCTAACCCAAGAAATATAATTAATGAGCGCAAAGTAACATTGCTTTCTAAATGACTTCATGAAAACAAAATAATAAACTAAATACAGAATATGTTTTTTCTCCATAAATAATTTAATATGATTTATAGGAAGCTTCTTTTGTGTCGACTTCATTGTGATTGCTTAAAATGCTGTATCTTCAAGTTTATTGCATTTTAAAAGGTTGCAGATTACATCAAAGCACTCCAGGAAGGTTTCATATAGCATTTAATTTGGAAGCTCTTTATGGTTTATATAGCACTTAAGTATCTGTAAAGGTGCTAAAATGTTACAGATGCAAATTTTACCTATCTCTCAACATATCTGCACTGATCTCTGAACAAAGCATGTAATGTAACTCATACAACTACATAAAAAATAACTATTTTCTTTACATTATGAATAAATAATGTCACTCATTTTAGCAAGGAAACCTTTGTATATGAACACACTGTCCAGGCTGCTATTATTTAAAAAGGCAAGGAGTGAAGAGTTTCAGTGCAGTAAGGTATATCAGCTTTATTTTAAGCTTAAAGGGGAGCTCCACCAAAAAGGGAAAGTTCCGCTTGAAGGACTCGTTCCCTGCTCCCCATTAAGGATTGACACCTTTGGGGGGGGGCAGGTACCTGATGTTGACATGTACCCACTCCTACTTCCGCTCCGACTGGCGGTCCTCCAGCAAATTGCTGGGCACACAGGGGAGGCCTAGACGGCAGGGAGACCCAATGGGGGGGGGGGGCATTACAGAATGATGCCCTGTGTCTGTGCCTCTGCCTACAGCAGCTGTTTTTCCCCTCTCCCTCCTGTCGACTTTTCAGCTGCTGCAGGGAGAGACACAGACACAGTTCATTGTTCTGTAATTGCCCCTCGCCACACAAATCCCCTTTCCTGTCCTGCCCACATCTTATTTCCCCTGTGTGCCTTCCTTGTGTGCTCGGGCCCTCCTACTGAGGCTCTGCCAGCTTCCCTTCCCTGCCAGCTGCTGCGGGTGCACAGGGGAATGTGTCAGGATGGAGAGCAGTTGAAGGGACCTGTAAATATGTCATTTACTGGGACCTGTAAATATATAATTTACCGGGACCTGTAAATACAGTATGTAATTTACCGGGACCTGTAAATATGTAATTTACCTGCCCTTTTCTAAATGTACACAGTAAGTTATTGGTACCAATCACTCACTGTGTCCATTCATACTTGAGCAAAGTAAACTGTGTTTATTATGCTCCAGTTTATGAATTAACAGGAGCCTCTGTCTCCTGTTCATTCATCTTCAGTGCAGCTGAGGCTGCAGAGAGAGGCATTGAAGAATCTGTGTCCTCAATTCCTTTCTCTGTCTCAAGGGTGAGATGTCAGATGGTCTGTTTAGACCCCTGATATCTCACCAAGCCCCCCAACAGCATTGCAAGAATAAAAAAGTAAAAAATGTAATATTTTTTTTAAAAATTGCAAATTTACATTGGTTTTCTGGTCCACACAGTGTAAATGAGCAGTTTTATGGAACTGCCTGTTGATAAGTGGGCAGGTGTGAGTGAGTGGCCCTGTAGGCACACTGTCTATATGATTTTTTTTGGTAAAGGGGAGCTGTCAGGTAGGCTGTAATGGGTCTTGTGATTTCTAACAGCAGCGTTATTCATACCCCTCTAGCTCTTTATATGTTATATAGCAAATTTATAAAGTCTACTTAACTTGTAGTTCCCTCTAGGGTGATTAAAAAGTCAGTTCCCCTGCTAGGGAGGAGATGTTTGGTGACCTCTTCCCTGCAGCTAGAGTACTCAACATTATGTGACTTCTGGGGTCTGACAACCTCACAGACCTGGTTTACCCAGTTCATCTGTATCTGTACAGAGACTTAATGTGCACAAAGTTTCTACAGAACAGGCTCTCTGTCTCTTACACTCCTCAATGCACTGCCTGACACCCTGAGAACCACTGGAAAGGATACCAGTATAAATGTCCTTCTTTTCACAGGTCCCTGCAACAGTATATGGATCCTTCACACCAAGCACTGCATCACAGTCATCTCAACATGCTCAATAATAAAATGTTCTGAGGGGGAACTTGCCTTTCTGTTTTTTTACTGAAGGGTTAAAGCAACACTATAGAGTCCAACTAATGGTAAGGTGTTACACGGTTTTCAATAACAGCAACATCTCTTTCATTGTATTTGACAATCCTGTTCAGTGGTAAATAACTGCCTGTAAGCAAAGTATGTGCTGTTAGATATAGGCTATACTCAAAGCTATCCTCCCAGTACTGAACTGATAAAGCCCAAGGCAGGAGAAAGAAAGATTCACCCACAGGGACTAGATTAGGGCAGAGACTTACCCTAAAGTAGAAGCTAACTAAATGCTAGTGTGACAGACCCAACTGGGACAGGGGCTTTTGGAGGGGACTGCAGGCTAGCCTCTTGCCTACAGAATACATCACCCTAATTATGCCCTATCTAGGCTGATCTTGAAGGCTAAGCAGGGTTGGGCTTGGTTAGTTCTTGGATGGGAGACCGCCTGGGAATGCCAGGGCTCATAGTCTGTAGGTAAGAGGCTAGCCTGCAGTCTCCTCCAAAGGCCCCTGTCCCGGTTGGGTCTGTCACAACCAGAAACAGCAGGATATTTATAAGAAAGGAAAAAAAAAAAAATCTTTTGGATAAATAGTGCTTATAACACTATTGGACTTACTTTACTCCATGGTTAGGCTTTGGGCATTCAATTATTTATATGTATTTTTAACAAGCATTGAATGAGCTGTGACACTTAAGCCATCCAACATTTTAATGTAAACACAAATAAGGTGATCTGGGAAGATGGAGAAGGAGTGCTGAGCTTCAGAATTACTGAAAATTTTCAGTGCATCTACTGTGAAATTTGATGAACTGCTCCACAGTGCCAGCAGCTACAGAGGACAGTGATGGATTGTTTTAATGTTTATTGATAACTTTAAGCTGTAAATACTCAAAGTAGTTCTATAGGTTCAAGGTTTTTACCTTCATGCATTCTTTGCGTGAAAGTAAAAAATCTCTGTGCAGCAGCCCCCCCCCCCCCCCCCAATACTCACCTAAGCCCTCTCTTGATCCAGAGATGTGCACTGAATTCTTGGCTATCCCAGGACATCTCTCCTCATTGGCTGAGTCAGCAGCAGGAGCCATTGGCTCTTACTGCTCTCAATCATAGCCAGTGAACAAATACGAAGAGAGAGGGGGCAGGGCCAAGCCACAGCTGCGTGTGTAAATGGACACATGGAGCAGTGGGTGCCCCCATAGCAAGCTGCTTGCTGTGGGGGCCCCTGACAGGAGGGAGGGGCCAGGAGTGCCGGCGGGGAACCCAAGAAGAGGAGGACTTGGGCTGCTCTGTGCAAAACCATTGCCCAGAGCAGGTAAGTATAGACATGTTTATTTTTTTTGTAAGCTTTTAGAATCACTTTAAATGTTTTCAGCCTGGCCAAAAGTTCATTTATGGTTGCCTTACTCTGGACCAACAATAATGAATTTATGATAGGCTAAACTTGTCTTGTATGTAGAAATGTAAGAACTAGAGAGGTGCATGAAGGAAAAAATTGAAGCTTTATTAACCACTTGTCTACCAGGCACGTATACCCCCTTCCTACCCAGGCCAATATTCAGCTTTCAGCACTGTCACACTTTGAATGACAATTGCGTGGTCATGCAACACTACCCATATGAAATTTTTATAACATTTTCGCACAAATAGAGCTTTCTTTTGGTGGCAATTAATCACCACTGGGTGGTTTATTTTTTGTGCTATAAACAAAAAAAGAGCACAACAGTTGAAAAAAAAAGTTTTTCTTTGTTTCTATTATACAATTTTGCCAGCAGGTAATTTTTCTCCTTTACTGATGTGCATTGATGAGGCTGCACTGATAGGCAGTACTGATGGGCACTGATAGACAGCACTGATGAGGTGGCATGGATAAGCAGCACTGATGGATACTGATAGGCAGCACTGATGATGCTGCACTGATGTGCAGCAATGATGGGCACTGATAGAAGGCACTGATGGACAGCACTGATGGGCACTGATGGGCAGCACTGACTGATGGCACTGACTGGTGGCACTGCTGGGCACTGACTGGCGGCACTGCTGGGCAGCACTGACGGGTGCAACCAATGGTATATTTTGATTTTGTGCTGCCCTAGGCAAGACTAAAATCACGCCCCCATCTAAATTTGGCCCACCCAGGGGCGGACTGACCATTTGGAAACTCGGGCACTGCCCGAGGGCCCGGGGTCAGTAGGGGGCCTCATTAGATGCCCCTGGTACCTTTTTCATAGACTTTTTTTGAGTTTGGGCAAGGACACAGGGGCCCCATAATCCCTTATTGCCCGGGGGCCCCATGAGTTGTCAGTCTGCCCCTGGTCCCACCCTTTCCTGTTTAGGATCCACCTCTTCATCTGTAAACTTCGCCCCTTCTACTTTAGGCTCCACGTCTTCCTATTAAAGCTCCACCCCAGCAGACGGTCAGAGACTGTGGACAAGATACAGGAGAGGGTCCCCACAACCCCTGCCCTTGCATCAGGGTCCCCAAATTTCCACCTCCTTAAATCAGGGTCCCAAGAGTCCCCCTTCAACATTAGGGTCCAAAAATCCCCCCCCAATAAATCAGGATCTCCTTTAAATCATGGTCCCCAGAGTCTCCCCACCTTATGTGCATCAGGGTCCCCATAGCCCATCCCTTTATACATAAGGGTCAGTCCTTTACATCTTGATCTCCAGAGTCCCCCCAACCTTACATCAGGGTCCCCACAGGCCCTCCCTTTACATCATGGTCCCCCAGAGCCCCCCTTCTTAAATCTGGGTTCTGTGGTGGTTTAGGTAAGGATTTATTCTACTTGTAAAGGGCGGTGTCCCTTTCCCTTAGATGAAATATTACAGTGCCTCCAGCCGTTAAAATGCGGCAAATATTTAGTAAACCAATAATTTGGACACCTTGATAATTTGATCACCACTTATTATTAGACCTTGAATTCTTTTAGCCAGTATGATTTCGTACCATACACACAAAATTTGCCTTATAATAGATAAATATAAAAATTTATTTATGTACAAAAATTATATATATATTAACACAAAACGCAAAAGACTGGTGATGAATGAATACTAATACACACGGTCAAAGATATACTACACCAATATCATACACAATATAATGTTTCTAAATAATGAAATCAATATAACAAATTTCTAAATGATAATGATTAAAAATTAAATTTATTAATAACTAATAATTTTAGAGTATTTCAGAGGTTATTTTATCTCATTACGTGGCCATAGCAATGGAAGAAGATATTCCCTGATAAATTATACTCTAATTATTAATATTTAATAATTTATAAAATATGAAAAATGTGTAATGACACCAACTATATCTAACAGTAATACGGGATCTCTCTCTATATATATAACCATCCAATACAGTTGTTATACACTAAGGTAATACTTATTACTCTACACAACAGAGAAAATATGCAATATAAAATTAAATGGACAGTCTCACCACACCCAGATCTATGAATATGACACCTCCCAGTGGATCTAGCTGGCAATGGAACGCCTTCAGAATGATGACCACAGGGGGAAGTGAGATATAGTTCAATAGTGTAGGAGAATGTAGGAAGTTAGAAGTACAGAGATTTAGAAATTTTGTAAAGCTTTTAGAAGTTTGAAAGGATGGAAGAGTTGATAGACAGCAGAGATGGATTTCAGCTTCTTCAGATATCTTCAGTCAGTTTCCAGTCAGGTTCTTCAGTCAGTTGTTACTTTTTCAATGAGGTTTTTTTTTCCGATGATCTTTTTTCAATGAGTCCTTTCTAAATGAGGTGCATGGGTTTTTATACCATCTAAACTATTGTTCTAAGATACCCTCCCACCAGGCTTCTTGATTGGCTGGTTGAGAAATGTATGTACATAAGCTATTTCTCACCTATCCGCCAGATGGCAGTCATGTACCATAGAACAATTTGAGTATTTATGATGACTCACACCTCGGGTGGAACTCAAGGTGATTTCAGGTATTAGATATACGTCTTATCCAAATATATATATTTGATTATACCTATAATGTCCTAGATAAGAACTATGGAAGATATATGTATATTCAGTTATTCATCTTCCTGAGATACAAAATTGTGTGAAAGCATTTGTTTCCTGGTAAGACATACAACTGCTGCTAATTCACAATATATCTTACTTTTTCTCATCTCAATACTTAATTTAGTGATATACA
This sequence comes from Staurois parvus, assembly GCF_062004578.1. Taxonomy (NCBI): domain Eukaryota; kingdom Metazoa; phylum Chordata; class Amphibia; order Anura; family Ranidae; genus Staurois; species Staurois parvus. The sequence continues at coordinate 5,413,399 of NW_028317918.1, read as the reverse complement.
ATCCCCCTTCTGCTGAATATTTTGTGGTGTGTGAAACATATTCTTTATAACATCCATTGATACCATGCTTTTTGGTAATATCTCTGTGGGTAGATATATCCAATCTTAGCCTTATATGTCCTGAATTTAACCTTTTTGTGTTAGAACCAAACATTCCCATGCGTAGGAAAGACCCTCTGTTTACCTGGCTATTGTGTTGGAGTCAGAGTAAACAGCCATTTATACTTTCAACCTTAGTGGATAATAGCATATTGTGATAGTTCGAGAGGTTTGTTGGTTCATCACACTCTGCAAGGTCCTGGGCAAACTTTCAACCAGTTGAGTTTACGTCTCATTATTGTTCATGTGTTATGACTTAATATTTGAAGGTTGAAGACCTATTTGGCTGTCTATTTAACTTTTGTAGATGTATTCAACTCAACCCCAATATATAAACAGTATATGTTGACATATCCCATTCTTTAACTATTTTCACAGTCTCCAATTTAAACCTTACAATTGTCCGGTCTTAAACTACCTGTTGACAGTCCAAACAGTCTATTGTCTTGGAAAAAGCTCACTTCACTCATTATGTACATTTCTTAACTGGAGGGTCCTTTGAATTTTCAACCAAGACAAGTTAACCCTTAACATATGGCTAGGCTGGTTTGCTGTCAGAATTAAGGTTATGTTTTGATAAATAATTTCAAAAGTCCACAACAGTTCCCATAGGCCCTACCACTTACATCAGGGTCCCAAGACTCCCCCCCAAAATACATCAGGGTCCACGATTACATTGTGGTCTCCAGAGTCCCCCCACCCATAGACCCTCCCGATACATCATGGTCCCCCAGAGACCCAAATCCCCCTCCTTAAATAAGGGTCCCCAGAGTTCCCCTCTTCCCTTACATCAGGGTCCCAAAAGTCCCCCCAATACATCAGGGTCCCCCTATACAGCATTACCTTCAGAGCCCCCACCTTACATCAGGGTCCTTAGAGCCCATTCTCTTTAATTTGGTCCTCAAAGTTCCCCCTGCCCTTATATCAGGAAAGTGCAGCCGATAACCGGCAACTGTTTTTACCTGGTGATCTGCTGTGTCATTGAAAACAGCTGATCACATGGTAAAAGGCCGCTGTGATTGGCCGTTTACCACATCACGTGATCAGCTGTGTCCGTAGGACACAGCGATCACTGAGATCTCCGAGTACTCGCTTCTGGGGGCACGCAGGAGGGAGCATTCTGGGAGGACGTCATATGACGCCCTCCCAGAACTGGACAACCACACTGTAGCAGTAATTTGGCTATAGCGCAGTTGACAAGTAATAGGGTAGGTTGAAACTATCGAGAAAACAGATAAAACCTGGAAGCTGATTGGTTTGTATGCAGAGCTGCACCATGTAGTTGTAGTAAATAACCTACATTGTGTAAAGTGCAATAACACATAATGATCTATGAGAAATCCATAAAAGCATGAACTCTAATGTGTTGCCAGTGTTTACTGCTCTTTGCAAATAGGCATTTGACTTTGCACAACTTTCTTGATTAAGCTCATTTATGTGAGCATGGCAAATCAAGGACAGAAGGTGCAATTTCAGTATATTTCTTGGTGAAGAAAACTGATGATCATATCTGAAGAAGTCCCTTTGATCTTTTCATCTGCCCTTTTATTTTAGTAAAGACTCCAGTCTGCTGATCATGCCATTTTTCTTGTATATGAAGTCTGTAGATCAAGCTAAAAGGAGGCTGTTTGAAATTAAATCTGCAGTTCTTTTTAGCTCTTCTTTATCAGACAGACTAAGAAACATTTAGTTACATGCAAAATATCTGTTTGTACTTATAATAAACACAAAATTAGCACTACTTACTAGGGGAAAGTAATGCCAGACTTATTTAATGGCACAAACATTCTACATGTGTTAGTAATAGTCTCAACGTAAAGAAAATAAGATACTGTAGCGTAAATTTGACCAAGCATGTAATATGTATCAGGTGCTAAAACTATAAACATTTGAGGGTATGCCTCTTTCTGCAGAACTGTAATAAAAGAATGAAAGAATTTTTTTTACATTTGTCTCCTAGAGTACATACACACAAGTGTCATCTAAGTGCGTAAGGGCTATACTGCAGTCACAGCTCTGTGGAGAAATGTACTGCAGAGTGTGGACAGGACAATGGACCTTGTAAGGAAAACATATGCATGAACCCACAATCAATTCTTCTTTGCAGGTACAGACAGTTTCATGATCAGAAACGACTTCCCAAAAACAAGGTATGATCCAATCAACTTATTTACACTCCTAAAAACCCTTTACAATGACAATACATAAAGACACTTTCTGTACTGGAAGCAATGCTTCAACTTTCCTGGACAGTTTTAGAAAACAAAAGTTATAAAAATCATGTCTGGGCAGCTGATCTCCCTCCCCCTACCTTTTTACCCCCCCCCCCCAGTCACATCACCCTCTAACTAATCAATAGAAAAAGCTAGAAGCCCTTTTTATGCACATAAATTATTAATATTATACAGGATTTATATAGCGCCAACAGTTTGCTCAGCGCTTTACAATAGAACGGGAGACAATACAGCAACAATACAGTTCAATACAAGAGGGTTAGGAGGGCCCTGCTCCTTGGAGCTTACAATCTAAGAGATTATTATTATTATACAGGATTTATATAGCGCCAACAGTTTGCTCAGCGCTTTACAATATAACGGAGACAATACATCAACAATACAGTTCAATACAAGAGGGTTAGGAGGGCCCTGCTCCTTGGAGTTTACAATCTAAGAGATTATTATTATACGGGATTTATATAGCGCCAACAGTGTGCTCAGCGCTTTACAATATAGCGGGAAACAATACAGAAATAATACAGTTCAATACAAGAGTGATAGGAGAGCCCTGCTCCTTGGAGCTTACAATCTAGGAAGGAGAGGCTAGTGGTACAAAAGGTAGTAACTGTGGGGGATGGACTGGTAGGAAGAGTAGAAGATTCCATTATTAGCTGAGGGCAGGACACCAGGTCCAAGACTTTTCCTAATTGCATAGTAGGATGGTCTTTCATTGGTCACCCATATCACTGCTTGAGGAACCCAAAAACACTTCCTGTGGATGTTTGGTGGTGGGATTCTCTCAGGGTTGATGAGTTATGTGTTCCCGGAGATTGGGACTGATTTTCTGTAATGTGTGCTTCATATATATCAAATGTATTGCATGCCAAGTAATGTTATTTTAGCTTTGGATATAATATAGAATATACTAAAATGGCTTCATTTTCTGTCCTAGAGACACAAGAGTTTTCACTGCAACCTCATTGATGTAATAATGGCTTCAACACTTCTTCACTCTATTCAACAATAAATGTCAAAGGGAAAGCACTTTGTAAACCACAGATGTGGTCCTGTTCCCACATACTTAATTTCACAGCACAGGTGCATATTAAGACAATGATTGCATGCCAGCAAAATCTACTCCTTGTTCTTGGTTTTACCCAACACTCCTAAGCACCTGCACATCATAGTGAGTGTGCATCTGCTACAAAAGTTTTGGTATCATTGCCATCATGTTTAGATTTCCTCAACAAAGTTTCCAGTTGGTGTAGCTCACTCTGCAATCTCCCAAACACAAAAAGTGCACTCAGACTATGGGTATTATATATGTTTGCACATTACTAACAAGCAGTAAAAGACAAACTACTTGCAGACCATCTATGGCAGTTTTACTGCAGCATAGCAGCTCCACTGTGTCAGATCACATATATGCAAGTGTACATCCAAACGCACACGTCCCTGTGTTAAAATGGCTGTGTGTATAAGTGGGTGCTGCAGCGACTGTCGGTTGGAACAGAACAGAATCAGCAAGGGAGAATGTCACCAGCACACAGAGGATCACCAATATGGGTCCAAAAGTTTTAATGAAGGATCACATAGTTACAGCAAGGCAACGTTTTGGAGTCACATGCCTGATGAAGGGGTCCTGCGAGACTTCGAAACATTGCCTTGCTGTAACTATGTGATCGTTCATTAAAACCTTTGAACCCATATTGGTGATCCTCGGTGTGCTGGTGACATTCTCTCTTGCAGATCATGTATATGTACATGATCTGGCACCTCCGGGCAGGGGATGTGCATGCAAATGCCCTCTGCCCCTTCTGTGCTGTCATTTGCTACAGCACAAACCGATCAGCAGGTCCCAGCCAATGATTTATGGCTGTGACCTGCTGATCGTCTTAGTGAATGACAGTCCAGAGCCCTGTGTTGACAAACAACACAGGGCTCTGAACAGAGAGCAGCAATGTGGCTGTTTTTTCAAAAACGGTCACATCTAGTAGTAAAAGCAACACTCATTACACATTATTAAACACACAGTTAACCCTTTGATTGCCCCTAGATGTTAACCCCTTCCCAGCCAGTGTAATGAGCCAAAAGAAGAAAGAGAGCATTTTGGTTTTGGTTGGGAACACAAGTATCCTGTGTACACTGCTCAAAAAAATTTAAAAAAAAACCCCTTTGAAAACACATCAGATCTCAATGGGAAAAATATCTTGCTGAATATCTATACTGATATGGACTGAGTAATATGTACAATGGCAGTGTATACTATCAGCACTGATCACTGTATCAATGTCACCGGAGATGTCAGTGTCATTTAGTCAGTTCCCACCCAGTGTCAGTAAGTATAATATTGCCCACCGCACCACCATAAAATGCTAATCATTGCGATTGCTAGTATAAAAAAATAAAACAATTTTGGCTCATATTTATATATCCTGGATTGGTTATTTCAATATACTATATTGGGAATGTTATCTGGAATTAATACACATGTGCTTTTTACCTGTTTGTACTCAATTTTGGAAAAGAATAAAGCATTATTCTTAACAAAAAAAGCAAAGTTGATCAAGTTATTTGTTTTTAAAACACTTGCAAGCTGTAGATTGATAATATGCTGTCAAATATGTAAGCAGAAAGTTATGCTGACCTGCTGATCACATTTGGCTCACATATGACCACTATTCTTGGATTTTAATATGGGAGACTGCAATGTGTATATTTCCCTTCCTGACTAATTAATCAAGCAGCTGGGAACATCTCTGCATAGGTTCATACAAAAGTGTGCACATTACCAATTGCACTAAATCAAAGGTGGAATGCTAATAAATTGGATGGGATAGGAGTTTTAAATCAACACTTCTTTGCCAATGTTTCAGAAGCCTTGTCAAATATTAGCTATTCAGTTTAAGCATTATACTGATTATCACACTGGTGCATAATTAGGGAACAAAAACTCTGTTCCCCTAGACCTAGGTAATCCAAATCTGGCACTACCATCTTGCCTTTTTCACATCATAGAGGAATTGAAGCCAAGCTGTCAACTACACAACTCACACTTTTGGCTACAATTATACTTCTGCTTTCTGTTGTGGGACCTTTTCTCACCCATGTTAACCACTTGCCCTCCTGAGGATTTACCCCCCTTTCTGACCAGGCCATTTTTTGTGATACGGTGCTACGCTACTTTAACTGACAATTGCTCGGTCATGCAACACTGCTCCCAAATGAATTTTACATTCTTTTTCTCCCACAAATAGAGCTTTCTTTTAGTGGTAGTTGATCATCTCTGTATTTTTATTTTTTGCACTATAAACAAAAAAAGACCGACAATTTTGGGAAAAACTATATTCTTGAATTTTTGGTATTAAACATGTCCAGTAAAAAGATTTAAAAATCAAATTTCATCATAAATTTAGGCCAAAATGTATTCTGCTACTTGCCTTTGCTAAAAAAAAATTCCATGCACATTAATTGGCTTACATGAAAGTTATAGCATTTACAAATGGCAGTATATATACTGGAATTTTTTTTTTTTCATTTTTTACTACTATTGGCAGTGAGTGGGGCTGTGGTGGGCATTCTGACACTGGGGGAACTGACTTGGTGTCAATGACATCCCCAGTGACACAAATACAGTGATCAGTGCTAATAAAAAGCACTGACACTGTACTAATGGCACTGAACAGGAAGGGGTTAACATGTGGGGCTATCAAAGGGTTAACTATGTGCTGTTTTACTGGGTGCTGTATGTGTGCGTTACACTGTTAGCACATTGTTTTGTATGGTTCTGCTATGCAGGAGCTGACAGGGGAGAGATCTGTGTTTTTTTATACACAGGTCTCTCCCCCAATGGTAATACTCGGAGATCACCGGGCACGTGGCTCTTACCCGTAGCTGCAAATTCATATATATATATATATATATAATTTTGTGCACCCATGCCACCCTGTAGCAGTATTTCTGTTATAGGGCGGCACAGGAGCGGATAATGTGCAATGTTTGGCACTTTACCATACATTGCATTAGGTCAGTCCATTCATTGAGAATTGGCTACCAATACACTGTAACAGATGGCAACCTGAACCCCCACTTTTTTTTTAATGCAGTGCACCACATGAAATAGCTTGTACATTGTGGTGCACTGTAGTGCAAGTCTTTTGACGCCAACTAAACTAAACTTGTGCATTGGGAGCTCTCATGGAAACCACCATGATTTGAGCACCTGGAGGGGCCTGTGGGCCAGCCTCCTTCCCACTGGCTATGGACCCAGGATTAAGGAGACCCCCCTCTTGGGGTTAAAAGGAACCTTTCCCCAAGAGGGTTATATCACTTCCCTGGGTACTTGGCTGGCCGTGAATTACACCAGCTACCCTTAACATGCAGTTAGCGCTGGAGGGACTGTTTCTGGGACCTCTTGGCATACTGTGAATAGTGGAACTATTATCCTGGAGAAAATAAGTGTTATGTGCAGGGGGTGAATTCCAGCATAAGTGGGGTTAAGAAACTTATTTTCTGTTACAGGTTTCCTGACATCAACTATTGTTTCCTGTAATTAGGTTTAGGTGATAAGCTCTCACTTTGTTTAATCATCTCCAGATTCCATACTGCTAGGTGTCAGGAAGGAATCCATTATTTTCTTGTGTTTGATTGCTTATGTAATGTAATTTTCTCTTGGTACTTGTAATGTGTGCCATACTTGTCTAGGGGGAAGGTTTTTGTGTATAAATGTTGTGCTGTTTGTTAACCAATTCTGCTACAGGGTGGCAGGGCTGTGCAAAATCACATATATATATATGTGATTTTGTATTTCCAGGTAGGGGGCGCACGCACATCGCCATTGGCGGCTACAGCTCTCAATCACTGGGTCCCGGTCGGAGATTCCCTGCCGACACCCGGCGATCGCATTGACAAGGCAGAGGTCTGTATGTAAATAATACAGATCTCTCCCCTGTCAGCACCAGCATGCTGCTTTGTATTGCTCTGCATAAAGACAGAGGGAAATTAGCCTGATACAGTGCTTTGTAAGATGGGGTGATCTTATGACCTGGGGATCAAAGCCAAAATGGTGAAGGACCGGCATGAGATAAGGTGTCGAAGGACTTATTGACATCCAGGGATAAGAGCATCCTTTCAATTTTGCGAGTGTGAGCCTGGTGTTGTAACTGTAAAATTTGTCTGATTGAGTCTCCTGCTTGTCTATGGGTGAAAAAGCCCACCTGGTCTTTTTTGATCAGACAAGAAAGGAAAGAGTTCAAACGGGTAGCTAAAATGTTTGTAAGGATTTTCATAGAGAGATTGGTCTATAATTCGCCCAAGAGGAATGGTCCCGATCCGCTTTCGGGATCATGACCACGTTGGCAGTCAGCAAATCAGGGGAAAAGGCTGAACCTCTTTCTCACCACATTAAACATGGCTGCGAGGTGAGGGGCCAGAACATCAGCCAGCTTTTTATAGTACAAGGCAAAGCCATCAGGTCCTGGACATTTGCTGGTCTTCAAATCGACGATACAGTGCAAGACTTCCAATATTTGAATATCACGGTCCATCAAATCTCTATGAGCTTGAGTAAGAGTAGGCAAAGACAGTCGAGATAAAAAGTCGGAGATAGCATGGTGTTCTGCCCGAGTAGAAGTTTAGCAAGGCGGTACCCTAACTACTCCAACATCTTTGCAGGATTGCTTGTTAGGACATTATGTGGAATACACAAAGAGATCGGTTTTGGATTGTGCATAAAAGAACGCAACCTGCGTGCTAGCATAGAGTCCGGTTTATTTGCTTTACTGTACCACTTCTGACGTGTCCAGCTTAAGGAGCGCTCTGCCTCATCTGTTTAGCAAAGATCCAATTCCAGGTGGGCCTGGTCCAACAACCTTCGTTTGGAGGGAGTCGGTGATTGTTTAAATTGAGATGACACAGAAGCTAATTGTGTTCAAGCTGACACTGTTCATGCTGCCTCTCCCATTTGCAGCTTGAGGCTACTCAAATAATATGACCTCAAAGGACTGCCTTGTAGGTTTCCCACAATGTCACTGATGAAGAGACAGAACCTGAATTGAGCTTAAAATATTCCACAGATTTGTGCTGAAGATCCGCCTGAACTTCTTTCAGCGACAGCAAGAAGTCACTCATACTCCAAGAGGAATAGAAAGGCTTGCAAAGAAGGGATTGACAGACCACCAAAATGGGGTCATGATCAGAGCATGGCACAGTAAGAATAGAGATGGAGCGCACAAGAGAAAGATGTTTTCGTAAGACTAAAGCATGGTCAATTCTGGAGTGAGAGTGATGAGTGTGCGAGTCATAAGTATAGTCTTTCCCCCAAGTGTGGAGCTCACGCTATAAGTCTACCAAATCATGAGTCCGTAAGGTTTGAGTGAAAGATTTGGCTGCAGGGGAGGGGTTAGAGTCCTCTGGGGGATACTTATCAAGAGCAGGATTCAGAACTAAATTCAAGTCCCCTGCTACCAGAAGAGTGCCTCGTGGGTGAACTGCCCGAAGGGAGCAGACAAGCGATAAGAAAGGCCCGGGATTAATGTTGCGAGCATAATAAGTCAAAAATGTGATGTCTACATCCTGAATTGTACCCTGTAATAAAAGATACCTACCATTTGGGTCCGTGATACGCTTCACACAAACAAATGGGGTTTTCTTATGGAAAGCAATGGGGACTCCCCTTTGTTTTGTAGCGCCAGTAGCCTGAAAAACCTGAAGGTAGCAGGCATCAAAATATTTCTGGCTAGAAGTAGCAGAAAAGTTAGTTTCCTGTAGGCAAGCATTATCCACGTGGCGAGTCCGCAGAAACTTAAATATTTTCACTCTCTTTTGAGGGGAGTTCATACCCTGAACATTCAGGGACAACCAATTTAACAACATGGCAGCCGAAAAAGGAGAGGATAGCCTCCGTTACCATCCCCAGGAGCCCTGAAAAAGATAAGGTGAAAACACAAGGTACACAGAACAACAAACCAGGAAAAGGAAAAAAAAAGCAAGGAAGAAAGAAGAAGACATAAAACCATCTTGTATACAGGCAATATACATTTGACGCAAAAATATCAGCACAAAACGCAGAACAGTTGTGGGGGATAAACCCACACGTAGGCTGGGTAGCGGGTAGGACAATGGTCCAATCCACGCATCAGCTCGAGGGGGGACGCAATGGTCCACCAGAACTACTCGGCATAACTCGGCATATATCACATGACCACACAGAAGCTAGAAATTTGGAAAGTAACAAAAAAGAGCACTCAAGGGCAATTAGGAAATTAGGAAATTTAGCAGGATACACATTATCAGCTCACAGAGACTTCCTGGAATTGCTGAGCCTGAAGGGTTCGAAGAGCTGTTTTGACTCAAGGGGAGGTGATTTGTGTGAATATTGTGATCCCCGCAAGTGTGCAGGGATAGAGGCCTCCTCAGTATGAGATGGTGGCAAGTCAGATTTCAGTTCCTGGAAGTGACGATGAAGATCCGCTGGAGAGGAAGCCTGGAACTGTCGGCCTTTGTAGGAGAAGGAGAGCTTAAACAGAAACCCCCATCTATATTTGATATCAGCTGACTGTAGAATTTGTAGGTAGGGTCTCAGGGTGCGGCGTTTTGTTATCGTAATTGGAGACAAATTAGCAAACAGCTGAAGGGAGTTACCCTGGAATTCCAATGTTGTTAGACTTTGAGCCGCAGGAGGCATTCTTTAGTGGGGTAATAGTGGAACTTAATAATAATGTCCCTTAGGGGGCCCTCTGTGGGTTTGGGGGCTAGAGCTCTGTGGATACAATCAAATTCCAAACGATCCAAAGGAATCTCAGGAGCCAGTTCCTGAAAGAGGGCAGTAGCAGTACCCTGTAGATCAGTTACCACCTCAGGCACGCCACGAATATGGAGGTTATCTCTATGGACCCTGTTCTCCACATCTTCCAATTTATCTTTTAGGGTGTCCAGCTCTGCATGTAAATCCTCTACTTCCTGCTCATGACCCTCCAAGACTGTAGTCGCCAGATCTATACACTGTTCTAATTGATGAGCCCGATGGCCCGATTCCTTTAGACCTTTTAACAGATCAGAGGACAGCTTGCAAGAGGAAGTTGTAATCTCTTCCTGCACAATGGTGCGGAATTTGTGGGGTTGTGCTCAAAAGAGCTGGTTAAAACAGAGGGGAACTGGTGCTGACTGTCCTCACCTGAGTCCGGATCTACTGTAAGCCGTTTGGTGTCATCAGGCTCAGGAGGGCTGGGCTCCATTTTGACATAGTGCCGGGGAGGTGAGTCTTTTTGCTGGGTCCGATGTTTACACTTATTGCGCGGGGTACGGTGCATCTTCGGGCGTAGAACAGGTATTCCACAAGCACCTGCGATCTTATTGTACCGGTATGTGAGGATTGGAAGCCTGATATGCCGAGGTAAATGTTCCGGTGGCACGGGACAGGGCCATCAACCCTGCCCTCTTGCATGTGTCCTCCAACAGGGGTACTAATACATAGTGATAATCAGTACAGGGCAGTCCATGTTTCTCGCCATAGGCTTTAAATTGTAGAAGAGATTATCACAGCTGGACATGGGGGGGTGGAGGGGGGGTAGGTGCAGGTCACCCCGCAGAGCCTCTGGACCAGGTCAGACCTCTTCTCCCCCAGGGAGAGCACGCAGCCTCCCTTGAGCACAGGCCCCAACAGGAATCCGGGTTCCTGCGCAGGATGCAGAGGTAGCTGAAGATGTCCCAGTCACCTCAGCAGCAGCTTACCTATCCAGATCTCCAGCTATGCCTGGGTGAAGAGTAGGGCAGGTCCAGGTCTTGTGTAGGCCATGCCAGGCCTTGCAGGCCGCAGCAGGCCTCGGTCTTGGTATGGAGGACCAGCAGGCCTGGATATCCCCTCCGAGTAACAGCCCCAGCCAGTGGGGGTTCCCGAAGTCGGTGGGACCCAAATCACCAGCCGCCGATTTTGTCTGCAGGTATATTATTTGGAATGGCTAGTTGTATTAAGTCTACAAAAATAGCCCATCATCAGTGAAAGAGTTAATTTTTTGCTGAAGAGACAAATTGTAATGGAATATTTTTTTCTGTTAAGGTTTGGCCCTCCAGCATAAAAATTAACTGCATTCAATATGTTTGCATACAAAAGAAAAATACAGGTAAATAATATCACTTTAGGACTGGTTCACACCTGAATCGCACAGGAATACAATCCCCATTCCTGTGCAAATTAGCACTGTGCAATATTCAGCCCGTTCATTTTAATGGGCTAAAATCTAGCTGGATTACTTCAAAAGTAGAGCATGGACTACTTGTAAAAAGACACTGTAACCGGATTGCATGGTACTGGGGTACCATGGGATCTGGTGCAGGTGAATGTATTGCGTTTGTGATCTGCGTTTGGTGTAATTAGAAATACATTGACACCAGCAATAGATCCCACAGCCAGCGCCTTATCAACCTAGTGCAAGAAAAATGAATGGAACGCAGATTTCCCTCACTGCTTTCTGATGTTAACGGGCCATTACATAATTCAGTATATCACCTGTACTTAAAATGCAAGTCAAATGTTATGCAATTTGATTAGCATATTCTTAAATCCAAAAATGTTTTCTTTTATTTTGGAGAGAGTGGAAATGGGTTAGTGCCTTCATTAGGATTTTATTGCCATTTGTCTTTCTGTGGGGGAGATTCCCCATTATTTCATGTCATTGCAGAAAGTGGTGAAAACATAGTTTTAGCATAGTGCGGAAGGGTTTAGACTTAGTGATGCAGGATAAAAATCATTCGAAGATAGTTCCACATATATGTGTCTTAAAGTGACTATTTTGCTTTTTTAAAAAAAAACAAAATTTTGGGAATGTCAGATGCCTCATTTTCCCCTTCCCCTGCACTTTCTGGTTACTCTTGTAGGCCTTTACATCATTACAGAACAGAGCAGTGACATATGGGCCAGTGGAAGGAACCATAGCATGCAGCAGGGGACCAGGCACGCCAATGCACCAATAATTTTTCAAAGACTGACAAAATAGTAGGAGGTCACTGGAATTGATTCACAAGATGCATATTGTGATAGAAACAACCCGAACAGGGGCTTTTGGAGGGGAGTAGGGCTAACCTTCTACCCACTAAGGCCCATGGAAAGCATATCATTCTCTAATGATGGATAACTACGTGATGGACACTGAGAGTGAGTAAAGACAATATAGCTTTCCTTTTGGAGTGGATGGAAAGGTGTAATATTCATCTTATACAGGTTAATGGTCAGAAAAAATATGAGGCCCTCCTGCAGACTGGCTTGGAAAAGCTCCTCCATTTGGGACAGAAATAGTTATTAACAATCTCCCTCAAGAAATCTATGATGAAAGATACATTCCACTTTTTCAGACTGTTTGAATACTGTATGAGTTTTGTCTTATGATGGACAGATTATACAAGTTAAAGTAAACACCTAAAAGACAGCATGTGTAATGTACTTTGTGTATTCGGGGTGGGCTTGTTGCTGGGCTGTCTGGGTGGGCTCCCTGGCTTGTCTGGGTGTTGGCTGTTGATCAGCTTACTATTAATTAGATCACCTTTAGCTGTTGGCTGTACTGTTTACCATGTGCACTGTTTAGGATGATGTGATCAAGCTCTTACCTAATCAGGATGGGATGTTTATCCCATGGTGTAATATTTGTTTTATTGTTCATGTGGAGACTGCCCCTATTTCTGACTGTATAACAACCTGTATTTCTGTTTAATAAAGAGTTCGAGTTTCTGCGCCTAAGCTAGTGTTGCCTAGTCTTGGGTGCAATGCCCAGCTATAAAAACTCGGCCCTGTATCCCAGTGGCAAATAAGCATCAAATTGGGTTGACAGGCATTCATACCATATCCCCTTAATTCATAAAAAATAAATTTAAAAAAGAATATGGGGCATATCTATGGCATTCAGACACTGATAACTGAAACTGCCCATATGCTGATGGGCCTGTGGGCTCAATGAAAAAAAAAAACCTGACAGATTCATCCATCTATACTATACAGTGCTAAAGGACACATCTACCACTGTGCCATTTTGTATTTTCACAGTAGTCCCATTGGATGTCAAAATCCCCAAACAGCAGCTGCATCTGATTTTTGAAACAAATGTTGGGTGGGAGGAGACAAATTTTCTGAGGAACCAGCCAATACTTTTACAGTGTATGGTCAGCTTAACATATGAATGAAAGTGTTTAAAATTGTATTATCTCACATAAAACAAATTCTTTGGCATTTATAAATTGATTTGGTTGAGACTGTACAATTGCTGAATTGCAGAGAATCTTGTATATGCAGATATTCATCACACATTTCTTGGAACAAAATCTTCTTTTTCAAGGATGCACATGCAGTTCAAGTAATAAAGATCTTAAAAAAGAAACAAATATTTCATGTAAGATACAGTATATGCATATATATTTGTCATTCAGGCCTCATACAAACAGCATAGTGTCATAATAAATACAGATAATGTCATGATCTACAACACAAGGTATTGTTATCTGATATTTTACTGTAATGAATCTTTGAGGGGTTTTAGCCAAATCAATTGATAAATGCTGAAAACATTATTTTATGTAGGATAAAAAAAATGCCAAATGCTTTCATTTATGTGTTAGTTCTGGCTATCTGAATGCCAAAAATATCTTTCAATATTCTTTATGAGCACCCAAAAGTGTGTCCAGTGTTGAAGGTTTAGCAAGCTAACTTGGTGTTGTGGGCAATAAGACAAGTATTGATTTTTTCTTTACAGAGAGAACCTCATTTAGTTTTGTTTGTTTTTCTTTTTAATAAAGAGAGGAGCTTTCACCACTTGCCCTCTAGAGGATTTACTCTCCTTCCTGACCAGGCCATGTTTTATGCTATGGTGCTGCGTTACTTTAACTGACAATTGCGTGGTCAAGCAACACTGCATCCAAATGAAATTTACGTTATTTTTTCCCCACAAATAGAGCTTACTTTCGGTGGTATTTGATTGCCTCTGCATTTTTTATTTTTTGAGCTATAAACAAAAAAAGACCGACGATTTTGAAAAAAAAAATATTCTTGACTTTTTGCTATTAAACATGTCCAGTAAAAAAATAAAAAAAATCAAATTTCATCATAACTTAGGCCAAAATATATTCTGCTACATGTCTTTGCTAAACAAAAATCCCAATACATGTAATCTAATTGTTTTATATGAAAGCTATGGCATTCGCAAATGGCGGTATATATACTGGAATTTAAAAAAAATATGTTTTACTAGTAATGGCAGCATTCAGCAGCTTATAGCAGGACTGTGCTGGGCATTCTGACACTGGGGGGAACTGACTTGGTGTTACTGACATCCCCAGTGACACCAATACAGTGATCAGTGCTAATAAAAAGCACTGACACTGTACTAATGGTACTGGCCTGGAAGGGGTTAAAATGTGGGGCTATCAAAGGGTTAACTGTGTGCTGTTTTACTGGGTGCTGTGTGTGTGCGTTACACTGTAAGCACATTGTTTTTTATGGTTCTGCTATGTGTGCTGTGTGCTGTTTTGCATACTGGGCTGTGTTTGTGATTCACTGTAAGCACACTGATTTGCATGGCTGTGCTATGCACAGCTATGCAAAGCAGTGTGCAGGATCTGACAGGGGAGAGAACTGTATTGCTTACAAACAGTTCTCCCCCCTTCCCGTTGGAGATCACCATGTGTCGGAGAGTAATCACCGGCCGTGACCTGGTGATTGTCTGCCGTGA
Source organism: Staurois parvus (assembly GCF_062004578.1). Lineage (NCBI taxonomy): Eukaryota > Metazoa > Chordata > Amphibia > Anura > Ranidae > Staurois > Staurois parvus. The sequence continues at coordinate 5,398,374 of NW_028317918.1, read as the reverse complement.
ATCGCGGCGCGGGTGGGGCGCGCACGCACCCCTTACCCGGAAATGCAAAATCACGTATATATACGTGATTTTGTGCACCCATACCGCCCTGTAGCAGTACTTCTGCTATAGAGCAGACTGGAAGCGGTTAACATATCCTAAAGCGTATTTTCACTTTTACAGCCATTTTGGGATACCACCTACTGTGTATTTGTTCCCATTCACATACAGTGCTATGAGTAAAAAATATTTTTAAAATGCTGCTTACCTTTTTACTTGCATTTTGTTTGCTTAAAAATCCTACCAAGCTTTCTCTTGTAATGCAATGTCAAGAATGGGACTGGGGAGTTATGTTTACCATAATTAAAACTGTACTGTGCTGTCAGATTTCATTATCAGTTGCGAACTAGACGTGGACACTGGAGTTTAAATTCACAAATTTAGGGTGGTGCATTGTATGATAATGGACTTAAAAATGTCCCTAATTACAAATTTCAAGCTATTCTGAACAATTCCTAGCAGCACAGTGGCTAAGTGGTTAGCACTAGTGTTGTCAGTTCGAATCTCAACCATGGCACCACCTGCCTGGAGTTTGCATGTTCTCCCTGTGCCTGCGTGGGTTTCCTCTGGGTACTCCAGTTTCCTCCCACACTCCAAAAACATGCTGGTAGGTTAATTGGATCCTGTCTAAATTGGCCCTAGTATGTGTATGTATGAATGTGAGTTAGGGACCTTAGAGTGTATGCCTCTTGAGGGTTAGGGACTGATGTGAATGTACAATATATGTATGTAAAGCGCTGCGTAAATTGATGACGCTGTATAAGTACCTGAAATAAGTAAAATATAAAACCATATGTATAAATCTCCAAAAAACAAGTAGAAAATATTTTTTTCATTATTTGCAACTATGCTATCATAAAGTGAGGGTTTCTGTTGGGCACACTTAACACTTCTAGGTATGCCAATGCTGGCACATGTACTGCTGTCAGATGACTTGCAGGACCCATTGAGATCCTAAAGTTTTCACTTGCCACCAGCAGAAGGTCTCTGCACTAAACACCAATCAAAGCTTTTTTTGCTGCAATGAAAATCAATCTTGGGGGTAATATCTGCACTGATATCATTCCTGTGGTTTATTTTACTGCTCTGTCACTAATTCAGTTTTTTTTTTGTTGCACTGACATCAATCCCAGGTTTTTATGCTGCACTGACAACAATTCTGATTTTTTTTTTTTTTTTTTGCAGCAGCAGCAGCAGCACTAAAACACTAAAGCCAATCTGCTGTTCTCAATTTCCTACACTTTTTTTTTCAACTAGACTCAAAAGGTTGCCTATTCCTGCCCTAAAACAAAAAACATTCACCTAATAAAGTAAACTTTGCCGGATCACTTATTTGATTAATATGTGCAAGTCTTCTGATCTCCTTGAAGCTAGCATGATTCTTTTTATATAATCTGTTCCTTTTTTCCATGATTTTTCCATGATTTGTGAATTCATTAAATTTTTAATTTTTTTTTTATCTTCTGACACCAGGTGAGAACAAGTAAACATTGTCCATATGCTGCATGTCTAAGGCTCCCACAATCCCCTTAGGATCCATCTGGCAAATGGAATGTGAAATGTACCATCACTACTTTGAACTTCATGGAGGTTTGCAGATAAACGTTCCAGTCTACTAATAGTATCTCTTTTTCACATTAGTTGTGGATCATCAACTGACTAACATATTGAACGTTTTATAGCCACATATTAGATAGTATGCTGAACTCTGCAGACATACTGTGGTAAAATACAATGCTGTATGTGTACCACTACAAGTGGATAAATGCCCTATAATATATTAATGACAATAGATACAGTATATAATTCTAGTAAGCTGACCAAGTATATATTGGCTAATGACATAGGAAGGGGCTCCCTCTGTCATTATGTGGGATTCTAACTAGACCAGATTGAATCACTTTAACCTTTTTGTTGCCAGAGCCATGAATAAAGCAAAAAAAAAAAAGGCCCCCAGCTGGTTTAAGCCATAATGTGCTAGTATGCACCACATACTACCATATTATGGTATACTTACATTAAAATGAAGCCCTCAAGCAGCACAGAGCTTCCATCTTCACTGGGTTCCAGGTGTTTGAATAGATGAGCAATCGTGAAGTCACTCCCATGCATGCATGCAGGAGTCACAGCTGTGGCACAGCGCTCTGAATAGTCGGCATACTCAGCGCATGTTCAATTCAGAGTTCAGTATGCATGCACCGATGACGTCACCAGCTGCTTTCAGTGTGAATATCTCCGAAACACCACGTTTACGACATATTCACTGCAGGTACAAGTTCAAAAGCGGAGTTTACTACCCATTTAAAGTACATATGAACATACAATGTTATTGTATGTTATTTTCAAAATATTATTCCCAATATTCTGACACTGGGGGGGGGGGGGGGGCTGACTATCACTGACATCCCCAGTGACACCAATACAGTGATCAGTATTAATAAAAAGCACTGACACTGTACTAATGACACTGTGTAGGAAGGGGTTAACATCTGGGGCAATCAAAGGGTTAATCGTGTGCTGTTTTACTGTGTGCTGTGTTTGTGCTTTACACTGTAATCACACTGCTTTGTATGGCTCTGCTATGCAGAGCCATACAAAGCAGTGTGCAGGAGCTGACAATGAAGAGATCTGTATTGTTTACACACAGATCTCTCCCCTGTCGGTGATACTCGGTGATCGCCGGGTGCCGGTGGGGAATCACCGGCCAGGACTCAGTGATCAACAGGTGAGGCCACCAATGGCATTGCATGTAGGGAGCACATGGCTCCTGAGCGCCCCCCTACCCGGAAATGCAAAATCACATATATATAAGTGATTTTGCGCACCCCTGCCACCCTGTAGCAGTATTTTTGCTATAGGGCGGCAGGAAAGCGGTTAAGGATTACTCAAGACTGCTTCATTCAGTGTGCTTAGCTTCCTCACTTTCTGCTGTTGTCGTACACAATCTTGAATCTGCTTAAGCAGAGTTCATGAGCACACCAGTACACTGTGTGCAGTAAATATGAGTAACTCGTTGCTGTTGGAAGACTGACAGAAGGGGCCTCCATACACCAGGAAGTGTCAAGGGTGACCCAAAATATCAAGGGGCATGTATTGCAAGTGGAAACAGTAGGTATTCCTTTTGTATGTTTTTTACTACTAAAGAGCCTTTCATGCAAAAAATGATAACAGTGTCTCTTTAACATGTGCACAGTAAGGCACTGCAGTGCACAAAAGTGTGAAGAGGCCTCAGTGGTAAGCAGATTAACAGCAAACATTTCAGCGTAAAGTCTGTGGTGGGAAACCTGTAATGTTTCAGCATAAAAAACTAACTTTTTTAAACTGAATATTAACCTTCAAATATTTTTAACGTGTAAAATCTGCCAGCTGAGGTTTTTTTTTTTTTTAATTTTTGGCTTTTAGCTTTTAACAGAGAACATACCATGGGAAAAAAAAAGAAATACCAACTTACTCTTTGTGTTTTTGATTACTTCTTGGCATAATATAGATGAATATTTTTACGTATTTAGACATTACCATAGCAGTTTTTTTTAAATGCCACAGAAAAATGGAATAAGAAGATAAACATGCATGTTGTGAAATTAACTTTTTTTCAAAGACAAGGGGTACCTTGGAATATAACACAATAAACAATACATAGACAAATGACACATGCTGTTTATTAGAGTCAGTACAATTTATACTGTGTGTATTTACACAGTAAAAGCATCGATGGTCTCTATAATAAACAGGGTAATCGCCAAAGTGAGCAAGGAATTAAAGCATGCGTAAAGCTTGGAACATCAAGTGATCATTCTGGCTCATTCATTGTGCTTTTAGTGGTTGCCATACACAATCAAACCCTTTTACTGACTGCGAGCATTAAAGTAAATCTACATTAAAAAATTAATTAAAAAAAACTCCTACAAATATAACATGTAGGAACCTAGAGATGCCTGTGATTTCAATACTGTTGAAGCTTACAGCTAAGCCTAACCTTACTATTCCTATTGGCCCATCACTATAATGGCCATCCTTGCTGACCGATAGGAATATGTACGATGCATGAAGGTATTAATAATAACCCATCAATTTAATGGTCATCCTCAATGACCAATAGGAATGTGTAGGAGGCATGGAGGAACAGCTACGCACGGTCAAAAAGTGTTAAAACTACTTGTCAAAGAGGCCTGGCCTTTGAACATTATGGAAGGTTTTTGAACATGCAGGTATGCTCACGCACTTCTAGGTGCTTATAGTTATACCTTATTTTCATGACATAATCCTTGTTAAAAAGCAATATTAGAACCAATTCAAATTTTAATGTTAAATGAGCACAGAAATGTTAGTTTTCTGCAAATTAGGGGTGGACTTTTTTTTTTTTTTACATATTTACAATTTTTTAAAGGAATATTCTTTTCTTCGTTTTAGCCCATTGGGATCTGAATTTGCTGTCTAAGCAGTCATAGCATTAAGGCTTATGTACTAATCCAGGAGCTGTCTTATGTGAATCAAGACTCACTCTGGATTGTATCTCAATCTTAGGCTTCTCTCACTCACTTGCAATATTCACCATCCCACACCATGCTACGGTCCTGCTTGGTTCAGTTTCTTTGCCTCTGTTTAGTTGCCATTTTTCAAGATAGAGATGCTCAGTAGTATAATGAATATCTGTATTGCATGGCTTGTCATATAACAGGATAGGATATGCTGAAACATTAGGAACATAATTATGTGTGGCGGAGGGGATCAGTGAGTAGCATTGAAGGAGTAAGCTGGGCCTTCCTGTCCACTGCAGACCACAATTGCCACTTATGGGTGACACTGATGGGCACTGATGGGTGACAATGATGGGTGGCTCTGCTGGGTACTGCTGGGACAGCATGAGGAAAGTGCAGCTGATAACGAGTAACTGTATTTACCTGGTGATCTCTTGTGTCATTGGACACAGCTGATCACGTAGTAAAAGGCCACTTTGATTGGCCTTTTACCTCATCATGTGATCAGCTATGTCCGTAGGACACAGCGATCAACGACAGCGCCGGGTGCATGCAGGGGGCGTGTTCTGCTAGGACGTCCATGGATGCCCTCCCAGAACTGGACAACCGTGCTGTACCCGTCTTTTGGCTATAGAGCAGTTGGGAAGCGGCTAAACTACAGACGTTGGAGATGCATTTAACCAACTGAATACCCGTCTGCAATACCCCCTCATTACCAGGCAATTTTTCAGTTTTCAGTGCTGTAGTTGTTTGACTAACAATTATTCCGTTATGCAACAGAGTAACCAAATGAATGTTCTATCATTTTTGTAGACATATACAGCTTTCTTTTGGTGGTATTTAATAATAACTTTTTGCTTTTTTACTATAAAAAGAAAAAAAAGGCTAAAAATGTTTAAAAGGAGAGTTTACCTTACTTTCTGTTAAAATAAAAATGTCATGACTGCATGAAAATCCATAAATAACCCTTTTTAGAAAACAGACACCCCAAGGTGTAATTTTCTAATTTTTTTCCACAATTGTTTGGAAATGAATAAATATAAACATTGAGCTTGGGAATGGTACACTAAATACAAAAATGTATGGGTCATACACTGGGAAAGTGAAGCGGTTAGTGTTCTGGTTGCTTATGGTGACATGATGGAGATTAAAGGAGAAATACAGCCAAAGCTCATTTGGCTGAACTTCTCCTGTGGATCACAGGAGATCACAGGAGTGCACTTTGTTCTGTACTCCTGTGACCCATTTTCAGCTGACAGTGGGCTGCTGTCGGATGACATCACTGAGCCGGTCAAGACTGGGGAAAGATCCCAAGTCAGGATCCATCCCAGAGTCTGGAGCGGCACCTGGTCAGACTCTCAGTGAGCCGCTGAGAGCCTGAGCCAGCAGCTACCTCCACAGCCCAGCACTCCAGTGAGTGCAGGGGGAGGGGGGGGCAGAGCAGACAGCGTTGACTGACTGTCACCGATCTCTGCTCAGAGCGGCAGTGAGAACTCTGTGATCAGTGGTCATGTGATCGCTGAGTTCTCATTCTTAGAGCCAGCAGGGAAAAGCCGATGCTGCATCCACCTAGATAAGTATGATTTGAGAAAAGAAAAACAAAGATATGCTTCTCTTTTAAGGGTTTAATTTTCAGATGTGCAGGATGGAGGAGGGGTTAATATACAGGTCATTAGAGACAACAAGAAGATAGAATGTGTAAAGGAAGAGGGGGACCTGAAAGGGTTAAAAAAGATCCCCGTATCAATGAAACAGAATTAATAAATCTGCAAACTGCAACTGCTGTCCTTTAATTTTTTCCTACCCCATTCAAGAGTTTGATGATCTCTCTCCTTCCTCTGATGTAAGAGGAAGAGGAGGGAGAAACACTGTAACCAATAGCATGTAATCACTGTGATGACTGATCCACTCAAGTTGCAAGCCCAATAAAATGGCCTCAGGTTTCTTACCTGTTATATAATCATCCAGCACTAATGATTTCCAAGAGATATCTGCCAGTACCATTACAGATTCCCCACTACTTATGACAATTGACAATATGCATTGTGAGCTTGGCACATTTTGACTTGTTACAAACCCAGGGAATGTGGGAACAGAATGAAAGCTGAAAGCCTTGTCCCTGACTTCAATTTATACCTGCACAGTAGACATGTGCAATTAGTTTAGTTACAAATAAAAAATTTGGACAAAATTTTAATTATGCGGAGAGTGATATATATCCGAATCTCTGAAACACAACAACTTTCAACGAATCTGAAAATTATAATGAGAACAATAAGCTTATTTGTCAAGTGTAAAGTTTGGTGGAGATGGGATTATGATGTGGGGTTGTTTTTCAGGGGTTGGGCTTGGCCCCTTAGTTCCAGTGAAGGGAACTCTTAAAGCGTCAGCATACCAAGATATTTTGGACAATTTCATGCTCCCAACTTTGTGGGAACAGTTTGGGGATGTCCCCTTTCTGTTCCAACATGACTGCACACCAGTGCACAAAGCTTGTTTGGGGTGGAGGAAACTGACCTCAACCTAATAGAACACCTTTGGAATTAATTAGATCAGAGACTTTCTCGTCCGACATTAGTGCCTGACCTCACAAATGCGCTTCTGGAAGAATGGTTAAACATTCCCATAGACACACTCCTGTAAGGAATATGTTTTATTAACTGGCATCCATTTTATATAATGCCTCCATTTCTAGATGTGTGAACAGTTAGTTTCGATTTTGTAACTTCTCTCTCATTTTCTTAGACTAGTTTCATTTCTGTAAATGGAACTACCTTATATGGTATCCCTTAGTTTCTGTTCTTCACATAACTATATTGATACGAATGGAATGTTTAATTGGTCATCCTAAGATTAAGCAATGCCTACTGAGTTCTGTCATGCATTAAACTTTCAGAGATTTAGTTTGCACACTTCGGTGTCTGGAGCTTTATTTCTCCCAGGCCTGAGGGTGAAAATAATGAGGGCAGGGGCTACAGTCATATGCTGATTCCTATCAACTCCTAAACCTTGTGGACAGCCTTCCCAGAAGAGTTGAATCTGTTATGGCTGCAAAGAGTGGGCCAATTCAATATTGAACCGTATGGACCAAGACTGGGATGCTATTAAAGTTCATGTGCGTGTAAAGGCAGGCGTACAAATACTTTTGACAATATAATGTATATGAAATATATGAACTTATTTCTCATTCCATCTGCACTTTCCTCCTGTCATCAAGTTTCTTGTTAGCATACAATCATTGCATCATACCTGATTGGCTCCTTATGCTGAATCTCCCTCTCCCAGTAGGACCTCTGCAGTGCATCAGATTGTAGAACACTGGTGTCTTTGCGTAATGACCTTAAATATTAGTGTCTAAATATCTGCCTGCCAGCATTGTCAGCTTTGTGGCAGACTGAAACTTATGCAGTTTGTGTTTTAACTGGATCGCAAACACATTGATTCAATTTCATGATGGCAATTTTGAGGAGGTGATTTTTTTGCAACTTTTTCTCACTTTTTTTTAGTTAGCCTATACCTGACTGTGCGGTTCCACTTGTGGCCTCCTCTATAATGTTTGACACATGCTTTCATTCAATGCCAATAAGGTGCCGTTAGCAGTTTCTGGATGCTGATTTGGAGCATGAAGCGATTCTATATTATTTAAAAACCTTGTACTTGTGAGCTTACATTTTTTATAATGCTTGTTGGTAGTTTGTTTATTTTGTTCTACATCTTTTGGTTGCTTTACTTTCCTTATTCAAAATTAATGTTCCTTTACTTGTCTTTTGATGATGCAGATGCTTTTAAAATTGGCAGACCTACTGCAACTAGATTACATTTTGCAAACTCTCTGTTGTATTTTTCATGCACACTCTGACCTTGGTTGATTTATCCACAAGCAGTAATTGTGGTGTTTCCACTGGTTACTTTACCTTTTACCAATATGTTTTGCACATAGTGGCTGACTGTTGGAGTAATGGAAGTTGTCCCTCTTACTATAACAAAGATGGCACAAAGCTCTCCTCTGTAAGATATAATAGAGACACAGAGGAATCTGATTTGGCAATGCAGACTTTATTTCCCAAATGGTGCTCAAAATCAACTTCCAACATTGCTTTCCAGTGATGTCTGCAAGGTAGCTCTGCAAGTCATCTAACATAAACATGTGTCAAATATTACTCATTTGGCTATTCTTCAGTAACACCTGCCAATAGAATGAATCTGCTTTCAGGTATTCATAAGTATCATCTCCAACAGTTTTGTAAGCGGTTTGTACAATTCAGTGCCATTTGTAAAGGGGATCTAAAATAATATACCTATACTCTTCACATTTTTTTCCTGACAGAATAATAATTTAGGGATGGTCACTAAGTTGTAAATTACTCTACCGTTAGCATTACGTGTTTCTGTAGAACATGTTATAAAAGCCCTAAGCCATTTACATTTTTCTTAGGTTTGCCACATTTTTGGATTAAAAATCCCATATTTGTTAGAGGAGAAACGTACTCAATGCTCTCAATACACAATAGTATCGCCGTTTTAGGTGTGTCTTCTATTTAAGGATCAAGTACTAAGTTTACACTGAAAGCACATTGAAAACATCCTACAATATCACCAATCCATGATGCCAGCCCAAAAACAAAAGAGAAGAAAAAGAGGAAAAGCCCCCCCCCCCCCCCCCAACAATCCAGTAATAATACACTATACACAAGTTTTGTCTAATGGAAATAATTTTGCTACAGCTTTAATGACTCACTTTTACATATATATTAAAATGTAGCTCCACGCTCCCCCCAAAAAATTAAAAGTCAGCAGCTACAAATACTGTAGCTTCTGACTTTTAATACAAGGACACTTACCTGTTCAGGAATCATGTGATGTCCTCACTTGGGTGCAGGTGCTGGCACCTTAAGTAAGGGAAACTGACAGTGAAGCCTTGCAGCTTCACAGCCAATTTCCTACTGTGCATCCGCTTTGTGAATGGTCCCACAGTCTTCTGGAACATGTGAAGTGTCCCAGAAGGCTGTGGGGGAAGGAGGTGGGCCAAACGTCTGGCTCAGAATGCCTGGTACCCACTCCCCCACAAAAGGTGCTAAATGTGGCAGTGGAGGGGAGGAGGAAACAAACACATGGAACTTCCCCTTTTGGGTGAAGTTCCACTTTAATGTGAATAACTTTTAACAGTACTTCACAACCAGACATATATTTTGTCTGACAGTGCCTGCTTCTGTTGAAAATAGCAGACCCACATTGAAAACACTAGATGTCCCTCATACAACTCAGTGGGTATACCATTATTTAAAAGAATACACACTTTATTGTTAGGGCACATCTACTGTATCCTAACAACAGTTTCTAAAAAAAATCCAGTTATGTGCAAGAAAAAAAAAACTGTGTTGCTGCTTGAACTTGATTGGTTGATGGAAATCAGCAGAACTTCAGTTCAATCACTAAAGCTAGCCATACACTATTCAAATATTGGATGGATGAACCACTGAAATTCGCTTAGTGAGTGGCCCTGTCAACCCCCTGCCATCAACAATCTTCAAATGAAAAATCAAAGGAGCCAGAAGAATTCTCAGCAGAACAGTGGCTCTATTTACTTAGATGAGGCTCCTGCTGGGGTATTCTGACAACCGCTGCCATCGACTGTCTGAATATAGTAGCCATATCCAGTGATCCATCCATTCGTGCAGTGGGTTAAACAGAAAAAAAAATGTAATAGCGTATGGTCAGCTTAAGCTAAGGGTAAATTCTCTTGTAAAGTGAATAGCCTATTTGCCTTCAATAAATCAGCCCTGAAGTATTAATTGAACTAACACAATTTGTTAACAAAGTTCTCTATTTTATCTTAATATTTAGTTTTCTAAGAAGAGATACTCCACGAAAAGTGTAGGAAAGTATGGTAGCTTTGGCTATGGGTCTTTTTTGTCTCTGTATGAACAGCAATCTAAACAATTTCCAAAAGTCTTTACCACATGCAAATACATATCTCAAAATTATAGGCTGTAAATTAACTGTCCATCAATGAAATTGTGTCAGGAGCATCTAGCACTCTTGGTTTTAGCTATGATGCACACTCTGTCTGTCTGTCCATCTGCAAGGTGATTGATGTCTCTGGGTGGAGACCAAACCTGATTTAAGCCAGCCACACTTGCAGTCTCATGCTTGTGATATTACATTTGTAACATGTGTTGCACGGTTCCTGTCTATCTGGCCTCCTCTGATGTTTGGATTCCCTCATTGATGACCGGATCGGATATTTACTACTCTCTAAACTCTGACTGCTTTTTGACTACAGATTTGACCCTGACTAACCTGAACCTTGCCTGCCTTGTACCTGGACTGTCATTGAACCATTCTGCCTATCTGCCAACCACATGTACCTGTTTGCTGTGCCTAGCATAGTAACCTGGCACTATATCATTGTGTATAAGTCCTTGGGGGAAACGAGTACCAGTAGTACTGCTTGCCTTATGGGAAAGGGGGCTGCTATAGGTGAAGAACACAGAAGCCAGCTATAGTGTCTGACCACCTGTGTTAGGGGTAAGCGTGACAAAATGTGAAGAAATAATTAAATCTGTCATATTGCTTGGTTTTTGGACAGGGTTTCTCAATCGGACTTCTATGGAATCCTAGGGTTCCTGAAAAGGTTGCAAGGGGTTCCTTGAGCAATGAGAAATTTCTGGCTCTCAGATAAGTTCCCACTGACACCACTGATTTTTTTAACTATCTGTAAGGGAGTAATTCTTCCAAATGACCACACGTTTAAGGAGCATTCTTCCCACTGACCATAAAACTAATGTGTCATGAGATGTAGATATAGTCATTTTTAGCAGGGGTTCCTTGATACTGGAAAGTTATTTCAAGGGGTCATCTGTGTTGAAAAGATTGAGAAAGGTTGGTCTAAAAGTTAAACCTTTCTATTAAAGCATAACATTCTTTATCTATGGTTATCTATAAAATTATATTTTACCTTTTTCACCATTTGGTCTTAGTCTTGACTTGCATTAAAATAGCTATAAAACTTAAAAGCCTATTCAACAGTTTGGCATGCCAATAAAGCCATTATATGTGTATATAATATATTCCGCTAATAAAATAAAGCCATATTGGCTGGGTTGTTATTGCATCTATTATTTAAGGACAATATAACAGTACATGCTTAGGACATCAGTAGGTACTATAGTTATTTCTATAAATATAAATAACGCAGCATGCCCTGCTCATCAGATACATGAGTGCCTCGAGTCTCTGGTAAGGGCCAATACCATTCATCTTTGTTCATTCTTTTCTGGACTATGTATTCATCATAAATCATGTTCAATATATGAGAATAGACGGTAAACACAGCTTTTATTATTAGAAGCTTAAATTATTTCAGGATGTAAAAGTGTTGAGAGCCAAGAAAAAAAAAGTTATATATTGTCTTCATATTAACACAAAATAGTGGTGAGACCATTTTGTGTGAGTATAAATTCAGTACTACACTGCTCCTAACTAATTAAAATGGCAAAGATAGACACAGTTAAATAGATGTTACACATGTGTCCATTGGTACATTAGCAGCCATATAAATGGGACATCTGTGTGAATGTACATATTGTGTTACGGATTCTCCTTACAAGACAAATTAAAAGTATAAATGTAATAAAAAGTAAAATACTGTATCCCAGACATCCAAGTGGCCTAAATCTGACCTCATAAAGAATACCACAATATCATATGCATGCTAGGATCTGTTTACATTCCTAAAAAGGTCATAAGACAGAAAGGTATACAGTAACTACAATTATAGTTAGTCATAAAGGACTGTTAGAGAGTACGGGAGTGAATAATCATAGAAAGATGTGAGCCATAAAAAAACATTGAAGCCTAGTGGAACTGTAGATTAAATAACAGAGGTTTATTTAAAGTAGTTTAGCCTCATATGGTACCTTATTTCAGTCTGACCTCAGCTGTCAGCAAAAAAAAAAAAAAAAAAATGCACAATAACAAAGGGCGATTCTCATTTTATTTTTAGACAATAATATTCAGGTTTTTTTTTAGAAAATCCATTCACCACTGCATAGTTTAACTAACTAATGAGTGTAGAAGCATCAATAGATAACATAGATACTTATCCTTATGAATTCTTGTATTGTATATGTTATGTATATATGTATGTATATATACTGTGTGTGTATATATATATATATATATATATATATATATATATATATATATATATATGGCTATGGTAGAAAAAAAAGAGATGATGAGAAACAGAAGCAATGCCATCCGCCATGCTAAAAATGTTGTTGTAAGGTAGGCTGTACAGTGGGCAGGAAAGCACCTGGACTACAAAGTGAGCCATTTCAGGCCACGGATGCAGTCCAGGGGTCTAATAACCCATGGGGTTACTGGTTAATAAAACAGTCAAGGTAAAAGGTCAACTTTTCTCATTGTTGCCTTTGGCTTTGGCTAGTGCCTTAGCCTTGCACTGTGACTGGAAAAAAATGTCCCCACATGCTAATGCTACAGACTATAGTGGCAGCAAATTTTCATGGTTCCATCAGAGTGAACCAAGTGACAATGCAGTGTTGAGGCAGATAGGGGCCTAGTTCTTAAAGGAGGAAACAGTCTGTCCTTCCAAAGCATCTGCAAGCTGTATGCTGAGAGTGATGTAATAATATTTAAATTCAGCTTTTCTTTCAGAAGTGTTTCAAAATCCCCCCGTTTTGCTCTTTTAATTAGGATTCAACAGTGTGGCCACCCCATAGCCATCCCTCTGTTTTATGGCTACAGTATGGAAGCAAGAAAACAAGCATGCACCTTGAAATGCTAGCCAAGCATTCCAGAAACGTTCTCCTTCTCACTCTAAAAATTTTCCATATCATCATCATGATGGCCATGTGGTCGTCTTTATGCTCAAGCTGCTGCACATGGACCATATTCTAATCTTCCTCCTCCTCCCATCTCGCGTTTCATTTTAATCCATGTAGTACATATGAACATGGCCATAACTCTTCTGATCCCTCTCTACTTCCTCTAGTGCAGCCTTGTCCATTCATCAATCTCTTTAACAGTCTAACAATGAGTAGGGCCCAGCTACAGTTCCCATCCCTCTGCATCAGTTTCTGAATGCTGCCTTTAATATAAAACTAGAGGGGGATTTATATTTTATCAGACTATTGAAAAATGTCTTAATACTGTATAATAGTCTAGCAGCTAGAATTTTCATAAGGAGAGGTTAACAATGGCAACTGCTATATTTCTTTCATGACATGTTTCCTTTATTTGGCCTGCAGAATGCTGTTTTATAAATTGAAAGCAAATAGGTGGAAACAACCATAGCTATGCTAATGTATATAACAACTTACGTATATAACAACCTAGCTAAATTAGACTGCAGCTTCTTCATAAATGGAGTCTCACGAAAATAAGTTGAACGTTTTCCTAGTTTTGGATAGAGTGGGGAAATACAGTACTGTGTGCCAGTATTTCATGGCTGTCTGTCTCTGAAAGGATGATTCCATTTATCAGAAATGTCAATGGCATACACCAGTTCTACCTTCCAGTTTAAAGTTGCCCTAAGTGGCCAAAAAAGGGCCCAAGTGCTGGAAAATGTTACAGCATTAGGACTTCTCCAAAGAACTTAGATTTGTATAACTGCCTGCTAAGCAGAATTTCCAAAACCTCCTTCTGCCATTCTCTACATCAGATTGATTAAGGAAAATCAAATCGCCATTAAAATGCTTAAAATTAGCCATTTAATCGAATTGATAGAAATATAAATTATGAATATTCATAACCGTTTGACATACTTTAATTAATTGTAAGAATTGTGTGAAGCTGTACTTTATCCAAAAAGGAAAATAAAGTCCCTCTATATTTATACAATCTGTACATGATTGGATAATTGAAGTGAATATTTACACAATTTATTATGCGAACAGTCTCAGCTCGTTTAGTAAATCAGCCTTAGTAACTTAAGTAATTCTAATCCCCTCTTTTAAAGTTGGCCATACACATATGGTTTTTGTTCAGCCTGAGGGTAGATTTCTTAATTCACACTATGTAATGTGGATGGATGAATCTCCCACCCCAGCTGTCAAAATGCCATTTTTTGCGATAATGCACTACGTTAGTTTAACTGACAATTGCGCAGTCATGCAATGCTGCACCCAAATGAAATTTACGTTCTTTTTTTTCCCACAAATAGAGCTTTCTTTTGGTGGTATTTAGTCAACTCTGCATTTTTTGTTTTTTGCACTATAAATAAAAAAAGACCAACAATTTAAAAAAAAAAACACACAATATTTTTTACTTTTTGCTATTAAATGTGTACAGTAAAAACATTTTAAAAATCAACTGTGTGCTGTTTTACTATGTAGGCTGTGTGTGCTTCACTGTAAGCACACTGCTTTGTATTGCTCTGCTATGCAGGAGCTGACAGAGAAGAGATCTGTATTGCTAACACACAGCTCTCTCCCCCTTCGGTAATATTCAAAGAACGCAGGTGGGACTCACCGGGAATCACCGGCCGGGACCTGGTGATTGACAGCCAAGGCCATGAATAGCAGTGCGAGTAGAGTGCTCGTGCCCCCTACCTGGAAATGCAAAATCACGTATATATACGTGATTGTGCACAGCCGTGCCACTCTGCAGCAGTATTTCTGCTATAGAGCAGCACGGAATTGGTTAACCTCTTCCTGACCACACTATAGCCAAAAGAAGGCTGCAGCATAATCATCCACTTATAGGAGGGCTTTTATAGATGTCCTACCAGAATCAAGCCCCCTCGTGCCCCCTGGGGTACGCTGTGATTGCTGTGTCCAATTACAGTGGCTCTTTACCATGTGATCAGCTGTGTCCAATCACAGCTGATCTTATTGTAAACAGACCTGACCATTATCTGCAGTCCTTTCCTCACATGCTGTTACAGCATGAGGAGAGAAGAGTCAGTAACCAGCAACTCATACAGGGGACATTTACACTGATAATCACGGCACTGATCATCAGTACCCTGATTATAATTGCTGCCTATCAGTGCCCATCAGTGCCTCCTCATCAGTGCCCATGAATGCCACCTCATCAGTACTGACTCATCAGTGCCTTCTGATCAGTGCCCATCAATGCCGCCTCATCAGTGCCGTCTCATCAGTGTCCATCAGTGCAGCTTTTTCAGTGCCCATCAGTGCAGCCTATCAGTGCCCATCAGTGCAGCCTCATGCACGCACTTCAGTGAAGGAGAAAAATGACTTATTTGCTAAATTTTAAAACAGAAACTTAGAAAAACTTTTTTTTTCAAAATTTTCTTTTTTTCATTTGTTAAGTAAAAAATAATAATTGATTGAATGAGTGATGATTAAATACCATAAAAAAAGCTTGATCTGTTTTAAAAAAATGATACAAATTTAGCTTGGGTACAGTGTTGCATGATCACGCAATTGTCATTTAAAGTGCAACAGTATGAAAACTGAAGATTGGTCTGGGCAGGATGGGGATGAAAGTGTCCAGTATTGAGGCTGTTAAAACAAAAAGAGAAGTTCTGGCAGAGTTTAAGTTACAATTCTTCTTAGTTTTACTCAGGGGCGGACTGTCCATTTGGAAACTCGGGCACTGCCCGAGGGCCCGGGGTCAGTAGGGGGACCCATGAGATGACCCTGGTACCTTTTTCATAGGCTTTTTTGAGTTTGGGCAAGGACACAGGGGCCCCATGAGTTGTCAGTCCGCCCCTGGTTCTACTATACTAATATATACTATGATGTACTGCTATGCAATGTCTAAGAATTACATTTGGAATACCTTTTCTGAGTTGGAAACAATATCATTTGATGGCCTTATTTTTAATTTTACTGTGTGTGTGTGTGTGTGTGTGTGTGTGTGTGTGTGTGTGTGTGTGTGTGTATATCTGCATATGTGTATGTTTTAAGTAAGCAAATAATATATTAAATACAATCTTATCCCCAATCAGCTCATTTAGCTAACCACAAAAGCTTATAATTTTGAATAAAGGTGACACATTTCACAAGAACACTTTTTCTGTAATGTGATCTTTTTCCTAAATTGAAGTAACTCATTTTAAAGAAATGCTGTGTAGCCAAAACTTGGCAAACTTCAAGAAAGGCCTACGCCAGCGCCAACATTGATATGAATATGCTCTACTTTTGCAAATTAAAAATAAATGTATTAATAATTCACATATTTTTATGGACTTGGCCACACATACCAAATGTTAAAACTTTAGAACACACTGTTAAATTTGGATACCTTGAAAATGTAATAACTACATCTATTAAGTATTTTCAAATAATGTCATATTGATGACATTATTTTATTGAAAAGGGTATAGAGCTTCTCAATTCAAATTACTTTACTGCATATTTTCTAACTAGAGGCTGAATGTTGAAGGCAGAAATTCAAAAATAAAAAAAGAAAGATATAAATTAATTGGTTACCTCCATCAGCAAATATATTTCTTATGCCACCTATTGCTACCTTTTTTATAGCAGATACAGTACATTCATCCATATTCTCGATAGTATAGTATTTACATAATTGAAATAACTTTTAACATTATTCAGTTTAACTGTACTTCAGAATGTCATGGGCAGCCCAAGAGCATGAGTTCTTAATCAGGGTATTCATGCCTCATATCTATAAAGCATATCAAGCATGGCAATACCTTCTGTTATTTGAGTATGTATGAAGAGACATATAGGAAAAACAAAAATGGTGAAAGCACAAGTAAGCTATCCCATTTAAAATACACCATCAAATGTAATTGGTTCAGTTAAAATGATGGATCATCTCTTATCCAAGGTTGATAAATGGCATCATTAAGTGTAAAAGATAAAGTTCATCAGAAAGGTGACAATTAGCATAACCAAATACAACAGGTGAAGTCCATCCAAGGTAATATGGGAATGAATGTCCATCCACTAATGGCAGCTTCTAATTAGAAACTGAAGCAGATTCCACTACATGCAAGGAAAGAGAGAGAGAGTTACCTCTTGTTGTAGACATTCGTAGAAATTTTAATGTAAACAGACAATTGGCAACTTATATAAAAGTAGATATACAAGGCACATCTAAATCCATCATTGGTATGAGGTCATCAGGACTGCCATGTTTCTGCAAGCTCTCACTCTGATTAGTTCCAGGAAGCCGGCTGAACGATAGAATGGATCCAAGAGTGCTGGAGTGCTCATGAAGCACAGTGTTGTACATGATGAAATCAGTGGATGTAAGGTGACATGTTTCTGAGCATGCGCACAGTGAATGTAATGACTGGCTTTCTCCTCTTCATCTTCCGGCCAGCTTCCTGGAATTGAGCAGAGTAGGAGCTTGCAAAGACATAGCGTTTTTAATGACCTCATACCAATGACAGTTTTTGATGTGCCTGGTATATTTACTTTTATGTGAGCAGCCAATTGTTTGCTTACATTAAAATTTCTGTGACTGTCTACACTTAGAGGTGCCTCTCTTTTTCATTATGCAGCTCATTGGAAGAAGCACGTGAATGCTAGACATAAGAGGAAAAAGGGAGATACTCTTCCTCATCTTCCAGCTCCTTCCTCTCCACCTCTACTCCTGCAGGGTATTTTGTCATGCAGACTAGGAGTAAGCATGTCAGCCCAGTCCTGCCTCAAGTTGGCCACTTCTGTATACAACAGTTCACTGTCATCCACCATAGACACATTGACCCCCCTCACTACATACAGAATTAGGCCCCAACCTCTACAGCCATGGCAAACAGACAATGCCAGATGCCTCAAAAAATGTAGCCGTGCTCTTGAGCGTCTATGCTGTAAGACTAAGACCCAGCAAGACTTCGACCAATATAATTCTGCCCTTGAAAAATACAATTCTTGTCTCCACACTGCTAGTACAGTGCATCCAGAAAGTATTCACAGTGCTTAACTTTTGCCACATTTTATGTTACAGCCTTATTCCAAAATGGATTAAATAAATTTTTCCCTCAACATTCTGCAAACAATACCCCATAATAACAATGTGAAAGAAGTTTGTTTTGAAATCTTTGCAATTTATTTAAAAAAAAAACAAAAAAACACAGGCACATAAGCCTTTGCTCAATACTTTATTGAAGCACCTTTAGCACCGATTACAGCCTCAAGTCATTTTAAGTATGAAGCTACAAGCTTGGCACACCTATTTTTGGGCAATTTCTCCCATTTTTCTTTGCAGTACCTCTAAAACTCCATCAGGTTGGATGGGGAGCGTCGGTGCACAGCCATTTTCAGATCTCTCCAGAGATGTTCAATCGGGTTCAAGTCTGGGCCACTCCAGGACATTCACAGAGTTGCCCATAGCCACTACTTTGTTATGTGGGCTGTGTGCTTAGGGTCATTGTCCTGTTGAAAGTTGAACCGTCACCCCAGTCTAAGGTCCAGAGCGCTGTGGAACAGGTTTTCATCAAGGATGTCTCTGTACATTGCTGCATTCATCTTTCCTTTGATCCTGACTAGTCTCCCAGTACCTGCCACGGAAAAACATCCCCACAGCATGATGCTGCCATCACCATACTTTACTGTAGGGATGGTATTGGCCAGGTGGTGAGCAGTGCCTGGTTTCCTCCAGACATAACACCTGGTATTCAGGCCAAAGAGTTCAATCTTTGTTTCATCAGACCAGAGAGTTTTGTTTCTCATGGTCTGAGAGTCCCTCCGGTGCCTTTTGGCAAACTCCAGGCGGGCTGCCATTTGCCTTTTACTGAGGAGTGGCTTCCGTCTGGCCGCTCTACCATACAGGCCTGATTGGTGGAGTGCTGCAGAGATGGCTGTTCTTCTGGAAGCTTCTCTTCTCTCCACAGAGAAATGCTGGAGCTCTTTCAGAGTGACCATCAGGTGCTTGGTTACCTCCCCTTCTCCCTCAATCGCTCATTTTGGCCGGGCAGCCTGTTCTAGGAAGATTCCTGGTGATTCCAAACTGCTTCCATTTACAGATGATGGAGACCACTGTGCTCATTGGGAAATTTTTCTGTACTCTTCCCTAGATCTGTGCCTTGAGACAATCCTGTCTCTGAGGTCTACGGACAATTCCTTGGACTTCAAGGCTTGGCTTGTGCTCTGACATGCACTATTAACTGTGGGACCCTATAAAGACAGGTTTATGACTTTCCTAATCATGTACAATCAACTGAATTTCCCAGAGTTGGACTCCAATCAAGTTGTGGAAACATTTCAAGGATGATCAGTGGAAACAGGATGCACCAGAGCTCAATTTTGAGAGTCATGGCAAAGGCTGTGAATACTTATGTACATGTGGTTTTTCTTGTTTTTTATTTCTAATAAATTGCAAAAATTTCAAAATGAACATCTTTTATGTTGTCATTATGGGGTATTCTTTGTTGAGAAAAAAAATGAATTTAATCCATTTTGGAATAAGGCTGTAACATAACAAAATGTGGCAAAAGTTAAACGCTGTGAATACTTTCTGGATGCACTATATTTTATCACTTTCATTAACACCCTCTCACGCAATCTCCATCAACTATTTTCTACCTTTAACTCTCTACTTCGTTACCTCCACCCATTAATTTTCTCACTTAAAAAATAAGATTGATACAATTTGTGACGAGATCTCCAGTGTACAGATATCTCCATCACCCTACACTCCTTGTCCACCTGCACAATCTATACTTCCCTTGTTTAACCGAGCTACTATGGAGGAGGTTGGTAAACATTTTTCTAAAGCCCACCTAACCACCTCTCCCCTGGACCCTGTTCCCTCGCAAATACTACGGTCTGATTCTATCCTTCATTCTTTAACTCATATCTTCAATCCCTCCCTTTCTATTGGCATCTTCCCCAACTCTCTAAAACATGCGCTAGTCACCCCCATACTTAAAAGGCCTCACTGGACCGCACCAATCTTAGCAACCTAAGGCCCATCTCCTTACTCCCTTTTGCCTCCAAACTCCGTGAACATCTAGTCTACAACCGGCTGACCTGCCACCTTATTGAGAATAACCTTCTCGATCCCCTTCAATTTGGATTTTGCCCACAACACTCCACAGAAACTGCTCTTCTAAAACTCACAAACAACTTACTAACCGCTAAAACCAATGGTCACTCTTCCGTACTCTTACTCTTGGACTTCTCCACTGACTTTGACACAGTTAACCACCCCCTCCTAAAAAAAAATTTACTTGGTCTCCGTGACTGTACTCTCCATTAGTTTGAATCTTACCTATCTCACCTCACCTTCAGTGTCACTTACAACTCTACTTCCTCCTCTCCTACTCCTCTTACTGTCGGGGTCCCCCAAGGTTTTGTCCTTGAACCTCTCCTATTCCCGATCTACATTTCTTCCTTGGGTCAGCTGATAGCTTCCCATGGTTTCCAATACCATTTCTATGCTGATGACACACAAATCTATCTCCTTACTCCTCAGCTCACCCCATCAGTTTCCTCACGTATCACTGATTTACTAACAGACATATCAGATTGGATGTCACACCACTTCCTAAAACTCAATCTATCCAAAACTGACCTCATAATATTTCCTCCCCCACGTGCCTCTTGCCCTTATTTCTCGTTCAGGATCAATAGCACTACTATTGACCCATCCCTGCATGCCAGGGTGCTAGGGGTAACCCTGGATTCTGAACTATCCTTTCAGGCCCACATCCAATCCCTGTCCAAATCATGCCGACTCAACCTCCGCAACATCTCCATAATACGCCCCTTTTTAACCAATGATACCACAAAGCTCCTAATTCACTCCTTGGTTATCTCTCGCCTCGACTACTGCAACTCCCGCCTCATTGGCTTACCATTGCATAGGCTATTCCCCCTCCAGTACATCATGAATACTGCTGCCAGGCTCATCTACCTTACCAACTGTTAAGAGTCTGCTACCCCTCTCTGCCAATCCCTCCACCACTGGCTTCCACTCACCCAACAAATAAAATTCAAAATACTAACAACAACTTACAAAGCTATCCACAACTCTGCCCCAACTACATCACCAACCGGGTCTCAAAATATCAACCAAACCGCTCTCTTCGATCCTCTCAAGACATTCTGCTCTCTAATTCCCGTGTCACCTCCTCCCATGCTCACCTCCAGGACTTCTCCCGAGCTTCTGCCATCCTATGGAGCTTCCTACCCCAATCTGTCCTGCTATCTCCTAATCTATCCCCCTTTAGACGATTCCTGAAAACCTTCTTCTTTAAAGAAGCCTATCCTGCTTCTAACTAGTAAACTGCCATTCATTCCTCCATCAGCTCATCCCCCACAGCTATTACCTTTTGTATCACTCAACCCTTCCTCCTAGATTGTAAGCTCTAACAAGCAGGGCCCTCTGTTTCCTCTTGTACCAAATTGTATTGTAACTGTAATGTCTTTGTTTTGTAAAGCGCTGCTCAAACTGTTGGAGCTTTATAAATCCTGTATAATAATAATAATGAGCTGTAACTTTTCTTGATTTTGCCCACTTTGAAATTGATTTTCATTCATCTCCAGCTGTAGCATTCAGCAGGCAAGCTTCTCTGCCACAAGTGCTGGAACAGAAGAAGTATACCACCAGCCACCTCAATGCCCAGCAGCTCAATGCCAGTTACAAAATATTTGACTTTACAGCTCCTAATTTTCCAATTGGAGAATTCAGCCCTCCTTCATGAATTTGCGCACTGTGCTGTGGAAGGTTCACAGCCATGATTTCATTAACTTAAATGTTCTAGTGAAACATGCCTATTCTCTACCTCTAAAACTCCATTACATCTTAAAGAATGTGACTCAGTTCAGCAAACAAATGAATTTATAAAAATAAGTTTGTGAAGAATACAGTTAATTTAGTATTTACAGCTGAAATAAGCCAGCTCCCTGCCTCTCAAATAAGATTTTGTTATGCAAATCTGGGTGTTGTATTACAAAAATTACACTTACCGTATTTTTTGCTCCATAAGACGCACTTTTTTCCCCCCATTTTGTGGGGGGAAATATCTGTGTCTTATGGAGTGAATATTGACCAGGACTTCCTCCCTGCCGCCCTGTTAGAATACCGGGCCAGCCGCTCGGCTCTTCTGTGGCAGACGAGAGGAGGAGTCTGCATCAGCAGGGCAGCAGTGCCAGGCAGGGCCCACAGCAGCTGCCCCTTAAAGCGGAGTTCCAGCTGAAAAAAAAAGCAGATACAAAAACTGTAGCTGCTGACTTTTAAAATACAGCCACTTACCTGTACCTTGGTCCAACGGTGTCCTCACCACCGTTGGTTTCACTCGCCATCCTCTCTCCCTGGTGCTGGCATCTTTAGTGTGGGCACCCGGCTGTGACAGCTTGCGGCTTCCCAGCCGGGTGCCCACTGCACATGCACGAGAAGCGATGCGCCTTGTGAATGGCCCTGTAGTCTTTTGGGACCTGTCATGTGTCCCAGAAAACTATGGGGGGGACAACTTCCACTTGCAATCGCCTAGGTGATCGCAGTGGAAGTGGGAGCGGGTACCTGTCAAATTCGGATACCCGCACCACAAAGGTCTGCAGTCTCTGGTCATCTCCTGTACTATGTCTGCAGTTGCTGGTCATATCTTGTACTATGTCTGCAGTCTGTGGTCATCTCCTGTACTATGTCCGCAGTCTCTGGTCATCTCCTGTACTATGTCTGCAGTCTCTGGTCATCTCCTGTACTATGTCTGCAGTCTCTGGTCATATCCTGTACTATCTCTGGTCATATCCTGTACTATCTCTGCAGTCTCTGGTCATCTCCTGTACTGTGTCCGCAGTCTCTGGTCATCTCCTGTACTATGTCCTCAGTCTCCGGTCATCTCCTGTACTGTGTCCGCAGTCTCCGGTCATCTCCTGTACTATGTGCGCAGTCTTTGGTCATCTCCTGTACTATGTCTGCAGTCTCTGGTCATCTCCTGTACTATGTCCACAGTCTCTGGTCATGTCCTGTATTATGCCTGCAGTCTATTGGTTCAGAATATTTTTTTTCTTGTTTTCCCCCTCTAAAACCTAGGTGCATCTTATGGTCAGGTGCATCTTATGGAGTGAAAAATATGTCAAATTTCTTCTTTTTATGCTGAAATAGGACCACTGACTGTTTCCTTACCTCCCATTAAAATGGATGAGATTTTTTTTTAGTGAGATCCATGTGATCTAACAGTGTTGTTCTAGAAAATACATTTGTTATTCACATTTTGGATCAAGCTGACTTTTACCTCTAAATGTGCCTCTTATTAAAAAGGACGATATTCTGTTCTGTTACTCTTTCACTAAGAAATTGCAGCCTATTCTAATTAATGTTTAAAAGGTGTGGAGTAACTGTAATAAATAAATACATTTTGGGGTTTATTTACTAAAGCTGGAGAGTCCAAAATCAGACTCCCTTCTGCATAGAAACCAATCAGCTTCTAACCTCAACTTGTTCAATGAAGCTTTGGCAATGAAACCTGGAAGCTGATTGGTTTCTATGCAGAAGTGAGTCTGATTTTGCACTCTCCAGCTTTAGTAAATAAACCCCTTTGTGTCTACTGTTGCTGCTCAGGTGCAAATGAATAGCTTTCCACATTTAAAATTAGCTTCTGTCTTGAGCACACTTTTTTTAAACCCAGTGATAATGCACCGTCCCTTTGGTAAATTAACTCAGTAGCTTGCAGGCTGATCCAGGAGGTGAATGGGGTTACAACGGAGTGCATGGAAGGTAGATATGTGCTTCTTACCCTACCTGCTCTAAAACAAATATAATTTAGTTTTAACATTTAAATTCAAAATGTAACCTCTTCAAGGAAGAATTATTGGGGTTCAAATATTGACAGCAACTTGCTGAATTTTAAATGACCTCTGCCCAGAAAGAGCTATGTATCATGTAAATTTACCATGTACTTATTCATCTGTTGACAGTTGAGTAAAAGCAACAATTAAAACATCAAATATATAAATGGACTTTAACTGGATATAAAAAAAACCATACTCCTAGAAAAAAAAAGACATCTGATCTGGGTTGCAAAAAGTGTTTTCTTCCCATCACAGGGAAAGTAGGTACAAGTTGGATTTGGTTATTTGAAACAGATCTTATTTCTGAGTGACTGGAGTTGTCCTATATTAGAACAATAAAAATATACAACATATGTAAGGCATATTTGCATTTTATATAATGTTATGACCAAAAATGTGGATGATATGAAAAGCAATATGAAATTCACATTTTTCTCGAAGTTCTGCAAAAGCCATGCTTTAAAAAGCATATTGAAATGCTCCCATTTAGATCCCTGGTGAAACATATATCAGGTTTGTACTCCCATGAAAACAAGTGTTAACATCTACTTCCTTTCAGCACCTCTCAAAAATTTCCCATTTAAGATATGATTTGGAAATGCGGCTGACAGATATGATATTTGTGGTAAATGAGAAAATATCTATTATCTGATTTTGGCATTTGCAATGCAAATAGTAGCCTGGAAAATTGTTTTAATTTTTACCACCAACGTGGTTACATAGACAACCACTGAAATCCTTTTAAAATCTAAAATATAGGACATACATTTCAGGTTATAGTTAAGAAAGTGAACTAAAATTTGGTGCAAGCAAACTGTTGGACCTTTACTTAAAGGATAATGTTATAACTTTAAAGCACAAGTCTGGGATTCCCCCATTTTATATAACTTTTTTTTAGCAGTCTAGCAAATTAAATGCTGGGAAAAATTATCTTCCTCATCTGTTCTTTGCAGGCAGTGGGCAGTACTTAATGGTGCGGATAATGGCATGTATTGATGTAGTTAAATCAGTGACATTTTCTGCATCATGATGATCATTCTCCTGTGAACATTACTGTAGGCCAGCATGATGCACTCCAGGAGAGTTTGTCATTGACAGCCTGATCTCACATGAAGTGAGCTGAATGACACAAGACATCATTTAACCCAGAGAGGAAAGGCATTGCTGATGGACAAACTAGCAAGCCTGGAGTGGGCACCACCAAAGACAAGGTGAGTATTACAGAAAAAAATCTTTATTTTTATTTTTGACATACCTTGAAAATTATATTTTGTTTTCTAAAATCAAAGTTCTGCTTAAAATAAATATCTCAATGTAAATGACTAGAATCAAAAACTAAAAACTCTCAGTATAATCAGTTTCATTTATGTAAATTGCTAAATGGAAAAGTAAAAATGTGGAAAGAAATATATTTACTCATTTGATCATGGACAACCTTCAAAACATACGAAGTTATAGAAGTTAGTTCTCCACAACAGCATGATACATCTGAATTACATTGAAATATTTGTAAAGAGTTACAAAAAAAATCAAATCTAAGCAGCACACAAAATTGATGACTTTCTTAAATTGCTAGAGGTAACCAGGTAACAAAAACCTTTTAAAAGAATGTGGCTGAGATTGTGAAAATATTAGTTGTATGTCTGTCTTTGGCATCATAATTTTGAGTTCACTCAGTTTTAAGTTTTGAGACCAAAACTAAGTATGCAGAGTAACAAGACCTGACCTGCACACTTGTAACTGATCAGTTATTCAAAAACTAATGAAGCAACTAAATCACAGTAACAACCAGAAACAAACATTTTCAGAAAAATAGGCCAGTAGTGGAGGTACTTATAGTTCTCTCAGTGTAGTTTCCTTAAACACTCTTACATACAATTCATGCAGTATAGGAGCTGCTCGTGTTGTGTCCAGTGTCTGACATTCTTTCACCAGTCCTTCTGTTGTATCATGAGTCACATCAAACTTTGTACAGAGCTAAGAGGGGAACTGATCGTTTTGTTTCTTAGTTTATTTCTGCTCAGCTATGAAATGCCTAATAAAAGGAATGTTGATAAATGTCAGCCATTCATCAGGGGTACTGAGGGATCACAGGTGGCCACTCACAATACCTGTGGAATTGTCATCAGAAGACCAAAAATTGATAAACTGTTGCAGGTTTTCATCACAGTTACGAAGCCTGTATGAACAGGCCACAATTTCTGAGAGATTGAGCAGGCATTCAGCATCCATAAAAATTTGTGTCTTTTTTTAATAACAATGAAACAAATGTGTCATTTTTAAACACTGGTGATGGAAATAGCATACAGGCTTGTACCACAGCTATCAAGCCTGTTTAGACAAGCAGCAATTTCTGAGTGATTGAATAGACATATAACATCATGAAAAATAAAAGTTTGGTGTCTTTTTTTGGACACTTATGATGGTAGTGGCATGCAGGGCAGATTTAACTTTAAATAATTAAAGTAGACTGCATATATTTTTAGAGATCTGATTTACAATAAAAATTATAGACTCACAAGAGCTTATAACTTGGTGAATTGTGATAAATTAAAAATTAAATTAAAACTGATAAGCAGCCATTAAAGTAACTATAAATAAATTGGAGTATGAGTACAATATATATATCCTCCTCATAAAACAGCACTCATCTATGTAAAACAGATATATTATGAGGAACATAAAGTAATAAAGGGATAGAAATATAACAGTTCTTCCACCAAAATGTGATAAAGTGTGGTTACACAAATTTCAGTCCACCTATCTATTTCTCCAAGGGCAATTCTGTATTTCACCCAAAAATTCACTCCAACACCTCTGTGCTTTTACAGTGATTGACACCCCATCAAAGTGAACACTCACCAGATTGTGGTGAATAACCAGCAATGTATATTATCCTCCTCATAGGCTCTCCAAAAGCAACCAATCAGGTAAGTATCACAAATCAGATTAAGGTGAATAATGAGCAGTGTAAGATATCCTCCTCCTGGGCTCATCAGCAGCCATCACTCAGACACATATCTCAGATCCAGTACATAAGTGGAAAGTAAAACCAAACCGCATAGTATAACTCTGTTTAGGAGCTTTATTACCATTGTCCCCCCTTTTTAAAATTCACTCACATTTAAAGTGGAGCACCACCCAAAAGGGGAAGTTCCACTTTAAGGACTGTTCCCCCGCTCCCCATTAAGTATTGGCACCTTTTGGGGGCGGGTGGGAGCGGGTACCCAATTTGACAGGCATCCGCTCCCACTTCCGGTCCGATCGCCTAGGCGATCAGAAACGGAAGGTGTCCTCCCTCTCTCCCTGTAGTCTTTTGGGACACGTGACAGGTCCCAGAAAAATACAGGACCATTCATGAAGCGCAGCGCTACTTGCACATGCGCAGTGGGTACCCGACTGTGAAGCCTCAAGCTATCACAGTCAGGTGCCCACACTGAAGATGCCGGCCTCCTGGAATACAGGATGGCCGGTGAAACGGGCTGTGGGGTTCACACCATGGGACCGAGGGACAGGTAAGTGGCTGTTTCTTAAAAGTCAGCAGCTACAGTTTTTGTAGCTGCTGACTTTTATTTGTTGATAGGGTGAGTGGAACTCCGCTTTAATAAAATACAATGTGCTTTAAATGAAAATGCAACAATTGTCACCGCTTATGCAGTGTCTCTGGCGTCTCACCACATACAGCACCTCTGTTTCACTTCCGCATATGGGAGGTCCCGTACTGCCAGTGAACGTGCTGACATCACAGATGGTCACAACTGACGCGTTTCGTCATTACAACTTCCACTGAGGGTGTGGCCCTATGTGAGAACGAGCGGCCTTATAAAGCACTGCTCAATTAACCATTTAACTAAACATTTGAACACACTGCTGCCATCTAGTGGGTGAACAACACCACTAAATTGGCTATTACAAAATGATAAATCCACATCATAAAAATTAATGCATTTTTAAAATATACAAAGTAGTTTAATATATTGACATCATAATTACAATTCATTTAGCCATAAGGGAAAAAAGGATCATCTAAATAAACAAAAAATATATAGAATTAAAAATAAATAATACAAAAGATGACAAATCTCAATCACTTATAAAGCAGCTAATGTCTCTTTCTATATTTAAACCTTTTGGGGAGATGAAGTGGATATATCTGACAGACTCCTTGACCCCAAAAGGTTTAAATATAGAAATAGACTCATGAAATAGTGTATATTTGGTTTAAGGACTTGCTGATTTCAGGCCTCAGTCCTCAACATTCAAATTGAGATGAGCAAGATAGAGTTTCTCTGTTTTCCAGATCTAAATAAAAATCAGAAGATTAGTGAAAATTTTCACCTTTTAGCAAAATAAGGTAAATTGTGAAAGTAAAATTAAGATAATTTTTAAAGGCACAATGGACTTTAAAAAGCTCCTGGAAAGGGGGTTGAGTTACCGAAGCTGATCTAAAAGTATGCTGGCCCCATTTAAAGTATTCTAATCCCTAAATATTAAATAGCCTTAATTTTTATATTTATAAACAGCCAGTGAAATAAAAAGAACACTAAAAGAAAATCTACCTTACGTACCAATCCCCCTCCCCCAAATCAAAAAAGAGTAGATCCTTTATTTTTGCCAAGCAAATTTCACAAAAGTAGGGTTCCCGTTTGGCAAAATCCCACTAACAATGAAATCAGTTATTTCAATGAATTCAGAGATCATATAGTTTCACCATCTAGTCACAGAAGTAGAGATTCATATTTGTAGGAAAATAAAAGGACATCAGGTTACCTGGTTTTGTGTGACGTTGTATGAAGGGGTCTACAGTGACATGCCATGTGTTTAAATTTTTTGAATCTCAAAGATTAGAGGCATATGGACCTCAAAATACAGTAAGTTTCCCTCCACATACAAAAAATTGCCATCTCCTCTAACATGACTGCAGCAGTATTAAGAAAAAATAAGATAGATAATTTTTTTTACCTACCTAAATCCATGGCCATGTGATGCATGGGCAACAAGACTTCTCTTTTACCCACTTCAAAAGGCGAGGGACCTTCTTTGGGTGCCCAATTTACTGTCCAGGTGACATGGGCATTTTCTGTTAGTTGCCTAGTGGAAGGTCCTCAAAGGCTCCTGTAGACTGCAGCAATGTGTGACGATATCACACATCAGTCAGAGGCAGACACAGACTGCAGCACTGAATCACCAGACTCAACTTTGGAAGAGGCCGTGGGAAGAGATACATGACAGCAGATTCAGGTAAGCAAAAAGAGGTTTTTAAGCATTATTTTAAATGTAAGAATGGGTAAGAACAAATTGCAGTAGTTAGTATGTATTTGTCCAAAGATTGGATTGAAAAAGATGGTTATGATATAACTACTGCTTCCCAGAGTTATTTATTGAAAAGCACGTTGAAGTATGTTGCTAATAATAGTAAATACGTATCCAGTCTTATAAAGCAATACGTTTCCCAATGTGTTTTACTTATCTTGAGGTTACTAGAAATACACATATATTTATTGGTCTCTAATTGCTTTCATGGTTTCTTTAGCTGCATCTATGTTATGAAGTTACAATTACAAGGCAGGATGTTAATTGTTTAGCTAAATAAATTAATTTTCATGAGACTACATATTCATGTTCTTTTACTGGCTAAAAAGTAACACACTTACTCTACACATTCCTATTAAAAATCTATTAATATTTCTAAATTTCTATTTAATCAAATACGTTTTAAAGGAAACCTATCATAAAAGAAATATGTGGCTGCTATTGCTATTGGCTCATCACATTTCTAATCCACTGACCTGGGAGTTCTCAGGTCTAGAACCCCAATTTTTTTTTTAAGTTTTGGATAGAGTGATGAGCATTTGGACAACAGAAACAAAAAATGAAATCCTGCCTCTCTCCTGTTGTCCATTACATAGAGGGGCATGATTCTGTTGTTTACAATCATGAATAGGTGAGCAATGTGCAACTATAAAATAAATGATCAAAACAAGACATCTCTCTACATTTTATAATTGAGTGTATTAATGCATACTCTCAATATTAACTAAAAAAAATGTGTTAAAGTGAATATGAAATAAATCATAATATTAAAGTGACCGTCCTTTCAAAATACAATGCTGTAGACCAATAATCTGTGTGCCTTCACCCCGTGCAGTTGAAATAAGTGAATTTTTCACTCACCAAACTTATTTTACCCTGGTTAAGGTGGTCAACAGCGCATTATTATAATATATGCAGAAAGATGCGCTTCTGGTTTTCCTCCCAGATGCATAATCATCAGATTCCAAATGGACCAACCATAAATGGACATTCTGTATCAGGCTCTCCTTAACATTGAAGTGATGTTCCAAGCAACAGTAATTTCATGTGGTGTTTGTTTTTTCAAAGTAAGACACTTTTCAGCACATACAGAAACATACACATGCATACTGTGCATCTGAGCCTGGAAACCCCAAGTTGTTAACTCCACAGCAGTGGAAGTTCAGCAGCAGGAAGAACAAAGGACAGTCCAACTTTGAAGATTTCTACAGAATCCAGCAGCCTGCACTTCATGGGTCTTACTTCATTACAGGGAAAGTGCATGTGATCAGCACAGGGCAACCAGCATTGTTCAGACAGAGGTCAGGGGTTCTTCATCCTCCTAGAAAAGAATGAAAATTCCTCCTACAAGCTTTAACCAATGTTCTGCTAGACACTGATAGCAGTCACAAGACTGCTCTAACTGCTGATGAGAAAAGTTCATGTCACAGGAAGGGATACGGACACTGCATTTCTGGCAGGATCAAGAGGTAATTTCTGTATGTGCAGAAAAGTGTCACACACATACACACTAACACACACATATAGCTTGGACCGGTATTCAGCTATTTTCAGGGATTTTATAGTTTTGCATTCCATACATTCAGAACAGAACTTTCTCATGCAGTGCTTTAATTTTAGCATTGCCTGACTGCTTCTATGCACCTGTATATTAATGTATAGCCAAGCTTCACTTCACACTCTTAAAATGTATGCTAGCATAATTTATATTATATTCATTTATCACAACTTAATATACAATTGTCTGGCAACAGTTTGTGCTCAATTAAATACAGTGGAAAGAGTCAATGACTTGTTTTGATTCTGGCAGCTTTTAAAAGAGGTAGATCAGAATTTGGAACCGAGTCTCTGCACTTTCTTTTTTTCTTTTGTGATTTTAGGCCAATAAGCACGTATATATTTGACTAAAATGTCGTAAAAGCTTTCAAAGCTAAGCTTTGTACTTTATATGCAATTGAAACTTGACCTTGTTTTAAAATACCTTTTAATAATAAAATATGTATCTAAGCATTAACATGATAAAACATCAAGAATGTCAACTCATCACTGTACATGTCTTCTGCTTTATGTGAAAAAAAAAAACACATCTGGAAATGTACCATTCTGGTCTTTACCATCTCCATGATGCATACAAAATGTAAAAATAAAAAAAAAATGTAGAAACTAAAAATGATGTGATTTAATTCAGAGAAACAGCTGCCAGATATAACCTTGAACAGAGCAACAGTGGGCAATTTTCTTTATAATTACACTGGGAATCAGACTTAAGTAATCAGTGAAAAGCCTAAGCATAAACCAGAGAATTGTCTGTAGATTATTATATATTTTTGTCAAGAAGGTTTCAGATATACCGACTTTATAAAAAAAAGTACACTCATTAAATACAGTACCTGGAAGCAATGCAAGGCCACCATAGTCTTTTATTTAAACCAATCTTCCATTTCTATCATTGGACTATATAAATCTGGACTTCATCCACTAGAGAGTTTTGGATCCATAAACACTTGGCAACCACACTAACTAGCTTTATAATGAAGCAAGGCAGACATGTTTTATAGGATGTGCAAATATGTGTAATATGAACTTGATGTACTCACTGACACACCGATCCAACACATATAAATCTTTTGTGAGCAAATTAATGTTTTTTTGGGGCAAACTACTGTAACAGCAAACTACTTGCTAACAAAATAGTGTTGAATATAAACAGAGCCATATTTTTGCTTCGCTAACACAGTCCTTTATCTATGGCAGCAAGGTTGCCAGTAGGAATGAGCTGAACTACCTTTGATTTGGCTTAAGCAGGGTTCCCCATGGAAATCCAATGAGAGCTGTCTCCGTCAAAATAAAATTTCAATTTTCTGCAATAATAGGCAAGGGACTGTAAAAAAATAGCAAGGGGGTAATGCCCATGTACCAATTCAAAAAAAGGTTTTACCAAATTCTATTTGGCTAGTAGAAGTGTTTTTTTTTTAATGGGATATTAAAAGTGTCAAATTCCTTTAAATAACATACCTGGGGGTGTCCTAACTTGCCTGTGAAGTGACCATATCTGTGCTGTACAAAAAGGGCTGCAGCAGCACTGATATTTACAAAGGGAAAAAGTGCTGGTAAATGACACATCACTGACAGCTTCTTAGTTTAGAAAAAAACACACAGACTCATCTAAGGGTCTGCTATGTAATTTGGAAGATCATTGGGGTTTGTGTGCTGTTTTTTAAGAAGCCAGGGAGGGAAGTCCATTCTCTAATATACTTGTAAGTATGCTGTTAACAGAGATTGACATGCGCATGTTTTCTAGACAGACATCTCCTAAAATGACCCATCCTAGGTCTAACTTTGGGGCATAGGGAGCATTGTGAAGACCATTAATTTGAGCTCTTGCTTTATGGACCTGTAAGATATTTCTTCCAAGGAGTAGTTTTATCTGAGCCTGAGGATCAAGTTCTGGTATCAAGTGTGCTATGTGTTTCAAAAAAGGGGGATGAACCGCTACATTTGGTGTAGGAATTTCAGATCTGTGATCAGGGATCTGACTACATTCAGTAAGAGTTGGTAAGGACAGTCATGTTTGTCAATCAATAGACTCCACTAGGTAGACAGATGCTCTCCTCTCCACCATCTCCACTATTCCTTAACACGTTCTTAAGGAATAGGGAATGTTGGAACCTTTAATCTGAACATGTCAAAGAAAGTTGAGCTGGCTGAAGACCTGTTACTTTGATCATCAAGGATTGCACAGTACTTAATGGCTTTGTTCCTTTGACCTGCTCGGTAAACTCTGACTAGATAGATTTTGGATCAGGACCTGATACCTATGATTCCCTTGCAGACCACTGTGCATTGTGAATTGATCTCTGGTGTAGTTGTAGCAGTGTGTTCCTCTTCTCCACCATGCTCACTAGTGCTGTGAGTGCATTGCAAAGTCCATGGGGTTGCCCTAGGGTGTAAAGCTGTGTCACGATCTGAGCTGTCACATTCTGTACATTTTACACTGACCTTACAATCCTTGGCGATGTGAGATGTCGATGAGCAACACTTGTAGCAGATGTTGTTCTCCTTCAGGAAAACTTTGCGATCCTCTGTGGACTTCTCTCTGAAAGCTCTGCATTTTAGAAGAGGATGTGACTTCCAGTGAAAGTGACACTGCTTACCAACATCTTTGACCTTTGTCTCTGAATTGTAGGGGCTGGCAGACCTGTGGAAAGAATCTGGAGGAGTCACATTAGTTTTGTGTACTGCTACAGGTGGTTTGTAAGGGTTAAGTCTTGCAGGAGTAGCATATGACAATGTAAAGTCAAAACTAGGATCATCTATTTTTCTAGCTTGCTGGCCTGCAACCAACCGAATTGTCCTGTCTAACAGTTTGTGTTAAAAACAGGGGTTTAGTTTGCACACATTTACAAATACATGTGTAAGCTGCAGAGCCTCTTCCTGGCACCCCAGTACTTTAAGTGAAGGTGTCTGACTCTGTGACATGTTGCTCGTGGAGGTGCTTGTCTGTACAGAGACTGATGTGTTGCAAGTGGCTGTGCTGACAGTGTAACAAGCCTCTGTGTAGTCATTGTGTATCCCATTTGATAAGCAGCTGCTGTTTCACTGTTCTGTCCTCGCTACACGTTTCCCTGTGTATAACTCGACATGCAGCTAAACCCTCCTATTCTGCAATAAGCTAAACTGAATGTAATCTTGACACTTTATTAACAAAACAGGGTGGGTGAAACTATTGAAAAACAGATAAGAACTACATATAATCAATGGTTAAAACATACAAACACAACAAAATGATTAGGCTGTAGATGGCAATATGTCCAATCCTCATCAGTGATGCTGCCTGTAGGGGTTGTAAGTTCAGTCCATGCTGCAGAGAATTATAGTTGGTTCCTTTCCCTCAATTCTTAAGATGAAGTCTGAGTTCCCAAGATGCACCTGTTTCCTTTTCTTAGAATGAAGCAGGGTTTTTCTTGTTAAGAGAACACAGTTTCTAGTTTCTTTAAAACAGTAAATTTATTCCTGCCTTTATCTATTGCCAAATATAATACTAAAGGGAGGACAACACTGAATTT
Source organism: Staurois parvus (assembly GCF_062004578.1). NCBI lineage: Eukaryota > Metazoa > Chordata > Amphibia > Anura > Ranidae > Staurois > Staurois parvus. The sequence goes on along the minus strand of NW_028317918.1, from coordinate 5,363,775 downwards.
CCCTGCTGGAAGTAGGACAGAGGGCCTCAGCATCTAATCCTGCAATCACCACTGAGTCAGTCTGTGCAGGTTAACAATTGTTCTGATGCACAACAACCTCATTCTTAGGCTGAAGCATGGAATTAGTAATTTCATCAGAGGGTTGCTCTTTATCATGGGAGGCTTCTGGGACCCCAGAATATGGGGTAATCTCGCCCCAACAAAAGGTCATGTTGCAACCCTGACATTACACCACGTTTTAGTGAAGCAGTACCCAATGACATGGACAAGGTTACATGGGTAATAGGGTTCTAGGGTGAATTGTTCCACAATATTAGTGGGGATTAGCATTGGTTGCAGCCAATCTTGGAGCTCGTGCGTTAGGGTATACAGCTGCTTGCGGGTAGGTTTAGTGTCAGAAAGAACTCACCTTACTCTCAGTGTAAGAGGTGGACACAGCTTAGCCAACCATTTAACCTTCAACAACTTATCATGTGTTGATTCCAGAGCCTCAGGTAGTCCATCTCTCGAGGCAATCTACTCAAACACTGTTATATAAGCAGGACTGGCCTGTATCCCTCAATCTGTCCACTGCATCCTCCACAAATTGTGGGAATTCGGGGAAATCAGATGTTAGAAATACATCTTGTGCAAACAAAAGTCCATTTTTATTTACCAGTAAAACAAACACATATAGCCTGCTTTAGCAAAGAGGTAAAACAACAGGCTTATGTTAGGAACATAGTGCAAAATTGTGTGTCAAGGTGTTTCACAGCTTACTATGGATGTCAACATGATCCTTCTGCTTCCTAGCAGTAACTTCCTTTCTGTCTCCATTACTCCCACCCATTGTCTGTGAGTTCAGTTTTCCTGAAAAAGCAGGACTAAAGGGGAGGTACCTTTTTTCCCCACTGGTACTACAACAAAGCATCAAGATCAACAGTCAGAAATTTGGGAGATTATTTTTTAAAACAAAAGCCAAACCAAAAACTTCAGCAGGCTTTACATGGATCAAAATTCTGCAGGGACTGGCCAAATTTCGATCCATGTACGCAACTGTGGTTGAACCCCTCTGTTAGTAGTTTTCCACTCAATCATCACCGCAGGCAACAGACTGCAGTGCTGATCAGTGTATTCTGATGATGGGGAAGACTTTCCATTGCCAGAATACAAAGACACAGTGGGGAGGATTGCCCCATCCACCTCGAATGTGTGGATTGAGGAATGGGGTCATTTTTTTTGTTCAACCCACTGAATGAATGAAAAAAATGGACTCATCTACGACCAGCCATAGTTATGTCCTACAGAGGAAATTAAAAAAATGAAACAAGGATGAGTGATATACCAAAATCCTTTCATGATTTCAAATATTTAAATTAAAATCATTATTGCCCACATGCAGTACTAGTTTTCCATTGTATACTTTTATACATCCTTAAACATCTATGTTTCACTTATCAAAACTTTGTTGACATTCTGTGCTGTCACATTTGAAATATTTTTCCCGGTATAGCATACCAACAAAGTTGAAATATTTTGCTTATATTCCTACTGGGTCAAGGATAACCTCCATGTCTAATAAACATGCTATTATTTGTGCATAGCAAGTGTCTCCTTTCATCTTTGCTTGTTATTTATAAACAATGGGCTTTGATGTTTAGCATTTGCTTCTAAACATAGACATCATTGGCAAATTATCATACAGTGTTAAAGGCATTCTAGATCAGCAGAATCCATATGCAGATTTCCAAAATTATCCAATTATCCAAACTTGTCATAGTAACTGTATCATTATGGGCAAGATCCTGTATGCGCAACTGAGCATTTATCACAATTTCTGGAGAAAGATAAAAGCCAAGGTTACACAGCAGTCATTCTCACTAATGCAATAATTAAACAATGGAGGAAAACTTGTACTATATTGAGACTATTATTTGCTACTTTCTCATAATGCATTTATTTTCTTTGTACTACTTACAGAGTTTAAAGTCTAGTGTAGAAGCAGACACCTCTAGATATACAGTATTTTTGGTTTATCATGTTCAACATTGCCCTCCTCCTCCCATGTATCCTGTTTGTGTCTCCATCTGATTTTGATGTCCTGTCCACCTAAACCTGAGTCAGACATGTGAGTCAGACACATCATAGAATAACAAGAGAAAAAAACTTTCTCATGAACACTCCATCACAGATTTGCCACATATGCAACTGCCAGTACCCTGACAAATGTATAGTTTATTTAAGGGTTTAATTTTATGTGAAAAAGAAGCATTTTCTAAGATATGAGTGTAAAAATGCACTGAACACACAACCTCTTATATTTTATAAATGACTGACCAGCTTCAATTAAAACATGCTATTCCCTTCTAGATATTTCATTAGGTAAATGTCCTTCTGCAGGTGCCTCATGAGCTTTCCCATTTTTTCCATTAATTTAATTTCAAGCTATATAATTACATCACTAAGACCACCTACTATAATAATGTTTTAATTGAAGCTATTGGCACTTAGACTATTAAATTACGTTGCCAGTTCACCATACCTTTTTGTCATTGTCAAGAGTGTATACCGAATACTTAAGTCTCAGAGAGAGCCATAAAGAAAATATAATTTATTCAATACATTTTAACAGTGTGAGAAAGCTGCTGATCTGATAGCATTTCTTAAAAGAAAATTGTCTACAACGCATGATTTGTTTTTGAACTAATGTTATTTTATTTTTTGTAATTGATTTGCAGACAACATGTGATGTTCAACTGCACAGCAAAGCAGTATCTTTTTCTATGTCCCTGACAGTAATATAGACATTAATAGAGACAGTGAGTACTGTATGATACCAGTGGCGGACTGACCATTTGGAAACTGCCTGAGGGCCCGGGGTCAGTAGGGGGCCCCATGAGATGCCCCTGGTACCTTTTTTATAGGCTTTTTTGAGTTTGGGCAAAGACACAGGGACCCCATGATCCCCTATTGCCCGGGGGCCCCATGAGTTGTCAGTCCGCCCCTGTGCGATACGATAAGGTCCTGTTTTTTATTAGATTATCTAAATATTTTGCCTTTAAACCTTCTCTTTTTCTTTGGTCTACATTTCTCTGAATTTCATCCCTGTCTCTGACTCCATCAGAAAGATTTTTATGTGCCCGTGACACAACAAAAAGAAGTAAAGGAGCTGTTATCAAAGGAATAGGAAGATACAGGCAGCCAAATAAAAACATTGTCAAGATGTTAAACCCTTTCCAACTCTACTGAAAATGTGAGCTTTTTTGGAGATATTGCCTATGACTTGCTGCACTGATTTTTATGCCAAGTAACAAAACACAACAAACAAAACAGACCATGGTATGGTATTCCTATTCACTTCAAAACTCAAGCTTTTTGGCCAAAGCTTTTCCCTACTTCTTTGAATGACATTGTTTAATGAACACAGTGATACCCACGTCCACATCACCATCTTTTATTCCCCCATCATCAGTGGCTGGCTCTTTCTTCCTGGTTCTACAGCTCTCCCACCTATAACGTCTGCACCAGATTGATTGATTACTATAGTATATCTTTATCAGCATGAATATCATTAAGCAACCTGATGCACAGTTTGTTAAAGGCATGGCAACATGTAAACAGTCACATGCAATGATTCGTTTAAAGAAGGGGCATCAGCAAGGTCTGGTCACAAGTGCCTTCCAGGTAGCCCTTGGACTTCAACAGCAAAACCTGAGAAGATATTGCAAGATCACATAGCTGAAGTCTGAGAGACATTCCAGAGGGAAATTAGTAAGCACTGACTACATCGCCAGCACCAATGGAAAGTATGGGACATGGTAAGTATGTTTAATTTTTAAACGCAGCATTTTAGATTTCCCGAGTGAAGTATTCTCAATTACATCTTTAACTTCTTGCCGACCAGCCACTGTAGAAATACGGTGGCAGGACGGCACGGCTGCGCAAAACCACATTTTAAAACGTGCTTTTGCAAAACAGGTAGGGAGCGCGTGCAAGGCTCGCCACCGCCCTACCTGTACTGACGATTGCGCCCGCGGATGTCATTCGCCAGGTCACGGCCAGTCATTACCTGCCGTGTCCCGGCGATTAGCGGCAATCACTGACAGAGAGCACGGCTGCAGTGTTTACACTGCACCTCTGCTTTCTGTCAGTTCCCTGTCAGCTCCTGACATGCTGATTCGGAGAGAAGAGTTTATCTCTCCGGATCAGCATGTTCCCGTGCAGTACACACCCCCACCCCCTAGTAAAACACTCCCCTCACACAGTTAACCCTTTCATTGAATAAAAAAGTTAACCCCTTCCTCCCCAGTGCCATTAGTACAGTGTCAGCGTTTTTTTGTTTGCACTGATCACTGTATTGGTGTCACTGGGGATGTCAGTGACCCCAAGTCAGTTCCCCCCCAGTGTCAGAATGTCTTCCGCAGTCCCGCAGTCTTGCCATAAGTTGCTGATCGCCGCCATAAGTCACTGATCGGCGCCATAAGTCGCTGATCACCACCATTATTAGTATAAAAAAAAATTAAAAATCCCAGTATCTTTTCTGCCATTTGTAAACGCTATAACTTTTGCGTAAACCAATTGATTTACACGTATTGGGTTTTTTTTTTAGCAAAGACATGTCGCAGAATGCATTTTGGCTGAAATTTATGATGAAATTAGATTTTTACATTTTTGTACTGGACATGTTTTATAGCAAAAAGTCCAAAATATTGTTTTTTTTTCTCAAAATTGTCAGCCTTTTTTTTTATAGGGCAAAAAATAAAAAACGCACAGGCGATCAAATACCACCAAAAGAAAGCTCAATTTGTGGGAAAAAAAGGACGTAAATTTAATTTGGGTGCAGTGTTGCATGACCGCGCAATTGTCAGTTAAAATAACGCAGCGCCGTAACACAAACCTCTTCTGTAACCGCTTCCTGACCACCGTATATCAGAAATACTGCTACAGGACTGCATGGGTGCGCAAAATCACATATATTTATATATACATGATTTGCGCTCCCATGGTTTTCACACCCCTCCCAGATAGCGTCAGGTTACCCGTCAGTACACCAGTCATCACATTTAAGCCCTTGATTGCCAGGAGCACGCTCATGTACAATAAACCTCCATTGCTAGTATAGTGTCTTAACGGGTCAATATCTTTGATCAGATCAGCACTATACCAGCGTTCACATTAGTATAGCATCCCCAAAAACGTAGCATTAGCGGGATCAGCCCCGGCACCTGCCAGCACTTGCGTTTAGCCCCTACGCTTACCCCCCCCTTCTTCCCCAGCAAGTGCAGTGTCAGTAGGTCCCTGTCACTTGATACATTGCACACAAAACCGCAGTGTTCGCAGAATCAGGCCTCACTTCTGTTAGCACTTGCCGGTAAATTTTGATGACTCTCATATGCAGCAGAGTGCCAGTACTAGTGCCGCTCTACCTTTTGGTGAACTGGCGAGTACCAGCGGTCTAGTACATCTTGGTCTTTCACATACCTCCTTGATTTTTGGAGCTGTTTTTCACAGAATATCTGTATGCGTTGATTGTGGATCAAAGCAATTTATATGCACAACAATTTATCGCCGCCAACCCAAATTCAAACCTTGCCAGACCATTCGCATGGAAACTCATTACGTTTTTTAAATTTACATTTTTATGGGGCCTAACCCTCAACATGGGCATTACTAAAAGAAATGAATTGCGGTTGTATTGGTCCACAGACCCAATTCATCATATTCCCGTGTTCACTGCTGCCATGGCCAGGCATAGATATGAGAGTATAATGTGTTTTATGCATTTCAACGACAATACACTCTGTCATCCTTGGGGTGACCCTGAATTTGACCGGCTCCACAAAATTCAGCCCCTCGCAAATCACCTTAACCAAAAATTTGCAGATGTCTATACGCCCCAGCAAAACATCTGCGTTGATGAGTCCCGCATTATTTTTCTGGCCGCCTTGCATGCAAACAATTTCTCCCCTGCAAGCGTGCCAGATATGGGGTCAAGATGTAGAAGACCTGTGAGAGGGCAACAGGCTATACTTATAAGTTTTGGATTTACGAGGGAAAAGATAGTCACGTGGAGCCCCCTGGATGCCCAGGCTACATGGGGAGCAGTGGCAAGATAGTTTGGGACTTTCCATATGGGGTACCACTTATACATGGACAATTTTTATTCAAGCGTGCCACTATTTAGACATTTGTTCAGTCTTGGAACTGGCGCTTGTGGCAAAGTGTGACCTAATGTGTGCCCACCATTAGAAGTGGGTGAATGCAGGGCGGTATATTCTAATGGTAGGCATACCACACACTTTTTCTGGCAGAGATTTCTTCTCATTTTTGTCATTCAGTCCACAGGCTGCATACAAAAAAAAAAGAACATAGCATATATACCCAACAAGGACCAGCGACATACTGGTACATCACTGGACTTTGAATGGTTATACCAGGATGATGCCTACAGCTGCAGGCATCATCCTTGTATCGTTGTTTTTCAGCCGGTGATCAGCTTTCATGTAAAAGCAATCCTAGTGGCTAATTAGCTGCAGCGGGAGATGATGCCCCCCCTCCCACGCTGCCCTCCACGGCCTTCTCGGGCAGTCTCGTGCCATCGGGGGAACCTGAGAATGCAGACGGTGTTTCTGCCAGCTGACCATAGAGCTGATTGGAGACCAGAATGGTACCAATCATCTCTATAGCCTAAGAGCTCGGAAGCTACAAGCATTTCATCACTTCAGTTTCGCAGGATATAAACAGCGCCATTTGTAAATTGGAAAAGCATCTGATCACACCGATTTTGGTTTGATTAGATAATGTAAGGGCAGAGGAGATATCTAGAGTCTGATATACCCCAGATTTCTCAAAAAAGAATATATGACAATGCCCATTGAAGTTATAGGGGATATTTGCTTTCCCTGTTATAGCATTAAAAGTGATTAAAAAAAATGAAAGGTACAAATGTAAAAATAATAAAAAAGAATCAAAATAACTAAAAAAAAATTGCCCCTCCCATGCGCGCACACCTGTGTGCACAAGCCTTGACCCTGTGTCGGTATGTAAACAGCAGTTGCACCATGCATGTAAGGTATTGCCGTGAACGTCAGATCAAGGGCAGTAATTCTAACACTAGACCTCTAAAATGGTAGCTTTTAAAGGCTTTTAAAGCGTTGCCTATGGATATTAAAAATGTTTGCAGTTTGTCACCATTGGGTTTAAATTAATTTCCTAGCAAAAATACTGATTTTTTTCATGTGAACAAAAAGTGTCAGAAAAGGCTTGGTCTTCAGGTGGTTAGAAGAGTGAGTGATGTGTGGCATAAACTTCTAATGCTGGGCATAAAACACCCCCACCCCCAAAAACGACCCCTTTTTGGAAAGTAGACACCCCAAACTATTTGCTGAGAGGCATGTTGAATCAATAGAAGAATTAATTTTTTTTTACCACAAGTTTTTGGAAAATGACAAAAAAATATATATTTTTTTTTTACACAAAATTGTCACTTAAATGATTTACTGCTCACACATGCCATGGTTATATGTGGAATTACTCCCCAAAATACATTCTGCTACTTCTCCCAAGTATGGGGGTACCACATCTGAGAGACGTTTTGGCAGTCTAGCCAAGCACAGGTCCTCAAAATCCAATAAGCACCTTCAGGCTTTTAAAGGGCTTTATTTCCTCATTACACTTCCAGACTACCTATAACAGTTTCAGAGGCCCTGAAATGCCAGAATAGCACCTAACCCCCCCCCCCCCAAATGACCCCTTTTTGGAAAGTAGACGCCCCAAGGAATTTGATAAAAAGCATGGTAAGTATTTTGCAGATTTCATTTGTTGCCACAAGTTTTTGGAATAATAAGAAAAAAAACAAAAACATATTTTTTCTATTCTTTTTTTAAATTTCAAAACCTTGTGAGAAAAAATGAGATCTGCAAAATACTGACCATGCCTCTTTTTAAATTCCTTGGGGTGTCTGCTTTCCAGAAAGGGGTCATTTTGGGGGGTTTGGTGCTATCCTGACATGTCAGGGCCTTCGAAACTGTGATAGGTAGTGAGGAAGTGTAATGAGGAAGTTACGCACCTTCAGGCTTTCAAAGTGCTCATTGGATTTCAGGCTCCTGTATGTGGCTAGGCTCCCAAAAAGTCTCACACATGTGGTATCCCTATACTCGGTAGAAGTAACAGAATGTATTTTGTATATTCCACATATACCCATGACTTGTGCGAGAAATAAATCATTTAAATGACAACTTTGTGTAAAAAAAAAATGTTTTGTCATTTTCCAGAAACTTGTGGAAAAAAAAAAATCTTCCATGGACTCAATATGCCTCTCAGCAGATAGCTTAGGGTGTCTACTTTCCGAAAAGGGGTCATTTGAGGGTCTTTGTACTATCCTGGTATTTTAGCACCTCAAGAAATGTGATAAGCAGTCAGAAAGTAAAAGCTGTGTAAATTCCATTATCTATACCATATTTTGTAGACGCTTTATCTTTCACACAAAGCAATCAATATACACTTATTGGGAATTTTTTAACCAAAAACATGTAGCAGAATACATTTTGGCCTAAATTTATGACGAAATTTTTTTTTATTTGGATATTTTTTATGACCGAAATGAGAAAATATTGTTTTTTTCAAACTTTTTTTTTTCTTCAAAATGTTTTCTGGTTATAGCGCCAAAAATAAAAAGTGCATAGGTGATCAAATACCACCAAAAGAAAGCTCTATTTGTGTGAAAAAAAGGACATAAATTTAATTTGTGTACCGTATTGCATGACCGCGCAATTGTCCGTTAAACTAGTGCAGCGCTGTATAGCAAAAAAATGGCGTAAATTGCAGTATCTATACCATAGTTTGTAGACGCTATAACTTTCACACAAAGCAATCAATATATACTTATTGGGATCTGTTTACCAAAAACATGTAGCAGAATACATTTTGGCCTAAATTTATAACTAACTTTCAGCTGCTATATATTTTTTATAGCTGAAAGTAAAAAATAAAGTTTTTCTTCAAAATTTTTGGTCTTTTTTTGTTTATAGTGTGGAAAATAAAAAGCGCACAGGTGATCAAATACCACCAAAAGAAAGCTCTATTTGTGTGAAAGAAAGGACATAAATTTCGTTTGGGTGCAGCATTGCATGACCGCGCAATTATCAGTTGAATTAGTGCAGCGCCGAGTAGCAAAAAGAGGCCTGGTCATTAAGGGAGGTAAATCCTCAGGAGGGCAAGTGGTTAAAGCTGAATCCAACAATAATGTTTATTCCAATTTAAAGTGGTTGTGAAGACTGAAGGTTTCTCCTTATTGAATGAGACAGCAGCAGGAGCCAGCATTGTGCACAGGAGCCTTGACTGTAGCGGGTTCCCCTCTCCTCATTGGCTCCCACTGCTGTCAATCGCAGCCAGTGAGCCAAATAGGAGAGAGCATGGGGTGGGGTTGAGTCATGGCTCTATGTGTCTTATGGACACACAGAGTAGGGCTCGGGAGCGAGCATGCACCAGTGTCCCCTTTGCAAGTGGCTTGCTATTTGGGGGGAATTGACCAAGGGGGAGGAGCCAGGTGTGCCGAGAAGAAGGGGTTCAGGGCTGCTCTGTGCAAAACCACTGCACAGAGAAGGTAGGTATGACATTGTTGTGACTTTCAGTTCCAGCACCACATGGAGTAATTGCTCTATCCAGCAGCTCCTGCCAAGCAACTGAAAACTTGCCTACAAAGCTTGCCAGCAGCTCCAAATATGATTGGTCTCCCTCTCTTCTTGGCTACCTGCAGCTTCTTAGAGAAGAGAAATTTCCGCTCCCAGATTTCTCCCCACCAGCCAGAAACACCTGTGGCAGCATCGGAATCTAACATGACGGGCTCCTCTGACATGGAGGTAAGTAGTCAGACTGCCACCCCTCCTCCTCCTTTAGCTGTAGCTCTTCCAGGTTCCAGGCTGCTGTTCACTGCTCCTGAAAGAACTAGGGGAACATTCAGGCTGACAGAGGCAGAGATGGGGATCTCTTTCCTGAAGGATAAAGTCTATCAGATGCAAAGCACTATATACAATCAGGAAGAAAGTCAACAATGCCTGCAAAAATTGGAGGACTTGGAAAACAGATCACGACACAATAACTTGGGAGTGATTGGGCTCACCGAGTCTTACAAGGCCTCATCTTTGACAGACCTCTGCGCATCTTGCATCCCAGAGTCTTTGGGAATATTAGCCATGTGTACTGTAGAACAAGCACATCGCATAGGTGCCTACGACAGCATCCCCATGTCCTTGCAACAAGTCACATTACGATATTTAAACTTTGACAACAAAACCGTCATCCTGCTAAAATACTGCCAATCCCGCTCACTCATAATTGATAGCACAAAACTTCTACTCTTTGCAGATTACTCACAGGAGGTATCATGCAAGTGCAAAGTGTTTCACCATATTTGCTCATCTCCATTCCAGAAGCAAATACAATTCAGGCTGGCCTATCTTCCTATCAGGGGCGGACTGACCATTTGGAAACTCGGGCACTGCCCGAGGGCCCGAGGTCAGTAGGAGGCCCCATGAGATGCCCCTGGTACCTTTTTCATAGGCTTTTTTTAGTTTGGGCAAGGACACAGGGGCCCCATGACCCCCTATTCCCCGGGAGCCCCATGAGTTGTCAGTCCGCCCCTGCTTCCTATCCTTTGCCTCCGTGCTCCTAATGGTGATCAACTTACTTTTCTCGACCCATCGGAAGCGGAAGCTTATCTACAGTCCCCAAATCTGGAGACATCCAACACCTCTGGCTCACTTGCATCTTCCTCTCTTTGCCCTCTGGATCAAAGAAGTCCCAGGAAGGACCCTTCTAAGTGCCCCAGATTTTCCTCATCTAACAGCCTTTCCATGTTCCGTTGACATGGTAATGCTCTGGACATCCATTTATGTTCTCTTCTGGGGGAAGACCAGGGCTGAGAGATGCATTTGGTTACTCACTTTTGTTTTTTTTATTTGCACTATTTAGTTATCATTTTAGTCATATCTCTGCTTGACGGCTCATGTGGCTGTTTTTTGTCTTTTTTTCTTGCTTCCCCCTGGAATCCTATGTAACTTTTTAAAACTTTAAGTCGAGGTGGAGAAGGGGACCCTCCACGCTGGAGATGGCTCTTTTTTTGCTTCTTCCCACATTACATCACCTCTCCTCTGAGCCAGCTGGTCTATTTATTTTAGCACAACTGTTGCTCTTGCGGGCTGTTTTTACACTGGATTCCATGCAAAAAAAGTGAAGTACATATGACTGCTGTTTGTATTTATTCATTTTGCTGCACAGCTTGGTTTTCTGTTTATATAATCTAGGCATTTTTATGTTGGTTTTTCTTCTGTGGTTGGACCGATTATACTTGCTTCTTTGACCATTCTCTGTGAGCATATTATGGGGTTTCCTAATCAGCCCTTAGTTCCTTAGCCTATCTCAGTATCCTATATATTTCTTCATACCCTTTCTTAATCAACATGTGTATAATCTCATGGAATGTTAAAGGCCTTCTCTCCCCTAACAAATTCCTGGCTTGGTTTGCATGAAAAAACTATGGGTCAGTTTATGGCTCCGCTGCGATAGGTAGGAAGGCCGGTGTCCTCATTCTGCTTCATAAAAATATCCCTCACTAGCTAAAATCCATTGAAACAGATGACAAAGGACACTTTACCACCATTCAATTACTTGTAGACTCTCAAGAATTTAAAGCAGAGCTCCACCTAAAAGGGGAAGTTCTGTTTTAAGTACTGGTCCCCCATTTTCCTTGACAAATTGGCACCTTTGGGGAGTGGGGGAAGCGGGTATCTGATTTTGAAAGGTACCCACTCCCACTTTCACTGCAATCACCTAGGCGATTGGAAATGGAAGTTCCCCCCCTCCCCGTGGCAGATCCCAGAAGAGTACAGGACCATTCAAAAGATGTAGCATTACTCACGCATGCACAGTTATTTTTTTAGCTTTGACTGGAGCTTCACTTTAATAATCACCAATGTTTATGCCCCTAATTCCCCAGATAAAACTTTTTGCCAACATTTGTCTATACAATTTTTCCGACCCGTGCATATTCCACAACTAATAGGTGGCGATTTCAACACAGTTATACACAATCTGGAAGACAAATACCACTCTAGAACATCCCACATGCATGTAATCGATACCCTACTCATGATTTTTTCTGCCACAAAAGATTTGCTCAAACTGGTAGACACCTGGAGACTTCTTCATCCAGCAGATAGGGGATTTACCTACTATTTATCCCCCACAACAGATTCTCAAGATTAGATTACTTTTTCTACACCAGCTCAATGCTTCCTGCCATATGGGAAACCATTATATCTGACATCTTTGTTATAAAATTTTTTTAAGCTGAAGCTTTAATACCACTTTAAATAATACCACTCTACCCTTCTCCATCCTTGTATCTCTCCACACAAAGGTGCTGGGTTTTTATGATTAGAGGGGTGTTCTCACACACCTCAACTCTACCTCGACACAAATTGCTACTGCAGAAGGTAGAAAAGCTGCTTCCTTAGTCAGGCACTGTACAAAAAAATACACAAAAAAAGATGTGAATAGTGCTGCAGCTTACTTGTTCCCATCTGAAATAAATTAGCCCAATTGACCTTATCTAGGTCTCTTATTCATAATATGACAGCACTTAAACTTGCCATTTAGTTGAAAGTGTATATATAGCAAAACTTTTATTTTTAGTTTTGGAGTGGGGAAGTGTTCGAACTCCTGTCAGCTTTATAATGCTATCTGTTTTCCTGTTGCAGATTTTCATTCACTTCCTGTCTCATAAAACATTGTCTCCAGTACAGGATTCAAGGGAAAATCTCTCTAATGGGGACCTGAATAGAAGAGGGTTCTAATCCTTACCAATTCTATCCAGGGGTAAGGGCAGCATCTTCCTCTTGTACTTTAACACAATTTGCTTCTCTTAGACTTGCACAACAGTAACCATTCAGATTCAAACCATGATTGCTGTATTTTCATGTTTTCTTTGAGCTATTGATATGTAAGGGAGTTCCCTGGAGTTTAAGTAATTCTGAAAGAGAACCAAGAACAAGAATATTTTGTCATAATTTATTCCAGCAAATGGAACAACAATTTCTGTGGTTGTAAGTACATAATTCATTTTTACATACCTAAAGAAGGAATTAAAATAGACCAAAGTTCATGATAAAGGTAGAACTCCAGATATAGTTGGGAATTTAAGGAAACATCTATTCGAAACATTTTTTTTTTTTCCGAATAGAGAGTTGAGAACTCTGTCAAGTTTTTATTGTCTTTGCTTTGATTGAGGAGACTTCTCCTTCACTTTCTTTCCTGTTGGAAGAAAGTCACAGTGACAGGAAGTTATAGGAAATCTATCCAATGGGGACAGAAAGCAACAAAAACACTTGTTTAGATGAGCAAGGAAGGGATAGAACTTTTGTTGGACTTTGATTTCTTGCCCCAATAGAGTCACGGGGAGCAATTAGGATAGGTTCTAAACCATTTCCTCACTTTACAAAGAGAACAAAAAGGTTTTGACTTAATCTGAGTTTTAAACTCTCAGATGTACACTGGAAACCCAGGAGGTTATTTACTAAAACTGGAGAGTACAAAATCTGGTGCAGCCGTGCATTATAACCCATCAGCTTCCAGGTTTTATTGCCAAACTTAACTGAACAAGCTGAGGTTAGAAGCTGATTGGCTACCGTGCACAGCTGTACCAGATTCTGAGTGCTCCAGTTTTAGTAAATCACCCCCAGTCTACCCACTCAGTGATTTTGTTTTGTTTCCAGTAGTCTGACAGGTTTCCTGGTACACTCTGGTTATAGTGCTTACAGCAAAATTTACAGCATTTACAGCAGTTACAGAAGTTACAGCATAATTTTCCTTAAGAAAAATGATCACTACCTTCTAAAAATCTGAATGCAATCCCCCAGCCACTACAGACAGACTGAAAATTGTTTTCCAACACATAACAGGGCCACAGATCAAAATAGGATCAAGCGCTACATGCTATAAAACAGAGGGTTTTGTTTGCACACATTTGCAAGTACATGCATAAGCAGCAGTCCCGCGTCAAGGGTCCTCTGTATACTGTGGACCTAACTCTAAAATTTCCAGAGCCTCCAAAGTAGGAGCACATATATCATTGGATAGGTTAACCATTTGCCGCTTGGCCACTATCTGGCCACATCGTCCCTCTGGGAGGATGCCATATGGTATCCTTCGTGGAATGCACATTGCGCATGCCCACAGGGCCGCGCTGTGGCACAATCTGTACCTCGATGTTGATGACAGATCTCTGTACCGGCCCCGTTGCCAGTACCATGTGACCTGCTGTGACCAATCACAGCAGGTCAAATGATAGTTGTATACAACGAATGGCCTCCTTTCATGCCATCTATTGTATACAAGTGTCAAATGAATGGTCACAGTGATCACATGCACAGGCTGGGCCAATCACAGCCCATCTGTGTCATGTGATTAACCGTGCTCAATCACAGCTAATCACAACAAAAAAAACCTGAATAAATTGATGTCATTCAGTTAAATACTTGCTTATAGCAAAGAAATTCTTTGCTATAATCAATCAAATTGTTAAAAAAAAACAAAAAAAAAAGCACTGATCACTTCCCCAAAGTAGTAAAATGTTACTATGGTAAGATTATACTACTTTGGTCATAGTGAGATATGAAAGAAAAATCTTAAAAAAAAGAGAAAAAGTGTAATAAAAAAAAAATAATAACAAAATAAAAAAAATATATATATATTTGTTTTTGTACTGTCACCAGTCATTGTCCCTAATCACCGCCACACCAGTTATAGGCTGATGCTGTACTGCACTGGTGACAGTATGTAAAAAAAAATAGTGAAAACATTTTTTTTAATTTCTTCATTTTCTGAAACATTATGACAAAAAAATTACAACTTCAAAAACTTGCCATGCCTCTTATGAAATATGTCGGACTGTCTACTTTGCAAAAAGGGGTCATTTGGGGGATATCTGTACTGTTCTGACATTTTTGGGCCTCAAGAAATTAGATTGGCTGTCAGTACTTCAGGATTGATCAATTTTCATATATATCCCATATTTTGTGAACTCTATAACTTTCCTACAGACTATATAATAAACACTGATTTAGGTAATTTTCACCAAAGAAATGTAGCAGAATACCTCTTTGACCTAAATTTATGAAGAACAATTATTTATTTGCAAACTTTTATAACAGAAACAAAGAAAAACGTGTTTTTTTTCAAAATTTGCAATCTTTATTTGTTAATTTAGCAAAAAATAAAACCACCAGCGGTGATTAAATACCACCAAAAGAAAGCTCTAGTTGTGTGAACAAAATTATAAAAATTTAGTTTGGGTACAGTGTTGCATGACCGCGCAATTGTCATTCAAAATGTGAGAGTGCTGAAACCTGAAAACTGGCCGGGCAGGAAGGGGGTAAAAGTGCCCTGTATGGAAGTGGTTAAGGGCAGGCTTGCATGGAGGAGCCCATCCCTCCTTAAAGGTACAGGAACGCACATGATGCCCAGCTATAGCAAAATTAACCTATCCATTGATATATGTGCTCCCACTGTTTAGGATCTGGAAATTTTAGAGTTAGGTCCATGGTGTACCGAGGACCCTTGACGTGGGACTGTGGCTTATGCATGTATTTGCAAATGTGGGCAAACAAAACCCTCTGTTTTTAACGCAAACTGTTAGGGCCAAATTGGTTGTTTTGCAGGCTGGCTGGTAGGTGTGCTGGGACATACTCACTTTATTTGTGATGTGCGTCACAAGTTAGCCTGCAGTTTCTTATTTGTGTATTCTTACCTCCTTGCTGCAGTGCTGCTCCTGATCCCTTTCGCATGTGTGGTTTGTCTGTGCTCACCTATGGGCATCGTCTGCTATCCTCTGGGTTTTATTTCCTTCCCTTCCATCTCTTCCTGGCCAGCCTCCTAGTTTGCTTGTCTATATAAGACATGCTCAGTCTAGTCCACTTTGCCTGAACAACTTCTTAGTTCTCTGAGCTCCTGTCTGTTGCTACACTTGTATCCTGTATCTGACTACCCATGCACCGACCCCGCCTTCGTCCACTGACTCTGCTGATCTCCACCCGTCCTGACCTCTGTTGTCTCCTGGATTACCCTCTGCTCACGCGATTGGTCTCCGCATCCTCACCTTGGTGTACCTGGGGGCTGCGACCTGGCTTGCTGCAAATCCATCCCCACCATCAGGGGCTCTGGTGAAGAAGCAGGGTGGGGCTTAGACTCCGCGCCCTGGGAAACCCCGAGTTGGCGGTCTACAAGGGCTCACAACCACTGGTTGATAACAATGTACATTACCCTTCAATGTGCACCTTACTGCTAAGGCTGGTTATAGTTTGGGACAGTTGACATTTTTTTGTCATGTGTTACATGCATTTGTTTCTACTTTGATCTGTGGCCTTCTTTTGTGTTAAATACCCATTTTATTCTGTCTGTGCTGGCTGTATCTCCACCTCAGGCTAAAACCCAATTTGTGGATATTCTTATGGGGGTGTTACAGCCAATACTGTAGTCTCTGCTCCCTCTCTGTGCTAATGTTACATATGTGCCTCTCCTCCACTCATCTACTGTGGCAGAATCATTCGAATAATTTCATGGAGGACATTCAGGCAACAGAAAATGACAAAAAGGAAGTTATACAAACTATACTGCCACAGTAAGCACTGGCAGGGTTGTGTAATCCGCCACTACTAAACATTAATTTTCTTCTGCTGAATGGATGCACCTTGGGGAACTTTACCACAGTCAGTGCATGTTTACAAGTGGCTGATCACATACTGTAGCCCTGTTGACTGTGGCAGTATAGTTTGTTAAACTTTCTCCTCAGTGTCCCTGGTTGTCTGGATATGCCACAGGGAAGTTACACAAACTATTCTGACTCAGTCATCTCTGGCAGTGGTGTGTGATAACCACTTAGGTTCTGTGGCTGATGAAGGTGGTAATTAAACTCACTTAGTGCTTTATCTGCATTAAATTGACCTCAGAACCTGTGTAATTAATATGTGTTTGTTTTTAAAGGGATGAGGTGGCAACCCTAGTTTCAGGTGATTGCATGCATGCCCCCTGGCCAGCACACGCTGTGATTGTACTCAACAGGAGCCTATTAGCAAGCCCCAGCCAATGACTCACAGCTGAGGCCTGCAGATCGGCTGTGTACAAAAACAGCCCAGAGCTCTGTGTTGACAATCAACACAGAGCTCTGTACAGAGGGAACGATCTCTGTACGATCCAGAAATCACAAAAGGATACTTCAGTACAGTGCAGAAATATCTCATTGGAAGGATTGTGTTGTTAACCTTGCCCAGGCATCATGGACATGTGGTAACATAAGTATATGTAAAAATTAATTTTTACATATAAAAAGTAATTTTTTCTCTATAAGTTATTTTTTTTTCAGGCTGCTATATATTGTACAAGAAGGGGCCATCATACAGTAAGCTAACTTTGCTTTCCACTGCAAGTTCATTTAAGCTGTGGTTTGTATTTATTCATCCCCTTCGGACCATGAAATCATATTTAAATAAAATGACTCAATATGATTTGATATTTGTGTATTTTTTTAAATACATAGTTTGTTTTAATGCCATTAGCTATCAGTACTATCTGGAATGCAGTGTGCAATCAAGTGACCTCCAAGGGTTGTGGTAAGAGTTGATTTTTCAATGTGCTCTGTGCCAGTTACTTGACATTCAGATTATGATTACACAATCATCCAAAACACTTGATTATCTCATTTGTACTCATTCACTGATTTAAATATTGAATAAATAAAATATGTGATTTTAATTTAATGTGAATATCTGGGTTCTGCTACCATGGGTTTCCATTATGTCTATGTTCGCATTTACATGAAGCAAAGTAGATCTCTGCTGCAGGCTGAAAAACCTTTTAATGTGTGAAAGTTTAACAATAAAAGCCATTTTTGTTTGTTAATTTTTATTTATCTCTATTCTTCTCTTTTAAACAGCATTGTTTTACAGTTATGATCATGCAAAACATCAGCATGAGTAAATTCGGGTTTGCTATAATAATTAATAATTGTAGTTGTTATGCATGAGGGGAAAATAAACTGCACACTACACAAAAAATAAATAGCAATAATTATAAAAATGCTACAACTACTAATCTAGATGCACCTGAAAGCAATTAATAGACGTGTGATTATTATCATGAACAAGCAGGAAAATCAGAGAAAAATAAGATAGACAAGCAACCAGTACACCTCTGAGCTTAATTTATGCACTGCCAAAATTTTTATTTTTGTGCATATCTTTCAACAGACAGACTTCATTGAAACTCATTAACAGTTATCTCTACCACAACAGATATTCTCTGAAAGTTGAAAAGAGCAAACTTTTTTGTTGGCTATAGGCAACATGCAATGTTAAAAGTTGAAATATTGCAAGAAAAATAAAATTACTTCAGATATTCCCACATGGAAGAAAATATATTTGAAATATATTTTAAAAATATTCTTCCCAAATATATTGACATATATTTGAAACACTACAATTTTGGCCATATTCAATATATTTAAAAAAAAAAAAATATATATATATATATCTATATCTATCTGTATATATATATATATATATATATTGTATGTTGAAATGTGTTTTTATGTTGAAATGTGTTTTTATTACAAAATATATGCAAAATATTTTTAAAAATAAATTTTCAAATATACTGTATATCTTTAAAAATACAAATCTACATTTTTGAAATGCATTTACAAATATATGTAAAAATATATGTTAAAATGAATTTTTTCTATGTTAAAAACAATCTGAAGAATATATTTTAAAAAAATATATTTTAAAAAATATTTTTCATATATTTTGTAATATATAAAAAAACGCATTTCAACATGCAGTATATATATATATATATATATATATATATATATATATATATATATATACACACATTTACTACATAACCATTTATATATATATTTATTGAAATATATTGAATATGGCCAAAATTGTAGTATTTTAAATATATGTCAAAATATTTGGGAAGGATATTTTAAAAATATGTTTCACATATATTTTTCTTCCATATGGGTTCCTTTAGCACTGCCAAGTTTGATGATTTAGGTTTGTTGCACAGGTATTTTACTACAATAAAACAAAAATACATATAAGTGCCTGTGTGCATTTGTCTAGAAAACACTGCTCCACAGATGTAAGCAAAACGCAAAATATCTTAGCAACTAAAATCAAAGTTTGTAAGCTGTCATATTCAAAATGTAAAAACTGCTTGTTTTGCAACTCTCTGGACAGGTGTTCATTGAGCAATCTAAAACTTTATTTCTGAAATGCATAGAAAATGTATATTTCTTTGGATGCCATTCACACCATCTGCATTATGTAAGCCTTTGGATGGGATGTATAAAAAAGAAAAAACAGGTGTTGCTTTTCAGTGAACAGCTTATTTTGCTGTTTGCCATATTTACTTTATTTGTGTATTTTCTTTTCAAGAGTTCATCTGTATTTGAACCTTAAACTTCTTATTATTGGGGTATTGCTTGTTTCACATGTTTATAGATGTAGAATTTAATTTTAAAGATCACTTTTGGTGAAGTTTTCTTATTAGTGTTCTTCCTACCCCTCTGAGTATCAATTGCCCTGTAAATGTTCTTCCTACCCCTCTGAGTAGCAGCAACCTAGCAAAAGACTTAACTTTAACCCCGCTGCTACTGAGTTTTTTACTTTGCAGCCACAAGGTTTTTGAAGAAAGAAGTCCTGACCGCATGCAGCTCCTGCTGCACATGTGGCCACTCGAATCATTTGTTCACATGGTCCATTCTCATTGTGGCCCCAGCTAAAGGAATAAATGGGCCAAGTGGTGCACATTCTCTGTAAGAGCTGCATGTAGCCAGGACTTCTTTCTGCACCAGGCAGTGAAGGATTAAAGAGCGGGGCTGAAGTTATTTGGTTAGATGATTGCCACTCACAGGGATGGTAGAAACATTTAAAGGATAACTTCAATAAGAGGATTATATACACAGTATACTTTTATAAAAACAATACTTGCATTAAGTGTTAATAACATGAACTATTAGCCTTTTTATTCTTTTTTTTTAAATTCAATATCTATTGAAATACATTTTTTTACAAAGAGGCAGAACTTCTCCTGACAGCAGATATTCAATACAGTTGACAATGAAACATGTAAAAACATCATAGGTATGACCAGGGGCAGACTGACCATTTGGAAACTCGGGCACTGGCCGAGGGCCCGGGGTCAGTAGGGGGCCCCATGAGATGCCCCTGGTACCTTTTTAATAGGCTTTTTTAAGTTTGGGCAAGGACACAGGGGCACATGATCTCCTATTACCCGGGGGCCCCATGAGTTGTCAGTCCGCCCCTGGGTATGACAAGTAATGTACTGGACATCTAATTTACGTATGGAAAAACATCAAGAATGTCACTCTGGCAATGAAGATTAAGAGGTGCTGCAATGCCAGGTTGAGTTAAAAAAAAGGTGAAAAAAGATATAGAAAAATAAATAGTAAAAAATGGATGTAGGGAAAAAGAAAGAGAGATTAGGGAGAGATGGATGGATGAGATATGAGAAGGGGATCCTGGTCCCAGAGATGGGTTCACCTGCAACTCGTTCAACCAATAAAAATGCAAAAGGTCAGTTACAAGGAATCAAGGAGAGATTTAGCGTGACAGGTTGTGAGAGAAAATAAGTAAACTGTAATTTAAAAGTGTACCAACAGGTCCATATCTTGCTATGAGAAGTCGAGGAGAAAGTTCTATCATGAGACATATGTGTGGTCAACTTGTTAATATTCCAGAACCATTGAGATCTGGCAGGATTTAATAAATGTGGAGTAACGGAGTGTTTATATCAACCTGTTGATTCACATGTACAATGAAAGAATACGACCCAAGAGTCAGGATCAATTACAAGGCCCTGAATTTGAGGGATAATTCATAGTACCAAATTCAAAAAAGGGTGGATACCGGGACACAACCACCAAATATGTGCATGGGTGACTATTGTGCTAAATTCCCCCCCAGCAGAGGGTCAGTAACTCTGGGATTATAGAATGAAGCTTTGTTGGAAAGTGATGCAATCACGTTAGGAGTTTATCATTGGTCTTAGCCATTTTAGATGACATAGAGGAGAAATGGGCTAGCTATAAAACATATTTTTTTTATATTCACAAGAATCCTTTATTGAGTATCTACTACAGTTGTGTGTGTGTTTTTTAGTTGGGGGGGTAGTCATATTTAAAAGCTGTGTGCATTTATACAGTCAGCCATCTGACTGTACAAACATTTTTTGAGAGTTAGCAATGGATTTCTTGAGGTCAAGTTCCCAGCAGAGGAGATAATATGGAAATATGGAGGCCAGGAAGGTAAGAGCTCTATAAATGAGGGATATTCAGTGCAGTGGCAGGGTAGAAATAAAGCTTCAAGTAGGGAACTGCAACACAACAATCGCTCATAGGTCTACAATAACGTCCTAAAAGGTTAAAAAGCTAAACCTAAAAACAGCAGCTGGCACAATATTGCAGTATGCAATATACAACATATAAATTCAGAAAAGGTGCAGCACTAAATAATATAAACTCATATTTTCTTGAACATGAATAAAATAGTCCCATCAGTAAATAAAATGGTGCAAATAAGAGAGATGTGAGCAAGTCCACCCGCAGAAATCCAGACAGTTCTGCCCAGGATTTCATTAGGTGAGGAAAAACCTTCACCAACCCAAACACATAGCCTCTTCTTAGAAGATATTGACCTCCCTAAAAGCAATGGTCAAAATGCACATTTTTTTTTATAAAGATGATCAGTGAACAAAGCAGGTACTTCATATAATTCTTTCTCAGCAACTGGATTCCAAACCAGAACCACCTAGAAAGCAGGAATAACCTGCACCATGCAGGAATGGATGGTGCAGGTTGTTCCTGCTTTCAAGGTGGTAATGCATCCCAGGTAGACAGTGACACCAATGCTAAGGGCGAGGTAGTGTTGGATAGATGTTGGAAGAATCTAGGGATCCAAGGGGCTATAGACAAATCAGCATTACAGAGCAAATTAGTTGGATCCAGAGCTTAGTATGGTATCTATATTTCCAATCAATGAGCCTGGTTAAGACAATAACCTGGCAGTATTTTTTTTAAATCAGGGAGAGCAAGCCCTCCATCACTTTTCAACCTAGAAAGGATCACATAAAAGATTCTTGGGTGGTGTCTATTCCAAATATATTTAGATGTTATGGCTGAATATACCAGTGTGTAACAGAATGTAACAAGAATGTCTAGTGGTATTTAAAATAATAAGGATAAAATGTTAATCTTTATGATTGTGAACTGGGTTAACCAAGAATGACAGAGAGATGATCACCGTTAATGGACATTTTAATATTGTTCAGTAAGGGAATTTAGATTTTTAAAGAGGTTACACAAGTGGGGCATTAGGTGAATTTCCAAATATACCAGGCTGCTGGTGCCCTTTTATTCTTAAAGGGATTATCCATTTCTAAGAAAAAAGGTGAATCAGTAACACCATGTCACGACTGCTTGAGAGCTGGTAATAGTTTCATAAAATGTATTGAAAAGGCAGAATATAACAAAGTTACATACAATTTGAGCGAAAAAAAGTACTGTATAAAAAAATGGTACAGCACAGAATACAGATATTACAATCCCATAGGACAGGATGTCAAATATATTTACACAACATGGAGACAGAAAAATCTCATAGCATGAGAATATTGAGTAAAATTTTTGTTAATTTAATTTTTAAATGGAGAAAAGGAAAAAATGGACTATGAGTTTTCCTGCTATAGCAGGAAAACTCATAGTCCATTTTTTCCTTTTCTCCATTTAAAAATTAAATTAACAAAAATTTTACTCAATATTCTCATGCTATGTATTAGAGATGAGCGAATCGAACTTGGCGAAGTGGAATTCGTTTCGAATATTGGGAAAAATTTGATTCGAAATTTTTCCAAAAGTGGCGGCGACATGTGTGGCGACGGAGCGGGGATCTCTGGGAAGGCGCGCAGACAAGGCGCGCTGACCCATAATGCATTCATTCATGACATGTGATCGCATTAGCCAATCAGCAGCCAGCCAGCCAGCACTGTGTAATGGTGGAGCTATAAATTGCGGCCATCTTACAATTCTCCATTTGCCTCCGGTCATTCAACAGAGACAGACCTCTCGGTATTAGGGACAGAGTTAGGGCCACAGATACTTTAGGGACACAGAATCGTTACTTAGGGACACAGAATTGTTACTCAGGGACACAGAACTGTTACTCAGGGACACAGAATTGTTACTCAGGGACAGACACAGAATTGTTACTGAGGGACACAGAATTGTTACTGAGGGACACAGAACTGTTACTCAGGGACACAGAACTGTTACTCAGGGACACAGAACTGTTACTCAGGGACAGACACAGAATTGTTACTGAGGGACACAGAATTGTTACAGAGGGATACAGAATTGTTACTGAGGGACACAGAATTGTTACTCAGGGACACAGAACTGTTACTCAGGGACACAGAACTGTTACTCAGGGACACAGAACTGTTACTCAGGGACACAGAATTGTTACTCAGGGACAGACACAGAATTGTTACTGAGGGACACAGAATTGTTACTGAGGGACACAGAATTGTTACTGAGGAACACAGAATTGTTACTCAGGGACAGACACAGAATTGTTACTGAGGGACACAGAATTGTTACTCAGGGACACAGAATTGTTACTCAGAGACACAGAATTGTTACTCAGGGACACAGAATTGTTACTCAGGGACATAGAACTGTTACACAGGGACAGACACAGAATTGTTACTGAGAGACACAGAATTGTTACTGAGGGACACAGAATTGTTACTGAGGGACACAGAATTGTTACTCAGGGACACAGAATTGTTACTCAGGGACAAAGAAATGTTACTCAGGGACACAGAATTGTTGCTCAGGGACACAGAGCTGTTACTCAGGGACACAGAATTGTTACTCAGGGACAGACACAGAATTGTTACTGAGGGACACAGAATTGTTACTGAGGGACACAGAATTGTTACTAAGGGACACAGAATTGTTACTCAGAGACACAGAATTGTTACTCAGGGACACAGAATTGTTACTCAGGGACACAGAATTGTTACTCAGGGACAGACACAGAATTGTTACTGAGGGACACAGAATTGTTACTCAGGGACACAGAATTGTTACTGAGGGACACAGAACTGTTACTCAGGGACACAGAATTGTTACTCAGGGACAGACACAGAATTGTTACTGAGGGACACAGAATTGTTACTGAGGGACACAGAATTGTTACTGAGGGACACAGAATTGTTACTCAGGGACACAGAAATGTTACTCAGGGACACAGAACTTTTACTCAGGGACACAGAACTGTTACTCAGGGACACAGAATTGTTACTCAGGGACACAGAACTGTTACTCAGGGACACAGAATTGTTACTCAGGGACAGACACAGAATTGTTACTGAGGGACACAGAATTGTTACTGAGGGACACAGAATTGTTACTCAGGGACAGACACAGAATTGTTACTGAGGGACACAGAATTGTTACTGAGGGACACAGAATTGTTACTCAGGGACACAGAACTGTTACTCAGGGACACAGAATTGTTACTCAGGGACAGACACAGAATTGTTACTGAGGGACACAGAATTGTTACTGAGGGACAGACACAGAATTGTTACTGAGGGACACAGAATTGTTACTGAGGGACACAGAATTGTTACTCAGGGACACAGAATTGTTACTCAGGGACACAGAATTGTTACTCAGGGACACAGAACTGTTACTCAGGGACACAGAATTGTTACTCAGGGACACAGAATCGTTACTCAGGGACACAGAATCGTTGAATTAAAGAGTATGTCAGACAACACGCAGAGGAGTGGCAGAGGAGGCAATGTTTCAGGAGCGAGCAGACGTGGCAGCAGAGGAAGGGGTCGAGGCAGCACTAGTCGCAGCCAGAGGCCAGTGTTCCCGGTGTCATCCAGCGGTCGTGTCTCCACCGACAACCCTGCCGTCATCGATTGGTTGGCTCGGTCATCTTCCTCTTCCCAGGTCACCTCTGACACCTACAGCCAACGGTCGGTGGGTACGTCAGACACAACCGTTAGTTGGCATGGCCCGGGAGCAAGCCCACTGAAATCACGTGTCCTCTACCTGCCCCTGTCCTTTGGTGTTCCCTCACCAAGCGAAGTATCGCATGCTGTGGGCTCAGCCCCACTGTACAGTGAGGAAGAGCTAACAGAGGGCGGTCAGGAACGGGGGGAGACATCCGCCTCTTCAGCAGCCAGGCGAAGAAGTAGTGGCGAGGAGAGTGGCTCGGTAGCCGGTCTAGAGACAGGTCTGTCTCCTGACCCACACGCAGCCGAGGGGGCTAGTAGTGAGGTGGAGACCCTAATTGATGATGATGAGGCTGATCGCACTTGGCAGCCTCGTCGTCATCAGGCTATTGCTTCCGCATCATCAGGAGAAGAGGGTGCCAGCTTGGCAGTGAGCAAAACAGTCGGTGGGTTGCCCAGGAGGCAGCAGGGTCGCAGCAGTGTCAGTGGAGGCAAACGGCCACGGAGTAGAGCACCAGCTCCACTGCAGCCTACCACCACGGCCAGTAGTGGTGCCGGTGTGCACGGAGGAAGTAGCAGTCAGCCAGTGAGGAGTAGCGGGGGCAAAGTTTCCTACTCGGCGGTGTGGCAATTTTTTGTCAAGCCGCTCGAGGAAGTAAACGTAGCCGTATGTCGACTATGTGGCCAGAAAGTCAAGTGTGGCCAGGGGGCCCATGTTGGGACTACAGCGTTGCGTCAGCATATGCAGCATCGCCATTCGGTGGCCTGGGAAAACCGTGATAAAGATACGGCGGTTCTGCCTGCCCCAGCCCCCGCTCCATCACCCGCTCCGTTACTTGCTCCGTCACCCGACGTCAATCGCCCTCTATCAGCCAGTCAAGGCTCCAACACCTCTGCTGAGGGGAGTTGTCGCTCGTTGCCATCTTCCGCTCGTTCAGATGCTCCTTCTCCTGCTACTCCTCTTCACGGATTCCGACAGCAGTCTTTCTTGGAATCCGTTTCCAAGAGACAACAGTTTGCGAGCACGCACCCGACGGTGCAGAAGCTGAACGTCCTCCTGTCCAAGTTGCTGGTGCTGCAGTCCCTCCCTTTCCAAGTGGTGGACTCAGCACCTTTCCGAGAAATGTTGGCTTGTGCCGCGCCGCGGTGGAGAGTGCCAAGCCGTCATTTCTTCGCCAAAAAGGCAGTGCCAGCCCTGCATTCACATGTAGAAGAGATGGTGGGCCAGTCTTTGAGCATGTCGGTCTCTGCCAAAGTGCACGGCAGCGCCGACGTGTGGAGCTGTAACTACGGTCAGGGACAGTACATGTCATTTACGGCCCACTGGGTGAACGTGGTGCCGGCACAGCCGCACCAGCAACTTGGACAGGTCACGCCGCTTTTGCCTCCACGTTTGCACATCCTTGGTCCAGCAAAGATGTCCGCCTCTACCACCTCTTCTTCCGCCGTGTCCTCAGCCGCCACCCCCGTGCCAAGTCCCATTACCCGACCGGCATATCACATGTGCAGGGCGCAACGGTGTCACGCTGTGCTGCACCTGGTATGCCTTGGCGAACGTAGTCACACAGGGGAGGAACTTCTGAGAGTAATGAACAGAGAAATCGACAGATGGCTGTCTCCGCGCAAACTGAAAATCGGAACCATGTTGACCGACAACGGAAAGAACATGGTGTCTGCTCTGTGTCAAGGAAGGTTGTGCCATGCGCCATGCATGGCTCACGTGTTCAATCTGGTTGTCAAGCGGTTCCTAAAATCCACCATCCCACTGCAAGACATCCTTAAAATGTCACGTAAACTTTGCATGCATTTCAGCCATTCCTACACCGCAAAGCACACCCTCCTTGAGCTGCAGCGGCAGAACGGAATTCCACAGCATCGCCTGATCTGCGACGTTGCAACAAGGTGGAATTCAACCCTACATATGTTAGACCGCCTTTACGAACAGCGAAAGGCCATCACCGATTTCCTGATGTTACAAGCGGATAAAGGTACTCCCCTGTGTAACTTAGATGTCAGCCATTGGCAGCTCATGCGTGACACCTGCTGCTTGCTCAGGCCCTTTGAGGAGGCCACGCTATTCGTGAGTCGGCAGGACTATGGGATGAACGACGTCATTCCTCTGTTGCACGTCCTGGAACAAATGCTGTTAACAATGGCTGGTCAGGGTGCGGTAGACGTGCCGCACAGATCTCAATGCCACATGACCCCTGTGGGGGCAGGACAGGAAGAAGAGGAGGAGGTAGAGGAGGACATCGGTGCTCAGGAATTATTGAGTGAAATGGGTGGTTTTTCCACTCAGCGGACAGGAGTGGAGGAGCAGGAGCATCTGATAGAGGAGGAGGAGGAGGAGACAGAGGACCCAGACGCACCGTGGCAGTATGCTGTGGAGATGGAGGCAGGGAGTCCCTCGCATTCCTTGGCACAAATGGCCCATAGCATGCTCGGTTGCTTGCGTAGCGACAGCCAAATAATAACCATCAGACAGAGGGATGACTTTTGGCTGTCCACCTTGTTGGACCCTCGCTACCGTTCAAAAATGGTGGCCTTTTTGACACCTGCTGAGAGGGAGGCCAAAATAACGTACTATAAAAACCACCTATGTAGTCAGTTGGTCTCTGCCTTTCTGCGCCAACGTCCATCCTCAGACACTGTGGGCCCTGTGCGCTCGCGTTCCGTTGCCATGGCAGCAGGTGAGGGGTGGGGTGGTAGGAGCAGTGGCTGCTCCACCAGCAGCGGCTGCCTCAGTCTGCAGTCGATGATGAGTAGCTTTCTTCACCAGCGCAGTGAGGAAACTACTAACCAGCCGCAGCAGCAGCAGCATCAGGTGGACCTGGAGCAGGACCTCAAACAACAGGCTTGGGCCTACTTGGACAGCACCTTGCCAACCGAGGTAGACAATCCCCTTGACTACTGGGCAACGAAACTTGACCTTTGGCCCCAACTAGCTGAATTTGCCCTTGAAAGGCTGTCATGCCCGGCCAGTAGCGTGGCATCGGAGCGCGTGTTTAGTGCGTCCACCCAAAGTGTGGAGAGACTCACGTTTGTGAAAATGAATCAGGCGTGGATTAGTCTGGATTTCAAACCACCAGTTCCTGACACAACTGACTAAATCCGCCATGAATCATGCCCCAAACATGTTATTATTTTTAACATAGGCCTCTGTATGGCCTTCAATTTAAGCTGCTTACGCTTCGCCACTCTGCCATGGGCCCCTGTACCGCCTCCTCTTGCTGCTGCCAGGTCCAGAGTGTGTCATGGGTCCCTGTACGGCCTCCCATTGCTGCTGTCTCCATCGCCACACTCTGCCATGTGCCACTTTCAGGTCTCCTCACACTGCTGGTGGGTTCCATTTTGTCATAGGGTGCTGGCAGATTACGGGCCTCCCATTGCTGCTGCCAGGCCCGTAATCTGCCATGGGCCCCTGTACCGCCTCCTCATGCTGCTGCCAGGTCCAGAGTGTCTCATGGGTCCCTGTACGGCCTCCCATTGCTGCTGTCTCCATCGCCACACTCTGCCATGTGCCACTTTCAGGTCTCCTCACACTGCTGGTGGGTTCCATTTTGTCATAGGGTGCTGGCAGATTACGGGCCTCCCATTGCTGCTGCCAGGCCCGTAATCTGCCATGGGCCCCTGTACCGACTCCTCATGCTGCTGCCAGGCCCGTAATCTGTCATGGGCCCCTGTACAGCCTCCTCATGCTGCTGCCAGGTCCAGAGTGTCTCATGGGTCCCTGTACGGCCTCCCATTGCTGCTGTCTCCATCGCCACACTCTGCCATGTGCCACTTTCAGGTCTCCTCACACTGCTGGTGGGTTCCATTTTGTCATAGGGTGCTGGCAGATTACGGGCCTCCCATTGCTGCTGCCAGGCCCGTAATCTGCCATGGGCCCCCGTACCGACTCCTCATGCTGCTGCCAGGCCCGTAATCTGTCATGGGCCCCTGTACCGCCTCCTCATGCTGCTGCCAGGTCCAGAGTGTCTCATGGGTCCCTGTACGGCCTCCCATTGCTGCTGTCTCCATCGCCACACTCTGCCATGTGCCACTTTCAGGTCTCCTCACACTGCTGGTGGGTTCCATTTTGTCATAGGGTGCGGGCAGATTACGGGCCTCCCATTGCTGCTGCCAGGCCCGTATTCTGCCATGGGCCCCTGTACCGCCTCCTCATGCTGCTGCCAGGTCCAGAGTGTCTCATGGGTCCCTGTACGGCCTCCCATTGCTGCTGTCTCCATCGCCACACTCTGCCATTTGCCACTTTCAGGTCTCCTCACACTGCTGATGGGTTCCATTTTGTCATAGGGTGCTGGCAGATTACGGGCCTCCCATTGCTGCTGCCAGGCCCGTAATCTGCCATGGGCCCCCGTACCGACTGCTCATGCTGCTGCCAGGCCCGTAATCTGTCATGGGCCCCTGTACCGCCTCCTCATGCTGCTGCCAGGTCCAGAGTGTCTCATGGGTCCCTGTACGGCCTCCCATTGCTGCTGTCTCCATCGCCACACTCTGCCATGTGCCACTTTCAGGTCTCCTCACACTGCTGGTGGGTTCCATTTTGTCATAGGGTGCTGGCAGATTACGGGCCTCCAATTGCTGCTGCCAGGCCCGTAATCTGCCATGGGCCCCCGTACCGACTCCTCATGCTGCTTCCAGGCCCGTAATCTGTCATGGGCCCCTGTACCGCCTCCTCATGCTGCTGCCAGGTCCAGAGTGTCTCATGGGTCCCTGTACGGCCTCCCATTGCTGCTGTCTCCATCGCCACACTCTGCCATGTGCCACTTTCAGGTCTCCTCACACTGCTGGTGGGTTCCATTTTGTCATAGGGTGCTGGCAGATTACGGGCCTCCCATTGCTGCTGCCAGGCCCGTAATCTGTCATGGGCCCCTGTACCGCCTCCTCATGCTACTGCCAGGTCCAGAGTGTCTCATGGGTCCCTGTACGGCCTCCCATTGCTGCTGTCTCCATCGCCACACTCTGCCATGTGCCACTTTCAGGTCTCCTCACACTGCTGGTGGGTTCCCTTTTGTCATAGGGTGCTGGCAGATTACGGGCCTCCCATTGCTGCTGCCAGGCCCTTAATCTGCCATGGGCCCCCGTACCGACTCCTCATGCTGCTGCCAGGCCCGTAATCTGTCATGGGCCCCTGTACCGCCTCCTCATGCTGCTGCCAGGTCCAGAGTGTCTCATGGGTCCCTGTACGGCCTCCCATTGCTGCTGTCTCCATCGCCACACTCTGCCATGTGCCACTTTCAGGTCTCCTCACACTGCTGGTGGGTTCCATTTTGTCATAGGGTGCTGGCAATTTACGGGCCTCCCATTGCTGCTGCCAGGCCCGTAATCTGCCATGGGCCCCTGTACCGCCTCCTCATGCTGCTGCCAGGTCCAGAGTGTCTCATGGGTCCCTGTACGGCCTCCCATTGCTGCTGTCTCCATCGCCACACTTTGCCATTTGCCACTTTCAGGTCTCCTCACACTGCTGATGGGTTCCATTTTGTCATAGGGTGCTGGCAGATTACGGGCCTCCCATTGCTGCTGCCAGGCCCGTAATCTGCCATGGGCCCCCGTACCGACTGCTCATGCTGCTGCCAGGCCCGTAATCTGTCATGGGCCCCTGTACCGCCTCCTCATGCTGCTGCCAGGTCCAGAGTGTCTCATGGGTCCCTGTACGGCCTCCCATTGCTGCTGTCTCCATCGCCACACTCTGCCATGTGCCACTTTCAGGTCTCCTCACACTGCTGGTGGGTTCCATTTTGTCATAGGGTGCTGGCAGATTACGGGCCTCCCATTGCTGCTGCCAGGCCCGTAATCTGCCATGGGCCCCCGTACCGACTCCTCATGCTGCTGCCAGGCCCGTAATCTGTCATGGGCCCCTGTACCGCCTCCTCATGCTGCTGCCAGGTCCAGAGTGTCTCATTGGTCCCTGTACGGCCTCCCATTGCTGCTGTCTCCATCGCCACACTCTGCCATGTGCCACTTTCAGGTCTCCTCACACTGCTGGTGGGTTCCATTTTGTCATAGGGTGCTGGCAATTTACGGGCCTCCCATTGCTGCTGCCAGGCCCGTAATCTGCCATGGGCCCCTGTACCGCCTCCTCATGCTGCTGCCAGGTCCAGAGTGTCTCATGGGTCCCTGTACGGCCTCCCATTGCTGCTGTCTCCATCGCCACACTTTGCCATTTGCCACTTTCAGGTCTCCTCACACTGCTGATGGGTTCCATTTTGTCATAGGGTGCTGGCAGATTACGGGCCTCCCATTGCTGCTGCCAGGCCCGTAATCTGCCATGGGCCCCCGTACCGACTGCTCATGCTGCTGCCAGGCCCGTAATCTGTCATGGGCCCCTGTACCGCCTCCTCATGCTGCTGCCAGGTCCAGAGTGTCTCATGGGTCCCTGTACGGCCTCCCATTGCTGCTGTCTCCATCGCCACACTCTGCCATGTGCCACTTTCAGGTCTCCTCACACTGCTGGTGGGTTCCATTTTGTCATAGGGTGCTGTATGGCCTCCCATTGCTGCTGCCTCCACCGCCACACTGTGGCTCCACACTCTGGTTTTGGCCCCGTGAATGCCCAAATGAGTGAAGTGTGCGGTGATTCTAAGATCGACGGCACTCATCTGCATGTCATACTGACTGACAGTATTATTTCGCTTCCCCAGCAGACTCCAAGGGCATTTAAATTAAAGGTACAGTGTTCTGCACTAATATAAAGGCTCTCTGAAGCCTAGAAACACCCTTTTTATAAGTTTAATTCGCAGCGAATATATTCGCATCAAATCAAATTTATTCCTCGAATTCGCCGAATCAGCCGAATCGAATTTTTGAATACTTCGCTCATCTCTACTATGTATATATACAGAAGATTTTATTGTTATACAAGTGTTGGTAAGAGTTGAGATATTCTGAAATGTACCTGCACTTCCTGAAACGTAATAATGTCAAGCAAAAGGACTGAAGAATCAACTTACTTGCAATTCTTTTCCTTTCCATCCAAATTATTTTTGTATTCCTGCTATGGACCTTTGAATTTGCTAGAAAAGTTGAGTAAACAGTTCCAAAGCACAACCCCTTCCCTGCTTGCACATCATTTCCCTCTTCTCTTTTGGGTGTGTCCAATTACTGTCTATCCTGTCTCCTCCACCTCACGTTTCACATTCCTACATAACCATTTATTTAGCTTCCAGGGGAGGAAGGTAGAGAACCACTATAGTGTCACTTGATTGACAGCTCCAAGTCCCCTGGGGCTGCTGACATCACATCCAAGATGGCAACACCTGTCAGCAGTTTAAGGGCTTTTGGATGTCTACACAAGTAAATAGCATTCGTAAAATTTGATAAATGCACATATAATCTTAGGAGAAAATTTTTGTTCAAACAAATGGTCTGGCAACATTATCCTGTGTACTAAAGTTTAGTGCCAGGATTTAGAATTGGAGTTTTAAAACAGGTACATTGATCTCCAAGATGATTACAATGGTTATTCAATTAGTCACTAGGGCAGTTCAATGTTCCATTAACACTTAAGTAACAAAATATCTTACATGTATGTACTGTTGAATATCAAATGAAGATTTATTTTTTAACACTAGAGGGCAAACACTGTGATCGCTTTTCATCTAAGGATGATATTACTGTGGTTTATGTGACCATACATAATGCACATGATGTAGGGGAGTCAGTATTTATGTCATGTGAACTTCACTCTTGCAATGAAATATTGTCAGGTCAAAAGAAAAATTATTGGAGAAGGGTGGACCATGCAGC
Organism: Staurois parvus; assembly: GCF_062004578.1. Taxonomy (NCBI): domain Eukaryota; kingdom Metazoa; phylum Chordata; class Amphibia; order Anura; family Ranidae; genus Staurois; species Staurois parvus. Next base: position 5,330,928 of record NW_028317918.1, on the reverse strand, counting down.
AACTGCTCAAGTGCAAGTAAGATATGTGCTGTCCTTACATTTTTAAATGTCCATTACCTCAGGTCTAAAACAAATCTGAATTTCAGTGGTTGTGATTGTAATTATTTTTTAAACTGATAAACATGTTATACTTACCTGCTATGTGCAATGGGTTTGCAGAGAAAAGCCCCGGTCCTCCTCTTCTCGGCTCCTCTGTTAGTGCTCCTGGTTCCTCCCCCCTGCTGAGTGCCCCCACAGCAAGCTGCTTGCTCTGGGGGCACCTGAGCTGCCTCTGTGTGTCTGTGAGACACACAGGGCATGGCATTGCCTTGCCTCCTGCTCCCTCCCCATTCACTATGATTGACAGCAATGGGAGCCAGTGGTTCCCACTGCTGTGTCTAAGGCAATGAGGAGGCAGAGACCAAGGAGAGCTTCTGCTCCTGTGATCAGGCTCTTGGGATCAGGCTCAGGTCAGTATGGGGGGGGGGGTACACACTGAAGACTTTCTACCTTCATGCATAGAATACATGAAGGTAAAAAAACCTTCAGACTTTAGGGCCACTTTAAACCTAGAGTAATAAAGGGGATAATCCAATGACAAGCAATTATTATTATTATTATTATTATTATTATACAGTATTTATAAAGCGCCAATGGTTCGCTCAGCGCTGTACATTACAAAGGGGGACAGAACATGTGACAGAACAATACCAATACAATGCAAAACATGAGGGGATCGAGGGCCCTGCTCTTTCGAGCTTACAATCTAGGAGGGAGGGGATAGTGGTACAGGAGGAGATAGCTGTGGGGGATGGAGTGGTAGGAAGAGTGGAGGAGGTCAGCAGGTTAGCAGGGGGTGGGGTAGGCTTCCCTGAAGAGATGGGTTTTCAGGGTGCGCCTAAAGGAGAGGAGAGTAGGTGATAATCTGATGGGTTGGGGCAGAGAGTTCCAGAGGATGGGTTACACCCTGGAGAAGCCCTGGAGGTGGGCATGGGAGGAGGAGACCAGGGAACTAGAGAGAAGGAGGTCTTGTGAGGAGCGGAGTGTGCGTGCTGGGCGGTACTTGGATATTAGGTCAGTGATGTAGTACGGGGCACTATGGTGGACAGCTTTGTACGTCAGTGTTAGGATTTTGAATTTGATCCGTTGCACAATCGGAAGCCAGTGGAGGGATTGGCAAAGGGGGGTGGCGGAGATGGAGTGGTTGGAAAGGTGAATGAGTCTGGCAGCCGTATTCAGGATCGACTGAAGTGGGGATAGCCAGCGGCGAATCAGACCAGTGAGGAGGGAGTTGCAGTAGTCGAGTCATGATATGATGAGGGAGTGGATGAGCTGCTTAGTGGTTTCTGGGGTTAGGAACGTGCGTATTTTGGCGATGTTGCGGAGGTGGAGTCTGCATGAGTTAGTTAAAGATTAGACTTGGGGCTGGAAGGATAGGTTGGAGTCCAGAATGACACCAAGTACTCTGGCCTGCGGGGCGGGTTTGATGGTGGCGATGTTGGATGTGACGGAGAAGTCAATGGGGGGTGGTGTCCGGGCTGGGGGGAAGACAAGAAACTCGGTTTTGGAGAGGTTCAGTTTAAGGAAGTGGAGCGACATCCAGTCTGATATGTCGCTCAGTAGGTGTGTGATTCGGGAGGAGACCAAGGGGGGAGGTGGGGGGTTGAGAGATAGATTTGTGTGTCATCGGCATAGAGGTGGTAGTTGAAGCCATGAGAGTGTATGAGTTGGCCAAGGGAGGAGGTGTAGATGGAGAAGAGAAGGGGCCCGAGGACAGAGCCTTGAGGGACCCCAACAGAGAGGGGGAGTGAGGGGGAGGTGGTAGCATTATAGGTAACGCTGAAAGAGCGTTGTGACAGGTAGGATAAGAGCCAGGAGAGAGCAGAATCTCTGAGGCCGAGGGAGTGTAGTTTTTTGAGGAGGAGGGGGTGGTCGACTGTGTCGAAGGCCGCAGAGAGGTCAAGGAGTAGGAGCACTGAATAGTGGCCATTAGCTTTGGCGGTTAGCAGGTCGTTGGAGAGTTTGAGTAAGGCAGTTTCGGTGGAGTGTAGGGGACGGAAGCCGGACTGTAGGGGATCGAGGAGGTTGTTGTCATTGAGGTGAGAGCTTAGGCACGTGTAGACTAGGCGCTCGAGGAGTTTAGATGTAAATGGGAGCAGGGAGATGGGTCTGAGGTTGTTCGGGTCATTGGGGTCCAGGGAGGGCTTTTTAAGTATGGGGGTGATGTGTGTATGTTTCAGAGGGGAGGGGAAAGTGCCGGAGGAGAGGGAGAGAGTAAAGACGTGGGTTAGGGAGCATAGGATGGAGGGGGAGGGAGGTCGTAGGAGTTGTGAGGGGATAGGGTCGAGGGGGCAGGTGGTGAGGCGGGCATCAGAGAGGATCTTGGAGACTTCCTCGATGGTAGTAAGGTCAAAGGTGCTGAGTGTTGGGGGGGCTTCAGTATGAGGAATGTAGGGTGGGGTGGAAGTGGAGGTCAGAGCAGTGGTGGGGCCATGGGAGAGGGGTGATGAGGGGGTAGTTGAGTGAGGGGGAACAGGGTTGGAGGGAGTTTGAGCAGCGACGAAGTCCCTGCGGGTTATGTCGAGGGAGAGGGGGGATGAGGGGGTAGCTGTGTTAGAGGGGACGGGTTGAGAGGGCATGTGAGTTGCGGCGATGTCCTTGCGAATTGTGTCAATCTTGTTTTTGAAGTGATTGGCAATCTCAAGGGCAGTGAGTGAGGTGCTGGGTGGAGGTGGGGGTGGCGAGAGTAGAGAGTTGAAGGTGGAGAAGAGTCGGCGAGGATTGGAGGAGAGGGCCTTGATGAGGGTCAGGAAGTAGGCTTGTTTGGCTGCATAGAGGGAGGAGGTGCAGGTGTGGAAGGCAGATTTGTAGCTGGTGAAGGCTTGTTGGGATTTGGTTTTGCGCCATAGTCGCTCCAGGGCACGACTGTGTCGTTTGAGGGTTTTGGTGTGATCAGTCTGCCAGGGCTGGAGCGGTCGGGGTCTGATGTTGCGTGTGGTTAAAGGCGCTAGTGAGTCAAGGGCTGTTGACAGCGCGTTGTTGTAGGCAGTCATAGCCAAGTCGGGGCAAGACAGGGGGAGGATGCTGTCGTGGAGTTGATCAGCTGCAGAGTGGAGGGGGGCAGGGTTAAGGTTGCGGAGGTTACGGCTGGTAGTAGTGTGACATTTGGAGGGGTAGGCGTTGGAGGACGAGGAGATAGAGAAGGTAATCAGGTTGTGGTCAGAGAGAGGGAAGGGGGTGTTAGTGAGGTTGTGGGGAGCACAGCGGTTGGAGAAGACGAGATCAAGGATATTACCGTTGGAGTGGGTGGTGGATTGTATACACTGTGCAAGTGCAAAGGAGGAGGTTAAGTGGAGGAGATGGAATGTGTCTGGGTTGTCGAGGTTGACAGGGATGTTGAAATCCCCAAGAATGATGGTGGGTAGCTCAGAGGAGAGGAAGAAGGGTAGCCAGGAGGAAAAGTCATCCAGGAAGCGGGATATGGATCCAGGAGGCCGGTATATCACAGCAATCTTCAGGGGGGTTGGGGAGAATAGTTGGACGCAGTGGGCCTCGAAGGAGGAGAAGGATAGGGAGGGGGGGTTTGGGAGGACTCGCAAGGTGCTCTGCAGTGACAGAAGCAGACCAACCCCACCACCTTTACGACAGTTAGACCTGGGTGAATGGGTCCAGGTGAAACCTCCGTAGGAGAGTGCAGCAGGGGAGGTAGAGTCAGTGGGCTGGATCCAGGTTTCTGTGATCGCTAGGAGGTTGAGGGAGCAGGAAACATAGAGGTCATGGATGGCGGTAAGCTTGTTGCACACCGATCGGGCGTTCAGGAGTGCACATGAAAACGGGGGGAGATTTTAGGGAGCAGGGGGACAGATACTAAGTTACGGGGGTTGAGGCAGGACGTGGAGGCGGGAGGGTGTTGTGCGGGTGAGGGAGGTAGTGGAGGGCCAGGATTCGGGGAGATGTCCCCCGCGGTTCGGGGGAGGAGAAGGGTGAGAAAGGTGGCATGGGAGCGAGATGTGCAGGAGCATGAGAAACTACTAGTGGAGGTGTTCTGGTCAGTGGGAGAGTGGTGTAATAGGAGGAGGTGGTGGGTGCCATAGAGGGGCAAAGGAAGTAGTGAGGACACAATATACAAATGTTTGGGAGGAGCAGAGGGATATAGTGAATGGATTTTGGGAACGGAGGAGAGGAAAATGAGAAGGAGGAGTGGAAGAGGCATTTTGGGGAGGTGATGAGAGCAGTAGTAGGGAGATGATAGCAATGAGGGGGAGATGTACAAGTTTTTTAAATGCTGTTTTTTTATTGCCCTGGCATATAATTGGGTACCAAAAATGAAAATAGTTCCACTAAGTGAACTAAAAATTCATTTATTAAATAAACCCCATTGCATTGCATCAGTCAAAAAAGACAGCCAAACAATAATTTGTTTGAAAATGAGAGGTCAACAAAGGCAGTCACTAAGCTTCTCTCATTACATTTTCTTTTATTTGTATATAATAACCCATTTGCTGCTTCTACTTTCTGTGACAGTCCATGTGTCATTTTTCTTTTACAAGCACTAAAGAATATTTTGTACTAATGTATCAGGGGAAAAAATATAGCGTTTGTGTACTCATTGCTACAGATTTTCTACCAGTCACATTAATTTCTACTGGACTCTCCAACTGTTATTGCAGGATGAGTATTATAGAAAGAAAATGTTAGTATAATTTACAATGTGCCTTTTGTTTCTGTTTCAAGCACTGTAATGTCAATTGACTAAACCATAACATATTTATTATTTTTATCCCTGTGCCTTGTTTCCTAATGATTATGCTCAATAATTCCTTTTTTTATGTTCTAAAGATTTCATAGGATGGATCAGCAAAGTTTACCAAAGGCTTATTATGTTATTGATTTTTTTGATACTTTGTATGTAAAATCTCAAGCGCCTGCCAAGGAAAACTGACGTTTTGGTATGATATATAAACAGTGGGTATAAATGTACAGTATATATACATACCCTAAATTGCTTAAAGCTGATCTCCAATTAGTGTAAATACCTAATTGTTTTTGGCATCAGCCTCTAGCGGTTTCCTGTATAGTAGAATTCAGGGTAGTAAAGGGTGGTTCTTGTCAAACCCCTGTGAATAAAAAAGTGAACTGTGAAATCACAGAATACAAAAAAGTACACAAGGGTACACAAATAGCCAAACTTCTGAAGAAGAAAGGCCTTGGAACCCTGAACTCCTCAGGGCACAAGGCTCCTGACAGTGGCATGGCACTCCATAGTCTACCTAGGCCAAAGCCAGGTGGACCCGGCTCCATAGGGATATGCTGAAGCCAGTCCTCCAAGTGCTTGGTGGAAAGAAAGACCCCTTCTTGTTGAGGAGATAAAAAAGACCCAAAGACTACATTGTTGTTCCTCCCACCCCCCCACCCCCTGACATCAGGACAGGCCTGATAACCTGAACCATAAGTAACAATTAAAAAACAAAAAATGCACGTGCAGTGAGAGTGCTCATGCATAAGTAGTGAAAATTTAAAAAATGTTATGTTAAGTACACAAAACAGGCCTTTTGGCAGGTATGAAAATTGCTCCAAGCTGGTCAAAAAGCATGCTCAAAAGGCATGTTCAAGAGGAACATAATTTCACCTAACCAAGTGCCAGTGAAACACCATGGTGTACAGCTTCCCAAAGTATTTTCCGGGACCTCTGGGACAGCCGTTCCCAGGGGGCACATCACCAAGAGCTCTTTGCACCTCCCAGCCCCTGGCCAGACAAATCCAGCCCCATTCCTACCAGAAAGGAATTATTACATAGGGAGAACTCTGCTTTCGACTAAGGACAAGCCTGGTAAACCATACCCACAATACCTAACTTATTAAATCAGGAATTACTAACTGGTGCCCCCAAGTGGCAAGGGAAACTGATGTTCTGTTCCTTAAAACTAATATGAACAGATACTACACTTGGTATCAAAAAGTCTCAAGACAGGGAGCCCCGACCTTCATATGTCAATGTGCCAAAATACATTGTCCTGTGTACATCGGGAGCTGTGCAACTGGTGCTATTTTGACAAAGAGAATAAAGAGCAAATGTGAAATTCTGCATGAAACTGGTCAAATCACTGGATCTCTGCAATGTTGTCAAAATGGCAACCTTTGAGCTGGATCTTCATCTTCAAGAAGAGGGTATTTCTGGAGATTGAGTTCGTTGAAGGTCTCCCTGATCTCTAGTCATCCTACAGTGATGTTCTTCCACTCTTGAGGGGTGTACCTCTGAAAACACCTCGAATGGCTCATTACACCATTACCACAAACCTGCTGAATTATGTCAAACATCTCTAGAACAGATTTGCCCAATTTCTCGCAGAATTTCACATTAGCTCTTTGTTCTAACTTACTGTCCATGATGAAATAGCAGACATGGTAATGCACATCATCAGAATAGCACCAGTTGTACAGCTCCTGATGTACACAGGACAATGTCTTTTGGCACCATGACTTATGAAGGTTGGTGCTCCCTGTGACTGTGCATGAAGCTTTGTGCTGCCATCTGTTGGTGTGTTACAAAACTAGTCTCAAATTTTTGATACCACCTCGTTCTCCTTAAAGTGAGATTGTCACTTTGACCATTCAGAACAAAGTAACAGCATCTTTGAAAATACCTACAAACACCTTCAACCCACTAATACGCACCTCTCTAGTGATCCCCAATCAAAATTTCCTCCATGGTATCAGTTAATGTCAGAGCCTAGAGGAAGCAGTAATGTCACCCTGTCTGTCATGTGACAGTTTAATTGGGTGCTACGCCCTTGCACTATCACAGGTGAAGGGGTCACATATTCCCTCATAACTTCAAAGGTAGTACCTGGCAACTCATTGACATCTTATGAATGCATTTATTGGTTACCAAAAATACAGGTACATTATAAAATGCAACACATTTCAGCTTAAGAAAACAACAAACAGAAGGTGCCACCACCTAAGTGTATCAATTTAATTAAAAACAAGTAAAGGGAAGGGTTAAAATACACTCAAGGATGACAGTAAATAGGCATATCATCAGTCCTTATTCACTGGCAAGCCTCAGTGGACAGCGGGTGGATGAATGGATGAGATGTATCCTTAACCACTTGTCCTCCTGAGGATTTACCCCCTTCATGACCAGGCCATTTTTTGCTGTTCGGCACTGCGCTATTTCAACTGATAATTGTGCGGTCATGCAATGTTGTACCCAACTAAATTTTCTCACACAAATGGAGCTTTCTTTTGGTGGTATTTTATCACCTCTGTGGTTTTTACTTTTTGTGCTATAAACACAAAAAGACCAAAAATGTTGAAAAAAAACAATATTTTCACTTTTGGTTATAAATAATATCCAATAAACTCAAAGTTAGTTATATATTTAGGCCAAAATGTATTCTGCTACATATCTTTGGTAAAACAAAAATCTTAATACATGTATATTGATTGCTTTGTGTAAATGTTATAACGTCTACAAACTATGGTGTGTGTGTATATATATATATATATATATATATATATATATATATATATACAGTATATATATATATTGGAATTTACAGTTGTGCTCAAAAGATTGCATACTCTGGCAGAAATTGTGAAATTTTGGCATTGATATTGAAAATATGACTGATCATGCCAAAAAATGCTCTTTTATTGAAGGATGATGATCATATGAAGCCATTTATTATCAAATAGTTGTCTGGCTCCTTTTTAAAGCATAATGATAACAGAAATCACCCAAATGGCCATGATCAAAAGTTTACATACCCTGGAATGTTTGGCCTTGATACAGACACACAAAGTGACACACATGGGTTAAAATGCCAATTAGAGGTTAATGTCACATATCTGTGGCTTTTTAAATTGCAATTAGTGGCAGTGTATAAATAATCAATAAGTTTGTTATCTCTTACGTGGAAGCACTGATAAGGCTAGATACTGAGCAATGGGGATCAGAAAAGAACTGTCAAAAGTCCTGCGTAACAAGGTAATGGAACTTTATAAAGATGGAGTATACCCACACAAAGTCCAGCGATGTACCAGTACATTGTTGGTCCATGTTGGGCATTTATGTAACAGCAGTGAACATATGCATATGATGAATTGGCTCTGTGTATCAATATGACCACAATTCATTATTTTTTGTAACGCCCATGTTGAATGTAAGTCCCAAAAACGTTTTAAATTCAGAAACCATGATAGGTTTCCATGCGAATTGTCTGGCAAGAGCTGAATTTGGGTGGGTGGCCATGTATTGTGCTTATAAATTGCCTTGGCCCACAATCAATTGGTATAAATCTTCCATAAATAACAGCGGAGGGGCTAAATGCTAGTGCTGGCAGTGAATGGGGCCAATCCTGCTAACTCTGCGTTTTTGGGGACACTGTTCAAAGGAAGCACTATTATAGTTATCGATCCTTAAAACCTTAAAAAAAAATTCTCAATATGGTATTTTTTTTTTTTCTTTACATTTTAAAAAAATGTTTTAATACTTTTATCAGAATAGTACAATGTTACCATAGTAACACTGTACTACTGTAGGGGGGGGGGGGGGTGATCAGGGTTTTTTTTTTCTTTACACTTTTCTTTGCAGTAGAAATAAAGATAATGTCTCCTGCAATGCAAAGCTTGCTGTCATGAATCTAACTCATTCATGACCTGTCATCAATGAGTTAAGTTTTTGACATCTTGATAGTGATCTGTGATTGGCTGAAGTTGGTCACATGGCACAGGGTGCTGTGATTGGCCCCATGTATCATGTGACAGCTGTGGGCCAACCACAGCTCACTAGGAAGAGAAGCAGAGCTGTTATGAATGAGAAAGATTCATAACAGCTCTGCTTACATTGTGATAATGTGATCGCATAGCGATCACATGATCACTGGGTCCCGTTCACCTGGATCTTCATTCCGCTGTGTCCGCCAGACACAGCAGTCGTGGTTGGGGAGCGGTGCGTGCCCAATCAGGCGTGCAGCGCCCCCTTGTGTTGGTACAGCCAGAGAGATGTACAGGTACGTCGCTTTGCTTGTAGCTGCTGCCCGGCCGCACTACATTGCGGTTGGGCGGAAAGTGGTTAAAACAGCTATGCAGGATAGGTGGAATAAAGCTGAACTCTGTCAGAATGCAGATTGAGTCTATATGATAGGCTGTGTCTTCCTCCAGCAGTAAATATAGCCACGATGGAATGCAAGCCAGCGCTAGGACCGGAATCAGAAGTGACGTCAAAGTGGACCAGAGGAATCATCACCAAATCCCATAGACATTTATTTTTATTCTGTGGACAAAGGGGTTCTAAAAATCTTAGAAGAACTAATATGGAAAAATGAGAGTGTAGATCCAGAAGTACAGTCAGGTCCATAAATATTGGGACATGGACACAATTCTAACATTTTTGGCTCTATACACCACCACAATGGATTTGAAATGAAACGAACAAGATATGCTTTAACTGCAGACTGTCAGCTTTAATTTGAGGGTATTTACATCCAAACAAGGTGAACGGTGTAGGAATTACAACTGTTTGCATATGTGCCTCCCACTTGTTAAGGGACCAAAAGTAATGGGTCAATTGGCTTCTCAGCTGTTCCATGGCCAGGTGTGTGTTATTCCCTCATTATCCCAATTACAATGAGCAGATAAAAGGTGCATAGTTCATTTCAAGTGTGCTATGTGCATGTGGAATCTGTTGCTGTCAACTCTCAAAATGAGATCCAAAGAGCTGTCACTATCAGTGAAGCAAGCCAACATTAGGCTGAAAAAACAAAACAAACCCATCAGAGAGATAGCAAAAACATTAGGCGTGGCCAAAACAACTGTTTTGAACAGTTTTAAAAAGAAGGAATGCACCGGTGAGCTCAGCAACACCAAAAGACCCAGAAGATCACGGAAAACTGTGATGGATGACCGAAGAATTCTTTCCCTGGTGAAGAAAACACCCTTCACAACAGTTGGCCAGATCAAGAACACTCTCCAGGAGGAAGGTGTATGTGTGTCAAAGTCACCAATCAAGAGAAGACTTCACCAGAGTGAATACAGAGGGTTCACCACAAGATGGAAACCATTGGTGAGCCTCAAAAACAGGAAGGCCAGATTAGAGTTTGCCAAACGACATCTAAAAAAGCCTTCACAGTTCTGGAACAACATCCTATGCACAGATGAGACCAAGATCAACTTGTACTAGAGTGATGGGAAGAGAAGAGTATGGAGAAGGAAAGGAACTGCTCATGATCCTAAGCATACCACCTCATCAGTGAAGCATGGTGGTGGTAGTGTCATGGCGTGGGCATGTATGGCTGCCAATGGAACTGGTTCTCTTGTATTTATTGATGATGTGACTGCTGACAAAAGCAGCCGGATGAATTCTGAAGTGTTTCGGGCAATATTATCTGCTCATTTTCAGCCAAATGCTTCACAACTCATTGGACGCCGCTTCACAGTACAGATGGACAATGACCCAAAGCATCCTGCAAAAGCAACCAAAGAGTTTTTTAAGGGAAAGAAGTGGAATGTTATGCAATGGCCAAGTCAATCACCTGACCTGAATCCGATTGAGCATGCATTTCACTTGCTGAAGACAAAACTGAAGGGAAAATGCCCCAAGAACAAGCAGGAACTGAAGACAGTTGCAGTAGAGGCCTGGCAGAGCATCACCAGGGATGAAACCCAGCGTCTGGTGATGTCTATGCGTTCCAGACTTCAGGATGTAATTGACTGCAAAGAATTTGCAACCAAGTATTAAAAAGTGAAAGTTTGATTTATGATTATTATTCTGTCCCATTACTTTTGGTCCCTTAACAAGTAGGAGGCACATATGCAAACTGTTGTAATTCCTACACCGTTCACCTGATTTGGATGTAAATACCCTCAAATTAAAGCTGACAGTCTGCAGTTAAAGCACATCTTGATTGTTTCATTTCAAATCTATTGTGGGGGTGTATAGAGCCAAAAATGTTAGAATTGTGTCGATGTTCCAATATTTATGGACCTGACTGTATTTGTAGATCATATACTTCCGATTCTTATACTTCTGATTCAACATACCCATTTCAAACCCAAAACTCATATTTTACCCTACTCACATGAAGGGAGCTTTTATAGATACCTTCTACACCATGGTATACACTGATTTAGTTCAAATGTGTTCCAAGAAACCAGCAGGTTACTCCAATCTAACACCATCTGAAATTAGAGCTCTCCATTCTCTAAAAGAAAATCAAGAGATCGTGATTAAACCTGCTGAAAAGGAAGAGGTATAGTTATACTTAACAGAGTAGACTATATCATAGAAGCTCAGAGACTACTGTCTGATTTACATATTCCAAAAAGACCCCACTGATACCTTTGTAGATGAATTAAAAATTCTTATTTTAAAGGCCCAAAAAGATAAAATCATTAACAAAAAAGAGATGGCTTTCTTAAGGAATTTTACCAGGTGCCCTATTTTTACTATTTACCGAAAGTACACAAGAACGACAAAGCTCGGCTGGAGTTTGACCTATTCTTAACTGACTTGGCAGATGTGTCCTTGAGACGCTTCTGGCATACCGGTAATTATTATCTCAAAGCTAACAAACCAGACACTTTGCTCGCACGTACCCTCAAGTCGTTGGACAAACCCTCTAAGCCTATTAAACTTAAAGTAACGCGGGACGTCTATACCAGCAACCCGGTCAAGATATTATGCAAGTTCCAATCACACCTAGCTTCCCTATACTCACCCGATTGCGAGTTAGACATCACGAAGGCCAATGCCTTTTCTCACATATAAAATTACTGGAGCTTTCCCAGTCCTACCGTTCTAGGCTGGACGCTCCCATCACTGCAACCGAGGTTTCCTTGGCCATCAAGGGACTGAAAGCAAATAAACAAATCGAATTAAAGGAATTGAACTTGGTGGCTGCCATCATAAATTGTGTCTATTTGCAGATGACATCTTACTGTTCTTATCCACCCCACACATTTCGACACCGAACTTATTGGTCATGCTCACTCAATTTGCTTCTCTCTCTGGTCTCTCGGTGAACGCCCAGAAATCGACTGCCCTTAATATATCATTATCAGAAGAGGAGGTGCAACAAACCCAAGCAGTGTTACCCTTCTCATGGGCCCCTCATCACCTTCTCTATCTGGGTATAAAGCTAACCCGTGCTCATAATGACCTCTTTGTGGCTACACAAGTGTCTGCTTTAATGTCACAATGGTCCTCTCTCCCACTTTCTTGGATAGGTTGGATCAAAATCCTCAAGATGGTCGTATTGCCCAAACTCTCTTTAGAGTTTTGCCAATCCCTGTCCCATCCTATTTCCTTAGGATTTTACAAAGAAGAGTTTTAGCATTTGTCTGGGGCACAAAGAAACCAAGAATACCAAAATCCACATTATACCTTCCCAAGCTCTGTGGCAGATTGGGCCTACCTTGTTTCTCCTCATACTATTACATAGCTCACTTAGCACAACTGCCCAAATACCACGCTGCAGGCAAGACCCCCTTATGGGTCTTGCCTGCAGTTGACTGCGACTCTCTGTTGGTAGCTAATCTGATGTGGCTTCGTTCGGTGGATCGAGCTTCTTTGCGCAACCCAATTACTAAACATTTTTTTTCTGTTTGGAATAAATTTAAGACAATCCCCTCATGACCTGATGCTTTCTTTTTTCAAAAATCCTGCCTTTTATCCAGCCTGGGAAAGTCCTGCTTCATTTCATGCATGGAATGCCACAAGCCTTATACGTTTACGCAAGCTGGTCAATACATCCTCCTTTCTAAACTTTCCCATCCTTTGCGAATCTCCCATGCTCAGAAATATTTCTCTACTTACAGATAAAACACTTTTACTCCCCCTGCATCTCTGACAATAGGGTGCTGACTCATCTCTCTCAGTTTGAACGAACCTGCACAAAAGACCCCCACGCGAGAGGCCTTGTCTTGTCCCTTTATAAACAGATCCTTAAAGCCTAATCATGACACTCCATCTTATGTTGCTATATGGGAAAAGGATTTGGGCTGCCCATTGGACTCAGCTGAATGGATGGAGATTTGGCAAGTTACCAAGTCTTCCTCGCCCAACGTGGTTGCGTTGGAAGTTAATTATAAAGTTTTGACCAGGTGGTATTTAGTGCCTAGCAGAATTGCTAAATTTGCACCGAATAGCTCTGCACTTTGTTTTCGTGGCTGTCTGAACGTGGGTACTTTCTGGCATATCTGGTGGGAATGTCCGGTGGTTCAATCATTTTGGAAGGAGATTTTTGCACTTGCCTCTGACCTCTTTGAGTCAACCTTACCACTTAACCCTACCACTGCTCTTCAAACCTACGATGTTGACTCGCAGACAATTTAAATTTCTTATCCAGCTCTTGACAGCCGCTAAACAGACTATAGCCCGAGCTTGGAAATCCCCCTCTTTAACTTTGGCTGAGACTAAACACAGGATGCACCACAGCATTATTCATGCCAAAACGGAAGCCTTAGAAAAAGACCAGATCGAGAAATTCAAAATAACTTGGAAGCCATGAATCAAACATTGCCTTCCCCCTGACTTCGATGAGATGGTACTCTTGCCATGGTGAAATAACATCTCAGACACATATGTTCTTTGGTGCGCCACCCTCAGGGACCGTTCTTCCCTTTCCCCTCTTGCTCTTTTCTGCACTTCTATCCTCTGTGTTTTCCATTTTTAATCATCTGCCACAGTTGAGTCTGTGACTAGATAGTTGATTGTGCTGTGATACTATGCTTCTCTAACCTTTTCGCATCTCTGTAGTTTCTTCTCTAACGTCTGTTTTTCCCAGGCCATATATTCTTGTTAGCTCTCAGAATACCGAGGCCTGGAAGACTATGATGGTACCAACCTCCAGATTGTAATTCCATGAACATTATACACCTGTTGGATGTTACCAGGCTCCCTCTTGGTTGCATTTTCATGTTTTTAACATACCTAACTTGTAATGCTTATTTGTGCATATTATTCATAATTTTGGGTCCTGGTTTAGTGTTACCTTTTACATTGGTTGTAAATTTGCTATATGTGTGGCCTCCAGATGGCCTGTCTGTTTATATGTTTTTTCTGTTAAAATTAATAAAATCTTTGACAAGGAAAAAATGGTGTGCACAGGAGACATATTGGATCTTCTCGTTAAATACCCTAACATTAGCAGGGCTCAATGAAGTGCTAGAAACCAGTACTATCATTTAATTCCATTGTTTGACAGTTATATTATATTTAAGTTATATAAAGCCTTTTATAATATTTATACTATTATTTTATATATATTGTCATTTCTTTCCCTCATCTATCCATATACAGAGACAAATAGCAGACTCTTCTTGGTATGTTGTTCACATCATGATCTTCATTTTACAGGCTAGAGTTTATCTGCAATGCTATTTGTATCATCTATTTTTAATTTTCTTTTCTTTTTTTTTTAGATCATGCACATAGTAATTAGAGATGAGCGAATTATTCAAAAATTAGATTCGGCTGATTCGCCGAATTTCAGGAAGAAATTTGATTCGATGCGAATTAATTCGCTACGAAGTTAACTTATAAAAAGGGTTTCTAGGCTTCAGAGAGCCTTTAAATTAGTGCAGAACACTGTACCTTTAATTTAAATGCCCTTGGAGATGAGGAAGGAGAAGGAGAAGGATGAGAAGAAGGAGAAGGATGAGAAGAAGGAGAAGGAGAAGGATGAGAAGAAGGAGAAGGATGAGAAGAAGGAGAAGGATGAGAAGAAGGAGAAGGATGAGAAGAAGGAGAAGGAGAAGGATAAGGAGAAGGATGAGAAGAAGGAGAAGGAGAAGGATGAGAAGATGGAGAAGGAGAAGGATGAGAAGAAGGAGAAGGATGAGAAGAAGGAGAAGGATGAGAAGAAGGAGAAGGAGAAGGATGAGAAGAAGGAGAAGGATGAGAAGAAGGAGAAGGATGAGAAGAAGGAGAAGGATGAGAAGAAGGAGAAGGATGAGAAGAAGGAGAAGGAGAAGGATGAGAAGATGGAGAAGGAGAAGGATGAGAAGAAGGAGAAGGATGAGAAGAAGGAGAAGGAGAAGGATGAGAAGAAGGAGAAGGAGAAGGATGAGAAGAAGGAGAAGGATGAGAAGAAGGAGAAGGAGAAGGATGAGAAGAAGGAGAAGGATGAGAAGAAGGAGAAGGATGAGAAGAAGGAGAAGGAGAAGGATGAGAAGAAGGATGAGAAGAAGGAGAAGGATGAGAAGAAGAAGGATGAGAAGAAGGAGAAGGATGAGAAGAAGGAGAAGGATGAGAAGAAGGAGAAGGATGAGAAGAAGGAGAAGGATGAGAAGAAGGACAGTTCTGTGACAGTTTCTGTCTATTTCTGACAGTTCTGTGACATTCACTCCATACAGCGGTTTCAACCGCTGTATGGAGTGAATGTCACAGAACTGTCAGAAATAGGCTATTTCTGACAGTTCTGGGACATTCACTCCATACAGCGGTTGAAACATTGTATCTATTTGTTTCCATAAATGGATCCATTTATGGAAACAAATAGATACAATGTTTCAACCGCTGTATGGAGTGAATGTCACAGAACTGTCAGAAATAGGCTATTTCTGACAGTTCTGTGACATTCACTCCACACAGCGGTTTCAACCGCTGTATGGAGTGAAATGAATGTCCCAGAACTGTCAGAAATAGGCTATTTCTGACAGTTCTGTGACATTCACTCCATACAGCGGTTTCAACCGCTGTATGGAGTGAATGTCACAGAACTGTCAGAAATAGCCTATTTCTGACAGTTCTGGGACATTCACTCCATACAGCGGTTGAAACATTGTATCTATTTGTTTCCATAAATGGATCCATTTATGGAAACAAATAGATACAATGTTTCAACCGCTGTATGGAGTGAGTGTCCCAGAACTGTCAGAAATAGCCTATTTCTGACAGTTCTGGGACATTCACTCCATACAGCGGTTTCAACCGCTGTATGGAGTGAGTGTCCCAGAACTGTGTATCTGCAGAATAGAGGAGCTCTGCAGATACACTTTTTGTCGGCTTGGAATTATTCTTATTTTCATCCTACTTCTTCTTCTTCTTCTTCATCCTCATCCTCATCCTCTTCTTCTTCTTCTGAGGATGAGGATGAGGATGAAGAAGAAGAAGAAGAAGAAGTAGGATGAAAATAAGATTAATTCCAAGCCGGCAAAAAGTGTATCTGCAGAGCTCCTCTAAGTGTATCTGCAGAACTCCTCTAAGTGTATCTGCAGAATAGAGGAGCTCTGCAGATACACTTTTTGCCGGCTTGGAATTATTCTTATTTTCATCCTACTTCTTCTTCTTCTTCTTCATCCTCATCCTCATCCTCTTCTTCTTCTTCTGAGGATGAGGATGAGGATGAAGAAGAAGAAGAAGAAGAAGTAGGATGAAAATAAGATTAATTCCAAGCCGGCAAAAAGTGTATCTGCAGAGCTCCTCTAAGTGTATCTGCAGAGCTCCTCTAAGTGTATCTGCAGAATAGAGGAGCTCTGCAGATACACTTTTTGCCGGCTTGGAATTATTCTTATTTTCATCCTACTTCTTCTTCTTCTTCTTCATCCTCATCCTCATCCTCTTCTTCTTCTTCTGAGGATGAGGATGAGGATGAAGAAGAAGAAGAAGAAGAAGTAGGATGAAAATAAGATTAATTCCAAGCCGGCAAAAAGTGTATCTGCAGAGCTCCTCTAAGTGTATCTGCAGAGCTCCTCTAAGTGTATCTGCAGAATAGAGGAGCTCTGCAGATACACTTTTTGCCGGCTTGGAATTATTCTTATTTTCATCCTACTTCTTCTTCTTCTTCTTCATCCTCATCCTCATCCTCATCCTCTTCTTCTTCTTCTGAGGATGAGGATGAGGATGAAGAAGAAGAAGAAGAAGAAGTAGGATGAAAATAAGATTAATTCCAAGCTGGCAAAAAGTGTATCTGCAGAGCTCCTCTAAGTGTATCTGCAGAGCTCCTCTAAGTGTATCTGCAGAATAGAGGAGCTCTGCAGATACACTTTTTGCCGGCTTGGAATTATTCTTATTTTCATCCTACTTCTTCTTCTTCTTCTTCATCCTCATCCTCTTCTTCTTCTGAGGATGAGGATGAAGAAGAAGAAGAAGTAGGATGAAAATAAGATTAATTCCAAGCCGGCAAAAAGTGTATCTGCAGAGCTCCTCTAAGTGTATCTGCAGAGCTCCTCTAAGTGTATCTGCAGAATAGAGGAGCTCTGCAGATACACTTTTTGCCGGCTTGGAATTATTCTTATTTTCATCCTACTTCTTCTTCTTCTTCTTCTTCATCCTCATCCTCTTCTTCTTCTTCTGAGGATGAGGATGAGGATGAAGAAGAAGAAGAAGAAGAAGAAGTAGGATGAAAATAAGATTAATTCCAAGCCGGCAAAAAGTGTATCTGCAGAGCTCCTCTAAGTGTATCTGCAGAGCTCCTCTAAGTGTATCTGCAGAATAGAGGAGCTCTGCAGATACACTTTTTGCCGGCTTGGAATTATTCTTATTTTCATCCTACTTCTTCTTCTTCTTCTTCTTCTTCTTCATCCTCATCCTCAGAAGAAGAAGAAGAGGATGAGGATGAGGATGAAGAGGAAGAAGAAGAAGAAGTAGGATGAAAATAAGAATAATTCCAAGCCGGCAAAAAGTGTATCTGCAGAGCTCCTCTAAGTGTATCTGCAGAGCTCCTCTAAGTGTATCTGCAGAATAGAGGAGCTCTGCAGATACACTTTTTGCCGGCTTGGAATTATTCTTATTTTCATCATACTTCTTCTTCTTCTTCTTCATCCTCATCCTCTTCTTCTTCTTCTGAGGATGAGGATGAAGAAGAAGAAGAAGAAGTAGGATGAAAATAAGAATTCCAAACCGGCAAAAAGTGTATCTGCAGAGCTCCTCTAAGTGTATCTGCAGAGCTCCTCTAAGTGTATCTGCAGAATAGAGGAGCTCTGCAGATACACTTTTTGCCGGCTTGGAATTCTTCTTATTTTCATCCTACTTCTTCTTCTTCTTCTTCTTCATCCTCATCCTCATCCTCTTCTTCTTCTTCTGAGGATGAGGATGAGGATGAAGAAGAAGAAGTAGGATGAAAATAAGAATTCCAAACCGGCAAAAAGTGTATGTGCAGAGTTCCTCTATTTCTGACAGTTCTCTGACAGCTTCTTCACGTGTACAGCGGTTGAAACATCTGTATCCTAAATGGAAACTAATAGATACAATGTTTCAACCGCTGTACATGTGAAGGAACTGTCAGAGAAATGTCAGAAATAGCGGAGCTCTCTGCAGGGACACTTTTGCCGGCTGATCGGGAAAAATCCGATTCGCGCACCCGAAGTAGGCAAATATTCGGATTCGACGCGAATCGAATTTTTCCTGAAATTCGTATCGAATTCCGGTTCGCCTGGTTCGATTCGCTCATCTCTAATAGTAATCATCTATTCAGTCAGTTCCACCTGAATTATTTAAACCATATCCGTTCATACTTAACTATCGATAGTATTCCATGTGTGCTACATTTCCCCTCCCCTTCCTCTTTCAGTGCCTAATAAATAGCTATCCTTAACTCCCTTCCCCTCTCATGGTTTGAGAAAGGAGCGATTGTGGGCTCCGAAACATGTTACCACCCATCACGCTTTAACGTCACTTCTGATTCGGGTCCTAACGCTGGCTTGCATTCCAGTGTGGCTATATTTGCTGCTGGAGGAAGACACAGCCTGTCATATGGACTTAATCTTCATTCTGACAGAGTCTAGCTTTATTCCACCTATCCTGAGAAGGATGCATCTCATCCATCCATCCACCCACTGTTGCTAGTGAATAAGGACTGATGATATACCCATTTACTCTCATCCTTGTGAGTGTATTTTAACCCTTCCCTTTACTTGTTTTTAATTAAATTGATACACTTAGATGGCGGCATCTTCTGTTTGTTTAATGTTTTAGTGTACTTAGACATTCAATACCCTGTTAGAAGAGCTGCAGACATTATAGAAGTGGATTAACACACCTGGATCTACCATACAGAGACTACGGCTTCTTGCTTGGGACCTAATCACTCTTTCTCCATTTGCACTAATTAGTTTTTTATGTTTTTGTTTCGGCTTAAGAATCCTTGTTCACAGCATACTAAGCACTAAGCTTAGCATATTCACTCATACCTGAAAGCCGGACAGCTGATGTACAGGCAGAAGTATCAAGGAATAACAATCCTGATATTTGCAGTATTAAAGGACTGGGATAGGTGAAGAGGGGATGAATGAGCATTGGTGTTATCTATCTGGCTGTGCTGAGAAATATCAGGATTGTATGCACATACTGTATACACAAATCAATTAGCAGGGAAAACAGCACCCTTATATATATTTCACCTGTGTATTTAGCTGTTTGCCTGTGATTGAGCTTTACCATTATACACAAGGACAAATTGTTTAATTTCTGACCCTTGTATAACCAAATATTTTTTCTGATAATTGTCCATATTTTTATTACATTAAATTGTGTTCAGTTTTTTTTTCTGACAGATAATTGTCCATATTTGAATTACATTACAGCTTATATTTTCAGCACAATGTACTAAAAAATGTGTTTGTGTGCACAAAGCACCATCATTTAGGACCCTTTTGTAGTATGTGTTCCTGCTAATATTGATGGGGAAAAGATTTAAAGCCTATTTTATAATCACAGACGCTGAGGTGGTCTGCTCAAAACACAGATTTTCTGGCTAGAAGATAACACAGAAAAAGTTAATTTCCTCTCACTGTACAGAGGAACATCAAGTCTGGGATTTTGGAATGTGAATTTGCACCGTTAACCTTTCATTGCCAACAAAGACTGAGACTTATACTTCCTATCCAATCTGAACATGAAAACAACATCTAGTTCATTTTCCTATTATAAAATGTATTATAAAAAATAATAAACCAAAATTCATACTCTGCAGAGATCCTGCCCCACCAGTACTGAGATGCTACTAACAGTCCTTAGAGAACACCAACATTTTTGGTCTAAAACAATGGAAGTGCTATACTAAAATTTTAGAGTCCATAAAGTGGGTAATGTTCTGCAGCTGCTGTAGAGTCTTAGTACTCTTCCATCATTACTCAAGAGTCCAGTTCAACAATCTTAAAGCCTTGATGGAGAGGGAGTTGTATGGCCTCTGAAACATGTTGGCTCATTCATTCACCATACATTTAGAATAAAATCCCACTCCTGCCCCGAAATCAGAAGCTGGAGTGCGCTCCAGAGGTGGGATGTGATGTATCGGCTTGGGAACACTGCTGCAACTAGTTTCGTCTGTAATTGGACATCTTCAGGAAGCTTCCTCAAGATGTCCAATTATAGACTAATAAACTAGTTGAAGCAGTGTTCCCCAGCCGATGCATCAAATCCCATCCCACCCCTGGAGCACAAACCAGCTTCTGATTTCAGGGTGGTGGCAGCCATCTTAAAAACAAGCATTGTATGTACCTGGTGCCTGTCCCTAGGCACATATATATATGTGAGTGCAGTGTAATTGTTAGGTTTATATGATGTAATAAAGTCAGCTGATTTGCGAAATTAACCTTTTCCCTGATACTGTTTTTTGAGTGGCGGTGCATTGCATAGAAAGAAATTGCATTCCTGGTACATGTGAATGGTCAAGTTGGTGATGCTGAATTTTACTGACTGCAATAATATCACGCACTTCCCAATTGGCCAACACTGTACTGCACACTGTTCCACTGACCACCACTGTTCCACTCACTTCTCCACTAACCATCACTTGTGCATTAGCCACAAAGTGCATACTTCCCCACTGACCACCATTGTGACTGCTCCACTCTGTCACTGACTGCCATGGTGTAGGCATGCTTCTCTGCTGACTGCCACTGTACCAGTGCTTAACTCCACCAACCACTACTGTACCGCAGCACTTATCCATTGATCATCACTGTATCAGGGCAATTCTCCACTGACCTCCACTCCACATGCACATTTGTCTGCTGTCCTCTAGAAACATCCAGCAAACTTCTCCTTTACCAGCACAAATACTACATCTCCATGCATATGTAAAAGCACAGCTCATACCAAAAATCACTGCACTGTGTATATTGTGATACATTCCCTAGATTGCTGAACACTATATTAAGGATTTAGAACCTGGAGGTTACATGTTTTACAGACTGGTGTGAAATTGTCCATTGCGCCATTGTTTATAAACATCTTTAACGCAATATTCTATTTTATAAAAGGTACTGTATGATTTTACACTATATAGGACATTTGCCTTTATCTTTTTTCGGAGTATGTTTGGTTGGTAATTGGAAGAGGTGACCCAGGCTATATCACATACCAGGTGATTCTTTGGAGGAATGAAAAGAGATAGAATGGATGTCAGTATCATGAAAATGTCTTTATGACTTCTCTTTATTGAAAGGGTCATGTACGTTTCGTAAGCCTAAATTTTGCAACCAATTATGATGGCTCTGGATCTTTCTTGACACAACTTTCAAGAATCTTTTGGTGTTTAATGTCCTGTTTTTGCCTTGTGGACTTTTATAACATCTGTGGGGACTTTTCATTTGCTTATTCACTCATTTCAGCATACTGTGTGTGATTCTTTTAGATGTGATTAATTTTATGTGTTTTATTTATTTATTCATCATATTTGGATTTCAATTTATGGACTAGAGCTTTAGCACACATTTACTTTTTGTTTATGAATTTTGTAACTTTTTTAGTACAATGCTGTTTTACGTGAATAAGCCATAAATGCATTGATATACACGCTTACATTCAACAGACACATGATTTACTCATGTTTAAGGACCATTGAGATTACAGATGTGCTGAGGTGTCTTATTTTTCCATAAATAGAAGTAAGAGTCATTTTGTAACATGTCTCCTCATAGTTTTGGAATTATCTGAAAATGTTCCATACAGTACTGAATTGCAATTTTATAAATAAACTTCTAAGATGCAACTAAATGATTCAGATACAGTAAGCACTGTTTTATTTCACTAGGTACGACAAGCAGATGGAGAGATTTTAAAGATGTTTCAAGCAATTAATTCAAGATGGACCACATTGGTTGTTGAGAGATAAAATGTCTAAATAGTCTTGTCCAAACACAGAAAAAACCCTGCAATTTTCTTCCTTACAGCTATTTTAGATTAGCTGAACTGATTATTCCAATTGTATCTAAAGTATTATTTGTGTAGTAGGCGGATTTATATTTTATTATTTGTATGTATTTATTTGTATCATTTGAACAAAATGACAAACCAAATGAATAAAAATGACCTGACTGATAATTGGAAGCTGCCTATTAGAGAAAATGACTAGCCTTCAGACAAGCCTTAGAAGAAACAAATCTTTCCTTTTTTAAACATCTGTGCATGGATTTCTCTGACAGAAATGGGGTGTTTGTATTTTTTATTTGCATCTTAGGGTGATTGGCACACAAAGATAGCTATACACATAATGTGGAAATAAACAGTTATAAGGATGCAGACTGAGTGTCTACATAGTGATATTTAACCACTTTAATACCAGGTACTTTCACCCCCTTCTAGCCAATTTTCAGCTTTCACTGCTGTTGCACTTTGAAGGACAATTGTGTGGTCATGCAACACTGTACCCATATGAAATTGTTATCACTATTTTTTGGTGGCATTTAATCACCACTGGGTTTTTTTATTTTTTAATAAATATACAAACAAAAAATGAAAATTTAGAAAAAAAATGTCTTTTAAAAACATTTCCAGATAAATAATCTTTCTACATAAATGTAGGTCAAACTGTATTCTGCTACATTTCTTTGGTGAAGATAGCCCAAATCAGTGTATATTTTTTATTCTGTAGGAAAGTTTTAGAGTCTACAAACTATGGTGTATAGTACTGTATATATCTAAAAACTAATCAATCCTGATGTACTGTTGTCCACATTTCATTTATTGAGGCCCGAAAATGCCAGAACTGTACAAATATCCTCCAAATAACCCCTCTTTGGAAAGCAGACAGTCCATGGTATTTAATATGAGGTATTAAATACCATGGACTGTCTGCTTTCCAAAGAGGGGTTATTTTTGCAAAGTTGTACTTTTTTGTCACATTTTTTTAGGAAAATTAAGAGATTAAAAAATATTGTTCTATTCACTTTTTTTTTTACATACCAGTGCAGTACAGCCTCATCATATAACTGGTGTGGGAGTGATCAAGGACACTGACTGGTGACAGTATGTAAAAAAATATATATATAATATTTTCTTCTAATTTGTTTCTTTTTTTTTGTTTTTTTCTTTTTTTTACCACACACATTTTTCTTTTTTTTAACATACTGTGACCAGAGCAATATAATGTCCCCATAATAACATTGTACTACTGTGGGGAAGTGATCAGGATTTTTTTTACACATTATGATTGCTTATACCAGTGAGTTTCATCGATTGAAATTGATTCATAAATTATTTACTATTGTGGTTAGCTGTGATTGGCCACAGATAATCACATGGTACAGATGGCCCTGTCTTTACCATGGGATCACTGTGACAAAACACAAAGATTAACACAATAGTACACAATGGATGGCATCAATGAAAGCCATACATAGTGTACAATTGTCATGTGATCTGCTGTAATTGGTCACAGCAATCACATGGTAGCAGCAGGGGCCAATACATTGATCTGATAGACACAGTGGGTGACAGATTGTGCTGTGGCGCAGCCTGTGGGGCACTTGCGAGGCACATTCTGAGAGGATGTCATATCACATCCACCTGAAACGGTGAATGTCCCGCTCAGCTGTCATTTGTCTGTAGGCAGGGCAGGAACTGGTTAATAATATAATAAATTAATATTTGTAAAAGATGGCGTGAACTACAACTATTACCTGGAAAATGAACTGGACGTGATAGAAAGCTGTCTACGCTATAGTTTGTCAAAACATAGGCCTCACAGCAACAATAAAGGACGAGCATGAGTTAGCCTTAGTTCCCACTAGTGCGATTTTACATGTGACTTAAGTTACATGGAGTCACAAGACAATGGAAATCACATTGCTTTCAACAGTGCCCATTAACATCAATGCAACTCAGTACCAAGTTATTTTGGAAAAGGTCCCTGTACTACTTTGGTACAATTCCAGTGTAATTTTGGTCTCATAGAATATGCAAGCCACTTCTAAGTAGCATCCAAGTTGCACTACATAGTTGCACTGATAGTTGGACCAAAGTCAGATTGCGGCAGTGTGAACCTAGCCTCAAACACTTTTATCAACCAAATCTATGACAATGTTTGGGAGTGATCTAAAACACTTTTGAATCTGTGTAGAAGGAAAGTTTGTTTTCTTATGTCTGTAAACTCAAAAATATAAACTGCTATATAGTTATTTAGTTTATTTTGGTCCCCTGACTATACCATTAGAAGCATTTTATGTGTTCAATAGGTACAAAAATACCCATTGTTCCTTCCAGAAATCTTGTGATCTAATCATTTTCTGTGCTCTCTACCTGTGCTGTACAATTATCAGTTACATTGGTCCCAGCTATCTCTGAGTTTTTATTTTTAACCCTCTCCTCCTTTTGTTATGGAGAAGAGGAGATTGAAAGCTTTTTTTAGTCCTGTCCTTAGGTGACAATGCTGTTTTTCCATAGATATAGTACAGTGAATGAGTGTTGTCATCCTAGGACAGGAAGTGTTTTACTAACAGGATTGCAAGAAGAAAATAAATGAAAAAAATTAAATAAAATAAAAAATAAATACAATGTAGCCAAAATTAGGAACAGAAGGGACCAGCAAGCCCCAGTATACAATACTATATTGTAGTTTTTTGAAATTTAAAGGAATCTTTCAGGACTTATTATTTCAATCTGGCTTTACTTGCTTTACTTACTTGTAGGTCAGAAAGCCACAGACAGCTGGGTTAATAGCATATTTTGTAAAATGCTTGTTCTTAGGTTTAGATACACTTTATTAAAGCAATGCAGAGGTCAGTAATGATGTGCTAACTGCAGTTATACTTAGCAACCAATCAAATGTATTGATTCTGTAGGTAAAAAGAACAACAGTTGAGTGCTGCTTGGTTGTTATTTTGTTGAAATTTACTTTTTCATTTGAAAATAAAATTTGTAATGGTTTTCTAACATAATTTTTCTTCTGTCCACACTTACTAACTTGTGTCAAGTCGACCAGTGCCTCCTATGGCATATCTACAGAATTATTTTCCCATGGCACATGAAATATGTTATAGCTATCATAACAGAGGATGGAACTCTGAAAGAAATATTCCAGCAAACCCCAATACTGGCTTTCAGACAACCCCCTAACCTCAGAAATAAACTAATCAGTAGGAAACTTCCTTCTGATAATGAGGTCACAAATAATGGAACCAAACCCTGCAATAAGAAACGCTGCAAACTGTGCAACCAAATCAATCCATCAAAAAGTGTCCGACACTCAAAAGGGATCTTCAATATCTGCGGATCATACAGCTGCGCCTCCAGTAATGTTGTGTACCTTATCCAGTGCAGAAAATGCAGCAAAGGTTCTTATGTTGGTGAAACAGGACAGAGGTTACAAACACGGATGAATTTGCACAGACATACCATCAAGGAACATAAAGAAGGTGACCTTTGCACACCTGTAGGACACCATTTCACACAACCAGGCCACAATATGGAAGACCTCAATATTTTAGTTCTGAAAGGAAAATTCAAATCCATCCAGGAAAGAAAAACATTTGAACTAAGAATGATAATTCTATTTGACACAAAAGATAACGGCCTTAATTTGGACATGGGTTTCCTCAACCATTATCCGACAGCTTCATGACTATCTATTAGCTAAAGCTTGACCCCCTCTGTGTGAGTGTAGTATCCCCCCCCTCCCCCCTCGCTTTTGATGTATCTTATCTGTAGCCTTTTTTTTTTTTTTTCTCAATCCCTTTTAACATTCTGCTTAAACTTTGTGATTTGTAATAGTACTGCTTAGACCTTGAAGAAGGGGACATACCCCGAAAGCTTGTCCTCAAAATTGTATGTTAGTGCAAATAAAAAAAGTATCACGGACAGTACTCAATTGTAGCTATCTTTTAGTGAAATTTTTAAATGGTCAAGTCCAGTCTAAAACCATTGACCTGGGTATGTTATTTGTGATGTAATGTAACATATGTCATAATTAATTATTGCTACCTTTCCCTTATTGGTATGTGAAAGTAACAGGATATCTTTGTGTCATGCCAAAGCACCAAGCTGCTTCTACATACAGTTCTCGAGTGTCTTCTGAATTACTGCTGTCTTGTGTTGATGACCTTTTTAAGATAGTAATTGGTTCTGTTGAGCTGTAAAATAGAAGGAGGCCCTATTGCATAGCATGTAGACTGTTTTCAAGTGACCTGACCACAGGCATTAGACTAGCTGACAGATACATTATGGCATCTGGAGAGTTTTTGTGTGCCCTGACCATAGACAGTAGACCAATTGACAGCTACATCATGGCACCACCTGGAGAATGTTTTGTGTGCCTGACTATAGACAGTAGAGCAGATTACAGCTGTATCATTTCAAGTAGATTACATCTACACCAGTCTAATCCACATCAGTCATTGTGCATGCCCTTTGTAACCAATTGAAATCTACTCCAGATGTTAGTACAATTGGCAGGGTGTTCTGTGGCCATATATGGTATTTAGTAGGCATGGACATATTAGTCAATGAGTCTGGGCCTGTCAGTAAAAATAATTGTCTCATATATTTAAATACAGCTTGGCTTGGTGATCTAAAGGAGAATTAGAATGTCCTGTCTTTCAAGACTGAAACAATATAATGTACTGTAATCCTGAAAACAGAATGATTTGAGTTGCTCTTTTTTTTTTTTTTTTACCTTTTTAAGGAAGTAATAAAAGAACAAAAAACATGTAATTACTGGATGGTGTCCTTGACCTAGTAAAACCTTCTTGGCATGTGTTTAGTAGCATTGTGGTAGCACAGTATCTTTGTCATTGAGAAGTTTAATAACTTGAAAGCTATCTTAAAATAAGCAGGACAGGCACCAAGGATTAAAGCAAGCCGATAGTGAATGATGCACTTGTAGGCAGCCAGTCACTTTCCAACTGCTGTTGAATGTAGCTACAAACTATATATAGTTTTTGCTTAAAATTAAGTACATAATAGATGTAAGAATTATGGATATGGCCTTAAACTGCTGGTAGAAATGAACACACTGGATTGGACATTTTGATAGCTAGCTAGAACTGAGAGCTAAGCAGGATTTTAAAAGCTTGTTCATATCCAATCTTAGATTTAAAAAAAATACTGTCACAGAGATTGTCTGCAGATGTGTGGGTATTAAATATGCAGACACCAGTGGCTAGTGAAATTTTTCAAGCATTGAACATTGGCGTTACATGTATTCAGACCTTAGAAGCTGGCAAATATATATTTAGCGACATCAGATCCTGTCACTGGATTTTCCATGTATAAGTTTAGGTTTATACTGGCACCCGGCCTGGAGTTAAACACCTATTAATGCTACAGTGTCCTATTTTACTGGAATCAGAGGATGGCATTATATATCTACTAACACAAGTCCTGCTATGACACAGAAACCATTGTTTTATTTTAGATACCGGCATGGCAACAGTGTAATTTGCTTGCTTCTCTTTTAGTCTCCACATTCCTTATTTGGCCACATATTTTGTTCCAATATTGTTGTGCTGAGGATATCCAGCTAAAAAAAGCAAATATCTTCAGAAAAGGGGTGGGAAGGACTGCTGTTTATGCACAACCCCTGCTGAAGTCAACTTGTGATACAGATTTCTCCATGGGCAAAAATATTGCAATTCTCCTTCTTAGCATAATCTTAGCATAAAAATACCCTGCATGATAATGGTCTTTAAAGTAGTTCCAAAGGTTATTTTTTTCTTTAAAATAACAAACATGTTATACTTACCTACTTTGCGTAATAGTTTTGCACAGAGCAGCCCCGATTGCCCTCTTCTCAGGTCCCCTGCAGGCACTTGTGTCCTCTCCCCCTTGCCGAGTGCCCACAGAGCAAGACGCTTGCACTGGAGGTACTCATTCATGCTCGCCCGGGAGCCAGCTCTGTGCGTCTATGGGAAACACAGTGTGGCTCAGTCCCGCCCCTGCTCCCTCTTCACTGGCTGTTATTGACAGCAGCGGGAGCAAATGGTTCCCAGTGCTGTATCTCTCCCAATGAGAAAAGAGAGACCTGGGAGAGCCGAGACTCCTTTGCTGAGCGCTGGATCAAGATCGGCTTAAGTAAGCATTAGAGTGGGCTGCGCGACAAGCTGCACACTGAAGGTTTTTTACCTTCATATATAAAATGCATGAAGGTAAAAAATCATTCACCCTTTACAACAATTTAAGGCATATTTCCACATTTGCAAGTTTGAGAAAACCCCATTATATAGTGAGGAAGAGATGTATTTGAACACCCTGCGATTTTGCAAGTTCTCCCACTTAGAAATCATGGAGGGGTATGAAATTCACATTGTAGGTGCATTCCCACTCTGAGAGACAGAATTAAAAAAAAAATTCAGGAAATCACATTGTATGATTTTTAAAGAATTTTTTTTTCTTGCACTGCTGAACATAAGTATTTGAACACCTGAGAAAATCAGTGTTAATATTTGGTACAGAAGCCTTTGTTTGCAATTACAGAGGTTAAACGTTTCCTGTAGTTCTTGACCAGATTTGCACACACTTCAACAGGGATTTTGGCCCACTCCTCCACACAGATCTCCTCTAGATCTGTCAGGTTTCGGGGCTGTCACTGAGCAACACGGAGTTTGAGCTCCCTCCAAAGATGTTCTATTGGATTTAGGTCTGGAGACTGGCTAGGCCACTCCAGAACCTTGATATGCTTCTTACGGAGCCACTCCTTGGTTATCCTGGCTGTGTGCTTTGGATTGTTGTCATGTTGGAAGACCAAGCCACGACCCATCTTCAATGCTCTGACTGAGGGAAGGAGGTTGTTGCTCAAAATCTCACAATAAATTGCCCCATTCATCCTCTCCCTAATACAGTGCAGTCGTCCTGTCCCCTTGGCAGAAAAGCACCCCCAAAGAATGATGTTACCACCCCCATGCTTCACAGTAGGGATGGTGTTCTTGGGATGCAACTCATCTTTCTTTTTCCTCCGAACACAAGTGAAGTTTAGACCAAAAAGTTCTACTTTGGTCTCATCTGACCACATGACTTTCTCCCATGCCTCCTCTGGATCATCCAGATGGTCATTGGCAAACTTCAGATGGGCCTGGACATGTGATGACTTGAGCAGGGGAACCTTCCGTGCAATGCATGATTTGAAACCATGACAGCATAGTGTTCTACTGACAGTGACCTTTGAAACTGTGGTCCCAGCTCTCTTCATGCCATTGACCAGCTCCTCCCTTGTAGTTCTGGGCTGATTCCTAACCTTTCTTATCATCAGTGATACCCCACAAGGTGAGATCTTGCATGGAGCCCCAATCCGAGGGAGACTGACAGTCATCTGTAGCCTCTTCCATCTTCTAACAATTGCTCCAACAGTTGATCTATTTTCACCAAGCTGCTTGGCAATTGCCCCGTAGCCCTTTCCAGCCTTGTGGAGGTCCACAATTTTGTCTCTGGTGTCTTTTGACAGCTCTTTGGTCTTGCCCATGGTCAGGGGCGGACTGACAACTCATGGGGCCCCCGGGCAATAGGGAATCATGGGGCCCCTGTGTCCTTGCCCACACTCAAAAAAGCCTATAAAAAAGGTACCAGGGGCATTTCATGGGGCCCCCTACTGACCCGGGCCCTCGCGCAGTGCCTGAGTGCTCAAATGGTCAGTCCGCCCCTGCCCATGGTAGTAGTTGGCATCTGACTGACTGTGGGGTGGACAGGTGTCTTTAAAGAGCTCAGACAGGTGCTACTAAGTTAGATTAATGAGTGGAGTAGAGGTGGCCTTTTTGAAGGCACAGTAACAGGTCTTTGAGAGGCAGAATTCTTGCTGTTTCTTAGGTGTTCAAATACTTATGTTCAGCAGTGCAAGACAAATAAATTCTTTAAAAATCATGCAATGTGATTTCCTGTTTTTTTTTTTAAATTCTGTCTCTCAGAGTGGGAATGCACCTACAATGTGAATTTCAGACCCCTCCATGATTTCTAAGTGGGAGAACTTGCAAAATCACAGGGTGTTCAAATACTTCTGTTCCTCACTGTATATTTATTATTTATTCCCATTGCATACAACAAAAAAAATAAAAAAAATTTTTTTTACTTTTAAATGTTTCTAGGGAGAAGGACTGGCAAGCTACATGCATATCTGAG
This sequence comes from Staurois parvus, assembly GCF_062004578.1. Classification (NCBI taxonomy): domain Eukaryota; kingdom Metazoa; phylum Chordata; class Amphibia; order Anura; family Ranidae; genus Staurois; species Staurois parvus. Next base: position 5,300,678 of record NW_028317918.1, on the reverse strand, counting down.
CAATTTCATAGTGTATCTGTCCCAATGAAATACTTAGGACAGAGAGTTTCCTTTTATTAGCCCCTTAACACTGGCACCTCCTGGTCCTTTACGGGGTTTCTGATGCCAGGAGGCGGGCCTGGGTTTCTGGTCATGTGCCACCATGACTGGCTGTCACAGTGGTCACATGATCGGAAAGTAGAGACTTTCTGCAGTGTGCGTGCTCTCGGCACAGCTGTGTTTACATTTTGGTACGCATATATGTGGCCCCTCGACGTTAAAGCCACATATATGCATACTGTCAGCGTGTACAGGTTAACATACAAAGCAGAAGGCAAGCATATAAATATTTAACCTTTTGTTTGGAAACACATGAGGGAATTCACAAAGTGAATCATATACACCCTTTATAATTCTGTTCGGCTGCGGCACCAAAAGTTGGTGCTTGGATACAATTCATGTGCCAGACAGAGACAAGTCCATAAATCTGTCTATGTTCACACTGAGGAAGTTATATTCACAATGGACACTCCTTACTCACTGCACTCAAATCTTTCCCCCCTCCCCTGGGCACTGGGCCCATTATATTAATAGGTACCTGACTAACTAGTTTTGTACTGGGGTGGGTACAGCCCAATGGGTAACTGAGGGACTAATTCCCCAGTAGGTTCACTTTACTTTTGATTGACAACATATGGCAGTGTGTTTCAGTCCAATAGCAGCTTAGAATCTGTCCACTGCCATGAACTGCCAACCAAAAGTAAAGCAAACCTTATGGGGAACTAGTCTCTCAGTTCCCCATCAGGGCCCACCCACCAAGTGAAAAGTAATTTCCAAAATATATTCATCCCCATTTACATTTAACGTTTGGCCAGGAAATCTCCCGGCTGACATCTGAATGGGGCCAGGGATACAATACTGTGCGGGAGGCTGTCACATTTATGGCAGACCCAGGCATTGCCTACTCTGAGTACTGGTATACCTCTATGCCAGCTCAGAGTGGACCTTAATTACCATGAGTTTCCTACTCTGGGAACTGGCTGTAGTACTTTAAGAATGTATTGCTGCCATTGCAACAGACTCTTGGAGTGGCGGTAAAAAGAACTAGTTTTGTTTTATTTGTTTTGGATAATTTCTGGTTAATGTTTTCTAGTACATTTTGTCTGGTGTGGTGGTTTTGACACAGGCTGTTGGTCATGCATGTCAGCTGTTGCACATTCTTTCAGTTAACTGGCCAATTGTGACAGGCTGGACCTGTGTCTTCACCACCTTATATATACATCTTTCATGTTATATTGTGGGTTATGACTAAGGCAGTGTGGCCAAAACGCGTCCATCTACTGTACTTGTGATGTACTTTTTTGTGGTTGATTCAATAAAAGGAGATTTTAGCGCAGTGGCGGTAGTGCGGGCCAATTTTTTCATTGAGGTGCTCAACAAATGAGCAACTGTGAATTGTGCACTTGCCTAGTCCCTGGGATGGACTTTTAGTTGGGCAGTAGCACGTTTTTTCTCTTTTTGTCTGCCTACAGTGTGTTTGCTTTATAGGCGCTCCCCGTCTATTTATTTCTATTCTTTTTTTATAATCTCTTATGACCACATATTACATATTATTACATCACATGGAACATCCATCTGATACAGATGGGGATGATGTTGTCCCACAGAAGAGTCGAGATCGGACCAATAAGGTTTTTACCAGATATACCACACACATATTGGATGATATGTCTTGTGAAAAAATTTTCTATTAACTTTTTTGTGCCATGAGATCAGAGGTAACTATGTGGTGGGACCTTACCAGTCTAAATCAGTATTTAACTTAACATACGATTCCTAGAGCCGTTTGGCGGCCGGAAAAATGCTTTAGATTTCCGGGTGGACGCCATATGATGTACTCCCGGGCATGCGCATTTTGCGCGCTTGCAAAGCCGCGCAGTGGCGCGATCTGTCACCAGCTGTGTACCTCGGACACGGCCGATGACAGATATGAGTACCGGCCCCCGTTGCATGTACCATGTGACCTGCTGTGACCAATCACAGCAGGTCACATGACAGTTGTATACAATGGATGGCTTCATTCATGCCATCCATTGTATACTAGTTTCTAGCTGTGAATGGTCACAGCGATCACATGCACATGTCATGTGATTAGCTGTGGCCAAATCGCAGCTAAGCACAAAAAAAAAAAAAAAAAACCCTGAATGAATCGATGTCATTCAGGTAAATACTTGCTTATAGCAAAGTAATTCTTTGCTATAAGCAAATTTTGTAAAAAAAAAAAAAAAAAAAATACTGATCACTTCCCCAAAGTAGTACAATGTTACTATGATAACATTGTACTACTTTGGTCATAGTGAAATATGAAAAAGAAATTTTAAAAATAAGAAAAAAATGTAATAAAAAATTAAAAATAATGAAAAAATTTAAAAAAATATATATATTTTTTTTTCATACTGTCACCAGTCAGTGTCCCTGATCACCGCCATGCCAGTTATATGATGATGCTGTGCTGCACGGGTGACAGTATGTAAAAAAAAATTAGTGAAAATAATTTTTTTAATTTTTTAATTTTCCGAAAAATTATGACAAAAAAAATACAACTTCAAAAAACTCGCCATGCCTCTTATGAAGTACGTCGGACTGTCTACTTTGCAAAAAGGGGTCATTTGGGGGATATCTGTACTATTCTGACATTCTTGGACCTCAAGAAATTAGATTGGCTGTCAGTACTTCAGGATTGATCAATATTCAGATCTATACCATAGTTTGTGAACTCTATAACTTTCCTACAAACTAAAAAATACATCCTAATTTGGGTTATTTTTACCAAAGACATGTAGAAGAATACATCTCGGCCTAAATTTATGAAGAACAATTATTTATTTGCAAACTTTTATAATACAAACAAAGAAAAACGTGTTTTTTTTCAAAATTTTGGGTCTTTTTTTGTTATTTTAGCAAAAAATAAAAACCCCAGCGGTGATCAAATACCACCAAAAGAAAGCTCTAGTTGTGTGAAGAAAATGATAAAATGTTAGTTTGGGTACAATGTTGTATGACTGTGCAATTGTCATTCAAAATGTGAGAGAGCTGAAACATGAAAAATGGCCTGGGCAGGAAGGGGGTAAACGTGCCCGATATGGAAGTGGCTAAGAATATTCCCACCATGATATACTCTGATGTATTTGTACAAGAATGGAATGAGATTTTATCTAACCGTTCCTTTGAATTGATGCAGCTAATTACCCGTTATGAACAGGAATCCTTGGAACAAACCAATCTGCTTATTAAGGAATACAAAGAAGCTTTCCAGGGATTTGCTCATTTGAATGATTACATGGAATTACAAAATACATTTTCCCACACAATTGAGGAGCTTGAGACACAAATTACTCAGACAAAAAGGTCCAAATACTTACGGGATGTGGAAGACTATCAGAGCAACACTGTGTATGAGTGGGACGGGAGAGAAGGGGAACCTATTTGTATACCACGTTCAATTTTGAAAAGAAGAAACGAATACAAAATAACTGTTAAAAGGGTTCATTTTAGTTCCCCTGAGGCATCGAATTCTCCTTCAGAAACATCAGATGAAACCGACACAGGTGCCTCGTCTCTTCCAAACACTCCTGCTGGTTCAAGGGTAATCATCTCTCGCATTCCAACTGCGGATGTGTTTCCCCGCAATAATGAGGCTGCGAAAAAAATTCTACCACCCCTTCCTATTATCAGCTACCAAAGAGAAAGATTACCAAAAAACAGGAATCCATAAGAAAAGACAACTCCGGGGAGGAAGAAGGAGAACATCAGTACTCACAGAGAAAGAAAAAAACAGACTCTTGCACTCCTACTTCTACTAACTGATTATACCTTGCAGGGGCGGACTGACAACTCATGGGGCCCTGGGCAATAGGGGATCATGGGGCCCCTGTGTCCTCGCTCACACCCAAAAAAGCCTATGAAAAAGCCAATGAAAGGTACCAAGGACATCTCATGGGACCCCTACTGACCCCGGACCCTCAGGCAGTGTCCGAGTGCTCGAATGGTCAGTCCGCCCCTGGTTTTTAATACAATTCATGACCTTAACAGGTTTATTCATAATCTTTTTTTACATAAATATTTTGAACAGAGTGGGGGAGATCCCATTGACAGCAGGAAGGGTGAGTGATAGACACTTTTTCTCAGAATCTATTGGTTCTTTTTCCTCTTTTACTTTTTCTGTATTGTTTGCACAGCTCACTTTAGAACATCTTTTTTGAAATCACACACTGGCTCCCATGGCATTGCCCAAAGTGCATTATATAGAGGTGACAGATTCTTTTATCTGGTACAGGCTAGAAGTGCAGCTGTGGACACAGATGGTTTTAAAGAGGAAACTAATAGAGTTGAAACATCACTGTCCCAATACGCAGGTTAATAACATCACTAAAGAAGAAATGTTAGCTTTACGAGACTTGAAAAAATCGAATAACCTGGTAATCAGGGAGGTAGACAAGGGAAGAGCAGTGGTGGTGCTCACTGAGGAATTATGCAGATCAGAAGCTATTAGACAAACCAGTGACACCACAACCTATCGTCCTTTGTCTAGCAACCCCACCAGAAATTTTCAATCTGTCCTCAAAAAACATCTTCAGTTGGGTAAGGATATGGGGGTGTTGTCTCCTAAAACAGCTGATTATTATATGTTGATCAACTACTTGTTCCAATCTTCCACCATCTCCCTAAAATCCACAAACCGGACGGCCCTTTTCAGGGTTGTCCAAACATGGCTGGGATCGGCTCCCTTTAGGAGCGATTGGGAGAGTGGGTGGATAGACACTTCGCATCCTCTCCGTCTTGAGATTGCCAGGCTATATCCAAGACACTAGAGTTATCCTGTCTAATCTTCAGTTTTTTAAATGGTCATCTATACATATATGGGCTACATTAGATGTTAAAGCCCTTCACTCCTTGATTCCCCACAGCGCTGGACTACAAGCTGTCAGATATAATTTACAGCAATTTAGTTTTTATACTAAAGAACTTCAGGAGTATATTGTGTTGAGTGTGGAATTTTTGCTTGCTCGTAACTATTTCCTGTTCAGCGGCAATTATTGCTCTGGGGCATCGAGAGGAGCTAGATTTTCTCCTTCAATGGCTAACCTCTGTATGGGGTGTTGGGAAGATGTTTTCCTTTTCTCTGTTTAGAAATCAGTTTGCTTCCTATATTAACCACTTACCCTCCAGAGGATTTACCCCCCTTACTGACTCGGCCATTTTTTGTGATATGGCGCTGCATTACTTTAACTGACAATTGCACAGTCATGCAACACTGCACCCAAATGATATTTATGTCCTTTTCTTCCCACAAATGGAGCTTTCTTTTGGTGGTATTTTATCGCCTCTGTGTTTTTTATTTTTTGCGCTATAAACAAAAAAGGCCATCAATTTTGAGAAACAAACAATATTTATGACTTTTTGCTATTAAAAATGTCCAGTAAAAATTTTTTAAATCAAATTTTGTCATAAATTTAGGCCAAAATGTATTCCGCTACATGTCTTTGCTGAAAAAAAAAATCCCAATACGTGTAAATTAATTGGTTTACGTGAAAGTTATAGCGTCTACAAATGGCGGTATAGATACTTGAATTTATTTATTTTTTTAATAGTAGTAATGGCGGCGTGGGTAGGGCGTGCATGTGCCCTCTACCCGGAAATGCGAAATCACATATATTTATATGTGATTTTGCTCAGTCGTGCCACCCTGTAGCAGTATTTCTGCTATAGTGTAGCGGGCAAACAGTTAAATGATATGGTTGCTATATATACAATCTGTTGATGGTGTGGGATGGTGATGCTTCCGACATTGAAAATTTTGTGGCGTATAATAATATCAAGCATGTAGATTTATATTTTACAACACAGTATAGCAGTGACTTGCTGGATGTTATTCTTTGTGGGAATTCACATTTGGGACTTGTTATCACTCATACTTACAGAAAACCATGCTCAGGCAATGCCACCCTTTTTGCAACTAGTTGTCATATATCCCACAACATCAATGCCATTCTTTATGGAGTATTCATTCAGGCCAAACCTAACTGCTCTACGGAATTGGCCTTTGAGGGGGAATGTCATAATATTACATCATGTCTATCTGACAGAGGCTATGACAAGCATGTTATACAGAACGGTTTGAACAGAGCTAGACCAAGAAATAGGGATGACCTTCTGGCTGCCTCTGCCAAATCAAAATGCATTTATAGGGATGACAGCCCGGTGACCAGCTGTGACGGAGATCAGAAATATTATTTTATTTTTGTGTTGTTTGTTGAAATCAACAAGTGTGTCTAGCAGTCAGCTTGTCTGCTTAGTTAAATTTTGGAGTTCCTGTGCCTGTGCCCCACCGGGGGTAGGAGATGAGGTTGATCTTAGCAGGGAGCGCAGACAGCATGGTGTCCTGTGGCTGTGAAAAGCCAGACGTGTCAGCAGTGGGGGCTTGGGGCTTGGTCAAATTTAAAGGACCATATAATGTCCCTGTGGGGGGGAGAATGGGCAGAGCTTGAGTCAGGATGGACAGAGCAGCTCATGGCTGCAGGCCTTGCTAGGAGATGCATTGAACTGGACTTTTGCTTTGTGCACTGCTGGAACTTGTGGCCTCTCGGCAGGTGGGCCTTAACGTTGAGGGGCCACATATATGCGTACCAAAATGTAAACACAGATGTGCTGAGAGCACGTACCCTGCATGCTCCCGGCGGCTAACAAAAAGACTCAAAACTCTACTTTCTGACCATGTGGCTGCTGTGACAGCCAGTCATGGTGGTCACATGATCAGAAACCCAGGTCCACCTCCTGGCATCAGAAACCCCTTAAAGGACCAGGAGGTGCCAGTGTTAAGGGGCTAATAAAAGGAAACTCCCTGTTGTGTGCCTACCTGGATTTAGCCCATTGCCTGCCAGAGCTTGCCTCCCTGTTGTGGGCCCACCCAGATTTAACGTATTGCCTGTCAGAGCCTGCCTCCCTGTTGTGTGCTTACCTGGATTTAACCCATTGCCTGCCAGAGTTTACTACCCTGCTGTGTGCTACTCGGACTTAATCCATTGCCTGCCAGTCTGCTGCCCTGTTGTGTGCCACTCGGACTTAACCCATTGCCTGCCAGTCTGCCACCCTGTTGTGTGTCATTTGGACTTAACCCATGCCTGTAAGAGTCTGCCTCCCTGTTGTGGGCCCAGACGGTGCTACGGACTAACCCCCTTTGTTGCCTACCAGAACTTGATGATCCTTGTCATGTGTCCCACCCTGTGGTACAGACTTAACTTTTGTTTTGCCAGAACCTTGCTATACTCATCATGTGCCCTCCAAATCACTCAGTAAAAGCCTTGTGTGTCCCACTGCTCTTCATGTGTGTCTGTCCCACCTACACCTCCGTCACACCTTTGTTATTACTTTTCCAAAGAATATTATCAAATTATAAAAATCATCAAAAAGAACTTACCTATCTTATATACAGATAAAAGCTTGCACACAGTGCTACAAAATAGTTGCTGTTGCCCCAGTCGACGGGCGCCTACTTTAGGTTCCTACTTGTCACCTAGCTTGTTTCAGTCTTTCAGTAGGAGGCATTAGCCTACTTGGTTGTCATGTACAGGCAGTTATCCTTGCAATAGGAAATCTTTCTCCTCTTTTTCATCTGGGGAGTTTCCCATACAACAATACATTAATTATGGTATGAATTTTCTGTTTTATTTAATTACTTGTTTATCTTGCAAATCACAATATGTGGGATGTACAACACAAATGCTACGAATATGGATTGGAGAACACTTCTGTGACACTAATAATGTTAATGCCATTCATATCTCAAATGTATCCCGTCATTTTAGGGATTGTCAAGAAGGTGACCTCTCAAATTTCAGGTTCAATGGCAGAAGCTGTCTCATTTGCCGAGAGGAGGTGACAGAGAGAGGAGACTTTATAGTAGGGAATCATGGTGGATTTTTAAGTTACGGACTGTATTCCCTCAGGGTTAAATGTTAGATGGGATCTAGATTTACATCTGCAGTAGATTTTTTCTTTACTTTCCCTCAGATCCTCTTTTGTTGTGGAGGACCTAAATTATTCATCTTTTTCTTTATATATAGAGGTTTATGGTTACTATCTCTCTTCCACTCTCTAGGCATTTGTACGTGTAAATGCATTTTTTTAGTTTAGTGTTTTTGTTTTATTTGTTTTGGTTCATTTCTGGTTAATGTTTTCTAGTAAATTTTGTCTGGTTTGGTGGTTTTGACACAGGCTGTTGGCATGGCATGCATGTCAGCTGTTGAACATTTTGCCATGACGTTAATTGGCCAATTAGCAGGCTGGACCTTTGTCTTCACCACCTTATATATACATTTTTTATGTTTTATCTTATATTATGGGTTATGACTAAAGACGTGTGGCTGAAACACGTCAACTTACTGTACTTTTGATGTAATTTTTTGTGGTCAATTCAATAAAAGAAGATTTTAGCGCAGTGGCGGTAGTGCGGATCAGTTTCTTCATAGTGCTAAAGAACTGCCTGAATTTGTTGCATGTGCCAGTAATGTTGCCTACACTGGTGCAAATGCTTACTCAAATTAGGCACAGATATTTCACCAGACAAGTGATGTTAGGGCTGTTTTGAATTCCACTGACACTGTTTAAATTTAGCTTACAACTGATAAGTAGATCTGCTGGTGTCACTCAGCCAGTCCAGGCTGGTGAAAGATCCCGACTTTAAAGTTGAGATCCACACAAGAGTCTGGAGTGGCACCTGGCTCAGCCTCTCCGCGATATGCTGAGAGCCTGAGCCAGCTGCTCCCTCCCACTCCACAGCCCAGCACTTCAGTGAGTGAGGGGGGGAAGCAGAGCAGACAGTGGTGACTGACAGTCCTGCTCTCTGCTCACAGCAGTGGTAAGAACTCAGTGGTCATGAGTTCTCACACTTAGAGCTGGCGGGGGAGAGATGCAACATCGTACCGATGCTACATCCACCTAGAACCCCCCCCCCATAAACTTCTCTTAAAAAAAGTTTGTCCTTGCCCAAACTCAAAAAAGCCTATGAAAAAGGTACCAGGGGCATCTCATGGGGCCCCCTACTGACCCCGGGCCCTCGGGCAGTGCCCGAGTTTCCAAATGGTCAGTCCTCCCCTGATGTGGAGTAACAATGACAACTTTGCTAGAGAAATCTTGACAGTAAAGTCCTCAAGACATTGGATGTCAGTGAACAATATCTCTTAAAATATCAGTTTTCTTTACATTTTTCTCATCTACTTTCTCTGATGTTCAGTTATGCTGTCAAATATATAGATTATCCATAAATTCCAAAGCTTGATATGAAATTATTTGCTTAATTGTTTCCTTAATGCCCGTAACCCCCCCCCGACCTCTCCATCACGACCAACAACGCCACCATCAGCCCCTCCCCACAAGCCAGAGTACTAGGTGTCATTCTAGACTCCAATCTGTCTTTCCAGCCCCAGATCCAATCGCTGACAAATTCATGCAGACTCCACCTCCGCAACATCTCCAAAATACATCCGTTCCTAACTCCAGAAACTACAAAGCAACTCATTCACTCCCTTATCATATCACGACTTGACTACTGTAACTCCCTCCTCGCCGGCCTACCCCAACACAGGCTATCCCTGCTTCAGTCTATCCTGAATTCTGAGGCCAGACTCATCCACCTTACCAACCGCTCCATATCCACCACTCCCCTCTGCCAATCCCTCCACTGGCTTCCGATTGCCCAAAGCATACAATTCAAAACACTAACATTGATGTACAAAGCTGTTCATAATACTGCCCCAAACTACATCACCGATCTGGTATCCATCTACCACCCAAAACGCACTCTCCACTCCTCACAAGACCTCCTACTCTCCAGCTCCCTGGTCTCCTCCTTCCTTGCCCGTCTCCAGAGCTTCTCCAGTGCCTCCCCCATCCTCTGGAACTCACTACCCCAATCCATCAGACTGTCACCTACCCTCCTTACCTTTAGGCGCACCCTGAAAACCCATCTCTTCAGAGAAGCCTACCCCGCCCTCACCTAACTGCTGATCTCCTTTGCTCTTCCCACCACTCCATCCCCCACAGCTATTTCCTCCTGTACCACTCTCTCCTCCCCCCTAGATTGTAAGCTCCAAGGAGCAGGGCCCTCGAACTCCTGGTGTATTTTATTGTATTGTTACTGTACTGTCTCATGTATTGTCTCCCATTGTAATGTACAACGCTGAGCAAACTGTTGGCGCTATATAAATACTGTGTAATAATAATAATGACAGCATATATTGTACATGACAGCAGGTAAATGTTTGTGAACACGGTGGGTCCGATAAACTATTGAGCTTCCAAATGTTTATATGCAAGTGTGATTCACAATTAACGTATGCAAAACAAAAAACTTGGTACACCTATTTTGATAAGGATGTGCTACATGTGCACCAAAAATTAATGAATCACAAATTGCAATTTGTCACAGGAATTTCACAATGTCTGCACCCCTAAACAAATATCCACACTACAATGTGGCACAAATATTACCCATAGAGCTTGGCTTGGTCTGATCAAGGACAACTTTGCAAATTGTACTGACTCCCTTTGCTGAGCATCTGTATAGATCAGCCTTTCTCAACCTTTTAACCCAAGCAGAACCCTTGAAATAATGTTTAGGTCCCAGGGAACCCCTGGTAAAATTAATCTATCAGGGTCATTGGGAAAATGTCTCTAACATTGGTGGTGGTAATTTGGAAGAATGCTTCCCTTATAGTGCTGGTCAGAATGACTCCCTTGCAGTCATGTTGCTGATTCTGCCAAGTGGCATTGGACCTGCAACTGTGCCGGCACTATCAGATGGAAGGTCAGTTAGCCACAGCGCTAGGAACCCCTAGCTACCCTCGGAGGAACCCTAGGGTTCCACGGAACTCTGTTTGAGAATGGCTGGTATAGACCTTTTCAGAGAGAGACTGAACCAGGAGAAACGGCTTCCTCTAACCCCTCTGCCTCTACCTAGTTGAGCATAGGTAGGTTTGCTATGATGAGTGTCCAAACACTCACCAGAGGGAGTAGGCAGCTGAGCACCTGTATAGGCCAGCCTTTCTCGACCTTTTAACCCAAGCAGAACCCTTGAAATAATGTTTAGGTCCCAGGGAACCCCTGGTAAAATTAGTCTATCAGGGTCATTGGGAAAATGCCTCTAACATTGGTGTTGGTAATTTGGAAGAATTCTCCCTTTACAGTGTTGATAAGAATGACTCCCTTGCAGTCAGGTTAGTGATTCTGCCAAGTGGCATTAGACCTGGAACTGTGCCGGCACTATCAGATGGAGGGTCAGTTAGCCATAGCAAACACTCATCAGAGGGAGTAGGCAGCAGGAAGCACTGTTCTACTCTGCTGTCTGCAATTCTTTTTTCTCCCAGCACTGTGATCTAATAAACAGAGGTCCCTGAGGGGCACTGTGCATACAAATGTACAGATAGGAAATATAGTTTATCTGGCCCTTCATGAAGGAGCCCCTGTAAGAAGAGTTCTTCCACAAGGACACCCCCTATTCACATCCATAGTAATGTTACATATACAGACAATAAACGTTGTGCTCCCCTGGCACCTGAGGCACCTCGATTTGCTCATATAAAGCTTTATCAAAGGTAAGGGTGACATTAAAAAATGCCAGCCAAGTCAATTCTGGGCAGTTTCTACATGATGAACAATGATTCAGGGCATTTTTTGAGATATGTAAATGGTTTAAGTAAACAAGCACACACACGCACGCACAAAACACATATTTCTTTTTCATTATGATTCTCAGTGAACAGTAAGCTCTTTCATCATCCTTCCAGTGATAATCTCTATGTTCTTTCATGTGCCACGTTCTCTTTTTTCCTACCACAAGCTGAGAAATAGCTATACAATCACATGCAGTATTAGGTCTTTTGGAAGGAATGTATTGTAACAAAGAACAAGTAAATGCTCCAAGAATGTAAACTCACCACCACCAATGGTGAGACAGGCAACCTGAATTCATAAAGCCATGAAAAGAAAATAACGGTAAGCAATGATAAATCATGCAGAAATAGCCTGCATCACTGGGGGAGCTTGCCATATCTAAGACTTAACTTCTTCTGCGAGTGATGAGTAAATACTGCTTGGGAAGGCTGCTGCTTCACAAATCCCGATGTGTATGTTTAACAGATGTAGCACATGTCGAAGCAGCCCATGGCCCATGCCAGCAGGGATTAAAATGCTTTTCTGTCACCTCAGAAAGCTGTTCTGGAGCTGATGTCTTACATGAAATTGGCTAAAACAGGCCTGGGAGCCATAAGACAATCTACAAATGTATCAAAACACTCAAAATGATCCAAAATACTGATGGTAACTGATGGGAACGCGATCGTGCACACACTCAGATCATTTTTTTTTATCTTTTAGAGTAATCACAAAGCATGTGTGTAAGTATGCTGCCATATCATAGAAAGAAATATGCCCGAGGCAATGGCCAACTATTTTCATGACTTTGTATGAATGTAGTTGAAAAAAAATTAAAGATAACAGTCATTATAAATGTAAAGCCTGAACAATGACTGCCAGTCTAGGTCCATAAAAATGAGGAGGTGACAGGTTATTCTGAGGTGTGCAGATAACAAAAGCTAAACTCCAGACAAACAGCAAAATAGACACATGAAATAGATTTGTATTTATGTCTACCCAGTCCTGAGATTTACATACTCTGCCACACAGCATAGCCATGTCTAGGACAGAAGATTTTTGTAGCGTTCGCCCCCTAAAGGGTCTGCTGGTTTGGTCATTGGTCCCAAAGTTCTTTCCCCAGCAAATGCGCTAGCAGCCAGGCACTCTCAGGTACTTTTTGATGCTTTTTTGAAAACAACTTGAACTTGGATGGTTGCTGGGTAACAATGGGATACTTCAGGAACGTTATGTAGCAACTTGAGGACACTTATATTCCTCCTAAAGAACAGTACTTGCAGCAGCAAATAATGGGCTGAGCTACACAGGGACACCATGAACCATGTCTGCTTTGACGCACAGACTGACTCTGGTGTGAAAGGGATAGCAGCAGCAGACAGTGACTGGGATCGCATATACTGGTCTGTACTCATTAATGTTCTTGGATAGCTGAATGCCTCCTTCGAATATTTGCCAGACATATCTCTAGTGAGATCTTCAGACCATATCCCCAAAAGAAGTCCCTCAGTAAGTTGCAGCAGAATAGACCTTGCACTTAGCACAACTGAGACCTTGCTGAGCAAAATTAAAAATTACAGCTTAGGCTGCCCAGAAAAGCAGCAGCCCTTCAGGATGGGATCTCCTCCTTCTGGACAAGACAGGGCAGCACCAGGCTTCAAATTATTTATGTTCACTCCCAGCCACCATCTGGGCACCCTCCCCCAGGGATTGGCTGAGACTACATAAATATTCAGCTGTTGATTAGCTTCATCCAGCCCACTACTTTCCAGAACTATCCAGATGACAGGGGGAAGCAGTCAAACCCACAACCTGTGAAACTCAGAGCATACCAGAGCAATCGCAAACAGCTCCACTGAGTACAGGAGAGCTAAAGGCTAAATGTACCTAGCCTATCACCTATCTAGGAGAGTGCTGCATCTGTTTACACTTGCGGTAAACCACTCCCCGTTAAGGTGTAAAGGCAGCGGATGAGGGTGTACACGTCAGGGCCACAATGCTTTGCTTTGCAAATAAGCCCCTCATCATGCTCGGTACTGCCCACAGATTGTGACCCATTCTTTTGAATGAGGCCACACAGCAAAAGCATGCAATGCAACCAGTTGCAGCACAATGGTCATAATGCCTCCTCACCACCTGTCAAAGGCCCTTTAAGAGTGTCCCACCACAGATCACTAATCAGAGGGTTAAAATTAGCATAAACTAGCCCTTACAGTTCTTTACCCATGACTGAGCAGTGAAAAGAGAACAGCAGACTTATGAGCTCATCACTCTGTCACTCTGTCCTTTCTTCCTATCAGCATGTCCTTGTTAGCAGATGAGCACTGCAGCAGGGCTGTTGGCTCCTGGCTCTTTTTTCTCTCTCCTACTTTGAGCTCTGATGTACTGTGGATTTCAAGAGGATGATACAAGGTCAATTCAGGTTCTTAAGCACCTTGCATTTTAATGATATATTAATGATTACAGATCTGTATTAAATTGCATCTTTCATATCTGCCTGGAGTTCAGCTTTAAAATAAGCTTTCAACATTTTCCAAATATTTTGTGATTCATATGGAATTAGTTTTATCTCAGTTACTGGTACTTTCTCTAGTAAATAATTGATAGTATTATTGTGAAGCCAGCTGGCCATAAACATTTGAACTCAGTCAACATGTGTATAAGCTGAAGGTTGCCTCATGAATAATTATGAAATAATCATAAAGAGTTATTGTTCTTTGTACATGTACTAGTATATTTTAAGTCTTTCACCTACATCTCACTTTTTTTCCCTAATACTGACAATATGGCTTTGTAGACAGCCATGGGAACCTAGACTTTGGCTAGTAGTAGAAGTAAAATTTCCTTGTGCTAGATAGTTACTTTAAAGTGGTATTAAAAGATAAGTATGGGAATAAAAAAAAATAAACATTCATACTCACCTAGATGGCTGCAGCATCGATCAGATGGTGAAGCTATCCCCACTGGCTCTACACCAAGAACTAAGCTATCAAACACCACTGACTGCTCAATTTTTTGGGTCCACTCTGAGCACGGAATGGTGACTTTCAGTAATCACTCTGTGTTCTCACTGGAGCACCGGGCTGTTGAGGGGGTGGGAACAGTTTGCTGAAGCTCTCAGTGGTGAGCTGAGCCAGCTGTCAGTCAGGCATTTGGGTGGATCCTGACATTCTTGCCAGTATCCCTGCAGAGCCTGGACCTGTTCTGTGATGCCAGCCGACATCAGGCTTTAGCTCACTGTCTGCTGAATACGAGTCACTGGAGTGCATAAATAATAAGCTTTTAATTATTTATGTAAAATCTTTATTCCTAAAGGAAAAGAAAACTGCTGCTGTAACTGCATAAAAATGTTAACTGGAGTACAGCTTTAATTTGTTAGTTGAGTCCTCCTAAATCAGCTAGTGCATCTGTCAGGAGTGTGTAGCGCTCCTGATCCATCACAGCTGCTGGTCTTATTCCAGCATCCTGGGTTTGGGTATGATGCATTCTCCCTGTCTGTCTGTCCACCTTCAGGGTGATTGATGTGGCCAGTCTCTGGGTTGAGAACAAACCCGATTTCGGCCAGCAAAACCTGCAGTCTTATGCTTGTGATAGCGTGTGTAAAACATCCTCAAACTCCCTGTCTGTCCTTCTCTGCTGTTTGTACTCCCATTTATGACCTAGGATCGGATACTGTTCTCTGAACTCTTCCTGCCTTTTGACTACGGATTGTACCCTGACTACTCTGAACTTTGCTGCCTTGTACCTGGACTGTTATTGAAACACTCTGCCTGTCTGTCTATGGCTATGGCTGTGGGTCTTTTTTGTCTGCCTTTGAACATTAATATAAACTATTTCCAAAAGTCTTTTCCACATAACAATGAATATTTCAAAATTATGGGCAGTAAATTAACTGATGGTCTCATTCCAGCATCTTGGTTTTGGCTATGATGCACTCTCCCTGTCTATCTGTCCATCTGCGAGATGATTGATGTTGCCAGTCTGAGTGGAGACCAAACCTGATTTAGGCCAGCCAAGCCTGCAGTCTCATGCTTGTGATATTGCATTTGTAACATGTGCTGCAAACTCCCTGTCTGTCTGGTCTGCTCTGCTGTTTGGATTCTATCATTGAATACCTCAGATTGGATATTGACTACTCTTTGAACTCTGCCTGCCTGTTGACTACTGATCTGACCTGATATCAGGGGAAATGCCAAGGTGCACATTTATGCACCAATACCAATTACCTATCAGCCGTATCTGAGTGCATGCGCACATGCGTGCACGAACATGTGGATGCCTGCGTGCATACCAGCGTGCACACCTGCCGCCAGACTGGCGCCAAGTGGGCTATTTAAACCACTGCTGCATTGGGAGACCTTTTCTGTTGTCTGCTGTATCCTAATCTTGTTGCCGACCTGACCTGTCTGGACTTTGCTTGAACTCCACCTGCACCAACCCAGCTTACCCTTTGACTACGCCTCTGCTTGTTCCACTGCTATCTGTCTATGGTTGCTGACTTCTGGCCTGAACTTTGACTATCCGCTTGCCTGTTCCCTGTACTTGATCCGCCTGATAGTTCCTGGTTGTCTGACTGCTTTTTCTCCAGCCTGTGCCTACCACTTGATACCTACTGTCTGCAGTTACTGAGGTCCTGCTAGAACTACCAACCGCTGCTCCTGCTGACCTGCATCCTCTGCTCACCTTCATCTGCAACTGACCTGCATCCTGTTGGCTGACATTGCAGATTTGCCAGGCACTCATGTCACTCCTGGCTCTTGTGCCTTCTGTTTGCTTTATCAAAGGCATGGAGCAGGAGGTGTAAGAGGACGCCCTCATCTCCACGTCAGGCTCCCCCACCAGGTCCGTGACACCTGACTAGCCTGAACCTTTCCTGCCTTATATCTGGGTTGTCATTAAACCTCTCTGCCTGTCTGCCAAATGCAAGTACCTGTTTGCTGTGCTCAGTTCTCTCAGTTCCTACCCTAGCCTGATAGACAGGCACTATAGCACTGTGCATAAGTCCTGCGGGCAACTGAGTACCAGTAGGTCTGCCTACCTTTTGGGAAAGGGGGCTGCTAAAGATAAAAAACACAGAAGCCAGCTATAGTGCCTGACCACTAGCCTCTCCCCAGACTGAAAATGCTGTTGTCCAAAAGTGTCTCCATTCAGAGTGGATAACACCCTAAGGCAGGAAGTATGTTACTGCTGGATCACCAGGTAAAAAGCAAGGGAGAAAACTAATGCAGTCACCACATTTAAGGTTTGGTAAGCTACAGCTACACTTTTTGTTTTGTTTTGGGGTTTATTATCACTTTAAGGGAGCATATATGATTTACCCATGCCCTCATAAGTGTCCCAACATCCTGTCTCTCTTGTGTCCTATTTTTCATTCTATTGTGTCATTCTAGTGTGTTTTGTATGTTCTGCATTCTGCAGTATAAAAAAAAACACTTCCCATTTTTTCCAGAATGTAAAAAATTAAACATGCCCACGGACAAACAGCCTGCTGGATAACAGTCACTAAGGCCCTCATTTATACTGGAAAGTGGATACCACTATCAACTCTCTGCAGGACATCGCAGTATTTTACATGTCATTCATAACGTGGGGAATGCATGGAACCTGTAGTGTCCTTAGAAGTGTTTCCTGCATGTCATGGAAGACAGCTCAGTCACAGACAAAAAGATCTATATGGGTGTGGTTGCCACCATCTCTAATATCATATACCAATTGAATCACCCTCTAAGAGGGATTTTGTGGGCAACTAAGTACACAATGTAAAATCATAAAAATGTTATACAGATTATGTCCTTTAATGTTGATTAGTTTCTTTTAAATCAAATAATAATAAAAGTATGATTTTACATTGTGTACTTGGTTGCCTTCAAAATCCTACTAAGAGGGTAATTCAATTGGTATATGACAGCTCAGTCACACGACTTTGATAAAAGTAATAAATGGGACTTTAATGTCTTAGAATCCCCCCAAAATTAAACAGGCAGCAGCTTTGTAAAGCATACCACTTCTTTATAAGGGTCCGTGCACAATGTGCGTAAAAAAAAAAAAAGAAAAAAGCCAGTTATCTTGCCAAAAAATGCTGTACAAAAACGCTCATATTTAATGCATTTAGGAGTGTTAGTGTTTATATGAGTTTTTGAAAAAACACATTTGGAGAAAAAAGGAGCATTTAGCATTTTTTTTCTGCCAGAAAAATGCTCTCAAAAACTCAAACAAAAGGGTTTTTTTCTGCCTCTACTCTATGAGCTTAAGAAATTCCTCTAGACTAACTAATGTTCTTGGACACATAGGTTAACATTAGCTGCTTCTAGAGGCAGAAAGAAAAAAAGCTAAACACCTCTAGGAGCAGTGTGTTATTCAGGGGAGGACTGACAACTCATGGGGCCCCCGGGCAATAGGGGATCATGGGGCCCCTGTGTCCTTGCCCAAACTCAAAAGAGCCTATGAAAAAGGTACCAGGGGCATCTCATGGGGCCCCCTACTGACCCCGGGCCCTCGGGCAGTGCATGAGTTTCCAAATGGTCAGTCCGCCCCTGGTGTTATTACACTAGTGTGCATGAACCCTTAATATGAGGGGGGGTTGTCAAATGCAACAGTATGGCCATGGTAAGAAACAAAAACAACAACAAATCAGCGCAAAAAAGTCCCAAATCCAAAGTGTCAGAATAAAGTGTCAATAATAAAGTTTGGTATTATGAGCCCACATTGCACTAGGGCAAGTTCTTGAAGCTGTAGCAGGCTGTGAGTGAAACAAATAAGGAAGTAAAGATGCCTCTAAGTGCTGTATTAAAGGATGTTTATTGCCAAACAAAAAAAAATAATAATTAAAAAGCCACTCACATGGTAGACATGTAAAGGAAGCTCATTAGAGGAATAAAATGTTGAGAGGTGATGTCCATGTCCCTGCTGGAGAAAGCCATTACAGGTACTGAGGGAGACTGAAGATGGTGAAAGCCGACCAGCATGTGTGTCTCCAATGGAAGGGCGGTGGAACATGGAGCGCAATGTTGGCATCAGCATGATGACGTAGGAGGGACCAGCCTGCAGTGTGACGCGTTTCGGAGCATGCGTGAGGCCACTGGAGGGCGAGCACGCTCCTTTCTCAAGCACCCATGGTAAGGCCATACCGCTGCTTTATACTGTAAATTATCCCTATAAGCTGCCATGGTTAAACATGGTGGACTCCCACCAACTGTCACTACTTATATAAAGAATGGATGTTTGACTTGTTTGATAATTAAAAATCCCTTTAAAGTATATATATACACTAACAGAGACCCTTTTTTATATGTTTCCTGAATATACTATTGAAAATGTTTTGATATATCTGTTTAAAAAAGGTTCCTTTGTTAGTTAGCAATGTATCCAGTTCTCTCTGTGGAATATAGAAACATCCCATTATGTTTTGGAGACGGGGGTAGGTATTCTGTTGTCTCAATGCATTTTCTGTCCTAGGGTGACGATGCTGCTGCTCCATAGATACAGTTCTTGGGAGAGTATTGACAGCCTTGAACATTAAGTGTGTTACTGAGAGGATCACCATGTGAAAATAAAAAAAAGTCTAAAAAAAGAAAACAAATGAATCCACTACATTTAGACTGGTAAGCTGTAATATCCTACATTTTTGTTCTTGGTTTTATATATACCTTAAGATTGTTGTCAGTATATCTTTGGATAGAAATGTCACATTTGGAAATGTGTTTTTACTAAAGGATAAATAAATGTTTGAGGAATGTAAAGTGACCATTGCCAATAGTAAAGCAGACAACTGGAAATCACAAACCCATGAATGATGCCAAGGAAAGTAGAGCAACAAACCACAGGGTCAGCTGGTTAGATAAATGTGTACAAAGCATCAAATATAAACAGTGCTAAGAGTAGAAAGAGTATCTTACATCTTGAGTATACAACTGAATCAGTTTTGTTTATTACATTTACACTGTATCAATATCACAGTCATTGATGTTTTGCTAAATATGAATCTTTTATACTTATGCAAACTGGGTATCTTTTTTAATATTACATATTTTCACAGTCTCAGTTTAGACCCTTAAGAATATTACCACAAATATTATCTGTTGTTTGTTTTGGAGTTTATCCCAGGCTCTTACTTGGTCCAGATGAAATGTTATATTGCATTCTCAGTGCCATCTTATCACTGATTGCAATTACCCGTCCCATTGTAATGAATACAGCAGATGTTGAATACACACATGATGGCATTATTTTATAATTTTTTCCAAAGTGCAGCTGAACTTTAAAAAATGATGACTATGTTTTTTTTAGTGTTTGTAACAGGCTGCAAATTAAACTTTTCACAGTCATGAAAAATCCTACATTTAAGATGCTTGAGGTTTGACCCTAAAACAGATCTCTGAGAAGTTACATCATTCTAACACCTTAAACCTGGCACTGGACATTTGGAAGTTGCTGAGAGTGTCTTAATTAAAGGATAAGTTCACCTTTTAGAAAAAAATAAAATGCACATTTTATGCAGATAAAAAAAATGCATTTATTATTTGTGTCTGCAGGAGCTTGTAAACAATTGCACCAGCGATCAGCAGATCGCTGGTGCCATGCAGGTCTCCTACAGATCTGTCAGAATATCTGCTTGCCGTAGGGGATATACTGTATGAGCAAGCAGATATACTGTCAGGAAGAATGAATGAACTACCACAATGCTTCACAGTGTCGTGGTATTTATTGAGGACAACAAGCTGACAGCCGCTAAGGCTGTTGGGACATGTAGTTTCTTGTTCACAGATGATTGTGAATAAGTGACGCAGCCATGTGGGCAAAGCCCTGCATGGCCACGTTTATTTACATTAGATAAGATCTCCTGCTAGCTGTTAAAGCAGGGGGGAGCAGGGGCCGGATCTTAATATTTTACATGTTACACCCTGAATATGGGTGTAACATGCAATATGTTACAAAAGGTGAACTTATCCTTTAAGCATGATATCACAACAATTACTTGTACCTAACACCGATCTTCTCCCAGACACATAACCCCCCCCCCCCATTTAATTTTTATAACACAGTCAGTAATAAATGTTTCATTTACCTTTTTTTTTTTGCTAAATACTTCAGGATGTGGAAAAAAAAGAAAATAGGAATATCGGACTGAGGCTTTTACATACCCAGCTCTCCTGTGTTCTGACATGCCCTCCTGAACACTGTTACAATTAACAAAGCTCATGCTCCCTGAACAATGCTGTTGGTTAAGCATTCTCCAAGGCGGTATGGCAGAAATCTGTAACACTGCCTGAATGTGAAATTTTCCTTTGCGGCAAGCACATAGTAGACAAAAGGAATAGAGAAAGGGGCATATTTGTTTGTTTATGCAGCCTGGCTGCATTACAGTAATAAATTAAGAGGGTTTAGGCTTTAAACTTCCCCTAATCTTATCACTTAACCTACCCCCTTGAACTAAAATAATAGTATTGCCTAACAATAAAAAAATAAAAAAAAAAAAAATAAAAAAAACAATTCTTTTTTTTTGGTAGGCAATAGAATAATGAAAGACCAATGAAATGTAACCTAAATCCTGACCTTGAAAATTCATTCTTAACACCTGCCCTAATGCTTACTCCTCAAATATTAAAATGAATCTCTTCACCTCTAACCCTACTCTGAAAATCAACACTTGAATCCTAACAATTTGCCACACTAATTTTAACCTACTCCTTAAACTTGAAGATCTATCATTATAATTTTAATTTTATAGTTCTGTCCTCTGTGGGATACTTTGTCCCATGTTCATATGTGCTTTCTAACTCTAGTTTTGAGGGCTCACTGCCCCCCTCTTCTCCTGCCGATGCTGGTCTGACAAAAGCTATGAAAGGGATGGCTGATTCATTGCTGCATCATGTCTTGGGAAGGAGCAGGTGGGGCCTCACACCTAAGGTTAGAAAGCGCTTCAAAACTTGTGACAAAGCACAACATGTACTTTGTCCCACAGGGGACAGAACTGTAAAATAAAATGTAGAATCTTTAGATCTTTAATCCTCCAAACCTAATCTTAAATATCATTTAACCTCTTAACCTAGGTATCCCAAAAACTAACATTAACACTTAAACTATTGCATTAATATATGTGTTATCAGGTCAAGGGGCTAATATTTACCTTATCATGCTGTTATTTGATACAGATTTGTACCAACCTTGGCTAGAAATGCCATCAACTTGATTGAGCTAGAATATGTTTTATTAGCCCCAAGCAGATTTTAGTGCCACACAGGCCACACACATTATAATTCACCTAGGCAATCTCCATTATATTTACCAACATATATATAGTGCACATTTTAAAGCCACACTGGCCACACACATTAGAGTCCAACGATGCAATCTCCATTATATTTAACAACATCTATATAATGCAAAGGTCTACCTGATTGCATTTAAATATCTGATGGGCACCGATAGGCTGCACTGATGGGCAGTGATAGGCAGCACTCATGAGGAGGCACTGGTAGGTGGCACTGATGGGCATTGACAGGCATCACTGATGGGCACTGAAAGGCAGAACTCATATATGGCACTGATAGGCGACACTGACAGGCACTGATAGGCGGCACTGATGGGCAGCACAGATTGGAACTGTTAGGTGGCACTGATTGGAACTGTTAGGTGGCACTGATGGGCACTGACAAGCAGCACTGACTGGCACTGATAGGTGGCACTGATTGGCATCACTGATATGCTTCATTGATTGGCACTGATAGGCAGCACTGCCTGACACTGATAGTTGGCACTGAAAGGCAGCTCTGATGGGCACTGATATGTGGCATTGATGTGCACTGATGGGCACTGGTATGTGGCACTGGGCACTGACAAGTAGCATTGACGGACACTGACAGTGATGGGACTACACTGATCACCAGGGCACTGAACATCACATAGTAGGATGCGGGGTGGTGTAACCATCTAAACCTCATGGATAGAACTATATATAATTTATAATTATGGGTGTGTGCAACTCTACATCCGTATAAACGCATTTACAAACATGTACTAATGCATGTAAATGCATATGGTATACGACTCATGAGTGCAAGTGCACTTAAATCAGTACATCTTACTGTGTCGATATGCAACTCAATGTCAGTATCCTGCACAGCATGTCAACATATACACAAGTATAATGATATTTGTGAACATGTCATAACCAGACCAGAGTGTGTATTTCTAAATCATCGTTTAGACCCTTCGGGGATAAAATATCTGGCGTAAAGATCCAGTAGCTTTCTCTCCTACAAAGCTTTTGATGTATCCTCCCATTATCAAGGTCTTTTGGAATGGCCTCAATGCCAAAGACCTTGATGCCACAATAGTTGCCCTGGTGGGCATCTTTGAAATAGCAGGGAACTGAGTATTTGTCTTTACCATTTTTGATACTACATTTTTGTTCGCTAATGCAAACTCGCAAAGGATGGGATGTGCGACCTATGTACAGCAGGCCACATGGCCATAATAGCTCGTAGATCACAAAAGAAGCGCCACAATTAATAAATTGTTTAATGGCGTATTTCCTGTCCTCAGTGCCTGTTATTTCATACTTGCGATGCCAAGTAATATCATAAGTGCCACTGTTGGGGATGCCACATCTATAGTTTCCTTTTTGGTCAAAGAGTCAGGACCATTGACCTGAGATGGCTTTTGGGAGGCTATTTGTCTTTCGTAGCCTGCTGAGGGCTGCAATACTTCTGAGATCTCTGGGTTTTCTAAAGATAAAATTGGGCTTATCAGGGAGCGAGTCACAAAAGGCAGTGTACTTGTTAAGGATTTTCCAATTTATGGATAGAATGTGTTTAAATACTTCCAGTATGGAGACTTTTAACCCCTTCCTGTCCAGGGCAATTTTCAGCTTTCAGCGCTATCACACTTTGAATGACAATTGCACGGTCATGCAACACTGTACCCATATGAATTTGTTACCATTTTTTTGAGACAGATAAAGCTTTATTTTGGTGGTATTTATTCACCGCTGGGATTTTTATTTTTTTTGCTATATAAATGAAAAATCCAAACATTTTTAAAAAAAGTGTTTTTCTTATAAAATTTAGCAAATAAATAATATTTCATCATAAATCTTGGCCAAAATTTATTCCGTTATCTTTTTAGTAAAAAAAAAATACGCCAAATTAGCTTATAACCAAAAATTATAATTTTTAAACATTTTATTTTTACATTTTTATTTTATTTTTTATATTATTACTTATGGTTTTTTTTTTTTTTTTTTTTTACATACTGTCACCCTAGCAGTACAGTGTCACCGTGGTGATACTGTACTACTTGTGCGGGGTGATGAAGATTTTTTTTTTTTTACAGTGATTGCTTTTACACCCATATAGGATGTAAAAGCAATCATTTCTCTTTCTTTCTGTCTGCATTCTTGCAGCCATTGAGAAATACTGTGTGAGCTGTGATTGGTCACATGGTACAAGGCTGTTGTGAATAGCCGAATAGCCTTGTACCATGTGACCTCTGTGATCATTCACAGATTTCACATGTAGTAAGCAATGATGTCACAAGTGACATCTTGCTTACTACTTTGCATGTGATCACTGATTGGCCAATCAGTGATCACATGATCGGGACCTCGTACAGAGGTCCCATCTGACAATCGGTGTTTCACTGTGTCCGGAAGACACAGCGGGCACCGGATCGCGGCGCTGCGTGCTCCCAGGGAGCGCGCACAACTAGAAATAGTGGGTGCCGTTTATAAACGGCAACCTGCCCCTGGAGTGCCACCGACCTGCCGTTTAAAAACAGCAGGCAGATGGCAAGTGGTTAATTTCCCAAGATTTACTGTTGAATCTTGTACAAAAATGCACTTGCACTTTGTTGTTGGTGATATTTGGGCTTATGAACTTTTTACGGGTGGTCCGATTGTTAGGGTCTATAGGATTATTATCATAAAGATGTAGATATTTATTGAATGCTGTTTCAATATGGGTGTTGTATCCCTTCTGCTTGAATTTACTTTTAAGGATAGAGCTTTGTTGGATGTAGTCTTGTTTAAGAGTACATGTTTTAGTCTACAGAATTGTCCATAGGGGACATTTTTTATCCACTGTGGATGATGGTTACTTTCCGCATGTAGATATGAGTTAACAGGAAGAAGGGTCAGCCACACTCTGGAGGATTGATGAATATAGTGTATATTTATTGATCCATAGGACACACAAAACATCAGGACATGAATACAGGAGCTGTTAACACGTTTCAAATGATCTCGTGATTAATATTAAGCACAAGATCATGTGAAATGTGTTAACAGGTCCTGTATTCATGTCCTGGTTTTTTGTGTGTCCTATGGATCAATAAATATACACTATACTCATCAATCCTCCGAAGTGCGGCTGACCCTTCTTCCTGTTGCATTGTGTGTGGTGGCAAGCCAGAGCCTGTACCTGTCGTGGATTGATCTGGATTGTTTGCCTGAGTGGTATACCTCTGTTCTTTGTAGATATGAGCTACCAGCTGTGGGTTTATCGTGGCTCAATTCAAGGTCTAAGAAAATTAGTTGGTTCTTGTCTATTACATGGGTGAATGTGATTCCGTGAAACCATTTCATCACAATGGTTTAGAAAGCCTTGTAACTGGGAATCAGTGCCATTCCAGATGATTAGGATGTCATCAATATATCTGACATATAAAATGTAATTTTCACTAAATGGATTGTTAACCCAAATATAGTGGTCTTCCCAGTAGCCCATAAAAAGATTTGCATAGCTGGGGGCAAATCTAGCTCCCATGGCAGTGCTCTGTATCTGCCGATAATGCCTGTCCAAAAAAGAAAAATGGTTAGGCTGTAGGGCAAATTCTATGCAGATATAAAGAAACTGGGCTTGTGTGTAGTGCAATGGAATATATTTTCCTTTGTTTTTGTGTCTTTTCAGAATGTGATAGCAGAAGGGGCCTGATGTTTCAGAAATAGAAATTTTTCTTTAGTGAGTATTCCCTCAGACAGTGCTTGATCTAGCAATACTTTAAGTTCTTTTTGATATTGAACTATTGGATCAGTAGGTAAAATTTCATATGTATGATGATAATTGAGAAGTCTGTGTGCCTTCACGGCAACTGCTTTGCGGTCTTGTATGACTAGGCCTCCACCTTTGTCAGCTTGTCTGATTACTACATCTTTGTACAATGAGTCCTGTTGTACATAATGATTATGTTTGAATGCGTTATTGTTACATATCCTCCTAAAAACTCCCAAAAAGTACTATCTTATAAAATGTGGGAATGTGATGGCCTTTGACCCAATGTGAGTAAAAGGTAGATGTGGGCTTGAACCCATTATGGTGAATGTCCACTTGGGAGGCACTAGCAGTCTCTGCTAGAATAAGATTTTCTAGTTCACAATCGACCGATGTGCCTTCTGCATACAGATTTTCAAGTATTTCTAGCATAGATGTTTTAATGGATCATTCAAAGTGGGGTACGGGAGTTATTGGAATTACTGTCAGTTATTTTTTTCTAAGTTTTTAAAAGTAGTTTAACATTTTTCATTACTCCTTATGTGCTGTAATGCTCAATCTTATCATTTAAGAATTGTACTTGTAAAACAGCATGTATGGATTGGTGCAGTCTGTATGCTGTACCTGATTATAATAATTTTATTTTGTTCTATTCAAGTATGTTTACGCTGACACCTTAACCCCTCCCCCTGGTTCTGACATGTCCAGCCCATATGGAAGTGTTTACACACATTTTATATATATATATATATATATATGTATATATATACAGTTGTGTTCAAAATAATAGCAGTCAGACATCACTAACCTGATCAATCACTGTTTTTGGTAGAAATGATATTTCTACATGGCAAATAATTTACTAGCACGTGTAGTAGAGTAATAGAAATCCAACAGACCCAACAGTCATGACATGCATGCTGCTGATTCTGTGTAATTGAATCACTAATTGAAAGGGGCATGTTCAAAATAATAGCAGTAAGGAGTTCTATTAGTGAGGTCATTCATTCTTTGAAAAACAGGTGGCAATTATTGCCCTTATTCAAGGAAGGAAGGCAGCACATGTTGTACATGCTGGTTACAGTGCATTTCTCTCTGAAATTCTGAGGAAAATGGGTCGTTCCAGACATTGTTCAGAAGAACAGCGTACCTTGATTAAAAAGTTGATTGGAGAGGGGAAAACATATAAAGAAGTGCAGAAAATGATAGGCTGCTCAGCTAAAATGATCGCAAATGCTTTAAAATGGCAACCAAAACCTGAAAGACATGGAAGAAAGCGAAAAACTACCATGCGAATGGATAGAAGAATAGCCAAAATGGCAAGGACTCAGCCAACAATCAGCTCCAGGAAGATCAAAAAAGGTTAAAAGTTACCTGTGAGTACTGTTACAATTAAAAGACGCCTATGTGAAGCCAAGCTATCTGCAAGAAACCCCCGCAAAGTCCCACTGTTGAAAAAAAGACGTGCTGAAGAGGTTACAATTTGCCAAAGAGCACATTGACTGGCCTAAAGAGAAATGGCGCAACATTTTGTGGACTGATGAAAGTAAGATTGTTCTTTTTGGGTCTAGTGGCCGGAGACAGTTTGTCAGACGACCCCCAAATACTGAATTCAAGCCACAGTACACTGTGAAGACAGTGAAGCATGGTTGCGCAACTATGATATGGGGATGTTTCTCATACTACGGTGTTGGGCCTATTTATCGTATACCAGGGATCATGGATCAGTTTGAATACATCAGAATACTTGAAGAGGTCATGCTGCCTTATGCTGAAGAGGAAATGCCCTTGAAATGGGTGTTCCAACAAGACAACGACCCCAAACACACAGTAAATGTGCAACATCTTTGTTCCAGACCAACAAGTTTGACGTTATGGAGTGGCCAGCCCAATTCCCAGCTCTTAATCCAATTGAAAACTTGTGGGGTGACATCAAAAATGCAGTTTCTGAGGCAAAACCAAGAAATAGAGAAGATCTGTGTAATGTAGTCCAATCATCCTGGGCTGGAATACCTGTTCACAGGTGCCAGAAGTTGGTTGACTCCATGCAACACAGATGTACAGCAGTTCTCAGAAACAGTGCTTATACAACTAAATATTAATTAAGTGATTCATAGGAAAGCAAAATCTTCAAACATTTTTCAGTTTATAGAGTGAATGTTTGAGTTTGTAAAGATGAATACAAACACTACTATTTTTTTGAACAGTCTAATATTCACTTTTCTTAAATTTGTTTTAGAGGAACAACACAAATTTTATATATTTTTCTTCATGTTTTGATTTGGAATAGAATGTGTAGTGTTCCCAATGCATTTGTGCGTATAGAAATAAAAGGATTTTATTCACTTTTTTCAACACACTGCTATTATTTTGAGCACAACTGTATATATATATATATATAGATATATATATATATAGAAGAGGGCAATCTCTATCATGTTTACTCTGAGGAAGAAGGGATCTCCCTTCGAAAAATGTAAGCCTTATACAGAGAGTCTCCCATCCAGTGGGATTCGCACGCTACTTGAACTCTTGTGATCCACTTTTGGACATTATATGCTTTTTGTACTTCTACATTTGTGAGCATACATCTTATTTTAATAAAATCGCTTTTATCACTGAGGTAATGCGCAAGGTTGGTGCACTTTCTTTTGTTCTTATTTGCAGTATTGATCATCAGTGCCCTGATGATCAGTGTAGATGTTCCCTCTGAGGAATGCTCTCCTCTCCTCACGTGCTGTCAGAGGGAGGAGAGGACTGCCGATAACCAGCATTTCCAGTTTACATGCGATCAGCTGTGATTGGACATAGCTGATCACAAGACAAAGCTTGTGTCATCAGCTCTTTACTGCATTTTGAAAAAAAAACAATATTTTTAACTTTTTGTTGTTAAACATATCAAATAAAAAAATGGAAAAAAATCAATTTTTTTCATAAATTTAGGCCAAAATGTATTCTGCTTCATGTCTTTGCTAAACAAAATCCCAATTGTAAATGAATTGGTTTATGTGAAAATTATAGCATCCACAAATGCGGTATATATACTGGAATTTTTATTTGTATTTTTTTATACTAGTAATGCCAGCGACAGCGGGACTGCAGTGGGCGTTCTGACACTGGGGGGAACTGACTAACTGCCACTGACATCCTCAGTGACACGGTGTGCTGCCTGTGTTTTTACATTGTGTGCTTTGTGCTTGGGAGACATGCTGTTTTATATCTCTCTGCTGTGCAGGGAGACATGCTGTTTTGTATTTCTCTGCTGTGCTGATAGGAGAGAGACCTGTGTTGCAGGGAGGGTCTGTGTTTTACCAAATGCTTTCCACTTTTTAATAATAGATTTCACTATGATTCTAGGCATTGATGTTTGCACAATTTGCACAATTTTATCCCGGAGATGTTTTGATGCCTTGCCACCCATAGTTGATTGTTTGCTTCAGCTACCAGGGACTGAAATGCTCCAGAAAAGCTCTTTTCATGCTGAGATAATCAAAATGACCAAAGCTGATCACAGTTGAAAGTTAAATGCTTTTGTGTGCCACTGAGAAGGTGATTAGCTACACCTGATTGAGTTTACAAGTCATTTTTAGGAAGGGGTGATCCTTTTTCAAACTCAGTGATTCTGTTTTTGAATTTGTTGTTATTTTTTCTGACATGTTAGTGCTATAACTTTCATGTAGATGGTATACGTTGCACTGAGTAAATACAGCTGAGTAAAACAAAAATTGTCCGGTTTTCATTCCAGGCTGCAAAGAATAATAGAAAGGAATGAGGCACTGTATGTAAGAAATATATAAGAAGCACTGTAATGAAAAGGCATCAGGTTCTCTATGCAGTGGATAAGCATAAGGCACTATATGCAGTTCTGAGGTTTTTGGCATCTGGTGAAATAAAAACTTAGGACGCACTGTATGTAATACATATTTATAAGGTATTACATGTAATATAGAGGTAAAACGAATTACATGTAAAAAGTATGAGGCATTATATGTATTTGAGAGATAAAGGGCTTTGTTTGTTTTTTAGCCGTGGCACACACTTCATTTGAATGGGCTGCCATGCCCTGCACCTTTTAAAAAAAGTAGCCACAGCTGCTTGCTCTTTTTGACCATGTGATTTCCCCTGGGGTTCCTGCACCCACAAATGCACTGCAGGCTGAAATGCATGGGACTGTCATTCAGAAGGAATAGCAGCCCCGTCTGTCTCATAAGAGCAGCTTGATTTGGCTGCGGGTGGTTGCAGGTAAGTGAACAGATGTGATTCCCGCACCCACAACCAGCTCCATGCAGTGTGAACCAGGGCTTAAGAATGCTTGTGAACTGCCAAATTAAAGCAAAGTTCCACTCACCCTGTAAAAAAATAAAAGTCAGCAGCTACGAAAACTGTAGCTGCTGACTTTTAAAAAATAGCCACTCACTTGTCCCACGATCCCGCGTTGCCCCCACCGCAGCCCGTTTCACCGGGCGTCCTGTATTCCAGGCGTTGGCATCTTCAATGTGGTCACCCGGCTGTGACAGCTTGCGGCTTCACATCCAGGTGCCCACTGTGCATGCGCGGATAGCACTGCTCTTCCTGAATGGCCCCGTCATCTTCTGGGACATGTCAAGTGTCCCACAAGACTTCGGGGAGGGAGGGTAAGAGGACAACGTCCGTTTCCGATTGCCAAGGCGATCGCAGCGGAAGTGGGAGTGGGTACCTGTCAAATTCGGGTACTCGTTCCCCCCCCTTCTGCTTCCCAAAGGTGCCAATCCTTAATGGGGAGCAGGGGACCAATCTTTAAAGTGGAACTTCCCCTTTTGGGTGGAACTCCGCTTTAAGTAAAGATATTTCTAAAATTATTTTGCACTACAGAATAACATTAATATGAACAGTTAAACGTTTGAGGCTAGTGCCACTCTTTGGGTAGAAAAAACAATATATTTCATTGTTTACCATTAATTTTAGACTTACGGTTCATCAGTTTAACTACTGAGAATTTTCCTATAGAAAAAACACACCCTTGAGCGCATAGAGTCATATATGAAGAAAGTCATCAACTGTGATGGACTGTTATTGAGAAATATGTCTAAAACCACAATTCAGTGCAGGATCAATCTGGTTTTACTTTATAGATTCCTATCAATTTTGCCATTACATAAGATCTGTTTTATTGTTTGATGTATATAATAAAAAGCAAATACTTTAGCTAGGAAAGTCACGACCAAGAATCCCTCTCTTCAGGCTTTCCTGTTAGTGTCAATTAAATAGCTTGCTACATTTGAAAATCTTATTGGATCAGCATGAACAATATTCATAAACTTTGTTGTACTTTAAATAAGAAGTGCAGAGAGGTCCATTTTCAGATGTGACCCTGTCAATAAAGGCTAGTCTGGGAGGAAAGGTCTCTTTTCACTGGCAAGAATAGTTATGGTGATATGTAATAAATGATGACACATTTTACATAATAAGCAATTGAGCACAAAAATTCTTTTAAGAGATTTGTATGAGCAAGATTACATTTATATAAACTGCCATATTTGATATTATGCTTTCTATTAAAGAGCAAATCCACTTTTGTTGATGTATCACCCTCCTCTAGTTAGGCTGCTAGGCCAAATGTAGTTGTTTGGCCTTACTGTAATCAGTGGTACAAAAAATGATTGTTTTTGTCTGGTCAGGGTTTTCCTAGCTGGGTGTTTGATTGCTCGCACCAGCTTCTGGAAGAAGCTTCCAGAAAATAGCCCAGGGAGAGTGAAGTGGCCAGCATGAATATTTATCATGCTTCAGTCAATCCCTAGAAGAAAGCAACCATTTGGTAGTTGGGGAGGTAATAAATGTTTAGGAGGCCTTTCCAGAGTGTTCTTTCCTCTGCCAGAAAGGTTCCAGTTCTCTTGGGGCTGCTGCCCCTGGAGGCAGCTTTACTGAGTCAAGGAATGCAGTTTGGGCTTCAAGAGAAGTTAGGCTGAGGGCCTGGAGAAGATTCCAAAGAGGATTTTTGCTACAGTATGTGGCTCAGCAGTAGCTGGGCTAAGAGCCTGGGGAAAACTGGTAAGGATCAGTGCTGGGTATGGAGAAGGATGTGTTTTCTCCCTCACTAAGGATCTCCTGGTGAAAACTGGATGGTCAGTGTGCATGGAACTGTGCTTTTGACTGGCAGCTCCTGCACCATTATGGGAGACCTGGATATACTATATACTCAGAGGTCCCTCCAGGGGTAAATACTACGTGAAGAAGAAAACATTCCCCTCTGGGTGATCTATGTACATTGCAGGGATTACAACAAACTTTGTTGGAAATTCCTATCTTTTGTTACAGTGAAGAAACAGCTGTTTGTTTGTCCATGTGCATTTGAATGGGAGCAATTTTTTTATTAACTGATTGCCCGCCGCCCTATAGTAGAAATACTGCTACAGTGCAGCAGGACTGCGCAAAATCACGTGTATATATACGTGATTTCGCATTTTCGGGTTGTCAATCACCGGGTCCAGCAAGTGGTTCCCTGTCTGCACCCAGCGATCACCGAGTATCACTAATGGGGGAGCGGTCTGTATTTAAACAATACAGATCTCTCCCCTGTCAGCTCCAGCACACTGTTTTCTATTGTTCTGCATAGAAAGCAATATAAAGCAATGTGCTTACATAGTAAAACACACACACAGCACACAGTACACAGTAAAACAGCACACAGTTAACCCTTTGATCGCCCAGATTTTAACCCCTTCTTGCCCAGTGTCAATAGTACAGTGCTGATACTTTTTAATAACATTGATCACTGTATTACCCTAGGTTCACACCTAAGTGTTTTCTGCCGCGCATTGAGTTTTTCAGAAATGCAGTACAGTCCATTTAACATGATTTCCTATGGGACAGGTTCACAATCTGTGAGTTTTCACCCGGTGTGTTTTTGGAAAGGGTCAAGGACTTTTTTGAGCGCAAAAAGTTGCATTTTTGGTTCTACAGACTTCAACAGAAATGCTGCAGAAAAGCATGTATTGCGTTTTTGCTGTGGTTTGCATTTTAAATCTGTCTAGCAGCAAGAAAAAAAAAAAAACAAGAAAAAAACGCATTAAAACGTAGGTGCAGAAACGCAAAAGGAAATGCAGAAACAGCTCAAACGCAACCTGCATAGGTTTGAACCTAGCGCTAGTGTCACTGGGGATGTCAGTGACAGTTAGTCAATTCCACTCCAGTGTCAGAATGCCCGTTGCTGTCCCATTATAAGTTGCTGATCGCCACAAAAAAACATATACATGTACTGTATACATACGGCCATTTGTAGACGCTATAACTTTCACGTAAACCAATTAGTTTACACATATTGGGATTTTTTTTTAGCAAAGACATTTAGCAGAATACATTTTTGCCTAAATTTATGACGAAATTTAATTTTTAAACTCTTTTTACTGGACATGTTTTATAGCAAAAAATATTGTTTTTTTTCTCAAAATTGTCTGGCTTTTTTTGTTTATAGCACGAAAAATAAAAAATGCAGAGGCGATCAAATACCACCGAAAGAAAGCTCCATTTGTGGGAAAAAAGGACATAAATTTCATTTGGGTGCAACATTGCATTTGTCAGTTAAAGTAACACAGCGCCATATCACAAAAAATGGCCTGGTCAGGAATGGGGGGGAATCCTCTGGAGGGCAAGTGGTTTTCGATCAGATGCTGCACTAGCGGGGTTCTAATGAAGAAAGGGGCAGTGTCTGCATTCTTTTCAGCATTATTAACCCTTTAGAATCTACTCACCAAAATGTAAATGTTTGATGCAGAGGATGTGAAGATGTCCAAAATCTGATTTAAATCTTAGTGCAGACTTCTGGGAAAATCAGTGAGCCAATCACACAAGCAGGAATGACATTACTCGTGGGGGTGTTCCATACGCCATCTGTGTACAGAACAAATCTAGGTTTACAAAAGGTTGCACTTTACAGAAAATTACAAAGCTGCAGACTGAAAAGTCATTTTTAATAACGTTATATTACAATATGGCTTGTGTTGCAATATTATTTTATTTGCAATATTTGTTTCCCACAAATATAAAGTTACCCTTTAAACGTTTCAGTTTAGCAATGAAAATATAATGTAAAATGATTAACCATTGTTGTTCCTAGTTGCATTTTATGTAAAAAAAAAGTTCCCTGCAGCTCTGAGTGTTGAAGTTAAACTCTTGCAGGAACACAGTACTTCAGATGCTGTAGATCTACATCCACAATATTATTAACTTTAGCTCATCTGTGGGAACTAATTTGTAACTTTTAGTGCAGCACAGTGGCTAAATGGTTAGCACTTCCACCTGGCAGTACTAGGGTTGTTGGTTCAAATACCAGCCATGACATCACTTGCCTGGAGATTGCATGTTCTCACTGTGCCTGCAGGGGTTTCCTCTGGGTAGTTCAGTTTCCTCCCACACTCCAAAGACATGCTGGTAGGTTAACCACTTGCCAACTACAGATAGCCAAATGACAGCATCACTGTGGCCAGCCAGTTCTGTAAGGGCGTCATATTACGTCCTCCCAGAATGTGCTCTTGGGGGCGCACACCCGGCGATCTCCATGATTGCTGTGTCCTATAGACACAGCTGATCATGTGATGTGGTAAAAGGCCAATCACAGCGGCCTTTTACCACGTGATCAGCCGTGTCCAATGACACTGATCACTAAGAAATGCAATTGCTAGTTATCGGCTGCACTTTCCTCACGCTGTCACAGTGTGAGGAAAGTACTGCAGTGGACTGGCAGTTGTCAGAAGAGGGATCGGCATCAGTGCCCTGATGATTGGTACCCAGCAGTGCCCATCAGTAGTACCTATCAGAGCAGCCTCATCAATGCACATCAGTGAAGGAGAAAAATTACCTGTTTGCAAAATTTTATAATAGAAACAAAGAAAAACTTTTTTTTCACATGTTCTGCTCTTTTTTTGTTTATAGTGCAAAAATTAAAATACCAGGCGGCGAGTTAATACCTTTAAAAGAAAGCTCTCTATGTGTACAAAATGCTAAACATTTCACTTATGTACAATGTTGCATGACAGCACAATTGTCAAAGTGCGACAGAGCTGAAAATGGAAAATTGGCCTGGGCAGGGGTATACGTGCCCGATAGGCAAGTGGTTAATTGGATCCTGTCTAAATCGGCCCTAGTATGTATATGTATGAATGTGAGTTAGGGACCTTAGATTGTACGCCCCTTGAGTTTTAGGGACTGATGTGTATGTACAATATATATGTAAAGAGCTGCATAAATTGACAGCACTATATAAGTACCTGGAATAAATACATTTTTGCGAATCCACGTTTATATAAGTGTCTATGTTGACAGGAGTGCTCCTTTAACAATATCAAACCATTATGTTCAGTCCAAGCATACTAAAGCCTTGTCAGCACTGCTGACATATCACCTAAAAGTGCTGCCAATAAGGTAAAGGCTTGAAGCACAGTTACATGTAAAGGTTAGATTTAACAGATAAGAACGTTTTAGTCAGATGGATACACTTAACAGTTGGAACAATTACACTATATTTAGAACTCCTAAACATATATAGGTTTTTGGCTGTGTGCTTACTCAATGGGCTCCCCATTCAGAGATCCAAAAAATGTTCTCATAGCAATAAAGCTAGGCCCATTTTGTATAATGTTCCTGATTAGCAGCCAAGCATATGATTATATGATTTCCATACTAGGCCGTGGTTCCTAGTGTTTCCTTTTAGCATTTGACACTGGGCATCTGACCCCTGCTACCATAATAGCTGTTAATGGAAACTTCACCTCATGCAAAGATAAGATGGATTTTTGGCAGCTGTGAGAGATTAGAAAGCGCAGGAACAGACTGGGTAGGAATTGTAAGAAAAAAAGAAGGCATCTTTACCTAGAGAGACGCTCAGCTGGTTTCTATTATGCACCAAGCCTTCATTTATTAGAAAAAGGGTAGCCAGGAGACAGAAATTAAGAGTTCTCTGGATTGAGAACAAGAAGGCCCGATTCACCTTCACGCAGCCAAACTTTCTCCAGCGTTGGGAGCCGTAGAGGTAAAGAAGAGCCTGTAATGCTGACGGGATCATGGCTTTTCTGAGACTCGATTCACTGCCCTGCTCTTTATTCATGTTATGCAAACAACTGTTTTATCCCCCTACTTTAAAACCTTTGTGTTTTCTTTTCCTTAGAACAGAAATAAGTTTTGATATAATCTTTCAGAATAAATAGATTTTTATTAAAGTGACCTTTTTTCCTGATAGATGGAAAGTCGTATAAAAACAGAAGCAGAGTTATTGGCTGCTCAAAGAGTAAATGTCTATACTAAGTCAGCAGATTAAAGGGATAATCTTGAAGGTGATTGTGTTTTACCACCTGCAGCTTCTGGACCATTGATGTCAATAAGTCCTCTCAGTTTTCACTGGCAATTTCAAACGCATGTTTAATGAGAAAGGAAAAAAAAAAGTGCACGAACTTTACTATGTGGGAGTGAAATAAAGTTGTAAGAATGCATGTGATCTGTATTAAATCCAGGTAAAAGCATTGTGCTATTGTCTTGTATCTAGGTTTGCGTAGCTGTGTGTATGTAGGTTTGACCTTGGCATAGCCATCTTTAACCACTTGCCTACCGGGCACTTATACCCCCTTCCTTACCAGACCAATTTTCAGCTTTCAGCTCTGTTGCACTTTGAGTGACAATTGCGTGGTCATGCAACACTGTACCCATATGAAATTTTTATCATTTTTTTCACACAAATAGAGCTTTCTTTTGGTGGTATTTACTTGCCACTGGGTGTTTTTTTTTTGGCTATAAACAAAAAAAGAGCAAAAGATTTGAAAAAAGAAAAGTTTTTCTTTGTTTCTATTATAAAATTTTGCAAACAGGTAATTTTTCTCCTTCCCTTATGTGCGTTGACGAGGCTGCACTGATGTGGTGGCACTGATGAGCAGCACAGATAGGCAGCACTGATGGGCATTGATAGGTGGCACTGATGAGCTGGTACTGATGATGGGCACTGACTGGCGGCACTGCTGGGCACTGACTGGAAGTACTGCTGGGCACTGATGGGTGGCACTGACTGACGGCACTGACAGGTGGCACTGATGGATGGCAGTGCTGGGCTGCATTGATTGGCACAGGTGGGTGGCACTGATAGGCACAGGTGGGTGGCACTGCTGGACACTTGTGGGCAGCACTGGTGGGTGGCACTGCTGGGCACCGCTTATGATCAGTGCCCTGATGATCAGTGCCGATCCCCCCTCTGACATCTGCCAGTTCTTGGCAGTACTTTCCTCACACTATGAAAGCACGTGGAAAGTGCAGCCGACAACCGGCAATTGCATTTCCCGGTGATCAGTGTGTCATTGGACACGGCTGATCACGTGGTAAAAGGCCGCTGTGATTGGCCTTTTACCATATCACATGATCAGCTGTGTCCGTAGGACACAGCAATCACGGAGATCACCGGGTGTGCGCCCCAGGAGAGCACGTTCTGGGAGGATGTCATATGACGTCCACCCAGAACTGACCGGCTGCAGTGAAGCCGTCATTCGGCTTTTTGCGGCTGGCAAGTGGTTAATGACCTTAATACCACTCCATCCCCCACAGCCACTTCCTCCTGTACCACTACCCCCTCCCTCCTAGATTGTAAGCTCGAAAGAGTAGGGCCCTATAACCCCTCGTGTGCTGTTTGTAGGTGCTGTAATGTTTCATGTATTGTCCACCCCTCTATTGTACAGCGCTGAGCAAACCCTTTGGCGCTATATAAACTAGATGTAATAATAATAATAATAATAATATGAATAATATAATGTGAAATGCAAATTCCTGTATTTTAATTTCTTCAACACAACTGGGAATTGAAATCGAACACCGCTATAATTTATTGTAGACCACGTTACTCTAATGGGTTGTGGTAATGCATTTAAAAGAGAAGTAGGGCTTTTTTCACCCAATTATACTGACCTAGGTGGATGCAGTATCGGTTCATTGCTGCATCTGTCCCCTGCCGGCTCTAAGTGTAAGAACTCAATCACATGCCTTCTGATCGCTGATATCTCACAACCACTTTCAGCAGAGAGCAGGACTGCCAGTCACCGCTGTCTGATCTGCCCCCACCAGTGCTCACTGGAGAGCTGGGCTTTGCAAGGAGAGAGAGCGGCCAGCTCAGGCTCTCAGCGACTTGCTGAGAGGCTAAGCCAGGTGCCGCTCCAGACTCTGGGTGAATTAAAATCAGGACAAGCTGAGCGACATCAGCCGACAGCGAATTTCAGTCCACTGTCGACTGAATACAGGTCACTGGAGTGCAGAACATACTTCACTCCTGTGATCCACAGAAGAAGTACAGCCAAAAGAGCTTTGGCTGTACTTCTCCTTTAACATCCACTACTGGGGTTGATTTACTAAACCTGGAGAGTGCAAATTTGGTTCATCTGTGCATGGCAACCAATAAGCTTCTGACTTAGCCCTGGTTCACACTGATGTGGTGCGGAATGCGCAGCATTTTCAGTGCGAATTCCGCACCGCATCACAATCGCATCACGTTCATTTGAACTGATGTGGGTGTGTATGTTAAGTTAACAACACCCCGACATCGGTCCGCAAAACTCGGTGCGATATACAGAATCGGTGTGAATACCTATGCGATCCGATTCTACAGCAGACCAAAAAAGGGTGCAGTGAAAATAATGTATGGCTCTAATCGCACCGCATACAAATCGCATGTGTTTTGTACAGGAATGCGGTGTGGTTCTTGTACGAATCACATGGAATTTACCACACCGCTGTAGTGTGAACATAGGTTTCAGCTTTTGTTCAATTAAGCTTTGACAATAAAACCTGGAAGCTGACTAGTTAGTTTCTATGCATGCAGGGTTGCACCAGATTTTGTACTTTCCAGTTTTAATAAATCAACCTCACAGTGTTTCCGCCATTCATTTTAAATGGCTCTTCAACATAGTAAGGCAATGCACCTGCAATGTAGCTTTGCAATGCATATAAAATTGCTTACGACTTTTAGCATGGCAATTGGCTGCCCTTACACAACTCATGTTAACGTAACAAAACTCACATTAATGCATGTGAATTGCACTGCAAAGAAGTAAATGAGATCTGACTGAAGAATATTTTCAGAGACGATAGCAGAGAAAGGGATCCTTTAATGCAACATGGGAAAAATACCACTTTTCAAAATGACATGCTTGGAAGATGCCTATAAGCTGAATGTTATTATAAAATTTTGATTTTCATAGACAGCGTCAGCAACACTATAAGCTGGCATTACATATTTTGCATGTCTGATTGGGTTTTTTAATGTTTACGTTCATTTCAAATTGAAAACCAAGGTTTTTTTAGCTAATTTTGGCTGCAACATCTACATTTTTATGAAACCGTGGAGAACTTGACCAATAGATGCAGAAGCCACAACAGGTCTAAAAGCTATATAGTAAAGTGTACTCTGTAAAAAAATAATAAATAAAGGTAAAGCCCTCAGCTTCGTAAAAATTTACCAGTGGTACAACAGTTCAGAGAACCAACTATCTTTTTTTGCATACCTATTCCCTGGTCAAATACTCAGAAAGCTTTGAGGTCAGGGACAGCTGAACTACTATTCTTAGTTAGAATCCCAACTTCTCTCATATCTAATCTCCATTTTGTAGATCTTATAATGCATCGCTTGGCCTCTTGGGCTATTTTTCTCTGCTCTGAAATGTCAGTGATCACATGGAAACAAACAACTCCCTAAACTCTTGCATCAGAATACCTTCTGGGACAGGTAGTGAGCATAATCTACCCTGTAAGTACAGTAACAACAATTTAAAAAAACCTCATATAATTCTCCTATTCCTTCAAAGACTGTACCCAAATCTAACAAAAATGTTGGGCTGGAGTTTGGGTTTAATATATTGTTATGTGTTTCCCTTACTTTGTCCATCTGCTTTCTACTGTTATGCTATACTGTAGCTGTCTTACAAAATAGATTTTGGGTGCACAAAAGGATAAATTAGTGATGTGTATGTTTTAACCACAAATACCTAAGCAAGAAACACACACCGTATTGTAAAGAAGGATATACGATTGACTTTTCTTCTGTGTCAAGCTTCTAAGATGGTTAAAGCGGAGCTCCACCCAAAAGGGGAAGTTGTGCTTTAAGCCTTTGTCCCCTGCTCCCCATTAAAGATTGGCACCTTTGGGGAGCGGGTACCCGAATTTGACAGGTGCCCTCTCTCACTTCCACTGTGGAAGCAGAAGTTTTTTTCCCTCCCCTCTATCTCTCCATAGTCTTCTGGGACACATGATAGGTCCCAGAAGACTACAGGGCCATTTACAAAGTACAGCGCTTCACGCGCATGCTCAGTGGGCACCTGGCTGTGAAGTCGCAAGCTGTCACAGTTGGGTGCCCACACTGAAGATTCCAGCACCAGGGAGAGAAGACGGCTGGTGAAACCAGTGGTGGTGAGGACACTGCTGGCCTGAGGAACGGGTAAGTGTCTATATTTTAAAAGCCAGCAGCTACAGTTTTTGTAGCTACTGACTTTTAATTTTTTTTTTCAGCTGGAACTTCGCTTTAACTTCACATCTAAAAGCAGTTTATCTGTTGGGTGAATCTGATTTCTGTTTGAGTCTTCTATAAGGATGTTAGCAGTTAGCTGTAACCAGAGAAACAAAAATTTATGTCTGCTTCTCATGAGTGAAATATTTCCACCAACAGATGTGTATGTAGCTTACTTCACGATTATGCATTTCTTTATAGTTTTGGATCATATGGTGTGATGTTACCAAAGCTTTTCCATGTTCAGCTTTCTAGGGTAAAAGCAAGCAATTTAAAACACATATTACATGACATCAGGTGTCAAACATTTCCATGAACACAGCAGTGGCTTAAAAGATCATTTTCTCACACAAATGTTACAGGAAATATAACTGTGATATTCCTTGTCTTTGCCTGCTGCTTCATGATTTTTTTCTGTTTGTTGACATACAGCACTGTGGGGATCAGCTTCTTTCTGGATTTTGGTACCTTTTTAATATTTATGCTGCTGCTTCCTGTTCGTATTGCTTAAAAAATTAGGATACCTAACCATGAAGCCGCTGTGTAAATATATTTTTTTAAATTTAAATAAAAATGCCAAAGTGCTCTTAAGTATAACGATTTGACAACATTAAGGACCAATTTAAACCAGGTTTGGCCATACAGCATCATGATTAAAATAGAAGTCAGCACACAACTTATTTTCCGATAAGGAAAGGTTTAGAACCTTTGTCAGTTGGAACCACCATTAAAAACACAAGAATGACTAAAATAAGCTGCAATGTCAGGACCAGCATGGATGCCATTCACAAGATAAGTATCATACATAGCCTGCTGGGCAACCCTAAAAATGGCATAGCAAGAAAAATACATGCTATTCTTTGTGCAATCTCCAACTCTGTAAGATCCTATTTAGACAGACATCAAGATGGTGCTCAAAATATGTTCTGGAATTAGTCACAAAATGGTGAATTCTATTTATTTGTTGAATTCACAGAGCTTAGTGAAGTTTGTACTTGATGTGCAGCAAAGTTAAATTCCAAGAAATGCATCCAGTATCTAGGCATGTCTAATGCATAACATGTTCCATGGCAGAAGAATAAGTAAAGTGCAAACCCAAAAACAAAATTGTAATGTTGAGCAGGGTGGGAGGAATAAATATATATATATATATATATATATACAGTGGGGATCGAAAGTTTGGGCACCCCAGCTAAAAATTTGTATTAATGTGCATAAAGAAGCCAAGGAAAGATGGAAAAATCTCCAAAAGGCATCAAATTACAGATTAGACATTCTTATAATATGTCAACAAAAGTTAGATTTTATTTCCGTCATTTACACTTTCAAAATAACAGAAAACAAAAAAAATGGCATCTGCAAAAGTTTGGGCACCCTGCAGAGTTAATATCTTGTACTGCCCCCTTTGGCAAGTATCACAGCTTGTAAACGCTTTTTGTAGCCAGCCAAGAGTCTTTCAATTCTTGTTTGAGGTATCTTTGCCCATTCTTCCTTATAAAAGTCTTCCAGTTCTTTGAGATTTCTGGGCTGTCTGTCACGCACTGCTCTTTTAAGGTCTATCCATAGATTTTCAATTATGTTGAGGTCAGGAGATTGTGAAGGCCATGGCAAAACCTTCAGTTTACGCCTCTTGATGTAATCCCCCGTGGATTTTGAGGTGTGTTTAGGATCATTATCCATTTGTAGAAGCCATCCTCTCTTTACCTTCAGGTTTTTCACAGATGGCATCAACTTACCATCTAAAATTTGCTGACATTTTATTGAATCCATTTTTCCTTCTACTCGTGAGATGTTCCCTGTGCCACTGGCTGCAACACAACCCCAAAGCATGATTGATCCAACCCCATGCTTAACAGTTGGACAGAGGTTCTTTTCATTAAATTCTGTGCCCCTTCTTCTCCAAACGTATCTTTGCTCATTCCAGCCAAAAAGTTCAATTTTAACCTCATCAGTCCACAGAACTTGTTTCCAAAATGCATCAGGCTTGTCTATATGTTCATTTGCAAAGTTCAAACAATGATTTTTGTGGTGAGGACGTAGAAGAGGTTTTCTTCTGATGACTCTTCCATGAAGACCATATTTGTACAAGTATCTCTTTATAGTGGAATAGTGTACCACAACTCCAGTGTCTGCCAGATCTTTCTGGAGGGATCGTGCAGTCAAACGTGGGTTTTGCATTGTTTTTCTCACAATCCTGCGAGCTGTTCTGTCTGATATTTTTTTACTCTTCCAGATCTTGCTTTAACTTCCACTGTACCTGATGACTGCCATTTCTTAATTACATTCCGAACAGAGGATATTGACATCTGAAAACA
Organism: Staurois parvus; assembly: GCF_062004578.1. NCBI lineage: Eukaryota > Metazoa > Chordata > Amphibia > Anura > Ranidae > Staurois > Staurois parvus. The sequence continues at coordinate 5,258,190 of NW_028317918.1, read as the reverse complement.
CTTTGCTATCTTCTTATAGCCTTCTCCAGCTTTGTGAGCATCAACTATTTTCAGTTTTCTAGACAACTGCTTAGAAGAACCCATGGTGCTGATTGTTGGGACAAGGTCAGATGAGTCTGGGCATTTAAAACCTTTGAGATTGACATCACCTGGTCTTCGCAGACGATGATTGAGAACAATCCATGACACTGGCAGGTCTCAGCTTTGCAAAGGGGGCAGTGCATGCTATAAATTCTGCAGGGTGCCCAAACTTTTGCAGACGCCATTTTTTTGTTTTCTGTTATTTTGAAAGTGTAAATGATGGAAATAAAATCTAACTTTTGTTGACATATTATAAGAATGTCTAATCTGTAATTTAATGCCTTTTGGAGATTTTTCCATCTTTCCTTGGCTTCTTTATGCACATTAATACAAATTTTTAGCTGGGGTGCCCAAACTTTTGATCCCCACTGTATACAGTGGGGCAAAAAAGTATTTAGCCAGCCACCAATTGTGCAAGTTCTCCCACTTAAAAAGATGAGAGAGGCCTGTAATTGGCATCATAGGTAGACCTCAACTATGAGAGACAAAATGAGAAAACAAATCCAGACAATCACATTGGCTGATTTGGAAAGAATTTATTTGCAAATTATGGTGGAAAATAAGTATTTGGTGAATATGAAAAGTTCATCTCAATACTTTGTTATATATCCTTTGTTGGCAATGACAGAGGTCAAACGTTTCCTGTAAGTCTTCACAAGGTTGGCACACACTGTTGCTGGTATGTTGGCCCATTCCTCCATGCAGATCTCCTCTAGAGCAGTGATGTTTTGGGGCTGTCGCTGGGCAACACGGACTTTCAACTCCCTCCAAAGGTTTTCTATGGGGTTGAGATCTGAAGACTGGCTAGGCCACTCCAGGACCTTGAAATGCTTCTTACGAAGCCACTCCTTCGTTGCCCGGGACGTATGTTTGGGATTATTGTCATGTTGGAAGACCCAGCCACGTTTCATCTTCAATGCCCTTGCTGATGGAAGGAGGTTTGCACTCAAAGTCTCATGATACATGGCCCCATTCATTCTGTCCTGTACATGGATCAGTCGTCCTGGTCTCTTTGCGGAGAAACAGCCCCAAAGCATGATGTTGCCACCCCCATGCTTCACAGTAGGTATGGTGTTCTTTGGATGCAACTCAGCATTCTTTCTCCTCCAAACGTGACGAGTTGTGTTTCTACCAAACAGTTCTATTTTGGTTTCATCTGACCATATGACATTCTCCCAATCCTCTTCTGGATCATCCAAATGCTCTCTAGCAAACTTCAGACGGGCCCGGACATGTACTGGCTTAATCAGGGGGACACGTATGGCACTGCAGGATCTGAGTCCCTGGCGGCGTAGTGTGTTACTGATGGTAGCCTTTGTTACGTTGGTCCCAGCTCTCTGCAGGTCATTCACTAGGTCCCCCCGTGTGGTCCTGGGATTTTTGCTCACCGTTCTTGTTATCATTTTGACCCCACGGGGTGAGATCTTGCGTGGAGCCCCAGATCGAGGGAGATTATCAGTGGTCTTGTATGTCTTCCATTTTCTAATTATTGCTCCCACAGTTGATTTGTTCACACCAAGCTGCTTGCCTATTGCAGATTCAGTCTTCCCAGCCTGGTGCAGGTCTACAATTTTGTTTCTGGTGTCCTTTGACAGCTCTTTGGTCTTCACCATAGTGGAGTTTGGAGTGTGACTGTTTGAGGTTGTGGACAGGTGTCTTTTATACTGATAACAAGTTCAAACAGGTGCCATGGATAGAGGTAATGAGTGCAGGACAGAGGAGCCTCTTAAAGAAGAAGGTACAGGTCTGTGAAAGCCAGAAATCTTTCTTGTTTGTAGGTGACCAAATACTTATTTTCCACCATAATTTTCAAATAAATTCTTTCCAAATCAGCCAATGTGATTGTCTGGATTTGTTTTCTCATTTTGTCTCTCATAGTTGAGGTCTACCTATGATGCCAATTACAGGTCTCTCTCATGTTTGTAAGTGGGAGAACTTGCACAATTGGTGGCTGACTAAATACTTTTTTGCTCCACTGTATATATATATATATATATATATATATACTGTGTGTGTATATATAATGTGTGAGTGTGTATATATATATACAGTCATGGCCGAAATTGTTGGCACCCTTGATATTTTTCCTGAAAATCAAGTATTTCACACAAAAAAGGTATTGCATTAACACATGTTTTGCTATACACATGTTTATTCCCTTTGTATGTATTGGAACAAATATAAAACAGAGGCAGAAAAGCAAATATGACATAATGTCACACAAAACCCCAAAAATGGGCTGGACAAAAGTATTGGCACCCTTAACTTAATATTTGGTTGCACACCCTTTGGAAAACATAACTGAAATCAGTCGCTTCCTATAACCATCAATAAGCTTCTGACACCTCTCACCCGGAATTTTGGACCACTCTTCCTTTGCAAACAGCTCCAGGTCTCTCTTATTGGAAGGACACCTTTTCCCAACAGCAATTTTAAGATCTCTCCACAGGTGTTCAATGGGATTTAGATCTGGGCTCATTGCTGGCCACTTCAGAACTCTCCAGCGCTTCTTTGCCATCCATTTCTGAGTGCTTTTTGACGTATGTTTGGGGTCATTGTCCTGCTGGAAGACCCAGGATCTTGGACGCAAACCCAGCTTTCTGACACTGGGCCCTACAGTGCGACCCAAAATCCTTTGGTAATCCTCAGATTTCATGATGCCTTGCACACAGTCAAGGCACCCAGTGCCAGAGGCAGCAAAACAACCCCAAAACATCATTGAACCTCCACCATATTTTACCGTAGGTACTGTGTTTTGTTCTTTGTAGGCCTCATTCCGTTTTCGGTAAACAGTAGAATGATGTGCTTTACCGAAAAGCTCTATCTTGGTCTCATCTGTCCACAAGACGTTTTCCCAGAAGGCTTTTGGCTTACTCAAGTACATTTTGGCAAACTGTAGTCTTGCTTTTTTATGTCTCTGTGTCAGCAGTGGGGTCCTCCTGGGTCTCCTGCCATAGCGTTTCATTTCATTTAAATGTCGACGGATAGTTCGCGCTGACACTGATGCTCCCTGAGCCTGCAGGACAGCTTGAATGTCTTTGGAACATGTTTGGGGCTGCTTATCCACCATCCGGACTATTCTGCGTTGCAATCTTTCATCAATTTTCCTCATCCGTCCACGACCAGGGAGATTAGCTACAGTGCCATGGGTTGCAAACTTCTTGATAATGTTGCGCACTGTGGACAAAGGCAAATCTAGTTCTCTGGAGATGGACTTGTAACCTTGAGATTGTTGATATTTTGCCACAATTTTGGTTCTCAGGTCCTCAGACAGTTCTCGTCTCCTCTTTCTGTTGTCCATGCTTAGTGTGGCACAGACAGACACACAATGCAAAGGTTAAGTGAACGTCTCTCCTTTTTATCTGCTTTCAGGTGTGATTTCTATATTGCCCACACCTGTTACTTGCCCCAGGTGAGTTTACAGGAGCATCACATGCTTGTAACATTCTTATTTATCCGCAGTTGTGAAAGGGTGCCAATACTTTTGTCCAGCCCATTTTTGGAGGTTTGTGTGACATTATGTCGAATTTGCTTTCTTTCCTCCCTTTTTTTGTTTTGTCCCAATACACACAAAGGGAATAAACATGTGTATAGCAAAACATGTGTTAATGCAATACGTTTCGTGAGAAATACATGATTTCCTGGAGAAATATCAAGGGTGCCAACAATTTCGGCCATGACTGTATATATATATATATATATATATATATATATAGTGGGACACTTAATGTTGGTGGAATACAATGTTGCTGGGTCTCTCAAGAGTATTCTATATTGGTGAGTCAATGGTTTATAGTGAATAGCCATGTATTGTTGAGGACTTTTGGAAATATACATCTGGAATATTTATGTAATTTAGTATTGAATTGTTTCTTTTCTGTGTTTTTTTTTTTACTCTCAAATGGATGATTTCTCAGTCTTCTCTTCGCCGATTTCTATCTGCATGGTGCGCAGGCTATTTTCTTTTGGAAAACAGTAATCCATTATAGGATGATAACCAAGTATTTATACATTGTCTCTTCCTGTGGTTGGGTGGTTTATCTCCTTGGGATGTGAGGGTTCAGTAGGATCCTACCCAGAGGATTATGGTATATTTACTTTTTGATACATCAGATATTTTTTATAGTATAGGTTTTGGCCTTGTGTGCCCCTCCTGTAGCACACCCAATACTGCCCTCTGCCTTTACCTGTGAGGGGACCTGTTGAATTATCTAGCTGTATCCTTGTACCATTCTTTTCTGATTTTTTTATAAGTTTTCTTGTGACCTGAGTGATACTGGTAAGATATTACTCAATGACCTCCCAGTGACATTGATGTTATGAGTTGTTTGATACTGTTTTAATAGTAAAATTTTAATCCAGATTCGCTTATCCTATACAATGTTTTGTATAATATATGTTGTATTTTCAGATGTTCATAAGGTATTGATTATCTCCCTTTAATTCAGTTATAACCCCTGAGGACGCCCGATGGGCGAAACTTGTCGGGATTCATCTCACAGTAAATACATGTTATTGGAACTATCATTTGTGAGACCTACTGAATTCATCTTTCAATGTTGTTTTTAAGCAAATTCATGTTGTATTTTAATTTTATATGTGTAATAAAAACTTCAGTGGTTTTTATTTTGAAATCTGTGCAGTGTTGAATGACCTTGCGCCAAAGTCCTAAACCTGAAGTAGTGATATTCTCTCTTTTTTTTTTTCAGTGCATGAATATTAAAGGATGTGGTGCTGCAGTTCCTTCTTTGACTTTAATATTTGTGGAATTGTAATATATTAAATTTTTACTTTTGTTTTAGATGCATGATAATGGCCAGACTACACAGAGTGACTATGTGCCTAAAAACAAACAGTTAAAGAAGGCTTCTGACTAGTTATTCTAAATAACACTACCATTTTACTATAAACTAGAAAGTACAATAGATTTTGCTACTTAGTTGAGCTAAGTCTTCCATATAATAAATTTGATTACTTTTGTTTTACAAAAAGAAAAATATTTTTCATTGTTGCCTCGAAGCTAGAAATTGGAGACACCTTGTAAGTTTTTGACTTTGGCCCAGTGCATTCATCTGCTGATGTAGCTGTTTACTACAATGGGTTTTCAGAAAAGACCACCGGGGTTGTTTTCTATTATTTTGAAGGCAAGACATGTTGCATATTTGATTTAATCTAAACTGTCTTTCTCATATACGTACTTGACTTCTCAATATTCCAAAACCCATCAAAACAAAAGCATGCTGCGCTAAAACAGACATAGTGTACTAAAGAAACGTTATCACTATGCTTTTGATCCAAGAACATGGATTTAGCAGATGAAATGTAGAACAATACATACTAAAGAAGATTATCACCATGTGTTCGACTAGACATAGTAATAGGCTATGAAGAGCTCAAAAATGGGAAAACAATACAGAAATTCCTTTTGCATTATCCCCATCAATACATATTATAAAAACAAGTATTATAGGAATCTAATGTAAGGAAAGTGGCTATCTAGTAAAAAAAAAAAAAAAAATAGCCAGATGAGATTGCAACCGTCTTAAGTTTATGGGTAATGTGTGTGTGTGTGTGTGTGTGTTTTGCTTCTTGTCACTTCTACATCTAGTGTTCAGAACATGACAAATTTGTTCATAGGATCTAAAAGATTAAAACCTTTTTTTTCAAGTGACTTCAACAATTTTTCATTATATTAGGAAGATATGTTGGGAATATTTTCACTCCATACATGGCACTTACCTTCTTTGTATTATGTTACAGTGTTGCCTTTGTTAATTACCTTCAATAGAACAGTGTGATTCCTTTACCATAGTGTGCAGGCATACCATTTCAATCACTACCAAGTGTATGGCCAATGAACGGACATGGCTCTCTTTCATTTTTTTTTTGTATGTATGCAAATATATTTTTGTATCTGTTTATAATTGATATAACTAAAGCCTACTCAAGTTAACTAGATCTTCCATTTAGTTTATCAAACATACGTTACATAAAAAATGAGACATTAAGCTCAGATATAGTATTGCCTTAAAAGCAAACAAAAACTATTTCAATTCAAAGGAAAATTTAAGAGTGGAACAAAAAAAGTCCTTATGAAGTCTTGGATAAGACAGAATTTTCCTAAGCATGCTTATCATTGGTATTTGAAATGACCTGTGATAAACAAATCCAGTTCTTTTATGTGGTTGATGTGATTAAAACAAGGTCTCAAGCTGGCAGACTGTCATCAAAATTTCAAAGTACTGAAGAGAGGCGACTTGATCCAAGAATTACCCTGTTATTTGTACACTGTCAGCCAGGGTGACTGGCATTTGCGAAATTAAACTCTGATATATGAATCAGTGATACAGGCTCAGAAGTTTGTATGTTCTCCCAGTGACAGAAAAGCCACAGTGAGATCTTTGAACTTGAATATAAAGCATACAACTGCATCCCTTTGACTGATTATAGAGGCAAATCATCTGTCTTGTAGCATGCACTGGAGAGAACTTTTTCCTTGGAATGTTTCCATCACATGTGGTAATAAAGAAAAGTAGAATAACGATCCAAAAGAACAATGTTAGCAAATACATTTAATAATGTGTTGGCTTAACAATGATCAGGAAATGTTCATTCCTACTTTTCTCTCACGGGAGAGAATTTGACCTCTATATGGTGCTTCTGTGTGTGTCTTTTATATTGATGACCACTTTTTTCTTTCATTGATTCTAAGTATCTTTTAAATGGAATGCAAATGTTATTTGATATATGGGTCCTTATATTGTCTTCAATACTTACATTTTTTTCTGAAGAATATTTTATGTACTTTTAATGTTCTGTGCAAGCTGACCATGTATATGTATACCAAATACATCAAAAAAATGAACATTAAATGAACATATTGAATTTTTACATTTTCTTTATTTACTATTTTCAAAAATAAAACAAAAAAAAATCTAGCTTTAAACTACTTATTTGAACTAAGTGACTATGAAACATTCCATTTTAATATTTTATATTTACCATTTGTAGTCTCTAGGTGCTGCCCTTTAAACAAACTCTATACATTCCGAAAGCTCCTTCTTGCAGTTCTTGTACTAAAAATGGCAGAATGAATCAAAGGAGAGACATACCATTCTGCAGAGAATGACATATCTTAAATAGTCAGTCTGCGGAAAAATTAATGAAGCATAAATGTGGTGCTTAGGTTTTTTTCTTGGAAATTCTCAACATTCTGTGCAAACTGAATGTTGTAGATGCATCCTGTAATGATTATTTTCTATATAAAAAATATACATTTACATTAAAACATTATTATTTCCATGATAAAAAAAATATATATTAGACATTATCACCATCAAATGCTTTGGCACTAAAAGAATTTTTGTGTTTGTTTAAGTCTGCAAGAACTCCTATCTTATTTTGGGAAATCAACTGTGTGTCAGTCATCCACTGAAGTCCTTCTCCCCTCACTGCATCCATGATATGTTTTGCTTGGCAGCAGTGCGGTCCATTCTCTATGTATTTCTATAGACAATCCAACATGTATCAGTAATCAAATCACACACACAATTAATGCTAAAAATGTGGAATGTGCTGTAGCCAAAGTGGTGAGAGAAGCCATACCCATACAAATCTTTGAAAGGGAATCCCTGCTTCCAGGGTCCCAGAAGTTTAAAAGCCAATGGGAGATTGAGCCCACCAGTATTCACTCAAAATAGATTTAAAGGCCGTATAAACCTTACTATCTGGTCCTTGTGTTTTTCATCTGTGTAAGATGTACATTGATCCTAATACCTAGTAAAAACGGCAAAACCATTTGAATGGATGGCTGTACAGAAATTGATCTACATATCATCGTTTGTACAACCACCCTGTCGTGTTTTTCCCGATCAATCAGTGCTACTGGCTATAGATGGCAGCATTGATCAGTGTATTCTGATGGTGAGGAAGTCTCTCCACTGTTAGAATACAATAGCTCAGAGGAGGGAAGGATTCCCCCATCCACATCAAATGTATGGATGGAGAAATCGGGTCATTTTGTTTTGTTTTGTTTTGTTCAACCCACTGGTTGAATGAAAAAAAAATGACTAATGTGTGGGCTACCTCAGTCTTTGAATTTTCTTTTAATGGCTTGCTGAATTGTTTTTTAGAATGTGTAGTCATACCAAGTAGATTATCAAAACTTAACTGATTAACTGTACAGAATGACTCAGTAGCTTTTGGATTTTTTTTTTTTTACTTTTTTTTTTTGCTACGAAAGACTGATGAATATACAAACTGGCAGATCATTTGAATCAGATTGATCTCAGTTTGACATGTGAAGCTAAAGAAATACAAAAAAAGGTTAGCCAAAGCATCAAAAAAGTTAAATGCAAAGTATTTGGATAGAAAAGATCACCAGTAGTATGATGACACAAGTCACTACTGGGAAACATAGAAAACATACACTGGAATAAAGCATTTCTGGCACACAGACATTTGTCTGTTAGACTCACAAAGGTGGTTACGAAATCAATCCAATGCTTACATGAATACATTTAAACTCTGGTGGGAGTAAATAACTGTTTAAGCAATCATGTAATTCTGGCAGAGTGATGAACTTGACGTCTGCAACTGGTTAGAGCTCAAGTTCAGTTAGGGGTAACGACCGAGATGGGGAAAGTTACTAAAAACTATACAGCAAGTCCATCCATTGGATCCCATTTTTCAGACACTATACAGAAACACAATTTGAAACACTGTGTGTGTATATTCCATCTGCTTTGCAAGAATGGTCAGAAATAAAGTAGAATTAACACAATACAATATAAATTATGAACATTCCTGGAAAAAAAAGATTACAGGAAGATATATATTTATTTAAGCTGACTATAGTCAATCTGAAACGTTCACCCTGTAAGCCCCAGTTAATTAACTGACAACAGCTAACTTAAAACACCGAAGGGCTCATTTAAAAAGCAGCAGTATGGCGGTACCACATTGCTGTAAAAAAGTGCATTTCATTTCCCTAGCTCCAGTTAAAAAAAAAAAGGCCGAGTCACACGTCTCCACAAATTACAGAGCTTTATATGCTACGCTAAGCAAAGAGAACTCTGTGGTGCATCACAGGCTCCACACATTGATGAATGGGCTATAAAATACAGGCCGCGATGTGCACAGCCCTACAGAGTAATGTTACCGATATAAATGAGTCTCTTATTTTTCTATGGTTAGAATCCTTATATAGGTAACCATTCTTATCTTCCTTGTCCTCCCATCTTGTTTGCCTACTTAGCCAAATAAAGATCTATTGATCCCTGTGGAATAGCAAAACTATAGGAAGAGGATTAAAATGGTTATAAAGCTTCAGTTTTTTTAATTAAAATCTAACAAGCATGTCATACTTACCTCCTCTTCTCGAGTCCCCCACCGGCACTCCTGCCTGCTCCCCTTAGCTGAGTGCTCCCACAGTATGTCCATAAGACATACAGATCATGGCTTGGCCCTGCCCCAACTCCCTCCTCACTGGCTGTGATTGAGCCAATGGCTCCAGCTGCTGTGTCTCAGCCAATAAAGAGAGAGAGAACTGGGATAGCTGCAGCTCTTGTGCACAGCGCTGGTTCGGGATCAGGCTCAGGTAAGTATTAGGGGGGAAGCTGAAGGGGGAGCTGCATGCAGAAGGTTTTATACCTTCATGCATAGAATGCATGAAGGTAAAAAACTTTCAGCCTTTAAAACCACTTTAAATATCCACCACTTCACAGCCAAAAAAAGAAGATACCCTCATCATACCACATTTTAATGTACTGAAATATAGTATAAAAAAATTAAAATATCAATTTTGAATAGGAACTTTTGAACGGAAAAATATTGGATATTTATCTGATGAGTTGGAAATCATGAAAAAGAAGTTGTTAGGAGTCCAGTATTAATGACTAACTATCAGATGTGAATCCCCCCTTCAGTAATTCTTAATTTAATATGTTAATGAATATCATCCCTAGTGCCGGTTCAGAGATATGCGGGTTGGGTGCAGTTTAACCAGGATCCAATCCACATGACATGTGAAGTACCATTGCTTCCTATGATGCCTGTTTTCATATACATTATTGGCAGTATGGATTCAATGGGGACTGAAAAAGAGTCTTGCAAGATTTATAAATAGTGCGGTCTGGTTTAGGTGCGGATTACAGGCTATTGACTTCTATGAGAACTGCTTCTAAACCACATGTCATCAGTTGTGAACAGGAATTCAGTTCAGGATCAGGACTTCAGTTAAGGATCTGGTTTCAGTACAGTTTGTTCTCTTCCCCACCTCTGCTCCACCTCAGAAAAACAAAAAAGCCTTGCAAAACGGCATCCAAACCGGCCCTGAACCTGTGAACAGTACAACCCGCAGTTGTGTCTTATTTATGTACAGGCGATATATCCTTAAAGATGTCCTGTCTGATTAATGCTTTCTATTAATAGCAATTCCCCAATATTTTTGTGTTACTTACTAAGTCCATTAGCTAGCATGTTTCTATATCAATTACATTTCTGGTTCTGCATTTCAAAAGTACTATGTGCCTTAAAAAAAATTAGCCTCTGGTATGTACTCTATTAGTTTTCAGCCAGGGGCCTTGCACCTTGAATGCTTACTATGCTCTTCTCTGCAGTTATTGGTGGTCTTTTTGTTATTTTATTTAAAAGTTCTATTTTGGATCTTTTCTAGTGGGAAAGGTGAGGTTTTGCTTGCTAGCTGTGTGGACGATTCATTGTCAGCTGCACAATTATTGTCAATTCGTTGTCAGCTGAGATAATTATAGACAAATCTCCAGTTTGACATCTGATATTACACCTTTTCTTTGTTAGGCACCTTAATACATTCAACACCTGTGTAGGCAATATTAGAACACATCATGTAATGAATATTATAGTATATGCCACATGTGATTTCCCATCACCCTGCTTATTAGAACAAATTTATTATGAAAGTTGTAGGCTCAAAGAAAGAAGCAGTGGTCACATCTTTATAAAGGAACAATAGCATATACTATAACGGTAACATTAAATTGTCAGAAGAATTCATTAGAGATCATCGTTGATGGGAAAAAACATCCTTTACACAAAGATCCAATTATCTTAATTAAAAAAGAAGTAAAGGTTCAGTCACCAGAGTGCTACAAAGGAGACAATAACATACAGAAAGGATGAATCAGAGTAAACAGAAATGCTGTTTTGAGTCATCAGGTCATTTGGTTCCTTTTTTGTTTTTAAACAAAGTTGACTGTTCTTTATATATTAGTACGCATGTATCCAAATATTTTCATCTACAAAGGAACCTGTCAGAATAGATGAATTGTGCAATTGGTTTGGAAAGCTAGAGGTCAAAAGTCACCTGAAGTCAGACAGTTGCTGGCCACTTACAGTACCATCTCTTGTCTTTGGAATGTATAGTGGGTGAGGTCAGGTAGCAACAGATCCCAACACCCCCAGCTAAAGTGTCAGGCTGAGGAGCACACGTTGTACCCCTAAGCATTCTTTTAACATATATACAATAATCAAGCCTTATGTCCCAATGCTATGTGTTCCTGTAGAGAAGGTGAAACTGAAGTAAATATTATTACAGTAGGCAACTACCTTATTAAAATATAACAATACAATAAATAGAGCAAATTGAAACAATTACTCAAGCAGCACACTACTCCTGAAATACTATATATCACTGCACTTCCACCTCCCAGTAACAAAAAGGTGCAATCAAATAGTCTATAAATAAAGGCCATAAACAGAAACCCTCAGATGAAATCAGAAGGATGAAACATCAGGGAGGACTGTACGTCAAAGAGGAAGTGACGTCAGAACGCTGTCCCGAAGTGACGCCGATCCCGTTAGTGCGGTGAGATGCGACTTCCATTTCATTACACAGTTGGAATCTGATTATATGAATGACAAGCGAGAATATTTTTGTAAATTCTGTGAGTGTTATTTTAAGCGGAAAATTCAATAAAGCTTTTCTGAATGGGATTACGCTATGAGGATTTGTGTGTCCTCTTTGTTTAAGTCTTAGCAGAATTGAAGATCATCTGAATGGAGATTGCTATCCAAGGATGGAACCAGCACTGTGATATGGAGAATTAAGCTTATTTTCCAATCATTTAAATGAGAGGCAAATATTGGTGGGGAGCGAGGTGACAAGAGGAGAGCGTGGCTTGCTTTAATGCATGGTGGTGTTTTTAGCTACTGAAGTGAACTCTATTTTGAACCATTCAACCAAACATACACTATATTACCAAAAGTATTGGGATGCCTGCCTTTACATGCACATGAACTTTAATGGCATCACAGTCTTAGTCCGTAGGGTTCAATAATGAGTTGGCCTGACTATAACAGCATCAGCTCTCCTGGGAAGGCTGTCCACAAGGTTTAGGAGTGTGTCTATGGGAATGTTTGACCATTCTTCCAGAAGCACATTTGTGAGGTCAGGCACTGATGTCTGATGAGAAATGCGTGGCTCGCAGTCTCCGCTCTAGTTAATCCCAAAGGTGTTCTATCAGTTTGAGGTCAGGACTCTGTGCAGGCCAGTCAAGTTCCTCCAACCTAAACTTGCTTATCCATGTCTTTATGGACTTGCTTTATGCATTGGTGTGCAGTCATGTTGGAACAGGAAGGGGCCATCCCCAAACTGTTCCCACAAAGTTGGGAGCATGAAATTGACTGAAATGTTTTGGTATGCTGACTCCTTAAGAGTTCCCTTCACTGGAACTAAGGAGCCAAGCCCAACCCCTGAAAAACAACTCCATACCATAATCCCCCCTACACCAAACTTTACACTGGGCAAAATGCAGTCAGGCATGTACCGTTCTCCTGGCAACCGCCAAACCCAGACACATACATCGGATTGCCAGACAGAGAAGCATCTGAAGCTTTGCATTGTACTTGATGATTTAAAGCTTGGATGCAGCTGCTCGACTGTAGAAATACATTCCGTGAAGCTCTCTATGCACTGTTGTTGTGCTACTCTGAAGGCCACATGAAGTTTGGAGGTCTTTAGCTATTGACTTTGCAGACAGTTGGTGACTTCTGCGCACTGTGTGCTTCAGCATGCGCTGAATCCTGTCATTTTATGTGACCTATCACTTCATGGTTGAGTTGCTGTTGTTCCAAGTTGCTTCCATTTTGTTACAATACCACTAACAGTTGACCATAGAATATTTAGTAGCAAGGAAATTTCACAGATGGCCTTATTGCACAGGTGACAATCTATCACAGTACCACTCTTGAATTCACCGAGCTCCTAAGAGTGACCCATTCTTTCACAAATGTTTGTAGAAGCAGTCTGCATGCCTAGGTGCTTGATTTTTTACACGTGTGGCCATGGAGGTGATTGGAACACTTGAATCCAATGATTTGGAGGGGTGTCCCAATACTTTTGGCAATATAGTGTATATTGTTTATAGACTTTATATTTACAATATATATGGACTATTTGATTACACCTTTTTGTCACTGGGAGGTTGAGGTGTAGTGATATATAATATTTTAGGAGTAGTGTGCTGCTTGAGTAATTGTTTCAATTTTCTCTTTGTTGTATTCTTTTAACATAACACCAAGAGGTTGGATCAGCCCACTAACAATGCCATGAAAACAAAAGGATTTCTAGGATGTGAGTCTGGACCTCTCTACGAGCTTCTGTAATGAATAGAAATTTTTTAAAAATAGATTTCTATAATAGCTGTATAGCCCTGTAAGTTAAACTGGTCATACTAATTAATGTATAGAGTAAGCACACAACATAGCCATACTACTTTAGCAATAGGTTTGTATTAGGCAAATACAGTACATACAATCACTCAGCAGGTACAGATAACCAAGTATGTCATCAAACAACAAGTATAATTCAACAAAGATGTACACTTCGTTGCTGAATCACAGCAAAGAACATGCATGCATATAGGTACAATGAGCTACACTTAAAATGTGTAAGAGCTGATGTTCAGAAAAACATACAGGAACACAGTACCCAGAATAGAATAAAAAAAGAAAGCTGAGCCAGACCCTGGTGAAAAGAGAGAGGAAGAGAAAAAAATGTTTTGGGGATCCAAAACCCCCCTTTCTCAAGAACCTCCTACTTGGTCATACACTGATTGCAATTCACTTTGTTTAGAAGGGACTGTCAAGATTTTGCTCCATGCATGGCCACCCTCACTCAACAGAAGCTGATATTTTGATTAACTACTACCAAAGGGACATATTAGAACATTTTCCTTAATCAGCTACTGCAACTGCTGATCCATGCAGGACTAGCCGCTCTTTGACCCCTACCTATCATCCCTGCAGCTTGGGCTTAGACTTAATTTGGGTAGAGTCTTCCGAGTACTCTCTATCCAGAAATAATCAATAATCCTTTATTGATGCTCAGTTTAACCCCTTTTGCTACCCTTCGGAACTGAATTTGTTGGACTCAACACCCGTGTCCCTCTCTCTGTTTATTTGCCACCATTTTTATATGCATTTAACCCCTTTTCCTGCATATGTTCACTGTATCTGCTAACATTACCTTATTTGGTGTTGCTTGTCACTGTATTTTATTGGAACCTTTTGCTAAGTTACCATTTAATCTTCTTTAAATAAAGTATATTTTTACTCAAATACTCTAATATTTTCTTTTAGCTTGACTCTCCGCTGCTATAAAGTCTTTAAAGGGACTATTATATGAAGCCAAATTATATACCAGCTGAGCAATAGAGAAATTGTTGTGAAGAGTCCATGTCTGTGCAGCTTTCATGATCTATTTTATATTATTCTGCAGTATATGCACACTCCCAAACTGTTTTTGCATTATTGCTTTTACCTTGGAACCTATTTAGTAAATTGAAAGTTACAATTACTCCCTGTATGATCACCCGATCGGTTATCCATTCTTTTACAAAATTAGCAGCTCTGTCAGTTTTTTACAGTTGTTGGCATCTCCAGTGTAGATATTCAACCTCTCCATTTATACAGGTGACAGGTTTCACAAAGGTAGAAAACAATGGAAAAATTCAAAATGTTGTGGCTGTCACTGGAACTGAAACTAAGGGAACATTTTGATAAAGGGACACTTATTCCAGTATCAACTGTTAAATGTGTGATTTTCCTCATTTTGGGGAAATTTGCACTTTGCCTTGTGTCTCCAGTACAGGAGAAAGGAAAGTGAAAGGAAATCTTCCCAAAAGACACAAACCACGAATCCGAAACAAGTTGTGAACCTTACTCCTCTGCCCAAACCTAAACATTTTGGCTAGAGATACATTTGAAATCAATTCACTACCAATAGTTACTGTTTTTCTAGTTTTAACCCTGTTATAAACCACTGCAACTGCATTTCTAGATCTGACCTCCCTTGCTTGCTGTAGTATCTGACTGCACCCTTTTGACTTGGGGGGCATACCTTTTTTAGTTACTTGTAGTGTGCTAGAATTCTTTCCTCATCCATGACATGGCTGGATAATCTGTTTACATGTGATGCGGGATTCTAACTGCTCTGGTCTGTGTGTGTGTTCTTTTCCTCTGCAATCTTTATCACTCATTATAGGTCAACTCCTCTCAAACAAAAATAAAACTGTTCCCTTTCTCAATCCACCAAGCCTCGACCTAATCTATAGTTTTAAGAATTAAGTCAAAGCCCTAATTTCTTTCTTGAAACTGCAATTGAAGGACCCATATCTTCTTTCTTCTAGTCCTCATAGATTCCTCACAGGGTTCAAATATGGTCCTGAAGTCTTAAAGCCCAACTGAATTATTGATTTAAACCTTGTTTAGGTACATCAAAACCAAAGGAAATCAATATTGTACAGTTTGTTTTCTTTCTCAAGCTGCTGTATCGTGGGTAGGAAAACCTGTACTCCAGAAGATGCAGAGTAGGATTCTAGCTTTCTGTGAGGAAGCAGTAATCTCTCTGCAAAGATCCAACATGCCAGCTGCTGGGTCAGCATCAAAACTCTTTCATCGACAGGGTTCATGAGCTTTCCAGATTGCAGAGTCATAGGTCTGACTCAGTATGGGTTGTATGACCTCTGCAGAGAGACACTGCTTCCACAAAGAATGCAAATGTTCTACTATGCTGCTGGCAGGGGACACATCTATATATTAAGGTTATGTAGCGCTACCCCCTAAGGAGCCGCTGAGTTTTTAGCTCTCCCTATGGCTGCACAGCCAAGCAACACACATTTTCTAACTTCCATTCCGAGTCAGTAACCAGTCCATGGGCTTTTTTTGTTTGTTTTATTTGTGGTAAACAACTTGGATAAGGTCTAAGGGTATATGGGATTAAAAGCTTGACTTGAAACAGCAACTCTGAGGGCACACTTCCTATTTTCTGTACAAAAAGGATGGATCCTGACCTCTACTTCCTCTGGAGTGGCTTCTGTCTCTTAATGGATCAATTACAAAGTCTCTTTAAGGAGCACTTGGTCCCATTTAAGTGAATCTTTTCAGACCTCAGATGGAAATTACCTACCCACCTGATTGCCTTGAAAAGTATTCCAGAGCAAGGGATTATAGAACAGTCCTTAGCACTGTTAGGTATTGCACCTGTCAGCCCTCTCCCTTGTAGGACCTGGGGGTGTAGAGGTACTCACTCAGAACCTTATATCCTGTGGTTTTCCATAGGTTTCAGGCCTTTTAGCTGTGCTAGTCTTCCATGATGAACAGGGTATACTCTGAATACGACTTGGTGTAGTTACCTCTGTGAACCTTCTTCTCCTTCCTTCCTTCTTCCTCAGCTCCAGCCAGGAAGCAGAGCCCCCCTTCTACGGAGTCCCCTCCCAGGCCACATGATCCTCAACACTCCATCTTCCATCCGATCACCAGACTCCCCTTGCTGGCATGGCTCTCTCATATTTATGGGCCTGTCTGCTACACTGCCAGGACTCCTGCCTGGAATTGGTCAGACTCCCATGAATATGCAGATCTTCTGGAAGACACCAGAACCAGGGGGAGGTATCAGAGACCTGACCTTTAGAGCCTTCCAGCCTGATCTAAAGTAACCCAATCACACATGTTTATTTCATTACTGTGAGCCAAACTAAATTGAACTTTCTAGCACCCCTAGAGGGAGCTACAGTTATAGGATTTTGAACTATAAGATTTTAAACATATGTTGTTGCCTCTGGAATTTATTTAGCTCAGATGGGCTTTAAAGACACCACAATGCTAAAGGTGACAACACAGCACTGAGATCAACTAGACATTACTTCGATACTAAAAAAGGCATTGTGGATGGTCACATGACAGCAGATTGTGTCTGGGTATAGATACAGTGGATTTTTTGGTTTAGAGTTCAGTTTTAAGTGTGTTGGCATATTAAACAGTTAAAGTAAAACAGTATTGTTGAAGAGAAAATTCAGTTCATTGCTGACTCTCATCCACTTTTGTTCTGTTAATATTGAAAGCAATTGAGCACTCTTTGTTGTACAAATTGGTGCATTTGTTATGGAGTAAGCATTTCTAAGTGTATCAGAGCCTTCTGGTTCCCGACTGCCCACAATTGCTCCCCCAGCCCAATACATCAGGCGTCTACATCTGGCACAAGATGCATGCACAGCTTCACAAGATATCTGTACATAAAGCTATTCACTGCAATACACTACCAAAGTATCTGCCCCTGCTGCATCTAAGTTCAAATGAAATAAACACTACCGTTTCACCTTATCCTGCAGGACCCGCCAGTGGACTCCTCTTGCTGTGGATGGTTAGATGGAAGCCAAGACACTGGAAAGGAACTAGGATGTATCCAGGGCCAGCATGGAGCGAACACATGGGTGGATGTGCTGTCACAGGAAGGAGGGATAGGTGTGGAACAACAGGCTATGCTCTCGGAGCTTACTGCTCCTTTACAAGTCTGATAAGGCTAAGGCTAAACAGTGTTTCTTTTATTTGATGAGCGAGTACCTACTTTATCTTGTGAGATTTTATGACCACTTGCAAATAAATTGTATTTTAATACTGCACTTAGGTTGCATTTCCCCTCTTCTCAATTTTATTTTTAACCACCTGCCTACAGGGCACTTATACCCCCTTCCTGCCCAGGCCAATTTCCAGCTTTGAATGACACTTTGAATGACAATTGCGCGGTCGTGCAACACTGTACCCTTATGAAATTTTTATCATTTTTTGAGACAGATAGAGCTTTCTTTTGGTGGTATTTAATCACCTCTGGATTTTTTATTTTTTGATAAACAAACCAAAAACAACTGCAAATTTTGAAAAAAAAATGTTTTTTCTTAGTTTCTGTTATAAAATTTTGTAAATAAGTGATCTTTCTGCTTCACTGATGTGCACTAATGAGGCTGCAGTGATGGGCACTGATAGACTGCACTGATGGGCACTGATAGGTAGCACTGATGGGCACTGATGAGGAGGCACTGATGGGCATTGACAGGCATTAATGGTGGGCACTGAAAGGCAGCACTCATATATGGCACTGATAGGCAGCACTGATAGGCGGCACTGACTGGCACTGTTAGGTGGCACTGACTGGCACTGTTAGGTGGCACTGATAGGTGGCACTGACATGCACTGATAGGTGCACTGATGCGCACTGATAGGCGGCACTGACTGGCACTGATAGGCGGCCCTGACTGGCACTGATAGGTGGCACTGAAAGGCAGCTCAGATGGGCACTGATATGTGGCATTGATGTGCACTGGTAGGTACTGATATGTGGCATTGATGTGGCACTGATGGGCACTGGCAGGTGGCATTGATGGGCACTGACAGGTGGCACTGATGGGGCTACACTTATCATCAGGGTACTGATGATCAGTGTACATGTCCCCTCTGAGTAATGCCAATTACCGGCTCTCCTCTCCTCACGAGCTGTCAGCGTGACAACTTGTGAGGAGAGGAATGCTGATAACCAGCATTTCAATATTTACATGCGATCAGCTGTGATTGGACATAGCTGATCACATGACAGAGCCGACGTCATCGGCTCTTTCCGTTGATTGGTGGTCTGCTGTGTCCCAGGGACACAGCACACCACCGATGGCTGCTCTGCACGCCCCCAGGAGGCGTGCACGTGCGGTTAGAGTAGGAGGACGTCATATGGCGTCCTCCCAGAACGAGAGAACCACCTCGCGCCTGTTATTACCTTATATGGCAGGTGGGAGGCAGTTAAAGGGGACTTCTAGATTCAGATAAATCCCCCTCATCCATTCCTAGCCAGTCAGACTGCACACTCAGAAAAGGGTGCAGTATGGATTGCGGGGTGCAAACCCACTTTTTTTCCTTCACATTGTGCAGGGTCCCCCCTTAAAATCCATATCAGACCTGAAAGGCCTGGCATAGATTTTTGGATTGACCCTTCACACTTTTTTTGTTGCACTATCCCCACCTCCTTGTTTACATTCACCTGTCAGCTGGGAATCCCCACTGGTTGTTAGGACTCTGGTGGGTGCCAGCTCCCTTACAACCAGGAGCCCCGCTGTTACTAATAAACGTCTGACTTCCCACTGCAGCTGGAGGTTCATTTTGCCAGACACCCATTTGTTCTACCGTTTGCACAGGAATTGCCATACACTTTGTACAAGGTGCAGAGGTCTCCCTCATATTATTTCTGCTTATGTTTGAATGTTTTTATCCTATAGTGTTAGGCTATTTTTTATATTATGTTGAAAGTTTTAGGGCAGTATTCTCTTACGATTGAATGTTAGGGAATGTTTGATTCTCCCAGAGAAAGACAACAAATACAAAATTATATTACACACATTACAAACATCACAGGTATTTTTTGTGATTTGTGTGTGAATGCTGAAACATTAGCAAATCAATTTTTTTGATATTTAGACCTCATATTGTTTTTTTTTATATTCTATATATTGTTTGCCCAGCTTCCCATACCTTTTATTTGACAATATCTTGTTTACGATCCCTGCCTGGTACTGAATAGCAAGATTTGCAGAACCGTTTGTGGACTAATCCCAGACAAATTCACTCATTCCTACTAATCAACATGCATTTTGTGACAAAGAAAGAGTGGTGGGGATGGGGGGTGCCGAAGAGTTAAAAATAAAGTGGTCGAGGGGTGGGCTATAAAGAGACTGTAAATGGGCAGGGCGACAGGAGCTCTCTAAATGGGACAATTAAAATGTAAATAAAATGCTACAAATGACTATAGAATTCATATTAATTTATTTAGCAAACAGTAACATATTTTTGGACATTGTACAACATATTGCTGCTCAAAATAATGCCTAATTATAGTTAGGTGTATTTGTAGCAAACTATAAACCTTTTGGATTACATGTGTATGCATTGTATAGTGTTTATTTTCAAATAATTGACTGGTTAATACGCGCTGGCAGTATTGCACATTCCTGGGAACCCTGCACAGCTGCAACATTAGTCAGAATTTCCCTTTGTCAGGATGCTCTAATCCTTTCAGCTTTTCATTAAATATGTTTTCAATATTAATCTGGAGAGCAATGTGCTGAATGTTGCAAGCATGCTAATGTTTGCCATATAAATAATACGTGGAAGGTAGATTGCACGACCACTTTAAAAAGCTGTACAATCAAATTCTTCCATCTTTTGGGATATTTATGGCATGAAGAAATGTCTTGGGTTCATTTAAAACTCCGGTCATGATAAGGAAGACAAAGCCAATAGTTAGACCTCGTTTTTTTGGCTGAACTTTAATTCCTAACCCATTTCCACACACAAAGCATTGAATGAGCTCCCCTAGGTGAACCTTTGAGGCATGGTGTGATAGAGTATTTCTGAAGATGTTGTAATACTTATCATTTCTCTTCATACACAGTCAAATGTGGTCTTTTAGCCTTTCAATATAAAGGAAAACTCAGCACAAAATTTAGTAAGCAGCCCAAAAAATAGCTTGTGCTACTTGTGCCTATGATTTGAATTTAGGCACACTGTTTGGCAGGTAAAGTAATGACCCTCACAGGTGTTGGCCTGCTATAACATCATAGGTCTGCCAATTATCTCATTAGTGGTGCATTGCTTTTGATTTGTTGCACATAAGAATGATGACAAGTACCAAAGAGATTTAAAGTGTATGTAAACCTTAAGGGCTTGTTCACATGTGAGGCTGTGAAGGAAGAACCACCCTTACCAACCCCCCTAACCTAAAGCAGCAGCCAGAGGGGGTTGTACACATGCTGCGATAAAAATGATATCCTTATGAAGCATTCAGCTGTCGTACTTCAAATAAATGGGGCTACAACTGACTGCAATGAACCCAGTTGGGATGTAAGCGTTTCATTCTTAAAACAGTGACATATCACTTTTCCAGCTGTTTGTCACTATTTTAAAATCAATAGATTTTTAGACAGGCAGTAAGGCTGCCTACCAGTGTAAACAAGTCTTTACAATGAACTCCTATTTGCTCCCTTTTGGTTTATTAAAAAGAAACTGAACTGTGAAAGTTGTGCTCAAAAAGGCAGACAGGGGGCAAAGGATTAGTCACTAGTATTCCCTCTGGTCCCCCTGCAGATAATCTTTCCCTATTATTAATCACGCCTTAAAATACAAATGCAGCCACTAATTCAATATTACAAATTGGTTCTTGGCTTTGGATATATTTTAGTCAACAGTATAGCCTTAACCCTCCACAATTCTTGGGTTATCCCTAAAATTCAACAAGGTCATTACAGTACTATAATTTATTGGAGTCACATTTATTATATACAGTATATATTACAATTTTTTTCCAATTGAAGGTTGCTTTTAACTATTTTTCTAAAAGTTGATTTCTCTGCTTAGAGCTTTGACCAAAATTGCATCAATTTGCTTGAGACAAATTTTCACAAATTATGACAGTTTTCTCCAAAAGACCTGGTAATCTGGGACTAATATTTGGAAGACCTGGGCTCTGTGCTGCCTTTTGTGCCAGTAAGAGCCATTTTGTGGGCTTTGACTGTACAGACGTTGCAGATCTAGTGGATCCTGGGTCTCAGACACTGTTTCTCTTGCTTACTTATCATTAGCAATATTTGGGCCTAGTCCTGAACAGAGCTCATGACAAAGTGTTTCCTTCTCAAGAGATACTCTAGTCTCAGATTCTAGCTCCCTAGTCCAGTAGTCACCCGACTCTCTGCTTTTGATTTGGTCTTGGACCTGATGGCAGTCTCCTTCGAGTTTAGTTTTCCCAGTTTCACTCCACACCCCCACAACATAACATTCTGTCTTCATGGGGCAAGTCAATCTGGTCCCTGAATATATTGATTTATTTGGTTCTAAGGGCCAGGTAGTGGCTTGGTGGCTCAGGTAGTCCTTCCTTACTGTATTTTAGAGGAACCTTATGACAGATGCCAGCCTGTTCAGCTGGGAAGAAATACTAGGTACACTGTTGTGGCAGTGGACTTGATCTTTGGTGATTATTTCCCAATCAAGATCCTGGGCAATTTGGCTTCCTTGTGGAAGATTATCCAATCTAGAGTTAGTCAGAAAACTTTGCAGTGGTGGCATATTTCAACCATCATGGAGAAACCAGAGGTTTTGTCACACCAAGACTGGTAGTTTGTATCCGGTCCTGGGCAGAACTTTCTTGCCTGGGCAGAACACAATATTGCTTTTCCTGCCATGTACATCCCAGGCGTAGACAGTTTGCAGGTGAATTTCCTCAGCCAACAGTGTATAGACCTCTGTGGCAGGTTGAGGGCACCAGATATGGACTTTTTGGCCTTCAGATTCAACAATAACTGGAGAGGAGTGTCTCCAGGACAAGGCTTCTTTTGCAAAAGCAGTGGATATTTTGATGACTCCATAGGATCTGTACACCCATAGCCTTCCTCTCCTGAATCTTCTTCCTCATTTGCTTTGTAATATTGATGAAGGCATTCCGGTGATTTTCATTGCTCAACACTGGCCCAGACGGATGTATTATGTAACTTGGTAAGACTCTAGGCAGATGCTCTGTGGGCACGACCAGATTCTCAGGATCTCCTGTCCCAAATGTTGATTTGCAAATTATGGGAATCCCTTGGGCCTCCACAAGTCATCGGAGTATTGTCCCCATTAGAAGATTCACCCTCTACTTTTCGGAACAATCCAAAATTTGGTATTTTCTTTTGCTTTCACTTTTGATATTACTAGTAAACGGGACAAATAGAGAGGGTGAATCTCACTAACAGAACACTAAATATTAAAACCTGACAGGTGTTCTAATCATTCTCCACTCTACCCAAAAATAAGAAAACAAGTTTTGCCTTTAGTTATACTTTAATCAGTTAAATACATTATTCTCTCTATTTTCACCTACCTTCTTATCTATGTGAGACAACTGTATAATATGGTGGGCTTATCCTGCAGGAACCTTTGCAAAAGAAAAAGGTGTTAAGGCCCAGGACTTCCTTCTGTTAGTTTTTCCATTCCCTGCCACCAATGCTGTTTTTTTTTTAATTTCCCTTGTGACCACCATAATTAGGCATTTTTTCTCCCATGGACACGGTCAGGCATTTTTTCCCTCGCAATGACCACCAACAACAGAAATCTGCTCTCCTGCTAACTACTGATGCTGGGCATTTTTTCTTCCATTGACAACTGATGTTGGGCATTTTTTTTAATTCCAAGCAAAGGGCAGGGATAGCAGTCCTCATCCCAAAGTGCTCAAATGTCCCATGAAAATGCACTACAGCCCAAAAAAGGAGCACCTGAAGCACTAGAAGCTAGACCAAAGGAAAGTTATTTTTTTAATTTTTCTTTGCAAAAACCTCTATTTTGACAGTTTTTAGGTGTATTCTATTTGGATGTGCAGACATTTTCTGTTTTACAGTTTTGATTAATTTTCATTTTAAGAAAGGGATATTTTTGGGATGTGCAGCTTTATGAAAGAAAAGTCAAGAGTAAGTAATAAAGAGTGCAGAGTACAGAACAATGGAAGTCACAGAGTGCAGAAGTCAGGTCTACAAAATACACTGTATTAAGCAGCACACAGAGTGCAGGGGACAACAGTAAGTAACCCACAAAGCACAGTCAATGACAAAAATGTGCTTGCATAACTACCAGTAATTTTTTATACCCTTAAATATTTAAATATTTTAAATATTTCAAGTGAAAAAATATCTTTTAATTGCCTTAGAAATATGTGTGTGCACACTCACATATTGCATGAGAAAATACATGTAGTTTATATGTCAGGTCACCTGCTGGCCAGTCAGCTATAGTGCCCTGGGTGCCCAGCACAACCTACCTACATTTTACTCTTAAATTTGTGTATTTTGGCAGCTTCCAACTTCTGACATCACTAGCCAGCTCAAATGTTAGGACCTGGATGTGAACCTGGGACTTCAGCAGTGTCTGCCAATGACTCTTCTTCTTGAGCCACCTGGAAAGCTGGACAGTTCCCTGCACAATTGCTTGGATGATCCTGCCTTGAACATTCTTTGCCTTGAACCTTGATCTCTTTGCTCCTCCCAAGAACTTTCTGATTTAAGCCAAGTCTCTGCACTTCCTGTTTGCCAGATTATTGTGCTCTCTCCAGCCGATATCTTGCTCTTGTCTCTCCTGCTGCCATTCATGTCTTCGCTCCCATTCGTTACCGACCTTTGGCTTGTTCCTTGACTACGCTTCTGCTTAATCCCAACCTGCAACCACTCATCACCGACCTCTGGCTTATTTGCTGACTACGCTTCTGTTTGATCCCTACCTGCTTATCTGCTACCGGACCCTGGCTTGTTCACCTCCTGGTGGGGTGATCCCGAGGACCGTGACCTGGTACTAACATGCAGCTAAACACATCTCCACCATCAGTAGCTCTGGTGAATTCCAATTAGTACTTAGACCCCGCACCTCAGGTGAATAATGCATACAGTTAATACACACAGTACTTTCATTTTTTACAGCTCCTCCATATATATTACACATTCATTTGTTCATCCAAAACAACACACTAAATATAACGCATGAATGGACGTTCATACCGACATGCAGGGGCGGACTGACCATTTGGAAACTCGGGCACTGCCCAAGGGCCCAGGGTTAGTAGGGGGCCCCATGAGATGCCCCTGGTACCTTTAGAGTGCCCTGGTTTCTTTTTGTATACTTTTATAATGTCTGAGTTTGTAATTTTCCCTTTAGAATTATGCAGTTTTTGCTATATTTTATCATGTGTTGGTATTTTATTTTTATTTATACTGTACACCTTTTATCCAGATTTTTATGAGTTGGATCCTTATCACTAATTCTGGGTCCTACACATTTTCTATTCATTTCCATTATATTGTAAACATATTTTATATATATATATATATATATATATATATATATATATATATATACAGTGGGGCAAAAAAGTATTTAGTCAGCCACCAATTGTGCAAGTTCTCCCACTTAAAAAGATGAGAGAGGCCTGTAATTGGCATCATAGATAGACCTCGACTATGAGAGACAAAATGAGAAAAAAAATCCAGACAATCACATTGGCTGATTTGGAAAGAATTTATTTGCAAATTATGGTGGAAAATAAGTATTTGGTCAATATCAAAAGTTCATCTCAATACTTTGTTATATATTCTTTGTTGGCAATGACAACATTTATTTATTTTATTTTAATTTCATTCTTGTCCATATACATGAGTTATATTCATGGTGTTCATCTGTGCTCATATATTCCCTTTTTATATATGTTATGTTATTTATTCTTTTGATTGCTCATGTTAAGTATTGCCCCAACAGTTGAATTTACTGTTAATATTGCACTGTGCCTTTAAATCTTTGCTAGGCAGTGTTGTCCCACAATGACAGCATCTTCCTATTTAAGTTTCATCTATCCTCAGTATCATTAGACCTGCAGAAGGCGCTAGAGGCTCATAGCGCGTAGCCTGTCCTTTGTCTGTGTTTCCTGGTGCAGTGGACCCTTCGCCTCTTCTGGTGACGTCACTTAAGCCAGTGCATTCCAAGCTGGTTGCACAGACTCTTCCTGGTACAGACACCGCTGGATCGGACTCACTGTACCGCTACTCAACAGGAAAGATCCCCACCTGTACTTGTATCCCTTTTTCAACCCAGCACACATCCATAGCGCGACTGGTGGTACCTGCAGGACAGTGAGGAGCAGTCACCCCCTTAAACAGATGAGCTTGTTTCTTTATTATTCTTGTGAGTGTTTTTAATCCTTCAGTATTAAATACAGTTTTTACCACTGCACTTAGATTGGACCTCCTGTCTTCTTCCTTTTTTGTCTTTGCATACAGAGTTGCCTTTGCTCTTTAGGATGGCTGCCGCTAATTTGGACTTAGTGTCCGAGAGACTTTGCAAAGACTTTATTATTCTCATGGATATTACATGATTATTTTACAGTGTTTCCCCTGTGTTTGCCTCAACATAATACTACACATAACATACCTGGTGTATAATTTATATTGTGGTTATTCCTTGTACCACTATATATATATATATATATATATATATATACAGTGGGGATCGAAAGTTTGGGCACCCCAGCTAAAAATTTGTATTAATGTGCATAAAGAAGCCAAGGAAAGATGGAAAAATCTCCAAAAGGCATTAAATTACAGATTAGACATTCTTATAATATGTCAACAAAAGTTAGATTTTATTTCCATCATTTACACTTTCAAAGTAACAGAAAACAAAAAAATGGCGTCTGCAAAAGTTTGAGCACCCTGCAGAATTTATAGCATGCACTGCCCCCTTTGCAAAGCTGAGACCTGCCAGTGTCATGGATTGTTCTCAATCATCGTCTGGGAAGACCAGGTGATGTCAATTTCAAAGGTTTTAAATGCCCAGACTCATCTGACCTTGCCCCAACAATCAGCACCATGGGTTCTTCTAAGCAGTTGTCTAGAAAACTGAAACTGAAAATAGTTGACGCTCACAAAGCTGGAGAAGGCTATAAGAAGATAGCAAAGCGTTTTCAGATGTCAATATCCTCTGTTCGGAATGTAATTAAGAAATGGCAGTCATCAGGAACAGTGGGAGTTAAAGCAAGATCTGGAAGACCAAGAAAAATATCAGACAGAACAGCTCGCAGGATTGTCAGAAAAACAATTCAAAACCCACGTTTGACTGCACGATCCCTCCAGAAAGATCTGGCAGACACTGGAGTTGTGGTACACTATTCCACTATAAAGAGATACTTGTACAAATATGGTCTTCATGGAAGAGTCATCAGAAGAAAACCTCTTCTACGTCCTCACCACAAAAATCATCGTTTGAACTTTGCAAATGAACATATAGACAAGCCTGATGCATTTTGGAAACAAGTTCTGTGGACCGATGAGGTTAAAATTGTACCTTTGCTCATTCCGGCCAAAAAGTTCGTTTGGAGAAGAAGGGGCACAGAATTTAATGAAAAGAACCTCTGTCCAACTGTTAAGCATGGGGTTGGATCAATCATGCTTTGGGGTTGTGTTGCAGCAAGTGGCACAGGGAACATCTCGCGAGTAGAAGGAAAAATGGATTCAATAAAATTTCAGCAAATTTTGGATGGTAACTTGATGCCATCTGTGAAAAAGCTGAAGTTAAAGAGAGGATGACTTCTACAAATGGATAATGATCCTAAACACACCTCGAAATCCACGGGGGATTACATCAAGAGGTCATGGCCTTCACAATCTCCTAACCTCAACATAATTGAAAATCTATGGATAGACCTTAAAAGAGCAGTGCGTGACAGACAGCCCAGAAATCTCAAAGAACTGGAAGACTTTTGTAAGGAAGAATGGGCAAAGATACCTCAAACAAGAATTGAAAGACTCTTGGCTGGCTACAAAAAGCGTTTACAAGCTGTGATACTTGCCAAAGGGGGCAGTACAAGATATTAACTCTGCAGGGTGCCCAAACTTTTGCAGACACTATTTTTTTGTTTTCTGTTATTTTGAAAGTGTAAATGATGGAAATAAAACCTAACTTTTGTTGACATATTATAAGAATGTCTAATCTGTAATTTGATGCCTTTTGGAGATTTTTCCATCTTTCCTTGGCTTCTTTATGCACATTAATACAAATTTTTAGCTGGGGTGCCCAAACTTTCGATCCCCACTGTATATATAATATATAATGTGTGTGTGTTTTTTTTCCTTAATGTATGACCTACTTGTATACCTGTCCCACTTGTCATTGGGAGCTGCTCCACTGCTATAGCTACTGGCCTCCGAGCCTAACTCCAGATTGTGACAGAATAATCTGGCCCAAAACATGGAGGCCATTGTAGCAGCTGTGGCTCCTCTGAGGATGCAAATCACTGAGTTTCAGGAGTTTGGTGTTAACTACATCCTTGACCTGCAATTGCGGGACTTGCATTCCCGAGATACTGCTGCAATAGATACTAACGCACGTATGCCCCTACCACTCAAGTTTACTAGAGACCATTAAACTTGCCATTACATAGGTTTCCTCAATCAATGTCACATATACTTTCAGTTGCAACCTGCTGCATATATTTATGACGGGAAAAAGTTGCTATTTATTAAGCTCCTGACTGAGGAAGCCTTAGCCTTGACCTCCCCTTATGTGGAGCAAGACAAGCCCATCAGGGATCATTTCAATTCTTTTGTGGCCGCTATGAATCAAGTTTTCGATGATCCTAACCGTTGCACTACTGCCGAAGCAAAGCTGCACAATTTACGGCAGGGTAGATGCTCTGTTGAAAAATACACAACTGAATTCTGACGTTGGATTTTAGATACCATTTGGAATCCAGCAGTGCAAAAAAGTCAGTTTCATCAAGGATTCTCTGAACACGTAAAAGATCAGTTCGCCAGAGTAGAAAGTCCTGATGATCTCGAGGCGTTTTTAAATTATGTATTCGAATTGATCAGAGACTTACTGAAAAGAGAAAGTAGAGAATGGGAATTCTAGGTAGTAATGGTGGTTTGCGTTTTCTACCAGTCAGTTTGCTTCTAAGGAACCAACAGTTCTTCCGAATTCTGACACTCCTGAACCTTTGCAGGTGGATGCTATTAAAAGATCTATTTCTATGCAGGAGAAGGAAAGATGACGTTCAGAGAATTTATGTCTTTGTCTATTATGGAGAATATGAAGTTAATTGTCCCAATACATTTAAAAGAACACTTGCGGAATTCAGGAAGCAAATAAAGTTAATCCTTTATCATCCCATTTTGTCATCCCTTTAAAGCTTATCATTGAAAGCAATGAAATTGTCTGTTCTGGTGAACTCTGGGGCAGGAAGAAACTTTATGGACATTGAATTAGCCCAAAATAATAACATTAAAATAAGAAATAAACTTGCCCCTATTGATATGGAAACTGTGGATGGCTTACCTTTGTCTTCAGGACCTGTTACCCATGAGATTGCCTTGCTTGAATTCCAAATTGATGCTGACCATCAGGAGACTTTCAGTTTTCAGCTGATCACATCACCCAAATTCCTTATCATCTTGGGCATTCCTTGGTTCTCTATCCATAATCTCTCCATTAACTGGGAGGCACAGTCTATAAACTTTACATCTGACCATTGCAAAGAAACTTATCAAATAATCCCTCATACAACCCAGGATTTACGGGCAGTTATGGTAACTACACAATCATATGACAAG
This sequence comes from Staurois parvus, assembly GCF_062004578.1. Taxonomy (NCBI): domain Eukaryota; kingdom Metazoa; phylum Chordata; class Amphibia; order Anura; family Ranidae; genus Staurois; species Staurois parvus. Next base: position 5,228,644 of record NW_028317918.1, on the reverse strand, counting down.
CTGCCTCCACAATATCTTGAATTCCGGAATGTTTATGATAAAAAGAATGCCAATCAGTTGCCTTCTCATCGCCCATATGATTGTCTCATTGAATTGCTTCCAGGGGCAGAAATACCCTTTGGCTGACTTTATTCTATATCAGAACCTGAACTGAAGGTGGTCAGGGGATGGCCTGGTGAGAATTTAGAGAATGTTTTATCAGTCACTCAACCTCTCCTGCTGCTTCATGGAGAAAAAAGACTCAACCCAGCGTCCATGTATCGACTACAGAGATTTAAACAGGATCACAATGAAAAATTGCTATCCACTCCCACTGATTCCAGAAATGCTCGAGATGCTCCACTCTGCCAAGCTCTTTACCAAATTAGATTTACGGGGGACATACAACCTTGTCCGCGTTTTGTCCTGGAGACTAACGAAAAACTGCTTTCAGAACCAGATATGGACATTTTGAGTGTTTGGTCATTCCCGTCGGACTTTGCAATGGTCCCTCAACTTTTCAACATTTCATTAATTATGTTTTTCTAGATTTGTTGGACCAGTTTGTAATTGCATATCTGGATAATATTTTCATTTTTTTGTGATAATTTGGAGGAACACCGCAAGCATGTCTGTACTGTTTTCGAGAGACTGAGGCAGAATCAACTTTCCGTCAAACTAGAGAAATGTGAGTTTGAACAAATTCAGATCCAGTTCCTGGGATACATCATTTCTCCATTCTAACAAAAAATCGAGTATCAAGCTATTCGTCCCCAACATGAATATAAATAAATATCCCCCTATGGGACTTTGCTAATGCAGCAAACACAACATTACACAAGTGCTAAAACAGAACTGTTTTGATTATATATTTTATTACATAGAAGTATTGGTAAGAGATACATTGGCTCTGATAACTATTGCAAGGCTATTTTCCTTCACATTACAACAACATTCCAAAAAATTACCCCGATGCGTTCCACTTTTTTATTTTCTTCAGGGGAGCATAAATACAAGAAGAATTTCTAAATAAACATATTTGAAATCAGTTGTAATCAGTTGCATATAAGAAATGTGTCAATAACATTCATATAATTACCATTTTGATACTTACAAGGGAATTGAGCAATCAATATTAATCAGAGCAATCATAAAATACTGATATCCAAGATGAGGGTGCATGGTCTGGGATTTACCGGTGTGAACCATCAGAAGGGCAAGGGTGGTCAAATATCCATCTCATAATGTTGAAGTCAAAAGGAGAACACCAAATTACCCTCCATATCCCTCTATAATCATCATAGAAAAAATGGTGCAAATTAGGTACAAAGCTTATTCAGAAGACCTAAAGACTGGTATTCTAGTTAATATATGGGGGAAAAAAACAACCATATATATGCGGAACACCAATGAACATAGTAAATAACGATATTGCTCCAATTACGCAGCTGATGAAGAAAGGGATGCCCTTTTTGTGGTCATCGGAGGCACAAGCTACCCTTAGTAAACTAAAGACTCTTTTCACCTCTGCACCAATACTGGTATATCCAGATCCTGGACTACCTTTCATCGTGGAAGTTGATGCTTCAGATTCTGCTGTGGGAGCAATCCTTTCTCAGCAAATTGGAGAAAAGATGCAGCTTCACCCTTGTGCTTATTTCTCTCAATTAATGTCTTCAGCCGAGAATAATTATGACATTGGAAACAAGGAGCTACTGGCAATTAAGGAAGCATTTTCTGAGTGGAGGCATCTACTGGAAGGGCTAAGCAGCCTGTAAACATTCTCACGGATCATAAAAATGTTAGAATTTATTTGTTCTACCAAAAGGTTGTCACCTAGACAAGCACATTGGACTCTATTCTTCTCTAGGTTTCAGTTTTGTTATTTCATACCTCACCAGGCCAAGGAATGGTAAGGTTGATGCCTTATTGCAAATATTGCCTGGGCCTCTCCAGGAAAGCAACTCTGAATGTACGATCCTGCCTCAAAAGAACTTTCTAGGGGCCACAAGTTTTAAGACATTTTTTGAATTTTCTCAAGGAGGGGTATAAGAATGTCCCCCTCACGAATCAGTTTGGGTAGAAGCCTTCATGTTGGTTCACGACTCTAAATTTGCTGGTTGTTTTGGGGCTTCCAAGACAAAAGAACTTTTATCACATTATTTTTGGTGGCCTGGATACAAGAAGGAGTTATGTGGGCTCGTGTCTGATCTGTGCTCGCAATAAGACACCCCGATCTTCTCCTCTGGGGTTACTTCAACCATTGATTATTCCATCAAGACCATGGGGTCAATATCTATGGACTTCATGGTTGATCTCATCCTCTCAAAAGGGATGACAACTACTGTATTCTGGTAGTTGTCGACAGTCTCACCAAGATGACCCATTTTATACCAGAACAAACTGCAGAGGTAATGGTTCGAGAAGTTTTTAAACTACATGGAATTCCTGATGATGTGGTGTCTGACAGAGGAGTACAATTTGCTTCAAAATTTTGGAAAAGCTTTTGCTCAGTTTTGTGGTAACAATTAATCTGTCCTCTGCTTTTCATCCTCAGTCCAAGAGGACCAATCAAACTTTTGGAGCAATACCTTCAATGCTTTGTGACTTATCTTCAGGATAATTGGATAGACTACCTTCCTACGGCAGAGTTTAACAACTCTAAACATAGCTCTACTCCCATAGTCCCTTTTTCTTAAACACCAGGCATCATCCAGTTTTTATTACTGATCTCCCTATCTCAACTCAAATTCCTGCTGTTACCAGCAGATTAACTACATTACAGGAGATTCAGGAGAAATTAATAAATAAACTGAAGGAGGCTTGGGGATATTACAAGAAGGCCGCTGACATACATCATAGTTCACATACCAGTTAGTATTTAGATCCCACACCTCAGGTGAACCCGTGTCATCCGCCAGGGTGACCTGCTTGTATACCTGTCCCACTTGTCAGTGGGAGTATTAAATACAGTTTTTACCACTGCACTTAAATTGGCACCTCCTGTCTTCTTCGTTTTTGTCTTTGCATACAGAGTTGGTTTTGCTCTTTAGGATGGCTGCCGCTAATGTGCGCTAACTTGGACTTCGTGACTAAGAGACTTTGCAAAGACTTTATTATGCTCATGGACATTACATGATTATTTTACAGTGTTTTCCCTGTGCTTGCCTCAACAAAATACTACACATAATATACCTGGTGTAAAATGTATTATATATATATATATATTTTTTTTTTTTTTCAAATACTTCACCTCTGTGCGTCAGAATATTTTCCTTATTGTATTACCTGCTTTTATACCTGTCCCACTTGTCAGTGGGAGCTGCCCCACTGCTACAGCTACTGGCCTCTGAGCCTGACTCCAGACCGTGACACCAAACCTCATAAAGTTGTAGCACAGAGCCAAAGGAAGTGCTCTGAGAATTCTCTCTCAGTCCTGTGCTACAAGTTTGACAGGTGGACCTGTAGACAGGCACAACAGGCAGCAACTACTAAAGTACACAAATTTAAGAGGATGCAGAAGGCTGTCATGTCAACTGGGACACTCATCATCATATTTGGGGCATGCAGCCTGGGTGCCCAGTGCTAGCAATAACCCTGGCTGTATGTTACATGCTCCTTCCCCTTGCAATCTACACAATAGTAGCACCATCACATCCTCTTCAGTCTGTTATCACCTGCCCTACTAATTACGATATTGTAGAATGGTATTTTTTTTCCTTGGGAGGGCTCATAAAAGTTTGCTATTGAGCCCTGTGATTTGTTGTTACACCCAGGGGCGGACTGACCATTTGGAAACTCTGTCACTGCCCGAGGGCCTGGGGTCAGTAGAGGGCCCCATGATCCCCTATTGCCCGGGGGCCCCATGAGTTGTCAGTCCGCCCCTGGTTACACCCCTGTAATCCTTTCCTATCATGTGTCAACTCAGTGCTGAGTTAACAGTGGCCAAAACTAGTAATCCAAGAACCTGATGTCCCCACAATATTCCATTGCAACTTGTTGCCTGTGTGCCATTGTTTACAGCCTCTACTGCCTCCTATCCCAAAATTAATGTCAAGGCATACTCACCAGATGAGGATGGGGTCTGCTTCAGGCTAATCATTATTATGATGCCTACGGCCATATAGAAGTGATATATTCATGTTCTGCTTTATATGTATACACATTGCTAACTTTTATTATGTTAAATTTTTCTCTGCATACATATATTAAAGTGCTTCTGTACTGTTGCTGTACATTTTCAATTTGGAACTTATTTTTATCTTCATGCCCTTAGAAAAACACATTTCTCATGAATATCATTTTCTTCTTAGCATCTTTTAGGTCAAAAAAGTTAATCGTGCTCCACAATAGCTTCCTGGGATACAGTACAGCAATCATTGTTTGCAAATGTCTTAGTAAGTTGATGCATTATCTTAGAGAGCAAGTCAATATCAAATCCTCATACTATGAAGAAATGGATCCCCTCCCAAAATTGCTGAAAGCCTATGTTGAGTAGATATAAAATGTATCAGCATGAGAAAACATGCTGTCTTTTTCAGTTTGCAAAACTTTAGACTTTAACACCCATGTGTGTGCTATACACACACTTTATAGGTTTGACATTAATACTTTTCGGATATGAAAAGGAGTTTTACATATTTCCAAGTTGGCAAACATATATTTTAGAGGATATTGAATCAGTGATGAAACAATTTTTTCCCTAAACAATAAACAATAGCCCTCTTTCCTTATACCTTTCCTCTAAACTGGATGATTTTTATTTTTTGCTAGAATATAATATATTGTGGAGTATCTGGAAAGCATCAGCTCAATGCAAATTGCACATCTTTTCTAAAAATAGTAATATTTTTGGCAGTATTCCCAGCACTAGCCTTTCTCTGACAACTGCTATCACCAGGAATCTGTTTTTACTTGCTTAAACCAAGCCATTAATGTGTTTATTTAATCAGTATCATTCTCAAATATGTTTATTATAGCATGTCCTTATGGGTACCAGGCAATTACTGATATGACTGCTGTGTAAACATATACATTAAACAAACTGTGACATGCAATACAGTAAGTCAGATTTGTGGTTTTCACAGTCTTGGTTGTTTCAGTGACATTGTGGTGGATTGTCATCCATTGTAATTGTCAGAAAACAATAATGAGCATTTACATTATCACAACATCTGAACATGTCAAACAAGTCATTTGGTCTCTCACCTTTGACACAGACTTCCTATCCTGACCTTTAATGGCAGCACTTGAAATCAATCTCACAGAAATCTAATTATACATGATATGCGTAGTTTGAACATGAAAATGTTATTTAAAAATACCATTGTACAGCAATGTGTAATTATTTAATCTTGTTATTCTGTGGCTCATATGGTCATTTATATACTGCTGCCAATCGATGAGGTTTTTTTTTTTTTTTTTAAAGAAACTTTATTTGGTTTTATTGTATACACACATTAACCAACGGTGAAATTATGCAGTAATCATAGCTTGGCAACATGTCGAAGCCGGTGAAAGAATCAAGAATAATAATTGTACATGAAAACAAATTGTCAAAACCCCAAGAGAAACAAAGAGGCATCAGAGAAATTTAGTAAGGAGAAAGTTACTTATAGGAAGGAGACATCGTCTGATGTAACAGGTGACAAGGGCTTAAGAATAGAGTTTACAAGGGTTTAGAAAAGTACATGTATATATCTTCATTTGTATGATTAACTTATAGATGCGCAAATGTATGCCATGTTGACCATTTGTCAAATGACCAAGAGGAAGGTCATCGTGTATATGGGTAAGAAGTAGATGCAAAATAAGAGCAGAAGGTAGAGATAGAGCAGTGAAGAAAGGAGAACAAGGAGCTGCAAGAACCAGCCCAGAAAAGAGTATACGGACAGAAAAGAAAATAAAGAGAAAAGGAGGGCAAGGAATTTTGTTACCAAAGAGCAGAGATCAGAAGTCAGAGGTCTGAGATCAGAAGACCAGGAGGACAGGCCAGAATATAGAGATTAGGACACTAAGATAATAGGGTGTTAGAATAGTAGGCTACTATGATGATATAATATTATAGGAAGCAGCTCAACATTACATGTGAAAGTGTGCTATTACGGGGACTTTTCACTAAGGGTCAACAGTGAAGCGAGATTATGAAGGACAGCGAGAATAAGAAAACAGGAGCCAAGGCATAAAAAGGGCAGATAGTCAAAGTAGGTGAGTAAAGGTTCTTGAAGACTTAGAGAAGGTAATTTAGCAGTCATTTGCCCCCTAAGACAAATAAAACACGTGCATCAGGAATCGCCTAGAGGCTAAATTAGGGCTAGGTTAGAAGTCCTTGGGAGGGAAGTTGGGTCTCCGAAGTAGGAAATGTTCTTGAAACATATTGACCCCATTTGCGGTTGAACTTTTTCTCTCCTGATGTAGATGGAGAGATATGGATACTGAGCCGATCCAAGCGAAGTAAGAAGTTAAGTTCCAATTTGACATCCGAGATAGTTGGCGGGCCGTTGGAAACCCATTTTTTTAGAATAGATCTTCTTGCAGCCATCAGACAAGTGGACAGCCACGGTTTGGCGGCTCTGAGCCTAGCAATGTGCTGGTGTGTAGCAGCAGACACGGAAGCATCCAAGTTGCCGAAAAGAAGCAGCAGTGGGTCTCTAGGTAACGGGAGAGTAGTGATGAAAAGCATGAAGTTCAAAAGTTGGTTCCAAAAGGTAGAGATTGATGGGCAATTCCAGAACCTGTGGTGAAGTGTCGGCATACATAGACCACAGAGCGGACACGTAGAGATCGATGAGTCTGAACGTGAGTACAGACAGGGCATATAAGCGTGATGCATAATTTTAAACTGTTGCTCCCGCCAAAATTCGTTTGTGTTAAATGCACAGGTCATGTTAAAACCTGCGAGTATTTGTTCCGCAGTGAAGGCATTGTCAAAGTCTCGGATCCACGATTTGATGGATGTGGAGGATTCCAGCGGTGTTGCATAATGCATAGACAATTGACTATATATATCAGATATGTTATATTTCTGATTCCTAACAAGGATCTCTATCACCGTCGTGCAGAAACGAGTAAGTTTATTTTGAGCTATGGATTGCACAAAATTCCTGATTTGTAAAATGTACAAAAAATGATGAGAAGGCAACTCAAACGAGCTAAGGATTTGTTGGAACGGAAGGGGAGATCCTGATGCAAAGTCATATAATTGGCTAACAAGTCTAAGTCCCTGATTGTACCATAAATCGTAAGCTGCATGTTGTTGAGAGACAGAGAAGGAAGGATTGTGATGAATGGGGAGAAAACGAGATATCCAGGGAGAAACTCCTAGTCTACGTCTGACCTCCCTCCACGTGAACAGTGTGTCCCGTATGAGTGGATTATGTTTAAGATGCTCCGGGAGTGAGTTAAAGTTGGAGTGTAGAAGGGCTGACAGATCGAACGGGCTCACCATGGCTGACTCAAGTTGGTAATTGGAGAACACGGACGCTCGGGAGAGCCAATCTATACACACCCGTAAAATGCAGGATAGATTATAAAGCCTAATATTGGGGAGGCCCAGTCCGCCCTCACATCTAGGGAGAAACAACTTATGTATGGCTATGCGCGGGCGGCGCCCCCTCCATAGGAAACTAGAGATCGCCTTGTTTAACTTGACTATATCCGTATGTTTGAGCAGGAGTGGGATAGTTTGAAGAGGGTATAAAAGCTTCGGAAAAGTCGTCATCTTGAAGAGATGGGCTCTGCCCATGAGTGATAACGGCAGGTCTTTCCACATTTCCAATTCACCTAAAATTTTTTGGATCACTGGCGAATAATTCAGAGAATAAAGGGACGAGGCTAATTTCCCAATTTTAATACCCAGATAAGTAATATGGTTAGTATTAATTTTAAATAGAGAGTTGCAGGCCCAATCAGGAAGCCGAGCATGATATAGGGGAAGAACCTCACTTTTCGCAAAATTTATACGGAGACCCGAGCAGCACCGAAATTCTGCAAAAACTGTCTGGATATAAGGTAAATCTAGAGTTGGGTTGGAGGTGAATATTAATATATCGTCAGCAAATAAGGCTATGCGGAGATCTTGTTGACCAATTTGAATACCATGGAGGCGCGATTGAAATAACAGGAAACGGGCTAAAGGTTCTAGTGCAAGATTGAAAAGCAGGGGGGATAATGGACACCCTTGCCTTGTTCCCTTATAGAGTAGAATAGGGTTGGATATTTTTCCCGCTGCTACTATCTGAGCCATAGGGGCAACATACATAGCCTGAATCAATTGTGTAAATGGACCGGAAAAGCCAAATTTAGCAAGGACTAGTTTGAGCCATTGAAAACTGACATTATCAAAGGCTTTTTCAGCGTCAAGAGAGACGATTGCTAGATCCTGTAGTGGGTTGATTTTAGCCTGATGCAAAACTGAAAGCACTTTGCGGATATTTGACGTGGCCGATCATCCCTTTATAAAACCCGCTTGAGAGGGGTGAATAAGTGAGGGTAAAATAATGGCCAAGCGGTTAGCTATAATTTTAGAAAGGATCTTTGCATCTAGATTAAGGAGGGAAATGGGACGATAAGATCCAGGATCCGAAGGGTCTTTGCCTTTTTTTGCTATTAATTTAATATGGGCTTGTGAAGCCGATGGGAGATAAAGCCCACTCTCCAGGATGGACTGATAAACCAGCTGTAGAGTAGGAGAGAGGGTTTTGTCCATAAGTTTAAAGAATTCAAAGGTGTACCCATCCGGACCTGGAGCTTTACCATTGGCTAAAGATCTAATAGCTAGACAGATATCCGCTTGTGATATAGGGGCATTTAGAGATTGCAGCGCTATTGGATCTATTTGAGGTAGACTTACTCTGTCCAGAAAGGATTGTGCTTGTTCCTGGTCAATAGGATCCGGCCCATATAGCTTTGCATAAAAGCTTTCCAAAATAGATATGATCTCTTCCGGAGATTGTTTAAGTGCTCCCTGAGAGTCTTTAAGAGAGGTGAATTGTGTGGGGGTGAAAGGCTTCCTACATAGGCGCGCCAATAATTTGCCTGGTTTATTACCAAACCTATGATATTGTAAGTCAAGATGTGAATGGTATAATGTTTCCTGCGCTGCCGCCCATGTGTCAAACTGGTTTTTAGCATCCACCCAAGCTTTCCTGTTTTCCTGCGTATTGGACTCTGCCATATCACTTTGTGTCTGTCTAAGAAGGTTACTAGCCTCAGTAAAGTTATGCAGAATTATTTTTTTATAAGCGGACGTAAAGGCAATGATTTTACCACGTAATACCGCCTTCCCCGCATCCCAAAACAAATTTGGGTTGGAAACGTGGGCCGCATTAGTAATTTGGAAGTCTGACCATGTGTCTTTTAATTGCTGGGAGAGTTCCTGATTATTCGCCAGAAACGAAGGAAAGCGCCATATCCTAGGATGTGGCGTAGGGTCTAGAAAATTTATAGTAACAGAAATCGGTGAGTGATCCGATATGGCTATGTCATGTATAGTCGAAGATACCACATGATGCAGTAGTACGGGGTTACAGAAAATGTAATCGATTCTAGATAAAGAATGATGAACAGGGGAATAGAAAGTGTAGTCTTTGCCGTCCGGATGTGCTAAGCGCCATATATCTGTAATTTGCATTGCTTCAACGAAGCTACATAGTAAAGTAGGTGTTGGACGGGAAATCTGAGAGGAGCGAAGTCCACGTTCAACACTCTGTGATTTATTCTCCTGCTCTTGCATAACGGAGTTAAAGTCCCCTCCCATGATGAGTGGCTTGTGAATATAGGCCGCCAGCCGCGTCGAGAGGGCTTGAAAAACCTGTCTCGTCGGGGAGTTGGGTGCGTAAAAGTTGGAGAGAACCAGCTCCTGGGATCCAAGTTTAATATGTACTGCTATAAAACGACCCTCAGTGTCAGCGTCCATGGAAATTAATTCAGGATTAAGCCGTTTGTGTATAAGAATAAGTACCCCAGCTTTATTGTTTAAGGAGGAGGAGCCAAAGATCTGGCCTACCCAGAGTTTACGCATACGGGCAAAATCCGATTGGGTAAGATGGGTTTCTTGGAGCAAAGCTACATCCGCGCGTAAACTCCGCAAGTGTCTTAGTATCGCCATGCGTTTGTGAGGAGATCTGAGGCCCTTAACATTCCATGAAAATATACGTGTCATTTTAACTGTTGTAATATATATAGTGAAAGGATAAGAATCTTACCAATTAGAGATGGAGGAACGGATGGCGCTGCTATGTATGGCAAATGGAGGTGGTTGGAATCTGGTCTCAGAGGACAAAGGAGTTCTCCCAAGAAGTAGAGATAAGAAAGAAGAGAAGACAGAGAGAGAGGCAAGGGCCCTACTTGAGCCCAACAAAAAATCAAAACATACAATATACCAGAGCAGTAAACAGGACTTCACGTCATTCCGCATGCTGTTTCCACCAATACCAGCGTAACCGGGAATGGCAGGGGAGGGACCTGCCCCAGGGACCATTGCCGATTTGTTGAGGCGAGGAAGGGTGCCCCGCAAACTTATTCCCAACAACGGCTCCAGCATCACGCCATCCACAGCAACGCTGAAATATGGAATCAGGCACATGTAGGAGTAAGGAAGTAGTAAAATCAGGCCTATAGGTAAATTAAACAGTAACAATGAAACGGGTGATTACGAGGAAACACCGCAACATCAGAAATTACAATAAATAAACTCGTGCTGAACAATCAATAGACTCATACATTGGAGTGTGATAATATATCAGTAAATAGCAAGAGGAATCTTTCCAAGATGAAAATGAAAAGAAAAAAACAAGAAAAAAAAAAAAAATTGAAGAAACACATCCAATTGAGCCAATCGGATCAGGAGTAAGGCTGGAAGAAGTTGTGAAGAGACCGATGGTTCCTCAGTCCTTCAGGGCGGGCGAGATTTAGAGGACGCTAGATTAGTGCGTTGACGTTTGGGGGGGTCTTTGCGAGGACTGCGTTGGTCTCTGGGACCACTATTCCTACCCACGGGATCCCCGTCCCTTAGGTGGTCTTGCAAATATTGGTGGGCTTCTTCAGGATGAACGAAAGATTTAGAATCCCCCGATGGTGCAGTAAAACGTAACGTGGCCGGATATGCAAGTGTGAACTTTATTCCTTTCTGGTAAAGAGTGGCACAGACTTGCTGGAATGCTTTCCGTTTACGTGATACTTCCTGTGAGTAGTCCGCAAATAATAGCAATTTGTGACCCTCAATTTGCAGAGAACGGGAGTTACGGAAAGAGGTGAGGATCGCTACGCGGTCAGCATAATTAAGATAGCGGACAATCACAGAGCGTGGTGCACGACGCTCATTAGATGGGGGGCCCAGGCGATGAGCTCTCTCCACCTGGCAAGAAGAAGATAGGCCCAAAGCTGCAGGGATCCGCGCTGAGCAGAGATCAGGGAGAGAACCTGTATTAAAAGATTCTGGAAGACCCACAATGCGTAAGTTATTCCTACGTGATCGATTTTCCAGATCATCGATTTTATCCATTATACTTTGCTGTACACGATTGGATTGTGAAGTTACCGCTTGCATTGAATGAAATTCATCTTCCAAATCTGATATGCGCTGCTCAGCCTCAGATAAACGTTTAGAATGATCGCCTAAATCTTTCCTTAGCTGTTCAATGCCCATTGTGACAGCTCTATCTACAGCCTGTGTTATGTTTGGGAGCAGGATAGAGGACACTGCCTGAGCTATTTTAACATACTGCTCAGCAGTGTTGTCAAGTGCAGAAGTGAGTGGGCAGGCAGTGTGGATGGTGAGGAGAGGCTCTGTCATACCTGCTCCCTCGGTGTTATCCCGCTCTGTGCCTGTGTCCATGCTGTGACAGGCATCGTCGGCCATCTTGGCTGCAGAGGGGGGAGAGCCGCATCCCTCCGCCCTGGCCGCCGACTCATGGCCGGACTGCGCCGGCAGAAGGTACCGCTCCATGCTGGGGCCGCTGCAGGAAGGTAAGGGGCACCCCAGGACTGTATAGCGGGGGTCCCCGAGGCAGTAGGCAGGCTTTATAGAGCCGGGATCCCGGGAGCCGCGGGTCCCGCGAATTACAGCATCCGGCGCCGGAACCGGAAGTGATGAGGTTTAATAGCAAAATGCATGCAAAGGGTAACATTAACATGGATTCTAACTATTACAAGAGCTGATGCTGCATTCTCCTACATCCTGTATGCAGACAAATCCCATTCACCTATACCTCTCTGTGATAAGAGAGGCCTAAAAAAAAAAGAAAATGCATTTTGATGAATGGATACTTAGATGCTATATTTTTTCATTTATATTTTCAGAATTTTCTCATTTCTCTATGAAGTAATGTAGCAAGCCCTACGTCCCCTTCTGCTGCTCTTACAGTGTTACTAAACCCAGGACCCTGCATTCACTATATCTGGTCTTCCACAGTACACAGAACATGGGAATGAAATTATTTTGGTAAATATAAACTGCTAAATACCTTTTTCTCGTCAGCAGTATATAAAACTCTCTAGCCATACACATGAAACTGAGCATGTGCAGAGTGTCTCTTAGAATTCTGTACTATCAGCAGATGCATTGGTTACAGTAGAAGAAGGGGAGGATCAAACAGCCTTTTCACAATGTGGAGGATTCACCCCTTAGGTTTCACAGTGAGTATAACAAGCATGATTTACAGCATATACTGACTGATTTTACCATTGTGGGTTTAATAACACTTTAAGTTTTACCCAGAACCTGGGTGTGAGTCCAGCTTTACCTGCAGAATGCTATGCTGCAACTACTTGCATACAGTAGTGTTCTTGAGCATCACTGTATTCAAATAGGCAAACCAAAGAAAAATAAAGCAAGATGCTAAGAGTGCTCAAAGCAAATGGGACATTGCCGTTCAGACCAGAAATCCTTTTCAACCAACATTTCTCAGTATAGGTAAGTTTTAAGATTGTGAATTCAGAAAATAAATATATCCAATACCAAAAACGTGGTCCTCCTCTACTATGAAGGTTGTCTGTAGAAATGTACAATGGAGCACAATAGAAAAATGTGTTTTATTTCGTCATGTTGGAATAATTCATTTTCAGAATTTGTTAGGTATATTCAGATTCTTTTTATATATTTGTTATTTTCAAATTGATTCAAAATTCAGATTCAAAATTTGAATTTCAAAATTTGAATTTCTGAACACGGACATATTTTTTTCTATTCTATTTTGTTATTTTCTATTCTACTCTATTCTATTCTTTTATTTTCTTTTATGTTCTATTCTGTTTTATTCTATTCTATTTTTTATTTTATTCCATTTTATTCTATTCTTTGATATCTTATTCTGTTCTATAATGCAGCCTAAGCCAGAATCATCTTATTTCACTTTTATACCTTACTGTATTTATTGAAACATGTTTCCATTTCAAATTCTAATTAATTTTCAAATTAATTTTTGAATTCGGATAATTTATTTTGTTATCATTTATTTCTAAATTGTTGAAATTCTCTACTTTTGTGATTTGGAAATGTGGATACTTCCCAATCTTTGAATATTGAAAATTTTATCCGATTCGTAACTAACATGAATCACACATGTCTAGTCATCTGCTTTTTTTTTGGATACTTGGACTGGGAATTGCCAATATTTTGTCAAAAGAATATCTACATATATTTTACCATAAAAGTAATTGGCACATTTTGGTTAAGGTCATAAACTGGGCTGACAGATAATCTTTGATGATAGATTGGAAAAATATCCTGTATAGTTCTATAATGTTTAGTGAATATTAGGCAGAATACTTTAGACAACCCTTTAAATGTTTACAGCCCAGTTGGCAAGTTGACCTGTCATTCATACTCTAAACAAATAAAGTCAAAACTAGTAGTCTGGTTATCATTCTGCATATTTCACATATGAGTGCATTACTATTCCAACTGCATTTGTGATGTTTACCTTAAAAGTTTCCTTTTAGAACTCACCACAAGATAAATTATGTCACTGTAATTGTACAAACAGATAATTTAAAAATAGTGCAAGTGAGTACATTAAGGACATTGTAAATTATTTGATGCTATGATAAATTACCATAGAAAATGTCAGTAGTTGCATAACTGTGCCTTTGATCTTCAAGCAGACGGATATTGTGCAATGATTTAAATCTTGACTATAAAGAAGCGACCAGTAATAAAATGTTGTTAAATATGTGCCAAATGATTCAAATGCAATCCTTAAAACTGCTTGCACAGACATAAATGGTCACTGGCCAGCTAGCATGCAATGTCTAGATATACAACATTTAATATTAATATTGTAAAAGAACAAGAAGTACTCCAAGATGTGTTTCTTCACTTTGTACTTATACGGCTTCTTTTTTTTAAAGATACACAAAGAAAAATGATGTTCTGTATCTGAGATGTTCATAAAGTGTAACTGAACCTTTTGGTGCAATTCCACTTATAATTAACTGTTTTCGGATCCTAACCCCCCTGCAAGTCCCTGATGCAGCAAAATATTGCCCAAGAAGTCACAGAGGCACATTTCAGAATCTTCTGAGCATGTATAGTGCACTTTTCATCCTATAGAAAGTTTGCATGTTGGATTTTAAAGTGTTATTAACCCCAGGACCCTGCATTCACTATATCTGGTCTCCAACAGTAGAGAACATGGGAATGCAATTGTTTTACTAAATATAAACTGCTAAATACCTTTTCTCATCAGCAGTTAGAGCAGTCTTGTGACTATCTGTGTTCAGCAAAGCACCGGTTAAAGCTTGTAGGAGGAGTTTTCTCTAGGAGAATGCAGAATCCCTGACCTGTGTCTGGGCAGTGCTGATTGGCCCTGTGCTGATCACATGCACTCTCCGAAAAAAAAAAAAACCTCTCTAGCAATACACACAAAACTGAGCATGTGTAGTGTCTGCACACGATATGTCTTACTAGGAGATAAGAGGCAGACACTGGAATAAGGGGAGGATCAGACAAATCAGGATCAAACAGCATTTTTACACAATGCAGAGGAATAACCCCTTAGGTTTCACAGTGAGTATAACAAGCATACTTTACTGGATATACAGACAGATTGTACTGTTGTGGGTTTAGTAACACATTTTAACTCTTCATATTATTGAATAGAGAATTCTTAGCACATGCATGGGCTAGGCTCAGAAGATTTTGACAAATAGCTTGGCTGCTTTGTGGGCAATATCTTGTTGGATTGGGGATAGTTGAGTATTATTGCTATTATTTTATAATACAGGCTTTATATAGCACCAACAGTTTGCGCAATGCATTACAATCTAAAGGGAGACAGTACAGTTACAATGCAATAAAATACAAGAGGGTTAAGAGGGCCCTGCTCATAAGAGCTTACAATCTAATAGGGTGGAGCAAGAGGTACAAAGGATATAACTTTGGGGGATGAGCTGAGGGAAGAGTTCAAAGTTCAGTTGCTAGTTTGAAGCATGATAGGCATCCCTGAAAAGGTGAGTTTTCAGGGACCGCCAAAAGGAGGCCAGAGTAGAAGACAACCGGACAGATTGAGGTAGAGGGTTCCAGAGGATGGGAGGAGCTCTGGAAAAGTGCTGAAGATGAGCATGGGAGGAGGAGACAAGAGAGCAAAAGGTTTTCAAAGATTACTGGAATGCAACATATGAGACTTGCAGAGGCAGGGCTCTGGGGGTGGGGAACAGTGCATTATAAGGGTAACTGCAACAAAGGTGCAGTTGCAGTTTATTATATGTTCTAAAAGATTAAACATAGTCAGTTTGAATCAGATTAGTAAATGTGCAAAAAGTCCAATATCTAAAGTTGATTTTAAATAAAGGGAAATGGCACATACAGTCAGCCAACAGTATTAAACTCTCTAGCATGTCTTGATTAAATACAGAAAAATTCTAAACAGTATACGATAGCTGGCTAAATCATGATTAAAGGAAACATTTGAAAAGAAAATGTGGAATCTGCCTTTGCCGAACTCTCCTTCTGAAAATGCTGGTTACCTTGCTGTAACCCTTTTGTTCCAGTACTATGAGTCACTGAACCAGTACAAGTTTTTATATAAGGACTTCTGACCTCCCTGGCTTTATACCATTCTGACACCCAACATCCCAATGATGGGATTCCTTTAAGTATATACACAAAAAAACAAGGTAAAACTCATTTTAACCTATAAGAAAGAGAAATGCACAAAAATGTAACTACATTGAAGATATTTCTCAACAGAAAACATGATCAGATATTTTTTAATGCATACGTTTGCCTGCTTGACAATTAAGTAACATGAATGTTTGATAACAAAAGAAAGATAGAAAAATGATCCAAGAACCAAGATGTTTGCTCAGAATATATTCTGTAGCATACTAAATAATGTGTTGAATCTAGTCTGAGAACAGAGGTTAAAAGTATATATGCATTTATTAGATTAGATGATCAATATAATGCAGTGATTAGTGGGGAAAAAAACTAGGCTTTCAGGCACCAGATAAATACCATGTGTTGCATGTATTACCAGGTAATTACATATAACTATTGTTCATGCAATGGTTCTAGAGCTGCAAAAATTAAGATCCCTTACACATATGAGTCTGCTCAAAGCTTTATACATTGAAAGTCATGACAAATATAATAAAATGAGTAATCAAGCTCAACATACCCCATATTTGGTTTCAGCACCAAGAGCTTCCTCGCATGGCCTGATTCTTATCCTTTACCTAATCCATAGGCTGACCCTAGCATTTAACTCTCTCCTCACCTACAACCCAAAGTTTAACCCAATCCACACAAACAAAAACAGCATCCTCTATAAGCTGAAGTATTTTTAAAAATCCATAAATATTCACTGGATTGCAGGGGTGGATCACAGGTGTCCAATCCTTAAAGAAATTGTAAATGGGTGGAAGACCGGTGAATAGAGATCAGGAGGGGAAAAAAATAAGCCCAAAAAAGTGCTTCAACTCCATTTAACCACTTGACCTCTTGAAGATTTACCCCCTTCATTACCAGGCCATTTTTTTTCCATATGGTACTGCGTTACTTTAATTGACAATTGCGCTGTCACGCAATGCTGTACATAAATTAATGTTTATGTCATTTTTCTTTCCCACAAATAGAGCTTACGTCTGGTGGCATTTGATCAGCACTGGATTTTTGCGCTATAAATAAAAAAAAGACTAACAATTTTGAAAAAAACAATATTTTTAACTTTCTGCTAAACTATATCCAACAAAAAATATGTATTCTGCTACATATTTTTGATAAAAAAAATCCCAATAAGAAAATATTGATTGGTTTGTACAAAAGTTATAGTGTCTACAAACTATGGATTATATAGTGGAATTTTTTTTTCATACTAGTAATAGCGGTGATTAGCAATTTATAGCGGGACTGTGATATTGTGGCAGACAATCTGACACTGACACTAACTTGCACTTTGTGGGAACCAGTGACACTAATACAGTGATCAGTGCTAAAAATATACACTGTCACTGTACTAATGACACTGGCTGGGAAGGTGTTAAACATCTAGGGCGGTCAAAGGGTTAAGTGTGTGCCAAACCAGTGTTTTTGTGTTTTCCTTTTTAGGTGTTTTTACTAAGGAAACCAACCAAAGAAGTTGTAAATGAGTGGAAGACCGGTGAATAGAGATCAGGAGGGGAAAAAAATAAGCCCAAAAAAGTGCTTTTTAGGGAAACAAAATCCAGCACATCCCAGCTGACAGGATGGAGCTCTGTGCTATTTACATAGGCAGAGCTCCCTCCAGTGTGTCTTTCCGCTGATCCATGGGTACCGGTGATCATCCATTGACCATCATTCACTGATCTAATAACAGCAGAAGTGGTGTGCGCATGAGCCCCCTACCTGGAAGTGCAGACTCATGTACATATACAAGTGATAAAGTACCCACCCTGTAGCAGTAAAACTGCTATAGGGTGGTCTGCAACTGGCTAATTTGTAACCCTTTAGCTAACCCTAAACCTTTACCCTAATTCTCAGCATAATCCTTAAAGTAACTGTAAATCACTTAAAATAAAATACTGTCCCCCTGCAGGCTCCTGTCATACTAACACATTATGACATACCTAGAAAAAAATGGATCCCTCCAGCTGTGCACTGTCACTGCTGACAGGGATTCCATCTTCACCCGGTCTTCCTTCTGGGTTTGCAGGCTCTGGGTGTTTAAATGGCTGAACCACGATGATGTCAGTCCCATAAATATGCACGGGAGTCACATGTAAACATCTCCTAGTGTATGTTTAGGAGACATTCACTGTACCTACAGATACACCTTAGTAATGGCCTACCTGTAGGCACAAAATAAAAGCCGACTTTACTGCCGCTTTAATACTTTACACAAAGTGCTAACTAAAACTGGATGTAATACCTAACCCAATAAACCCTAAATGTAACCTTTCCCCTTTACCATTTGGTTTTACTCAAACACCTTTAGTTTAACCTAAAACTAACCCAAAGGGTTTATTAACACCTTCCTGTCCAACCTATAGCATATTGACGGCCTGACAGGACACTCCTCTTTGTGAGTGGGCGTCATATGATGTCCTGTCAAAAGGAGCCGCTCACGTGGTGGCGGGGCCGTGCACTGTCACCACCTGTGTCCATGAGACACAGCCCATGATATGTCACTACACCAGAACGTTGCCAGTGTCATGTGACCGCTGTGACCAATCACAGCAGATCATATGTCAATTGTATACAATGGATGGCTTCCGGTCATGCCATCTATTGTATACAATTGTGTTGTTAGCTGTGATTGGTCAAAGAAGTCATCTGTATCATGTGAAGAGCTTTGCCAAATCAAAGCTAATCACAACAAATGACTGAATTAATCAGTTTCATTCAGTAACAATGATTGCAAATATCAATGAAAAAAAAAAATCCTTATCACTTGTCCAGAGTAGTTCAGTGTTACTATGGTAACATTGTATTACTTTGATCACAGTGTGTTGAAAAAAACAATAGTAAAACAAATAATGTAACAAAAAAATAAATTAAAAATTAAAAAAAAAAATATGAAATTATTATTATTTAAAAATGTTTTACATCCTGTCACCAGTCAGTGTCTCTGATCATCACCACATCAGTTATCTAATATTGTACTGGACTGGTGACAATATGTAAAGAAAAATTGTGTTTTTTCTTTTAATTTTAACATTTTCCCAAAATTGTAACAAAAAATTACAACTTCCAAAAAACTCACCATGCCTCTTACTAAATACTTTGAACTGTCTATTTTCCAAAAATTTAATTTGGGGGATTTATACTGTTCTAGCTTTTTCGGGCCTCAAGAAATGAGATGGGCCATCAGCAGATCAGGATTGATCGATTGTCATATACCGTATTTGCCGGCGTATAAGACGACTGGGCGTATAAGACGACCCCCCTACTTTTCCTGCTAAAATGTAGTGTTTGGGCTATACTCGCCGTATAAGACTACCCCTCTTCCAATGCACACCAGTGGGAGGAATAGTGCCCCATCATTGATGTCAGTGGGAGGAATAGTGCCCCATCATTGGTATTAGTGGCAGGAATAGTGCCCCATCATTGGCATTAGTGGCAGGAATAGTGCCCTATCATTAGTATCAGTGGAGGAATAGTGCTCCATCATTGGTGTCAGTGGGAGGAACAGTGCCCCATCATTGGTGTCAGTGGGAGGAATAGTGCCCCATCATTGGTATCAGTGGCAGGAATAGTGCCCCATCATTGGTATCAGTGGGGGGAATAGGTGCCCCATCATTGGTATCAGTGGCAGGAATGGTGCCCCATCATTGGTATCAATGGCAGGAATAGTGCCCCATCATTGGTATCAGTGGCAGGAATAGTGCCCCATCATTGGTATCAGTGGCAGGAATGGTGCCCCATCATTGGTATCAGTGGCAGGAATAGTGCCTCATCATTGGTGTCAGTGGGAGGAATAGTGCCCCATCATTGATGTCAGTGGGAGGAATGGTGTCCCATCATTGGTGTCAGTGAGGGGTGGAATAGTGCCCCATCATTGGTGTCAGTGGGGGGTGGAATAGTGCCCCATCGTTGGTGTCAGTGGGGGGGGGGGGAATAGTGCCCCATCATTGGTGTCAGTGGGGGGGAGGAATAGTGCCCCATCGTTGGTGTCAGTGGGAGGAATAGTGCCCCATCATTGGTATCAGTGACACCAATGATGGGGCACTATTCCTCCCACTGAGACTTGCTGACCCTGTTCTCGTATGGTGCTGCTGCAGCCAGCATATGTGGTTGCAGCAGCACCTCTACACAGAACACTTACCTGCTGCTCCAGCACTCAATTTTCGCGGGGCCGCTCGGCTCCGCCCCCTCGCCGGTGATTGGCCGCCTGTGTGCCTTTCCTGAGCTACAGTTCTGGCGGCCAATCACCGGTGAGGAGGCGGAGCCGAGCAGCCGCACGAACATCCAGTGGCCGAACTGAAGGAGACACCGCGCTTCCTGGACCGGATCGTCGTGGGACTGGATCCAGGTAAGAGACATCAGCCCCTGCAAACCCCTGTACTTAATGCCGCAGCCCCCCTAAACATGTGTACCGGCGTATAAGACGACCCCCGACTTTTGAGAAGATTTTCAAGGGTCAAAAAGTCGTCTTATACGCCGGCAAATACGGTATATAAAAAAATATACTGTATATATATATTTATATATATATACATATATATATACCATGGTTTGTGGACTCTATAACTTTCCTACAGACTAAATATTACTAATTTGGGGTATTTGCACCAAAGAAATGACCTAAATTTGAAGAAATGTTTTTTATTTGCAAAGTTTTATAACAGAACAAAGAAAAATGCATTTTTTTCAAAAGTTTCAGTTTTATTTTTGTTTTATTTAGCAACAAATAAATAAAAAACCCAGTGGTGATTAAAGACCACCAAAAGGAAGCTCTATTTGTGTGAAAAATGATAAAAATGTAATTATGGGTACAGTGTTGCATGACTGCGCAATTGTCATTCAAAATGCAACAATCCTGAAAACTAAAAATTGGCCTGGGCAGGAAGGGGGTAAAAGTGCCCGGTATTGAAGTGGTTAACCAAATTACCAGCTTATCCTGAGACAAAGGTTTTGGGCTGTCCTGTGCCAAGACCATTGTTAAATGTTCCCAAGCCTGCACCAGAATCTACCTTTGCAGATGTCTCAGCAGCAAAGAAAATAACTGGAAAAAGAACTGTATGATAGTAGGATATTCATTACATGATAACATTTGTTAATGGATTAATGTTAATTTGTTAGTGGATTCATGGGGTAAATGGTACAGCGTTGTACATTCTTAATGTGAAGTGCCATGTCATCCAGGCATGAGTAAGGTGTAAGGGCTCACCACCTGCTTATCCAGTTGAAAACAAGATCACCATCCAGGGATGGAAAATTGCTTGAGGGGAGTCCGTGTGGCAGCCACTGAGACTGAAACTCCAACAGGCAGGGCCCTGCCTCTAGAAAGGTGAGCCATCAATCAGTGGTCAGCACTGGAAGATGATCTTGTTTTAAACTGGCTAAGCAGGTGGTCAGTAACTTGACAGAAGACAACACAGTTGTTGCCAATTCAACATACCATGTACTTTGGCCTAGTCATGACGTCATCTTTATTTTTGTTTTTAGGTTGTACTGTTTATACTGTCTAAGGTGAGGTGATGGTTGCAATGCAGTTTTCACTTATCTGGTAGATACTGCAATATTTTGCTAATAAAAGCATTACATGATATGTGTTGGTGTACCGCCTTGTCCTTTATGTAACCGCTTTTTTGTGAACATTCTGTTCACATTCTTCTCTTTTTTTCCTACATGGTTTTTTTTTTGGTTACTGAACAGTACCTACTTCATATAGTGGTACCCGTGAGCATTTTTGCCTCCATTCTGTTTGTTTCTTTTTCTAACCAGGCTTGCATCCCCGAACTCAAATACACAGAACCACCTGGCAGAGTCTCTGGACCCACTCACAGTCATGGATGATGCCATTCCACCCTCACTCACTTTTTCCAGTACCTTATTTAACCATGGAAGTGCTGAATGAGAAACTACAGGTACTGTTAATGATTTTCATCTGCAACATACCTTTAGAAGTGGGCAAAATTGCATGTGTATTGAAAGGGAGAAAAGCTTTGATTGGGGAGCGCACAGATCATCTAGAGACTAAGTTTGATGATTTGGTTCAGTATGTACATGCTCATGAGGAGGATAGCCCATCATTGAAACATACTGTCTACCAAATCCTACTCCAGCAGGAGGACTTAGAAAACAGAGAAACCTGCCTATTAGAGAAATCCCAGAATCCGCTGGTGACACAGATCTTTAATCATATCTGGTAGGCTTATTCATATCACCTTAGCCCCAAATATACCAGATATAGGCTTGAATCAGGACCGAGCACATACTATAGATCTCTGGGCTCTAAACCACCTGCAGAAGCCCAAAGACATTTTAGTGAGCTTTCACAACTATGAGAGTAAAGAGGGTCTACTTATGTCTACTCGCAACAAATTGATGATTGACTACACATGGGAAAGGATCCAGATCTTTAGTGACTAATCCCCCATCACACTCACTAAAAACCACAATTTAAGACCCATCACTTTTCATCTTCAGAAATACTGCATACCATACAGATGTGGCTTTCCATTTAGACTTATTACCACAAAAGATGGCTCCCAATGGAGCATACAAAAGTTAGGGGAGCCCTTCCTCAAGAATCTAGGTTTAACACCTTTCCCGGAAGAAGCGTTGATTATGCCAATCCAGAATCCATGTCCGTCAGCTTCTAGCAAGACATGGACTCTAGCCAAGGCTAAAGCCTAGTACACACAATGAGAAAATTGTGCAAAAAATACCATGATCGTACAATAATCTGATTCTTCGTACACGCACAAAAAATGTTCTCGCTCAATACCAGATTGTATGATTTTTGTTTAATCAGTACAGTTTTCGTTCTAAAATACAATACAAATACAATACAATATATCACATCACATCACTTTCGAATTTTTATTCTGTCATACAAGGATTTTATTAACTTTAGTAATCTTTTAATTTTCAGTATGGAGACTAGCATGCAAAGAATGGACAATCATTAGTCTGTTATTCTCATTGTGTGTAAGGGGTTTAATTCAAAGAGACCCTTCCTAAAACTACAATGCTTTACTTCTCCCAGGCCATGCACTTGATCTTACCTGGTGATCTACTCTTCCTACCTTCTGAAACTCCAACTCTTGGTTTGAACACCCAGATCCTTCAAGGATACCCTTGTATACCCATAATAACACATATTGCATGTTTAGGCAGATCAGCCGAGTCAAAGTAATCCCTCTATGGCTAGTCCCTGTCAGAGGACTAATACTAGCACAGCTATTGTTAATGCTAATACTACAGCTAATGCTCATTCTTGTGCAGCTAATGCTCATTCTTGTGCAGTTAATGCTCATTCTTGTGCAGCTAATGCTCGTGTGCATGTATCAGCACAAAAATGAGCTTGGGTTGATATCCAGCGTGTACTGACACATAGGTACATCTCTGTGCGCACGTGTCCATGCGCATTGGTGCCAAGCTACCTATTTAAAGGAGACCCTGCTGTGTGCTAATCGCTGGATGTTCTTCAGCTGCTCCATGACCTATGTTCCTTTCTTCATTCTTATGCTGACTGGTCTCCCATTGCTGACCTGGCTAGTTTCTGACCTTGCTCTGTGGATTTGGATACCAACCTTGGCTTGCCTCTGACTTTTCTCTTCCTGCTTCCCTGGTTCTGACCTCGGCCTGTTACTGGACCTTGCTTTGTCTGCATCTTTGGTATTGACCCCGTCCTGCTACCTGACCATGTTTCTGCTTTATCATGTATGACCCTGGCTCATCCTGACTACATCTCTGACCTTGGCAGTTACCTGTCACCAAGCTACCTGCCCTCATGCTTTAAGCCTTGTACCTCTGTCAACACCTTCAGGGGTGCTTGGAGCTGGCTGCAAGGGAAGCCCTCTCATCGGTTCGGCCTCCAACCAAAGTACTTGACAGTCCCTAGCTTGCTCTGCAAAATGAAAGTGCAACAGTGGATATAGTGCCAATATATAGCAAATAGACACAAGTTGGAGGAGGGCTCCAGGTTCAGGTCTGGTCACTGACCTGCAATGCAATAGAAATAAGATATACCTGTGCTCACACCCCTTTAGCACCTGATGGACTATATACATGTACAAGCTATTGAGATTTGAGCACAGGTATATCCTATTTCTCTTGTAAACCCATGTATTACATATCTATTTGTTTCTTCGGGTTTTAATTTAGTTTTTAAATAGAAAGCAGATGATGGCCTCCGCCATACACCAGATGTCACTATGTTTTCTCACTATCAAAAAAGATTTGTCCTTGGGGTGTCCTGAGTTGCTTTTGCCTTTAGGTCTCACTTAGACTGGGACTTTCTTTATAGTTTTGGGACTTTTGATTATGTTTCTCAGTTTATATGTTATTCTTACTGTTATCAGCCAACCTTTTACACACCAGTGGGTCTAATTTTTTTATTAAGTATACCATAGGTGATATGTTAGTAAATTTCCGTGTCTTTGTGGATATTATCTTTTAATGTTAAAAGTTCTAATTCTATATTAAGAAGAAATGACTGGCACTGAAGGAGGATTATGATACAAGAAACACATTTTCGTGATGGCAGATCTTTTATATTTTCACTGAAGCACTTTCCCAATTCATACATGGCCTCAGACCCGTCCAGGAAAGCTAGTGTAGCTATTCTGACTAAACATACTATCCCCTTAGAAGTACAATCCTCTTTAAGTGATCCCTACAGACAGTGTATTTTATTAGACTGTAACTATACTGGAGTCCTGTTCACCTTTTTAAATGTATATGCTCCTAATTCAGGCCAGATTCAATTCTGCACCCAAGTCTGACAAATTGCAACAGTTTTCCCACCTGTTAATGGTTATAGAAGGGGATTTAAATCTGATTATGTCTGTCCAGGGACAGACAGCTGTTATTTGAATACCCACTTTCTAAACAGGTACATAGATTATCCACCTTCTTCCATAGGTTAATTAGGGAACACTGACTTTTCGATGGAAGGAGTATCAAACATCCCCTTCACAAATACTTTTTAATCTAACCCACACAGGATGTACTCTGGACTAGACCATTTCTTCATCTCAGCCCCCTTAATCACTAATATGGTCAGCTCTGGAATAAAGAAATTACACCGTCTGACTTTGACTCTATTGTCCATAGATTTGGTGATTTTCAGGTTCAAGTTCTAAACATGCCATTAGAGGTTTAACAAGTCTCATTCATATAGATGCTATCTGAGAGCAACTCTTTTAAGACCTGACACACCTTTTTCAGATCAATACAGGCTCTATACAGCAGACATCCACCCTGTGGGAAACACACAAATCATATTTCAATCATCTTTCAGAGCTCAATGCATTTTTGCATTAAAGAAAAATGCTAATCAGACCAACATTTCTCTAGGAGCTCCCGCACGGGCCTCTTCCGACCGACCCCCCCTTGGACTCTAAAATTCCCCCCTAGCAGATGGAGCTCTAGAGGGTAGAGACCTACCTCGACCGGGCGGGTTCCTCTGGCTGAGCGGCTCCCCGGAGTTGAGAGCGGAGACCAGCGGAGTGTGGCAGGGACGCTGAGCCTGGACGCCGAGCCTGGTTGCCGGGTGACAGGGAGGCGCGGCCGGGACATGTGACCGGCCGCAGTGCACCTCTGGGAGGCAAGAAAGCCGGCCGCCCAGCCGGAGGCTGACAGGGAGCAGGAGAGATTCTGCTCTGCCGGACGACCTGCAATCCAGGGAGCCCTAACAGGCGGTCGATGGTGAGCCTCCCCAACAAAGACAAGGAAGAAGAGCATGGAGGAAAGTCCTGGAGGGTCCCCCTGAGAGGAAGAGAGCGGACCTGCTGAAAAGAATTGGAGGAAGGAGCCTGGAGCCGTCTCACGAGTTGGAGGGGTGAGTGAGTCTGGCGGTGGCCCCAAACACAAAAATTGTATAGAGTTGGAGGAAAGCAGGGAGAGAAAGAAAAGGGGGGGACCCCCAGAGAATAAGAATAAAAAATAAGGAGAAGAACGCAAGGTGCAGGCAAAGGCATACAGAAAGGTGGGAAGACAAAGCTGGGAATTCTATTTCTACACCTTATTAATTTCTTCGTTTTGCAAAGTATAAGTTTATAAGAGAAAATAAAGGTTACAGAAGAAATGAAAAATAAAAGTGCAAAGGGAGCCGGGCCTAAAGGGACACAAACGGGGACAATTAAAAAGTACGCATCCCAGGGAAATGTGACCCCAGAAAGGCCCCAGAGCAGAGAAGATAAAGGAGAGTCTGATTTAAGTATGCAAAATAGTCCTAAACAGTCAATGGAATTGGATATCAGTAATCAACAAATATCAGAGACAGAAAAAGAACTACAAATCCCAAATAAAAGAGAGATGACAGAAATGTTCAAAGATCTGGAGAGAACAATAAAGCAAGAAATGGTAAAAATTCGGAATGATCTGGGGCAGTTGTTGTTAAGAGTGGAAGAAACGGAGCAGAAAGTTAAAAGCCAGACCCAGATTATTTCCGAATTAGAGAAGAAGATAATTAATATGGAAAAAGCTCAGGAAAAATTGCAGTACAAGGTGGAAATTCAAGAAAATAGAGAAAGAAGGAGAAATATAAGGATAAGAGGGGTACCGGAAAGTTTAAAAGGAGAAATACTAGAAGAGATGGTTTGCAAAATACTGAACTTTATAATGGGAAACTCTGAAATCGAAAGGACTAATATAGAAGGAATCTCTAGAAACTGGAAACTCCAGGGGAATCATGAGAAAGACAGGCCGAGAGACATACTTGTAAAATTTTATGAATTACAACAAAGGGAAAAAATCTGGAGGAACACTAAGGGAAAACCAGTAATAAAGTATGGAGAAATGGATATTCAAATATATGCGGACTTGTCATCAGAGACTCTCCGGAGGAGGAGAGCTCTGAGGCCTTTGCTGGAGCAGATGAAAAAACAGAAGGTGCAATATAGATGGGGAGTTCCGGAGTGTTTAATAGGATGGAAAAATGGAATAACAGCCCATTTGAGGTTCCCAGAGGACTTGAGAAATTTTTTCAATAGACTTGAAATGCAGAAAATTGAAATAAAGGGTTGGGAAGAAGAATCTGGGGAAGAAAGAGCAGAAAGAGGGGAGGGGTGGAGAAGGATGGGGGAGAGGGGGAGGGGCGGGGAAGGAGAGTGAAGGGGAGAGAAGTGTGTGTTTTTTTTTTTTTTTTTTCTTTCTCTCCCCTTGCTCCCATTTCATCGCCTCTTTTTTTTTTTTTTTTTTCTTTTTCCCCCTTGTCCCTCCAGCTTGACTCCTTTTTCCTCCTATAGAAAGATGAGTAGAGAGGGGGTCAAGGGGGGGATCTGGATGGAGGGGAGGCTGTCCTTGGGAAGAGTGAAGCCCTAAGGTTTAAGTCAAAGGTGGATGCTACTTCCACAAATGATGGTTAGGCAAAGTAAAGGCCTAAAAAGAGGGGGGAGGGAGGGGGGGAGAGGTGGTGTGGGAGGGGGAGGGGGGGAGAGGAAAGGGAATGGGGGGAGTATTGGGAGAGGGGGGGAGGGAGAGGGAGAGAGAAAAGGGTAGAGGGATAAAAACGCTCTAAAGCAATAAGAAAGAGGAAGGGAAGGAGGAAGAGGGAGACGGTAGGAAAAGAGTAAGATGGAAGAAATCCAATATATAACCTATAATGTAAAAGGGTTAAGCTGCCCAGGAAAGAGATTCAGGTTATTTAAAGAACTTCAACATAGAAAATCCTCAGTGGTATTCTTGCAGGAAACACATCTAGAGATAGAGTCAAAGGTTAGACTGAAGACTAGACATTTTCCAACATGGTTCTATGCGGATTCACCAACTAAAAGAGCACAAGGAGTTGCTATAGGCTTCGCAAAGAATATAAGGTTCGAGGTGGAGGAGAGATTAACGGATCCGGAGGGGAGGTTTTTATTTTTGAGAGGTAAACTACAGGGAATTGAGTGTACAATAGCAAATATATACAGCCCAAATAAGAGACCAGAGAGGTTTATGAGAGAAGTGCTGAAGAGATTGATGGATTTTAAAAGTGGGTGTATGATAGTAGCGGGAGACTTTAACATCTGCATGGACCCACGGATAGATACCACTTCCTCTGTGAGGAGGGAGGAAAACAAATCCTTGAGAATGTTAAAGAAATTGATGCATGAGTGTCAGTTGGTGGACATCTGGAGAATTAGGAATATGAAGGAGAGAGATTATACTTTCTTTTCGCACGTTCATGAGACTTATTCTAGACTAGATTACATATTAGTAGAACATCGAGTGATAGAGTGGGTGGTAGAAGTGAAAATTGAAGGAAGCACCCTGTCGGATCATGCCCCAGTTGCTATGAAGTTAAGATGGGGTAGAGAAGGGAGAGAAGGTTATGTATGGCGGTTGAATGAGGCACTTCTCATGGAGGAAGAGATTGGTCAAAGGATTGAGAGAGAAATTGAATGGTTTTTTGATGAGAATGAAACAGAGGATGTGTCGGTTGCAACGGTGTGGGAAGCACATAAAGCTTACATCAGAGGCCTACTTATTGCAATGGGGGCAAAAAAGAAAAAAGAAAGGAGAGAAAAGATAAATAGATTATTAAATGAAATATATGATCTTGAACAGGTGCATAAAAGGGAAAGAACTAAGGAGATAATGCAGAGGTTAATAAAGAAGAAAGAAGAATTAGAGATTGTAATGGAGGAGGAAAAAAGAAGAGTCTTTATTAAAATAACAAGTGAAAGGTACAGATGGGGAGATAGGCCGGGAAAGTATTTAATGAGAACTTTAAGAAAGAAGAAAAATAGAAATTATATTGAGAAAATAAGAAACCCCAAGGGGGAATTTGTACACTCAACCAAGGATATTGCTAGAATATTTAAAGAGAATTACAATGAGTTGTATAATATCATACCTCAGGATACGTTTAGGAAAACGGAAACAGTAAATAGAGAGAAAAGAAAGAAATACCTAGAGGAGGCAGGCCTACCGAAACTAAGCGAAACACAACTGGACTCTCTAGAGGCAGAAATAACCACAGAGGAAATAAAATCAGCATTAGAAAGCATGGCGGGAGGGAAAAGCCCAGGTCCAGATGGATATACGGCCAAATACTATAAAAAATATAAAGAGCTTTTAATTCCCAAAATGAAGATTTATATGAACGCCCTGGGGAACGGGATGAAGATAAGGGGAGAGTCTTTACAGGCCAATATAGTATTGATACAGAAAGAAGATAAAGATCCCTCACAATGTGCGAGTTATCGTCCCATAGCGCTGCTGAATGTAGACACTAAAATATATGCAAAGGTTCTGGCAAATAGACTGAAAGAGCTGATGCCGGAGTGGGTACATGGAGACCAGGTGGGGTTTGTCTCGGGAAGAGAGGGTAGAGATAATGCTCTGAGATCACTGTTGCTTATACAGGAGGGCAAAAAAGGGAAAACCCCAATGATACTGATGTCGATAGATGCTGAGAACGCATTCGACAGAGTGAGTTGGGGTTTTATGATGGACACTCTGGAAGCATTGGGAGTGGGAGATAGAATGAGAGGGTGGATTGGAGAGTTGTACAGAGGGCCTACTGCTACCATAATGGTAAATGGAGGAAGATCAGAGTACTTTAAGATGTCAAATGGTACAAGACAGGGATGCCCATTGTCCCCACTGCTATACGTGTTATCACTGGAGCCCTTACTGTCCATGATTAGAAAGAACATAGACATAAAAGGAATAAGGATAGGTGATAGAGAACATAAGGTAGCGGCCTATGCGGACGACCTGATGTTTTATGTTGGAAACCTTAGAACATCACTTCCAAATTTAATGAAAGCATTGAGGGAGTACGGAGACCTGTCGAACCTGAAAATTAACCCGACAAAGACCGAAATCTTAAACATAAATCTCAAAAACAGTGAAAAAGAAAGACTACAAGTAGAATTCCCTTTCCTTTGGAGAGACAAAGAATTAAAATATCTAGGAATAAAACTATCAACCTCAAATAAAAACCTTTATAAAGCCAATTATATAATGTTATTAAATGAAATTAAGGAGGAATTGAGGAGAGTGGGAAATGGAAATCCATCGTGGATAGGTCGTATAAACTTGATAAAGATGGTAATTGTCCCCAAAGTATTATATAAATTTCAAATGATCCCAATCAAACTCCCAGAGGCATATTTTAAAGAACTGAGGAAAATGATAATAAAATGTATATGGAGGAATAAAAAGCCTAGAATAGGGTATGAAATGTTGACTAGAAGTAAAGAAAGAGGAGGACTGGGGGTACCAGATTTTAGGAGATATTACAAAGCGGGGATTATTGCAAGAATCTTCGACTGGATTCATAATCCGGAGAAAAGTTGGGTCAAAATTGAGAAAACACTGAGTGGAATAGGTTTGAGTAATAGTATCTGGGTGCCTGCACAATACAGAGAATTAGAGGAGAGCACAAGCACGTACACTCTTATTGTTTTAAAAGAATGGGATTTATTACATAGACAAAAGGGGTGGGTTTTTAATTCACAACTAATACCACTTAGGAACACAAAATATTTCATCCCGGGTAAAGATAGTATAGCAGGGAAATGGATTATAAAACAGGAGGCGCAATTGAGAGATATAATGGTAGGAGAGGAAATTGGGTCATATAAGGATATGGAGGAAAGAAAGGGTGAAGTCTTTAATAAGATGGATAGATTAAGATATTACCAACTGAAGAACTTTTTTGAAAGCCTTTCAAAACCTATAAGAACTAGAAAAGACTGGAATCCATTTGAGAGAATTTTTGAGTCACGGGGAAATGGTAGACACGGAACGGCAAAAATACACAAGATATTAATGGAACTTGACACAGACACAGAATTAATGCACATAGAGAAATGGGAAAGAGATATGGGAAGAAAAATAGAGGAGGAGGAGAAGAAGAAGATGTTCACATTAATTCACGAAAATATTAGTATGAGAGAAGTGGAAATAAATTATAAGTGTTTGAATAGATGGCACATTACCCTTACCTGGAGCACAAGATGAATACGGAAATTTCACAGATGTGTTGGAGAGATTGTGGAGAGGTGGGCACGTGGTATCATATGTGGTGGGAGTGTCCAGAAATACAGGTGTTCTGGCGAAGGATAGTTTACTTGATAGGGAAGATTACTAAAATCAATATAGGATTAGACCCAGAATTATGCCTCCTCCATATCTCAGAACTCCCAGTAAAAGTATATAAGAGGTCAGGGATATGGTATTACTTAACCGCAGCAAAGAGCTTGATACCCAGGTACTGGAAGAAAAGAGAGGTGCCAACGGAGGAAGACTGGATGGGTAGAGTAAACCAGATTTCTGGGACAGAGAGATTGTATTATACGCACGAGGATAAGCTGGAGATGTACAATAAAAAATGGAAAGGATGGGGAGAATATAAAGAAATGGCGAAAAAGGTGAAGAGATAAGGTCCTGGGTAGTCGGTTCAGAATTGGATTTAGGAATAATAGAATTATATGGAGTAAATGAGAGAAGAGAGAATATAGAGCGTGGGAAGGTGAGGGAGGGAAGGGAGGGTACGGGAGAAGGAGGGGGGGGGGGGTGTTTGGGAGGGGGGGATGGTATGAAAAGAAAGTCATATATAGGAATAAATTTTATAAGGAGAAAATATGTTTTTGATAAATATTTTAAGAGATATGTTGAAATGACTTGTATGTGGATTGAAAACTAATAAATATTTATAAAAAAAAAAAAAGACCAACATTTCTCTGCTCCATCAACTGCATAAAGCAGCAAAGCAGTGTTTACACATCCCTAAAGTGCCTTGTCTATGGGTGGTCACCTCACTATGGAAAACACATCAAAGTGATAGATATGCAAAATGTAGCTAAATACGTCTTGTTGGCAAACAAAATAAGATGTTAGTAAGTAAGCTCAGAGCCAGACAATTTCAGAAATTGCTTGACTATTTGTTCCAACATGATGGTACTCAACATATTGCCCTCAAGCTATGGCTCAGACCTTTTATTGCAAAATATATAACTGTCTCACCCCAGACAACCATCCTCCTTTTAAAAAGGAGGAGTTTGACGAATGTTATGCCTATCTTTAATTGTCCACACTATCCTCCTCTGATTTAAAAATCTTATATGCCGACATCTCTATGGAAGAATTTTTGGAGGATGTCAAAATGTACCCATCCACAAGTCCCTAGGCTCTGATGAACTTCTGTATTCTAACTACAAAACATTTTTACCAACCCTGTCTCCTTTTTTGATTGACCTCCACTGATATTTACTTAAAAGGGATATCCCAATGTATACATTCTTGAATTGCAGTCATCCTGAAGCCTGGGAAAAATCCAGCTTCTGCACACAATTATAGACCGATAGCCTTACTTAATATTGAATATAAAGATCCTGGTGAATAAGTTGTCATGGTTGCTCCTCGACTCATAAATAAGGACCAGGTTGGTTTTGTGCCGCTCAACAAGCAGGTAACAATACCAGATGGACAATAGTTTTAGTTGAGGTGCTAAATAGAAGCAAGACTCTTGCTCTGCTACTGAGACTAAACACTTAAAAAAGCCTTTGAAAGACTGGGATGGCCTTATATGTTCTCAACTCTGTCAAGCTTTGACTTTAAAGACCCTTTCCTTGGGATTTTGGGGTGGACTGAGAGCACCAGATTTAAGTAAATATTATATGCTACACATTTACAATCTATAACTTCTTGGTCTACTCAATATCCACCCAATCAATGGAAAGTAATAGAAACTGGGCAAATTTACCCTGTACAACCCAGTCATTAATTCAATCTGTATACACATCACTATCTGAATAAACGTACTATACTAAAACATTTATGCCTTGCTCCCATGTTGTTTACCTTGTCAATTTAGAAAAAAAAGCCACGTAAAAGTACTCTTATTCTTCACTCTGCTCATCCTTGACTATACAACCCAATGATCTCTGATAGTTTATCTTAGAGGTAAAAGATGCCTTGAGCCCAAGCAGCAATTTTTCAATTACAGAACCTTATTAATACAGTATTCCATAAGCTTTCTCCTTTGGAGGCATTGCTTACTTACAAACATGTGGCTAAAAACCCCTTTTTTTTTTCTTTACTCATATGTCCAAATTAAACATTATTTCTTCATTATCTTAGGCATGCCATAAATGAGTAATGTTTTTTTTCATTCAACCAACGGGTTGAATGAAAAGAATTAGCCAATCACCCCAATGTCAATCTTTCGACAAGTCCCTGATATACATTATCTCTCCCTATTCATTATCTCCTAGGTTTACCCTTTACTGGCATCTCTAAAAACTCCAAAAATTTGTGACTTATATTTGAATTGCTGCCAGGAGAATTATTCCTTTACAGCTGTCCAAAAAAATTCCTTCTCAGCCTCAGCTTCTGGATATTATCGCAGATGTTAGAAGACTGGAACATCTTGCGGCCAAACTTTTTGACACCCTAGAATAATTTAATAAAATCAGAACCTCTTGGAACCTATTTACTGTATATATGGTCTTCCATCTCCTCCCACAACCCTTTTATGACATTATACTAACCTTTTAACCATGACATTTGATATTTATGTACTGTATATCCCTGGTGTGTATCATTTTAGTATTTCTATCCTCTTCCATCATTGTGTATGATCTCTACCTAAGTATCCTGGCTCAAAGCTGAACCTGCCCCAGTTCACAAACCTATTGTTTACCTGATGTTGATTTGTCTTCCTATTTTTTCAGCCTTTACTTGACTTGCTTTATCATAACCTATGAGGTGCCTTCAAAATATATGATTTTTTCCCTGCCTATTATTTATATGATTATCTGTGTTTCACATCTCAGGTATCTGCAATATTTTAACCCTACTCTTTTTTGTTATACCTTGAAAACTCATTAAAAATACAATAAAAGCCAAGTGTCTTCTATTGGCCTGGGGTTTACATTTAAATGTTTAAGAAGGCTAACAACTTTGCGTCGATGGTCTACTCTATAGCATTATGAATTGTTTAATGAAACAATGCACACATAAAGACATAATGTCTGTCATATAACATTTGGCAATAAATGTGTTGAGGAGGGGTTGTGTTTTGGCTTTTCTGTGTCTCCTTTCTAAAGATTCCAAAGAAGAACAGAAGTATCAGTAGATAGATAGATAGAATTCTATCTATCTATTTTAACATATGTGCCTGAGAATGAAAACTATACACATTTGTTAGCCATAAATTATCCAAAATATTGATTTTCTACATATTGCTTTGATTTACATAACACAGAATTCCAATGGCAAAACATACATGGGCATTAAAACACATCAATGTCAGTACACCGGTGGAGTGAAAGGATTTACATTTTGTTAAGTGAAAACACTCACACACATAAGCACACAGTTTCCACCTGCAGAGGGCTTAACATACAACATAAGAATTATTGCTTTCGGTGAGAGAAGTGTCTTGTCAGATAGGAGCTTAGTTCCTTGTAAAACACTCACAATTGTTTCCATGATATAAATAAATTTTTTTTTAAAAAAGCTGGATTTACATAACTGAGGTATAAAGTCATAAACCTAAAATATGTCAAACATTTAAAAACCTAGACACTTAAAATTAACATGCTAATTTATAACACATGAATAGTAAAACAACAATTGAACTTTTAAGTGTGAAAATAATGAAAAGATAATTAATTAAGCTATGCTGGTTAGTTTAAGTAAGGTCACGTCTTTTGGCATGGTATTATATTATTTCCAATAAGTTGCAGGTTTAATACACAAAATGGAGAATTAACTGTGACACATTGTGCAAGCCTGTCTTTCTGAAAAGAGCAAGTCATGCATTGCATGGCAACACAGCTAGGAGACCCAAAACACATGGTGAAAATCTACTGTTGCCACATATGGGATCCTTAAACATACTCATTACTGAATATCTGTGTATCCAGTGGCTAGTGGCTTAAAAATATTAACTGTGGAGTCTTTGTTTTTGATTTACTAAAGGAATAAAGACTGTTCACTCAGCAAAGTGAACATTCACTGAAGACACTGTAGATTGCAAAATAGGGTGAAGCTGGATCCACTGATCATACCAAAAATCCTGTTTTCTCTATCATCTATTGAGGGATACAACTTGATGATAATTAATAAATGCATGGTGATACCACTGCCTACAAGTTAAATGGCCACTAGGCAAATAAAGACCTGTCCTTTTAGAGCTGTTACCCGCCCCACCTCACACCTGCCCAGATTATACATTATATAATTTTCTTTCCTTCAACCACAGGTTGCTCGATTCCCCCATCAGCACAGTCAGTGTTGATAGGGGATTCCCTCCCACAGCGCTATTGTGTTCTGCTGGTGGGGAGCGCAAGGAGCCACCCCCCCAGCAAAATACAATGATCCCTGCTGGCGGCTATTGCTGCTGGCAGTAATCAGGCAAAAAAAAGACAGTCTGGTTGTACTAAAGTATAGCAGAGTTTGCGGGCAGGGCTTATGGCGCCCTAGTGGGGACACTTAGAACTACACCTGGTAATTGCCTGGGTTCTAGGCAGGAGTTTAGTATCATGTAAAACCAGAATTAAAGCACCACTCCAGACTTAGAAGTGAGCCGCAATGAACACAATTACCCTCTAACAACTCAAGGCTAACTTTCTGTACTGTTAACAATAAGCACTCTAGACACTGCTACAGTTAGAGAACACCAGCTCCCAGGTATGCAGTATTTAGCACACTTTAACACTTAGAGAGACTTCAGATAATCCTACGGACACAGTATAACAAACGACACTACTGCAGTTTTACAAGAAAGACAGTAGGATTGACCCCGATAATTGAGGAACTTGAGTCAGCAAAGAAAGGACATCTCTGCAGACCAAACCAGCTCTGCTGTTTTCTGTTCATTTCAAAGATTTCTCTATTATCAACAGCTCAGAAGTTGTAGAGTTATGTTGAAGTTTGAAAATCTTGGAAGCTGCTTCAGTTAGCCATTAAATGCAGAATTTCCAGTTTGTATACTAGTGTTCTTTCTGTGACATCCATGCAGTCAGCTTTGTCATTCCTGCTATTTTAAAATGGACTCTGCTATTCAGGTCAGGCCAGTCATTTGAGAATTCCTTGCTGAGTGTCAAAACCAGAGCTACGAAAGTTCGCCTAACCCAATCTCTAAAGACTCCTTTGTTTCTGTGTGATTGACTAATATTGCTGTCTACCTTTACTAGGCGGCTATCCAGTGTCTCTGCCTAAACTGCCATTTTAAACTTCCCACTATTTCTCCTGCAGTTGGGACTAAGGAGTCATTAATGACTTTTGCTACAGAAACAACTATAGGTGACTGGCCATTTTGTGAAAGAGTTCAATTGTATTTTTTTTTGTTTATTTTTATTTATTTATGGGCTTTATCTTACTTTATGTAATTTGCTTGATGACCACAGGGAGGAGTCCTCATCTTTGTTTCTACACAGGCTACACAAGGAAAGTATTGATACTTGTCAGGTGGTAGGGCTTTGATTAGCCCGAACCACCATTTTAAAATGGTTGTAAAGTCAAATTTTTATTAAAATAATAAAAAAGGTGTATACATACCTTCTGTGTGTAATGGTTTTGAACAGAGTGGCCCCTGCCTTTTCTTTTGGGGTTCCCAGCCAGCGCTCTCCGATCCTTCTATTCTGCGTGTACCCTCATAGTAAGTGGGGGCACATAAGTGGGTGCTCTTCTGAGCTGGACTACATGCATCCATAGACAAACACAAAAACCTTTTGACTACTGCAGGGAGAATTCTGGGCTGCTCTGAAGATCTCCTAAGACAAGGATAAAGGATTAAGCACAGCACTGCCCTTTAAAAGCTTGCTACATATGGCAGTCTCTTCCCTTGTGAATCCCTGTACTCACTTTGTCCTTCTTGCTCCACTGATCCTAGGCATTGATCCTGTCCATGCTGTACTGCTGAATGGATCCTCCTGAGCCACCCCGAGCTCAGCTTGGAGGCCAGCCTTCCCTAGACCTTGGGGACCCCTCTCAGGCCACCAACAGTTTCCTCAGCACCCAACTTTCCAGCCAGCTTGACAATCCCATATTTATGGGCTGGTCCACCACGCTACCAGGGCCTCCAAATCTGGGATTGGTTAGACTCCCATAAACATGCAGATTAGGTGGTATCCACCTCATCCACCTATTGGCTTCTGGAAGGTTCCCATGGTACTCCAAACCAGGTGGAGGTGATAGAGTTTCAACCTGTTAAGCCGTCCAGCTTGATCTGCAGTAACCTGACCTTAATCACAGGCTCACACAGTTACCATGAGTAATACACAATAGATTTGCCTACACTATTCTAGTAGCACACTAGAGGATGCTACATGGGGAACAGGTGACACTAAATGGCAGTTACTGCAAGGGTACTGTATGTCTGCTGTGACACAAACAAATAAATGCTGTAGCACTCTTATGGGGGCTTTGTTGACAGGTACTGGAGTTGTACATCTTCTGTGTCACACAATAAGGATCACTAATTCACACCCCAATGGATCTTTTTTTTAGAATCTGCATAATGATGCATTTGCAAGTCATTGTACTCACCTAATACAATTGGAGCTATAAAGGATAAAAGGATACCATGTTTTATTAGTGCATGAGTTTTGATCAATAAAGTATGATATGTATCATACTGTATACTCTATGTAAGATATACTGTATGTATAACATAGACTTTTAATCAGTTTATTGAGAATATGATATGTATGTTCAGATTGTACTGTAGAATCTAAAAGCGGTGCACTTATTGGGTCCTCTGTCCTGGAAAAAGGGTACTCAAGACCAGCCAAGACACTTACACTGTAGACTCCTCAAGCCCATTAAAAATCATGCAGAGGCTGATGTTCTAGCAAAGCAGTCCATGTTTTTGAGTGCCACTAGTGACTACCCTCTGCTCTTCTACAAGTACCTCCAAGACTCTCAGGTCACCCAGCACAGGCCCCAGTTTCCTCTGTGGTACTCTCTGACCCACCAGCTACTAATGAGTCTGAAAACGAAGATGCATCACCTCATGACCCCACAGACAGATCTAAGATTCAACCCCCCTGGCTGTCCCAGAAGTCTAAATTCTGGAAACCACCTGGGAAATTTGTATATTATACAAACTTGCCAGGGATGGCAAGTTCAAGTGGGGTGAAGTTTAATGGAGTCCCACTTTACCCACCTTGTTTATTAGTGGCTGCAGGTCCCTTTAAATCCTTTTTCCACTGTCCATTCAGCTCCCATAATTCACTGGAATTCCAAAATCCCCAGAACTCCTGGACAAACTCAAGAAATAATACCTGATTCAACAGGTGCCAAACTATCCAAAACTGTATCTGGTATGCGGGCAGGCATGCAGGTGAGCACAAGAACGCGTAGATTCCTTGTAAGCCCCAATCATGGTGGACACTGAGTCAGATTGCTCTGGAATGCTCCCTTTCTAGTGGGTTGATATTTCCCTCGGTCTCCTTAGCTCCCAGATCAAAGATTCCTCCAGCTTTATCTTTGTGAAGCCTGTCTGGGGATCCCTGAAACCCACTACTTGAGCTAATAGTTACAGTTAGCTTCATAGTGAGAAAGGTTTTATAACCCCATGCTTCAGGGAGCTACAGGAAACTGTATTTTCTCTATTCTTTGTTACTTTTTTTTTATGACACCTTTACCATATTGTGCATCCACCTAGGTGTCAAATGTAGAAACTATTTCCAAGCATCCATGTTACTGAGATAGCTTAATTGACCGTGGTTTGTTGTTCCACACTATTGCATACCTTTGGTCCATTTTGTCTGTATTGTCCACTCCCCTGCATTTATTTAGTCAACGTCAAGTTGCTCAGTAAACATCAATTTTCTAAATGTGGTTTGGCTGAAGATTTGGATAATACCATGGATAATTACATAATATTATCATATTGTCTCTGGCTTTTTAAAAATTGTATCGAAACAAGTTTAAAAAAATGAAATACTGTAAAATAAATTAAGGCAATAATCTTTACTGTCTCTCTAAATAATTTACAACAAAATAAAAAAATAAAATCTTTATTCATATTCAGAAAAAGTACTTCATTGTTATAATGTCTCCATTGAGTATCGCAACACAAAATAGATCCTCAATAATTGTATAGATAAATAATCTTGGGAAGTAGTAATTTCACAGCTGTGGCTGTAATTAGAAAAATGAAAATCCAAGCATGGCACTGAGCTGAGACCATTACCAAGCCACTATAGTAAACATCTGCAATAAAATAACTTTCATTCTTAGTATAGTATGCCATTCTGGAAAATATAATATAATTATTCCAATGTATTTATAATCAACAATGAAGCTAGCTGTCATTTTGCTAATGAAGTCCTGAATTCCCCGTGAAGGACTACCAATAAATACGGATGGGCTTAAGGTTCAGTCCTAACACACGTTTGGACTGAACATCAACGATTCGGGATTTCAGACAAATGCCCAAACATTTACTCAGTCTGGGGGAACCGAATGTCATGTATAATAGTGGTCATTATACATAACAGCTTTCCACTGCCAATGTTTGTTAAGTATGCTTGCAGGTGCAGGCACCATGTCTATATATACTGTAGTTGATGACATCACTGGCAGACCCAGCCCCCTTGTATATAACAGCTGTCATGCACAGGACTTTCCATTACCTGAGTGACAAGCGAAAGAATGGGATGAGTCTCTACAACAGCATTTTTTTTTTCATTTGGCAGGTCATCGGACATTGGATATTA
This sequence comes from Staurois parvus, assembly GCF_062004578.1. Lineage (NCBI taxonomy): Eukaryota > Metazoa > Chordata > Amphibia > Anura > Ranidae > Staurois > Staurois parvus. The sequence continues at coordinate 5,188,903 of NW_028317918.1, read as the reverse complement.
TGATAGACGGGGATCTGAATTGCTGGATGACCTGACTGACAATGGATTTATGAGAGACTTTTTTGGGGGGAGTTTTATTTTTTTAATAAAGAATTTGTCAAATATTTGGTTGTCTTTATTTCTAGATTACAACTTTTTTTTTGTAAATGACTAGGGCTACTATGTACCCCATACTAATTTACACTGGGGGCAGTATCTGAGGGTGCCCCTTAGTGTTAAAGGGGGCTTCCAAGGTAAGCTCTTGACTTGCAGACCCCCACAAGCACCAGGCAAAGGTTGTGGAGACAAGGTGCTTTGGTAGGGGGGCCCACTTGGCAAGGCAGTCCCCCACATGTTGAAGGCATGTGGCCTGGTAGGGTTTAGGAGGAAGGGGGCACATGCTTCCCTATCTTTACTGGCCAGTCAGGCTGCATGCTTGGATAAAGAGTCTAGTATGACATTCATTGCCAACTTCTTTTGACAAAGAAACAAAAAAAAAGCACACAGACCCCTTCAAATGTCTCCCAATATACATAGCAGACCCTTAGGGGATCTCTGTGCTGTTTTTTAAAACGTTATCACTATCATATGCCAGCAATTTTAAAGCTTTTTTCCTTTGTAAAAATCACTGCTCCCAGCTGCATTACATTTTTCCTAAAACATTTTGGCATTGGAACATGCATGCAATTTCTAACACCCCTTATCTATTAACCCAGAAAATGGGCATTTTTAATTTGGCAGATTGGTTCCCACTGATTTCAGTGGGGTTCAGGTTTGGCACCCCTGCCAATCCAAATCCAAGGCATTTTGACTCATGACTAACCATGGTGGCTATTTATCAGGAGACCTTTTCTCCTTTTTTTCTGTGATCGGTTAGTAAATAACCGCCCCCACCAATTTTTTCCTGATACATGTATTTTTTAATTGGCTACGAATATGGCAAAATTTCAAGGCCGTGAATGGGACAATCTTATGAAGTGATACTACACAGTAAAAACAATTAATTGATACAGAGCTTAATGGCCTATTTTTCAATCTTAAAAAAATTTTGGAGAGAAAATCATTATTGTTTTGGCACATTCGGATTTTTGAAAACTGTATTTATGAAGATATAAATATTTTTGGCCTTAGGGTCCAGATCTTTCCCACACATGAGAATCTGGACTCTAATTTTAAAAAAGAATGGGGAAAAAAATCTTAAAAAAATGTTCCAAAGGTATGATGAATCTGTAGATCACTGAGTATATGAGCCAGATTGGTGTCTTAGACAAGGGCTTAGATCTCCTCAGTGTGCAATTATCACATCTTAAAGTTCAACCGCACTTCCGGATCCGGCGCCGCATGTGAGGACGGCGAGACCCGCGGCTCCGGCTCTTCTACTATATAAAGCCGGCATACCACAGCAGGGGACACTTTAAAGCGGCACAAAAGTGCCCCCCGATCCCCCCTTCACTTACCAGACATGGATCGCTTCCTGCTCCCGGTCCCAAACGGCCCTGGATCGGCAGGGGAGACAGAGAGATGCAGCTCTCCCCCTTCTGCAGCCAAGATGGCTGCTGATCACAGCAGCAGCAGCAGCAGCAGCATGGACACAGGACAAGGTATGGCAGAATCACACACACAAGCCATTACCACACTGAGGCAAGCTGACACCTGTAGTCCCACGGACCAATATGACAAAATAGCACAAGCTGTTGCTTCACTACTGTTACCCACTATTACTAATGCAGTGGACAGAGCAGTGGCACAGGGCATAGAACAGCTTAGGCGTGACATGGGCGAAAGCGCTAAACGCATAACTGAGGTGGAACAGCGCCTATCAGACCTAGAGGATGACCTTCAAGCCATTCAGGCGAAAAACGCACACTCCTCACGTACCCAGATATCTATCTTGGAAAAAATTGATGACCTGGAAAACCGGTCACGTAGGAACAATTTACGTGTCATAGGCCTTCCAGAATCATTTAATCTAGGCACCCTAACGGATATATGTTCCACGCGTATTCCCGCTGCATTGGGCATACCCACGCCATGCCAAGTCGAAAGGGCACATCGCCTAGGGGCTCCCTCAAATGACCGACGCACTCCACGCTCCATAATAGTTAAATATCTTAACTATGCAGACCGCGTGGCTATCCTCAACTCGTTCCGCAACTCCCGCTCACTTCAGCTGGAAGGTAACAAACTACTTCTATTTGCGGACTATTCACAGGAAGTCTCTCGAAAGCGCAAGTCCTTTCAGCAGATCTGCGCAAACCTGCATCAAAAAGGGATTAAGTTCACCCTAGCGTACCCAGCCATTTTACGTTTCACTTCTCCCACGGGAGAATCTAAATCCTTCACCCACCCGGAAGAGGCCATACAATATATCCAGACCAACATGACGAACATCCGAGACCCTTCATCTCCACACTCTTCAATCCGAGACCCAGGCCCAAGAGATCAGCGCAGCCCACGCAAAGATCCACCAAAACGGCAGCGAATTAACACTTCTTCGGCCAAAACAAAACTACCCTGACAAGTCTGGTCCTCCCTAGGGCTACGATGATGCCCGTCTGGGCTCCAATTTCAAATTCTAAGACACACTTACTAACCTGTGAATTTTATTCCACATGTCTAGTTACACCTCTAGTTGGGGTACTATCTGTCTTCTTTTGAGTATTTTTTACACTGAAGTGGGGTACCTGTTATTGTTATTGTATTCCTTAATTTTTACTGTTATGGCTATGACCTTGATTACCTGGGGGGTCGCCGGGATCGATGACCATGTGCCCCAGGTACGTGTCTCTGTCTTGGCCTCCCTTCAAACAAGCTTTGACCACCGCAACATTGCCGATCTCGGGGAATTGACATGTTCTCCTCCATGCCAAAAAATTAACTTCCCATTAGGGGACTCTTTCTTGATTACTACATGCTTTAAGAGGCTAGCTCCCCGGTTGCAGGTTCTCCTCAGCTCAGCTCCGGTTACGCTGGTCAAAGATTAGTGGCAACATGCGGAAAAAAGTGAAGTTCAGTTTGCTACTAAGGTTTTCAGAATTTTATGTTTGTTCAAACGGCCCATGTTGGGCTTTGCCTTGGTTCATTCTCCAATCTATCTCTTTCTTATTTCTTTCTTTTTTTTCTCCCTTTCTTCCCGGAGAACCCCTATATCACATGACCCATTCACTCCCACAGCCCACTAAGGAAGAGAGTTTCGATCATACTAAACGTTCAGCACTCTCAGCAGATGTAACCCCTGCGTGCATCATCCAATTACCCCCAACACTATGATTCGCTTAATCTCCTGGAATGTCAAAGGCCTGAGATCACCCCACAAACGCATGGCTGTTTTACGCCATCTACAGCGGCTGAAAACAGACATAGCGCTACTCCAAGAAACACATCTGTCCCAAAAGGATTTTATACGTATGAAAAAGCTATGGGTAGGCCAGGTATTGGGCTCCCCCTCACCCCACCACAAAGCAGGAGTGCTAATACTCATTCACAAACGACTCTCCCCTGACATCCTCTCTATGGAAGCAGATGCGGTCGGGCGCTTTGTTTCAGCTCATATCAAGTTGGGCGATTCCTCTCTGACTCTTACCAATATTTATGCTCCAAACTCTCCCTCCAAATTATTCTTCCAAGACATTGCACACAAATTATCGAAGTATATGCATCTTCCACTTATATTAGGGGGTGATTTCAACTCTTGCATGGACCTACAAGAAGATAAATCAAGACCGACAGACCACACCAGACAATTCTTCCCCACCCCTACTCAAGCGCACACAGTGCTTAGCAACTTTGCTGAAGCTCTCCAACTTATTGACGTCTGGCGCTTGGCACATCCTGACGGTAGAGACTTCACCTTCTTCTCCCCGGTCCATAAATCTTTATCCAGGATCGATTACTTTTTCACTAATCCCAACATGTTACGTCATATTTCTGACACAACTATTCATGACATAGCTGTCTCCGATCATGCTCCCATCTCTTTAACTATTCAACATCAAACACCTAGTTCTCAGGCCCGATCATGGCGATTTCCCGCATACCTTGCTGATAATCAGGATCTGCTTCGGGTGTTGCGTGACACCTGGAAAGAGTTCTGTGACACAAATGCGGCCCACATGTCTAATCCAAATCTGTTCTGGGATACGGGCAAGGCAGTGCTACGTGGTAGAATCATTGCATTCGCCTCGACATATAAGAAAAATCTCATCCATAAATACACCACAGCTAGCCAACGTTTACGCCAGGCTCAAAGGAATCTGGCGGATCTTAACTCGCGCCAAAACAGACAGGATTGGACCGAGGCCAAACACCAATTTGACACCTGGGCAGAGGCCCAGGAATCTATACACAAATCCTATCTAGATCTTCAATATCACAAATTCGGAAACAAATCAGGCAAACTTCTAGCACGTCTATGTAGGAAAACTTTTGTTCCCACCCATTTTACTGCTTTAAAAGACCCCCAGGGCACTCAAAAGACTTCCTCAGAGGAAATAATTTCCATATTAGAGAAGTTTTTTGCAAATCTCTATGATACAGATCCCATCGACGCCGAACGAGCCACCGCCTTTTTAGAGAAACTTAATCTCCCACAAATTGACCCCTCCTCACTACACTCCCTGAATGCTCCTATAACTCAATTAGATATCAGTCGCACTATCCAATCTCTAGCAAATGGAAAAGCCCCGGACCTGACGGTTATACCGCAGAGTTCTATAAACTTATGACCGACACTCTCTCCCCTACTCTGCAGACGGTGTTCCAATCTATCCAAGAGGGAGGCGAATACCTGCAATCTGGTTTTCAGGCATATATAAAGCTTATAGCTAAAAAAGACAAAGATCCTACTAATCCAGGCTCTTACCGCCCAATTTCTCTTTTGAACCTCGATGCCAAATTGCTCTCTAAAATTATCGCAAACAGACTGGCTTTAATCCTACCTTCATTAATTCACCCCGCCCAAGCAGGTTTCGTCCAGGGTCGTTCAGCCGCTTCAAATATACGCAAGGTTTTAGCAGTCCTCAATCATGCCAAACATAATCCTCTACAGGACACAGCGATTATATCCTTAGACGCCGAAAAGGCGTTTGACAACGTTAATTTTACTTGGCTGTTTCTTACGCTACAGAGATTTGGTTTTACAGGCCCTTTCTTCCATGTGATTCAGGCGATGTACTCAGCGCCGACAGCCCAGATATTTGCAGCAGGCCACATTTCTAATCCCATAAAACTCCATAAGGGAACTCGACAGGGATGCCCTCTTTCCCCGCTTCTCTTTAATCTCGCCCTGGAACCACTAGCCCGATATTTATTATTCCACTCAGATCTCCATGGGATCCCGATAGGCCAACAAGAATTACGACTCTCGTTATTTGCAGACGACATATTAATTTTTACCTCCAATCCTTCTGCTGATTTGCCATATATCCGAGATACCTTTACCGAATTCCGACATTATTCAGGATTACGCATAAATTTTTCCAAAAGTGAAGTCCTGCCGCTGTTCCATGCCCGCCCCCCGCAGTGGACCCTGAACGCACAGTTCACCTTGGCTCACAGCTACATCACATACCTAGGCATAAAAATAGGAAAGCTAGCCTCTTCGCTTTACACGCTTAACCTCACGCCAATGATCAACAAAATTACAAGGGAATTAGAGATGTGGAGACAGCTACCTCTATCTCTTCTGGGACGGTCACACCTTTTCAAGATGGCGAGTTTCCCAAAAATCCTATACCCCATGCAGACTATTCCCCTTCTCCTCAGACATAGTGATTGTATGCAACTAAACCAGGCAATTTCCAAATTTCTTTGGAGAGGCAAACGCCCTCGTATTGCATTACATAAACTGTACCTTCCAAGGGGTGAGGGCGGGTCCGGACTCCCCAATATACGCGTATACAATCTATCTTGCCTATTACGTGTATGTCTAGACTGGCTTACTCAAACATCTAAATACTCCAATTTCCAACTCGAATCCGAGATGGTTCACCCATTTAGTCTCACGGCCCTCTTGAACTCCAATGTAAATACTCTCCCGCCCCATCTAAAACACAATCCTCTGGTCCGTGACACTCTAATTACATGGAGGGAAGTTAGACGCAAAATGGGAGTATCTCCGTGGATCTCACGCTTCCTACCTATTCATAACAACCCCTCTTTTCCCCTTTCCCACCAATATGCAGCTTATGGCACCTGGGTAGCTCATGACCTTACTCTGGTACAGCAATTATTTGATACTTCAAACGGCTCACCGCAACCTTTGGATCACATTCAACAAAAATACCAATTACCCTCTCATCATTTCTTCTATGTATTACAAGTAAGGAACTACGTGAACTCTGTAGCGCCGGTTAAATCCACCAGATTCTCTGTTACCATATTAGACGACCTGGCTCAACACCGAAAATATAAAATATCCAACATCTATAAACCACTTAATCGTCTGTACACGAAACCACTGGAAACCTCAAACGCAATCCACTCCTGGACTAGAGACTTTGACAAGGCATTTACAGCAGATCAAATACTCTCCGGCTATAACACCACCTGTGCCTTCAATATTAATGAATTTTGGCGCGAACAACAGTTCAAGATCATGCAACGAGCCCACATGCCCTGTCTCTACCTGAAAGACAATCCTGAAGTGTCTAAATGCCCGCTCTGCAACAGTCCTAAACCCTCCTTACAACACAGATTCTGGCTCTGTCCCTCCATATCCATCTTTTGGACACAAGTAATCACTTTCATATCGTTTGTCACCACCATCCAATTGACAAGGGATCCCTTAATCCTTCTCTTCGGTAACATGGACAATCTAATTACAGGTCCTCGACCCTCTCAACTACAGGAGCTGAAAGGATACAAACCATGGATATCAACCTGTCTCTTGACAGCAAGAAGGGCCATCTTAAAAAAATGGGTCTCCAACATTCCTCCAACGTTATCGGACCTAAAACAAGACCTCAACTTTCTCTTACGTATGGACAAACTTCATTTAATCTCCTCACGTCCAAAACATGGAGAGGACCTATATCTCCGAAAATGGAGCTCTTACGTGACTGCTACACTCCCTTTGAAAGAGCAAAGGTTTTTCCTTCAGGATGACAAATTATCGGTGCCTTGACATGTAACCTTGCCTACTCACAATCTCTCCATCTTTATTATCTGTTTGTATAACATTGGTTATGTGGATCTGTGCATGTATGCCTGCTGTATCTGCTTTCTGCTTCTATGGCTGCCGTTTGGGATTGTCAGTGATCTGGGCTACAGCAAAAGCTAGACCACATGACTCGTCCTGCTACTAATCATAACATAGACATCTACATTCGAAACACCCTTTATACTCTATTTATTAAATGGGAAAAGAGGATCTCCCCTCATTTCTCTCTCACCTTTCTCCCCCTAGGACAAAGCGAGAACTAAGGTTACATCTTTAATCTGTAATCTACCTAATCACTAATGTCATTCCTCATGTCACATACCAGATCTAGATCACACTGCTCTACCTAAGCTCATCTTCTTCCCCTATCGCATCTCTCTGCAAACATAGAGGTCTCAGGGTTCCACTGGTCCTTTCTTCTTTCCCCCCCCCCCCCCTCCTTTTTTTTCCTTCTCTCCTTATTCTTTTGGGTAAGTTATTTTGTTAGCAGCATCACAGTTGCTTCCACCCTCTATCTTACTTTCTTTCTCTCTTCTCTAATTCCTTTTTTTTCCACTTCATATTCTCTCCCTTCTCTGATAACTATTGCACATACACATCCAGCTTCTTTTAACTTTCCTTTCTACTCTTCTCACTGAAGTCATAGACTGGCGTTAGACCTCTGCCAATACACCTAAACCATCATTCATGTCCAGAACCAAAGAATCACACTTTATCACACTGCTAACTCTTGCAGCTATACATCGTTCTAACAAATATCCAAAACTCTCCAGTATATAGAGACAATTCACCCCTCCCCCCTTCCACAGCACAGTTGAAACTAATTTGACTGCTACTCATTCCATTTTTACATACTGTCAGCATAATGTATGATTCATCCTATGGTTCTGTACTGTAACATGTGTTTTCTCTATGTGTTTATTTTTTTTTTCTTATTGCTTATTGCTTTGGTCAATTACCGTGTATGACTCCACAAAAACCCAATAAAAATTTTTCTAAAAAAAAAAAAAAAAAAGTTCAACCGCTATATGGTGAACGTGATAGGAACCTAAGGGAGCATTTAGAGAAATTTAACAAAAACATTCTGATTAAAAATGAAAAGAAATTTGCAAGAGATAAAATTGCTTTTCAAGAAGGTAGAGCCTACAAGTGGAATCGGGATCGAAATAAGTATAAAATACAACACAACCATTTGCCTTTTCCACATGATCATTCATTAAATGTCTCCCAATCATCTCTTTCATTGTCTGTTTCTGCTCCCTCACAGACTCCTATAAGGCATAATAACACATGGCGTTTTAAAAGATGCCGACATGGCGGTGGACCACAAGGGCACTTTCCAAAAAAGCTTCTTTAGACCAAACATCTGAAATGGGCAAATCCACACCTGTGTGTTCAACCACTATCCTGTCAGGTAACTCTCAGGATGGTGGTACACGTTCCTCCTCTTCACCTATAGATGAAACATCGGGTAATGTTTCAGTTTATGATGTGGACAGAAACACTATAACGTCACATATGCAATCTAGTAATTCCCATTTTTTAGAGTAAGCTTCCAATCTTTCCAATACAAACAAGGGACACAGAAATATAGAAACATACATGAAAAAAACAAATGGAGAAATAGGTTTAAACATTGTTAATCTATCCACTTATTCTTTGTCTATAGAGGAAAAAAATGTGTTGGCTAAAGGTCTAAGTTTTTGCCCAGCAGGGAATTTGGACAAATTCTCAAGATCAAGGATTTACAACTGTTTGCTCAAAATTTGATTCTAAAAAGTATGTATGATAAATCTAGTAATATGCCTCTAAATAAGGAAGATCAAAAAGTTCTGGATGATCTTCTGTCCTTACTGGAGGAGAATGATCCCTGATCTGATTGATCATACCAATATTGCTCAACTTGTCCAACAAATTGATTCAGATGAGCAACAACCTTCTACATATAGATCCATATTAAAGAAAAAATCTGATCTGTTTCCTCCTCCAAGCTCAAACTGTCATGTAGCAGCCTTTTTGAAATTGGTGTGTAGAGAAATTGAGAAATTAAAAATTAATCAGGAAAAAAATATTTAAATTCCAGTGGGCAACAGCCCTTGAAACATTTGGCTACCAATACTTCCCTGGTCATTAAGCGCTCTGACAAAGGAGGCAACATTGTCATAATGAATAATGACCAATATGTCAATATGTGTAATAAGATTTTTTCAAGAGAGACTGGTATCGCCAAATCGCATCAGATGTGATTGACAAATTCAATAAACATTTTTATGAGTTGGTTGATACTGCATTTTTGAATGGCATTGTCACCAAAATGACTTGGGACTTTATCAAAACTAGTTTCCCAAGGATCCCGACTTTTTATTCTCTTCTAAAAATTCACAAGGAAGTAGATAATCCCCCAGGGAGGCCAATAATATCTGGCAATGGAGCCCTAACTGAAAATTTAGGCCAATTGGTTGATGAACATCTCAGAACCCAAAGTAGCAGGTCTTACTATACATCTAGTGAAAATTATTGACAACTTACATGTCCCCGGTGGGGCTTTTCTTGTCACGATAGATGTAGAAGCTTTATTGTGACGGGAGTTACTTTGGGTGGGTGACCCATGGAACACATCTCACTTTGGAGGGGTGGGGAGACCCCTTTCTCAGCTCCCCATATCCCTATTATGTGTAAGTCACCCTAAGCCTGTTAGGGGTACAGGGTGGACTGTTCTGATATTGTGTAGACATGTATAGGTGGGGTGTGGGGGTTGTTCATTGTTTACTGCCATGTGGTGCATCCCATTGTTCTATTGTGTGTCTTGCTTGGGAGCAAACTATTATGGGATGTATGTGTTTGTGTATTGGCTTGGTGGGGGGTGTCTGCTGATGTGTCTCTGGTTGCTAGATTTTGGTTTGCCCCGCCCTGTGACCTTATGCAGGGAGGTGGGTTGTTCCCTTGAATGTTTATATCTTGTGTCTGTGTTAAAATAAAGCAGTCTATTTCCTGATTTTACCTTGAGTGGTGTCCGTGGATCTGTGTTCGGACAGGGAAGCGGGAGTTTAACGTAAATACCCTAGTGCAGTCGGGGTCCGGTTCCGTTACATTTATATAGCTTCATTCCCCACAATAGGGGAGTGGCAGCAATTCAGCACATTCTAGCACAGAGAAAGCTCCAAGAGTGGGATTACAATTAATTCATTGTTTCAGCATTGGAATTTATGTGCAATGGTTCCCCCTACCTCCAGGTGCAGGGAGTGACAATGGAGACATCTTGTGACCCATCGTATGCCAACCTGTACCTGGGGGAGTGGGAACAGATGTTTATGGCCAATGAGGATCTATCGATGTATACGGACCACATTTGTATGTAGAGCCGATACATCAATGATATCCTCATAGTGTGGGATGGCCCGGAGGATCTGTTAAATGGTTATCTAGAGAGAATGAACAAAAATGAATTTAATCTCACATTTACTATGACTTATGACAAAAAGGAAGTTACTTTCCTGGATGTCAGCATTCAAGTTAAAGATTATGGTAGTCTGGCCAGTAGACTATATATTGTAAACCTACAGCTGGCAATACCATATTGCATGCTTCTAGTTTTCATCCTAAGTCACTGATCTCATCCATCCCCTACAGTCAGTATTTGAGAACAAGGAGGAATTGCTCTGATGAGCAAGCCTTCAAGGAAGAGGCAAATGCACTCCGCAATAGACTGTTAGAGAGAGGATACACTAAATCTTGTTTAAAGAAAGCTTAGAAACATGCCTGTAACAATCTGAGAAATGATCTTCTTTACAAAGATCCAAAAAAAAAAAGGAAAGCATCAGATGGTCAGACTGGGATCATTATGAAATTCTCTAACCAACACAACCAAATCAGAGATATCATCCAAAAGTATTGGCATTTATTAACTATAGATCCTCTGATAGGCAAATCTGTACCTCCCACCCCTTTAATCACTTTTAGAAAGGTCACATCTATAAAAGATTGTATTATACAAAGTGAATACAAGGATGACTCTCTTAGAGATCCGTGCAAACTAAAAGGTACTTTCTGTTGTGGGGCTTGTAACTATTGTAAGTATATGTATACAGAAGCACAGTCTAGACTGCCAAATGGGGCTCTGTTTAAACCCAAACACTTTGATAACTGTCGAACTGCGAGAGTGATATATTTACTTCTTTCTGTGCACAGCCATCCAGAGCAATGTGTCTGAGCCGACAGGAAGGAGGATTGTTAGTAAACAAAGCAGTCCTCCTCCAAATCAGAGATCCTGGGCTCCTGGCTGGTTCGGTAGGGCGCGCGCGTGGCCCTTGCGCGCCCCCTACCTGGAAATGAAAAATCACGTATATATACATGATTTTGCGCACCCCTGACGCCCTGTAGCAGCATATCTGCTACAGGGCGGTAGGGAAGCGGTTAAGGGGAATCTCCACATAAAAAAAAAAATAGTGTGAGGTCCCCCTAAAAATTCTATAGCAGACTTGTAATCTGAGCATGCACCCTGACTGGAGCAGAAACGGGGATGAATGTGTGGCACCCACCTCATGAACCATATCAGACCATATGTCCTTTTTTTGCCAGTAAATTGTTTATTGAGAATTTTTATCAGGTCATGCACAACTTATATAGTAGAATACACAAGTCAAATACAAAATAGCAGCGTCCATGAAACTGAGTACAGAAGCAGAGCAGCAAACAGAACAGTAGTATTATCAATAACAAATGACCAAAAAATTATGCTGGCTAATTGAGCATAGTCAAAGTTATACGTTCAACATCTATCCAGTTTGCCTAGGTTTTATCAAATTTCTTAGGACAGTTGCAGCTAACATAAGTTAATTTATACAGTTGCAAGAAAAAGTATGTGAACCCCTTGGGATTACGTGGAGTTTTGCATGAATTGGGCATAAAATGTGCTCTGAACGTCATCTAAGTCACAACAATAGAAGAACACAGTCTGCTGAACATAATACTACACAAACATTAGATGTTGCCATGGTTTAATAGCACATAACATGTAAACATTCACAGTGCAGGGAGGAAAAAGTATGTGAACCTTTGGACTTAATAACTGGTTGACCCTCCTTTGGCAGCAATAACCTCAACCAAATGTTTCCTGTAGTTGCAGATCAGACCTGCACAATGATCTGGAGAAATTTTGGACCACTCCTCTTCACAAAACTATTTCAGTGTAGCAATATTCTTGGGATGTCTTGTGTGAGTCGCTCTTTTAAGGTCATGCCACAGCATTTCAATCGGGTTGAGGTCAGGACTCTGACTGGGCCACTCCAGAAGGCATATTCTGTGCTGTTGCAGCCATTGTTTTGTTGAATTACTTGTATGCTTTGGGTCATTGTCCTGTTGCATCCCCCATCCTCTGCGGAGCTTCAGTTGGCAGACAGATGGTCATACGTTTTCCTGCAAAATGTCTTGATAAACTCTGGAATTCATTTTCCCATCAATGACAAAAATCCGTCCAGGCCCTGAGGCAGCAAAGCAGCCCCAAACCATGATGCTCCCTCCGCCATGTTTTACAGTGGGGATGAGGTTTTGATGTTGGTGTGCTGTGCCTTTTTTTCTCCACACATAGTGTTGTGTGTTCTTCCCAAACAACTCAATCTTGGTTTCATCTGTCCACAGTATATTTTGCCAGTAGTGCTGTGGAACATCCAGGTGCTCTTTTGCAAACTTCAAACGTGCTGCAATATTCTTTTTGGACAGCAATGGCTTCCTCCGTGTTGTCCTCCCATGTACTCCATTCTTGTTTAATGTTTTCCTTATTGTAGATGTGTCAACAAAAATGTTAGCATGTGCCAGAGATTTCTGTAGGTCTTTAGCTGACACTCTGGGATTCTTCTTTACCTCATGCAGTATTCTGTGCTGTGCTCTTGCAGTCATTTTTACAGGACGACCACGCCTAGGGAGAGTAGCAACAGTGCTAAACTTTCTCCATTTGTAGACAGTCTGTCTTACCATCGACACATGAACATCAAGGCTTTTGGAGATACTTTTGTAACCCTTTCCAGCTTCATGCAAGTCAACAATTCTTGATCGTAGGTCTTCTGAGAGCTCTTTTCTGCAAGGCATGGTTCACATCAGACAGTGCTTCTTGAAACCAGTAAACCCAAAACAGGTGTGTGTTTTTTAAGGGCAGGACAGCTCTCAGCAACACATCCAATATCATGACTCTGATTGGAGTCAAGGTTGGCTCACTCCTGGCTCCAATTAGCTCTGGGAGAAGTCATTAAGCTAGGGCCTCACATACTTTTTCCTCCCTGCACTGTGAATGTTTACATATTATGTGCAATTAAACCATGGCAACATCTAATGTTTGTGTAGTATTATGTTCAGCAGACTGTGTTCTTCTATTGTTGTGACTTAGATGACGTTCAGAGCACATTTTATGCCCAATTCATGCAAAACTCCACGTAATCCCAAGAGGTTCACATACTTTTTCTTGCAACTGTATATAGGTAGGACCTTATTAATTGCCATTATCCACATGGCTACAGTAGGTGGCAAGGGTAATTTCCATGTCAACAGAATTTGTCTTCTAGCATAAAAAGCAGTGTAGAAAATGAACAATTTAACTTATATATAGCAAATATAACAAAGTATCATGTGCATATAAGGGGATCCTCTCTTCCCATGAGCTCGCCAGAAGTGCTTTAATGGATGCAGCTTCTGCATGAGGATGGCTCGGGCCTCCAATGCCAGGGTGAAGAGCCTAGACAAAAGTGGGCAGCCTTGTTTTGTGCCCCTTTGGAGTGGAAATGGTGAGGACAGGAGACTGTTGGTGCATACTCTGGCCCTGGGAGTAGATTAAAGAAATTTCAGCCATGAAATAGGGGTTCAAAGCCAAATCTAGTCAAAACTTCCCAGAGGTAGCTCCATTCAATTGCATAAAATGCCTTCTCAGTGTCAAGGGACATATATCCTTAACATGGTTGGAGTGACTTGTCAGGGCAGACCCCCTTGGCAAAGCCCCTTGGAAAGCCCCTTGTCCAGCCTCTCATGTTGATGAGGACAAGGGCTTCTTTCTCACAAGGGTGGAGGAGCTTGTTAGAATCTTGAATCCCCTTTTAGTAATAAGGGGCACTCAGATACTGCCCCCCTTATGTGAATGAGTAAGGTGTCAGTACTCCTACAGTACGCTACTTCACACACACACAAAAAAGAGATGTCACGTAGAGATAAAGACACCCAAATACTATTTGACAAGTCCTTTATCTAAAAACAACCAATTCCCCCCAAAATTTTGCTCTTTGTTAATCAATCATCAATTGCAGTGCTCAACCCACCATAAAGAAAAAGCCACTACCTGGAGCAAAACATTGACCCCAATGCTGTTATCAGCTGTATAAGAGAAGGACCATCAATAGTGGTGACATCATTCCCCAAATAGAGCCAAGTGGACATATTTAGGCATAGTTGTAACCCCTCTGATCCCTGCCTATTTGCTTATATGGCCAGCCGTGTAAGTGAATGGGCCAGGTGGTGTCACTGCAAGCACCCACTGCTTCTTTAGCAGGTATTGACAGGCGCAATAATAATGAAAATAAATAAAAATAAATTAAATAAATGAAAATAAAAATTAAATTAAAATTAAAAATAATATAATACAAAAATTAAAACTTGCAAATACATAATCATAAATTCACATATAATGAACTGGACCGTTGCACTCCATTCCTACAAATAAAATGGAATACAATAACCAAAAAAAATCAAAATAAACTCATTTTGGTTATTGTATTCCATTTTATTTTTATTTTATTTTATTTTCATTTATTTAATTTATTTTTATTTATTTTCATTATTATTGTAAATGTAGTTATATGTTCTGTAAATTGGACTTTTTTATGATATTATAATGTTTAAACTCAAAGATGCTGCAGTCATTGGGTTAATTATGGGTTAAATCTTCCCTTGCTCCGACATAATAAGAAACATTTTTTCTCATGCATGCCCTTAATTCCTTTGTAGATGGAGGTTATTCCGCCAGGTCATGGGAGGAACTAAATATGGGGTGTGAGCATGATGGTAGTTAGCCTATCATGGATGTTGATGTCAGAAGGGGAGGGGGTATAAAGTTGGGATTGCCGTACCGCACAGTCAGCCCTATGAGGAAGTCGGAAGTGATGAAACATGTCAGGACAGGACTGTGCTGCAACCGGAAGTGAAGAAAGCGGAAGTGATGTGATTGGCACCATTTTTTGTCACTCTGCAGTGGTGAGAGCACTGCAGGGCTTCACATGGTTCGGTTTCACTATCTGCAGCATTTTTGGGCTTGTTATTCTTTTTACTCTTGTAAGTGGCTAGTTGGGCCAATAAAGAAGGCAATTTTGTACTGCACCATTTGGGTTTCTCTTTTGTGTTCTTTCCCTTACATGACCATTTGTGAGGTGATTACAGAAGAGGAAGAAGGGTGTTTGAGACTATTTGCCTCCATTTTCAACCAATCCATGGAATACCTGTGCATCCTGAAGAGAGTGACAACTTGGTGTATGGGAGATGGTGATTGTTTTATTTAAAGTGATTTGGACAACCATGAAAGCGGGAGGCAAATTTATTTGGTGAGTGCTCACCCGAAAGGGGGGACATTTACTTATTTTGTACACGTGGTGAATTTGATTGGAGAATTTTAAGATTTTTTGGGGGGACTTTATTTAGAACTTTTTCACATCAAAAATCACATTTGGACATTTAGTTTTTTTATTGTTTTTATTTTATGATATTTTATTACTGTATGCGCTACTGAACCACATTAAGTTGTTTTTTCTTTAGCACATTGATTTATTAGAAGTGGCAGCACTAATTGTATTTGTTGGCACATTGCTTTAAGCACAGTTTTTGTTTGTTTTTGAATATGCTAATTATCCCTAGAATTAACCAACCAATGTGGTCAAACTGAATATAAACAATAAATAAGGAATTTTTACATTTACAGTGGCATAAACACAGTAATAAAAAGAACAGTACGAAGAAAACAGCAACTAATATGATCAGCACTGTTACTCATCTACACCAATATGTCTAAATGATTGATTAGTATGTGTATGAAGTATAAACAAGACAAACAAGAAATATATAGAAAATACAGAAGATGTTGTGCCCATCTTTTGCAGCCAACTCTCAATTTCCTCAGATAAAAATGAATTTCATATTGAATTAAGCATCTACAAAACAGAAAACTAAGAGATAGATGGAAGGTTTCCGGCTAGCAATGAGGATACCTTGTCACTTAACCCTACTTCCAGATGTAATATAGAAAGTGATATGTCAAAGATAGCTCTAATGAGTTAGATATATAACATCCTTTAAATGTTTCCTACTATACATTTGTCAAAAGAACTCCCTTAGATACCTATTGCTAAAATTCTTTAATAAACCGCAAACCTAAGTAATAACATTATAAGCAGATGTGAATTTCTAAACAAATTCCCTCATAATGATCAAAATCTTTCGGCAAAAGTAGTTTACGGAATTGCCACATTACAGTCACCAAAATCCTTAAAACTAAAATGTAATGTTTAATTTGTGAATAAAGGCATCCATTTATGATTCTGCAAACCTTTACTGAATCCTTGCTTAATTTGCCAAACCTAGTCTCTTTGACTACAAGCGTCTGCTTGGAACTAATTTACACCTTAACTGGTGGCTAGCATATTTTACTACTGAATAAAATAATGAATCCTAAAAATCTGGAGGGTGTTATCATTGCACCAAATTTCATGAATTTGAATGTTGCAAACGAAACCTGAATTTCAGTGTTATTTTTGGCAGTTTGGATTACCTAACAGCTCCTGGCATAAAAAGGTCAAAGGATGCACCTAATAGCAGAGGTTTTCACCTTTTATCTGCTTCAGCTGTGTCCTGAACACCCTTAGTTTGACTGCTAATGTCTCGCAGTCCAACCCTTCCATCTTAAAATCATTAACATAATTTTTTAAAGAAAGCAGCTTGGGCTGTTTTTGATACCTTCATCTCATTGCAAAGTGCTGCCATGGGCTTTCCAAATTGTTCTGCACAATCCTACATCATTTACTACTCTGTATTACACACTTTTTGGTAGCATGGTTCAGATTCCCTTTGACTTTGTAAATAAAAGTCTTAACTATGCACTTTCCCATGTTATTGAGTACAAAACAAAACAAAAAAATGTTATTGGGTTGTACCACCTTGCAGACTTGCATTGTACATGGTGGTTGAAAGGCTGCCCATAGCTGGGTAATTTTTTTTTTTAGCAGCCAGCAGGCTGATGAAAAAACAAACAAATTCCCTCATCTACACAAGAGAGCTGGATGGAGATATCCTCCCCATAGTTACATTGTGTTCTGACTCCTCCACTGTGAGAATACAATGATCAGGGGGATAGCTGATTGGCTGCAGCTGCTAATTGAAAGAACATTTTCCAACATTTCCAGTCGACAGAAGTGGATAGCTAAATCGACTTTTGTCAAGTGGGAACAGTCATAGAGGGATCCAATTTCATCTGGTCCCTGCTGAACTGGTTGAAATTTGATCCATCTATAGGACACTTTATGATTTATCACAAGGCATTACATAAAAGGCTGCTACTTTTCAAAGACCTGTAAGAGCAAAACCTCTGGTTTACATGAAGATTTCTTTTGCACAGAAATGTTTTCTCTCAGTAGTGGTCATGGAAAAAGTTAAACATAGGTTCTAATAACAAGCTCTGCTTCCAGTTAGTTTTAATGCTTTAACCCACAATCTTGTATTCTAGTTCTAGCTGTATTAACTTTTACTTTAAAGCTGAAGTCTGGGCAAAAAAACAAAATACTCAGATAAAATACATATAAGGAGGCTGCTTTACCTGTGTAGCACATCCTTAGGAGTCACTAGTTTGATACGCCCTCTGAAACTGGTTTCTTTCCAGATTAATTGGAATGCCTCCTCTACCACTCTGACACACCCCCTTCAATAAGGTGAACAGTACCAAAGTAAATTGACACTATGGGGTTGAATTACTAAAACTGGAGAGTGCAGAATCTGGTGCAGATGTGCATGATAGCCAATCAGATTCTAACTCAGCTTGTCCAATTAGGCTTTGACAATAAAACCTGGAAGGTGATTGGTTTCTATGCAGAGCTGCACCAGATTTTGCACTCTTCAGTGTTAGTAAATCAATCTCTATGTACATTAGAAAATGGATTGGTCAAATAGAAGCAAGGTAATACAAACTGTGACCAAAATGTAATAACACACTACTCCTATACAGAGTAATTCTATACCAAAATTGCATACAGAAAGCAACACCAGAGGTAACTGGGGTCATGTTTCTTTGTATACCCCAACTAACTTAAACTATAACAGGGTCACCAAGAGTGCAATAGGGCAGCTTGACAAAGGATAGTTTATGTTCAAATAATTTGTTATTGAAAATTTTCTAAATATCTTAACAAACATAACACTGTATAGAAACAGTCGCGTACAAGGTTCACATTAGCAGGTTAACAACATATGCAATGAAAGAAGATGTAACAGACCCCCCCGTTCGGCTGGGAGCCCGTTTTTCCGTAATCGTGTTTACATGAGAGGTATGCTCGTTGGTTTGTGAACCTTACTGAACGTGAAACATAAGGGACTAGGTAGGGAAAGATAAAGGGGAAAGGGAAATAGGGATAGGGGGAGAGTAGGGCACCAATGAGCTACAATTATAGCATCCTATAAGGTTTAGGGTTAGTAATCAGGTAATTGAGCAATTGGGGTGTTTTAACCATCGAGACTAGTGTAGTATGAATTTATGGTAGGAAGAGTTTCGGAGGGCCGTTCTGCGCTCCATCTCACATTGTAAGTTGAGATCAGCAACTAGACGGGATAGTAAGGGAGGCGACGTAGATCGCCATAATTTCGTAATGTTAGTCTTTGCTGCTGCTAGGATGTGTATGATAATGATGCGTGAGCGTATGGGGAATTTTTCTATCGTTAAATGAAGGAGGGCTAGACCGGGATTTGGGGTTGTTGGTAAAGCTGTGACTGAAGAGATTATTTGGAACACTTTATTCCAATACGACTTGAGGGATTTGCATGACCAGAGCAAATGGAAGAGCGAGCCAGTTTCCCCACAATGTCTCCAGCAGGTTTGTGATTGTTGTGGATAGTATAAAGATAATTTGGTAGGGGTTAAGTAGCATTGGTGGAGAATTTTCAAATATGATTCCCAGTGGAAGCTACATTTCGAGGCTTTGTATGTAATGGTAAACGTTGTTTGCCATGATTGTGGGGTTGTTGGGAGAAACAGAGTCTTCTCCCAGTTATGACGTATGGGTTATAAATTGTGCTTCAGTTAGTAATGTATAGAAGGTAGAGATTCCTTTCTTTGGGTAAACAGTCTTGTGGAAGAAATGGTGCGCAGTAGCATGTTTGTTTTATGGAGTAAATGGGATATTCGCATAAAAGTAAATTGTTCTGTATCAGGAAGATGGAATTTCTCCTGAAGAGTACAAAGGATAGTTTAAACTCCCAGAGGCTACACCGCTGCCAGAACCTGGAGTGACCCTGCTAGGTCCAGTCTACCTGCAGGACTTTACTATAAAACAGGTGAAGCAGTTTTCAAGAGCTATTTGAGGCATGATCTATACAGATTTATGTGAGACAGAATGGGGCAGTAAGGATTTCTGCTGGCTTTTGTTGGGGCTCTTATGGTGGTGCACAGCTGGTGATGTTCGGTGGCTGCCATCTGCTTTCAACTCAAAAGAACAAGCTATTGCGGATGTGTTTACTGGAACTTACAGAACTTAACTTTAGCAAAAAAGGGAACATGTTAAGAAAAGAAGAGGTGATTCTGTGACAATGAGTCAATCATGAATGGGTGTTATGACAGTGTCCTATGGTAGTCTAAACAGACAAGGCAATGCCCAGGGTGCAGGCGGATGAGGCTGTGTTGGGCTAAGGTTTCAATTCCTGCCATACAATATGAGCAATGGGTTGACAATTCTTTTACCAACCCTGCCCTTCAGCTGTGGATGTTGATTGCAGAGGGGACCCTCATAGGTCAGTAACTCAAGCTCTGGAATGCTGGAGATGCAGATGATGGCCGCTGAACCCATACTGGGACACTGTGGTTGCAGAAGATGACTGGAAAACCCAAACTGGAACACTATGGATGCAGAAGATGGCCAGCAAACCTGCATTGAAACAATATGGATGCTGCTGCTTAGGCAGAGCTAGTGGGCAAGTGCCTGGATGGCTCAGCACTTTAGCCTGGACATCTGCTCTTGTCCTCAGTTCTGGCGCCAAGAGCCCTGAGTCTCCCTGAGCAATTCACTAAGAATGTCTCCACTCCTCACTCAGGCTGCATGGCTCCTTGGGAACTGTAGGTTCCTCCCAGCTGTAGAACAGTACACAGTGAAACTGCACCTTCTACAATCCTTTTTCAACGGCATCTCCTCCTCCACAGTCAGATGTTGTCCAATCAATGGAGCACATGCAGTGATATTTGGAACATAATAAATGGGCATTATGGGACTTGTTGTCCCACAACAGTATTCTGCGAAGTTCATCTTTCTTTTTCCATTAAAGGGACCCATGTGTCAGCACCTGGTTACACCTACAAGACAAATGTACAGTATTTCAGTCCTTTCACTTCTGGGATTAACACAACAGTGCCACACAGCACAGCCCTGTGTGGTAGGAAAGAAGATCTGATTTCTCTCTTCTGCAGTTAGGTAACAGTTAACGGCCTTGTCCTTGTTCCTGTCATTTGACAGTGAAAGGAGATGCAGCAGACCTTTAAGCGTATCTTTCTGTTACTCTGCTCTCTTCTCCTATAAGCATGTTCTTTGTTTGCAGATGAGCACTGCAGCACTATTGATTGGCTCCTTGTGCAGCTTCTCCCTTACTCAATCTGAGACCTGCTATACAGGGACTGTAAAAGGTGGATTACATGTAAAACGGGTACTTTCACTGCTTTCATTTAAAGCTGAACTCCATGATTCCTTTAACTTTAAATAGTTCTTTTGGACCAAGTTAGTCCAATCAAACTATTTAACTAACTAATAGTTGCAGCAGCTGTGTACACTCTGCTACATAAAGTATACAACACGGTATTCCTTCAGAACTTGTTCCATTGCCGAAATAAAATTGAGTAGGGCTGAGTGCTGCTCAGCCATTCAGAGGAAGCTTTGTATTCTATGAAAGGTAGGCTAGGAAGACCTGGTGAGAGCATAGTTATCACTCCGGCTTGGTATTTTATCTACCAGCTTGATATTGTTCCAGGTGGGTTGTCCTTATTTGTACTGTGCATGGTGGTGGGTTTTGTGTGTGTGTGTGTATTTGACCCTCTGTTGTGTGTTTGTGGGGGTTTTTTGTATGTTTGACCCCCTTTTGTGTGTTTTTTATGTGTTTTGACCCTCTGTTGTATGTATGTATGTATCTTTGTTTTTGTTTGTGTGTGTTTTACCCTCTGTTGTGATTTTGTTTCCTCGCCCTAAAGAGTAGACACCGGATAGCCTTTTTGCCATTCTGTTATTGTTAATGATTGTCCATTTGTTTCCAGATGCAATATTGCCTCTTTTTATCCCATTGACATGAAACAGCTCTTTTATATGTCCTGAAGAAGCAGAATTTCTGTAAAACACATAGAACTTTGCTGATGACCAAAACTGTGATTTTAATATTTATGTATGAATGCTTGTTTTGTTGTTGCTTTTACATTTTATACAAAATACAATTTTTTTTTCATGACAAAGGGTATGCTTTGAGAACTCCTATATATAACACTAATGAGGTACATATAAAGTCCCATTTACCCCTCGCAGGAGTTTTTGTTTTGTTTTTTAATACAAAGCTTTCTGTGATTAGCTGGAATTTGTGACATCATCACCCTACCTGTCAGGAATATAGTGCCAGTCTTCAGGCTAATGTGTGGGCACATAAACATGTATGCTATATGGCTAATGTGCACCACAAACTTATGCACACGTAGACTTTTGTATGGTTCCATGGCCACCAAGCAGCCTATTTAAACCTGAACTCAGCACAAGCTCTTTGCTGTATAGTCTTCAGTCTTGTTTCAGTTACCCAGGTTCTGATATGCATCTTATTCTGCTTCCCCAATTTAAATATCAAAAGTATAACTGATCGAGTTGTGGCGAGATAGCTTAACTTTCCATCTCAGTAGGGGCACACTGAAGGAGAGTGGAGCTAACTATACAGAGCAGCAGAGCATTTCCTAGCCATGGAATGAGGTAGGGACACAGCTATTAAAGGCAAAGATAAACACAATGCAAGTGTAACATGATACAACTTGATCCTCTTGTTGACCCGACTACCCCTCTGACCTTGTTCTACATATTCCTTGTCTACTCATATCCACTGTCTGCCACCACTACCAACCCCGGCCTGGACGTCTGACCACAATTCCTCCTGGTGAATTTGGCCACTTGTTGCCAGCTTCTGCCTGTTCCTGACTCTAATTCTGCTTATGTCCTGGTGTCCCTCCACTGGGATATCCTTCAACCAGATTTGGAACCAGACTCCACCTTTAACTGTTCATAGCATCTCCACAGTACATCACCAGCTGTACTTCTGCTCATCAAATACCAGTGCTTACGAGTTCCTGCTTACAGTGCTTACACCTTGGCACTTTGCCCCTGCAGACCCAGAGGTGCTCAGATGGGAACTGTGAAGGTGGCTACCCTTGTCATCTAAGGCTCTGCATACAGGTAAGCAACACCACCTCTTCACCTCAGCCAATCAGAGGAAGCTTTGTATGCATTCATAAAATACAAAGCTTCCTCTGAAAGTTGAGTAGCACTCAACCCAACTCAATTTTGTTCAGGAAGTGGGACAAAAAGTTCTCATCCCACTGCCAGAACACAGCACTGTATACTGTATGTAGCTGTGGCTACAGTTTATACAGCCACACAACCACTGCAGCTGTTCGTGGAGTAAATAGTTTGTTTGGACCAGACTGATTCAAACAAACTATTAAAAGTTAAATGAAACATAGAGATCAGCATTAATGAATTCCGATTTGAGTTTATATGTGACTTTTATATCTGCCTAGAGTTCAGCTTTAAAAAAAAAAGAAAAACCTTTAGGCGGTGTTAAACCCAAAAACAAGCAATTATTATATTGCAGCTTACCAATTCTAAGTTTCCACTGCCCGATTTTATAAATGGTACTAGTTCTCAACAGGCATCTAATACCATGTGATGTTTCACAGTTGTATTCTGTGCTAGAACTAGTGTTGGTTGATTGTAGCCTCCTGCAATGGATAGGAGGCTCAGTTGTGACAGGTGACAGCTGGAAAAGTTATTTGTAGGTACTAGGACGATCCTGAAAGGTTCCTTTAAGTGTATATATGGGCAAAATCTAAAAAAACATATTCAGCATAGCTTTCCAACACCTGTATATTTCCCCATGTTATGTATGCAAGCACAGACAAATACATGATTATCCTATTCAGTCATCAATTTTCTGAACTGGTCTGTCAATGCTGCCACTGCTATATAGAAATTACTAGTGGAAGAGGGGGGAAGCAGCAGGTGGCTGGTGTGGAATGGGAGTGAGCTCTGAAAATGTAAAATAGTTGGAGTTGTGGCAATAAGAGGGGTATGTGCTGATGTAGTACAGCAAACGCAAACTCAAGGTATGACTACAATGCTTTGGATTGTGTAGCAGAAATAGAATTGTACGTCCACTTCAAAGTAAGCACCTGATTGCATTTCTGGCAGGATCATCAGGCATGTTTATGTATTTGCAATGTTTTTAAAGAGACATACCTTTACGAAATGTACAAACAAATGTTTTAGAGAGCTGAGCTAAATCTGTTTTTTTTTTAAATTTTGTCCAGATAAACACTTTAAAGTTAATTACATTTCTCTGGGGCTCCATTATTGAGATTGTGCTCAAATTTAACTTCAGCCATCATAATCCCACAAGATTTTATTATTTCTAAGTAGTGAGATTCATGATTATTTAGAATTTGGTTTATTTGTGGGTGACCACCCCCTTCAGAAAGCCTGAGATTGTACACAAAAATACCAGCAAGTGAAATCTTGCAACTTAACCTTGTAAACTTTTAAATGGAATTAGTTTCCAATTTGTAAGATGTGAATAAATGAGACTTGACTCTTTCAGAGTCTGTATTAACCCCCCGAAAGCAATAAATCTATGGTAGTGTAGTAAAACATGGCATGTTTTTTGTACGTGATCCATGTGAGCTGATGCAAGTTTTAAAGGGCAAGTGGGGCGTCCCTCAAAGTAATGACCACACGTACAAGTTAAATAATATACGACATATGTTTTTCACATGTTGTCATCTTTCAAAAATATTTTCCTTACGAGTGGATGTAAAATATATTGAAAGGCATGAATTTATACTGTGCACATGTTCTGAATTTGAAGCTGCTAGCCATCGTGCATGGTGTGATCAAGTCAGTATGCGTTCAACAGAACTGGGATTTCATAAGGTCATAGAATGCCTGATGACATATAGTATCATTATAGTCATAGTATTGCTATTTTATATGAAGAGAAACGTGTCAAGTGTACTTTTACTTCTGAAACATAGTTACCCACAGTGGAGCAACAGCAGGAGGAAGAATAGGAATTTGACAGTTCAATCAACAGATAAAAATGATATGCGTATATGTTTCTCTCCCTAGCTTCCATCCACCCACAATGCGCAGTAAAAAATTTTTTATTTCATAACAAAAGTTTTAATGATGTTAATGGCAGTCAATATTCCCTAGTGTTTTTATACCAATACAATACATACCAATGGAATCAGCTACTAAATAATAAATTGTTCATTCATTTTAGGTGTGTAATCAAGTTGGAAACAGCTTAGAAAGTTAGGTACTCTTTGGCAGCAGCAAGAAGGAGTGTCCCTCCTCCCCAGAGGCCGTCAGCCCACTTTCTTGGTTCCCCAAGTAAATTTCGGCACAATCTAATGCAAGCAGCTGGCCACAGGGAAGACAGGCAGCCCAGAAGACTCTTATCTTCCAAAAGGTGTGGTCCCCCTGAGTCACAAGCTGACCAGGCTGGCCAAACTGCAGAGACTTTTTGATAACTATGTGACTCAGTATTCGGATATACCTTCTCTTATGTACCCGAACCATTGTTTTGGCAACTGGTAGAGGAACGACTGAAAATCTATAGCCAGTTCGTGTGTGAGAAGCTAATGGTACCAGAACAACTCCAAGAGTTTCAGTTTCAAAATGAGTTCATTGAGGCCCTCTTGTCACCAAATTTATAAACAGTGGAGCATTGGCCGACATATTTACATCGACCAGGTGGAGCTGGTTAAGCCAGACCATACGTACCTGGTTATGCAACAGGTAATTAGAATCCACCTGATCATGGGAGAACGGGTCCTCCTCCCAGACCCATATTATTATTTGTGAACTATAGACTCTGTGTTCTGCTATTTTTTTTCATTCCTTTACCATATTTTTAAAATGTTTGGTGCAAGTTTTGTTATTATATGTTTTATATGCTGTTGAATGTTATTTAAAGTAATGTAAAGTTTTTTATTTGTTTTATGGTGGTTGCAGCAGGATGGCTTGCAAAAAGTGGGGTGCATGTGTGAGCAGGTTGGAAACTGCTTAGAATGTTAGGTGTTGGTCCAGGCTTGGTTAGAAAGGGGTAAAGTTTGCTGCTCCCAGAGAGTGGACTTTTTGCGCTTCAATCTTCCAACCTGTGATGTAAATTGGGGAAGGCTGAGGTCCAGGAGCCCATAGCATTTTGGTGTGCTACTGTTCTATTGTTCTCCCCACATCTCAAGAAAGCCATGGACAAGCCATATGTGTCTTCCTACTATCTAGAGTACAGGGGTAGCAGCAAGTATGGGCTTCACCATGGACTAACACCTCTCAAGTTATGCCTGGGCCATCTATCAGTTAGTCCGGATTAGGGAATTAATCATTTGCACTTTCATCATGTTTGCACTAGCGTTGATCAGTAAAGACTGTTAAACATTGTCCTTAAGCCTGGGCTGAAGTAATTTAAAGGAGTGCACATCAGGGCTGGCATATTAAAAGTACATGGGCCTGTAAAACACTAAAGGGGTATGAAGTATGCCACATTATAGTGTCAAGCAAACATGCTAAAGTAGAGCAAGGCTGCTGTCAAGGGTAACTAAGTACACACTAAATGACACAAAGCAGTCAGTAGAGGTGTGGTGCCTGGGTCAGATGAGATATTCTCCACTAGCGAGAGAGTTGCTATTTGGAATCCCTCCCTAGCTGTCCTTTTCCCATAGCAACCAGGAACAGATCAGCGTTACAGAGTCTCTCAACCTAACTGCATGGTAGAGGAAACGTTCATTCAGGTTGCATAAGATCCACGGTATGGGTTCAGTGGGATCTCATTCTGTTACTGGGAGTAAAGTAACAGAAGTATGCTGGATGGTGGAGGTGGCATGACTCTGCCCACACTCTGAATGCAACACACATCAGTCACTGAATATAGAGCTATAAGACAACACTTTAGCAAGAATGCATCATTATACATACAGTGCTAGCACATCTGCAAGTTGGGAAACTGAGTTATTGTTAGATTTTGCACATGACCTCAATTCCTGTCCAGTCCTGGGAATTGATGAGCATGCCTTAGGGCACAGGTGTCAAACTGGCGACCCTCCAGCTGTTGCCAAACTACAAGTCCCATAAGGCATTGCAAGATTGACAGTTACAAGCAAAACTTCCAAAGGTAGAGGCATGATGGGACTTGTAGTTTTGCAACAGCTGGATGGTCGCCAGTTTGACACCCCTGGCTTAGGGAAAGGTACCCATAGTGTATGGGTGTTGTAGGCCCCACCCACAACATGATATAGTCAGACATTATTCTCACCTTACAGGTGATAGACATTTTTTGTTTCTAGTTATACATTCTATAGAGATTGTTGTATGCCTCCTCACACTGATGGGTTTCATAATTTTTTTTAAATATTGATGGACATTATAAAGAAATGAGATTTAGCATTCCAGAGAATAGGTGCAACATAAGAGTAGGTGGTGTAAGACAAGATTAATACAATAGAAACACCGTCACTTTTCTCATTCAGAGGTAAGGCTAGCCATACATGTTAAGATTTTTCTTGTTCAGCTCCAGAGATGAACAAAAGAAGTCAATAAATTCCTCTCAATAGTCTCATCCCTGCTAAACAGCATGGAAAGTGGAATATGCCCTGCCAGCTATTGTATTCTGATAGCCACTGCTTCCATGGCTGTTAGAATATTTGTGGTTTTTGTGGGATTTCCCCTTTTTTGTCTTTCCACTCTCATATATTTTGCACTCAAGTGCCATAAGATATATTTTGTTGTTATTACAATTAGCTGTTGTTTGGCAACTAAGAGAATGCTTTTTTTCTGGATTTTGTGTACCCCACCCCTTTTACCTGTATCCCCCATTTATTTCCTCTGTTCAATAAACTTTATTTTGGGTAAAAAAAGAATATTTGAACAGTATCTGATTTTGCTACAGGCATTGTTCAGCTAAGAACTTTCTTCCTGGCTCCTTTGATTTTCATATTACAATTTGTTGAGCCAGGTAGTGCTATCAGTATCACCCTTGTCTTGAATTTTGGCCAGTTCCGCAGAAAGTGCTCATAATTTGAGCTGTGCAACCAGCATAAGTAAGAATGCCTGCTATAGATCATCTTGCAGCAAGGTATACTCACCAACCCATGCTCTTTCCCCAACTCTACACTGCAGTATTCCATCCAAACGCCAGCATCACAGTTTAAGCCAGGTGAATGACGTCATTGTTACCAAAGTGACAATGTTTGAACATGTCAATAGGCTGCTCAGGCTCAAGTACTGTCACAAAGACATGGAAGAAATAAGGACTTGATGAAAAAAATGTATTTACTCAACAGGGAAATTATAGTTTGGCACAAATGGGGGGGGGGGGGGTTGGTTAACTCACCATATCAAGAGCAAGATGTACAGGAATTCAAGAGTAATAAGTATTGTTTTTAAGGCACTTTTAGATATCCAGATGTTTAAAGTTGATAAGATTTCACTTATGATCAGGATAAAACAGTAGTATGAAGTCGATCCTTCTATAGTCTCCAAAGTGATTTGTTATAAAAATTAAAAAACATTTAACATTTTAGTAAATGGAAGCTAGTCTCTACAATTATTCTTAGGTTTTTGTTCCTTTAAATATGAAATATCTTTATTTTTATTCTTGCAACCTATAGCATAGAAAATGGTTTCTTTAAAAAGGGTCAGACAAATAATTGCAGAGGACATTAATCTACACCCCCTGCTCCCCATTGAACAGCATGCAATAACTGGAGAACATAAAATGATGATTTGTTATATACAGTATACTTCCTGAAAATCTCTATTAATCGGCTATGTGAGTTTTTTAATTTTCTAATACAGCAATTCCTTTAAAAAATGTCTGATATGCAATAGTTATTAAAGCATGCATATAGTATTAACGAATCACACCATACTTATTTAAGTTTAAGTGGAGGTCCACTAGCCCTAAGTGTGCCCAGACACATAGACATCCATTTTTTAAATGAAGGTGTCAGAATATTTTGAGGGGAAGATGGGAGGTGGAAAAGATTCTCACTATAGTCCATTGCTATTCCTCATATGCAAACAGGATCAACTGGTATGAGAATTCAGCTTAGAAGCATGGTTCAGAGTTCAGTCATAAACCAGGTTTGGTATATAACAAAACGTTGTCTTATGTGCTGAACAAGGTTTTCGAAAGAAAATGTGAGGCTCAAAGTAAATATGAAACATGAAGCTTGAGTGAAATGTTTTTATTATAGTCATAGGTCAAATGTTCGATGCTTGAAAAAGTATAATACTTATCTCTGGTGTAAAGTGGTTTTAAAGTCTAAATTAAGGTAAAAAAAAACCCTCTAACTGTTGTACGCATGCACCTCCCTCCTGCTTGCTAAGAGGGCACCCTAAGGAAGAAGGGGAGGACAACGCCAACTAGGAACCACAAAAAAGGAGATAGGGGACTGCTCTGTGCCATATCACTGAAAGGTTAACATAATTTTTCTTTCAAAGAAAAAAAATAACTTTTAGTATCCTGTTATTGTCATATTTTAACACTAACTTCTGATGCTATTAAATCTTTAATGCCATGTTATAGTATATATTTATATAGCTCGCCTTAGTGTCAGTAAATATATGCTACTAGCTTGTTTTTCGGATAATATTTACAGTCCCTAGAGCAGGGGCCCTGGGTTTACTTCAAATAGGGGTCAGGGAACTTCAAAGAAGTGCCAAACTCAAACCAAATCAACAGCAGCATAATTTGTCAAATTAAAACTGGCCATTTTTTTTACATTTAATTCTGCCAAGAGCAGTGAATTTTTTTTCTAATACTTAGAGTGGAACTTTATACTGAGTAATGAAAATGGGTGAATAGGTAGGATTTGTAATACAGAAGAGAAATGCTTTATGTCTTCTGCATTACCTGCCTGTCTGCCCCTGTGTAGTGAGCTGCATATGTGAAGCTCACTGCACTAATTTGCCAATGCTGAAGTTGAACTCCTGCACATGCACAGGAGTGAGGTTATCTCGCCCCTGCCAATGACCGCAGCCAGCGATTGAGACCCGGAAGACAGTTTAAAGTAAAACATTTAAAATGTCCAATTCCTTTAAATAATGATCTGGTGGGTCATTCTAATCCTGACTGTAAAAGGGGAACATCTCTGACGCTGACATTTACAAAGGAAAACTGTGTTTAAAATTGCAGCTAAATGACATGTCACTAACAGCTTCTTAAAAAAAAATAAAACCACAGCACACAGACCCCTCCATGGGTCTGTTATGTATTTTGGGGTAACTTTGGAGGAGTCTGTGCTGTTTCCTATTTTCAAAAAAGAAGCTGGCAATTAATGTAATTTGGTGGAAACTTAAAATGCATCATTTTTTTTTCTTTTTAAATTTCAATTTTGCTATAGCACATTCTACAGCAGAAAAAAGCACCCCCATGACATTACTGTTGACTGAATACAGCTATGGTCCAGTGGACTGACCTTGGATCCTTGAGCAGTTGTGGGGTATGAAAAATTAGGACTAGTAACTTTTGGATAGGTTAACAGAGTTTATTTAATGTGAAAAACCCAAGGATTAGGGCACAAAACACTCAAAAGAGCCATATCCATACTCTGCATCCTACTTACAGTTGATTTAGAAAACCTTTAAGCCAGAATTATTATACAGTATTTATTATACAGTATTTATAAAGCGCCAATAGTTCGCTCAGCGCTGTACATTACAAAGGGGGACAGAACATGTGACAGAACAATACCAATACAATGCAAAACATGAGGGGATTGAGGGCCCTGCTCTTTCGAGCTTACAATCTAGGAGAATGGCTTACAGACTTCTTATGAGGTCCAAGCTTGTATCCAGTTTCTCCAGACACTGCAGCCGAAGGTCACTACTGGTGCTCCTATCCACATCCCAGCTGCACTTCTCCCAAATCCTCTGGCCAGGCAGTGCAATCTTTCAGGTCCCACACTCAGTCCTTCTCTCTTCAAGCACATGTGTCCTCCCCAGGCAGTAGTCCTGTAAGGTCAGGACTTCCTATGTTCTTCTCAAGAAAAGCCTGAGAGATGAGAGCTTCTAGAGGGTTCCCCCAAATAGGTATACCCTTCACCAGCATGCACCAGTGGTAATAAACCTCGAGTGATTGGTCAGGGAGATATAAATATAGATAATTCAGGGTATAGGATCTTTTTCGATTATTACCAGGGACATTACAGGGACAACAGCAGGCAAAAGCAAAACGATAGTCTGAACTTATGGAGAAACTATCAATTAGATCTGGGCTCATTACAGCCTGACAGTACTAATTTTGAATAGGGTCATCGTTGCTTAGGGCATGGTCCTTATACATAATGAAAATAATTTTGCCAATGTTAAACAAAAAATATTATAGTTAAGGGTTGTTTGTTTTACAGTATCCTTACATAAATTGACTATATTGTTATTGTATTTTCAAGAATTTTAAAAGGCTTGTTGTACTGTTCATCTTTACTTAAAAAAGAAGCAATATCAGACGGACTGGGAGCATAAAGACTATTAGCTAATAGTGAGTTGTTTGAGGACTGATTCATTAATTCATTAATTTTTTTTACTATTACAAACTGGATCAAAAGCTGAAGTCATATGTAAAAAATAAGGTAAAGTAAAAACATCTATCTATCTATCTATCTATCTATCTATCTATCTATCTATCTATCTCATTTTAATACATTATATTTTACACCTTTGTTAAATATAATCCTTCATTTGCAGTCAGATGCTTGGACTAGCTTGACACTGGGTCTGGTTTTATATGCAATTATAATCATATGGAGAAGAAACTTCCCTAACAAATACTTTACAGAATAAGCAAATAGCTGGATTTCAATGTCCTAGACGCATTTGAAAAAAGCTTACATGATGCCAACTCCCCAGGCCTGTGAACAAAGGCTAGCTTTGAAGCATACAGCGGGGGAGTGTTCCTAAGAGCTCAGTACCAGCCATCTTGTTATAGAATGCTTGAGTTCTCAGGGAATTCAATGTGTGCCAGATGTGCACTATGCACATTGAACAGGCTGCCTTGAACTTTTTGGGGGTGGCATGGCAGAACATTTTACCTAAATAAGCCCTTTGATGTTACAAATTGTTTTGTAAACCATTACGTTCCACATAAACCTTTGAAGCCTTTGAATTGTATCTTTTGATATTAAAATATTTTAAAGAGATTGTGTTTAAAAGCAAGGGAGTGAAACATTTAATAAATATGACAGGTCTTTATAGTTTTGTAGAATACGATAAAAAGTTGTTATGCATTAATTTATACCCCATATGCACCCTGCAATTTCATGTACCTTGTGCTGTGTGGTTAACTGTATTATACATTATATCAGTTTGCTTATTAGAGGAAAGTGGTTTTAGAGGCAGAAGGTGTGTGCATATACCGTATATATATATATACACACATACATATACACGCATACATATGAATTCTTGTTAGGATTTTCCAAATAAATAAACAAATAACCTATGGCTTCAGGGGTATCTGAATGTAAGGATGTAAATAACAGCATAAACCATTGATATTTCAGAATATTTTTCATGAGCCAAATGCAACAATCTGGATTACATTTTCAGTCTGATGAATTACATTGCACTTCTCTAATTCAGACTTTTTAAATCCAGTCTTCCAACTACCCAGTCACATTTTATTGTCTGAGACACAGAAAGTAGTACTAACTTTACTTAGTTTTTGGTCAGAGCCACTGCCAGACCTGGCAACCAATATTGTTGGCTAGCATGCGGAATCGATTAAATTACTTTGGTTTAATGTACATTTCTAGTAGCTCTTTCGCTGAATATGTGTGCACATGTAACCTAAATTTCAACAGCAGACTTGATTCAACAATAAAATGAATACAAGGATGCATCAGATCCAATTACTCTCCTTTTTTTACATGTAATTTCTATTAAAAGGAAAAAAGGTATGAGAGGATTTAAAATAATCCTGGACTATTCAGAATTTCTTTTGCCCGGTGCTACAGTTACAGTGGCCACCTACAGAGTTCTCTTTTTTGTGCAGGCGTTCATTGTCTTTTTTAGCTGACCTATACTTTCTGCTAAAAAGATTTATCTGCAAAAAGTTCTAGATCTGCCAGAGACAACACAGGATGTATAAGTACAGACTATTATTAAAACCTTTTAAGCTGAAAAGGTATCAGGAAATATATTTTTATTGCAATTTTCTTTTCAACAAATGGGCTATATCCCACAGCAAGCTCTGCCTATACTGTCACTCATTTAATGCGCCTATTCTACAAACAAACATACTGAACCTGATGTATTAGGTCTCAAAAAAAGGAAGCAATTCTTTGCAATAATTTTTCACTTGGGGTTAAGTTCTGATTTGCTTTTTGATCATGCAGCTTTTTTTTATAAGCCAACGTAAGCAAAGACAGCAATACCACATGTTAATGTCTTGAATTTTTAAATTGCAATGAACACGGTCTATATTGAAAATCATAAGAACAGTACAGAAAAAAAGAAATAGAACATCACACTGCACAGCTGAGCAGTGACTAAGAGGTATACAAATACAGATTACACAGAAACCAATCCAGGATGTGTACACAATATACAATGCAGAAAGATACAATCTTGAATCTTCAGTACACCTAATCACAAAGACATATGGCTAATGAATAATCAGTGGTAATAAACACATTTCAAAATATTCCCTTGCCCGCAGTGAGACTACTGGGTGCTTGGAGAGAGAAAACAAGTGGTAGGGCAGGGGAAACGTAATATCTACCAACCAAGGAATGACATACGGTATAATGATCCCTGCTATACCATGGCCATATCACAGGGCTCATTCACAGGTGGCTGCTTGTTCAACCATCTATCTCAGACATTATTAAACATTACTTGGTGGGACATCCCCAGTGAGTATATATAAGGTTTTTATACAGGAGCATAGCATTCATTTCTGTAACCCATGTACGTATTTCAAGTTATGGAGCTGAAAAGAGTTTCCTGAAAAAACACTGTCAGGTACTTGTAAGCATTAAGGTCTGGAAAGAGTCCAAAAATACATTGTTTAGGGCTCAGTGTCAGAGGCAAGCCCATTTAATCATGTTAAAAGTTAACCACATGGTTCCAGTAGCCTTGAATCATAGGACAAGCCACAATAAAGGATAGAAAGTGCTTCTAGCAGTGGAGCATCTAGGGCACTGGAGGCTAGGAGTGAGGCAGTATCTACAGTAGACATGTGGATAAAGGTCAGATAGACTCTGTGCAAGATATGCAAGTGTGCAAGCCCGTCAGTTTGAACGAGACCAATTTACAGGAGTCCAAGCTCTCATACCTCCCCTCCCCCCGCATCCACCCCCTAAAGTGTTTTCAATTGGTATGCTACCTTGGTGGCTGATAGTATAAGAAGAATATCATAAAAGATAGAAGTTAGTTTTTTGGAATCGGTACTATATACGATCCCCAATAAGTGAAGCAAGTCTAACTCTGGGTATGCTTTAGGAAACTGGGCACAACGAGTGTGGCAGAGCTGGAGGCAGTGAAGTAACAAAGTTGAGAAAACAAATTCCTCCTTGAGCTCCTGATATGTTTTAAAGGACAGGTGCATTAATTTTTCAAGCAACCATTTCCCACACTTTCTGATGGTGAATTTTGAACAAGATTTGCAAAACCCCAATATCATTGAGCCTTGACAGATTTGCCCATCACTAGTCTAGGATGCTCATTTACTCACCATGCTCAGATACAGGTGCAGGCTTCTTTAACTTCTTTTTCCACAACTCGTTGGGTTTCTGGACATGCCTAGGGTGTATATATTTTTCAGTTTCCCTCCCTTAGCAGTTCAGAGAGCCCACAACTGATTAGGAAGAGGTAGCTGGGGAAGAAATTTGCAGACAGGCTAGAGACCCTCCACTGTTAGAACAAGCATGCAACAGTCTAAAAGCATCCAAATTCTTCAGAGGACTCAGCTGCCATGGAGACCCACGCCCCAATAGCTATCAGAGTGTTCTAGTTCCAGTTTGGTGGCCCTATGTCCTTGGGCCTCGGATAACACCAACCGTTTTCCTATGCCACTGGACCTACCCTGGACTTCACTTTGGGGCACTCTGAGGATAATCAAGTATCTGTGTTCTGTTTTCTGAAATGTTTTACTGAAGTAGTAACTTTTTGAGGTTGATTTACTAAAGGCAATTAGGCTGTTCAAATTGCAAGGAAATTTTTACTTCCTTGTGATTAAAATTCAATTTTCAAAGAATACCTCATGTGCAAGGAAAATAAACCTGCTTGGGTGATAGAAGACGCAGAGCTTCATCCCATTTACTCAGTTAAGAAAAAATTCCCTTACCGTGTAAATCACCCTCTCTGTTAGAGAGATGTACAAAGATTATGCTATGCAGCCACATGTTAACCTGAGTTCAAGTTAGTGCAGCTTTCACATGTTACTGCAGCTTTTATTATTCTGCAGTGTATGCATGTTTTTGACCTCCTGATCCTGTTTTTTATTATTGCTTCTAAATTTGCACCTGTTTAGTAAACTACAAGTTACATCTTAATAGTGTGTAATGTAGCGCTGCTGGCAGGAAATTGTAAATGATGAAAGCACAAAACATCAATCCATCAAATTACCCCACCCTTACCTAACAGCCGTCCTCCTTCATTCCTCCTACCACTCCATCCCCCACAGCCACTTCCTCCTGTACCACTACCCCCTCCCTCCTAGATTGTAAGCTTGAAAGAGTAGGGCCCTCGAACCCCTCGTGTGCTGTTTGTTGTTGCTGTACTGTTTCATGTATTGTCCCCCCCCCCTCTATTGTACAGCACTGAGCAAACCCTTTGGCGCTATATAAACTCGATGTAATAATAATAATAATCAAATACTAAAAAACCATAGTGAATAAACTCATAAAAAAGTATTTGATAATTAGTAAATATATAAAATATAAATGAATATGTAAAGTTCATTTAATTTCACAAATTGTATGATCCGATACTAAAAATATAGATCCGCGCTTCATGTGAATTTCATACATTATAGTGCCACCTCATTGCTCTCAGAACTCTCACCTCCAATGGGTATTATACTGTATGTTTATTGAAGTATCTCCATTGTTGGTCTCAATTTCCTCCAACCTCTAGGGATTGTCCACTCTTCCTCTCCTTTAGTAGATGTGTAGCTTTAAGGATTCCACCATTTAGGATGGTAATAATTACCTCGCCCAAAAGAAAATATGTCTCATATAGTGTAGTAAGTAAATAAAACTTTGGACATTTATTAAAATATTGCACTTACATTCAAGATAAAGCAACTCGAATGGAGGATCGCAGCATGTACTTCCTTATTCCTGAGTCATCTGCCTCCGCTTACGCCCGACGCGTTATGTCACTGTCACATGACTTCATCAGGGAATAACAGGGGGCAGATACTTAATATCCTTAAATAGCTTGCAATTGTGGCTTGATTGGTGGCGATTTTGTTGTGGTCCAATATACAGAGGCCAATTTTCCTATTGTTTTTAGAAGATGTTGTATCGCCATTTTGCTGGAGTCCATGCATGCCTTACATGCAATAGATGTACTCGTACAACAGAGATTGAGTCCACGGTTAAGCTTATCAATATATATATATAAATATATATATATATATATATATATATAAAATACATATACACACATGAAGATCTGCACTACCTGGAACCTTACACAGACAAAACCTCAAGTTCTATGTAAATATATAATGTAAATAAGAACACAATAAAAATAGATACAAATAATACAATTACAATAATAAAATGCAGGTTACATCTATTCCGTCTGCTCATTCAGCCCTAAATCTATTCTCGTAACTCCTCACCATCTCTCATTCCTGCAGGATACGCCTAACAAATGCAAAGCATTGCGCCAACACGGTGCTTCACTTCTATGCAGTTGTGATAATGCCATTCACAAAGCCTTACAAACATCTCTGTGGATTAAGATTGTTTGATATACTGTGAGTACATTGATATGTGTACAATTCTGGCACTAGATTTCAAGTAAGGGTTGTTCTCTTACAGTCCAGATCTTCTGCCCCTGCATCACTGCTTTTTAATAAATGCCATTCCATCAAAAAATATAATTTATTTTAGTTCCATCATATCTTCAATAAAAATAATTTCTTTAGTGTTACTGATTTAACTGTATTTTTGAACGTACAAACTCCCACAGGTCAACATGACAATCAGCACCTTTTTTCAAAATCAAAAGAAAAAAAAAGGAAAAAACAAAAAAACTGGGGAAAACTTATTTTATTCTTCCAGTATTACAATAAGACGCAAGAAAACAATGTATGTACAGTATGTATTAGAGATGAGCGAATCGAAGCATCCGAAGTGGAATTCGAGTCGAATATCGGAAAAATTTCGATTCGTGCCGAATCCGAAAAACAGCCTAATTCGGACGCGCGAATCGAAATTTTTCCGAAAATGGCGGCTGACATGTGCGGCGACGGAGCGGGGATGTCGGGGAAGGCGCGCAGACAAGGCGCGCTGCCCCATAATGCATTCCTCAACGACATGTGATCGCATCAGCCAATCAGCAGCCAGCCAGCCAGCACTGTGTAATGGTCGAGGTATATATAGCGGCCATTTTGGAAATCTTCATTTGCCTGCAGTCATTGAACAGAGGCAGACCGCTCTGTACTAGGGACAGGGACAGAGTTAGGGCCACAGAAACGAGAATTGGGGACAGAGAGAAGTTACTTAGGGACAGAGAACCATTACTCAGGGACACAGACTTGTTAATGAGGGCCACAGAATCGTTATTTAGGGACAAAGAAACGCTAGTTAGGGCCACAGAATTCATACTCAGGGACAGACAGAATTGTTACTCAGTGCCAGAGAATTGTTACTTAGGGCCACAGAAACGTTATTAGGGCCACAGAATTTTTACTCAGGGACAGACAGAATTGTTACTGAGTGCCAGAGAATTGTTACTCAGGGACAGACAGAATTGTTACTGAGTGCCAGAGAATTCTTAGGGCCACAGAATTCATTCTCAGGGACAGACAGAATTGTTACTCAGGGACAGACAGAATTGTTACTGAGTGCCAGAGAATTGTTACTCAGGGACAGACAGAATTGTTACTGAGTGCCAGAGAATTGTTACTCAGGGACAGACAGAATTGTTACTGAGTGCCAGAGAATTGTTACTCAGGGACAGACAGAATTGTTACTGAGTGCCAGAGAATTGTTACTCAGGGACAGACAGAATTGTTACTGAGTGCCAGAGAATTGTTACTCGCACAGACACAAAATTGTTACTTGCACAGACACAGAATTGTTACTCGCACAGACACAGAATTGTTACTCAGGGCCACAGAATTCATACTCAGGGATAGACAGAATTGTTACTGAGTGCCAGAGAATTGTTACTCAGGGACAGACAGAATTGTTACTGAGTGCCAGAGAATTGTTACTCAGGGACAGACAGAATTGTTACTGAGTGCCAGAGAATTGTTACTCGCACAGACACAAAATTGTTACTTGCACAGACACAGAATTGTTACTCGCACAGACACAGAATTGTTACTCAGGGCCACAGAATTCATACTCAGGGACAGACAGAATTGTTACTGAGTGCCAGAGAATTGTTACTCAGGGACAGACAGAATTGTTACTGAGTGCCAGAGAATTGTTACTCAGGGACAGACAGAATTGTTACTGAGTGCCAGAGAATTGTTACTCGCACAGACACAAAATTGTTACTTGCACAGACACAGAATTGTTACTCGCACAGACACAGAATTGTTACTCAGGGCCACAGAATTCATACTCAGGGACAGACAGAATTGTTACTGAGTGCCAGAGAATTGTTACTCAGGGACAGACAGAATTGTTACTGAGTGCCAGAGAATTGTTACTCAGGGACAGACAGAATTGTTACTGAGTGCCAGAGAATTGTTACTCAGGGACAGACAGAATTGTTACTGAGTGCCAGAGAATTGTTACTCAGGGACAGACAGAATTGTTACTGAGTGCCAGAGAATTGTTACTCGCACAGACACAAAATTGTTACTTGCACAGACACAGAATTGTTACTCGCACAGACACAGAATTGTTACTCAGGGCCACAGAATTCATACTCAGGGACAGACAGAATTGTTACTGAGTGCCAGAGAATTGTTACTCAGGGACAGACAGAATTGTTACTGAGTGCCAGAGAATTGTTACTCAGGGACAGACAGAATTGTTACTGAGTGCCAGAGATTTGTTACTCGCACAGACACAAAATTGTTACTTGCACAGACACAGAATTGTTACTCGCACAGACACAGAATTGTTACTCAGGGCCACAGAATTCATACTCAGGGACAGACAGAATTGTTACTGAGTGCCAGAGAATTGTTACTCAGGGACAGACAGAATTGTTACTGAGTGCCAGAGAATTGTTACTCAGGGACAGACAGAATTGTTACTGAGTGCCAGAGAATTGTTACTCAGGGACAGACAGAATTGTTACTGAGTGCCAGAGAATTGTTACTCAGGGACAGACAGAATTGTTACTGAGTGCCAGAGAATTGTTACTCGCACAGACACAAAATTGTTACTTGCACAGACACAGAATTGTTACTCGCACAGACACAGAATTGTTACTCAGGGCCACAGAATTCATACTCAGGGACAGACAGAATTGTTACTGAGTGCCAGAGAATTGTTACTCAGGGACAGACAGAATTGTTACTGAGTGCCAGAGAATTGTTACTCAGGGACAGACAGAATTGTTACTGAGTGCCAGAGAATTGTTACTCGCACAGACACAAAATTGTTACTTGCACAGACACAGAATTGTTACTCGCACAGACACAGAATTGTTACTCAGGGCCACAGAATTCATACTCAGGGATAGACAGAATTGTTACTGAGTGCCAGAGAATTGTTACTCAGGGACAGACAGAATTGTTACTGAGTGCCAGAGAATTGTTACTCAGGGACAGACAGAATTGTTACTGAGTGCCAGAGAATTGTTACTCGCACAGACACAAAATTGTTACTTGCACAGACACAGAATTGTTACTCGCACAGACACAGAATTGTTACTCAGGGCCACAGAATTCATACTCAGGGACAGACAGAATTGTTACTGAGTGCCAGAGAATTGTTACTCAGGGACAGACAGAATTGTTACTGAGTGCCAGAGAATTGTTACTCGCACAGACACAAAATTGTTACTTGCACAGACACAGAATTGTTACTCGCACAGACACAGAATTGTTACTCAGGGCCACAGAATTCATACTCAGGGACAGACAGAATTGTTACTGAGTGCCAGAGAATTGTTACTCAGGGACAGACAGAATTGTTACTGAGTGCCAGAGAATTGTTACTCAGGGACAGACAGAATTGTTACTGAGTGCCAGAGATTTGTTACTCGCACAGACACAAAATTGTTACTTGCACAGACACAGAATTGTTACTCGCACAGACACAGAATTGTTACTCAGGGCCACAGAATTCATACTCAGGGACAGACAGAATTGTTACTGAGTGCCAGAGAATTGTTACTCAGGGACAGACAGAATTGTTACTGAGTGCCAGAGAATTGTTACTCAGGGACAGACAGAATTGTTACTGAGTGCCAGAGATTTGTTACTCGCACAGACACAAAATTGTTACTTGCACAGACACAGAATTGTTACTCGCACAGACACAGAATTGTTACTCAGGGCCACAGAATTCATACTCAGGGACAGACAGAATTGTTACTGAGTGCCAGAGAATTGTTACTCAGGGACAGACAGAATTGTTACTGAGTGCCAGAGAATTGTTACTCGCACAGACACAAAATTGTTACTTGCACAGACACAGAATTGTTACTCGCACAGACACAGAATTGTTACTCAGGGCCACAGAATTCATACTCAGGGACAGACAGAATTGTTACTGAGTGCCAGAGAATTGTTACTCAGGGACAGACAGAATTGTTACTGAGTGCCAGAGAATTGTTACTCAGGGACAGACAGAATTGTTACTGAGTGCCAGAGATTTGTTACTCGCACAGACACAAAATTGTTACTTGCACAGACACAGAATTGTTACTCGCACAGACACAGAATTGTTACTCAGGGCCACAGAATTCATACTCAGGGACAGACAGAATTGTTACTGAGTGCCAGAGAATTGTTACTCAGGGACACCTAATCGTTGAATTAAATAGTATGTCAGACAACATGCAGAGGAGTGGCAGAGGAGGCAATGTTTTAGGAGCGAGCAGACGTGGC
Organism: Staurois parvus; assembly: GCF_062004578.1. Lineage (NCBI taxonomy): Eukaryota > Metazoa > Chordata > Amphibia > Anura > Ranidae > Staurois > Staurois parvus. The sequence goes on along the minus strand of NW_028317918.1, from coordinate 5,148,000 downwards.
AGCAGAGGAAGGGGTCGAGGCAGCAGTATTCGCAGCCAGAGGCCAGTGCTCCCGGTGTCATCCAGCGGTCGTGTCTCCACCGACAACCCTGCCGTCATTGATTGGTTGGCTCGGTCGTCTTCCTCTTCCCAGGTCACCTCTGACACCTACAGCCAACGGTCGGTGGGTACGTCAGACACAACCGTTAGTTGGCATGGCCCGGGACCAAGCCCACTGAAATCACGTGTCCTCTACCTGCCCCTGTCCTTTGCTGTTCCCTCACCAAGCGAAGTATCGCATGCTGTGGGCTCAGCCCCACTGTACAGTGAGGAAGAGCTAACAGAGGGCGGTCAGGAACGGGGGGAGACATCGGCCTTTTCAGCAGCCAAGCGAACAAGTACTGGCGAGGAGAGTGGCTCGGTAGCCGGTCTAGAGACAGGTCTGTCTCCTGACCCAGACGCAGCCGAGGGGGCTAGTAGTGAGGCGGAGACCCTACTTGATGATGAGGAGGTTGATCGCACTTGGCAGCCTCGTCGTCATCAGGCAATTTCTTCCGCATCATCAGGAGAAGAGGGTGGCAGCTTGGCAGCGAGCAAAACAGTCGGTGGGTTGCCCAGGAGACAGCAGCAGGGTCGCATCAGTGTCAGTGGAGCCAAACGTCCACGGAGTAGAGCACCAGCTCCACTGCAGCCTACCACCACGGCCAGTAGTGGTGCCGTTGCGCACGGAGGAAGTAGCAGTCAGCCAGTGAAGAGTAGCGGGGGCAAAGTTTCCTACTCGGTGGTGTGGCAATTTTTCCTCAAGCCGCCCGAGGAAGTAAACGTAGCCGTATGTCGACTATGTGGCCAGAAATGCAAGCGTGGCCAGGGGGCCCATGTTGGGACTACAGCGTTGCGTCAGCATATGCAGCGTCACCATTCGGTGGCCTGGGAAAACCGTGATAAACATACGGCGGTTCTGCCTGCCCCAGCCCCCGCTCCATCACCCGCTCCGTTACTTGCTCCGTCACCCGACGTCGTCAATCGCCCTCTATCAGCCAGTCAAGGCTCCAACACCTCTGCTGAGGGGAGTTGTCGCTCATTGGCATCTTCCGCTCGTTCAGATGCTCCTTCTCCTGCTACTCCTCTTCTCGGATTCCGTCAACAGTCTTTCTTGGAATCCGTATCCAAGAGACAACAGTTTGCGAGCACGCACCCGACGGTGCAAAAGCTGAACGTCCTCCTGTCCAAGTTGCTGGTGCTGCAGTCCCTCCCTTTCCAACTGGTGGACTCAGCACCTTTCCGAGAAATGATGGCTTGTGCCGCGCCGCGGTGGAGAGTGCCAAGCCGTCATTTCTTTGCCCAAAAGGCAGTGCCAGCCCTGCATTCACATGTAGAAGAGATGGTGGGCCAGTCTTTGAGCATGTCGGTCTCTGCCAAAGTGCACGGCAGCGCCGACGTGTGGAGCTGTAACTACGGTCAGGGACAGTACATGTCATTTACGGCCCACTGGGTGAACGTGGTGCCGGCACAGCCGCACCAGCAACTTGGACAGGTCACGACGCTTTTGCCTCCACGTTTGCACGTCCTTGGTCCAGCAAGCATGTCCGCCTCTACCACCTCTTTTTCCGCCGTGTCCTCAGCCGCCACCCCCGTGCCAAGTCCCATTACCCGACCGGCATATCACATGTGCAGGGCGCAACGGTGTCACGCTGTGCTGCACCTGGTATGCCTTGGCGAACGTAGTCACACAGGGGAGGAACTGCTGAGTGTAATGAACAGAGAAATCGACAGATGGCTGTCTCCGCGCAAACTAAAAATCGGAACCATGTTGACTGACAACGGAAAGAACATGGTGTCTGCTCTGCGTCAAGGAAGGTTGTGCCATGCGCCATGCATGGCTCACGTGTTCAATCTGGTTGTCAAGCGGTTCCTAAAATCCACCATCCCACTGCAAGACATCCTTAAAATGTCACGTAAACTGTGCATGCATTTCAGCCATTCCTACACCGCAAAGAACACCCTCATTGAGCTGCAGCGGCAGAACGGAATTCCACAGCATCGCCTGATCTGCGACGTTGCAACAAGGTGGAATTCAACCCTACACATGTTAGACCGCCTTTACGAGCAGCGAAAGGCCATCACCGATTTCCTGATGTTACAAGCGGATAAAGGTACTCCCCTGTGTAACTTAGATGTCAGCCATTGGCAGCTCATGCGTGACACCTGCCGCTTGCTCAGGCCCTTTGAGGAGGCCACGCTATTCGTGAGTCGGCAGGACTATGGGATGAACGACGTCATTCCTCTGTTGCACGTCCTGGAACAAATGCTGTTAACAATGGCTGGTCAGGGTGCGGTAGACGTGGCGCACAGATCTCAACGCCACATGACCCCTGTGGGGGCAGGACAGGAAGAAGAGGAGGAGGTAGAGGAGGACATTTGTGCTCAGGAATTATTGAGTGAAATGGGTGGTTTTTCCACTCAGCGGACAGGAGTGGAGGAGCAGGAGCATCTGGTAGAGGAGGAGGAGGAGACAGAGGACCCAGACGCACCGTGGCAGTATGCTGTGGAGATGGAGGCAGGGAGTCCCTCGCATTCCTTGGCACAAATGGCCCATAGCATGCTCGGTTGCTTGCGTAGCGACAGCCGAATAATAACCATCAGACAGAGGGATGACTTTTGGCTGTCCACCTTGTTGGACCCTCGCTACCGGTCCAAAATGGTGGCCTTTTTCACACCTGCTGAGAGGGAGGCCAAAATTACGTACTATAAAAACCACCTATGTAGTCAGTTGGTCTCTGCCTTTGTGCGCCAACGTCCATCCTCAGACACTGTGGGCCCTGTGCGCTCGCGTTCCGCTGGCATGGCAGCAGGGGAGGGGTGGGGTGGTAGGAGCAGTGGCAGCTCCACCAGCAGCGGCTGCCTCAGTCTGCAGTCGATGATGAGTAGCTTTCTTCACCAGCGCAGTGAGGAAACTACTAACCAGCCGCAGCAGCAGCAGCAGCATCAGGTGGACCTGGAGCAGGAGCTCAAACAACAGGCTTGGGCCTACTTGGACAGCACCCTGCCAACCGAGGTAGACAATCCCCTTGACTACTGGGCAACGAAACTTGACCTTTGGCCCCAACTAGCTGAATTTGCCCTTGAAAGGCTGTCATGCCCGGCCAGTAGCGTGGCATCGGAGCGCGTGTTTAGTGCGGCAGGAGGTATTGTAACTCCGCGGAGGACACGACTGTCCACCCAAAGTGTGGAGAGACTCACGTTTGTGAAAATGAATCAGGCGTGGATTAGTCTGGATTTCAAACCACCAGTTCCTGACACAACTGACTAAATCCGCCATGAATCATGCCTCAAACATGTGCCACTTTCAGGTCTCCTCACACTGCTGGTGTGTTTAATTTTTTGACATAGGGTGCTGGCAGATTACGGGCCTCCTATAGCTGCTGCCAGGCCCCTAATCTGCCATAGGCCCCTATATACCGCCTCCTCATGCTGCTGCCAAGTCCAGAGTCTGTCATGGGTCCCTGTATGGCCTCCCATTGCTGCTGTCTCCATCGCCACACTCTGCTGCCATGTGCCACTTTCAGGTCTCTTCACACTGCTGGTGTGTTAAATTTTTTGACATAGGGTGCAGGCAGATTACGGGCCTCACATAGCTGCTGCCAGGCCCCTAATCTGCCATGGGCCCCTATATACCGCCTCCTCATGCTGCTGCCAAGTCTAGAGTCTGTCATGGGTCCCTGTACGGCCTCCCATTGCTGCTGTCTCCATCGCCACACTCTGCTGCCATGTGCCACTTTCAGGTCTCCTCACACTGCTGGTGTGTAGAATTTTTTGACATAGGGTGCTGGCAGATTATGGGCCTCCTATAGCTGCTGCCAGGCCCCTAATCTGCCATAGGCCCCTATATACCGCCTCCTCATGCTGCTGCCAGGTCCAGAGTCTCTCATGGGTCCCTGTACGGCCTCCCATTGCTGCTGTCTCCATCGCCACACTCTGCCATGTGCCACTTTCAGGTCTCCTCACACACTGCTGGTGTGTAGAATTTTTTGACATAGGGTGCTGGCAGATTATGGGCCTCACATAGCTGCTGCCAGGCCCCTAATCTGCCATGGGCCCCTATATACCGCCTCCTCATGCTGCTGCCAAGTCCAGAGTCTGTCATGGGTCCCTGTATGGCCTCCCATTGCTGCTGTCTCCATCGCCACACTCTGCTGCCATGTGCCACTTTCAGGTCTCTTCACACTGCTGGTGTGTTAAATTTTTTGACATAGGGTGCAGGCAGATTACGGGCCTCACATAGCTGCTGCCAGGCCCCTAATCTGCCATGGGCCCCTATATACCGCCTCCTCATGCTGCTGCCAAGTCCAGAGTCTCTCATGGGTCCCTGTACGGCCTCCCATTGCTGCTGTCTCCATCGCCACACTCTGCTGCCATGTGCCACTTTCAGGTCTCTTCACACTGCTGGTGTGTTAAATTTTTTGACATAGGGTGCAGGCAGATTACGGGCCTCACATAGCTGCTGCCAGGCCCCTAATCTGCCATGGGCCCCTATATACCGCCTCCTCATGCTGCTGCCAAGTCCAGAGTCTCTCATGGGTCCCTGTACGGCCTCCCATTGCTGCTGTCTCCATCGCCACACTCTGCTGCCATGTGCCACTTTCAGGTCTCCTCACACTGCTGGTGTGTAGAATTTTTTGACATAGGGTGCTGGCAGATTATGGGCCTCCTATAGCTGCTGCCAGGCCCCTAATCTGCCATAGGCCCCTATATACCGCCTCCTCATGCTGCTGCCAGGTCCAGAGTCTCTCATGGGTCCCTGTACGGCCTCCCATTGCTGCTGTCTCCATCGCCACACTCTGCCATGTGCCACTTTCAGGTCTCCTCACACACTGCTGGTGTGTTACATTTTTTGACATAGGGTGCAGGCAGATTACGGGCCTCACATAGCTGCTGCCAGGCCCCTAATCTGCCATGGGCCCCTATATACCGCCTCCTCATGCTGCTGCCAAGTCCAGAGTCTGTCATGGGTCCCTGTATGGCCTCCCATTGCTGCTGTCTCCATCGCCACACTCTGCTGCCATGTGCCACTTTCAGGTCTCTTCACACTGCTGGTGTGTTAAATTTTTTGACATAGGGTGCAGGCAGATTACGGGCCTCACATAGCTGCTGCCAGGCCCCTAATCTGCCATGGGCCCCTATATACCGCCTCCTCATGCTGCTGCCAAGTCCAGAGTCTCTCATGGGTCCCTGTACGGCCTCCCATTGCTGCTGTCTCCATCGCCACACTCTGCTGCCATGTGCCACTTTCAGGTCTCTTCACACTGCTGGTGTGTTAAATTTTTTGACATAGGGTGCAGGCAGATTACGGGCCTCACATAGCTGCTGCCAGGCCCCTAATCTGCCATGGGCCCCTATATACCGCCTCCTCATGCTGCTGCCAAGTCCAGAGTCTGTCATGGGTCCCTGTATGGCCTCCCATTGCTGCTGTCTCCATCGCCACACTCTGCTGCCATGTGCCACTTTCAGGTCTCTTCACACTGCTGGTGTGTTAAATTTTTTGACATAGGGTGCAGGCAGATTACGGGCCTCACATAGCTGCTGCCAGGCCCCTAATCTGCCATGGGCCCCTATATACCGCCTCCTCATGCTGCTGCCAAGTCCAGAGTCTCTCATGGGTCCCTGTACGGCCTCCCATTGCTGCTGTCTCCATCGCCACACTCTGCTGCCATGTGCCACTTTCAGGTCTCTTCACACTGCTGGTGTGTTAAATTTTTTGACATAGGGTGCAGGCAGATTACGGGCCTCACATAGCTGCTGCCAGGCCCCTAATCTGCCATGGGCCCCTATATACCGCCTCCTCATGCTGCTGCCAAGTCCAGAGTCTGTCATGGGTCCCTGTATGGCCTCCCATTGCTGCTGTCTCCATCGCCACACTCTGCTGCCATGTGCCACTTTCAGGTCTCTTCACACTGCTGGTGTGTTAAATTTTTTGACATAGGGTGCAGGCAGATTACGGGCCTCACATAGCTGCTGCCAAGCCCCTAATCTGCCATGGGCCCCTATATACCGCCTCCTCATGCTGCTGCCAAGTCTAGAGTCTGTCATGGGTCCCTGTACGGCCTCCCATTGCTGCTGTCTCCATCGCCACACTCTGCTGCCATGTGCCACTTTCAGGTCTCCTCACACTGCTGGTGTGTAGAATTTTTTGACATAGGGTGCTGGCAGATTATGGGCCTCCTATAGCTGCTGCCAGGCCCCTAATCTGCCATAGGCCCCTATATACCGCCTCCTCATGCTGCTGCCAGGTCCAGAGTCTCTCATGGGTCCCTGTACGGCCTCCCATTGCTGCTGTCTCCATCGCCACACTCTGCCATGTGCCACTTTCAGGTCTCCTCACACACTGCTGGTGTGTTACATTTTTTGACATAGGGTGCAGGCAGATTACGGGCCTCACATAGCTGCTGCCAGGCCCCTAATCTGCCATGGGCCCCTATATACCGCCTCCTCATGCTGCTGCCAAGTCCAGAGTCTGTCATGGGTCCCTGTATGGCCTCCCATTGCTGCTGTCTCCATCGCCACACTCTGCTGCCATGTGCCACTTTCAGGTCTCTTCACACTGCTGGTGTGTTAAATTTTTTGACATAGGGTGCAGGCAGATTACGGGCCTCACATAGCTGCTGCCAGGCCCCTAATCTGCCATGGGCCCCTATATACCGCCTCCTCATGCTGCTGCCAAGTCCAGAGTCTCTCATGGGTCCCTGTACGGCCTCCCATTGCTGCTGTCTCCATCGCCACACTCTGCTGCCATGTGCCACTTTCAGGTCTCTTCACACTGCTGGTGTGTTAAATTTTTTGACATAGGGTGCAGGCAGATTACGGGCCTCACATAGCTGCTGCCAGGCCCCTAATCTGCCATGGGCCCCTATATACCGCCTCCTCATGCTGCTGCCAAGTCCAGAGTCTGTCATGGGTCCCTGTATGGCCTCCCATTGCTGCTGTCTCCATCGCCACACTCTGCTGCCATGTGCCACTTTCAGGTCTCTTCACACTGCTGGTGTGTTAAATTTTTTGACATAGGGTGCAGGCAGATTACGGGCCTCACATAGCTGCTGCCAGGCCCCTAATCTGCCATGGGCCCCTATATACCGCCTCCTCATGCTGCTGCCAAGTCCAGAGTCTCTCATGGGTCCCTGTACGGCCTCCCATTGCTGCTGTCTCCATCGCCACACTCTGCTGCCATGTGCCACTTTCAGGTCTCTTCACACTGCTGGTGTGTTAAATTTTTTGACATAGGGTGCAGGCAGATTACGGGCCTCACATAGCTGCTGCCAGGCCCCTAATCTGCCATGGGCCCCTATATACCGCCTCCTCATGCTGCTGCCAAGTCCAGAGTCTGTCATGGGTCCCTGTATGGCCTCCCATTGCTGCTGTCTCCATCGCCACACTCTGCTGCCATGTGCCACTTTCAGGTCTCTTCACACTGCTGGTGTGTTAAATTTTTTGACATAGGGTGCAGGCAGATTACGGGCCTCACATAGCTGCTGCCAAGCCCCTAATCTGCCATGGGCCCCTATATACCGCCTCCTCATGCTGCTGCCAAGTCTAGAGTCTGTCATGGGTCCCTGTACGGCCTCCCATTGCTGCTGTCTCCATCGCCACACTCTGCTGCCATGTGCCACTTTCAGGTCTCCTCACACTGCTGGTGTGTAGAATTTTTTGACATAGGGTGCTGGCAGATTATGGGCCTCCTATAGCTGCTGCCAGGCCCCTAATCTGCCATAGGCCCCTATATACCGCCTCCTCATGCTGCTGCCAGGTCCAGAGTCTCTCATGGGTCCCTGTACGGCCTCCCATTGCTGCTGTCTCCATCGCCACACTCTGCCATGTGCCACTTTCAGGTCTCCTCACACACTGCTGGTGTGTTACATTTTTTGACATAGGGTGCAGGCAGATTACGGGCCTCACATAGCTGCTGCCAGGCCCCTAATCTGCCATGGGCCCCTATATACCGCCTCCTCATGCTGCTGCCAAGTCCAGAGTCTGTCATGGGTCCCTGTATGGCCTCCCATTGCTGCTGTCTCCATCGCCACACTCTGCTGCCATGTGCCACTTTCAGGTCTCTTCACACTGCTGGTGTGTTAAATTTTTTGACATAGGGTGCAGGCAGATTACGGGCCTCACATAGCTGCTGCCAGGCCCCTAATCTGCCATGGGCCCCTATATACCGCCTCCTCATGCTGCTGCCAAGTCCAGAGTCTCTCATGGGTCCCTGTACGGCCTCCCATTGCTGCTGTCTCCATCGCCACACTCTGCTGCCATGTGCCACTTTCAGGTCTCTTCACACTGCTGGTGTGTTAAATTTTTTGACATAGGGTGCAGGCAGATTACGGGCCTCACATAGCTGCTGCCAGGCCCCTAATCTGCCATGGGCCTCTATATACCGCCTCCTCATGCTGCTGCCAAGTCCAGAGTCTGTCATGGGTCCCTGTATGGCCTCCCATTGCTGCTGTCTCCATCGCCACACTCTGCTGCCATGTGCCACTTTCAGGTCTCTTCACACTGCTGGTGTGTTAAATTTTTTGACATAGGGTGCAGGCAGATTACGGGCCTCACATAGCTGCTGCCAGGCCCCTAATCTGCCATGGGCCCCTATATACCGCCTCCTCATGCTGCTGCCAAGTCCAGAGTCTCTCATGGGTCCCTGTACGGCCTCCCATTGCTGCTGTCTCCATCGCCACACTCTGCTGCCATGTGCCACTTTCAGGTCTCTTCACACTGCTGGTGTGTTAAATTTTTTGACATAGGGTGCAGGCAGATTACGGGCCTCACATAGCTGCTGCCAGGCCCCTAATCTGCCATGGGCCCCTATATACCGCCTCCTCATGCTGCTGCCAAGTCCAGAGTCTGTCATGGGTCCCTGTATGGCCTCCCATTGCTGCTGTCTCCATCGCCACACTCTGCTGCCATGTGCCACTTTCAGGTCTCTTCACACTGCTGGTGTGTTAAATTTTTTGACATAGGGTGCAGGCAGATTACGGGCCTCACATAGCTGCTGCCAGGCCCCTAATCTGCCATGGGCCCCTATATACCGCCTCCTCATGCTGCTGCCAAGTCTAGAGTCTGTCATGGGTCCCTGTACGGCCTCCCATTGCTGCTGTCTCCATCGCCACACTCTGCTGCCATGTGCCACTTTCAGGTCTCCTCACACTGCTGGTGTGTAGAATTTTTTGACATAGGGTGCTGGCAGATTATGGGCCTCCTATAGCTGCTGCCAGGCCCCTAATCTGCCATAGGCCCCTATATACCGCCTCCTCATGCTGCTGCCAGGTCCAGAGTCTCTCATGGGTCCCTGTACGGCCTCCCATTGCTGCTGTCTCCATCGCCACACTCTGCCATGTGCCACTTTCAGGTCTCCTCACACACTGCTGGTGTGTAGAATTTTTTGACATAGGGTGCTGGCAGATTATGGGCCTCCTATAGCTGCTGCCAGGCCCCTAATCTGCCATAGGCCCCTATATACCGCCTCCTCATGCTGCTGCCAGGTCCAGAGTCTCTCATGGGTCCCTGTACGGCCTCCCATTGCTGCTGTCTCCATCGCCACACTCTGCCATGTGCCACTTTCAGGTCTCCTCACACACTGCTGGTGTGTAGAATTTTTTGACATAGGGTGCTGGCAGATTATGGGCCTCCTATAGCTGCTGCCAGGCCCCTAATCTGCCATAGGCCCCTATATACCGCTTCCTCATGCTGCTGCCAGGTCCAGAGTCTCTCATGGGTCCCTGTACGGCCTCCCATTGCTGCTGTCTCCATCGCCACACTCTGCCATGTGCCACTTTCAGGTCTCCTCACACACTGCTGGTGTGTTACATTTTTTGACATAGGGTGCAGGCAGATTACGGGCCTCACATAGCTGCTGCCAGGCCCCTAATCTGCCATGGGCCCCTATATACCGCCTCCTCATGCTGCTGCCAAGTCCAGAGTCTGTCATGGGTCCCTGTATGGCCTCCCATTGCTGCTGTCTCCATCGCCACACTCTGCTGCCATGTGCCACTTTCAGGTCTCTTCACACTGCTGGTGTGTTAAATTTTTTGACATAGGGTGCAGGCAGATTACGGGCCTCACATAGCTGCTGCCAGGCCCCTAATCTGCCATGGGCCCCTATATACCGCCTCCTCATGCTGCTGCCAAGTCCAGAGTCTCTCATGGGTCCCTGTACGGCCTCCCATTGCTGCTGTCTCCATCGCCACACTCTGCTGCCATGTGCCACTTTCAGGTCTCTTCACACTGCTGGTGTGTTAAATTTTTTGACATAGGGTGCAGGCAGATTACGGGCCTCACATAGCTGCTGCCAGGCCCCTAATCTGCCATGGGCCCCTATATACCGCCTCCTCATGCTGCTGCCAAGTCCAGAGTCTCTCATGGGTCCCTGTACGGCCTCCCATTGCTGCTGTCTCCATCGCCACACTCTGCTGCCATGTGCCACTTTCAGGTCTCTTCACACTGCTGGTGTGTTAAATTTTTTGACATAGGGTGCAGGCAGATTACGGGCCTCACATAGCTGCTGCCAGGCCCCTAATCTGCCATGGGCCCCTATATACCGCCTCCTCATGCTGCTGCCAAGTCCAGAGTCTGTCATGGGTCCCTGTATGGCCTCCCATTGCTGCTGTCTCCATCGCCACACTCTGCTGCCATGTGCCACTTTCAGGTCTCTTCACACTGCTGGTGTGTTAAATTTTTTGACATAGGGTGCAGGCAGATTACGGGCCTCACATAGCTGCTGCCAGGCCCCTAATCTGCCATGGGCCCCTATATACCGCCTCCTCATGCTGCTGCCAAGTCCAGAGTCTCTCATGGGTCCCTGTACGGCCTCCCATTGCTGCTGTCTCCATCGCCACACTCTGCTGCCATGTGCCACTTTCAGGTCTCTTCACACTGCTGGTGTGTTAAATTTTTTGACATAGGGTGCAGGCAGATTACGGGCCTCACATAGCTGCTGCCAGGCCCCTAATCTGCCATGGGCCCCTATATACCGCCTCCTCATGCTGCTGCCAAGTCCAGAGTCTGTCATGGGTCCCTGTATGGCCTCCCATTGCTGCTGTCTCCATCGCCACACTCTGCTGCCATGTGCCACTTTCAGGTCTCTTCACACTGCTGGTGTGTTAAATTTTTTGACATAGGGTGCAGGCAGATTACGGGCCTCACATAGCTGCTGCCAGGCCCCTAATCTGCCATGGGCCCCTATATACCGCCTCCTCATGCTGCTGCCAAGTCTAGAGTCTGTCATGGGTCCCTGTACGGCCTCCCATTGCTGCTGTCTCCATCGCCACACTCTGCTGCCATGTGCCACTTTCAGGTCTCCTCACACTGCTGGTGTGTAGAATTTTTTGACATAGGGTGCTGGCAGATTATGGGCCTCCTATAGCTGCTGCCAGGCCCCTAATCTGCCATAGGCCCCTATATACCGCCTCCTCATGCTGCTGCCAGGTCCAGAGTCTCTCATGGGTCCCTGTACGGCCTCCCATTGCTGCTGTCTCCATCGCCACACTCTGCCATGTGCCACTTTCAGGTCTCCTCACACACTGCTGGTGTGTAGAATTTTTTGACATAGGGTGCTGGCAGATTATGGGCCTCCTATAGCTGCTGCCAGGCCCCTAATCTGCCATAGGCCCCTATATACCGCTTCCTCATGCTGCTGCCAGGTCCAGAGTCTCTCATGGGTCCCTGTACGGCCTCCCATTGCTGCTGTCTCCATCGCCACACTCTGCCATGTGCCACTTTCAGGTCTCCTCACACACTGCTGGTGTGTTACATTTTTTGACATAGGGTGCAGGCAGATTACGGGCCTCACATAGCTGCTGCCAGGCCCCTAATCTGCCATGGGCCCCTATATACCGCCTCCTCATGCTGCTGCCAAGTCCAGAGTCTGTCATGGGTCCCTGTATGGCCTCCCATTGCTGCTGTCTCCATCGCCACACTCTGCTGCCATGTGCCACTTTCAGGTCTCTTCACACTGCTGGTGTGTTAAATTTTTTGACATAGGGTGCAGGCAGATTACGGGCCTCACATAGCTGCTGCCAGGCCCCTAATCTGCCATGGGCCCCTACAGTATATACCGCCTCCTCATGCTGCTGCCAAGTCCAGAGTCTCTCATGGGTCCCTGTACGGCCTCCCATTGCTGCTGTCTCCATCGCCACACTCTGCTGCCATGTGCCACTTTCAGGTCTCTTCACACTGCTGGTGTGTTAAATTTTTTGACATAGGGTGCAGGCAGATTACGGGCCTCACATATCTGCTGCCAGACATGTAATCTGCCATGGGCCCCCGTACCGACTCCTCATGCTGTGACGTTGCAACAAGGTGGAATTCAACCCTACATATGTTAGACCGCCTTTACGAACAGCTAAAGGCCATCACAGATTTCCTGATGTTAAAAGCGGATAAAGGTACTCCCTGTGTAACTTAGATGTCAGCCATTGGCAGCTCATGTGTGACACCTGCGCTTGCTCAGGCCCTTTGAGGAGGCCACGCTATTCGTGAGTCGGCAGGACTATGGGATGAATGAGGTCAAATCGGCCATGGGCCCCCGTACCGCCTGTTCACGCTGATGCTGGTCCCACAGTGTGACCTGGGTCCCTGTACGGCCTTCCATTGCTTCCACTCTGCCATGTGCCACTTTGAAATCTCCTCACACTCCTGCGGTTGTCCATTTTGTCATAGGTTGCTGGCAGATTACAGGCCTTCCATAGGTGCCACCAAGCCCCATATCGGCCATGGGCCCCCGTACCGCCTGGTCACGCTGCTGCTGGGCCCATAGTGTGACCTGGGTCCCTGTACCGCCTCCCATTGCTCCCACTCTGCCATGTGCCACTTTCAGGTCTCCTCACGCTCCTGCTGGTTTCCATTTTGTCATAGGTTGCTGTATGGCCTCCCATTGCTGCTGCCTCCACCGCCACACTGTGGCTCCAAACACTGGTTTTGGCCCCGTGACTGGCCAAAGGAGTGAAGTGTGCAGTGATTCTAAGATCGACGGCACTCATCTGCATGTCATACTGACAGACAGTATTATTTCTCTTCCCCAGCAGACTCCAAGGGCATTTAAATTAAAGGTACAGTGTTCTGCACTAATATTAAGTCTCTCTGAAGCCTAGAAACACCCTTTTTTAAGTTAAATTCACAGCGAATTTATTCGACTCGAATCGAATATTGTCCACGAATTCGCCGAATCAGTCGAATCGAATTTTTCATTTCTTCGCTCATCTCTAGTATGTATGTATATGCATGTACTATTAGCAGTGCCATCTTGTGAGCAAAATGAGGTACTTCAGAAAATTATGGACTGATTCAAATACTGATATTGAATATTTTTCTAATTATATCTCAGCCTATTAGTACCAGCTCATTGTACTATAGAAAACATATAATGTAGTGATATATTTACTAACCATTAAATTACATATTTCTTATTCTGATTTAGGAGTTTAGGAGTGCTAGATAGTGTTTTTTTTACTATAGTGCAGTATTGCATTTTCTTGGCAACAGACAACATGCAGTAATTAGGATTCACACAGTCTTCCAATTCTGAACTAGGAGCAAGCATCAGGACTTTTCAAGAATTCCAAAGTCACATAGCAAATACACCTCCTGTAGCGTGCCAGTAGTAAGCTTCAGTATCATAGGTCCTGTCTAGTCTGATACATGAATATGAATAATATATTTTATTTCTGGAGGCTTACCAATGAAATACGTACCTCTACTTCTTAGCTTAGCTTAAATGGTATTGGGTCAGAGGTCATCTATAGCCTAACAGTTGTGGCCTTGTCAGCTGCCTGACCTCAAGGTAAAATAAAGCTGTATTAAACCCAAATATTTATTATATTACAACTTACAGATTCTTAGATGTGATGGCTGCATTAGTATTCTTTTTTAGGCTTTCCTTTTTTTTTGCCTGTTGTTCCTGCCAGTAAGTCTGTTGTTTTTCAACAGAACAAGCTGCCCTGTAGATTGAGTGGTTAGACAGTTGAGACAAACTGACAGGGATGCTTACAATGATCAGCTTTTATGTATTTATGCAAAACCATTAACCAAAAGTATTGTTTAGTGTATCTAAATCTGCTAGTACATATAACACACCCCTCTCCCAGATTGACAATGCTGCTGTCCAAAAGTGTCTCTGTTGCTCCTTTTTCCAGAGTGTAGGCACCCTAATACAGGAGGTGTTACTAGCCAGATCACCAGATAAAAGCAGAGGAAATATAAAAGCCTAAAACAAGAAAACGAAATCACATGTAAATATATACAGTTGTGTTCAAATAATAGCAGTCAGACATCTCTAACCTGATCAATCACTGTTTTTGGTAGAAATGATATTTCTACATGGGAAATAATTTACTAGCAGGTGTAGTAGAGTAATAGAAATCCAACAGACCCAACAGTCCTGACATGCATGCTGCTGATTCTGTGTAATTGAATCACTAATTGAAAGGGGCATGTTCAAAATAATAGCGGTGTGGAGTTCTATTAGTGAGGTCATTCATTCTTTGAAAAACAGGTGGCAATTATTGCCCTTATTTAAGGAAGGAAGGCAGCAAATGTTGTACATGCTGGTTACAGTGCATTTCTCTCTGAAATTCTGAGGAAAATGGTTCGTTCCAGACATTGTTCAGAAGAACAGCATACCTTGATTATAACGTTGATTGGACAGGGGAAAAGATATAAAGAAGTGCAGAAAATGATAGGCTGCTCAGCTAAAATGATCGCAAATGCTTTAAAATGGCAACCAAAACCTAAAAGACGTGGAAGAAAGCGAAAAACTGCCATTCGAATGGATAGAAGAATAGCCAAAATGGCAAGGACTCAGCCAACAATCAGCTCCTGGAAGATCAAAGAAGGTCTAAAGTTACCTGTGAGTACTGTTACAATTAGAAGACGCCTATGTGAAGCCAAGCTATCTGCAAGAAGCCCCCGCAAAGTCCCACTGTTGAAAAAAAGACATGTGCTGAAGAAGTTACAATTTGCCAAAGAGCACATTGACTGGCCTAAAGAGAAATGGCGCAACATTTTGTGGACTGATGAAAGTAAGATTGTTCTTTTTGGGTCTAGTGGCCGGAGACAGTTTGTCAGACGACCCCCAAACACTGAATTCAAGCCACAGTACACTGTAAAGACAGTGAAGCATGGTTGCGCAAGCATCATGATATGGGGATGTTTCTCATACTACGGTGTTGGGCCTATTTATCGCATACCAGGGATCATGGATCAGTTTGAATACATCAGAATACTTGAAGAGGTCATGCTGCCTTATGCTGAAGAGGAAATTCCCTTGAAATGGGTGTTCCAACAAGACAACGACCCCAAACATACCAGTAAAAGTGCAACATCTTGGTTCCAGAACAACAAGATTGACGTTATGGAGTGGCCAGCCCAATCCCCGGATCTTAACCCAATAGAAAACTTGTGGGGTGACATCAAAAATGCAGTTTCTGAGGCAAAACCAAGAAATAGAGAAGATCTGTGGAATGTAGTCCAATCATCCTGGGCTGGAATACCTGTTCACAGGTGCCAGAAGTTGGTTGACTCCATGCAACCCAGATGTACAGCAGTTCTCAGAAACAGTGCTTATACAACTAAATATTCATTAAGTGATTCAAAGGAAAGCAAAACCTTCAAACATTTTTCAGTTTATATAGTGAATGTTTAAGTTTGTAAAGAATACAAACACTGCTATTTTTTTGAACAGTCTAATATTCACTTTTCTTCAATTTTTTTAGAGGAACAACACAAATTTGATATATTTTTCTCCATGTTTTGATTTGGAATAGAATGTGTAGTGTTCCCAATGCATTTGTGTGTATGGAAATAAAAGCTATTAGAAGGATTTTGAGCTTTATTCACTTTTTTCAACACACTGCTAATATTTTGAACACAACTGTGTATACAGTTGCAAGAAAAAGTATGTGAACCCCTTGGGATTACGTGGAGTTTTGCATGAATTGGGCATAAAATGTGCTCTGAACGTCATCTAAGTCACAACAATAGAAGAACACAGTCTGCTGAACATAATACTACACAAACATTAGATGTTGCCATGGTTTAATTGCACATAACATGTAAACATTCACAGTGCAGGGAGGAAAAAGTATGTGAACCTTTGGACTTAATAACTGGTTGACCCTCCTTTGGCAGCAATAACCTCAACCAAACATTTCCTGTAGTTGCAGATCAGACCTGCACAACGATCTGGAGTAATTTTGGACCACTCCTCTTCACAAAACTGTTTCAGTGTAGCAATATTCTTGGGAAGTCTGGTGTGAATCACTCTCTTCAGGTCATGCCACAGCATTTCAATCAGGTTGAGGTCAGGACTCTGACTGGGCCACTCCAGAAGGCGTATTCTGTGCTGTTGCAGCCATTGTTTTGTTGAATTACTTGTATGCTTTGGGTCATTGTCCTGTTGCATCACCCATCCTCTGCGGAGCTTCAGTTGGCGGACAGATGGTCGTACGTTTTCCTGCAAAATGTCTTGATAAACTCTGGAATTCATTTCCCATCAATGACAATAATCCGTCCAGGCCCTGAGGCAGCAAAGCAGCCCCAAACCATGATGCTCCCTCCGCCATGTTTTACAGTGGGGATGAGGTTTTGATGTTGGTGTGCTGTGCCTTTTTTTCTCCACACATAGTGTTGTGTGTTCTTCCCAAACAACTTAATCTTGGTTTCATCTGTCCACAGTATATTTTGCCAGTAGTGCTGTGGAACATTCAGGTGCTCTTTTGCAAACTTCAAACGTGCTGCAATATTCTTTTTGGACAGCCATGGCTTCCTCCGTGGTGTCCTCCCATGTACTCCATTCTTGTTTAATGTTTTCCTTATTGTAGATGTGTCAACAAAAATGTTAGCATGTGCCAGAGATTTTTGTAGGTCTTTAGCTGACACTCTGGGATTCTTCTTTACCTCATGCAGCATTCTGCGCTGTGCTCTTGCAGTCATTTTTACAGGATGACCACGCCTAGGGAGAGTAGCAACAGTGCTAAACTTTCTCCATTTGTAGACAGTCTGTCTTACCGTGGACAGATGAACATCAAGGCTTTTGGAGATACTTTTGTAACCCTTTCAAGCTTCATGCAAGTCAACAATTCTTGATCGTAGGTCTTTTGAGAGCTCTTTTCTGCGAGGCATGGTTCACATCAGACAGTGCTTCTTGAAACCAGTAAACTCAAAACAGGTGTGTGTTTTTTAAGGGCAGGACAGCTGTCAGCAACACATCCAATATCATCACACTGATTGGAGTCAAGGTTGGCTCACTCCTGGCTCCAATTAGCTCTGGGAGAAGTCATTAAGCTAGGGCCTCACATACTTTTTCCTCCCTGCACTGTGAATGTTTACATGTTATGTGCAATTAAACCATGGCAACATCTAATGTTTGTGTAGTATTATGTTCAGCAGACTGTGTTCTTCTATTGCTGTGACTTAGATGACGTTCAGAGCACATTTTATGCCCAATTCATGCAAAACTCCACGTAATCCCAAGGGGTTCACATACTTTTTCTCGCAACTGTATATATATATATATATATATATATATATATATATATATATGTGTGATTTTGCATTTCAGGGTAGGGGGCATGCGCACCCTACCCTTGCCTCCGTTTGCGGCTGCAGCTGTCAATCATTGCCCTTCCTTGTAATTACCTGCCGGCACCCGGTGATTACCGAGCATCTCCGATGGAAGGAAGATTGTTTTGTTTACAAACAGTCTTCCTCCCTGTCAGCTTGGGCACACTGCTCGAGATGGCTGTGCACAGCACAGCCATCCCAATCACTGTGCTTACAGTGAAGCACACACCCCCCGCCCCCTAGTAAAACACACCCTACATATAGATAACCCTTTGATCGCTCCTCATATTAACCCCTT
Organism: Staurois parvus; assembly: GCF_062004578.1. Taxonomy (NCBI): domain Eukaryota; kingdom Metazoa; phylum Chordata; class Amphibia; order Anura; family Ranidae; genus Staurois; species Staurois parvus. The sequence goes on along the minus strand of NW_028317918.1, from coordinate 5,130,126 downwards.
CCTGCCAAGTGCCATTAGTACAGTGTCAGTGCTTTTTTGTAGCACTGATCACTGTATTGGTGCCATTGGGGATGTCAGTGACACCAAGTTAGTTCTCCCTCAGTGTCCGCCACAGTCCCGCTAAAAGTCGCTGATCATTACTACTAGAAAAAAAAATCTCAGTATCTATATGGCCATTTGTAAACGCTATACGTTTCACGTAAACCGATTAATTTTGAGATTTTTTCTTAGTAAAGACGTTGCAGAATACATTTTGGCCTAAATTTATGACAAAATTCGATTTTTTAAATTTTTTGACTGGACTTGTTTCACACAGGTGACCAAATACCACTGAAAGAAAGCTCAATTCATGGAAAAAAAGAAGTAAATTTAATTTGGATGCAGCGTTGCATGTCCGCACAATTGTCAGTTAAAGTAACGCAGTGCCGTAACACAAAAAATGGCCTGGTCAGGAAGGGGGGTAAATCCTCAGGAGGGCAAGTGGTTAATCTCCTCTTCTCAAGAGAGAAAAAATTTAATTCTTTCCTCATAGCTGAGCTCCTCCATACCTCTTATCAGTTTGGTTGCCCTTCTTTGTACTTTCTTCAGTTCCCCAATGTTCTTTTTGTGAATTAGTGCCCAAAACTGAACTGAAACTGAGTATTCCAGATGAGGTTTTACTAATGATTACTTACCTCGCATTCCAACTCACTTACTTTAAAGTAGAATTCCAGGCTAACTAACTAGTCTTAAAATGTTCCCTCTCCCCTGTTAACACCTATGATGACTAACCTGTGTTAGAAAGATGTATATACTTACCTATTTTCAGTCCACTCCAGTCCAGTCACATGATCCAGCTCCCCTGTGCCAGTCAGAGGCAGCAACAGGGGAGAGGAGGGAACACCAACAACGGATGGGCTATAGGCGCTGTGGTGCCACCACTGTCAGGCATTCCCAGCCATTGTCGAGCACTCTCTCCTCTACCCTGCAGCTGCTGCTGGCTGACACAGGGGAGCTGGATCACTCTCAGGCATTCTCAACCATTGTTGAGCACTCTCTCATTTCCCCTGCAGCTGCTGCTGGCGGACACAGGGGAGCTGGATCACTCTCAGGCATTCTCAATCATTGTCTAGCACTCTCTCCTCTCCCCTGCAGCTGCTGCTGCAGGATGGCATGGGGGGGGGGTCACATGACCATACCAAAGCAGGCTGAAAACAGGTAAGTATATATTTATTTTTGAACAAATTAGTCAGCATGGGTCTTAGGATGGAGCATTTGTAGGACTAGTTAGGTTTAGGTTGAAATTCTACTTTAAGGGCAACGGTTCTTTTGCTTCCTGAAGTAAGACTGGGTTCCCTGGTTTGAAAGCATCCCCACTGCATCCTCCTCATCCTGCAAAAATGTATTTAATGAAATCATTGTATTTTTTTTTTAACTAAATGGTTTAGCTCAGCTGTCACATAAGTAACAATATAAAAGTCAATAAACATGTAAAGACAAGCCTTAAGCAATGTATATTCTAAAATGACAGCACAGGCAACTATCGCTTAATATTTTCTCATCAGTCACACTATATATAACACTGACCTGACATTACTGACTGAACATGTTATCCACAAAAGACTGTACTAATGATTATAATGAGCAATTTACCATTCTGGCTAGTGAAATGTATTTAAGCCCTAAAGGTGACATACTTTTTCTTACATGATATGCACCATTGATAATTTTAAATACAGCAGTACTGCCTGATAGCATCTGGCACCCAACACCTGCTTAGTCAAATGCAGCACCACCATATAATTATTAACATATGCCTAGCCAGAGGTATTGCTGTCAATATACAAATGAAAACCATTGCTCAGCATGTTAGCCCCTGGCCTTACAAACAATGACCTGCATTCTTGTAAATTTTGCACACTTGATTTTCCATGCAAGAAAAAAATTTTCAAGAAAAAAATAACTGCATAAAATATATGATGTGATTAAATGCGTACGTATTATTATTATTATTATTATTATTATGGAAATATATGTTTTGTTAGTATGTTTCATAAGTGATGCATTTTATACTGCATTTGAAAATGAAAAAAAAAATATTTTAATTGTGACCTGTTTGTTATAATAACAATTTTGAAGGTGTTATCCTAAATGCAAACTTATTTTCAGCATAAGTTAGAGTATGTTGTTTAACTCCTTCATGACCTCCCACCCACAATGTACTGCCGACTGGTGGCCGCTGTAGGCAAAGTGACATATGTGTACGTCGTTGCCTATTTCCAGGTTTCGGCTGCATGCGCACCCCCTGCTTACACCTGCAGTGATTGTACACAGCAGGTGTCTGCCAGCAAGTCCCAGGCAATGATTTATAGCCAGGACCTGCCAATTGGCTGTGTACAATCACAGCCCAGAGCTCTGTGTTGGCATTCAAAACAGAGCTCTGTACACAGGGAGTGATCTGTCAAATCTGTCTGCAAAGCAGGTATGAGAAACTGATCAATCATTTAGAAAAAGCAGCACATTTTACACATATTACACATAGTTAGGCACACATTTAACCCCTTCATCGTCCCAAATATTAACCCCTTCCCAGCCACTGTCATTAGTACAGTGACAGTGTGTAGTATCATTACTGATCACTGTATTAATGTCACTGGTGATGTCAGTGGCAGTTAGTCAGTGTCAGACTGCCCATCACACTCCTGAAGCCCCATTATAAATCGCTAAATGCTGCCATTAGTAGTATTAAAATAAAATTCCAGTATATATCCTATAAGCACTATAACTTTCACACAAGACAATCAATATACACTGTTTGGGATTTTGTTTATGAAAGACGTAGCAAAATAAATGTTGGCCAAAAAGTATGAACAAATGTGATTTTTTCAATTTTTTTTATTGGACATTAAAGTTTTATAAAAGTTTTATAGCAGAAAGTAAAAATATTGTTTTTTTTTCTCAAATTTTAGGTCTTCATTTATATAGCAAAAAAATAAAAAAGACCCAATGATGATTCAATAACTGTAAAACAAAATGTTGTATATGTGTGGAAAAAAATCATAAATTTGGTTTGGGTATAGGTTTGCATGACCGCGCAATTGTAAGCTCGAAAGAGTAGGGCACTCTAACCCCTCGTGTGCTGTTTGTTGTTGCTGTACTGTTTCATGTATTGTCCCCCCCTCTATTGAACAGCGCTGAGCAAACCCTTTGGCGCTATATAAACTCTATGTAATAATAATAATAATAATTACCAGTTAAAGTAGTGCAGTGCAGTATCAAAAAAATGTTCTATTTGTATGGAAAGAAAATGATAAATTTGGTTTGGGTATAGATTTGCATGACCGCGCAATTACCAGTTAAAGTAGTGCAGTGAAGTATAAAAAAATGGCCTGGTCATGAAGGGGGTAAAATCTTCCAGAGATGAAGTGGTTAATGTACATGAACAGGGCCTGAAAAAAAAATCTGGATGTATGACATCATTGACATATGACATTGCATTTAAATGAGCAACACACAATTCGCTTCACGCTGCTTGGTTTGAATGGCATATAGGAAGTGATGGGGGTTCCGGACACAAGGGAAGGTAATCTTTCCAGCCTCAAATTTTTTAAAAAGGAACCTCCAACTGTTCTTACAAAAATGTAAATTAGGACAAGCCCCATGTGCACTTCACTTCAAAGTACATGTTTGAATCAATGCAAAAAAAAAGTGGTTGTATCTAGAAAATAAGACACTAAGGTCTAATATAACCTTTTCTTTGTAAATTGTATTTAAAGAAAAATACTTTGATATTCAGTTTTTTTTAACTGAAAATTGCATGACACGCAGTAACCTCGATATGTTTAAATCCTTCATAATATGCTAGGCTTTAATGCCTTACAGGATAGCAGAAATACTTGTAGAACTTGGATATGCCTTCTGTAATAATATAGTAATTAACTGCAATTATATGGTTGGTCGACTTGGGATCATTAGACCAATTGTGGGCACAGTTAAGACTTCTATGCATGTCCCAGGGTATGTCAAGATGTATTATCTGGAAAACAGCTTTAGAGTATGCTGTTTATTTCTAATGACTCCTAAATTGCAGCTTGAAGCTATTTCTATCTCAACACTACAAAACCAAACAAAAACATTGCTTCTATTCATCCCGTTTCAAAGCTGCAAAGTCATGTTAGTTTTAGCGAGGACTGAAGTAAAAGTACAAGGCCCCTTCCACCATGGGTGGTTGCCATTAAACATTTGTTGCATGTGCATGAAGTGTTTTGCTGCCTGTGATAAATGAGGTAGGAATAACTTTCCTCTGCTCTTGACCTTGCCCAATTAAATGATTTTTTCCTCAGATTTATTTTTTTTCAGCAGTCAATTATAAAAGCACAGCGCAAGCAAATAACCTCTCTCTGCTGTACATTTGAATTTAGCTCGAGAGGCCTCAGGATTATGAATTATGTTTAGCTGAGAAATATTTATCTTACACCAAAACTCCCACAGAGCCTGAATAATTAATAAAGATACTATAGCTGGTGTAAGCCCTGGAAATGTAATTTGAGAACAATGGGAGCAATTAGTGTGCTGGAATTTTGTAGAAAAGTCACTTTTACACATATTAGATTTTCTAATGGAAAAAAAAACTTGTACATTAACTAATGGTTACACCGATGCTCTGCTGTGTACATTATTTGCTGCATCCTTTTGTTTTTGGGGGTGTATGGAAAAACAATATTAAACCCTCAGGTTTTCTAGTTGAACACAGTGAGCACAATTAAATAAACATTCCCTAGTAAACGATTTATGAAAATCCTTACCCCAGCACTTGCAGTTTACAATTTTCAGTGCTGCTGGATCATACTTTCCCAGTGCTGCTTCCCTGAACTTCTGGTCTTCAAAGGAAAGAGTTAACAGCAGACAGTGCAGTCTCCAGCCAGTCTGTTTCCTTTTGAAAGGGAGGGGCAGGGGCATATTTAGCACAAGGCAAACAAGGCATTTGCCTAGGGCGGCATTTTCTAGGGGGGCAGCACTGTCCCCCAGAAGAAGGGACATATGCGGCATAGGGACCAGGTGGGGCTGCTTGATGGTGTATGCAGAGCCTGACTGTGATTACCGGGGATATCCAGAGCTGTGGAGCTGTGGGGTGTTAGTAGAAGGCTGTCTCGGGTGGGGATGGGGCAGGGGTGTTGTTGGTCACTGTCACATGGCAGGGGGTCTGGTGTTGGTCGGTGTCAGGCTCTCTCCGCCGGGGAGGGGGGTGTCCGATTTCTGTGTAGCCTAGGGCAGCAAAAAGCCTAAATACACCACTGGGGAGGGAGAGGAGTGAAGAGCAGGGGAATACCTGGCCATCCCATGCTACAGGGCTGTGTGTTTCTGTTGATGCATACAGTGTAGGGAGACACAACTCTAGTCCCTCCATGTATTGGTTACTTCATAGGATGCTGCAAGAGAAAGGACCCGTTGTGAAACAGGAAACCTGGAGCAGAAGTCATGGAAAGAGCTTAAACTGGAACATATGCAAGGATTAAAAGAAAAAATCTGCATTTTCAATAAGTGATTAAATCAGCTGCTTAAGGTACTTGAAAACTAAGGATTTTCTAGACACGTTGTGGCAAAATTAGCAAATAAAAAATATACCAAATACAATTGCAACACAAGCCATTTTGTAATGTAATGTTATTAAATTGGAACTTTATAGGAAAAATAAAAATTGGGGAATAGGTAGGATTTGTAATGCAGAAGACATGCTTTGACTATCATGTATTAAAATGACTTACATACCAATCCACCCCTGTACAGTGAACTGAGCATGCACATCTCATTGTACAAATTCGGCAATGCTGAAGCTGACTGAAGTGCTGCACATGGACAGAGTGAAGTCTACTCAGCCCCACCAAAGAGAGCAGCCGGCGATCAAGACGCAGAAGCCAGAGATTGAGACCCGACATCTTCAGGGAGCTCTGAAGCATTGAATCACTGAACTGAAGCTGAGTATATTTCCAGTTTAAAAACAATATTCTTTAAAAATTGAATGCAATATGTCAACCTGGGGGCATTCTGTACCCAGCTAGTGCACAGAATGCCTCCAAAAATGTTATTCCCTGCTTGTGTGATTGGCTCAAGTCTATACAAGTCAGATTTTAGGCACCTCCTGTAATCAAAATATTGAAGTAAAGTTTTGATGAGGTACTCTATTGAGGTTAATTACTTACTAATTACTAAAAGGATGCAGAAACGGCAGCTTTTCTCCTTAGTACACAGAAAATATACCAGCTGACATTTTCTCAGACTGAGTATGTGGTCATTCTGGTACAACAAATCACTATTTCTTCACAGCAACAAACGGTGGGAATTTGCTACAAAGTTTGTGAAAATTCCTGCAATGTTCATTGACCACCAAGGGGGGACTGATTTTTTTTTTCTGTAGCACTACCCCCTTAGGGGTTTCTGTTGAATTTTGGGTCCCCCTATAGTCCTGCACAGCCAGTCAGTTAGCATTCTACACACAGCTTTCATCAACAGACAGAAATCAGGCCTTGAGAATTGGCTTTGTTATTTTATTGAGGGGATTACATTTGGATAGGGTATAGGGGTGTATAGGATGCCCAAAAGAACTGAAGCCTGAGGACAACTTCCTGAACTATTCACAGCTTCTTCCCTCTGACAAAGTCTCTGTTCAAGTGCTGGCCAGAAGCTCGTGTTGTACTACCTCAGACTCTAGATTAACTTATTTTCACCCAGCAATCTGAAGGTGTTCTTCCTGAGCAGGGGATCTGACTCCTGTTCCCTTAAGTAAGGTGCATAGTCACTAGCAGAGGGCTAATCTGGTTTCTCACCAGAATGCTCCTTCCCCTATCCATCCAGGGGGTGCAGGTTTACTCACGCAGATCCTCTCCTGTATCGCTTGTGGAATGGCTGCTGCTATAAAGCCTATCAGTTGGGCCGCTCCTTTCTTGCCATGCAGGTGGTCCTCTCTCAGGGGACCAGTGAGTCCTGAGGTTTCCTCCTTTCCAGCTCTAGACTCACAGGCAGGCCCCATCCTAGCAGGCCTCCTGGCAGCCTTCCTCCTCCAGCCTCACGTAGTTACATACATCTTCTTGACACTCCTCTCCCACCACCACACTCCAACTCTTGCCTACTGAGCAGACTCTAACACCTTTTAGGGAGTACAGCTCCTTTTCAAGCCTCCTTTGGGATTCCCTCAAAGGTGCAGCCAACCACTCTTCAGACCCACCCACTTCCTGTAAAGCTCTCCTCCAAAAGCCTCAGAGCAGGGAGAAATTCCAGAGGGGCTGGCCTACAGAGTCTCTCAGCCCTGGACTGAATTTGACCCCTCTGGCTATTGCACCTGAGCTGTAAACCAGCTCCTGTCTAACCATTAGATATCTAGCTCCACCTAGTGTATCTAGGAGAGTACTAAATCTCAACAAAAGTGATACCCTTTAAGGTTCAGTCCAAACATAAGTGCAGAACAAGCCTTGACTGGATCCAAGCATCATGTTTAATAGTGGTGCTGCTACTACGATTATACATGACAGCTTTCCCTTGTCAATGGTTGTTAAAAGCAAACGCAAGTGCAGGCACTGCTGAGTCCTTAACAACCAGTGAATTAATTGGCCGTATTAAATTAAATTTCATGGCCAGGATTTATTAAATTTCATGGCCAGGAATCCTGTGAAAGAGGTGGGGATAACTTAAAAAAACGAAACACCATGGTATTTTTGTATTGATTTTCAATGGGAACCCCACACAAAACTTTAAAAATTCCACACCAGATATTTAACATTTGATGTAAAGGTGCACTCTAATGGGCACAACCTAGAATTTTCCCATCAGATTGCCCCTTAACATATAATGTATCCATCAGAGTGCCCCTTAAAATAAATGTGCTCATCAGAGTGCCCCTTAATATAAATGTGCCCATCACAGTGTTCCTTAACATAAAATGTACCCATCAGTATGCCCCTAATTTTATGTTAAGGGGAACTCTGACGGGCACATTTTATGTTAACGGTCACTCTGATGAGCACATTTTATGTTAAGGGGCACTCTGATGGGCACATTTTATTTTAAGAGGCACTCTGATGGGCACTTTTTATGTTAAGGGGCACTCTGATTAGCACATTTTATGTTAAGGGGCACTCTGATGGGTGCATTTTATGTTAAGGGGGCACAAATGGGCACACACTGTGGAGAGGGGCACTTTAATGAGGAATATGATGTAAAGGGGCACTCTGATGGGGAATATGATAGAAAGAGTTACTTTGAGTGTAAGGGGGCACTCTAATGGGAATACCTGATGTAAGGTGGCAATGTGATGGGGATACCTCATGTAAAGGGACACTCTGATGGGGACAACTGATGTAAAGGAGCACTCTGATGGGCACACCTAATGTGATGGGAATACATGATGTAAAGTTGCACTCTGATGGTGACACCCAATATAAGGGGGCACATTGATGGGCATACCCTCTTCGATCCTCAGCCAGATGAAAATTTTAGTTACTTGAACTCCTTCAATTTTAATTCAATACCCCTGGTATAGATGAATGGAATCCCGGGCCACTTTACAAACAGAAGGGAGCAGCTGGCAGCTGTCATTTTGCTAGCACACTTTGTTCTTTGGAAATGTCAGTGTTGATGCAGTAGGTTGCATACATCATGCAAATGCAACCCTTCACAGACAGGGTCAGGGAATCCCCCAGGCATGTTATTTAAAGAAATTTTGCATTATTTAAGATTTCTCTTTAAGCTTTAATAAAAGTGCTGCTCCTTGTCAAACAGAATTCAACATTTTGTTTGCTTTGGTACATGTCCCCCGGACACAGTGCCCAGCCCCTCATGCCAATTTTAACAATCCCTAGGATATGGCCATTACAGCTTATGATTCAGTTTGGGCACCTGAAATTTAGTCATGTTAGCAGAATCTGCCCTAACCACTCAGGTATGTTCTGCTCATCACTATCAGGTCCCTACCTGTGGTTGTTGGTGTCCAGAATCCTCCAGTCAAAGTGAAGATTAAAATAGTCATCTTTATTCAGCAATAAACATTTTTTTGTATACTAAAGTACCCTAATATGATATTGTATATCATATTATAATATCTTAAATTAGATGTGCAAAAACAAATACATTGATGATATTCATACTGAACAGTAAGCATACCATTGAACCTTGATCAGATACTGTACATAATGTTATCTGACACAGGCAGAAAAAATATAGAAATTAAATATAATAATACAAATATACAATAAATTATTAGAAATTTTGAGCAATTAACAGTTGGTACCAGGGGCGGACTGACCATTTGGAAACTTGGGCACTGCTCGAGGGCCCGGGGTCAGTAGGGGGCCCCATGAGATGCCCCTGGTACCTTTCTCATAGGTTTTTTTGAGTTTGGGCAAGGACACAGGGGCCCCATGATCCCCTATTGCCCAGGGGCCCCATGAGTTGTCAGTCCGCCCCTGGTTGGTACATATATTTTGTGGGCTGTTTCCAGATTTTAACATGTGTTGAAAAAAATAAAAATTATTTCCCTGGCAGACAACTGGTTAATGTACATGTCTAGCAGGAAACACGGTTTGGGTTTTTTTGCAGAATTTTCCTCCGAAAATGTTGGTCTTTGGCAAAATACTTCTACATGTGACACAATTTACGTTGTATTCCAACATGGAAGAAGTCTTAATGACCTCCACTTGCATTATCACAGACATGTTGGTATTTCTTTTCAAGTACCGTGACATTAAATTCTTGTAACAGTGGCAGACAGTTGTCCCCTCTGTATTTTTTCTTAACACATTATATTTGGATTCATGTTTTACAGGGCATAGAACATGGGGTAGTATACTGTATGCTATTAAGAATTTAAATTAGACTTAGGCTGACCATGCATTAGTCTTTTTTTTTAGTTCAATCAGCGGGTTGAATAAAAAAAAAAGACGTAAGGTGGATGGGGGAATCCCCCCTACTGCACTTTTTAATTCTGAGATATCTCCGCCATCAGAATATACTGATCAGCGCTGCCAGATATAGTGACAAAAATCCAACTGGGAGGTTGTAAAGAAGTCAGTTGGGATATTCAATTCTGTACAACCAACCTGCCTATACATGGATCAAAATACATCTGGTTCCTGCTGAACGGCAAAATTTCAATCTATACATAGATAAATGAACATTAATAGTCCAGTGGCGCTGTGATCAACAAAAAACCATGTGATATACATCAATCAATTAAAATAAAATCCATTGTGAAATGTGGATATCTCTTTCAGTGTAGCAATCTTCAAATATTCCCAATCCAAAATTACCACATGTTCATTAAAAAGGCTTCCCTTTTGGGTATGAACTCACCAGACTCACATGCCTTCCATTCTCATGGTCCGCATGTATCGCTTATGAATATCCAACAAGGGTATCAACATGTAGACACCAAAATCTCCATAGATTTCCTTTACTCCTCTCCACCAGATACAATGGTCATGTAAAAATAAGAGATAAACTCCAATGGTACAATAACGAATAACCTATTTTATTAAGTAAATGGACAGCCACTCAAAAGATAAACCAATAAAAAAACTCCTGTTGTATTAAGTATAGTGGGATGCATGTATCGTGCTCTCACCACCGCCGGATCCCAAACAATGGCGCTCCCATGTCACTTCCAGTTCTGGTTTAAAATGTCACTTCCGGTCGCCACACAGCCTCACCCCGACGTGTTTCGTCACTTCCGACTTAGTCATAAGGATGGCTGTCTGGCACGGCGACTCTTCCTATGTACCCTCCCCAACGCTATCATTGGTGGAACGCTGACACTGGGTACCACTACTGTCCATCTGTTTAAAATGATATTCCACCACATCACTAGTAGATTATCATATTACACATATACCTTCAAAAGGAGTTATCATTAAGACCTGAATATTAGCAATGTGAAGGGTTACATACAGTGGTGACATTAGCCTCTTAATCAGCTCATCATAATCAAACAATAGCACAATGCAAATATATACGCTTTAGAAATGAACACATAGGGGTTTATTTACTAAAGCTGGAGAGTCCAAAATCAGACTCCCTTCTGCATAGAAACCAATCAGCTTCTAACCTCAGCTTGTTCAATGAAGCTTTGGCAATGAAACCTGGAAGCTGATTGGTTTCTATGCAGAAGGGAATCTGATTTTGGACTCTCCAGCTTTAGTAAATAAACCCCATAATGTCCAATACATATAACACATAGGGTATTAGACCGGAAGTGACATTTTAAACCAGAACCGGAAGTGACGTGGATGCACAATTGTTTGGGATCTGGTGGTGGTGAGAGCACGATACACACATCCCACTACACTTAATACCACAGGCATTTTTTATTGGTTTATCTTGTGAGTGGCTGTCCATTTATTTAATAAAATATGTTATTGGTTATTGTACCATTGGAGTTTATCTCTTATTTTTACATGACTATTGTATCTGGTAGAAAGGAGTAAAGGAGATTTATGGAGATTTTGGAGTTTACATGCTGATACCCTGTTGGAAATTTGCAAGCGATACATGCCGACCATAAGAAAGGAAGGCATGTGAGTCTGGTGAGTGCATACCCAAAAGGGAAGCCTTCTTTATGAGCACGTGGTGATTTTGGCTTAGTAATAATTGAAGATTTTTATACTGAAAGAGATATTCACGTATCACAATGGATTTTATTTTAAATGATTGAGGTATATCACATGATTGTTTTGTTTATTGTTGATCACAGTACCACTGGACTATTAATGTTCATTTATCTATGCACGGTATATTTGATTTAAGGTGGCAGCAGTGTTTATTAGTCACTATTTTATGTTAGTTATTGAAGTAAATGTTTCATTTATTAATGCACGCATTCAGTGCGAGTGTTTTTTGGTTGGGTCTTGTTTAAATTTCAATCTATGTATGGTCAGCTTTAGATATCATACTGGCCAATAGTTACAAAAGCATTTTGTTTTACAGGACATCAGAAATGGGGCAATGTATTGTATTGGGCAAAAAACAGGTTCATAATGATTAAAATAAAGCAGTCATGGATCAGAATATTTAACTACTCACAAGAATAGAATGTTTTTGACCCTTTTTGGTGATCTTAGAGTCACTGAATTGGAACAAACATGCTGTTCAAAATACTCAGAGAAATGGTCAGAAGTTCTGCATAATTATTACTCAGCATTGAAGCAAGAATACTGGCAGTACATCCAGGAAACTGTGTTTCAATTATAAAGGGTTTCCTTTCAATGTAAAACTTAATTTAACATTCAATATTTTATTTCACTTAAGTTTTCGGATCAAACTGTTCAGTTCAAATACACAGGATTTATTTTAGGTATGGATTTTTTTTATTTTTCACATAATATATTTAACTATTGCAGACCTTTATTTCTCATGAATCATTCACCAAAAAGAGTGTATATCTAGCGGACATTAACCATTTGACCTCTACAAGCTTTTACTCCCTTCATGACAGGGCACACCATGTTTTTCCAGAGCAGCCTGTATTTCTTTTGAGGTTGCCTGTGGTTTTTTCTTTGAATCCCAAAGAATTCTTCTGTCAGTTATGGCTGCAATCTTTCTTGGTCTACCTGACCTTGACTTGGTATCAAGAGATCCCCAAACTTTCCACTTCTTAATAGGTGATTTACCTGTACTGATTGGCATATTCAAGGCTTTGGACATCTTTTTATGTCTTTGTCCATCTTTATAAACTTCCATTACCTTGTTATGCGGGACTTTTGACAGTTCTTTTCTGATCCCCATGGCTCAGTATCTAGCCTAGCCAGTGCTTCCACATAAGAGCTAACAAACTCATTGACTATACACTGACACTAATTGCAATTTAAAAAGCCACAGATATGGGACATTAACCTCTAATTGTCATTTTAACCCGTGTCTGTCACCTTGTGTACCAAGGCAAAACATTCCAGGGTATGTAAACTTTTGATCATGGCCATTTGGGTGATTTCTGTTATCATTATGATTTAAAAAGGAGCCAAATAACTATTTGATAATAAATTAATAAATGGCTTCATGTGATCATCATCCTTAAATAAAAGAGCATGATATATATATATATATATATATATATATATATATATATATATATTTGAAAATTGATCAGTTCTGATGTGCTGATGGCCTATCTCATTAGTTGAGGCCTTAAACTGCCAGGACTACCCTCTAAATGACACCTTTTTGGAAAATAGACAGTCCAAGGTATTAAGTAAGTGACATAGTGAGGGTTTTTTTTTATAGTAATTTTTTGTCACAATATTTTAGAACATGAAGAAATTAAAGGATATGTTCACCTTTGGGAACATGTTACATGTTACACCTGTTTTTATGGTGAACCGCTGTACTTGCTGCCCAATCCTCCCCCCCTTCTGTGACTAGCTGTCACTTTTTGAAAACAGTGCGGCCATGCAGGGCTTCGCTCACATGGCCACATCATTCATTCACAAAATTTTGTGAATGAATGAACTACAAGTCCTGATAGCCTTTGTGACTTTCAGTTTGTAGTTTTCAATGAACTATCACAGCTTTGTTAAGCTATGTAGTAGTGCACACAGACACTCTGACGGTTTGCAAGAGTCCTGCATGGCACCTGTGATCTGTTGATCACTGGTGCAATGCTTTCCAGGCTCAAAAAAAAAAAATAAATGCACATTTCTTTTTTCACCTGCAGAAAATGGGCATTTATTATTATTATTATTATTATTATGTGAACGTATCCTTTAGAAAAAAAGTTCTTTCATAATTTTTTACATACCGTCACCAGTGCAGTACAGCATCATCATATGAGTGGTGTGGAGGTAATCAGGGATACTGACTGGTGACAGTATATTAAAAAAATATATATTTTGTATTTATTTAAAAAAATTTTAACATTTGTTACTTTTTTACTATTTTTTAAAATTCTTTCCTCAGAGTAGTTCAGTGTCACCGTAGTGACACGGTACTACTCTGGGGGGGGGGGGGGGGTTGATCAGAATTTTTTTTTTTTACACTATGATTGCCATTACAGTGAATATCACTGTAACAGCCCTTCTTAGAGGAAAAACAGGGTATCAGAGGAGATGATTGTCCATGCACTGAGTTTCAGTAAATTACCTCTGCTTCATAAGTGTTCACCTTAATATGCAGGTTCAGTCTCTTAAGTGTATTACTTTTTGTGGATATGGTGCCCTTATTAAGCAAATTACCGTTTTTTTCGCTCCATAAGACACACTTTTTTCCCCCCAAAAAAGGGGGGGAAATGTCATTGTATCTGATGGAGCGAATATGGAGCAGGTGGTCCGGTATTTCTGCCGCCGCCACCGTGTCAGAATACTGGGCCGGCCGCCCAGCTCTTTTCTGCAGGAGGACCTCACCTGTTCCTTGGTCCAGCGCTGTGCAGTCTTCCCGAGCCGGAATCGCTCAACGGGGTGCCCACTGTGCATGCACGAGAATCGCTGCTCTTTTTGAATGGTCCGGCGTCTTCTGGGACACATGACAGGTCCCAGAAGACACCGGGCCATTCACAAACCGCAGCGATTCTCGCACATGCTCAGTGGGCACCCGGCACAGCTAAAGAGAGGACAACTCCGCGGATGTGGGAGCGGGTACCTGTCAAATTCAGGTACCCGCTCCCCCTCCCTCCCCAAAAGTCTGCAGTCTCTGGTCATCCCCTGTACTGTCTGCAGTCTCTGGTCATCCCCTGTACTGTCTGCAGTCTCTGGTTATCCCCTGTACTATGTCTGCAGTCTCTGGTCATCTGTACTGTGTCCGCAGTCTCTGGTCATCTGTACTGTCTGCAGTCTCTGGTCATCTCCTGTACTGTGTCCGCAGTCTCTGGTCATTCCCTGTACTGTCTGAAGTCTCTGGTCATCCCCTGTACTGTCTGCAGTCTCTGTTCATCTGTACTGTGTCCACAGTCTCTGGTCATCTGTACTGTCTGCAGTCTCTGGTCATCCCCTGTACTATGTCCGCAGTCTCTGGTCATCTCCTGTACTGTGCCCACAGTCTCTGGTCATCTCCTGTACTATGTCCACAGTCTCTGGTCATCTCTTGTACTGTGCCTGCAGTCTCTGGTTATCCCCTGTACTGTGCCCGCAGTCTCTGGTCATCCTCTGTACTATGTCCGCAGTCTCTGGTCATCTCCTGTACTGTGTCCGCAGTCTCTGGTCATCTCCTGTACTGTGCCCGCAGTCTCTGGTCATCCTCTGTACTATGTCCGCAGTCTCTGGTCATCTCCTGTACTGTGTCCGCAGTCTCTGGTCATCTCCTGTACTATGTCTGCAGTCTCTGGTCATCTCCTGTACTATGTCCGCAGTCTCTGGTCATCTCCTGTACTGTGTCCGCAGTCTCTGGTCATCTCCTGTACTATGTCCGCAGTCTCTGGTCATCTCCTGTACTGTGTCCGCAGTCTCTGGTCATCTCCTGTACTATGTCCGCAGTCTCTGGTCATCTCCTGTACTATGTCTGCAGTCCATTGGTTCAGAATATTTTTTTCCTGTTTTTCTACTCTAAAACATAGGTGTGTCTTATGCTCAGGTGCGTCTTATGGAGCGAAAAATACGGTATTCTCTATCTATTTCTCATGAATCAGTAACTGTTCTCTGCTCTCCTCAATAGACAGAGTAAGGTTTTTTGACCTATAATGCCTTGTTCCACACTATGTAATTATTAGTATTATAGCCAGTTAACGTGGATCTGGACAAAAACATGAATATTTGTTATTTTATATGGAACATCTAGAAATGTGAGTTGTGCCCAAAGAGTACCCTGAAGGATTTACATTGCGTCCTGAATTATTTAGCAGCGCACCTTCTGCACTTTCCTGCAGTGCAAGAATCTCCCTGCTTCCACTTCTGCAAATTTGTGCTTCCAATGCCTCTCCTGCTCCTTTTAGATTTCATTCACAACAGTCATCAGATCACCAGTTATCATGGAAGCTGCTGTGAGAAAGTAAAGTGTTTTTTTCTGGTCACAGCTTCCACTATTCAGGTTATTGGGAGTGCAAAATCGTGCAATAAGTTTTGAAACCTTTATTCTACATGAAAAGTTTGTAAAAATAATTTATTGCTCATTTGGTAAATTTTGTTGATGAACGCAAAAAAAAAAATATTTTTGTCACGAAAATAGAATAGCATGCGCTAATAAAAATATACTTCTTTTCATTATGATTTAATGAATGGAACCTTACATTTTCTATGCATTGGATGAAGGCTGCATTGGCCATATAGAGAATTGTGTATTTTACTAGATATCCACAACAAGGCTGTTTATAAAAAAAAAATCCTGTATTGTGTTTGCATATTGTACTCTGTAGCAGCAGTTTCATGTCTAGCGCAAAACAGCAAAATAATCACATGCTAATTCATTACGCAGCTAAGAATAACATATGTTGAGTGTGAAGGGTGATGTGGTTTTTCATATGGGATGGATTTCATCATATGTCCCTAGCTGGAACTAATAAACATTAGAGCAGACAGCAACGTAGACAAAGCTAATTGGTAAATTATTTGTTTGAGGGGTCTGTAGAAACACAACACATATGTACAGTCCTGCAGCAGCACACAGCCTGCCGCCTTGGGACTTTATGAATATGTCTCGAATTTAAAAGAAAATAATGTAGGGGTTCTGCTTCAGAAACAGATGGAATCTAAGACACACAATCATTTAAATAAATAATTACAAAATTAAGATGTCTGAAATAAGAGAGTTGGTTGGTATGCACACATATTTAATGTATAGAAAACAGCATGGTATATTCTGAAGGCTCAAAGCTTTCTATTCATAGATGCATGATGCAATTAATTTAAAGAAAAATAGTGTACCCTATTTAATTAGCGTAATTATTTCTTCTGTCCCTTGTACATTAGTCTCTAAAATTCAAAGCTAATGACATGTTTTTTCAGTACACTGCCTAAATATTGAGCTCTTGAATACATCAAAGTAGCCAGGATCAGTGAAAAAAGAAAAATGTAAATCTCCTCTTAACATGGTTTGAAGCTAATGAATTTCAGGGTAAAAATTACCACAGTCTTTGTTGCAGTTGCTTCTGTAGGTCTTTGTTGCAGTTGCTTCTGTAGGTCTCATAATTATTGGATACCCAAGTTGCAAAGTTTGTAGTACAAAGAAACAAAGGCTGGGTAAGACCTCCCTTTAAAACTATCCATACTTTCCTCTGAACCAAGATGTCAAAGCCTTTGTACACTGGCAGGTGGATGTTTGTATTAAGACTGCACAATATGAAGATAGGTAACGGATTACTTAAAGTGGTAAAACACCCCGAAACAAAAATGTAGTAAATTGCAGCTCACTAATTCACCAGATGTGGTGGCTGCATTAATTATCTTTTTTTTAGGATTTTGGGTTTCTTATACTTTTTTTCCCTGGTGATCTTGTTAGTAAGTCTATTATTTTTCAACTCACTTTAACAGAACAACCTGCCCAGACAAAATATCAGATAGAGGGTTGAGATTAATCATGTATCACTGATAGAGGTTCTTACCATGGTCAGCTTTAATTAATTTATGTAAAACGTTTAACCCAAAAGGAAAAATAATGTTTGTTGCCACTGCTTATAAAATGTTAGATGGAGTTCAGCTTCAAATTGTTAGTTACGTCCATCTAAATCTGCTAGTCTAACACTACCCTCTTCCAAGACTGACAAAGACTGCTGTCCCAAGATGTCTGCTTTGCCACTTCATCCAGAATGCAGACACTCAATACAGGAAGTGTGTTATTGGCCAAATCACTAAGTGTAATTAAAACAAAAGCCTAAAAAAAAAATTCATGCAGCACCACATTTAAAGATTTCATTGTTACATTTTGTTTTGTTTAATACTGTTTTACTTTTGGAGGAGTAAGAGATAGCCAGGGCCCTCCTTCCTCTTGATTGCTGTAGGCTTCTCTAACTTAATGTATTTAAAACATTTACCAAAACCCCTAAAGGGAATAGATGACCTCTACCACTTGAAAAAATGTACATGTTGGAGAAATGCTCTTGTCAGGGAACCAATACTCTTGCAGCTAATGATTGTGTACATGTGCCAGTACATGGACAAACTCAGGCTAGTAACCAGTGCGCACTGACACGTAGTCACATTTGTCTGCACCAGAGCACGTCAGCATGCACTGGCAGGCATCTGTGCACTGGCACATACCCATGCACATCCAGTCCCCAGAATGGCGCCAAGTTGCCTATCTAAAGAACAACCTGACATATGCTGATTGCTATATCTTCTTCAGCTCGCTGTGGTCCTAGTTACTGTACTTCTTTGTTACCTAGCTGCTTGACTTTCACTTCCTGGCTCAGTCTGTTCCAGGATTTCCCTATAACGCTCTCCTGATCATGATTCTGGCTTGTTGCTTAACCTCACTCCTGTTTCATCTCCTGTGCTTGTCCCGGCTTGTTTCCAGACTCAGCTCCTTCTATCTCTGCTCATTCATTTAGGACCCTGGCCTGGCTCTTGATGTCTGACTGTGTATGACTTTGGCTTAAGACTTCTGACTCTGTTTTCCTGCCTGCTCCTTCATAACCTGGTTACCAGATCAGACTTCTGGGCCCTGTCTGGCATTCCAACACAATCAGTGCACAGACTGTCTACAACTTCTGATCGTGAGGTGCTCTGTTATGTACATCAACCACCATCCCTGCAAACCACCTCTATTGTTCATCACCTGCTGTCCAGGTCTTGGCACCCATGCCACCCTGAGCCTCTAACACCTGTTCCCACAAACAGGTGTGTTTGGACCAGGGGCGGACTGACAACTCATGGGGCCCCCGGGCAATAGGGGATCATTGGGCCCCTGTGTCCATGCCCAAACTCCAAAAATACTATGAAAAAGGTACCAGGGGCATCTCATGGGACCCCCTACTGACCCTGAGCCCTCGGGCAGTGCCCGAGTTTCCAAATGGTCAGTCCGCCAATGGTTTGGACCAGAGCCGCAAGGGATGTTCTCTCAACACTTCAGCCTTGACCAGGTTACATGATAGGCCTCCACACACTATATCCATAATGTTTCTTTTTCTATGTACCCCCTCTTTCTGAGTATATAGTTGACTGGGAGAAGGAGCTGTCACAAGTCCTGTACTTGGCTCAAAAAAACTATACAAATTGAAACTGGTATGTACTAACTCTGCCACAGCAGATAGTAATTTCAGATTATTAAACCAAATTTTGCAGCACTAAACATGCATGAAATACCATTCATTCATGAAAAATCATAAGTGACATAAATAAAACTAAATGAAAGTCCAAATTTCAGTGAATTACTTCACTAAGTGTATAAAAGTGACAGAAAGAGAGGCAGTACTCTTCACCGATTCTATGTAGTCGGAATATAGACCACCACATGTGTTTCACCCACCAGAAATACTGTGAGCCTCGTGAGAGAAGTCAACAACAGCATTTGTATATCAATCCACCAATCACCAGCCGATCACCACCAGATAGATATCCTCCTATTAATTCATCTCCTATATATGTGGATAGGCATAACACACCGCATGTACAAAAAAAGTAAGGCTCCAATAGTGTAAATCCAATACAGTTTTAATGTTAAAATAGTTAAAAACACTCACAAATATGCCGTGTATACAGGCATCCCAGTACAAACTACACATCCCAGAATTCCTCTGAACAGGCACGCAAATGCTCATAGGCATGACGGCCTCCAGTTCCAACAAATGCGTTTCGTCATAGATAACATTATCAAGGGCATTTTTGTTACTTTTGTATTTTTCATGTCTAGTATTTCATACATTTTTATGTTTAGCACTGCGCAATTTGGTTTAATAATTTGGTTGCTATAGTGTATCCTATATATGGTACGGCAGCTGATTTATAGATTAGATACTTTCTAGTACAGCTTTCTTTTATATATACACAGTAAGTACAGTGCTATAGAACTTATATGTGAATACATAGCTGGGACCCGAATCTGTCAACACCTTGTTGCAGTGTGTATAAAGAATCAGATACCTTATCTGCTATATGATGCTCATGCCCAAAAATACAAGGTCATTGGTCTCTCATATGGTAGCTAATACAAAATATAACCACTGTCCTTCTCTCCTTCCTGGGTCAGCCTATTACATAATACATCCTTGATAATCTCCAAATTCAGGAAGATCTACTCAATGCGGCTAAAAGCCTGATTCCTTTGTATTGGAGATTGCAGCCTATTGCATCTCATCATTCTAATTACATCTACTGCTCCAGGTTAGTCCTAGACAGATTTTTTTCAAATGATAATTAGTTCACTTGGATTGTCAAGTTCACTACTATTTTAATAAAATGGATATATCATGAATATGAAAGAAAAGACCTCTGAGTGATATGAACTTTGTACTAGGTGTTCAATGCAACTAAAAGCCTGATTCCTCTGTACTGGAGATTGCAGGGATTGGGAATTGTTTGATAAGGGTATATAAGGTCAGTATATATGAGAAAATAAGCATGGTAAGAAATGCACTATGCTTATTTCAGACCTATGTAGCCGGTCTGGTATGATCCATTTTATGTCAAATAAAAAAACTTTATGAAATGAAAATAATTGAATTAACTGCTCAACAAAGGGTATGATCCTTCATTGTTAGTCTGGAGAGTTACTCAAGTGTCTTTCGGCGGCCCAGAAGGTGATCACTAGAGATGAGCGAATTATTCAAAAATTCGATTCGGCTGATTCGCCGAATTTGTGGAATAAATTAGATTCGATGCGAATTTATTCGCTGCGAATTTAACTTATAAAAAGGGTTTCTAGGCTTCAGAGAGCCTTTATATTAGTGCAGAACACTGTACCTTTAATTTAAATGCCCTTGGAGCCTGCTGGGGAAGAGAAATAATACTGTCAGTCAGTATGACATGCAGATGAGTGCCGTCGATCTTAGAATCACCGCACACTTCACTCATTTGGGCAGTCACGGGGCCAAAACCAGAGTGTGGAGCCACAGTGTGGCGGTGGAGGCAGCAGCAATGGGAGGCCATACAGCACCCTATGACAAAATGGAACCCACCAGCAGTGTGAGGAGACCTGAAAGTGGCACATGGCAGAGTGTGGCGATGGAGACAGCAGCAATGGGAGGCCGTACAGGGACCCATGACACACTCTGGACCTGGCAGCAGCATGAGGAGGCGGTACAGGGGCCCATGGCAAGAAGAAGAAGAAGAGGAGGATGAGGATGAGGATGAAGAAGAAGAAGAAGAAGAAGTAGGATGAGGATGAAGAAGAAGAAGAAGTAGGATGAGGATGAAGAAGAAGAAGAAGAAGAAGTAGGATGAGGATGAAGAAGAAGAAGAAGAAGTAGGATGAGGATGAAGAAGAAGAAGAAGTAGGATTAGGATGAAGAAGAAGAAGAAGAAGAAGAAGAAGAAGTAGGATGAGGATGAAGAAGAAGAAGAAGAAGTAGGATGAGGATGAAGAAGAAGAAGAAGAAGAAGAAGTAGGATGAGGATGAAGAAGAAGAAGAAGTAGGATGAGGATGAAGAAGAAGAAGAAGAAGTAGGATGAGGATGAAGAAGAAGAAGAAGTAGGATGAGGATGAAGAAGAAGAAGAAGTAGGATGAGGATGAAGAAGAAGAAGTAGGATGAAGAAGAAGAAGAAGTAGGATGAGGATGAAGAAGAAGACGAAGAAGAAGAAGAAGAAGAAGAAGTAGGATGAGGATGAAGAAGAAGAAGAAGAAGAAGAAGTAGGATGAGGATGAAGAAGAAGAAGAAGAAGAAGTAGGATGAGGATGATGATGAAGAAGAAGAAGTAGGATGAGGATGAAGAAGAAGAAGAAGAAGAAGAAGAAGTAGGATGAGGATGAAGAAGAAGAAGAAGAAGTAGGATGAGGATGAAGAAGAAGAAGAAGAAGAAGAAGAAGTAGGATGAGGATGAAGAAGAAGAAGAAGAAGAAGAAGTAGGATGAGGATGAAGAAGAAGAAGAAGTAGGATGAGGATGAAGAAGAAGAAAAAGAAAAAGAAGAAGAAGAAGTAGGATGAGGATGAAGAAGAAGAAGAAGAAGAAGAAGTAGGATTAGGATGAAGAAGAAGAAGAAGAAGTAGGATGAGGATGAAGAAGAAGAAGAAGAAGTAGGATGAGGATGAAGAAGAAGAAGAAGTAGGATGAGGATGAAGAAGAAGAAGAAGAAGAAGAAGAAGTAGGATGAGGATGAAGAAGAAGAAGAAGAAGAAGAAGAAGGATGAGGATGAAGAAGAAGAAGAAGAAGAAGTAGGATGAGGATGAAGAAGAAGAAGAAGAAGTAGGATGAGGATGAAGAAGAAGAAGAAGAAGAAGAAGAAGAAGAAGTAGGATGAGGATGAAGAAGAAGAAGAAGTAGGATGAGGATGAAGAAGAAGAAGTAGGATGAGGATGAAGAAGAAGAAGAAGAAGAAGTAGGATGAGGATGAAGAAGAAGAAGAAGAAGAAGAAGTAGGATGAGGATGAAGAAGAAGAAGAAGAAGAAGAAGAAGAAGTAGGATGAGGATGAAGAAGAAGAAGAAGTAGGATGAGGATGAAGAAGAAGAAGAAGGATGAGGATGAAGAAGAAGAAGAAGAAGAAGAAGAAGAAGTAGGATGAGGATGAAGAAGAAGAAGAAGAAGTAGAAGTAGGATGAGGATGAAGAAGAATTCCATTCCAGCAAAAAGTGTATCTGCAGAGAGCTCCGCTATTTCTGACAGTTCTCTGACAGTTCCTTCACATTTACAGCGGTTGAAACATTGTATCTATTTGTTTCCGAATAAAAACATCTGTATCCTAAATGGAAACAAATAGATACAATGTTTCAACTGCTGTAAATGTGAAGGAACTGTCAGAGAACTGTCAGAAATAGCGGAGCTCTCTGCAGGGACACTTTTTGCCGGCTGTAGAAGGGATGAAAATCGGCGGATCGGGGAAAATTTGATTCGTGCATCCGAAGTTTGCTAATATTCGGATTCGATGCGAATCGAATTTTTCCTAATATTCGAAACGAATTCCACTTCGCCAGGTTCGATTCGCTCATCTCTAGTGATCACCTATTACCTGCCTGCTACACTTTTGAGTCACTTACTTGGAACAATTATGTATAGAAGGAGTTCTGATTTTATCTCACCCTCGGTGGCATACTTGTTTAGATCACTGATTCAACTAGCATTTTTGAAGGAGGTCAACAATGGCAGTCAATATATTATTCTCATAACAGGTTTATTTTAAATAGAGACCAACCGTATCCTTGATTTCAAATTTTGTATAAAAAATATATAAATCTATTGCGGTATGTGACCGTTATAACAGATTTAATTCCAGCACATTAAGACTGCAAAAATAAGGAAATGTGATGGTTTGCTTTAATGAAAAAAGAAATGGGAGAGACAAATAAAAACCACAAATGTCTTAGCGCAAAAGTAAACATAAACAGGCACAAACTGAAATTCCTGAAAAAAAAGTGTTATTCATACAAAAAACTACATTGTGGTTTTCAAAAGAGGGAGATTTAGAGACTATTTAGAGGGAAACACATTTCCTTTTCTCATCCAGCTGTTTTTTTTTTCTTCAATAGTGATTTCTTTTAAGGGTTACAGAAAAAGAAACGGCTGTTGTTGTATGATCATCAGTTTTTTAGCATAGAATACATATTAATGCCTAATATATTCTGTTTAACAAAAAAAGGAGAGATATGGTGCTTTTCATCAGATACTGCAGCTAATCTTGTGTCCAGCTGAAAACTTGTGTCTGGAGAACTTCTCTTAAAGTGGTAGTAAAGTCTGGCTGATCATTTTTAAAAATGTGCCCCCTTGCAGGTTTAAGTCATAATGTACTAGTATGCACTGCATGCTGGTACATTATGACAAACCTACCTACAAACTGAGCCCTCCAGTGCTGCGCTGTTTCAGCTCTCCCAGGACCCTGGCAGCATTCTTCTTCTCCCAGTCTTCCTTTTGGGTTTCATATCTGTGGCCACTTGAATGGCCGGGACAAGGTGATGTCATTCCAGCGCATGCACATGGGAGTCACATCGCCATGGCACAGAGAGCAGGCTGTAAATGTGGTCTGAGCTGTGCGTGTGCAGCTCAGATCACATTACCCACTGACAGGCGGGGGGACATTTATAACAACCCTACCTGTCAGCGTGTTTTCGGATTCATCCCTTTGCTGTGACAGAACACTCCTCCTGTACAGCTGTACAGTAAGTGAATTCTTAATATATTGGAGAATCCACTAGAAGGTAGATTATGCAACATGCCTGTGGCCTGCACCCCTTAGGGTAAGTTCAATAGGAACACAAGTTTGCATGCTGAAGTGTAAATTTTACACAAAAGTGCAGGGGCGGACTGACAACTTATGGGGCCCCCGGGCAATAGGGGATCATGGGGCCCCTGTGTCCTTGCCCAAACTCAAAAAAGCCTATGAAAAAGGTACCAAGGGCATCTCATGGGGCCCCCTACTGACCCCGGGCCCTCGAGCAGTGCCCGAGTTTCCAAATGGTCAGTCTGCCCCTGCAACAGTGTATGTTTGGAACATTCTTAGAGACAGCTGGACACATGGATAAACTATTTTTTGTGTCTGTTGTCCAACAGCGATTTTCCTGAACCTTGTAGCTCTCCCCATTGTGTCTTTTCCCCTATGCTAGCATTGTGTCCACAGTAGCACTTGCGTAGGCAGGGCAGAGTAGGACTGGCCATAGAGGGATTACTTTGACGCAGTTGGCCAGCTTAAGCATGTATTGCAATATGTGTGAACCAAATATCCCTATTTATTGCATAGTTTGCTTGAAAGGGTACATACCAGTGTGCAGAGGGTCCTTCAGAATTTCTAGAGTTAATGTGGTTACACCCCTTTAGCACCTGATGGATAAATGCATGCACTAGCTGTATGGATTTGAGCACAGGGATCTCTTGTTTCTTGTTTGTTGTCCAACAGGACATCACTATATGTTTGTCCCAAAGGTTCAGAAACTTCTTTGATGCCCTATTATTTCTATTATAAATGTAACCAAGTCCACTGAACTCTGATATTTTATGTTGGAGTGGGCATTCCATTTTATATACTTCCTGAGACACTCCAAAAGTGTGGTATCTTGCATTTATTACTTCAATAACCCCTTCAAAACTAAGGTCAAAGCAAACCTTAACGCCCAAACCCAATTTTGCAATTTTTCCATTAGCACTGTTAATTTTGACATAAAATTTTGATTTAGTTATAGTATTTTGACTAAAATGCCATTTTAGTTTTAGTTGTAATTTAGTCATTTGAATTGTTTCAGTTTTAGTCAACTAAAATCTCCAGTAACATAAAAAAAACTAAAATATTGCTTTTTGACAAACAGAAGTGCAACTTTATAATAATTAAAACAAAAACCCCGCAAACTATATTGGCTGTAATGCCATTGCACTTATAATGTGAATATACAAACTTTAACAGTTCTCTGTTAATAATGAAAACAAGTAACAATTTTATAAATAAAACCAAGTTTCATAAACAAACAAGAATATTGCTTTTTAACCACTGCTAATTTTGACGTCAAATTTTGGTTTAGTTTTAGTCATATTTAAGTTATCTGAATTTAAACTAAATTTTATTTGTTGCTGAAAACATGCAGCTGTTGAGAACCATGACAAATATATTTTTAATGAAATTGTTGATGAAATTGTTACTAGCCACGAGTTGGTAAAACTGTACATATGATCACAACTACTTGTAGTATTCAGTTGGATTATACCCTGTTTTTTTCTGGACAGATTGTGCTTTCATTTGGTGGTAAATGTTAATGGATATTTCCAGATGTTTTTTCTTATGGATGGAAAACTGGTGCAAAACATTTGAAAATACATTTTTTTAAAACTTTAACTATATAATTTTATGGCATTACCATGAGCAACCACCAAAGACCCAACAAGATAAATTATTCCACTCCTGATGATCATGGCTATACCACACATGTGTGCATTATTTGTTCATTGTACCCATAATAAGTTCAAGAAACAATAGTACACTTTTTTTTTTGTCTTACCTACACACACTGGCACTCAAACTGATACCTTTTTAATTTCTGGTATAAAAACACACTGACCCTAACACTGCCACTAACTGCCACTAACAATGTCATTAACTGACACACTGACACCAACTGACACTTACACTGCCACTAACTTGTACTGACAATTGGCACTTACACTAACATTAACTGACACTGACACTTAAACCCCAAGTGACACTAACACTAATGGATACTGCTACAAATACTGACACTAACACTCTAAATTACACTAACACTCACTAAACTAGATTTTTTTTTTAATCAGGTAATTTTTATTAAAGAGTTTCATCAAATTTACAATAGCGCACACAAAAAAATATAAATACACTGAGAGGGTGAAAAACCAAAAGATACATGAACAAAGTATCTTAATAACACAGTAAGAAAGAAAGAAAAAGCTTTACATTTTGCAATTCAGTTTAGTGCTGTTCTCCAGTAAGTCATAATGATGTGGGCACTCATCATGCTCCAGAGATAAACAGGATTATGCTTCAGAATAGCTAAGGGTATAATAATGACAAACAATACCAGCAGCTATAAACACAGCAGAGAAACATCACGTATTTTCAAGCCATCAAATCATCTGAGGAAACAAATGTGGATTCGGTGGGTCCCAAGTCTTTCAAATTATTATAATTTTTTTAAAACTGAGTTTTATTGAACATATACAACAAATACAATACAGCATGCTTCACAGGTTGTGGACATAAAGTAAACAGAACAACAAAACTTCCATTAACTCAAAGTTGTCTATAATATGAAAATTCTGAAAAGAAAATAAAGGAAAAATAAAGAAAACAAAAAACAAACTCACATCTACATCCAGTGGTCCAAAAGAAAAGCCTCCAGGGTTCATATAAGAGCAGGGTAACAGAAAATTACTGATACAATTTCCTGGTATAGAAGAAATACAAGCCACTATCTTGTAAGTAACATGAAAGGAAGAAATGAGTCCTCTACATACAGAATTACTCCAATATTCAGGTAATTCTAAGAAAAGAAAAGAGTTATTTACGTATCTGGCTCCACACAGGTATCAAATAGCTCTGTCCATGGGCCCCATATTTGGTGAAATTTAGGAGGACATCCCCTGGCCTCATAGGTTAGTTTATAGATTGGTAGTACTTGGTTAATCAGATTTTTCCATAGATTAACAGAAATGACTTCAGAGGGAACCCCCAGATAAAGAAGAAATTGTTTCTGATAGGAGCTGAGATCCATATCTTCCAGTACCCTAATATACACCATTTTGGATTACAAATATTCGGTAGATCAAAATGCGTGGCACGAAACTGGGCAACGTGTGACCAAAAGGGACACATTTTTTCACAGCTCCAAAGTATGTGAAGAGAATATCCCCTAGAGTTATGGTATTTAGGGTTATCCTTCTTGAAAGAGCCAAGGGGAGTATAATAAATTCTGTGAAAGATACGCAATTGAATTAATCTGTCCCTTGTGGAAATAGTAGTAGTGAAGTAATTATGAAGGCGTTCATCCCAGTTCTAATCTGAGAGATCTGGGATATCCTGGGTTTGTAGGATGTGTAAACGAGTAGGATTACTCTGTGTTAACATATCATAATAGGAAGAGATAAGCTTAGAGTGTTCAGAAGTTAACAGTGCTTTTTCCAGTAAAGAGTTATTAAATTGAACTTGTTGTGTGTCGTAACTGAAGGTACCTAAAAAAACAGGTATCCAGAACCTGGAATTCTAGTTGTAAATTGGAGAATGAAGTAAAACGTACCACCATCGTAGAGTTGAAGTACATATTTCAAGCTCTTCTGCGCCCACAGCTGTGTATCCAGTATTCTGAGGAATTGAGGGAAGGTAGGGTTGAACCAAATTGGTTGACTGAATGAGACAAAGCGGGAGGTATTAGGTTACATAAAAGCACATTAACAATACACTATAAGCCATACTTTCAGCAAATCCATCCCATCCCTTGATGGCGTAATTAGTCTTTAGATTAAATTTGTCAGCGTTTCGTAGGAAGAAACCAGGGATGCTTCTACAGCTGTAGCTGCATTATTTAATAGCGGGAAAAGCCACCAGTGTATAAAAACAAGCTGAGAGGCAAAATAATAGAAACATAAATTTGGTAACGCCAAAGCCCCTTGTGAAGTTAGTAGCTGAAGCATAGGTAAAGAAATCCTTGGGCCTGGAGTACCTTAGGAAGGAGGAAATAAGCGAGTCTACCTCTGTAAAAAAAACATTTAGGGATGTATACAGGACTCAGGGGCGGACTGACCATTTGGAAACTCGAGCACTGCCCGAGGGCCCGGGGTCAGTAGGGGGCCCCATGAGATGCCCCTGATACCTTTTTCATAGGCTTTTATGAGTTTGGGCAAGGACACAGGGGCCCCATGATCCCCTATTGCCCGGGGGCCCCATGAGTTGTCAGTCCGCACCTGACAGGACTATTGGATAAACTATATAAAAATGTAGGTAGAAATACCACTTTGAAAAGATTTATCCTCTCTAATAAATTTAAACGTAGCATTTTCCCTTAAGAAAGCTAACAGTGAACGCATAGTAGACTTAGCAGGCTAACTACGAGAGGCTAAGGCAACCTATACATTAGATCCTATTATTATGAACTATCAGCTATGGAAGGCTGCTCAGAAAGCATACAAATTATTAGCTTTAGTTGATAAAACTGAATAGAAGCTTTCATATCAAGCTCAAAGGATATTGGAATCATGGGATAGGAATGGCCTTCTTCTAGCCTTTCTGGCCAAACCAATACCTGTCCCTGTTACTATTTCCAGTATCTATGATGGTGCTGCCAACCTTCATTCCTCACAGGAACAAATTATGGATTCCTTTGTCCAGTTTTTCTTGGACCTCTATACATCCTGAGCACATTATACCCCGCCTGAGCTTTAGGAATATGTGGATTCAATCCCCTTACCAAAATCACCACATGCTCATGAGAGAGCCTTCCCTTTTAGGTATGCACTCACCAGACTTACATACCTCCCACTCTCATGATTGGCGTGTATTGCTTGTTAAATCTCCAATTGTGGTATCACCATGTAAACTTCATAGACATAAGCCTCCTTACTCCTCTCCACCCAGTATCATTATCATGAAAAGTAAAAGATATATTCCAATGGTACAGTAACCAATACTCTCCATTTTATTAAATAAGTTTAAAAAGCCACTCACAAAATATAAGTGAAAAGGGAGGATGGTATGTAAGGGGATTTATGAAGTCTATGAAGTTTGGTGATACACAATTAGAGATTTAAGAAGCGATACATGCCACTTATAAGAGTGGGAGGCATGTAAGTGTGGTGAGTGCATATCTAAAAGGAAAGGCTGTCTCACTAGCATGTGGTGATTTTGGTTTGGGATATTAAGAAACAGAAAGATTAAAACACTGAAAGTGGCATCCCCATGATATAATGGACTTTATTATCTCACAGTAGTGGATTGATTTACATTATATGATTGTTATGTTACAGTTTTGTTTCACTATTCACAATGTCACTAAAGAGGGTGTTTTGTGTATTAGTTGTTCACAGCATGACTATACAATTTGTGGTTTTGTTTTTATTTTCAGTTATTTTATTTAAGGTGGCAGCAGTGTTTGATATGTATTTATTATTGCCAATTATCACTAAATAGAGATAAATTCATTTATAGGTTATATTTGAGCACGCATTCAGCGCACGGTTTTTATCATTGATTGTTTTTTAAGATGTTACATCACACTGTCAATGTGATCACTGTTATTTGGCTAATCACAGTGTTCACATGATCAAGATCTGGATTTACCAGCTCTTGATCATTAGTACGAGACCAGGAGCTGTCACTGGCAGTGCAATCGAGTGTGCTTACAGCACAAACACAGGAACACATATACAGTATGTGGCACCCAGGAATAAAGCCCACTTACTAGGCTTTATTCCTGGATACCACATATATGTGTTACGTTGTCCTAAAGGGGTTAAAGCCCATCACTGGGCACAATTTAGAATGCCCATTCTTTACCACTCATCACATAAGACCATTGATCCCCCGTTACAGCCTTTGCCCCACCAACCATCTTGTCACTACCCCTAGATGTAACATCAATCTTCAGAACTGTTTGAGGACTCCACCAATGAACTCATTAAGAAGTGATCAGGTCGAAAAGAAATGATGCAATCACTAAAGAAAAATCCTTTTATTCTGCAGTAAAGAAGAAATTAAAAAAAAAAAGTTATTCACACACATATATATATATATATATATATATATATATATATATATGCACACAAACACACTTTGCATTTCTATATTACGCTGAATGGGTTGATTTACAAGGAAAAGGTTCACATATGCTTTGAGGGAAACAATATTGAGGATGGGGGAAATGGGATATAGTATTTCAAGTTTCTAAACATGCAGTTTAATATAAGTAAAAAAAAAAAAAATTTTAATATGTCTTAGTTATAATACATGCATTTTGAAGGTTGGCATTTTAGGAATTCCAGAAAGTACTTAATTCACAAAGGCAGGATTTAAGGCGTTTTCTCGAATCTCATAAATCTACAATTGATGCCACTGGTCATAAGAATAGTTATAATACTTATAGAGACATAATGGGTGAAAATCGAATTAAAAGACTTAAAACCTTATTGAAGAGTTTCCAGTACATTAATCTATAATAGCTGATCTTAATAATATATGAAAGCAAGTATAATAGGGTAAGTCAAGCTCATTCTTTGGGTAATTACACAGATTGCATATTAAACTAATGTGTAATGAGAATAACATTAAAAGACTGGCATTCCTACAAAGATTAATGTTCACAACACCCTTGTATGTTTTCTTCCCACTTGTTATCCAAAAAAAAAACAGAACAGTGGATTCATTGCTGGTAGATTAGTGGAATACTACCGGGCAGATGAGATTTCAGGGGAGTTGCTGGTAAATTGGAGTTTCTATCAATTTCCTTCATCTAGACATAAGAATAGATAGTCTTAATTAACAAGCAAAACATAGTACTGCCATTTCATTACTGAAATGATGGTTTAAAGCTCCACATGATTTTCCCAATATATGAGTGTTCACAATTTTAAGGCTTGGCAAATTTCATATCTATTTGCCTTATACATCTTTTCATTTTTTACAAATAAATTATATTGTGTTTGTGTGCACTGAAATTAGTTTCATGTGTTTTACTGTAAATACATATACAGTATCTCACAGAAGTACACCCTTCACATTTTTGTAAATATTTTTTCTATCTTTTCATGTGACAACAATGAAGAAATGACACTTTGCTACAATGTAAAGTAGTGAGTGTACAGCTTGTATAACAGTGTAAATTCGCTGTCCCCTCAAAATAACTCGATACACAGTCATTAATGTCTAAACTGCTGGCAACAAAAGTGAGTACACCCCTAAGTGAAAATGTCCAAATTGGGTCCAATTAGCCATTTCCCTCCCAGGTGTCATGTGACTCGTTAGTGTTACAAGGTCTCAGGTGTGAATGGGGAGCAGGTGTGTTAAATTTGGTGTTATCGCTCTCACTTTCTCATACTGGTCACTAAAAGTTCAACATGACACCTCATGGCAAAGAACTCTGAGGATCTGAAAAAAAGAATTGCTGCTCTACATAAAGATGGCCCAGGCTATAAGAAGATTGCCAAGACCCTGAAACTGAGCTGCAGCACGGTGGCCAAGACCATACAGCGGTTTAACAAGACAGGTTCCACTCAGAACAGGCCTTGCCATGGTCAACCAAAGAAGCTGAGCGCACGTGGTCAGCGTCATATCCAGAGGTTGTCTTTGGGAAATAGACATATGAGTGCTGCCAGCATTGCTGCAGAGGTTGAAAGGGTGGAGGGTCAGCCTGTCAGTGCTCAGACCATATGCCGCACACTGCATCAAATTGGTCTGCATGGCTGTAGTCCCAGAAGGAAGCCTCTTCTAAAGATCATGCACAAGAAAGCCCACAAACAATTTGCTGAAGAAAAGCAGACTAAGGACATGGATTACTGGAACCATGTCCTGTGGTCTGATGAGACCAAGATAAACTTATTTGGTTCAGATGGAGTCAAGCGTGTGTGGTGGCAACCAGGTGAGGAGTACAAAGACAAGTGTGTCTTGCCTACAGTCAAGCATGGTTGTGGGAGTGTCATGGTCTGGCGCTGCATGAGTGTTGCCAGCACTGTGGAGCTACAGTTCATTGAGGGAG
Source organism: Staurois parvus (assembly GCF_062004578.1). Taxonomy (NCBI): domain Eukaryota; kingdom Metazoa; phylum Chordata; class Amphibia; order Anura; family Ranidae; genus Staurois; species Staurois parvus. The sequence goes on along the minus strand of NW_028317918.1, from coordinate 5,097,958 downwards.
CCATGAATGCCAACATGTACTGTGACATACTGAAGCAGAGCATGATCCCCTCCCTTTGGAGACTGAGCTGCAGGGCAGTATTCCAACATGATAACGACCCCAAACACACCTCCAAGATGACTACTGCCTTGCTAAAGAAGCTGAGGGTAAAGGTGATGGACTGGCCAAGCATGTCTCCAAACCAAAACCCTAATGAGCATCTGTGGGGCATCCTCAAATGGAAGGTGGAGGAGCGCAAGGTCTCTAACATCCACCAGCTCTGTGATGCTGTCATGGAGGAGTGGAAGAGGACTCCAGTGGCAACCTGTGAAGCTCTGGTGAACTCCATGCCCAAGAGGGTTAAGGCAGTGCTAGAAAATAATGGTGGACACACAACATTTTGACACTTTGGGCCCAATCTGGAAATTTTCACTTAGGGGTGTACTCACTTTTGTTGCCAGCGGTTTAGACATTAATGGCTGTGTGTTGAGTTATTTGAGGGGACAGCAAATGTACACTGTTATACAAGCTGTTACACTCACTCCTTTGCATTGTAGCAAAGTGTCATTTCTTCAGTGTTGTCACATGATAAGATAGAATAAAATATTTACAAAAATGTGATGGGTGTACTCACTTCTCTGAGATACTGTACGTTTGAAAATAGTTGTGCAAATACAGCGCAGCATAAACATTTGCAACTGCCATATTTTTATTCTGTAGGTATTCTGCTTTCAGAAAACTGGCTTAAAATGCATGTTTTATTATGTGTGCAAAAATTTGAAAAAAAGTTCTCCAGCAGCAAAAAAAGAAAAAGAGTAAAGTTAAGTCAGGAGGCTCAATTCATGCATCTAGAGTTCCAATCAGTTTAGAAGTGGATTTGACCTGCCATGCCATTTAAAAGAAATCTGCTCTTCCTAACTGAAGTGCAGTGCAATATGGCCCAACCAAATAGAATTTCTGCAGGCCTCAGAAGCTTATAAAATGACAAAGACCAGAAAAAAAACACAACAAATATATGCCGTTCTGGACTGGTTCCATTTCTGGAGAATACCTGGTTAATTTGGATTGTTTACAATATATACAGTACTACCACATAAGATCCAGTTTTCTTGCTGGCAACTCACAGTTATCAATTTCTACACTAAAGAAAAATTTTGCAAACTAATTAAAATCTATAATTTTTAGACATTTTTCATGACCTTATGGGTGAAAATACATTCCAGGACAGTTTTTGAATATCTGTTCCTGTGTCAATCCCACAAATACAGCATGATTTCATGTTTACTAAATATAACATTTAACTTGTTTAGTACGTCATTCGTTGTAAACAGGGCATGCAATAATTCTTCTAAACAAACAAGAACATAGTTTGTGAGTCATATGTTTGCGTTTAGCTCTTTACTAATACAGCATGAATCCTCACAATAAGTTATCTGGTACACGCAATGTTACACATGTACATGTGCTTCCCTGATGAATTGTTTTACTATAATTAGTTTTACAAATATTACTGGGATATAAATAATAAAATCACTATATGGCATAATATAACTAGATAAAATTCTAACTAAACACTCTTTAGTTCACACATAATCTATTAGGTGTGACAATTTAATTCCCAGAATCCTGCGGCATAGCACTGTGGTGGTGAATCACACAGTGAGACCTCTTGTCCCTTTGCTCCTGGCTAGGATTCCTCTGACCCCTGGGTGAGACTTTATATCTCCTAAATTGAGAGCTGTATCCAAACTGCAGGCTCTGAGCTATTCTCAGGCTTGAGTATATAATGACCCTGCACATCTGTGTACTCAGACCAGCTGCAGGCACCTGGTAAAATCCAGACACAGGATTAAAAGTTCCAATCCAGAACTACAGTATCTGGAGAAAACAAAAAACAAAGCTTTTTCCATTCAGAAACAATGCTCTGGAACCTCACATTAACCCTTAATGAGAATCCTGTGTCATATTCTCCTCCATTCCCACAGTGACAAGGTCTTGCTCAATATATATATGTATATTTTTATATCAGCTGAATGCCTGAGCCTGAAGCTCAATGGCCTTGATCCCAAAACAAGTAGCAGAAGAGGCCTCTACATCCACCTGGTAAAACTTCGAGAACATGCAAACAGAAGACCAGGTGGCAACCTTAAAAATTTAGGAAATAATTCATGATGTCAAACAACCCAGAAAGCACACACATATCTAGAGGAATGTGCCCTGACAGGTCATGGTGGAACGTGATCTTGTAGACAATACACTTCAATGAGGATCTGACTAAGCCAGTGAGAAATTTTGGAACAAGAAGTTGTTTCCCCTTATGGGGACCATGAAGAATGACAAAAGAGCATTAAATCTTTCTAATGGAGGAAGTATCTGTGAGGTAGAAGGACAGCTTGAACTACATCCAGTCATTGTCAGGATAGGTCATTTTGATGCACTTGGGTAGACAGAGGAATGTCCTGGTTAAGTTGAAAAGAAAAAAACACCTTTGGAAGGAAGGATGTTCTAGTCCTCAGTACCATCTTATGTAGGACCTGAAAAGATTGGAGACATTGGTGGGTCCAAATGGAGAGCCACATAAGAAGCACCCTGCACAAAGATCTTCATCAAAAATGAGAGCTTAACCTTGACAGTTAATTGCTGATATAGATATAACTGTAAAATTAAATGAAATAACATTTTCTTTCCTTGCACCAAGCAAAGTATACCCTCTATGTGTGATAGTAGACCTTGCACGAAGTGGAATACCTGGCTTTTAACATCATTACAGCCTCCATTTTGCAGATACTAAGTGATTAGGCTTCTGTGCACACTGTTCCAGTTGGCATCTGGCCTGTCTATCAGGTCTAATTGAGTCATGTTGAGTCATGACATGGCATGGGTACAGGTTATTTCCATCAATAAATGTAAAAGACTGATAGAAGCATCAGTCCTAAGGTTGGCTTGGCCATTTGTTTTTTCATTCCTTCTTACATTTCCCCTGTAAAATAAAATGCTATCTAAAATGAACTTGTTGCCCTCAAACTTCTTCATATGCTCTACACCCATACTAGTCTCAAATATGAAAACTGTGGTGTATAAACAAAATGTGTAATGGTACTGTTTCTTTTTTGTTGTGATTAAGAATAAAATAAAAATATGTTGTTCTATATTTTTTTCAGTTAAAATATTAAATATTGTATATCAATTTATTGCTTTTTTTCATCCAGCAAGTGAACCTCTAGGGTTCTTATTAAACATGTCTTCCAATGTTTCTCTATTTACTATTGAAAAGAATCCAGTTTGCAGAGCTCAATAGCTCAAGCTAAAAATTTGTACACATGAGTGAGTCAGAGCAGAATGTAATCCCCCTCTTTTCTCTACTTTTATACAGATCTTTCTGAGGTTTTTACTGGGACACATTATACCTAAATGGAAACTGCTTACACTGCTTTTGAACCCACAGTGCTCTAAGGGTCCTTCATCAAATGTTTATATGTAAAACAAGGATTGTGTATAAAAAAATATAGCAAATGTCATCACTGAGCATCTATAAAATAAAAATTCAACTAACATAAAAAAATAGAGGTTCTCTTAATAGCAATATATTGGCTGACAGGTTCCTTCACCTTGTCTTGTGTCTACTTTAATCTGTTTTAAGTGCAAATTCAGCTTGAGAAATGAAGGCCACCAACCACTTTGCTCTTGTGATGCAGGTACAGTAAAAGGTTATATTCCACCTAGTAGAAATGTTGCACCATAGTGCCCTGCAAGATACAAAATTTGTCAAGAGTAACCTTTATCAAGGGAAATTTTCTAGCCATTACAGTATATCAAACATCATGATTATTTTATTATTTTGTTTTCAACTGGTTAATCATAGTGGGGGTTGTAGGACATGAGGGCAACTGGAAATCCTAATCTTTTTAGCATTTTATGAATTTATCAAAGGCTTCCTCCCAGTTAAAATAGCTAATAAGAGTTTCCCAAGGAATCATCCATGTAAGATGCACTGGCACAAGCATTCTAGTGGTTTCCCACTGTCAGTGTTCAGACACCGACAGACACATCATCCAGTTTCAATACATGTGCCATCAACACCATATATACACCTCATTAACTTGTACTTGTTTTCCAGCAGACTTCTGCTGGGTCTTGAATTTTCTAAGGAAATTGCACCAAGGAGAGACCAGGAAACGCAAAGGACATTTGGAGAACTGAGAGCTAAACCTCACGCTTGAGAAATCTATTACCTGCTATTGTATATAAAATATACTTTGTCACATATTTTTCCTATTAGTTTTAAAATATTCTCAAAAAGGATGAGTATATGTGAAGACAAGAAGAAGGTGAAGACAACGTAAACCTAAATGTTAGCACCAACCATTACTAGCAATTTAAATGCAGTTGCAATGCAGAAATTCTGCAAGTTCTGCAAATGATTTATTACACTGTTGGTCTCTCTAAACTGTACATTATTTGCTTCACTAGCTGGTTCTCACATGCAGTAAATGTCAGTCTGCTGTAACATTTTAAGAGAGCTCCAGATAGAAGATTACTATTTTATACCCAGTGGTGCATTCAAAGTAATAGAACTGTTTCCAGTTCCCTTCACTCATTTTCTGTTTACTACTGGAATAATAGTTCTACAACAAAATTGGAATTAACTGTCCCTAACTGTACCAAGCAGACTGAAAATTTCAGTTGTAGATGTATGGATAAAATAATATTAGTATAATGAATCATATCCAAAGGTCTTCTTTACATCTGAGAATTTCATGTTTATAATGCTTTATACGTAATTTAATATTTTAGGCTTCATTTACATGATGATTGAACAAAGACATTAATACACTGATATAAAATGTTATACAGTATGTGGATTCAACATAAGCAAAACATGATGTCATTGGAAAGGCCAGAAAATATAATGTAAATGTTGTTTAAGTGAAAGGTTGACTGTTTGTTCTATGTATGAAGGTAGAAAACCTTCTGTGTACAGCAACCCCCTCCCCCAATGCTTACCTCAATCTAGCGATGTGCACCGGAGCAGAACCTCCCTGGCCTCCCTTTCTCCTCATTGGCTCCCACTGCTTTTGAATGCAGCTGGTGAAGAGGAGGTGCAGGCAGAGCTGAGCCATACTTTGAGTGTCTGTAGACACAGCCAGCTCGGGAGAGTGCATGTACAAGTGTCCCATAGCAAGTGTCTTGCTATGGGAGCACTCAGCAGGTAAGTATTCCATGTTTGACATGTTTATCATTTAAAAGAAAATAACCTTTTGCATCACGTTTAGGTTTAAACTAAAACCACAGGACCCCAGTTTAGAATTAAAATTATCATAAAAGATTTGAAGACTTAGGTATCCTATCTTGGCTTGACCTTGGAAGAAGCTGGCAGCTTAAAGTGAAGCTGTGATTTTCCCATGTAGGGTACAGCAACAGGTTTACTTTTGGCAGCCCCACAATAAACACATAATTTCTATTGTTGTTCTGTTGTTTTGTTTGACCAAGGCGAGGGAAGTAAAATACATGGTTCTTCAGAGTATGGGGAATGTACAAATCATCCCCTTTCCTCCAGTTTTACTTGTCCTGGTTAATTGGCCACACAGGCACACAACGCTGTGAAATGGGGGTGCTATCAGAGTCCTCAGCTCTGTGTAAGCTCAACTTGTAAGCTCAACTTGGAGCTTACATGGGACTTGTACAATGGAGCATACAGTGAACCTGTTATTTTGTACTTTGTCAAAGCCCAAGTTCATGTTAAGCTTTTATCATAAGTATAGTAGTCAGTGAATCTTGTTAGTTACCTGAAGAAGAAGCAGCTGCCTTGGGCGCCATGATGGGGGGACCCAGCTGAGGAGGGAGCTTCTTTCCTCTGCATTGCCCATCTCCTGTACTGTTTATGACTGAACTGTCAAACTGACAGCTCAGTCCTGCAGAGTACAGAGAAGCATTGTGTTTCTCACCAGTGTAACCAATGGCACTCTGCCCTGCTTTCAGTGTGACAGCTTCCAACTCTGTTGCAGAATGAAAGCAGCACCCCACTGTCATAGAGCTCTTATGATTAAACATATCTATGTAAATCTATTGGACTAAGTTGCCAATTTCTCAGGTCTGCATTCATTTATGAGTGAAAGCTACTATTGTACTGTAACCTTCATTCACAATTTACTATTATGTGAAAAGACAATACAAATTATAATCTTAGTGATTGTAATCTTTCCCTACTCTATCAAAAAAAAAAGTTTAGGACATACATACATGTTAAGTCTTAGTATCCACAGTGATACAACTTTCTAATAGGCAGATAACATTTTTTATTTCTAATGTCAATTGTTTTAAGCCATAGTAAATTAAGCTATATTTAATAAAACCAGTCTGCATTTTCCTGTTTTCAAAAAGATATCGTCTTACCAGGCATTCATGTTGACGGTGGTAGTTAATTCCACTTTTGGATCACAATTGCACTCAGAAAATAGAATCTTTTGATACTCTCATGCAGGTTCTGCTTTTTACAGTAGAATATTTATTGGAGAAGATCTCATAAGCTGTGTCAGTTCAGCCAGACAAAAACAATCGTATCAGCATTTTTCTAACTTCATATAACCTAAATAATTATGAAGAGTCGCAGCTTTATCCGTTAAAGCTTTTAATATATAATAAAGAAGCCAGCAGCAAAGGGCATGTTTTATGCTCAGCAAAATTATATATCGACTTTAAGGATTACGCCAAACTGAAATTTATTTTTGCAGAAGGCTTCTGCTAAATGAACATATTAAATTAGCTTTTTGTGTGGATGTGCAATGTTCTCATAAATGTTATACAGCTCAGACAAATATAAATATTTTATATTGCATTTAGGTTTTTTGCATGTGAATTTCCTAAACTATTTACTTTTATGGGATAGGCCAGCTGAAAAATGTACTAAACAGCTTGAATTTTGTGTCTGTAGATATATATCTTCCTTTTAATCTCTTGTCAAGAGAATGTGTTACTGATCATACTTCCTTATTTATTTACATCCTTAATTACGATGAAGAGGCAGCATAATAAAGATGTTATTGTACACTTTAAATTGTTGTTTATACAGTATACTGGCATTAATGTGATATCATTAATTATTAGCTTCTAGAATAGCAATGGAGATAACAAAATCCTCTGTTGTTTTTCCAAGATTTTTATAACACCAGTGTGTTACACAGTAACACAGTTGAATGTATTCGGGAAATATGTGAATATGTTATATACTGCTAAATATATACAGCATACTGTATCATTAGCGTGGGTAAGAACATTATTTTTTATCAAACAAAAACAATTAAAAAGGAAAAAAGTTGGCAACATTTCTTTTGGAACTTGGAGCATTTTCCCAGTCAAATTGCAGACAACAATGCATTTATTGTATATTTTTAACAGAGTAGAAGATTTAGAACCTCTGTAAGCTTTTTAGATGTTTTTGAGTAATTACCCTTTTTTCCTTTTACTGGGGTCATGTAGGGCAAGACAGAAGAGTAAATTTCTTCTAAAGCAACAAAACCCAATATGTAAATTGTATTTTTCAATACCACTGCAATCCATGCTCTCTCTTCCTCAGTGGAGCCTTTAAGGGTTAATAATTTCAAATCTCAAATTTTACAATCCCTTTGTTTGCTTTGTTTCCTGGTCCAAACATCAAACAATTATTAACATCAACATGCATATATAATAAAAATACATAGTATAAAACATGTGTTATCCTTAATATCAATTATATAACACCACGCATTGGCAGATCTCTGAATAAGTTCAGAAATCCTAAAAGTTGTTAGGGTCAACCTTGTATTAAGTATCTTTATATGTCTGGAGGCTGGCTTTCCTATTGCAGTAGCCAGGAATAACTAATTTTTACACCATTATAGTGCTTCATTCTCCACCAACCCTAAGCATTTGAAAGGTAGAGGGGTTTTTCTTTTATCAGAGGGGGCATATTATAATTTGATGTTCATCCCATCTGGTGAGTGAGCCTTTCTTAAGGTGGTAATGGACAACAGGGTTGGAGCACATTTGATGTAAACTTTAGAACCCCTGCAATATAGTAGATAATTTACCTGGTTAAAGGTGAGGGATTCACTTCAAAAGACATTTTTTTTTGTGTGGCGAATTAAGTTACACAGAAAGACTGGACCTTGCAACATTGTATATTATGTATAGCATATGTTTAAACTTTAGTGCTAGTTGAGTAGGGCTGAAGTAGCAGACACAATAGATCTAAAAGCTATCAGAAGGTTTACATTTCAAAAAATTAAAGCTAAAGGCCTCGACTTTGTAACAATTGCCAAACAGTGGCAAATGTTTTCTGCCAGCATAGCTTTTGATTTTCTTGTAGTGCAGTGCCACACCATATTGTCTGCCAAGTGTAATAAAGTTTCAACAGAGAGCACATGAAAATATATTAAAACCTCAATTCCACATTCCAGAAATGAGGCAGATGCTCAAATAAAAATTACAGTGCAAGTGGCAATTGACAAATACAGAAATATGGAAAAAGCTATAGGGGCGACAGGATTTTCTTGGTACCAGCAAGGATACAACAACAACAACAAATAATGATTAAAAACACATAATTTTAACACAAAAAAGTATCAGTATTAACAACAATGACAATAATTTAAAAAACCCTTTTAGTAGACTGTGCTACAATCAACACTATTGGTGCTAAGGTACAACAGAAAGCTGTTATTTCATGATAAAGGTTAGTTTGCAGTCAGCTAATCTGGATATGTTTTGCGGTTTCTTCAGGAGTACGAGGGAAAATTAATTCTATAACAAAACAAAATTGTACAAAATAATACCAAACAATGCAAAAATACCAAAAAAATCAATCAAAGTGCATACCATAATACAAAAGTAACTGTGAAACAAATTCAATAGCTGGTAGCTGGTTTGGCACTTACCCCAAACAAAATCAGGCAGAGCCTGATTGGCTGTATGAATATTTATTTTTTGGTAGTATTTAATATTTTAAAATATTAATTTGTTTATTTCATTTTTTCCTTATTTTTTATAGTGGTGTATTATACTGGCATTATTGTAAAGGATGGATTTTCTTGGTACCGCTCGGACAGGATTTATGTCCAACATTCAGTCTAACTGAAAAAACTGATCTGAAAATATACCTGTGAAAAAAGCAAGGACTTTTGAAATGAAAATCACATTTATACTGGCATAAAGACTTTTTTCAGAAACATATAAAAGATATAAATCCACAAGGTTTGTGTATACACACTTTTACGACCCTAAAAAATCCCTCAGAGTATTTTAAAAAAATCCAGAAAACGTACACTTACCAACTGAATTAAATAATTTATTGCTCTCACAATATTCCAGCAACATGGTTACATTAGATATAGAGATTGATTGCTTAAATGCTCATTGTAAACATATTTTTGACAGCCAGCTTTTGCCAGTAGCTGGCAAGAGGTTAAAGGCCATCTAGACATGAAGTTCAATAAGGATAAGCTGGCCTTCATGGAGAGTTATGCCTATAAAAGGTTAGGTAGATCCAGTTATCGTTATCATAACAGACGAGCCATTCCACAAACTCAATCCCAGGTTGAAGAAACCACTTAAAGTGTTACTAAACCCAAAAACAGTAAAATCAGTCTGCATATGTAGTAAAGCATGCTTGTTATACTCACTGTGGAACCTAAGGGGTTAATCCTCTGCATTGTGTAAAACAGCTGTTTGATCTTTTCTTTTCCGCCCCTCCTCTTGTTCAAATATCCAGGCTGATAATACAAACTGAACCTTGCTATTCTGCACATACTCAGTTTAGTGTGTATTGCTAGAGAGGTTTTTTTTTTTTCTTGAGAGAGTGCATGTGATCTGCACAGGGCCAATCAGCACTGTCCAGACAAAGGTCAGGGGATTTCCATCCTAGATAAAACTCCTCCTACAAGCTTTAACCAGTGCTCAGCTGATGTCCCAAGACTGCACTAATTGCTGATGAGAAAACGTATTTAGCAGTTTGTATATACTAAAATAATTACACTTCCATGTTCTGTGTACTGTGGGAGACTAGATAGAGTGAATGCAGGGTCCAGGGTTTAGTAACACTTTAATCTGATTCATCTGTCTCTATTTGTCAACAGGCACACCCAAGTTTTTCGGAGCACAAACGAAACGTTGGTGGTGGGTACTCCCCAAATAACCCTGACAGTAAGAAATGCTCTGATGTATCGCCTCACTTGGGGGATTCTAGTGCTAATGGCACTAATTTTGCACCAGTCCTTCAAAATTTGTTAAGTAAAAGCACAAATATTCTCTCTGCAGCCTCTAAAACACTAACTACTCAAACTGATTTAATTTAGAATTCGAAATAACCACACCCAAATCCAAGAAACAAGGCAATTTAGACTCATTTGTCCTTCAACCCCTCATCTAATGAATCTACCAGCAACACAGAACTGAACATCATTACTCTTACCTCTGTCCAACTGACCCTAGCACACAATTCTGTATTGCAATTGGGTTTGGGCTTTTGCCAGGCACAATCTATTGACAATATGGAGACCATTAAGGATCTCTATATGTTTGTCCATAACTTAAGTTTTAAATATTTATTTGATGAAGAACGTAAACAAAAGAAAGATTTATCTGAGCAAATTAAGCATTTCACAATGGATGAGTTTAGGGCACTTATGACGAGGGGGTAATTGATTTTGATCCCCCCACTTGAGGATACACAAAAGTGTCTCCAACATTTGGGGAATAAAAATGCTGTTTTCAGACCTATAGCATGTAACTTTCTTGATTTTTCTATCTATCCCAATATTTGGTACTTTTTACATGAAACTGTTAATGAGCTTAAACATCAACATTAGCATTCATTTTCCACTAATTTGACAAGCAGCAACATATTGTCTTAAAATAATTACAAGCACATACAGATCTAGTTATAAAGCCCTCTGACAGGGGTGTTGATTGTAGTACAGTCTACTAAGAGGATTTTTTTAATTGTTGTGATTGTTTTTAATACTGATTTAACTTATAAAAGGGTGTTTCTAGGCTTCAGAGAGCCTTTATATTAGTGCAGAACACTGTACCTTTAATTTAAATGCCCTTGGAGTCTGCTGGGGAAGAGAAATAATACTATCAGTCAGTATGACATGCAGATGAGTGCCATCGATCTTAGAATCACCGCACACTTCACTCATTTGGGCAGTCACGGGGCCAAAACCAGAGTGTGGAGCCACAGTGTGGCGGTGGAGGCAGCAGCAATGGGAGGCCATACAGCACCCTATGACAAAATGGAACCCACCAGCAGTGTGAGGAGACCTGAAAGTGGCACATGGCAGAGTGTGGTGATGGAGACAGCAGCAATGGGAGGCCGTACAGGGACCCATGAGACACTCTGGACCTGGCAGCAGCATGAGGAGGCGGTACGGGGGCTCATGGCAGATTACGGGCCTGGCAGCAGCAATGGGAGGCCGTACAGGGACCCATGACACACTCTGGACCTGGCAGCAGCATGAGGAGGCGGTACAGGGGCCCATGACAGATTACGGGCCTGGCAGCAGCATGAGGAGTCGGTACGGGGGCCCATGACACACTCTGGACCTGGCAGCAGCATGAGGAGGCGGTACAGGGGCGCATGACAGATTACGAGCCTGGCAGCAGCAACTTGGACAGGAGGACGTTCAGCTTCTGCACCGTCGGGTGCGTGCTCGCAAACTGTTGTCTCTTGGAAACGGATTCCAAGAAAGATTGCTGACGGAATCCGTGAAGAGGAGTAGCAGGAGAAGGAGCATCTCAACGAGCGGAATATGCCAACAAGCGACAACAGGGGCCCATGACAGATTACGGGCCTGGCAGCAGCATGAGGAGTCGGTACGGGGGCCCATGGCAGATTACGGGCCTGGCAGCAGCAATGGGAGGCCATACAGCACCCTATGACAAAATGGAAACCCACCAGCAGTGTGTGAGGAGACCTGAAAGTGGCACATGGCAGAGTGTGGCGATGGAGACAGCAGCAATGGGAGGCGGTACAGGGACCCATGAGACACTGTGGACCTGGCAGCAGCATGAGGAGGCGGTACAGGGGCCCATGGCAGATTAAGGCCTGGCAGCAGCAATGGGAGGCCCGTAATCTGCCAGCACCCTATGACAAAATGGAACCCTGGGCTGGGGCAGGCAGCAGAACCGCCGTATCTTTATCACGGTTTTCCCAGGTCGCCGAATGGCGACGCTGCATATGCTGACGCAACGCTGTAGTCCCAACATGGGCCCCCTGGCCACGCTTGACTTTCTGGCCACATAGTCGACATACGGCTACGTTTACTTCCTTGGGCGGCTTGACGAAAAATTGCCACACCGCCGAGTAGGAAACTTTGCCCCCGCTACTCCTCACTGGCTGACTGCTACTTCCTCTGTGCACACCGGCACCACTACTGGCCGTGGTGGTAGGCTGCAGTGGAGCTGGTGCTCTACTCCGTGGCCGTTTGCCTCCACTGACACTGCTGCGACCCTGCTGCCTCCTGGCAGCAGCAATGGGGAGGAGGAGGCGGTACAGGGGCCCATGGCAGATTAGGGGCCTGGCAGCAGCAATGGGAGGCCCGTAATCTGCCAGCACCCTATGACAAAAAATGGAACACACCAGCAGTGTGAGGAGATCTGAAAGTGGCACATGGCAGAGTGTGGCGATGGAGACAGCAGCAATGGGAGGCCGTACAGGGACCCATGAGAGACTCTGGACCTGGCAGCAGCATGAGGAGGCGGTACGGGGGCCCATGGCAGATTAGGGGCCTGGCAGCAGCAATGGGAGGCCCGTAATCTGCCAGCACCCTATGACAAAAAATGGAACACACCAGCAGTGTGAGGAGACTTGAAAGTGGCACATGGCAGAGTATGGCGATGGAGACAGCAGCAATGGGAGGCCGTACAGGGACCCATGAGACACTGTGGACCTGGCAGCAGCATGAGGAGGCGGTACAGGGGCCCATGGCAGATTAGGGGCCTGGCAGCAGCAATGGGAGGCCCGTAATCTGCCAGCACTCTATGACAAAATGGAACACACCAGCAGTGTGAGGAGACCTGAAAGTGGCACATGGCATGACACACTGTGGACCTGGCAGCAGCATGAGGAGGCGGTACAGGGGCCCATGGCAGATTAGGGGCCTGGCAGCAGCTATGGGAGGCCCGTAATCTGCCAGCACCCTATGACAAAAAATGGAACACACCAGCAGTGTGTGAGGAGACCTGAAAGTGGCACATGGCAGAGTGTGGCGATGGAGACAGCAGCAATGGGAGGCCGTACAGGGACCCATGAGACACTCTGGACCTGGCAGCAGCATGAAGAGGCGGTACAGGGGCCCACGGCAGATTACGAGCCTGGCAGCAGCAATGGGAGGCCCGTAATCTGCCAGCACCCTATGACAAAAAATGGAACACACCAGCAGTGTGTGAGGAGACCTGAAAGTGGCACATGGCAGAGTGTGGCGATGGAGACAGCAGCAATGGGAGGCCGTACAGGGACCCATGAGACACTGTGGACCTGGCAGCAGCATGAGGAGGTGGTACAGGGGCCCATGGCAGATTAGGGGCCTGGCAGCAGCAATGGGAGGCCCGTAATCTGCCAGCACTCTATGACAAAATGGAACACACCAGCAGTGTGAGGAGACCTGAAAGTGGCACATGGCATGACACACTGTGGACCTGGCAGCAGCATGAGGAGGCGGTACAGGGGCCCATGGCAGATTAGGGGCCTGGCAGCAGCTATGGGAGGCCCGTAATCTGCCAGCACCCTATGACAAAAAATGGAACACACCAGCAGTGTGTGAGGAGACCTGAAAGTGGCACATGGCAGAGTGTGGCGATGGAGACAGCAGCAATGGGAGGCCGAACAGGGACCCATGAGACACTGTGGACCTGGCAGCAGCATGAGGAGGTGGTACAGGGGCCCATGGCAGATTAGGGGCCTGGCAGCAGCAATGGGAGGCCCGTAATCTGCCAGCACTCTATGACAAAATGGAACACACCAGCAGTGAGAGGAGACCTGAAAGTGGCACATGGCATGACACACTGTGGACCTGGCAGCAGCATGAGCAGGCGGTACAGGGGCCCATGGCAGATTAGGGGCCTGGCAGCAGTTATGGGAGGCCCGTAATCTGCCAGCACCCTATGACAAAAAATGGAACACACCAGCAGTGTGTGAGGAGACCTGAAAGTGGCACATGGCAGAGTGTGGCGATGGAGACAGCAGCAATGGGAGGCCGTACAGGGACCCATGAGACACTCTGGACCTGGCAGCAGCATGAAGAGGCGGTACAGGGGCCCATGGCAGATTAGGGGCCTGGCAGCAGCTATGGGAGGCCCGTAATCTGCCAGCACCCTATGACAAAAAATGGAACACACCAGCAGTGTGTGAGGAGACCTGAAAGTGGCACATGGCACAGTGTGGCGATGGAGACAGCAGCAATGGGAGGCCGTACAGGGACCCATGAGACACTCTGGACCTGGCAGCAGCATGAGGAGGTGGTACAGGGGCCCATGGCAGATTAGGGGCCTGGCAGCAGCAATGGGAGGCCCGTAATCTGCCAGCACTCTATGACAAAATGGAACACACCAGCAGTGTGAGGAGACCTGAAAGTGGCACATGGCATGACACACTGTGGACCTGGCAGCAGCATGAGGAGGCGGTACAGGGGCCCATGGCAGATTAGGGGCCTGGCAGCAGCTATGGTAGGTCCGTAATCTGCCAGCACCCTATGACAAAAAATGGAACACACCAGCAGTGTGTGAGGAGACCTGAAAGTGGCACATGGCAGAGTGTGGCGATGGAGACAGCAGCAATGGGAGGCCGTACAGGGACCCATGAGACACTCTGGACCTGGCAGCAGCATGAGGAGGCGGTACAGGGGCCCATGGCAGATTAGGGGCCTGGCAGCAGCAATGGGAGGCCCGTAATCTGCCAGCACTCTATGACAAAATGGAACACACCAGCAGTGTGAGGAGACCTGAAAGTGGCACATGGCATGACACACTGTGGACCTGGCAGCAGCATGAGGAGGCGGTACAGGGGCCCATGGCAGATTAAGGGCCTGGCAGAAGCTATGGGAGGCCCGTAATCTGCCAGCACCCTATGACAAAAAATGGAACACACCAGCAGTGTGTGAGGAGACCTGAAAGTGGCACATGGCAGAGTGTGGCGATGGAGACAGCAGCAATGGGAGGCCGTACAGGGACCCATGAGACACTCTGGACCTGGCAGCAGCATGAAGAGGCGGTACAGGGGCCCACGGCAGATTACGGGCCTGGCAGCAGCAATGGGAGGCCCGTAATCTGCCAGCACCCTATGACAAAAAGTGGAACACACCAGCAGTGTGTGAGGAGACCTGAAAGTGGCACATGGCAGAGTGTGGCGATGGAGACAGCAGCAATGGGAGGCCGTACAGGGACCCATGAGAGACTCTGGACCTGGCAGCAGCATGAGGAGGCAGTACAGGGGCCCATGGCAGATTAGGGGCCTGGCAGCAGCAATGGGAGGCCCGTAATCTGCCAGCACCCTATGACAAAAAATGGAACACACCAGCAGTGTGTGAGGAGACCTGAAAGTGGCACATGGCAGAGTGTGGCGATGGAGACAGCAGCAATGGGAGGCCGTACAGGGACCCATGACACACTCTGGACCTGGCAGCAGCATGAAGAGGCGGTACAGGGGCCCATGGCAGATTAGGGGCCTGGCAGCAGCAATGGGAGGCCCGTAATCTGCCAGCACCCTATGACAAAAAATGGAACACACCAGCAGTGTGTGAGGAGACCTAAAAGTGGCACATGGCAGAGTGTGGCGATGGAGACAGCAGCAATGGGAGGCCGTACAGAGACCCATGAGACACTGTGGACCTAGCAGCAGCATGAGGAGGCGGTACAGGGGCCCATGGCAGATTAGGGGCCTGGCAGCAGCAATGGGAGGCCCGTAATCTGCCAGCACTCTATGACAAAATGGAACACACCAGCAGTG
The DNA here is from genome assembly GCF_062004578.1 of Staurois parvus. Classification (NCBI taxonomy): domain Eukaryota; kingdom Metazoa; phylum Chordata; class Amphibia; order Anura; family Ranidae; genus Staurois; species Staurois parvus. The sequence continues at coordinate 5,082,003 of NW_028317918.1, read as the reverse complement.
TGAGGAGACCTGAAAGTGGCACATGGCATGACACACTGTGGACCTGGCAGCAGCATGAGGAGGCGGTACAGGGGCCCATGGCAGATTAGGGGCCTGGCAGCAGCTATGGGAGGCCCGTAATCTGCCAGCACCCTATGACAAAAAATGGAACACACCAGCAGTGTGTGAGGAGACCTGAAAGTGGCACATGGCAGAGTGTGGCGATGGAGACAGCAGCAATGGGAGGCCGTACAGGGACCCATGAGACACTCTGGACCTGGCAGCAGCATGAAGAGGCGGTACAGGGGCCCACGGCAGATTACGGGCCTGGCAGCAGCAATGGGAGGCCCGTTATCTGCCAGCACACTATGACAAAAAATGGAACACACCAGCAGTGTGTGAGGAGACCTGAAAGTGGCACATGGCAGAGTGTGGCGATGGAGACAGCAGCAATGGGAGGCCGTACAGGGACCCATGAGAGACTCTGGACCTGGCAGCAGCATAAGGAGGCGGTACAGGGGCCCATGGCAGATTAGGGGCCTGGCAGCAGCTATGGGAGGCCCGTAATCTGCCAGCACCCTATGACAAAAAATGGAACACACCAGCAGTGTGTGAGGAGACCTGAACGTGGCACATGGCAGAGTGTGGCGATGGAGACAGCAGCAATGGGAGGCCATACAGGGACCCATGAGACACTGTGGACCTGGCAGCAGCATGAGGAGGCGGTACAGGGGCCCATGGCAGATTAGGGGCCTGGCAGCAGCAATGGGAGGCCCGTAATCTGCCAGCACTCTATGACAAAATGGAACACACCAGCAGTGTGAGGAGACCTGAAAGTGGCACATGGCATGACACACTGTGGACCTGGCAGAAGCATGAGGAGGCGGTACAGGGGCCCATGGAAGATTAGGGGCCTGGCAGCAGCTATGGGAGGCCCGTAATCTGCCAGCACCCTATGACAAAAAATGGAACACACCAGCAGTGTGTGAGGAGACCTGAAAGTGGCACATGGCAAAGTGTGGCGATGGAGACAGCAACAATGGGAGGCCGTACAGGGACCCATGAGAGACTCTGGACCTGGCAGCAGCATGAGGAGGCGGTTCAGGGGCCCATGGTAGATTAGGGGCCTGGCAGCAGCTATGGGAGGCCCGTAATCTGCCAGCACCCTATGACAAAAAATGGAACACACCAGCAGTGTGTGAGGAGACCTGAAAGTGGCACATGGCAGAGTGTGGCGATGGAGACAGCAGCAATGGGAGGCCGTACAGGGACCCATGAGACACTGTGGACCTGGCAGCAGCATGAGGAGGCGGTACAGGGGCCCATGGCAGATTAGGGGCCTGGCAGCAGCAATGGGAGGCCCGTAATCTGCCAGCACTCTATGACAAAATGGAACACACCAGCAGTGTGAGGAGACCTGAAAGTGGCACATGGCATGACACACTGTGGACCTGGCAGCAGCATGAGGAGGCGGTACAGGGGCCCATGGCAGATTAGGGGCCTGGCAGCAGCTATGGGAGGCCCGTAATCTGCCAGCACCCTATGACAAAATATGGAACACACCAGCAGTGTGTGAGGAGACCTGAAAGTGGCACATGGCAGAGTGTAGCGATGGAGACAGCAGCAATGGGAGGCCGTACAGGGACCCATGAGAGACTCTGGACCTGGCAGCAGCATGAGGAGGCGGTACAGGGGCCCATGGCAGATTACGGGCCTGACAGCAGCTATGGGAGGCCCATAATCTGCCAGCACCCTATGACAAAAAATGGAACACACCAGCAGTGTGTGAGGAGACCTGAAAGTGGCACATGGCAGAGTGTGGCGATGGAGACAGCAGCAATGGGAGGCCGTACAGGGACTCATGAGAGACTCTGGACCTGGCAGCAGCATGAGGAGGCGGTACAGGGGCCCACGGCAGATTAGGGGCCTGGCAGCAGCAATGGGAGGCCCGTAATCTGCCAGCACCCTATGACAAAAAATGGAACACACCAGCAGTGTGTGAGGAGACCTGAAAGTGGCACTTGGCAGATTGTGGCGATGGAGACAGCAGCAATGGGAGGCCGTACAGGGACCCATGAGACACTCTGGACCTGGCAGCAGCATGAAGAGGCGGTACAGGGGCCCACGGCAGATTAGGGGCATGGCAGCAGCAATGGGAGGCCCGTAATCTGACAGCACCCTATTACAAAAAATGGAACACACCAGCAGTGTGTGAGGAGACCTGAAAGTGGCACATGGCAGAGTGTGGCGATGGAGACAGCAGCAATGGGAGGCCGTACAGGGACCCATGAGACACTGTGGACCTGGCAGCAGCATGAGGAGGCGGCACAGGGGCCCACGGCAGATTAGGGGCCTGGCAGCAGCAATGGGAGGCCCGTAATCTGCCAGCACCCTATGACAAAAAATGGAACACACCAGCAGTGTGAGGAGACCTGAAAGTGGCACATGTTTGGGGCATGATTCATGGCGGATTTAGTCAGTTGTGTCAGGAACTGGTGGTTTGAAATCCAGACTAATCCACGCCTGATTCATTTTCACAAACGTGAGTCTCTCCACACTTTGGGTGGACAGTCGTGTCCTCCGCGGAGTTACAATACCTCCTGCCGCACTAAACACGCGCTCCGATGCCACGCTACTGGCCGGGCATGACAGCCTTTCAAGGGCAAATTCAGCTAGTTGGGGCCAAAGGTCAAGTTTCGTTGCCCAGTAGTCAAGGGGATTGTCTACCTCGGTTGGCAGGGTGCTGTCCAAGTAGGCCCAAGCCTGTTGTTTGAGGTCCTGCTCCAGGTCCACCTGATGCTGCTGCTGCTGCGGCTGGTTAGTAGTTTCCTCACTGCGCTGGTGAAGAAAGCTACTCATCATCGACTGCAGACTGAGGCAGCCGCTGCTGGTGGAGCTGCCACTGCTCCTACCACCCCACCCCTCCCCTGCTGCCTTGGCAGCGGAACGCGAGCGCACAGGGCCCACAGTGTCTGAGGATGGACGTTGGCGCACAAAGGCAGAGACCAACTGACTACATAGGTGGTTTTTATAGTACGTTATTTTGGCCTCCCTCTCAGCAGGTGTGAAAAAGGCCACCATTTTTGAACGGTAGCGAGGGTCCAACAAGGTGGACAGCCAAAAGTCATCCCTCTGTCTGATGGTTATTATTCGGCTGTCGCTACGCAAGCAACCGAGCATGCTATGGGCCATTTGTGCCAAGGAATGCAAGGGACTCTCTGCCTCCATCTCCACAGCATACTGCCACGGTGCGTCTGGGTCCTCTGTCTCCTCCTCCTCCTCCTCTACCAGATGCTCCTGCTCCTCCACTCCTGTCCGCTGAGTGGAAAAACCACCCATTTCACTCAATAATTCCTGAGCACAAATGTCCTCCTCTACCTCCTCCTCTTCTTCCTGTCCTGCCCCCACAGGGGTCTTGTGGCGTTGAGATCTGTGCGCCACGTCTACCGCACCCTGACCAGCCATTGTTAACAGCATTTGTTCCAGGACGTGCAACAGAGGAATGACGTCGTTCATCCCATAGTCCTGCCGACTCACGAATAGCGTGGCCTCCTCAAAGGGCCTGAGCAAGCGGCAGGTGTCACGCATGAGCTGCCAATGGCTGACATTGAAGTTACACAGGGGAGTACCTTTATCCGCTTGTAACATCAGGAAATCGGTGATGGCCTTTCGCTGTTCGTAAAGGCGGTCTAACATGTGTAGGGTTGAATTCCACCTTGTTGCAACGTCGCAGAGCAGACACCATGTTCTTTCCGTTGTCGGTCAACATGGTTCCGATTTTCAGTTTGCGCGGAGACAGCCATCTGTCGATTTCTCTGTTCATTACACTGAGAAGTTCCTCCCCTGTGTGACTACGTTCACCAAGGCATACCAGGTGCAGCACAGCGTGACACCGTTGCGCCCTGCACATGTGATATGCCGGTCGGGTAATGGGACTTGGCACGGGGGTGGCGGCTGAGGACACGGCGGAAGAAGAGGTGGTAGAGGCGGACATCTTTTGTGGACCAAGGACGTGCAAACGTGGAGGCAAAAGTGGCGTGACCTGTCCAAGTTGCTGGTGCGGCTGTGCCGGCACCACGTTCACCCAGTGGGCCGTAAATGACATGTACTGTCCCTGACCGTAGTTACAGCTCCACACGTAGGCGCTGCCGTGCACTTTGGCAGAGACCGACATGCTCAAAGACTGGCCCACCATCTCTTCTACATGTGAATGCAGGGCTGGCACTGCCTTTTTGGCGAAGAAATGACGGCTTGGCACTCTCCACCGCGGCGCGGCACAAGCCATCATTTCTCGGAAAGGTGCTGAGTCCACCACTTGGAAAGGGAGGGACTGCAGCACCAGCAACTTGGACAGGAGGACGTTCAGCTTTTGCACCGTCGGGTGCGTGCTCGCAAACTGTTGTCTCTTGGAAACGGATTCCAAGAAAGACTGCTGACGGAATCCGTGAAGAGGAGTAGCAGGAGAAGGAGCATCTGAACGAGCGGAAGATGCCAACGAGCGACAACTCCCCTCAGCAGAGGTGTTGGAGCCTTGACTGGCTGATAGAGGGCGATTGACGTCGGGTGACGGAGCAAGTAACGGAGCGGGTGATGGAGCGGGGGCTGGGGCAGGCAGCAGAACCGCCGTATCTTTATCACGGTTTTCCCAGGCCACCAAATGGCGACGCTGCATATGCTGACGCAACGCTGTAGTCCCAACATGGGCCCCCTGGCCACGCTTGACTTTCTGGCCACATAGTCGACATACGGCTACGTTTACTTCCTCGGGCGGCTTGACGAAAAATTGCCACACCGCCGAGTAGGAAACTTTGCCCCCGCTACTCCTCACTGGCTGACTGCTACTTCCTCCGTGCACACCGGCACCACTACTGGCCGTGGTGGTAGGCTGCAGTGGATCTGGTGCTCTACTCCGTGGCCGTTTGCCTCCACTGACACTGCTGCGACCCTGCTGCCTCCTGGGCAACCCACCGACTGTTTTGCTCGCTGCCAAGCTGCCACCCTCTTCTCCTGATGATGCGGAAGCAATAGCCTGATGACGACGAGGCTGCCAAGTGCGATCAGCCTCATCATCATCAATTAGGGTCTCCGCCTCACTACTAGCCCCCTCGGCTGCGTGTGGGTCAGGAGACAGACCTGTCTCTAGACCGGCTACCGAGCCACTCTCCTCGCCACTACTTCTTCGCCTGGCTGCTGAAGAGGCGGATTTCTCCCCCCGTTCCTGACCGCCCTCTGTTAGCTCTTCCTCACTGTACAGTGGGGCTGAGCCCACAGCATGCGATACTTCGCTTGGTGAGGGAACACCAAAGGACAGGGGCAGGTCGAGGACACGTGATTTTAGTGGGCTTGCTCCCGGGCCATGCCAACTAACGGTTGTGTCTGACGTACCCACCGACCGTTGGCTGTAGGTGTCAGAGGTGACCTGGGAAGAGGAAGACGACCGAGCCAACCAATCGATGACGGCAGGGTTGTCGGTGGAGACACGACCGCTGGATGACACCAGGAGCAATGGCCTCTGGCTGTGACTAGTGCTGCCTCGACCCCTTCCTCTGCTGCCACGTCTGCTCGCTCCTAAAACATTGCCTCCTCTGCCACTCCTCTGCATGTTGTCTGACATACTCTTTAATTCAACGATTATGTGTCCCTGAGTAACAATTCTGTGTCCCTGAGTAACAATTCTGTGTCTGTCCCTGAGTAACAATTCTGTGTCCCTGAGTAACAATTCTGTGTCCCTCAGTAACACTTCTGTGTCCCTCAGTAACAATTCTGTGTCCCTCAGTAACAATTCTGTGTCTGTCCCTGAGTAACAATTCTGTGTCTGTCCCTGAGTAACAATTCTGTGTCCCTCAGTAACAATTCTGTGTCCCTCAGTAACAATTCTGTGTCCCTGAGTAACAATTCTGTGTCTGTCCCTGAGTAACAATTCTGTGTCCCTGAGTAACAATTCTGTGTCTGTCCCTGAGTAACAATTCTGTGTCCCTCAGTAACAATTCTGTGTCCCTCAGTAACAATTCTGTGTCCCTGAGTAACAATTCTGTGTCTGTCCCTGAGTAACAATTCTGTGTCCCTCAGTAACAATTCTGTGTCCCTGAGTAACAATTCTGTGTCCCTCAGTAACAATTCTGTGTCTGTCCCTGAGTAACAATTCTGTGTCCCTGAGTAACAATTCTGTGTCCCTGAGTAACAATTCTGTGTCCCTCAGTAACAATTCTGTGTCCCTCAGTAACAATTCTGTGTCCCTGAGTAACAATTCTGTGTCCCTCAGTAACAATTCTGTGTCCCTCAGTAACAATTCTGTGTCTGTCCCTCAGTAACAATTCTGTGTCTGTCCCTGAGTAACAATTCTGTGTCCCTGAGTAACAATTCTGTGTCCCTCAGTAACAATTCTTTGTCCCTCAGTAACAATTCTGTGTCTGTCCCTGAGTAACAATTCTTTGTCTGTCCCTGAGTAACAATTCTGTGTCCCTGAGTAACAATTCTGTGTCCCTGAGTAACAATTCTGTGTCCCTCAGTAACAATTCTGTGTCCCTCAGTAACAATTCTGTGTCTGTCCCTGAGTAACAATTCTGTGTCCCTGAGTAACAATTCTGTGTCCCTCAGTAACAATTCTGTGTCCCTCAGTAACAATTCTGTGTCTGTCCCTGAGTAACAATTCTGTGTCTGTCCCTGAGTAACAATTCTGTGTCTGTCCCTGAGTAACAATTCTGTGTCCCTCAGTAACAATTCTGTGTCCCTCAGTAACAATTCTGTGTCCCTCAGTAACAATTCTGTGTCTGTCCCTGAGTAACAATTCTGTGTCCCTCAGTAACAATTCTGTGTCCCTCAGTAACAATTCTGTGTCCCTCAGTAACAATTCTGTGTCTGTCCCTCAGTAACAATTCTGTGTCCCTCAGTAACAATTCTGTGTCCCTCAGTAACAATTCTGTATCCCTCAGTAACAATTCTGTGTCTGTCCCTGAGTAACAATTCTCTGTCCCTCAGTAACAATTCTGTGTCCCTCAGTAACAATTCTGTGTCCCTCAGTAACAATTCTGTGTCTGTCCCTTAGTAACAATTCTGTGTCCCTCAGTAACAATTCTGTGTCCCTCAGTAACAATTCTGTGTCTGTCCCTCAGTAACAATTCTGTGTCTGTCCCTGAGTAACAATTCTGTGTCTGTCCCTGAGTAACAATTCTGTGTCTGTCCCTGAGTAACAATTCTGTGTCCCTCAGTAACAATTCTGTGGCCCTAAGTAACGTTTCTGTGGCCCTAAGTAACGTTTCTGTTGCCCTAAGTAACGTTTCTGTGGCCCTAAGTAACTATTCTGTGGCCCTAAGTAACGTTTCTGTGGCCCTAAGTAACGATTCTGTGGCACTAAGTAACGTTTCTGTGGTTCTAAGTAACGTTTCTGTGGCCCTAAGTAATGATTCTGTGGCCCTAAGTAACGATTCTGTGGCCCTAAGTAACGTTTCTGTGGCCCTAAGTAACGATTCTGTGGCCCTAAGTAAAGTTTCTGTGACCCTAAGTAACGTTTCTGTGGCCCTAAGTAACGATTCTGTGGCCCTAAGTAACGTTTCTGTGGCCCTAAGTAACGTTTCTGTGTCCCTAAGTAACGATTCTGTGGCCCTAAGTAACGTTTCTGTGGCCCTAAGTAACGTTTCTCTGGCCCTAAGTAATGTTTCTGTGTCCCTAAGTAACGTTTCTCTGGCCCTAAGTAACGTTTCTCTGGCCCTAAGTAACGTTTCTGTGTCCCTAACTCTCTCCCTCAATACAGACAGCTCTGCCTCTCTTGAATGACTGGAGGCAAATGGAGAATTCTAAAATGGCCGCCATTTATAGCTCGACCATTACACAGTGCTGGCTGGCTGGCTGCTGATTGGCTAATGCGATCACATGTCATGAATGAATGCATTATGGGTCAGCGCGCCTTGTCTGCGCGCCTTCCCAGACATCCCCGCTCCGTCGCCGCACATGTCGCCGCCATTTTAGGAAAAATTTTGATTCGCGCATCCGAAGTATGCTAATTTTCGGATTCGTCGCGAATCGAAATTTTCCTAATATTCGAAACGAATTCCACTTCGCCTAGTTCGATTCGCTCATCTCTAATACTGATACTTTTCTTTGTAATAAAATTATCTGGTTTTAATCATTAATTGTTGTTTTTGTGTCTTTGCTAGTACCAAAAAAATCCTGTCACCCCTATAGATTTTTCCATATTTTGTAGATTTACATTAGGATCCAGGTACCACCAGCTTTTGGTCAATACTCATACATTTTGAGCACTTACCTATTGAAAAATAGCAATATGGCTGGAAAGTACGTAAGCAACTTGAATAGATAGCAGTGTAAGAGGGACAAGGCAGGTTTTATTAGGAAAAAAAAATTAAAGTGTAGTATTTCAAAGAAAACAGCCAGAAATATGTCAGACATGTTGCACATCACAAGTGCTTTTAGTGTGCTGCAATTTGAGGGAGAGAAAAGGCATTTTATTTTATTAAATAAAAATTACAGTGTATTATGTCAAATACAACAGTCGTAAATGTAGCATATTCACACTGCACATCATGTAAGTATTATTACAAGGCCACATTTGAAGAGGGAGAGACATGACACTTTTTTATTGTGAAATAAAAATATGTCAGAGACAACAGCCACACATGTTGTACAGTTACAGTGCATATCATGTGAGCATTGTTATGAAGTCACAATGCGAAAGGGAGAGACAAACATTTTTGATTGTGAAACAAAAATTACAGTGTATTATGTTAGAGACAATAGTTAGAAATGTTGCACAGATATGCTGCTCATCATATAGGCTTTTTAGAGGGTGGCAAATTAAGAAAAAGAGGGAAGGCTCTTTTTATAGTTTCCCATTTTGGTGTACTCATATATAAATAAAGAGAGTACAAAGATTTTAAATCATCCAAAATCAGAAAAGATTAACTTAGGGTCTGAATAAACATTCAAATCAATAATACAGTCCAATTAAATAACATATCTTTGAAAACTGGTCCACTAAATGTTCAAGGGAGGATAACATGTAGGTTTTCTGGAGTATTATGAGATGGCTGCAATAATATCACTATCCTGGCATGGGCCTGCCCAGGGAAATGAAATAGCAAGCTATCCTAAGAGTATCATGAGAAAACAGAAAATCCCAGACTGTGCAAGAGGGCATAGAAAATAGTGCTAACACTCATAACAGGTAGAATAGATGTAGTGCAGACATTAATGACCCTGTTAATGAAAAGGAAGAAAAAGAAGCCTAATTAGAGGTAGGTATATAAGAACAAGCCCTGTGGTCCAGAGAAAGAAGGGAGAATAAAAAAAGGGGGGGGTGCGTCCACTGTAAAGTGCAACCACTGAACCACTGGAAACTTGCCTAATGTCACAATGGTTAATAAGTCAGGTCTACCTGACCTTATTTGAAATGCAATTTATTCTAAATGGGAGTCATTGGAGAGGGGGAGTAATCTATTTATATGACTTTGTGATCAGTCTGGAACAGGGTAAGAGGTAGTTGAGGTCAGAGGATGAGCAGAGACATGGTAAACCTAGAAGGGTGCTACTGGCATAGTTTTCTCTAACTGTATCCAGCATTTGGCTGCACCCCGGGTGAACCAGTCCAATCTCCAGGTCATGTGTACAGCTTGGTAATATTTTAAAGGGTCCGGGAAACCAAGGCCTCTGCGTTGTTTGGGTTGGGAAAAGAGAAGATGGCGCAGTTTGAGCTTTGGATGTCTATATTAAATTGCAGAATTAATTTTTTATTTATTTATCAAACATTTTAGGATTTTATTTGGCAGTGTCTGAAGTCTGTATAACAGCCTGGGAAGGATAATCATCTTTAAGATACAGATTTGACCAAACCAAGAAAATTACAGTAAATTCCACTTCACCGAATTCTGATGAAATTCAGGTAGAGGAGGCAGGAAATTGGCCTTTAGATGTGGAGTCAGGCGTATACCCAAATAAGTAACATATTCGAACACCCACTTGAAAGTAAAATGAGACTTGAGGGTGTCTAAATAGGAAGCTAGAATGTTCAAGTTTAGAGCTTCAAATTTCTGATAGTTAATTTTAATTTTACACTGTAAACCTTAGGTATTGTTGGTATGGAGTTCTGAAAGGAGGCTAGGAAGAAACTAACCAGGTTTGGTGAGGAAAAACAATAAGTCATTGGCATAGCTTGACAGTTTGGGCACCCCTGTCGCATTCCATTCCTTAAGGCAAAAAAACTCTCAAAGTAAACATTATTAATTTTTACTAAAGTTGTTAGATAGGAGTACATGGCATTTTCCCCAAATTTTTCATATGGACACCCAAGCCAATGTAATGAAGTATCGCTTTCATGAATCTCCAGTCTGCTCTATTAATGCCTTTTCACCAATCGATAGAAGTAAGGTGGGAGTATTTCTATAGTGGCCATAATGTATGACATTGAGGGCCCTGGTTGTATTGTCTTTGGCATCCCTATTTGGTACCAAGCTGACTTTAAAAGTTGACCTAAAAAAGGACAGTATTCTATTGACTTAAATTTTTGTGAAAAGTTTAAGGTCTGTGTTAAGGAGGGAGATTGGCTAATAGTTAGAACATTGAGTAGCATCCTTCCCTCTATGGAATAACTGTAACCGTAGCTCTGAGGGGAAGGAATGACCAACTTCAGGTGAACTCTATGTTGCAAGAAAAGGTTGTGTAAGTAGATGTGAGAATGTTCAATAATATAATAAGGGAGCTTATGTGGTTTATATTCCCTAAGCACTGTTGCAAATTCCTCAAATGAGATAGGTGCCTCTAGCGTTTGGAGTATCTCGGTTGTTATCATAGGCATCCCAGAATCACTCAGGCATTGATTTTTTTTTTCAAGGTTCTGTACCTGGTGAGGGGAAATGATGACAGGTGTCAAATTGTAGAGGGAGCAATAATATTTCCTAAAACAGCTAGGTATTTGATGTGACGCTTAGGCTAGTTTACCTCCACCAGAGTAGATGGAAAAAAAGTGGGATTTTAGTCTCATGTCTCTCAATGCCCTTGCTAACAAATTGCCCAGTTTTTTGCCCCACTCATAAAACACTTTTCTGTCCTTTGCATATTGTACCTTTATTCTAAAAGGGACAAGGCTATCAAGTATTTTGCGAAGGAGCTGCAAATCTGTGAGGGATGAGATAGCAAGGGAAGCTGACAAGGAGGGCACCAGCTGGGAAATGAATTGAGGGGGAAAAAAACCTGGGAAGACTAGAGTGGAGTAAGATGGAGAAGGAGAAGAGACAAATAAAAGTAAAGGTGTTCTCCCTTCTCCCCTAGACCACAAGGAAGGGGGACAGTGAGGTGGAACGTACAAAAAAGTTAAAACAGTGGGAAGCGATGAGCCCCCATAAGAAAGAGAGAGCTGAGTTGCAAAAAACTAAGAGCGTAGCTCTCAGTAAAAGAAACCAAACTAAGAGAAGACCAGGTGAGTGGGTAACACTTACAATAACTGCTAATACCTGTGCATCAAAAGAATAGGTAAACTATAAAAAAATACTTGTAAGAAGTTTTACAAAGTTGTACAGAGACACCCCTAGAAGCAAGAAGCTATAGAGCAGCCTATGTGGAGTGTGTGGAAACAGTCCAAAAACAATGTGATCTGGGTCTGAGACACTACAATCCATTAAGCCACAAAAAAACTATTAAAAAGCAAAAGAAATGTCCATACACAAACATTAAGGAGCCGTTGACCCCCAAATGGGGTGATCAGAATTATTAGGCAGATTGTGGTTGAGCAGAACAAGAAGTGGACTCCTGTAGTCTACCATATCACCCTGACCAAATTTTGTCCCCTGGGATAGAACCCCCCTGACAATGGCCCTTTCATATTAAGTGGAGTAGGGGCTCCCTAGAAGAAAACAGGCAGTTGAAAAATAAATGTAAGGCAGGACCAATCATGAGCAAATAATGTCTGGAAGAGAATCTATGCTGCCGGGGTGTCTAGGAGCTCAGTTAAGTAATAAGCTCCAAGAGAGCATCAAAACTTGAGAAGGTATAGGTCACAGTATGGGGCAATATGTAAATTTGCCAGGTGGAGACTGCCATGTGACATTGTAGGAAGCCCCATGGAAAATACCCTGCAAGACAATACATTGCCTATAGGAAATCACGCTGGTATTATACCCAAGTTACTCAGGTGCCATATAGCTAACCACCACACTATTTCAAAATCCTAACCCATAACATCAAACAGTTGGAATCAATAGGGTATGTGTGGACTACAAACCCCTTAGAGTCTCTATATTTGCAAGGGGTAGCCTCTACATAAGAAGGCTATATTTCTTTCTATATCTCTTGCCAAGGGAGAGCAAGGTCTCTTCTGTTGCTGTTGGAGGTGGTTTGCCTGTCTGCACTGTGTGCTGGGCAGTGTCACAGAAACAAGTCTGGGACCTCCACCGGCTGTGATCCTAGAAAAGAAAACAGATCTGAGAGCTTTTCTGGGCCATGTAGGTACTGTAGATGGTGTTGCCACAGTTCCAAACTTGCAATTGAAAGGGATGATATGATATGACACCCCACTCTCCTGGAAGTACAGTGAAGGGCAACCAAACTGATACAAGGCATGGAGGAGCTCAGCTATGAGGAAAGATTAGAGGAACTGAATTTATTCTCTCTATGGAAGAGGAGATTAAGGGGGGATATGATCAACTTGTATAAATACATCAGTGGTTCATATAGTGAACTCGGTGTAGAGTTATTCACCCTGAGGTCATCCCAGAGGACAAGGGGGCACTGTTTACGTCTAGAGGAAAAGAAATTTAATCTCCAAAAATGGAAAGGTTTCTTCACAGTAAGAGCTGTGAAAATGTGGAATAGACTCCCTAAATAGTTGGTTCTGGCCAGCTTAGTGGATTGCTTTAAAAAAGGCCTGGATTCTCTCTTGGATACAAAGAATATAACTGGATACTAACATTTATAGGTAAAGTTGATCCAGGGAATATTCTGATTGCCTCTCGGGGGATCAGGAAGGAATTTGTTTCCCCTTGGATCATGCTTTGCTGGGTTTTCTTTTCCTTCCTCTGGATCAACTGTGAGTGTAGGATTATAACTTTGTTTTTTGTTTTTGTTTTTTTTAATGGTTGAACTGGATGGACTTTTGTCTTTTTTCAGCCAGACTAACTATGTAACTATGGATCTGCTGTAGAAGTGGATGCATTTGTCTGTGCATGAAGAGAGTTTGATTGATAAATCCAGGAGGAAAGATATAGCAGCACCATCCAAATCAAGTGATTTCTTTTCCCATGTTTATCGCAGTATTTTTTCCTTACGTCTGTAAAAGTGAATGTGACAAAGTGCGTCCCGAGGGTTATCGCTGGTGCCTGCTCTTGAACCTGTTACTCTATGCATGCAATCAGTTTTTTATGGCAGTGGATGGGTCCCAGTTCAGGAGCTTAGTGAATAAGGCAGTGACAGTGCAGAGAAGATTGGGCCCCGTAGTCCGTACTGGAATGCCCCTAATCCTAACAATATTCCTGCAACTGCTGTTCTTCCCATTATCTACTTGCAGTCACATTTGGTTGAGAGCCTACAAATGTAGGACATGTGAGGCTTCCAAATAGTCAATCATGTATCCACCACCCCCTGGAGGTTTTCAGCGTTGACACTCGGGAATTTATGCATAGTTTATTCTACTTGATCTCCTCTAATTTGCTCTTTGAGGTGCTCTTGATGCAATTAGCCAGGGTATCCAAGTCAGTATAATTTATCAGAGACAATTGCCAGAGACACAACCTGTGCATCATATAAGCAGTTTTAGAAGGCCACAATGTAAGAAAGAAAGACAAAGCAGATTTTAGCATGAAATTCAATCTAGAGTGTATTATTTTTAAATAAAGGTCAGAAACATTTTACAGACTCCCTAGTAATCACCGAGGCAACTGGAGTAGGAAACACTTTAAAAGGGACATACAACATTTTCATCCAAGAACTCATTGTCGGAGTTTATATATGTCTGAGACTAAAAGGAAGAATTATTTTACAAACTACATAGAAAGCATTTCAGCAATTGGAATAGGCTGCATTGTAAAAAACACAACGTATGCAGTTGTTCAGGTCAAATATATACAATGAAGTGTGTTTTTTACACTATAAAAAGGAAGAAATATTGTGCACACTGCATAGGTTTTATGTGTACCATTTCTGTTAGGTCATATGGACTAAACACATCCCCATTTAGCTTTAAAGGGCAAAAAATAAATGAAAGTTAATATTTTTGCAATTGAAAAAGAAGTAATATACGAAAGACAGCATAGTTATTTTTCTTATATTTCTATGATATCTTGAGGGCCACATTGTCTAAACCACATCCTAGTTTATCTTTGGAGGAGCTAAATACATCTAAGGATTATGTTTTACAGATTACAATAGAAGTAATATGCTACAGGCAGTATACCAAATATTTTTAATTTATTTTGGACCTGTGACATTGACATCAGTATTCCCAAAACAATTAAGCAAACTATATTTACAGACTCTATGGACTTTACCAGGCTGCATCTTAATGGGGAGAGACCAGGCAGGTTTTAATGATGAAATTATTGTTAGACTACATTATTTCAGAGGTCAAAGCAGCCATAGGGAAATTAGGTGTGTCACCTTAACAGTGCCAGGGCACTGGAAAACACCACAAATTCTGAGGTGTGATGCAGGACTGACACTGAAGAAAAAAGAAAAAAATCGCTAAAATGTACCTGTTGAGTAGCAGCTGCAGAAAACACTGGAATCTGAGATGCAGGCTAAACACCTTAGGCCTTAGATGCAATATAGAATTGAGCCTGCAAAACAAATTGCCCCATTGCCAAACTTGGCAGCTGAGGAGCAGTTGAGAAAACTTTAGTTGTAGCGGACTGACAGTGCTAGAGCACTAGGACTACAAAGTTTAAAGTGCAACAGAAGACTGACCCTGCAATACAATTGTCAAAATTTGGCTACTGAGGAGCATCTGCAAAAACATTAAGTGTGATAGGAAAATATCAGAAACTTTGAGGCACAATGCAGGACTGACCCTGAAGAAAATAATTACCTGATTTTGGCAACTGAGAAGCTGCTGTGGAAATATTAGATGTGTAAGAGAAGCTCAGTGCGTGTTGAAACCAGAAGACTGTCACATGCTCATGTTCATTCACCTTATTCTGAGCAAATGCTCAATGCAAAATGGGATTAGCACACATATTTGTGTGTGCTGAAAACATATGCACATGCATGCGCACATGCAGCCGGAACTGGCACTGGCACCAAATGGCCTATTTAAGCTGGACTGTGACATGAATGGATGTTTGAGTGGTCTTCAGCTAGCACCTGCTTATCCTGAGCCTTGACCTGTTGTACCAGCCTACCCGTGCATGACTCGGCATACCCCTGACCTGTCTTTGGATTTCTGCCTGCCTTATGTGACCTTAGCTTGTATCCTGACTTTGCGCCTGTGTGAGACATACTGGTGCTGCTCCAAGCCCAGGAAAAAAAGGAATTGAAATCCACAATATCTCACTGTAGCTCTTAGGTTAGATTGTCAATATCCAGTTAATAAAGTTTGTCTTAAATCCATAGTTATGTGATGGAATGTATGTATGGAACATATAGAGCCATGAAATGAAGTGAAAAGCTTTTTCTTGGTAGACAAAGAATCATTTCTTGACATTGTTTCTGGGCAAGGCGGTTAAGTAGAATATTTCCTGAATATCATCTCCTGCTTGTCTTCTGAGCACAAAACCTGTTTAGTACCATTACAATAGATCACATTGTCTTTCATTGGTGTCAGTGGAGGGCATACAGTTAAAAAAAGGTAACTGTCCACAGCAATGCCAAATGCACTCTGCTCCACTCAGCACTGCACTTCCAGCAGGTGGAAAACCACTACAGAGAGCTTTGTGCAGCACCAAGTGTACCCACACATTTTGCCACTCTGCCTACAGGGGTACCAGTCAGTTTCCAAGTAGCTTCACCCCCTTAACACCCACTTCAGATGAAAAAATTAGAGGAATAGTGGCTAAAACATGAGTGTTAATACCATGCTGCATGTCCTTCTGCATCAAGTAGCATCAAGAGAATGGTTACAAAAAATAGGCCCTGCTCCCAAACTCAAAAAATCAGCCTGCTACTGAAAAACTGTCAGCCCTCCTAGGAGATTGGCTGTAACAATTGGAGAGTTCTATGCAACTTACCAGCCCAATGAACAGGTAAAGGTGACATAAGGATTTTTTATATAAATGCTCCCCAATCCCCCACAACAACAGTGATGTAAAAAACATTGGGTAAGCTTTGACCTGCGGTTTTTCAATTTAGGAATATGAAACCATACACACATCATTACAAGTAAAACTTACGGAACTACATATCTGAATCATCCTGCATACTGAGAAACCAAAGATAATGCTAAACATGGTTTTGTTTTGAACCTATACCTTGTGAACATATGGTGTTCATAATGAAACTACATCCCAAAAATAATTTTTGACAAGAGTTATGTTCCTATCTGTTTCTCCTTTTCTTTGATCACTTTGATCACTGGATATTGATGTGGTGTACAGACATCTACTGAAGTTTGCCTGATCAGGTCTTGTTTGGTCAACTGCTTCAAGCTACCTTCCAGTCAAATTGGAGCAATGTTCAAGTGATTTGTGTTTTCAGCTGTTGCTACAAGCAGTCGGGGCCATTCTATAATTTAAAAGGAACCAACAAGGAATACAATCAGTTCACTTTCAGGCATTTTCTTGAGTTTATATCAAGAATGAGTAAGTTAAATATATATATATATATATATATATATATATAAAAATATATATATATCCTGTATATTGTATTGGAAACTGTGGCTTCTGAAGTGACAATTGAATCTGACAGCTGTAAAAAGCTGATGACTGAAATGGAAATTTAATTGTAAATACCATTTTACTATAAATTTAATTGTATAGCAGTTATAATGTATATGTTGTATCAATATTTTACAACATTTCTTATAACAGCTTGCTGCCCGCTCACAGTACATCTGCTGCAAGCAGGTGGCATCTTCAGGCATGGCAATATACATGTATGTAACCATTTGTTTCCAGGTTTTGGGCACACATCTGCACACCGCTGCTGACCTGTGCTGTGATTCGACACAGCACAAGTTTGTCAGCAGGTTTCAGCCAATAATTTCGACTGAAACCTGCTGATCGGCTTTGTCCAATCACAGCACAGAGTTCTGTGTTTACAAACACACAGAACTCTGTGTAAACAAAACAGTAATCTTGCTGTCTCTTCTCTCTGAATTGCAGGGAGAAAAAACAGTCAGATGTGTGAGTAAAAGCAGTACACATTACACTTGTTAGGCACACAGTTAACCCCTGTGATTGCCTCTTGATGTTAACCCCTTCCCAGCCAGTGTCATTAGTACAGTGTACAGTATTATACCTGATCACTGTATTAGTGTCACTCGCGACATCACTGTCAGTTCCCACCGAGCCAGTGTATGTTAGCGCCAGATTGGCAGCCACATTATAAGTTTATAGTTGCGTAAATTCCAGCATATACAGTTGCAAGAAAAAGTATGTGAACCCCTTGGGATTACGTGGAGTTTTGCATGAATTGGGCATAAAATGTGCTCTGAACGTCATCTGAGTCACAACAATAGAAGAACACAGTCTGCTGAACATAATACTACACAAACATTAGATGTTGCCATGGTTTAATTGCACATAACATGTAAACATTCACAGTGCAGGGAGGAAAAAGTATGTGAGGCTCTAGCTTAATGACTTCTCCCAGAGCTAATTGGAGCCAGGAGTGAGCCAACCTTGACTCCAATCAGTGTGATGATATTGGATATGCTGCTGACTGCTGTCCTGCCCTTAAAAAACACACACCTGTTTTGGGTTTACTGGTTTCATGTCTGATGTGAACCATGCCTCGCAGAAAAGAGCTCTCAGAAGACCTACGATCAAGAATTGTTGACCTGCATGAAGCTGGAAAGGGTTACAAAAGTATCTCCAAAAGCCTTGATGTTCATGTGTCCACGGTAAGACAGACTGTCTACAAATGGAGAAAGTTTAGCACTGTTGCTACTCTCCCTAGGCGTGGTCGTCCTGTAAAAATGACTGCAAGAGCACA
Source organism: Staurois parvus (assembly GCF_062004578.1). Classification (NCBI taxonomy): domain Eukaryota; kingdom Metazoa; phylum Chordata; class Amphibia; order Anura; family Ranidae; genus Staurois; species Staurois parvus. The sequence goes on along the minus strand of NW_028317918.1, from coordinate 5,063,934 downwards.
GCGCAGAATGCTGCATGAGGTAAAGAAGAATCCCAAAGTGTCAGCTAAAGACCTACAGAAATCTCTGGCACATGCTAACATTTTTGTTGACACATCTACAATAAGGAAAACATTAAACAAGAATGGAGTACATGGGAGGACACCACGGAGGAAGCCATTGCTGTCCAAAAAGAATATTGCAGCACGTTTGAAGTTTGCAAAAGAGCGCCTGGATGTTCCACAGCACTACTGGCAAAATATACTGTGGACAGATGAAACCAAGATTGAGTTGTTTGGGAAGAACACACAACACTATGTGTGGAGAAAAAAAGGCCCAGCACACCAACATCAAAACCTCATCCTCACTGTGAAACATGGCGGAGGGAGCATCATGGTTTGGGGCTGCTTTGCTGCCTCAGGGCCTGGACAGATTGTTGTCATTGATGGGAAAATGAATTCCAGAGTTTATCAAGACATTTTGCAGGAAAACGTACGACCATCTGTCCGCCAACTGAAGCTCCGCAGAGGATGGGTGATGCAACAGGACAATGACCCAAAGCATACAAGTAATTCAACAAAACAATGGCTGCAACAGCACAGAATACGCCTTCTGGAGTGGCCCAGTCAGAGTCCTGACCTCAACCCCATTGAAATGCTGTGGCATGACCTTAAGAGAGCGATTCACACCAGACATCCCAAGAATATTGCTACACTGAAACAGTTTTGTGAAGAGGAGTGGTCCAAAATTACTCCAGATCGTTGTGCAGGTCTGATCTGCAACTACAGGAAACATTTGGTTGAGGTTATTGCTGCCAAAGGAGGGTCAACCAGTTATTAAGTCCAAAGGTTCACATACTTTTTCCTCCCTGCACTGTGAATGTTTACATGTTATGTGCAATTAAACCATGGCAACATCTAATGTTTGTGTAGTATTATGTTCAGCAGACTGTGTTCTTCTATTGTTGTGACTTAGATGACGTTCAGAGCACAGTTTATGCCCAATTCATGCAAAAATCCACGTAATCCCAAGGGGTTCACATACTTTTTCTTGCAACTGTATACCATAGTTTGTAGACACTATAACTTTAACATAAACCAATTAATACACACTTGTTGGGATTTTTCTTTTACCAAATACATACATTTTGGCCTAAATTTATGAAGAAATGTGATTTTTATTTTTTTTTATTGGATATGTTTTATAACAGAAAGCAGAAAATATTAATTTTTTTCAACATTTTCTGTCTTTTTTAATTTATATAATAAAAAATAAAGAACCCAGTGGTGATCAAACACCACCAAAAGAAAGTATTATTTGTGTGAAAAAAATTATATAACTTTTGGGTACAATGTTGCATAACCTAGCAATTGCCAGTTAAAGTAGCACAGTAGAGAATAGCAAAAAAAATGCCCTGGTCTTGAAGGGGATAAAACCTTCCAGAGGTCAAGTGGTTAAATACTAAAATAAGTATACAGAGATGATCAAGAGAGTTTTTATGAGGGTCATCTTTACTTCTGTTGCCTAATAGAGAACATACTCCACATTACTTGTGAACATATGAGAATGAGGCTTGTAACTCATCTGCTAAAATGAAATTCCTTTCGCTACCTTGTTCTTTAAGCAGGAGCTTTGATCCTTTGATATCCAGTGTATGAACATATTAATTTATGCATCAATCTACACCAGCACACTAGACGTAACCATCCAGTAGGAAGCTGTTCACATTAACCTTTTAATCCCAATAAGGAAAGGCAGTCAATCAAGTCATACATTCACACAGTTCCCATTAGACAAAAGGCTTTCTTCTTTCAGGGCTTGCTGAAGTATGACCTTTTATAATTCTTCATAACTGATTTTTTTTAGCAATGTTTGAGGCCCATAAGGTTGTGCTCTCAGTGAGATAAATCTAACTAAGCTACCGTTTCTATTAACTCTTAAGGCATTTACCCCTTACAGAGTGCCTCCTGTGTTTTTATGGAACCCATATGTTTTAGATACCAAATCAATATCTTCCTGTCATTTGATTTTCTGTAAATGTGGAATTATGAATCTCTTACAATTCCAAATATGTGATTTAAATTACTGAGCGAAAAATACAAATCTGGCTTGATCACTTAAGCTGGCTCTTCACAAACTTGTGGTGGTTCACGACTAAAGGTTTTACACAATTTGCATATTGTGGAGGTGTTTAACATGCTTCCCCATGCTGATTTGCACCCCTTTCTCGCTGCTTGTATGCGCTGTCTGTCAAATGCATTTTAACATTTGTTATTGTAATCAGTGGCATCCTTAGGCAGGTGTGGGGGGTGCGCGCCGCACCGGGTGACACCTACCGCACGGGGTGAAACACGGCCCACGCCATGAAAAGGTAAATTGTAAAGAAAGCCGACGAACTCCACAGGATGGATCCGATCCATCCTGCAGGGATCATTGGCTTTCTTTACAACTTACCTTTTCGTGGAGCAGGTCCGGTGTCACCCCGTATAGGTTGCATGCCGACAATCCACGCAGGATGGCGCGGATCTGCAGATTGGGGAGCATAATGGATCGGACTCTGATCCATTATGCTCAATCCACAGATGCGAACCATTCTGCAGGGATTGTCGGCATGCAACCTATACAGGGTGACACCGGACCTGCTCCATGAAAAGGTAAGTTATAAATAAAGCCCATGATTCCTGCAGGATGGATCGGATCTGCGGATTGGGGAGCATAATGGATCGGAGACCAATCCATTATGCTCAATATGCAGATCCAATCCATTCTGCGGGGATCGTCGGAGGGGGTGTCACCAAGTGTTATCGCACCAGGTGACACCAACCATATGGACACCCCTGATTGCAATGTATTTAGATCATTTTTGGTTCAATGTTGTGACATTCATTGTGAATAGCACTCCCTTGACTGTATAGTTGAGGCCATTTGTATTTTTTTCTCTGTTGTCGTGCATTGGCAAGCCATTTATTATAAATGGGCTGCCTTAATGCAAAACAGATTAATGCGTGAAGTATGAACTAAAGCAGGCCATAGATGGAGCGAATATCTTTTCTACAACCACAGTCAGTCTTGACAGGGGAATACCTCCCGCCTCACACTGGGAGAAAGCTATAATAGCCACTAGCGATAATCGCATGTAAAATCCAGAAGGCTGGTTGTACCCTGGCTGATCGATCAATCAACTTGGGTACATTCAGCCTGCCCACACATGGTTCGAATCTTGGCAGGTTCCTGCTGAACAGGCCGAGATTCAAACCATCTATGGTCGGCCTAATGCACCACTAGTATGTGTGAATTCAGCCATGAACTTGTCTTTAAATTCAATCCTTTTATTCTATTAGATATACAGTTGAAAGCATTTTTTTTACATTTGTTGGATCGGTGAAAAATTACCTCTTGATCATGTCAGACATTTAGAGCTGTCCTGTGCACAGTTTCATTTTGATTAACTCTCCTAGTTGCAATCTTCAAATCCAGATTAGTGTATAGGATTCCAGGATGAGAGTGAGGATTTAGGTAGTTTAGCAAAATACAACTGGACAGGGCTGAAACCATTCAGTCCACAAAAATGCTGAATGTTGTCAGTGCACAACATGACTTTAGTTCTGAGTACAATTCTGGCAGACTAGCAGGTATTTTTCTGTATTTACAGGGTCTTTAAAGGGATACAACAATGGGAATGTGTGTGCTTTCTAAAGACTAACTGCATATATATATATATATATATATATATAGTCACTGTTGTCCATTCTCTGTAAACCCTATAGATGGTGTGGGAAAATCCCAGGAGATCAAAAGTTTTTGAAATACTCAGATCAGCACGTCTGGCACCAGCAACCATGCCACGTTCAAAGTCACTTAAATCCCATTTCTTCTCCATTGTGATGCTTGGTTTTAACTTCAGCAAATAGTCTTCGCCATGGCTAGCTGCCTAAATGCATTGAGTTGCTGCCATGTAATTGGCTGATTAGTAATTTGCGCTACCAAGCAATTGAACAGGTGAGTGTATATTAACCTGCACTGTGAGAAGTACATTGGTTGCCATTGCTGGCATCTTTTAAAAAAGTAGCTGTCTTTGTCTTTGGCTTTAAAACCTTAAGGCTTTACAACCACTTTAAATAGATATGTTGAATATTCTCACTTCCAAAACTCAATCATGTGCAAAAGAAATGAAAAAAACAAAAAAAAGATACAGGATTTTTGCTTTGCCATATATGGACAATATTGTATTGGACACCACTTCACTTTGCCATGTTAACATTATATTCCTTTTGCAACTCAGCCCCACTGGGACTTAGCTACCACATCAACCGGGCATCAGTTGTCACTATTCAACCTTAGCTTGGAGCACATGGTGGGGGTTATTTACTAAAATTGAAGCATGTAAGATATGGTGTAGCTCTGTATAGAAACCAGTCAGTTACCAGGTTTTACTGCCAAAGCTTAATAGAACAAGCTGAGGTTAGAAGCACCACTGCACCAGATTCTGAGTGCACCAGTTTTAGTAAATCTACCCCCAGGGGCGGACTGACCATTTAGAAACTCGGTACGGGGCCCCATGAGATGCCCCTTGTACCTTTTTCATAGGCTTTTTGAGTTTGGGCAAGGCCACAGGGGCCCCATGATCCCCTATTTCCCGGGGGCCCCATGAGTTGTCAGTCTGCCCCTGTCTACCCCTATTAGTAAATCTATTATTTTAACTAGAGATGAGCGAATCGAAGTAGCCGAAGTGGAATTCGAGTCGAATATCGGAAAAATTTCGATTCGCGCCGAATCCGAAAAATAGCCTAATTCGGACGCGCGAATCGAAATTTTTCCGAAAATGGCGGCTGACATGTGCGGCGACGGAGCGGGGATGTCTGGGAAGGCGCGCAGACAAGGCGCGCTGACCCATAATGCATTCCTCAACGACATGTGATCGCATCAGCCAATCAGCAGCCAGCCAGCTAGCACTGTGTAATGGTCGAGCTATAAATAGCGGCCATTTTGGAATTCTTCATTTGCCTGCAGTCATTGAACAGAGGCAGACCGCTCTGTATTAGGGACAGGGACAGAGTTAGGGCCACAGAAACGATACTTGGGGACAGAGAAACGATACTTAGGGACAGAGAACTATTACTCAGGGACACAGAATTGTTAATTAGGGCCACAGAATCGTTACTTAGGGACAAAGAAACGCTAGTTAGGGCCACAGAATTCATACTCAGGGACAGACAGAATTGTTACTGAGTGCCAGAGAATTGTTACTTAGGGCCACAGAAACGTTATTAGGGCCACAGAATTGTTACTCAGGGACAGACAGAATTGTTACTGAGTGCCAGAGAATTGTTACTTAGGGCCACAGAAATGTTATTAGGGCCACAGAATTGTTACTCAGGGACAGACAGAATTGTTACTGAGTGCCAGAGAATTGTTACTTAGGGCCACAGAAATGTTATTAGGGCCACAGAATTGTTACTCAGGGACAGACAGAATTGTTACTGAGTGCCAGAGAATTGTTACTTAGGGCCACAGAAACTTTAGTTAGGGCCACAGAATTGTTACTCAGGGACAGACACAGAATTGTTACTTAGGGCCACAGAACTGTTACTTAGGGCCACAGAATTGTTACTCGCACAGACACAGAATTGTTACTCGCACAGACACAGAATTGTTACTGAGGGCCACAGAACTGTTACTTAGGGCCACAGAATTGTTACTCGCACAGACACAGAATTGTTACACAGGGACACAGAACTGTTACTTAGGGCCACAGAATTGTTACTCGCACAGACACAGAATTGTTACTCAGGGACACAGAATTGTTACTGAGGGCCACAGAACTGTTACTTAGGGCCACAGAATTGTTACTCGCACAGACACAGAATTGTTACTCGCACAGACACAGAATTGTTACTGAGGGCCACAGAACTGTTACTTAGGGCCACAGAATTGTTACTCGCACAGACACAGAATTGTTACACAGGGACACAGAATTGTTACTGAGGGCCACAGAACCGTTACTTAGGGCCACAGAATTGTTACTCGCACAGACACAGAATTGTTACTCGCACAGACACAGAATTGTTACTGAGGGCCACAGAACTGTTACTTAGGGCCACAGAATTGTTACTCGCAAAGACACAGAATTGTTACTGAGGGCCACAGAACTGTTACTTAGGGCCACAGAATTGTTACTCGCACAGACACAGAATTGTTAGTCGCACAGACACAGAATTGTTACTGAGGGCCACAGAACTGTTACTTAGGGCCACAGAATTGTTACTCGCACAGACACAGAATTGTTACTCGCACAGACACAGAATTGTTACTGAGGGCCACAGAACTGTTACTTAGGGCCACAGAATTGTTACTCGCACAGACACAAAATTGTTACTCAGGGACACAGAATTGTTACTGAGGGCCACAGAACTGTTACTTAGGGCCACAGAATTGTTACTCGCACAGACACAGAATTGTTACTCAGGGACACAGAATTGTTACTGAGGGCCACAGAACTGTTACTTAGGGCCACAGAATTGTTACTCGCACAGACACAGAATTGTTACACAGGGACACAGAACTGTTACTTAGGGCCACAGAATTGTTACTCGCACAGACACAGAATTGTTACTCAGGGACACAGAATTGTTACTGAGGGCCACAGAACTGTTACTTAGGGCCACAGAATTGTTACTCGCACAGACACAGAATTGTTACTCGCACAGACACAGAATTGTTACTGAGGGCCACAGAACTGTTACTTAGGGCCACAGAATTGTTACTCGCACAGACACAGAATTGTTACTCAGGGACACAAAATTGTTACTGAGGGCCACAGAACCGTTACTTAGGGCCACATAAACGTTAATCAGGGACACATAATTGTTACTGAGGGCCACAGAACCGTTACTTGGGGCCACAGAAACGTTAATCAGGGACACAGAATTGTTACTGAGGGCCACAGAACCGTTACTTGGGGCCACAGAAACGTTAATCAGGGACACAGAATTGTTACTGAGGGCCACAGAACTGTTACTTAGGGCCACAGAATTGTTACTCGCACAGACACAGAATTGTTACTCAGGGACACAGAACTGTTACTGAGGGCCACAGAACTGTTACTTAGGGCCACAGAATTGTTACTCGCACAGACACAGAATTGTTACTCGCACAGACACAGAATTGTTACTGAGGGCCACAGAACTGTTACTTAGGGCCACAGAATTGTTACTTGCACAGACACAGAATTGTTACACAGGGACACAGAATTGTTACTGAGGGCCACAGAACCGTTACTTAGGGCCACAGAATTGTTACTCGCACAGACACAGAATTGTTACTCGCACAGACACAGAATTGTTACTGAGGGCCACAGAACTGTTACTTAGGGCCACAGAATTGTTACTCGCACAGACACAGAATTGTTACTCAGGGACACAGAATTGTTACTGAGGGCCACAGAACCGTTACTTAGGGCCACAGAAACGTTAATCAGGGACACATAATTGTTACTGAGGGCCACAGAACCGTTACTTGGGGCCACAGAAACGTTAATCAGGGACACAGAATTGTTACTGAGGGCCACAGAACTGTTACTTAGGGCCACAGAATTGTTACTCGCACAGACACAGAATTGTTACTCAGGGACACAGAACTGTTACTGAGGGCCACAGAACTGTTACTTAGGGCCACAGAATTGTTACTCGCACAGACACAGAATTGTTACTTGCACAGACACAGAATTGTTACTGAGGGCCACAGAACTGTTACTTAGGGCCACAGAATTGTTACTCGCACAGACACAGAATTGTTACTCGCACAGACACAGAATTGTTACTGAGGGCCACAGAACTGTTACTTAGGGCCACAGAATTGTTACTCGCACAGACACAGAATTGTTACACAGGGACACAGAATTGTTACTGAGGGCCACAGAACCATTACTTAGGGCCACAGAATTGTTACTGAGGGCCACAGAACTGTTACTTAGGGCCACAGAATTGTTACTCGCACAGACACAGAATTGTTACTCAGGGACACAGAACTGTTACTGAGGGCCACAGAACTGTTACTTAGGGCCACAGAATTGTTACTCGCACAGACACAGAATTGTTACTGAGGGACACAGAATTTTTACTGAGGGACACAGAATTGTTACTGAGGGAAACAGAATTGTTACTCAGGGACAGACACAGAATTGTTACTCAGGGACAGACAGAATTGTTACTGAGGGCCACAGAAATGTTACTTAGGGCCACAGAAACGTTACTCAGGGACACAGAATTGTTACTCAGGGACACAGAATCGTTTAATTAAAGAGTATGTCAGACAACATGCAGAGGAGTGGCAGAGGAGGCAATGTTTTAGGAGCGAGCAGATGTGGCAGCAGAGGAAGGGGTCGAGGCAGCACTATTCGCAGCCAGAGGCTAGTGCTCCCGGTGTCATCCAGTACAGTGAGGAAGAGCTAACAGAGGGCGGTCAGGAACGGGGGGAGACATCCGCCTCTTCAGCAGCCAGGCGAAGAAGTAGTGTCGAGGAGAGTGGCTCGGTAGCCGGTCTAGAGACAGGTCTGTCTCCTTACCCACACGCAGCCGAGGGGGCTAGTAGTGAGGCGGAGACCCTAATTGATGATGATGAGGCTGATCGCACTTGGCAGCCTCGTCGTCATCAGGCTATTGCTTCCGCATCATCAGGAGAAGAGGGTGGCAGCTTGGCAGCGAGCAAAACAGTCGGTGGGTTGTCTCCATTGCCACACTCTGCCATGTGCCACTTTCAGGTCTCCTCACACACTGCTGGTGTGTTGAATTTTTTGACATAGGGTGCTGGCAGATTACGGGCCTCCCATAGCTGCTGCCAGGCCCCTAATCTGCCATGGGCCCCTATATACCGCCTCCTCATGCTGCTGCCAGGTCCAGAGTCTGTCATGGGTCCCTGTACGGCCTCCCATTGCTGCTGTCTCCATCGCCACACTCTGCCATGTGCCACATTCAGGTCTCCTCACACTGCTGGTGTGTTGAATTTTTTGACATAGGGTGCTGGCAGATTACGGGCCTCCCATAGATGCTGCCAGGCCCCTAATCTGCCATGGGCCCCTATATACCGCCTCCTCATGCTGCTGCCAGGTCCAGAGTCTGTCATGGGTCCCTGTACGGCCTCCCATTGCTGCTGTCTCTATCGCCACACTCTGCCATGTGCCACTTTCAGGTCTCCTCACACACTGCTGGTGTGTTGAATTTTTTGACATAGGGTGCTGGCAGATTACGGGCCTCCTATAGCTGCTGCCAGGCCCCTAATCTGCCATAGGCCCCTATATACCGCCTCCTCATGCTGCTGCCAGGTCCAGAGTCTCTCATGGGTCCCTGTATGGCCTCCCATTGCTGCTGTCTCCATTGCCACACTCTGCCATGTGCCACTTTCAGGTCTCCTCACACACTGCTGGTGTGTTCAATTTTTTGACATAGGGTGCTGGCAGATTACGGGCCTCCCATAGCTGCTGCCAGGCCCCTAATCTGCCATGGGCCCCTATACCGCCTCCTCATGCTGCTGCCACGTCCACAGTCTCTCATGGGTCCCTGTACGGCCTCCCATTGCTGCTGTCTCTATCGCCACACTCTGCCATGTGCCACTTTCAGGTCTCCTCACACACTGCTGGTGTGTTGAATTTTTTGACATAGGGTGCTGGCAGATTACGGGCCTCCTACAGCTGCTTCCAGGCCCCTAATCTGCCATAGGCCCCTATATACCGCCTCCTCATGCTGCTGCCAGGTCCAGAGTCTCTCATGGGTCCCTGTACGGCCTCCCATTGCTGCTGTCTCCATCGCCACACTCTGCCATGTGCCACTTTCAGGTCTCCTCACACACTGCTGGTGTGTTCAATTTTTTGACATAGGGTGCTGGCAGATTACGGGCCTCCCATAGCTGCTGCCAGGCCCCTAATCTGCCATGGGCCCCTATACCGCCTCCTCATGCTGCTGCCAGGTCCACAGTCTCTCATGGGTCCCTGTACGGCCTCCCATTGCTGCTGTCTCTATCGCCACACTCTGCCATGTGCCACTTTCAGGTCTCCTCACACACTGCTGGTGTGTTGAATTTTTTGACATAGGGTGCTGGCAGATTACGGGCCTCCTATAGCTGCTGCCAGGCCCCTAATCTGCCATAGGCCCCTATATACCGCCTCCTCATGCTGCTGCCAGGTCCAGAGTCTCTCATGGGTCCCTGTACGGCCTCCCATTGCTGCTGTCTCCATCGCCACACTCTGCCATGTGCCACTTTCAGGTCTCCTCACACACTGCTGGTGTGTTCAATTTTTTGACATAGGGTGCTGGCAGATTACGGGCCTCCCATAGCTGCTGCCAGGCCCCTAATCTGCCATGGGCCCCTATACCGCCTCCTCATGCTGCTGCCAGGTCCACAGTCTCTCATGCCATGTGCCACTTTCAGGTCTCCTCACACTGCTGGTGTGTTCAATTTTTTGACATAGGGTGCTGGCAGATTACGGGCCTCCCATAGCTGCTGCCAGGCCCCTAATCTGCCATGGGCCCCTATACCGCCTCCTCATGCTGCTGCCAAGTCCAGAGTGTGTCATGGGTCCCTGTACGGCCTCCCATTGCTGCTGTCTCCATCGCCACACTCTGCCATGTGCCACTTTCAGGTCTCCTCACACTGCTGGTGTGTTACATTTTTTGTCATAGGGTGCTGGCAGATTACAGGCCTCACATAGCTGCTGCAGGCCCCTAATCTGCCATGGGCCCCTATACCACCTCCTCATGCTGCTGCCAAGTCCAGAGTGTGTCATGGGTCCCTGTACGGCCTCCCATTGCTGCTGTCTCCATCGCCACACTCTGCCATGTGCCACTTTCAGGTCTCCTCACACTGCTGGTGTGTAGAATTTTTTGACATAGGGTGCTGGCAGATTACGGGCCTCCTATAGCTGCTGCCAGGCCCCTAATCTGCCATAGGCCCCTATATACCGCCTCCTCATGCTGCTGCCAGGTCCAGAGTCTCTCATGGGTCCCTGTACGGCCTCCCATTGCTGCTGTCTCCATCGCCACACTCTGCCATGTGCCACTTTCAGGTCTCCTCACACTGCTGGTGTGTTCAATTTTTTGACATAGGGTGCTGGCAGATTACGGGCCTCCCATAGCTGCTGCCAGGCCCCTAATCTGTCATGGGCCCCTATACCGCCTCCTCATGCTGCTGCCAAGTCCAGAGTGTGTCATGGGTCCCTGTACGGCCTCCCATTGCTGCTGTCTCCATCGCCACACTCTGCCATGTGCCACATTCAGGTCTCTTCACACTGCTTGTGTTTTCAATTTTTTGACATAGGGTGCTGGCAGATTACGGGCCTCCCATAGCTGCTGCCAGGCCCCTAATCTGCCATGGGCCCCTATATACCGCCTCCTCATGCTGCTGCCAGGTCCAGAGTCTCTCATGGGTCCCTGTACGGCCTCCCATTGCTGCTGTCTCCATCGCCACACTCTGCCATGTGCCACTTTCAGGTCTCCTCACACTGCTGGTGTGTAGAATTTTTTGACATAGGGTGCTGGCAGATTACGGGCCTCCTATAGCTGCTGCCAGGCCCCTAATCTGCCATAGGCCCCTATATACCGCCTCCTCATGCTGCTGCCAGGTCCAGAGTCTCTCATGGGTCCCTGTACGGCCTCCCATTGCTGCTGTCTCCATCGACACACTCTGCCATGTGCCACTTTCAGGTCTCCTCACACACTTCTGGTGTGTTGAATTTTTTGACATAGGGTGCTGGCAGATTACGGGCCTCCTATAGCTGCTGCCAGGCCCCTAATCTGCCATGGGCCCCTATATACCGCCTCCTCATGCTGCTGCCAGGTCCAGAGTCTCTCATGGGTCCCTGTACGGCCTCCCATTGCTGCTGTCTCTATCGCCACACTCTGCCATGTGCCACTTTCAGGTCTCCTCACACACTGCTGGTGTGTTCAATTTTTTGACATAGGGTGCTGGCAGATTACGGGCCTCCCATAGCTGCTGCCAGGCCCCTAATCTGCCATGGGCCCCTATACCGCCTCCTCATGCTGCTGCCAGGTCCACAGTCTCTCATGCCATGTGCCACTTTCAGGTCTCCTCACACTGCTGGTGTGTTCAATTTTTTGACATAGGGTGCTGGCAGATTACGGGCCTCCCATAGCTGCTGCCAGGCCCCTAATCTGCCATGGGCCCCTATACCGCCTCCTCATGCTGCTGCCAAGTCCAGAGTGTGTCATGGGTCCCTGTACGGCCTCCCATTGCTGCTGTCTCCATCGCCACACTCTGCCATGTGCCACTTTCAGGTCTCCTCACACTGCTGGTGTGTTACATTTTTTGTCATAGGGTGCTGGCAGATTACGGGCCTCACATAGCTGCTGCCAGGCCCCTAATCTGCCATGGGCCCCTATACCGCCTCCTCATGCTGCTGCCAAGTCCAGAGTGTGTCATGGGTCCCTGTACGGCCTCCCATTGCTGCTGTCTCCATCGCCACACTCTGCCATGTGCCACATTCAGGTCTCTTCACACTGCTTGTGTTTTCAATTTTTTGACATAGGGTGCTGGCAGATTACGGGCCTCCCATAGCTGCTGCCAGGCCCCTAATCTGCCATGGGCCCCTATATACCACCTCCTCATGCTGCTGCCAGGTCCAGAGTCTCTCATGGGTCCCTGTACGGCCTCTCATTGCTGCTGTCTCCATCGCCACACTCTGCCATGTGCCACTTTCAGGTCTCCTCACACTGCTGGTGTGTAGAATTTTTTGACATAGGGTGCTGGCAGATTACGGGCCTCCTATAGCTGCTGCCAGGCCCCTAATCTGCCATAGGCCCCTATATACCGCCTCCTCATGCTGCTGCCAGGTCCAGAGTCTCTCATGGGTCCCTGTACGGCCTCCCATTGCTGCTGTCTCCATCGCCACACTCTGCCATGTGCCACTTTCAGGTCTCCTCACACACTGCTGGTGTGTTCAATTTTTTGACATAGGGTGCTGGCAGATTACGGGCCTCCCATAGCTGCTGCCAGGCCCCTAATCTGCCATGGGCCCCTATACCGCCTCCTCATGCTGCTGCCAGGTCCACAGTCTCTCATGCCATGTGCCACTTTCAGGTCTCCTCACACTGCTGGTGTGTTCAATTTTTTGACATAGGGTGCTGGCAGATTACGGGCCTCCAATAGCTGCTGCCAGGCCCCTAATCTGCCATGGGCCCCTATACCGCCTCCTCATGCTGCTGCCAGGTCCAGAGTCTGTCATGGGTCCCTGTACGGCCTCCCATTGCTGCTGTCTCCATCGCCACACTCTGCCATGTGCCACTTTCAGGTCTCCTCACACTGCTGGTGTGTTCCATTTTTTGTCATAGGGTGCTGGCAGATTACGGGCCTCACATAGCTGCTGCCAGGCCCCTAATCTGCCATGGGCCCCTATACCGCCTCCTCATGCTGCTGCCAAGTCCAGAGTGTGTCATGGGTCCCTGTACGGCCTCCCATTGCTGCTGTCTCCATCGCCACACTCTGCCATGTGCCACTTTCAGGTCTCCTCACACTGCTGGTGTGTAGAATTTTTTGACATAGGGTGCTGGCAGATTACGGGCCTCCTATAGCTGCTGCCAGGCCCCTAATCTGCCATAGGCCCCTATATGCCGCCTCCTCATGCTGCTGCCAGGTCCAGAGTCTCTCATGGGTCCCTGTACGGCCTCCCATTGCTGCTGTCTCCATCGCCACACTCTGCCATGTGCCACTTTCAGGTCTCCTCACACTGCTGGTGTGTTCAATTTTTTGACATAGGGTGCTGGCAGATTACGGGCCTCCTATAGCTGCTGCCAGGCCCCTAATCTGCCATAGGCCCCTATATACCGCCTCCTCATGCTGCTGCCAGGTCCAGAGTCTCTCATGGGTCCCTGTACGGCCTCCCATTGCTGCTGTCTCCATCGCCACACTCTGCCATGTGCCACTTTCAGGTCTCCTCACACACTGCTGGTGTGTTCAATTTTTTGACATAGGGTGCTGGCAGATTACGGGCCTCCCATAGCTGCTGCCAGGCCCCTAATCTGCCATGGGCCCCTATACCGCCTCCTCATGCTGCTGCCAGGTCCACAGTCTCTCATGCCATGTGCCACTTTCAGGTCTCCTCACACTGCTGGTGTGTTCAATTTTTTGACATAGGGTGCTGGCAGATTACGGGCCTCCAATAGCTGCTGCCAGGCCCCTAATCTGCCATGGGCCCCTATACCGCCTCCTCATGCTGCTGCCAAGTCCAGAGTGTGTCATGGGTCCCTGTACGGCCTCCCATTGCTGCTGTCTCCATCGCCACACTCTGCCATGTGCCACATTCAGGTCTCTTCACACTGCTTGTGTGTTGAATTTTTTGACATAGGGTGCTGGCAGATTATGGGCCTCCCATAGCTGCTGCCAGGCCCCTAATCTGCCATGGGCCCCTATATACCGCCTCCTCATGCTGCTGCCAGGTCCAGAGTCTCTCATGCCATGTGCCTTTTTCAGGTCTCCTCACACACTGCTGGTGTGTTCAATTTTTTGTCATAGGGTGCTGGCAGATTACGGGCCTCCTATAGCTGCTGCCAGGCCCCTAATCTGCCATGGGCCCCTATACCGCCTCCTCATGCTGATGCCAGGTCCAGAGTCTCTCATGGGTCCCTGTACGGCCTCCCATTGCTGCTGTCTCCATCGCCACACTCTGCCATGTGCCACTTTCAGGTCTCCTCACACACTGCTGGTGTGTTCAATTTTTTGTCATAGGGTGCTGGCAGATTACGGGCCTCCTATAGCTGCTGCCAGGCCCCTAATCTGCCATGGGCCCCTATACCGCCTCCTCATGCTGCTGCCAGGTCCAGAGTCTCTCATGGGTCCCTGTACGGCCTCCCATTGCTGCTGTCTCCATCGCCACACTCTGCCATGTGCCACTTTCAGGTCTCCTCACACACTGCTGGTGTGTTACATTTTTTGTCATAGGGTGCTGGCAGATTACGGGCCTCCCATTGCTGCTGCCAGGCCTGTAATCTGCCATGGGCCCCCGTACCGCCTGGTCACGCTGCTGCTGGGTCCACAGTGTGACATGGGTCCTTGTACCGCCTCCCATTGCTCCCACTCTGCCATGTGCCACTTTCAGGTCTCCTCACACTCCTGCTGGTTTCCATTTTGTCATAGGTTGCTGTATGGCCTCCCATTGCTGCTGCCTCCACCGCCACACTGTGGCTCCAAACACTGGTTTTGGCCCCGTGACTGGCCAAATGAGTGAAGTGTGCGGTGATTCTAAGATCGACGGCACTCATCTGCATGTCATACTGAGTGACAGTATTATTTCTCTTCCCCAGCAGACTCCAAGGGCATTTAAATTAAAGGTACAGTGTTCTGCACTAATATTAAGTCTCTCTGAAGCCTAGAAACACCCTTTTTTAAGTTAAATTCACAGCGAATTTATTCGACTCGAATCGAATATTGTCCACGAATTCGCCGAATCAGTCGAATCGAATTTTTCATTTTCATTTCATTTCGCTCATCTCTAATTTTAACATATATTTAACATTTACTGTTTGTTCATCAACAAATTTTGCTTGTGTTAATTTTTTTTTTTTTTTTCACAAAAAAGATATAATGAGCATAGTGGTCCACATATGTATACAGTATATTGCTTTTTAGTTTGAAATTAAAAGTATATTTCTCCAGGAATTTTTAATTATGCAAAAAAAAGCATATTTAACATATAGAAACAGTCTTCTGTGCGGTCAATTTAAAAATGATAATTAATATACACCTTTGCTGTCATTTTGAGGGAGTAGCTTATCACATGAAAAAAGTAATTTCAAAAGAAACTCTGGTCATCTAAGGTTTTCTTTTTATCTGAGCGCAATATAGTTGAATAAATTGAGTAGAGTATGGTGAGGATGAGTAGACATGTGAAAGATGCAGATGTATGAAAATAATTATATATTTGAAACTTAAACTATGCTGAATGCAGGGTTAACCTTTTCCATAGTTTTTGGATTTGTGCAGTCTGCAGTTTTTGGCAGGAAATCATTTTTTGTCTTGGATTTTAAATACTTTATCTCGGCTTACTTTTGCATTAGCTATTTTAGGCTTCTGTCACAGTTAGGAAAGGAAGCAAATGAGCCTCTTATTGTTGATGATGCCATTATGGCAGCCATGTGGATTATATAGCAAAAATGGCTTGATAGTCATCTGCCTTTAATTACAGAGGTACACTGCTTATTGAGAATGCCTTTGATTTTATCATAAGGGACAATACAATAACACCAACACTATCATCATAATATTAGTAGTGGTAAAATAGCATTATGTAAACAGCAGGCTAAATAAAGTGTGGTATAGCTCAGGTCTATAATGTGTTATGTGGCTTAGCCTCTCATACTCATTGGGGGAGATATACTAAAGTTAGAACATGCAAATCGGGTGGAGCTCTGCATAGAAACCAATCAGCTTTCAGGTTTTATTGCCAAAGCTTAATTGAACAAGCTGAAGTTAGAAGTTGATTGGCTACCATGCACACCAGATTTTGAATGCTCCAGTTTTAGTACATCTTGCCCCACAGTATTAAACATGTTTCAGCAGGAAAGCTTAGGGAGTGGTGGTGGCAACATGAGGAGAGTGTAGGGTACCACTGGCCTATGAATGTTGTTAATGGTGGTGATTGACTTATTCATCACGATGCCCAATGTATGTAGGTAAGTCTACGCCATGATCATCAAGGAAAACATTGGAGAATTTTGACAGTCAGACTACATGCAAAGCTTCATTACGACATACTTTTTTTCAGATTTTATTAATAATCTTTTCCCCCCATTTTACAGATAAAAATACAAAAACAATATAACTACAAGCCTCACAGGGTGAAACAAACAGTCCAATAAGGGTTCCTTGCAGGGGCAGACTGACCATTTGGAAACTCGGGCACTGCCCAAGGGCCCGGGGTCAGTAGGGGGCCCCATGAGATGCCCCTGGTACCTTTTTCATAGGCTTTTTTGAGTTTGGGCAAGGACACAGGGGCCCCATGATCCCCTATTGCCTGGGGGCCCCATGAGTTGTCAGTCCACCCCTGGTGCCTTGTACCTTACAGTAGAGATAAATGAACTTGTGAAAAGATTGACTAGTAGTTGTGGCTTGGTCAATCATTTAATAAAAAAAAAGTGAATCTCTGATATTACAGAGCAGAAAATGCTAAATTGTTGAAGAAGCTTCTAGCAACCGTGCCTTGATGAGCGCCAAAAAACAGTCCAAGCTTGAACTTGAAAAGTTCTACCAGGAATACTAAGATAACAGGTTGGGATTTGATAGCACTGGCATTCAAGGTAAAGGATAAGTTCACCTTTTAGTAAAAATAATAAATACACATTTTTTTACAGGTAAGGTTTATTTTTATTTTTGTCTGCAGGAGCCTGGAAAGCATTTAACCAGCGATCAGCAGAATGCTGGTGCCATGCAGGTCTCCTGCAGATCTGTCAGTATATCTTCTTGCCAGTACGGGATGTACGAGCAAGCAGATATACTGACAGGAAGAATCAATGAACTATCATGGTGGTCCACAGCGCTGTGGTAGTTCATTGAGGGCTACAAGCTGACAACCGCTAAGGCTAACGGAAACTGTAGTCTCTCATTCACAGAGTGTGAATGAGTGATGCAGCCGGGGGGCAGTGTCTTTTTAAAATTTTACACATAGCTGGGGGGGGGGGGGTGACAGGACACAGGACCCCAGCTAACTGTCAAAGCGGGGAGCAGGGGGTGTGGGGGGCCAGTCTGACCATAACATGTAACATGTTACAAACAATTACACCCTGAATCTGTGTGTAACAAGTAACATGTTACAAACGGTGAGCTTTTCTTTTAACAGTGCTCAGGCAGCAGCACAAGAAGATGTTAAAAAAAAACTTTTAAGAAGCCTTAGGTCCAGGGGTGGACTGACCATTTGGAAACTCAGGCACTGCCCAAGGGCCTGGGGTCAGTAGGGGGCCCCATGAGATGCCCCTGGTACCTTTTTCATAGACTTTTTTGAGTTTGGGCAAGGACACAGGGGCTCCATGATCCCCTATTGCCCGGGGGCCCCATGCGTTGTCAGTCCACCCCTGCTTAGGTCCTTTGCTTCCTGAAGCTGTTTGGAAATCTAAACCATCAAAAATAACACTGAAATTCAGATTCCAATTTAGTCATCAGAATCTATGAAATTCAGTCTCAGTTTGAAATTCCGGATCAACTATACTGTTCAGACAAATAACTGAACTACATCTGCTGCAGGGATAATGAGGAGGGAGGGACAGGAGGTACAAAAAAAGAATCTGGCACGTACAGTAGCTGCTTGTCTGCTTTACATAGCCAGACTGGAAACATAGTGAGCCAATAGCATGAGCAGAAAATTGCATTTGTGGTGGAGTTCCGTACAAAGACAGTATACAGAACATCCCCAGTGTTTTCATGATTGGTATATTACAAGGAAGTAACACCTGAGTTTCTGGCTGGAATAGAAAATTACGGCTGGCTGCTGCAATGACTTATGTAGCAATTATATACTGTACACTATATCTATTGTTTTAACTCATTTCTCTGTTATTTTAAACTGAGGTGTCTTTTTTTAATAAAGGTATATACAGTATGTCACATGTTATGATACAAGTTATTCAAAGTAAGAAACACAATGAGCAATGAAAAATTAACTGCCTACAAAATAAACAAATATATAACCATACATATTTCATTTTCTAAAATAAATGAACCACTAAAAGGTTATTAAACTTATAAAATGCCTTATTGGCCATTACATTGGTTTGATTAACCTTTAGCACCACTTAACTTAAATTGTTCATGGCAAACTACAGTCTGTGTACAAAATATTCTGTAGCTATGGGGAAGTGAATGTTTCATCTTGTCTGAAGTTCTTAAGTAAAACAAATGACATATGCGTGCTTTTACAGTAAAATATTATACTTTATTATCAGGATGATACATTACATTTCATACCAGATTGCCTGTATCTTCATTTTGCTATTTGTACTTACGAGCATTTTTCAAGTATCTCTTAAAGGATTGTCTCTTAACCTCTTCCCAACCACCCTATAGCAAAAATACTGCTACAGGGTGGCATGGGGGCGATATGCTTGATTTTGTGTTTCCAGGTTGGGGGGGGTGCATGCACGGCTTGCCATTTGCGGCCGCAGCTGTAAATCACCGAGTCCTGGCCATTGGTTGCCCGACGCGCCCAGTTATTACCAAGGGTCTCCGACGGGGAGGAGGACAGGGGTGTAGTTACCACAAGGCAAACAAGGCATTTGCCTAGGGTGGCATTTTTCAGGGGGGCAGCAGCATTTATCAGGGGGCAGTGCTGCCCCCCAAAATAAGAGGTGGAAGAAGGAACACACGTTGCATGGGGAGCAGGTGGGATCTGAGAGAGGCTGCGTGCTGCTTGATGGTGTATGCAGAGCCTGACTCTTGTTCCTGGGGATGTCTGGAGCTCTGACATTGTCTTCCCTCTCGCTGGGGTGGTGGGGGGTTGTCAGTGTATGGGGGGTGGTGGTAGTGGAGGGCTCTCTTGGGTGTGGGGGGGTGGTGCTGGGGTGTTGCTGGTCAGTGTCAGGGTCTCTCTCCATGGGGAGGGAAGCCGATTTCTGTGTTGCCTAGGGCAGCATGAAACCTAAATACACCACTGGAGGAGGGCTGCTTTGTTTACTAACAGTCCTCCTCCAAGTCGGCTCGGGAACACTGCTCTGGATGGCTGTGCACGGTTAATAAAATTCCACTAAAAAATATAGATTGTAGATTTTATGGCACAGTTAGTTTTATCTATTAGTGATCTCTGAGAAATGGTTCAACATATATTCGAATTGGATGAGTTTTGAACCACATCTGATTTGCATGACATGTGAACCAGAAGCCCTTTCTTAGGATTTGTAAAAGAGTCCTGTGCTCTTTTCAGTCCAGTTCAGGTGCAATTTCCAATGTCATATACTTTAACAGTTCGCATTGGAATTGCATCTGACCGCTGAATGAAATCGCACCAGACTCTTTTACAAATCATACTACAAACCCCCCCTGCACATATGTGAACCGAGGACCAGTCAGCTGTAAACGTTTCCATATGATTTCCAAAAGGTTTTTCCATTTTCCCAGTTTTGAATGATTTTATAACTACACTTTGGGGTTGATTTACTAAAGCTGGGGAGTGCAAAATCTGGTGCAGCTCTGCATAGAATCAGCTTTCAGTTTTTTTTTTGGTCAAAGCTTAACTGAACAAGCTGAAGTTAGAAGCTGATTGGCTACCATTCTCAGCTGAACCAGTTTTTGCACTCTCCAGTTTTAGGAAATCAACCCCTTTGGCACCTAAAATAGAAAAAGTAACTTTGTACTATATTGAGGTAACCTCAGAAAAAGTGAAAATAATTACAAAATTGAAACTACAGATGCTGATGACTACAGATGAACGAAATGATTCATGTGATTTGACCACAAAATGACATAAGGGCATTACTAACAAGTGTAAAAAATGAGGTATCTCAATATGTGAAAATGTCTTTATTTTAAGAGCTGTGTGGTAGTTTTCCACATGAACTGGTTATGAAGTTGATTAAAACATTTGCTGAAAAAGGGTTGGATTTGTTTTTAGAAGTGCTATATATATATATATATATATATATACATTTATTTATTTATATAGATTTGCAGTTTTACACAGGTAAAATGTAGATTCAGAAAATCAGCTAGCTACATTTAAGAAGTATGAAGAAATATTTTTACTGTTAAACCCCACTGGACTGCACTTTATACGTGTTTTTTTGCCATCTTCCAGATCAACCAAGAAGGAGGATTCTTATTGTCTATGGTTGTACTTCATATACTTTTTTTTTGTAGCATAGGTATATTAAATATATCTGCCTCTTTCATGTGGGAATATACCCACACTAAACCCCAGAGTTCCCTAAGAATTAGGATTGTTTGGGTGCTTGCTTTGTGAACTGCATCTAGTTCACATGATATGTGAACCAAAAGGCTTTTCTATGCATCCGGTTAACATATGTGCAGGCCGGCCACAGTGCGATTTCAAAAAGAGTCCAATACAATTTTCAGCCTGGTTCAGGTGCAGTTTCTGTCATATACTTTGCACCTGACTCACATTTGAACCACTGAAGTAAGTCACAGTGGACGGGGCTTGAAATTTTGCTGCAAACCAGCCCCACACATACACTCATGAGCCACTTTATTAGGTACACCTGTTCAATTGCTTGGTAACACAAATTGCAAATCAGCCAATCACATGGCAGCAACTCAATGCATTTAGGCATCTAGATGTGATGAAGATGACTTGCTGAAGTTAAAACTGAGCATCACAATTGGGAAGAAAGGGGATATTAAGTGACTTTGAACATGGCATGGTTGTTGGTGCCACACAGACTGGTCTGAGTATTTCAAAACTGATGATCTACTGGGATTTTCCCACACAGCCATCTCTAGGGTTTACAGAGAATGGTCTGAAAAAGAGAAAATATCCGGTGAGCAGCAGTTGTGTGGACGAAAATGCCTTGTTGATGTCAGAAGTCAGAGGAGAATGGGCAGACTGGTTCGAGATAATAGAAAGGCAACAGCAACTTATGTCAATATGGACCAAAATCTCTGAGGAATGTTTCCAACACCTTGTTGAATCTATATCACAAAGAATTAAGGCAGTTCTAAAGGCAAAAGGGGGGGTCCAACTAGCAAGGTCTACCTAATAAAGTGGATGGTGAGTGTATGTGAACCCAGGCTTAAGGTCCCCATTTTCTTGATATTTTACAGAGGCTGCTGAGAAGTCACAGAGGAAGCAGTGAACTTACAGTGGATATAAAAAGTCCACACGCCCCTGTTAAAATGTCAGGCTTCTGTGATGTAAAAGAATGAGTCAAAGATAAATAATTTCAGAACTTTTTACACCTTTAATGTGGCCTACAAATTTTACAACTCAATTGAAAAACAAACTGAAATCTTTTGGAGGGGGGGACAAACATACAAAACTAAAATAATGTGGTTGCATAAGTGTGCACATCCTCTTATAACTGGAGATGTTGCTGTGTTCAGAATTAAGCAATCACATTCAAAATCATGCAATCACATTCAAAATCATGTTGAACAGGAATCAGTACACACCTGCCATCATTTAAAGTGCCTCTGATTAATCGCAAATAAAGTTCAGCTGTCCTAGTACGTACGTCTTTCCTGACATTTTCTTAGTCGCATCCTACAGCAAAAGCCATGGTCCGCAGAGAAATTCCAAAGCATCAGAGAGATCTCATTGTTAAAAGGTATCAGTCAGGAGAAGGGTACAAAATAATTTCCAAGGCATTAGATATACCATGTAACACAGTGAAGACAGTCATCATCAAATGGAGAAAATATGGTAAAACAGTGACATTACCAAGAATTGGACATCCCTCCAAAACTGATGAAAAGATGAGAAAAAAACTGGTCTGGGAGGCTGTCAAGAGGCCTACAGCAACATTAAAGGAGGTGCAGGAATATCTGGCAAGTACTGGCTGTGTGGCACATATGACAACAATCTCCCCTATTCTTCATATGTTTGGGCTATGGGGTAGAGTGGCAAGATGGAAGCCTTTTCTTACGAAGAAAAACATCCAAGCCGGGATAAATTTTGCAAAAACACATTTGAAGTCTCCCAAAAGCATGTGGGAAAATGTTATGGTCTGACAAAACCAAGGTTGAACTTTTTGTCCATAATTTCAAAACAACACTGCACGTCACCAAAAGAACACCATATAGATAGAGATATGGGAGGGAGATAATTATTGTATTGTCTTCACTTGCTTATTAAGCTGGGTACACACTATAAGAAAATCAGGTGAACTATTGTCAGGTTTTCTTCAATGTTTCACAGCAAGTCAAACCCAAGTTTGACTAATTGTAGGAAAATTCTCGAACTTCGAAGGCTTTTTTTTTTGTTTGACTATTTGTTGTTTATTGTTTTTGATTATGAGCAGTCTTTTGTATCCGATTTTTCTTTTACAAAAACAGCACACATTAACCACTTCAAGTCCAGACTCTTTAACCCCCTTCCTGTCCAGGCCAATTTTCAGCT
Organism: Staurois parvus; assembly: GCF_062004578.1. Taxonomy (NCBI): domain Eukaryota; kingdom Metazoa; phylum Chordata; class Amphibia; order Anura; family Ranidae; genus Staurois; species Staurois parvus. Next base: position 5,040,901 of record NW_028317918.1, on the reverse strand, counting down.
TTCAGTGCTATCACACTTTGAATGACAGATAAAATTTTATTTTGGTGGTATTTATTCCCCACTGGAATTTTTATTTTTTTGCTATATAAATGAAAAAGTCCAAACATTTTGAAAAAAAAGCGTTTTTCTTATAAAATTTATCAAATAAATAATTTTTCTTCATAAATCTTGGCCAAAATGTATTCAGCTATCTTTTTAGTAAAAAAAAAGAATAACCCAAATTAGTTTATAACCAAAAGTTATAATTTTTCAAAACTTTTTTTTACATTTTTATTTTATTATTTTATATTATTATTTATGGGGGTTTTTTTTCTAACATACCGTCACCTTAGCAGTACAGTGTCATCATAGTGACACTGTACTACTTGTGGGGGGTGATGAAGATTTTTTTTTTTTTTACACTGATTGCTTTTACACCCATCAAGGCGGTAAAAGCAATAATTTCTCCTTCTCTCTGGCTGCCATCTTGAGGAGAACACAGCGGGCACTGGATCACGGTGCTGTGCGCTCCCAGGGAGCGCGCACAGGCAGTGAATACGGAGGCTGTTTATAAACGGCCACCCGCTCCTGCACTGCTCCCGTCCGGCTGTTTATGTACATGGGCCGGACGGGAGGTGGTTAACCCTTTGAGGACCGAATGGTTTTTGTTTTTAAAGTTCGTACACTTCAGTTGCTGTAACTAAGCTATTTCATGAAATAATTGGCAAAAAGCTAGATCCACTTGTTTGTTAATAAGAACTAATATTTTGACTCAAACCAAAAAAAAAAAGAGTTAAGTTCTTAATCAGAGGATACACGCAATTACAAACATGGGACAAATACGTCCCTTGGTCCTCAAAGGGTTAAACGAAAAACATGAGTTCTATTCATGTATGAAACAACTTTTGGAAAGTGTCCCTTTGGAAATTTTCATTTTCAAAGTCTGAATCAGTTGTTAAAAGTTGTGTCTACACTATACAAAAATCAAACTATTGTTCCTCATATGACATTTTTCTTCAGATTTTCTCATCGTGTGTACCTAGCTTTACTGAGCTGCTATTAGAAAAGAGCAGCATCTCCACTCCTCATTGCATCTTTTTAAACCACTTCACAGAGGTGACAAGCCACAACAGTCATTAACACAGCTTATCTCAGTTTAATAAACATACACCTAGATTGGGCATAATCAAGAGAGTAGAAAAATATTCCTATTTTTGTCTGACACATCAGGATTCTTTTTTAGATGCAATATGTACATTAGACACCGTTTTCATCCTTTATGGTGCTTTAGTACATGACAAAGTTTTTGTTGGCATAAAACAGTCTTAGCTCCCACTAACACCTGAATCTCATCAGGTAATATGCTTTTGTTTGAGCTCATGCTGAAGCAAATTACAGGTCACTTTTAGGTCATATTTTAGCTAACTGCGTAAAGTAAGTACAAATGAACTTCTCTCCCAGCACTTTTCCCCTACACGTTCGTCATTTCTGTAAAATCAGTACCAGACAAGCTTGTGAACAAGAGAACTGTTCAGTATCATGCAATGTTGTTTTTTGCAAACATGTCAGCTTTTTTCTATCAATATTGGAACACTGATCTTAAAGCGTTAGTAAACCACAAAAAATACAACAAAAAAATCTTCTCCCTGCAAGCTAAGAGTATAATGTGCTAGTATGCATTGCATACTAGCACCTTATGAAAGACTCACCTGAAAACGAAGCCCTCCAGCAGAACGCATTCTCTGCCCCCCCAGGGCTTCCATTATCACCCGGTCTTTCTTCTGGGTTTTGGGGGCTGTGGTCATTTGACTGGCCAAGTTACGATGATGCCACTCTTGTACATGCACGCGGGAGCCTCAACTGTGGCACAGCTCTCTTAATGGATAGCACGCTGTCTGCTGAGAGCGCAGTGGGCATGCGTCAGTGACATTACCAGCACTGTTAAAGTAATTATCTCCTAAACGGTGCACGTGCCTTATCATGGGTTTAAATGTAGGTAAAAAGACTTTACTACCACTTTAAAGGATAAACTTTAGAATCTGAAAGTCATTCTTCTGAGGGATGAAGGTCCAGTTGGTAAATATGACCTTTGACCAATGTATATTCAATACTACATATAGTTAAATAGAAAGGGTGTCAAAAAGGGTTAATAGGAAAGCTGGTAGCACTCTGCAGAATTTTAGGGTGGGGGTGGGGGTTGGGGTAATTGGACTAGGATGCTTGCGCTTGGCTGGGGACATCACTGGTCCTTATGTAGATTTAACCACTTATGCTCCTGAGGATTTACCCCCCTTCCTGACCAGGCCATTTTTTGCATTACAGGTCTACGTTACTTGAACTGACAATTGCGTAGTCATGCAATGCTGCACCCAAATGAAATTTACATTCCCACAAATTGAGCTTTCTTTCGGTGGTATTTGATCGCCTGTGCATTTTTTATTTTTTGCTCTATAAAAAAAAAAGTCTGACAATTTTGAGAAATAAACTATATTTTTGACTTTATGCTATTAACCTCCCTAGCGGTATGATTATGTCCATATTTCGGTGCTGAAAGAGGTATTTGATCGCCTGTGCATTTTTTATTTTTTGCTCTATAAAAAAAAAAGTCTGACAATTTTGAGAAATAAACTATATTTTTGACTTTATGCTATTAACCTCCCTAGCGGTATGATTATGTCCATATTTCGGTGCTGAAAGAGGTACATTTTTTTGCATGAAATATGTCATTTTTTTATTGTAGGCCTGTCATTTTTAGGAATAATTCACTGAAATCTGTCCGAACAAGAGTCTAGTAAACATCCTGGGTATAATAAAACTTGAAACACGAAATCATAAATTATAATATAATAAATAATCATAAAAATAATCTAATAATAATAAATTTAATTCAATAATATAATCAAAACAAAAACACTGAAATTTGAAATATAGCGCCAAGTTCGCACATCGCTGAGCAAGGTTGCAAAATCGTTTTCAGTGTCTGATGACGAATTTCCCCACAAATCAATGTCACTCAATTCTGCAAGTGGTTCTAATTTACTATCGCTGTTCTCTAGCTGGTCTAAAACCACTTTTGACCTAAAGGGACGCTTTTTGGACGCCATGGACGTTTCTCAGTTTCCAGGCAGAAAGAACAGTAAAAATGCAGGCAGGGCACAGGACAAAGCACTAGGGACAAAATGTATGTGAAATGGTGTGATACAGTAATGTTATACTATGTGATTTTAGTGAATTTTGTGAATGTCAGTTTTTAAAATGTTCAAATCTCCCGCTGTTTCCGCCCCCCCGTACGTCCTGTACGTCCCAACGCTCGCAGGGACCGGAAAACAAGTGCTGGCATCGGCCGGAGGAGATGGCCGGGGACGCTGCAGGGGACACATCGCAGGAGCGCAGGACAAGCTAAGTGCTGCAGGGAATCCCTGAGCAATGCTGCATGGTAAGCCCGAGTGTAGCTCGGGTTACCGCTTTTGGTGCTGAAACTTTACCCCGAGCTACACTCGGGAATACCGCTAGGGAGGTTAAACATGTCCAGTGAAAAGATTTAAAAAATCAAATTTCATCATAAATTTAGACCAAATGTATTGTGCTACATGTCTTTGCTAAAATAAAATCCCAATACGTGTAATTAATTGGTTTATGTGAAAGTTATAGCGTTTACAAATGGCAGTATATATACTGGATTTTTTTTTTCTTTTTACTAGTGATGGCAGTGATCAGCGACTTATAGCGGGACTGTGGGACTGTAGCGGGCATTCAGACACTGGGGGAACTAATTTGGTGTCACTGACATCCCCAGTGATACTAATACAGTGATCAGTGCTAAAAAAAAGCATTGACACTGTACTAATGGCACTGGGCAGGAAGGGGTGAACATGAGTGGTCATCAAAGGGTTAACTGTGTGCTGGAATTGTTTTACTAGGGGGCTGTGTGTTGGTGCTTCATTGTAAGCACGCTGCTTTGGATGGCTGTGCTGTGCACATGGTACATCTACCCCTAGTGTAGTCACTTTTTGATAGATAACGTTTCATCAAACCGATCATTTTCTTGATATGAGCTGCTTTGCTGTTTCAGAGCAGTTGCAGTACAGCTTCAAGGCAGAAAGAGGTAGAAGGAGGATTCAGAGATACACCTCTTTTCCAATGGTACTCTTGGCAGTCTTCAAAAGCCAATAAGATTGACTAGTTATCTTGAATTTTGTTGTACATCTGCTCACACTATGCACTTGGTATTACTTCCAACAAATGGATGTGGTAAAAAGGATGAATTCCCAAAATTTGTGGTCAACAGAGGCGCCCATTAAATAAAAAAGGTTCTTCCAAGTGAATTCTTCAGAACGTCAGTATTTATTGATCATAAAAACAGGTTAAAACACCATTGATGCGTTTCTTAGCTCTTTAGTGGCAGCTTTGTCAGGAAAAGGTGCCTACGAAGTGGTTACTAAAGAACTATAAAATGTGTTGATGGTGTTTTAACCTGTTTTTTAACCACATGCTGGTTCCATTTCGGGGCCTCATCCTTTTTTACTAGGGTTACACTGATACTGATACCGGTATCATTGCCGATACTAAGCATTCACAGGAGTATTAGTACTCGTGCGAATGCTCCGATACCTGAAACTGATACCTTTGCAGTCCGGTTTGAGCCCATACAAAATGAATAGGCTGAAATCACACTGTAAAGAATCGCATGTGATTTGAACAGGAATGCGGCGTGATTCCTGTCCAAATCACGTGTTTTCCCTGCGGGTGCGGTGTGATTTGTAGTGCAATTTGAGCCATTCATTTTGTATGGAGAGCATTTTGTATGTATGCACAAGTATCAGTACTCGTACTTGCCGATAATAAAAAACGGTATCGGTGCAACCCTACTTTTTATCGTTGTTCACTGGTTCTGATTGAAACTTAGCCCAGTGCAAGAATTTCCAGAAAACCCTGATTTATTTATTACAAGCACTTATATAGTGCTGTCAACTTACGCAGCGCATTACTTATATATTGCACATTCATATGAGTCCCTAACCCTCATGGAGCGTACAATCTAAGCTCTCTAATTCACATTCATACATACACATACTAGGGCTAATTTAGACAGGAGCCAATTAACCTACCAGCATGTTACGGGAGTATGGGAGAAAAACAGAGTACCCGTAGGAAGCCCATGCAGGCACAGGGAGAACATACAGACTCCAGGCAAGTAGCGTAATGGTTGGGATTCCAACCAGTGACCCTAGTGCTGTTAGGTGGAAGTGGTAACCACTTAGCCGCTGTGCTGCCCGCAGTGATGACTGCTGAGTGTGAACACCCACACTGTGTGGAAACTGCAACCTTATGCTTACTACTTCCACTTTGGCCATATGTTTCACATACGTACAACTTAATACTATTCTTAGACAGATCTCTCTCATGGATTTTTATCCCTCTTTTTCCTTGTCTCTGCTCATATGGAGCACCACTGACTCAACAAATGGGTGTAGCACTTTTAAATAAAAAGCAAAAAATATTTTAGAAAGACAAAGTGAAAAGTTTACTAATGTATAGCAATTGGAAGTTGTAGTTCATTGTTTTGCCTGTTCCATACATTTGAATTTGATGTTTTATAGGTTGAATACTCATGGGTCAGAGTTTGTTTAATATTCACTATTACAAGTAAAATGGTAAACTTTGCAGAAAAAAATTAAGCAAACAATTGAACTGATTAATTTAACATAATTCTGTATTTTTATATTTCAATTTATTTGGGGCAGCACAGTGGCTAAATGCCGCCTGGCAGTACTAGGGTTCAAATCTCAGCCACGGCACCACCTGCCTGGAGTTTGCATGTTCTCCCTGTGCCTGTGTGGGTTTCCTTCGGGTACTCTAGTTTTCTACCACACTCCAAAGACATGCTGGATCCTGTCTAAATTGGCCCTTGTATATGAATGTGAGTTAGGGACCTTAGATTGAACACCCCTTGAGGGTTAGGGACTGATGTGAATGTACAATATATATGTAAAGTGCTGCATAAATTGACGGCGCTATATAAGTACCTGAAATAAAAAAATAAAATTGAGAAATAAACTAGTGGCATGGTTTTTGTTTTATCCAGTGCTGGATCTTAATGTTATTCAAGCTAAATATCTGTTTATGATATAGCACTATAGCTGCAGGCTGTTTACATTTTGTGAATTGTAGGGCAAAGTGTTTTTTTTAACTGGTTACTAGAGATAGGCAGTGTGACTGTATAGAAATTGAGTTTGCCAAAAAATTGGCAATTTTGTTTTGGCGAATTTATGGGAAGGTCTTTTCAAATTGATCTTATGCATTTTGCTTTAGGCTGGTCATACACTGTACAATTTTCTTACAGTTTTCTGTCCAATTTCTGCCCAATTTCCTTTAGATTTACCTTCCACTATGTAGTACAAGGGCCTCCTAATTAGATACAATTGAAAGTGTTGTAAGATGGAATACATTGGAGTCATTCAGAGGGCCATTTGGTGAAAATTCATCTTAAGGTGAAATCAGCAGTTTTACAGCAAACTGGTCAAAATCACTCCAGGCTTCCCCAGAACTAGAAGTTACCATTTTTGAAGGAAGAAGCTGCTGCCAGAGGCGGACTGACCATTTGGAAACTCAGGCACTGCCCGAGGGCCCGGGGTCAGTAGGGGGCCCCATGAGATGCCCCTGGTACCTTTTTCATAGGCTTTTTTGAGTTTTGGCAAGGACACAGGGGCCTCATGATCCCCTATTGCCCGGGGGCCCCATGAGTTGTCAGTCCGCCCCTGGCTACTGCTTTTATGGTTTGGACAAAAACAATAGCACAAATTGGTTGTAAGTGTCTTACACATCACCAGGAATGAAAAAGGTAGCCATATGTTGCTGCTGTTCTGCCTCGTAATCCATAGCAACTAATTAAAAATTGGGTTTCAGCAGTGAGTAAACATATAGGTTTAGTGTGGTAAAAATGGGTCATTGGGCTGCGTTTTTACCACCCTCCTTAAAGTGTTACTAAACTCACAACAATAAAATCAGTCAGTATATGCAGTAAAGCATGCTTGTTATACTCACTGTGGAACCTAAGGGGTTAATCCTCTGCATTGTGTAAAAATTCTGTTTAATCCTGACTTCTCCACCCCTCCTCTTGTTCAAATGTCCACGCTGATAAGACAGACTGAACCTGTAGCCCTTCTGCACATACTCAGTCCAGTGTGTATTGCTAGAGAGGTTTGTTTTTTTTTGGGAGAGTGCATGTGATCAGCACAGGGACAATCAGCACTGTCCAGACAGAGATCAGGGGTTCTGCATCCTCCTAGAGCAGAAAGAAAACTCTTCCCACAGGATTTAACCAGTGTTCAGCTGAAGCCACAAGACTGCTCTAACTGCTGATAAGAAAGGTATTTAGTAGTTTATATTTGCTAAAATAACTGCATTTCCATGTTCTGTGTACTATGAGAGACCAGATATAGTGAATGCAGGGTCCAGGGTTTAGTAACACTTTAAGCTGCAAAGGCAGTCAGATAGGGGTGTACACATGATTTGGCTGTATTGCAAAAATGAACCCCCGTCATGTTCAGTGGGCAGTGCAGCTGTTAAATACGACCCATTCAAATATTATTTATTTATTTCAGGTACTTATATAACGCCATCAAATTACGCAGTGCTTTACACATATATATTGTACATTCACATCAGTCCCTAACTCTCAAGGAGTGTACAATCTAAGGTCCCTAACTCACATTCATACATACACATATTAGGGCCAATTTAGAAAGGATCCAATTAGCTTACCAGCATGTCTTTGGAGTGTGGGAGGAAACCGGAGTACCTAGAGGAAACCCACGCAAGCACAAGTATTTGCATTCCCATTGCAAAAGGCTGTTTGGCTGTCAACAACATAAGCACAGGCATTCAGGAGGTGGAAGTTTCTCCTCTAGAATGCCTGTCAGATGTGCTCACACCAATCTGTGAAAAGGAATCCCCCCCGGAATGCTCTTCACAAAACAATGTATGTGTAAATGAGACACATAAAGCTTTTTACTCCATACTGTGAATTATTGCATATATCTTCTCATTTTTTAAATAAAGTAATCTCTGTGGGGTTGATGTACTAAAACTGGTGCACTCAGAATCTGGTACAGCTGTGCATGGTAGTCAATCAGCTTCTAACTTCAGCTTGTTCTAAGTGTTACTAAACCCACAACAGTAAAACCAGTCGGTATATGCAGTAAAGCATGCTTGTTATACTCACTGTGGAACCTAAGGGGTTAATCCTCTGCATTGTGCAAAAAAGCTGTTTGATCCTGTATTCTCTGATCCTCCTCTTCTTCCATTGTCCCCAACTCATCTCCTAATAACAAAGAGTCTTTGAAGTCACTCTGCACATGCTCAGTTTAGTGTGTATCTGCTAGAGAGTTTTTTTTTCTTTTCTTTTGGACAGTGCATGTGATCAGCACAGGACCAATCAACAATGTCCAGAAAGAGGGTCAAGCAGGGGCGTACTGACAACTCATGGGGCCCCCAGGCAATAGGGGATCATGGGGTCTCTGTGTCCTTTCCCAAACTCAAAAAAGCCTATGAAAAAGGTACCAGGGGCATCTCATGGGGCCCCCTACTGACCCTGGGCCCTCGGGCAGTGCCCGAGTTTCCAAATGGTCAGTCCACCCCTGGGGTCAAGGATTATGCAGCCTCATAAGGCAGTCATAGGAGTATGAAACCTCCTCCTACAAGATTTAACCAGTGCTCAGCTGGACACTGAAAGAAGTCACAAGATGAGAAAAGGTATTTAGCAGTTTATATTTACTAAAATAATTGCACTTCCATGCTCTGTGTACTGTGGGAGACAAGATATAGTGAATGCAGGGTCCTGGGTTTAGTAACACTTTAAGCTTTGACAATACAACTGGAAGCTGATTGCTTTCTATGCAGAGCTGCACCAAATTTTGCACTCACCAGGTTTAGTAAATCAATCCCATAGTGTTTTATCCTTGGACCTGCCCAAGCTTTGGAATCAGATGTCAGAATCATATGTGCAGTCCTAACAGATGTTCGTCAAATTGTCATACCCAGCTAAAGTTCTCATTTATTTTAGTGAAACATCCAATAATCATGACTGCATTAAAAAATGTGTCACAAACCACAGGATTATAGTTCTTTCCACAGACATTTCCAATAATAACAATAATGTGAGGAATTTATCCCACAAATATAGTTTTGCACTTTGTGGCTTTTCTCCAACCCATGCCACGTGAATAGCTGCTGTGAAGCAGCTGTTTGTGATTAGAAATGAATGGACATCTATAGAAGAGTTAGGTGTAAAGACGATTGATATGAATAATCCTACTGTGCCTGAAACATTCACCTGATAAATTAGTTCCGACCATTTTCCAACAACACTAAACACTGACAGTGAGCAATATAGACAGGAGGTGCGAGAGGAGCTGAAAGAACTGATGGTATCACTACAGATAGTATAAATAATGTCTCTCTAAATTTGGCAACACATTTGTACAGATCAAAATATGGAACCTGTGCATAAAGCTCTACATTGTAAATATTTAACTGAAGAAATAGCTAACCTATTTCCATTTCTCTGAAATATATTTGGCTTAGCAAAAACTATTGCTATCAAATCAAATGAGCTACAACGGTGTTCATGGGAGTATATTTAATGCGCTTTTCTCACAGTCTGTGGGCCAAAATATTTTACTTAGGGGATTATTTACTAAACCCGGAGAGTACAAAATCCGATGCACATATACTAGTCAGCTTCCAGGTTGTATTGCCAAAGCTTAAAGCAGAGCTCCACCCAAAAGAAGAAGTTCCGCTTTAAGTCTTTGTCCCCCATTCCCCATTAACCACTTCAAGTCTGGACACCTTCACCTCCTTCTTGTTCAGGGCAATTTCAGCTTTCAGTGCTATCACACTTTGAATGACAATTGTGCGGTCATGTAACACTGTACCCATATGAATTTTTAGCATTTTTTTGAGACAGATAAAACTATATTTTGGTGGTATTTATTCACCACTGGGATTTTTATTTTTTTGCTATATAAATAAAAAATTCCAAACATGTTTTTCTTTTACAATTTTGCAAATAAGTCATCTTTCTTCATAAATCTTGGCCAAAATGTATTCAGCTATCTTTTTAGTACAAAAAAAAAATAACCCAAATTAGTTTATAACCAAAAATTATAATTTAAAAAAACATTTTTTTAATTTTTGTTTTTTTTATATTATTATTTATGGGGTTTTTTCGTTTACTACTACTACTTGTGGGGGGTGACAAAGATTTTTTATTTTTTACACTGATTGCTTTTATACCCATAAAGCTGTAAAAGCAATCATTTCTCCTTCTCTCTGGCTGCATTCTTGCAGCCATTGAGAAATACTGTGAGAGCTGTGATTGGTCACAGCTTGTCACATGGTACAAGGCTGTTGTGCATAGCCTTGTACCATGTGGCCTATGTGTTCATTCACAGATTTCACTAGTAGTAAGCAATGATGTCAGGAAGTGACATCTTGTTTACTACCGTTCCTGTGATCACTGATTGGCCAGGAGGACACAGCGGGCACCGGATCACAGTGCAGCGCGCTCCCAGGGAGCGCACACAGGCAGGGAATGTGGGAGGGCATTTATAAACAGCCACCCGCTCCTGCACTGCTCCTGTCCAGCTATTTATGTACATGAGCCAGATGGGAAGTGGTTAAGGATTGGCACCTTTCGGGAGTGGGGGGGGAGCAGGTACCCGAATTTGACAGGTACCCACTGGCTTTCCATTGCCAAACGAATAAAATTCAAAACATTAACAATAACATAAAAAACCATTTAAAACTCTACCCCAAATTACATCACCAATCTCCAAATATCACTCAAACCGTCCTCTCCACTCCTCCCACCACCTCCTGCTCTCTAGCTCCCTTATCTCCTCTCCCCATGCTCGTCTCCAGGACTTCTTCAGAGCCTCCCCCATCCTCTGGAACTCTATACCTCAATCTATCCGACTATCGCCTACTCTGCCCACTTTTAGGAGATCTCTGAAAACCTATCTCTTAAGGGAAGCCTATCCTGCTTCAGCAAATAACAGAATCTTCTATTTCTCCTATCAGTTCATTCCTCACAGTTATTACCTTTTGTACCACCAGCCCCTCCCTCTTAGCTTGTAAGCTCCAAGGAGCAGAACCCTCCTAGTCCTCTTGTATTGAACTGTATTGTTACTGTATTGTTTCCCGTTATATTGTAAAGCGCTGAACAAACTGTTGGTGCTATATAAATGCTGAATGATAATAATAATACCTGCTCCCACTTCTGCTGCACCTTTTTCTTCCACACTTTTCCCTTCCACATAACTTTCTATTAATGTGCTTTGATACAGCACTTTGGGAACATCCAGCTTCTTTTGCATTTACCTTTTGAGGCTTTCCCTCCTTATGGAGGGTGTCAATGATGGTTTTCTGCACAACTGTCAGGTCAGCAGTCTTTCCCATGATTGTGATTCCTTCTGAACCAGACTGAGAGACCATTTAAAGGCTCGGGAACCCTTTGCAGGTGTCATGGCTTAAGTAGCTGATTAGAGTGGGACACTTTGAGCCTAGAATATTGCACCTTTTCACAATATTCAAATTTTCTGAGATTTTGGATTTGGGGTTTTCATGAGCTGTAAGCCATAATCATCACAATTATGACAAATCACGACTTGAACTATCTTGCTTTGCATGTAATTAGTCTATCTCATATATTAGTTTCACCTTTTAACCACTTCCCGTCCGGCCGCTGTTTATAAACGGCAGGACGGGACACCTACAGGAGCGGGTTGCCGTCTCTAAACGGCACCTTGTATGTGAGGCTCGTGCGCGGCTCCTAGAGTGCGCACCCGCGAGCCCGATGATCGCCGAGTCCGACGGACACGGTGGATTACGTGACATGGTATGGGACCAATGAAATCGGTCCCATACCATGTGATCAGCTGTGTCCAATAAGGACACAGCTTAAGTGTAAACAAAAGCCGCATGGTGCGGCTTCCGCCTCCTTCTCCTCTCACGGAGTTGTCTGTGAGAGGAGAAACAGCGAAGAAGAGGGTTGTAGCTAACTGCCCTCCACCTCAGTGACACCTGATCGCCCCTAAAGTGTCCCTGATCGCCCCTAAAGTGGCCCTGATCGCCCCTAAAGTGGCCCTGATTGCCCCACGTGTCCCTGATCACCCCAATAAGTGGCCCTGATTGCCCCCACAAGTGTCCCTGATTGCCCCCACAAGTGTCCCTGATTGCCCCCACAAGTGTCCCTGATTGCCCCAAGTGGCCCTGATTGCCCCAAGTGGCCCTGATCGCCCCAAGTGGCCCTGATCGCCCACAAGTGGTCCTGATCGCCAACAAGTGGCCCTGATCGCCCCCATATAGTGTCCCTGATTGCCCCCACAAGTGGCCCTGATTGCCCCAAGTGGCCCTGATTGCCCCAAGTGGCCCTGATCGCCCACAAGTGGTCCTGATCGCCCACAAGTGGCCCTGATTACCCACAAGTGGCCCTGATCGCCCAACAAGTGGCCCAGCAGTGTCCCTGATTGTCAGTGTCCCTGATCACCACATAGTGGCCCAGCAGTGTTCCTGATCGCCACAGTGTCCCTGATCGTCACAGTATCCCTGATCGCCGCAGTGGCCAAGCAGTGTCCCTGATCGTCACACAAGTGGCCCAGCAGTATCGCCGCAGTGGCCAAGCAGTGTCCCTGATTGCCACACAAGTGGCCCAGAAGTGTCCCTGATTGCCGCAGTGGCCCAGCAGTGTCCCTGATCACCGCAGTGTCCCTGATTGCCGCACAAGTGGTCCAGCAGTGTCCCTGATCGCCGCAGTGGCCCAGCAGTGTCCCTGATCACCGCAGTGTCCCTGATTGCCGCACAAGTGGTCCAGCAGTGTTCCTGATCGCCACAGTGTCCCTGATTGCCGCACAAGTGGTCCAGCAGTGTCCCTGATTGCCGCAGTGTCCCTGATTGCCGCAGTGGCCCAGCAGTGTCCCTGATCGCCACACAAGTGGCCCAGCAGTGTCCCTGATCGCCACACAAGTAACCCAGCATTGTCCCCGATTGCCGCACAAGTGGTCCAGCAGTGTCCCTGATCACCACAGTGGCCCAGCAGTGTCCCTGATCACCGCAGTGTCCCTGATTGCCGCACAAGTGGTCCAGCAGTGTCCCTGATCGCCGCAGTGGCCCTGATTGCCGCAGTGGCCCAGCAGTGTCCCTGACCACCACACAAGTGGCCCAGCAGTGTCCCTGATCACCGCATTGGCCCAGCAGTGTTCCTGATCACCACACAAGTGGCCCAGCAGTGTCCCTGATCACCGCATTGGCCCAGCAGTGTTCCTGATCACCACAGAATTGGCCCAGCAGTGTCCCTGATCCCCACATTGGCCCAGCAGTGTTCCTGATCACCACACAAGTGGCCCAGCAGTGTCCCTGATCGCCGGATAAGTGGTCCAGCAGTGCCCCTGATCACCGAAGTGTCCCTGATCACCGCAGTAGTCCAGCAGTGTTTCTGATTGCCACACAAGTGGCCCAGCAGTGTCCTGATCATCGCAGTGGCCCAGCAGTGTCCCTGATCGCCGCAGAAGTGGTCCAGCAGTGTCCCTGATCGCCGCAGTGTCCCAGCAGTGTCCCTGATCACCGCAGTGTCCCCGATTGCTGCACAAGTGGTCCAGCAGTGTCCCTGATCACCGCAGTGTCCCTGATTGCCGCAGTGGCCCAGATCACCACACAAGTGGCCCAGCAGTGTCCCTGATCACCACACAAGTGGCCAGCAGTGTCCCTGATCGCCGGACAAGTGGTCCAGCAGTGCCCCTGATCACCGCAGTGTCCCTGATCACCGCAGTTGCCCAGCAGTGTTTCTGATCGCCACACAAGTGGCCCAGCAGTGTCCTGATCATCGCAGTGGCCCAGCAGTGTCCATGGTTGCCACACAAGTGGTCCAGCAGTGTCCCTGATCGCCACAGTGTCCCTGATTGCCACAGTGTCCCTGATCGCCACACAAGTGGCCCAGCAGTGTCCCTGATCACCGCAGTGGCCCAGCAGTGTCCCTGATCACCATACAGTGGCCCAATCAGTGTCCCTGATCACCTTACAGTGTGCCTGTTCATAAAGTGTCCCTGATCTCTGCCACACCAGTGGATCCTGTTCACTGCCATCGTCTGTGAGGAGAGAGATCCAGTACAGCTAACTGTGAGTAATTTTCAGCCTTTGCACAGAGTTTACACACACTCACAAAACATTGCCAGCCACCTCACTGTATCTCTGATTTTTGCCCAACAGTGACTAGTGTGAACCAACTGCAGCCAGATATCTGTCCCTCACTGCAACACCAGCCTGATCACTGCCATACCAGTGGGTCCTGATCAGTGTCAAAAATATGGCCAAAAGATCATATACAAGCGAGGAGGCATTTCAAATTCTGAGTATGACAGATGAGAGTGACGGAGAACTTAAAACATACCTTGGGGTGTTTGCTTTCCAAAATGGGGTCTTTTTATGGATAATTCCATTGTCCTGATACTCCAGGACCTCCAAAACAGCAATAGGTAGTTAAGAAATTAGATGTGCGATCTTTGCCCTTAGAACGCTAACAGGTGCTTATTGGATGTGGAACCCCTCTATGTGGCCAGACTGTGAAAAAGTCTCACACATTTGGTATCACCATATTCAGGAAGAGTTAGAGAATGTGTTTTGGGGTGTAATTTTAAGTATGCCTATGCAGTGTAATAAAAATATCTCATAGATTGACAAGTTTGCATAAAAAAAAATACATTTTCATTTTCTTTTCGCATTTTCCAAAAACTTGTGGCAAAAAATGAAGTCTTCAGAAGACTCTGCATGCCTCTTAAAACATACCTTGGGGTGTTTGCTTTCCAAAATGGGGTCATTTTGTGGGTAATTCAATTGTCCTGGTGCTCCAGGACCTCCAAAACTGTGATAGACAGTCAAGAAATTAGATGTGTAATTTTTGCCCCTAGAACGCCTAAGGGTGCTTATTGGATGTGGGGCCCTTCTATGTGGTTAGGCTGTGAAAAAGTTTTACACATGTGGTATCGCCATACTCAGGATGAGTAGCAGAATGTGTTTTGGGGTGTAATTGCAAGTATGCCTATGCCGTGTGAGAGAAAGAACTTGTTAAATGACAACTTTGTGGGAAAAAAAAAAATATTTTTTTTTACTTTCATCATTTCCTTAAAAAATTGGCAAAAAATGACAACTTCAAAAAACTCCCCATGCCTCTCATTAAATACCTCAGACTGTCTACTTTCCAAAAAGGGGTCGTTTGGGGGGTATTTGTACTGTCCTGGCATTTTAGGGCCCCAAGAAATTATATAGGTAGTCCGGATTGTAGCAGGATTGATATCAGGATTGATACATTTTCAAATATATCAAATATACTGTATATACCGTGGTCTGTGGACTCTATAACTTTCACAAAGACTAAATAATACACACTGATTTGGGTTATGTCTACCAACAAAATGTAGCACAATGGATTTTGGCCTAAATTTATGAAGAAAGTATATTTATTTGCAAAATTTAGTATCAAATACTAAGAAAAACGTTTTTTTTCAAAATTTTCAGTCTTTTTTCATTTTTCTAGCAAAAAATAAAAACCCCAGTGATGATTAAATACCACCAAATTAAAGCTCTATTTGTTTGAAAAAAATGATAATAATTTCATTTAGATACAGTGTTGTATGCCTGAGTAATTGTCATTCACAATGTGAGAGCGCCGAAAGCTGAAAATTGGCCTGGACAGGAAGGGGGTAAAAGTGTCCGGACAGGAAGTGGTTAAGTTGCATTACTGAAATAAATTAACTTTTGCACGATATTCTAATTTTTCGAGTTTCACCTGTATTTGTTTCGAACAGTTTTCTAACAATATTTTGTAATTAGGACATGGCACTGTGTAAATCTATTGGATGGAGCCACTGCAAGGTCTGGAGTCCATCCATAGCTACTGGAAGTGCCATTTCAACTTCAGTCCATGCTTTCCCCAGCCAGGAGCCAAGGTGGGGATCTGGGATAATTCATTCACTGACTCTGGAGTTATCCTCCAAGCCACCTGGCAAGCCTCTATACCTCACAGTTGTTTTTGAGTGCAACCATTGGTTTTATTTTGTCCATTAAATGCTTTTATGCATGCTACACTATGGGGTGTGCGCTCCTCTCTCTCCTTTCTTATTTCATGACATATATTCATCTTTATTTGTACATATTTACATTTTCTATGTATCGGTACAATTTGAGTGGGTTCTTGGTTTTTGCAAATTGATTTGTTTAATTCTACCCATTACTATAAATCTGATTTTTAAACATGGTAAGCATTAAGTGCTTTTTAACTCAAGGAAGGTGAAGTGTAAAATATTGATGTGACATAACTATTCATCTTGAAAACGCCTCCCGCTGGTTTAGCAGTACAATGATTAACAAGTAGCCATCCATTATTAAGGAGATAAAATGACTCCTGCTGTGCTGTTTGTTCTTAAACAGGTTTACATAAAAAATAAAATAATTAGGATTTATTCTTTTTAGTATATAATTAGGTCATCCAAATTAAAAAAAAAAAAGCTAAAAATATACCTTAGTTTTGACTTAGACTTATGCAGCAGAATATAATTATATACCATCACAACTCCCAAAGACTCTTTAAGCTGTAAATACGTAATGAGAAAATTACAATTATATGCAGGTTGCTTGGATGAGAAAATGGCGCATAAAACAAAATTCAGAAATAATAAACTCTTAGATTTTATGTTTGTAATTCAAATTTCTTTGCCTACACTAGACTGAAGCAGGTTAGATTTGTTGATCTTTGTGCACAGCTTTTTTCAGTTAAGAAAGGGCCCGGTTTGGGAACAAACAGCTGTGTAAAAAGAACATCATGGAGCAAGTGCTCAAGACAGATGCTGAAGAATTTAAAGATGGATCAGAAAGAACAAGCGTAAGTTCAGGAATAGCAGGTAATACTAGGTCATGTATACAGTATGTAATAGGTCTTGTACTGTAAACTAGCATCTATTTTTATTTTACACTACAAAACTTAGGTTTTTCAGAGATGTCACCCTTTTTCTGTTGCATTACTGTTGGGGATAGCAGCTCTTTCCAGCTGATCTCAGATTGCTCTATATATTACTGATATATACACAGATAATTTAGGTTATCTATATGTTAAATCATTGAATTAGGAACTAATGATACTGCATAGCTGATGTAACTGAAGCATAGCCTTTGATAAGTGTGGATTAAAGTAGATCTCTATTGGTCACTTTACAACCCTACATGAATAAATGCATAGGAAATAAAATCTTATTATGATCATAAGTTCCATCTAGTTACCATAATGTAACTTTCTTTATTTACTCTATACTGTAGGAATAAATACCATTTGATCTGGAGATAAAACAATCGATAACATTTGATTTTCCCCCATTCGCACAGAACAAATATACATGCAGTTTCACAGGACAAGTAGCTCCATTTTTTTTATAAATAGCGTACATGCATTCAACTTTTTAGTATATTCTTTAAGAATATGTTTTAATAATCATATAACAGGTTGACATTTCATTTTAAAGCCATTAGAAAGTGCAGTTTCTGATTTGGTATTACACGTGTTGATAATCAAGATGGTCAAACAGGATCCTTACAAGAATTGTGTAAAGAGCAATGTATTGGCCAAAACCTTAATTGAATAAACATTAGAGTCTGAAAGTAATTCTTCTGAGGGATGAAGGTCCAGTTGGTAAATATGACCTTTGACCAATGTGCATTCAGTACTACATATAGCTAAATAGAAAGGGTGTAAAAAAAGGGTTAATAGGAAAGCTGTTAGCACTCTGCAGAATTGTAGGGTGGGGGTCTGGGTAATTGGACTAGGATGCTTGCGCTTGGCTGGGGGCATCACTGGTCCCTATGTAGATTTAACCACTTGCCCTTCTGAGGATTTACCCCCCTTCCTGACCAGGCCACTTTTTGCCTTACGGCGCTGTGTTACTTCAACTGACAATTGCATGGTCATGCAACGCTGCACCCAAATGAAATTTACATCCTTTTTTCCCATGAATTGAGCTTTCTTTCAGTGGTATTTGATTGCCTGTGTGTTTTTAATTTTTTGCGTTATAAAAAAGACAGATAATTTTGAGAAAATAAACAATATTTTTTACTTTTTGCTATTAAACATGTTCAGTAAAAAATTTTTAAAAATCAAATTTCATCATAAGATTAGGCCAAAATGTATTCTGCTACAAGTCTTTGCTAAAAAAAAATCCCAATATGTGTAAATTAATTGGTTTACATGAAAGTTTTAGAGTTTACAAATGAAGGTATAAACACCAAATTTTTTACTAGTAATGGCAGCGATCAGCGACTTATAGCGGGACTGCAGCAGGCATACTGACTTGGTGTCACTGAAATCACCAGTGACACCAATACAGTGACCTGTGCTAAAAAAAAGCACTGACACTGTACTAAAGGCACTGGGAAGGAAGAGGTTAACATGAGGGGTGATCAAAAGGGTTAACTGTGTGCTGGGAGTGTTTTACATAGGGGGCTGTGTCAGTGCTCTTTACTGTAAGCACACTGCTTTGGATGGCTGTGCTGTGCACCACAAAAGCTTGTGTTAAAACTGTGGCTGTTCGTGCAAATAAAACAAGCATCATGGACAGTACTCAACTGTTCTTGATTTACAAGTCATAAGCGAGTAAAAACAGAAAACTATTGACTGACCAGGAAATACAAAATATGTTCAGTATAGTAAACAATCTTCATGGCAGGCTTTTTGGACATTGCTACATATTTGCTCTCCATATGTGTATTTTTAGTAAACATTTGCTATCGCTATCTATACTGAATTTTGCTTCTGTTTACCACACAATTGAAAAAAAAGTTTTGTTTTTTTTTACTTTACTTATAATTATATTATGACAAAAGTTACAGCCACGAAATCCAATCTCTTTACTGCTAACCGCTTCCCATCCACTCTATAGCAGAAATACTGCTACAAGGCGGCACAAGTGTGCAAAATGACGTATATATACATGATTTTGCATTTCTGGGTAGGCGGCGTGCGTGCACCCTACCCGCGCCGCCATTCACGGCCACGGCTGTAATTACTCGCCGGTGCCCGGTGATTTCCGAAGATCACCGATGGGGAGTAGAAGTGTTTTATTTACTAACAGTCCTCCTCCCTCTCAGCTCGGTCACACTGCTCTGGACAGCACAGCCATCCAGAGCAGTGTGATTACAGTGAAGCACACAGACACGGCCCCCTAGTAAAACACTCCCTGCACACAGTTAACTCTTTGATCCCCCTTCATGTTAACCCCTTCCTGCCCAGTGCCATTAATACAGTGTCAGTGCTTTTTTTTTAGCACTGATCACTGTATTGGTGTCACTGGGGATGTCAGTGACACCAAGTCAGTTCTCCCCAGTGTCAGAATGTCCGTCGCAATCCCACTAAAAGTTGCTAATCGCTGCCATTACTAGTAAAAATAAAAAATACAAAAAAAAAGTATACTGCTACCCCAACTGTATTTGTAACTGTATTTGTATACTGCTATTTGTAAATGCTATAACTTTTACGTAATCCAATTAATTTACACGTATTGGGATGTTTTTAGCAAAGGCATGTAGCAGAATACATTTTGGTGCAAATTTATAATGAAATTTGATTTGTAAAATGTTTTTACTGGATATGTTTAATAGCAAAAAGTCAAAAATATTGTTTTGTTCCCAAAATTGTCGGCGATCAAATACCACTGAAAGAAATCTCAATTTGTGGGAAAAAAAGGACGTAAATTTCATTTGGGTGCAGCATTGCATGACTGCGCAATTGTCAGTTAAAGTAATGCAGTGTCGGAATGCAAAAAATGGCCTGGTCAGGAAGGGGGGAAATTCCTCAGAAGGGCAAGTGGGTAAACAATCTTCATGGCAATATTTGCTCTCCATTTGTAGTACACATTGCTATCCCTATCTGTCATGTTTCACATGACTGTCATATTGACTGTCATATGCCTTTAAGTGTTTCTATATTTTGTTTTTGCTCCTTCCTTTCCTTTGGTTTAGTTAATGCTGTATAGATAGCCCTCCCCCTTTCCCAGAAATGCATTGCAGCTCTAGCCTCATGTCATGAAGTAGATCACATTATGATCTTTTGACCTATCGAATGTTCATTGTTGTAAGATTCTCTCAGTTTATGGAATAAACTTCACAAGATCTACAAGATGTCTTATCGATTGAGTCACTGACTGTGGTATCCAACTGAGGTTGAAGTTATCGCTATGTCATCACAACTGTAAGTTACAGAGATCACACTATCAATGCTTAGATTGGAGGGACAGAACTCTATACTGAATTTTGCTTTTGTTTACCATACAATTAAAAAAAAAATGTTTTAATTTGTTTTTTTGTTTGTTTTTCTTTACTTTAGTTATAATTATATTATGACAAATGTTACAGCCACCAAATTCAATCTATTTCTGTATATTTATTTCTTAGGAGGGTATCATTCATTTTTTGAAGCCCATTGCTCTCTGTGGAGAATCTTTTCTGCTAATTCACAACTTCTCACCTCCTACACATATTTATTACACTTCGGTTACACTGGTATTATACTGTTTCTTATACTGTTTATGCATTGAGGTTGATTTTTTATTGCAGTCCATTAATATCCATAGGAATATCATATTACCTTGTTTTGGTGTGTGTTGGTGGATGGGATATTTGATCTAGCAGGGTCTGGGGGTTAGGGGGGCGTTGGTGGGCTAGTGTCACACCTCAGCTCCTTTCCTCCCCCTTCGGAGGGAAGGGGTGGTCAGGCGGGTGGGTCTGGGAGGGTCATTGTGGGAGGAGAATTGGGAGACCTTGGGAGGTATTTCCCAGGGTTTTTTGTTTTGTTTTCGGTAGGTTGGTTGGGGAATTGTTGAGGGGTGGTTGTGGTGTTGGGGTAGGTGGGTTGTGTCCCTTTTGGGGAGGTGCTGGTGCTGTGTACATACAGGGGACACTCTTTGGCACCATAGGTGAGTGTCTAGTGTGGAAGGATTCTCCATACCAGGGTTGGGGGGGGGTTCTACCGATTGGGAGTGATTGCCAGGTTCTTGATGCAATGTCTAGTTTACTTTGTTGTTTTATGAATAAATACATTTTTGAGGTTAGCCTTTTAGGTGTGTAGCCTATTTTCTTTTTCCTTGTTGTTTTTAATTAGAATTTTAAGCCTGAACTCCAGTAATACATTTGTTTTATAATTAACAAATATGGCTGTATTTTGTCATGTAAGAAAAACGCAATACAATCTTGGTTTCCTACTTTTGTACTACTACGACTATTTTTTATCTATCTATCTATCTATCTATCTATCTATCTATCTATCTATCTATCTAGATGCTGGGGACTTAAAGTTCATATCCAGGCTGCGCTACATCCACCAAAAATGATATAGGGGCTTAATTTGTAGAAAGTAAAAGAAGAGGCTTAAGAGTATCTACATATCTACAGCTTGTCCCTGTCCATAACAAAATGTGGTTGCAGGCATAGGATAGAAGACAGTGAGAGATTAGCAGCATATCACATGAGACTGCTAGAGCCCACTGCCATGAAATCCCCTTTATAAATCAATGTGTTCACATTTGTGTTCCTTGCAACCCATGAGAAAATTATTGTCTTCATGTTTAATATTTCTTACAACAAAGTCCTTTATAAAAAAAAAATCAGACAAAAATATATTAAAGAGTATATGGAATAAAAAGCAAAGTAAAAGTAAGAAAGTGTAAAACAAATGAGCATGACATTAGTAGAGCTAAGTATAATGAATATCATCACTTTCTTGAATTCTGGTAGTTCAGGTGCACTGCATCAGCTCTGTCAGTGTGGGTAGTGCAGTACCAAGCATCAATTCTTACAGTGTCCCGGTCCCAAAAGAAGCTTTCTTGGGTCTTTCTGAGGTCACATGACCAAAGCCAGAAGGTTAAGTTAAGGTTCATGAACGCTTTTTCCTTATATGGTTCCAAGTCACATGGGGATCAGGTCTGGGCAAGCTTCCAACAGGCAGGGAGATCACTTGCTGATGGGCCCAAGGGCCACACAGTAGGTACCAAGAGGCCGCAGGTTGGGAATTCCAAAATAATATGAACATTTTCATGCTTGCCAGATATCTTGGGTGGAGTTCCAATGAGCTAAATAAAGTGTCTGTGCATCTGTTTATATTCCACATATTGCAACAGCACAACATCATTATACACATGATTCCTACTGCAAACATTGTCCATTTTAGGAGGACTAAGGTTTCAATATTCAATAGAACTACATTCATGTTGCAAATTATTTATATATTGTTTAGGTTAGTGGTGACAGCCATCAAAACTGAAGCAAAAAATACAAGTAGACATTTTACAAAGGATAATGGATAGATGTTACATAAGGCAGAGGAAAACATAACATAAGTAATTGGTACCAGTTGCACTGGATATACACCAGTTACGTATGTTACTTGTCACATCTTGGTATATGAATTTACACTGTGATTCTAAAGAACAAAATTCCAGGACCTAGTGGTAGTGAAATGTTTAACAGCCCCCAGCGGGACATTCTTACAGCACTAGGAGACGTTCCAGGCATTGCAGAAGTCCTGTCAGAAAACCAACATATTGCATGGTTTGATGCTTTCCCTAAAGACACATGCAGCTACCAAGCAGGAATAAGTAAAAAAAATGTTCCTTGTTTAGCCAGAGAATGGCCTAGGTGATTTTTACACATGGGCAAGAACAAGTTTTGACATGGGGATCCCAAATGTATTTTAACAAAATATCCTAATCTCATAAATCTACAGTTGAAAAAGTGTTATGTATTTGGCTAGTAAGGGAACAAAATAAAGGAAAAAGCCGCACCAAAATGTACAATCAGATATTTTGTAGACTTGGTCATGTTTTTGTATAGGAACTGAGAGTTATACAGTATATCTACATCACAATGCATCTGGACATAATGACTGTGTAAGGATAGCATCATTGAAAGTCCATACTGTGATTAGACCTAACAAAGGCCAATGGCATAGTCAGGACCTTGGAAACTCTGATGGGTCAAACAGTGGGGTCTCCAAACAATGACCCTCCAGGTGTTGAGGAACTGCAAGTCCCATGAGGCCTTGCAAGACTGACAGCCACAAGCAAGACTCCCAGAAGCAGAGGCATGATGGGACTTGTAGTACTTCAACAGCTGGAGGGCCATAGTTTGGAGACCCTTGATTTATCTGCTTGTCACAATGTCTATTTTTTGTGGTTCGCTTTTGTATGTAACATGTTATTAGGCAGCACCCCCCCCCCCCGTCTCCGCTCCCCTCTGATCCCCCACTGTGACAGCAGGCTGCAGATCTTCTCCCTCCACCAGCTGTCACAATTTAAAATTGGTACATTTTCACAGAGATCTGTGGATGAGAAACTACAAGTCTCAGCCACATCACCCTGGCAGATGGACTTGTAGTTTGAATGTTCATTCACACTGTTTACAGCTCAGGAACTGTCTGCCCATACAGAGGGATGGGCAGAGAGCTCTAGGCAGTGCATGCAGAAGCCTGACATTGCAATGCTCTGCAGGCTCCTAATGAAAAAATAATAAATGCACATTTCTTTTACTCTGCAAAAATATGTGTATTTATTTATTTTTTTCAAAAGGTGCACTTAGCCTTTAATTACTTCAAGTCCGGACACTTTCACCCCCTTCCTGTCCAGGCCAATTTTCAGCTTTCAGTGCTATCATACTTTGAATGACAATTGTGCAGTCATGCAACACTGTACCTATATGAATTGTTTTGCATTTTTTTGAGACAGATAAAACTTTATTTTGGTGGTATTTATTCACCTCTTGGATTTTTATTTTTTTGCTATATAAATGAAAAAGTTCAAACATTTTGAAAAAAAAGTGTTTTTCTTATAACATTTTGCAAATAAATAACCTTTCTACATAAATCTTGGCCAAAATGTATTAATGCATCTTTTTAGTAAAAAAAAAAAAAAACCCAAATTAGTTTATAATCAAAAATTATAATTTTTCAAAAAATGTTTTTACATTTTTATTTTTTTATATATTATTATTTATGTTTTTTTTTAACATACTGTCACCCTAGCAGAACAGTGTCACCATAGTGACACTGTACTACTTGTGGGGGGTGATGAAGATTTTTTTTTCTTGTTCTACACTGATTGCTTTTACACCCATAAAGGCTGTAAAAGCAATCATTTCTCCTTCTCTCTGGCTGCATTCTTGCGGCCATGGAGAAATACTGTGAGAGCTGTGATTGCTCACAGCTTGTCACATGGTACAAGGCTGTTGTGAATAGCCTTGTACCATGTGACCTCTGATCATTCACAGATTTCACAACTAATAAGCAATGATGTCAGAAGTGACATCTTGTTTACCACTGTTCATGTGATCACTGATTGGCCAATCAGTGATCAAATGAATCAGGACCTCACACAGCTACGTGGTGCCGCACTCTCCCAGGGAGCGTGCACAGGCAATGGATGCAATGGAGCACTCCTGTCCGGCTGTTTATCGACATGGGCCGGACGGGAAGAGGTTAAGTAAATTATTATCAGAAAAGGTTTGAACCACCTATTCTGCTGTCTAAATATTTATGTTTGGCCATGTATAGTTTCAGTATTTTTTTGTGTCCAACGAAAACATACAATTATATAAAAACATGGTATACTGCCCTGATCTTTTATGGTTTACAATTATCTACAAAAATGCAAAGATGTATATTTGGAATGAATGCAAAACAAGGAGAAGAAAACAAACACATCTCTTAACAGTGAAAGCAGCACATATTATACATATTACACTTGTTAGACACACAGTTAACCCCTTGATTGCCCCTAGATGTTACCCTTCACAGCCAGTGTCATTAGTACAGTGTATAGTATTAGCATTGATCAATGTATTAGTGTCATTTAGTCAGTTCCCACCCAGCGTCAGTTAGTGTCAGATTGCTCGCTGCAATATGACAGTCCCACTATAAGTTGCTGATCATTACTAGTATTAAAAAAAATCAGTAAATATACCAGCATTTGTAGTATCTTTCACACAAACCAATCAATATACACATATTGGCTGTTTTTATTTTTACCAAAGACGTAGCAGAATGCATTTGGCCTGAATTTATGAAGAAATTTGAGGTCTTTTATTATTTTATTAGATAACTTTTATAGCAGAAAGAAAAAAATATTGGGAAAAAAATTTGAAAAAAATATTTTTTCATTTATATAAAAAAATCATATGAGTACAGTGAACACGCAATTGCCAGTTAAAGTAGAGCAGTGCTGAATAGCAAAAAATGGCCTTCTAATGAAGGGGGGAAAAATCTTCCAGAACTTAAGTGGTTCAACAAGACTGCTAATTGGCTGGGAAACAGGAAGTTCAAGCATATTCATGGCTGTACAAAGAGGAACACTGACAGGGGCTGACTGACCATTTGGAAACTCGGGCACTGCCCGAGGGCCCGGGGTCAGTAGGGGGCCCCATGAGAAGCCCCTGGTACCTTTTTCATAGGCTTTTTTGAGTTTGGGCGAGGACACAGGGGCCCCATGATCCCCTATTGCCCGGGGGCCCCATGAGTTGTCAGTCCGCCCCTGAACACAGTGGAACTATCATTCCTGTAACTTCTAACAGTATCCCCACAGAACCTTTTAACTACAGTGAAAAACAGTTGGGGAGATTTACTAAAACTGGTGCACTCAGAATCCGGAGCAGCTGTGCATGGTAGCCGATCAGCTTCTAACTTCATCTTGTTCGGTTAAACTTTGACAATAAACCCCCGGAGGCTGAATGGGTTCTGTACACACTGTGATGAAAGTAGACTTGTTTTCTTATGGGTATTATGCCAACCAATACTTCACTAAGTTTATGCAACATACGGTACCAGAAACTATGGCACAAAGCAAATTCACTAACACACTAATTAACATAAGCACATTCATTTTTTCATCTTGTGATAGTTTTCTCATTAAAATGCCCAGTTACCAAATATAAATATCCGATACAATAGGTGCATATAAAATTCATATTTAGGTACTAAACATCTCTATTTCACATGAATTAGCATTTTATCTTCTCTTTTCTCTTTTTTTTCTATTTTCCTCACTAGACACATTGGAGGAGATTTACTAAAACTGGTGCACTCAGAATCTGGTGTAACTGTGCATGGTAGCCAATCAGCTTCTGACTTCATCTTGTTCAATTAAGCTTTGACAAAAAACCCCCGGAAGCTGATTGGTTTCTGTACAGAATGCACCAGATTTTTCACCCACCAGTTTTAGTAAATGAACCTCAATGTTTTCCCATGCCTTTGCGTTGTCACCAGCTTCTATCACTTCTCCATTCCACTCAGTACAGAAGAGAAGATACACAGAATATTCACATGGTCTCTTAGGTTTCATGTACACGGGACACTTCTGAACGATGGAAACTGACTGCTGGAAAATGTAGGTTAAAAAATATCTGTTTAGCCGTGTTTGCATACTGCGTTTATGAGCATTTGCGTTTAGAAGCGTTTTTTAACCACTTGCCTACTGGGCACTTATACCCCCTTCTTTACCAGGCCAATTTTCAGCTTTCAGTGCTGTTGCACTTTGATTGACAATTGCGCGGTCATGCAAGATTGTACCCATATGAAATTTTTAGCATTTTTTTCTCACAAATAGAGCTTTCTTTTGGTGGTATTTAATCACTGCTGGGCAATTTACTTTTTGCGCTATAAACAAAAAAATTGCAAAAAATTAAAAAAAAAAGATTCTTTGTTTCTATCATAAAATTTTTAAAACAGGTAATTTTTCTCCTTCACTGATGTGCGTTGATGAGGCAGCACTGATGGGCACTAATAGGCAGCACTGATGGGCACTGATAGGCAGCACTGATAGGCGGCACTGATAGGCAGCACTAATGAGGTGTCACGGATAGGCGGCACTGATAGTTGGCACTGACTGGCATCACTGCTGGGCACTAACTGGCGGCACTGCTAGGCATTAACTGGCGCAACTGCTGGGCACTGACTGGCACAGCCGCTGGGCACTGACTGGTGGCACTGACTGGCAGCACTGCTGGGCAACACTGATGGGCACTGGTGGGTGGCACTGGTGGGCACAGGTGGGTGGACACAGGTGGGTGGCATGCTGGGCACAGGTAGGTGGCACTTCTGGGCACAGGTGTGTGGCACTGCTGGGTGGCACAGGTGGGTGCATTGCTGGACACAGGTGGGCGCACTGCAGGGCACAGGTGGGCGCACTGCTGGGCACAGGTGGGTGGAACTGGTGGGTGGCACTGCTGGGCACCGATCATCAGGGCACTGATCATCAGTGCCCTGTTGATCGGTGCCAATCCCTGCTCTGACAGCATGAGGAAAGTGCAGCCGAGAACCGGCAATTGCATTTCCCGGTGATCAGCGTATCATTGGACATGGCTGATCACGTGATAAAAAGCCGCTGTGATTGGCCTTTTACCACGTCACATGATCAGCTGTGTTCGTAGGACACAGCAATAACGGAGATTGCCAGGTGTGCGCACCCAGGGGCGCGCAGGAGAGCGTGTTCTGGGAGGATGTCATATGACGCCCTTCCAGAACTAGCCGGCTGCAGTGTAGCCGACATTCGGCTATCTGCGCTTGGCAAGTAGTTAAATATAACCTCAGGAGACCTTCCAAAATGCCCAGAATGCAATGAAAAACAGTAAAAATTTAACTATTTCAGACATTTTGAGGGGAATAGAGAAATAGAAATGTCTTTCTTTTTGTCTTGTTTGGATGTGTTCCAGCTCATTTCTTTGCAGAAATTATTGCAGCAGTGTCTAACATATTTTCTTTCATGCAAAACCTCAAAGTATGGTGCACCAGGTCCATTTGAATACCGGGAAAACACTTTGCATGGATTTTTCATGATGAAAAAAGGCTCTGGAAAGCATCTGGAAATGTAGGAGTTAAAAAAAAATTTCAAACGCAAATGCTTATAAACGCGGTTAGCAAGCATTTGGCGTTTGAAAAGCTGATAAAATTGAATGCTGAACGCAAGTTTTCTGCATTCAAAAAAACGACTGTAATCTCAACTGCCTGTAAACGAAGATGTGTACATGGACACCTAGGAAAACATTAGGGAGAGTTTAGGGGCTGCTGAAAAAAATGCTGAACATCTCCTAAATGTGAGTTTATCGACTGCAGTGTACATGAGCCCTTACTCAGCAAATATTGCAGAACACTGTTATAATGTACAGCTTGGTTGCAGTGGCAATTATTGGTTGCTTTGTTATTAATTCACATGATATTCAACGTGTAATGGAAAAATACGCACTGCACACTGAAACACATAGGGCTGAAAGTATACTGTCTATGAGTTTGAATTTAAAGGTGGTCATTTAGAGCAATAATTGAATATTCTGATGATTTAATATATGGTTCATGCCAAGCATTTTTGAGAAAATTGCCTACTTTTCATGTATCCCGTTTAATATACTTGTTTTTTCTTTTTCTTTGGCTCAGCATAAGAAACACATGAATGGAGAGAGCAAAAATTGCTTTTGCAATTAAATCACACACCAAGTAATAATTTGTTACTTGTCAGGCTGTTCAGGTATACTTCTTAAATTCCCAAATGACAGCCTATTTCTAAAATCTGCTGTTCTTACAAGCAGCAGAGTAAAGAAGAATATCTGCATGTGGCAAATGTCTAACAACCGAGTGTAACCCCCCATAGTGCTGTTGGTATGATGTGCTGCCAAAACAAATGCCCTTAGCAGCTGTACATCAACAAAATGTGTTCCCTTATTTAAGAAATACACTTCACTCTATAATAGCAATGTTTGGATATAACAAATGTCTCTGCAGTCAAATGATGCAGATGGTTTGTAATTTAACTGTTTGCCACATACTGTTGCCATATTGGTCACTTGATCAAACAAAGCAAATCAAACATCTATTGAAACTTCCAGAATTGATACCCAGGTGGCATTTTCCACTTTGGTCATATAAACAAGATTTCACTTGTTGTAGAATGGTTTGTACCTGTTCTTCTTTTCAGAGTCATAGGTCCCATGCCCCTATGGATGTACAGTCAGGTCCATAAATATTGGGACATCAACACAATTCTAACATTTTTGGCTCTATACACCACCACAATGGATTTGAAATGAAACAAACAAGATATGCTTTAACTGCAGACTGCCAGCTTTAATTTGAGGGTATTTACATCCAAATCAGGTGAACGGTGTAGGAATTACAACAGTTTGCATATGTGCCTCCCACTTGTTAAGGGACCAAAAGTAATGGGACAATTGGCTTCTCAGTTGTTCCATGGCCAGGTGTGTGTTATTCCCTCATTATCCCAATTACAATGAGCAGATAAAAGGTCCAGAGTTCATTTCAAGTGTGCTATTTGCATTTGGAATCTGTTGCTGTTAACTCTCAAGATGAGATCCAAAGAGCTGTCACTATCAGTGAAGCAAGCCATCATTAGGCTGAAAACAAAACAAAACCCATCAGATAGATAGCAAAAACATTAGGCGTGGCCAAAACAACTGTTTGGAACATTCTTAAAAAGAAGGAACGCACCGGTGAGCTCAGCAACACCAAAAGACCCGGAAGACCACGGAAAACAACTGTGGTGGATGAGCGAAGAATTCTTTCCCTGGTGAAGAAAACACCCTTCACAACAGTTGGCCAGATCAAGAACACTCTCCAGGAGGTAGGTGTATGTGTGTCAAAGTCAACAATCAAGAGAAGACTTCACCAGAGTGAATACAGAGGGTTCACCACAAGATGTAAACCATTGGTGAGCCTCAAAAACAGCAAGGCCAGATTAGAGTTTGCCATCTAAAAAGCCTTCACAGTTCTGGAACAACATCCTATGGACAGATGAGACCAAGATCAACTTGTACCAGAGTGATGGGAAGAGAAGAGTATGGAGAAGGAAAGGAACTGCTCATGATCCTAAGCATACCACCTAATCAGTGAAGCATGGTGGTGGTAGTGTCATGGCGTGGGCATGTATGGCTGCCAATGGAACTGGTTCTCTTGTATTTATTGATGATGTGACTGCTGACAAAAGCAGCAGGATGAATTCTGAAGTGTTTCGGGCAATATTATCTGCTCATATTCAGCCAAATGCTTCAGAACTCATTGGATGCCGCTTCACAGTGCAGATGGACAATGAACCAAACCATACTGCAAAAGCAACCAAAGAGTTTTTTAAAGGAAAGAAGTGGAATGTTATGCAATGGCTAAGTCAATCACCTGACCTGAATCCGATTGAGCATGCATTTCACTTGCTGAAGACAAAACTGAAGGGAAAATGCCCCAAGAACAAGCAGGAACTGAAGACAGTTGCAGTAGAGGCCTGGCAGAGCATCACCAGGGGTGAAACCCAGCGTCTGGTGATGTCTATGCGTTCCAGACTTCAGGCTGTAATTGACTGCAAAGGATTTGCAACCAAGTAATAAAAAGTGGAAGTTTGATTTATGATTATTATTCTGTCCCATTACTTTTGGTCCCTTAACAAGTGGGAGGCACATATGCAAACTGTTGTAATTCCTACACCGTTCACCTGATTTGGATGTAAATACCCTCAAATTAAAGCTGACAGCCTGCAGGTAAAGCACATCTTGTTCGTTTCATTTCAAATCCATTGTGGTGGTGTATAGAGCCAAAAATGTTAGAATTGTGTTGATGTCCCAATATTTATGGACCTGACTGGATTTTTTATGTACTTAGTGAATTTATATATAGCACCACCAAATTTTTTATTAGCTCCAGCCCACAAAAAATTCTCACAATTTAACATCGCTACAACACTCATATAACACTAGGGTCAATTAACTTATCAGTGTATTGCAGGGCTGTTTTAATGGCATCATGGGCCCCTTGCAAAGTAATGTACTGGGGCCGGCCTGCCCCAATTTACACACCTACTCTCCATAATTAACCACTTCCCACCCGGCCCATGTACATAAATGGCCAGACGGAAGCAGTGCAAGAGTGGGTGACCGTTTATAAATGTCGTCCCGCATTCCCTGCCTGTGAAGGCTCCTCCGGACACAGCGGAACACCGATCGCTGTACGGGATCTCTGTGTGAGGTCCCGATCATGTGATCATTGATTGGCCAATCAGTGATCACATTAATAGTAGTAAGCAAGATGTCACTTCCTGACATAATTGCTTACTACTAGTGAAATCTGTGAATGATCACAGAGGTCACATGGTACAAGGCTATTCACAACAGCCTTGTACCATCACAGCTCTCACAGGAGAAATTATTGCTTTTACAGCCTTTATGGGTGTAAAAACAATCAGTGTAGAAGAAGAAAAAATCTTCATCACCCCCACAAGTAGTACAGTGTCACTATGGTGACACTGTACTGCTAGGGTGACAGTATGTTAACATAAAAAAAAAAACATAAATAATAATATAAAAAAAATAATATACAAATGTGGGTTATTGTTTTTACTACAAAGATAGCTGAATACATTTTTGCCAAGATTTATGAAGAAAGATTGTTTATTTGCAAAATTTTTATAAGAAAAAAACTTTTTTTTCAAAATATTTGGACTTTTTCATTTATATAGCAAACAAATAAAAATCTAAGTGGTGAAAAATACCAACAAAATAAAGTTGTATCTGTCTTAAAAGAAATGCTAAAAAAATTCATATGGGTATAGTGTTGCATGACCGCGCAATTGTCATTCAAAGTGTGATAGCACTGAAAACTGAAAATTGGCCTGGACTGGAAGGGGGTGAAAGTGTCCACATAAAAGTGGTTAAGGTGTAAATGGTTGATAGAATTAAACATATATTTATTAGTACTTTCAATAAAATTGATTTTAAACAGTAATAAAATATGCCATAAATCAAAGACTAATCAACACAAAGGAAGGCAAAAGGGCACAGAACAGGAGGTGTCAAGAGGGCACAATACTGGGACCAGGAGGGCACAATATTGGGATCAGGAGGGCACAGTATAGTTCCTGGTATTTCATCCTATGTTCATCTCTCTGTCACTCTGCTCTCTCATCCTATGTTCATCTCTCTGTCACTCTGCTCTCTCATCCTATGTTCATCTCTCTATCACTCTGCTCTCTCATCCTATGTTCATCTCTCCGTCACTCTGCTCTCTCATCCTATGTTCATCTCTCTGTCACTCTACTCTCTCATCCTATGTTCATCTCTCTATCACTCTGCTCTCTCATCCTATGTTCATCTCTCTGTCACTCTGCTCTCTCATCCTATGTTCATCTCTCTGTCACTCTATTCTCTCATCCTATGTTCATCTCTCTGTCACTCTGCTCTCTCATCCTATGTTCATCTCTCTGTCACTCTGCTCTCTCATCCTATGTTCATCTCTCTATCACTCTGCTCTCTCATCCTATGTTCATCTCTCTGTCACTCTGCTCTCTCATCCTATGTTCATCTCTCTATCACTCTGCTCTCTCATCCTATGTTCATCTATCTGTCACTCTGCTCTCTCATCCTATGTTCATCTCTTTATCACTCTGCTCTCTCATCCTATGTTCATCTCTCTGTCACTCTGCTCTCTCATCCTGTGTTCATGTCTCTGTCACTCTGCTCTCTCATCCTATGTTCATCTCTCTATCACTCTGCTCTCTCATCCTATGTTCATCTCTCTATCACTCTGCTCTCTCATCCTATGTTCATCTCTCTGTCACTCTGCTCTCTCATCCTATGTTCATCTCTCTATCACTCTGCTCTCTCATCCTATGTTCATCTCTCTGTCACTCTGTTCTCTCATCCTATATTCATCTCTCTATCACTCTGCCCTCTCATCCTATCCTATGTTCATCTCTCTATCACTCTGCTCTCTCATCCTATGTTCATCTATCTGTCACTCTGCTCTCTCATCCTATGTTCATCTCTTTATCACTCTGCTCTCTCATCCTATGTTCATCTCTCTGTCACTCTGCTCTCTCATCCTATGTTCATCTCTCTATCACTCTGCTCTCTCATCCTATGTTCATCTCTCTATCACTCTGCTCTCTCATCCTATTTTCATCTCTCTGTCACTCTGCTCTCTCATCCTGTGTTCATGTCTCTGTCACTCTGCTCTCTCATCCTATGTTCATCTCTCTATCACTCTGCTCTCTCATCCTATGTTCATCTCTCTATCACTCTGCTCTCTCATCCTATGTTCATCTCTCTATCACTCT
Source organism: Staurois parvus (assembly GCF_062004578.1). Classification (NCBI taxonomy): domain Eukaryota; kingdom Metazoa; phylum Chordata; class Amphibia; order Anura; family Ranidae; genus Staurois; species Staurois parvus. Next base: position 5,007,743 of record NW_028317918.1, on the reverse strand, counting down.
GCTCTCTCATCCTATGTTCATCTCTCTATCACTCTGCTCTCTCATCCTATGATCATCTCTCTATCACTCTGCTCTCTCATCCTATGTTCATCTCTCAATCACTCTGCTCTCTCATCCTATGTTCATCTCTCTATCACTCTGCCCTCTCATCCTATCCTATGTTCATGTCTCTGCCACTCTGCTCTCTCATCCTATTCTGCCCGCTTTAGTAAAAAAAGTGACTGTCCCTGCAAATCTGGGACAGTTGGCAAGTATGATGTAATGCAACATTATTATGGGGCCCCCATGCACCTGCGGCCCCGCAGGGGTGCCCATGCATTTAGACCAGCCTGGTGTATTTATTATATTGTGAGAGGAAATTTCTGCAAACACAGGGAATACAGGAGAACATGAATAAAAACTATGCATATAACATCCTTGCTGGAAATCAAACACAACATTCTGCAGACAACTTAGCCAAAGTAGTAACACTATGGCAGAACAAAGGGTTGCATAGGTTAAGTCTATCACTGTATTTGTAAAATGTTGAAATAATGTTGTTAAGAAATGGCTTTATAGAGATGACCACACCTGCAAAAGCCCACCATGTGCGTGAAGGTTCAGACCCTTGTGAGCTGCTCACCTAAAGAAATGTGATTCATCACTTAAAGCAGAACTTCAGTTAAATTTTAAAAATATATCCCATTAAAAAATATAATAAAAAAAGCAGGTGTTGCTGCAATACTCACCTTCAATCCAGTGATGTTCCATGGCAGTACTTCTTTTCCTGCCTAAAGTGTCGATAACCTTCAGGGTTGAATGATGGTCAGCATTATTCAACCCACTTCCTCTAAGCCCATGCTGTCATGGACCCACCCTCCCCCCCCCACCTGTGGTTAGACAGTGAAGGGAAAGCAGCAATGTGATGAGCTTAGATCTCCATCACTCTGCTTTCTCCTACCAGTATGCTCTTGGAAGCACATGACCTAATTGACTTCTTGTACTGCTACTTCCTCTCCCATTCTGAGAGTCGCTGTACAAGGACTGAAGGGCTCAGTGTTGTCCAATGCACTTTCTGCCCTGTGAACTTTAAAGTGTTACTAAGCTCACTCTATCTGGTCTCCCACAGTACACAGAACATGCAGAAATGCAATTATTTTAGTAAATATAAACTGCTAAATACCTTTTCTCATCAGCAATTACAGCAGTCTTGTGACTTCTATCAGTGTCCAGCAGAGAACTGGTTAAAGCTTGTAGAAGGAGTTTTCATTCTCCTCTGACTGTCCCATAAGGCTGCCTGACCTCTGACCCTCTTTTTGGACAGTGCTGATTGGCCCTGTGCTGATCACATCCTAAAGAAAAAAAGCTCTCTAGCATTACACACTAAACTGAGCATGTGCAGAGTGACTCCGGAGCTCTGTACTATCAGCAGATGGATTGGGGACAGTAAAAGAAGAGGAGGATCAGAGCCTTTTTACACAATGCGAAGGATTAACCTCTTAGGTTCCACAGTGAGTATAACAAGCATGCTTTAGGTTAGGTTTACACCTATGCAGTTTGCATTTGATCCGTTTCTGCAGTGCATTTTGCGTTTTGGCACATGCATTTTTGCCACATTTTGTGTTTTTTTATTTATATTTGGTTTTCTTGTTGCTAGGCAGATTAAAATGCAAAACTCATCAAAAATGCGTAAAAACGCACTATATACTTTTCTGCAGTGTCTCCATTGAAGTCTAGAGAACCAAAAAGCAAGTTTTTGAGTTTAAAAAAGTCCCTGACCCTTTCCAAAAAACATACTGGGTGAAAACGCGAAGATGTGAACGTGTCCCATAGGTAATCATGTTAAATGGACTGTAGTGCGTTTCTGCAAAATGCAAAACACTGCGGAAAACACTTGAACACGTGAACCTAGGGTCACTGCATATACAGTCTGATTTTACTGATGTGGGTTTAATAACACTTTAAACCCACCATGAGAGAATTGTAGAGACTGTCATTGATGACCTTTGCTTCTACAAATGTTAGATGTCTGGCACAAATTTTTGCTCACCCTCCTCATTGCATTGTAAACCTGATCCAGGAACAAACAGCAGATAAGGACTTTTCTTCATCTTTCCCAATTTGCATACTTGTTATGGGTCAGTAACTGATTTACTAAAGAAAACGTGCCTTTCCTGTTACATGGATAGGCCCACAGTCTAGGACAAAGAATACTGGCATATTCACATTTACTACACCATGGTCGCAGAGATAAGCCTAACCATGACTGATGGACATGCAGAATATCGAGGCTAATACTTACCCCTAATCCATAAAAAACCACCACCACCCTTCAACCTTCCCCACCTAAATAAACACACGACTCTTTAGGTGTAAAACCAGCATAGCAGCCATTTATTTAACATAATTCTAACAAAACACTTCTTACAGTACACTCAAATAATAACTGACAGTAATAATCGCAACCAGGTCCAAGGTCTTCAAAGGCACCGTTACTCACATCCAAAACTCGGCTGTATCTGACACCCAATGAAAAGGCCCTCAGTCGCTACTACACCGCCTCGGGGACAACACTACAGTTACATAGTCCAGATACAGCCAATGAACTCCCACATTACCAACGTGACCTTATAATTGGGAAGGAACACCCATACTTAAGATGGACCCAACCCATAATCCACCATATTGTCACTCCAGCACCACCTTCAAAGACCCATCGACCCCTGCTGGCTGCCATGACAAAATAAAACAGACAAACACCTCGGGACACAAATGCCTTTTCAGGCAAGAAACAAACTCAAGGAACCCACACAAAAACAAACAACAGGACAAACACAAAGAACAAACCAAAACAGCAAAACAAAACACGAAAAGCTCCAGGGAGGGAGGGCGGGAGAAAACAACCCCCCCCCATGCTGACACAAGCTCCAACTGACCTCTGACAAGGACAAGACCCAACCCACCTCCTAATCCTGGCAAGACCACCCCTCAAGGTTGCGTACTCCAATCAGGTGAGTAACCACCCCCTTACTTCCTGCATATACTCCCACCCAAATACACGCTCCGCCTCGTCTGCACACCCCAGTCATGCTGGCCCTCCCTTTTAGCTTTGCTCAGTCCAGGCCCTGACTTGACAGAGTACATATGGCTGTTCACTTGAAATGTGTGGTTTGCTGAAAAACACCTGATCCAGGGTCCAAAACTATGTCAGCTAAGTGGTAATAAATCGGAATCAAGAATGTATTTGCTGTAATACTTTTGGTGATATCCAACTTTAGTTAGTCAGTTTGCATTTGCTTTTCAACAAAACAGTATGAATTTCATATTGATATCTCTAAAAGTAACTGCAAAAATCAATGAAGTTGAAGAAGCCGTGATGTTTGCTTCTTGCAGTGGGTACCATAGTGCACACATACATACATACTGTAAATGCTTTGGCCACACCAAGCACACATATACCGTATTTTTCGCTCCATAAGACGCACTTTTTCCCCCAAAAAAAGGGGGGAAAATGTCAGTGCGTCTTATGGAGCGAATATGGAGTGGCCAGTCCGGTATTTCCACTGCCGCCGTGTCAGAATACCGGGCCGGCCGCTCAGCTCTGCAGCAGGACCTTATCTGTTCCTCGGTCCAGCGCTGTGCAGTCTTCCCGCGCCGGCTTCTTTAGTGTGGGCTCTCGTCTTGACAGCCAGGTGCCCAGTGCGCATGCGTGAGAAGCGCTGCGTTTTGTGAATGGTACGGCGTCTTCTGGGACACATGACAGGTCCCAGAAGATGCCAGACCAATCACAAAGCGCAGCGCATCTTGCACATGCACAATGGGCACCCGGCTGTCAAGACGAGAGCCCACACTAAAGAAGCCGGCGCGGGAAGACTGCACAGCGCTGGACCGAGGAACAGATAAGGTCCTGCTGCAGAGCTGAGCGGCCGGCCCGGTATTCTGACACGGCGGCAGTGGAAATACCGGACCGGCCGCTCCATATTCGCTCCATAAGACGCACTGACGGGTGCCCACACTAAAGGGAGGACAACTTCACGGAAGTAGGAGCGGGTACCTGTCAAATTCAGGTACCCGCTCCTCCTCCCTCCCCAAAGGTCAGCAGTCATCTCCTGTACTGTCTGCAGTCTCTGGTCATCTCCTGTACTATGTCTGCAGTCTCTGGTCATCTCCTGTACTATGTCCGCAGTCTCTGGTCATCTCCTGTACTGTGTCCGCAGTCTCTGGTCATCTCCTGTACTATGTCCGTAGTCTCTGGTCATCTCCTGTACTGTGTCCGCAGTCTCTGGTCATCTTCTGTACTATGTCCGCAGTCTCTGGTCATCTCCTGTACTATGTCCGCAGTCTCTGGTCATCTCCTGTACTGTGTCCGCAGTCTCTGGTCATCTCCTGTACTGTTCGCAGTCTCTGGTCATCTCCTGTACTATGTCTGCAGTCTCTGGTCATCTCCTGTACTGTGTCTGTAGTCTCTGGTCATCTCTTGTACTATGTCTGCAGTCTATTGGTTCAGAATATTTTTTTTCTTGTTTTCTGCCTCTAAAACCTAGGAGTGTCTTATGGAGCGAAAAATACGGTACTTTTTTTCTCGTACTTGTAATTGCATTATGTAATGAGAAATTCCTGTACTTATGCTTCCTTTTTTTCCTTCTGAAAACAGGGCATGCATGTTATATGGCACTGCTTTTTTCTCTGAAGCATTTACTGTACTTTCTGTAGTTTGGTGAGCAATCATGCTGCCATTTATTTGTTATATTTGTTATTTATTTATTTTTTATGTCTGAACATTTGTCGGGTCTAAACCTTTTGTCATCAGTTTTTTTCATTGCAGGGTCATTTATTCCCTTTGAGCCTGGGTTCACACTGATGCGGTGTGGAATTTGCAGTGGTTTCTGTGAGAATTCTGCACTGCATTACATCACACCCCGTTCATACGAACCTCTGCGGGTGTGTATGTTAAGATAACAACACCCCGAAATACAGGTGAAACTCGAAAAATTAGAATATTGTGCAAAAGTTCATTTATTTCAGTAATGCAACTTAAAAAGTGAAACTAATATATGAGATAGACTCACTACATGCAAAGCAAGATAGTTCAAGCCGTGATTTGTCATAATTGTGATGATTATGGCTTACAGCTCATAAAAACCCCAAATCCACAATCTCAGAAAATTAGAATATTGTTAAAAGGTGCAATATTCTAGGCTCAAAGTGTCCCACTCTAATCAGCTAATTAAGCCATAACACCTGCAAAGGGTTCCTGAGCCTTTAAATGGTCTCTCAGTTTGGTTCAGTAGGAATCACAATCATGGGAAAGACTGCTGACCTGACAGTTGTGCAGAAAACCATCATTGACACCCTCCATAAGGAGGGAAAGCCTCAAAAGGTAATTGCAAAAGAAGTTGGATGTTCCTAAAGTGCTGTATCAAAGCACATTAACAGAATGTTATGTGGAAGGGAAAAGTGTGGAAGAAAAAGGTGCACAAGCAGCAGGGATGACTGCAGCCTGGAGAGGATTGTTAGGAAAAGGCCATTGAAAAGTGTTGGGGACTTTCACAAGGAGTGGACTGAGGCTGGAGTCAGTGCATCAAGAGCCACCACACACAGACAGATCCTGGACATGGGCTTCAAATGTTGTATTCCTCTTGTCAAGCCACTCCTGAACAACAAACAACGTCAGAAGCGTCTTACCTGGGCTAAAGAAAAACAGACCTGGTCTGTTGCTCAGTGGTCCAAAGTCCTCTTTTCTGATGAGAGCAACTTTTGCATCTCATTTGGAAACCAAGGACCCAAAGTATGGAGGAAGAATGGAGAGGTGCACACTGCAAGATGCTTGAAGTCCAGTGTGAAGTTTCCATAGTTTGCGTTGATTTGGGGAGCCATATGATCTGCTGGTGTTGGTCCACTGTGCTTCATTAAGTCCAGGGTCAACGCAGCCGTCTACCAGGAGATTTTGGAGCTTCCTTCCGCAGATGAGTCTTATGGGGATGCTGACTTCATTTTCCAGCAGGACTTGGCACCTTCCCAAACTGCCCAAAGCACCAAAACCTGGTCCAATGACCGTGGGATTACTGTGCTTGATTGGCCAGCAAACTCGCCTGACATGAACCCCCATAGAGAATCTATGGGGCATTGCCAAGAGAGAGATGAGAGACATGAGACTGAACAATGCAGAAGAGCTGAAGGCCGCTATTGAAGCATCCTGGTCTTCCATAACACCTCAGCAGTTCCACAGGCTGATAGATTCCATGCCACGCTGCACTGAGGCAGTAATTGCTGCAAAAGGGGCCCAAACCAAGTACTGGGTACATATGCATGCTTATACTTTTCAGAGGTCCGATATTGTTCTATGTGCAATCCTTGTTTTATTGATTGCATGTAATATTCTAATTTTCTGAGATTGTGGATTTGGGGTTTTCATGAGCTGTAAGCCATAATCATCACAATTATGACAAATCACGGCTTGAACTATCTTGCTTTGCATGTAATGAGTCTATCTCATATATTAGTTTCACCTTTTAAGTTGCATTACTGAAATAAATGAACTTTTGCACGATATTCTAATTTTTCGAGTTTCACCTGTAAGTTTGTAAAACGCGATCGGATCGCATGGGTGTGAATACCTATGCGATCCGATTTTAGCGTGGACCAAAAAAAGGGTCCTGCACCTTTTTGGTGCTGATGCAATGCGATTTGAGACATACAATATATGACTCAAATTGCACTGCACAGAATTCGCATGTGATTTGCACAGAATTTGCATGTGATTTGCACAGAATTTGTATGTGATTTGCACAGGAATCACATGCGATGTGCTGCACCACATCAGCGTGAACGCGGGCTAAAAGTCATTATCCACTTTTCAAAATATGAAAAATACAGCTCTGGATACAATGTTGATCATCATCTCTCTGGCAAAGTCCCTCGAACAATTACTACTCTGTGGTCCAGTGCTGGTCCTCCTCCAAGATGAATATTGCAGTCATTCAATCCACAGGGTGTCACAGACACTGGGAGCAGGGTCATCATGGACATTACATCATGGATGCTTCCAGCATTATTAAGGGCCACCCATGTCTACATAAGAAGATTGGCAGAAGAGCACCCAGTGTATCACATGACTAGCCAGAAGACATCTGTGAAAAATTAAATATACTAAAATTATCTGATAGGATGAGAGAGCAGAGTGACAGAGAGATGAACATAGGATGAGAGAGCAGAGTGACAGAGACATGAACATAGGATGAGAGAGCAGAGTGACAGATGAACATAGGATGAGAGAGCATAGAGCGACAGAGAGATGAACATAGGATGAGAGAGCAGAGTGACAGAGAGATGAACATAGGATGAGAGAGCAGAGTGATAGAGAGATGAACATAGGATGAGAGAGCAGAGTGATAGAGAGATGAACATAGGATGAGAGAGCAGAGTGACAGAGAGATGAACATAGGATGAGAGAGCAGAGTGATAGAGAGATGAACATAGGATGAGAGAGCAGAGTGACAGATGAACATAGGATGAGAGAGCAGAGTGACAGAGAGATGAACATAGGATGGAGGGCAGAGTGACAGATGAACATAGGATGAGAGAGCAGAGTGACAGAGAGATGAACATAGGATGAAAAAGCAGAGTGACAGATGAACATAGGATGAGAGAGCAGAGTGACAGATGAACATAGGATGAGAGAGCAGAGTGACAGATGAACATAGGATGAGAGAGCAGAGTGACAGATGAACATAGGATGAGAGAGCAGAGTGACAGAGAGATGAATATGATGGGCTTATCAGACTGCTGCTTCTACTTAAACTATGTAGTCACAGACTTGGGGAGGTGCAAGACCTTTAAGTGTTACTTAATTGCATCCAAGAAAAAATAATCAGGCCTCCTATTCTGTTCAAAAGGGCTGTGTGGCAGAGCTGTTCAAATCTCAGAACTGAAGTGACACAAACACAAATACTTTTACATGTAAAACAGTTTCCATGTATGTTTTTAATTTATGGGTTTAACTGTTTATTTATTACAGGTATTTATATAGCACTGTCAATTTACATAGACTGTACCTTCACATCAATCCCTGCCCTCAAGGAGTTTACAATCTAAGGTCCCTAACTCATATTCACACATACTGTAGCCAATTAACCTACCAGTATGTCTTTAGAGTGTGGGAGGAAACCCACGCAGGCACAGGGAGAACATGCAAACTCAAGGCAGGTAGTGTCGTGGTTAGGATTCAAACCAACAACCCTAGTGCTGCTAGGTGGATGTGCTAACCACTTAGCCACTGTGCTGCCCACTGTTTTGCCTGGAGTTCAGCCTTGAGAGGGAAATCATTGTTCTGCAATGTTTCACATGTTTATAATGTTCATACCTAGGAGCTTTACAAAGTTGATGAGCCTGAGATAAGGGTAGACCAAGGGCTAAATGCTGTTATTAAGCAATGGACTAATAGTGGAGTACATAACGGGGGAGATTTACTAAAACTGGTGCACTTAGAATCTGGTGCAGCTGTGCGTAGTAGCAAATCAGCTTCTAACTTTAGCTTGTTCAATTAAGCTTTGGCAATAAAACCTGGAAGGCAATTGGTCTTTTTGTGCCATATCTGCACAATTCTGTAATTTGATAGTGAGAGGCCTGAAGAATGTAAAATATATATATATATATATATATATATATATATATATAGTATATAAAATGTATAATTTGAAAAACCATATACAGTATATGTAATATATATACACTATATTGCCAAAAGTACTGGGACACCTGCCTTTACACACAGATGAACTTTAATGGCATCCCTGTCTTAGCAGAAAAGTGTGATTTGTCACTCCAGAGAACACATCTCCACTGCTCTATAGTCCAGTGGTGGCGTGCTTTACACCACTGCACCCGACACTTTGCATTGCACTTGGTGATGTAAGGCTTAGATGCAGCTTCTCAGCCATGGAAACCCATTCCATGAAACTCTCTACGCACTGTTGTTGTGCTAATCTGAAGGCCACATGAAGTTTGGAGGTCTTTAGTTATTGATTTTGTAGACAGTTGGTGACTTCTGCGTACTGTGCGCTTCAGCATGCACTGACCCAGCTCTGTCATTTTACGTGGCCTACCACTTCTTGGCTGAATTGATGTTGTTCCCAGTTGCTTCCACTTGTTATAATACCATTAACAGTTGACCGTGGAGGTTTTAGTAGCAAGGAAATTTCACGGATGGACTTATTGCACAAGTGGCGACTTATCACGGTACCACGCTTGAATTCACTGAGCTCCTGAGAGTGACCCACTCTTTCACAAATGTTTGTAGAAGCACTCCGCATGCCTAGGTGCTTGTTTTTATACACCTGTGGCCTTGGAGGTGATTGGAACACCTGAATCCAATGATTTGGAGGGGTGTCCTAAAACTTTTGGCAATATAGTGTATATATATATATATATAATGGTTCTTCAAACAGACAGCAATGATTTTACAATATGGAATAAAAAAAATGCCTTTTCTGACAATACGTGAACTACAGCAGTTATTACAATGGTCACAATATGTGGGCAACAAATGAACAAGCATTACCTTATGAAAGCAACAAACAGGCAAAAGAGATACCTAAAAAGTAGATTTTAGTGATTTTATTAATTTTCCTCTCCAAAAGTCCAACTCTGTAACCTGGTCAGCAAATGAGACATGACAGGATGGAAGAAAGAAGCTGATCATCAAGCAGCACTAGCTGTGGCTTTAGGCAGCAAACTGGGGTAGAGTACAGCGTATTTCTGATTCCTTGGAGCAGTGAGGAGGGAAAACAGATGTAAGAAGTGTAAAAAGAGTATATGTTGAGAAAAAATATTTGTCACACTGTGAAACAGTAGTGTTGGTGGCTGAGTGATAACTCTGTGTCCTAGCCAGAGAAATCACTGAGAGGACTAGAGACCCTGTAATCTTTTTGATTAGCCAAAGTTGCCAGCCAAAATCCAGGAAGTTCACAGCTATGGTTCAATGATATCACTGTCCTTCATATACAATAGTTTCATCACACTTACTAGAAGCACTTTGTGGTGGTTGCAGAAAGTTTCTAAATGTTGAGGTTTTATATTTTGTACTTAAATAAGTGTTTAAAAAAATCAAACCTACTTTACAATTCTAACAAGCCTGCATTATAAGGAAAGTCCTGTTTGATTTATGAAGTCTTTCAGCAATTTCCAGTAGCACAAAATATTACGAGTGTCAGATGTATTCATTTGACACTTTGGGGTCCCTAATTTAAACTAAGACTGAATGCTTTTGATTTGTCCCGAGACATTTTCAGCAGCACAGAAAAATAATATTTAATCATTTATTGCAGTCTAAGGCCTGACATGTTTGGCATTGCAGGCCCCTTACTACTGAACAATTTATTAAATTTCTCAGAGTTTTGCTGCAGGGAAAATTTCACTGACAGGTTTTTGCAACAAAGATTTGGGCTCATTACACTTTCTGTCTTTCCCAGGATCTTCTGTTTTAAACCATATGCAATTACCATCTTCATTCATTTTCCAACAAGCCGCTGCATACATTTCCATTCTTTTAAGAAAGGTGTGATCCTTCAGACCAATGAAATGATTATCAATGCAAAGCAGCTAACCCTTTTTCCACAGCAAATTCTATTAAGGTCAGTCTTGCCTCTAATCTCCCAGTGAAAGAGAACAATAAAAGGATTGTTGGAGCTGGAATGCTATCCATTCCTTAGAGATTTGAACTTTATCATTTTCCTTCACTCTAAATAATCATTTATTTTTCTACCCACGTAACTCTCCTACAAGTACGAGTTAAATCAGAGTACAGCGTGTAATGGGTATTTAAAAATACAAATGAGTAAAAAAGTGCATATTTCTTTTCTTTTTTTTTGAGCAGGTTATTTTGAAACTGAGATCATATCTATGAAATATGTATCAAAATGACCATAGATGCATTAAGTAGGTATACTGTTAAATTATTTGGCAAACAAAATTTGTACTAAAATACGCTTAATAAACATGTATTCTTAATGAAAGCACACAGTTTGTTTTTTCTATGTAGAATTTAATGAAAGTTAATGCAATTTCTTCATACAGATGTTTTTTTTTAAGGCTTATCAATGTGCAAAAAATAAAGAATTGATGCACATAAAATCTGTGTCTACGCAGACAATCTTCTCTTCTCCCTCACCAACTTTGACTCCAATGGGAATTTAAAACATTTGGAGAATGCCCCCACCTAAAAATTAATTTTCAGAAATCTAAAAGCTTGAAAATTGTGATTCCAATCTACCAAACCCAAAAATTAAGACATAATTTTAAATTGATTACATCAGCCACAAAATACCCCTGTACCCTGATTCTGGTCAATCTAAAGGAAACCTATACCCTGAATTATCCTCTTCTTAAAAACAAACCTATCTTGGTTTGACCACTGCCAGTTATTTAAGTTCTGATAATGCCCCAACTTTATTTTATAGACAAACTTCAAAATCCTTCTGTAAATGGCCTCTACATTTTTTCTTATAATCCACAAAAGATAACAGAACAATAGAAGTTAAAGAAAACTAAAAAGCAAAACTCAATTAGTTACAAATGGCTGTGGAATTTATGCAGCATGGTTCAGGGCCTACTTATCCCTGATATTTTTAAGCTAATACAATTAATTGAGACAGACAAATTAAAGTTCACATAAAACCAAAGAAGATATTTAAACAATATTAGACACGGAGGAGTGAATTTAATAAAGTTTACAACTTTGTTTTATAGTACAGTTCAGCAAAATAATGTTGCTGGCTGTGCATTTTTCATATACCTTAAAAAGTAATTTTATGGTGTAATTTATATCACTGTGATTCTTAAAATTGTTTTTCTGAAATGATTACATAAAAAATATTAAGTTGTAACTCCTGTATTCATTGATATTTTAAAAGAAAAATAAATGAGGATTATGGTTCTACCCAAATATATGCATAATATAATCTCCTGAATTGAGCCCTTGTAACATTATTCTACAATGAGCAGGATACTTCGCAAACCTATTTGTGAGCAATTTTGTTTATTTGTGTGTTTGATTTATAACACACCTATGCTCAGACTATGGACATTAACCCCTATGGTACCAGCTCCTCAGATTTTGAGAACAGAGGATAGTAATATAAAAAAGAGGAGTAGAGGGGGCATATTAAAAGGTACATGAAGTGGGAATCAAACTTGTAGAAGATGTTTCCCAGGGTGTTTGCTTGCAGTCCTTCCATCTTGCAGTAGAATTCTTTGTTGTATCTTGCTGGTGCTTTAGTTATCCTGCTTTAGTTAAACTGCTGTATTTGCACTCTAGCAGAAAACGCACTCTTTTGCACTCCAGCAGAAAATTAACTCTTTTGCACTCCAGCAGGAAATGCACTCACGCAGGACAATGTCCCCGTCTGTGACATCCTCCATAAGCTGGGCTAAATTTATAGGGAGATGATCAAATGAGCAATTCTTCTCCACCCCAATTAGGAACTGATAAGGATCACATGAATTTGGTAGGAGGTTGGTCAAAACCAGACCAGGCACAGACACAGGCCAAAGTCATAAAAGATGATTGTTTCTCTGATCACAGAAAGGCAAAGGAGGTGAGAATCAATCACCACAGACAAAAAGATATAGGAGCAATTATCCTGAGTATTGCAGAAAGTCAATGCGTAGCATGGAGACAGTTTAAGGTGGAGATCACATCTACCCTATGTTTTCAGAAAGTCAGTGTGTAACAGGGAGACAGGGAAGCAGAATCTGATGCTTGAAGCCAGGTTTCTGTAATTGCTAGTAGGTTAAGGGAGTGGGAGACAAAAAGGATGTGAAATTTAAAGATTAATTTCTAAACAATTTATATAGATGCAGAGGTGAATGATGGTTTGTTTTAAAGTAGTTATACTGCTTGTTCTGAATATGTGAATATTTTTATGTGCATATTCTTGGCACATGGTCATTTTTAGCATTTCTTTATGACAGTCACTTGAAGGGAAAGCATAGTGTGCGGTATCTATTGAGTGAGTGAACATTTTTAGTTATTACTTTTGTTTTACTTGGCTTTTCTCCTTCTTCATCTTTTCGCCCCCTCTCCCGTTTCCACAGGCACAACACAATCCCACTGTTCCTGTTCTCTGTGCTTGCTAGAGATGAAGGCTGCGCTCCCAGCGTGGGGCCAATGTGGAGGGGGTGGGGCCTGTTGCCAGGGTAACTCGACGCCAAGTCTTGGGTTTCCTGAGCAATGAGAATGTGCCCCCTCTCCCCTGTCTCCACAGGCACAGCACAATCCCACTGTTTCTGCATCCTGTGTCCGCTAAAGACAAAGGCCACACTCCCTGTGTGGAACTGATATGGAGGGGGCAGGGCCTGTTGCCAAGTCTCAGGTTACCTTTGTAACAAGAATGCACCATACTTCGGAGATAAATACCAAAACATAGACAGTGTGGTTCCCTCTGCTCGCTCTCCCCTTGCTCTGGTGCCGGGCAGTGAGACAGTCTGTCAACCCCCTACCAGGACTTGTGGACTGCAGAAGAACCCTAAATAGCCTGCTTCTGTTACCAGCCCCCCAGCTCTCTCCTCCCCAGGTGCTCCACTGGGTTACTTAACCCCCACAATGCCAGAGTTCTGCTATCCCTGATCTGTGCTCTACCCTCTCTGTCCAGATCTTTACCCCTGTGAGCTGGACTTGCCCTTTCTGCCCGGATTTTCACCCTGTGTACTGGACTTACCCTATGTGCCTGGACCTTTGCCCTGTGTGCTGGACTTGCTCTTCCTGCCTGGATCTTTGCCCTGTGTGCTGGATTAACCCTTTCCTACCCAGACCTTTGCCCTGTGTGCTGGATTCACTTTTCATGCCTAGATCTTTGCCCTGTGTGCTGGATTAACCCCTTAATCCCTTTGTGCTGGACTTGCCCTTCCTACCGAGATATTTGCCCTGTGTGCTGGACTTGCCCTTCCTGCCTGGATCTTTTCCCTGTGTGTTGGACTTACCCTGCATACCCAGATCTGTGCCCTGTGCTGGACTTAGCCCCTGTCTGCCCAGATTTGTCCCCGTGTGCTGGATTTATCCCTTTCCTACCCAGATATTTGCCTTGTGTGCTGGAATAATCCTTTCCTACCCAGATCTTTGCCCTAAGTGCTGGACTTACCCTTGCCATGCCTTACCTCAATTTGCTTGGAACCCCTGTCCTGTGCATTGGTTCCTTCCTTGTTGCTGTGCCACCCTACCTGAACTATCTGTGTGGTGTTAGATCGCTAACAGCTGGATTATCTTGTTGTACTGTGTCTTGCCATCCCTATTGTGCCCATACGTTTCTCAATAAACATCCGTGCATTGGGTTTTGTGTGATCTGCCTCTGTGTGTTCACTCTCTGCACTCCTAGTTCTCTACATAATTATTGTTGTTATTATTAATATTATTTAATGAAATATAGAGATTTGTACATTAAAAAAACTAAAGTTATCTGACTGCTATTACTACCAAGTGCAAGATGACTAAAGGAGTAGAAACTATTCTGTTAGAAATTTTAAAGTTCTCTTTCCAAACTGACTGTTCAATGATTTTAGTAAATAAGCTGAAATTGTAGTCATTTTAATAATGTGCTAGCAAAAATGTAATTTTATATGCTGTGACGATCGCAGCGTCAGACCCCAGCCCTTCTCACCAAACTCTTGACTGAAGGACTAGTTAATCCAAAACCGCGCTGTCACGTGCGTAACAATGCCACACCCAGCTGCACCTTGCACAAAGATTTTCCAGCTAATGGACCACAATCTGTGTACCTGCAGCCTGGGAGCGATTGTTACTGGGTCAGGTTAATCATACAATTAACCCTTCACACTGCCACCACCTTCTTTTTGTACAGAGAAAGAGAAAACTCGGCAATATCAGCAATAACACAATGATGTTGAATAATCATCTGTATACCACTGTCCCCGCAGGCAGGGATATATAGAGGTTTAAAAACACACAGTAGAGCTCTTCAGAGGCAGGGGTTCTTAGTTTGCATTAAAGAGCTTTAGAAACAGTTCAACACTTTCAGAAAGTAAGATTTATTACTAAAAGGTCAAAAGGGTGCAATAAAAATATTTACAGAAAAGATGTAACCAATATATATATATATAAATATACAGAGAGCAATAACACAGCAAAGAGATAACAGAAAGAAGTTTTGTGAGATAAAGGTCTTGCCGTCAGCCTTGGTTTAGTAGATCAAGTTTCCTGAGCAAAAGGGCATTTATCTCCCAAAGTTGGTTCAAAGTTAGCTCAACTCAGTTTAGCTTAGCTTAAGTCCAAGCATAACAGCTTTTCTAGGAACTCAGCAGGGTGTCTCCTTGAAGCAGAGAACCAATCGCCTCATTTGGGGAGGGTGTTGGGGCGGAGACCCAAGCTAGAACGAAAATCCCTCCCAGTTTATATCATGGTCCATAACTTACTCTCGGGGCATGTAGCCGCCTAGCCACTAGTAGATTAATATTCAGAAGCTTCTGCTGAACGTCTAGATATGAAATATGATATACCTGCTGAGACGGTTAAGGAGATATCATTTTCTGCTCTCCTGTAGATGTCAGCTAGGGGGTGTAATATATCAGGCGACTTGTATTAAAGTGACCGATCTGACAATATGCCTGGTTTTTATGTAAGTCTTCCATATCTCCAGATATAAAATTATATGGAAAAGGGGATTTTTAAATGTGAGTCTGTTTTACGACTACTTGGAATGTCTTTGAAGCCCAGTGAAGGATTGGTTTTATGGCTTTACGATATCCCAGATTGAGAAGCTAACAGACATCTGGGCACCAGCTAGGCTGGGATTTATAGCCATGGAGCTCTCCCACTGTGTTTGCTGCCTGTGATCTCTGCATCATACAGACCACATGTCACTCAACAGAGAGGGAGAGGGGATTTGGAGGAGAGAGATACAAGATGGAGGATCCTTAGCAAGATGGAGGACCGCGACCATCTTTGTATGCACAATTGCTACATATGCCCCTTGCCTTATTACAAGTGGAAAGTGAACATGGGTTCACTTTAGAAACTTACATTCAACAGAAACATGAACATACACTTTACAAAGTGAACAGTCTCTACTTATTCAGTAAACCATTCACAGACTTCATGCACATTGGTGCTAGGGCTGTACATTATAATATTTGAGCATATTTCCCCACCCAGAAGCCAAAGGTGCTGCGTACAGCCACTCATAGAAATAAATGGCTGTACACTGCTATACACCAGAACTTGCATAAACACACACATGTATCAGACTTACACCCCTGGATGCAAGTACCAATGTATACTAACAAGTACCAGTGCATACCTTGTGGCACCTGCCAACCTAATTGAGTGGTGCAATGCCACCTTCAGGTTTATGGACATACTACAGCACCTGCCTACATTTTCTTTAAATAATAAGCTTGTGCCTTTTGATTGCAATACTGGATTTTACATATTACAATAAAGGAACTATTATTCAATAGTATGTATATTTTATAATACTATATATGACATACCAAAATTTTACCTTTTTTTGTATCCTTAAACTGAATTTTAGCTTTCTTCAAAACTGCTGACATAATTATTTAAGTTTCCATTTGAATGTTTATCCATGGAGAGCCATTTAAATCTTACAGCTGCATCTAGTTTGACATTGCCCGCTTTTGTACTCGACAGGGACAATCTTGTTCATCTCCAAACAAAATTTATCTCAACCTCGAATTCTGGATTAGATTGCCTGAAAATCTCCAAGCATTCTAATAATACAATAAATATGTCTTATGGTGTTGCATAACATCTTCTAGCATCCCCATATATTAAAGTGTACTACAACCTTACCACATATTTGACCACAGCACTCATCTAGCATGCTGTTTCTTCTATTATTGATGATATTCCAAAGAAAAGTTTGAAGTGGCTTGGATTCTCCTCATGCCTAAATAATTTAAATCGCTGCTCAGTTTTGTAGCAAATATTGTAAACATTTTCAGTTGCAGTTTATTAAGAGGATTTGTATTTGTGTCTGTCCAGTCCTGTGATTTGCACAGTCCTGTCATACAGCACGGCTTAAAGTACTCCACGTACAGTTAAGAAATACAGTGCTGCACCCCCTCCCCCCCCCCCCGTTGACCATGAAAGAAAAGCAGGAGACTGATAAGGTCACCCCTCCTTCTGCTCTCTCCTGCTGTAAGCATGTTCCTTGTTATTATCTTTGCATGCACCATATGGTGCATAGGTGATCTGTGGACAGTGGGAGAATAGGTGAGCTGTGGATGGCGAGGTACATAGGCGAGCTGTGGACAGAAGGAGAAGAGGTGAGCTGTGGACAGTGGGGTTCATATGTGAGCTGTGGATGGTGGGATTAATAGGTGAGTTGTGGATGGGGAAATAAGAAGTCGGCTATGGACAGGGGAAGTAGAGGTGAGTTGTACACAGTGAGAGAAGAGGTGAGCTGTGGACAGGAGGAGAAAAGGTGAGCTGTGGACAGTGGGGTGCATATGTGAGCTGTGGATGGACAGAAGGGGTGAGCTGTGAATAGGGAGAGAAGAATTGAGCTGTGGATGGTGGAGTTCATAGGTGGGCTGTGGATCAGGAGAGAAGGTGTGAGCTGTGAATGGTAGGATGCACCACGTTTGCTATGCAATTCTGAGTCCTGTACTCTGTGTGTTACTCATTCATAAACCTTACGCCTTGTGTGATACAGCGCTCTGAGCCTTTACTACACCCCAAAAATCAAAGTGAAAAAATGATGCAGCAGGCTAGTCCATTTTGCTGAAATGTCATTGCAGCAACTCAAAATGGTACTCAGTAGTTTATATTATTATTATTATTATTATTATTATTATCATACAGTATTTATATAGCGCTAAAAGGTTTGCTCAGCGCTGTACATTATAGTGGGGGACAGAACATGAGACAATACAGTGACAAAACAAAACACGAGGGATTCAAGGGCCCTGCTCTTTCGAGCTTACAATCTAAGAGGGAGGGGATAGTGGTACAGGAGGAAGTGGCTGTGGGGGATGGAGTGGTGGGAGGAGTGGAGGAGATCGGTTGTTAGGTGAGGGTGGAGTAGGCTTCCCTAAAGAGATGGGTTTTCAGGGTGCACCTAAAGGTGAGGAGGGAAGGTGACAGTCTGATGGATTGGGGTAGTGAGTTCCAGAGGATAGGGGAAGTCCTGGAGAAGTTATGCAGTTGGGCGTGGGAGGTGGAGACCAGGGAGCTAGAAAGTAGGAGGTCTTGTGAGGAGCGAAGATTACGGATTGGGTGGATTGGGGTAGTGAGTTCCAGAGGATAGGGGAAGTCCTGGAGAAGTTATGCAGTTGGGCATGGGAGGTGGAGACCAGGGAGCTAGAAAGTAGGAGGTCTTGTGAGGAGCGAAGATTACGGATTGGGTGGTATTTGGGTATCAGGTCGGTGAGGTAGTGTGGGGCAGCATTATGAATGGCTTTGTATGTTTGTGTTAGTAGTTTGAATTTAATGCATTGGGCAATCGTGAGCCAGTGGAGGGAATGACAGAGGGGGGTGGCAGAAGAGGAGCGGTTGGTAAGGTGGATGAGTCTGGCCGCTGAGTTCAGGATAGACTGAAGCGGGGATAGTCTGCGATGAGGTAGGCTGGTGAGGAGGGAGTTGCAGTAGTCCAGACATGAGATAATAATGGAGTGAATGAGTTGTTTAGTAGTGTCTGGGGTTAGGAACGAAAGTATTTTGGAGATGTTACGGAGGTGGAGCCTGCATGAGTTTGCCAACGATTGGACATGGGGTTGAAAGGACAGGTTTGAGTCTAGAGTGACACCTAGGACTTTGGCTTGTGGGGTGGGACTGAAGGTGGAGTTGTTGGTCGTGATGGAGAGGGTGGGGGGGGCACGGGCTGGGGGGAAAATCAGGAGCTCGGTTTTGGAAAGGTTCAATTTGAGGAAATGGAGCGACATCCAGTCTGATATGTTGTTCAGTAGGTGGGTGATACGGGCGGAGACTGAAGGGGTGAGGCGAGAAGTGGAGAGGTAAATTTGCTTGTCATCGGCGTAGAAGTGATAGTTGAAGCCGTGGGAGTGTATCAGTTTGCCGAGGGAGGAGGTGTAGATGGAGAAGAGAAGGGGCCCGAGTTTGTTAAGGAGGAGGGGGTGTCGAAGGCCATGGAAAGGGCGAGGAGTAAGAGGACTGAGTAGTGGCCATTAGCTTTGGCGGTTAGCAGGTCATTAGTGATTTTGAGTAGGGCGGTTTCGGTGGAGTGTAGGGGACGGAAGCCAGACTGTAGTGGATCGAGGAGGTTGTTGTCAGTGAGGTGGGCGCATAGTCGATTGTAGACTAAGCGCTCAAGGAGCTTGGAAGTAAATGGCAGCAGGGAGATGGGTCTAAGGTTGTTCAGGTCGGTGGGGTCCAGGGAGGGTTTTTTGAGTATGGGGGTGATGTGCGCGTGCTTTAGGGGGGAGGGGAATGCGCCAGTAGAGAGGGAGAGATTGAAGATGTGGGTGAGGTAGCGTAGGATGGAGGAGGTGGGTGACCGTAGGAGTTGTGTGGGGACAGGGTCAAGGGGGAAAGTGGTGAGGCGGGCTTCTGAGAAGACCTTAGTGACCTCCTCCATGGTAGCAAGGCTGAAGGAGCGGAGTATTGGGGAGGTTATAGTGTGCGGGACGTTATGTGTGGTGGGGGGTAGGGCGGTTGCGAGGTCAGAAGAGGGGAGAGTTGGTGGGGTTATGGTGGGAGGGAGGCTAGGTGGGGAGGTAGGTTGAGCATTGGCGATGTCCTTACGGATTGCGCCGATCTTATTTTGGAAGTGATTGGCAATCTCGTGGGCGGTGAGTGAGGTACTGGGTGGGGGTGGGGTGGGGGGAGTAGGGAGTTGAAAGTGGAGAAGAGCCGGTGAGGACAGGTGGAGAGGGTGTTGATGAGGGTTACGAAGTAGGCTTGTTTGGCGGCATGGAGGGAGGAGGTGTAGGTGAGGAAGACGGATTTGTAGAGGGAGAATGCTCGAGGCGATCTGGTTTTGTGCCATAATCGCTCCAGCGCACGACTGCGTCATTTAAGATTTATAGTGTGGTCGTTCTGCCAGGGTTGAAGCGGTCGGGGTCTAATGCTACGTGTGGTTAGGGGTGCTAAGGAGTCTAAGGCAGCTGACAGTGAGTCATTGTACGCAGTAGTGGCCAGGTCAGGGCATGACAGTGGAAGGATACTGTCATACAGACTGTCAGCTGCTGGGTGGAGATGGGCCGGGTTCAGGTTGTGGAGGTTACGGCTGGTGATGGTTTGACGTTTGGGGGAGGAGGCGTTATAGGACAGGGACACGGAGAACGTAATGAAGTTGTGGTCAGAGAGAGGGAAAGGGGTGTTTGTGAGGTTGTGGAGGGTGCAGAGATGGGAGAAAATAAGGTCCAGGGTGTTCCCATTGGTGTGGGTGGAGGACTGTGTGCACTGTGTGAGTGCGAAAGAAGTGGTTAAGTGGAGGAGTTGGGATGTAGCCAGATTGTTGACATTGATAGGGATATTAAAGTCTCCAAGGATGATGGTGGGTAGCTCAGAGGAACAGAAGAAGGGCAGCCAGGCGGAAAAGTCGTCAAGGAAGTGGGATACGGATCCAAGAGGCCGATAGATTACTGCAATCCTCAGAGGGGTGGGAGAGAAGAGTCGGATGCAGTGGGCCTCGAAGGAGGATAAGGATACAGAGGGGGAGTTTGGGAGAACCTGGAAGGTGGTCAGCGGTGACAAGAGCACACTGACCCCACCACCTCTACGGCCGCTCAGTCTGGGAGAATGGGACCAGACGAGACCTCCATAGGAGAGTGCCGCAGGGGAGGCAGAGTCAGTGGCTTGGATCCAGGTTTTGGTGACCGCTAAGAGGTTGAGGGAGTGGGAGATAAAGAGGTCATGGATGGCGGTGAGCTTGTTGCAAACCGATCGGGCATTCAGGAGTGCAACCGAGAGTGGAGGGATGGACGTGGGGAGGAGGGGGACAGGTATAAGGTTGAGGGGGTTGCGGTGGTTTGTGGGGGTAGGAGGGAGCCCAGTGGGTGAGTGAGGTGGTGAAGGACCAGGGTTTGGGGAAATATCCCCATGTGCTTGTATGCATGCCTGACAATGTCAGGTCATGCTCCTAATGAGTTTGACGGATGATGTCCTGGGGTATTTCCTCCAAGATCTGGACCAGGGCATCATTGAGCTCCTGGACAGTCTGATGTGCAACCTGGTGGCGTCGGATGGACCGAAACATGATGTCCTGGAGGTGTTCTATTGGATTTAGGTCAGGCGAGTGTGGGGGCCATTCAATGTTATCAATTCCTTCATCCTCCAGGAACTGCCTCCATACTCTCTCCATGTGAGGCCGGGCATTGTCATGCACTAGGAGGAACCCAGGACCCAGTGCACCAGCGTAAGGTCTGACAATGGGTCCAAGGATTTCATCCCAATACCTAATGACAGTCAGGGTGCCATTTTCTAGCCTGTAGAGTTCTGTGTGTCCCTCCATGGATATGCCTTCCAAAACCATCACTGACCCACCACCAAAATGGTCATGCTGAATGATGTTACAGGCAGCATAACGTTCTTCATGGCTTCTCCAGACCCTTTCACATCTGTCACATGTGCTCAGGGTAAACCTGCTCTCATCTGTGAAAAGCACAGGGCGCCAGTGGTGGACCTGCCAATTCTGGTGTTCACTGGCAAATGCCAATCAAGCTCTATGGTGCAGAGCAGTGAGCACAGGGCCCACTAGAGAACACCAGGCCCTCAGGCCACCCTCATGAAGTCTGTTTCTGATTGTTTGGCCAGAGACATTCACACCAGTGGCCTGCTGGAGGTCATTTTGTAGGGCTCTGGCAGTGCTCATCCTGTTCCTCCTTGCACAACGGAGCAGATACTGGTCCTGCTGATGGGTTAAGGACCTTCTACAGCCCTTTACAGCTGTCCTAGAGTAACTGCCTCTCTTCTGGAATCTTCTCCATGCTCTTGAGACTGTGCTGGGAGACACAGCAAACTTTCCAGCAATGGCACCTATTGATGTGCCATCCTGGAGGAGTTGGACTGCCTGTGCAACCTCTGTAGGGTCCAGGTATCGCCTCATGCTACCAGTAGTGACACTGACCCTAGCTGAATGCAAAACTAGTGAAAAACAGTCGGAAAAGATGACTAGGGAAAAAAATGTCATTGGCCTCCACCTGTAAAACCATTCCCTCAAAGCAGAATGTTTCCACTTGGGGTCAAAGGCAGCATTCCTCCACCTCCAAACACGGCGAGTTGAGTTGATGCCAAATAGCTTGATTTTGGTCTCATCTGACCACAACACTTTCACCCAGTCCTCTTCTGCATCATTCAGATGTTCAGTAGCAAACTTCAGAATGATTGCACCCACTGTTGTCACCTTGTCACCAAGCTGCTTGGCGATAGTTTGGTAGCCCAGTCCAGCCTTGTGTATGTCTACAATCTTGTCCCATGAAGTGGCAGGCCACGTAAAATGACAGAGCGGGGTCAGCACATGCAGAGTGAGCAGAAGTAGCCAACTGGCTACAGAGTCAATAGCTAAAGACCTCCAAACTTCATGTGACCTTCAGGTTAGCACAACAACAGTGCATAGAGAGCTTCAAGGAATGAGTTTCCATGGCTGAGCAGCTGCATCCAAGCCTTACATCACCAAGTACAATGCAAAGCATTAGATGTAGTGGTGTAAAGCATGCTGCCAAAGGACTCTAGAGCAGTGGAGACGTGTTCTCTGCAGTGATAAATCATGCTTCTCTGTCTGGCAATCAGATGGATGTGTCTGGGTTTGGCGGTTGCCAGAAGAACAGTACTTGCCTGATTGCATTGTGCCCAGTGTAAAGTTTGGTGGAGATGGGATTATGGTGTGGGGTTGTTTTTCAGGGGTTGAGCTTGGCCCCTTAGTTCCAGTGAAGGGAACTCTTAAGGAGTCAGCATACCAAAACATTTCCAGACAATTTTATGCTCCAGACTTTGTGGGAATAGTTTGGGGATGGCCCCTTTCTGTTCGAACATGACTTTGCACCAGTGCACAAAGCAAGGTCCATAAAGACATAGATGAGTGAGTTTGGAGTGGAGGAACTTGACTGGTCTGTACAGTTCCCTGACCTCAACCCAACAGAACACCTTTGATATGAATTAGAGTGGAGCCTGCAAGCCGGGCCTTCTCGTCCGACATCTGTGTACAACCACCCTGTACATATGAATGGCTGTACACAGCTGTATTGGAGGATATGCAAGTACTTGGTCAACCCATGCATCTATACATATGTAAAACAATGAATGCTGGTTGTTTGTGTTCTATATCTGTATGCATGTGTGGATGCAACCATTTATGTCTATGGGGTGTTTGTTTATAACACCTATGTCTCCTAGGAGGGGAGAATAAACCCCAGGTTTACCTTGTATGGCTTCAGGAGGCCATGTGCAAGTTATTCATTCTCAAAGATCACAACAAATGCTCTAGAACGGGGGTGTCAAACTGGTGGCCCTCCAGCTGTTGCAAAACTACAAGTCCCATCATGCCTCTGCCTTTGGAAGTCATGCTTGTAACTGTCAGTCTTGCAATGCCTCATGGTACTTGTAGTTTGGCAACAGCTGGAGGCCAGTTTGACACCCGTGCTCTAGAATCTGGTTTTAGTCAGTTTATAGTTTGTTTACATTGGTCTTTTTCGGAGGTGTTTGTACTATCTTGGCATTTCAGGGCCTCCAAAACTGTGATAGGTAGTGAGGAAGTGACACAAGGATATATGCCATTGGCAGCCTGAATGTTGTCATTTGGGGGGCCTGTATGTGGCTAGGCTGCCAAAAAGTCTCTCTCATGTGGTATCCCCATACTCAGGGGAAGTAGCAGAATATGTTTTGTGTGTTATCCAACATATACCCATGGCATGTGTGAGCAATATATCATTTAAGTGACAAAAAGTTGTCATTTTCCAAATGTCTGTGGCAAAACATATAGTCTTCCATGGACTCAACATGCCTCTCAGCAAATTCGTTGGAGTATCTACTTTTCAAAAAGGGGTCATTTGGGGGTTTTTTGTACTGCCATAGCATTTTAGCATCTCAAGAAATTTGACAGGCAGTCAGAAAGTAAAATCTGCGTCAATTCCATTATATATACCATAGTTTGTAGATGCTATAACCTTTACACAAACCAGTTAATATACACATATTTGGATTTTTTTTACCAAACACATGTAGCAGAATACATTTTGGCCTAAATTTATGACTAAATTTCAGTTTATTGGATTTTTTTATAACAAAAATTAAAATATATTGTTTATTTTTTTTCTTTTTCCGTTTATGTCACAAAAAATGAAAAACCCAGTAGTGATTGAATACCACCAGAAGAAAGCTCTGTTTGTGTGAAAAAAAAAGAACAAAAATTTTGTTTGAGTAAAGTATTGCATGACCATGCAATTACCAGTTGAAGTAGCGCACTGCTGAATAGCAAAAAATGACCTGGTCAGAAAGGGGGAAAAACCTTTCTGTGGCTGAAGTGGTTAAAGTGGTTGCAAACCTCTGAAATGAAAAATTAAAAAAGCATATCCTTCTATAGTATGTACTTTCCTTAACTGCTTCCCATAAGCCCACTGCACATAAACAGTGGGATGCGAGTAGTGCCAATGTGAGTTGATGTACCAGTACATCATCCTGCATCTGAGGCTCATGTGCGGCTCCTAGAGCGCACACCCAAGAGCCTGGAGATCAGTGTTTTGTCCAGACACAGACATTTATATGACGTGGCATAGAATCATTGACATTGCTCCTGTGCCATGTGGTCTCTGTGTCCAATTAGGACAGAGTGATGATGTAAACAGAAGTCACATGGTGTGGCTTCCAAGACTCTCCTCTACACCGATTGGTCTGTGGGAGAAGAGGGAGAAGTAACTGCAGCCAGAGCAGCCAAGAGTGAGTCTTACAGTAGATTTAATCTACAATCACACTGCCAGCAGGTGCCCAGTGTCTCTGATCACTGCCCATTGCTGTGCATACTCTGCAGCCAGCCACTGTCACCTGTCCCAGTGTCATCAGTGTCACCAGTGCTGCCAGAAACAGTGTCCTTGATTGCAGTGACACCAGAGATATGTACATTAGCACCCTTGTATTAATCACCACCATACCAATGTACTTATCGCCACCATACCAGTGATCACTTTCATACCAGTATCCTGACCACTGCCATTACAGTGTACTGATCACTGCCATACTAGTGTCCTGATCTGTGAGGGGAGAGAGCCCTTACAGCAAACTGTGAGTAATTATCAGCCCCTGTACACCATTTACACACACAAAAATTGCCATCCAGCTCACAGTGTCCCTGATCCCTGCCCAACAGTGTCTAGCGTGAACAAACTGCAGCTAGCCACGTGCCCCATTGTCACCAGTGGTTCCAGAAACAGTGTTCCTGATTGCAGTGACATCACATCGCTGTACACCAGCGCCAGTTTCATGATCACCACCATAGCGGTGTTCTGATCACCGCTATACCAATGTGTCCTGATCACCACCAAATCAATATCCTGATCATTGCCACACCAGTATCCTGATTACTGCCATACCTGTGGATCCTAATCACTGTCATACTAGTGGGTCCTGAACACAGCCACAATATTGTCAGCAAAGCCAGTGTTCCTGCACATGGTTTACACACACAAAAATTGCCATCCAGCTCACAGCATCCCTGATATCTGCCTTAAAGTGTCTAGTGTGAACAAACTGCAGCCAGCCACCTGTCCCATTGTCACCATTGCTTCCAGAAACAGTATTCCTGATTGCAGTGACATCACATCGCTGTACACCAGCACCAATTTCATGATCACCACCATAGCGGTGTTCTGATCACCGCTATACCAATGTGTCCTGATCACCGCCATATCAATATCCTGATCATTGCCACACCAGTATCCTGATCACTGCCATACTTGTTGGCCATAATCACTGTCATACTAGTGGGTCCTGAACACAGCCACAATAGAGTCAGCAAAGCCAGTGTCCCTTATTGCAGTGAGGCCTTTGTTTAAAAAAAAATAAACTTTTGTTTTCTTTCCATGTTTTCCAAAAATGTGTGGCTGTTTGCTTTCCAAAATGTGGTCATTTTGTGGGTATTTCCACTGTCCTCCAGGGCTTCCAAATATGTGATTGGTAGTCAGGAAATTGGATGCATATTTTATGCTCCTAGAAAGCCTAAAGGTGCTCCTTGGATTATGAGCCCCTCTATGTGGTTGACTGTGAAAAAGTCTCACACATGTGGTATCACCATGCTTGGAAGAAGTAGCAGAAGGTGTTTTGAGGTGTAATTCTTGGTATGTCCAGCTATGTATAAGACATATTTTATTAACTGACAACTTTGAGTAAAAAAATAAGTTTTCATTTTCTTTCCACACTTTTCAAAAACATGTGGCAAAAAAATGACAGTTTTCAAAAGACTACTTATGCCTCTTGTAAAATATGTTGGGATGTTTTCTTTTGAATATATGGTCATTTTGTGGATGTTTTTACTGTCCTGGTGCTCCAGGGTCTCCAAAAATGTGATAGATTTAGGAATTTAGATGTGTAATTTATGCGTCTAGAAAATCTAAAGGTGCTCCTTAGATTTTGGACCTCACTTCGACTGTGAAATAGTCTCACACATGTGGTATCGCCATACTATGGAGGAGTAGCAAAAAGTGTTTTAGGGTGTAATTCTAAGTATGAGAAAAAAATAAATGAAAATAGCGAAAGTGTTCATATGTAATCAATTAACATAAGCTGCTAAACCTTACCCTTAAATTAAAGTTACAATCATAAAACAAAAAAGGTAGCGCTATCAAATTAAATATTTAAATTAAATAGTGATAAATAAACAGTGAAAAAATTTATTTAAATTACCAAAAAAAGTTTTTAAGAATTTTCTCTTTCCATCAACAGTGAACAATGTCCATCACCATAAGAACAGAATTGTGCAAATCCACCACCAACAGAAATGAATAAACTCACCAGAGCAAATTGCCAGTAAAATTATAAACCAGCAATTGCACTTTTTTGCTCTGGGAGCAATACTCTGCAGGTAGACTCAGCAGTGACCAACTTTTCAAAATATTTCACTCTCAGCTTATAGATGTAATATTCTGTAGGTCAGGGAGACCCAGATATCCAGACACTTAATTTATCTTCCTTGGGAGCAATACTCTGCAGATCTTTAACTCAGCAGCAATAACTTCCAAACCAAATTCCAAGAACTTCGTGTACAGGCTCAGAAAAGAAAGAAAAACAAAACAAACGATTGTGTGATACCGTACGACACGTTTATTTGTAAAAACTCATCATAATCCATTCTCATGGAACAGTGTCATGGCCGACACTAGCAAAAAACACATTTCGTTAAAATCACAGAAAGCCGAGATGACAGCCTCTTACAGAACGTAGTGAGGTTAGTCCGAAGCTCTACCCTACGCGTTTCATCATCCAACATCTTCATGGAGCAGAAGGAGGAACCTTCTTAAAGACATTTTTTGGTCATTTAAAATAATTTTTTCACTGTTTATTTATCAGTATGTAATTTAAATATTTAATTTGATAGCGCTACCTTTTTTGTTTTTAATTGTAAGTATGCCTATGCTGTGTGTGAGAAATATCTTTAACATTGACAACCTTGCATAAAAAATACAACTTCCCTTCTTTTCACCTTTTCCAAAAACGTGTGACAAAAAATGACATTTCCAAAAGACTCACTATGCCTCTTGGAAAATACCTTGGAGTATTTGCTTTCTAAAATGGGGTAATTTGTGGGTGATTCTACTGTCATGGTGATCCAGGGTCTCCAAAATTGTGATAGGTTGTCAGGAAATTAGATATGTAAATGATGCCCTTAAAATACCTGAAGTTGCCCTTTGGATGTTGGGTCCTTCTATATGGCTAAGCTGTGAAAAATTCTCTGGTATTCCCATACTCGGGAGTCCTAGCATAATGTGTTTTGGAGTGTAATTGTAGGCATGCCTATGATATGTGTGATATTTACAGTATTTTCTGGCGTATAAGACTACTTTTTATACTTAAAAATATACCCCAAAAATTGGGGGTTGTCTTATACGCGGGGTATAAAATGTGAACCTTGAGTTTGTTTGGGTTAAGCTGGCTGGATGTGTGGTAATACTGTACATATAGTATACCGTGCTGAGCCAAGCTGGCTCAAAACTAATGTCCCCATGACAGATTAATCTGTCAGCCCGCTGGATGTGCGGTATATACAGTATACTGCGCTGAGCCAAGCGGTTTCAAAACGTACTGGTACATCCCTACTGTGATCAGCCCGCTGGATGCGTGTATGTACGGTAGCTGTGGCTACATACAGTATACACTGGGCCAATCACGGCGATTGATGTATTCTACTAATGAATACAAAGCCTGCTCAGATTGGCTGAGTCAGAGAGGTGGGCTGATGATGTCACAACCTCAGCCAATCCGAGCAGGCTTTGTATTAATTAGTAGAATACATCACTCGCCGTGATTGGCCCAGTGTATTCTGTATGTAGCCGCAGCTACCGTACATACACGCATCCAGCGGGCTGATTACAGTAGGGACGTACCGGTATGTTTTGAAACAGCTTGGCTCAGTATACTGTATATACCACACATCCAGTGGGCTGACATTAATCTGTCATAGGGACATTTGTTTTGAGCCAGCTTGGCTCAGCGCGGTATACTGTATGTACATTACTGCACATCCAGCGGGCTGTATATATACTGTATACTGTATGTAGCCGAAGCTACCGTATTACCGCACATCCAGCGGTAACCATCTGATTTGGAATTTGATCCATATGATGACTGTCTTACAAATGTATCACAAGATGTCATTCATGAACTTATGATGTCAGAGGATTTTGAAGGATTTTAAGTACTGGTAAGTCATAACCATTTCAATTAAAATATTTTAATCAAAAACCACCTCCTAAACAAATGTGATTAGAATAACCCACAACAAAAACAACACCTTCCCCTGAAGGTGTAACACATTTATATATGTGAAAGTGTTATAAACAAAAATTAAACTTTAAATAAAAACTGTGAAGTCCATCAATCAGTCCATCAAACAGTTGTTACCCCTCACTATCCTACAACATCATAGTTCAAACTGTTCAGAAATTCTTCTAACGATCTCCCATGTGCATGTACCTCAAAAAAAGGAAATAACATATAGTGCATTATCCTTTATATGACATAAGCTTAATTCATCTCACACAATTAATCCAGTGACTAATAGTGAAAGTGGTGAAAAACCGTGAAAAACTGTGAGATAATCAGTGAAAACGTCTTGACGTCACTTCCCTTGACGCGTTTCGTCATCGACTTAATCATAAGGGGTCTATGATTAAGTCGATGACGAAACGCGTCAAGGGAAGTGACGTCAAGACGCACACAGGAACCGGAAGTTGAAGGGAAACGAACAATCTGGAGCACCTGGACGCTCTTCCTGGATGGCTGTAAGGCTGTGAGGTTTAAGCTGCTAATGATTACGTGTTTTAAAGGCTTGTTTTGATGTAAGCAGTTCAAATAAAGGTCATTTGATTATATTATTGACGGTATTACACTATTGTGTTCCTCATGTTTTGTCTCTGGATGGAGTAAAGTGCCTGGAGACAGTGGGATCATTGTGATTAAGGAATCCAGGGAGGATTGTGGAGATCACTCATCCTGAGAAAGCTGTTGGATCAATATAAGCATGTGTTTTCTGGAGTGTTGGTAAGGGTACCCTTACTATAAATAGAAGT
Organism: Staurois parvus; assembly: GCF_062004578.1. Lineage (NCBI taxonomy): Eukaryota > Metazoa > Chordata > Amphibia > Anura > Ranidae > Staurois > Staurois parvus. The sequence goes on along the minus strand of NW_028317918.1, from coordinate 4,978,058 downwards.
GCACACCAGCTTGCAATGTTTTGTGGGATTGAAGGGTGATTCACATACACAGTGTTTTCACTGATTATCTCACAGTTTTTCACGGTTTTTCACCACTTTCACTATTAGTCACTGGATTAATTGTGTGAGATGAATTAAGCTTATGTCATATAAAGGATAATGCACTATATGTTGTTTCCTTTTTTTGAGGTACATGCACATGGGAGATCATTAGAAGAATTTCTGAACAGTTTGAACTATGATGTTGTAGGATAGTGAGGGGTAACAACTGTTTGATGGACTGATTGATGGACTTCACAGTTTTTATTTAAAGTTTAATTTTTGTTTATAACACTTTCACATTTCAATTAAAAACCTGATGTTTTTAAATGGTGTTGCCTCGGAAGGGGGGTAGTCTTATATGGCGAGTATACCCCGAAACCTATGTTTTAACTGGAAAATTAGGGGGTCGTCTTATACACCCAGTCGCCTTATACACCGGAAAATATGGTAGTTTGATAAAAATGTAACTTTGCCAAAATAAAAACACATTTTATTTAACTGCATCATTACCAAAGAATTGTGTCAAAAATGACAACAAACAAACTCACCATGCCTCTTTCCAAATACATCAGATTGTTTACTTTCCAAAAAGGGGAAATTTAGGGGACATTTGTAGTGTCCTGGCATTTTAGGACTGGTCAATTTTCAAATCTATATACCAGAGTTTATATACCTTTCCCAAAGGCTAAATAATATACACTAATTTGGTTTATTTTTATCAAAGAAATGTAGCAGAATACATTTGGACTAAATTTATGAAGAAAGATTTATTTTCAAAATTTTATAACAGAAACTAAGAAAAACATTTTTTTTCAAAATATTTGTTATATTTTCATTTATATAGCAAAAATTTTTAAAAAAAGTGGGGAATAAAAACCACCAAACGAAAGCTCTATTTGTCTTAAAAAAAAACGATAAACAATTTCATTTGGGTACAGTGTTCCATGACTTAGTAATTGTCATTCAAAGTGTGACAGTGCTGAAAGCTGAAAATTGGCCAGGACTGTAGGGAGTGAAAGTGTCCAAACTTGGAGTGGTTTATCCAAAGCATATATTGTTATTTATGTCTGCTCCTTCATCTCTCTGCTATCTACATTAGTCACTTCTTGCAGTCTATGCCAACACCAGCAATTTCAGGAGACATCCCTGACCCCCATCCCAGAACATGCTCATCCACAACCATGACTGTTTCCCTATTAGACTGTGTAGAGGGGGGATGTGTCCATTCCTTTCACTTACATCTCAGATTAAACTCAGCTCCATTCTCTATGTGACATCAGATCCTTACCCCCCTGCCTTCTGGAGCTCAGAAATGCTGTGTAAATTGTGTGCTTAAGAGGTTGTAAAGAAGAGAGGGCAGCAGATAAACAGGTACAACATATGTAGAAGGATTTATTTCATTTCTTTGTATCACCTGAGGCTAGTCACTTCAGTGGGTATATGTAAGAGTTTACATCCACTTTAAAGTGTATGTAAAGCCATTGAATAAAATACAGAAGGGTGAGAACCTTTATCAGATTTGTATTCCTTTCTGTGTCTCCACTTAGGATATTCACCTTCACCATTGCTTCACCATACAAGAAACTTTGCTCCAGGCAACAGGGAAACATAGAACATAGATGTAAAAATAAATCACATTAGGTAACAGAGCACTAGAGGCTGCCATGTATCTGCCATTAAAAGGCTGTATGGTTCTGAGACAGGTATGGTGTCAGGGCCTCTTCAATCTCTGTCTAGAGAGCAGCATTCAAGTGTTGAAACCATTGTTTGAGCTAGTTGAGAAGCACTGCCATATAATAATCCTTGATGTCCATACCCCCAACCACACTGTACTTGACTAGTTGAGAATATGGACAACATGTCCTTTTACATTGCTGTATTTTGTGTTTCCTACTTGCTATGCCATCTTCTCTGTTGATAATGACCTACGACTTTGCATTTTTAGAGCACAGTTTAGTCAGAAACTAAGTTTATTGTTCTGCAGTATGTTTTTAAAAAAATACTTTTTTCTTTTATATTCCTTTTTGCATTTATATTAAATTATATTGTTTTTTATCATAATTATTGTTGGCTTGTTTCAGTTATTTAAACACATACCACTCTGATGACCGTATCTTATCCAAATATCAGCTGCTGATCTGCTCATGATAAAGAATGCTCAAAATCATTTTTCTGATTTGCTCTAATTGGGTTCCTTTTTTTAATTGGGTTCCTTCAAAAAGGAGAAACAAGAAAATGAACAAAGCTTATTTATTCAACATATTGTTTTAAGCAACTGACTATGGCTAGGTAATATTCCAATGCAGTCTGCGTTTGAAGAATCGGTGCGCTCTAACCTACCACTATTCCAAGAAACATTCCAACGTGGGAATCATCACACTTATGCATCAATGAATGTTTGCTTTTCAATCAGGTTTCTCATGGATGGAATAAAAGACTGTGTCAAGATGATCTGGCAAATAGATCTGTGTCAAATGTAAAGAAAACGAAATAAAGATATACAGCTTTCTTACATTTGATGCAAACATTACCTGATGTAATAAGAATTTTTGATGCGCTGTAAGGCACACATTTCCTGAGTTTGAAACATAGTCTCTATTGTGCTTTCTGGGAAAATCTATAACTGCTCTGCATTCTATAATCTCTACTTTAAGACAGAAACCATTCATCACACCAAATCTTTAGTCCTTGACTGAAACCACAGAAGCTGTAAATGGTTGTATCCTCCTGACAATTCCTTTTCCACATATGAGGAAAGGCGTATTTTCTTTCTTCTTAAATTTATTTCCAAAGGAAATTTTTTTTTCTATTTAGTTTTAGTTAAATTTTTACTAGTACAGTCTCATCAAACATTAAATGTGTTAATAAATATATTGCTGTAAATATGCACTTATACAATACAAGTCCAAGAATGGAAATACACAAATGGCAATGCTTTTTTTTTTAAATGTAAAAACACCTTATTTTTAATGTCATTAAAAATTTTAGCTAACTTTACTAGAATATTAGTGTTTCCTTTTAATTTGCTAAAGAACTCCATTCAAACATTCTGACAGAAAGAATGTGATGCCAAAATGTGCATACTTTCATGGCTACAGTTGTACTCCTATTTTATCTGTCAACATACCCCCTTAAAGATGCCCACATGCATTATTTATTTGCGATACTAACAGACACTGTCAGCTGAAGCTTGGCAAGGGAAGAAGCAATTAACAGTTTGGGAAACTTTGCATGACTTCTATTGTCTTCTCCATCAAATCTGGCAGAGGTGATATCTAGACCAGCATTTCTCAACCTTCTTTAAGTCAAGACATCCTTCAAAATTCTGCGCAAATCTCAAGGCACCCCAATTTAAAATCTAAAAAACTAAACTAATAGTCTCACATATTCCAGCAAAATCCACACTAGTTTTTCCAAAGCAAATACACCTTTGCACACTGTTACCAACTGGTATTCCAATATATCTCCCTCAGTTTCTCCCACTCACTCAGCTACAGTGACCCCAGTACTAATGGATAGGGGCAGCGGAGGGGTGAACAAGGATACTTTGCAGGCATCCAATGTCCTTCTTATCAATTGATTACGTCATTGGTTGTTAGGATGCCAGCGGATTGGAGGTTGTAATGGTACACAATGAAATCCTGTGGCTTTGTATAACTAACAGGAAGGCATGATGCATCCCCTGTCTTGTTGACAATTTTTGAGTAGTTTAAAGCACTTTTTAGGCATTTTGTCAAGGCACCCCTGTAGAAACCTGAAGGCACGCCAGGGTGCCTGGTCACCCTGGTTGAAAAAGGCTGATCTAGACTATGCCTGTCAACTGGTTGCAAAAATTACCATTTATCTTTAGGATCCATTAGAAGACTCTGGTGCCTAAAATGAGTTGGAATTGCCTGAACATGGAACTCAGCCATGACAGCAGCCCTTGATGTAGTCTTTTATTCTGGTGTTAGTCCTATTACAGCCACTCTACTTTCTCTGTGGGTATTTATGAGAGATGAGTGGAATGATTTTATCACAAAATTAGCATTTCGTCTTTTCAAATTACTATTGAAAGGTATCCTCAAATTTTGCCATGTGGATTGAGTTGGCAAAATTTGTTTGTGAAAAAAAAAAATTCACATCTTTTTTTTTTCTACAAGGCAGGCTGCTACTATTGGGTTGTCTCTTCAGATAATCCATAAAGTCATGTTAATCTTTTGGCATTTGTTAAAGAAAAACATATTGCATATTCATATTAAAAAATAGATGCAAGACAGACACAAAACAACAGTTTAAAAATATTGTATATTAAAAAAGAATACCATTGACCTCCAAACATTATAGTTTCCCCAAGGTGTCTTAAATGTGAGATGATTGTTTGAAGATCACAAGCCTTGTTTCAAGGAAACAAATACATTGAATGACAAAATAAAACCTGATTAATAGTTACTCCCATCAAGACTGAGCAAACCAAAACGTATATGCACAGGTTTGGGAGAGTACATAAACAAGAGATAATCTCCTAATCCAACTGTAATTTGAAAAATGGATTAAAGGCAAATTTGTCTTTATTTGGTTTTGCAATAAATCAAACAATGCATAGTATAAAAGAAGGAATTAAGAGAACATCAACAGGGATAAGGGTGAGTAGATACATTCAGATGGGAATTAGCGTAGTCTATGTATTCGGTAGATATGGGACCCTTCGTGATTAAAGAGGGGGCATCCCCCAAGAGACGATATTCAAGGACGATACAATAATTCCTTAATGTCTAAATGAGAAACCCTTGTAGATAATAGTGGAAACGCTCGAGAGAGAGCGAGGCAGGGAGAAAGATGTAGGTAGGGCAAGAGGGAAAGAGGTAGGGGTGTGAAGAGAATCAAGAGTGTGAAAGGGGCACAGATTGGGGGAGGGAGAGGGGAGGAGGGAAAGGAAGGGGGGGGGAAGAGAAAATCTAGGGTAGGGAGGATGGCCGGAGCAGGCTTGCTAGGTGGCCCACAGCTAGTATTCCGTCGGAATGGTCCCCAGGTCGCACCTTCAGGGTGTGTCAGATAGTCGGATCGGGGTGTATGCCTGGGGGCATTGAGTATGACTCCATCGAATCCCATCAGGGGCGCACATAATTTGCAGGTGTGAGGAAGAGGAGAAGTGGAGCCAGACAGACCACAACAGCTTGTGTTTATCGAAAGTGTCGTTGTCAAATGCCAGCATTTCCTCCATGCGCATGGTATCGATAAGCACCAAGACCCACATGGGGAGGGGCGGGGGGGTCAATGATCTCCAGAAGAGGGGTATCAGTTGGCGGGCCGCGGATAGGAAGAAGCGCAGCAAGCCTTTCTTCTGGGAAGCTAACGAGCCCGGGAGAATCGAGAGGAGGGCAATTTCCGGAGTGGGTGTCGGAGCTTCACCATAAATCTCCTCATATATGGCAAAGACCTGTCTCCAGTATGGTTGTATTAGGTCGCATTCCCACCAGATGTGGAGCTGAGTACCGACCGCTTCAGAACAGCGCCAGCACAGGTTTGGTGTGGAGGGGAATATTTTGTTCAGAGAGAGCGGGTCCCTGTACCAACGGGCGAGGATCTTAAAGTTCTTCTCTTGTGAATAACAGGAAATGGACAACTTATGGGTGAAGTGATAGGACTTGGACCAATCTGCGTCCGATATGTCCCTACCAAGTTCCCGGGCCCACGCCTTGGTGTAGGGTGGGGGTTCGGGATGGTGAGCATCGTGTAGAGCTTTATATAGGGTGGCTAGGGCATGTCTAGGTGGACTGGGGAGAGAGCATAGTTGCTCAAACTCAGTGAGCGGTCGGTGAATGTCGGGGGAGGAATGTAGGTGGTTGCAGAATGTGGATAGGCGTAGAGTCGTCAACCAATCCCGAGATCCACCCTGGAGGAGCGGGAGACCTGATTGGGAGCAGATGAAGCCACGGGCGACGAGCCAAGAGGTGCACGTGAAGGGGCCGATGGCCTACACTCTGGGGTAGGGCTGGGTTGTCGAACAAGGGAGATAGAGGGGAGGGATTGGAAGACACTAGAGCAACCATGCCCCGTCTGTACCACAGACACAGAGAGGCCAAGGTCAGCGGGGATAGGCCAGAGAGGCGCCGGTGTTCTCGGCTGTAACCCCACAGAAGGGCTTGGAGGTCGATCGGGGACAGATCCTGTTCAACCATGCAGGAGGCCTTGAGGGATGGCCTGGGGAACCAGTCTAGGATTCGGGCCGTCAATGTAGCTTTGTGGTATAGCTCAAAGTCCGGTAGACCTACACCGCCCCTGGACTGAGCACTCTGTGTTTTAGCCTTGAGAGACCTTGGCGCCAAACAAATTTGATGGACAGGGAGCGTAGGGCGAGGAAGAAACTCTTAGGGGCGGTGATTGGTACGGTCTGGAAGACGTACAGTAATTTAGGTAGGGTATCCATTTTGAGGGTGTTGATGCAGCCTAACCAGGGGAGGGCTGAGGTGCCCCAGAACGCCAAGTCTTTTCGGATACTAGAGAGGAGGGATAGATAGTTAAGAGAGTACAAAGTGGTGAGGTTCACGGGTATCATAATCCCCAAGTATTTAATGGCCGATGGGCACCTTTGAAAAGTGAAGCTGGAGCGAACGTTCGTCAGCACATGGGCAGGTAGTGATATGTTTAGGGCCTCTGTTTTAGAGATGTTGAGTTTGAAGTTACTGAAGAGGCCGAATCTACGGAACTCGTGGAAGAGGCAGGGGAGTGATATGTGTAGTTGTTGGACATAGACTAAGAGGTCACCTGCGTATAAAGATATTTTGTGATGCGCGGAGGGAGTGTGGATGCCCGTGATTGAGTCGTTCGCTCGTATGGCTCTCGCGAGGTGTTCCATTGTCAATAAGAAGAGAAGGGTTGAGAGTGGACAGTCTTGTCTAGTCCCGTTCGAGATAGGGAAGGATGGAGAAGTTCTACCGTTGACCAATACCATTGCTGAGGGGTGGGAGTAGAGTGACATAATCTGAGCTAGGCACCGAGAGCCCACGCCTATCTGTTCCAGGGTAAGGCGTAGAAAACGCCAGTCCATGCGATCGAATGCCTTCTCAGCATCAAATGATAGTAGGCACGCCTTTAAGCCATGATGCTTGATGTAAGAGATGAGGTGGATCATTTTAGACGTGTTATCTCTGGCCTCGCTGCCTGGGACAAACCCCACCTGATCGAGGTGGACTAAAGTGGGAAGGAGAGGTGACAGGCGGTTCGCTAGAAGCTTTGTGAAGAGCTTAGTGTCTAGGTTGAGAAGGGAGATTGGGCGGTAGCTACCGCAGAAAGATGGGTCTTTATTTGGTTTCGGGATGACCGAGATGTTGGCCGACAGAAAGGCCGGGGAGGGTACATTTTGATCGTTGATGGTGTTGAAAGCTTGAGATAAAAGTGGAGCTAGAGGGGCAGAAAACGTTTTGTAGAAGCAGGGGGTGAACCCATCTGGGCCCGGGCATTTTCCAGATTTCAAGGCCTTAATCGCCCCAAGGATTTCCATAGTTGAGAAGGGCTCTTCCAGGGCAAGGGTGTCCTGAGTGTCAAGGACTGGCAGTGCCGTCTCCTAGATGTATTGGGCCATATCCGAAGGGGAGTAGGTGGAGGGAGTAATGGGCTGCGCTGGGTGTAGGTTATAAAGATGAGCGTAATAACATTCAAATGCGGATGAGATACCCTGATTATTGTAGATTTTGGTGTTGTCGGGTGCCTTTATGTGCTGGATCGGTTGGCGGTAAGGGCGGGGATGGAGAACGCGTGACAGGTGCAGCCCGCATTTATTTGCTAAAGTGAAGAGTGTGTTGCGTGCTTTGTCTCGGGCCACCAGCGAGGAAGAGTCCAACAGCTGGAGTAAGTGAAAAAGTCGGAAGTGACGAAACGTGTCAGGGTCGTGACGTCAGACGCTAGGCCAGAAGGAACAGCGCGGCCATTTTTGAGGTGGTCTCGGCATATAACGGACTTATCGAGGATGGATGGTACTTGTTGATAATGTAAGCTGCTAATAAATTGTGTATACTATATTTATTACTCCACTGAGTCTGCCCCTATCTGTTCTGTGAGGAACGGGGATCCCGATGCCCATTGCTGCATGTGGAAGGGATTCAACTGTGTACTCCTACCAAAGGAAAGCATACTCCCAGTGAAGGCAATCCCATCTGGTAGAAGGGAATTTCAGAGTGCTTTGAAAGCAGAAAGAGGGTAATTGTATATTATCCCATATGCAGAGTGGTGGCACCTATTTCTGGCACAATTTCTTATTGATCACTTATTGTGTATGTGTTGCATTTCACGTATTGCAGTGGTTGTTTCACAGGGCCACTAGTGAAGTGGTGTGTTGATTTTCACCTCACATGTGTGATGCCTACTTATTAGTGTATGTATATCACCAGTGTGGTTGCATGATATCACTTATAATTTTTATAAAAGATAATGCACTATATCTAGTTTATATTTTTTTTGAGGTTCTTTTTGGATTGAAGGGAAGATTTGGACATTTCACAGTTTGAAGATTGGAGAGCGAGGACTATAATTTTTTAATTTTTATTTTATTTTTGGACTTTAAATTTTGAATTTGGGACTTTATTATGGACAGTATATTAGCAGTTTGAGACTGCAGGAGAGGTTATGTGTGTATGTAGATCATTGAAAAGGTTTATGTTAGTTAGCTGGAGTAAGTCCCTGCAGGCGTTATACAGATCCACCGCGGTCTTCGGGTCTAGCGTACTTTTGTGGGTGGATTCCAGCTACGCGATAAGCGAGAACAAGCGACGTGTCTACGCCGAACATCTTCAGCGAACCCTCTAACATACATGTTACAGATAAACAGCTGGGCCCCCCCAGACATGTAAAACTAGGGTAGTGAAACACAACCACGTGGTAACCCGGTGAAGATTTAGGTAAATGGGGGGGGCCTAGGGCCCCTGTGACTAAGGCCGGAGGAGTCTCAGTTCGCCACCGCAAGCGGCAGTGGCGTCACCTGAGGAGGGTCCTCCCGCCACAGCCCCAGGGTCCCGCAGATAACAGGCACAAGATCATAAAAAAAATTTAAAATTAAAAAAATTGAACAATTGAAAATTTAAGATTTAAAAAGAAAAAAAAAGAAAAAAAAAAGGCACAAAGTCACTAAAGCGAATAGAACACACAGAGAGAAATAAACCACTTGGGCAAGGGTGACAAGAATGGCTGGGTTAGTCTTGGGTTATTCAGGCAGCGGTCCTCCTTCTGGGTTCTTCTGGGATGAGGGTCCGGCACGTTTCTTCTTCTTTTGGTTGGACCGCTGCCCTATGGGTGGGGGAGGGAGTGGGGGGCCAGGGAATGGGTGCTGGTGGGGCCAGTCTGGAAGGGCCACTTGAGGAAGGCCAAACATCCCTAAAAATGTGGGTAAGTCTCCGATTGTGCAAAAAAGGGCGGATTTATCCTGATGCGTCGCTTGGAGCTGGAATGGGAATCACCAGTGGTAACGAATTCTCCTTTCCTGCAGCATCTGGGTGAGGGGCGCAGGGCCCTGCGCATGGCCAAGGTCTGACGTGAGAGGTCAGGAAGTAGCATCACCAGCGTTCCGTTGAATAAGATGGTGTCCTGTAGGCTGGCTGCATGCATGATGGCATCCTTGATTTTGAAGTAATGAACCCTGCATAGGGTGTCGTGGATAAAGGATGGGTCGGATTTTCTGGGGCCCATCGTGCGGTGAACGCGGTCCAGCTCTATAGGGGTATCCTTGGGTTGCTGCAGTACTTGGTTAAATATAGAGGAAACCGCCGCGGCCAGGTCTTTAGGTTCAACGATTCCAGATTGCCCCTTATCCGAATGTTGTTGCGGCAATTTCTATTTTCAATATCGTCCTGTTGATACAGGAGCTGCTGAATGAGCGCCATGTGAGATTTAAGGGTCTCTTCATGCTTTTGAAGGGTGTTGCTTAGGCCGCGGTGGTGTTCTCAATTTCATCTAGACGTGTGCAAATGTCTTGTTTGAGAGCGACGATTTCCTGCCTATATGTGTGTTCAATACGATTCACGCAGTGTTCGAAGTCCGTCTTAGTGGGGAGAGATCTAATGTATGTGTTTAGGGATCTCATGTGGGACTGCATGTCCCAGCCATCTTCAGAACAAAGGGATACTGCGGAAGGGCTGTGGGATCCCTGTGTGTCTTGTGATCTTGGGCTTGGTGAGGGGCTGTGGAATCTCTGTGTGGCACGCGCGCGACTCTGTGTATCGGGGCAGTGGGCCCCTATTGCTCCCTGTGGGCTCCGTGGTGGGGGGGAGGGAGTGTGAGACCCCATGCAGCCTGCGGACTCCATTTTTGAGAGGGGCTGAGGGTCCCATGCGTGTCTCGTGGGCTCCGTGGTGAGGAAATATTGCGGGGCCCCCTGAGTTCCATTGTGTCAGTGTCTCTGCGGTACCCCGTGCGCCTCCTCTTTGTGTGGTGGTGAGAGGGCTGCAGCGCCCCTGCATGTCCCTTTGTCCCTGAGTGGCGGAGGGGCCGTGGGGCTCCTGAGAGTCCTGGGTCTGAGGTGCAGGGGAGGGTGGTGCCGAGGGGTCCCTGTCAAGGTCCTACCTTTCCCCAGAGGTTATGCTGCTCCATGTGCTGGCATCCATCTTAGGTTTCTGCAAAGCATGGTGGGAGCCTTTTATGCTTTCAGGTCTCTGCGGTCCATCCCCCAGAGGGGTGTGGTTGATCACATTTAAGCCTGTTGTCTGCACTTGCTCTTTGCATTCGTGTCCTGTATGATTGTGTTGCAGCAAGCTTTGTTCTACTCTTGTGGCTCTCCTGGAAACTGACTCAGCTTCGACTAAGACTATTCTTAGCCTTATCCCTTTATCTGACCTCCCGTTGCTGAACCCAGCTCGTGACCTGTGTATTCTTGCCTACTGTCCTGTACTGTCTGTCCCGCTGTAATCGACCCGGCCTGTCCGACTACGCTATCGTTTCCCATCTGGTTCCCACCAGCTATATGCCATTGGCAGTGGCCATTACTGCAGCTGGGGTTACTGCAACCTGGTCCCTGGCTGCGTCAAGTCCATCCCCACCATCAGGGGCTCTGGCGAAAGGCAGCCTGGGGCTTAGACTCCGCGCCCTGAGGGACTCCGGTCTGTGGGTGGAGGTTGTTGTCAGTCGGTGCGTGACCCTACCATTAGGCCTGCCTGTCCATTCCACCGCTCCTGCCCTGACAGTTCCCAGGGCTGGCAGGGGAATCAGAACCCCGTGGGCTTACCTGCCCCTCGATCCCTGGCTCTGGAGTCTGCGTTTCCCCACGTTCAGCGGTGGCTGCAGCCAGCGGCGCCATTTTGGATGCCTGTGTGCTCTCTTCACGGACCCGCGGTTGGATCAGATACCGGCTCATAGAGCCGCCGGATCGGTCCCTGCTCTTTCCTCTGGGTGTGCGGTGGATTCTCTTCCCCATTGCCTGTGCCTTTGGATCCGGGAGAGGGCAGATTAGTCCTGTGTACTGGGGCTCAGGCCGGGAGCTGAGCAGATGTGCTGCTTAGCTGTCCATGCACCTGGCCACGCCCTCTGAAAAATGGATTAAAATAATGTGTGTCAATTTTGTGCAGGCAAATAGAATTAAAGTGTATCTAAACCTGAAAATGGTATCTGTTGAAGCTTACCAATCCTTAACCCCTGGTTCACATATCCGCGTTCCTGTGGACCGCGTTTTGTGCGAGCACGAGAGCCTATTCAATTGTATGGACTCTCGTGCCCCGGGACGCGCAGGGAAGAAGTCCCTGCACTTCTTCTGAAAACGCAGCCCGCATGGGAACCTCGGTTCCCAGTACAGTTGCAATTTCCAGTGCGGGCGGCGTGCCATTAGAATTAATTGCACCCGCCCATGGGTCCGCATTCCTCTCTGCGGTGGTGCGGCTGCACAGATTTTTGTGCAGATCCGCAGGGGCGCCACCCGCACATATGTGAACCTAGCCTAAATGCAATGATTGTATTATTTGGGCTGCAGTATTGAGCCCTTGCGCAGTAGCAGTATTAAACTTAAAGTTTCACATTTGTTGAACTGCTTGGTCTGTTAAAGGAAGTTGAAAAATAACAGACTTAATAGCTGGATCACCAGAATAAAAATAAAAGAAAATACCTAAAAAAGAAAATGCATGTAGCCACCACATTTAATGATTGATAAGCTGCAATATATTACATTTTAGGTTTACATACGCTTTAAAGGAGGTTTAGCGATATCATGGTGTGTGGTATCTAGAGCAGCAGATAACAAGAAAAGAACATAGAGGTAAGATACATTTTTTATGCTGCTGTCTGTAAGAGAAAGAAGTAACAGAAGCAAAGTGGGTAGGAAACTGAGTTTTTATATGCAAAATCATATCATTTGTTCAAAGGAAAAGCTAGTAAGACATTAATAGCTTTGAGTAGTATATTCAAAAGACACTATGCAAACATGGAAACCCATTATGACAGATGTGTGAGTCTGATAGCTCCCTCCATGGGTCACAGATCTTTTCACAAGTGCAAATGGGCTAATTTGTTGCACCTGGTCTGGAAATTTTGTTAAACTAGAATTCAATGCATAGAGAATGTCACACAGATGTGCATTAGGAGAAAAAGGAGAAAATCTCAACTACATGACACTTAAATTAAACAAATACGTTTTCTGACTATTATTCTGCACAGCACATTGGGAAACATAGACTGAACATATAGCTCTGATAAATTAAAAAGTATTTTTCCTTTTTTTATAAAAAATAAAAAAAATTAACATGTGATGTTGTTTGATAATTGTCTTCAGAGATAATAATGCTTATTTTAAATATTAGCATTAATTAAAGAGTAAATTCACTCTCCCAATGAAATCATTTTTTCTTGTCACTTAGCTGTGATATTCCTCTTATGCTGTATGTATGTAATATATTTATAAGCCCAAAGGACCCAGCATTGCCTTATTCTCATGCCCCAGGTCCTATACTGTACTGTCATCTTCATTGTTTACATTACAGGGAGCTGGCTCCCTTTTGCTGGTTCCTCCAGCCGACCTCTCAATGACGTGGTACCAGATCTTTGTGCATGTGCCTGATCTTCCATTCTGTTTACATAATAGGAGGGTAATGTCTCCTGGGATACCTTACATCAGTATCCCAAGAAGCAGCAGGGGGAGAATAAATCATACATTTTGTGTAGGCAAAAATGGCAGCAGAGGATAGGACAGGTTAAAAAAAAAATAACAATGGCTAAAAAAAAATTATAAATAAATTCTATCCCTAACCAGCATTAATTTTGTCCCCATGCTTTGCAAACGTGCAACAACCAGGCACTGCTATTTATTAGCATTCCCCTCAATGCCCCAAAGATGGCTGCTGAGGTCATCCAGTGTTGCTGTGTCCAATCAGACCACCGCTCCCCTGGAGACACCTATGGAGGATGCAGAGAAACAGTTGTGCCCTCATCCTTCATCCTCTCTGTACACCAACACAGCACCACCTACAGAGTAGAGGATAAACTGCACCTGCCTCCCTCCAACTGGTTTAAAGATTTTTTTTATTTTACTCACCATCACTATTTCATTTGCTAGAATAGTGTATAGTCATCTTTTTGTAGAAGGATTTTATACCCTGTTGCTGAAGTCCATTGTGGACTGGCTTTTATATTTTTATTTTACTGATTTATATACACCACCTACATTTTTCATCACTTCATGCAGGGCATAGGTGCCTCAAAGGAGCTTACTGTTTAATAAGTTATGCATTTCTTTGTTATTATCATAGTGTGGTGAAGCCTTCTACCTCTATTTCTTGTATTGTAAAATACACCTGAAACCAAGGTTTTTTAAAAATTGAGTAGAGAATGGCTAAAACTCATGTAAAGTTCTTTTTTTTTTAACCTAAATCTCATTATGGAAATTTCTCTACACTTCCTGCCCTGCATATACAACAGTAAGTTAAAGAATATCACACCTGTAGCAAAAATCCAAAATGATAAGTTTGCACAGTTCTGCTAACCATTATATAAAAGGGACATACGGCCAAATAGACATCAACAGACAAAGCTTGTCTTTCACAATAAAGCTACAGTTCAGCAGGAAAACTATACTAACTTAATACTTTGGATTTTTGCTATATATATTGGTTTGAGCAAAGTCAAAAGTCTGCTTTTCCTTGTGTTGTGGGGTATGTAAAGATGACAGCAAGGATGTTTTTGGGTGTTTGGCTGTTAGGACATGAAACCTGTTTATAATTGTCACCAAAACAGGTGTCCTCACTGGGTTTTTCCCCTATACCTGTTTTGGTGGCATCTGACCCTTGACAACCTGTTAATCATTGTCAAATAACAAGGCTCCCCAGTGGAACAAAGACAGCAATAAAAACATGAGAGCAGTTTTAATACTTTTCCACTCTATCTAAAACTAACAAAAGAGTTGCATCTTTGTACACGCTTTAGGGGAATTTAATACAGTTAAAAGTTTAATGGAATTCTCTGATTAAATTTCACGGTGAAAACACCTCTGTCAAGGCTGATGGCTAAGTGATAAACAAATACTGACTTGAATTTTTACAAACCTGTATTTCCAAAAAATGCAAAATAATTACAGCCATAATGTAAAATATAATAAAAGGGGCAGCAGTTGAATATGGCTCATGTATATTAGATGTCCTCAGACTTTAAAAAAAAATAGCCAGTTCAATGTATGTCACATTGTTTGGGGGAAACCTGTGGTCAGTGAAAGTAATAAAAGGTCAGCATTGGAGGCCAATGGAGTAAAAATAGCTCTACTTTGTGGTCAGTGGTAGTAATTAATGCCCATATGTTAATGGTTAGTTGAAGTAAAGTATGCCCTGGCTTCAGTGGAATAATAATATATGCTCCATTGTTAGTGGTCAATAGGAGTAAATTATGCCGCAGTATTAATGGTCAGTGTAGGTAGCCCATGTGCCTGTAAAAGTAAAAATTATGCCTGAGTCTGTAAAAGTAAAAAAAACTCCTGGGTCAGTGGAAGTAATAAATTCCCCTGTGCTGGAGGTTAATGGGAGGAATAAATTCCAATGTCAGTGGTCAATGGAAATAATAAATGTCCCTATATCAGTGGACAGTAGGAAGAATGACTCTCCTGTACCAGTGGGAAGAATAGTGCTCCTGTGTCAGAGGTCAGTGGAAAATAATGCCCCATCAGCAGGGGATTTACCTCAATGCCTTGCATGGCTCTTCTTGATGATATTACCGCAGCAACTATATGGGCACCAATGGAAAGAATATCAATCCACCTGATGCATGTTGCATTGTGAGATGCCAGAGAGCTCTGCATTCCAGCACCCGCCACTTGCTGCTACTCTGTATATAGTCTGCATATAGCTGCTCTGTTAGCAACAAGAAAACCCAGTGTACATGGCCTTCTCATTGCAGAGGCCAGCCTGCGCCCATAGTTTGGGGACACTGATTTTTTTGGAATCGAAAAATCTAAAAATGTTTTATAATTAGTTCTGACATTTTTACATAAAATATATTTCCAATTATATTTTATAGCTCTTTCACACCAGACACTTTGTAAAGTATTTTTGTTTGTTTTTAAAAAACCTTCAAGCTGCATTTTTGGCAAATTAACCAGCTTTTTTCCATTGTCAAATGGTGCAGCTCATTGAAACCACATGTATATGCATGTCAATGTTCTGGTGTGAACACATTTATATACAGTACATACAAACAGGATATTGCTTGCTTTTGCATTAATGTTGTCACAACCTAAATGTGTTAATAAACCTTAAAAAATGATTGCATAAACCTAAATAATTTGCCTTTGCTTAAGGCCTTTTAGCTAACATATTTATATCAAAGTATTCTCTTATATGGCAAATATAAACCATAATTCTCTACAGTTATGGTAACATCTGGAGGTCATTGAACCATTTGAATGTTCCTTACCAAAACAATGCCCAGAGTTCTTTCTTTGACGGTCTCTATGGTTTTTCTACATTCATGCTAACTCAAACCAAGCCAGCTGAGCCTGCTTCACTTTTTCATAGTTCTATCATTAAACTCAGATGCTTCTAATTATTTGTTTCATAGCTGCCTGTTAAATCGCAGTGCAAAGACCAAAGCCGCACTGGCCTTAGGGCCTACTCGGAAGCATAACAAACAAATCATTGTGTGCCCTATGGATTTAAGCTGTTGGTGCTATGAATGTTGCCTGAGGAGCAATTTGGTCTGTAGTGTGAAATACAGTATTTACATTTATTATAGTCAGCATGTTTAAATGATTGTTTTCACTTCCTTTCTTTTCACTCAGCTTGACATAGCCCATAATTCATCCTAGCTTTAAAAATAAGGTTTTTCTTCGAGTGTAAAAACAGTAAGGACATTTGACCACATAATATTCATTTGTTGCTTGCAATTACAGGTTTCTATATACAGTATCACACAGAAGTGAGTACACCCCTCACATTTTTGAAAATATTTTATTATATCTTTTCAGGTGACAACACTGAAGAAATGATGCTTTGCTACAATGTAAAGTAGTGAGTGTACAGCTTGTATATCAGTGTAAATTTGCTGCCCCCTCAAAATAACTCAACACACAGCCAGTAATGTCTAAACCGCTGGCAACAAAAGTGAGTACACCCCTAAGTGAAAATGTCCAAATTGGGCCCAATTAGCCGTTTTCCCTCCCGGTGTCATGTGACTTGTTAGGTCCGAGGTGTGAATGGGGAGCAGGTGTGTTAAATTTGGTGTTATAGCTCTCACTCTCTCATACTGGTCACATGGCATCTCATGGCAAAGAACTCTCTGAGGATCTGAAAAAAAGAATTGTTGCTCTACATAAAGATACACTAGGCTATAAGAAGATTGCCAAGACCCTGAAACTGAGCTGCAGCACGGTGGCCAAGACCATACAGCGGTTTAACAGGACAGGTTCCACTCAGAACAGGCCTCGCCATGGTTGACCAAAGAAAATGAGTGCACGTGCTCAGCGTCATATCCAGAGGTTGTCTTTGGGAAATAGACATATGAGTACTGCAGAGGTTGAAGGGGAGGGGGGTCAGTTTGTCAGTGCTCAGACCATAGACCGCACACTGCATCAAATTGGTGTGCATGGTTGACATCCCAGAAGGAAGCTTCTTCTAAAGATGATTTACAAGCCAGCCTGCAAACAGTTTGCTAAAGACAAGCAGACTAAGGACATAGATTATTGGACACATGTCACTACAAACTGAATTCACAACATATGAGCTGATCATGGTAAGGTAAGACAAAAAAACAACACAGGCACTATAACTACATTATTACCTAGTTTAAACAACAAAAACATTGGAAAGTGTACAATGATTTTAAAACAGTATTTTCTGAAAGAAAAAATACAACAAATGTTTATGATACACAGTTCACCAATCAGCAATGCAATGCCACTCCTCTTCTAGGTTGAATGACACCAGTTGAACCCTAGTTTTGTAGGAGAATGCTGCTGCAGAGAGTGGCACCACATCGCTACATGGTGCTGCTACCTGGAGCATTTAGAATCCCAAAGTTGCTGGAGGGAGAAGAGGGTGAAGAGAACCTGTGACATCACCAGACTATTTATTTATTACAGGTACTTATATAGCGCCATCAATTTATGCAGCGCTTTACATATATATTGTACATTCACACCAGTCCATAACCCTCAAGGGGTGTACAATCTAAGGTCCCTAACTCACATTCATACATACACATACTAGGGCCAGTTTAGACAGACTAGACTGAAGACACTTGGAAAAAGCTATGTATGTTGTTCTTTTTTAACTTATACTGTGTGGGAGAAAGGCGTCATAGGGGGGGGGGGGGCTAGTGCACCCAAAGTTGGGTTGTAGGCTTATTACCTAATAAGCAGCCCTATTTACACACCTTCTCAGCTGCTAGGACTCACTTACTGTCTCCCAATGCCTATGAATGCATAACAGTGTTAAATAAAAGAGCTTAAGACATAGAAAGAAAAACTACAGAACTAATGTTGCTTGACACTGTTATAACCTCAGGTGTTTAGAGATGGGGGCAGTTGATTTGCCAAAGGAGCAAAGACTGTTCACTTACCAAAGTGGGTATTTCCATTAAAAAGGAATGATAGTAAATTAGGTGAAACTATGTTCTCTTCGAATATCAATGCATGTGCAAAGGAAATTACCAATCTAGCACGATTGGTTTATTGAATGGAACAAAGCTTTATCTTACTTGCAAAGCTCAGTGAATGTTCACTTTGAATAGCCTCTTTAGTTAATCATCCCCGACCCTGTAACCAGCAACCATCAGGGCTTAGTTCTCTTCTGAGCCCCTAGACTCATGCCAAAGTGTTAACATTAAACTAAGAAAAGCTAAATAATGTTGAAAGTATTAGTCCAAGGAGCATGCTGGAGATGGGAAGGATTCACACGAAGCTCCAAAACCGAAGTGTTTGAATATCTTTCACATAGACATAATAAATCAGGGTGTAAACACCAGCAGAGAGGCTGAACAAATTACAACTACCTTGTTGGATTAAGCTATATATAGCTCACATATATTCAGGGACAAATGTATACTTTTTTTTCCCCTAGGTCAAAAATCTTGTACTGCCCTCTGCCCCCCCAAGATTCAAAGTAAATGCACTATTCCACATTATTAAGTGCCCCCAACTCAAGTCCAAGTCCTAGCAACTTTTGTGCTAAAGAGCTCTACAAACAAGTCAGCTTTGTGCTAGTCTAGCGAGATCCTCCAGTGTCATCTCCACAGCTGTAGTCAATGTGTCCAACCACCTAGTAGTTGGTCTCCCTCTTTGCCTGTTTCCTTTTCCCAAACATTATTTCCTTCTCAACTGATCTCTCTCTTCTGACAGTGTGACCAAATGATGACAGTCACAACTTCATCATTTGGGCTTCTAGTGACATAGCCGATTTGATCTCTTCCAAAATCAGTCTATTAGTTCTATGGACTGTACACAGCACACATGAGATCCATCTTCAACAAAGCTCAAATGAGTCTCTCTTCTTTTTATCCTGTTTCTGTAGTGTCCAGCTTTCACATACGTAATTGACAACTGAGAAAATGAGAGCATATACAAGTGTGATCTTCGTTTTCAGTCTAATTTCTTTGCATTTGAAAACTTTGCTGATAGTCTTCATTGTGTAGCTACCAAGAGCATCAACATTAAGAATAGGAAATAGACACAAACACAGTGGAATCTTAAAGTATAAAGGGAAATATCCCATAAACTGAAATGTTTGATTTAGCATATTCCTCAAGAAACCGTATCTCTTGAATGGCATGACGTTCAACAGCACAGGCAGCAGGACAAATGAGTTTTAAAAGCTTTCATTTCCTTGCAGCTTTTAAATAAATCTGCAGGTGGGGCTGTTTTTGCTTCTCCATCTGCTTGCTCCCTTGCGCATTCCATCTACCTGCCTGCTCCTCTGCACACTACGTTTATTCCAATGCCTCCAATGCATTTCAAAAAGCTCTCCCCACTCTATCCTGGTAACAAATCAGTGATGTACACTAGCTTGTGCAATGATCAAGACCTAATTTAAGGACATGATGCCTTTTATTTATTGAGTACCTTTTCCATACGGCTAAGGAGTTTGAGGTGAAAAGTCCCTGTATTCTGAATGAAGACTTTACCAAACATGACCAAGAGTTAGTCTAGTTTAATATTAGCATATAATAATTTGGTCAAGGTTCTTGCCAACATTAGTTTCAATTTAAACTGAAAATTTCATCTGCAGGCCCTCTTAAATTTTGTAGCAATTGATTTGGATCAGGATTTTATGAAGTGACCTGTAACTTACTTTACATTCATTGCATAAATTGCAAAGTATTATTAGCAGAAAATGTTATTTAAAAGAAAAAAATGAACTTTAACAAGAATCCAGGATCAAAATACCTGTTGTGCCAGATTTGAAAGCCGTCTTTCAAAGTAGTCATGATACCAACTGTTCAGATATGTTCCTGAGCTATTAATCTATAGCAAGTTATTTTGTGCTAGAATTGCTAACGATAAATATTTAATATCTTAGAATTAAGTACACCTCTTGCAGGCTAATAGCATAGTAAATTATTCTGGATGTTCCGATGACCTTAACCATTATAATATTTGGCAAACAAAGCACAAATATCCATGTGTAATATATTAGGTTACAAGTATTTATAGATGCTGTGCAAGCTACATTCATTTCTGATGTTTGCATTTTTTTTCTTCTATAAAGTTTTGACATTCTAATTTTACTAAGCCTAAACTAATAACAATATTTTATAACTGGGATTACTTAAAAAAATAAAATATTCCTATACAGAATAAAGCATATGAGACCCATGAAC
Organism: Staurois parvus; assembly: GCF_062004578.1. NCBI lineage: Eukaryota > Metazoa > Chordata > Amphibia > Anura > Ranidae > Staurois > Staurois parvus. The sequence continues at coordinate 4,957,772 of NW_028317918.1, read as the reverse complement.
AACCCTCCTCCCCTCACCCTTCCTACCACTTCACTTCCTAAGCCCCCTCACTTCCAACTATTTTTTTTATAAATTTTCTAACTACATACCTTCCAGCTGTCTACTGCACAGCCCTGTAAATTCTTTCATTTCTTGCCCAGCATTGGTGGTGGAAAGCTCTTACTGCAGCTTTAAACAGCGCTCAATGTCTATGAGCAATCCAACCTTCTGATTCCCACAACTGGTACATTCAGAGATGAAGGCTTCAGCAACTCCAATCCCCCCCCCCCCCCCTCTGCGTTTGGATCAAAGCAAGGGGGAAGATATGATATTGACTGGTGCTGGCACTTTCAGGAGTCATGGTAATAAGAGAAGCTTAAGACGGGAGCATGAGGATAGAAAACTGCAACTTAAAGTGATTGTAAGGCTCAAGGTTTTTTATCTTCATGAATTCTATGGTAAGGTAAAAAACCTTCTCTGTGCAGCATCCCCCCCAGCCCCCCTAATACTCACCTAAGCCCCCTCTCAGTCCAACGATGTGCACTGGAGACTCAGCAATCTCGGGACTCTCTCTCCTCATTGACTCATGCTGCTGTCAATCAGAGCCAGTCAGCCAATAAGAATATAGAGGGGGTGAGGCCGAGCCGTGGCTCTGTGTGTGAATGAACACATGGAGCACTCAACAGGAGGGAGGGGCCAGGAGCACCAGCGGGGGACTTAAGAAGAGGAGGATCCAGGCTGCTCTGTGCAAAACAACTGCACACAGCAGGAAAGTATAGATATGTTTGTTATTTTTAAAAACATGTATGCCTTTAGAATCACTACATCATCCAGAGTAATCAATGTTGCCTTGTCTGGGCAAACACAACGGTCTTCATGAGCCTCCGTCTTTATGCTTTGGAGTCTTGGCTATCTGCGCTTTCTATGTGTCTATAGGCAAGATAAATCTGGGTATTTGATCTTGGTCAAGGCACCATGAAAAGAATTGCCCCTTGGTTCATGGTTGTGTGAACTTTCAGCTCCTTGTTATGATATGGATGGTATACTTCGGTAAATCTAACTCATACAGCTGAATCTTCAGGACTGAACTAGACTTGTAGAGTCACCGGAGAGTGGATGGCATAGACCCCATGACATACATGCTACTGAACAAGTAGCTCTCTGGTGAGCGCATAGTGGTGGTGGATCGCACATTGGATTTCAGAGCACTGTGTGGGACTGAACACTATCTGCCGTGATTGACACATAACATCACAGACATACAGATTTACATTGGAAGGACTTTATGGTTAACTATTTTTTTGGTTACACTGAGATTCATTCATATTTAATTATTTTTTTGTCACTGAATTGTCTCATTATTCTCTTTATACGTTTTCACACGCTGTACTTTTTATTATGCATTGGAGTCTTGGTTATATGCGCTTTCTATGTTCATCTGGGCTGGGTGGTGACATCCACATTTGTTTTTATATGGTTACAGCTTCTTTCATGTCAATTGCTGTCACTTTGTAAGTAATTCAATGCACACATGGATCAATATATCAACACAAATGTACTCATCATTTTGTATAATGTTTATTTAATAATATTATAGAGATGAGAAATCCTTGATACCCCTGAGGAAAGAGCTGCAAAATTCTGAAATGCGCTGGAATAATGGAAAGACATCTTATATATGACACTATTTTTGACAGCTTTTTTGTACTTTTTTTGACATATTATATTGTAAGCCGTATATATGTTTTAATTCAGATTTTGTACTTGAACAAAATGGTCAATCAATTATTTATTACAATGTTGTCACATGAATACCTAAAAGGTCCCATTGGGGAACTAATAGTCTATTTTGGTTAACTGATGTGAAAGGGTCAACCTGGAACAAACATCCCTGAACAGGGGTGGGGGTCTTCTCTGCAATCTGTCACCAACATATGTAATTTTTGCAACTTTGCAACAGTATACCTTCAGTCTTGGTCTTGTCAACATTTGGCATGAAATAATGCATGACATCATGATGGCTGGATTAAGAAGACTAAGTTACTAATGTTGGTATAATTGTTGGGGTATGTTCTATGTTCTCCCACCTATATAAACTAAAGAATGCTTTTCAATACATCGAGAAATGTCTTCACTTTTACTAAACAAATCCAGTTGAGTGATTATGAGTGTCCTTTATGTTTCTTAGAACGTGGTACTTCTTTGCATAAACTAGATATTTTGAAGATTCTCAACAGTCTAAGTGTACAAAAGGAATATTTTTAAATATCTTTTTGGCTGAATAAAGGCTTAAATCTTGCAAGCATAATGGTTCCAGTGTGCTGACACTGTAAGAATTTAAATGCATGCAAAGAGGAGACATGCATCTGGCCAAGGATGAATATGCAAAGCTGAAAGTGAGCAGTCTATATTACTTCAAAGGTGTCCAGCCAAATGTACCACACGCCTGTGAGAAGTTCCATTGATGTGGGTATAAATCAAAGGTTTATTGGCTTAATCTGCATTCTCTATTTATACCAAAAAAATTTGGCAGTGGGTGAATAACCATATTGTTAGGCATGTGATCTCACCAAGCCTACAGTGAAGAACCATAGCCAGTATCATGAAGACACTTCCTTGCCAAAGAGGCAGGTGGGATGTTAAAACTCACTGATATCACTGTTTTTTTACCCAAAACAGGGATATCAGTTTTAAATGACTTATTGTGGTTTTGAAACGTTTAGGTTGTCTTTTTAGCTTGGATTAACTAGGATTTCTAAGAATCCAAGTTGCTTGAGGTGAAAAAAAGTAAAAGTAAAAAAGTATCATGGACAGTACTCAATTGTAAGAATCCAAGTATATTTTTTTTAATTGAACTTGATAGACATATGCTTTTTCAAGCTATGCAACCTTTTTTAAATGATGCTTTTTATAATGCTAAGCCTAATCCTTTATCAAAAATAAACAAATCCTGCTAATAAAGGTATCTCATTGGTGAGTGCTTCAGGCGATCAGCTGTTCTCCATGACCAGGCATTAGACAATATTCACTATTTATTATGCGTCATTTGCTTTAGTAAAAACTGTGCTAACGCACATTAGTTTCTTCTGACATATAATATATTTTGGTTTTCAAAACAAAGTGGTATGTCTGGTAAGAAAAATTCAGGTATCAATCACATCTGGGCTGGCTCTGGATCTTGTAATGAAGTGCTGTTTTGAAAGCTGTCAAGGCTCAGAGAAAATACTATTTGGGTTAGCTAAGGATAATGTAATTTTGTGTACGTTAATCATCAGGTTTCTACCAGAGACATAAATAATTACTTTAGTAATATCCACAGTAAAATAGCTGATGTACAGCTTTGTATACATTTCCACTACTAAGACTTTTTTGATTCATATTGTGTTACAAAACACAAAAGTGTGTTGCAGCCTGTTACAAAATATTTGCTTTTATAAACGTGAAATGATGGGAAAGTTTAGAAAACATTTAAGTATATCATAGAGTAATATTATCTCAAATATCATTTTCCAAGGCATTAAGACATGGTTGCTTACAAAATGAAACACACATTGTAAATAGGGATTATTTGGAAATAATAGCAGTGTGTTGCAACAGATATTGTGTTGTTTAGTTATGGGAGACCACACATTGCTGTTCCATGTTGACTAGTAAAAGAATGCAGCATTTCTGGAAATAACGGCGGTAGCTGATTCAGGGGTTTCCTTTTGTGAAATAATAAACATTAACAATCCCTTTGGTACTCGAAACAAGTATCTTACCCATGTTTTTTCTGGGTATACACAAAAATATGAAGCATGCTCTCTACATTGGTGGTCAGTGGGAAGAATAATCCTTATATTGTTTGTCAGTGGGAAGAATGATCCCTGGATTGGTTGCCCGCCTCACATTCAGCTAAAAAGATGATTGCTGTCAGTAGTTACATATCTGAGAGGCAGAAATTGCTCATTGTTTAGCAACCTCAAGAGGAACCCTAAGGTGGTAACACTGGCTGGCAAAGGCTAATTAAATTATTCAAACATAAAAAAACAATGAGTAAATTATATTACTGTATTTTTCAGAATGACTGGCTTAAGCAGTCACCACTGTATATTAGAGCAAATCTATGATCACAGCATACACTTCATTTTGTAGCATCAGTGTTGTAATAACCAGGGCTTTTTTTCAGCTGGAACTTTATGAAACTCAGTTTCACCACCTCTGGCTCAGGCCTTCTGATCCCTGTTCACCACTATCACTTGTAAACACAGAAGTCCAGGTTCTATGTTTATAAGTGACAGCTTGTCTCACAAAGGCTCCCACACATCTGATCTCCTGAGCAGCTCCCACTGAGTGCAGGATGGGGACAAGGCACATGCAGGTGCCCAGGGTGCAGTGTGGATGCCGTCACCCCTACTGGATGATCTATCTGCAAGTGGGAGAAGTGGAGCCACCTAAAGTTCGTGGGGAGGTGCTAGAGCTGGGTGTTTCAGACTAATACAGCAACAAAAAGTGAACATGTATATGTATTGGAGTTTTCGGGGGAGGGGGGGTTGAAGATAGGGGCAGTGGAGGGGGAGGGGTGGCATGCAGAAGCCAGAGCTGAAGAGGGGTAAAAATGAAATGTCAATGGGTGATGCAGCTGAAGAAAGGCTGAACTCTGCACTCTGTATGCACTTACCCCTGAACTCTGCATTCTGTATGCAGCCCACTCCTGAACATCTGGTATTTAATATCCCTTTAACCACTTACCGACCGTCCTATAGCAAAAATACTGCTACAGGGTGGCAGCAGTGCGCAAAATCACGTATATATATATATATATATATATATATATATGATTTTGCATTTCCGGGTAGGGGCCGCGTGCGCTCCCTACCCGCCTGGTAATTACTCACCAGGAGGACTGTTTTGTTTACTAACAGTCCTCTTCCCTGTCAGTTCGGGCACACTGCTGTGGAAGGCTGTAAACAGCACAGCCATTCACAGCAGTGTACTTACAGTGAATCACACACATCCTGCCCCCTAGTAAAATATTCCCAGCACACAGTTAACCCTTTGATAGCCCCTCATGTCAACCCCTTCCTGCCCAGTGCCATTAGTACAGTGTCAGTGCTTTTTTTTTGCACTGATCACTGTATTGGTGTCACTGGGGATGTCAGTGACACCAAGGCAGTTCCCCCCAGTGTCAGAATGTCTGCTGCAGTCCCACAGTCCTGCAGTCCCACTATAAGTCACTGATCACTGCCATTTCCTTTTAAAAATTAAAAAAAAAATCCCAGTATATATACAGCCATTTGTAAACGTTATAACTTTCACGCAAACCAATTAATTTATACATACTGGGTTTTTTTTTAGCAAAGACATGTAGCAGAATACATTTTGGCATACATTTATGATGAAATTTGATTAAAGTGAAAGCCAGAAAACCAAGAAGGCATTTGGATCAGCCAGGTCAGTAGATCTGCATTTTTTTTTAAAGGCTATGGGATTGATTTACTAAAATCTGCTGCAAAATCTGCTGCAGCTGTGCATGGTAGCCAATCAGCTTCTAACTTTAGCTCGTGCAATTAAGCTTTGACAAAAAAATACTAGAAGCTGATTGGTTTCTATGTGCTCTCACACATAAAAAACAATGACTCAGTCATGCTACATTGTACCCAAACAAATTTCTTATAATTGTTTCCCAAAAATAGTGCTTTTTTTTGGTGGTATTTAATCACCACTGGGTTTTTTTACGATATAAGTGAAAAAAAAGCTAAAAGTTTGAAAAAAAAATATTCTTTTTCTGTTTCTAGAAAAGGAAACAGTATTTATACTGCTACATATATTTAATAAAAAAAATAACCAAAATTAGTGTATATTATTTAGTCTGTGTGAAAGTTATAGAGTCTACAAGCTATGCTACGTAGCATTAAAAATTGATTAATACTAATGTACTGACTCATTTCTTGAGCCCCTGAAATGCCAGGACAGTACAAATACCCCCCAAATTACAGTTTTTTGGAAAGTAGACAGTCCAAGGTACTTAGTAAGAGGCATTGTGAGTTTTTTGAAGTTGTAATTTTTTCCCACAATTCTTTGGAAAATGAAGAAATTAAATATTTTTTCTTTACACAAAATTGTCATATTAGTTAAGACATATTAGGAAGTTATTTCTCACACACGGTATAGGCATACTTGCAATTACACCCCAAAATACATTTTGCTACTTGTCCTAAGTATAGCGATACCACATGTGTGAAACTTTTTCATAGCCTGGCCCAACATCCAAGTAGTACCTTCAAGTGTTCTAGGGGCATAAATTACATATCAAATTTCCAAACTGCATATCTCTTTTTGAAGGCCCTGGTACACCAGGACAGTGGAAACACCCCCAAAATGGCACAATTTTGGAAAGCAACGTGTATTCTATTAGGCATAATGAGTCTTTTGAGCATGTAATTTTTTTTTATAAAAAGAACAAACATATTAGGAAGTTATTTCTCACACACGGCATAGGCATACTTGCAATTCACCCCAAAATACGTTTTGCTACTTGTCCTAAGTATGGCGATACCACATGTGTGAAACTTTTTCATAGCCTGGCCCAACATCCAAGTAGTACCTTCAAGTGTTCTAGGGGCATAAATTACATATCAAATTTCCAAACTGCATATCACTTTTTGAAGGCCCTGGTACACCGGGACAGTGGAAACACCCCCAAAATGGCACAATTTTGGAAAGCAACGTGTATTCTATTAGGCATAATGAGTCTTTTGAGCATGTAATTTTTTTTATAAAAAGAACAAACAGGAAGGTGTAAATGCCTAGTGCATTACCAATGATTTTTTTTTTTCAAACAACATAGATGCCAAAATTATACTCACAAAAGTGAAGAATAAAATTGCATAAAGACTACAATATGCCACAGCATAGGGAGTCAAGTAACCCATGCACCCTGCTGAACTGGCAATCTGATGAGTTTCTGAGGCGTGCCTCCTTCCTCCAAGCATAGTGCCCTCCTGTTTGTTCTTTTTGTGGTCTTTACAAGAATTCTCCAACACAGGAGGGCTGCATCATCTATACATTTCTAGCGAAGTCCCTGGTTAAACATACATCATTCATCATTCAGCATTGTGGTCCTCTTCAGTGGATCTCTGAGTGCTGGAAATTAGTTTTTCTTGTGTATGTCATTTTTTTGGCATACGTGTTTGGAAAATGTAGACAGAAAATGTAAATTTATTTTTTTTACACAAAGTTGTCAATCTATATATTTCTAACAAACAGCATACTAATAATTACACCCCAAAATACATTCTGCTACTCAGTTATGGGGATACCACATGTCTAAGACTTTTTTAATGTCTGAACAGATTATGTACCCAACATTCCAACCTGTGTAACACAAAAATCAACAAACACTGTATAGAAAACAATGTATTGTAATTGTTGCCTCTGTAAGAGTGGTCAGTGAATATAGCATAGTGTAGCTTCAATTACAGCAGTTTTTGTTCCTAGGAGCAAACAAGCCTAGCCTATGGGTACATGGCTGCCTCATAGCACAATGTTATGTTCACTGGCCAGGAAGTATAGCTGAACAAAGGGTAAACAAAAGATTACCTGTAGTTTGAGGAGAGCATTGGTTCAGGAAGCAGGCAGAGCCATGGTCAGCAACAGCCAAAGGAATCGTCCAGGCAGCAGGCGGGGATATGGTCCATAAACATGCCTGGTCAGTACAGGCAATAGGCCAACATCCAGGCAGCAGACAGGAACATGGTCCATAAAAAGTCCTGGGTCATTACAGGCAGCAGGCAGAGATAGGATCAGCACAGCCAAAGTATTTATCCATGCAGCAGGCAGGAACATGGTCCATAAAAAGTAATGGGTCATTACAGGCATCAGGCAGAGATGTAGTCAGAACAGCCAGAGTATTTGTCCAGGGAGCAAGCAGGAACATGGCTTATAAAATGTCCTGGGTCAGTACAAACAGTAGGCAGAAATATGGTCAGAGCAGTCAAAGTATTGGTCCAGGCAGCAGGCAGGAACATCAGGATTAGTGTCTCGGCCAGGTAAGACCTGGGCACAGTGGGTGGAGGCTTCACTCACCAAATCTCTTCGAAGTCTCCAGACTAACAGACCCTGTTTCAAACCAGAAACTGTTTTTCTCTACTCAAAACTTTACTCTGAAGCCCCTTAAGTACGTGAAACCTCTGTGTTATCTTGAATGCCACTACTACAGTAGCAGGGCAAAAGATCAGCAGGCAAAATCCATGGTTGATTAACAGGCCAGGGTCAATTAAGGTGGAAGGCAATGGAATGGTTGGTCGAGGCAGCAGGCAACAAATATTGAAAACGTGGACATGGGAGGATGTTAGAAATATGGGCTAATATTTTAGCGATGTGTGACAACATTGGAAACAGTCTCCGATGCATAGGCCCAGTTGGGAGGGACATTGGGGACAATGAAAACTGGTGTCTTTTCTAACTTCTCCTCTGCTGCATACCAAACTTCTTTTTTGGTATCTTCGGTCTGCTTCTGTTGGTGAAATGTTGTCAGGGAAATGGCGCTCATGAAATCTGCTCACAGAATCAGAGTGAATGTTCTTTGGGGGGGATCCCCGCTGGTAGATAAGGGAAGTGACAATGTCCTCTATAAATTTGAGAAAGGTGGTGGGTCTTTCCGTGGATTTGTGGTAGGTGACATATGCATTATAAATGGCCAAATGAATAAAATAAATTTAAATAGCATTTTTTATGCCAGAAATGGGATCTTCTTGTAACTAAATAAGTCTGTAGCATCTGATCATTAAAATCCACCCATCCCCCCCCCATGTAGAGATTATATTCTTGGATATACGCAGGCTTGTGGAAGGGACCATGTCTTCTGGGAATTTCCACCCATCGAGGTGTCATTGTGAATGGTGGACAGGACGTAAGCATCTCTCTGATCCTTTCACTTCACGGCCAGCACTTTGTCATTCCTCAGGCTTGCTGATTCTCCTCTTTGTAGCCTGGTGGTCACTAAACTTTGTGGGAAGCCCTTCCTGTTTCTTCAGGTGGTACCACAGGCCAAGGTTTTCTCAAGGGACAGGTGGCAGAAAAGGGGAAGACTTGTATAGAAGTTATCTAGGTAGATGTGATAACCATTTTTGAAAAGTGGAATTGCGAGGTCTCAGACAATTTTTGCACTTGTGCAGATGTAGGTTGGGCACTCAGGGGACATGAGCCAGGAATCTTTGCCTTCATACAACTATCCCATAGATCTTTCTCAAAGCTTGTAGAGCTTTCTCTATTTCTGGGTATTTTGCTTGGAATATATTGCTTGATTCCCAGCCAGTGAAGTGGACAAGAGATTTGTCCACGCAGATGTTTTGGTCAGGGACATAAAGTTCAGAAAATCTCTGGGAAAAAGATTTTGCATAATTTGTCATAGCCAGGATGATCTTGAGTGGGGCACTGCATTTTGCCATTGAAAAGAAGGAAGCACATGATCATCTCATAGCATGACCTGGGCATTAGAGTAGAATAAATGGGCATATGGTGGATGGGGTGGGTGGACCAGTAAGCATGTCCTTCATTTTTTTTGTAAGCCCCACGTTAATGGTGAGGCCCAAAAATAACTTGAACTCCTCCATTGTGATACGTCTCCATTCAAACAGATGAGCATAGTATGAACTGGAGATGATTGCAATATATTGTTGGGCAAAAACATTGGTCTATAATAAACTGAAGTAAACTGCTGGGCAAAAATACATTTTAAAAATCAATTTCTGAAGAATTTTCAGTGTTGTTCTACACACCTGGCTGTGCAGTGAAAGGGGGAATTGTTGCTGATACCGAGTTGGAGAACAGCCATATTGAGTTTTCAAGAGCAACTGGGAGATATGTTTGGGCCCTAATTCTTGGGGTCTGATGTGATATTTCAGTGTTGGTAATTGGCCTTGCCTTTCATCCTGGGGTCTAGAGCCATTGGCGTTTGCTAATTGGCCATTGGGGTGTATGGTGCTGCTGGTAGCTACCTGGTTTTCAGAGTGCCGTATTCTTTTAGGAAAGACCATTTCCTCCTCCGATTCGGTCACTAATCCATTACTTTCGACAGGTTTGTACGCCGAATCAGAATCGGCCGGAGAGAGCTCCCCACTGCTCTCATCCATCATAATATGGATTTGAAATGCCTCCTCACTAGTGTAATTTTTTTTTACATGGCTGGCTCTGGTAACAGGTAGAATGCTGATGGTGGCTGTGTGATAGGTACTCTGCTGATGTGTGGCTGTGTAATGGGAGCTCTGCTGATTGTGGCTGTGTGATGGGTACTCTGCTGTGGGGCAGCTGTGTGACAGGTACTCTGCTGATTGTGGCTGTGTGACAGGTACTCTGCTGAGGGGCGTCTGTGTGACAGTTACATTGCTGATGGCAGCACTGTTGGATGATGTGCGACAGGTACACTGCTAATGGGCACTGTCTAGGGACGGGTGCACTGCTGATGGGCACTGATGGGTTACAGGTACACTGCTGATGGGCAACAGTAACACTGCTGATGGGTGACTGGTGCACTGATGGGCGACAGTAAAACTGCTGATGGGACAGGTGTACTTATGGGTGACAGTAACACTGCTGATGGGCACTGTGACCAGGGTACTGTGTTGTGCAGGCAATGTACTGTGTTTAGATAGGAAACTGACTGTTATCAGACTCTTCTCTCCTCACCCAGGATCTGTGTGATTGGACACAGCCGAACGGTGATGTGTTGTGTCCAAGGGGGCATGCTAGAGTCACAGGGCGTCATATGACATCTTCCCAGAACAAGAGCGATTCCGCCCGCCTGTCATTTTACAATACGGTGGGCAGGAGCCTGTTGAAGGTGAGCAGATCTTCCAAAATGTGGCTGACTGGCAAATTTCCACCTTGCTTGTAGGCAACGCATCAAAATAAAGTTTTATAGTGTTTTAATGGTTTTCCTTTTTGTGTGGGACTTGCATTTTAAAGCTAGAGAGAAGGTTTGCACCTAAATTGCATACCTGGCCAATCTATAACAATAATGCAGATGCAATAATCTACTGGGTCATGGGTTATGTAAAAGAAACAGTTGAGATACGTTATACCAATCAGTTTAGATCATGACCTTTACTAGAAAGGTGTCAGTTTATATAATAAAGTTCTTGATCTGGGACACACACAGATAAAATAGCAAACCATGCCAAGGTATGAAGGTACTCACAGGTCTTGCAGCGGAGATAAGTCAAACAAACATCATTTTATTGTCAATGTTTTGATGGAGCTCAACCTGTCTTTTTCAGTCTGTCCTTCCCTAACTTGAGAAAGAAGGGCAGAGCTCCATTGAAATTTTTACAATAAAATCAATACATTTCCATATGCTCTTTTCTTATGCTGCCCCTAAGGCTTGTTGCATGTCAAATCACTTTGCAAAGCCAGGTGTGGAACCTCCTAACATAATGTTGTTCACCCGTTACCCATATCCTTAGTTTTCCACTGAGTTTAGATTTCTGTTCATTCTGGCCCAAGGCCATGCCGGGAGTCATACAAAAATATACACTCAAGAAGCCTTACTATGACTTTATGAGTTACAAGTTAGTCAATGCTCTCTCTCTCCCTCAGTTAAACCTCAAGAGATTCAGATCTTAAACCAAAACATCCCTAAGTTATCCAGTCTAAAAATCTAACAATTATTCACATTAACATACAGCACATCTATATACAAAATCCACAGTATGAAGCATATGTTACACTTAAAATATAGAACACCAAACATTAGCAGAACTCTGAATCATTAAAGCAATAGTAATCTGGTCTAAATTCGTAGAGTTCTTGTCTGCAGCTGGTGGTTCATGTAATGATCCTGAAGTTCAAGATGCTCTGGGCTTCCTCCATTCAGGCTTGGATGTGGCCCTATCGGTCAGTTCCATCAGGTGTCAGCCTTATCGGCCTTTACGGGTGTATCCTAGGCCACACATCCTGTTATCCGACAATTCTTGAAGGGAGCGACCAGGCTTAAGCCTTAGAGAAAACCAAGGTTGGCTAAATGAGACCCTCCCCTGGACTCTCTGTCATGTTCAGGGGCAGAATGTGCTAGGTGTCTCTCCATCAAAGACCACTCCATCAAGTCTACCTTTCTTGTGGCTATCACGTCAGCAAAAAGAGTCTCGGAAATCGGAGCCCTTGGTTATAGAACTTTTCCTAATGTTCTTCCCAGACCAGGTAGTATTGATTCCTATGCTGGACTTGAATCTCAAGGTAACATCAGTCTTTCATGAGATCCAGGAAATACTCCTGCCTACCTTCAAAGTGCCAGACAGCTCCAATGCTCATCCCCTGGATGTGGGTGATACCTTAAAACTGTAACAGATATTGTTTATTGCATAAAAACATCATTGTACTCACAAGTAAATCTGTACTACAGACTTATCAGAAGAGGTATGCTCTCTTGGTCAGTCTACTGGAGGACAGTAATCCTATTGCAGTAACCAAGGGTAACCAATTCTAACACAGTGCACTGTTCTCCTCCTTCAAAACACTTTTTAATCAGAGTATATCATCAAGTCAATTAAACTCCTGGGATATTGATCTGGTCAGTTAAGTAGCAGTTCCACCTGCTTTGGTGTTAATGAAATTAACAAGTGCACTAGATGGGCAACAATGAGACGATCCCCAAAACCAGAATGAATTTACAGGTGGAGGCCACTGACATTTTTTTCCCTACTCATCTTTTCTGACTATTTTTCACTAGTTTTGCATTTGACTGGGATCAGTGTCACTACTGGTAGCATGATACCTGGACCCTACAGAGGTTTGACAAGCAGTCCAACTCCTCCAGGATGGCACATCAATATGTGTCATTGCCAGAAGGTTTTCTGTGTCTCCCAGCACAGTCTCAAGAGCATGGAGGAGATTCCAGCAGACAGGAAGTTACTCTAGGAGAGCTGGACAGGGCCATAGAAGGTCCTTAACCCATCAGCAGGACCAGTATTTGCTCCATTGTGCAAGGAGGAACAGGATGAGCACTGTCAGAGCCCTACAAAATGACCTCCAGCAGGCTACTGTTGTGAATGTCTCTGACCAAACAATCAGAAACAGACTTCATGAGGGTGGCCAGAGGGCACCATAGAGCTTGACTGGCATTTGCCATTGAACACCAGAATTAGCAGGTCCACCATTGGCACCCTGTGCTTTTCACAGATGAGAGCAGTTTCACCCTGAGCACATGTGACAGACGTGAAAGGGTCTGGAGAAGCCGTGGAGAACATTATGCTGCCTGTAACATCGTTCAGCATGACCGTTTTGGTGGTGCGTCAGTGATGGTCTGGGGAGGCATATACATGGAGGGACACACAGACCTCTACAAGCTAGACAATGGCCGCCTGACTGCCATTAGGTATCAGGATGTAATCCTCGGACCCATTGTCAGACCCTACGCTGGTGCAGTGAGTCCTGGGTTCCTCCTGGTGCATGACAATGCCCGGCCTCATGTGGAGAGAGTATGCAGGCAGTTCCTGGAGGATGAAGGAACTGATAACTTTGAATGGCCCCCATGCTCGCCTGACCTAAATCCAATTGAACACCTCTGGGATATCATGTTTCTGTATATCTGACGCTGCCAGGTTGCACCTCAGACTGCCCAGAAGCTCAGTGATGCCCTGGTCCAGATCTTGGAGGAAATACCCCAGGACACCATCCGTTATCTCATTACAGGCATGCCCTGACATTGTCAGGCATGCATACAAGCACGGGGGGGCCATACAAACTACAAACTACTTTTTTGAGTTTCCACAATGAAATTTTAATAAAATGGACTAGCCTGCTGCATAATTTTTTTACTTTGATTTTCGGAGTGTCTTTGAATTTAGACCTCTGTAGGTTGATCATTTTATTTTACATCAAACATTGGGGCATCCTTACGTTCCTAACACATTACCCAGTCCATGTCAGTATAGATATCCAGCATGATATTTTTCCCCATTGAGATCTGAGGTGTTTTCAAAGTATTCCTTTAATTTTTTGAGCAATGTATTGTGGCTTGAGGTTTCACTGTGGGCAAGAGAGAGCTCTGATTGCAGTGACATTGATAGATTTAATCTACACGGGGTATTACCCACATGGAAGAAAAATATATTTGAAATGTATTTTAAAAATATTCTTCCCAAATATATTGACATATATTTGAAATGCTACAATTTTGGCCATATTCAATATATATATATATATATATATATATATATATATGTACACACTTCATGTTGAAATGCATTTTTTCTAAATTACAAAATATATGAAAAATATTTTTAAAAATATATATTTTTTAAATATATTCTGCAGATTTTTTTTAACATATAAAAAGTAATTTTAACATATATTTTTACATATAGTTGTAAATGCATTCCAAAGATTTAGATTTGTATTTTTAAAGACATACAGTATATTTGAAAATGTATTTTTAAATATATTTTTCATATATTTTGTAACAAAAATGCATTTCAACATAATATATATATATAATACACACACACACATATATATATATATATAAATATATTTTTATTTTTTATTTTTTAGAACTATATTTTGATATATATTAAATATGGCAAAATTGTAGAATTTCTAATTTATGTCAATATATTTTGGAAAAATATTTTTAAAATATATTTCAAATATATATTTCTTCCATATGGGTATTAGCAGCTTTCCTATTAAGATAGCACATTGTTAAGGTATTTTCTTTTTAGTTAAAAGCTAGATTTGTGGGGGTCTCGTCAGACAGCTTCCTCCATCTTTTTCCACACTTTCCAGGTATTGGCTATTCTGTGTCATTGTGGAAATAGAAGTAGACTGCCTCATCCCTTCTAGTGCTGCTCTCGTGTTGTACATGCTGATAATCCCCACTACACACACGAAAAAGGAACAGTTGGTCTAAAAATCTTATTGTCTTTAACTAGTGTGGTACAGTGATAGGCTTTTTCAATTACGTTAGTCTCAATGTCGGGTGCTATTAAAAGGGTAATGCTGTACTCACTGAACAGTAGCAAACTCACCTGTCATGATTGTCATTTGCTCTTCCACTAGGGGCCCACTGCATACCACACAACCACTATATGTTGCACATCCTGCTATATAATTCCTCTCTGGTCTCCTGAACCCACCTATCCTTGTAATCCCAGGCACCTCCCACCTAATGATCACAGGGATCTATCACTACAAAAGGAAATCCTAACTATAGGGCTGTGCCCCCACCCCCCTCCCACCACTACCATGGGGGTTACCCTAATAGATATTAATGGGCTGGTAAATACAAAGGAGCTAAATAGAAAATGCACCCTAAAATGGAATAAACAAAATTCCACTCTTTCCTAAAGGCTACTGATGACAGCAGGGGTAATGGGAAGGTGGGAATTTAGATGTAGGGAAATGTGGGTAGTTTTATGGGACAGCATAAACTTGCACATATTTCCCAGCATCTAATGGTAAAAGAATATTTTTACCATTCAACAATCTCTAATTCAGGGCAATCAATCTTCTGTCACAGTAATTTCACATATTTGCATCAACTCCATTTCGCCCCATAGCTTTGCAGTTGCTTATTCAATGAAAATTGTAAATAAACCAACATAGTGCAGCCATGCATTCAGCTATGCTATTGTTGACATTTACATCGTAGTTTTACAGTTTTTCTAAAGGTTTACAATATCTAAAAATTGTTTGTTGATTCTAGTCCCTCAGAGATAAAAACATGATTTGCTGTAAAGCTCATGGACAGGGCTCAGGAAGCAGGTACTTAACTTCAAAATATAATCAATAACCCAGAGGGAATTAGAACAGAAATACAACTATGCTACTATTACACATTCATGGATTGCTTCTATCTTCCAATTATCCAAAGTGAGTGCTGTCTATATGCAATGCATATTCTGTAAGCACATATTTCATAGGTGTCTGTATTTGAAGTGAAGCTATACTTCATTTGAAAATTGTTAAAAATAAAATAAAAAAGGGAAAAAAATCCACAGACCAGACACCTTCTAATATCTTTATTAGCACTCCTGAAGTCAGGGAAAATCAGGTCTAATAACAAAGCAATATAAATAAAAAATGGGGGCTAGAAGATTTTCTGGCTAATTTGGGTCATAACATGCATCTTGTGATGCCAACCATCTACAGTAGTTAACTTACATATAATGGCAGCAAACATAAATATTCTGTTATACAGTGGGGCAAAAAAGTATTTAGTCAGCCACAAATTGTGCAAGTTCTCCCACTTAAAAAGATGAAAGAGGCCTGTAATTGGCATCATAGGTAAATCTCAACTATGAGAGACAAAATGAGAAGAAAAATGCAGATAATCACTTTGGCTGATTTGGAAAGAATTTATTTGCAAATTATGGTGGAAAATAAGTATTTGGTTACCTACAAACAAGCAAGATTTCTGGCTTTCACAGACCTGTACCGTCTTCTTTAAGAGGCTACTCTGTCCTGCACTCATTACCTGTATCAAGGGCACCTGTTTGAACTTGTTATCAGTATAAAAGACACCTGTCCACAACCTCAAACAGTCACACTCCAAACTCCACTATGGTGAAGACCAAAGAGCTGTCAAAGGACACCAGAAACAAAATTGTAGACCTGCACCAGGCTGGGAAGACTGAATCTGCAATAGGCAAGCAGCTTGGTGTGAACAAATCACTGTGGAAGCAATAATTAGAAAATGGAAGACATACAAGACCACTGATAATCTCCCTCGATCTGGGGCTCCACGCAAGATCTCACCCCGTGGGGTCAAAATGATCACAAGAATGGTGAGCAAAAATCCCAGGACCACACGGGGGGACCTAGTGAATGACCTGCAGAGAGCTGGGACCAACGTAACAAAGGCTACCATCAGTAACACAATACGCCGCCAGGGACTCAGATCCTGCAGTGCCAGGCGTGTCCCCCTGCTTAAGCCAGTAGATGTCCGGGCCCGTCTGAAGTTAGCTAGAGAGCATTTGGATGATCCAGAAGAGGATTGGGAGAATGTCATATGGTCAGATGAAACCAAAATAGAACTGTTTGGTAGAAACACTACTCGTCGTGTTTGGAGGAGAGAGAATGCTGAGTTGCATCCAAAGAACACCATACCTACTGTGAAGCATGGGGGTGGCAACATCATGCTTTGGGGATGTTTCTCCGCAAAGGGACCAGGACAACTGATCCATGTACAGGACAGAATGAATGGGGCCATGTATCGTGAGATTTTGAGTGCAAACCTCCTTCCTTCAGCAAGGGCATTGAAGATGAAACGTGGCTGGGTCTTCCAACATGACAATGATCCCAAACATACTGCCCGGGCAACGAAGGAGTGGCTTCGTAAGAAGCATTTCAAGGTCCTGGAGTGGCCTAGCCAGTCTCCAGATCTCAACCCCATAGAAAACCTTTGGAGGGATTTGAAAGTCTGTGTTGCCCAGCGACAGCCCCAAAACATCACTGCTCTAGAGGAGATCTGCATGGAGGAATGGGCCAACATACCAGCAACAGTGTGTGCCAACCTTGTGAAGACTTACAGGAAACGTTTGACCTCTGTCATTGCCAACAAAGGATATATAACAAAGTATTGAGATGAACTTTTGATATTGACCAAATACTTATTTTCCACCATAATTTGCAAATACATTTTTTCCAAATCAGCCAATGTGATTGTCTGGATTTTTTTTCTCATTTTGTCTCTCATAGTTGAGGTCTACCTATGATGCCAATTACAGGCCTCTCTCATCTTTTTAAGTGGGAGAACTTGCACAATTGGTGGCTGACTAAATACTTTTTTGCCCCACTGTAAATGCTGTGGAAATGATAGATGTTCTCATTGGAGCAAGAACCTATTCAGCTAAAGTAGAACTGTGTCTTATGCATACATCCCTGTGCTTATGAAAAACGTTTTTAAACTAATAAATTGAAAATATAGTGACCAAAATAAATGGAATACAATAAATGAGAAAGCCACAATCCACAATGTGCCTGAATACAAACACTAAGAACAGATTAAAATTAAAATTATTACCAGATTTTTTCTGCATTCCCCTGATGCAAGTGTGCTAAAAATGTCAGTGTGGAGTCCAGGCAGTGACGTTATGGATGCATCCACTGGCTGCTCTGAAATGACATGTGAGTGTGTGTTTCATTTATTATTATGCTATATGAATTATGTTTATATAAAAAAGATTGATATGTAACATTTTATTTTAGATAGGTCATTCTCTTCTGATCATAGAAATTCTGAAGGGCCCTTTGCACACTGGTATATACCCTTTCAAGCAGACTCTACAATAAATAGGGATATTCAGTTCACACATATTGCAATACATGTTTAAGTTGGCCAACTGCGTCAAAGTCTTCTGATCATGAGAAAAGGTCCCAAGGAAGCATTTACGAGAAATGCGTTTACCTTTTTGGATTATCGAACCATGGAGTTATGTACAACTCTGTAGAAATACATGAGATATGTGACCATATTTTGGGGATGTTCTTCCTTATGTTTTTATATCCCAGTAATTTTTTTTATATTTTAATCATGTAATAAAATTTTGTATATTTTATACATTTGTGTTGTCCCTGGTACCATTAAATTATGTTCTTTATTTTTTCTTTTTATAATATATGGCATTAGGATGTAGTACTTAGTATGGTAGATAAATATTGTTTTGTTTACTTATCTGAAAACATACTTCCACACTGGGATCTCTCTCCCAGTTGAGCGAGAACTGCTGGTCAACTATTGGGTGGAGATCAGTCCACCTGACATTTCCAGCTTCTTTCAGTGCTGGGTACTATAACACAGAGAGTGTTCCAGCATCCAACACACCACTGCCACTCTGTATATCACAAGAGGCCACATTGGGATACCATCTAAGTTAGGGATAGTTAGGAGGAGGTGGAGTTCTAATATGGAAGAGATCAAAGATCACCAGGGTCCAGCATGCTTTTTATTTAAGGAGATAACCTAGCAAGAAATGTAAAAGAGAGCCTAAAAAATATAATAACAAATACCATTGTAAAAATATAAACTTGTCCTACCGTTTTAGCTTCAGTGAGAAAGTTTACAATGGCTGTCCTTTACTGTGCAGGGGTCAGGAGTTAGTAAATTCAGAGGTCAGCAGTATGTAATGCAGAAATCAGTAGTAAATAATACAAGTAACAAACATTCTTCTTTTTACTGAAGTTTAGGAATGGGCTTACACCTAATTGTCTTTTAACACAAATGCCTGTATTCACATAAAAAAGTTCCAAACAGCTTTCATAACTGGTATTACACGCCACTGAAACCCTCCCATCTCTCTACATCCCAGTCTACATCCTGCTGGAGAAATTGTGGCCATAGAGGCACATCTGCATATTTGGTGGCCTTGTCCAACTTTTGTATCTTTTTGGACTGATATACATTCTTTAACCCCTTCCTGCCGACGCCACACTAATATGCGGCCTCATGGAACTGGGCTTTTTTCCGTGGGGCTGCATATTTGCGTACCTGTCTTTGTGCTGGGAGCACGCCACTTGGCCTGCTCCCAGCACAGAGGGCGCGGTGTCATTGAGAGCCGTTCAAACGATCGGGACCCGGGACTCCCGATTCCGGGTCACATGATCGCTGTGATAACCTCTGATTGGCTATCCCAGTGATCAGTCACTGTACATCCTGACCCCCTTGCTTTTTTCTCTCTCTATGAATGGAAAAGAGAGATAAATTGTATCTCTCTAACTCCTGGCATAGAGAGAAAAAAAAATGTTTGTAAGAAAAAAAAAAAAAGTTAAACAAATATTAAAAAATAATAGAAAAAATAAAGAAAAATACATAGATCAAGGTTTGATCTAGTTCAGCACCAGGGTTAGTGTTTGGGTCAAGGTCAGGGTCAAAGGTCAAGGTTTAAGGTCAGGGTCAAATGTCAGGAGTTAAAAAAAATTGGTATCAGTGTCAGTTAGTGTTAATGTCAGAGTCAGTATCAGTGTGTTTTAAGTAAAAAAAAAAGACAAAAAGAAAATGTGCACTATTGTTTCTGGGCTGTACTACGGGTACAAACAACAAATAACATACACATATATGGTATTGCTGCGATCGTCAAGAGCTGGAGAATTTATTTTGGGTTGTTCTTTGGTGGTAGGTTATGGTCGTAACAAGAAATACACAGTTAAATAAAAAAAAATCTTTTTTTTTACTATTTTGGGACAGTTTTCCTTTGATAATAAAAAAAAAATCAGGAGCTATCCATTACCATTTACCACTAAATGAAAGCCCAATTTGTCCTGAGAAAATCAAGGTATAATCCACCTGGATGTGCAAAGTAGTTGTGGTGATATGTATGGTTTTACTATCACATGTCAATGTTGCAGAATTGTGCTTAGGCATTTAGATTTGTTTTACCCTTAGGTGTGAAGAGCTTAATAACAAGGGTCACTGGCATTTCCCAGGACCTTACACCTCAGCTGGCTTTGCTGGGAATAGGTTTGGAGGAATGGCCTAGGCACTATCACTCTATTATTACACATGTCCTTAGAGCAGCACACCGCTCTATTTCACGTAAGTGGAAAAATCATGTACCACAAACTATTCAAAAACTTGTCACAAGTTTCAATCAACATTTAAATATGGAGCATATGCTCACTAAAGCACACCTGACCACCCCCAAATTTCTTGCAAACTGGTCCCCCTGGTTAAACAACTCCTCTAGTGACCCACTTACCAGATATCATATGCCTGCTCCCGAAATACATAATCTGGCACTCCCATCCTTAATCCCAGCAAGGACCACAATATGACATTAACTTGCCTGAAATATTGAGTTCTCTGTAGTCTATTGCTGATACCCGGGTCAGGTTGCACAACCTCTCTTAATGGTGTGCGCCCTGTATATATCTTTACTGTTTTGATACTCGTGTCAACTAACCAAAAATATTCTCATACGGTTTCTCTCTATTCTCTTTCTTACCTCTGTATCACCTTTCTGTTAAACCTTAATAAAGTTTTAAGCGAATAAAAAAGAAAAAAAAAGTTCCATACAGATTAACATAACTACATGCAAGAAACACAAAAGGCCCAAACAATTCACATTTCATACAGTACTTTCAAAAACAGTAATTGGTACTCTGACATGATTCATGAAAACCATCTAGTATAGAATTATAGAAGAACATATGAATACAGGAGACAGTGAGGACAATTATAATATTATTGATTTAAGTAGCGACAACAAATTCCATAGTATGTGCAGCAACCTGATGTTGAAACCAGTCACAAAACTGGCAGCAGAGGTCCAAGTGTTCACACATGAGGAGCACACAATGACATGACAATGGCAATATTAGGTACTGTAGCAGTCGCTCTACACCCTGTTATCTTCTACCCCCCTCTCCTTAGCGGAGCAATCTTTAGTACTGGTAGAAAGGGAAGAGCTTCCAGTAGTGGCAGCAGGTCTGGCAAGCTGGAGAGGTCTAAATGACATGCCAAAAAACGTATAAACCTTGTGAGCTGCTAAGTAAATAAAAAGTGATAAATACCAGTGTCTAAAGACCTCCTCACATTATCTGTGAATAATTGAAACTAAAATAATGAAAAAACCTACAATGGTGTGAAAAACCTTTTTTTTAAAAACACTTTGTCAGCAGCTATACACCTAATGTGAATCTCATATGTTTCAGCACACCTAAACTTAGAACAGTATTGCGCAGTGCTGTTTAATGAAATAATACCCTCTACTAGATTCAATCACGATCCCCTTGAAGAAGTCACGTGTGTGATGATGAAACCCATACGGGTGGGACCCTGGATGATATCACAATGCTCGTTAGGATTAGAGAGTGTGGCAATCATATAGCGGTGAAAGCGGTATTGCACAGGACCGCCGTTTCTCATATTCATGCTGTAAATATCTGGTGCAATCAAGCAACCATCACAAGTGAGTGCAATTGTATCTGTTTTATGAAGGAATTAAACATTTTAAAGGATAAAGCACTATGTAAAGTTTTATTTTTATGCGACAGAGTGTTGAATAAGGAGGAGGCGAGCAGGAAGCTGTGGACATTGATTTGGGATATACAAGGGAGATCCTCATGGTCCATTAAAGGGACAAAAGGTGCTGTATGACCGAACAGTTGATGGGAGCTCATATAGTAGAGGTGAGCGAACATCTGGTGGTGGTGCAATCACTCAATATTGCTGGATCAAGCAAAAATGGTGGCACTTATTTTAAAGGTACAAGACCTTATTTACTGATTGTGAAGGACTTTATTTTGATGAACATTCTTTATATATTTTATTTGTCATATAGCACTGCTATTACTTTATGATTTAGATTTTCACTAAATAGTGCTGCACAATAATGTTTAAGGCCTAAATGACATGCCCATGAAAAACATGGCCAAAAAACATTATGCTTCAGTTTGTTGTATACCTGTTCAAATGACAATATGTTTTTTTAGGGCTGAAGAAAAAATAAATAAACAACGGTGCAGACTGAGTATTCTACACTTACAGCTACTTGAAACATCATCAGAGATGTGTGTTTCTTGGTAACAGACCCCTCAAAACTGGGACTGTCCCCTGAAATTAGGGGTAAATGGCAACCTGGAAGCTCTGTAGTCATTAACAAGTTAGGTCTACGCACTCTGTTTCCCTGCTAACTGAGCACCTGCTCTGTGTTTACACATTAGCATTTAGTAGCATTTTGAAGATGACTTATTCCACAGTGCCTGAAGCTACAGAGGTCAGTGTGGGGCATCATATAGAAGCTGGGTGCTACAACCCATGGACTGTGTATACGTTATATGGATTGCTTCACGTATGCCAAAACCACAGTCAGATATGCTGTTGAAACATACATCCAAATAGAGAAAGGTCGGCATTTGGATGTTCAATGTTTATAAAATCTTTTTTATTGTGAACCAATTAGGAACAAAAAGGATCCAATACACAAAGGATATGACATGTTTCTGCTGTTACGTGCTGCGACTAAGGCCTGTAAAAGCAGAAACATTAGAAATATTTTACAGATGAGGCCACCAATAAATTAAATAATAAAAAATACCCAGAAAAAGAATGTTATCCAAAAAATCTAGGTACAAATTAACCTGGTGCTCAGATTTTCCATTGCTTTCTGAATTTAACTAGTAGCATATTATAAATGGGGTGATTCAGTTGGTCCCCTAGGATCCCAGAGAATAGAAGCAGTATGCTATTGCATATTAAGATGGGCATCGGTTACATTAATAGCTATACTCGCCTATAGACAGCATTGTTGACAGGTAAGTAAAAGTGGAACCTAACTGTATCTGAGCACTATAAAATGAAAACACTACTCGCTTCATTTTTATAATTCAAAGCAAATTCACCCATCCATCTATGTCTTTGTTCATCTAAAATTTAACCAAAACAGTTTAAAAAAAACCAGTTACCAATGGAAATTGTAACAGAACCTAAACTTTTATTATAATAATGAGTTTAGTCTTTCCTTTCAGGGCTCATTTTTGACAATTAAAACACCCAAAATGAACAAGATAAATATTACTAACCCATAAAAAAGATATGTTTTTGATGCAATATTCACTTTCATTCAATATTCACTTCACGTTCATTCCCAAGATCTCTCAGCATCATTAAGTCCACTTCCTCTTAGCCCAGGCCAGGCCTGCCTGTGGAAGCAGAAACAGCATACTAATGTACTCTACTTTTTGTAACTCTCAAACAAGTAACATGCTCCCTTTGCTGTGTGTTCCTCTTGCACTCCAGCCCTGCTGAACAGAGACAGAAGTAGACAGAAATACTACTGTACTTACACTGCATGAATTTACAAAAATACATGTAATGAAAGGTTATCATATATTATATTATATGATAACCTTTTCCCAATGGCCGTACACATATATGCAGCTTCTTGGCAGTGGGCCTTGACGCCGAGAGGCCGCATATGCAGTGCTCAGCATAAATGAGTACACCCCAACAGATTTGTCAGAAAACCTTTACTTTCTTTTCAGAATAAACATTTTCTATGAGATACAATACTACAAAATACTCCCACAAATGCGGGGCATTGATTGCAGACAAGATTTGTTCATTTACACACACAAAAAAGTATTTTTCCTAACAAATTCATTCAAGACCATGTTGCAAAAATGAATACACCCCAATGAAAGTCTTAGGAGCAAAGCTAAATTTTAAAACAGCAAAATCCCAATTTACAAGAATTCAGCTGCAGGTGAGTCTAATTAATAATTAAATAAGTGTCCTGCAGACAGTTGATTATAAAAGGGCATTACTTAACAAAGAAAACCCCTTCCCATTTCATGCTGTCAGCAATGGCACCACATGGAAGAGAAATGTCGGAAGCCCCGAGAAAGAAAATGATTTCTTTACACAAGAAAGATGAAGACTACAAGAAGATCAGCAAAGCTTTACTTATCAATCAATATACTGTGGCAAACGTGATACAAATTTTTAACAAAGATGGAACTGCAACCATCTCACAGAGATGTCCAGGCCATCCACGGAAGTTAACACCTCGACAGGAGCATTTTCTGATGAGAAGGGTTGAAGAAAATCACCAAACTCGGGGGATTGTTTCCCGTGACACAATACGGTGTACACTGCAGAGGAATAGCATGCATGGGTGTCATCCACAAAGGAAGCCTCTCCTAAAGCCCATGCACAAAAAAGCCTGCCTAGAATTTGCAGAGCCCATGCTGAAAAAGAAGACTACTGGGACTCTGTACTTTGGAGTAATGAGACCAAGATAAATGTTTTTGGAACTGATGGCTTCAAAACTGTATGGTGTTTCAAACATGAGGAGTACAATAAAAAATGCATGGTGCCTACAGTGAAACATGGTGGTGGCAGTGTCCTTCTGTGGGGCTGCATGAGTGCTGCTGGTGTTGGGGGGCTGCATTTCATTGATGGCATCATGAATTCACAGATGTACTGCTCTATATTGAAAGAGAAGATGCTACCCTCACTCCGTGCCCTTGGTCGTCGTACACTTTTCCAATTCCCGGCATCTGAAACCTTTTAAAGGGCTGGGAGGCAACGATGGGAAGGGGTTAATGATTACAGAGCCTAGAGTTTAGCTTTAATGTGAATTCACTTCCTGTCAGAGCATTGCTGATTAGTCATTTATAAACTCTTAAATTATAAAAAACTTTCAGGATAAAATAAAATAAAACAATGATACAAATTAATTTGGATACAGTGTTGCATAACTGTGTAATTGGCATTCAAAGTGTGACAATGCTGAAATCTGAAAATTAACCAAGAAGAGAGTGAAAGTGTCCAGTATTGAAGTGGTTAAATTACACTAACAAAGTAACTAATTAAATAATTAAATCAATAATGAAACTCTCTAAATGACACTGACAATAAAACTGCCGCTAACTGACACTGACTGACACTCAATAGACCAGACCAAGTCCTAATCTTTTTTTTTCTTTGTGGATCCATTCTGTCCTCAATCTCTATGTGTGCCAAAAGAGAGTTGGTCTTAATTAGCTCTAGTTTCGCAAGAGACAAACTGAAGTACTTTCATTTTAAATTTGGCGCAATAAATGCAACAAAATGAAAAGGTGTCTCAAATAAGAACTAGCTAAATTTGGTGCACAATGTGCAGATAGGAAGAAATGTGGTGCAAATGGTTATTAAACTTGGCGCAATACGTTAACAATGGCTATTAATGCTGAAAAAAGTGGTGCAGGACCTTTATTGAATTTCCTCCAACGTCTTCTGTCAGCCCTACCTCCAAGGTCATCCTATCCCATGTTGACTTTTCTGCTCTGACAGGGAGAAAGTACAAGAACAAAACAGCGTTAACAACTACATCGTAAAGGCAATAGTGCATTTATATAAAACTTAAAAGTCTCGATTCAAATGTTCACTCCTACCTAATTCTCATTTGCTATAGGAATTAAAATCATTGTTTCATATAATAGCAAAACAAAAGTTTGAATGGGAGACAAATTAAACTTGTTCCTAATTGCTGCATTTCCTGAAATGCCTTTGTGATTACTTCAGTGTGAGAGAATGACAAGGGATGTAAAAAAAACTTTCCTCATGAAACAGTGCTGTAACTTCATGGTTTCTTAAAGAACGGAAACCTAATACTACAGCAGGCATTTCCAAGTCACTGGAAAATAGATTTACAAAGCAAATCTGCTAAGAAAACCAGTCGCCATCTGAAACCTAATTTTTCAAAAAGGAAAACCTGTGAAATTTCAGCCCCTAATAAAATCTGACCCAAAGCAGAAGTAGCTGTTTTGTTTTACATGAGTTATTTCCACTTGACCGTGGATAAAAGAGTAAACAGCAGGATGATTTTAATGCAAAATGTGATGAATGCGTCTTCTGAATGTGTTAACTCTCTTCACAAGCATGCTAACATCTTAAAATGAAACTCAAATATAAAACCCCTTTTTAATTCAACTATGTATTAATTAAAAAGCATCATAAAAAATCAGACACCTGAAATCTGTCTTCCTATTTGTATTCCAAAGTCAATAGAATGTGACAAATACAATTAGAGGTAAAATTAGAATGTGTCTACTACATTGCAAAATACAGGGAGCATACTTGCAGGAGAAAAGTGAAGGAGACCAAGAAAGCAGAATAGAAGCCTAGAGGTATTTTTAATAGGGCAGCACAGTGGCTAAATGGTTAGCACTTCCACCTGGCAGTACTAGAGTTGTTGGCTTAAATCCCAGCCATGGCCTCTCCTGCCTGGAGTTTGCATGTTTTCCCTTTGCCTGCATGGGTTTCCTCCAGGTACTCCAGTTTCCTCTCACACTCCAAAGACATGATGGTAGGCTAATTGGATCCTGTCTAAATTGGCCCTAGTATGTGTATGTATGAATGTAAGTTAGGGACCTTAGATTGTACACCCCTTGAGTGTTAGGGACTGATGTGAATGTACAATATAGATATGTAAAGCACTGCATAAATTGACAGCACTATATAAGTACCTGAAATAAATAAATAGACCAAAGAGCAATTGTGTAGTGGGATAGCCATTAGACTGAGTGAATTTGCCCTGGGTTCCATTCTGGGCTCTACCATGGGGGACATGTTTTAATGAAAACATTATTTTTAAATACTGTACAGCAGGGAAAAGGTAATTTCATGCAGCTAAAAAGGCAACATTTAAAGTACACAAATCATTTCAATGATATGCTTGGGAAATAACTTAAAGTTGTATGTGATCTTACGGAATAGTATGATTTTCATGGACAGTCTTAATGACAGCACACATTGCCAGCACATATTTAGCTGTGCAATATATTTTTTTCTATTTTACAATTAGCTTGACTTTCATACAGCAGCACCCCAATCTATTTAATTGCAGTTTGAATGTAGTGGTTTACAAAAAACAGTGTGGGGTTCCCCTTACAAGTTCACCATGCAGCCTATATGGCCATGATAGGAGATGACTGAGGGTCCGTTTTTCCTCCTCTTCTTGCCAAGTACCTTTGTCCCAAAGGTCCCTTCCATACCACTGATGCACCAAAAAGTAGGTGAGATTAATATGGGGGGCTTATAGTGGATTATGGAAGCCCCCTTGAGTACAGTAGTATATTAGTACCCTTTACCCATTTAGACAAAAAATTAAAAGTATAAATACACACATACGCAAACACAACTTGAAAAAGTCCTGTAATAGAAATAAAACAAAAAATCATAACACAATTAATTTTAATATTGCTTCAAAGCAATTCCACATCAATTAATTCATCCAGCAATGTAATTCATGTCAATCACATCTAGCAATGAAATCCATTATCAATCATTATGACCAAATGCCCTCCAATGTTTACACTCCTTTCACTAAATGAAAGTTTCTCTGGCTGTGGTAATGTACAAACAGCAAGGAATCCTTTGCAACATCATTTACCAAATTTGGTCATAAGGGTCTGGTTGAAATGTAAAAAGAAATTCTGTGCCTTTTTTTATAAATGTGCACTGACAATTTAATTTTAAATATTATCTGTTATTTTAGATTTTTTTCTTAAAGGGAAGTCTTGCAGCAACAAAAAAGGAAAAAAGGGGAAAAAAAACACTGCTATGGATGAGACAGCAGCTAAAGTGGTTGCTGACTTTAAATCAACCATAAAATAAAAAGGAAGGCAAAAATAAAATGAAAGGCAAAAATAATAAGAACAAAACCCTAAACCAAACCTCATCCGTAATAGCCATCTGCTACACTTGTCATGTGATGTGCACTGAGCTAACATAGATTTTTTGTTTATTTTGCTAATGTAGCTTTACAGAAATTTTCTGTGCTTGCTGATAACAGACAGATTTATGGGTGCAGTGCCTGCCTTTCTTTAACTTTGTTTGTCTCAGTATATTTCTGTATGTATCCCAGACATATTTAAATCACTTACTGTTTATTAATATACTATCTTTACTGGAAGTATGTTCCAACTCTTTTTTGTGAAATAAGGTTAGTTCTGAGGTTAGTTTTGCTCGTCTGACAAAAGTTCGAAACAAACCATAGAAAGTATTATCTTAGCAAAAGAGTTGTAGATGCTTGGTAACTGGTATGTTTTTCTATTGGAAAACTATATCAAAGACAGTTGTAAAATCTCAAGTGAGATAATACAGTATAATTACCAATATGTAAAGTCTCTTGTGAAAATAATAATCAAAATCAGTGCACAAAGTCTCTTATGAAAAGGATCCAAAGAAAGGCTTCTTCCACAGTGATCCACCACCACCAAGAGATTCAAATCTGTTTACGAGATATTATTAACTCTCAAGAGTCTAGTCCAAATTAAGGAAAAATTCCCACACTGGTAATCTCTGTCATTACCCTGGAATGGGAATTCCTAAAAAGCTGCTCACTCTCTCCTTCAGATGACTCCTTAGTATAGTCATATATATAATAAATATAAATAAATATAATAAACTCAGCATGCAGGTACGTACCCAAAATAAGAAGATCATATACTCCACATAGTGTGAAAACTTCCAGGGCAAGACATCATCGATGACAAAGGAGTCAGCGGAGCCTTGCTGTGACGTCATCACATTGACCAGAAGTGGACCAGAAGTACGCCGGTAATGCTATTTGCACTTTTGATGTTTTGTTTGATGTTTTCTACAGAGCTGTTCAGTAATGTAATCTTTTAAGTGCATTTTTAACTGGTTGTAACATAAAATATATACAGTTTTCACACTATATGGAACATATGATCTTCTTCTTTTGGGTACTTACCTGCATGCACTGAGTTGTTGCGGTGGACTATACTGAGGAGTCATCTGGAGGAGACAGAGTGGCCTTATAGGGATTCATATTCCAGGGCAATTATGGAGATGACCAGTGTGGGAATTTTTCCTTAATGCGGATTAGAGTCTTGAGAGTCAATAATATCTGGTAAGCAGATTTGGATCTCTTGGTGGTGGTGGATCACGATACAGGGAGCCTTTCTTTGGAAGTCTATTGGATCCTTTTCATAAAAGACTTTGTGCACTGATATTGATTATTATTTTCACAAGAGTGTCAAGCGTCTGTGGTAGAAAGCCCATGTAGATCACCAGCTCATTCCCAAGAGCTCAGAGTCTAACCCCAGTCTGCTTCTTTACCAGAGCCACTGATGGAAGGGATGGACTTGCAGCAAGCTGGAACCAGGTCTCAACCCCCACCTGAGGATGCAGAGATCACTTGCGTGCAGAGTACAAATGTAGGAGACAAAAGGAAATCCAGAAGACAAACCGAGGTCAGAGCAGGCAGAAAACAACCACAGATGGTAAGTGAAGCCGGGGTCAGCAGATGGGTAGTCGGCCACAGGATACGCAAGTAACAAGCAACAGGAAGCTCAGAGAACTGTGAAGTTGCTCAGGCAATGTGGCCTACAATGAGCATGTCTTATATAGACAAGCAAACTAGGAGGCGAGCCAAGAAGTGATGGAAGGGGAGGAAATAAATCCCAGAGAATAGCAGGCGATGCACAAAGGTGAGCACAGCTAATTGCAAATGTGAAGGGAATCAGACTCGGAAAAGCACTATAGCAAGGAGGTAAAAATACACAAGCAGGAACTGCAGGCTAACTTGTGACAAAGAAACTTTACATATTAATAATTATATTATCTCACTAGAGATTTTACAATTTTCTTTGATACAGTGTACTATTATTGCGTTTATCACTTTTTGGTATAATTATAGCATGGACATTGATTATACATATTGTATGCTGTGATAGACATCTCATAGTATGCCAAATGCATGATCACTAATTTTATTGTTTATCCCTAAGCACGGAATTTTTTTTAATTCAATATTTTTGTATTGCTAGTCTTATCTGTTTAGTTTTCAGAGTTCACCAATTATTCCCTAGCTCCTTTCCCTGTCTTCTCTGTCTCTGACTCTGTCTCTTTGTTACATTTTCTGACCTCTAGGTATCTAACTGCTCCTAATATCTGACCTTCTTGACATCCGAATCTTGGCCCCTTGTTTGTCCTGATCCTTTCTGCGATTCCAGACTACATCTTTTCTGATCACTTTGATTTTGAAGCTCTGGCTACCTTTATCAATGCCCTAACTACATTTCATTCTAACCTATTGAGACTATTTTTTCCCAGCTGTATATGACACTTGTAATATCCATACCTTGTTTTAGTATCCAAACACAAGGCTTTCGCAAGGACCCCTACCACACATTTCCAACGCACCATTAGTGGCATGGTAAGAGCCTTCACTTCTCTAGAAGCCTGTTTCCATCCTGCTGATGGATCTAACATACTTCAGTATGCTAGCTTAAACAGCATATATTCTAACCCTCATCTAGGATCCTGACAAATGTATTCTGTTGTTAAGGATTTAACTCGACTGCCTCATAAGGTCACTAATAGCCTCTAGGTTTTCACATTACATTTATTTATTACACATGTTAAACTGTTTCAAATGAATTAAAAATGTTTGTCATGTTTAGACTGTGCCTTGGCTTTTTTCATACAAACTGCATGATGATTGCTTACTATTTAAATTTGAGAAGTTAAATTAAAACAGTGTAAAAAGCTTCTTTAATTTCATATTAGTTTAAGCACAGGCCATTAGACAAAGAATGTCTGACTTTAGTGCATCCAAAAAAAACTGTATTTTAATAGCATGCCCTTCAATTTTGAATATATTAGTCGATTTCATAGGAATAGAGCAGTAGTCCAAGCTAAACCTTTCTTTTCAACACTTAGCCTAGACTCTGTATTTTTGCTGCCATAGAGACAACAGCAAATATAGTGTACTGTATGTAAAACTTTGAGTATATTTTTGTTTTTGCTGGCACTCCTCTTTCTTTCCATATTTTGAGTTCTTCTTCTAGCTTGTGCATGTGACACATATCTTATTATATTGCCCTGAGCAGCCTGTAAAATAAATACCATAAGCAGGGAGGTACAGTTTGATTTTATGGTATAATGCAATTAAAATAACAATTTAATGACATGTCTTTGTCATCTTTAGAAATGTTCATTTCCTTGTATTTCTGGGAACAATTACCTTGTGTAAACTTAAAGTAATAGGCCTTAAATCTAAAAAGTAAAAGTCTGTTTTATATAAGGCTTTTCTGCTTGTAAAATATGTTGTTGTGTCCCTTTGGCATGACATGTGGCATGTTGCTTAAAGCGCACTTGTATTTTTGTATTAAACATGATGTGGTGAAGGAGGAAGATAGGCATTCTAAAAGCTGTACTTGGTTCTGCCACTCAAGAAGGTGTTAGCAGCTGTTGGAAATGTGACATACAAAGCAAACTTTAGTTTTTGTGCCTCCATAAATTTTGGAAGTACTAGAAGATTAGTCTAAGAGTGAGGTGTAACCGGTTAATTTGGCACACATAATTTTAGAACATCACTGTAAGCAAAACTAAATGATTCTATAAACCAGCCTCCTTATAGCTTATAAATATAAAATGGTGGCAAGTGGCATTTAACTTCTAACTTCAAATCTTCGAACACTCCTGTGTGGCTGATGTCCTATCAATATTTTTTAAACAAACTGTAGAGGAGGTAGTATTGGATAACCTAATCTTCCCTTAGTAACCAATCTTGAAAATGTTCCATACTTTTTTTTAAAAATGGCTGAAAATTTTTCACTATTCTTCTTTATGGTTATAAGCTTATATACCCTATATAACAAAAATAGCTTGACTTACAGTATGGAACTAGAAACATTATTGGCAAGCTTCTTCTTTATGCCAATCTATAACTTAACCCTTCTTCACCATGAGCAAATCTGCATTATAATATTATTTTAAAGATTACTTTAACTGTCTGGATGTGTATTGGTAATGTAACCTGTGTGAAAAAAACCCCCATTACAAACACCCATTTAATACAGGCATAAAGTCAATTGTATTGAACTGTATTGTTGCTGCATTGTCTCCCGTTATATTGTAAAGCGATGAGCAAACTGTTGGCGCTATATAAATCCTGTATAATAATAATAATAATAATAATAATAAAAAAGTGAAGTAATATTTAGTTCAATATTTATTATCCATATTGTGAACACAATTTAAAAAAAACAGCCAAAACTTTTTAATGAAAGTTCCTCTCTAGTGACTGATTTTATGACCAGGGCTTAGGGCACCAGTAGTTTGAACTCTGTCAATGCAGAGGACCGATAGACCTCGCCACCCCCATCCCACCTCTGGGAGGGTTAGGAGATAATGAGTCACAGGATTATTTCTGACCAGTCACAGGATTCTCTCTCCCATTCACAGATTGTGTTACATGCAGTGAAAACAGTTATAAAAAAAAATTCTCAATGGAAGAGGAGGGAGGAGAGGGTTGGTCCTAGTATGGAATTTTTTCTATGGAATTCAGCCCAAAGACCTAAAGCTTTAACCCCCTGCATGCTGGAATATCAAAGGCAGGAAGAGGATGGGGCATCCCTGTAGTGAAGATTTCTACAGGATCCAGCTGCCTGCACGGTGCAGGATATACTTCATTATATGTAAGTTAGGTCACTAAAGCTGTGAGACTACAAATGATTTCTAATTAGACCAGTTTTAGCTACTTGCCCTCCAGAGGATTTAACCCCCTTCCCGACCAGTCCATTTTTTCCAATACAGCGCTTGCATTACTTTAACTAGCAATTGCGCAGTCATGCAATGCTGCACCCAAATTAAACTTATGTCCTTTTTTTCCCATAAATAGAGCTTTCTTTTGGTGGTATTTGATTGCCTGTGCATTTTTTTCCGCACTATAAACAAAAAAAGACTGACAATTTTGAAAAAAAACCTGTTTTAGGTTAAACATGTCCAGTAAAAAAATTTAAAAATCAAATTTCATTATAAAGTTAGGCCAAAATGTATTCTGCTACATGACTCTGCTAAAAATAAATCCCAATGTGTGGAAATTAATTGGTTTACATGAAAGTCATAGCATTTACAAATGGCGGTATATATACTGGAATTTTTTTTTTTACAAGTAATGGCGGCGATCGGCGACCTATAGCGGGACTGTGGCAGGCATTCTGACACTGGGGGGAACTACCTTGGTGTCACTGACATCACCAATGACACCAATACAGTGATCAGTGCTAATAAAAATAAAAATCACTGACACTGTACTAATCACACTGGGCAGGAAGGGGTTAACATCTGGGGCGATCAAAGGGTTAACTGTGTGATTGTTTTACTATGTGGGCTGTGTGTGCTTTACACTGTAAGCACACTTCTTTGTATGGCTCTGCTATGCAGAGCCATACAAAGAAGTGCAGGAGTTGACAGGGGACAGATCTGTATTGTTTACATACAGGTCTCTTTCCCTTCGGTAATACCCGGGTGTTGACGAGGAATCACCGGACGGGACCCGGTGATTGACAGCCGAGGCTGTGAATGGCAGCGAGGGTAGGGCTTCCAATACTATTTCTATGCTGATGACACCCAAATCTATCTCTCTACCCCTCTGCTCACTCCATCATTCTTCACTCGCATCACTAATTTACTAACAGATATATTAGTCTGTACGTCACACCACTTCCTCAAACTCAGTCTAGCCAAAACCTAGCTCATAATATTTCCTCTTCCCCTGATTTCTCTATCAAGATCAATGGCACAACTATCAACCCTTCCCCGCATGCCAGGATATTAGATGTTAACCTGGATTCTGAACTATTCTTTCAACCGCACATCCAATTACTTTTCAAAGCTTACTGTCTCAACTTACACAACTTCTCCAAAATATGCCCCTTCCTAACCAATGGCACTACAAAGCTTCTAATTCACCACATAGTCCTATCTCGCCTTCACTACTGCAACTCCCTCCTCACTGGCTTACATAGGCTATCCCCTCTTTGGTCCATCATGAATATTGTTGTCAGACTCATCCACTTTACCAACCGTTCAATGTCTGCTACTCATCTCTGCCAATCCCTCCTGCACATGCAATGGACTACATGACTAACCTAATCTCAAAACACCAGCCAAATAGTTTTCTTCATTACACCCAAGACCTCCTGCTCTCTAGCTTCCTTGTCACCTCCTACCATGCTCGCCTCCAGGACTTTTCCCAAGCCTTTCCTATCCTATGGAACTCCCTACTCCAATCCGTCTATCTATCTCCTACTCTGTCCACTTTTAAGCAATCCCTTAAAATCCTTCTCTTCAGAGAAGCCTATACTGTCTCCACCTTACAACATATATACTCTTATTTTCTACATCTGTTCATCCCTCACAGTTATTACTTTTGTATCACTTGACCCTTTCTATTAGATTGTAAGCTCTAATGAGCAGGGCCCTCTAACTCCTCCTGTATTGAATTGTATTGTAGCTGTACTGTCTGTCCTCTTGTTGTAAAGCGCTGCGCAAACTGTTGGTTCTAGATAAATCCTGTATAATAATAATGATTGATACCTGTTAAAGTATATCTAAAGTCACAACCTTTTTTAAATTTAGAAAGAGTAGAGATGACTTTACGCCCATACAGATATGTGTCCCATTGGGAAAATTTCCCTTCACTTCCTGTCACATAAGCACAACCGGAAATGAGAGGAAGTCTCTTTGAAGTGTGGAAAATTCTCACTTGACAGTTGTCACTGCAGCAAGTGTCTCTATTGGGAGACTTGCCTTTAATTCCTATTATGATGATAACTGAACATTTTAGATTTTCACTCACTGTCAATCCTGGTGACAACTGTTATCAGGACAAGCAGAGAGGAGGAATATTTCCAGTGAGGACACAGACATCAATAAAAATTTTAGCTGATTTGACCTTTTATCAAAAACTAAACAAACTGCATGCAGTCAAAATAAAATTATGTATATCAATGTAACTAGGGTCTGATCATGGGTGACATCTAGAAATTATCAATAGTCAATAGCAATTAATAGAAGCACACAATGTTTAAATAGGTTTTTTTTTTTTAGGTTGTCAGGTTGCTTAGTGAAGTCATTCTAATACAATATGGTGTACCTAGTATTACCTAGCTGCATTTCTTCAGAAGATCGTAATGCAATAACTAATGGTTTTACATTGGCTTTGACAGCCCCTAAAAGCAAAAAATATCAAATGACAGCACATCACCAGAGGACGTAAGTCAGGGTTGCAAAGAAGTTCAAAGTTCAATCTCATAAAATTCAGTAGTCATCTGGTGACCAATGGAAAATAAACAACTTACTTGGTCTGTCCTTCTGGTTTTCTTTAGAAAAGGGCTTATGATCTTAATTGTGGAGGACGTTGCAGTTTGCAGCTGCACATGCCAAATACAATACTCCTTTCTCTTTTGCTTGTTACCTCCAGTTTTATCTCTGGACTCTGTAAATGTTGTATATAACTTGGACATGTCTCTGGGCACTTCTTTTTACAACAGTTACATTTTTTGTTCAAATCAATTTTTAAATGTTTTGTTAAATTTTGTTAAATTAGCTGGGTTAAGGGTTGCTTCGTGATGTTTATCTTATATTTCCATTCAGAGACTGTGGTGGTAAGTTTTATTTTCATCATCAATCTCACCAGAGACAAGACTCTTCGAAAGCCATGTCTCCAAATCAGGCTGTTTTTCCTAGAGCTGTATCACATGTCCACTAAGAGTTGACATCACCAAGTACAAATCATCAATGAGAAACAGATACCTATACAATATGGCAACCATGTGGAATTCTTCCATGTCACTTTCCTAACTAAATTATCATTAATGCTGACAGAGGCTTGTTTGGGAAAAAAAATGAACTAAACCAATCATTTATAACATACTAAGGCAACCAAAAAAAGCAGGAGCAAATGGAAATAAGCTGAGCAGGAAAAATGGAAGATGTATGGTTCACAGAACCTTCTTTATACAAGGTAAATGACGTCAACTGAGCAATAGAAGATATATATTCAAAGCGAGTTACTGTTTAGATTAGGTGCTTAAAGCATTACTACAAGAAGGTACGGTAATGTACAAAGCACAAGGCACAAGTGATACATGAAGTTTACTACTTTGTTCTTTCTAGATTTGAACAGATGACACCACTTGACCCTAAAGTAAATGTAAACATCTTGAGATTGTTAGGACTAGTTTATTAATTTATGGTACATACTATACATTCACTTCCAGGTCAGATCTATTTTTATTCACATGTAAAATATAGTTCAATAGCATGTTTGTATTTGGTTTACTGCTGGCAGAGAGTCTATGACCCCATAGGGCTCGTTTGCACTTCCTTCGACTTTAACACACATTGTAAGTGCCTATGACTTCAACATGCTTTTTTTAAGTTTTTTTGATGCTTCTGATGTTTTGACGATGCTTCAAAGATGCTTTGGTGATGCTTTTTTGAAGTGGTAATGAAGATTGGAAAATCCCAGTGTGCGTGTATTGAATTTTAATTTGGGCCCCTGTAGAACCCCAGCACAGTAGTACCCATATGCAGCAGCTTCCCAATTCGTTAGTATCCCTGTTCAGCAGATCTCCAGCTCATTGGTACCTTCATTCAGCATATCCCCAGGTTATTAGTACCCTGTTTTAGCAGATCGCCTGGTCAGTAATACCCCCAGCTCTGCTAATGCCCCACTCAATAGTACCCCCAGCTTTGCTGATCCCCCACTCAGTAGTAACCCCCAGCTCTGCCGATCCCCCACTCAGTAGTAATAACATCCAGCTCTGTTGATCCTCTGGTTTGCTGATATAGAAGTGATTGTTGATAATGTCTTGCCAGTTCACTTGGTGGTTTCCCAGTGCATTCTGGGATATCTCATGCCTGTAATACCTACAAAAAAAAACACAGCTAAAGCTAAATAAAAGCCTCTCAAAAGCTGCAGGTGTTGTAAGCATGTTTTGTCATAGACTTCTCTGGAGGCTTTGGAGATGCTTTGAAGCACCAAGAAAGCGACATGGGTATATTTTTTGAAGCAAAGCAAATGCAATGTGTAAACAGGACTGTAAAGTTTACCATTTAATTTAATGACATGTGCTTTGATTTTGAAGTGTAAATGAGCACTTAAACCTTAACTTGAGCAGTAAAATGTAACACATATACCCACATTTTAACCCTAGACATAACCGTTTACCAAATACAAACATTTACATTTAACCTTAATGTAACTCTTACCATTACACTTAGTTTTAACCCCAAAACCCTAATCCTAAACCTAACCTAGCCCCAAGTATAATTTAAAACCTAAGATTATCCTAACTCATATCCACTGACCCCTTATAATACTTACCTCGCCATCACTAAGGTCCCTTTCACATTGCCATTCCAATCAAGTGCACCTGTCAGTTTTTCAGGTGGACTTGATTAGAAGGTCCATAGAGCACTATGTACAGGCAGATGTAAGTGCACTTATATCTGTTTATGCCTGCCTATCTCCAGTCTATCCAGGTCCAAAAAAAGAAACACAGAATAGAACTGCGTCCTTTTCTGCTTTTGATGAGTGGATCAGAGCTAGCCAGATGTAAACAGACAGTGGAGTTCATTTACACCTAGCCACCCATAGAGTTGACAGGGATCTGCCGTGTCTGCTGGGCAGAAACTGAAAGGGTAAGGATGTGACATCCAACCCATTTGGTTTCCGATCGAAGGGGATCTGCTCACAGATCTCCTGCTAATTGAAGTGGATTCTGATCCATGTGAAAGGAGCCTAAAGATATTGGCTACCAAAAAAACCCCAGCCTCAGAAACAAGCAAAACCTAGATTTCAAAGCCAAAACCAGCTAATTCACAATAATTGATATATGACGTTTTATTTACCAATGGAGCTGAGAATCTTCACACACTAAATTGTGTGAATAATCAAATAAAAAAAAGTGAAAAACAAATTCTTGTTTTCATATGCACATGATTGGATAATGGAAATTAATATTCACAAATTTTGCTGTGCCAAGATCTGAGAATACATTCTCTACTAGATTCCTTCTGTAAATCAACCCTATGGCACCACAGGCAAGGAAAAGAGAAAGTCAACACAAAAATTACATTACTTTAAATAGTACAATAATGCATACAACTTGTAGCACATAAATGGATCATAGTTTCCCCTTAAAGGTCAACTACAGGAATAATTATCTTCACAGGTTTCCAGCAGGTAAACATTCTTTGAAAGGATCTTGCTTTCATGAAGGTATACCTTTATTTTCTGGAAATTAGTTTACAAGCAGGAGGAAATACAGCTCCTGCTGTATTTCATGGCTACTCCAGATGTAAGTATTTTCAGCTCTCGTAGACCTCAACACTCTTTCTCCCCTTTCTTATCATTCATAAAACACATACCCCAGACACCATTTTGGGAATGGCACTTGCATCCAAGGAAAGCCAGAAAGTACAGCTGGAGCAGTACACCCTCTAGCATGTCAGCTAGCTGATTTATAGTAGATAGAAGTATGTCTGCAGGACATCAAGGTTGTTTCCAGGGAACAAAATGTGAAGATAATCGTGTTGAGAATGAGGTTTTAAGGTCCAATAAATACTGAACATTTAATGGTACTTCATTTTACATTCATGGATAAACCATTTGTTTTAATTGTATTTGTTTAGCTCTGACAATACAATATAGATAGATTTTATTTCCCCATTTATGTTGTACATGCACGATTAAGCTTGGCTGTAAATGTACCAATGTCTTCCTGTAATTGTATGCAAGGAAACACTGGCCTCTTGGCAGTTCTCAAATGTCATTTAACTTCCTACAGTATTTCCTTCATTCATTTTGTTTTGTGTTTTATACCAAAAAAATGAGCCCAACAGGAAAAGAAAGTTGTTTCTACATGACAGGGAACCTGGATTGTAGCCTTGTAGCAGTGCCAGAACATACATGCGACATGTTGCTCTCTCTGTAGCGGTCGTACACTTTGACAACGATCTCTGCTATGAGCACTGTGTGAATTCTATTTAAAATTTTCCATCTATTTTAATATAATCTAGTTGTTTTATTTTTACTGAAAGTAGGATTTGATGCAATGTTCCAGACACTGAAGAAAAGTATACCTTTGCCTGATATGCAAAAATGGTTTTTGTTAAAATGACACTGATAATAGGCTGCATTTACAGAAGTTGTGAATTATATAAGCAACTTTTGTGGAAAATGCATTAACAGATGTAAGATTTGAACTATAAAAAATTTTTTTTGGGGAAAATATAACAAATATAGTATTTACATACATGTACATAGAGATAGATAAATAGATAGATGCAATCTTTCATACAGTCTACAGACTAAGGTGTAGCCACCTTTCGGGGAAGGGGAGGGGGATTATGAGAAATTACCCTTCCTTAACAGGTCAGTGCACTAAACCTGTAGATAAATAAGAGAACTGGAACCTTCGCTGAGTGGAAGAGTGGGTTTGATAAAAAAAGGTTGGTAGTGTCTTCACCCAGGACAGAGAGGGGATTCTTTCCTGGGAAATTAACCAGTAATCTATTCAAATTATTGGGAGCAGAAGAAATATTGCACCCAGCATATAACATTAGCCATAAGGGGGGCGTGGATTGGACTACGGAATGGATAGCCGCACACTAGAAGAGCTCTGAGACCTTAGCAGCTTTATCAGCGATCCTCCGGTCCCTTGTCAAATGAAAATAGGCAAACTCACCAGCCACGCTTTGCTTTCTCACCCGCATCACCCCTCAGCCTCCTCCTCCAGCAGAAACATCACAGATATCTTCAAATCT
This sequence comes from Staurois parvus, assembly GCF_062004578.1. Lineage (NCBI taxonomy): Eukaryota > Metazoa > Chordata > Amphibia > Anura > Ranidae > Staurois > Staurois parvus. Next base: position 4,917,742 of record NW_028317918.1, on the reverse strand, counting down.
CAGCTTCCCCACTCCAGACTGGTGGTGACCAAGATGGCGTTGACCCACATGAAGGACAACTACAGTGAGGAGTCTCTCTCAGCTTCCAAGGACACAGTAAGAGATACAGACGTAGCTGAATTACCTCTCACCTATACTACTATGACTGCTATTGTGGCTGATATTAAAAATACCTTCTCAGCAGCAATTACTGAAATAAAAGCAGATCTGTTGGTTCTGACTGAGAAACTAGCAACTACTGAACACACCGGGAAATGGCCATTACTAGATTGGAGATGGCTGCTGAGTCCCAAGTCTGCCATCTCATTGTCACTAATAGGCATCTTGAGGACTTAAATTGTTACTAAACCCACAACAGAAAAATCGGTATGCAGTAAAGCATGCTTGCCATACTCACTGTGGAACCTAAGGGGTTATCCTCCGCACTGTGTAAAAAGGTTGTTTGATCCTGTCTTCTCTGATCCTCCCCTTCTTCTACTGTCCCCAGTCCATCTTCTGATAGAACAGATCCTTGGGAGTAAGCTGCACATGTTAAGTTTAGTGTGTATTGCTAAAGAGTTTTTTTTTTTCTTCAGAGATTGCATGTGATCATCACAGGGCCAATCAGCACTGTCCAGAGAGAGGTTCAGGGTCTGCAGCCTCATAGGACAATCAGGGGAGAATAAAAACTCCTCCTACAAGCTTTGACCAGTGCAGTGCTGGACACTGATACAAGTCACAAGACTGCTCTAAATCTGATGAGAAAAGGTATTTAGCAGTTTATATTTTCTAAAAGAATTGCATTTCCATGAATTTTGGAAATCCAGATATAGTGAATGCAGGGTCCTGGGTTTAGTAACACTTTATACATTAGCTATAAGTATATAGATGGACACCGGTATAGAAATAATACAAGCTTTATAGGAAAAGGTTAATAATAGCGCATACATTCAATTTACAAATAGGTAATGTCAGCAAAGGGCACAACAGGAGACCTGGTGGAATAGTGCACATATACCCAAGTAAATATAGTTATTAATAAAGATAACTCCAGATGATGAATGTTGCAGCAAAGCTCAGTTGCAAAGGCCCATGAAGATGATCGTGATGTGGCATCTGTCTCGGTGTCGAAGACCTGAGGACAAGATCAGCGGTGATAGGGAGATCTACCAACCGTTGTCCAGCTCGCCTGGAATGCAGATTATCACCAGCAGAAACTGTGGTGTTATAATACCACTAACAGTTTACCATGAAATATTTAATAGCAAGGAAATTTCACGGATGGACTTATTGCACAGGTGGCAACCTATCACGGTACCATGTTTGAATTCACTGAGCTCCTGAGAGCAACCCATTCTTTCACAAATGTCTGTAGAAGCAGTCTGCATGCCTCAGTGCTTTTATACACCTGTGTCCATGGAGGTGATTGGAAAATCTGAATCCAATGATTTGGAGGGATGTCCCAATACTTTTGGCAATATAATGTATATACAGTATATACATTATGTATACACACCAGAAGCTAATTGGCAAGAATAGTAAACTATTTAACATAGAAACACTTGCCTTATAATCTCTGCTTCTGGCCCAGATGCAGCAGCAGCTCTGCCATGGAGAGAACCTGTGGTCTTTTCGTCTCTTCACTTCCTCCTTCTGGGGTTTTCAACCCAACAACCCAGAGACAGAAAGTGCTTTACATAATTAATTCTGTGATAAGCAGTATAGCTATTTACAAATACAGACAGTATCGGGCAACAGATCCCTACAAAGGTATACTAAGTCAGTAATGGGGAATGATCAGTAGCAGGAATGCAACACGAGTGACTAGTGCTCTGTACTCTGCCTCCTTTATTTGCGCCTATCGTCCAGAGTTCAGCTTCTTAAAGTTAGAAGTTACATTGTTCTTAATAGAGCTGTGATGTTTTGCCACTGCTGGCCTTCTTTCCTGCAGTATTTTTCTATAGGTTCACTAAAACCAATGCAACTAATTCCTGAATATTTTCTCTTTAACAGAATAGGTAATTGGTCTAATGATCAGACAGAGAGCTACTGCAACTTGCAGTTTACTAAAAAGGTGTAACATTAAAAGCAATAATGCAAATCAGGTTAATGTTTGCAAAAATATGCATACACTGAAGAATAAAAGAAAACAGATTAACCACATCAAGTCTGGACACTTTCACCCCCTTACTGACCAGGCCAATTTTCAGCTTTCAGTGCTATCACACTTTGAATGACAATTACACGGTCCTGCAACACTGTACCCAGATGAATATTTTAGCATTTTTTTTAGATAGATAAAACTTTATTTTGGTAGCATTTATTCACCGCTGGGATTTTTCGTTTTTTGCTATGTAAATGAAAAAGGCCAAAAATTTTGAAAAAAAAGTGTTTTTCTTAAAAGATTTTGCAAACAAATAATCTTTCTTCATAAATATTGGCCAAAATGTATTCAGCTATCTTTTTAGTAAAAAAAAAAAATAACCCAAATTTTAAAAATTTTTTAAAAAATGTTTATTTTATTTTTTATATTATTATTTATGTTTTTTTAAATTTTTTGTCCAATCAGTGATCACATGATCGGGACCTCACACAGAGGTCCCATACAACGATCGGTGTTCCGCTGTGTCCTCCGATGGGAGCTGTGTCCTCCCTCCCAGGGAGCACGCACAGGCAGGAAATGCGGAGGACGTTTATGAACGGCCACCCACTCCTGCACTGCTCCTGTCTGGCCGTTTATGTACATCGGCCAGATGGGAAGTGGTTAAAGCAGAAAGCATATAAGTGAAACTAAACTGTATCTGAGCACCACAAACTTAAAACATTACTTCATTAATTTTAATATTCAAAGCAAACTCATCCATACATCTCCAAATGCTGTATTTTGTTGAGAAATTACTTTAAAAACACCCCCTAGCTTTTCTAGCACAAGGGCAGATGATTCATGTAGCATTTACTTCCTAGAATCCCTCTTCCCTTAGCTCAGGCATGTAAACAGGAGGGTGTGCTTAGCTGAGAAAGCCCCTCCTCCAGATGAAAGAAAAAAATGCTAACAAAGACTTACAACATCATTTTGGCATAGGCTAGAAACCACGAAGCAACTTAAAAAAATATAAATACCGTTAAAATAAGAAAATATACCTTCCTATCCATTTACTAATGCTAGCAGCATATGGATTAAAATAGGTAATGCTATCTGAAAAAGTTTAGTTCCACTTTAACAGAGCTGAACAAACATTGGACTCTGGCTCAATCAGAGTAGCATGTGACTGTAAAGTATAATCTCTGTAAGACTAATAACAGTGAAAAGTCACTACTTGCAATTATCCTCATAGACAGCATCCCTCTCACTGAAGTCCAGGGTAGCTCTGATAACACAGATGAGCAGCTGGAGGGATCCAGGTCCCAAGGATGGAGCAGCACCCCACTGCAACTGAAGTACTTTGATTGCAACTGGGTAGGTGATCTGCACAACAGCTGGGACTTTTGGGCAAGCAGCATGCTATTAGGCTTTATCCCAGCTGTTCACACACAGGTTCCAACAGTGGAGGGATACTGCTAATATCTCTTCTTCTGAAAATTACTGACCTACTGGTACTGCTGAGTCTTTCTACAGAGTGTGAAGCACCCTAATGGTGAACAATCACACAGCTTCATTCATATAAACCATTTCAGCTCAGGAAAATGTTACCCCCTTCATGAACAGGCCATTTTTTGCTATACTGCACTGCGCTACTTTAACTGGTCATGCAACGCTGTACTCAAATGAAGTTTATATTTTTTTCACACAAATAGAGCTTTCTTTTGATGATATTTGTTTACCACTATGTTTTTTTTTATTATTACAAACAAAAAAAGAGACCAACATCACATCCAACAACGCCACCATCAAACCCGCCCCACAGGCCAGAGTACTTGGTGTCATTCTGGACTCCAACCTATCCTTCCAGCTCCAAGTCCAATCTTTAACAAGCTCGTGCAGACTCCACCTCCGCAACATCGCCAAAATCCGCACGTTCCTAACCCCAGAAACCACTAAACAGCTCATCCACTCCCTCATCATATCACGACTCGACTACTGCAACTCCCTCCTCACTGGCCTGCCTCGCCGCTGGCTATCCCCGCTTCAGTCGATCCTGAATACGGCTGCCAGACTCATTCACCTTTCCAACCGCTCCATTTCCGCCACCCCCCTCTGCCAATCCCTCCACTGGCTTCCGATTGCGCAACGGATCAAATTCAAAATCCTAACACTGACGTACAAAGCTGTCCACCATACTGCCCCGAACTACATCACCGACCTAATATCCAAGTACTGCCCAGCACGCACACTCCGCTCCTCACAAGACCTCCTTCTCTCTAGTTCCCTGGTCTCCTCCTCCCATGCCCGCCTCCAGGAACTTCTCCAGGGTGTCACCCATCCTCTGGAACTCCCTGCCCCAATCAATCAGGTTATCACCTACTCTCCTCTCCTTTAGGCGCACCCTGAAAACCCACCTCTTCAGGGAAGCCTACCCCACCCCCTGCTAACTTGCTGACCTCCTCCACTCTTCCTACCACTCCATCCCCCACAGCTATCTCCTCATGTGCCACCATCCCCTCCCTCCTAGATTGTAAGCTCGTAAGAGCAGGGCCCTCAATCCCCTCATGTTTTGCATTGTATTGGTATTGTTCTGTCACATGTTCTGTCCCCCTTTGTAATGTACAGCGCTGAGCGAACTACTTGCGCTTTATAAATACTGTATAATAATAATAATAACATTTAAAAAAAAATTGTGCTATAAAACTTCCAATAAATAAATTAAATAAAATCTAATTTCTTCATACATTTTGGACAAGGTATAGTGCCTTCAAACTATGAGATAAATACTGGAATTTTTTTTTATACTACTAATGGCGGTGATCAGCGATTTATAATGGGGCTGTGAAAGTGTGATGGACAAACTGACACTGACTAACTGCCACTGACATCACCAGTGATATTAATACACTGATCAGTGATAATACTATACACTGTCGCTGTACTAATCAAACTGGCTGGGAAGGGGTTAACATCTAGGGTGATCAAGGGGTTAAATGTGTGCCTAACTAATGTGTAACGAGGGTACAGTGTGCTGCTTCTACTAAACGATCTATTAGTTTCTCATCATCTCAGGGATGAGAATCTGACAGATCGCTCCCTATGTACAGAGCTCTGTGTTGAATGTCAACACAGAGCTCTGGGTTGCGATCGTACACAGCTGATCAGCAAGTCCCAGCCATGAATCATTGGCTGGGACTTGCTGACAGACACTGGTGCCTGGGAGTAGGGAGCAACATACCTATATGTCGCTTTGCCTACAGCGGCTGCCCGTCCTCAGTACATTGCAGGCGGTCATAAAGAGGTTAATGCATCCAATGTAACAGTTCAGATTAATACATCTGTAGCATTTTCAGCACGTCAATTATGTCTAATTTACACTTGCGCTCGAGGGGCAGTAAAAACAAATGGTTGAGCTGCAGTTTCACTGCCAACCTTTATTTATTACGGTGGCAGAAGGGGGTTGTACACATGCAAAATAATCATGTATGTGGCAAGAATTATGCACCCTGCTGTGCATGGCAGGCAGTACTACTTGCAAACTCTACTCAGTGAACCTCCCTGCAAATGCATGTAATGCACACAGTTGCAGCGCTGTGGTACAGACATTGTAGAGTTAAAACAGGTGGTAAGGAGGTGACATATCACCTCTCAGCTTCCAGTCAAAAGCCCTTCTGAAATGAGATCCACAGCAAATTGCTTTTCAGAGGGCAATGTAAATGTAAACATGCCCTAAAGCAGTACAAATCTGTTGACTTAATATGTATTTGTAATTAAAAAATACATTTTCACAACCTAATGTAAGTGATTTCTGTTCTAAAATATAGGTCCTTGTTGGTTCCAAGTTATCCTTCTGTCCATACACTGTAAATCTGGTTTTATTACACATAATTAGATGTAGTGATGGAGATCAAATAGGTATTATCACTTATGAATGGTTCTTACCAGCACACATTCCAGTAGATTTAAATGTAGAATTAGATGCTTGGGTGAATTCCGTTTTGGACTTCAAATCAAAGTCACAGCTTTGGATGTGGCTTTATAAATGTGTATTACAAAAGTGTATATTCATATAGAATGGAACTAATTAGTCACTTTTGGTTGAACTGGTCCAAATATACTTTCACAGGCTTTGAATGTGACAATGATTACCTTACCTGAAGAATTTAAGATGTAATATTTTTTCAGCAAGAAAGCATTTTTTTTAATACTTTATATTTAACCCCTTTCTGCCCACAGTACTTCTACTGCAAGCCGGTGGCAGCTACACGGTCAGCAACTTAGTGGTGCAGCAAAATTTGTTAGTTGAACTCATTCTTTTGGTCAATTTTGCAATTGAAAGCAAATCAAAACTGGTAAAAATTGCTGTGTGTGTGACCAGAATTTAGAGGCTTGCATCCCTGCATATGGACAGGCTAGAGTTCATCTGGCTGTCCTTTGCAGTTTAGTTTACAATATCAAATCATATCAAAGTATGTAAGAATCCTCCTGATCCCAGTTGATCTTTTGTTCAGTAGAACCACTCACCTCTAATTGTTACATTATAGTTCCATATCACTAGAGCTTGAACAGTTTCTCACATCTCCAAGGAAAAGAAAGCTGTGGACCAGATGACGAGATTCTGGCCAGTGGTCATAACACATTCTAATAACACATAGGCAGGGTTTTAATATTTTAAATATTTAAAGTAAAATGTGCAGGTTATTTATTTTTTAAAGCCTTTGTTTACACTCCACAGATTGCATCCTGCCTTTTAACATCTTAAACGTTTTTTTTTCCTATTTGAGGAAAACAAGAATCTACTTTAATATTCTCTGTGTGAATATTTGCATTCTGCTTTGCTATATCTTGTTTATTTTTGTGTCATAATCTTTCTGCACATCCTGAGATACTGTTACCTATCATATGATACATTCATTTTTTTTAGAGCTGTATTTGTGTATTTTATACTGACCGTGTTCTCATTGGAGATATTTTCTGTCCAGTGACAAAAGGATGAGCCCAGGGAAATGAATCTTCCCAAGGGGGTCTGACAGACAGACAGCAGGTTTTCCAGCTCTTAAAAAAAAAGTTAAAATTTTAAGATACATATATATATATTTATTTAAAACAGAAAATTGTTATCAAATACTGTTCATAATTTCCTTTCCTGATTAACTCCAAGGCATCAAAGGAATGGGTAGACTCTTAACTCATTCCTACCTACCCCATATGACCTCATTCCTATAAATGTTGAAGCCTACCCAGATCATCTGTTCCATAACTAGACTAATCAAACAAATTGGGAAGGATTCTATGCTGCCATGCAGTTAATCAGGAAAGAAAAATTCCTGAAAGTGTTTGATGACAATTTTCCGTTTTCCTGACTAACTCCATGGCAGTATACAAATGGGAGATTACTAGTCACAAACAAGGGTGGGATGCAGAAAAAGTAACATTTCAATCACAGTTCTAGTTAGTAGAAACTTTAACCACTTGCCCTCCAGAGGATTTACCCCCCTTCTTGACCAGGCCATTTTATGTGATACGACCCTGCGTTATTTTAACTGACCATTGCGGGTCAAGCAACGCTGTACATAAATGAAATGTATGTCATTTTTTTCCCACAAATAGAAAATACCAAATTTCCACCCTGTGCCTTTTGTCACCTGACAGTAGGCTCTTTAGTTTCCACGAGTCTGGACAATGTGACAGTTGTGTAATACATCAAAAAGAAGGTCAGAACCTGCAGCTTGAGTCTGCTTAGAGAAGTAGAACTAATTGTTACCTGGGCAAAGAGAAAGTTTTTCAACATTTTGGAAAACTGCATGCTGGGAGTTCAAACTTCCACTAGAACTCCATATTTCATTGTACAGATTGGTTGAGTGATTCCTACATCTATTAACTCTGTCTCTCCGCAAGATTCCAAAGTTGGATCAGTTCACATTTCCTTACGATTGCAAGCTAGAGAGCTTTTCATAAGGGCTCATGGCAAGTACTGGGAGTGGAAGGTCTGATAGATCAGGGGAGGTTTCGTAAGCCAGTCCTTTCCCTCCAGTCCTCAGGGTGTAGTCTTACAGGGGCACTCTGATGGGCACATTGAATGTTAAGGTGCACTCTTATGGGCACAACATAGAATGAAGAAAAGCATTTTTAATTTGCATGGTCCACACCAACCAAGTACATTTCAGTTAGCTGTTATACTATACTAATCACTGACTCATAAAGTATTACTGGATATTTTCAAGTGCAAATATTTGTAGCCAAGGCTGCCATTCTAAGCGAAATTGAGGGTCTCTGTTTTGAGAGTAAGACAAAAAAGCATTCATAAGAACATTGTGAATGCACCCTGTGAATAAACTCTGTTACATTAGGAGCTAATGTTTGTTTTCATTTACTAGTAATTGTAAACCATGCTGCTATTAGAATATGTACAATAATAATACAGTATTGTCTATGAAAGTTGTACCTAAAAGGGCCAGTTGAGGGAGGGATGAGTATACCCGGTACTTGGGAAATTAAACAAAAACTGCATTCCAGAAACTGGTCAGTGATTTACAGTATATGAAATATGCTACCAACTTGTCCACAGCTTCGCTAGCATTTGGGGGAAACATTAGAGCAGATAACAGACATTTTTTTAGGGGTAAGATACCACCTATAAATGATTTGTAAAGCATTTTCCTTATGGGAAACACAATGTGTAGCTTTATGAATATGTTTTATAGCAGATAACCAATCTGTCAAAGTGAACATTTGATTGAGTTTCCTCTCCTATTTAATGAAAGTGGGAAGTTCAGAGGCGGTAGAGGAGTTTTGTAATCTACAGCCACACATTTATTGCAAAAATGTAAGCAGTTCTACTTTTACATCTTGCTAGCTCTTGGGATGTGAGGATGACAAAATAGAAACACAGACTGGATCAGCCTCAAAATTTATGGGAGTGGAGCAGTAGGGCCCTATGGGGTAGAGGGAAGAGTCTACACATGCCATGGAGTTAGTGATAATTATAATTAGTGATAATTATAATTATTATAGTCATAATAAAGTGATTTTTTTTTTTTTGCTAAAAGCTTAAACACTTTGCTTATGTCAAAAATCTTTTTTGCAGAGTATAGCAGAGTCCCCTCATTAAGAATCAGCAGGTCTTGTAACATGCTCGAGCTGCTTGGACAAAGGAGATTAAAATGTGAAACGGATATAAATTCCTAAGAATGAGCATGTGAGAAACCATGAAGAACACCACAGGGTCCCCTATACACTTCACGGGAAGTGTGTAAGGAATGCTATCCAGTACAATTACAGGGAAAATTCATTTACAAGGCCAATTAGACAGTCAGATTTCACATATGCAACTACCCTGGTAAACAAGGAGGATGTCACTGCAGATCTTTATGCCATTATGTATCACTAGCACTGGTATATCAATACTTGTTATCTAACCCACAATACGTAGAGGGGGAACTTCACCAAAGGCCACCAATGTATGAGGGTATTTCAATGACCACTACTCTAAGGGCCACCTTTTCTCCTATTATCAATGTAAGGGCCACTTCATCACTGACAACCAAAGTAAGGGGGTTCTTAACCACTGACCACACATGTAAAAGAACACCTAACCACTGACCACAATAGTAGCAGGTCACTACATTGTCCACCACAATAAGAGTACTATATTGACCACCAATTTAAAAGGCCACTACACTGGCCACCAGTATAAAGAGGCACTCCACTAGTGACCACCAATGTAAGGGACACTTTACCATAGACTACCAATCTAAGGGAGCATGTCACCATTGACCACCAACTTAAGAGATCACATCTATACTGACCACTAGGAGGGCACATTTCCTGTGATCACCAATGTAAGGGGACACTACTTCACTTATCACCGATGCAAGACGTCACTTCCCCACTAACCGTTTATGTAAGGGGCAATTCTCCACTGATTAATATATGATCTCCAATAGGGGGAAGCGTCTTGTCACAGTATAGGGGCCCCTGACAATTATTGATTTCATTTAATTCCCTTACTAATTCCCTGTACCAAACGTCTCTCAGATTCCCTCTCTGTATGTCCTCCGTGTCACTCTGCCAAATGGCCAAATTCAATTATTGTGGCTTCCCCCCTCCCGGCCAGCTTGTTGCCAGTATGTCCCCAAGTTGCCTTCCATAATTCCCGACACCGGCCCCTCTGATATCCCTGGGGGGGTCCAATGTCATCCTGGCCATCATTGTGTCCCCTGTGCCAGCTCAATTCATCCCTGGGGTCTAGTGTCCCCACCTCCACCTCTCATCCTGCCGCAGTGGGATGAGAGGTGCGACTTTCACCACCCCTGCCCTATCTTCTCCCTCTCAAGCCAGGGCCGGAGAGGAGAAGGTGGCAAAGTTCACACCTCTCCACAGAAAAGTGCGAACCTCCCAAAGGGATGTTCCAGGCTACGCCGTCTCGCTGACGCCACCTTAGCCCAATCATCCGCAGCGTGGGCACGGGAAGTTCCCGCGCTTGCGAATGTCCCCGGGCAACGAGGCACGCCAGCTCTGGCCCACCCCGGTTACCTAGACGACCAGGGAGCATCCGACATCAGCTTAAGAAGCTGATGCTGGGCACTCCGGTCTTCTATCACCGCTGCACAGTCACTGAAGGAGCCCAGCTGCTGCGGGACCTTCGTGACTGGACTCTGCAAGCCCCCCAGCCACACGGGGACCCGCACCCAAGCCTGCCAGATATTGCCTGCCAGTGCCAGAGACCCCCAGTCCAGGGGATGGATTACCAGAGACCCCCTCAGCATAGGGGAGAGGTTACCAGAGATTGCCTGCCAGTGCCAGAGACCCCCAATCCAGGGGAAGGATTGGCAGAGACCCCCCAGCATAGGGGAGAGGTTGCCAGAGATTGCCTGGCAGTGCCAGAGGCCCCCAGTCCAGGAGAAGGAATTCCAGAGACCCCCCAGCACAGGTGAGAGATTGCCTGTCAGCTGCCTGAGGACTCAGCCTGGGGAGATCACCCGCATGATCACCCGCACCCAAATGGGGAGACCACCCGCATGATCCGGACTCCAACAGGTATCTGTGTTCCTCTTTCACCCCTGGGAGACCAGGCACCCTGTCGGATCTGTGAGTACATGCTTTCCCCCTGTTTTACTTGAACTGTTACCATACTGACCCCCCCCCCCCCTTGTCGGATTACAACTGCTACAGAGACGCTTCCTTGACTCTCGGTGTTGGACTATAAGTGATTGGCCCCTCCTTGCTACCCATTACTGGCAAATTCCCCTTCCCTGCGATTCCCTCTATTGAGTGACTGTCATCTGTGTGTCTCAATAAAGCTTTGTGCTTTTGCCATCTACTCTGTGACGTTTGGTACAGGGAATTAGTAAGGGGATTAAATGAAATCAATAATTGGCAGGGGCCCCTATACCGTGACACTTCTGCTCTCCAACAATGTAACAGAACACTTTTCCATTGACCACCACCAATATGAGTGGGCACATCAACACTGACCACTTATATAGAGGGACACTTTACCATCCTCCAATGGAAGGGTGCACTACACTAACTGCCAATGTAAGTGGGCACTTTTCTGACCACCATTGCATGAGTTTACTAAACTGCTAACCACCAATGGGGGACCATTAAGGGGGACTACGCTAACTACAAACATAAAAAAGCACAAGAATAACCATCAATATATGGGGAATATTCTACAATAACCACCATTTAAAGGGGGCACTACACTGAGCATCAATATAAGAGAGCAATCCTTCATTTCCCCAACAATTGAAAGTAAAAAACAAGTTTATAATTATTTTACTAGTAGATATTTTAATTTTATTTCTTATTTCTTGTACCACCTCTGTCAGTTTTAGACAGTTTCAACGATGTGCCTGTGTACATGAATCTGGGACTAGTTACTCCACTTTTCTTAAATATAAGAAACTGTTCTTGTTAAAACAGTTTTTTTTAATTCCCCCGAGTGTGCGTTGTTTTACGGTTTTTCTGTGTGAGAAGCACTTGAAGGATTCAAGACTGGTACTGGTTGAGGCTGCGCGAAAGCCTACATCATGGACAGTTTCTAAAGAGGGTAGGACACTTTATTTTGTTTCATGCTAAAAATAAAGTTGAGATAAGTAATCGCATTAAGAGACTTTATTGTATGGTGCCTTCCTGTCACAGAGCTACCATTTATATATTATTATTATTATTTCTTTTTATTTATTTTTTCTGTGCAATCTGCATGATTTCTCAATTTATTTTCTGTAGATTTGCACATGAACTACCTACATTCCTATCATTATAATACAGCAATTACTATAGGTCACATCTGCAGCAGCTTATTCTTCATGCATTATACAACATTCTATTAACATATCAAGGTGCATTTTAGGCTGATGCATGCCAAGGAACAGTAAAACTCACACTGTTCTGTATTTAATACTTCACAGATCCATTACATGGCACAGTAGAGAAGGAACAACATTCACCTGTAAAAACAGAAACAAGACAGGTTGCAGCAATTAGGCATTCCTGTGGTTAGTAGAACAGAAAGCATTAGACGTCAATCCAACCAGATATTACTGACATATGAATATGGCCTCATGTTACCAGGTTTTAGTCTGAAGACTAATATGAGAAAAAAGATTCCTCTACACATCTGAAAATTATGACATTAAAGGAAAATAAACGTATAAATGTAAAATGATCTGCCATTGCTATCCATACATGTAATCATAATTGAACAGGTAATGCTAGATACAATATGTGAGTGCTACTGATTCCCATTAGAGTAGATTTAGCCTACCTTTTCTCTGAAGCACGAACCGCATTCAAGTCTGCCGCTATTAGAGGCAATTAAAAGGCTGCACCTCCTCACCACCTCTTTTAACCTCATTTTTGCTGACAAACACATCCCAACTGTGTGCATGCATTTGTAGTGCTTCCCCATTCACCTGAAAGTGTTGCTTTTGGTGAGCTTGCTGCCCGCCAATCGCTGTGTGTCAGGTAGATTTTGCTGCATGAAACAAAGCATTTCTATTACAGAATGTAAACACCACATTTCTGCTGCGTATTGCAGCTTAAGTGAAGGCAGTTGGGGGGACAGCAAAAACGCAGCTCATCCAAGCATTTTAACACCCCCTCCTAAAGGAGGCCTATGGGTAAATACACATATAATGTATATTTTTCTTAAGTACCAGAGGCAGCTGTTTACACACAGACAGGAACTTTGCCGTGAAGTTGAAATGATAGCTCTACTTTACTACTTTATGGCATGCATATCTAAAGATGATCACAATGCTTAGATGACAATTTTTAGTGGTGCATTGAAATGAAAATTCTGGACTGAAACCAAAATCGAACATTCAGGATGCACTTGGCTGAAAACCAAAACTGAAATGGGCAGTTTTTAAAAAAAATATATTTTTTAATACATTATTTATTTTATATTCAACTTTTTAATGAATATCATTTAATTCAAATGAATATGAATCTAAAAAATACAATCCAGTAACGTAAAATAACTTTTATTGAAAGTAACACAAAAATTGGACAGAAAGTAAAATGAAATACATCTAAAATGAAAAAACTTAAATAGAGGTGTTTTTGCATTGAAGTCATTGGGACACAATTTTGCATTGAGGTTAATGGGATACAATGTTGCACTGAAGTCAATAGGCAGTGCTTTTTTTCATCTAACTCAATGGGATGAGATTTTGCATTGAAGTCAGTGGAACTCGATTTTGGATTGAAGGCAATGGGATGCCATTTTGCATTGAAGTCAGTTTTCATTATCTGCACCTTTTTTTTCTATTGGAAAAATGCCAATAACCCTATTTTCAGCTGACAATTTTTGGCAGCTGATATATCAGTGCATCACTAGCAATTTTAGTTTGGACAAGCCATGAATTAGCTGGTGTACATTAAAATCGAGCTTTAGGTTTGCTTGCTTTGTGTGCACAAATTTGTGAGTAAATCAGGACCATGACAAATGCTTAGTAAATGCTCCTCAAAAGCGATAGATTTTTCCCTAAAAACACCCAAAATTTTTTCTCTTGGCTGTACTTGAGCAGGTTCTGAGCCCAATTCCCATGAACTAAAAGTCAAGGTACCATAGGGCTCTTGGACCATATGGTCTGTGGCTACCAATCAGCATTGTGTTTTTTTTTTTGCACCAGAAACCTGAGTATCTACAGTATTATTTTTAACCATAAGACCTAGCAGTAGTGTAGGTTTCTACTTATATGGCATTTTGCCCACATTTTTAGTTATCACTGGAACAGTATTTATGCAAAGTATCTCCTGTATGTCTGTTTCAAGGCAATGACTATTTAATTAAGTGAACATTAAAAGGCATTTCAGTCATATCTTCTAGTGAAGCCATATGATGTGTTTGGGATAAAGCATTAATCAGAAACAGAACATAATGATCATGTATACCTTTCAAGCTGTTGAAAAGTTTAACTGTTTTAAATCCAGAGAATACCATCACAATAAATATAATAATTCAAGTTTAAACATTTGACAATGTAAAGCTTGGGTACGTTGTGAAGAAGAAAAAAAAGCCTAAAACATAAAAAAAAATATGTAATACTTTCTGTCCATTTTGTTTTTTGCTAAAATTAAAAATAATGCAACAGTTTACATGACAGTGATTTATGTAATCCCCCTACTTTGTTGGTTATTCCAAAAGGTCAGAAAAAGTCACTCATCTGCATTGATTTATTCTTTCAGTTCTTTAATGGTGATCCATTAGCATATTAAAATATTTAATATTCTCAATAATTGCACATGGTTTGACATACATTTTTTAAAGTTGTCCAAAAATCTGCAAAAAATAATTTCTTTGGGGAAATTTCTGGCTGTCTGAACTTGATGATTAGCCAGTAAACTTGGTTTTCATTTTTTATTTGGCGCAAAGCCCTTGTTTTCCAACAGAGACTAAGATAAACAAGCTTTTAAATCCAATGACAACATGACTGACTGCAAAAGGTCTTTGTATATTGAAATGCATATAACATTAGCAATGCACCTTTTCTTTACTGTAAAAAATGTTCTTTTAGAACCATCAACAGGGGAATATGATGTTAAACAATCTTAACCAGTAAAGAAAATCTAAATTTATCATAGGGTTCTTGAACATGGGTAATAAACACAGTGAACTTTAGTGGTTCATTTATAAAATATAGTATTTATTGTGCCCTATGAATTCTGCCAAAAAAGTGCATAAATAATTGAGTAAAACTTAATTCTTGTAGAAACTAGGAATGAAAATTGCTCTGTTCAATAACTCTTTTTGGTATTCCATTATAGAAATATTTTTTTCATAGTTATTACAATATTTGCTAGCAATAAATTCAGCTATAGCAGTAAATAATTCATCTATAGAGAACCCAGGTAAAATAGTACAATGAAATAACTTGACAAGTCATGAATTTATTTCATTTTGTAAAAATCATAAAACCATTGTATGTGTTTTTACAAGGACACTAGACAGGAGAAGAAAACAGTTGTTTTTCAAGGGACACCCATACAGCACACAGTGAGGGGCTACGGTAGTTTCTTCTGCAAAATGCAACAAACCTGTTTTCTAGGACATAGTTAGTAAGACCCTTTTTAGAGAAGTAATGCTAATGTACACAAGACAGTCCTTGGTTCATTCTCTTTATTAGAAAGTCCTAGTACTGGTGCTCACATACACCTGAAGGTAGCCTTGGCTCAATAAGAACTTGACAAAGCGAAATAAAAACGAGAAGCGCACAAACCTTGCGCATTACCTCAGTACACAAAAATTTTTATTAATAAAAAAGGTACTCACAAACAGCGAATAAAATCAGGCATGTAAGTCCTCACAGGGACTTCAGAGATAGAGAGCCAGCGCGAGTCCCATCGTGGGGGTAAGCACTCAGTTCTTCTGACGCGTTTTGAAGGCCAAACCTTCTTCATCAGAGCTGACTGGACTGAGAGTGATCGCTCCCTTTTATATCCCAGGACTGAAATATTGACCCTCCCCTCTGGGATGGGCAGTCACAGGCTGGGTGGGGGGGGGGGGGAGCCCAGGTGTCAACAATGTGTAGTATCTAATTGTCAGACTATCGATAAAACATGATAAAAATATATGTAAAAAATATATACATGTATATATATATATTACACACACATATATATGATTGACCGGCCGGCTACGCGATGGACGCGTATTGAGAACCGCTCCGTCCACCCGCCAGCAGTAACCCGGCACTCACCGGCTTCGGGGGTAGCAAACCACCCCATGATCTCCAGGACACCTGCCCGCACATCAGCAGCCATGCCCCGCAGGAGGAGAACCCTGGATCACCCCGGGAAACTCACTAGTTTCTTCCCTGCCTTGGGAAGCCAAGATGGCGGCCGCAGCAGCAGTGGGAGAGGAGACGGCAGACACGAGGGGGAGGAACACAGAGCCCAGCACAGAGACCCGAGGCTCCAGGCATCGCTGTATCCAGGGGACCCTGGTGAGTTGTCACCCCCCTTGTCCCCTACATCTAGTAGCCCTGCCAAATCCAGACCCCGTTTGGACCAGGACCCTCCCTGCCAGGCCATAAATTTCCTACCTCCATCCCCCACTATAGACCTCCCTGACATAGGGGCATTTCCTGCCACCGACCAACCGCTCACAGAGGTGACAATGAAGAACATGCTGACGTCTTTGCGCCAATCCCTGCAAAATGACATATTTGTATCTTTAAACCAAATTTCTAATGCGGTACAGCACCAGGAGCGCAGAATAGGCCACATTGAAAACAGCTTGGGTGACATAATAACGGCCCACAACGATTTGCTTGACGCACATGCGGATCACTCGTCTGACATCGAACAAATTAACTTAAAATTAGCTGACCTGGAAGATCGCTCTCGACGCAACAACATTAAAATTAGAGGGATCCCTGAATCAGTAACGGGTGAGAACCTACTTCCCTACCTACAACAATACGTCAAACTACTCCTCCCAACGCTCCCGGACATAGAGCTTGCGATAGATCGAGCCCACCGGTTGCCCAAGCCAGCGTTTTTATCAGCTTCAATCCCCAGAGATGTACTAATCAGAGTACACTTCTACCACGTTAAAGAAAGAATAATGCAAGCAGTCAGAAGCATGCCTCCTCTCCCACCATCTCACGCAAATCTCCGCCTATATGCGGACCTATCCAAAGCCACGCTCCTCAATAGGAAAAAAATTATTTCCATCACCAAGGCCCTAAGAAATCATGGTATACCATACCAATGGGGTTTCCCAACCAAACTAATCGTGCGGCGACAAGGCAGAATATTCACAGTTAAGAACCTAGAAGCAGGCATCGATCTACTTAAAACATGGAACATTCTTCCTACAGATACACAGGATAATATTCCCAATTCTGTCCAACACATGGAAGCAACCTGAGAGATCACATGATATGTTCCAGGTGCATACACCTGTCCTACCCCCCAAGGGGCCTATGATTAATGTCCAAAAGTCTGGCGATCGGCCCTCATCTGAAAATGACTGTTCTACTTATTTTTGTTTGGCATGACCCTCGCCGTGGTCAAAGCCCATTTCTACCCCCCAAGTCTAAAGTAGCGCTGTTGGCTACTTGGCCTACCTGCTTTTTATACAGGACTATTTTTATTACTTTGTTTGTCTTCACTTCCCCTCCTTTACGGCACCATCGACTACTCCTTCTTACCTCTACATTCGCATTTTCAGAGTCTACAAGGCACCACATTTCCATGACCGGAATTCGAGCCATACTGATATCACAAGTATACTACCCACTCTCGTTCTTGGGAAATCACTGAATCTTCATCCTCCTAAACAACATCCCGACGCTATACTCTCAACGCATAATTGCTTACAAATGATTAATATAACATCTCTCAATGTCAGAGGCCTAAACTCCCCTTTTAAGAGATCATTACTCCTTAAGGAAACCCGGAAGTCTCAAGCTGACATTTTCTTCATACAGGAAACCCATTTCGCCACTGAAAAAATACCCAAGCTACACCTCCACCACTTCTCACAAGTATTTATGTCAACCAACCCCAAGAAGAAAAACGGAGTCATCACAACCATTAGCGATTCCCTCCCCTTTCGCCTTATCTCGCAAATAGCTGATCCATTTGGACGCTTTCACATCCTTATCTGTCAGATTAATGACATAACTCACACACTGGTGAATGTCTATGGCCCGAACATCAACCAAGTTCAATTTTATCGGACACTATACAAAACTATCTCTTCCCAGAAACAAGGCAGACTCATAATTGGCGGAGATCTCAGCATAATGAGCAACCCACTTGTTGACTCTTCCTCTAAGAAACAACCTACTAAATATACCTTTAATCAATTTCTACATGACCACGACTTATATGACATCTGGAGATGCCACCATGGCTCCGAAAGAGATTACACTTACTACTCCCCTGCACATCTCTCCTACTCAAGGATAGATATGTTTATCACCGATAAATGGACACTACAACAAGCGACCTCATCGAACATTGGCATCATTACTTGGTCAGATCATGCTCCAATCAGCCTATCCCTAGATGATGATAGACGTTCGGCACTTCCGCCGATCTGGAGACTTAATTCGCCACTCCTAAAATTCCCGGATAACCAGAAGCATATTCTAGAAGCTCACAATCTATTTTTTGATACCAACACCACTCCGGACATTTCAATCACCACACTCTGGCAAACATATAAGGCCTACATGAGAGGTATCCTCATACAATTAAACTCGCATATAAAAAAACGGCGCTCCCAACAAATTGACCAACTTTTAACTTTCATTAAACTTAATGAAGAACTCAACAAAAATAACCCTAATGCCACCACCTCCGCGACTCTAAACCGAGAAAGAAACGAACTGCGTAACCTTTTACTCCACTCATATGACACCAATCTCCAAAAAACGAAGACCAAATTTTATGCATTAGGTAATAAAGCAAGTTCTCTTCCTGCTAAGATCATTAAACAAAAACGACTCAAGACAAAAATTTCTACGCTACAACACCCGACCACGCGCTCACCTCTTACGAACCCACAAGACATAGCCAATGCTTTTGCAACATACTATCAAAAGTTATATAATATAAAAGACGACCCAAATACAATTCAACCCACAATTTCCACTATAGAAAATTTCCTACATAACTCTAATCTCGCCCATATCACACCCTCTCAACTAGAATCTCTATCTGCGCCATTCTCATCGGCAGAAATTGAAAAAATTATCTCTACTTTACCTCTAAACAAATCGCCAGGAAATGACGGATTCACTAATGAATACTACAAAACATTTGCACCTGACCTTAAGACACATCTATCTGCCCTGTATAATCATGCTGCATCTAACGGTAAATTTCCTTCTGACATGTTGCAGTCGATAATCACCACTATCCCGAAACTGGGTAAAGACGCACAACTCACTCAAAATTATAGGCCGATCTCACTAATCAACACTGACATTAAAATATACGCCAAATTAATTGCCCAACGACTGTTCCCTTATCTGCCTAAACTGATACACCCAGATCAAGTTGGTTTTATACCCGGAAGACAGGCCCCAGATGCTACCAGACGAATAATATCTCTTCTGCACCATCTAGAAACTGATAGACGTCCCTCTCTCCTTTTATCACTAGATGCGGAAAAGGCTTTCGATAGGATTCACTGGCAATTCATGACACTTACACTACAAAAATTTGGCATTACTGGTTGGATACTATCGGCGATTCTCGCCCTTTACTCTCAACCGTCTGCTAGAGTCTTAACTAATGGCACACTTTCAAAACCCTTCTCCATCTCCAATGGAACCAGACAAGGGTGCCCCTTATCCCCCCTAATTTTCGCCTTACTAATAGAACCGCTAGCGACCAAGCTCAGAAACGACCCAAAGTTCACGGGAGTCAAATATCAATCTACTGAACATAAAATTAGTCTCTTTGCAGATGACATCATACTGATAGTCACGAATCCATATAAATCTCTTCAGACGATACGTACACATATTAGTGATTATTCCGCGGTTTCATACTATAAACTTAATGAACCTAAATCATCAATTTTAAATCTATTCACGCCACCTATAACTCAAGAATTACTTTCTAAACAGTTCCCCTTTACTTGGGAAAACTACAGTATCCCATATTTGGGGATTAAACTCACTGCCAACACTGGCCAACTCTACACGGTTAATTACAGACCGCTTCTTGAATCTATTCCACAAGAACTCAAAAGCCTTCGCACTACTACCCTATCGACACTAGGTAGAATAGCAACCCTAAAAATGTGTATACTTCCTAAAATACTTTACGTCTTTCGAACACTACCTATTCCAGTCCCCTACTCTTATTTCACCAAACTCCAGGCGATTTTAAATAAATTCTTATGGAACTTAAAAAAACCTAGATGCACTACAAATCTACTAATACGCCCTACCTCCAGAGGGGGAGCAGGCCTTCCACACGTGAAATCCTACTACCAAGCTGTCCTACTGGACCAGCTCTTCTTCTGGTGGCACCCTTCCCCTGAAAAAATATGGACCACCTTGGAAACATCTTTGTACCACCCACATGTTTTAACAGACACACTGTTTCTACCCCGTACTCTTTATACTCCAACACACCACAAACATCCATGTATCAAGGCCTCCTTAACAGCCTGGTATGACTTTATTGAATACAACAAACCGGGGAACCATAATGTCCAAATTCTTACCCCACTATCATCTCTTCTCCACCTCATTCCCAACTTAAACTTAAAAATATGGACGGCCCTTGGCATACTCCATATTCAAGACATATACACCTCTAATACACTAGATTCCTTCCACGTCATCCAAAATAAATTCCACCTTCCGGACAACGAACAATTTACTTATATCCGCATAGCCCATGCGCTCTGTAAAACTAATATCCCACTTACCTTGGAAATCCCTGCGCCGGTCAATCATTTCTTTCATAGAACCACCTACCCAAGGAAAGGAATTTCCGCATTCTACACCTTTATAATTGAAAAGCAATTCACAACGTACACGTCTTCCTTAACCAACTGGGAGAGAAACTTACATCAATCCTTTTCCCCTGATTTATGGGAAAAAACATTCACTATTACCTACAAAGCCTCGAAATGTTCCTCCCACTGGGAAACCTATCTAAAAATCCTACACGAATGGTATCTGACCCCTACTAAACTATCATTATTTTACCCACAACACTCGCAAGCTTGCTGGAGACATTGTGGTGAGGCTGGTTCACTTTTTCATATACTTTGGAACTGTAAGTCAATTAAATCTTACTGGAACAAAGTCTTTACCATACTATCCTCAATTACAGATACGTCAATTACTCCAAACCCCGCTTTAGCTCTCCTACATATTGGCATAGATAAATTCCCCATAAATTCACGGACCATTATTCTACACACCTTAGCAGCTGCAAAAACCAACATTACCAGATTATGGCGCTCTAATACTACCCCCCTCCTGTCTCGCCTCTATGTAGACCTAAATCTCCAATGTGAAATGGAAAGAAGAATAGCCTCCCACAACTCATCTTCCCATAAATTTACAGCTCTATGGTCTCAATGGTTGAAACATCCTAACTGCTCCGTAAAATGATTACTACTTCAACCCGATCTTATATATATAAACAAACGAGTATTCTTTTGTGCCGCCCCCCTCCTGTTTCTTCCCCCCCTATTCCAATTCATATCTCTTCTTCAATTAAACCTAGTTACCTCGAGAAAGTTCACTCAACAATGAGCATACCTCTCATGTAACACCTGGATTCTAAAAAAATCCCCGGCCTATCGGTGGGGATCCTTCACGCATATCTATGTTTGTGTGTACTATGCATTCCTAAGTGAACTTGATATCCTCATTTACCCTGTTTATTCTTTTCTGTATGTTCAAAAACCTTTCAATAAAAACATTTGAATATAAAAACAATGATAATAATATTATTCTACATGATGGTGATAAACATGCAAGAGAGAGAGGGAATAATAAATGGATAAAAAACATAAATAAATAGTAATAAAGTCATATACAATAATAATAGATAGATTCATCAATGGTTGGGTGTACACACATACGCACATGTAAATATGATCATAGCAGTATAAATGAATTAAAAAATTATTATTATTAATTAGTTAATATCATTATTTATATTCATGATTATTTATAATTTTTTATATATAGAACCTGGGTGTTCACATGTGGCTTATGCAGATCGGGAGGTGGAGATCCCATGTGGCAGATTGGTCGGTCACATTCTATACTTAGCAGCAGAGGGAGATCTAATGTCTCCTACCATGGCTGCAGATTACACACTGCGGACTGATTTTCCCTGGAACGCACGCCAATACAGCGTGGTCCTGGCTGCGCATGCGCCGTCCAGCACGCGCCTGCGCAGTACGTGAAGAGCTGGCCCGTCGGCGTGATCTCAGAAGTGCACTTCCGACGGCCAATGCGCATGCGTGAAAGCGGCGCCACTCAATCTGACAGGGTTCCAGTGCTCCCTGCCCGTCTTCACACGGGCAGAGCTCTGGATGGAAAACACTCTACTGGGAACATAGGCTGACTAAGCCTCTAACAGGCATCTCAAGTTCCCAAACCCAGGAGGCAACCTTAGAGGCACCAACTTCCACAATAATGACAACAAATAATGATAAATGATAATGAATCCTTAATAAATAATTAATAGTAAATAATAAATACTTCGTAAATAATCAATAAAGGATTGTGGAAGTAGTGTTTACGTATATAAGAAATTATTCGAAAATAATTTATGCACGAATGGGTGCACCTACGAAAATGACATATATTAAAAAAAATAAATAAAAAAAAACTTTTTCAATAGATGATATTAATGGATAATGGATGTGCAATAATATATCTAGACCAATATGCATTTCCACACACAAACACAAGTACACGCACATTGTCAGAACGTGCGCAGACAGTATAGTTCGCATATAAGCGTGTATGATGTAAATGCATGTGCATCGGACTATACTAGAAACCTGAAAGATAAATAAATGATGTATTGGGTGTACACCTATTTGTTCCTTAGTGTATAACCATAGTAACCAATATAGCATAAGCTCAAAGAACTCAGTGACACTAATAAAGTTAAGAGACCACTGAATTCTCACTAGACCACAAGGGAGAGCACCTGTATGTACGTGGTATAATATAAGATGAATAAAGATGAAGAATGATAATTGCTAGTCGAAGATTGATGACAGTGACTGGTGGCTAAATAAGAGTATGAATTTCAAGGTCATCATTTAGGCCTCTAGGACATAGAGTGCCCAATGTGAAGATCCAGAAGCTTTCCCTTCTGCATAGCTCCTGGTGTCTCCTCCCACTATCCAAATCCTTGGAGATGGCCTCAATTCCAAAGACTTTCATCCCGCAATGATTGCTCAGATGTTTTTCTTTGAAATGGCAGGGGACTTTGTGCGCTTCTCGTTTTTATTTCGCTTTGTAGTGTTGGTCGGGCTTCCCCAGCCTTGTTTGGAGCCGCACAACCTTTGATGCACTGGTGGTCGCTGTTTTCCAGTTCTGGTTCCACCTATTTACCACCCGCCTGGGTCCTAGAGCGCAGAAGAAATCGTGTTTGGTCAATAAGAACTTGACCATGACACAATGGGGTTGATTTACTAAATGTATTTATTTATTATTTATTACAAGTACTTATTTAGCGCCATCAATTTATGCAACACATTACATATATATATTATACATTTACATCAGTCCCTAACCCTCAAGGAGTGTACAATCTAAGATGCAAATAGATTATACATTTTGCAAAAGAATATGCACTTCTGGAATGAGGAAAGATGGAGGCAAGGCTATGGCAAATGATAAGAAGGTTCCTATGTTACAAACAACCAGTGGAATTGGTACCATTTGTATGAAAATAAAAAATATGAAAAATACGTGTGAACAAGGTGTCAATTAATAAAAATGTTTGTTCACCAATGCCAGCAGTCTGCCAAGCAAAATATGTGAGTTGGAAGCTTTGGTGAATGAAGAGAATTATGATTTAATTGGTATTGCTGAATCTTGGTTTCATTCTTCACATGACTGGGTCACTAATATTCCTGGCTATGTTCTCTTTTGGAGAGACAGAGTAAATAGGAAAGGTGTTGGTGTATGTCTCTATGTGAGAAGTGATCTCAGAGCAAATGTGTGAAAGAGGACCTAGTTGATGGAGAGTGTGATGAGACTGAAGTATTAGGGGTGGAACTGCACATGGGGGTGTGTACTACAAAGGTAATCATTGGAGTTTGTTATAGGACTCCCAGTGTTAATGAGGAAGTGGAGACTCAGCTCCTTGCACAGATCATAAGGGCTGCAAGGGCTGGCACAGTGATAATAATGGGGAATTTTAACTACAGTACAGTAATGGTACTTCAGGAACAGTTAAAGGGCAAACATTTTTAAACCTACTACAAGACAATTTTATGGTACAGTTCATAGAGGCCCCAACTAGGAATGATACTTTACTGGACCTGGTAATATCAAACCATGCAGAGCTTATTACAAATGTCCATATAAAAAAACATCTGGGTAGCAGTGACCATAACATGATTTCATTTATTGTTAGATGTAAACAGCAAGCTTATACGGGAAAAATAAAACACTCAATTTCCAAGATTGAAAGCTGCTCTCCAAGACTTAGACTGGGAGGGAATATTGGCATGTATGTGAACACACTGCAAAATATATTCACATGGGCAACAAGTTTAAAAGGCTAAAAATCAAACCTATGTGACTTATGGCCAAAGTTAAAAAAGCTATACATAATAAGAAAATAAATTTTATGAAATATAAAAATGAAGGAACGCTATAATCGTTTAAACATTCCAAAGAATATAACAGAATATGCAAAAAGGAAATAAAGGCTGCAAAAATTGAAAACGAATGACAGATTGCAAAAGATAGCAGGACCAACCCCAAAAAATTCTTCAGATATATTAATAGTAAAAAGGTCCGGTCCGTGCATGTAGGCCCTTTACAAAATAATCTAGAGTGGGTGACTGGGGGAAAAGAGAAGGCAAATTTATTAAATACCTTCTTCATCTCTGTGTATACAAAAAAGCATGGGGGAGCTCTTGTCCATAATGGGCATGGTATTGACACAGCTCCAGTTGATCCACATTGGCTCACAATTTATGTGATCCAAAAATATTTAGACAGAATAAAGGTGAACAAAGCACCTGGACCAGATGGCATACACCCACGGGTCCTTAAAGAATTGAGCAAAGCCTTTGTTTCTAATTTTTAGGGACTCTTTAATGACTGGCATAGTACCACTGGATTGGCGTAAGGCCAATGTTGTGCCTATATTTAAAAAGGGGTCACAATCTTTACCAAGTAATTACAGACCTGTTAGTTTAACTTCTATAGTTGGGAAGATACTGTATAGTTTAATAAAAGACCACATGGATGAGTTCTTGCTGGAAAAAAATATTTTAAGCAACAGACAGCATGGATTCATGAAAGACAGAAGTTGTCAAACAAATCTGATTTCTTTTTATGAGGAGGTGAGCAAAACCTTGGACAGCCACCATATACTTTCTGTGGCCTCTCTTAATGCAAGAGGCCTCAATATACCTGAGAAGCGTTCACAACTTCTGACATACATGAAAAGCTTGCGAGCAGATGTGCTCTTTCTCCAAGAAACTCATTTTCGCGCTGATCATATCCCTAAATTCTCCAATGCCAATTATCCAACAGTCTACCATTCAGTTAACCTCCCTGGCGGTATTCCCGAGTGTAGCTCGGGGTAACATTTCAGTACCAAAAGCGGTAACCCCGAGCTACACTCGGGAATACCATGCGGCGCTGCTCCGGCATGTGTTCTTCCCTTACCTTACCCTGCGCTCCCACGATGTGTCCCCTGCAGCGTCCCCGGCCATCTCCTCCGGCCGATGCTGGCATCCGGCTTCTGTGTCCTGTCCTTGTGACGTTGGGACGTACGGGCGCCGCCGGCGGCGGGAAATTTCAAAATTTTAAAAAATGTCATTTTTTTTTTTTTACATTTTACACAGTAAAACATTGCTGTTTCAACCTATTTCACATACATTTTGTCCCTAGTGCTTTGTCCTGTGCCCTGCCTGCATTTTGTCTGTTCTTTCTGCCTGGAAACTGAGAAATGTCCATGGCGTCCAAAAAGTGTCCCTTTAGGTCAAAAGCGGTTTAGATCAGCTAGAGAACAGCGATAGTAAATCAGAACCACTTGCAGAATTGAGTGATAATGATTCGTGGGGGAAATTCGTCATCAGAAACTGAAAACGATTTTGCGACTGAGCTCAGCAATGTGCGAACTTGGCACTCTATTTCACATTTCAGTGTTTTTGGTTTGATTATATTATTGAATTAAATTTTTTATTATTTTTATATTATTTTTATGATTATTTATTAAATTATAATTTATGATTTTGTGTTTCAAATTTTATCATACCCGGGATGTTTACTAGACTCTTGTTCGGACAGATTTCAGTGAGTTTTTCCTAAAAATTACAGCCTACAATAAAAAAAATACATATTTCCATGCAAAAAAATGGTACCGCTTTCAGCACCAAAAATCTGAAATAATCATACCGCCAGGGAGGTTAACACAGAGGTAAAAGCAAAGGGTGTGTCCATTTTGATCTCCTAAGCACTCCCACTTACAATTACTGAATCTCTCGAGGATCTGGAGGGAAGGTTCCTCTTTCTCACAGGTACCCTCCACAACAAACCGCTAACTTTAGCCAACATTTACAGCCCCAATACGGCTCAAGTTAGCTTCTTCCGTACAATCTCTAAAACATTTGCAACGTTCCAATCGGGCATCTTGATTCTTGGTGGCGATTTTAATGTAGCACTGAATCCTTTGGAAGACACTTCGACAGGCTCTTCGTCGAAACCCTTCCAAGCACTTAAACAGATTAAAATTTAACTAAATGAACTTCTTCTCCACGACACATGGCGTACCCTACACCCCTCTGACAAAGACTACACCTTTTTTTCCGCACATCACAAGCGTCATTCCAGAATCGACTATATATTCATTTCACAAAGAGACTTGCACACATTGAAATCAGCCTCTATTGAACCAATGATTCTTTCTGACCATCATCCGATTATGATGACCATGTATCTGACCGATGCCCCACCTACCTCCAAAACATGGAGATTAGATCCCTTTCTCCTCACGGACGCATCTGTAACCCACCAAATTTGTGAATCTCTTACCAATTATTTTAAGGAAAATGCGTCCCCAGAAACGACTCCTCTCATTCAATGGGAAGCACACAAATGTGTGATACATGGGCTTCTGCTTTCTATCACTGCTTCCCGAAAACGCATAGCTCAGGCATCTTTTACATCCATATTACAAATAGTACGTAAAATTGAATGCTCACATAAACGATCTATGGCCGTAAACTCTACGACCGAACTTGATCAGGCATGCAAACAACTTCGAGACGTAGTGGAAAAGAAAACCAAGCGCAACTTTACTCTGTCTCAGAAACTCTTTTATGAACATGGAAATAAGAGCGGTACGTTTTTAGCCAGGGCCTTACAGTCTAAAAAAGCGGCTCGCACCATTCATCAACTTCATTACAATCAAGGTCATTTACTTAAAACTTCGGCGGATATTGCGGCCGAATTTGAGAAATATTATATTACCCTTTACAACCTACCCTTACCATCAAAACCGACAGGGGATACTTTGCTTTGCATCATAGACCCTATTATCTTTACTGATCAGGTGGGGTTCGTACCCGGTAGAGAGGCTAGAGACAATATGATCAGGGCAATAAATATACATCACTGGGTGACACAGAAGAAACAATCTGGTTTCTTTCTTTCTCTAGACGCTGAGAAGGCCTTCAACAGATTAACCTGGGATTACATGGAGGCTGTGTTGACTGGCCTTGGGCTTCCTCCACGTCTTTTGACCTTTATCATATCCTTCTATACAACACCTACGGCTAAAGTGAGAGTCAATGGCCTCCTTTCAGACACCTATTCAATAAGTAATGGGAACAAACAAGGTTGTCAATTATCCCCCCTCCTATTCATTCTCACGTTGGAATCTTTTTTGAACTGCATTAGACAGAATGATAACATCAAAGGAATTTTAATCAATGGCAAAATCCACAAATTAGCGGCCTCTGCTGACGATATCTTACTTTTCCTGACAAACCCACATATTACGGTACCTAACTTACTAAACGATTTCCAATTATTTCAGTACTTGGCCAATCTTAAAATCAACTTCAATAAATCCCAAGCCATCAATGTCTCCCTAACCCAAGATACGGTCAGGCAGACGAGAACGAACTTTCCTTTCGCATGGCAGTCTGAGGCCATCACTTACATCAATTACCAGCTCACCTCTCGAAACTCTATGCAAAAAACTTTCTACCCATCCAACGTAGCATCACCAAAGATCTGCAGAAATGGGACAAACTGTTTTTCTCTTGGTTTGGCAGAGCAGCGATCCTCAAGATGAATGTACTTCCTAGACTACTATACCTGATGCAAACGATTCCCATCAAACTGCCTAATTCTTTCTTTAAGTCATATAAAACATTGTGTACCTTGTTTTTATGGAGTAACAAATGCCCCAGAATCGGTTTTGAACAACTTACCATGCCTAAGACGAGCGGAGGTATTGGACTGCCTGATATCACCCGATACTATAGAGCCTGTCACATGGCACGAATAGTAGATTGGTCTACAAACCGCAACCATAAGGCTTGGGTTAATTTGGAAGCTGTATTTTCGGGAACCCCACTCGCCACTTCCCCTTGGCTGAAAAACTCCCACATTCCATCTGAATTCAGGGAACACCTTCTTATAGGCCTCACTCTATCGTGTTACCATCAGTTAAGTCACAAAACAGGTTTCTCTTCTACCTCTGGCCCACTCACTCCTATCAAAATGAACCCAGTCTTCCCCCCTGGTATGTCTCGTGCCTTTCTCACCGGGTCTGACCCCACAGATAACTTGAAGTTGCATCAACTCTTCAAAGATGAGACACTCTTACCCAGAGACCTCCTTCTAATCAAATGGCCATCCTTAACCTTGACGCCATTGATGTACAGACAGCGCCATCACTTTATACATAGCTCCTCACATTTTAAAAGTTATACTAGGCCACTCACCGCATTTGAAAAACTTTGCTCCACAGACTCTCCCCAGAGACATGTTATATCTAAGCTCTACACATGCCTCGTAAACACCATCGACCTTTCGTCCAGGAAAGCTTGCAAGGCCTGGTGCTCTGACTTGCAAATCCAACTTTCACCAGAAGACTGGGAGCACATTTACAAACATATGTACAAAGGGTCCATATGTGTTTCTACACAAGAAAACAATTTTAAACTATACTTTAGATGGTACAGAGTTCCTTCCTTGCTTCACAAATTTGACCCTAACATCTCAGATTTGTGTTGGAGATCTCACCAGGCGACGGGCACACT
The DNA here is from genome assembly GCF_062004578.1 of Staurois parvus. NCBI lineage: Eukaryota > Metazoa > Chordata > Amphibia > Anura > Ranidae > Staurois > Staurois parvus. Next base: position 4,888,193 of record NW_028317918.1, on the reverse strand, counting down.
CCTGCATATTTGGTGGGACTGCCCACTGCTGCAACATTTCTGGGAGAAAATCCAATCCATAATCACTCAAGTAACTATGTATTCATTAGACCTCTCCGCTGCTCAATTTTTACTCCACCAGTCCACGCTTCCATTTAGGACGTACTGCAAATCAGTCGCCATGCACATTGTCAATGCGGCAAAACAGTGTATCCCAGTCCACTGGCGCTCAACACATATTCCCACTATTCGAGAATGGTTTGCTAGGATCAACAAAATAGAGGAAATGGAGGAACTAATTTCTGTAGCTAAAGAACATCCCAAGAGATTCAGGAAGACTTGGGCGTGTTGGAGCCATTTCAAAACCACCAATACCTATCGCCTATTAATGCATGCTCAGCCTATACCCCCTGACTGAATGGTTAGACACACTGTTGTACTAGAAAACACCCTGTCCACCATAGACACATTTGGTGCACATTTGGAAGGACTGAGACTTGACATCGTAGCCTGCATTTCGGCTTCTGGACCCACGTGTTGCCCCTTTGATTGATCTTGCATGTATTGCATCTTAATCCATATGACAAAATGATGTGCACTATGTTATCCAAAACTATTCTTTTTAACGTCCCCGTTGCTACCTACCCATTCTCCTCCCTCCCTCTTTTTTTTTTTGTGCCTCTTATACCCCTTCCCCCCACTACCTCACTCTATATCTTTATCTTCTTCTCTAACTATTCTTCTTTCTGACTTTTCTTTCTCTCACACCTTCAGTGTTGGGACCCTTACTTTTTAACATATTTATAAACAATATAGAGTCTGGGATTAAAAATACCATTTTAGTCTTTTCAGATGACACCAAGCTGTGCAGTGGAATAATGTCCTTACAGAATGTCTCCAACTTACAAGCTGACCTCAATGCACTGTTTAAATGGGCAACTATGTGGCAAATGAGGTTTAATGTTGATAAATGTAAGGTTCTGCGCTTGGGGGCTAAGAATATGCATGCATCATACATACTAGGGGGGTACAACTGGGGGAATCAATGGTGGAGAAGGATCTGGGAGTTCTGGTAGATCACAAGCTTAATAATGGCATGCAATGCCAAGCTGCGGGTTCTAAATATGATATCTCTCTCTGGTATAGACTCCAGAGAGAGATATCATATTACCCCTGTACAAATCATTAGTAATACCTCATCTGGAATGTGCAGTTCAGTTTTGGGGAACTGGAGAAAGTGCAGAGAAGGGCAACCAAACTGATAAGAGGCATGGAGGAGAGCAGCTACGAGGAAAGATTAGAGGAACTGAATGTATTCTCTCTTGAGAAGAGGAGATTAAGGGGGGATATGATCAACATGTATAAATACATCAGTGGATCATATAGGACCTCGGTGTAGCGTTATTCACCCTGAGGTCATCACAGAGGACAAGGGGGCACTCTTTACGTCTGGAGGAAAAGAAATTTAATCTCCAAACATGGAAAGGTTTCTTCACAGTGAGAGCTGTGAAAATGTGGAATAGACTCCCTCAAGAGTTGGTTCTGGCCAGCTCAGTGGATTAGGAGAAACAGAAGATAAGTGAGCGCTTATGTGACAATATATACTAAGCAGCAGCTGTACACCAGAAAAGGCACCGTATCAAACCTTCAATAGCATATATATGTAAAGGGAGGGAGGTGCAGCGCTATATATGCAGACAAATGATGAATAAACACCGATAATGCACAATAATAAACGGTGACTGTAAGTTAATAACGCCACTAAATGGTGGCTAAGGTGAGAAAAGTAAACAGTCCAATGAAGGAGTGCTCTTAAGATCCAGGGTGATCTTCAGACGTCCAGTAAAAGGACCATCGGGTGATAAAATATAAAGACTGCGCACTCACCAGATACGCAATCTTTATGCGCATTTGTGTAAATATCACTGGACCTCCTGTGTCATCATCCTGGTCTGGTCAGATCTGGTCAGCATATCCCTCATGGCCTGGTACCCGGATGAATGCAGCTTTTCTGTAGATTTGGCCGGCTCCCACCAGAACTCAAATAAATAGAAAGGGCCACATAGTGTAATATCCTTAGGTATCTTTATTAGGGGCACAGGATAGCAGGAAATCCAACACACAAAAAATGGTACTGACCCAGGAGTAAATCAAAGATGGCCGCCGGGGGCCCCTCGTGGCGCCGGCGGTGATGCGTCCAACATGCAAATTGTTCCAGATTGGTGTGCTATTACTTTGTGGAACGTTTCGCTGAATGGTTCACAAAATATCAGCGTTTTTGTGATGAAATTGGTCCCATAGGAATGAATGTTCAAAACTAGAGTGTGAGCTGAGAAAAGCTAGAGTGTGAGCTGAAAAATCAGGACATGATTTCTAAACTGCCATCACTCCCTCATTTTCAAGCCCACCTACACAAATCTTATATCAAAATGTTAAGCTATCCCTGCTGCCACTAAAAATGTCCTCGGCTAAGCCATAGTCCTGATAGTTTTCACAATATGATCATTTGTTTGCAACTCACGCCGCCCATTGACATTCATTGAAACTCCACTCTAGCCACCTCAAATTTGAAGGGCAATTTCTAAACTGCGACTGTGCCTTCATTTTTAATATTTTAGAGACATGCTATGCATCAACATGTAGGTCTGGGTCTTGTGATTCTCACAATATAAAGCTCTTCGGTGTAGGATGTATAATTTTTAAACTACAACCGTTTGAAGATGGCAACCACCAGTGAAGTGAGAAAGTTGGAGCAGTTTGTTTTTACCCGCTCTTCTCTGCCCTTGCTGTAGAGTGAGTTGCCATAGGAACCCAGGTGTGTGAGCAGGCAGCAGAGTGACAAAAGCTAGAGTGTGAGCTGAAAAATAAAAGCTGAAATGCATTCCTCACTCTATCAAGCTTGCCATGTGCACTTTTTAAATTTGATCAATCAATTGGTTAGTGTAATGTTTACTATCTTTACTCACTCCAAACACTCCACACAGTTACTCTGCCCACTCCATAAAGTTACTCTGCCCAGTCCAACTTTTTCACAGTTACTCCAGCCACTCCAACCACACAACAGTTACTCAAGCCACTCCACCCACTCCATCCACTTGTAGACTACTGGTGGAGGCAAGAACACTTCACACGATTTCCCCAGAAATTGTAGCTTCTCTAGTTCAAAATGTTTTTCTTATGTGCAAGGCAGCAAGAACCTTCTTTATCCCCTGTTTATACCAGAACTGAAATATGCAGAACACTACTACTGTTTTCTCTTGACCAGCATTTAGATTGAATGTTAATCCCTTCACACAGGCGCCTCCCAGCCCTTTAAGAGGTTTCTGATGCCGGGAGGTTGGATGGAGTTTAGGGTCATGTGACCGCCATGATTGGCTGTCATGGCAGTCACATGATCAGAAAGGTCCTGATTGCAAGGACAGATCGGGACCTTTCCGTGGGACGCCGACAGGTGCTGGGAGTGTGCAGGGTGCCCGCTCTCAGCACGTTTGTTTACAAATGGTATGCAAATATGTGGCTGCTCGGCGTAAAGGCCCAGCCACCAAGAGGCTGCATATTTGCATACTGTTGGCATGATGAGGTTGAGGGACCAACCATTGTCCGACTCTAGCTGCATATCAGGGATCATTGGAGAGTTTTGAGTTGTAGAAACTACTCTCCATATTAATCAGTATATTAAGCTAAGTGTACATCTAAGAGTATGTACTTGAGCAGTAGTTGAATGGGAGGGGCCCAAATATCATTCTTGTACAAGGATTCTTCAGTGACTTTGCCTGCCAATGCCTTTCCCCTCACCAACTGTCCCAATGGCTAGAGCAGTGTTTCTCAACCTTTTTTTCAGTCAAGGCACCTTTAATATCATTCTTGTACAAGGTACAAAGCACAATCTCAATGCACCCTTTAAAATTCTGCACAAACTTGAGGAATCCATTACGAAATGTAAATAACGTAATGAATAGTTTTACAGAATGCAGCAACATCTGTACATGTGGAATGCCCAATGTTAGAGGTTATTTTTTTTCCAAAGCAAATACACCTTTGCACATTGGTATTGACTAGTATTCCATTGTTTCTCTTCTCCCTCAGTTTCTCTCTCACACTCAGCTAATGTAACCCCAATGCTGACAGAGAGGGGCAAGCAAGAATGCTGTGCAGGTGCCCAATGTCCTTCTTATTAACTGATGTCATAATTGGTTATTATGTCGCCAGCAGCTAGAAAGTTGTAATGGTGTCCAATGAAAATCTGTGGTTTTGTGTAACTAAAAGGCTACATCCAGCTGCTGGCTTTTATACAATTTTTGGGCAATTTTTGCCATTTTGCCAGAGCACCCATGAAGAAATCTGAAGGTACCCTGGTTGAAAAAGGCTGGGCTAGAGCACACAGATGTGCGCTGGTCTTTCCATGGAGTGTATAAAGCCTAGTACATACAGGCTGACAATCAACCTGTTCATAAGGAACTGTCTGACTTTCGGTCTGTGTTTACAGTTGTCTGTTCAACAGAAGCTGATCTAACGACTGGCTTCTGTCTAACGGGCATGCTCCAAAATCAGCAATCATTCAGCCCTTGCAGCCAAAGCACTGATCAGTGCATTCTGGTAGAGAAAGGGGGAGGGGGAGAGTATCTCTGTCAGAATGCAGTGGGAGAGATTTACTAAAACTGGTGCACTCAGAATCTAGTGCAGTTGCACATGGTAGGCAATTAGCTTCTAACTTCAGCTTGTTCAATTAAGCTTTGACAATATAACCTGGAAGCTGATTGGTGTCTGTGCAGAATGCACCAGATTCTGTGTGCACCAGTTTTAGTAAATAACCCCGGATGTCTCAGTAGGAGAGATCCCTGCATCAACATTGTTTGTGTTGATGTGGGGATCTGTCATGTTTTTTCCATCCAACCCACTGGTTAAATGAAAAAAATACTGTGTGTGTGTTTGTGTCCAGCTTAAAAGATCCATCCTACTTACCAGGATAACTATTACCACTAGGAGATCAAATGCTCCCCTATTCCAGCGCTCCAAAAATCTCACTGCCCTCACCATCACAAGGTCCTTTACCCCCAGTATCTCTCTTAGATCAGCCCACAATCAATCACAATAGGAGCAGATATAAACAGATGATGGCCTACACTCACAGAACCAGCTCTACATATTCCCTAGCAGAAAGCAGCTCTCACTTCTTCACTGCTACTGTTGTTGCCCAGGAGATTTGTAGTAAAATACAAAATGTCATAATTTGAATAAAAACTGTCTAAGCAAAATTAGAAATTATGCAAAATCAAGTGAAAACATTTCATTTTACTTTATTTAGCTTTTGTCATACCCAGTAACACCTTCACAACAGCAAAATATAACAGCTCATAGTGAACTACTGACAATCAGGAGCCATTAGGACAGGATCCCATTTGTGTCATCACTGTATAGCCAAACACAGTGAATGAATGGGAACCCCTCCTACAGACCTCTGGCATTATGACCCAATTAAGAGGTTGGTTCCCACCAGCAGCAAGGTCTTAAGGATCATTGCTAACCACAGACAAATTGTATTTACCTTTAAAGGAAACCTGTGCTGACAGAATTGCATTGATTGTCATTGATAAACTCTTCCCTAGTGGAATGTCCTAGATCTGCCAGGACAGTCCTACTGTTTATTCAGTATTTCCATGACTAGTGTGTCCTGGATTGTGACCTGGGAATGATTGTGTTTTTAAAATCCTGATTTGAGTTCTAGTCAGGTATATGTAGGGCAGCCATGCATGAAGGTGCCATCTTACCTCTCTTCTGCTATCTGTGACCAAATCTTTAGCTGCACCACACTGCACACCCATGCTAAGCATAGCCAGGACCTGTTTTTATTTCTAGACAGGCATATGTAGGGCAGCCATGCATGAAGGTGCAATCTTACCTCTCTTCTGCTATCTGTGACCTTATATTTAGCTGCACCATACTGCACACCCATGCAAAGCATAGCCAGGACCAGTTCCATAAAGGGTCAACAGCAGCCATGACCCAGACAGTGTGACATCACAGGTGAGATTGGGGTAGAATGGGACTAGAGTGTAACTTTGTCACTGAACACTGGGGAAGCCCTTAGTCACCATTCACACAACATCCTCTGTGTGTCCCAACACTGGCTACTGCTTCTCAGCTGAGTATAGCACAGCACATGCTGATTACACAGACCACAGTAATGAGGGACACTTTAATGACCTGCTGTATAGGGCTTTGGGGGAAACATTCTATACTGTTATTAGAGGGATAATATTTGGTTATATACTGGCCTGTACATTACCTACTCCTTGCTCTTGCGAGATACATACTCCTGAGGCTTAGGTGATATGCATTCCTGAACCTTGTACAATATGCACTCCTGAGCCCTGCACAGTACACACTACTGCTACTGGTCCCTGTGGCCTTTGTGTTATACACTCCTAAGCCTAGCACAATATGTACTCCTGCTCCTAGCACAATATGCACTCTTGAGCCCTGGACCCATTGCCCATGTGCACTCCTGAGCCTTGCACACTGTGTGTTATGCACACTTGAGCCCTGCATCCTATGCATTGTGCACTCCTCACCCCTACACTTTGTGTGTTATGGAACTCTGATCCCTGTGCTCTGTGCAATATGCACTCCTGACCCCTGTACTCTGAGCATTATGCACTCCTAAATCCTATTCCCTGTGTGTTATGCACTTCTGACCACTACTAAAAGTAATGAGGAATCCGCTCTCAGGTAAAATAATCTTGTTAGCATCAGCTATCATTATATCCTGATACAAGATATATGTACACAAGCAAAACACTAAGTATAGTATTATAAAAAAACTTTAAATGTGAAAGAAAATTGTATATTCCCAAAATACTGTATATACCTTGCACTAAATCTGATGTTAAAAACTATGTTAGCTAAAATGTGATAAAAAAAACTTCAACTGTGATATCGCTTAAAACATATTTAGTAGCCTCCCTGGAGGTATTCCCCAGTGTAGCTCGGGGTAAAGTTTCAGTACCACAAGCGGTAACCTCAAGCTACACTCGGGCTTACCATGCAGCGCTGCTCTGGGATCTGTTCTTCACTTACCTTGTCCTGCGCTCCCGCGATGTCCCTCCTGCAGTGACCCCGGCAATGTCCTCCGGCGGATGTCGGCATCTGTCATCTGGGTTCCGTCCCCTGCGAGCGTCGGGACGTACAGGGGACGGAACGGCGGGAAATTTGAAAATGACAAAAAGTGACATTCACTAAATTCACTAAAATCACATAGTTAAACATTACTGTATCAAACCATTTCACATACATTTTGTCGCTAGTGCTGTGTCCTGTGCCCTACCTGCATTTTTACTGTTCTTTCTGCCTGGAATCTGAGAAATGTTAAAAGCGGTTTTAGACCAGCTAGAGAACAGCGATAGTAAATCAGAACCACTTGCAGATCTGAGTGATAATGATTCGTGGGGAAATTCATCATCAGACACTGAAAACGATTTTGCGACTTTGCTCAGTGATGTGCGAACTTGGCGCTCTATTTCAAATTTCAGTGTTTTTGGTTTGATTATATTATTGAATTAAATTTATTATTATATTATTATTTTTTATGATTATTTATTAAATTATAATTTATAATTTTGTGTTTCAAATTGTAACATGTTGGCCTTGGACCCTTTGTTTCTTGGGTAATTTAAAGCATTGTTGCCCAGATACCAGGAGCATGAAAAGTGACTGATGTCATTTCTCTAGAGTCACTATCAGAGTCACATTCTTATTCTGCTTAGAGCAAGATAAAAACTTGTTTGTACTTGGTACCTGGTGATTGAATGTGTTTACGACATCTAGTAATATCACATTAGAAGATAAGAACGTGTTTAAGGATGTCTGCTTGCTTGAAAAGTTAGAACTCTTTAAGTTTAGGTTTGATGAGAAGAAGTTTAGGGTAGATGAGAAGTTTAGGGTAGATGAGAAGAAGTTTAGGCTAGATAAGAAGCTGATCTGAAGCAAAAGTGTGACATTTCAGATAACGATGTGGACTCAATATGGTGGCTGATTGTGACTCTGTTATCCTCATGGAACCTTTCTGCTAGTTCCTCCTACAGTGGGTGTGGCGCCTGCCCACTTATGGAAAGCTGCCAGGAAAATGGTTTAAAAGCCGGGAGTCCAAACGGAATCGATTAGGAAGCCCTCCTAGTTGCCAGGGGATGCTCTGACACTAGGATTTTTGCCAATGCTATACGGGCTCATCGATTGGATACGTTTATGGCTTCCCCATGACCCCCTGTGCAGTATGGTTCCAATGGGATCTGTTCCTTCCCACTTTCACATAGCTTTGGTAATTTATTAATTCTATGCTGTGACGCTGTCAAATAATGTGTCTATTTCATGCTGAAATGCTCACATTATTATTGGAGTGTGTTATTATGCAGATTGTGATAACTATAAGATATATCCTCCTGTGTGTCGTGTGATAATAAATGTGGAGGTTTTGACAGTGCAAGAATAGTGCAGATGGATTTTTTTTATTTCTTGGAGTGCCGGGTGAATGCTATGATGTGCCAGGGCAGGTATTCATTTGGTAGAGGGTCATTTACATGCATAGAATATGTAATGGTGTAAATTCTGATTAAAAGTACCTATGTGTGACTACCTGTCGATTGTGTGTGTGTGTATATGACTTGCTTTTAGTTATTGCACCCAGCATTTATGTTACAGTTGTGTACTGCTGATCCCCGCACTATGTGCAGTATGCAATACTGTCCCATGCACCCTTTTCCTTTTTTACACCATGAACCCTGCACCCTGTGTAATATGCCCTCCTGAGCCCTATGTCCTAAGCATTACACACTCCTGAGCTATGCACTCTGCACTCTGTGCAATATGCACTCCTGACCCTTAAACCCTGTTTGAGTTGCACTCCTGACCCCTCATTCTGTGTGATATGCACCTTGGAACCTTGCACTGTATGATATGCACTCCTGAGCACTGAGCCCTGCACTATATCTTCTCTGAGTGCCCCAGGTTTTCCACAATCATACCAACACCCATGGCCCATCAAAAAAAGCAGGATGGTGCTCCAGGAGACCCACATCACTGCAATTGGGAGCACATGGACAACCTATTCAGAATTCACCACCATTATAAACCACCACCATTAACACAGATAACGGGACTAGACCCTACTTTCCACTCCCTATTCACTGGCTTTGATTAACCCGGTGCCCCAGAAAAGCCAGTGAAACACAGATGTGAGGGGAGAGAAGTGCTACATATGTACACTGCACTTGATCAAATGAGGGCTCAGGTAAATAAAAGGGAATGGGGGGGCGAGGGGCCAAAACCAATTCCTAAACATTATTTACCTTATGCATGGAATGCATTAACCACTTGCCCTCCAGTGGATTTACCCCCATGTAGCAAGCGTACACCCAGAGATGGACGCGGTTCAACCATTTTGGCTTCAACCTCCATCTTGGCAAAGGGTCAACCATCTTGACAAGCATATTTCCCCCTCATTCTCCCCCTTCCTCTCTGTTCATACACATTGACATATGGCCTGTTTGTTAAAAAGTGTCACAGGCAGGCCAGAGCCCAGCAGGGAGCCCAGAGCTATACACCCCTCTGAGCTGAGCACCTGGCTGTCTAAGAAAGCTGTGCAATATAGCACATCGTAAAAGATAACGCAAGCCTTCCCAGGATTTCAAAGACATTCCAGAGAAGCATGAACCAGATAACACTTTTAAAATCCATTTTTCCCTTATGTCTCATATCTTGGAATATGAGATACTTACATAAAAACCAGGCATATCCTCAGATTGGCCAGTCAGGTCACACTCCCTGACTGGAATACCTAGGAAAGCAGAAAATTACATCTCTGGAACCCTTCAAATATGTATTTCATATTTCATATCTACCCGTTCCTCAGGTGTGTCTGCATAATAATCTACCCACGGGTGGAATGTCACTTGTGCATAGGGAAAGTTATGAGCCAAAATATGAACTAGAAGAGATTTTGGCTGTAGCTTAAGTCTACGCCCAGATGATCCCTCCCTGAATGGGGTATTGGTCCTTGCCTTTAGAGACACCCCCTGCTGGGGAACTACAAAATGGGTTGTCAGGGCTAAGAAGTTAAGTTGAAGAATTCTCCCTTTTAACATCAGAACTATTTGGGGAGACCAGTGCCCTTTCGCTCTGAAACTTGATCTGCTAACCCAGGACTTTGGCAAGTACTTTAACCCTCTAACTTCTCTCTGTTATCTCTTTGCTGTGCTGTTGTTCTCTGCATATTTATATATATATTGGTTACATCTTTTTTCGTAAATATTTTTATTGCACCCTTTTGACCTTTTAGTAATAAATCTTTCCTTCTGAACGCGTTGAACTGTTTCTATAGCTCTTATTGCAATTTACGAATTTTTGCCTCTAAAAAAGAGCACTACTGTGTTTGTTTAACCCTCTGTATAACTGGTCTGCGGTGACCGTGTTATACAGACGATTATCTCAACCATTATAGTGTTATAGCTGATATTGCCAAGTTTCCTCTTTCTCTGTACAAAAAGGAGGTGGTGGCAGTGTGAAGGATTAATTGCGTAATTAACCTGACCCAGTAACAATCGCTCCCAGGCTGCCCATACATAGATTGTGGTCCAATTACAGTTGTGACCAAAATTATTCAACCCCCAATGCTGTAAAGGGGTTTAGGGACTATAGTGTACATTTGGAATTGTATTCAGAATCAAATCCTACAAGGACGTTGTAACTACCCAAATGCAACTAAAATGACATCAATTGTTTATGTAATACAGTAGTAAATGGTTCTTATGTGGTTTCTTCATTGCCACAATTATTCAACCCCTTAAAGACTACCACTCTGAAGAACAGAGGTTCATACAGGTGCTTTCCATCAGGTATTGAAAACACCTGTGGATGTCACCGAGCAGCAATCAAGCATAATAAGCACCAATTAGGCAGCTTTAAAATGACTGTGATACTCAGCTCCTTCTAGACATTTACTGGTGTGGTTACAAACATGGTGAAGGCAAGAGAATGGTCCAGGAAGACAAGAGAAGAGGTGATTTCTCTTCACAGGAAGGGCAATGGCTATAAGAAGATTGCAAAGATGTTAAACATACCAAGAGACACCTTAGGAAGCATCATTCGCAAATTCAAGGCAAAGGGCACTGTTGAAACGCTACCTGGTCGTGGCAGAAAGAAGATGCTGACTTCGACTGCTGTGCGCTACCTGAAGCGTAGAGTGGAGAGAAGTCCCCGTGTGACTGCTGAGGAACTGAGAAAAGATTTGTCAGATGTGGGTACAGAAGTTTCAGCCCAGACAATAAGACGCACACTGCGTAATGAAGGCCTCCGTGCCAGAACTCCCAGGCGTACCCCCTTGCTGTCTCCAAAGAATAAGAAGAGTCGACTGCAGTATGCCAAAAGCCATGTGGACAAACCACAAAAGTTGTGGGATAGTGTTCTGTGGACTGATGAAACAAAATTAGAACTGTTTGGGCCCATGGATCAACGCTATGTTTGGAGGAGGAAGAACAAGGCCTATGATGAAAAGAACACCTTGCCTACTGTGAAGCATGGTGGAGGGTCAATCATGCTTTGGGGCTGTTTTGCTTCTGCAGGTACAGGGAAGCTTCAGCGTGTGCAAGGTACCATGAATTCTCTTCAGTACCAGGAGATATTGGATGGAAACGTGATGCAGTCCGTCACACACCTGAGGCTTGGGAGACGTTGGACCTTTCAACAGGACAATGATCCCAAGCATACCTCCAAGTCCACTAGAGCATGGTTGCAGAGGAAAGGCTGGAACATTTTGGAGTGGCCATCGCAGTCACCAGACTTAAATCCGATTGAGAACCTCTGGTGGGACTTAAAGAAAGCAGTTGCAGTGCGCAAGCCTAAGAATGTGACTGAACTGGAGGCCTTTGCCCATGAAGAATGGGCGAAGATACCCGTAGATCGCTGCAAGACACTTGTGTCAAGCTATGCTTCACGTTTAAAAGCTGTTATAACTGTAAAAGGATGCTGTACTAAGTACTAAGATTGAATGTCACTTGGGGGTTGAATAAAACTGATAATGCTGTGAGCACAGAAAAGACATTTGTGGTTATTTCATTATAACTGTTATGTTATATTTGTCTGACCTACAAGTGCCTCTTTAATGTAAATGTAAGCAAGATGACTGAATGATCAAAAGCAATGTCAAACTGGCCAAAACACTCAATTTCAGTGGGGGTTGAATAATTTTGGTCACAACTGTAGATGGAAAATCGTTGTGCAGGGTGCAGCTGAGTGTGGCATTGTTACGCACGTGACATTGCGGTTTTAGATTGGCTAGTCCTTTGGTCACGAGTTTGGTGAGAAGGTCAGGGGTCTGACGCCGCGTTCTTCACACCCCATTCCTGACCAGGCCATTTGTTTATAAATGGCTCTGTGTTATTTTAACTGACAATTGCGCGGTCATGCAATGCTGCACCCAAATTAAATTTTTGTCCTTTTTTTACCACGAATAGAGCTTTTTTTCGATGGTCTTTGCTCGATTGTGTGTGTTTTTTTTTGCGCTGTAAAAAAAAGGCGACAATTTTGAGAAAAAAACATTTTTAACTTTTTGCTATTACACATGCACAGTAAAAAAATTTTAAAAATTAGATTTCATCATAAATTTGCGCCAAAATGTATTCTGCCACGTCTTTGTTAAAAAAAATCCCAATACGTGTAAATGAATTGGTTTACATGAAAGTTGTAGCATTTACAAATGGCGGTATAGATGCTGGCATCTTTTTCTTCAACTAGTAATGGCGGTGATCAGTGACTTATAGCGGGACTGCGGGACAACGGCAAGCATTCTGACACTGGGGGAAACTGACTTGGTGTCACTGACATCCCCAGTGCCACCAATACAGTGATTATTGCTAATAAAAAGCACTGACACTGTACTAATGACACTGGGCAGAAAGGGGTTAACATCTGGGGCGAACAAAGGGTTAACTGTGTGCTGTGCTTTACAATGTAAGTACACTGCTATGCAAAGCCATACAAAGCAGAGTGCAGGAGCTGAAAGGGGAGAGAACTGTGTTGTTTACATACAGGTCTCTCCCCTGTCAGTAATACTCGGTGATCACCAGGTTCCGGCGTGGAATCACCGGCCGGCACCTGGTGATTGACAACAGAGGCCACGATTGGTGGTGCAGGTTACGCACATGCCCACTACCCAGAACTGAAAAATAATATATATATATACTGTACATGATTTTGTGCACCCATGCCAGACTGTAGCAGTGTTTCTGCTATAAGGTGGTGAGGAACCGGTTAACCCAACTATGTAATAACTATACAGCCAAGGGGCTAGGTGTCCAATCACAACATTCTATGACGTGGGGTGGGGGGAGGGGCGCAAGCTTAGACTACATTAAATGGGAGCTTTTCTCTGTCAGAAAAGCAGAAGTATGTATAACACATGCGAAGGGGCACAAATTAATTTGATTTAAATATATCTACCATTTATGGTATTATTTATAGCAGATACACGTTGTATATAAAATCGTATCACTTTTTTTTTAGTTGTGTGTTGTTACATATTTGGGATTGTACTTGATATGTGCAAAAAGAGATCACACAAATACTTATAAGTATAACAATTAATTAAGTAATGACAGATACAGAAAACAATATTATTAGAAAATCCCAACCACGGCACCACCTGCCTGGAGTTTGCATGTTTTCCCTGTGCCTGCGTGGGTTTCCCCCGGGTACTCCGGTTTCCTCGACACTCCAAAGACATGCTGCTGGGTGAATTGGCTCCTGTCTAAATTGGCCCTAGTATGTGTATGTATGAATGTGAGTTAGGGACCTTAGATTGTACGCCCCTTGAGGGTTAGGGACTGATGTGAATGTACAATATATATGTAAAGCGCTGCGTAAATTGATGGCGCTATATAAGTACCTGAAATAAATAAAATAATAAATAAAATATAATAATACTTAACTAAAGATGCTGTTTCCTCCACAGAGTCCCATCTGTGTGGGTTGGCAAAGTAGAACAGGTAATCACAGACGCATGCATGATTGCAAGCTCTGGGCCGAGACGGAGACTAGAGATGAGCGAATCGAACCAGGCGAAGTGGAATTCGATTCGAATTTCAGGAAAAATTCGATTCGCGTCAAATCCGAATATTAGCCTACTTCGGGTGCGCGAATCGGATTTTTCCCGATCAGCCGGCTTGGAATTCTTCTTATTTTCATCCTACTTCTTCTTCTTCTTCTTCTTCTTCTTCCTCTTCATCCTCATCCTCATCCTCTTCTTCTTCTTCTGAGGATGAGGATGAAGAAGAAGAAGAAGAAGAAGTAGGATGAAAATAAGAAGAATTCCAAGCCGGCAAAAAGTGTATCTGCAGAGCTCCTCTATGCTGCAGATACACTTAGAGGAGCTCTGCAGATACACTTTTTGCCGGCTTGGAATTCTTCTTATTTTCATCCTACTTCTTCTTCTTCTTCCTCTTCATCCTCATCCTCTTCTTCTTCTTCTGAGGATGAGGATGAAGAAGAAGAAGAAGTAGGATGAAAATAAGAAGAATTCCAAGCCGGCAAAAAGTGTATCTGCAGAGCTCCTCTAAGTGTATCTGCAGAATAGAGGAGCTCTGCAGATACACTTTTTGCTGGCTTGGAATTCTTCTTATTTTCATCCTACTTCTTCTTCTTCTTCTTCCTCTTCATCCTCATCCTCATCCTCTTCTTCTTCTTCTGAGGATGAGGATGAAGAAGAAGAAGAAGAAGAAGTAGGATGAAAATAAGAAGAATTCCAAGCCGGCAAAAAGTGTATCTGCAGAGCTCCTCTATTCTGCAGATACACTTAGAGGAGCTCTGCAGATACACTTTTTGCCGGCTTGGAATTCTTCTTATTTTCATCCTACTTCTTCTTCTTCTTCTTCCTCTTCATCCTCATCCTCTTCTTCTTCTTCTGAGGATGAGGATGAAGAAGAAGAAGAAGTAGGATGAAAATAAGAAGAATTCCAAGCCGGCAAAAAGTGTATCTGCAGAGCTCCTCTATTCTGCAGATACACTTAGAGGAGTTCTGCAGATACACTTTTTGCCGGCTTGGAATTCTTCTTATTTTCATCCTACTTCTTCTTCTTCTTCTTCATCCTCATCCTCATCCTCAGAAGAAGAAGAGGATGAGGATGAGGATGAAGAAGAAGAAGTAGGATGAAAATAAGAAGAATTCCAAGCCGGCAAAAAGTGTATCTGCAGAGCTCCGCTAAGTGTATCTGCAGAGCTCCGCTATTTCTGACAGTTCTGTGACATTCCCTCCATACAGCGGTTGAAACATTGTATCTATTTGTTTCCATTTATGGAAACAAATAGATACAATGTTTCAACCGCTGTATGGAGGGAATGTCACAGAACTGTCAGAAATAGCCTATTTCTGACAGTTCTGTGACATTCCCTCCATACAGCGGTTGAAACATTGTATCTATTTGTTTCCATTTATGGAATCAAATAGATACAATGTTTCAACCGCTGTATGGAGGGAATGTCACAGAACTGTCAGAAATAGCGGAGCTCTGCAGATACACTTAAGAAATAGCCACTTAAGAAATAGGCTATTTCTGACAGTTCTGTGACATTCCCTCCATACAGCGGTTGAAACTCCTTCTTCTCATCCTTCTCCTTCTTCTCATCCTTCTCCATCTTCTCATCCTTCTCCTTCTCCTTCTTCTCATCCTTCTCCTTCTCCTTCTTCTCATCCTTCTCCTTCTTCTCATCCTTCTCCTTCTTCTCATCCTTCTTCTCATCCTTCTCCTTCTTCTCATCCTTCTTCTCATCCTTCTCCTTCTTCTCATCCTTCTCCTTCTTCTCATCCTTCTCCTTCTTCTCATCCTTCTTCTCATCCTTCTCCTTCTTCTCATCCTTCTTCTCATCCTTCTTCTCATCCTTCTCCTTCTTCTCATCCTTCTCCTTCTCCTTCTTCTCATCCTTCTCCTTCTTCTCATCCTTCTCCTTCTCCTTCTTCTCATCCTTCTCCTTCTCCTTCTTCTCATCCTTCTCCTTCTCCTTCTTCTCATCCTTCTCCTTCTCCTTCTTCTCATCCTTCTCCTTCTCCTTCTTCTCATCCTTCTCCTTCTCCATCTTCTCATCCTTCTCCTTCTCCTTCTTCTCATCCTTCTCCTTCTCCTTCTTCTCATCCTTCTCCTTCTTCTCATCCTTCTCCTTCTCCTTCTTCTCATCCTTCTCCTTCTCCTTGTCCTTCCTCATCTCCAAGGGCATTTAAATTAAAGGTACAGTGTTCTGCACTAATTTAAAGGCTCTCTGAAGCCTAGAAACCCTTTTAATAAGTTAAATTCGTAGCAAATTAATTTGCATCTAATCGAATTTCTTCCTCAAATTCGGCGAATCAGCCGAATCGAATTTTTGAATAATTCGCTCATCTCTAACGGAGACCTAGAGGTTATGGCTGTGGTTATATAGAACTTGAATGCAAGGAAATGATCAACTCCCCTTTCCAGCAATATGCCCTTTTAAGGATTTGGTCAGTTTGAAATCACACATTTCTAAAAGGAGATTAGTGGGCTGGCTTGTCCATATAGTCAGCTTACAATTAAATTCCTATAGTCAGCTAAGGTAACCAGAATAACCAGGATATTAGAGGCTTCATTAGATATTTGTGAAGCCAACATTAATAAGTAATATAAAATATGAAGTTTCCCTGTCAACATTTTCTAGCGCTGTGATATTTATACTATGTCATGCAACACTATACTTAACACTATACTATTTTATATTCTTTTTTGATTAAAAGCTGTAATTTGGTGGCATTTTTTGTTTACATTTTTTTTAAATAAAATATGCTGAAAAAACTGTTTCCTTTACTATCTGTTAAAATAGAAATGCCAGGGCAGGGCGAACATCCCCCAGATTACTCCTTTTTTGAACATAGATACCCAAAGGTTGAAACATTTTTGCAACAATGTTTTTCAAATGAATAAACATGCTGGCATTGAAAGCTTGTTAATGATGCATTACATACAGTGCATGCAACTCATTCACATGCACATTGGAAGAAGGTGGTGAAGGGGTTAATATACAGGTCAAATACAGTGGAAGGATTGAGATAAGGGGTTTAATGTGCAGATGTGCAGGATAAGTGAGGTGAAGGGTTAATAAAATGGTAAATTAAGAGAAAGCATGAAGATCAGGAGGAGGGGGCTGAAATGTTTAAAGAACGTTACTTGCTACTGCCATGTTCTGTACAGTGATCAGGACCTAATGAATGACTCAATAATTCATTAGTTTCTCTTTCCTCCCCTTTCTCCATTGTAAGATAAAAGGAAGGGCTCACAGATGCAAAGGTACAGAGGTGCTCAGACCTACTCTGTACACAGTTTCTTTGAACAGAGCTGTCCTAGAGTGACATGGTTCCCAGGTATTAACATGCACGCTGGCCATCTCATGTTTATTTTTGTAGTGACATTTATAAATAGAACTGCAGCAATAAGTGTTCTCCACTTTGCAATTTAAAGCCTACATATTTAAATGAAATTCAACCCCTATTCCAGTTGTGTATTTATTTTTTCATCCTAAAGCATTAATTCTTGTGGTGTTTTAATATATTGCTTTTACCTTTACATGATATTTTGCTACCCTATTACTTCTTAACTGAGGGTCATCATATTGTGCTTATGCATAGCAGTTCTGTTGCTGTTCTATTGCTATGCTTTTTCTCCATTATATACTTTTGTAATTTTAAAACATCTAAAATATGTGTTTGCGCCGCCAAAAAATATTATATTTAGACTCTACTTTAGTAAAGTTCAAGAAAAAGATCCATGAACTGTGATCTATAGACAAGAAGTGGGATTTAATTAAGAAAATTGTTTGCTTTTTTCACAGAATTCTCACCTGTAAGCCTATATCAGAGCTTTGTATAGCTCTCCTAACACATGTAAATGTATTAAAGATTGGTTCATTAAATCTATTTATGATGTGAGCTTAATTGGAAAACCAATAACTTGTGTTAATAAGATCCCTAAACTATTGTATATTATATATGCAATAAAGCATTCACACCATATGTGTGGGAAAATGTAATTCTTACAGCCTCTCTAAAACACCCCTGAAGTATTAAACACAAAACTGTCTGTGCCTATTATATGCGCTTGTAACTAGAAATGGCCAAATCAGAAGCTTTTTTCTTGAAAATTTGTTTTTATAAATTAATATTAATTCATGTACAACAAAGGATAACCTTTTCATATACAGTGCTACCCCTGCTTTATTGTGATTAATTTATAAATGCATCATTTGTGGACAATAATTAAAAGTCTATAATTGGATCCATTTTTCTGTGTCAAAAATAAGGGAAATAAGATCAACCACAGTACTACAGTAAGAAAAACAGTTATAGTGGTGGTTTTAGTAGGCATAGGACAAATGCACATTAAATTCATACATTAAGGAGACAGACTAATTTGCATTAGAATATTGAAAGATAAAATAATGAATAAATGAAGCATATGGGCAATAACTGTGAAAAAGCTGATAGTTTGGAGGAATTATTTAAAGTGGTAGTAAACGTGTTTTATTTTAACCTAAAGGCAGGCGTATAATAAAGCTTACCTGTAGGTTAATGGATGTCTTTTAAACGTTCACCATTTAGAAGATAGCCTAGGGAGCAGCAGCCGGTGATGTCACCGCCGCATTTGCTCTGAGGGAATGGGAGACTCATGCCGTTCCTTCAGACCTCTGGCTGCGCACACTCCGGGTGATGCCATTCAAGCGGCTGCAGCCCGCAAACTCAGAAGGGAGACCGGGTGAAGATGGAAGCCTCTGCAGTAGTGGCAGTCTTGTATAATGTGCTAGAATGCAATGAATACTAGCACATTATGCCTTTGCCTTGCAGGGTTTTCTTTTATCGGCCTTTACTATCGCTTTAAGATATGCTGCAAAGTGGTATGCTATAATGTCATGACAGCATATCAATCACTGAAAACATTGAGTCTAGGAAGCTATGGCTATGGTTCACTTTATGAACTGACATACTTCCACAGATCTCAGTATGTCCGGACAGAACAGTTACATGTTGATTTAGCAGCCTCCTAAAACAGCTTAAGGCAGGCAATGCATTATTCATTTTTGTTTTGATTGAACAACAAAAAAAAAGACCAGATTCATTGTCCACACACTCGATGTGGATGGGGGAATCCTTCCCGCTAAATCCCTGTACTCTGACAGTGGAGAGCCTTCCCCGCCATCAGAATACACTGATTAGTGTTGTAGGCTATAGTCAGTGGCACTGATCAATCAGGAGAAACCCAACAGGATGGTTGTACAGAAATCAATCAGTAGATTGACCTCAGGACAACCAGCCTTCTTATACAGGTATATGGATCAAAATTCCGATCTATGCATGGCAGGCTAACTCTGTAGTAGGACACAGAAGTTCAATTTAACACAGGTTTATTCTCAAAGTACAGTACAGAGGATGTTTTTCCAATATCTTAAAGTGTAAGAAGACATTAGTCTCTGCGATGAAAAAATATGAGAGATGCAAGGAGGATCTGTTTAGGACTTTACTAACTAGTAAAAAGCAAAGGTGAAGTAAGGAATGTGCCAAGTGCTCAACTACCACTGAATGTCAGTAGACACCACAACATTAACCTCTTTAGTGGTATTCCCGAGTGTAGCTCGGGGTAAAATTTCAATACCAAGAGCGGTAACCCCGAGCTACACTCGGGCTTACCATGCGGCGTTGCTCAGGGGGTCCCTGCAGCATTTACCTTGTCCTTCGCTCCCACGATGTGTCCCCTGCAGCATCCCCGGCCATCTCCTCCGGCCGATGCCGGCATCCGGCTTCCGTGTTCCGGTCCCTGTGACGTCGGGACGTACGGGTGCCGGAACCGGCGGGAAATTTAAAATTTTTAAAAAATGTAATTTTTGCTGTCATTGCTGTTTCAATGCATTTCACATATATTTTGTCCCTACTGCTTTGTCCTGTGCCTTGCCTGCATTTTGACTGTTCTTTCTGCCTGGAAACTTAGAAAAGTCCATGGTGTCCAAAAAGCGTCCCTTTACGTCAAAAGCGGTTTTAGAACAGCGATAATAAATCAGAACCACTTGCAGAATTGAGTGATAATGATTCGTGGGGAAATTCATCATCAGACACTGAAAACGATTTTGCGACTTTGCTCAGCGATGTGCGAATTTGCCTCTGTATTTCAAATTTCAGGGTTTTTGGTTTGATTATATTATTGAATTACATTTATTATTATTATATTATTATTTTTTATGATTATTTATTAAATTATAATTTATGATTTCGTGTTTCAAGTTTTATAATATCCGGAATGTTTAATAGACTCTTGTTCGGACAGATTTCAGTGAGTTATTCCTAAAAATTACAGCCTACAATAAAAAACTACATATTTCCATGCAAAAAATGGTACCGCTTTCAGCACAAAAAATCAGAAAGAATCATACCGCCGAGGAGGTTAATAATATATTACAATATATTGTGTACCGCTATTTTTCTCCGGGTCTCCACTATTTTCTATAGCCAGGTGCGCACACACATTTCGCTCGTTGTCTTCAATGGCCAGTCTGGGGGATGTTGTTTTTTGGAGTATTATTGTAGAACTGGTGATAGGGATTGGTGAATTTAATAGGATAATCCTGAGTTAGAACTAATTACAGTTGAGGACAGCTAACTGATCTCTGAGCAACAAGTAGTTTAGGAGTGATCAAAGTCCCCTTAGTGGTGGTAGTAGTAGCAGGGCAACGCTCCTCAGGTACAAGCCAGTTTTGGCAGACTGTGGTAGTCCAAAAGTAACAGAAACTGAGCAAAGCCCTATGCAGTAGCAAGTAGTAGTTGAATCAGCTCTTTAGAACACTAATCAGTGTTCCCTTTTCTCAGACCCATGCTGACTATAAAGCACCAGAGGGGTGGCAAAGCACACAGAGTCCCCAAGATTTCTTATTGCCTGTACTCACAAGGCCCAAGGACACCATCCAGTGATACCAGACAGATCTTTGGCAGACAGCTCCCCTCAGTCAGCGTACTGAAGAACAAGGGTCTCTTTCTCTTACTTCAGGCCCTCAGGTTGTCCACCTAAGGCCGCATGTCAGCAGGTGCCAGGCAAGGCACGCCAGCCTCCAGCCTGGCTTGGTGCAATCCTCCCCAGGAAAGACCCTGAGTCCATGTGCTCACCAAAGATAAATACTGCCCCCATCATGCAATGGGGCAACCATCCTCTGCAATTGGCCAGGCGGGCATCCATATTCATTCTGCTCATTTGCCTAGCTCCCACCAAGGTTCTGGAAGGCTCTAGTTGCTTTTAGAAGGGGGGAAGGAACTAGAGAAAAACTCAAACAGCACCAGAGCATCATGTGTAGACCTTATAAATCCATCTCACCTCTCTGTTAAGCAGAGAGCCCAATTCGATCTTCTTGACAGCCTCTCTCTTAAAAAGAGAAACACAGCTATGCTATGCTAACTGTACAAACCCTAGCACCTATCTAGGAGGGTGCTACAATTGCAACAGTAGTATAATGCATAATATGTAGCACACAACACTCCTTACACAGATGGTCCTAAAGTTTTTTTTTTCTTCATCTGTGGAGGGGTGCCACCCCTTTGGATTACTGTACAATGAAATCACAATATATAAAATGTGCAGATTACAGCATGCTGAGACACAATCAATAGAATTTTTATAGAGATATCAGTGCTGAATAAGGGATCCTTTACACCCAGCTTTGCTTTATCTGTGCTACAAGCCAGACTACGTTCATCATACTCACTGTGTAACTCAGTCTAATTTTGCCTTATGTAGTACTGTGTGCTAACTGAGTCCTAACAATAGGTTTTTATGCATGTACTAACTCATGAACAACTGTGAACCTCTTGACCAACAAGATTTTCTGTGTGTATTACTGCTGAACCATAGGAGACTGCTTTTATTCCACTTTGCCCTATCTGTACTACACCCAGTATGTGTCTGTTTTAGCGTATGCGACTAACCAGTACAGATCTGTGCAAGTTTAGCATCACTTGAGACAAAGTATACACATTAACAGCTATGTGATGCAACATATTATGCTTGGCTATTCCTTCAAATATACAGTATATTTTGCATTGCCTTCAGATATGCATAGCTTTTGACAAGATGTAACTATCACATCGCTGATAAGAGTATATTTAGTATATAGAGATGAACTACATTTGAATTGTTTGAATTTCAATTATCAATGTACCAGAGGTAGGGATGATGTGACTATAATGGGTTGTCTATTAATATTTTGAATGCTTTATTCTAGCAACCTTATGAATAAAGCGCTCGTGAACACGCACGGTGAAGATTGGCGCCAGACAGTCTATTTAAAGAGTGCCTCTGCCCATGATAGGTGCTGACTGGTCTTCAGCTCCCCCGTGTCCTGCTTGTTCCTGTGTGATTCCTTTGTTGCTGACCCGGCTTGTTCCTCACCTGACTCTGATTGCTCTCCTGATTGATACTGGTTCCCGACTTCGGCTCTGCTCCTGACTTTGGCTTTGCTTCTGATTCTGTACCATGCTGTCCGACTGTTGATGACTCTGGATATTCCTATGACACTGCTCCTGTCTCTCACCCTCACTTCCTGCCTTGCTCTGGTGCACGCCTGGTGATCCTCAAAACCCGCTCTGCATGTTACTACTGCGCCTGAATCAGAAGATCATCAGTCTTCCAAGGTCATCATCTGCAAGAGCTGCAAACAAGATCTACTGGCGCTCTTGTCCCCCTGGTCCCTATACCCCCAACTCCAGTGTGGCCAGGGCTAGTGACACAAGTGAGGCCAACGTCGTCATTTCAGTCTCCCATCAGGTACGTGACAGATTGCTTATAACAGTGATCATTATTTTAATCATAGTAAAAAAAAATCCTGATCACCTTCCCAAAGCAGTTGGGAGCAGGTCATAGTATGTAAAAAAAAGAAAGGAAATGTAAAAAAAAGATTTTTTTTACATACTGTAATCAGTGTTCCTGACCACAGTTATGCCAGTCACTGTACTGCTCTTTTGACAGTATGTAAAAGTGTGAAATGTGAAAATAAAATTATTTAATTTCTGCATTTTCCAAAAAACTGTGACAAAAAAATTAATTCAAAAATTAAAACTTCAAAAAACTCACCATGCCTCTTACTAATTACCTTGAAGATATCTACTTTCCAAAAGAGAGTTATTTTAGGGGTATCTATCCTGGCATGTTAAGGCTTCAAGAAATGAAGCTGTCAGTACATCAGTACTGATCAGTTTTCAGATATATACAGTGCTCAGCATAAATGAGTACACCCCAACAGATTTGTCAGAAAACCTTTACTTTACGAATCAACATTTTCTATGGGACAATATACTACAAAATACGCCCACAAATGTGGGCCGTTGCACACACAAAAAAAGTATTTATCCTAACAAATTAATTCAAGACCATATTGCAAAAATTAATATACCCCAATGAAAGTCTTGGGAGCAAAGCTAAATTTTAGAGAACAAAATCCTTATTAACAAAAATGTACCTACAGGTGAGTCTAAGTATTCACTAAACAGGTGTCCAGCAGACAGTTGATTATAAAAAGGTGTTACTTAACAAAGAAAACCCCTTCCCATTTCATGCTGTCAACAATGGCACCACATGGAAGAGAAATGTCACAAAGCCTGAGAAAGAAAATACTTTCTTTACACAAGAAGGCTACAAGAATATCAGCAAAGCTTTACTTAGTAAGAATACTGTAGCAAAAGTGATACAAAAGTTTAACAAAGATGGAACTGCAACCATCCCACAGAGACGTCCAGGCCATCTATGGAAGTTAACATTTTCCGATGAGAAGGGTTGAAGAAAATCACCAAACTGGGGTGATTGTTTCCCGTGACACAATACGGTGTACACTGCAGAGGAATGGCATGCATGGGTGTCATCCACAAAGGAAGCCTCTCCTAAAGCCCATGCACAAAAAAGCCTGCCTAGAATTTGCCAGGGCCCATACTGAAAAAGAAGAAGACTGTATGGTGTTTCAAACATGAGGAATACAATAGAAAATGCATAGTGCCTACAGTGAAACACGGTGGCAGTGTCCTTCTGTGGGGCTGCATGAGTGCTGGTGGTATCGGGGAGCTGCATTTTATTGATGGTATCATGAATTCGCAGATATACTGCTCTATATTGAACGAGAACATGCTACCCTCACTCCAAGCCCTTGGTAGTCGTGCACTTTTCCAACATGACAATGATCTAAAACACACATCTAAGGCCATTGTTACATTTCTGAAGAGGAACAGGGTGAAAGTGATTCAGTGGCCAAGTATGATCTGAACCCAATTGAACACCTATGGTGAATTCAAAAGAGACAAGTTGAGCATCACTCTCCATTCAGCATCCAGGCTCTAAAAGAGGTCGTTCTTGAAGAATGGAAAAAGATAGATGTTGCAACATGTTGCCAACTTGTTCATTCCATGCCTAGAAGACTTTGTCCTTACAAATCATTTGTATCATGATACAAATCATAAAAAATACTAGATGGAGTAGTTTGTTGTGGGGTGTATTCATGTTTGCATCAACTTTGAGTATAACTGAAGGATTTGTAATTTAAGTTATACTATTAACCTTACTTTCATGTAATGAGCTAAACATTTGTTCTAAAAAAATTCAGTTTTGTCAAAATTTTGGAAATTGTTCTTGTGTTCATTGAGATATTGATTAAAATCTTACTTTAAAAAAGTGGAGTACTCATTTACTGTATGCTGAGCACTGTATATACCATATTTATGCTGAGCACTGTATATAACAAATTTTGTAGACTCTATGACTTTCACTCAAAGTAAATAATATACATGGGGTTATTTTTACCAAAGAAATGTAGAAGAATACATTTTGGCCTGAATTTATGAAGAAAGATCTGAAAATTGGCCTGGGCAGAAAGGGGGTGAAAGTGCCCAGTACTGAAGTGGTTAAAGTACAGTATACAATAAACATTCCGATAGAGTAATTCTTCTTCCAAACGGCCAAAATGGGAGATGTATATAGGCTCTGAGATTCTGGGATTACCTCAGTTCTCTGCAGTTATTTCAGTTCTGCAATGTGCTCTCTTAGATCTTCCAAATCTCCAAGCAGGTATTCATAGGGTATTCAGAAGGGTTTTTCTTCCTGCAGTCATATGCAATTCTGAGTACCATTTGTACATCCCATATCAATCATATCCTTGAGGAACAGCATATTAAGCTTGATGTCTTTTTTTTCCATTCTGGAGATACTGGGGTGTCGGCTGGGTAGAAGCAAACTGCAGGGATCTTATCTTCTGCTCCCTTCACTGGAAGGCAAAAGGTTGGCTGGTTTCACTTGCACACAAAGCATACAGACCTATAGTTTCATTTGAAGGTCTGTGGTGTTACCAGCACTTACTGGAATCTTCCTTAAAGCTCCTTGTAGTACTTTTTTCAAGACCATCTCAGTGGTCAGCCCTATCCCAGAGTCTCTCTCTCCTTCAGAATCTGCCTCTAATTTAAAAAATAAACGTTCTCAACCTCTCAACCTTCCAAAAAAAGTCTTGTGTTAGAGAACCCCTGAAATAATTTTGAGATCTACAGCTCACGATGTGGTAGCAAAATCAGTGAGTTGTAGATATCAAAATAAAATAAAAATTAATACATTTGCCTTTTTAATAATAAATGACTTGTTTTTGCTGCAAAAACACGTAACTCACTGGCAAAAACATATCTTCAAAAATATAGCAATGTTTTGCAGTGATTAAAAATACTTCTATGTACTCTGTATTGCCCTGCGGTAATTGTTGGCACTGTAAAAATGCAGGAGGCAAATCACAGAGATCTCAGGCACCATGAATTTTTCTATTGTAATGATAATACTAAGAACACTATTAACATAAGCAAGAGATTACTCAAAAACCCACTGCCCCAAATCTCAACAGTTGTGAAAACAACACCAAGAAAGAAAAGATGTCACCAGCTTCAATAGGCTTATTTATCAGCACAGTCTATGCTATACCATATAGATTAAACTCACAAGCTTAAAACATTATTAACAAAGTAACACAAACAATAATAGGAGTGTTTCTGTTTATATGCTGTCCATTAATTATACCATAGGGAAATCCTCACACTACCCTCTTAAATCCTGTTACCAGAGTAGTACGTAGGGGTATACAGATGATATTTAGTGGGCTCAGGGCTCGTATTTCAATTAATTATAAACCCCCCTTAACAGATTTCACTGGCCTGCATCACAGCCACCTTGCAGCTAAAACCCCCCAACTCCATACTTTCAAGTCATACATTATAGCCACTTTCTTGCTGTATGCTCCACATTGGTTTCCCTGCCTTCTAGGCACTGTCTCTGCAGTGTCTGCCTTCTTGGGGAGGGGAGAGTTACTGTTGTCACTTTGTACCAAAATAATTCAGCCCCCTGCACGTTCCTCCAGGCTTTACACTGCCCAGTAACTAGTTTCCTCCTGTATGCCCTATTATGGCTGATTACAGCAAGAGGCTATCGGATTTAAGATGTACCTCACCAGGTGTGTTTTGGTTTCTAAGAGCTTTTTGTAGATGGGTGGGTTGGAAACATACCACATCCTCATTTCGAAGGTGCCTGGTTTCCCCACAACTAACTTTCCCGACAACTATTCACACTCATAAATGGGCTGTTAGTAATTAAATGTGGGAAAACCAGAGGAGGTTCTCAAAAATTAGCTGCTGTTGGCAGCCCCATTGATTGCAATTGGAGGCTCACAGTTCCAGCAGCATGTAATTGCTCATGAAGTGATTACCTGTGAATGATCAGCAATGGATGCAGACAATCTGACAGTCCATGAGTGATTAAATGCGAGCGACCATGATTACCTACGGTAGCTTTCACCCTCCATTGCTTTCAAAGGAGCTGACACTTGCAGATAATCACTGGGAACCCCCTGCATGTAATCACAAATGGTCCCATTTGCAAGTGTGAATGGGACCTATGGGCCCAAACAAAAGATTGATCTGCATATAACCTTCATAGGGATATTTCTGTGCCCCAGATTACTAAGTCTTTTAGTTCTCATAATGCCTTGTGTTCCAGGTGCTTGGTGAAGTCTTCGCACAGCAGAGTTATCCTTAATTGAGAACCACATTGCCATGTGCTTCAGGTACTTATGGTAGAAATTTTGGCACAGCAGTTATCCTTAATTGGGAAGAGTGTAAAAGCCTTCTACAGGATAGGGGCTCATCAGTGTAGCCAGAAAATATCTGGAAGCAGAAGGAGGTTTATACATTGCTGGCTTGAATCGTATTCCTCTCTTCTTGTTTTGACATTGAGGGATGTCCCAAATGATGTTGTGGAGGTTGGTGTACATTTCTTCCCTGTACAATGAAATTCAATGCTGAGGTAGAAGATTTTAACAATATCTTTGGGGTATGGGTGAGACTCCACTTCTCCTTCTTTTCAGTGTTATGTTGAGTTGGAACTAATTCTTTACCAGGGCTCTCTGAAGTTTCCAACCAGATTTTGATGCTGAATGTCCTGAAAGGCCTTTGTGAACAACTCAATGGCACTGTGAAGGCCTGCCTAGCACCCTGCCTGGGTGCTTCCATCAGAGAATTGCTTCCTCGCCACTGGGACACAGGACCAAATTATTACAGCTGGGTATTGCACCCAAGGACTAGATAACACTAGCTTAGGTGCAACTGAAACTGTTTATTGAACAGAAATACAGGTTTTTATACACTTCAGAAATAGGGGCAGGAACAATAAAAACAAATATTACACATTGGGATGGGATAAACATCTCACACTGATTAGATAATGAGGTAAAGCTGACACCAGACTATTCCCATCATAATAAACAGATTACAGCAGGAGAACTCAGCATCAAGTTGTTTTGAGCTGATTATATTAACATCTGCTCTAAGTCTCAGAGTCTAGGAGGGGGGCTGAAGCAGTCAATGCTGGTTTGGGTACAGAGACCTCAAATCTGTATCCTGTTCCTTCAGTTTTCAGAGTCCAGGGGCGGACTGACCATTTGGAAACTCGGGCACTGCCCGAGGGCCTGGGGTCAGTAGAGGGCCCCATGAGATGCCCCTGGTACCTTTTTTATAGGCTTTTTTGAGTTTGGGCAAGGACACAGGGGCCCCATGATCCCCTATTGCCCGGGGGCCCCATGAGTTGTCAGTCCGCCCCTGTCAGAGTCTGTATGTTTTGGGGATACAAAACACTAGTAGTAAAACTACTCCAAAAGGTCCCCCAGGCACACACCTCCCAAAGAATAGAGCCCCCTCAAACAACAGGGCCCATAGTCAGTAGGCAAGAGGATAGCCTGCAGTCTCCTCCGCAAGCCCCTGTCCCAGTTGGGTCTGTCACAGGCACCAAAAAGGGGTCTCCTTGGGCACTGTGGTTTGAAGTGTCCGGCTTCTCAACATTCATAACTTTTTTTTTCTGCCAAAATGCCCTGTGCCTTGAGTGAGCATTTCCTGATGCATCCTTTTCTAAAGCCCTAACATCTGACCATCAAGAAGAGATTGTTGCATCACTGTTTCCATATGGGTCAATGGTGAGTTCACTGAGGCACCATTTCGGAGTTGGTTGGGACCTGTGTTAGTAGTTGGTTTCTGGTTCTTTGCTGCAAATAGAACTTCTTAATCTCTGATCATCTTGATCAGTTTGGAATATGTCACTTTTTTGGCAAAAGATCAGTTTCGTCTCTTATCTTTAGCTGCCTAACAAATTTGATGTTCTTTCTATCCATAACTGAGCATGTTCATCACCCCTCTGTCAGGGGATACACTCCACATTCAAGTCAGTGAGAGAGGAGAGAAGCGCAGAGAGCAGCTATGCCCACCCTTCTCTTCTGCTGTCCATTTACTGAAGCCTTTGTATTTTGTGATTGCGTTCACACAGTACAAAGGCTTCTGTGATTGGGCAGACGGAATGGAGGGGTGGACATGGTAACTGCACTGACTCTACACTTGAAGGGGCTGAGACCAGCTGAGTCCAGTGTCAGAACTCCAAAAACTATGCAACTTGAGCACAATAAACCTGTCAAATAAAAATAAAAGCGATAAACCCAGGATATGTCAAGCACCTGGCTGAACTTAACTCATAGAGTGCCTTCACTTTTTACAAAGTTGCTGAATTCCTGGAATTCAGTTTTCACTATAGTTGACTGTTATTTCCTTTACATCAACCAAAAGCAGTGACTGTGTCCATCCTGCTGTCTTGACTCACACTTTCTGACAGAATTATCACTCAAAAAAGGAAAATCCCAAATGATGCCCCATGTGTAGCAATGACCCCCTCAGGAACTGCTGGACATTTTGTGTTCTCCTACCATTTCATGTAATGGCTCACCCTGTAACTAGACCCAACAATACACTGACATACCAAGTGCAATAAATGGGCTATTAGAGCTAGCATTCAACCTTGATGGAAAAAGGTGTTCATACAGGTGTGACAATAGTAAATACAGTAGTTCAAGAAATGCAGTTATAATTCAATGACAAAAAAATGGTTGGTGTTTGTTCCCTTTACTCCTTGTGAAAGGCCTTGCCTGAATGCAATAGGTGCGTAGAGAATAACTCTGCAGCAGTAATGAGATAACACCTAAAACAATAAGTATAGCCTATGTGGTGTCAAAGGAATAAGTCCAACTATTGAGGCCTAACTACACTCTTCAAACCCTGACTAATCACTTGACAGTGGGCGAATCTACCACAGATTCTGCTCTCCATTTTCAAGTGAAAGTATTTGTAATTCACAAGGGTAAAAGTATCTTTGCAAGTATCCACAAAGGTCACTTTTAAGAAAGCTCCATCATTGGCAGTAATGTTCCAATAAAGTGTAAACAGAGTTCAACACAAGAGAGTGGCTAAAATGCCAAGCCCCACTTTAACATCTTCTAGGTGCAGTCTGTCCTCTGATGGCCATTCCTGCAGAGGTAGGCCACACTGTCTCTGGATGGTGTTCCCTCAAACTTCTTGGTCACCTTTCCCTGGCAGTCTGTATGGTTCTGCAGAGGGCCAAGTTGGATGTTGGATCTAATATCAGGGCACCTCTGCTCACTTTTCTGCCTCTCCTGGTAAATATTTGTCCTCTATGTGGTTTTGGAATGGGCTTTGGCTATGAATTGTCCCATGGCTGTGGATGCCACCTAAATCACCTCTCCCTCGTACCTAGTGGATTCATTTTTCTCTCTGACATACTCCAAGATCCATTGGGCAGGACTTAGTTTGGCCACCAGTGTTGCCAAAACCTTCCTTATTCTCACCTCCCTCTAACCAATCAAAGGGAGGAGAAGTAAGTAAACTGCAGCATGGCTGTGAAGATGCGCCAGCTGCATACCTTAAGGGGAACACCAGCCAAGACTGCATAATCATGCTAAAAATTTATAAGGGGAAATAATAAAAAATAAACTTTACTTTGAGAGGACCTATAATCTGCAAGCAACATCTAAAAAAGAAGACTATAAGGTAATCCTGATGTTTGAATCTGCCAGTGAAGATTCAGCAGTCTCACCTGCAGTGAAAATTCCACCTGCACAAAAATATTGTATCTTGAGTGCTTACATTAGGAGTTTTCAAGAATTATATCCCCACCTCCACCCCAGATTGCATATTACACTCATATAATTCACAATCTAGTGCAAAACTTTCACTAATTTGCAGAGTTTCCCATCATTTGGCGTGTCAGTAAGCTATGCATTCAAGTTTCAGCACCATACAATCTTTGAGTGTCATAGGTGTGGTTGAAGGTGGAGAAGGGGTAATCGTAGCTGCTCAAAGAGAGCAAGTTTCCTCCATAGCTTTGAGCAGAATGGTACACTTTGTGGGTGGTTCTCATTTGTATGCCCATAGGCTGCCCTTAGAAGCCAACATACCTTGTCCCTACCTCAAAACAATTTTGGAATCCTGCATTACTCTGAATCTCAAAACTGTTGCAAAGAATGGCCCTGGATGTCATCCCTGTTGAAGCTTGTCAGTGAGTGTGTACTGAAAGAGATGTGAGAAAGCCTCCCCCAACCTTAAGCTACTTCAAATAAAGAAAGTGATGGGTGGAAAGTTAGTATTCTGTTAATTAGTGGTAGTCTAGTAAGAGAACCTTAAAGTGAAATTAACTAAATTTGTAAAAAACATTCACGTGCCAGGCAGATTCACTCATCCCTAATCATAGGATAAGTATGAAAAATATCAGTGAGTGTCAGAGTAACAGGTTCAATAATATCCTTGAACCATTGAAATTGTCTTCTATGAAATTACTGTGTACTACGTTTCTAGAATAAAATTTGGAGTAATCTTTGAAATATAAGCAATAAACTATTTTTCTAAACTACTGCTGTCTCTGCAATATTTTTCCTTTCTTCCCAGTCTGTAAGTTACTGGCCATGCCCACTTTAAAGAGGATATTACAAGATTATTATTATTATAATTATTCTTATTATTGTTATTATTACGCAATTAACAATCTAAAATTGCTGAAACAATAAAAACAAAACTACTGGTGGCCTAAAGGAACAGTGAGCGTTAAGGCTTGTTTACATTTACGTCAAAACATGGTATTGGACATGCTTTTTTTAAAGCACTCAGAATGCCAATCAAAGCACTTGTTACTAAATAAAATGGTAAGCTTAAAGTCCTGTTCACAGGTTGTGTCTGCTTTGCTTCAAAAAGTATACCCCTTGCTGCTTCCCTGGTGCTTCAAAGCATCTCCATAGCCTCCATAAATGTCTATGACATAGTTCATTAACAGCACCTGCAGCTTTTGAGGGGCATTTATTCAGAGTTAGCTTCACTTTGTTTTGGGGATATTGTAAGTATGAGATATCCCAGAATGCACTGGAAAACCAACAAGCAAATAGGAAAGACACTATCAGCAGTCACTTCCTGTTCATTTGTGTATATTCTGGAAGTGTCTGGTGCAGACGTCACATGTCGTGTGCAGTCTGGTAAGAAAAATCCATACTGGAGTAGAGCAATTAACAGAAGGCACACATGGTGTTCAACATAAGAACGCTAGAGCGGAAGGTGAGCAGAGAATAGAGAGAGGGGACTGAGAAGCAAAGGATTAGGAGAACTGGGAGACCAAAGCAGGAAAAGCTAACAATGTCATGTGTGGTGAGTAGATTGGAAACAATATGGTGGGAGGTGAGCAGAGACCAGAGAGAGAGAGGGATCAGCAAATCAGAGGATCAGAACTGGGGGTTACTACTCAGTGGGGAAACAGCAGAGCTGGGGGTTACTACTGAGCAGAGGATGAGTACAACTAGGGGTTACTACTGAGTGGGGGATCAGCAGAGCTGGGGGTTACTACTGAGTGGGGAATCAGCAAAGCTTGGGGTACCACTGAGTGGGGCATCAACAGAGCTGGGGATACTACTGAGCAGAGGACTTGCTGGACAAGGGTATTAATAAGGTAGGGATCTGCTGAATGAGGGTACCAATTAGCTGGGGATCTGCCAAACAGGGGTACTAATGAGCTGCTGATCTGCTGAGTGTGGCAACTACTGAGCCAGGGTTCTACTGGGCCCCTGCAAAACAAATAGAAAATCAAAACACACACATGACATTTGCCAAGCCTCATTAAAGCTTCAAAAATGTATGTGCAATACAATAGTGCAGTGCAAATATATCAAACTCTTATGTGTAACCAGAAATTGAAAAAATAAAGGAATCCAAATGTGAAGCCAAAACTGTGAATTCAGTGGTAGTTCAATAATGAGGGAAATGACAGATGTGGATGTGAAATGTGACTAAAACTTCTTAATGATAAACCACACAGCACCTTAGTGTACAACAAAGGGAGGCTTACCAGAATCATATGACCCCAAATTAAGAGTGGTCAACCAGTACTTAAATATCAATCCAAGATATCAGATCACTGTGCATATACACCCGGTTGGACATAATATCATGAAAAAGAAAAAGACAGGCTCTCCATGGTGTAATCCAGATTAAAACACCGATTTAATGTGGTAAATGCACTTACAATGAAAAGATGACAATCAGCCACTTCACATCATATGAACAACTCGTATTCCAAAATCCAAGATGGCTGCAGCGGGATTAAATAGGTGTAGTGACGTGTGTTCCATCTCTACCCTACTAGTTTTGTCAAAGAGGATGTCCTCAGTTTCATCTTTGAGAGTCCTAGCATTCTCATTTTATGGTACTTCGAAAAAGCATCACCAAAGCACCACCACAGCATTTCCCAAAGCATCACAGAAGCATCAAAAACACATTAAAAAAGCATGTTGAAGCCGTAGGCGCTAAATGCATGGCAAGTTGAAGCAAGTGTAAATGAGCCCTTACTGTAATTGAATTGGCACCACTGAGTTTACTTTATGTAAAGATGTGACATACCTAAGAGTTTTTGCCTAAGTCATTTTAGCTTGGTGCCACAACCCAATACATTTACATTTTTGTGTTTTCTACCACCTTTTTTCCTTTACATCATTATGGTGTGTAAATGACAGCTGAAGAATAAAAATCTATTGTAAATTGTAATAACAAGCATAATTAAATTGTTAAAATAAAGCAATAGTAGAAAGATTGTATTGTTCTTTTCTTTATTTAATAATAACTGGCATTACAGGGATACAATATCAGATTTATTTTGTGGCTTGCGCAGTCGTTTCTATAACACTGTCTGACACGAGCACAGTCTTGTGGGACTATAACCCTGGAATTTCCTACAAACATTCAGATTGCTTATTCATTAAATGTGCCTAGTCAAAGGCATAATTCAATTTTCAATCAGTGCAGTTCAATTTGCTTAATGAGGCCTTCACAAAGTAGATTTTACTGAGCAGATTATGTGATTTTGTTTCCATTTTGTTAAAGTATTTATGTTCTTAATACATTTATTCCACCCAAAAGTCAATTGTTACCAAATAAAATGTAAAATCAAAGTGTTGCGAGGGTTGCTTAAGTCCTAAGCCTTTAAATCACAATGTACCGTTTCACTGTACTTCACATGTAATGCAATAGAATATACAATATATTATTTTATGTGGTTTGCTGAATTTACTGTATATACTCATAGTATAATTATTATAATTTCTTAATATGACTATTTAATAGGTCATGTAGCAGATTACTAAGAAATATAGTTGCAAGAAAAAGTATGTGAACCCCTTGGGATTCCGTGGAGTTTTGCATGAATTGGGCATAAAATGTGCTCTGAACGTCATCTAAGTCACAACAATAGAAGAACACAGTCTGCTGAACATAATACTACACAAACATTAGATGTTGCCATGGTTTAATTGCACATAACATGTAAACATTCACAGTGCAGGGAGGAAAAAGCATGTAACCTTTGGACTTAATAACTGGTTGACCCTCCTTTGGCAGCAATAACCTCAACCAAACATTTCCTGTAGTTGCAGATCAGACCTGCACAACGATCTGGAGTCATTTTGGACCACTCCTCTTCACAAAACTGTTTCAGTGTAGCAATATTCTTGGGATGTCTGGTGTGAATCGCTCTCTTAAGGTCATGCCACAGCATTTCAATGTTGAGGTCAGGACTCTGACTGGGTCACTCCAGAAGGCGTATTCTGTGCTGTTGCAGCCATTGTTTTGTTGAATGACTTGTATGCTTTGGGTCATTGTCCTGTTGCATCACCCATCCTCTGCGGAGCTTCAGTTGGCGGACAGATGGTCGTACGTTTTCCTGCAAAATGTCTTGATAAACTCTGGAATTCATTTTCCCATCAATGACAACAATCCGTCCAGGCCCTGAGGCAGCAAAGCAGCCCCAAACCATGATGCTCCCTCCGCCATGTTTCACAGTGGGGATGAGGTTTTGATGTTGGTGTGCTGTGCCTTTTTTTCTCCACACATAGTGTTGTGTGTTCTTCCCAAACAACTCAATCTTGGTTTCATCTGTCCACAGTATATTTTGCCAGTAGTGCTGTGGAACATCCAGGTGCTCTTTTGCAAACTTCAAACGTGCTGCAATCTTCTTTTTGGACAGCAATGGCTTCCTCCGTGGTGTCCTCCCATGTACTCCATTCTTGTTTAATGTTTTCCTTATTGTAGATGTGTCAACAAAAATGTTAGCATGTGCCAGAGATTTCTGTAGGTCTTTAGCTGACACTCTGGGATTCTTCTTTACCTCATGCAGCATTCTGCACTGGGCTCTTGCAGTCATCTTTACAGGACGACCACGCCTAGGGAGAGTAGCAACAGTGCTAAACTTTCTCCATTTGTAGACAGTCTGTCTTAACGTGGACACATCAACATCAAGGCTTTTGGAGATACTTTTGTAACCCTTTCCATCTTCATGCAAGTCAACAATTCTTGATGGTAGGTCTTCTGAGAGCTCTTTTCTGCAAGGCATGGTTCACATCAGACAGTGCTTCTTGAAACCAGTAAACCCAAAACAGGTGTGTGTTTTTTTAAGGGCAGGACAGCTGTCAGCAACACATCCAATATCATCACACTGATTGGAGTCAAGGTTGGCTCATTCCTGGCTCCAATTAGCTCTGGGAGAAGTCATTAAGCTAGGGCCTCACATACTTTTTCCTCCCTGCACTGTGAATGTTTACATGTTATGTGCAATTAAACCATGGCAACATCTAATGTTTGTGTAGTATTATGTTCAGCAGACTGTGTTCTTCTATTGTTGTGACTTAGATGACGTTCAGAGCACATTTTATCCCCAATTCATGCAAAACTCCACGGAATCCCAAGGGGTTCACATACTTTTTCTTGCAACTGTAGCCATTTGGAATGGTAAAGTCTAGTTTGCAAAGCTTGGATCTAATAAAACACACCCAAATTTCATTAAACTATTGCGGTAATATCACTTCAAGGATCATGAGCTATTTGTGGTGACTTTTTAGTTGACATGTTCTGTTGAGGGTGACTACCTAGGTAGCATTACGATACAAACGGATTTTCCAGTCAATACAAACAATAATTGTCCCCTTATCTGTGGATAAAATGGAAAACAAAGTCACTTTATGTACACTGAGAAAGATTGTGGCTAGCCCTGCGGTTCCTGGGAAATTGGGGAGGAAATGCAATTCTCAGACATCATTCCATCTAGGCAGTACTGTTGTCTAGGTTGGATAGTTCAATGTATCAGTGCCTGGCAAAGTCAACAAAGTACCCCATGTGCTGTTCAGTGAAAGTGACATAACTGTGAAGTGTAAAAATAACAATCAAAAACCAAGCAAGGGAATAAAAAATTAACAGAAAAGAAAAATAATTTGTACATACAATGCCCAATAATCTCATGTATTTACAGAGCCTTTCTGATATAACATAAAGCAGTGACAACATGGGCTAAAGAGAGAAGTGTGGGATGTAAAAAAAAAATCATATAAACCTAGGTGGATGCAGCATTGGTCCTATGCTGCATCTGTCCCTTGCTGGCTCCAAGACAGAGAACTGAGAGTTCAAAGACTGCTAATCACTCAGTTCTCAGTCTTCAGTTAGCAGAGAGCCGGTGACTGTCAGTCACCATCTCTCTGCTCTGCCCATCCAGCATTCCACGTGCTGTGGAGGGGATGGGAGCATCTGGCTCAAGCTGAAAGCAGCACGCTGAGAGGCCAAGCCAGTTGCAGATCAGAAATCTGGGTGGAGCCCGAGATTTTGAAGTCAGGATCTCCTTAGAGCCTGGGCTTACTTAGTTACCTTAGTTACCTTAGTCAAAAGCTGAAAATGGGTCACAGAAGTGCAGAACAAAGAGGTTTGGCCCTACTTAACCTTTAATTTAGAAATGTCTAATGGTGTGCTATTTTGAGTAATGTGCTTTATTCATCTTCAATCAGATGACAGGTTATCAGTCCCTAAAATAGCTTTAACTTCAAGCTGGCAATAAAAGTGATTTTCAGCTAGGTGTATAATAGGGAGAGCAGGAAAGGCATCTGCTTGAGGTGGTGATAAAATAATACTTTAATATTAAATCACTTTTTCCATTGTTTTTGATGATTAGGGTACAATGAGACCTTGCAATAACAATCAAATGGCTAAAAATAAATATACTGACAAACACATGCATTATAGTTTAATACTGGATGGGATAAAATAATGACTGGGGCTAAAAATACTCATCTATCTAAAGATGCTTGAATTTCAACTGATTCCTGCTGAGGAGACCTACATTTGAACAGTGTATGGCCCTGCCATCATCAGTCCCTTCAACAAAATTAAATTGTTAAAAACTTATGAAACATGCGAAAAGTAGTATATAACTTTGTTTTCTACCTACAAAACATATATACAAGATACGTGAAATATGCATGTGCAGTATTACATACAGTTGTGCTCAAAAGTTTGCATACCATGTCAGAATTCATGAAATCTTGGCAGTGATATTGAAAATATGACTAATCGTGCCAAAAAAACTGTATTTTATTTAAGAATAGTGATCATATAAAGCCAGTTATTATCACATAGTTGTTTGGTTCCTTTTAAATCATAATGATAACAGAAATCACCCAAATAGCCCTGAGAAAAAGTTTGCCTTCCCCCAAAATGTTTGGCCTTGGTACAGGCACACAAGGTGACATGCGCACAGGTTAAAATGGCAATTAAAGGTTCATTTTCCACATCTGTGGCTTTTTAAATTGCAATTAGTGTCTGTGTATAAATAGCCAATGAGTTTGTTAGCTTTCTCATGGATGCACTGACTAGGCTAGATACTTAGACATGGGGAGCAGACAAGAACTGTCAAAAGACTTGCATAACAATGTAATTGATCTTTATAAAGATGGAAAAGGATATAAAAAATATCCAAAGCTTTGAATATCCCATACAGTACTGTTCAATCACTTATTAAAAAGTGGAAAATTCAGGGATCTCTTGATATCAAGCCAAGGTCAGTTAGACCAAGAAAGATTGCAGCCACAACTGCCGTAAGAATTGTTTGGGATACTAAGAAAAACCAACAGGCAACCTCAGGAAAAATACAGGCTGCTCTGGAAAAAGACTGTGGTTATTTCAAGGAGCACAATACAACGATACTTGAACACAAATTAACTACATGATCAGGTTGCCAGAAAGAAGCTTTTACTACACCAATGCCACAAAAAAATCACGGTTACAATATGCCCAATAACACCTTGACAGGCCTCACAGCTTCTGGTACACTGTAAGCTGGAGTGAGGAGACCAAAAATAAGCGCTATGTTTGGAGAGGGGTCAACAAGGCCTATAGCGACAAGAATACCATCCCCACTGTGAAGCATGGTGGTGGCTCACTGCTGTTTTGGGGTGTGTGAGCTCCAAAGGCACAGGGAATCTTGTGAAAATTGATGGCAAAATGAATGCAGCATGTTTTCAGAAAATACTGGCAGACAATTTGCATTCTTCTGCACAAAAGCTGCACACGTGATGCTCTTGGAACTTTCAATTATAGTCAATTCCTGGAGACATTTTGCCAAGACGAATGGGCAACTATAAAACCTGCAAAAATTTGGGACCTCATAGACAACTATTATAAAGGATTGCACACGATCATTGATGCTAAAGGAGCCAATACACAGTACTAAGAACTAAGGGTATGCAGACTTACAAGTCCCATCAGTCTTTTGCCTTTGTGAGTCATGCTTGTAACTGTCCGCCTTGCAATACCTCATGGTTCCGCAACAACTGGAGGGCCTCAGGTTGAGTGCCCATGGATTACTTGCCATGTTTGTTTTATGATTGATTAAATAATTGAATATGAATCTCATAAGAAATAAAAAAATGTATATTTACCTGACTAAAAAGTGAAAACATTTTTATTTAATTTGTTAATAAATTGTTTAACTGCTACAGGACAGCAGGGGTGCGCACAATGACGTGTATATGTGATTTTGCATTTCTGGGTAGGGGGGTACGCGCGATGGGTGTCCTTCAACAGGTGATTTCCCACCAGCACCCGGTGGGGGAGAGACTTGTATGTAAACAAAACAAATCTCTCCTCTGTCAGCTCCTGCACACTGCTTTGTATGGCTCTGCATAGCAGAGGCATACAAAGGAGTGCACTTACAGTGAAAAGCACACAGTAAAACAGCACACAGCACACAGTTAACCCGTTGATTGCCCCAGATGTTAACCCCTTCCTGCCTATTGTCATTAGTACAGTGCCAGTGCTTTTTATTAGCACTGATCACTGTATTGGTGTTACTGAGGATGTCAGTGACAGTCAGTCAGTTCCCCCCAGTGTCAGAATGTCCGCCACAGTCCTGCTACAAGATGCTGAGCGCTGACATTACAAGTATTAAAAAGAAAAATTCCAGTATCTATACTGCCATTTGTAGATGCTATAACTTTAACGTAAACCAATTAATTTACATGTATTGGGATTTTTTTTTAGCAAAGAAATGTAGCAGAATACATTTGGGCCTAAATTTATGATGAGATTTTATTTTTTTGTAATAGCAAAAAGTCAAAAATATTGTTAATTTTCTAGATTGGCGGTCCTTTGTTTATAGTGCAAAAAATAAAAAACACAGAGGTGATCAAATACCACTAAAAGAAATCTCAATTTGTGGGGAAAAAAAATTACATACATTTCAATTTGGTGCTGCATGACCGCACAATTGTCAGTTAAAGTAAGGCAGTGCCGTATAACAAAAAATAGCCTTGTCAGGAAGGAGGTAAATCCTCTGGTGGACAAGTGGCTAAAATCTCTTTACCGGGCAGCACAGTGGTTAAATGGTCAGCACTTCTGGCAGTACTAGGGTCATCCCAAACATGACACCACCTGCCTGGAGTTTGCATGTTCTCCCTGTGCCTGCGTGGGTTTCCTCCGGGTATTCTGGTTTCCTCCCACACTCCAAAGAAATAGTAGGTTAATTGGATCCTTTCTAAATTGGCCCTAGCATGTGTATGTATGAATGTAAGCTGGGGACCTCACATTGTATGCCCCTTGAGGGTTAGGGACTGATGTGAATGTGCAATATATGTAAAGCGTTGCATAAATTGACAGCACTATATAAGTACCTGTAATAAATAAACTGTATTCCTGAAGGAATATTTACAAAAAATGACCTATTCCCTTTATTATATACCTACAGCTCTAATTACTATTAGTCTAAATTTAACTAATAGCATTTACAGCTTAGTCACGCTGGAGTGAAAATGTCTTTTTAATAGAAAGAAATTACATTTTTAAAATGCCTCTTCAATTTACCTTGAAAGTCAGTGCCCCTATCAGATGAAAGCACAGTGTGTAGTCAGTGCTTCTTTTGGCTTGCTTTGGGCACATGGTGTACTCTGACAGCCCATGTATACCAACAGCCAGATTGCTTGCGGAGTTCAATGAACCATTTGTGCTGCGTTGGTCTGGCTGAATTCATACCTTCCATTTTGCAGTTAACACAGGGACAATTTAAAGCTCTCCTTCATTCCTCCATACTCCACCCTGATAAAGTCAGGCTATGTTAAACCACGCATTACTTTTGCTGAGCGCTGACCCTCTGGAGGTTCCATAAATAAGAGCTGAAATCATTCTGGTTGAAAGGTATATGCATTCTGTTATCCATGCAGCACATCTGATATACACATCCCTTTATTTTTATGTTGCTGTAGTTTGATGTTTCATGTCAAATAGCTGTAATTTACTTTCTGCTGAGAATAGGGACATAAATATTATGAAGCTACATTACAGTAGTGCTTTTATTTCAGATTGCAGACATATCATCTCAGTCATTCATACTCTTCTGTCACTGATTAGTGATTCATTTTTGTAATTGTGCAAACGTCCTCGATGTACTAGTATACATAAATAAATGAAAACCTTATGAATTGAGTGAAATGTTAATGTAGGCCATGTTGCTTTCCTGGAAGTTGCCTGAACTGAAGAAATGTTCCAGTGATTATTCAGCCAAGGGTAGCATCATAACATTGCTTTGAAACAATGGGCACCGGTCCCTGTGGCTGGCTAGTTCCTCCTGCTACACCACAGTCATTTGGATTTGCTGGGAAATTAACTTAGACAACAACTGTGTACCATGATCCTTCCTCATGTACATCTGTTTTCAATATATTTATGTTTAATCCGTTAGAGGTTAAAAGGTCGGTTTTTTTTTTCTAAATCAATAGGCGTTCTGTAACTAATATAAGGCATCAAAGCTCAAGGCAGTAATATACTCCAAAAACAGTTGGCATGGACAACAAATATTTATTTCGCCAGCCATGTTCCTGAAATTAAAGTGCAAATCAGCTTTGTTTTTTTTTTTTGGGTGGAGTATGGCACGGTGTGATCCCCTGCTGCGGAGTGTGATCCTTGAAGGCAGATTCTCACCCCCCCCCCCCCCTACTGCCAACGAGATATATTGGCTGTGCTACAAGCAGACCATACTAGGTAATTTCTCTAAAGTACAATCTCTATATATTCCTGCTGACTCTTCCTAGGAATGTATGGAGAATGAGTTCATAGAGAAGAACTAAATAGCTCAGGATCCAGCAGAGCCTTGGCTGTCAAATCCACGCATGGGGTGGAGGGAGATATTCCTGCCAATGAGTCAGACAGCAGTAAAGAACCTTCACGAGATTAAGTTCTGCCTTACTCTACCCAAAACTAACACAGGTTTTAGCAGGGTTCTACTACTTGGCAATGCTGTATTTTCACTGTTAGCATTGGGCGCTGAATGAAGTGACTATTTCTACGTTGATGGGGCAACCTGATCTAAACACAAGTATCTTTCACAGGTATTAATAAACACTTGGACCTGCAGTTTTTACATCTTTTTTTCAAAATTAAAGTAAAACTTCATGGTTACCAGAATCTCTAGTCGCGTTGATTCCTTTAGCAGCCTCTTTCCTTGGCTTGAAGTGTATGTTTGAACAAAATAACAAAAAAAATGTCCATGTATCTCTCCCATACATGCACATTTTCCAAAGTTTTGTCTCTCCTTACAGCAGGGATGTGCTGGTTTTTTTCTCCCTGCAAAAGAGGGAAAAAAACCAATACATCCCCTGATAAAACAACACACAGTACACAATAAAAACACTCCCTGGGCACACAGTTAACCCATTGATTGCCCCAGATGTTAGCCCCTTGATACCCAGTGCCATTTGTACAGTCACAGTGCATTTTATTAGCACTGATCACTGTAATAGTGTCACTGGTGATGTCAACAAGTAATGTCAGCCAGTGTTAACATGCCAGCCATACTATCACAGTCCTGCTATAAGTCACTGATCGCTGCCATTGCTAGTATAAACAAAACCAACCAAAAAAAACATTTTAGTACATATACTGTAATTTGTAGATGCTATAATTTTCACGACAACCAATTAATATACACTTATTGTGATTTTTTTACCAAAGATATTTGTAGACACTATCATTTTCATGCAAACCATTTAATATATACTTATTGTGATTTTTTTTACCAAAGATATGTAGCAGAATACTTTTTGGGTTAAATTTATGTCGATTTTTTAAATTAATTAATTGGATATGTTTTATAGCAAAAAGTAAAAAATATATATTTTTTTTAATTTTCAGTCTTTTTTTTAATTTATAGTACAGAAAAAGGTGATCAAATACCACCAAATGAAAGTTATTTTTGTGTGAAAAAAAAATTATATAAATGTAATTTGTGTACAGTGTTGCATGACCAAACAGTAGTCAATTAAAGAAGCACAGCACCGTATAGCAAAAAATGGCCTGGTCATGAAGGAGAGTAAATCTTCCGGAAGGCAAGTGGTTAAAAGCCTAGTAAATGAAAAAAATAACCTTTTGGTTCTATCAGTAATTCAGTGAGCTCTGCCTCTGCTGTACTGAAATCCCAAATAGTGTTGTCAGCTCTGAGTTCTCCTCTGCTGGACTACATAGCAGCTCCACAGCTCCTCCTTTCCAATGTAAAAGGGAGGTGTACTGTAGTTTAGCAGGACAGAACTCAAGCTGGACTGATAATGCTGATTGCCATTTCAGTGCAGCAGAACAGCATTTTCAGCCCACTACAGGACGTTTTTTTACAACATCAACCAGTATTCTCTGTATGTCCAGCAATTTGTAAAAACATAAAACAGAGAGAAGTGTTAAAGAGAAGTACTGAGTATGTTTTTTTTTTATTTTGCCCAGACGTTGACTTTCACTTACATGTAGATTGCCATCTCTAAAGTGCTTGAGCAAGACTTTGCAATAAGTAGCACCCTACTATATTACTATCATCTTGAGCTCATCTAAACTGGGGACCTCCACACATGTCCTACCATATGAAACACAACTTGTCTTGCCACCAGAGTTGTAGAAGGTGCTCTAACCAGGACCCCAGGATATACAACAAGCTTGGTGATCCTATAAGGCAGTTGTCTCCAAACTGTGGCCCGTGGGCCGAATGTGGCCCTTTGCTTGCCTGCTTCCGGCCCTCGGGGTACTATTTTTCCCACTAATACCAACAAGGAGGCACCATTTGTTTCACTGGCACCAACTATGAGACAATTTTCCTTCCACTGACACAATGATGGGGCACAATTCCTTCCACTGATATATACAATTAGACACTATTCCTCCAACTAATATCAAGGAAGGGGCACTATTCCTTCCTCTGATACCAATGATGGGGGACTATTCCTTCCTCTGATACCAATGATGGGGCACTATTCATCCCACTGACACTAATGATGGGGCACTATTCATCCTAATGACATCAATGATGGGGCACTATTCATCCTACTGACATCAATGATGGGGCACTATTCCTCCCACTGACACTAATGATGGGACACTATTCCTCCCACTAATAGCAATGATGGGGCACTATTCCTCCCAATGATACCAACTATGGGGCAATATTCCTCCCACTAATACCAGTGATGGGGTACTATTCCTCCCACTAATACCAATGATGGGGTACTATTCCTCTTACTAATATCAATGATGGGGCACTATTCCTCCTAGTTATATCAATGATGGGGGACTGTTCCTCCTAGTAATACCAATGATGGGGCACTGCTACTCCAACTAATACCAATTACTTGACACTATTCCTCCTTCCACTGACTAAAAGCACTGTAATTTTTTACTCCTACTTACATTGGGACATTTTCTACTCCCACTGGCCACTCTGGCCCTCCTAAAGTCTGAAGGACCATATACCGGCCCTTTGTTTAGAAAGATTAGAGAGCCCTGCTATAAGGGATAGTTTACACTAGTGTTAGCCCACGTTCACAACAATGTGGTTTGTCAGGTGATTTGACACTTCAAAATCACATGACAAGTCGCACCCTATTTGTGCCTATGGAACTGTTCAAATCAGTGCAACTCCAACTTGCACCGATTTTGAAAAAGGTTCCTGTCCTTTTCTGGGGATTTCATGTGCAACTTTCATTGACATCTATGCATGAATTTGCACAGATGTCTGCAAGCCGCAAATGAAATCGCGCTGACTGGAGGTGTTGAAATCATGCTACTTCAGCTGAAGTATCGTGATTTCAAATCCGTATTCAGTGTGAACCAGGACTTACTCTTTGGAATGCATTCACATTCTGGTCACTTCAGAGAAGATTTGACAGGCAGAGAAGTGGCATTTTATTATCTTCTCCCCACCTGTTTTAACCCCTTGAACCCTACACTAGTGTGCTGCAACCAAGCTCATTGCATGCAGTTGAAGGGTGTCTCCATTCCGTACCACCCACTGAACGTGACAGCTCGGATAGTTTTTGCCACATCGTGATGCCCAGCATCATGGCCAGTATATATATATATACACCCCCCTCTGCTGCTTCTGCAGCTAAAGGGGGAGCAATTGGGGGATGGTAAAACCACCACTCAACCACATGGCTTTACTGCCCCATAACCACTAGTGTAAATGAGACCTAGTTCTTGTACCTGCAGTAGTTTTCCCTATGTGCAGCTTTGCCTCCAGTATGAAGAGTAAAGTGATTGATCTAAAAAGAGGATGGCTAATTAGACATGTATACATGAATTTTATACACAGTACTTCATTACTTAAGGAGGAGCTCCAGTCTGCCCCCCAAAAAAATTAAGACATCAGCTACGAATACTGTAGCTGACTTTAAATACAAGGGCACTTA
This sequence comes from Staurois parvus, assembly GCF_062004578.1. Lineage (NCBI taxonomy): Eukaryota > Metazoa > Chordata > Amphibia > Anura > Ranidae > Staurois > Staurois parvus. Next base: position 4,843,235 of record NW_028317918.1, on the reverse strand, counting down.
CCTTCCAAGGATCCAGTGCTGTTCTCACCCGAGCAGATTCTTTAATCAGCTTTGGGTCCAGGCACCTGGTTTCCCACTGCACATGTGTGAGCTGGGATGCATTTGTGAATGGTCCCGCAGTCTCCTAGGACCTGTGATGTGTCTCAGAAGGCTGTAGGGAAGGAGGGTGCACTAGATTTCCACTCAGAACATAGTGGAGATCCAACCAGAAGTGCGAGCGGGAACCTTTCAGAACCAGGTACCTATACCCCCCCAAAAAAAAAATGCCAGTTGTTAAAGAGGAGGGGGGATGCAAACAAGTGGAACATCCTCTTTTGGGTGAAGTTTTATTTTAATCTTCCTGTTTTCATAACAATTTTATCCCCTTTACAACAGTGTGACACATATACTGTATGTGGTGTCTAGGAGGTGGGCTTTAAATCTGGGTGCTGCATATTTGTGTTCTTGTTTTTGTGCTGGGAGTGTGCTCAATCGTGTGCTCCCGGCACTGAGACAGGGCTGTCAGTAACAGTCTTGGGTCTCTTCTAACAATCAGGACCACAGATCCCGATCACATGATAGCTGTGATAACTTCCGATTGGCTATCACAGTGATCATTCATTCTGCAGTCAGTGCCTGTGTTGTTTCTCCTTGATGAAGAGGAGAGACAACAAACTTCTCTGCTAGTGAATAGAAAAAGATACACTGTATTTATTTATGATTCCTCAGTAAAGAGAAGTCTGTACAACAACAAAAAAATAAATAAAGATTAACAAGCTCATTGCTTTACCTAGCTTAGTAAGTGTAGGTGTCAGTGTTAGTGGCATAAAAAGGCATTAAAGTCAGTTCACAGAAGGAAAGAAATAATTAAATGCATGCGTTAATTAAGTAGTGGTCCAGGCATGCGGTAACTAACAAAACTGTACTATTTTAACTAGTTGTTAAGTAGCAATGGCCGCCAATGTCCTTAACAACCAGTAACTGTCATTTCTGTTATCAAAACAATTGGCAGCATTTAAAAATTATTGAAAAACACAGCGTGGGAGTCTCCCCCCAAAGTCAGACCCTTATCAGAGAACGCAGAACTTACTTTGTGAAGATCCCCACACATTTACTTCCTTGAATTCAGTGACACGTATTCAGTGTGGTGTGTCACACATTTCACAGAGCCTGCTTTCTGAACTACACAGCTGCTAAGAGGTGGAGTTTTAGGAGGCGGAGTCAGGAATCACTGCTTACAGGCAGCAAGGTACCATGGGATATGTAGTGGAAATTAAAGTAAACAGCAAAAGAGAAGCTGAAAAGCATGCAGGGATCCAGGGTGTTGTGGAAAAAGATGATACAGCATTCACAACATGAAAGGAGATTCTTTAAGTAAGCTCATATTCTGTTTTAAAAAATAACTATTGTTTGTAATGTACTGCAATGCTGATGTTATAAAATAAGTGCATGCTGTGTTCATAGAATTCCTTTAGCCGGTTCCCAGCTGCCCTATAGCAGAACTACTGTTACAGGACGGCAGGGCTGCGCAAAATCGCGTATATATGTAAACAACACAGATCTCTCCCCTGTCAGCACCGACATGCTACTTTGTATTGCTCTGCATAGCATAGCAGAGCAATACAAAGCAGCATGTTTCCCTAGTGAGACACACACAACACACAGTTAATCCTTTGATTGCCCCAGATGTTAACCCCTTACTGCGCAGTGTCATTAGTACAGTGCCTGTGCTTTTTATTAGCACTGATCACTGTATTACATCACTGAGGATGTCCGTGGCAGTTAGTCGGTCCCCCCCCAGTGTCAGAATGCCTGCTACAGTCCTGCAGTCCCACAGTATAAGTCGCTGATCGCCATTACTAGTATAAAAATGTATTTTTAAAAAATCCCAGTATACTGTATATATCGCCATTTGTAGATGCTATAGCTTTCACGTAAACCAATTAATTTACTTTTTTTCTTCGCAAAGACATGTAGCAGAATACATTTTGGCTTAAATTTAGGCCAAAATTTGATTTTTTAATTTTTTTTGCTGGATATGTTTTATAGCAAAAAGTAAAAAATATTGGGTTTTTTTTTCAAATTGTCAGTCTTTTTTTTGTTTATAGCGCAAAAAAATAAAATGCAGAGGTGATCAAATACCACCAAAAAAAGTTCTATTTGTAGGAAAAAAGAGCATAAATTGAGCAAAAATTTCCTGGTCAGGAAGGGGGGTAAGTCCTCTGGAGGGCAAGTGGTTAAAGTGGATGTAAACCTTCATATATATCCAGTGAAGTGACTGGGCTCAGGTGATACACAGGGATGAAAAAAATCTTCCTACATAAGTTGTATCTGTTTATCTACAGCCCTCTCTCCTGTGCATCAGATCACAGTGCAGAATTTATAAACTTGTCTAAGCTTTCAGAAAACAGGGGGGGGGGGCTGAAATTACACTCTGCAGAGCTCAGTGAGGAGAGCATTGAGAGCTCAATGGAGGGAAGGGACATCCCCCTCCCCCTTGCACACAATACAGAGCTGAGGCTGTCAATCACAGGCTGCGTGCTGGAGATCCCTACCCTGTTTTCTCTTGGTGTCAGGAAAACTTGTCAATAGTGACTCATGCAAATAGCAGAGGAACGAGGCAGCAAACAGAAATTCCACTTACTGCTTTGAATTGAGACAACTACACATTATAGAGAGCTATGTTATTTTCATATTTCATGTCTGAGGTTACAACCACTTTCATTTGTTTTCTTTAAGTCCGACATTCTACTTTGCTGGAGTCCAATACAATTGCACATTAATTTGGCTTGCTTCTTAGGAGTGGACACACATACTGAAACTGGTAACACACAAACCCAAAGGGATGTTTAAATGCAGACAGTTTCCACTAACTTATTACTTTAGCAACATGTTCCCTTTCTCTTTGTTTAACTGTCTGAAAACGATATTGCATGGCCACAAGGGAATTATACAGTACAGTGTCTCTGTAATGTAGTACTTACCATGTGTATATATGTATATAGAGTGTGTTTGTGTATGTGTGATTTTGATTATATATGTGAGTAATGCAATATATTAATATATCTATTGCAGCACATTGATGCCTTAAATGGTTTCTAGCAATCCAAAGTAACAGAGGTGTTGAACTGCAGTACTTGGCAGCCAAGCTTAACTCCTATTCAATTTCACTTGTTATTACTTGTGTTTTTCCATGATGGAAGCTTGCCAATTTTCACACCTTGGGGCTGAGTACCTCTCTTTTAGTTCCCTTACTAAAATTCCAATGCAATTTCCAACTCTATACCTTTCTCCGGGGATCCTTTAGTGTACTTGAATGTAAAACCCCACATGTGATTGTTTCACAAGTCTTTTGCAAAGAGCATAAGATCTTTTCATCTCGTCCACAAATCCAGCTACTGAATCTTGCAGGAAGAATAACATCCAGTACTCAATGTGAGTTTGAATATTCTGTATTGAAAGCTATTCTGTAGTATGTTGCATGCCAAGGCTTATAGTCAAGGTAAATAGGGAAGAAAAAGAGAAATCACCATGTCTTTAAGGGCCAATTAAATCTTCTTCCAAAATTTAGCATTTTTAGGCAATCATTTTATATACATATACATATATGGGCAGTGCTACACTACAAAAATCTATTCCAAAATCTGTGTAAATAAATAAATGTGAATATGCCCCAAAAAATATCAGAAGTAAATGAGTTGCATCAAAAAACAGCATATTGTATATGCATAATAATAGTCCTGCTGTTATGTCTAAATCACAATAACATCCAATCCTTAAACAGTGTCTTAAAGTGGTAGTAAACTAAAAAGTAGTAGTTAAAAAAAAAAAAAGTTCCCCCTGGAGGCACACTATGACGGACTTGCCTATAAAATGGATCCTTCCGAACGCATCCATGATAATCCTGTGCTTCTCCACCCTTAAAGCGGAGCTCCAGTCCCCATAATCAATTTTTTTTTTAAATTCCCTTGTGATGGGTGGCCATTTAGGATTTAGGCATCTGAAGCCCACTTGTGTCTTTTTCCTGGATTTGGTGCAGCTGGCTACCCAGCATGCACCTCCCGATCTCGAGCCTGCGCAGTAATGACACTGCGCGGCGCATTGTGTTTAGTGCAGGTTGCCGTAGCAATGGCGGCATCACAGAAATACCCACCCTGTTGCTATCACATTACATTATTAGGCTTCCCAAAGGCTCCTGGGATAGATGATGCCGATATCCCAGGAGTCAATGGGAATCGCCTAATGATGTCAGCCCCTAGGCAGCCGGGACAGCAAGTGCCGCCCAAAGAATTATAATAAAGGTATTTAGAAAAAAAGAAACAAAAAATTTCCATTTCGCACTGTACATTGGAGGGGCATTGGAAATATCGGAAGTTTAAAAAACGACGGGAACTCTACTTTAATGAGCAGATCACATATTACTCCACCATCTCTCCTCCAATAGCCTCCATGGATTACTAATAATGAGTGCAGCAAAATACCTCAAGATGATAGGTGGAAATCTAATGCTCTCCCTTTAGGTAAAGTTTATTGCAGATGAGAGAAATGATATATACTCACAAAGTCATACAAGTAAAAAAACATATAACGACAATCCTCAGAGATTGGGAACACTGTTGTCTATAGGCAAATGTATTCGGCTCGGCACACTGATCTGTGAATGTGATGATGTCACCAAGCTCCACCCCTTTACACGTTACATCACATGGGAGGGGACCCCCTCAGAAGGTAAAATATTTCTGTCTACTTAGCTGTGAGTGATACACAGGAGGTGCCTGAATCATGCTGGCTTCACTGTAGTTGTATATAAATTGTTTTTATGTTGCACAGACACATTTTTTTATTTTTTTTATTTTTTTCTAGGTAATCATAAGAAGGCGTAAATTCTATTTTTTCCTCGTGCAAGGTCTCTAACAAAGCTGCCCTGGCAAATACATTTATTCCATCACATGGTGTCATTTTGCTCTATCCACTGCAGACTATATGGCTGGTCAAAATATACTTTACTTATACACATGCTGATTTATTAGAATCTATCATTTTGAAATGTACATTCACTTTAAAATGCATTTTTGCATATTACACTGACTAAAACTGGGTAAACAAGTATTTATATACCAATAAAGTCCCTATATCGTTGTATATGTGAATTTAAGTTATGAACAAGGCTGAAAATAGATTGATAGCATGCCAAGTAATTGCTATGAGGTCCACCAGCACAACCTACTCCCCTCAGAATATATGTTGCATGCATGTTTTTAGCCCCCAAGTGCATAACTTAACTTTTATCAACATTAAAATTCATTTGCCACCTAGTTGCATGCAAGTTTGAAACATCACTTAAAGTCTTTATTCTTCTATATAGCTTGGTGTCATCTATAAACACAGAAATTGTACTTTAATTCCAAACTCTACAATAAGGGGCCCAAAACTAAACTTTAGGGTTCACCACTAATAACCTTAGACCATTTAGAGACCAAATTATTGATCACTACTTTCTGAATACAGTCTTTATGCCAGTTTTCTATCTTTTTATAGAATTAATTTTCTAAGCCTGTAGACCTTAGTTTACACATTAGCGGTGTGTGGGGAACCATGTCAAACACTTTTGCAAAGTACAAGTATTCTATATCCACAGCCACTCCTTTGTCTAAGTTTTTCCATACTTCCTCATAAAAAGAACTCTTTAGATAGGAAGAAAGAATAGATTTGTTTTATAACTTCAATTTTTTTGAATCACTTACAATATTGCTTTCTTACATGTGTTAATGTGCCGTGAGTTAAGGCAGCAGATACATTTAAATGAGCTGTCTAATGTACCAGAAGCACTATAGAAGGCATAGGTACTATTTTTTTTGTTATGCAATGTACTACATCACATGGGTAATGTGCCGTCATGCTTTGTAGCACACATCAGTACATGTCTGTTGTCAGGGTGTGTATGGGCACCAATCAGAATGAATAGCACCTCATTGCACCAACACACAGAAAACATGTTACCAAGCATTGCAGTAACTCATATGCTACCACAACTCAATAGAATTTAGCTAAAAAAGTCATGGAACCCTTTATGATTTTGAAATGTAATGCCATCATTTATCATAACACCCATGGATAGGAGTCATAAAGACAATTAAAATAAAAAGGCATCTCTAGATAACACATCTCTGTCTTTATAAAAGCAAAAGCCTTAGTATCTTTAAGCATGATTCTAATTACAACTGTGTGGCTATGTTGGGCTTTATTCACATAACTACTGCTGGATGTAATATCACATCCATTGACTGCATCTTTGGCCCAATCTTCTTTCTACTGCTGTGCACTCTAAGGAGATTTTCTCACAGAAGCAATTGAAGTGAGCCAAGCTAACAAAATGGACAGTTAGTGCAGGCCATGGTTTTCTGACACATAGAAAGAAAATAAAATATCAACACATTTTACTCTAAATTTTAATTTTGGGTCTCAGTATTTGGTGAACTTGGGCAATGTGCAATGATCATTTCATTCTGATGTTTGAGTGTATGTGGCCTAATATGTAAAGGCAAAGGTGAAAATTGTATGAAAAATAACTGCATTCTCATTCTCATCAAATAAGATATAGTGATAAAGTAGAATACACATACTGTATGCACCATAGCTGCTATATATCAGAAGCACTTCAGACACAGACACTACTTCTCTCCACTGTTATTTGAGATTATTGAGTTAAAAATATCTTGTACATATAAATATCCTTTTTCAGAAAATGTACTATACATATTTGAAGAAATGAGCAGGATGTAGCCCAAATCATATATCATTTTATGTTTATTTACATACAATCATTGTTGAGAGGTGTATCATCACAAGTTTAAGATCATGTTTGGAATGGTGTCCCTAGAATCAGAGATTCCTTCTTCACAAATGTTCCATCACCTTACTCTAAACTCGTTCAATGTCCTCTTTACATATAAAGTCCATCAGCTCACACTTATCTTTACGACCTAACATAGCTAAACTTACTGCCACGTTAATATATCAGAACAGGTAGGGAATCCCAAAATTTAAAATAGGATTGCTTATGCTAGCACATGCACCTATTTTCCCCATCCCCTCTTTCTGTTAAGCTCTGTTGGCTTTTTATGCATATCTGGATTGTCCTACACTGCTGGGATCTTTCCTGGTAATAAGATCCTTATTGACTTCCGAACTGATGGACTTGGAACTGCATACCTCAAAAACCATTTTTGGCCAATAAAATTTTTGGGTCCCGGTCTTATTCAGTTTACATTTTTATAAGTACATACAGTATATTGGTTCGTTTTACAGTTTCCTCTGAGGGCAAACCATTGATATTAGATTGTTGACTCAAATTTTCTGCTGTATTAAAGCAAGTTCATAGGTCTTCCAAGGAGCAGTTTATCAACCTTCAGCCTATAGGAATTCCTATGTACCTATCAACACCTATAGATACAGAAGCCCTTCAGATATCTGCCATATTTGCAATATGCAAGTCCCAGCTTAGTTAGACAGTGACAGTATATAATACTTGATTAAGCATCTATATAGATAAAGATTAACATAAATTGTTGATAACAGCCACCATCACACTCACATATCTAAAAAGGGGATACATATTTTGTTATGTTTAATAAACGTTTGCATTTGCATAGTGTATCTTTTCAGTAAATAGGAAGATACCAGAATTTAGCTGTGACCATACTGATAGCCACCAGAAGATATGATCTAATACTTATTGCACTGGTGCTCTCACCAGGGCTTGACTAGGAAAACTAGCGTGGTGTGTAATTATCATTACTGTGCATTTTCTCTAGATACTTCTGTTTGCTCCAGCAGTCTATAAACATAGCAGTACTCGGTTGACTTTTACCTAAATTGACATTATTGAATGTGTGGTGATGTATGACTGGTAAGGGACATTGGAAAATAAGCTTTACTAGGACCAGAACTGATACAAGTTATATAGAAATGTACTTTGTAAAGTACTGACAGATATATATGTATATATAGTATACAGGAGAGGAAATAAACCTAAAGCCAAGTTTTAAGTAATCTTCAGTCCTCTATGTAGACTATGACATCTAAAAAATAAGGTGACTTACTTTAAAATAAAACAAATGTTGCACCGTGCATGCATTTTGCATCGAAAAAGTACATTTCAACAAAAAACAGAAATGTATAAAATCCTATTGGAAACCCAAAAATCTGAGCATACACAACAACTTGTCCATTGATTTACTTGGAATGCTAAATCACTTTGCAAAAGCTTTGACCACTAAACATAGCAGAATGGATATTAGCAGCGGGCTGTCTGTATTTCTTGGCTTCTAAGAGATTATTTTTCTCCTGGACATTTTGCTGAAAGCTTTGGAATCCTTTGTTTAAGTGTATCTTGTTTCACATGTTCTTACTGCTCGAGTTCCTGCAGTGACTACATTTCTTTAGAGCACTTTCTCTAATAGTAAAAGTCAAAAAGATTGTTGCTTTTTGATGTTGGATGGTTATTACACATGACTTAGGTGCTATAAGCTGTTTGTACGTCTGATCAAGTAACACATAATAAAATTGTTCACATCAATTCTATATGCATAGTCTGACTTCAAGTTTACAGTGTCTGTATTTCTCATATTAAAGCAAAAGAATTGTTAAGTAAAAAGTGCTGTTCAATAGGAAACAAGAAAACCAGATTATTGAACTGTAATAAGGTCAGATTAATCACACCTGCTACATTAGAGAAATGCTAAAAATAAATATCAATCTGTATCTTTCAGACCTATAAAGAATCTACACCTGCATTTATTTCTTAAGGAACTGGATTTTCTTAAACTACCACCATGGCAAAAGTGTAATGGCTTACTACCAGTCTGAATATTGTCTGATAGCAGTGCGTGAGCATAACGTTTGTTATTATGTGCAATGTGGCTGCATATTATCCACATATTCGCAATACTGTGTTTTTGCTGCACTCTTGCCCATCTGTAAAACAAGTAATATTTCCCAGTTAGAAAGACACAGTTAATGTTGGGTCCAACTAAAAAATTATATACAGTAGTGCTTGAAAATATCCAATGTCAATGCCTCTCCAAAAGTAGTTGATTTATAGTTGAAATGAATAATATATATATATATACTGGGTATATTATACTTAGGCTATCTTTCATTGGCATAGTCCTTGCCACTCGGTCCTGATATATGTTTGGATTTGGACAATATTCTGTGGTACTCACCCCTTACCTCTTATCATCAGCGGCCACAGATATATCATCTTCTGCTGCTAGCATGTCCGTGGTTAGGAAATGTCATTCTGTTAAGAGCATTTCAATTACCAGAGGCTCAAATGCAGGGAAAGTCAAGCCACACATCGGTGTAGTACTAGGTAAGTGTCAGACTTCTCCAGGGATCATATAGACATAGACCTATGGTAGAAAGATTTCAAGGGACAGCAAGATGAGGGCATCTGCAGCTTACAGAAATATACACACTTAGAGCATATTTGGATATATAGATTTCTCAGCTGCCAGACTGCTAATATCAAAAGACCATGTACTATATATAACATAACCAATTGCCATAGATAATTATATATTATTAATAATGTCATTTAAAATATTACCTGAGTAACATGGCAAAATATAAATATATTAAACTTTTTCAAGAGAAATAAAAAGTGTGCACTACTATAAATCAAAATATAAAATGCTTTGTGTGTTGTTTTTACTTTTATTTCTTAAAAGAGAACACACATTATTTCATCCCTTAATTATTGTACAGTAAAGGTATCTTCAAATGACAAAATCGTTTTTCCTCTTCCTATTTCTACCCAGTGGTAAAGGTAAATTAGATCTAACCATGTCATTAATCTTTCTGTCAAGGGTATTGCTGTTTTCACTCTTTGTATGATCAATGACAGTCTAATCAGAGGATTTAGTAACATGGAGATTAATGGATATTGATCATTGTTTCCTTGAAAATCATGATTAGGTTCTGTAGTGCAAGGATGAAAACCATAAATCCTAAGCATCAGCATAAAAATTATTTTGTGACAATTATTTTTGTTTTTAAAAGCAGCTAATAAGTTGTTTACCCACATCATGCTATGATATTCCAGCTTCAATATGTAACTAATGTTTATAATAATGTTTGGAGCTTATAGGGCAATAATTAAGAATGAAAAAAGGAAAATGAAAAGTGACCTTTTATTGACTTTTGTAGGTGGAATAGGAGGATTTGTTAAATAAATGGACTCTAAATTAAGATACAGCTTACAAAAAAAAAAACATTTCAGACCCATTAAGAATAAAGGATTATGTCTGAAAACTACAATGCACCAAAACGCATCCCAATTAAAGGGATACAGTAATGGTTTTGGTTGAATTAAACTGATGTTGTACGTAGCGTTGCACTGATATTGATATCAGTATCGGTATCTATGCCGACACTAAGCATGTGAATGAGTACTTGTACTTGTTCAAATTCTCAGATACTAAAACCAGGACCTTCAAGTCTAAGGAGTGGGGGGCACAGTCGGAAATTAGCTTCCATTTATTTAATTGTATATCTGCTATTATCTATTATTATTATTATTATTATTATTATTAATAATAATAATAATAATAAAAATACTAATAGATAATACTAATACACTGTACGTGAAAAGTAGAAGAGTCATAGCAGAGACACGCCCCCAAGCTGTTGTCATGGTTACAGATGCAGGCTCTGCTGATGCTGATTGAAAGCATTGCATACATAGGACCCTTGTCAGCACTCTGTGTGTCAGGAATGGACTGGCCAGTAATGGTGGGACTCATCTGCCTTGTGGGCTGCAGTACCAGGGCTGGCCAGCGGGTGCTCCCAGCAATCAGAGACTCAACCCTGCAGCCAGCCAAACACCTGAAACTGCTTATGCAGGTGTATTTAAGTGATGGCCAGACCTGCAGTCCTTGCCTTGGTGTGTGTGTTTTTCCTGGGCCCTGTATCTTGTTCCTGCATTCCTGTTCCTGTTCCTGTCTGATTCGTTGCTGACCCTGCCTGATTCCGGACCTCTGCTGACTTCTCCTGTTTCATCCCTGGCTTGTGACCCCGACCATTCTCTGCCTGACCCCCTGTTCCTACCTGCCCGATTGTTATTGACCCGGCCTGCCTGACGACGCTTGCATTGTATATATTGTTATCTGTGGGTGGTTTGGTTTGGTTCGTTTGCACTGTGTTATGTTTTAGTATTGCACTGCGTTTATGTTTGTATTGTTAGTCTTTAATAAATTGTCTTATTGTTTATAACATATCTGAAGCCTGCGTTTCCCTGCGTCAGTCACATACCTCTGGTCACACCCTGGAGCCCTGACATTACACCAAGGCCAATCCTGACCAGAAGTGGCTGCACAGGGAAGCCATCTTGGCTTGTTGCTGGGAAGGATGGATCTTGATGAGGTTGTGTATTTATCTCTGCTAGTGTTTGATGACAGAGAGTATGCTTATCAAACTCTGGAGTATCCCAGGGATGAACTGCTAGAATGTATACGGATCGCTCATGTTCTAGTAGATCAGGGCACAGAATTCTCTGAGGTGCAGCCATTGATTCAGGTTTGTGCTGAGTTGGTTTCATCTGGTACCCCCGAATGCAGGGATGAATTTTTGCCGCCATTTAGTGCAGACCAGGTAGAGTCCCTGGTATGGTTATTAGAGGATGATGTGGATTACTTCTTGGAGCATTATGCTGCATGTTCACCACAGGTATTAAGGGATTGTATAAACGCAGTGCAGTCTTTGGTCAGACAGGCTTTGTGTAAGCGAAGCTTTGTTCAACCCATACTGCAGACATGGTCAGACTTGTTGCACCCAGCCTCAGTCAGCTTGCAAAAACCCAGTCCTGCTTCAAATCTATTTCTTCAAAGCTCTATTCCTGCTTTTCCAACAGCACCTCCAGTTACAGCCCAGTATACCCTGCTATCTACCGCATGTCAGTACCCTGCTCCCACTCGCTGCACCTATCCTGCCTTTAACCCTGTAAAGAAGCCCTCTGTAGCAACTGTTCCCTCCCCTGTTCCATCCTCCAGCTCTTCTCTGTCTCCAGCTGCTCCATCCATTTACAAACCTGCGCTTACTTACAGTACTCCGGTAACTAAAACCAGGAAAAGGCGAAAGTTCTTTCCAACCAATACCATCCTGCCAGTATCCAAACCGGTCAGCCTCCCATCTGAGAACCTGCCTTCCATGGTGCAGCCTGGTGCCTCGGCGCCCACAATTCAGCCTGATGCCTCCATTCAGCCTGATGCCTCCATTCAGCCTGATGCCTCCACTCAGCCCGATGCCTCCACTCAGCCTGATGCCTCCACTCAGCCTGATGCCTCCATTCAGCCTGATGTCTCTACCCAGCATGATGTTTCTACCCAGCCTGATGAACTGATCCAGCCTGATGATCCTATTATGCCAGACGACTCGGTGCCCGCTGTTCCGCCAGTTGACTCGGTGCCCGCAGTCTTGCCAGACGACTCGATGCCCGCTGTTCCGCCAGTTGACTCGATGCCCGCTGTTCCGACAGTTGACTCGGTGCCCGCTGTTCCGCCAGTTGACTCGGTGCCCGCAGTCTTGCCAGGCGACTCGGTGCCCGCAGTCTTGCCAGATGACTCGGTGCCCGCTGTTCCGCCAATCAACTCGGTGCCCACTGTTCCGCCAGTCGACTCGGTGCCCGCAGTCTTGCCAGACGACTCGGTGCCCGCAGTCTTGCCAGGCGACTCGGTGCCCGCAGTACCGCCAGTTGAATCGGTGCCCGCAGTTCCGCCAGTTGACTCGGTGCCCGCAGTTCCGCCAGTTGACTCGGTACCCGCAGTTCCGCCAGTTGACTCGGTGCCCGCAGTCTTGCCAGACGACTCGATGCCCGCTGTTCCGCCAGTTGACTCGATGCCCGCTGTTCCGCCAGTTGACTCGGTGCCCACGGTCTTGCCAGACGACTCGGTGCCCGCAGTCTTTCCAGACGACTCGGTGCCCGCAGTCTTGCCAGACGACTTGGTGCCCGCTGTTCTGCCAGATGACGCGGTGCCCGCTGGCGAGCCAAATGACCTGATGCCTGGTGACCCAGTGCCCGCTGTCATACCTGGTGAACCGATGCCCGCTGTCGAGCCAGACGATCCAATGTCTGACCCAGTGCCCACGGTCATGCCAGTCGACTCGGAGCCTACTGTCGTGCCTGGTGACTCGGTGCCCACTGCCTTGCCAGATGACGCGGTGCCCGCTGGCGAGCCAAATGACCTGATGCCTGGTGACCCAGTGCCCGCTGTCATGCCTGGTGAACCGATGCCCGCTGTCGTGCCAATTGACTCAGAGCCCACTGTCGTGCCTGGTGTCTCGGTGCCCACTGCCTTGCCAGATGACGCGGTGCCCGCTGGCGAGCCAAATGACCTGATGCCTGGTGACCCAGTGCCCGCTGTCATGCCTGGTGACCCGATGCCCGCTGTCGTGCCAATTGACTCAGAGCCCACTGTCGTGCCTGGTGACTCGGTGCCCACTGCCTTGCCAGATGACGCGGTGCCCGCTGGCGAGCCAAGTGACCTGATGCCTGGTGACCCAGTGCCCGCTGTCATACCTGGTGACCCGATGCCCGCTGTTGAGCTAGACAATCCCATGCCTAATGACCCAGTGCCCGCTGTCATGCCTGGTGACCCGATGCCCGCTGTCGGGCTAGACGATCCAATGTCTGACCCAGTGCCCGTGGTCATGCCAGTTGACTCGGAGCCCACTGTCGTGTCTGGTGACTCGGTGCCCACTGCCTTGCCAGATGACGCGGTGCCCACTGGCGAGCCAAATGACCTGATGCCTGGTGACCCGATGCCCGTTGTGGTGCCTGATGACCCGGTGCCCGCCGCTCCGCCTGGGGGCCCGGTGCCCGTTGCTCCGCCTGGGGGCCCGGTGCCCGTTGCTCCACCTGGGGGCCCGGTGCCTGCCGCTCCGCCTGGGGGCCCGATGCCTGTCGCCCCGCCTGGGGGCCCGATGCCTGTCACCCCTCCTGGGGGCCCGGTGCCCGCTGCCCCTCCAGGGGGCCTGGTGCCCGCCGCTCCGCCTGGGGGCCCGATGCCTGTCGCCCTGCCTGGGGGCCCGATGCCCGTCGCCCCTCCTGGGGGCCCGGCGCCCGCCGCTCCGCCTGGGGGCCCGATGCCTGTCGCCCCTCCTGGGGGCCCGATGCCTGTCGCCCCGCCTGGTGGCCCGGTGCCCGCTGCTCCTCCTGGTGATCCGGTGTCCAGCTCGATGTGCCTCTGCCCTGAGTCCAGCTCGATGTGCCTCTGCCCGGAGTCCTGCCCGATGTGCCGCTGCCCGGAGTCCTGCCCGATGTGCCGCTGCCCGGAGTCCTGCCCGATGTGCCACTGCCCGGAGTCCTGCCCGATGTGCCTCTGCCCGGAGCCCTGCCCAATGTGCCTCTGCCCGGAGTCCTGCCCGATGTGCCTCTGCCCGGAGTCCTGCCCGATGTGCCTCTGCCCGGAGTCCAGCTCGATGTACCTCTGCCCGGTGTGCCGCTGCCCGGAGTCCTGCCCGATGTGCCGCTGCCCGGAGTCCTGCCCGATGTGCCGCTGCCCGGAGTCCTGCCCGGTGTGCCGCTGCCCGGAGTCCTGCTCGATGTGCCAGTCTTTGATATCCCGCCAGTTACCAGACCCGGGTGGTGGAACATTTTGCCCAGCTAGGACTGTTTGGAGCGTCCTGAGGCCGCTCCTTGGGGGGGGTACTGTCAGGAATGGACTGGCCAGTAATGGTGGGACTCATCTGCCTTGTGGGCTGCAGTACCAGGGCTGGCCAGCGGGTGCTCCCAGCAATCAGAGACTCAACCCTGCAGCCAGCCAAACACCTGAAACTGCTTATGCAGGTGTATTTAAGTGATGGCCAGACCTGCAGTCCTTGCCTTGGTGTGTGTGTTTTTCCTGGGCCCTGTATCTTGTTCCTGCATTCCTGTTCCTGTTCCTGTTCCTGTCTGATTCGTTGCTGACCCTGCCTGATTCCAGACCTCTGCTGACTTCTCCTGTTTCATCCCTGGCTTGTGACCCCGACCATTCTCTGCCTGACCCCCTGTTCCTACCTGCCCGATTGTTATTGACCCGGCCTGCCTGACGACGCTTGCATTGTATATATTGTTATCTGTGGGTGGTTTGGTTTGGTTCGTTTGCACTGTGTTATGTTTTAGTATTGCACTGCGTTTATGTTTGTATTGTTAGTCTTTAATAAATTGTCTTATTGTTTATAACATATCTGAAGCCTACGTTTCCCTGCGTCAGTCACATACCTCTGGTCACACCCTGGAGCCCTGACACTGTGTGTTGAGATGAAGAGAGGACACAGAATTAGGAGTGAGGGGCACATCCAGCAATTAGCATATATTATTTATTTAATTATTATCTATTATTAATAATAGAAACACAATGTATGTCCATAAATAGGAAAAACTTGGCTAAAGAGGTAGAAGATTCCTAGCAGAGGCACCCTGCTAGCCATTGTCATGGTTATAGATGCCACCTGTGGATCAGGGTTCAATATTTATTTAGGGACATTTCCTTCATAACGCACCAACTATCATTCTCCAGTCCACCTGTTCAGTTACCAGTGTAAGAAACCAAAACGATTGTAGATTTCAATCTTCAGCATGTTATATTAAAGTCCCAATCAGGGATAAAATTACCTTTTTACCCCCCTCCCCCACAGTCCTTCTAATGTGCATTGACAGTCTATTTTCCTTTATACCCTGTGAAGCCTATATTCTTCATCTAGGTCCCTTATTGTCACCATACTCAGTCTTAAAAAACTGGTATTGGTGCATACCTCGTTTACGTCAGACTTTTTCTTTTACAAATAAACATTGAATGAGTAAGAACGGATTCCCAAAGCACTATGGGTTAACTAACATGGCATACATTATTAGTTGTCTTTATTTAAGCAGCGTGCTTGAAAACTTGCTTGGAGCCTTCAGGAGTGGTGGAGTGAGAGGGATGAATTTCGGCTTTGTCGCATTCAACCAAGTATGTAAATACCAACAATGTTTTTACCCCCTTGGTCTGTGTGAAATTAATTTTTGTATGGCTTTAGCTGATGTTTTACCTCCCATCAAGTACCATATTTTTGCAGAGGTTGAAGAAAACAGTGAGCTAAGACCTGCAATCCCTTGTTGGGGAAGTTTGGGTGGGTGCGGAGTTCAGGTTAAAAACTGGAAACACAGGATTAATTCCCTTGTTTTTAATCCTTTCACTGCAGGATTTTTTAATTTTTTTTATACATATGTTAAAGCTTCCTAGGTATTTTTTGAATAGAGTTTAGTTCTGCTTTATTAAGTCTGAAGAAGGACACAAACCTTTACCACTGCTAGTAGAGATGGCACTTCTTACCGAATAAATGACCCCAGTGCACTAGAAAGCATAGTCTATGGGGGGTTTTCCAATAGGATAGTCAAGCTTGCTTTGCAAATACAATATCATGTATACACTCTTAAATAAACGTTAAATAACTCTGTCAAATAATAAAAAAGTAAATATCAGTTTATGTGTAAAAAAAGTTTGATAAAAATTATCAAAAGCAGTTTTAGTTTCCACTTAGTACTCAAATGTTATGCAAAAAAATGATTTAGCAGATACTTGTGTGTGTATTGTTGTGGTTATTGTGCTAAACTTGGCTTTTCTAACAGAATTAAGGATGAGAAAGGATATCCTTATACAGTATAAATAGGAGCTGGAGCCTGTGGAATGATTTTGTTTTAATTAATTTTTCAGTACTGACTCAAGTATCTGCAGTGTTTCATTTACAGGTAATCTTCTCTGACTGCTAAGAGTATTTTAACTGTAGTATAAGCTATCTAAGTCTTAGCGCCTACTGTTTTAATAGTGTTCATTTATTCTTCAGTTCAGTGGTTTTATAGAAATTGCATTTACAGTATTCCTAAAAAGAAATGGAAATTCAGTATACTCCAAGTAAATGAGGTATATCTGTACAAAGGTTTAAAATCACTCGTGAACAATACTGATGTTTATGAATACATGGTGGAAAAATATTTCACTCACTTTTTCATATTTTAGATTTTATTCAGTTCACAAAAAAGCAAACAACAACTATTATGACAAGACATAGAATGTATTATTACAAAATCACAGTCTCTGTATGTTAAGTAAATGCAGATCCTATCAAAGTGTTAATTTTCTGGAACCCTTTTAATGAAAAGAACTGTTGTGGTCACTCATTTCTCTGACAGTAACACTGGTTAAAAAGGGATGTTACAATTAGTTTACTGAAATGTGTCATGGTAAGGGGTTAATTTTTAGGTTTTGTGCCTAAACCTGCACTGAAAACCACAGATAACAAAAGCTGTAATGCAATGATAAAGGTATAGATTAACACCTACTGCAGCACCATGTAAAATGCACCCAACAAGCTACATGCAGGGGTATGTCTCAACACGAGATGTGAGCGGATGCTTCCAACATCAGCTCTGGAACATTCCCCCAATATTCTGCCTTTTTTTCCTCTGAACCAACCCCAGTATTACACCTGGACACTTATTAGGGTAACGGTAGAGTTCTCCACTCCCCGCTGCTTGCTGGTGGATGGAAAGGCACAGAAAACAGCCTGCAGTGAGAATGAGCATCACCATGCACTTCTGTCAAAATGGCCACCATTCCACTGCCCCCTGGTCTTCACCAGCATCTACGTCTGAACTATTCAATGCAGTGGATGCCTCCCTGCCCACTTCGCCGTTGGCTTTGGCTCTCCGACATCTGATCTCTCAGACATCTCCCAGCTCTGCTGTGTCAGAAGGAGGCTCAAAGAAGACCCTGCCTGAGGTGTTCACATCTATTAAAGTAAACCACAAATATCTAATGGGGAAAGTGAAGGAGCTTAAACTAGATTTCTCTATGCTTCACCAGGACGTTTAAAAGATACAGGAGAGGGTGGCTGGCACAGAGAAGTGCATTAGTGATTTACAGGACACTGTTAACCCCCTTCTCCCCAAACTATCTACTCTTGGCAGTAAAGTCCAAGGAAAAGAGAACAAAACTGATGATCTTGAAAATCTACTGAGGAGAAACAACCTGAGATTGGTCGGTCTGCCTGAGAAAGTGGAAAGCTCTGACCCTGAGTAGGAGGATTTGTAAAATAAATGGACTCTACATAAAGATACAGCTTTAAAAAAATATATTTTATACCCATTAAGAATAAAGGATTATGTCTGAAAACTGCCATGCACCAAAACACAACTATTTTACTGGACTACCAACCACCTGAGGCCATATATTCCTTATGATCTTTGTGTTATATGGTTTTACTGTTTTGTTTGCTAATATTTAGCTACCTGATTTAAATACTGGTTCAGCAGGATACTGTTCTAAGGTCAGAGTTGCTTTTGTTCAATTACTGCTTTTTTAAGGCCATGTTCCCCATCATAAGGTTTTGTTGAGGTTGAGGCCTGCTTGGATACAGTTGAGTTGGGCAGGGGTTGATATTCATTTTCTAGTTGTTTTTCTGCAATATATAATCAGTTTTGTTTTTTTCCTCTGTCTGTCTGTCTGTGCATGTGTGTATGTGTGTTTTACTCTTTTCCCCATGTCTCTGAGAATGGCTGAGCTTCTGGGGGAGACCCCTGTGCCCCTGCTAGGACTCCAATCCTTCTGAACATTTCTACCCAGTCTCTATGTTTGATGTGATTTTTCTCTCTTGGAATATTAGAGTCCTGAATTTTAAATTCAAAGAGGGCAGCCTCTTGAAGTTCGTCAAAGCACATACCACATGCTCTATGCCTACAGGAAACCCATTTGATGGGTTCTAAGATTGTTCACCCTCAAAAATCACTGGGTAGCTTGGAATTTCCACATCATGTACTCCATCTATGCCCAAGTAGTATCAGTTTTTATTTGTGAAGGCCTCTCATTTGTATGCCTATGTACGATATCTGTTCCCAACAGCTGCTATGGTAATTCTCATCCACATCACAATTTATGATACTCCTTTAATTTTAGTGGTTGTGTATGTTCCCTGGTTGAAGCCACAATATTCTCAGATCTCAGTGTCCATTTGAGAGAGAAGAGAAAAAATTAAACAAAGTGAAAACATCCATATATACTATCCTAAACTCACAGTTGGTCTACAGGAAGGCAAAAATAAACTTTAACTAAGAAATGGATTCCATTTTGGATAGACTATGACCAATGCTCAGCCAAGAGAAAAAATCAAACAAAGAGAAAACATCCATATATACTATCCTAAACTCACAGTTGATCCACAAACTCACCATTGATGCACAAGAAGGCAAAAAAAATCCATATAAATCATGGTAAAAATTGAGGGGAAAAAATTACTTCCTGATCCCCCAGGAGGCAATGGTATATCCTTTTAAAGCATACTACTGATCTGGCCTGGGAGTCTGTTCCACATTTTAATGGCTTTTACTGTGAAGAAGCATTTCTATTTTGTGGTTAAGTCTCATGCCCCTTTGCTCTCTCTAATGACCAGAATGTGATTAACTCTACACCATATTGTATGATATGGTATGGACCATTTATGCATTTATAAATGGTGATCAAAACCCCTTAATACACTCTTATCGAGAGAGAATAAATTCAATTTACTTAATCTTTCCTCATAGTTGAGCTCCTCCATTCCTCTTGTCAGTTTGGTTGTCCTTCCCTGCACTTTCCTGATGTTGAAACCTAAGGCAAAATATGATTTTCAAAGATATCTAAATAAATGTGCACAAATCCCAAATTGCGCAAAGAACATCTCTTTTCCTTCAATTTTTCCTATCAATACCAAAATGAAAGTACACAAAGGTACTATTTTCAAGTGCTTTATTTTTGTACTTTATTAAATCCCCTCTGTTTTTTCAGTCTAGGTTTGTCATAAAGTGGCATGAGAAGAAAGAAAGACAGAAAGAAAGAAAGAGTAAAAAAAGAAAACAAGAGAGAGTGTGGGGGAGAGACAATGTGAGAGAGAATTCAGAGCAGAATAAGAGGAAGTGAGACAATAAGGCAGGTAGACAAAATAGAAGAACATAATATAAGAAAAAAATTACAAAGATAGACTGGCACATTTGTATCAGGAAGGTTCGGTTCTGAAGTTTATGTTTACTAATATTATCAACAAAGGTTAAGATTCATTAACACCATTGGACTGGGATAATGCGTATTACAGCAATGCTTGGCACACATTAGCCTTCCCTTTTTTTATAAACATTACTGGGCATTTCAATCCATGCATTTTGAATAGACTGTACAACGCAACAAAGAGCAATGTATGACAATGCATGACATTGCTGGTGTTGCAGTTCACAGCATTGTGCTGTGAATATGCCTTTACTCTACTTCCTATTTTTGCCATATTACATTTTCGAAATATAGAATTTGCATGTGTATTTAACCCTGAGCTTTATAAATAATTTTTTTCTGACTTTAAAACACATACAGCACTTCCTATTTTGCTGTCCTAAAACATGGCATATTTCCAGTATGGTCAGCTGCATGTGTGGTTACACTGAATGAGATGCCAATGGTTGGACCCTCCAGAAGCTGTGGGAATATTCCAGTACAGCCAGCTACATGTGTGGTCACATTGGATGAGATACCAATGGACCCTTCAAAAGCTTTAAGCATATTTCCAGTATTATCACCTGCATGTGTGGTCACACTATATGAGATGCCAATGGATGGACCCTCCAGAAGCTGTGGGCATATTTCCAGTATGGCCACCTACATGTGTGATCATACTGGATGGAATTCTAATGGTTGGACAAACCAGTGATGAGTGTCAGTTAGGATTTTCAGTTATCAATAAATGCGTGTTTTTTTCACAGGATAATTATGTACCATATATTCTAGAATAATGGGAGATCATCCTGATTAATTATTACTAAAATTTAAAATCCAGCATTACATGTATACACTGACGATTATGCTATATTATTCATGTTTAATTTGTTTTGTCTTCTTTTGACTGTATTTGTAGGTTTATTCTTGAACAAGCGATTTGAGTTTTTCAGCTTAGTATTGTGACATACTAGATTAATAATACTAATAATAAGATATTAATACTTTGCTCTTCAGATGGAATACTGCATACATTTTGATGGAGTTGTTACATATCAAATCATATAACTTTTTCTTCTATGCACAATATGTATGATAGTCACAAAGATCTTCTAAATTTCCAGCTTTACTCTGCAAAGCTTTTCCCAAAATCTTATTAAAAGCACTGTTTACTTGAATCATTCAGTAGAATGACATCTAGCAGTTGAGTTCTTTCAGCAATAACTGATATCACATTCCTTGGGGATTCTAATTTTATCCCTTCAAAGGCTTTTTTTAAAAGGGCCACTAATGTGTCCATCACCCTTAGGATTCTTATTTACAGTACCATTATCTGAAATATTTTACGCAAATATTTGTTCTCTCTTTTATGCTATGTTTTATTTCCTAATTACAAGTCTTTACTAACTTTACAAAAGCTATTTTAAAAAAAAGGTTTAACATCTGTTCTAGTCAGAAATATACCTTATATTACAGTAATAATGAACTGCATAATTGTCCAAACTGACAAACAATGCTTGAAATGGACATTACGTTGCAACATAGTTGTTATACACACTGCAATGCAAGTGCTCATGTTAAATATAAGTATATTGTGTCTAATAGTAGATCAACACAGCACACCGATCAGCTGTAAGTGTATGGAAGGTAAAGTATGGCCTCAGCCCAAGCTCCTTCTGATAGCCACACCCTCTGATGCATTTTGCTCCACCTACCTGGACTTAGTCAAAGACTAGATGTTATAACTAAGCCCCCAGTGGGCAGGGTGAAATGAACCAAGGGGTGTGGCTATCAGAACACTTGGAGCTGATCAGTGTGGCATTGATGTCCTATTAGATTACAGAGCTTTCTGGATGAGCAGATTCATACCAGCACCATTTTTAAACAATGGAATACTTTGAGCAATGGCACCTGGTGCTTGGAAGGGTGCTCCATTAAGTCTATGTGAGGTTGCAATAAGTGTACCATGTGTTTTCTTTCTCACCTCCTTCCCCCCTCTCCCTCCTTTATCTTTCCTTTGATTTCTTTCTGCTACAAAGTCCTTTTCTTTTGTCTGCCTACTTTATCCTCTTATTCCCTTTGATTCTACTCTGGTCTTTCTCTCTCTGTCTCTTTTCTTTATCACTTCTTTCTCTCACCTTCTCTTTCTTCCTTCTCCCTCCAATACCACTTCATTCTGCTTTCTCGCTTGCCTCTGTAACTATAATCTGTACTTTTTTTTATTGCATCATAGGATCATAAAAATGTTCAATACTAAACAAATGGTTTCTTTATTAGCCTGTATGAATCTATGGGCCTCTTTAGTTCCCTATGCCATTGTTTAAACAGTGCTGAACTGACAGCCCATTCAAATAATAGCAGTGCGTCAGGCTCAACAATATTTATCAAGGCAATGACTAATATTTTCCTTATGGAATGCCATGTTTTACCATTATCATTGCTTATTTTTTCACAGTGACCTTGAAGACTAATCCAAAGACATCAATAAAGAGAATATTTAGGTTGTCAATGACGTTAAATTACTGCAATGTCTTCCGTGGCCACATATCAAATATAGCTATTGGTTTTTTAGGGCAGGCTAGAAAATAAAAGCTAACAACTGGCCGACTTGGGGGCTACCGCATGTAGTGGTTGATATAGGCAACACGTCCACTTGTTCTTGCTCCATATTTTAAAGATGAAGTCCAACCCCAATTACAACTTTTTATAGTTTTGCAAAGACTGCAGAAGCATAGAACCCCATTAGGTTTTTACTGCAGCGATTCAGAAATTCAGTATACAGTCGGATTGTGTAGTGTATGACTTGAGTTTATACACATATCAATTTCTGGAAATTATTTTACTTGCATATTTATTCTTATTAGGTCCATATTTTAATACGGATTCATTATTTTTTATTAGCATATTAATATTATTATTATCATCTTCATTATTTTTTATTTTTACTATTACTGTTTTTTAATCCAGTTAATGTATTAAAAGGGTATGTTTTATTATGCATAATCTCAGATTTGTCTAGGTTCTTTTATATAGATTATCTATTCAATTTTACCTGACTTTATTACGTATACATCTAATACTACTGGCTATTGGATATTTGGTTTTAACTATAACCTTTAGAAAGGAATATTATAGTAATTTTGTGTTAACATGGAACTGTCTATATGTTTTTTCTAGCCCTGATGAAAGAAGTATTTTAGAACCCCCGGAACGTGTTGGATACTATTTTTGATTGACCCCCTTTATTTGGAATAAACTAATATCTGGACCTTTTTAGAAGTGGTGTAGAGTTTCAACTTCCAGTTTGGTTACATTACACTACAAGCCAAGGGGATCCTCTGGGGGTGTAAAAAAAACCCTGTTCAGGAACCAGGCTATTTGAATCAGCATTACGACAAATAACCTTACAGGTCCAGCACCATTTTTCCACTTTTCTCATCTAGGTTTTTTTTATTTGGACAGGAGGTAATTGGGAATTTCTTCAGTGGGAACAAAAACTTCAACAAGAATAAGATATGTCATCAGCACACCGACAAGTTTGTCATCAAGCTCAGAGCTCCTTTTGGATGGTAATAGAAACTTGCAACATTTCAAGATCAGAATTTAGGATCATGTATGTCAACGTTTCAGGATCATGCATGTCTAAGGAGGGGTTCCTGCATGATTCTGAAGCATTGCAAGGCTATGTAATACAGTATTTCGGTAGGGAAACTTTGCACATTTTGACAAGCTTGCGGGTGTACTGAGTCAATTCCAGTATGGTGTGCAATAGCAATATACTACTTGAAAGACTGCAACAATTCACATTTTTTTAGTAAACAGGGAATGGTTAATGCCTGTGTCAGGTTATTAGTACTAGTACAAAAAAATGGCCACTGCCCCAGTCTATAACTGGCTTTTGCAGCAAGGAACACAAGAACGGGCAATGCATGTAAAAAAAAAGAAACAAAAGTTCCCAGCTCAACTTGCCAGCCAGCTTGCCAATAATCGAATCAACCTGTCTTACAGTATGCATTAAAAACAGGGGTTTAGTTAGCACACATTTGCAAATACATATGTAAGCCATAGAGCCACGTCACGGCACCCCGATATTCTGTGGTCCTAACTACAAATTTTGAGAGCCCCCATAGTAGAGGCACATGTATTTACTGGATAGATCAAGGGCAGGTGAACCTGAGGGAGCCCACCCCTCTTTAAAGGCACAGGAGCGCACTGGCAACCCAGCATGTAGCACAATGACAGCCAGGGTGTCCAGTGCGCCCCCTCACCTACAATTCAACAGTACAAAAAATGGCCACTGCCCCAGTCTATAACTGGCTTTTGCAGCAAGGAGCACATGGATGGGCAACGCATGTCAAAAAAAAAGAAAAGAAAGTTCCCAGCTTAACTTGCCAGCCAGCTTGCCATCAACCAAATTAACCTGTCTAACAGTATGCGTTAAAAACAGGGGTTTAGTTAGCACACATTTGCAAATACATTCATTTTTGCAAATTTTGCATACATTTGCAAATTTTGAGAGCCCCCATAGTAGAGGTTATTTGTACTGCATGTGCCTTCCTATCCCAGTGATGACTGCCCCCCTTGATTCTTGTCTTACTGTTACAGGCTGTCAGATGGATAGTAAGTGAGGTGAAATCTCTTCATGGACAGCAAGAGAAAAAATGACAGAAGTGTTTAGTTTAGTCAATGCATAAGTTTGGGCTGGAGTTGGGCTTTACACTACAGGAGTAGGAAGAAGGACAGGACCAGAGTTGTAACATTTATCCTCTGCTACATCATTTATCCTCTACATCTACAAACAAATTGGAGGTGCCTTAAATCTAAACACATTTGTTTCAATGAAGGATATTATTCTGTCCATTCTAGCTACCATTAACAAAGTAATAAGAAGACTATTGCATTATTTAGTAGTGTTCTCAATGGAACTGTCAGAGCGGTGCTTTGCTCATTAATCAACAACCTGCAATATCAGTACACATGGCTTCATTAGCTCAAAGTGGGCAACTTTGCTCAGGGATGGTGTTTGTCTTCTTTACAAGAATTGCTTTATATAAATAAACATTTTTTCACATGCTTAAAAAAAAAAATCCCATCAGTATGCCAATGCAAACCATTTCTGCAAAAACTAAGAAAACACATGTAAGGATGACCTAGGATAGGACATAAATGGTTTAAGAGATGGGTTGCTAATGGCTTTAGAAAACAGTCAGTTCTAAGAAGTAACTGGTAAGTCTAAGTGACTAAAGACTCTTAAAGTCATGGTCATTTTTTTTATTTTGTAGAACTACAGGGTGTCTTAAAAGTCTACCTACATAGGAAAATTGAACAACTCATATTATGAGTGGGGGAGATGCCTTGTAGAGAATATTTTGTGATTATTTTATACAATTTTGGAATAAGAGCTTGAGCTCTGTATTTATCTGTGTTTTTCAATAGAACAAGAGGTTTGGATTTATAATGATACCCTTCATTGGCTAACTTAAAGCCCAACTCCAGGAAACGGTAAAATTATCCCATGCAGTGGGGAACTGCACTGCAAGAGTTAATTGATCATTTAGGTCTAGGGGGCACAGAAAAGAAGATTTAGGCTGGCCATACATTACACAATTTTCTTGAAAATTTTGCTTTAGATTTACCAAAAACCATATAATATGAGGTCAAACCTAAACAACACTTTCAACTGTATCCAAATAGACAGGCCCTTGCACTACATAGTTGAAGGTAAATCTAAAGGAAATTGGGCAGAAATTGGACAGAAAATTGTATAGTGTATGGCCAGCCTTACTTACCTGATCCCCCACTCTTCTGCACTGCTAGATCACTTCTTCAGTATCTTTTCCCCTACATGCGTGTCAGCAGCAGGGGCGGACTGACAACTCATGGGGCCCCCGGGCAATAGGGGATCATAGGGCCCCTGTGTCCATGTCCAAACTCAAAAAAGCCTATGAAAAAGGTACCAGGGGCATCTCACGGGGCCCCCTACTGACCCCGGGCCCTCGGGCAGTGCCCGAGATTCCAAATGGTCAGTCGGCCCCTGGTCAGCAGTCCAATGTCCTGATGTTATCAAAACCAATACAGGGTCCATAGCCCAGCATCGGATGTGATGAAGCCAAGGGACAGTCCACTGCTGGAGTGTAGAAGAGCACTGTCTGCTAGGGGAGCGGAGGATCAGGTAAGTAAAAGCGCTTTTCATCTTCCCTAGACAAAATGCGCACTTAACCATTGCAGTGTAGGTGCAGCTCCACTGCAAGGGATAATTTTAAAGTTTCCTAGAGTTCCGTATGTCCATATTTCATCTGTCCGTTTATGGATGAAAAACGGATACCCATGTATTTCTATGCACTAGTGGATGTAAATGGATGATCATCTGTTTACATCCGTTAATGTCCACATCCTTTAACATCTATTTTTTTGAACAGAAGAAAACCCTATTTTTTTTCTCTAAAAAAACATGGAACAGATGAAAAATGGATGTAAACGGATATAAATGGATGTAAATGGACATATGGTTCGTTCTTGCATCTGTTTTTGCATTGGTAAAGGATGTAAAAAACTGATGTAAAAACTGTCGAAAAACTGACGAGAAAGGGCTCTTTCACATGGGACAGACCCGTTTAGCGGATCCCCTTGCTCAGCGAAGGATTTCTCTGCTGATCCCTGCTGAGCAAGCAGATGACAGCTCTGTGTCTGCTTTGTTGCTGCAGAGAGGACACAGAGCAGCTCGCTCTCCTCAATGGGCGGTCGGATAAAAACCACCTGTCCGTTTCCATCCGACCTGATCCGACGGACGGAAGGGGAATTGGATCCCCATCCGTCCCTTTTTGGTGGATCAGATGCCAGCGGGTGTAAGAGGAGACTGGAGGAGAATGAAGGTTCCGATCGGGTCTGCCTGAAAAACGGGTAGGGGGACCCGATCGGAAGGTTCGTGTGAAAGAGCCCAAAATGACGAGAAACTGATGTGAACATGATGAAAAAACTGATGTAAACTGATGAAAAACTGGGCCCGTTCACAGAGGTGTTCCATTTTTTTCATCAGTTCAGTCGTTTTTTCCAAGAAAAAAATGGATCATTTCACATCAGTTTTTCATCAGTTTACGTCACTTTTTCATCAGTTTACATCCATTTTTCATCCATTTACATTTGTTTTCTTACATCCTTTACCAATGCAAAAATGGACCGTATGTCAGTTTACATCCATTTACATAGTTTTTTGTCCATTTACATCTACATCTGTTTGCATCCATTTTTCATCAGTTCACATCCGATTTTCATTAGTTTATGTCAGTTACTCATCAGTTCACATCAGTTTTTCATCAGTTTTTCATCAGTTTACATCCGTTTTTCATCCATTTTTTATAAGTTTACATCTGTTTTTTCCATCCTTTACCAATGCAAAAATGAACATTTACATCCGTTTACATCTGTTTTTCATTTGTTTACATCTGTTTTTGTCCGTTCTGTTTTTTTTAAGGAAGAAAAATAGGGTTTTAACAGATGAGGACATTAATGGATGTAAACAGATGATTATCTGTTTACATCGGCTAGTCAATGGAAATACATGGGTGTCCATAAACGGACAGATGAAAAATGGGCATACGGAACATCCATGTGAAAGGGGCCATAAAGTTATCCTTTTTTTTACTGATGAAACTGAACTGATGAAAAAAAACAGGACGCCCGTGTGAAAGGACCCTTACTAAATACTCTGCAATTCTCTCTGTTCTGCCCCTTACTAAATCTGTCTCTTGCTTTTTCCAGCCCTTCCGGACTTTCGATAAACTAGATAGGATTAACAGGCCAGGTGCAAATTATAATATACAGTATTTTAATTGCTAAACATCATAAGTAGGTCTGTCTGATCCCTGGCTACACTCTAATTGTTATTAAGCTATGTAGGTATTTAAAACTAGCTACAGATAATCCATGAATGAACATCTTGAATAACCCCAGTGAACTTGCTTCTTAGGTATAATTTCCTGTTACATGTAGTATATATGCATCTTCTACTGTTGTGTATTCTGCGAACGCTTAATTTTATGCCTACATGAGCATGGGTTGTTTTAATCATTGCCATGCTTTCAAAAATGTTTGTAGATGTTTACAGAGTGCATGATGCATACATAGTTCACATTTTAATCTTTGTACTTCAGCTGTCATTTTCCATGCCTTTATTGTTTAGCATTTAATCAAAATGAGTATTTTGTCAATTAAAGTATGTTTCCACTTTTACAGCAAAATTGAGATAACACCAACTTTATATTTGTTACGCATTCCCATTAACCTAGTAAAACCTAGTAAAGTAAAAAAAATTAAAATAGCTTAGTTTAATTACCTTTTTAAGTTTTTTTTCAATCCCTTCATACTCTCTCTGCTTTGTGATGTGTAGGGGGGGTGTGTGGGGTAATGTTCAACACAATTGACCCTGTCTGTATTATGTTCACAGTTCTTCATTATCAGCTGCAAACAAGATTTGAACACCATTATATAAACCAGACTGCAAACGTACCTCATCCCTCATCTATTGAATAAAGAACCACAGAAAAAAAACAAATGGCACTTTACTGGTACAGAAAACGGGCAACCTCATATTATTCTATAAAAACATGTTTATTGAAACATATCTTCCAAAAAAAAAAAGTTATAATCCTGTACCCACAGTTGATCCAGAGGAAGGCAAAAAAAACCCAGCAAAGTATGATCCAATTTGCTCCTGCTGGGAAAAGAATTCCTTCCTGATCCCAGAGAGGCAATCGGATATTCCCTGGATCAACTTTACCTATAGTATAGTATAGTTACCTGTTAGTATCCAGTTATATTCTGTGTATATAGGAAATAATCCAGGCCTTTTTTAAAGCAATCCACTGAGCTGGCCAGAACCAACTCTTGAGAGAGTCTATTTCACATTTTCACAGCTCTCACTGTGAAGAAACCTTTCCGTGTTTGGAGATTAAATTTCTATTCCTCCAGACGTAAAGGGTGCCCCCTTGTCCTCTGTGATGACCTCAGGGTGAATAACTCTACACCAAGTTCACGATATGAACCACTGATGTATTTATACATGTTGGTCATATCCCCCCTTAATCTCCTCTTCTCAAGAGAGAATAAATTCAGCTCCTCTAATCTTTCCTCATAGCTGAGCTCCTCCATGCCTATTATCAGTTTGGTTGCCCTTCTCTGTACTTTCTCCAGTTCCCCAATGTTCTTTTTGTGAATTGTTGCCCAAAACTGAACTGCATATTCCAGATGAGGTATTACTAATGATTTGTACAGGGATAAAATGATATCTCTCTCTCTGGAGTCTATACCTCTTTTAATACAAGAGAGGATTTTGCTCGCTTTAGAAACCGCAGCTTGGCATTGCATGCCATTATTAAGCTTGTGATCTACAAGAACTCCCAGATCCTTCTCCATTGATTCCCCCAGTTGTACCCCCCCTAGTATGTATGATGCATGCATATTTGTAGCCCCCAAGTGCATAACCTTACATTTATCAACATTAAACCTCATTTGCCATATAGTTGCTCAATTAAACAGTGCATTGAGGTCGGCTTGTAAGTTTGAGACATCCTGTAAGGACGTTATTCCACTGCACAGCTTGGTGTCATCTGCAAAGACTGAAATGGGATTTTTAATCCCAGACCTTATAGTATTAGTATTACTTGCAGTCAATGTGATGTATCCCTTGTGCTGCTGATGTACTGCAGATTTAGGCTCCATGCACTCTAGTGTTTTTAAGCTCAGAAAATGCTGGGAAAAACACTGGATAAAAAATGAACGCTGGTAATACCATTTTTTGGGAGCGTTCAGAAGCATTTAGTAGTGCTAGCATTTTTTTTAGCGTTTTTACAGTACATGTAGAGGAAAAAAATAAGCTAGAAAAAAAGCTGTTTAGTAGCGTTTAGCAGCATTTAGGAGCATTTAGTGTTTTTTTCCTGCTGGAAAAATGCTCAAAATAACTCTACAAAAACAATTTTTTCTGCTCCTAGATGCTGAAGTTCAAAAAATGCCAATAGGGTAAAGTAATGCGCATGGACACATAGGATAAACCTATATAGCTTCTAGGAGCAGAAAAAAACTATGCTGATAATAGCTTCTAGGAGCTTAAAGGATAAGTTCACCTTTGGAACATGTTACATGTTCCACCTGTTTTTAGGGTAGAACATGTAACATGTTCCCATAGCTGCAGCAGTACCTGCCGCCCCCTCCCTCTGATAGATAGTACGGGGAGAAGTTTCCCTGTACTATCTGTCAGTTTTTAAAGCAGTGCGGCCATGAAGTGCTTCGCCCACACGGCCGTGTCAGAGTTCTGTGAATGAGTGCCTACAAGTCCCTACATCAATAGATATATATCCTCCTGCGCTCTTAGGATAAACAGTGTAATAAGCTAAAAAGCAGCCAGCATCTGTCCCATACCAAACAAAGGCAATAGAAAATAAATGTAAAGATGATGCAGCGCTAAAAATAAAAAATACTATATTTGAACAGAATACAGCATAAAAATATAAATAAATGACCCAAATCCACAGGGGGATGTGGAAGGAACAATAGCCCTTAATAGACAAATGACAGTGGTTTAGTGCAAAATAAAGTGTCCATAGTTCATATTTCGAAGAAGAAGAAGAAGAATAGCCTATGAGCGGTTGTGACATCGGAGGAGAGTGTTTTTTCCGTTTGCCCACTGGTCTGGATGAATACTGTCCCTGTGATGCCATCCTATCTAAGGAGTTACTGAATTGGAGGATCCTGAGGTGATCTACACTATGCTTTGTGGCCCTGTGGGGTCATAGAGTGGAGGTGAGAGGCCATTGCAGCAAGACTGCCTGGGATCACGTTTGGAGTGTGCTGTGATTCACTTGCACTTCTTAGAAATATGAACTATGGACACTTTATTTTTCACTAAACCATTGTCATTTGTCTATTAAGGGCTATTGTTCCTTCCATATCCCCCTGTGGATTTGGGTCATTTATTTATATTTTTATGCTGTGTTCTGTTCATATATAGTATTTTTTATTTTTAGCGCTGCATCATCTTTACATTTACAAGTCCCTACAGCCTTAGCGGCTGTTGGCTTGTAGTTTTCAATGAACTACCACGGAGTGCCGTGATAGTTCATTGAAGCTTCCTGTCAGTATATCTGCTTGACTGTACATCCTGTATGGCAAGCAGATATTATGACAAGTAGCAGGAGACCTGCATGGCATCAGTGTTCTACTGATCGCTGGTACAATGCTTTGGTCCTTTGGACAAAAATAATAAGTGCAAATTTTTTAACCTACAAAAAAATGTGCACTTATTATTTTTGTCCAAAAGGTGAACTTATCCTTTAAAAAAAAATGCTAGTGTGCATGTAGCCTTAGTTGACATCTTTCATTCTCCTATATACCTTATACTACCTCTATCACCCTAATCTTTTGTTGCTGCAGGAGTTAATAGAGGGACCTGTCATATGCATTCATCAAAAGTGCCGACTATGCCTGCTCTTTATGCCCTCTTGTACTTTCATAGAAACTGTACTATAGCTTCTATGAATTAAAAATATTCTGTGAATGGAGGCGGCAGACCTTTCATTCATCTGCCTGTACTCGGTTCATAGATTGCATTTCATTCCTGAATGCAGGACATGATCTATAAATGGAGGATGAAAGATCCACTTCTTCCATTCAAAGATCCTTTTTGCATTCACAGAAGATATAGTATGGCTATACTGTTATCGTACCAGAAGATTATGGCGGCAGGGGCAGCAGGGTGAATCGGAGAACAGAGGATTTCAACTGAATCTGCAGCCAGCAGTACAAGGGACACATCACACTGACTGTAAGTAATATTCCTTGTGCTGTTTTTTAAAAAACCTTTTTGGACATATGCTTTTAAAAAAGGAACGGTGACTCTAGTCTAGGTCAGTGCTGGTCTGGGGCTACTCATCTACTGTGGGGTGTAACCCTGGCATTTCCATGGATAAAGCTTATTTCCAGAACATGCATGCATCCAGGATTTCATTTTTTTCAGTCTTTACACATGCCTTGTAGCATAGTTAAAAAAAGGGTAATGTATATTGGCTGCATGCTATCAACTGCAAAACTTGCTGGGAAAAAAAAAACCTGTACAAATAAATGCATAAACATACTCATTTAAGTTGGACTTCTAAACCAGCAGATCCTTTCATAATTCTATATTGCTATTCCTATAATGGCCTTTTGTTTCACACTGAACAGTGGAAGCTATTAAAAACTTCCAATAATAATACGAATATCAGTTATCCTTGAACGCTTATTACCATTCATGCATACATGTGAGTCCATGTGAGTCTTTGCATGTCTAATTAATCTGCATCTCTGACAGTTTTAATAGTTAATTGTGCATGTAAGGAAAAATCTCCTTGTGTGGTCTTTAAGCCTTTCTACTATTTATAACTTTGTCAGAACCAGTTAGCTCCACGTGTGTTTAAAGTATATGATAAATTAATCAGCAATGTAAATATTATGCTAACTCTTATGGGTTTCTCTACCCAGCTTTTGAAAGTAAGATTATATTTTTTGTATAAATGACTAGACTGGCATGTCTCCTAAGCCATCAGTAAATATCCCCAAGGGTCAACTGTTTAATGGAAATAGGCAGATCACAGCCAAACACTGAATGTATTGCTTTCAACCCAGCTGTTAGGAAAATCATGCAAATGTTTTTTTGGAAATGAATGTATACTAACTCCCAAAACACCCCAGGGCAATATTACGGGTGGCAGTTTTAGGGTACAGCTCTGTGAAAACTATCGGTTGGTGTAACCAAATCCCATCTGCAGCTGGGATTTTAGGATGATGTCTCCAATACAAACACTTAGTTAATGGTACACAGTGAGTTCTAAGAGAAAAAACATTAGCGTTTACAGGAAATGGACTTACAGGTGTAAAGTATCACTGGAAATGTGAAAAGGAGCATTCAGAGGAAAGGAATAAAAGGGATAAAAAAAAAATCCAGTCCAATGGGGATTTAGTTTGTACTGACAGGTGGTTTGGAGCACCAGTTCCTACACTTGGCCTATATGCGTGATTTAGGGGTGAAGTGTTTTGTACCAAAAGCAATGTTAAAAGGTGACAGTCATTGCTGGAAAGAGGCTGAGCTTTAAGATGTTGTGACAATGACACGTACGTGAAATGCAGCCAGCTATTTTAAATCTGCCAAAATGGTAGCTCTGCTGTGACAGCCACTGGATGCTGTGGTGGATCAAAGCAGAATATGATCCTAAATTGAAGCAAGATTGAAGTAAAATGCCAAAATATAAAGGATGAACAAATTTTGGTAAAATTGATCTCACATCAAAATTTCTCCCAATCCAATCCTAAAATGTACACCGGCTTCTCAGACAGCACCACCAGACTGGTGACCTGACTTTTACTTGGCTCAGTCGAGCAAAAAGCGAGGTCACCTCCTTACTCCCAACCTGTGACTTGACACAGATGACGTCGTCTCTCTGATCCTACCTTTTGCCAACATGTTCTTTATCAGCAGATGTCAATGAAGGACACTTGGCTATCTCCAAGTACTGCCATCCCCCTCTCAGTTCTGCTCTACAAGAGATTGCAAAAGGTTGAAATCAAATCAAATCCAAGTATTTACATTAGCTGCATTTAAAATACATTTACACCCCGGTCACATCGATCCTGACTTTGAAATTGTGCAACTTCACCGTAAGTCTCACAATTTCAAAGTTGGGATGTCATTGTGATTTGAGGTGTGATTTGCAAGACATCTGAGGCAGGTGTCTATGCAAATCATTTGTTTGTTTTTTTTTGTGCCTGACATTCAAAGCCCTACTCCAGAATAACTTTAACAAAACTATTAATCTTTTCTATTGGTCCCCTAATTCTAACCACTATCCTTTTTTATCACCCCAGTTCAAATGCTAACAAAATACATACATAAACCTGGGACGTCATCAATACCCACTGTTCTTTCTTAGTTCTCAAGGCTATGTGGATGGGTAAACAGTAGCACCACACATCATTTACCCCTATTCTCAGTCCACGGTAAACTACACATTCCAACATGCACTGAAATGTTATTTTCCTCGTTGGGCATTACGTGAGCAGGTCTGTGTGCAATATCAGGGGGAGTAATTTGTAAAATGACCCAGTATTGTAACGCAATGATAACAATTTGGTTCATAATCCATCCTTCATGCAAAAATCATAAAAAAACATTCTGCCACATGCAATTACCCCTTGCATTTTCCCCCCTCTCCCGCTCCATCAACATTATCTTCCAAACCTAACTTCACCTCCACTCCCAAAATCAGACAGGCACATTAATTTTAATATACAGGACCCTCATCTTTAACTCCATCCTGTTGTCTACCTCAGATTAAAGCAGCACTATAAGCCGTCCTCTCTTTCTATTTTATTTTGCCCTCTGCTGTCTCCCTATTTTCTCACTGCTTGATTCTCTTGCCCCCTGCTTTTTTCCTTTGCTTGCTGCAATGTCATATGCCCCTCCTTAACTTGCCCTCTTTTGTTTTCCACTGTTTGCTGCAGAGACAGAAAGCAACCCCCCACTTTTGTTTCGGTTGTCTTTCCTATGTTGTCATACAGTGCCCTAAATTTCTCTGTTGTCTCCATCTGCAAGAAAGGCAGCACCCCCTCTTAACCTCTGCTATATATCTGTCACCCCACTACAGTGACAGATGCCCACACTTCTCTTACTTGCTCTCTTCTGTCTCCCTCTGCTCACTGAAATGACATATGGTTTCCACTTCTTTTTCTGTTTTTTTTTTTCATTCAAAAAAACCTCTCCTCCCTCTTTGCCTTGTGTGACGGGAATCACTTTGGGTCATGGAACCCAGCTTACTTTGCAGAGGTTGGGAGACCCCTGTCTCAGCTCCCCATATCCCTCTTATGTGCAAGTCACCCTATGTCTCTTAGGGGCACAGGGTGACTAATGGACGCTGAGAATGCGGTTGAAATTACTTCAGATGGGACAGTAATATTTATCAGCCTTATGAAGACTATTCCTGGTTGTTGATTCTGAACTAGACATGTGAATTGAAGGAGCTAGACAGCCTGCTCTGTAGTGAGATCCTAATTCATCAAACCATTGTCTGAATTCCCAATCACCTTTTGTTTTGGTCACCCAGCTAGCTAACCTAATTAACTTACTGTTTAGAGTGTTAAGTATATTTCTGTATATTGCTGTGTTTGCATATGATCATGTTATCAGTCTCAGTGTGTATTGTATAAAAAGCCCGTTTGAGCTTAAAATAAAGAGTTATATGTTCAGACAGACTGGTGTCGTCTAGTCTTGTATGGTCGGCTGTGGTGTCTGTTGTCGGTGTTCGGACGAAGAAGCGGTATTCTAATGGAAGTACTCAAGCACAATCTGGGTCGGTTCTGTTACATTCTTGCAGCCAAAAAGTCCTGGTAGAATGCAATAGCAGTATTGTTTAATTTAAGATCTTTAATAGATCTGGCTGCTTTATTTTATTTATTTCAGGTACTTATATAGTGCCATCAATTTACACAGCACTATACATATATATATTTTACATTCACATCAGTCCCTAACCCTCAAGGGGTGTACAATCTAAGGTCCCTAACTCACATTCATACATGTACATAATAAGGCCAATTTAGACAGGATCCAATTAACCTACCAGCATGTCTTTGGAGTGTGGGAGGAAACCCATGCAGGCACAGGGAGAACATGCAAACTCCAGGCAGGTGGTGCTGTGGTTGGGATTTGTACCAGTGGCCCTACTACTGTCAGGTGGAAGTGCTAACCATTTAGCCACTGTACTGCCCAACTTTAAAGATATTCTCTTTGTTTCTAAAAATGTAATACATTTTGAGAGGCCTTTGAATGGAACACTGTGTGCACTTGAATGGCAAAATTGATGAGTGAAACTGTATCCACAGCACAGTACTGTATGGCAGACAATTTTGACTATAGATGTGGATGTAGCAGTGAGAGTACAGTAAGTGTTCCAGTTGCAATTTAAAAAGCCACATATGTGGGACATTAACCTCTAATTGGCATTTTAACCCGTGTGTGTCACCTTGTGTATCTGTACCAGGGCCAAACATTCCAGGGTATGTAAACTTTTGATCATGGTCATTTGGGTGATTTCTGTTATCATTATGATTTAAAAAGGAGCCCAACAACTATTTGATAATAAATGGCTTCATATGATCATCATCCTTCAATAAAAATGCATTTTTTTGGCATGATCAGTCATATTTTCAATATCAATGCCAAAATTTCACAATTTCTGCCAGGGTATGCAAACTTTTGAGCACAACTGTATACTGCCACAATGTATACTGCTAGGTGCATTGCGAACACATAACAATGAACACATAAATATAGGCACATTGCTCAATCATTTCTTTTAACATAAATAAGCATGTCACTATATATACAAAAAAAAAAGAAAACTGGTTTTAGTGTTGAAATTTTCTGTGCTAAATATAATCAGTCCTCTGAAAATTTTCCAAATGTGTAATAGCAAAAACTGTATTGTATGGCTTGATACTAAGGATTACATTTATTTAATTTATCTATTTTAATGTCAAATATACAGTGCAGCATAACATATTGGTGCTTTGCAAATAAAGCATATTAACAAGGATGGTTAAAAAACAATAAATATACAATAAATTTACAAACTTGACACTTCTCAATGTCCAGATTTAAGTCTCTTCTACTATATTCATTGGCCCAATGACAGGTCATTTTGACCTAAAGACATCCTGTTTTTTCTCCAGTGATATCTCTCAGACATACAGTATTTAGTTGTCATAATAAGGCGTACTTTGTAACAAAATAATTATTTTTGGAAAAGATGCATATCCAGCAATAATCTGACTGCAGAGTGTTGATGTATAAATGACATTTTAGAGGAACAAATTGGATTTAATGGAATGTGGCTGGCTAGATAATACATTATATATTAAGACAAAAGAGATATTGTCATTTTGTACTATTTAGTTTAGTATTTAGTTTAGTAACTTTATATTACTTTCTACAGTAATTAAATAAAGGATAGTACATACAAAGTTGGCACAAATTTTTTTTCTACTTAGGCAATTTATTATTTTGGTCTATGCACATCAAAATAATATTTTTTACTTTTTATGACATATAAAGCAAAATGACATGCGATAATCAAAGTTCAGTATTTTATATGCAAAGTGAAAACTGACTTCCCTTGGCTACTTTTTGATTTTGGATTCAGTGTTTGATTTATGAAAAATAGAAGAAAAGTTCCAAGTGATATCACAGCATTTTGTTGAACTGTCCAGGTTACACTTAGCTAAGCCTGGTCCAACATGATGATACAGTTCCTGAGCATGTATGACCACATATACCTTCAGTTGTGTAAATCAAGTAAAAGTGTTCTTAGCATCAGATATATTTTTCACTCTGAGTGCATGCATTTTAAGTAATATGAAAGTGTAACACTTACAGGTATTTATTACCTCACAAAAAGATCAGATAATCCCCCCGATTATGCTTTTGTTTGCCTTTCTTTCCAGAAGGATGGTGCCATCTTTTTTAATTATTATTCAGGGCCAACATTTACTTCCTGGACTGAGATGCTGGCTCACACCTAACCCAATTATTTAAATCCCAATTGAACCTTCCTTGGAAATGTGATAGTTTGGCTCAGCAGGATAAAAAATACTGATTGAGCAAATCCAACTTTTTGGCTGCTAAACAATCTCCAACAACTGTTTAAAAGTCAGTAGCTGGGTAGGTAGCTGCACATGGGACTGTGTCAGAACAGCGATCATTAGGACGCATCCCAACATATACCTCTCATTTCAATTATTGAATTTCTAAAGGTTCATTTAGGCTTTAACCATTTAAAGACCGCCCCAAAGCACATATACTGCTACAGGGTGGCTGTTAAAAATCGTGCATATATATATATATGTGATTTTGCATTTCCAGGTAGGGGGAGCATGCATACTGCCCTGCCCGTGCTGTCATTGGCTCTCAGATATGTCAATCTCTGGGTCACAAGCTCCGTGATCGGCAGAGAAGCTGACAAGCTGACAGTGGGGACTGTGACGATTGTGTGCAATAGAGATATAGATAGAGCAATAGAGATATGGAAGCTGTATGCGGCAGCCATCTTGTTAAGGTCTCAGCCATGTTGTCTTTCAAGAACAATCAGCTCTCTTCTTTCCTCCCTCCTCACTCCTCTTGAAATGGAATTTGTAGCTGTAAGTTGTAACTTCAAAAGAGCCTCTTATCTTAAATACAAAACAGATAGATGAAGCTCCAAGAGCTGTAATCTGCTAATTAGGCTTGGCAGGATGTCTACATGGCAGAGACACTTTCCTCTGCCCTATCATAAAACAATAACGCAGTCAGCTGTCACACCTGACCTGTTTAGGCATTAGGGCTCTAGGAATGCAGAGCGTGCCATAAAACGTCTTTTCCACATGTAACCATTTTCCATTACAGTCCATAGCATTCAGCAGGAACTGGGCACATTAATATTAGGTATATATTTGGAGAGCTAATTTCATGTCGAGGCAAACAAGGTTATACTTGACTATGTTAGCACATAGGAGAGAGAATAAAGCAGCCTCTTCCCTCCTGGGTGACAAGGGTACACTGTGTTTGGTATCCCTGGGTTTGAAATATAATTCTGAATGTTAATCTGCCAGTTGCTAGAATGCCACCTGCACCTATTGGAGGTTATTAACCTTAGTATGAAATTGTAAGGCAACCTGGTCATAACCTTGGTTACCTCCTAGACCCCATCCCCAAACTGGATGATTGGTCATATGTTTTCAGGCGACACCCCTTTAATATCATAGAAAAGGACTGACAGGCCTGGAGAAAAAGGAGCTCTTGCTTAACATCAATCAAGAAACATATAACTGACTTGAGAGCCAAGGCAACAGTTTTGCTTGGACAATTGGACTCTGCTAAACAAGGATTTTGCAAGTATTCTGCCTCCTTTCATTTATTTTCTTTGTTGCTTTATTGTTCTCGTTATGTCTTTGTAACATCTTTTTCTGTAAATATTTTAATTGCACCATTTTTACCTTTTTAGTAATAAACCCTATTTTGAAAAGTGTTGAAACTGTCTCTAAAGCCTTTAATGCAAACTAAAGAATTCCCGTCTCTTGAAGAGTGCTACTGTATACAATAATCCTCTGAATATCCCTGTCTGTGGTGACAGTGTGTGTTGCAGATGCTTATGCTAAAATCATAGTGTTATTGCTAGGATTTGTGAGTTTCCTCCTTCTCTGTAAAAAGGCAGTGGTGGCAGTGTGAAGGGTTAGTTGCATAATTAACCTGACCCAGTAACAATTGCTCTCAGGCTGCTGGCACATAGATTGGGGTCCCACAAGCTGGAAAATCTTTGTGCAGCTGAGAGTGGCATTGTTTCACAAGTGAGAGCACGGTGTGAGATTGGCTGGTCCTTTTTGACGAGTTGGTGAGAAGGGCAGGGTCAGGCGCCACGTCCTGTCACAGGGACCTGCTGTCTTTTATCTCTCTGCAAAGCAGAGAGATAGAAAGCAGCACGCCCCCTAGCAAAACACCACTCAGTAATCACAACACAGTACACTGTTAAAGCTTTGAGCACCCCAGATGTTAACCCCTTTTTGCCCAGTTCATTAGTACAGTGTCAGTGCTTTTTATTAGCACTGATCACTTTATTAGTGTCATTAAAAGATGTCAGTGGCAGTTAGTCAGTTCCCACCCAGTATCAATTAGTGTCAGAATGCATGCCGCAGTCCCTCAGTCCCGCTATGAGTCACTGATCGCCACCATTACAAGTATAAAAATAACACTAACAATCCTGTGATGTTTGTGTTGCTGATACTATGGCAATGTGTAAGTTAAATGATTCCCAGTTAGAGTGCTGGGAATGCCATCAATACTATACATGCACACTCACTGCTGTGGAATATACAAGATAAGGTAAGCATGCATGGAAAGACAAGTATGTATTTTACAACTGACGTTTTATAACATTTTTAACTGTGCCTTTTTCACTTTCTAGGAATTTGGGAATCATAAACAAGCCTTCCGCAGTGAAGAACTTTAACTGCTATGTCACCATCAAACAAGAAGGCACTAGTGCACATAACCAGACTTTTTAAAATTTTACATTAATTTGTTTCTTGCATTTTAAAACAATCTTGAAATCATTGCAAATACTGCAACAGGATTTTTTTTAACTATTTACTGATATCCTTACTGATATAATATTTTAAATTGAATGCATAGATCTTCTTTCTTTAATTTTTTTTGGTTTCTTGGGACCAAGAAAGAAAATAAATATTTTCTTCATTTTTTTTTCTCAAAAGTGGAAGCTCCACTTATTTGCCTCCTCCACCCCCTCCACTGCCATATTTGGCACCTTGTGGGGGGAGTGGGGAGTGGATACCTATTTTTGACAGGTACCCTCTCCCACGTCTGGCTCAGTTTGCCATGGCGAAGTGAGCCGGAAGTTCGGACCCCTCCTGCAATCTCCTTGGTACTTTCACAGGTCCAAGAAGACTGACGGACCAATTAGGAGGTGCAGCACGACTCGCACTTGTGCAGTGGGCACCAGGCTGTGAAGCCACAAGTTGTCACAGCCTGGTGCCCACACTTGAGATGCCGGTGCCATGGAGGAGAGAAGGGGAGAAAGAATGTTGCGGGTGAGAACATTGCTGCACTCTGAGAGAGCTAATTGTGTGTTTATAACATTTTTGTAGCTGCTAACTTTTGATAAACATAAAAATGTCTGGAACTCTGCTTTAACATTGCCAACCAGTAGGTGGAGCTCTAAGTTCAGTTCCATGTGTTTACCTGTCTATAGTCTAAGTTTCTCTGCTAAGAAAGGCTGTTGTGTACAGGGCTCAATAGCTCAAGTTTAAGTTTACATGTACAACTGAATGTGATTGAAAAGTAACTCATCAGGCTTCTCCTCTTTGCTGCCTGCAATGTTTGATGGTAGCCATAGAAATAAATAGTCTAAGGCTTTATTCGTCCATTGTAGCCACTTGTTATACAGTACATACCTTGCCTTTTCTCCCTTGCAAATAGACTGTGATCACATATGTATGTGAACAGCGATCGTTTGTGTATGTTTTAAAATGCAAAATAGAGTTATCAGCTTTTGAACATTTACATGTACATATATGTCACTATGTAACACCCTTGCTGCAATGTCAGCTGCAGGATGCTAAAACCAACACAAGATGGCAGTGTCCTGCAACTCAGTGACACACATACTGCTGAAAGCTTTATGGATCTTATAGGCTGAACTGCAGGACTTTGTTAGAAGGCTGTTAATTGGGGGACTATATTTTTCTCAGAAGAGCTGCTGTGTGAGCAAAGCCATATAAATGTTGAAGCCCGGGAACAAAAACAGGAAGTGAAGCTGGAGAGAAGAAAGAGAGCTGGAGAGAAGAAGCAGAGAGAGAGTTGTGCTAACTGCCAGGGAACCAGACCAGGCAGCAGAGCTAGAGAGAGGAGAGGCAAGAAGGAGTCGTTGACCACCAGCCTTGCTACCCTGTTTAGCTATACAGTCTGCCAGCAGGTGACCAGAAGCACAGTGACCAGATGGAACGCCACACATGGGACCAGTGGGAGAACCTGTTGGGGTCCCCATCCGCTGACAGAGAGAGACAGCCAGGACCTTCTGGAAGCCACCGATCAAGCAAGAGAGTCCCATACACCAGTTAAGAAAGAGAAGTCTGACATTCTCCTCATACCTGCTACTTTACCTGCACACAGTTCTGGAATTTCATTCAGTTAACACGTGTTGCAGCCTAGTGTCCATAGCCACTGTTGAACACATTTCCAGCACAGTCCCATTGTCAGAGCTGACTGCGGTGCACACCTTCTGCAGGCCGGATCCGATCAGTGCTACCTTAAAGGATAAGTTCATTTTTGGGAACATGTTACATGTTCCACCCATTTTTTGGGTGGAACATGTAACAGGTTCCCATAGCTGCAGCCGCGACCACCACCCCCAGGGAGAAGTTTCCTTCACAGTGAGAGCTGTGAAAATGTGGAATAGACTCCCTCAAGATTTGGTTCTTGCCAGCTCAGTGGATTGCTTCAAAAAGGCCTGGATTCTTTCTTAGATACACAGAATATAACTGGATACTAACATTTATAGGTAAAATTGATCCAGGGAATATCCAATTGCCTCTCGGGGGATCAGGAAGGAATTTTTTTTCCTAGCAGGTGCAAATTGGATCGTGCTTTGCTGGGGGGTTTTTTGCCTTCCTCTGGATCAACTGTGGGTATAGGATTTAAATTTTTTTTTTCTATGGTTGAACTAAATGAACTTTTGTCTTTTTTCAGCTGGACTAACTATATGTCAGATTTGAAAACAGTGCGACCATGCGGGGCTCCGCCCACACAACAGCTTCATTCATTCATAGACTTCTATGAATCAATGAACTGCAAGTCCCGACAGCCTTAGCAGAAAGAAATTGCCATTGCCATTCCAAGTATCAGTACTATTTTGTACTGTTTAACCAAGCTTACATTGAAGTTTAATATAAACCTCATATCAGTTTACTCTAATTTGTGTGTGAGTCTACTTTCTGGTGGTAATGTACTCTGGTCAAAAGAATCCTGTGGTGTCAGCAGCGGTTGGGCTTTCAGAAAGGGGTCCAGAACGACAGAGAGACCGAAAATAACTCAGGGACTCCTAAGGGGGTAGTGAAACTATCTAAAAATAGTGTTACTAATATAGTAAACTGTTGCTGTTGCTATGAAAATTCATAACAGGAACAAAGGCTAATTCAAATAAAAAAGTAATATTTGTATCTATTTTATCTTATGGTAGAAGCAAAATATAATACTGTGGTATCCACTAATTAAATGTGTACATTAACATTAACTGTCTATTGGCAAACTGGTTGTAGCTTATTCATTAAGACTAGAGAAAAGAAAAATAAAAGAGAATGAAAACATCGATGACTTACCAGAAACCTTGTTTTATTTTTCTATATGTTGAAAGGTGAATTACTGTTGCTGTTAACAACATCTTCACTTTTCTGTCCATGTTATCCAGTTTTAATCAATCAATTTTAATTGCACATTTCTATGCCAACTCAAAAAAATCAAAAGAAAATGATCCAATATTAATATTTAACTAGAGTGCTGTAATTTTATTTTACCTTGAAATCACTGTTCTCCCGCTTATGTAAGGTGAACAGAGGTTCATTTGGAAAAATGCAGTTTCCACTACAGAGATGATGTGCTCCACTGTAGTAAATTTTCATTCAAGTGTTTTTCTTGCAACTGGGCATCAACTTCACAGTAAGTCATCACTGCCATATCACTGAAGATGGAAGCAAGTAAACGTACAACTTTAGTAAATCAGGCCCTATAGAAGAATCACAGATGATAAAATATGATACTTTTATTTGGAGGCAAAAGTTGACCTACTGCTAATGATCAAATGTCTGGATCCATACCAGATTAATGGTGACCGTGTAAATCTAATGATTAATGTCTATTTCTACATAAGATTTTGGAGTTTGTTCGAGATTTATTGAGTTACTGTAACAAAACTTGTTCTAATAAAACTTTCACTGCCAACACAAATACAGAACACTATAAACATCAGTTAGACCTTTTATTTTATTAGTATTATATCTTGGCAATACAACAGACATGGAAAAGGATTATTAAGCTTTCATACATAGTGTATTTGTAGCAGTTATAACTTACAAGGAGAAAGGGCACCTGGAAAAGGCCATATCAAGTCAACAGGGAATACAGCCATAAGCAAGCATTGGAAGGGGCATTGCAGGTGTCCAGAGTTCTCCTTAGCCCGCAAGGTGTATCTAAAATATTAAGAAACACATTATATGTATAAAAACCAGTAACAGGGTACAATGACATAATTTAGTAGCATAAAATGAACCTTGCACTAAAAATGCTAAATTATATTACTACCCCCACTCAAATTGCCACATGACAACTGGCAGGGAAAAAGTTAGAAAACAAAGCTTTAAGATGGCTTCTAATCCTAAGCATGGAAGAAGACACATCAGCATTGTGCAAGAGAGTGCCTTCTCATGAGATTTGGGATAGTCAACGTTCCTAGGATCTCCCCAAAAGGATCATGATGTAATCCACATCTAGGTGCCATGGCTGGAAGCCGCAGAGAAGAGAAGTGTATTTTCTCTCCTCTTTTTATTTTATAGAGTGTTTTGTGGAGGTATATTTAGGGTAGATTA
This sequence comes from Staurois parvus, assembly GCF_062004578.1. NCBI lineage: Eukaryota > Metazoa > Chordata > Amphibia > Anura > Ranidae > Staurois > Staurois parvus. The sequence goes on along the minus strand of NW_028317918.1, from coordinate 4,799,013 downwards.
ATTAATTTCACACTGTTCTTTGTGTTTTCATCTTTTTTCTATGTTTTTGATCGTTACTTGTATACTGTCACTTTTTTCACAGTTTTTTTTGTGTGTGTAAAAATGAATGTATCTAAAAATAAGACACTTTTTGCACAAAAATAGGTCCAGAATAGTTGAAAGGAGCTTCCATAGCTCTTAGAGAAGCCAATTAAAGCCCTAATTTGATTTCAAAATATTTTGCCAAAATCTCCCAATTTTCAATGAAATATTGGAGCAAATAAAACTCTCAATTTCACTCATTCCTATTTGTCAATTAAAGATGGGTCTCATGCTATTAAGCAGTTAAAATATTGTATGTCTAGAATATTGAGAGCCTTAACTCCCTGCCTCTCTCCCTACCTTCCTCTTCCCTCAACCCCCACCCATTTTACGTATTCCCTTTCCCCTTTCTGTCTTACCCCTCTTTTTTTTCTTCTTCCCCTCCTATACTTCTCCCCTTTTATTTTTTCCCTTTCCATCTATTCCCTCTGTTTACCCTTCTCATACTCTTGCCTTTCCCCTTTCTAGCCTTTTACCTGATGTGGCAACGTCTGATGGGCGATCCTCTACTCTTGCCTACTTTAGAACTTATTTAAATGCATGACTGTATTTTTTCTTTAGTGTGAAGATTGGCTGTGGATCTGGTACAACATTATAGAGGGTTTTTTTTCGTTTTCTTTTGTTTTCCTCTTCTGTAATCCATGTTTTGTAACAACATATGGATACACTGATACTTGTAGCCCTTTCACTCAACGATACCTTGTTTTCTTTTTGTAATACCAACCTTGCTCGTATTGTATTTGTCACCATTTACTCAACTAAACTTTATGGAAAAATATATCAGCAACACATTCATCATATATGATATCTCATTAAAAAGAAAAAATCCAATGTGGAGTTGGATTAATTTTTAATAATTTTTTGTTGGATGTTTAGACCATTTTTGTTCATCTTTTGTTTTTATATATATCAATGCTCTTCTCTTAAAGATTTACAGAAGAACATACATAAAACATCATGCTGAGAAATAAAAGGATAAGTTAATCTTTTTACAAAAAAATTAAATGATAAACTGACTTTAAATAGCTTGGCCACCCCTCTTGACTCTGCTCCCCATAGCAGCCATGATGGCCCATGCTGCTGATTTATCAATCTGTACAACATACACTGCAATACACAACTTCAGAGGGAATATATCAATCATAATGCGCGCAAGAGTAAGAACTCATTGGTCAGTGCAACCAAGTGCAGAAGAAAAAGCTTCAGATGCATTCCTGTATAATAATTTCTGAGTGTTCAGCACAGTCATGTGGCTGTGCTAACCAATAAGCGCTTGCCATTGAGAGCATTATGAGGGATACTTACTCTGGGGTTGTGTACTGTAGTGTGCAGACTGCTACATTGGCTGTATGGGCATCATGGTTGATATGTTCAGCAGGGTCTAAAGGGGTAGCCAGGATGTTTGGAATGATTTCACTTTTTCAATTTTGTCAAAAGGTAAAATTACCCTTTAACCTCTTGGTGCTGACCGCCTCCCAGCCCTTTAAGAGTTCTAAAAGCCAGGAGGTGGGAATTTGGGTCACGTGATCACTGTGATTGGCTGTCACAGCGGTCACATGATTGCAAAGCTCCCGATCACAAGTATGGACTGCATATATGCCACTGCTTGGCATTAAAGCCCATTCGCCAAGTGGCCATATATATGCGTAGGCTGGCACCAAGAAGTTAAAATTGTGGACCTTTTCACAATACACAACTGTACGTTTTTTATAGAAAAAATTTTGATCAGTAGGGATGAGCAAAGCAGATCAGCAGAAAAAAGTGATTGAAAATACATTCCCATGTATATGTTAGTATGTGTTTCTTATTTTCTGCCCAATGACTAACAAGCTTTATATAATGCATTGGTTTAATAAAGGGTGAAATGCAATCCTTGCTGTAGTATTAGTATATTTATTTCTAAGAAAATATAATGAGTTTGTGGAAATTCCTGAAGTTTGCAGTTAAAAAAATTCTCAGCACTTTGCTGCCATTAAAGTCTATGGAACTTGGATAGTCAGTGAAGCGTACTGAATGTGGATGAAGCATTGCAGTATTTGGAGACCATGACTATTAATCTAATAGCAGTTAACCTCATTTAACAAATTAAGTACCTTTTTGTGTTATGTTTTCCTCACTTGGCACAATTTTCTTGCACCATATAGCTGTGGATGGAGTGGTTTAACATGGGAACCAAGACAGCGACAGGTCATTATGAATTTACGGTTCACTTGGCAGACTCTTCTAATCCTAATAAAATATTTGCACCTAATAACGCTAATAGGATGCTGGTAGCATTTTTCCAATAATTAAACAGGGAATATATGGCATTGAGTCAGTATCAACTCATCATAGTCATGTAAAGTTGATCTTTCTGCTCTAGATGAATGCCTGTTACTTCTGCCTGAACTATGTTTCTCTTTTCAGCATGACTTTTCTAGGTCATAAAAAGTGAATAATTGCAATATTTCAAACTTTATAGGTTTCAATGGTGACTAAGTGGTGGCTAACAGAACAGAAAACAAGCACTTTATTTGTGTACAGGGTCACTCCACAATGTTTTCTGCAGAAGTAAGCTTAAAGCCCTGTTGCAAACCCTGCCATCCCCACAAGGGACTATGAGTTTCTGCTGGAAGAGGCCCAGGTACTTCAACCGTTTAGGAGTGTTTGAGTGTTAGGAATTTTCCTAAGACGTTTTTACAAACTGCTTTCAAAATTCTCATAATAAGGAAAAAGTCAATTTGTAGAGTGCAATAGCCCATAGGGTCCAATCACCAATCGTCATTTACTAATCTGACTGCTACAAAGTGCACCTCATTATTCCTCTTTGCAGTGTCTTATGTAAACATTAAACATTTTTCATCAATAGTGTACATGCATGTCATGTGCAAAAACAATTTTCCAGTTGACTAAGATACCATAAATGATAACAAAATCATTACACCGGGTAATCATTTTATTTTCTAATGCATGAGACCCTTTAACTTTCATGACAGATACCAGCCTGAGTGTGCATAGGCTAACCTACCTTTTTAACCTCCCTGGCGGTATGATTATTTCAGATTTTTGGTGCTGAAAGTGGTACCATTTTTTTGCATGGAAATATGTATTTTTTTTATTGTAGGCTATAATTTTTAGGAAAAACTCACTGAAATCTGTCCGAACAAGAGTCTAGTAAACATCCCGGGTATGATAAAATTTGAAACACAAAATCATAAATTATAATTTAATAAATAATCATAAAAATAATATAAAAATAATAAAAAATTTAATTCAATAATATAATCAAACCAAAAACACTGAAATGTGAAATATAGCGCCAAGTTCGCACATTGCTGAGCTCAGTCGCAAAATCGTTTTCAGTTTCTGATGACGAATTTCCCCCACGAATCATTATCACTCAATTCTGTAAGTGGTTCTGATTTACTATCGCTGTTCTCTAGCTGATCTAAACCGCTTTTGACCTAAAGGGACACTTTTTGGACGCCATGGACATTTCTCAGTTTCCAGGCAGAAAGAACAGACAAAATGCAGGCAGGGCGCAGGACAAAGCACTAGGGACAATATGTATGTGAAATAGGTTGAAACAGCAATGTTTTACTGTGTAAAATGAAAAAAAAAAAAAATGACATTTTTTAAAATTTTTAAATTTCCCGCCGCCGCCGGCGGCGGCGGCGCCCGTACGTCCCGACGTCACAGGGACAGGACACAGAAGCCGGATGCCGGCATCGGCCGGAGGAGATGGCCGGGGACGCTGCAGGGGACACATCGTGGGAGCGCAGGGTAAGGTAAGTGAAGAACACATGCCGCAGCAGTGCCGCATGGTATTCCCGAGTGTAGCTCGGGGTTACCGCTTTTGGTACTGAAATGTTACCCCGAGCTACACTCGGGAATACCGCCAGGGAGGTTAAAGTGGTTCTAAAGGCTAGAACATTGGCTCAGACACAGCCAATGGCTCCCACTGATGTCAGTCAAAGCCAGTGAGGAGGGAGCAGGGGCAGGGCCAAACCATGCTCTGTGTCTTATGGACATGTAGGGCTGGCTCAAGAGCTAGCAGGCACAAGTGCCCCCAAAGCAAAGAACTTGTGGGGAGGGGCCAGAAGCACCAACAGGGGACCCAAGAAGAGGAGGATCAGAGCTGCTGTGCGCAAAACCCTTGAACAGAGCAGATTAGTATGACTTTTTTTTTTTAATTTTGTACCTTTAATCCACTGAGGTATCTAACAAGATCACTGTTGAATATGGTGCTGTCATTGAACCCTAGAACCTGGGTGTTGGCTGCTAGTTTTGCAATAGGATGTTTATTCACGTATCCTCAACACAGGGCATAGTGTTGAGGAATAGTAATATAGAAGTTGTAAACAGTAAGTGGCTATTCAATTTTACTTTGCAGGCTAGTACGCCTCATTGAATCTCAAGTAAGCATGAAAATGAATATGTTTATCGGCTTAAAGCAGTTTAGACAAAAATTATAATTTTGTTGGCTTAATTTTGGCTTAATTTTGCACCTGAAAACATGTTAGTTAGATGACCTTGTTGTTTAAGGTGTGACATGCCTAACTATGAAGTGAAGGTTCTACTTCTCTTGGCTGTCTAAGCATTAAAAAGGAAATGCATTTAACATATGATCCAAGGCTTCTAATCTAAGAACTACTATACAACTCAAACAAGCTATTCATACTGTACATAATTTAATAACCTATCCCAAAAATACAACCCTTGTGAGCAAAATATGATCTCATGCTGTTTGTCCCAGCAGTTAGACGATCAGTTTACATTAAAAATACAAATAACATTAGCCAACATCAACTGGGCTAATCCAATTTATTTTTACATAAAACAATATTCACTCAGAAAGATTTGAAGGCTTGATCTGGTACACAACTATTTGTATGCTTTTGAGTGATCACATGTTATATTGGAAATGTGCTTTTAAGTATATAACTACCAGCAGTCAAAAGAAGTGAGGATTGAGTGGATGATGAAAGAGGGGCTATTGAGTGAAGTGCGATGTTGGTTTTGCAGCACAGTAAAAGTGCTGAGTTAAGTCAAGTATTTCAGGACATTTCCAAAGCATGGAAATCCAAAAACACAGAAATGACACTTTGAAAATATCATAAGAAATTTAAATTAAATAACATTAACTTTAAATGAATTTAAAGTTAAACTACAAAATTGCCAGGCTAGCGTTTCTAGAATCAGGAAACATGTTGGAAGTCATAACTTCCCAATGTCATTTTTTTTGCCTGTATTCTTGTAAGGGAAAATGAATGAAGGCTGGCAGAAAATCATTATCACCACACAGAGTAAATATGAATTTCAGAAGTAACACTTCTCAGAAAGGTGTTTTCCAGGCTGGAGCACAACATAGCCAAGCGTTCCTACACGAGTCCAAACACACTTTCATACAGGATCAATCTTTTACCAGTTACTATAACGCCAGTTACCCATAGGGCTATAGACATACAGAAATAGGTCCACATGTTAGCTAAGGTGAACCATTAAAGTGGTTGAGGAACTGATATCACTTATATTTGCAGTGTGAATGACATTGTTGAAGCCTGTGTACATACATAAATCCTTTTTAGTGTCAATCAAATCTGTCCGGTGACAGGAAGTGCCCGAGCGGCCATCTTAACTGAGGGAATATCGCAATTGGTATTCCTGGAAGATGCTGTAAAGACGGGAATGGGAATTTTGAAAGGATTTTAGCATTTTTATCATTCTATACATGTAAGCACAACCAATAAAAGTTTGGATATACTTATGTGACATATTACACTATATGGTTATTCTCTCTCTTCCATGGGTGTGTACCTGTGATTGGCTGGGGGAGGATATATATCTTATCTGGCATTTGGAAATTACGTTGAATGATGTATTGAAGGAGTGGTGACAATTGAATAAGGCTTTTTGATCACATGTTGATGGTAAGAGTAGTCACTCTAGTTACATAGAAGTGTCCACAGGATTTTCACGGAGTAATGTTTTTGTTGGCGTGTACACGGAGTGCTGCACTATAATCTCATGCAGTGTTTATATTACGTTTTTCACAATTTTTTCACATATGTATATATTGTTACACCGAGGATAATACACTATCTCAGTTTCTGTTTTTTTTAGGTTCACTGATATTGGATTTCATTTCAGTTTTTAGAATATTATTTTGAAGATTGCTGGAAAGATTTGATTGACACTAAAAAGGATTTATGATTTAAACTTTGGACTTTCAGGGGTGAAAGTGTGATTTTAAGTGTCAAGGGAAGGGTACACATTTTTTCACAAATGTATAAGTTTTTCACAAATTTACAAGTTTTGCACAGTTAATTGAAAAAAATTTGTTTGTAATATTTGGATACCGATTTATTCAGTTTATATGTGCACATACAGTTGCAAGAAAAAGTATGTGAACCCCTTGGGATTACGTGGAGTTTTGCATGAATTGGGCATAAAATGTGCTCTGAACGTCATCTAAGTCACAACAATAGAAGAACACAGTCTGCTGAACATAATACTACACAAACATTAAATGTTGGCATGGTTTAATTGCACATAACATGTAAACATTTACAGTGCAGGGAGGAAAAAGTATGTGAACCTTTGGACTTAATAACTGGTTGACCCTCCTTTGGCAGCAATAACCTCAACCAAACGTTTCCTGTAGTTGCAGATCAGATCTGCACAACGATCTGGAGTAATTTTGGACCACTCCTCTTCACAAAACTGTTTCAGTGTAGCAATATTCTTGGGATGTCTGGTGTGAATCGCTCTCTTAAGGTCATGCCACAGCATTTCAATCGGGTTAAGATCAGCACTCTGACTGGGCCACTCCAGAAGGTGTATTCTGTGCTGTTGCAGTCATTGTTTTGTTGAATTACTTGTATGCTTTGGGTCATTGTCCTGTTGCATCACCCATCCTCTGCGGAGCTTCAGTTGGCGGACAGATGGTCGTACGTTTTCCTGCAAAATGTCTTGATAAACTCTGGAATTCATTTTCCCATCAATGACAACAATCCGTCCAGGCCCTGAGGCAGCAAAGCAGCCCCAAACCATGATGCTCCCTCTGCCATGTTTTACAGTGAGGATGAGGTTTTGATGTTGTTGTGCTGTGCCTTTTTTTCTCCACACATAGTGTTGTGTATTCTTCCCAAACAACTCAATCTTGGTTTCATCTGTCCACAGTATATTTTGCCAGTAGTGCTGTGGAACATCCAGGTGCTCTTTTGCAAACTTCAAACATGCTGCAATATTATTTTTGGACAGCAATGGCTTCCTCCGTGGTGTCCTCCCATGTACTCCATTCTTGTTTAATGTTTTCCTTATTGTAGATGTGTCAACAAAAATGTTAGCATGTGCCAGAGATTTCTGTAGGTCTTTAGCTGACATTCGGGGATTCTTCTTTACCTCATGCAGCATTCTGCGCTGTGCTCTTGCAGTCATTTTTACAGGACAACCATGCCTAGGGAGAGTAGCAAAGTGCTAAACTTTCTCCATTTGTAGACAGTCTGTCTTACCGTGGACACATGAACATCAAGGCTTTTGGAGATACTTTTGTAACCCTTTCCAGCTTCATGCAAGTCAACAATTCTTGATTGTAGGTCTTCTGAGAGCTCTTTTCTGCGAGGCATGGTTCACATCAGACAGTGCTTCTTGAAACCAGTAAACCCAAAACAGGTGTGTGTTTTTTAAGGGCAGGACAGCTGTCAGCAACACATCCAATATCATCACACTGATTGGAGTCAAGGTTGGCTCACTCCTGGCTCCAATTAGCTCTGGGAGAAGTCATTAAGCTAGGGCCTCACATACTTTTTCCTCCCTGCACTGTGAATGTTTACATGTTATGTGCAATTAAACCATGGCAACATCTAATGTTTGTGTAGTATTATGTTCAGCAGACTGTGTTCTTCTATTGTTGTGACTTAGATGACGTTCAGAGCACATTTTATGCCCAATTCATGCAAAACTCCACGTAATCCCAAGGGGTTCACATACTTTTTCTTGCAACTGTACATACCCATCATAGTATTTAATTATCAATATATTATTTATAAAATCTTAGATAGATAACCTGTAAACATACGTACCCACCAATGTAATTAAATATCAATATATTATTTATAACATCTTAGATAGATATCCAAAAAAGAAAAAAGAGGGAGGGAAACAACACCATCCCGGTGACTTTTGAGGCACAACATCTATATAAATTCAATAATTTATTTCATATCAATAAGCACCACATATATTGTAACATTTACATTCCAATCCAACAAGATTATATTCTTGTAAAAAAAAGAAATTTTGTAATCAAAAAGAATATCATATTGCTTCACAGGTGGTCCAATCTTTTAGGCTAGACTCGTTTCATGGATTTGATGCACTTCTTCAGGAGCCATCACAATATATTCATAAATAATGATCTAAACAAAACATATAAACAATTACAATTATTCATCCTGGTATAATATAATAGGATAAAACATCAACAACACACCATGGGAAGGGGGAGACAAGTCCAAAGGGTTTTCTCCCCCTTCGTGAGAAAAAGGACCTGTACACAATATTCTGCCCATGCGTAGGGGGCTTAACATTTTCACTGTAAATTTCGTAAAGGTAATTCCACTGTGAGCCTTATTAAAAAATTCAGCCAGTGACACAGAATTATGGGGATTTTTCATACAAATATATTTAGGTGACCAGACATAATAGTTTAAAATAAATTCACAAAATGTAAATACATTTGGAAAAATAATATTAAATATGCCATATTAATTTTAAATTCTAATAACTAAAGAAGAAAAGGAAAAATATCATGTTTGTACACTTTTCTAAATTTACATTTTGGATTCAATTTTTGCTGACATCAAGGAAACACGTATTTGCTGCAGCCAGCCAAGGTAAAATTCATGATTAGCCTTGTTTTATAACCCCTTAAGCAACATGGATTATAATCAAGCCATTCTTTGGGCTTTGGGTTTAGCAGACTGCAGAAGGCATGTTTACCTGTATCCTTTGGGATTAGTTCAACTTCTGGTAGACGAAGCTTTCCTGTGTATAGTAACCTAATTTCTTACACAGAGCAGATTACAATTTTAAGGTACTTTGGGGCATAAATGAACCATGCAATTAATTGAAATGTTGCTTTCTGTGCTATAGTGAACAGTACATATTTTTTTAGATCTGGAGAATAAATTTATCCTTGTAAACAAAAATAATATAATAATATAGCTATACTATTACACACTGTGATAAAAGTAGACTTGTTTTCTTATGGGTAATATGCCAACCAATACTTCACTAAGTTTCTGCAACATACGGTACAAAAAACTATGACACAAAGCAATTTCAGTAACATACTAACTAACATAAGCACATTTATTTTTTTATCTTGTGATAGTTTTCTCGTTAAAATGCCCAGTTACCAAACAAAAATATCAAATACAGTAGGCGCATGTAAAATTCATATTTAGGTACTAAACATCTCTATTTCACATGAATTTGCATTTTATCTTCTCTTTTCTCTTTTATTCTACTTTCCTCATTAGACTTTGGACATTGGAGGAGATTTACTAAAACTGGTGCACTCAGAATCTGGACAGCTGTGCATGTTAGGCAATCAGCTTCTGACTGCAATTCGTTCAATTAAGCTTTAAAAAAAAAACGTGGAAGCTGATTGGTTTCTGTGCAGAATTTTCACTCTCCAGCTTTAGTAAATAACCCCCAGTATAATACCTTTAAATTATTTCCAGAAAATAGTTGTATTTTAACCACTGGAGCTCCGGAAGATTTTATCCCCTTTATGATCAGGCCATGTTTTGCTATTCGGCACTGTGCTAATTTAACTAGTAATTGGGTGGACATGTAATGCTGTACCCAAATTAAATTTATATCTTTTTTTCCACACAAATAGAGCTTTCTGTTAATGGTATTTGATCACCACTGGGTTTTTTATTTCTTCTAATGTAAATGAAAAAAATACAGAAAAGTTTTGAAAAAAAATATTTTACTATCTGCTATAAAACATATCCAATGAAAAAAAAAAATGTATTCATATATTTTTCCAAATGTATTCTGCTACATGTCTTTGGTAAAAAAAAATCCCAAAGAGTGTATATTGATTGGTTTGCGCAAAAGTTATAGCATCTATGAACTATGGTATATATTGGATTTTTTTTTATATACTACTAATGGTGGTGATCAGCGACTTAAAATGGGACTGCGTTAGTGCAGTAGGCAATCTGACGCTAACACTGGGGGAAATTGACTAACTGCCACTGACATCACCAGTGACATTAATACAGTGGTCAGTGATAATACTATGCACTTTCCCTGTACTAATGTCACTGGCTGGGATCTAGGGCCATCAAGGGGTTACATGTGTGACTAACTATGTGTAAAGTGTGCTGCTTTTACTAAGACATCACTGGGTCTGCGCAGGTTGGGTCCAAACTGGATCATTTATTGGGGGGTTTTTTTTGCCTTCCTTTGGATCAGCTGTGGGCAAAGAATTTTGTATATATGGAGGTTTTCTACTTTTTTTTCTATTTGAATTGAACTAGATGGGCACAACGCACTCCCAGCACAAAAACCAGGCTGTCATCTGGAGCCTCGGATAGCCTCTGATTGGCTAAAAAGTGATTAGTTACTGTAAAACCCGCCTCTGTGTTTTTTTCCCTCTGAATGGGAGAGAGATACAGTGTATCTCTCTCTCTGATTGCAGAGAGAAAGCAAACAAATATTTGTGTAAAAAAATATATAATAATAATAATAATATAAAAAATATAGAAAAAATAACTAGATCAAGGTTAGATCTTGGTCAGTGCCTGGGTTAGTGTTAGGGTCAAGTAAGGGTCAACGTTTAGGGTCAATACATTTTGAAAGGATTTTTTTTTAAAGCATTTTTCAAATTATTATGACTGTCAGTGTGTTTTAGGAAGGACAAAAAAAAAAGAAAATGTCCACTATTGTATCTGGGCTGTACTACAGGTACAAACAACAAATAACATACACATATGTGGTATTGCTGCAATTGTCAGGAGCAGGAGATTATATTTTATGTTGTTCTTTCGTGGTAGAGTATGGTAGTAGCAAGAAATATGCAGCTACATTTTAAGAAAAACGATTTGTTTTTACTATTTTGGGCCAGTTTTCCCTTGATAACACTGTTCAACAGGTAAAAAGTTTTGGGCATAAAATTAGCTAATCTTACATAATTTTGGGGTGCTGAAAACGAAAATGACCCTAAAAAATGTTGATTGGCTCTAGTTTCCATGATATATTCACCCATCTAATGACGTAAGCCATTCAAAATTATGATGCAACTTCAGCTGCATATTGCGCAATTGATACTGGTGACCAATAGAAAATTGCATGTATACTGAGATGATGCAATATTAGCCTTTAATTGCATCACTTCACTGCATAAAAGCTGCAGTATCTGTAGCTGATTGTAGTTCGACAGCGTCTTTACATTTCGTTTTATGCTTATATAGGCTACTCAGTAATGCCTCGAACTTGTGTGAATAAAGCAGATAATTTCTGCTATATCTGCGGTGAAATAACTTTTATCTCACAAAAAAGGAGGATAACAGGAATGATTAAGAAAGCCTACAACTTGTATTTTGGCTGCAAGATAGGAGACCAGGACAAGAGCTGGGCACCACATATATGCTGCAATTCTTGTGGGACGGCACTGGAGCAATGGTTGAATGGAAAAAAGGCATCTATGCCTTTCGCTGTGCCAATGATTTGGAGAGAGCCAACAGATAATGTTAGTAATTGTTACTTTTGTATGGTGCCTCCAACAAAAGGGCTAAATAAGAAGAAAAAGTTATCTGTGCACTATCCAAATATTCCATCGGCAATACGTCCAGTTCCTCATGGAGAGGGGCTACCAATTCCTAAAGCACCAGAATCCTTCGTGGTTGAGTCAAGTGAGGAAGAACCTGAAGCGTGTAGTCATCAACCGTCAACCTCACATGACCCAGACTTTCTTCCATCCACACCCACTGAACCACACCTCATTACACAAGTGGAATTGAGCGATCTTATCAGAGACCTGGATCTTCCGAAGAACAAGGCAGAGCTTTTGGGGTCAAGACTACAACAGTGGAATCTCCTAGCAAGTGATGTTCGTACGTCTTTCTACCGTCATCGTCAGAAAGATCTGATCCCATTCTTCGTCCAGGAAGGTGATATTGCTGTATGTAACAATGTTCATGGTTTAATCTCAGCCATCGGCGTATGATCCCGATGAGTGGAGGCTGTTCATTGATGCTTCAAAGGCGAGTCTTAAAGCTGTTTTGCTCCATAATGGCAATCAGCTGCCGTCAGTTCCAGTTACTTACGCAGTTTCAATGAAAGAAACGTATGAAAACTTGAAAGAGCTTTTAAGGCGCATCAACTATGATGAACATCAATGGTCGATTTGTGGTGACCTGAAGGTGATTGCTATCCTACTTGGACTTCAAGGTGGATATACTAAGTACTGCTGCTTCCTCTGTGAGTGGGACAGTCGTGCGAGAGAAATGCACTATGCCAAAAGAGACTGGCCATTACGCCAGTCATTGCAGCCTGGAGAAAAAAATGTTAACTATCCAGCACTTGTAGACAGCAATAAGATCTTATTACCTCCATTACACATCAAGTTGGGATTAATGAAAAACTTTGTTAAGGCAATGGACAAGAATAAAGCAGGTTTCAAGTACCTGATTAGCAAATTTCCAGCACTTAGTGCTGCAAAAATAAATGAAGGAGTCTTTGTTGGGCCACAGATTCGTAAACTTATTCATGATGATGAGTTTCTTTCTCTGTTGCGTGGAAAGGAAAAGGCTGCCTGGACAGCATTTGTATCAGTGACATCAAATTTTCTTGGAAACAATAAAACACCAGACTACAAGAAAGTGGTAGAAAAACTCATCCAGACTTACAGAAATCTGGGTTGCAACATGTCTCTAAAAATTCATTTTCTACATTCGCATCTGGATTTTTTCCCACCAAACTGTGGAGCAGTGAGTGATGAACACGGAGAGCGCTTCCATCAAGACATTGCAGCTATGGAAAGAAGATATCAAGGTAAATGGAGCCCATCAATGCTTGCTGACTATTGCTGGACAGTTGTAAGAGATAGCCCTTTCCTCGAATACAAGAGAAAAGCCAAGAGAAGCAAAACCGACACAAACTGAAGACAAAACTAGTGAGAATCCTAAGTATTAAAATGATTCAACTTAACTTATGGCTATAATTTTTCTTGGTAATCCTATGCAATATATTATGCCATTTAGGCTTTGTTATGTAGTCAATATCACTTGCTTTATATTTGTGGAAAGACATCTATCTATATAATTATTGTGCATTATGTAGTCATTACGCCTATAGTAGAAAACTTTCCGTTTACAGAAAAACTAGAGCCAATTGACAAATTTCATTGTTATATTTGAACTCAGAATGTGAAATTCATTAAGAAATGGATCCTTTTGTTTCCAAAACTGGCAAAAAATAAAAATTTGTTGAACAGTGTAATAACAAAAAAATCAGGAGATATCTGTTACCATTTACCACCAAAAGAAATCTCAATTCGTCCTGAAACAAACAAAAGAAATCCACATAGATGCACAAAGTAGTTGCAATGATATGTACAATTTTACTAACACATGTCCAAGTGCCTTTGTTCAGGCAATAAGATTTCACATAAGATAATCACTAAGGGGTTAATATATAAAATATTTACCAATAAACTTTAAGATATGTACAACCAATCAAAGAATCAGCGAGCGCTCAGGGATCCAATTGAGTCAGCCGCATTTGAACTGAAAAAGGAACCCTAAAACCTTACAGATAATTCAGAATAGAAACCAGTGCAGCGCTATAACACTACACAGTAGAAACTGAAGAATTACTAAATAATAAATCAATAATTATTGATGATATTAATAAATCAATAAATCATTATTAAATAATAGTGATAATAAATATAAGTGGATGAAGCGCTAAGATGGGCGCAATGAAGTTAGTGAAACTGTGAAAGTCTTATAACAAAAAGTTTTCATAAATAGTGAAGGCTTGACACAATTAGGTCAGCATACAGTGCTCCAAATGGGTTCTAATGCACAAGTGGTATCCTATAATTCCGTGTGGCTTTATCCGTGCTGAAGATTGTAAAAAATGCGCACTCACCAGATGGGCATAGTTAAAGCGCAATATGTTGAACAAGAATCTGCAGGAAGCCCCCTTTAAATGGATCTGACAGACAGCATGGAACCAGGATCCCTCCTCTGGACACAAGCCTTCTCTGCAACCATGCTTCCATCGGGGTCCTGGAAATCATTAGCTCAAACCAGAACTAAAGAGAATTGTGATAAAGATCTGTTCCTGGGCAGCCACAGATGTCAATCAGCTTCAGACGAGCTTTGCTTAGCCTTTTAGAACCTGTCTAGAAACATGTCCTGTGCAGCGTTGTTGTCTCCTTTCCTGGGAGTGAAATCCCACCATGTCATGTTACCTCATGATGAGGTAAAGCTGGTGACATGGTAGGTTTTTACTCCCAGAAAAGGAAACAACAACCCTGCACCAGACATGTTTCTAGACAGGTTCTAAAAGGCTAAGCAAAGCTCGTCTGAAGCTGATTGACATCTGTGGCTGCCCAGGAACAGATCTTTATCTCAATTCTCTTTAGTTCTGGTTTGAGCTAATGATTTCCACCATGTGGTGTTACCTCATGATGAGGTAAAGCTGGTGACATGGTGGGTTTTTACTCCCAGGAAAGGAGACAACAACGCTGCACCAGACATGTTTCTAGACAGGTTCTAAAAGGCTAAGCAAAGGTCGTCTGAAGCGATTGACATCTGTGGCTGCCCAGGAACAGATCTTTATCTCAATTCTCTTTAGTTCTGGTTTGAGCTAAGGATTTCCAGGACCCTAGTGGAAGCGTGGTTGCAGAGGAAGCTTGTGTCCAGAGGAGGGGTCCTGGTTCCATGCTGTCTGTCAGATCCATTTAAAGGGGACTTCCTGCAGATTCTTGTCCAACATATTGCGCATTAATTTTTTGCATCTGGTGAGTGCGCATTTTTTACAATCTTCAGCACGGATAAAGCCACACGAATTATAGGATACCACTTGTGCATAAGAACCTGTTTGGAGCACTGTATGCTGACCTGATTGTGTCAAGCCTTCACTACTTTATGAACACTTTTTGTTATAAGACTTTCGCAGTTTCACTTACTTCATTGCGCCCATCTTAGCGCTTCCTCCACTTATATTTATTATCACTATTATTTAATAAGGATTTATTGATTTATTAATATCATGAATAATTATTGATTTATTATTTAGTATTTCTTTAGTTTGCACTATGTAATGTTATAGCGCTGCACTGGTTTCTATTCTGATTATGTACAACCAATGTCCAGACACTGTTCCACACACTGACTCCAGGGCACTTTACCTCCTGCTAATAACACAACTGTTCTCTCCCATTGATGCTAGGGCATTTTTCCCTGTCACTGACACAAAGGGATTTTCCCCTTTCACTGATGCCTATGCCCATTAAGCAAGACATGATATTCAGTGCAATGTAGCCACATCCACCTTTATTTAGTTAATATTCACCACCAAACCACCAGAGATTGGGGTTTTTTTTAACACACTGACCACAAACACCAGGACACTTTCCTCCTGACTGACGCTGGGAAAAGTTTCTCTCTCTCTGTAATGACATTGTTTTCTCCCACTGACCTCAGGAGCATTTTTCAATTCCACTGGTGTCAGTGCCTGTTTTGCTTCCCACTGGCCCTGGAGCATTTTAATCTCCAACTACACCTAATTTTCAGCCACCTTTCACTCCTATGCCAAGGTGTTCATGATTTTAGGATTCTTAAGTTCAGAAGTATGCCAAGACCCAGTGCCAGATCTAACCCTCCGACCACTGTACTGTATGTTACATATTCCTGATCACAGTACTTATCATTTCGTACTGAATGCTACATGCTACTAATTGCACTACACTGTACACAGCATTGTCCAGTCCACACTCCTGACTGTTCTTCTCTATACTGCATGTCTGCCTCACTCTACACCCTGTACTGCACGTTATAAACCTCTGACCACCCAGTATGTACATGTGCATCTTTAAATAAAGATGGTTACTGCCTTGTGTTTTAATGGGGAGAAAAATGGTTGGAGGAAGGGACATCCATAAAGACATTCTCTTTGCACCTTTGTCTAAAAGAAACCCTGGTGCTCATTTTCTGTTTTATACACTCTGCTGTGCATTTTTTGCTACACACTTCCCCACTCTGCACCCTATATTGCACCACCCTGTACTCTTTGCTGTATTCTATAACAATTCCATATCCCCATACTCTATTACTACCTTACTCCTGAATGTGTTGTTTCTGTGTCTTAGCTAATCAATTCTGTATTGCCACCTCTGCTTTCAGATCCATATCAACTCATTTTTCATTATTCGAAGTATCCATGCATTCCATTGTAACACCCTGCTACAATGCTGGTTGCAGGATGTTAAATGGACACAAGATGGCAGTGTTCTGCCCAGTTGCACAGACTCTGTTGAAAAGCTTTGCGGGATTCTGTTAGATTATCATTCTAAATTCATAATTTAGCACTTCTAGGAATTATGGTATATTTATGGCTAGCTTGCAAAATATTTGTTTTTTATGATTAATCATAATTAATATAAAAAATGTGTGGCTGTTCTTGAGCAATTGATAGTGTTGAATTCTTTAGGTATAGCTGAGCCAGAAAAATAAAGTTAAAGTGATACTAAACCCAGGAGCCTGCATTCACTATATCTGGTCTCCCACAGTACACACAACATGGAAATGCAATTATTTTAGTAAATATAAACTGGTAAATACCTTTTCTCATCAGCAGTTAGAGCAGTCTTGTGACTTCAGCAAAGCACTGTTTAAAGCTTTTAGGATGAGTTTAATTTCTGCTCTAGGAGGATGTGAAACCTCTGACACTCTGTCTGGACAGTGCTGATTGGCCCTGTTCTGATCACATGCACTCTCCCAAGAAAAAAAAACCTTTCTAGCAATACATACCAAACTGAGCATGTGCGTGTTGTGGCAATTGTGCGCATAGGGACAGGGATGGCAACCATTTTGTTAGGTCTACCATTTGTCTCATGACTCTCATAATTTCTCCCCCCTCCCTTCTGAATGGAATGTCAGTCTGAAGTGAAGGGGGGTCAAAAGTGCATAGGCACAACTGAAAAAGCTCCATGGTTGTAAATTCCTAATTAGCCTGGTTCCAGAATGTCTGCTTGACAACCACTTTCCTCTGCCCGATTGTAAAACCATAACTCAGTCTGTCATAACCTGTAAGCATTACAGCAGAGTGTGCCATAAAATGTACATCCCACATGAGTCATTTTTCATACAAATTCATAAACTTCAGCAGGAACTGGGCACATCGATATGAAGTATATATTCGGATAGGTCATTTATGAGTCACATGACACCTTACATCCCTATGTAGCGCTTACAAGAGGGTAGAAAGCAATATATTTTATCCAGAGTGGCAGGATATGCCACAGTTTGGTATCTGTGCGTTTGGAATATGATTGTACATATTAATCGGCCAGTTACTAGGATGCTACCTGTACCTATTGAAGGTTATTGATCGTAGTATGAACTTGTAAGGGATTTGGTCATAACCTTGGTCACCGCCTAACACCCATCCCCAAATGAGGTGATTGGATATTTACTCTCAGGAGAAACCCCTTTGAGATAATAGAAATAGAAGCATGCTTTACTGCATATACACTTATTTTACTGTTGTGGGTTTAGTAGCACTTTAAGTCAACTAGCTGGAATAATTAGGACATATCTGTAGATGGGCATAGCTGGTTAGAGGATCTCTGGTGTGGGGTGTCATGGGAGTTAGTAATGAACCAAAATAGAATCAGTGGGATAGAGAAATAATATCTACATACTGTTAGTTAGAAATTAGTATGAAATGGTATATTCTAATAGTATCTGTGTGTATTTATTATATGTTTTATAAGTTGGTAATATGTGTTACATTAGTAGTTTTTTTGGTTATACAACATTATTGAGATATTATATTGTAAAGATAGATTCTTAGTAATAATATCCTTTGAACAGAGAAACTGGTCACATGAGTAAGCTGATGCAACATTGTCATCTTTAACTTATGAAGTCACATTTTAGATCAAGAATAGAGTGTTACATATGGGCTTGTCAATCAAAAGACCATATATGTAGTATCCCCTCCCTTCAATGAAGTCATTGTACTAAGCAGAATTGTTTGCCATACAAGGCTCTGAGTTATGACAATGATGACGTCTACATGTAACATAAAAAGACATCCTAAGCGATGGAAAGGGGACACACACTTTTTACTTTGCCGACTCTTTAATTATCTGAAATCACCTAAAGACATTAGAAATTATTATATCTTTCATGGAAAATTCTAAAGATTCATAGGCTGATGGCAGGACTTTGTTGTTTGATAGCAAGCTAACGAACTACATTTCCCAATAGAGCTGGTGTATGGACAGAGGCAAATAAATACAGAAGCCCAGGAACCCAAGGAAAGGAAGTGAGTGGTGAGAGCTGAATAGCTGAGGTGAGGAGGAGGCTGTGCAGAATACTGGAGGACAAGGCCAGGCCACAAAGAGAGTGGAGGAGGAAGGAGGAATTGTTGACTGCTGATGGGTCTGATGAACTGCCCTGCTGGCCGGTGGTCTGGGGTGCTGCTTTCTGGGGACCCCCATCTACAGAGAGACCGAAAGCTATCTGACCGGTGCCACGGATAGGATGAGAGAGTTCCATTCTCAAGCCACTTAAGTTGCCAATGACATTAAGACCTAGTTCACCTGACATACTAGTTTCTACACCTTCAGCATAATCCAATCACAAGAGCCTACTGGTTGAATTCTGAACTGCAGGACATCCAGAACTGATTGATATTTTGCACTGTTTAGACTTTTACTTGAAATTACTACGAGTGATAGCTATTATTTCATGCACACTTCATTCACTCTAAACTGTGGCTGCAGCCAGAGTATTCCTCTGGCCAGAGGTTTAAGGTGGTGTCAGCAGGGGTTGGGCTTCCAGAGTGGGGTCAAAAGAGCCATGGAACCTGAAAATAAATTAGCGGCCCCTGAGGTAGTAGTGCTACACCATTATACTCACCAGTTCCCCCTCCCAAATACAGGTCCATTATTACCAACTGTCTTCTGTCTCATTTGACATCTGTATGCCTGCTATTCTCTTTCCTGTATAACCTCTGTTTTATTAACATGAAATAAAACAAAATTTCTGGTCCAATACAAACAGTCAAAGACAAAGATAACAATACCATTTATAAAATTAGAGATTCTGTGTTGACAAGTCTCAGCACCATTCCAGCAACTGCCCGCTGCTATGGGCCGCAGGAATAGGCACATAGGTTAGTACATGGAAGCATAGTGTGCATGCAGGAGCTATGTCTCTGCACATGACCACTGGGCACTGAAAGGGCAACCAATTTGTAAATGCAAACCACTTGAGAAAATATGACATAGGCATTGTCCTTTGTCCAAGCATAAAGTGAAGGGTAGGTCACAGACTTATAAAGAACGTGGCCAAAGCCATTGAAAACAAAACCAGAAAAGAAAGAGAAAAAACAGTGATCACTGGGTATCAGTATTCCAAGGTTGGGGTGAGCATATTACATATAAGGCTCTTGGTTACATTCTGAAGATGTGGGGTAACACTATGCTTATATGATTCAAGAGAGGGGGGGTAACGTTGAAAAGACAGTGGAGGGGAGTAAGTTGTATTGGTTTAAAACTGATCCTTTGAATCCAGGGCAGGATATCCCTCAAGAATTTTTGAATTTTGGGGCAATGCCACCAAATATGCATAAAAGTGCCTTCCTGCACGCAGCCTCTCCAGCAATCACATTTAGCTCCCAGGAAGATCTTAGTCAGATGAGAAGGTGTCCTGTACCAATGGGATAGAAACTTGTAAAATACTTCCTTTGAGCTAATTGAGGATTCATGAGCTAGTTTAACAATTTTTTGTAGCTGGTGTGGCATGAAAACTAGCCCCAGTTCCGCTTCCCATTCCCGTATGAAATAAGAAGTGGTCTGAGAGTAGAGAGCCAACAGGCTTTTGTACATTTGTGAAAGTAGGTGTTTAAAGTCCCCAAGAGTTTTATAGAGAGATTCAAAGGGTGTTAGCATATCATCTGGCCCTGCTTTAGGGTTTAACTTCCAAAAGAAGTCAGTTAGTTGCTTGTGGCACCAGAAGTCCATGGGGAATGCAGTTTAAGAGCTCCACAGCTTGTCAAGAGGTAGAAGGCTCCCCCTGGGGTCAATTTCAGCCAAGTGGTGTCTCCATCTCCATCCCAAGATATCCTCCCCCGGGGAGAACCATAGGAAACCTCCCAATGGTGTTAGAGGTGAAATGGGAGGAGAAAATGCCCCCTTTGCTGTCCTCTTTCCACTCTTGCACAAGCATATTTCTCTACATTGTTTACTTTTTACACCGGAACATCATATTTTGATCTCTCCTCTTATAACCTGCAAAAAAAAAACCTTCACCATGAACCCAATTTAACCCCTTTAGGAACAAGTGCCTATTTGCTAGTATTAAAATTAAGTGATGCAAAATGCAATGATTCTTTTGAAAGTGTAGTGCACAATAATTACATGCAAAGGTCTAAACACATAGCAACCAATAAGAATCACCTTTCATCTGTCCTTTGTAAATTCGACATCCCCTTCAGGATTTAACAGTTCCTGAAATTTAAATGTTGGATGCCTGAATTGCCCACTGACTGGCTGTGGTTTCATTTTCTAACCCTAACCATAATTGCTGCACATTTTACATAGTCATTACATATTCCAATATGATTTTATAATAAAATATACTGTATATATAAGAATAGTATATTCTTTATTATTAATCCCATCAGCTGGAGCCTGTGTGACTGAAAACACATTGGGCTGATTTACTAAAACTGGAGAGTGCAAACTCTGGTGTAGCTGTGCATGTTAGCAATCAGCTTCTAACTTCAGCTTGTTCAGTTAGGCTTTGACAAAAACTTAACTGGTTACTATACAGAGCTGCATCAGATTTTGCTCTCTCCAGTTTTAGTAAAATAACCCCATTATATCCATATCACTGATAAAGCATGGGTTTCATATTTAGTACTTTTTAAAGGTTCCCACGGTGACTAGATAATAAATATTGTCCCTATTTTAGGTCTTTTAGGTCACTTTAGAAAAAAAGGGCTGTTATGGACCACACAGGACTTTCAGAGACATTCAGAAACAGTGACACATAAGGTTCTTTTGAGGGTTTGTGTCCATCTTCTGTCCACCCAGACATGAGACAATATGTGCCCTGCTGCCCTTATTCTCAGCTTGCTTCACATGGAATGTTGCTGGTATGGTGACTGTGATAAATGGGCCCATGTGTGTAATCACAAGTAAAGGCTTGTAAGCAGAGGCCATTTATTCCCTGAATGTATAACTTCACTAACACAAAAATAAAGCCGGGCTATGTGTGTTTATATAGAAACTCATTATTTCTCTTTTTCTGCAGCTTTGTTATTTTTGTTAATTGCTCTGGGTTACATGTCATCAGTTATTTCTCTACAGTATACAAAATAAAAAAAACATTAAAGAAAATTTACTTCTGCTTATTACAATGACATACAGTAAATTAATTGTTAAGCTTAAAGACACTCTTTCACTTAAAAATAAAAAAATAATAAATGGTACCTGCAATACAAGCTAGTGAATGCATACCTCTCTGAACGTTTTGTGTTCAAGCACTATAACCAGAACCTTCAGCAATAAACACTTCCAGTTGTGTTGAATGTCTAAACCACATTGCCCTAAATCAGTGGTCTCCAAACTACCAGGGACCAGATCTGGCCCTTTGCTTGCTTGGGGCACTATTTAATTCACTAATGCCAGCAATGGGGCATAATTACCCCACTGACATCAATGAGGGGGGCATTGTTTTTTCCCACTGACATCTGGACCTTTTCTACTCCCAATGCCCACAGTCCGGCCCCCTAAAATCTGAAGGACCATAAACTGGCCCTTTGTTTAGAAAGTTTGGAGACCCCTGCCCTAAATGATTCCTCTCCCTGGACTTTGACGTGTCACTATTGTGTCCTGCAGTAGCAAATGAAACCACCAGATTTTGCAGTCTCCAGTTTTAGGAAATCAACCCAATGTGTTTTGAGTCACACAGGCTCAAGCTGATTGGATTAATAATAAAGAATATATTATTCTTATACTGTATATACAAGATATTATAACATATATTATAAAACCATATTGGAATTTGTTATGACTACAGTATGTAGAATGTGCAGCAAATATGGATAGGGTCAAAAAATGAAACCACAGCCAATCAGTGGGCAATGCAGGCATTCGACATTTACATTTCAGGAACTGTTGAATCCTAAAGGTTCTACCAGGGGAAGTAGTGCTTGAAGACAGCATACTTTGAACCGGCTGCCCATCAGGGAGGATATGTGAAAGTGCTAAATGTTAAACAACTCTCCCTTTACAGTTTTTTTTGTAACATAGTCAGTAGGGAGCAGGGTAAAGTATATGTCCAAAACCTTTTTTTTTTGTGTTGAATAGAGAAATAACAGATTAGAACTTGTGTTGGTTATTTACTATTATCAGAAATTCCCTCTACCTTATTGTCCCAGTAACCAAACAGAAAGTTGGAGAAACCAGCACACAGACAGCAAAACAAAGATGAAGGGAGTTCAAGCCTTCCCCTACTCTACTGAAAAAAAAGGCTTAAAGATACTTTTATTATAATTACATTGAAAACCATAATGCAAATCTGTGGTGGTTGGTGCCAGAAATGCCAGCAAGAAAGTACTTGAATGGAAAACTAGTACAGCAAAAGACACTGATGTGGTTTAGTTGTTCAAGAGTCAATTTGGTGAAGATTTAGGTTATTTTGTACCAAACTCCCCATATGATTAGATCATTCTTTCAAGACACTGCTTAGAAATCTGAAATCTGGTTGGGTGCCTTTTGAGTATCACAGTAGCCCAAAAAATTTTTCCGCCATGAATAAACTGCAGTGACTGCAAGTGCTACTGCAATATAAATGTTGAAGAGGTGAAGCATTAGAGGTGGTGGAGTGATAATGTAGTGGGAAGCTGAGAGGCTTTACTTTAAAATCTGAACTTGTAACTGTCTGCAAAGTGGAAAATGCCACATGCATGATAAGGTTTAATTTTCTCTTCCTTGAACTTAACTTGCTTACCAACACTGAGCTCTGAAGAAGGTAGCAGGCCCCCAAAATGCATCAGTTCACCAGCCTAGTGGAGTCATTTGTTGGGCTATGCTATTCCTGCACTTCCCGGCGTCTCATTGTTTTAATGCCTTTGCACCTTTTACTTTTGTAAGTATTCATTTTGTCATCTTCCAATTTTATACATTAAATCTCTGTTAATGTACTAGGCATTTGCACCCTCCTGTGTGTTTTATTTACAGTTGTATACTGGACTCTGCGGTCTGAATCTAGGTTTGGAATGACCTTTGGCTGTTTAGGTGTTTAGTAGAACTTGTGAACTTTTGCCCATCCAGCCACCTGTTCAGCTAGAGCTGGGGACCATATATAGATACAGTATTTCTACCACTTCCATTTTCATGCTGTCAATGGTCACTAAGGCAGCAGAAGGTGCTTACACCCACTGCAGTCCTAGGAATCCCCACCACGTAAGCAAAGTGGTGGAGAAAGAAGTGACATCACTGCCCAAATATGGCCACTGGGATATGAAATTTTTTTTAAAAAAGGACTTGCCAAAAATATGTGTGTCATTATTTCTAGGTTAAATCTTTTTATGTGAATAAGTGGGGGGGGGCAGTATTTGGGGGCCTCTGTGTTGTTAAAGGGGGCTTTCAGATTTTGATAAGCCCTCACCCACAGATCCCCCAACCAAGAAGGTAGAAGCCCTTGTCTTTATCAACATGGCGACAAGGTGCTTTGCCGGGGGACACCCACATGTTGAGGGCATATGGTCTGGAGTTTTTGGGGATCTAAACCACCCACTTTCTTGCCAGGCTGCATTTTCAAATTAGGGGTCTGCTATGAATTATTAGGGGGTCTCCCACTTTTTTTGATTTTGTCATGAGGTACCCCTAAAATCCACAAAATTTTCAAATGGTCTGGTACATGTTTGGGGGTTTGGGGTCTATGCAAATTTTTTTCATTCTTGCTGTAGAATGTGACACAGCAAAAGTGACATCTACAAAGAAAAAAAAAGCTAACATTTGAATTGCCTGGAAATGGATCATTAACAGCTTCTTTTAAAAAAAAGCATATAGACACCTCCAGAGGTCCCCCAAAATACATAGCATACTCTAAAACAGGGGTGTCAAACTGGTGGCACTCCAGCTGTTACGAAACTACAAGTCTCATCATGCCTCTGCCTTTGGGAGTCATGCTTGTAACTGTCAATCTTGCAATGCTTCATGGGACTTGTAGTTTGGCAACAACTAGAGGGCTGCCAGTTTGACACCCGTGCTCTAAGAGGGTCTATTGTACAGCTTAATTAACAAAAATTGTTGTGCTGTGTAACCACTTACCTCCACTAAAACAAATAAATAACAAGTATAGTGGTCAAAAACCACTAACATATAATTGTAAATTATTTGCAACAAAATATTTGTGAGTAGGAATTGACAATATAAAAGTTCATATATCTACTGCAGCTTTAGTCCATGAAACAAAGTATCCATCAACTCAATCATCCAGTGAAAATGAAACAAAGTTAAACAAAGTGTCTATCAATTCAATCTTCCAGTGAAAAATGTGAAATCTTCCACCACAGAGAAACACAGTCTCTTACCAGATCTATAGAGCCCAATTTATAAGTGTCTAATTTATAAGCAGTCTAATCATGCCTTCCCTGCTTTTCACAGGTAAGTTGCTGCAATCTGCTCTTCTCCATTCTAAACTGAAACAATGCATGGACTCCTGTTAATTTCAGAACAAATAGTGTATATATATTTTTGTCTATGTTTAGTAGTTCTCACCTCTTGCTGCACCCTTTTTATGACTGTGGCCTGTGTCTGGTCTGTTTTTGAGAAACATCCCCCCCCTATTCATGTGATCCTTATCAGTTCCTAATCAGGGCTGAGAAGAGTGCTCATTTGACCATCTCCCTATGAATTTAGATCAGCTCATGGGGGGTCACAGATGGGGGAGGAGCATGGTCACAGGTGGGGTGCTGATTTTGTGAGAGCGCTGCTTTTGAAGGAGTGCTAAGAGCAGTTGAACACAGCAGTTTACCTAAAGCAGCATAACTCAAGCAGCAGGAAGTTACAACAACAAGAAACTCTACTGCACGCTGGACAGACTGCAAGCAAACACCCTGGGAAACATCTCTTACAAGTCTGAGTCCCACTCCGTGTACCTTTTAATATGTCCCCTCCACTCCTTTTCATATTACTATCCTGCGTTCCCAAAATCTCACTTCTTTACCGCTCTGCTCCACCCCAAAACTTGTACATCTCACCCTCACTGCTACCATCTCCCTACTACTGCTCTCATCACCTCCTGCTGATACTTCACTCACCTACTGACCCAAACACCAGGACTGGAAGACATGTGCACTCATGTACATCTCGCTCCCATGTTACTTTCCTCACCCTTCTTCTTCTCCTAACCTCTGGGGATATCTCCCCAAACCCACTATTTCACCCCCACACCAGGCATCCTCTTTCTTCCGGGAATAGCCGCAATCCCCTCAATTTAATATCAGTCCCCATGCTCCCAAAAACCACCCTCCCTTTTTCATGTGCACTCTGGAATGCCCACTCTGTCTGTATTAAGCTCACTTCTGTCCATGACTTTTTTGTCTACCATTCCCTTAACCTACTAGCAATAACAGAAACCTGGCTTCAAGCAATAGATTCTGCTTCTCCCACAGCACTTTCCTATGGAGGCCTTCTCTGGACCCACTCACCCAGACCCAGTGGTCGGAAAGGTGGTGGAGTTGGTTTGCTTCTATCCCCACTGAGCACCTTTCAAGTCCTCCCTAACTCTCCCTATCTATACTTCTATCCTTCTCTTCTTTCAAGACTCACTGCAGCCGGCTGTTTTCTCCCATTTCTCTGAGGATTGCAGTGATCTATCGGCCTCCTGGACCGGTGTCACGCTTTCTTGATGATTTCTCCGCCTGGCTACCCTACTTTCTCTCCTCTGAACTACCCACTATCATTCTCAGAGATTTTAACATCCCTATTAATGTCAACAACCCGGCTACATCCCAACTCTTCAACTTAACCTCATCTTTTGCATTAGCAAAATGTATACAGTCCTCCACTCACTCTGATGGGAATACATTAGACCTTGTTTTCTCCCATCTTTGCACTCCCTACAACCTCACATACACCCCCTTTCCTCTCTCTGATCACAATCTCATCACCTTCACAGTGTTCTCGTCTTCAAACATCTATCCCTCCAGGCAGCAAACAATTACCTGCAGAAACATTCACAACTTGAAAACTGCTCCTTTCCACTCTGCAACTGACCAACTCTATGAAGAAATCTCTCCCCTGTCCTGCCCTGACCTGGTCACTACTGTCTACAACAGTTCGCTTTCATCCACATTTGATTCACTTTCTCCTCTAACAACACGAACATCAGGCCACGACCGTTACAACCTTGGCAGACTGATGACACCAGAAATCTTAAACAACATAGCCGTGTGCTGGAGCGATTGTGGCGTAAAACCAAATCTCAACAAGCAATCACCCTATATAAATCTGCTTTCTTAACATACAATTCTTCCCTCCATGCTGCCAAACAAGCCTACTTTGTCACTCTTATTAATACCTTGTCATCCATTCCTCGTCATCTCTTCTCTACTTTTAACTCTCTACTTTCTCCACCTCCACCCAGTACCTCACTCACTGCTCACGAGATTGCAAATCATTTCAAAAACAAGATTGACGCAAATCGTAGGGGCATTGCCACTGCACAGACATCCATCCCACTCAGCATACCTTATACTAAACCTCCCTCAACACTTTCCTCTTTTGACCTTGCTACTACCAAAGAGGTCACTAAGGTTTTCTCAGAAGCCCGTCTCACTACCTGCCCCCTGGATCCTGTCCCCTCACAACTACTACGGTCACCCTCTTCTTCCATCCTATGCTCCCTCACTCACATCTTCAATCTCTCCCTCTCTAACGGTGCCTTCCCTCCCCTCTAAAGCATGCACACATCACTCCCATACTTAAAAAGCCCTCCCTGGAACCCACCAACCTGAACAACTTAAGACCCATCTCCCTGCTGCCATTTACCTCTAAACTCTTAGAACGCTTAGTCTACAATCGCCTGAGCTCCTACCTCACTGACAACAACCTTCTTGACCCTTTACAGTCTGGCTTTCGCTCACTACACTCCACTGAAACTGCCCTACTAAAACTCACTAATGATCTACTAACAGCTAAAATCAATCGCCACTACTCCGTACTCTTACTACTTGACCTCTCTGCGGCTTTTGATACGGTTGACCATCCCCTCCTCCTCAAAAAACTCCACTCTCTTGGCCTCCAAGACTCTGCTCTCTCCTGGTTCTCCTCCTACCTATCGCAGTGCTCCTTCAGCGTTACCCATAATGCTGCCTCCTCCTCTTCACTCCCTCTCTCTGTAGGGGTCCCTCAAGATTCTGTCCTTGGACCCCTTCTCTTCTCCATCTGCACCTCCTCCCTTGGTCACTTGATAAACTCCCACGGCTTTAAGTACCATCTCTATGCTGATGGCACACAAATCTATCTTTATACCCCTCACCTCACCCCTTCAGTCTCCTCTCGCATTACTAACCTACTAAATGACATATCGGCATGGATGTCACTCCACTTCCTCAAACTCAATCTTTCCAAAACTGAGCTCATAGTATTCCCTCCAGCCCGTGCCCCCTCCCCTGACTTCTCCATCAAGATCAATAACACAATCATCAGTCCCTACCCTCATGCCAGGGTACTAGGTGTAATCCTAGACTCCCATCTGTCCTTTCAGTCCCAAATCCAATCACTGTCCAAATCTTGTAGACTTCACCTCCGCAACATCTCCAAGATACGGCCGTTCCTAACCTCGGAAACCACTAAGCAATTTATTCACTCCCTTGTTATATCTTGCCTTGACTTTTGTAACTCCCTCCTCATTGGCCTACCTCATCACAGGCTATCCCCTCTTCAGTCTATCATGAATGCTGCTGCCAGACCCATCCACCTTACTAACCGTTCTGTACCTGCCACCCCTCTCTGCCAATCCCTCCACTGGCTTCCCATTGCCCAATGGATAAAATTCAAAACATTAACAATAACGTATAAAGCCATTTATAACTCTGCCCCAAATTACATCACCGATCTTGTCTCTAAATACCACCCAAACCGTACTCTCCGCTCTTCGCAAGACCTCCTGTTCTCTAGCTCCCTTGTCGTCTCCTCCCATGCTCGTCTCCAGGACTTCTCCAGAGCTTCCCCCATCCTCTGGAACTCTCTACCCCAATTTATCAGACTATCGCCTACTCTGCTTACTTTTAGGCGATCTCTGAAAACCTATCTCTTCAGGGAAGCCTATCCTGCCCTCAGCTAATAATGGAATCTTCTACTCTTCCATCCAGTCCATCCCCCACAGTTACTACCTTTTGTACCACTAGCCCCTCCCTCCTAGATTGTAAGCTCCAAGGAGCAGGGCCCTCCTATCCCTCTTGTATTGAACTGTACTGTTGCTGTATTGTCTCCCGTTATATTATAAAGCGCTGAGCAAACTGTTTGCACTATATAAATCCTGTATAATAATAATAATAATAATAATATGGCACAAGCTGTGTGTGATGCAATCCTTAATCTCCACCATAAAATACCTGGTGTCATGATCTCCTCTTTCTATTTCTACCCTTAACGGGGACTCAGATACAGAGAAGAAACGGATGCCAATAGTGAAGTTCCACAAAGTTTATTTATAAAAGTCAAAGTACTACTTACAAATTCCAAATGTTAAAATAGCATGTAGTATCAGAATGCCACTGTTGCCGGCTCCAGCAGGCGTGGATGATGTAAGCTCGGACTCCTCCTCTTAGACTTATGTTTCATTCTAAACAGACATTGTCCTATTGTACAGCTGTTTTGTCCTTGTATTTGACTGTATGTTCACTGCATAAATTAAGAACTGGAAAAAGAAAGCCAGGAAGCATATTAGTCCAGAAAATGGTCATTTTTAATTGGACAGATCTAGCTCTTATTGATTTTAATGAGGGTTCGAATTCAGAATCAGAAATTCTTTGAAGTTCGCTGAACCTTGCTTGAACCAAACCCACGGCTGTTCAGTTATCCCTGTGCAGAACACATGAAATTAGCTTTGAGCTATATAGTTTAATACATACTAGTACTTAATGAAGCATTTGCAAAGTTGGATTAAACCGAGCATCTGTAGTTACAGATGATGCAGTCCTTACTGCTCAAGTCAGTGGAGTTGATTTAGTAAAATCAAATAGTTTGCTTACTTTGCAAGGGAAGTTGCAAAGCTTCACCTCATTTACTAAGCTCGGGTGCAAATTCCCTTGAAAAGTGCAACTTCACTTGCAAAGTAAGCTGCCTATTTCCCTTTAGCAAATTAACCCCAATGACAATAGTAACAGCATTGAAAAATATTTTAACAACTCTGCGCTATGGTATATATGCGTCTACTTAAGATAAATAAATTAATAAATTAATTAAACATGAGCAGCTACCACGATATTGCAGGTAACAATACATACAATAGTAAAAATCATAAGGGTGTAGTGCTTCAAATATTATTAAATAAAATGAAATAAAATAAATAAAAGTCCAATTCGCATGTGGTGAAGAAAAAATAAATCCCTCTTCATTAGGACACCAATACTATCATGATGCTTCAAATTTGATCAAGAAGATAAGAAGAGTTCAACGTTACCAAGACCCAAAAAATTCAGCCAGACCAAATAGACCCCCAGTTATGGATGGGTCAAAATGCGCAACAGGAATCACTAACACCAAACTATGGCGCTGGCCGCTATATGGCTCCAAAAGGATCGAGCTGACCCCCAGTAGTGAGTGGATAAACATCCACCGAATTGATGCCAAAAATAAGTCTTAATTCAGATAATGAAAATGGCTCCAAACTTACTGCTCCAAAGGATGGACCTGCAGAAAATGAATTATCCTCATAGAGGACAATCCCAATTCAACTTTAATGGACTCTTATGGTGAAATAAATGTCTTTCACGCTTTTGGTGGGGCATAGGAAGTTATACTGGAGCTTGTAGTCCACATGTTTCCAGATATAATAGGCATGAATCTCCAAGTGTACAATAGTAGGTTGCTAGTATTCCACAAAACTCCAGTTACAGCATTAGTGTTGGTCTGCATGTACATCTAGCTCTATGTGCTCTCAACTTTACTATCATGGAAGGGATGTGCCATGACAATGTTGGCTGTCTGATCTTTAGTGAAGTTCACTATAGCTGCTAAAAAGGCACTCAGTGAGTTCCATTCATTCACGAATTAACTAATGCGTAATAAAGAATCTCAAATGCAATGCAAAGAGATAGAAGTGAAAAGTTCATATTGAATGAAGTGGATGGCCAATTGTGATGAAAAGCTATGAATTGACTTCTTTTCCCTTTTGTGAAAAAGAAAAGGAAAGTTACTCACTTTTTGGAAGTCTACAACAAAGGAAGGGAGGAGGGAATGCTGACAACACTCTGCTGGAGTGGTCAGTTAGTCAGCAAAAAAGATTGTTTAAAACCTCTTTCTCCTGTATCAATAAAAGCAATAACAATGACATCTTCCAATTCATATTTCTTCTAAGATTTCAATAACTATAGTCACATAAAATGTCACATTGAAATCAAAAGTATAAAAAAAAAAACTATTAAAACTTACTTGTTGAAATCCCGAGCCAGTATATTGCTGTTTATAAATGTGGCCTATAATTGAATCAATGGACTGAAACTCAATGGAATGAAAGAAAGCGTAAACTATTTTAATTCCTTTAATAGCCATAGCCTTACTTAGAACCTTTTCCAGTATGAGTAAACCCTGGCTTACTTTATTTAACAATCCAGTGTTGTTATTTACTCCATGGTCTCTGTTAGCATAATAAAGATACTTTAGGAGAACTGTTTATACGGTAATATGGGCAAAATAGTACCAAAGTGGAAGCAGAATGGAACCTTATTTAAAATGTTGTCAAAGAAAAGTAATAAAACAAAAGTTGGATAATCACATGTACTTGCTTCCTCACAAACTCAGATGTGTATGCTTGATTCCACATGTAAGGTTTATCATCCTTGCCTTAACAAAGGGGTCTTGTTGGGGTCCCTGAAACATCACCCTTTTCCTGGTTTGGGACTAAAATTAAGGTTCTTGCCCGGAACCATTATTGTATCCTGTTGACACAACGAGATTCCTGGGGTGTCAAAATTGATGCACTGGACATGTTATGGATTATTTATATGAAGAGCACTTATTGGATTGTTGCACTTGGGAAATGTAATCATAAACTGTTGTACGGTTTAGAAGATTACAATAATTGGAGTTTTGCATAATAAAGCACACTTTTTTATACGTTTGAATTGTTTTTTTACATATTTGTATGTATTAAGGGTAGTTATATGTTTTTTTTACACTCTGATCATTATGGATATAGATTTGTGACTATTAAATTTTTTTACACTGTTATTGATAGGCATTTTTGTATAGCAATTTATATATATATATATATATATATATATATAATTATTACAGGTACATATATAGCGCCGTCAATTCACGCAGCACTTTACATACATATATTGTACATTCATCCCTAATGAATTAGTCCCTAACCCTCAAGAAGCATATAATCTAAGGTCTAAGGTATATATATATATATATATATATATATATATATATATAATTTAATTTTTTTTAGTTAGAGATCATAAGAGCACAATAATTTTCACTAATAACACTGTATACACCTTTAATTATTGACATTTTAAAAGCAGCAGTAGGACTGTACTGCGACTAGACCTATACTTTAAAAAAGAGTTCAACACATTTATAAAGAATATAAATGTGCTTTAAAAATTCACATTGTGCTCTGCTGGCTTCAGGAGTCCAAATACAGTAACAAAAATAAAACTAAATTCAGGTTCCCAATAAAATAAGTTAGGAGGACAGCAATTTCACATGACATGTAAAAGTCACATGACTGGCTCTAATCCAATCATGATTTTCTCTCTGCTGCATTAAGCAAAAAGAACTCCATGAATTAACACAGACTCAATACTGTGTGTACAAAATGCAGGCCCTGTTATTGAGAAATAATGCAAAACATGTATAACAGAGAGCTTAAAACTATACCACATCTCTGCTATAAATCAGCCCCTATGCTTCAGCCTTCACTCAGTTGTGTTCTGTACTGTGTACTGGGGTCACTAATGTTAAGACCTATCTATATCTCATAGATTTATTTCAGACAAAACCCAGGAGGTGAATGTGAGAAGTAGCCTCGCCCATGCTCTCACACATGAGTGATTAATGTGAACAGGATCAGCATCCAGAGAAGCAGGGAAATATTTTGTAGGAAGTAGATGTTGCTTCATGTTGTAGAGAAAACTAGGGAAAATGAGGGCCACAAGCCAGAGGGGTTGATTTAATAAAGACAAATAGGTAAATCACTTTTGCAAGGGAAATTGCACTTTGCATGGCAAGTTTCTGCACAGATTAGTGAGTGAGGTGAAACTTTTGACTTTCACCATCCAATCACATAAAAAAAATGTTTTTCATTTCCTTGCAAGGGGTTGGGTAATCTTTGCAAAGTGAAGCTTTGCTGCATTCACTAAGCACTGGAGCAAATTCCCTTTGCAAAGTGCAACTTTCCTTGCAAAGTGGACAGCCTATTTGCCTTCAGTAAATCAACCACAAGAATGTACAGGTCTGCCTTTAGTCTGCCTTCAGTCTAACAAGTATCAGCCTGTTGACCAACTGATTGGAGCTGTGAGATGCGTTGAGATTAGATTAGATTCAACGTTATTGTCATGGTGCAAAGTACATGTACAGAGCCAATGAAATGCAGTTAGCATCCAGCCAGAAGTGCATAAATGGCCCAGTTGCTATAAATAACAAAAAATCGGGGTATGGGATATACAGTAATACCATAATGGGTACAATGAGTAGTGCATTAATGGATGAAATATTCAGTAATGCAATGGTGAATAAAATATACAGTAATGCAATATTGTCTAATGATTAGCTGTTCAATGCTTTAACAACCGCAGGGAAAAAAAACTATTTTTCAGTCTATTTGTATAGGCTCTGAGAGACCTGTATCGTTTGCTCGATGGAAGGAGTATGAACAGTCCATGGTTAGGGTGAGAGGCATCATTAATAATACCCCTCGCCTTTTGCACACAGTATTTTTTGTAAATGTCCTCCAAGGTGGAAAGCTGAACACCAATAATTCATTGGGCGGTTTTCACCACCCTCTGAAGGGTGAGATGTGACATATATGCTGAGTGTTTTGAGGTGCATAGCGGGGTGGGCTCAATGTACTGGGGTGAATGATAATGTGTACTCTCCATACTCTTCTGTGCGCAACATACTCTAGACAGCTCCATTCTGTATAATGTGCAGTGCATTACATACCCAACACCATGAAGGCTGTACTTCATGTTCTGTAATGCTTGCTGCTAATCATGACAACATTGTTATATTATTGACAGACTTTTTTTGCAGCAGTTTCAAATGACACCCTATTAAAGCAATAGACATACTTTTTCAATAACATCAAAATCACTAAAATTGCAGATATAAAACCATATACAGCAATAAAATGACATAAGTATGAAGTTATTTTAAAATAATGAAAATGAAACTGTTTGGCACATGGGAAGCATGTATGTATTTTTACTCAAATTCTTTGCTGACCACACTATCTATGTAATATATCACGCAAGCCCACATGTAACAACTACGTTCTCATCGACTTGACTGTAAACATGTTTAACTAACCATCCAGACAACACATAAAGATCATAAGGGTCATTGCTATGCATTTATCACACATAATTATAACCAAAAATGATCCGCTTGGTTCCAGTAGCTTAACTTTACACCTTAGACTGTATAGAAAAATGTGTAGTGACATGCTTATACGAATGTATCCTTTCCTGCCAGAAACCATTTGCCAGTTCTCTTAAACTTGCTACATCGTCCTCTACTGTGCAGGAGCAATTGTACTAGCACAGACTTTTATGGAGTCCACCTTTCAGCTGTTCTTCATAAACCGGAAGAAATCTGTATTGACACAGCAGGCTAAACAGTTTGGCGTTTTCAAATCAAAGATGACAAGTCTAAACCGGATGCCAAAAGCATGTTTCATTTTGAATAGAAACTGTTGTGAAAGATCACTAGACCATCAATTTTTAATGCTGCATAGTGTAAAGGAAAAGAAAGTTCAGCTCACGTCCACTTCCTACTAAATAGGTCAACTTATGGGAAAAGCAATTATTATTATCGCTATAGGTGAAATGTAGGTATTCACAAAACATGAAAAAGGGACCAAGAACCCGGCATATTTTATTTACTTGCTAAATGGTATTTTCTCAAAGAGCCTGTCCAGACATAATTATGACTTTTTTTTATAAGCAATCATCTAAAGGAAATTATTATTACTGCTATTATTACTGGAGACTTTTATGTCTCCGGTGTAATAATTCATAGGCAAAGCATAACCAAATAAATAGCCACCGTGAAATATAAACACTGTTAGAATAACCACATGTTTAAAATACCACCAGCGAGTTAATTGTATTTTATATCCACTTTATATAACATATAGCATATTCTATAAAATAGTAGGACATTTTAGTTAGAAAGTGGTTAGCACTTTTGACTGGCAGTAATAGG
Source organism: Staurois parvus (assembly GCF_062004578.1). Classification (NCBI taxonomy): domain Eukaryota; kingdom Metazoa; phylum Chordata; class Amphibia; order Anura; family Ranidae; genus Staurois; species Staurois parvus. Next base: position 4,764,002 of record NW_028317918.1, on the reverse strand, counting down.
GTCGCTGGTTCGAATCCCAGCCATGGCTCCACCTGCTTGGAGTTTGCATGTTCTCCCTGTGCCTGTATGGGTTTCCTCCGGGTACTCCGGTTTCCTCCCACACTCCAAAGACATGCTAGTAGGTTTATTGGATCCTGTCTAAATTGTCCCTAGTGTGTATGTATGAATGTAGGTTAGGGACATAAGATTATACACCCCTTGAGGGTTAGGGACTGATGTGAATGTACAATATATATATATATGTAAAGCGCTGCGTAAATTGACGGCGCTATATAAGTACCTGAAATAAATAAATAAGAAGAAGAATCCCAGGTACATACAAAATCAGACACATTGGGGTTGACTTACTAAAACTGTAGAGTGCAAAATCTGGTGCAGCTGTGCATGGTAGCCAATCAGCTTCTAGTTTCAGCTTGTTCAATTAAGCTTTAAAAAAAAAAACCTGGTATATTATTATTATTATTATTATTATTATAATACAGGGTTTATATAGTGTCAGCAGTTTGCTCAGAGCTTAACAATATAAAGGGAGACAATACAGCAACGATACAGTTCAATACAAGAGGGTTAGGAGGGCCCTGCATTTTGGAGTTTACAATGTAAGAGGGAGGGGCTGGTGATACAAAAGGTTATAGTTGTGGGGGATGAACTGATAGGAGAAATAGAGGATTCGGTTATTAGCTGAAGGCAGAAAAGGCTTCCCTGAAGAGATAGGTTTTTAGAGATTGCCTAAAAGTGGGCAGAGTAGGCGATAGTCAGATAGATTGGGGTAGAGAGTTTCAGAAGTTGGGTGAGGCTCTGGAGAAGTTCTGGAGATGAACATGGGAGGAGGAGACAAGAAAGCTAGAGAGCAGGAGGTCATGGGAGGAGCGGGTGGTTTGGGTGATATTTGGAGACAAGATCGGTGATGTAATTTGAGGCAGAGATATAAATGGCTTTATGTCTCTATGCAGATCTGCACCATATTTTGTACTTCCAGTTTTAGTAAATTAACCCCAGTGATAATACAATAAGTAGCATGCAGTCAAAAACATCACAAACTTGATAACAGTGAAGAGATATATGATTGGCACTATTTTCTACTAAAGATTGCAAATCAGCTTTGTTCATTACAATGCCTTTCCTTAAAATTCATTGTATTTGTATTTTTTTATACTTTGAATTGTTCACTCTCAATTATACAATACTTTTACAAAGTCTACCTAGAGTAGACATAAAATAATGACATTTACTTTACGAAAGCACTGTGGATCCTAGACAATTGTCATGTTTCTTCTTTAATAAAATACTTGTTTTCACCTTTTTTTCTCATCCTTTGTTGCACCTCTGGATCTCCTGCAGCCCTTTTCGGGCACATGCATGCCAGTGATTGTTGCATGGCATTTCTCAAGGTCAATTACCTTATGATAACAACAGTGGACCATTCCTGCATAGTGTGTATTGAAATGGCCATTTGTAGTCTCCATCAAAAGCCTGTGTGACAGGGAGCACAATTATAAGACGGCGTTGTCACCCGAACAAGGATCTTTTTAGTAATGCAGGTAGAGATGAGCAAAGTATTCAAAAATTTGATTCGGCTGATTCGGCGAATTCGAGGAATAAATTCGATTCGATGCGAATATATTCGCTGCGATTTTAACTTATAAAAGGGTGTTTCTAGGCTTCAGAGAGCCTTTATATTAGTGCAGAACACTGTACCTTTAATTTAAATGCCCTTGGAGTCTGCTGGGGAAGAGAAATAATACTGTCAGTCAGTATGACATGCAGATGAGTGCCGTCGATCTTAGAATCACCGCACACTTCACTCATTTGGGCAGTCACGGGGCCAAAACCAGAGTGTGGAGCCACAGTGCGGCGGTGGAGGCAGCAGCAATGGGAGGCCATACAGCACCCTATGACAAAAATGGAACCCACCAGCAGTGTGAGGAGACCTGAAAGTGGCACATGGCAGAGTGTGGCAATGGAGACAGCAGCAATGGGAGGCCGTACAGGGACCCATGACACACTCTGGACCTGGCAGCAGCATTAGGAGGCGGTACAGGGGCCCATGGCAGATTACGGGCCTGGCAGCAGCAATGGGAGGCCCGTAATCTGCCAGCACCCTATGACAAAATGGAACACACCAGCAGTGTGAGGAGACCTGAAAGTGGCACATGGCAGAGTGTGGCGATGGAGACAGCAGCAATGGGAGGCCGTACAGGGACCCATGAGAGACTCTGGACCTGGCAGCAGCATGAGGAGGCGGTACAGGGGCCCATGGCAGATTACGGGCCTGGCAGCAGCAATGGGAGGCCCGTAATCTGCCAGCACCCTATGACAAAATGGAACCCACCAGTAGTGTGAGAAGACCTGAAAGTGGCACATGTTTGGGGCATGATTCATGGCGGATTTAGTCAGTTGTGTCAGGAACTGGTGGTTTGAAATCCAGACTAATCCACGCCTGATTCATTTTCACAAACGTGAGTCTCTCCACACTTTGGGTGGACAGTCGTGTCCTCCGCGGAGTTACAATACCTCCTGCCGCACTAAACACGCGCTCCGATGCCACGCTACTGGCCGGGCATGACAGCCTTTCAAGGGCAAATTCAGCTAGTTGGGGCCAAAGGTCAAGTTTCGTTGCCCAGTAGTCAAGGGGATTGTCTACCTCGGTTGGCAGGGTGCTGTCCAAGTAGGCCCAAGCCTGTTGTTTGAGGTCCTGCTCCAGGTCCACCTGATGCTGCTGCTGCTGCTGCGGCTGGTTAGTAGTTTCCTCACTGCGCTGGTGAAGAAAGCTACTCATCATCGACTGCAGACTGAGGCAGCCGCTGCTGGTGGAGCTGCCACTGCTCCTACCACCCCACCCCTCCCCTGCTGCCATGGCAGCGGAACGCGAGCGCACAGGGCCCACAGTGTCTGAGGATGGACGTTGGCGCAGAAAGGCAGAGACCAACTGACTACATAGGTGGTTTTTATAGTACGTTATTTTGGCCTCCCTCTCAGCAGGTGTGAAAAAGGCCACCATTTTTGAACGGTAGCGAGGGTCCAACAAGGTGGACAGCCAAAAGTCATCCCTCTGTCTGATGGTTATTATTCGGCTGTCGCTACGCAAGCAACCGAGCATGCTATGGGCCATTTGTGCCAAGGAATGCGAGGGACTCCCTGCCTCCATCTCCACAGCATACTGCCACGGTGCGTCTGGGTCCTCTGTCTCCTCCTCCTCCTCCTCTACCAGATGCTCCTGCTCCTCCACTCCTGTCCGCTGAGTGGAAAAACCACCCATTTCACTCAATAATTCCTGAGCACAAATGTCCTCCTCTACCTCCTCCTCTTCTTCCTGTCCTGCCCCCACAGGGGTCATGTGGCGTTGAGATCTGTGCGCCACGTCTACCACACCCTGACCAGCCATTGTTAACAGCATTTGTTCCAGGACGTGCAACAGAGGAATGACGTCGTTCATCCCATAGTCCTGCCGACTCACGAATAGCGTGGCCTCCTCAAAGGGCCTGAGCAAGCGGCAGGTGTCACGCATGAGCTGCCAATGGCTGACATCGAAGTTACACAGGGGAGTACCTTTATCCGCTTGTAACATCAGGAAATCGGTGATGGCCTTTCGCTGTTCGTAAAGGCGGTCTAACATGTGTAGGGTTGAATTCCACCTTGTTGCAACGTCGCAGATCAGGCGATGCTGTGGAATTCCGTTCTGCCGCTGCAGCTCAAGGAGGGTGTGCTTTGCGGTGTAGGAATGGCTGAAATGCATGCAAAGTTTACGTGACATTTTAAGGATGTCTTGCAGTGGGATGGTGGATTTTAGGAACCGCTTGACAACCAGATTGAACACGTGAGCCATGCATGGCGCATGGCACAACCTTCCTTGACGCAGAGCAGACACCATGTTCTTTCCGTTGTCGGTCAACATGGTTCCGATTTTCAGTTTGCGCGGAGACAGCCATCTGTCGATTTCTCTGTTCATTACACTCAGAAGTTCCTCCCCTGTGTGACTACGTTCGCCAAGGCATACCAGGTGCAGCACAGCGTGACACCGTTGCGCCCTGCACATGTGATATGCCGGTCGGGTAATGGGACTTGGCACGGGGGTGGCGGCTGAGGACACGGCGGAAGAAGAGGTGGTAGAGGCGGACATCTTTTGTGGACCAAGGACGTGCAAACGTGGAGGCAAAAGCGGCGTGACCTGTCCAAGTTGCTGGTGCGGCTTTGCCGGCACCACGTTCACCCAGTGGGCCGTAAATGACATGTACTGTCCCTGACCGTAGTTACAGCTCCACACGTCGGCACTGCCGTGCACTTTGGCAGAGACCGACATGCTCAAAGACTGGCCCACCATCTCTTCTACATGTGAATGCAGGGCTGGCACTGCCTTTTTGGCGAAGAAATGCCGGCTTGGCACTCTCCACCGCGGCGCGGCACAAGCCATCATTTCTCGGAAAGGTGCTGAGTCCACCACTTGGAAAGGGAGGGACTGCAGCACCAGCAACTTGGACAGGAGGACGTTCAGCTTTTGCACCGTCGGGTGCGTGCTCGCAAACTGTTGTCTCTTGGAAACGGATTCCAAGAAAGACTGCTGACGGAATCCGTGAAGAGGAGTAGCAGGAGAAGGAGAATCTGAACGAGCGGAAGATGCCAACGAGCGACAACTCCCCTCAGCAGAGGTGTTGGAGCCTTGACTGGCTGATAGAGGGCGATTGACGTCGGGTGACGGAGCAAGTAACGGAGCGGGTGATGGAGCGGGGGCTGGGGCAGGCAGAACCGCCGTATCTTTATCACGGTTTTCCCAGGCCACCAAATGGTGACGCTGCATATGCTGCCGCAACGCTGTAGTCCCAACATGGGCCCCCTGGCCACGCTTGACTTTCTGGCCACATAGTCGACATACGGCTACGTTTACTTCCTCGGGCGGCTTGACAAAAAATTGCCACACCACCAAGTAGGAAACTTTGCCCCCGCTACTCCTCACTGGCTGACTGCTACTTCCTCCGTGCACACCGGCACCACTACTGGCCGTGGTGGTAGGCTGCAGTGGAGCTGGTGCTGTACTCCATGGCCGTTTGCCTCCACTGACACTGCTGCGACCCTGCTGCCTCCTGGGCAACCCACCGACTGTTTTGCTCGCTGCCAAGCTGCCACCCTCTTTTCCTGATGATGCGGAAGCAATAGCCTGATGACGACGAGGCTGCCAAGTGTGATCAGCCTCATCATCATCAATTAGGGTCTCCGCCTCACTACTAGCCCCCTCGGCTGCGTGTGGGTCAGTAGCCAGACCTGTCTCTAGACCGGCTACCGAGCCACTCTCCTCGCCACTACTTCTTCGCCTGGCTGCTGAAGAGGCGGATGTCTCCCCCCGTTCCTGACCGTCCTCTGTTAGCTCTTCCTCACTGTACAGTGGGGCTGAGCCCACAGCATGCGATACTTCGCTTGGTGAGGGAACACCAAAGGACAGGGGCAGGTAGAGGACACGTGATTTCAGTGGGCTTGCTCCCGGGCCATGCCAACTAACGGTTGTGTCTGACGTACCCACCGACCGTTGGCTGTAGGTGTCAGAGGTGACCTGGGAAGAGGAAGACGACAGAGCCAACCAATCGATGACGGCAGGGTTGTCGGTGGAGACACGACCGCTGGGTGACACCGGGAGCAATGGCCTCTGGCTGCGACTAGTGCTGCCTCGACCCCTTCCTCTGCTGCCACGTCTGCTCGCTCCTAAAACATTGCCTCCTCTGCCACTCCTCTGCATGTTGTCTGACATACTCTTTAATTCAACGATTATGTGTCCCTGAGTAACAATTCTGTGTCCCTGAGTAACAATTCTGTGTCTGTCCCTGAGTAACAATTCTGTGTCCTTGAGTAACAATTCTGTGTCCCTCAGTAACAATTTTGTGTCCCTCAGTAACAATTCTGTGTCCCTCAGTAACAATTCTGTGTCTTTCCCTGAGTAACAATTCTGTGTCCCTCAGTAACAATTCTGTGTCCCTCAGTAACAATTCTGTGTCCCTCAGTAACAATTCTGTGTCTGTCCCTGAGTAACAATTCTGTGTCTGTCCCTCAGTAACAATTCTGTGTCCCTCAGTAACAATTCTGTGTCCCTGAGTAACAATTCTGTGTCCCTCAGTAACAATTCTGTGTCCCTAAGTAACAATTCTGTGTCCCTCAGTAACAATTCTTTGTCTGTCCCTGAGTAACAATTCTGTGTCCCTGAGTAACAATTCTGTGTCCCTCAGTAACAATTCTGTGTCCCTCAGTAACAATTCTGTGTCTGTCCCTGAGTAACAATTCTGTGTCCCTGAGTAACAATTCTGTGTCCCTCAGTAACAATTCTGTTTCCCTCAGTAACAATTCTGTGTCTGTCCCTGAGTAACAATTCTGTGTCTGTCCCTGAGTAACAATTCTGTGTCCCTCAGTAACAATTCTGTGTCCCTCAGTAACAATTCTGTGTCCCTCAGTAACAATTCTGTGTCTGTCCCTGAGTAACAATTCTGTGTCTGTCCCTGAGTAACAATTCTGTGTCCCTCAGTAACAATTCTGTGTCCCTCAGTAACAATTCTGTGTCTGTCCCTGAGTAACAATTCTGTGTCCCTGAGTAACAATTCTGTGTCCCTGAGTAACAATTCTGTGTCCCTGAGTAACAATTCTGTGTCCCTCAGTAACAATTCTGTGTCTGTCCCTGAGTAACAATTCTGTGTCCCTGAGTAACAATTCTGTGTCCCTCAGTAACAATTCTGTGTCCCTGAGTAACAATTCTGTGTCCCTCAGTAACAATTCTGTGTCTGTCCCTGAGTAACAATTCTGTGTCCCTCAGTAACAATTCTGTGTCCCTCAGTAACAATTCTGTGTCTGTCCCTGAGTAACAATTCTGTGTCCCTGAGTAACAATTCTGTGTCCCTCAGTAACAATTCTGTGTCCCTCAGTAACAATTCTGTGTCTGTCCCTGAGTAACAATTCTGTGTCCCTGAGTAACAATTCTGTGTCCCTCAGTAACAATTCTGTGTCCCTCAGTAACAATTCTGTGTCTGTCCCTGAGTAACAATTCTGTGTCTTTCCCTGAGTAACAATTCTGTGTTCCTGAGTAACAATTCTGTGTCCCTCAGTAACAATTCTGTGTCCCTCAGTAACAATTCTGTGTCCCTCAGTAACAATTCTGTGTCTGTCCCTGAGTAACAATTCTGTGTCTGTCCCTGAGTAACAATTCTGTGTCTGTCCCTGAGTAACAATTCTGTGTCCCTGAGTAACAATTCTGTGTCCCTCAGTAACAATTCTGTGTCCCTGAGTAACAATTCTGTGTCTGTCCCTGAGTAACAATTCTGTGTCCCTCAGTAACAATTCTGTGTCCCTCAGTAACAATTCTGTGTCTGTCCCTGAGTAACAATTCTGTGTCTGTCCCTGAGTAACAATTCTGTGTCTGTCCCTCAGTAACAATTCTGTGTCCCTCAGTAACAATTCTGTGTCCCTCAGTAACAATTCTGTGTCTGTCCCTGAGTAACAATTCTGTGTCTGTCCCTCAGTAACAATTCTGTGTCCCTCAGTAACAATTCTGGGTCCCTCAGTAACAATTCTGTGTCTGTCCCTGAGTAACAATTCTGTGTCTGTCCCTGAGTAACAATTCAGTGTCTGTCCCTGAGTAACAATTCAGTGTCTGTCCCTGAGTAACAATTCTGTGTCTGTCCCTGAGTAACAATTCTGTGTCCCTCAGTAACAATTCTGTGTCCCTCAGTAACAATTCTGTGTCTTTCCCTGAGTAACAATTCTGTGTCCCTAAGTAACGTTTCTGTGGCCCTAAGTAACGGTTCTGTGTCCCTAAGTAACGTTTCTGTGGCCCTAAGTAACGTTTCTGTGGCCCTAAGTAACGATTCTGTGGCCCTAAGTAACGTTTCTGTGGCCCTAAGTAACGTTTCTGTGGCCCTAAGTAACGTTTCTGTGGCCCTAAGTAACGTTTCTGTGGCCTTAGTAACGATTCTGTGGCCCTAAGTAATGTTTCTGTGGCCCTAAGTAACATTTCTGTGGCCCTAAGTAATGTTTCTGTGTCCCTAAGTAACGCTTCTGTGGCCCTAAGTAACGTTTCTGTGGCCCTAAGTAACATTTCTGTGGCCCTAAGTAACGTTTCTGTGTCCCTAAGTAACGTTTCTCTGGCCCTAAGTAACGTTTCTCTGGCCCTAAGTAACGTTTCTGTGTCCCTAACTCTCTCCCTCAATACAGCCAGGTCTGCCTCTCTTGAATGACTGGAGGCAAATGGAGAATTCTAAAATGGCCGCCATTTATAGCTCGACCATTACACAGTGCTGGCTGGCTGCTGATTGGCTAATGCGATCACATGTCATGAATGAATGCATTATGGGTCAGCGCGCCTTGTCTGCGCGCCTTCCCAGACATCCCCGCTCCGTCGCCGCACATGTCGCCGCCATTTTAGGAAAAATTTCGATTCGCACATCCGAAGTCTGCTAATTTTCGGATTCGTCGCGAATCGAAATTTTCCTAATATTCGAAACGAATTCCACTTCGCCGAGTTCGATTCGCTCATCTCTAAATGCAGGCCATAGACGGTTTGTTTATCGGCCGATTTTTCGTCCAAAAAACGAAACATCGGTCATTCTGTTTCCACCAATGATTGCGAAAATCAGCCGTTTTTAGCAAATTTTCCATCATGGCTGATAAAAGAAATGAGGAGGAACCGCGAAAATCGGCCGATGCCATTGCCCCACTAACAGTGCGAAAATCGGCCGATTATTCTTTCGGACGAAAAATTGGCCAATAAACAAACTATCTATGGCCTGCATTAGTCACTAGGTATTATTTTAATGAAAGTTACATCTTGAAATTAGTACATTAGTGAAATTATTACACCCAACAGTTAAAATGATAATGCTGTTGTATATTTTATTTATTGGAATGTTCACATTCCTTTGTGAACATTAATTACTAATACATACTGTAAGTGAAATCAGTGGGATTATTGTTGTCCCATTTTTCATCAATTGAAATACTTTGAAAAAGTGACCCTACCCAATTGTGTGATGCAGCTGGCCATTGGAATTTTTTGAAGAAACCATGTTTGGGAACTTGGAAATATGTACATTAATTTAAACAGTAGCAGTACACGGCACTTATTTTGGGGGCATCTATGGGTGGAACATGAATATATGTTTATGTGTGCTGATGCCAATGTTTGCAAGTTGCTTACATCAAACTTTTGAATGTTATTAATTAAATACTATTTTAAAATTTTGCATACTGTTTTGTGCAATCTCATGACACCTCAAAAGTTTCTATGATTTTTAATTATTTGGATTTAGTACTTTATTTAGGAAAGTGGTCTTTTCCTCACCCCTGTATCTTAAAGTACCCAATAGGGACAGAATAGATGAGGGGGTTCCCCTGGCACCTCCTGCCCAACACTCCTGAAGATGATGACAAAGAGTGTGAGGGCACGGAGTGGCATTAGTAGTGATGCACAATCTGTGCTGCTGCCAGGTGTGAGGAGCAGAGGACAGATGATCACAGATCAGGAACCAAGTGCAGGAACAATAAGGTGTAGAAGCAGATGACAGGAACTAGTTTGAGACAGGGCCAGGCAGCAGGGTTCCAGATCAGGAGACAGAGGAAGATTTGGGGCCCAAACTGAGGTCAGAAAGCTGAGCTAAGCAGCATAGCAACAGGTTAGGAAGTCCAGGAAAGAAGCCAAAACAAGTAATAGCTAGGTAAACAAAGTACAAGGCAAAAGGCAGTAAGCACAGTCCAGAAGGTAGGTCGAGGTCAGGACAAAGAGGTAAAAGTCCAGAAGCAGGTCAGTTGGCAGGCCTGGCCATACATGAAAAGACAGAATAACAGGTCAGGTTGCAGGTAATTAGGAACAAGCTGAAACCCAATCAGAAGTTTCTTTCTGCAGTGCTCCAGTTTATATAGACCCCAGACCTTCTCACCAAACTCGTGACCGAAGGACTAGCAGATCTAAAACCGCAATGTCACCTGCGTAACAATGCCACACCCAGCTGCACCCTGCACAACGATTTTCCAGCTAATTGGACCACAATCGATGTACCGGCAGCCTGAGCGATTGTTACTGGGTCAGGTTAATTACGCAATTAACCCTTCACACTGCCACCACCTCCTTTTTGTACAGAGAAAGAGGAAACTCGGAGATATCAGCAATAACACAATAATGGTTGAGGTAATCGTCTGTATAACACGGTTATACAGAGGGTTAAACAAACACAGTAGCGTTCTCTTTAGAGGCAGGAATTTGTAAATTGCAATAAAGCACTATAGAAACAGTTCAACACTTTCAGAAGGAAAGATTTATTACTAAAAGGTCAAACGGGTGCAATAACAATATTTACAGAAAAAGATGTAACTAAGATATATATATAAAGATATACAGAGACTAACAGCACAGCAAAGAGATGTCAGAGAGAGGTGAAAGGGTTAAGGTACTTGCCAAAGTCCTGGGTTAGCAGATCCAAGTTTCAGAGCAAAAGGGCACGGGTCTCCCCAGGTGGTATTGATGTTAAAATGGGAGACATCTTCAACTTACACTCTTCGGCCTGACAGCCTATTTTGTAGTCCCCAGTAGGGGGTGTCTCTGAAGTCAAGGACCAATACCCCGTTTAGGGCATGTAGGTATGGGCGGATACCTCAACTAGAGCCAAAATCTCCCTTAACTCATATTTTGGCCCATAACTTTTCCTATGCACAGGTGACATTCCACCCGCAGGTAGATTATTAGGCAGACAAGTCTGAGGATTGATTAGATATGTATTATGAAATTATACACAGAACGGTTCACGAGATCTGTTTCAGGTTTCTTATGTGTTCGAGTGACCTACCAAACTGTTCGCCTTCTCGTGGTCAATCTGACGATATGTCCGGTTTTTATGTAAGTCTCTCATATTCCAAGATATGAGACATAGGGGAAAAATGGATTTTGAAAAGTGGTTATCTGATTCTGTCACATACGCTGAGTTAGGTTTATTAGGTTGGAATCTCTTTCAACTCCTGGGAAAGCTTGCCTTATCTTATATGAGGTGTTACATTTTACAGGTTCTTTGGACAGCTAGGCCCCAGCTCCCTTGGGGGGCTTTATAGCTCCTAGGACCCTCCTGTGACATTCCTAACTCTCACACATACTGGCCAAATGTCGCTGGGCCTCTCAGAGAGGGAGGGCGGGAAGAATGAGGGAGAAATATGTTTGTCAGGATGGTTAACCCCTTTGCCAAGATGGAGGTTGAAGCCAAAATGGTTGAACAGCATCCACCTCTGGGTATACGCTGTTACAGTTACCCTATGCAAACAGGCATGGACAGAAGTGTGCACACATAAAACTTTACTGATTTCCTTAAATCGGAGTGAGAGTGTCCTTCCATACATGTATACTATACTTATAGAAGTCTTTTATTCCCAACATATCATGACTAAGGACCAGCAGATCAGTAAACCAAAATATAGGATAATGATGACATTTTCTGCTATGTAGCTGCATTTTAAACAGAAGATTCCACCCCAAAACTCTTATTGGATAATACAGTGGAAAAACTGAGTCTATAAAATAAAAAGGGCTCCAAGATGCCTAATGCCTAAAATCTAAATTAAAAGAAATAAGCATCCCGGCCACTTTATACTGTTTGACAGTATTCTAACCTACAGGGATTATTTTAGGTATATTAAGTGATAGATTATTTTCTTAGGAGTCTCTTAGCTAGAGATCACATTTGCTGACAGGTTTCTCATTCTGCTTAAGTAATTATGTCTAGACAGAAATCAGCTGGTAGAAAAATAATTAACGTTGCATAACACTTCGAACCCAGGATCTCTAATACAGAAGTTATACGCCCAGGGTCAGATGTGCAGATTAATCGTTGAATATAAATGGTCATGTTGCATAATATAAACAAATGAAGCAAATGTATGCTTTTAATCCTTTCAGGAGAAACTATCAGTAAATTATTAATTTAATGGTGAAGACAAACAAAGAACAGATATGTGGTTATATCAGAACACCATATAATATAACAGTGATTGGTATGAATAAAACACACATACAAAATTTACATTTACACTGTTGCATCATTACATGTTGTAAATTTACTTTTGGAACTCTTATTAAGTAGCAAAAAGAGCTTTATCTCCAAGCCCAAAAGGCCTGTGGACAACCAAAAAATAGGCAAGACAATGGGGACCATAAAGTGAACCCTGCAGGAGAATAAAATGCCCCTTTTAACCCTTTTATTTATTTCAAAAACATATATAGTGCCATCAATTTACGCAGCGATTTACATATATATTGTACATTCACATCAGTCCCTAACCCTCAAGGGGCATACAATCTAAGGTCCCTAACTCACATTCATATACAAGGGTCAATTTAGACAGGATCCAATTAACCTACCAGCATGTCTTTGGAGTGTGAGAGGAAACCAGAGTACCTGGAGGAAACCCACACAGGCACAGGGAGAACATGCAAACTCCAGGCAGGAGGTGCCGTGGCTGGGATTCAAACCAACGACCCTAGTACTGCCAGGCGGAAGTGCTAACCATTTGCCACTGTGCTGCCCACCCTTTTGATGTCATAGTCATTTTTTTAAATTGTGGGGGTTTGTTAACATATTTAAGGCATACAGTTAAAACCCCCAACATATTTCAGTGAAAAATAAACTAAATCTAATTTACTTGCACACAAAAACATAATATATTACCCGATTTTTAGTAAAAAAGTAGGTTATGTAGAGCAAAGCCTTAAAATATGTCAAACTATAAAATTGCTAAAGTACCCAAAATTATCTATTGGTGATACTTTTAAAGACTTTGCAGGTTATTAATTTAGATTATTGCTTTTGAGTCCTGTGTGCTTGATGATAATTAATTTCAGTGGTAATGCAGTGGTTATTTTTCTATGTAGGTGCATCCAATGTGCACATTTACAATTGTATTTGCATATGTGTGGGGACAGGGGGCTTTACATTTTTTTTGAGCAACCAGAACTTTATTTAAAGGTCAGTGCTGACACCAACATATAGTAAATAAGCCTTACAGAAAATGTAATGCAAAAAAGTAATTCTGAATTTACATTTTGACCATAGATACGCTTTAAGTTGTTTACAGAACACCAGGGATGGGTCTTCAACAACAGGCATATTTCCCCACTATCCAGGTTGTGGTCTCTTTAAGTGGACAGTTTGAAGTTAATGTTGAGTGCTCAGGGGTTCTCACCCATGCATTGTAAAGAGTTCTGGGGTAGTCCAGATGGAGAGGAGAGATCTGATTTTCAATACTTTCTGGATTGCTAAGTCCTTATTAGGGACCCAGAAGTTTGGAGATTTGATCATTTTTGGGTGCGAAGAACCTCCAAACCTTGATTATAGGGACTTTGGTTCTGAAGGGATTAACCCAGGTGCATCAGAGTCCAAAAAAAGAAGAGGAAACAGTTGGCATCTGGCAGTGAGAAAGAGAGTTGGACACACCTGAATGAGAAGGGTGGACTAGCTTGGGACTGAGCCACAGTTGCTGAACTGTGAAAACCTTCTCTTTGGGACCCCTGAAGCAGATGGGAAAAATCCTACAAAACCATTGTGTGGGACTGATAAAGTGGAGGTGAGCCATTACTTTGTTTTTCTATTGAATCAGAGTTGTGGACTATTTTGTGTGTTTTTCTGAAGTAGGCTGTTTTGTTTTTATGTTACTGTTTGCAAATTCCAATAAAGACTATCACTTTTATGAGCTGATCTTGAGCTCCCATATGGAAGTTGTTACAAGAGAAAGGCAAGAGCAAATCTTCCAATGGATGCATATGTTTGGGGAACAATGGTCCTAAAGGGAAATGTCCCTAACTTTCTGTTGCATTTCTAAGATAGGAATTGAAGGAAAGTCTCCTCACTGGGACACACACACAAAAAAAACACATTTTGGTCATAAATATACTTTATATCAATCCAAATATCCCTTCTTTTAAAAGAGAAATTTGAGAATTAAAAAAAAGGCAAACAATCATACTCACCTAGGTGGATGCAGCATCGATTTGATGCTGCACCTGTCTCCCTCCACCTCTAAGACCGAGAACTGAGCGATCAAACACTGCTGATCGCTCAGTTCTCAGTTTTCAGTATGCAGAGAGCCGGTAACTGTCAGTCACTGGCTATGATCTGCCACTTCAGTGCTCACTGGAGTGCTGTGCTTTTGAAGGGGCAGGAGCGGCTGGCTCAGGCTCTCAGTGGCTCATTGAGAGGCTTAGCCATCTGCTGGACCAGGCATCTGGGTGGATCTCTCCAGAGCATGGATAAGTTGAGTGACATCAGCCGACAGCGAGCTTTAGCCCAGAGTTGACTGAAAATGGGTCACAGGAGTACAGAACAAAGTGCACTCTTGTGACCCATAGGAAAAGTATAACCAAAAGAGCTTTTGCCATACATCTCCTTTAAAGCTATATAATATTTTACTTTCAACAGGTTTGTAGTATTATATTAACTACTCCTGTTAATGTTAGGCTCCTCCTAAGTATGAAAATATTATATTTTCTTATATCTTAAATTAGCTCTGTTTATTGAAACATTATCCCTGGCCATGTGGGATCTCCTGCATGGTAGGGGTTGGGGAAAGACCTGGCAACCTACCCTGTAAAAATAATTACTAAGAGAATTCATGGAAAAAGTCGCTTCAGAGTGATGGTCCATGCAATCGCCAAGGGTCGGATACGACTGAATGGATAGATAGATAGATTGAAACATTGTGTTATATTTACGTTACACTATTGTTTTGCCCTTGTATAGGGATAAAACATATTTAATCATAAATGATGTATGAATGTTATTCAGCCCATTTCAATGGTTGGCCATATCAGTGATTTACAGAATAAAAGGAGCCTAGAGAAAACACTACATTTCACAGCATGCGGGAGTCCATGTAATACATTTTTTTTCTGCACTGTAGACGTAACTTTTATGGGCTTTTTAAGCTAATATTTATGGACAACTAGCAGCCAAAATGCTAACAGTATTTCTAGTCCAATTTAATGAGCATGCCATAATTATATATATAGTGCTATGTGGACTTCCAAGATAACATTGAGAATAATAGACTTAGTTACACTGCCCAGCAACAAAGTGTACCTGGAAATTATTTACATTTTGGCAGTTAGGCAACAGGGAGGAGTGAGCTATCTACTTTTTTCTCCTCATTTTGAAGAGATGAAAGATAAAAGTGGTAAGGCAGCCAGAATGAAACATGGCATAAGAAAACATTTTTTGCATTTTGCATTCTGTTCACCCTTCATATGTTTTATATTAAAAATAATGGGATAACTTCACAATCATTTGATGTTGCAATATGATACACTGGGGGAAATTCATTAAAGGAGTTACATTACTTTTCTGGTAGGATGACACCTTTAAAATGGCCTGTGCCTAATTCAGAAAAGCATTGTGACAATTTCGGTAGAAGATCCGACATATTTGCAAGGTTCAGATAGTTCTTATTTCTGTCACTTTAAGAATCTATTGCTATGGTTGTGACAGATTACAAAAGAAATACCACCGGTTTGAAGATAAGAAATTGGTGGTAAATAAGGGCAACTCTGAGTTAACAAGCAGAGAGACACCAGAGTGGGGCATATTGTGCTGGAAGCTATCATGAATATGAAAGCTTCCTGTACAGGGTTTGTGGTTCATGGGTGGTCACCAGCTTCCTAGCAACTTGGAGTAGTAGGGGCTCACAGATAAAGTCCTCACAGGGTGTTGAATTCTTTTGGGATTGTGCCATGATGAGGAGCAGACACATAACTAGCCAGCTGAGCAGTAGATGAACATTAAAAGGATTTCTCAACCGCTGGCCACCTCTACTCACCTGATAGTGATTTTTTTTGGGGGGGAGGGTTCACAAGCTTTGAAAAATACACAGATTGGATGGGTGTAAATGTTATAGAAACCATTTGTTTTACCTGATGTGCACTTTAAGTGCACAATTCTCTGGGTTATGACTACAGACACACCCCTGTTACAATGTCAGGTTTCTGTGATGTAAAAAAATGAGACAAAGATAAATCATTTCAGAACTTTTTCCACCTTTAAAGTAAGCTATACACTGTACAACTCAGTTGAACAACAAACTGAAATATTTTAGGTGGAGGGAAGTAAAAATAAAAAACTAAAAAAATATGGTTGCATAAGTGTGCACACCCTTAAACTAATATTTTGTTGAAGCACCTTTTGATTTTATTACAGTTTTTTGAGTCTATCAGCATGGCACATCTTGACTTGACAATATTTGCCTACTCTTCCTTACAAAAACACTCCAATCTGTCAGATTGCGAGGGCATCTCCTGTGCACAGTCCCCACAGATTTTCAATCGAATTCAGGTCTGGGCTCTGTCTGGGCCATTCCAAAACTTTAATCTTCTTCTGGTGAGGCCATTCCTTTGTTAATTTGGATGTATGCTTTGGGTCGTTGTCATGATGAAAGATGAAGTATCTCTTCATGTTCAGCTTTCTAGCAGAAGCCTGAAGGTTGTGTGCCAATATTGACTGGTATTTGGAACTGCTCATAATTCCCTCTACCTTTACTAAGGTCCCAGTTCCAGCTGAAGAAAAACAACCCCAAAGTATGATGTTTCTACCACCATGCTTCACTGTGGGTATGGCGTTCTTTTGGTGATGTGCAGTGTTGTTTTTGCGCCAAACATATCTTTTGGAATTATGGCCAAAAAGTTCAATCTTGGCTTCATTAGACCAAAATACATTTTCCCACATGCTTTTGGGAGACTTCAGATTTTTTTTGCAAAATTTAGCCGGGCTTGGATATTTTTCTTCATAAGAGAAGGCTTCCGTCTTGCCACTCTACCCCATAGCCCAGACATATGAAGAATACGGGAGATTGTTGTCACATGTACCACACAGCCAGTACTTGCCAGATATTCCTGCAGCTCCTTTAATGTTGCTGTAGGCCTCTTGGAAGCCTCCCAGACCAGTTTTCTTCTCGTCTTTTCATCAATTTTGGAAGGATGTCCAGTTCTTGTTAATGTCACTGTTGCACCATATTTTCTCCACTTGATGATTGTCTTCACTGTGTTCCATGGTATATCTAATGCCTTGGAAATTTTTTTGTACCCTTCTCCTGACTGATACCTTTTAACAGTGAAATCCCTCTGATGATGCTTTGGAAGCTCTCTGCGGACCATGGCTTTTGCTGTAGGATGCGACTAAGAAAATGTCAGGAAAGACGTACTAGAACAGCTGAACTTTATTTGGGGTTAATCAGAGGCACTTTAAATGATGGCAGGGGTGTACTGACTCCTATTTAACATGATTTTGAATGTGATTGCTTAATTCTGAACACAGCGACATTCCCAGTTATGAGGGTGTGCACACTTATGCAACCACATTATTTTAGTGTTCTATGTTTTAATGTGATATTTTAACAGGGGTGTGTAGACTTTTTACATCCACTGTATCTCCTTAAAGTATTATGGAATGAGAAATCTTTGACTTAAGAAATGAAGAATATATACTTTACATCTCAAAATGTATAAAAGCAGAGGTGACAGTGGATGACCATAGCTACCAGTCAGATTTCCTATTATGCTTTGTGCTAAGGAAGAAACTGTTTTGTTGCTATGGAAAACACAATTGTATTTTAAGACACTTTGTTATATAATGTTAAAGATTCGTTGTCATTTTTGTCAGTTCATTGTCATGTATGTATTATAATGATAATAATGCACTGCCTGTACTAAAATATAAGGATATTAGTAATTACAGTAAAGTAAAGCCATGCTCAATGTCCCTTTTTTACAGATCACGTTAATATAATAAATGCATTTTTATTTAAAGCATAAAACGTTTTATATATGTACTGGTCCTTTTATCGAGGTGTGTTATACCTTTACTGACTGCTGTGAAACATCATATAACACTTTCTAAATGAGTCATTTAATATGACACCTTACTATCTTCCAGATGTATTATATTTAGGAATGGCACATGGCCTGCATTCTGTTGGACTAACCAATAATATGGGAACCTGATATCAATGCTACGCATAGGAGATGGGCATTAAAGAAATAACTGCGGGCAACAAATAGGAACCATCAGTGAAAAACTAAACTAGTCATGGAAACATTGCATCTACACAAATCTAACTCAGCTAACTTATTTAATGCTCTTTTATAGTGTTCTTCTAGAAAGGATAGCAGTTTTGTCACATAAGTGTATGCTGTGCAGTCTCCCTCTCATGCACTAATGTACAGTAGATTTGTGTAAGGTAGTGCAATCATGGATCACGGTAGTCTTCATTTTTAAGATTTATAGTCAAGGTCATCCATAAAATAAGGATAGCAGCATCCACAATGATTTAGCTGGTAGAGCAAGCTGGTGTAAAGCTTAATCCCTGGATGAAAATTAGAGCTAATAAAGTGGTGTTCTCAAAGTCAGATAAATGCTAAATATATGTGTATGTTTGGAGTGGACAATTAACAAGGATCTGCAGTGCAGTTGTATTACTACTGATGTGTCATCAACAGTTCCTAAATTTATAAAGTTAGACATATTTTACAGACATGATATTATCTGACATCACTACTCTCAGTTCTAGAAATCTAATGCATGGTCTATTCATTAATCCAAATTCTAACACTATAGCGATTGATTCAGCCCAGATGGTAAATAGAAAGATTGATATGGATAGATAGATAGATAGATAGATAGATAGATAGATAGATAGATAGATAGATAGATAGTGTGTTTGTATTATTACACAGCCTTTCCAACAGGCCATCAAGAATAATCGATTCAATATTTAAGTGCCACCTGTACAGATCTTACAGAGTAAGTATAGACAGAAATAATGACTCTTCAAGTCTAGCAGCCTTATGAATAGGATGTGATTTAATATGGAATAGATTTACTATGTAAAGTATAAAACTGTAAGGCGTACTATTTTATATAAATTTTCTGATAATTTATGTTAGACTTATATTTATATAACTATCCACCCATTGGCATCCGTCCTACGAACATACTGTTTTGGAAATTATGTATAGAGACCATAAAACATCTTTTTCCAGAGTACAGAATAAAAAAATAACCACAAGGAAATTGCCATTCAAATCTAAAATAAAAGAATAATAAGAATTAATTGGAATGATCATGAAGTCATGAAGGAATGTGTAAAAGTAAAACTAATCTACCAGTTCATTAATAGAAGGATAACATTTTTTTTCAAGATAGAAATAGAGGAACCTGTAGGTTTGAATAATATGTGTGTGGTGCTTTTTAAAGCATGTATAATTTGCAATGGGCAAATTAAAAAAAACTATATTCATTATTTTAAACCTTCCCATGGCTGGAAGCAGGATTAATTTAATATAACACGTTTGCTTGATTCTTCTTTATTTTGAAAGTTTTCACTGGTTTAAAGTTCAACTCTTGCCTCACCATATAATTTCCTCTGTGATGTTAACTTTCCTCAATATCACAATTAAGCTTTTCCTTTTCCTATATAGTTTGTAGGCTCCACACAGAAGACTTCATAATATGTAGTTCTTCACCTTTCTACAGCTGCACGACTATCAGGGACACATAACAAAAGAATGGCAACCATCCTAACCTATTAACAGCCTTAGCAGTAAGGTGCACATGGAAAGGCAATGCACATCACAAACAAACAAAGGATTTCCCAGCAACATTTACCAGTCAGCCTTCAAAACAACCAATTTGGCCTTGTCTAACAGTTTGCGTTAAAAAGAGAGGGTTTTGTTTGCACATATTTGCAAATACTGTACATGCATAAGCCACAGTCCCACATCAAGAATCCTCTGTATACTGTAGACCTAACTCTAAAATTTCCAGAGCCTCCATAGTAGGAGCACATATATTATTGGATAGGTTAAGGACAGGTGTGCCTGGAAGAGCCCATCCCTCCTTAAAGGTACAGGGACGCACACAACACCCAGCTATAGCAAAATTACAGCAAAGGCATTCAGTGCATCCCTGCATCCAAATTAGCCAACGCCACAAAAAAATGGCAACTGTCCCACCAACCTATAACAAGCCTTAGCAGTAAGGTGCACATGAAAGGGCAATGCACATCACAAACAAAGGATATCAGGGACATATAGTCCTACAGGTTGTGTTATATTAACAAAGGCAGAGTAGTGGCCTAACTTTAAGGGACACACCCAAGTGTAGTCCTACAGATTGTGTTGTCATGATGGCCGCAGCCTTATACATGTGCCTGCCCACATACTCACAGCAGCCTGGTTTCACTGACACACTCCCTGTATGCCTACAGGCAGTGTCATATTAACAACAGTGCCTCAGTGATAGCAGCAGTGTTAAATGGAGGCATTTCCCAACACATCTCTCACACCAAAAAGCATTGCTAGCAGAAACACAGGTTGCCCTGCTGACCCGTTGACACCTCGCTCCAGTGGCCACAAGGAAGGAATGATGTCATAGGGTTTCAACAAGTGAGATACCTTTAGAGCAGAGAAAGGCATTAAAAAATAGTTTTGATCTATTATTGTATAAGTATACAGAGCAAGGGTTCATGAGTGTTAGATTGTCTGCTTGGAGATGGATTTTAAAATGTACAGTACGTCAAGCAAAAAACATTTTTTTTCTAGTTTTGAATGGAGTGAGGATGGATTAAAACTCTTGTTCAGTTTTTTCTGCTTTCCGGGGCTCTGGATAGATTTAACCTCACTTCCTGTCCTGCTGACAATGGTTTAACCCGGGTGTCAGCAACCCGCGGCTCCAGAGCCGCATGCGGCTCTTTTTCACCTTTGCTGCGGCTCCGGAGCACACTGCCCACCAGGTGACAGGCAATAGGGTTGCCGTAGCTCAGTGGTCGGCAAGCCGCGGCTCTTTACACATTTTAATGCGGCTCTTCTGTGTGCCGGGCGCCCGCTCCCCTCCATCCTCTCGGGCGGCCGCCCCAAAAGTCAGGACTCTGCAGCTAGCCCAGCAATGGGCAAACTACGGCCCGGCGGACCTTTTAATCCGGCCTGCGGAGCGTGGCAAACATTGGCTGTCAAGATGTAGGCGGGGCAACGTGACAAACTCCTCTCCTCTCACAGTCCGCCCTGAAGACCGGAACGGCGCGGGAACACGGCGAGAGGAACGCGCGGAGCAAAGGTAAGTGAACTGACACAATATGGGGAATGAATTACTATAGGGGGGATGAATTACTATAGGGGGGATGAATTACTATATGGGGGATGAATTACTATATGGGGGATGAATTACTATGGGGGATGAATTACTATATGGGGGATGAATTACTATATGGGGGATGAATTACTATGGGGGATGAATTACTATATGGGGGATGAATTACTATGGGGGATGAATTACTATATGGGGGATGAATTACTATGGGGGATGAATTACTATGGGGGATGAATTACTATATGGGGGATGAATTACTATGGGGGATGAATTACTATGGGGGGTGAATTACTATAGGGGGGATGAATTACTATATGGGGGATGAATTACTATGGTGGATGAATTACTATATGGGGGATGAATTACTATGGGGGATGAATTACTATATGGGGGAGGAATTACTATATGGGGGAGGAATTACTATATGGGGGAGGAATTACTATATGGGGGATGAATTACTATGGGGGATGAATTACTATATGGGGGATGAATTACTATGGGGGATGAATTACTATAGGGGGGATGAATTACTATATGGGGGATGAATTACTATGGGGGATGAATTACTATGGGGGATGAATTACTATATGGGGGATGAATTACTATATGGGGGGTGAATTACTATGGGGGATGAATTACTATATGGGGGATGAATTACTATGTGGGGGATGAATTACTATATGGGGGATGAATGGGGGATGAATTACTATGGGGGATGAATTACTATATGGGGGATGAATTACTATAGGGGGGATGAATTACTATGGGGGATGAATTACTATATGGGGGATGAATTACTATGGGGGATGAATTACTATATGGGGGATGAATTACTATGGGGGATGAATTACTATATGGGGGATGTATTTTCAGTTTTAAAAATATGGCTCTCAAAATAAATTTCAATCGTGGTTTTGGCGAGATTTGGCTCAGTTGAAAAAAAAGGTTGCCCACCACTGACCTAAGGCTATGATTGTGATTATGACGATACACTGTGGCCCTGATTAACCCTTTGCTTACTGGGCCCTTAAACCCCCTTCATGACCAGAGCGCTTTTTGCAATATATGCAGTGTCGGATTTGTTTTAAATGTTGCAATGGTTTTGCGGCTCCCAGTCTTTTTTTCCCTCTCGGAAACGGGTCCAAGTGGCTCTTTATGTCTTAAAGGTTGCAGACCCCTGGTTTAACCAGACAGAAAGATTGGAAAATCTGCCACAAAGACACAAACAACAATACAAAGCAGACAGGGGTTCTAGCCTTCCCCCACTCTACTAAACATGAGCATTTTGGATTCTGTCTGTCTTATTGTTGGAGAGCCCCCCCCCCCCCATTTAGTTTCTGCTAAAACATTGTCAGAAGGACAATGCCACAGATAGCAATGAAAAATTCTAACCTTTCCACAAGGCTTTCAAAAAACTTTTTTTTATAAAGACTTGCTCACCAATTCATTTTTAAAGTTATTTAGCCTTAAAATATTCTAAAAAACATTTTTTTTTCAAATGACAGTATAAAAAATAGAACATAATATAATATAAGCACTAATAGAGCACTCATTAATATACTTGATGCCACTTTCTGTCAGCACAGCTGCTCATGAATATACGCCTAGAGGAGTTCACAGACAGCTGCCTCAAAAATGTTTCCCACAAATTAGTCAATGCACATACAGTACATATGCCAGGTTTGAGTATTGCTGGAATCCAATTCTTTGATAAATGGTGGTAGAGTATCAGAATAGAGATAAACAACTGTAAATGCCTTCATTGCCAGTATAAAAAAAAACCCTGATTTTGCAAAATATTAATTGCTGGAGGGGTTTTTAGTATTTCTCAAGAAACTTATGTTTCATTTGATATTGCCTGACTTTTTAAAAACAATTCAGATAACACTGTATGAACATTTTTGATCGAAAAGTTAGAGGTGTTTTTGTAGAGCACATGTACAGTACTTGCTCATGACTACTTTCTGAGTAAGCTATGTACCACTCTGGAGTAAATTAGCCTTTATATCCTGCAGAATCCTACCAACTATAATGCTCTGGCAATCAGACAAAAAGATTTATAGCTCATGGAGATTAAGTATAATACTCCCAAGTGCTTGCAAATAGGGAAAATGCAGCACCAAAAACATACAAGAAGTCTTAACCCCTACAGCTGCCAAGATGGCATCTGCAGCCTCCACAGTCAAGAATCCATGGACTGTTTCGAGAGCATAATTCAGAAGAATATTTGGATGCCACAATTACCCGCTCACTCCTGCAAACATGGTGAGGAGGCCACTCATGATGAAAAAAATTATAACTGAAAAATCAAAAATATAACTGAACAACCTATGTAGGACATCGGTGGATGAACACTGGCTCTGGAAATTCACTGAAACAATAGCACCACCTTGGGAGTCATGAGGAGGAAACTTTACAAACTCTACTGCTACCTTGAGGACTCTGGGAATCAATACATTTTGAGGAAAATGTCCTTATAAGAGGCCTCCTGGAATCATTTGAAGATTTGCCCTTATCTCTGATTGTCCTCTTTCAGAACCTGGCACATGGAATATCACTGGACCACCTGCAATTTGATCTCATTCATAGAGTCATCATATGACTTGTAGCCATTCCCCTCTTCCCATCACCTAATAAACTGGTCCACCATAGGCATACCCTGGTTGTTGCTGTCTTTTGAGGAACTTTATATTAACTTCAGTAGCCCTGGGGTTCCACACCAACGCGGCCTTCTCCAGTACAAAGGAAAACTAATTTATAAACACACACCTTTCTGTTCTTTACAGAACAACCTTGATCAGAATGGTAAAAATAGTCATGTTTTCATACCTTTCATTCAAGAAACTCTAACACTACTTTCAAATTAAACATTTTCTTCTTTCCTCTAACCTATCCATGGATGCATCTGGGATTATTTACTAACACTGGAGAGTGCAAAATCTGGTGCAACTGTACAGAAACCAATCAGCTTCCATTTTTGTTTTTTTACCAAAGCTCAAATGAACAAGCTGACATTAGAAGATGATTGGCTACCATGCACAGCTGCACCAGATTCTGCTCCAGTTTTAGTAAATCTCCCAGTATATGTAATCCCATTTCTTTGAAAACAAAAATGCTGCAGTCACCGCTTTACCCCTGGCATGATCTCATGACTATACTCGCAACTACCTACATCTTATATGACATCTCTTCCCTCATACACCACAAAATAAAACCGGAACTCAATATAGCGATATCACCAGAAGATTGTGACTCTGTATCATAGCAAGCTTTAAATGTTCAGCCAATGTCTAGAAGCTCTTGCTTCAATGGCACCTTGTACCCTTTTGTGTCTCAAGTTTACAACATGATCAAAACTGTACTGAGTAGGCTTTTAATTTGTAGCTCTATACAAGCACTACTCTGCAAGTCGACTACAGCCTGAAAAAAAACAGAACAAGCTACATTTTTTTCTACCACCAAAAGAACTATAGCCAATGCATGGAAGATGCCCTAAATTCAGAAGAATATTTTGATGCCACAATTCCCTGCTCACTCCCGCAAACGTGGTGAGGAGGCCACACATGATCTCCTGAGACAATTTGACAGCATATTTCAGAGGGCACTAGACAAAATGCCCAAAAATATAACTGAACACCTATGTAGGACATCGGTGGATAAACACTGGCACTGGAAATTCACTGAAATTATACCACACCACAGGCCTTGGGAGCCATGAGGAGCACTATAGAAGGGTTTGCCCTCAATACCCTCAATGAGTTCAGGAATATGGTTGCCTAAACTATGGTCTTTTAAAGACTGTCTGCTCTGCAGGTGTACAAATTGGATTAGTTTAACCTGGCTTAGTGTAAACACATGGGAAATCTTTTACATCTGACTTTTGACCTTCGCTCTCTAACTATATAGGGTTCCTGGAACCCAACTGCCCCTTAACTCTATTACCCCCATCTGATCTCCTTTATGGCTACCCCCCACCCTCATTCAGGTTCCTTTTCCTTCCCTCTCCCTATATGACCCCATTAGTGCTCCTCCTAATATCTTCCTCATTTATCCTAACCCTCACCTCTCCTAATAACCCCCCTTCTTTTGTTTCTTCTCCTTTTTCTTCTTTCTTTCTTTTTGCCCTTCCCTTTTTATTTTCTTATTTTATTTTCCTACTTTTGGTTGGCAAACACATCATCCTCTAATTAATATTTTATAATCGTAGTGTATTCCCCGCGACCATCCTATCCTTTGTTAAACCCCCTGTGTAGCCTAAAAACATATGCTTCTATGTAAACAAAGAAGCATAGAAAAGTGACGGCAGAAAAAGACCGAGCGGTCCATCGAGTCTGCCCGTTTTTTGTGTTTTTTTGGGGGGGTTGTGGGGGTTTTTTTGTTTTGTTTTTTTGTTAACTTTTTTGTATAAATCTATGCTTGTCCCAAGCATGTCTGACGCTTTTTACTGTTAACTGACTCACTACCTCTGCTGGAAGTTTATTTTAAGCATCAACTACCCTTTCAGTAAAATAGTACTTTCTGAGATTAGTTTTGAACTTTCCTCCAGTTAGTTTAAGGTCATGTCCCCATGTTCTTGACTTTGGTTTCGTGGTAAAAATACTGCCCTCCTGAACCCTATTCATCCCCTTGATGTATTTAAAGGTTTCAATCATGTCTCCCCGTTCCCTTCTTTCCTCCAGACTGTACATGTTAAGTTACTGAAGTCACTCTTGATATGTTTTATCCCCCAGACCGTTCACCATTTTTGTTACCCATCTCTGGACTCGTTCTATCTTATCAATATCTTTTTGTAAGTGAGGTCTCCAGAACTGGACACAGTATTCTAAATGAGGTCTAACTAAAGATCTATAAAGTGGAATCAGGACCTCCTTCCTCCTGCTGGTGACCCCTCTAGAGATGCATCCTAGAATTCTATTCACTTTCCCCACTGCCTGGCCACACTGTTTGCTCATTTTGCAGTCATCTGAAATAAATACCCCCAAGTCCTTTTTCTCTGAAGTGCTGGACAACATTGTATCCCCAATGAATTCTTGTACTGTACCGCGCTCCAATATTATCAACCTTTGTGATTGACCTTTTTTGATTGTGTGAATTTCTTAATATACCACCTATAATCCAATCATTACTTACTTCTATGGTGCTTAAATATACAATTAACATAAATTCATTTATAAATGTGAATTAAAAAATTATATGTGATTATAACAAATATTAATAAAAAATTAATGAAAAATTGGAATGTCAATTCTATGTGAATAAAATTAATAAAAAAATAATAAAACATTAATAAAAAATGGGAATGTCAATTATTTTCTTTGAATTTGAGATGGTGTTGTTATTCAATTTAGTTAATGTGATGAGTCTGTGTTCGCAGCTTGAACCTCTCCCTCCTGTCTCCTCTCCTCTCTCCTCAGCTCAGCCTTCTCAATTGTGCTTTCTTCACCGGCTGCTTTGTTTATTCCTCCATATACGGAACATGCAGAGAAGGGAAAAGAAACATAGTGTCTTATCCGGGATATAAGTGATTTATTGCTCTTTGATCTCCCACTCACATTGTGTAAATGTAAATAGAGCTTTGCATACAATGTATCCAGATCGTGCTTCAGACAGCCTGGCTGGTGTGTTTGCTTTCAGTAAATATACTCGCCCTTCCTCTGTGGATGCGTGATAACGTCACCGCCCCTCCCCTACGCGTTACGCTACAGGGACTCGTAGCTTCCTCTGGGGATGTGGAAATCTTGTAAAACTTTTGTATTAGATCATTATGTGGAACTGTATCAAATGCCTTGCTGAAATCAAGATATGCTATGTCCACAGCACCACTCTGGTCGAAAACATTGGTAATATAGTAAAAAAATTCAATCAGATTAGTCTGACATGACCGGCCTTTGGATCCAGCAAGTTGTGTGTTTTCAAGTGATCAATGATCCTTCTTTTCAGGAGTGATTTCATTAACTTGACTACAACCGATGTTAAATTCACTGGCCTGTAATTGCCTTCTACCTTGCTGCCCTTCTTGTGGATGGGTACAATATTAGCTGTCTGCCAATCATGGGGAACTTCTGTTAATAGAGTTTGATTAAAAAGATCAGTTAATGGTCCAACAGCTATACCTCAAAGTTCTCTTAGAACTCTGGGATGAATATCATCAGGGCTCATTGCTTTATTAACCACTTCAAACTGGACACTTTTACCCCCTTCCTTTCCAGGCCAATTTTCAGCTTTCAGCGCTATCACACTTTGAATGACAATTGTGCTGTCATACAATACTGTACCCATATGAATTTTTTAGCATTTTTTTGAGACAGATAAAATTTTATTTTGGTGGTATTTATGCACCGCTGGGATTTTTATTTTTATTTTTTGCTATATAAATAAAAAAGTCCAAAAATTTTGAAAAAAAGTGTTCTTCTTATAAAGTTTTGCAAATAAATAATCTTTCTACATAAATCAAGGCCAAAATGTATTCAGCTATCTTTTTAGTAAAAAAAATAATCCAAATTAGTTTATAACCAAATAATTTGTCAAAATATTTTTTACGTTTTTATTTTTTTATATTATTATTTATGTTTTTTTTTAACATACTGTCACCCTAGAAGTACAGTATCACTATATTTTTTTTGCACTGATTGCTTTTACACCCATAATGACTATAAAAGCAATAATTTCTCCTTCTCTCTGGCTGCATTCTTGCAGCCATTGAGAAATACTGTGAGAGCTGTGATTGGTCACAGCTTGCCACATGGTACAAGGCTGTTTAGAATAGCCTTGTACCGTGTGATCTCTGTGATCATTCACAGATTTCACACATAGTAAGCAATGATGTCAGAAGAGACATCTTGCTTACTACTATTCATGTGATCACTGATTGGCCAATCAGTGATCACATGATCGGGACCTCCCTGGGAGCGAGCACAGCCTAAAAAGGCGGGCGCCGTTTATGAACGCCAACCCGCTCCTGCACTGCTCCCATCTGGCCCATGTATATAAACATGGTTAATCTTTAACAGAGCCAGTTCCTCTGCTACCTCTGTCTCTGGAGATCCGAAAAATTAATCATCATTACTAGAACCGATAAGATTTCCCAACTTATTATTGTTAGTATAATTTATTTCTGAGAAGACTGAACAAAAGTAATTGTTTAAGTGGTTTGCTACATCCAGTTCTCCCTTTACTAGTTGCCGACCGCAGATAGCCGAATGACGGCTACACTGCGGCCGGCCAGTTCTGAGTGGACGTCATATGACAGCCTCCCAGAACGCGCTCTCCTGCGCGCCCCAGGGGGCGCGCACCCGGCGATCTCCGTGATCGCTGTGTCCTACGGACACAGCTAATCACGTGATGTGGTAAAAGGCCAATCACAGCGGCCTTTTACCACGTGATCAGCGGTGTCCAATGACACGCTGATCAGAGGGAAATGCAAGTGCCGGTTCTCGGCTGCACTTTCCTCATGCTGTCAGATCGTGAGGAATGTACTGCCAAGAACCGGCAGTTGTCAGAGCGGGGATCGGCACCAATCATCAGGGCACTGATGATCAGTGCCCTGATGATCGGTGCCCAGCAGTGCCACCCGCAAGTTCCGCCCACCTGTGCCCAGCAGATCACCCACCTGTGCCCAGCAGTGCACCCACCTGTGCCCAGCAGTGCACCCACCTGTGCCACTCTGCAGTGTCACACACCTGTGCCCAGAAGTGCCACCTACCTGTGCCCAGCAGATCACCCGCCTGTGCCCAGCAGTGCACCCACCTGTGCCCAGCAGTGCACCCACCTGTGCCACTCTGCAGTGTCACACACCTGTGCCCAGAAGTGCCACCTACCTGTGCCCAGCAGTGCCACCCACCTGTGCCCACCCACCTGTGCCCACCAGTGCCACCCACCTGTGCCCACCCACAAGTGCTGCCCACCAGTGCCACCCACCAGTGCAGCCCAGCAGTGCTGCCAGTCAGTGCCACCAGTCGGTGCCCAGGGGTTGTGTCAGTCAGTGCCGCCAGTCAGTGCCCAGCAGTGATGCCAGTCAGTGCCATCTATCAGTACCCATCATCAGTGTCACCTATCAGTGCCGCCTATCAGTGCTGCATATTAGTGCCGCCTATCCGTGACACCTCATTAGTGCTGTCTATCAGTGCCGCCTATCCGTGCCACCTCATTAGTACTGCCTATCAGTGCCCTTTAGTGCTGCCCATCAGTGCCCATCAGTGCCGCCTATCAGTGCCTATCAGTGCTGCCTCATCAACGCACATCAGTGAAGGAGAAAAAATACCTGTTTGAAAAATTTTATAATAGAAACAAAGAAACTTTTTTTTTTTTTCAAATTTTTTGCAATTTTTATATTTATAGCGCAAAAAGTAAAGCGCCCAGTGGCGATTAAATACCACCAAAAGAAAGCTCTATTTGTGAGAAAAAAATGATCAAAAATTCATATGGGTACAATGTTGCATGACCGCGCAATTGTCAATCAAAGTGCGGCAGCGCTGAAAGCTGAAAATTGGCCTGGTAAATAAGGGGGTATAAGTGCCTGGTAGGCAAGTGGTTAACATTTGTTGTGCCTAGTTTTCATTTTAGTGATCCCATCTTATTTTTTCTTTCTATCTCTAATGTACAGAAAAAAGGTTTTATTTGCTTTCTTAATAGATTCAGCAATTTCCTCCTCTTTCTGTGATTTGGCAGCCCTGATAATGTGTTTGGCCTCCTTTTGTCTATTCGTATACTCTTCTCTGTCAGCTGCACCTCCTGTTTCCTTAAATCTCCTATCTGCTGATTTTTTTTAGTTTACTGTCCTATTTATCTCTTTAGTGAACCATATTCTTTTTTTCCTCCATTTATTCTTACTAACTTGCCTGACATATAATCTAGTTGCCTCCAGGATGGTAGACTTTAACAGTGCCCACTGATTACTTACTCCTGCCATTTTACTCCAAGCTTTTACCTAATATTTTAGAAATGTACCCATTTCAGTGAAAATTTGTCTTTTTGAAATCTAAAACTTGTTTTTGTATATGATTTTTCAGTTCTTATTTTATTATCAAACCAAAGACATTGGTGATCACTAGAACCCAAATTTTCTCTCACCTCAACATTAGACAGTCGATCCCCATTTATCAGTTCTAGGTCTAGAAAATAACCACCTCAGGTTGGACTTTTTACTAACTGTTTTAGAGAAAGCCCATTCAGTGCTTCCATTACATCCCTGCTCCTGCTTGTAATAGCAGTTTGAGAATTCCAGTTAATGTCAGGCATGTTGAAATTACCCATAGTCAAAACCTCCCCCTTCATTGCCATTTGAGTTATCTCATCAATCAACAAGTTATCATAATCTTCAGTCTGTGCTGTGGGTCTGTATATTACATCATTACACTGTATATTACACTAAGGGAAGATCCCTCTCTGGTTAGAAAGCAGACCCAGAGTGCTTCGAGAATCTCATTTGTTTTTTGAATTAATGTTAGATTTATGCTATTTTGGACATACACTATATTGCGAAAAGTATTGGGACACCCATCCAAATCATTGGATCCAGGTGTTCTAATTACCTCCATGGCCACATGTGAATAAAATCAAGCACCTAGGCATGCAGACTGCTTCTACAAACATTTGTGAATGAATGGGCCGCTCTCAGGAGTTCAGTGAATTCAAGCGTGGTACCGTGATAGGTTACCACCTGTGCATTAAGTCCATCCGTGAAATCTTGCTACTAAATATTCCCCGGTCAACTGTTAGCGGTATTATAACAAAGTGGAAGCGGTTGAGAACAACAACAACTCAGCCACGAAGTGGTAGGCCATGTAAAATGACAGAGCAGGGTCAGCGCATGCTGAAGAACACAGTGTAAAGAAGTCACCAACAGTCTGCAGAGTCAATAGCTAAAGACCTCCAAACTTTGTGTGGCCTTCAGATTAGCACAACAACAGTGCATAGAGAGCTTCATGGAATGGGTTTCCATGGCCGAGCAGCTGCATCCAAGCCTTACATCACCAAGTACAATGCAAAGCATCAGATGCAGTGGTGTAAAGCACGCCGACACTGGACTCTAGAGCAGTGGAGACGTGTTCCCTAGAGTGACAAATCACACTTCCCTATCTGGCAATCCGATAGACGTGTCTGGGTTTGGTGGTTGCTAGGAGAACGGTACTTGCCTGACTGCATTGTGCTAAGTGTAAAGTTTGGTGGAGGGGGGATTATGGTGTAGGGTTGTTTTTTCAGGGGTTGGGCTTTGCCCCTTAGTTCCAGTGAAGATAACTCTTAAGGCAACAGCATGCCAAGACATATTGGACAATTTCATGCTCTCATCTTTGTGAAAAGAGTTTGAGGATGGCCTCTTCCTGTTCCAACATAACTGCGCACCAGTGCACAAAGCAAGTCTATAGAGACATGGATAAGCGAGTTTGGGGTGGAGGAACTTGACTGGCCTGCACAGAGTCCTGACCTCAACCCGATAGAACATCTTTTGGGATGAATTAGAGACTGCGAGCCAGGCCTTCTCGTCCGATATTTGCGCCTGACCTCACAAATGCGCTTCTGGAAGAATGGTCAAACATTCCCATAGACACACTCCTAAACCTTGTGGACAGCCTTCCCAGAAGAGTTGAAGCTATTATGGCTGCAAAGGGTGGGCCAACTCAATATTGAACCCTAGGAACTAAGACTGGGATGCCATTAAAGTTCATGTGCGTGTAAAGGCAGGTGTCTCAATACTTTTGGCAATAAGGTGTATATGGCAACTCCACCTCCCCTCTTCCCTACTCTTTCCTGTATATTGTATTCCCTGGTATAGTTATTTCCCAGTCATTTGAATCCTTGAACCATGTCTTTGTAATTGCAAAAAGGTCCAAGTTGTCCCTAGACATAAGAGCTGTCAGCTCACAAAGCTTGTTGCCTAAACAAGAAGCATTAGTGCACATGACATGACTGTCGCAAAAACTGCGCAAAACACAGTGAAGTACGCAGCTCAACCATTTTGTAGGCACTTCCATCCTGGTACGGAGTATATATTGTGTCTCTCATTTCTCATTCTCCTTCCCCCTCCCTTCCTGAGAGGCACAGTGACAGATGTGTGTGTGTTAAAAGTGTCACTGGCAGGTAGAGCATCAGGGGGCCCAGAGCTACAAAGCCCCCCAAGAGAGACAAAGACTAGCTGCCCAAGAACATGTGTAATTTCTCACTTCGTAACCGAGATAAGGCAGCTTTTCCCAGGAATTGAAAGAGATTGTAACCTCATAAAGCCTAGCAGCTTAGGTGACAGAATTAAATGAACATTCCTCAAGTCAGTTTGTACCCTATGTTTCATATCATGGATTATGAAGATGTTGGTTCTAATTCAGAGTCTGCCCGACGATCCCTCCCTAAACAGAGTATTGGTCAGTTACTCCCCCCTGCTGGGGGACTTTAAAACACAGGCTAGCAGGCCTAAAAAGAAAAGTTGAATACATCTCCCATTTGTAACATCAATACCACCTGGGGAGACCCTTTCGCTCTGCAACTTGGATCTGCTTACATCAAAGGCTTAAATGGCAAGTAACTTAACCCTTTAACTTCCTTCCTAATATCTCTCTGCTGTGCTATGGTTCTTTGTGTGTATATATATATATATCTTAGTTACATCTTTTTCTGTAAATATTTTATTGCACCTGTTTGACTCCTTTAGTAATAAATCTTTCTTTCTGAAAGTGTTAAACTGTTTCTAAAGCGCTTAATTGCAATTTACAAATTCCTGCCTCTAAAGAGACGCTACTGTGTTTGTTTAATCCTCTGCCCAATCGGCCTGCGGTGACCGTATTGGACAGACGACTTTTCAACCATTACAGTGTATATTTGATAAAGAGAGTTTCCCCTTTCTCTGTACAAAAATGGGTGGTGGCAGTGATGGGTTAGTTGCGTAATTAACCCGACCCAGTAACAAGCGCATCCAGGCTGCCGGCAAAGATTGAAATCCATTAGCTGGAAAATCGTTGTGTAGGGTGTAGTTGGGTGTGGCATTGTTACGCACATCACATCGCGGTCTGGAACGGCCGGTCCTTTAGTCACGAGTTTGGTGAGAAGGTCTGGGGTCTGACGCTGCAATCGTGACATATTGGTGGCAGCGGTCGTGAGATTGTCGCATGTTGGTGGCGGCGATCTTGCGATCGTGACAATGACAAACACTGCTATCTACTTTTTTATTTTTATCGCTGGAAACTTTAACTGAAGTGACACCATCAACCCAGTCCTTAGCAACACAAGCCCTCAAATTTGTTTCTACCTGCTGGGAACAGAAATGCTCTTTAACAATTACATCTCTGCCCCCATTTCTCAGTTTAAATGCATGTAAAAAAAACTCCTAAATTCCATACTAAGAAGCTCAGCGCACTTGTGTGAGGGATGCAGACCATCTCTTTTGTACAGCTCAATGTCAGACCACCTGATAGCATCATGACTAACATAACCAAAACCTTCAGATTTGCACCAATCCTTTAACCAAACACTGAACTCTACTATGAAGTACTTTTTCTTGTCCATGTGTTTGAACAATAATACAGGATGTGCCTTTAACCACTTGCCTACCAGGCACTTACACCCCCTTCTTTACCAGGCCAAATTTCAGCTTTCAGCACTGTCGCATTTTGATTGACAATTGTGCGGTTATGCAAGATTGTACCCATATGAAATTTTTATAATTTTTTCTCACAAATAGAGCTTTCTTTTGGTGGTACTTAATTGCCGCTGGGCACTTTACTTTTTGCGCTATAAACAAAAAAAGTGCAAAAAATTTGAAAAAAAAAAAGTTTCTTTGTTTCTATTATAAAATTTTTCAAACAGGTAATTTTTCTCCTTCACTGATGTGCGTTGATGAGGAAGCACTGATGAGCACTAAAAGGCGGCACTGATGGGCACAGATAGGCAGCACTGATGAGCACTGATAGGCAGCACTGATAGGCGGCACTGATAGGCAGCACCAATGAGGTGGCACGGATAGGCGGCACTGATAGGCAGCACTAGTGAGGTGTCACAGATAGGCGGCACTGATAGGTGGCACTGATAGACAACACTGATAGGTGGCACTGACTGGCATCACTGCTGGGCACTGACTGGCCGCACTGCTAGGCATTGACTGGCTCAACTGCTGGGCACTGACTGGCACAACCACTGGGCACTGACTGGTGGCACTGACTGGCAGCACTGCTGAGCTGCACTGATGGGCACTGGTGGGTGGCACTGGTGGGCACAGGTGTGTGGCACTGCTGGGCACAGGTAGGTGGCACTTCTGAGCACAGGTGGGTGGCACTACTAGGTGGCACAGGTGGGTGTACTGCTGGGCATAGGAGGGTGCACTGCTGGGCACAGGTGGGTGCACTGCTAGGCACAGGTGGGTGCACTGCTGGGCACAGGTGGGCAGAACTGGTGGGTGGCACTGCTGGGCACCGATCACCAGGGCACTGATCATCAGTGCTCTGATGATCGGTGCCGATCCCTGCTCTGACAACTGCCGGTTCTCGGCAGTACTTTGCTCACGCTCTGACAGCGTGAGGAAAGTGCAGCTGAGAACTGGCAATTGCATTTCCCGGTGATCAGCGTGTCATTGGACACGGCTGATCGCGTGGTAAAAGGCCGCTGTGATTGTTTTTTTACCACATCAAGTGATCAGCTGTGTCCATAGGACACAGGGATCACGGAGATCACCGGGTGTGCGCCCCCTCGGGCGCACAGAAAGCGCGTTCTGGGAGTACGTCATATAACGCCCTCCCAGAACTGGCCGGCCGCAGTGTAGCCGTCATTCGGCTATCTGCGGTCGGCAAGTGGTTAATCTGGACTGAGTCTGAGTAATGTCACAATCGGGTTGATTTACTAAGAATAAGGTGAAGCAATAGATGTTAGACACCAAACTTCACCTAATTGAAAGACCTTGCCGTGGTGAAGGAAAAAACATCTCACATAGGAAAATGACTTTTAGTAAATGTAGAATTGGCATAGTCACGTTTACATAATAGGCAAGGTTAAACGTGGTCCCTAGAGGATGTAGAAGCACAGGATTAAGCCAAGATCCCATTTCTTTTGTGTGTGTGTGTGTGTGCGTGTGTATGTGTGTAGAAAGAAACAGTTGGCAGTTGTGATATGTTGTTTGGCTTCTTTTGATGCTAATTCTATTATTAACTCTCTTCTTTTGCAGTGTTTTTTACATGTTCTGCAAACAAATGCATTTTTTAATGAATGTTACAGAGTAATGCATACTATTTTCTAATGTTAAATATATATCTAAAAATTATAGATCTACTGTATCTCTGCTATATGGCAAATAATTTTAATGTCTAAATCAAATTGTTTTATAATATCTACTTATAATTATATATCCTAATTCTAGAATAATGGTACTACTATATACTTTGCAGTATGTTTAGCATTGTGGCTTAGTGTTAAGCATGTCTGCCTAGCAGCACTAGGGTTGCTGTTTCAAATCCCGCCCATGGCACTATATGCATGGAGTTCGCATTTTCTACCTGTGTGGTTTTCCTCCCACACGTCAAAGACATGCTGGTAGTTGTTTTGGCTCCTGTCTAAATTGTTCCTAGTATATGAATGTGAGTTCGGGACTTTAGAGTGTAAGCTCCTTGAAGACAGGGTCTGATGTGAATGTACAATATATATGTAAACCGCTCTGTAAATTGACAGCGCCATATAAGTACCTGAAATAATTTTGTGGAGTGGGGGGCTTGCTCTTCCATCCCTCTTTCCTGGTCTGCAGGACTGTATGCTCAGACAAGGGTGTATTAGTGATTTTGGGGGGAAACCACACTTTTTTTTTGGCCACGAGGTTCCCTTTCAAATCCATGACAGTTATATTTCTGCTATATAACCAATAATTTTTAATGTCTAATTCGAAATTTTTTATGATATCTACTCATATTTTTATCTTAATTCTTGAATCATGATACTACTATATATTCTACTTAATGTTAAGGGCAGCATGGCGGCTTAGTGGTTAGCACTTCTGCCTAGCAACACTAGGTTCATCAGTTCAAATCTCAACCATGACACAACATGCCTGGAGTTTGCATGTTCTCCCTGTGCCTGTTTCTAACCCACTCTCCAAAGACATGCCTATAGGTTAGTTGGCACTGGTATGTATGAATGTGGGCTCATAGAGATGTATAATTGCTGCTTCCCTAAGCAAAACCTCTAATGGACATCAGAGTCCCACATGTTTTCCAAGTATACACATTGTGCAAAAAAGCCATGGCTGGTAAAGCCACTTGGCTGAATGTTCTCCTCTGTTCTGCAGAAGGCCCTTGCAAACATAACCAGCTCCACCAGCAGCACCTTCTCTTCTTCAGCCATGATTGCAAGAAGTAAGGTAGAAGTGGTGATTGGCACAAATAAATACACACAATTAAAACCTGTTTGGTGTTCCTGCATTTTTGAGTTTGGTAAGTGTCACCTGCCTCCAGCTGCTGCGTGTTTCCTTTTGGCCAAGAAACTGACATTTCTTGGTCTTTGGGTGCATGTGAACGTACTTCCGTAAATGTGATGACACAATTATGCTCCGGGAGCTGGTCCTGAGACCCTTTCTGTGTGATAACTCATTTTTATGCACGATCATTGGCTCCCACACGTGAAAATAGATTTCCAATTTGTGTTACAAATTGGTGTTCTTCAGATTGCAACCTGATGAATTAACATTAGTATTTCTGCTATGGAGTGGAGCTAAAGTGGTTAACTTTCACAGTGTACAGCTGGGAACAAAATAAGGCCAATATTAACCAGGCAACACATTTCACAACAACATTTACAACGGATCTCACAACTCCACTCACCCACATCAATTTGTTAGGTGAATTCACAAACAAAATGGTATAAAAAAAGATGTAGTGCCAACAATAACGATATTTTACCGCATGAGTTATTTACCGCAAAATTCTTAGTGAATTGCACATTTGGCGGGCAAGCTTTTTTCTCTGCTGTTCACCTGGTTGAGAGGTGCACTCATGTAGACGGTTGCTAAGTTTTGTGTCCATTAGTAAATTCTGAATTGTGCCTATTTGTTGACTGAGTGTTTTAGTAAATCTCTTCTCCTTCTAAAAATAGTCAGTCATACAAGGACAAGGTGCTTTAGTAAATCAACCCCAATGTGACAAAACCTTCATTTCAAGTTCTTTTGTTGTTTGTTATCCAAAATAATATGCTACACTGGTATCTATGTGTTTTCTGTCAACAATCTCAGTTTGTGTTTCTGTACAACAGTTGTTTCCTACTTACTCTGAATTACAATTTTTGCATGCACCTTACAAATTCCTTTTAAAGTCGTGTTTTAAAAATTCCAGCACACAGTACCTGAATTGCGGTGGTGTGAACTGGGCGGATAGGAGACAAGGTATTTTGCCTTGTCTTATGTGGGATAGTGCTGGAATAGCCACGTAATGCAGTCCCACTGTACCTGGTGTGAACATAGCCTCAATGGTATATGTAACAGTATGTAACAGACCAAAAGGGAGTTAAAAGGGTTAGTGTTTTCACACATTTCTTTTACAGCTAGAGCAGTGTTTCTCAACTTTTTTTCAGTCAAGGCACCCTTTAAAATTATAGACAGTCCTGGGGCACACTTTAAAATTATGGACAGTCTTGAGGCACCCCTAGACTGTCCATAATTTTAAAAGGGCACCCTATTCTAAAATGTGAAAAACTATTCTAATAGTTTTATATAACGCAGCAACATCCACACATGTAGGACACCCAACATTAGAGGTGATTTATTCTTCCAAAGCACATACACTTTTACACACTGGTACTGGGTAGTGTTCCAGGGTTTCTCTTCTCCCTCAGTTTTCTCCATCACTGAGTTAATGTACCCCAGCACTGATGGAGAAGGGCAAGGGAGGGTCAAACTAGGATGCTGTGAAGGCAACTGACATCCTCCTGATCAACTCATGATGTCATTGGTTGCTAGGATGCCATCGGCTAGAAGGTCATAATGGCGCACAATGAAAACCTGTGGCTTTGTTGTAACTAAAATGCGGGTTTGTTTTACTCGCTGGCTTGTATACATGTTTTGGGCAATTTTTAGACACTTTGCCAAGGCACCCCTGAAGAAACCTCAAGGCACCCCAGGGTGCCTGGGCACCCTGGTTGAGAAAGGCTGAGCTAGAGAATAAGGTACGTTCCTGAGGTTGACAACTCACAGTACATTGCTCCCATTTTTGTGTGCCTTCTTGTGTTTTTGGCACTCAGAGAATGTGAGCAGTACCCTTTGCCTTTAGTATATCACATCCACAG
This sequence comes from Staurois parvus, assembly GCF_062004578.1. NCBI lineage: Eukaryota > Metazoa > Chordata > Amphibia > Anura > Ranidae > Staurois > Staurois parvus. Next base: position 4,725,636 of record NW_028317918.1, on the reverse strand, counting down.
TATCCTATACAATATTTAATAAAGCAAGTAGCAAAGTGCAGTAACACATAATAATCAATCAGCAATCGTTTCTCAATGTTCTGACAGCTCTAAACTGATAAAAGGCAAAAGCTCTTAATTGCTGCCATCATTCTCTATATTGTAAAAATATTTCCAAAATGTTATTTAAATCCCTCCCTTCCATCTGACATCTACAAATTTCCAAGGATACTTAGTAAATCTTTGTTACACTTCCAAAGACTGATTAGTAAAAGCAGGAAAGTTATTAATAGATTTACATATATAAATCACAATAAATTACGAAAAAGTGAAAGAAATGTATGCTAATGCATCCCAGCTCAATTAGCTCTTTATCTGAAGCTTTGTAATTGGGACCTATTGAATTTGTGACATCATTCCTCTTTCTTTGCTGACAGAGCTTTTTCTCAGGATCAAAGAGCCAACCCTTAAAGAGACTCATTGAGCAGACATTTTCAATGACCATCCTCAAGTGCTTTATTTTGTGCCTTTTTATCCCTTGGTATGTATTTAAAATAATAGACAGAGAAAATTCCTAGATCAATACATTTTATGAAGATCAGGAGGAGAATGTTTCTTTTTATTTTCCATAACAATTCAGCTTTATCTGTTTCGGCTTGTTGCAATATTAAAACTGAACACCAGGCAGAGATGAAAGATAGAAATAATTGCAGCTCTGTATTCATTAGTACATTCCTAAATTTATGTTTTAAATACATTTTAAAAGATGTGTAATTACCCAAATTTGACTTGGTATTAGCGTCTTACTGTCCCTGTACAACATAGCTTCAACTGTGAGGTGAACAAACAGCACAAGAGGCCAATCAGTTGTGCTGCAGTGCAAGCATGGTGATAGGAGGAGAGAGCAGTACGACAGGTAGATGATCTTGTCAGTCTTCTACCTTTCTTTTTTTTTTTTTTTTTTAATTTAAATATTTATTAAATTTTTCATGTTAATACAAAAACCCAAAAAGGGAAATAATTCTCATACAAATAGACATTTATAACATTTCTACCTTTCCCTTACTAAAAACTATTTTCTTTCCCATCCCACTATCCCCCCTTCCCGCCCCTCATCCCCCCTCCTCCCCCTCTGCAGACTCTAGCCCATTCTAATCTCTTGAGGCTTATTCATTTTTTGCTAACATCCTAGTTCATATTTTCCTATATTTCTCTTTCAATCCTGCTCTTTCCCACTTTTCCCATCTCCTAAAATAAACTCTCATCCTATCTTCCTGCATATGGTATGATCTTTCCATTCTACCTATCTGGTTTACTCTATTAATCCAGTCTTCCTCCTTCGGTACCTCCGCTTTCCGCCAAAACTTGGGTATCAACCCTTTCGCCGCATTCAAGAAGTACCAAATACCTGAATCTTTATATTTATTTACAGATGTCTCCACATTGTTTAGGAGGCACCTCGTTGGGTCTAACCCTATGTCAATTTCAGTTATTTCTTTAATCAATTTGACTATTATCTTCCAAAAAGCCTGGATTTTCGGACATTCCCACCATATGTGAAACACCGTGCCCATCTCTCCACATCCTCTCCAACACATATTTGAATTTTCCCCATTCATCTTGTGCTCTACACTCAGTGTAATGTGCCATCGTGTCACACACTTATAATTAACCTCAACCTCTCTCATACTAACATTATCGTGTATCAATCTAAACATCTTTCTCTGTCTATCTTCATCAAACCCAACTCCCATATCCCTTTCCCATTTTGTGATAAAAATTAACTTTGTGTTTGTGTCTAATTCTGTGAGTATTCTATACACTTTTGAAATACCGTGCTTCCCATCCCTTCGTGTCTCTAACAACCTTTCAAACATATTCCACTCCTGTTTTATTCTCAGGGGTTTCGGTAGATTTCCAATAAAACATTTCAATTGATGATATTTCCACTCATCTATTCTAATAAAAATATCTCCCTTCTTCTCTATCAAATCTTTAAGTGGTCTCAGTTCCACCTCCACCAAAACATCTCTCAGTTGGGTATCCTCCTTTCTAAACCATCTCCCTGATATCTTATTCTTTCCCGGGGGAAAGTACTCAGTATTTGTGAGAGGCATTAACCACTTCCAGACCGGACACTTTCACCCCCTTCCTGACCAGGGCAATTTTCAGCTTTTAGCGCTATCACACTTTGAATGACAATTGCGCGGTCATGCAACACTGTACCCAAATGAATTTTTTACCATTTTTTTGAGATAGATAAAGCTTTATTTTGGTGGTATTTATTCACCACTGGGATTTGTATTTTTTTTGCTATGTAAATGAAATGTCCAAAAAATTTGAAAAAAGTGTTTTTTTTATAAAATTTTGCAAATAAATAATATTTCATCATAAATCTTAGTCAAAATTTATTCCGTTATCTTTTTAGTAAAAAAAAAAAAAATCCAAATTAGTTTATAAGCAAAAATTATAATTTTTAAACATTTTTTTTTACATTTTTATTTTAATTTTTTATATTATTATTTTTTATTTATTTATTTTTTTTTACATACTGTCACCCTAGCAGTACAGTGTCACCATGGTGACACTGTACTACTTGTGAGGGGTGATGAAGATTTTTTTTTTTTTTTTTACACTGATTGCTTTTACACCCATATAGGATATAAAAGCAATCATTTCTCTTTCTCTCTGTGTGCATTCTTGCACTCATTGAAGAGAACTGAGTGAGCTGTGATTGGTCATAGCTTGTCACATGGTACAAGGCTTTTGTGAATAGCCTTGTACCATGTGACCTCTGTGATCATTCACAGATTTCACACATAGTAAGCAATGATGTCACAAGTGACATCTTGCTTACTACTTTGCATGTGATCACTGATTGGCCAATCAGTGATCACATGATCGGGACCTCGTATAGAGGTCCCGCCCGACGATCGGTGTTTCACTGTGTCCGGAGGACACAGCGGGCACCGGATCGCGGTGCTGCGCGCTCCCAGGGAGCGCGCACAAGCAGGGTGCGGGGAGGCCGTTTATAGACGGCCACCCGACCCTGCAGTGCCACCGTCCGGCCGTTTATATACAACGGCTGGTCGGGAAGTGGTTAATATAGAATTAAATTCCCATTTCATGTTTTTGTGTAAATTGTCCCATACCCTAAAAACATTTAAAGTGTAGATACTTGTGCTTTCTTTAATTCCCCTGAACTGGGGTGGAACCCATATCATCTGACTCAATCTAATGCCACTAAGATCATTTTCAATTGTTACCCAACTTTTCCCCTTATGGTTAAATGTCCAGTCGTATATTCTTGCTAAAACCACTGCTTTATAGTATCTTTTGACATCTGGTAGACCCAATCCCCCTTTCTCTTTAGTCCTACTCAATGTTTCATATGCTATTCTAGGTTTTTTATTCTTCCATATGTATCTTGTTAACATTTTTTTCATTATCTTAAAGAAGGCTTCTGGAATTTTAATTGGTACCATTTGAAATCTATACAGTATTTTAGCTATAATTACCATTTTGACTAGGTTTATACGTCCTATCCAGGATGGATTTCCTCCTTCTAGTCTTTTTAAATCTTCCCTGATCTCATTTATCAAAGAGATATAGTTTAATCTATACAAATGCTTAGATGAGGCAGTGAGTTTTATTCCTAGGTATTTTATATCTTTTTCTCTCCATATAAAGGGAAATTTTTTTTGTAGTTTTTCTTTTTCATTCTTTGATATATTAATATTCAGGATCTCTGTTTTTGTTGGATTAATTTTTAAATTTGATAGTTCACCGTACTCCTTCAGAATCTTCATTATATTTGGGAGAGTTATTTGGGGATTCCCCACATAGAACAATAAGTCGTCCGCAAAGGCCGCTTCTCTATGTTCTATGGATTCTATCTGAATTCCCTTTACCAATCCACTATTTCTTATTATTGACAACAGAGGTTCGAGTGACAATACATATAGCAGAGGGGACAGTGGGCAGCCTTGTCTTGTACCATTAGACATTCCAATGGGTTCTGATCTCTCCCCATTTACCGTGATGATTGCAGTAGGCTCCCTATATAATTTACTTATCCACTCTTGCATTCTATCACCTATCCCCAGCACTTTTAAGTTGTCCATCATAAAGCCCCAGTCCACTCTATCAAATGCCTTCTCTGCATCAATTGACAAGAGCACCACCGGGGCTTTCCCTTTTCTACTTTTCTGAATAAGCATCAGGGTTCTCAAGCCGTTATCTCTACCTTCTCTCCCCGGTACAAAGCCCACCTGGTCTCCATGGATCCATTCAGGCATCAGATCTCTCAACCTGTTTGCTAACACCTTTGCATACAGTTTAGTGTCAGTGTTCAATAATGAGATAGGTCTATAGCTGGAGCACTGAGATGGATCTTTTCCCTCCTTGTGAATAAGTACTACATGGGCCTGTAGGGATTCTCTCCTCACTTCCATCCCACCTCCCAGAGCATTCATATATTTCTCCAGCTTGGGTAACAGTACTTCACTAAATTTCTTATAGTACTTAACTGTATAGCCATCCGGGCCTGGGCTTTTTTCCCCCCCTGTGCTTTTTAATGCTATTTTAATTTCTTCCTGGGAAATTTCTGCGTCTAGGGAGTTCAACTGTGCTTCACTTAGTTTTGGTAATCCCGCATTTTTTAAGTATGTCATCTTTTTTTCATTAATTCCCTCTTGAGCTTCTTTTAGAGGGCCTTGGGGACTAATATTATATAGCTTTTTGTAATACTCCGTAAACACTTTAGTGATCTCTTTATTTGAGTGCACCAACTCCCCCTTTGAACTTTTTATCTTTTCTATATAGTTCCTATTTTTCTTTTTATTCAAAGCTCTCATTAGATATCTTCCTGGTCTGTCTCCCCATCTATATCTCTCATTCAAAACCCTGTTGTATACTCTTCTCTTCTCCTCATCCATCAACCTCTCTAGCTCATCTTTTTTATCCAATAACTTCTGTCTCGTATCTTTTGTTATTTTCTTCTTATGGATCTGCTCCAAGTCCAATATTTCTTTTAATAGCCCACTGACCCTCTCTCTTCTTTCCTTTTTCTTCCTTGCTCCTGCCGCAATCAAGATTCCTCTTATGAATACCTTATGGCTTTCCCAGACTGTAGCTATCGATACTTCCTCTGTTTCGTTCTCCTTAAAGTATACCTTAATCTTTTTCTCGATTTTCTGAACTACATCCTCATCCAGAAGAAGAACCTCGTTTAACCTCCACCCTAATCCTCCATTCCACCTTCTTCCCCATCCCATTTTCATTACGACCGGAGCATGATCCGAGAACGTCCTTGTCTCTATGTCAATTTTCACCAGATGATCTATAAGTTGATGGTCTATTAAGATGTAATCTAATCTTGAGTATATCTCATGTGCATTAGAGAAGAAGGTATATTCTCTGTCTTTCATATGCGTTATTCTCCAGGTGTCCACTAGTTGATATTCATGCATCACTTTTTTCAAAGCTCTCAGAGACCTACTCCCCTCTCTTTGCACAGAAGAGGTATTATCCTTTTGTGGGTCCATACAGAAATTTAGGTCTCCAGCTACTATCAAACGCCCTTTTTTAAATTCCATTAATTTTTTCAACAGACCCTTCATATACATCTCCGAGTTTTTATTAGGGCAGTATATATTGGCTAAAGTACACTCAATCCCCTGAAGTCTACCTTTTAAGAATAAAAACCTCCCCTCCGGGTCGGTTCTTCTATCCTCCAGCTCAAATCTCATATTCTTTGCCAAACCTATTGCAACCCCTTTTGCTCTTTTAATTGGAGAATCTGCATAGTACCATATTGGGTAGTGTTTGGATTTCAATTTCACGTTTGCCTCTATCTCAAAGTGCGTCTCCTGTAAAAATACCACTGACGTCGCCCTATGATGTAACTCATTAAACAACCTAAATCTCTTCCCTGGACAACTCAGCCCATTCACATTATAGGTTATAAACTGTATTTCTTCCATCATTCCCAATTAACTCCATCTCTCTTCCAGATAGCCTCTTCCTCTTTAGCCCTTCTGTCATGCAGAGTAATGGCCCAATACCTCCTCCCCTCCCTCCCTCCCACCCAACTCCCATCCCCTCCCCCCTCCCTCCCACCCTCCCAGCCCGCCCCCCCTCCCCCCCTCCTCACCCGACCCTCACCCTCTCTTCTTTTTCCCCTACCCATTTTTAGGCCTATAAACTGCCTACAAATCATTTGTGGATCCATTTCCACCATTGATTTAAAATTTGGGGTGTAAGCTCCGCCTATGTACGGCTCACCTCTCCTCCAACCCCCCCGATTCCCTCTCTCTATCGTCAAGGCTCAGCGAGAATTTTTACTCTTTACCTCCCTCCCCTAACCGGAGCCTGCAAGCGGGTCTCAACATCCGGAGGGGGAAGACCAGGGGCGAGAGAGGGAAGTAAGAGAGAGAAAAAAAAAAATAATTTTCTACTTAATTCTCCCTCTCTTCCCTCCCCAACCCCGGGGCCTCCCACCCCCCTCCCACCGACATGTTGCCAGTCCTCTTTTCTTGTATCATTTGTATTTCTTTTGTCTTCTTTTTCTTCTTCCCACCCAGCTATCTCCATTCTTTGCAAGTTCAGTCTATCACAAAAATCTCTTATATCCTCCGGAAATCTCAGATACGCTGTGACCCCATTTTTCCAGCCAATTAGAGATGCTGAGGTACCCCATCTATACTGCACATTCTGTTTTCTCATTTGCTCCAACAAGGATTTCAGGGATCTCCTTCTCCTTAGGGTCTCTACTGTTAAATCCGCATAGATTTGGATAGTCAAGTCTCCAAACTTAATTAATGATCTTCCCTTGGTCTTCTTCCAAATCTCATCTTTGACCCCAAAATTTTGGAACTGGACAATTATGTCCCTCGGTCTTTCCTTCTCAGTAGCCTGTTTGAACTTTCCTATTCTAAACACTCCGCCTAACTTGATCCCGTCTGATTCAGGTCTGTCTCTTGTGGAGTTTAGGATTTTTTTAACTAATTCATATAGTATTTCCCCTTTAGCAGTCTCTGGGATTCCTCGTATTCCAAGATTACACCTTTTTTCTTTATTTTCTTGATCTTCCATCCTATAGATCATTTTTTTCTGGTTATTTTCTAATTGGCTTATTTTTTCCCTTAGATTATCTATATTCTGGGCCTGGGTTTTAACTTTCTCCTCCATTTCTTCTATTCTTGATAGCAGATGTCCTAAGTCATTTTGAATAGCTGTCATTTCATGTTTTATCATTTTTTCCAAATTTTTAAACATTTCTACCATCTCCTTCTTATTTGGTATTTGTAGTTCACCATCAGATTCTTTTTTTCCCAAGCCATCCACTGTTTGTTGGCCACCACTGCTATTCATGCCCAATGATAATCTAGGGCTGGTTCCTGAACTAGTGTCCATTTCTCCCTTCGCGCCTTGGGCCCTTTCTGGCGTAGTAATTCCATATGATATAAGTTTCTTTATTGTTCCTGTTTGGGACCCTTTGGGCCCTGCTCCCTTGGGACCTTTGTTCTTCATATCCTCTATATAACTTAATAGACTTGCAATTTTTCCTATATCCTTTACTCTCCTGGGACACCTGGGTCTCCTCTCTGCTTCTCTTCTAACCCCTGGGAATCCACCCCTCCTTCACCCCTTGGTCGCCTGTGTCGCTCAGGGGTCCACACCACAATAGGCCCCCAACAGCTTTCACTCACCCTTCCCTTCTCCGGACGGAGAGTCAAGACTTGTTTGGAGGGCCTTCACTGCTGCTCAGTCCTGGGGGGGATTCCTCAGGGTTTCAGGATCAAACAGTCGGCCAGGAGGTACAAACAACTATGAGCCGGCAGCCCCCTGTCACATCAGATCAGCCACCCTCTAGCCGCACGAATTTCCAGCCATGTAGGGCCGGGGAAGCCGGCGTGTCACTGCCGCCCTGTCAGGAAACCGGCCGGCATCTCCACTTCCCAGTAGTCCTTTGCGGCGAGCGGCGTGCTCACACCGCCCTGCATCGATTCCCCGGCAACCCGACAGCTGCACTGGGATCTCCACAGCGTGTTCACTTCCCGGAGGTCCGTGCCCGCTCTCCACTCCCTTCACCGCGCCAGCCTCTCCTCCCTTGGAGCCCTCCTCAGTCAGGTAGGGCTTCGCACCATGAGGGTCTCGGGATGGTCAGTTTGGAGGTTATCGGAGAGCACTCACATCGTGCTCTCCGTCGCCGCCATGTTTAGGCTCCACGAGTCTTCTACCTTTCTTTTCACTGTCTACTCCTAGTCTGCGGGTAGTGAAAAGCCCTGTAACCCTAGGTTCACACCTAAACATTTTCTGTATCGTTTTGCAGAAATGCAGTACAGTCCATTTAACATGATTTTCTATGGGACATGTTCACATCTGCACGTTTTACCCGATGGTTTTTTTGGAAAGGGTCAGGGGCTTTTTTGAACGCAAAAAGTAGCGTTTTGGGTTCTATAGACTTCAATGGAAATGCTGCAGAAAAGCATGTGTTGCGTTTTTGCTGCTTTTTTATGAGTTTTTGCACTTTTTATGCAATTTTGATGCATTTTGCATTTTAAATCTGTCTAGTAACAAGAAAAAAAAACGCAGGTGAAAAATGTAAAATGCAATGCAAAAACAGCTCGAACACAACCTGCATAGGTGTGAACCTAGCCTAACCCTAGGTTCACACCTAAGCATTTTGTTCAGCATTTTGCAGAAACTCAGTACAGTCCATTTAACATGATTTCCTATGGGACATGTTCACATCTGCACGTTTTCATCCGGTGCGTTTTTTGGAACGGGTCAGGGACTTTTTGGAATGCAAATAGTTGCGTTTAGTTTTATAGACTTCAATGAAAACGTTCCATCTATTGTGTTTTTTGCTGCATTTTATAGGCGTTTTGTTTTTTAAATCTGCCTAGCAACAAGAAAAAAAAAGAAAAGAAATGCAAAATGCATCAAAAATGCACCAACAACCAAAAACGCAGGTGCAAAAATGCAAGACACAACACAATGCAGAAATGGGTCAAATGCAACCTACATAGGTGTGAACCTAGCCTAATGCAGGCCATAGACGGTTCGTTTATCGGACTATTTTTCGTCCGAAAGAATAATTGGCCGATTTTCACACTGTTAGTGGGGCAATGGCATTGGCCGATTTTTGCGGTTCCTCCTCATTTTGTTTATTGGTCATGCTGGAAAATTCATGAAAATCGGCCGATTTTCGCAATCATTGGTGGCAACATCAGTTTACAGAACGAACGATGTTTCGTTTTTCGGATGAAAAATCGTCCGATAAATGAACCGTCTATGGCATGCATAAGTGTTACTGAACTTCGGGAGAGAAAAAAACAGGTCTCCACCCCTGCCAGACAGGGTCGTTTGGTGCTGCAGAGCTTTGTCAGTTTCATGACTTGATGACCAAAAATATGAATCCACTGACAGGTAAAACAGCTTCTTTACAGTATGTATATTTCAGCTCTGTATTAACCTCCCTGGAGGTATTCCTGAGTGTAGCTCGGGGTAAAGTTTCAGTACCACAAGCGGTAACCCCGAGCTACACTCGGCAATACCCTGCAGCGCTGCTCCGGGATCTCTTCTTCACTTACCTTGTCCTGCGCTCCCGCGATGTCCCTCCTGCAGTGTCCCCAGAAATGTCCTCCGGCCGATGCCGGCATCTGTCATCTGGGTTCCGTTCCCTGCGTCGTCAGGACGTACGGGGGACGGAACGGCGGGAAATTTGAAAATGACAAAAAGTGACATTCACTAAATACACTAAAATCACAAAGTAAAACATTACTGCATCAAACCATTTCACATACATTTTGTCCCAAGTGCTTTGTCCTGTGCCCTGCCTGCATTTTTACTGTTCTTATTGCCTGGAAACTGAGAAACGTCCATGGCGTCCAAAAAGTGTCCCTTTAGGTCAAAAGCGGTTTTAGACCAGCTAGAGAACAGCGATAGTAAATTAGAACCACTTGCAGAATTGAGTGATAATGATTCGTGGGGAAATTCGTCATCAGACACTGAAAACGATTTTGCGACTGAGCTCAGCGATGTGCGAACTTGGCGCTCTATTTCAAATTTCAGTGTTTTCGGTTTGATTATATTATTGAATTAAATTTATTATTATTATATTATTATTTTATATGGTTTCGTGTTTCAAATGTTATCATGTAAAAATTACAGGCCTACAATAAAAAAAAAACATATTTCCATGCAAAAAAATGTACCGCTTTGAGCACAGAAATATGGACATAATCAGACCACTAGGGAGGTTAAGATGTTTGATTATTACAGGTGTTCTCATCCAACCAATATGTAGGAGGTTGATTTATAAAAGCTGGAAAACAGAACCATAAAAGCAGAGCATGGCAACTAATTGCAAATAATAACGATGTTGACATTAAAGTGACTGTCAATAAAATGAAAACAATGAAATGTGAACCCTCTATAAAAAAGAAATGCTCTATGGATGGGAAAACATCACTTGAAGGCTCCTCGGGAAGTGACACTTGCGGGAGTCTTGATCGCTTGGTTCCTGGTACCAACTCCTATGTCACTATTATGTCCTGCACTGATGAAGGAATTGTGGTCAAAATTTCACTAATTTCTATGGAATGGCTGTATATGATGTGATGCTACAATAGACAGCCTCTCTACAGGCATAAAGGGGATTTCTGGACACACTCACAGAAACGTTGTGAGCAGCTGAGACAGCTTCCAAAAGTAGCGGACTGCTTTCACAGGCCACACAGCATGGATCTGTCAGGATCATTATAGGGGAACATAAACTTGGCCATACACTGCTGATTTTTCATATGATTCCTGCTGAATCAGCCACAATTCTAGCTCTGGGGCACCATGCCACGGCACTATTCAGATTGATAAAAATCAACTTTCGTAGAAGGAGCTGGGAGGAAAATTGTCAATCGAACAGCGACAGCATCCAAACTGTTTGGGTATTCAGCAGCTGGAGGTCCGGCCAGCTACTGAATACAGAATTTCACAGAAGAGATTCCTTCAGCCATGCTAAACAGAAATCTAATAGATTTTCTTCATTCAAACTTAAAGCTGAACGAGAGCAATCTTTGCATGTTTAAAACCTGGGGGGGGGGGGTTATTTAAGTGATAATTGTATGAAAGCACTGGTATTATCTAACCGCTTCCACACCGCCAAATAGCAGATATACTGCTACACGGCAGCACCTGTGCGCAAAATCACGTGTATATACGTGATTTTGCATTTCTGGGTAGGGGGCACGCGCCATACCTATGCCGCCGTTCACAGCCACGGATGTCAATCACAGAGTACCACCCAGTAATTACCCACCAGCTCCCAGTGATTACTGACAATCACCGACTGGGAGGAAGACTGTTTTGTTTATTTGATTTTTAAAAATTTTTTACTGGATATGTTTAATAGCAAAACGTCCAACATATTGTTTTTTTTCTCAAAATTGTCTTTTTTTGCTTATAGCACAAAAAATAAAAAAAAACACATAAAAAAAGAAAGCTCAATTTGTGGGGAAAAAAGACTTACATTTAATTTTGGTGCAGCATTGCATGACTGCACAATTGTCAGTTAACGTAACACAGCGCCATAATGCAAAAAATAGCCTGGTCAGGAAGGGGGGTAAATCCTCAGGAGGGCAAGTGGTTAAATAAAAGATATGTCCATGCAGACCCAGTGAGGAGCCAACATTAACCACATGCCGCCCAGCCACTGTAGAAATTCGGCAGCAGGGCGGCACGGCTGGGCAAAACCACGTTTTAAAATGTGTGTTTTTAAAACAGGTAGGGGGCGCGCGCGAGGCGCGCCACCGCCCTACCTGTCCCGCCGATCACAGACGCGGAGGTCAGTCGCCGGGTCACAGCCGGTCCTTACCGGCTAATGTCCCGGCGATCGGCGGCAATCGCTGACAGAGAGCACAGCTGCAGTAGCTGTGCTTTCTGTCAGTTCCCTGACAGCTCCTGACACGCTGATCGGGACAGAAGAATTTCTCTCTCCCGATCAGCGGTGTTCCCTGCAGTACACACCCCCGCCCCCTAGTAAAACAATCCCCTCACACAGTTAACCCTTTCCCTGAATAATAAACTTAACCCCTTCCTCCCCAGTGCCATTAGTACAGTGTCAGTGTTTTTTTTTTTGCACTGATTACTGTATTGGTGTCACTGGGGATGTCAGTGACCCCAAGTCAGTACCCCCCAATGTCAGAATGTCCGCCGCAGTCCCGCAGTCCCACCATTAAGTTGCTGATCGCCGCCATAAGTCGCTGATCGCCGCCATTATTAGTATAAAAAAAAAAAATCCCAGTATCTTTCCCGCCATTTGTAAACGCTATAACTTTCACGTAAACCAATTAATTTACACGTATTGGGGTTTTTTTTTTAGCAAAGACATGTCGCAGAATGCATTTTGGCAGAAATTTATGACTAAATTTGATTTTTAAATTTTTTTTTACTGGACATGTTTTATAGCAAAAAGTCCAAAATACTGTTTTTTTACCTGAAAATTGTCAGCCTTTTTTTTTATAGCGCAAAAAATAAAAACAGCACAGGTGATCAAATACCACCAAAAGAAAGCTCAATTTGTGGGGAAAAAAAGGATGTAAATTTCATTTATGTACCATTTTGCATGACCGCGCAATTGTCCGTTAAACTAGTGCAGCGCTGTATAGCAAAAAAATGGCGTAAATTACAGTATCTATACCATAGTTTGTAGACGCTATAACGTTCACACAAAGCAATCAATATACTCTTATTGGGATTTTTTTTACCAAAAACATGTAGCAGAATACATTTTGGCCTAAATTTATAACTAAGTTTGAGTTTACTATATATTTTTTATAGCTGAAATGAAAAAATATTGTTTTTCTTCAAAATTTTTGGCCTTTTTTTGTTTATAGCGTGAAAAATAAAAAGTGCACAGGTGATCAAATACCACCGAAAGAAAGCTCTATTTGTGTGAAAAAAAGAACGTAAATTTCGTTTGGGTGCAGCATTGCATGACCGCGCAATTATCAGTTGAATTAGTGCAGTGCCGAGTAGCAAAAAGAGGCCTGGTCATTAAGGGGGGTAAATCCTCTGGAGGTCAAGTGGCCTTCAGTTATACTTTGATATTAATGCTATATTTTTCAATTGTGCATTATATAGTTGATTTCAGAGTCCTGACCTGCTTTACACAGTGCTCTGTGATTTATGGAGTTATTTTATAATTATATTGTGGGTTTCTGTTGGTTTTAATCTCTCAGCTAATAACAAAATTACACAAACATTTGTGACCTTTGTTAATAAGCAGATTATATTTTTCCATGCTATGTTATTGCAATTAAATTAATATGGTAATCTTTTTTTGTATTTTTAATATTTTACGTTATGGGAGAGTTCAGTCTAATTAACATCCTGTTAGGTTTGGTTAATGACAATAATTCTATAACCCTTCTGCACCTTATCACCGTTACTTGAATTGCATTTAATGACATTAATAGTCTGTGAGGCCATCTATGTTCGTGGTTTCTATGCCCATAATTATTATATTTTATTGAGAGGTGATGCCCTGTGAAAATAAGGTATTTGTGTCACATACCAATAACCGTATTGAAGTTATATGTATTAGTAGGTGTTTCTTTAAACATTTACTATGAAAATGTGCATAGTCTGCAAATGGCTAGCTCAAAATTGAGTATTTTATTTAATTGTGTCATTAGTTATTTGGCTTAGGCAGCGTTGTATAGTACTTTGAGGTAAGCAGTGTTTTAGTAAGGTTTCAGTAACTGGGTGGGGGGGGTGATTGTGTAGCATTATGGCTACACCTAAGTCACACAGCTGTGCATTATGGTAACAAATAGATGTCAAAAGCATGGCAGATGTTTGCTCATGCACAGATAATATGTTAGCTTGACCATCTAGACGGCAACATATCAACTCAGGTACTTTGTTAACAGTATATTAGCATGTCGTATAATTGGCTGTATAAATATGACAACATTGGGTTCATTTCACAAAGCTTGAAAGTATTATTAAACCCACAACAGTAAAATCAGTCTGTATATGCAGTAAAGCATGCTTGTTATACTCACTGTGGAACCTAAGGGGTTCATCCTCTGCATTGTGTAAAAAGGATGTCTGATGCTGTCTTCTCTGATCCTTCCCTTTTCTACTGTCTCCTGTTTTCCATCTGCTGATAGAACAGAACCTTGGGGGCAAGCTGCACATGCTCAGTTTGGTGTGTATTGCTAGAATTTTTTTTTACTTAAGAGAGTGCATGTGATCAGCACAGGGCCAATCAGCGCTGTCCAGACAGAGGGTCAGGGGTCCTGCTGCCTCATAGGACAATCAGGGGACAATCAAGATGTCTAGAGTAGCCCAGAAGAACCCACACTCAGGTGTAGACCTCCCATGTGATCCTTACATGTGATCAGCACATGGCCAATCAGCGCTGTTCAGACAGAGGGTCAGGGGTCCTGCAACCTCATAGGACAATCAGGGGACAACTGAGATGTCTAGAGTAGCCCAGAAGAACCCACCCCAGGGTAGACCTCCCATGTGACCCTTACACGTGATCAGCACAGGGCCAATCAGCGCTGTACAGACAGAGAGACAGGGGTTATGCAGCCTCATTGGACAGTCAGAGGACAATGAAAACTTCTCCTACAAGCTTTAATCAGTGCTCTGCTGGATATTGATAGAAGTCACAAGACTGCTCTAACTGCTGATGAGAAAAGGTATTTAGCAGTTTATATTTACTAAAATAATTGCATTTCCATGTTGTGTGTACTGTGGAAGACCAGATATAGTGAATGCAGGGTCCTGGGTTTAGTATTTAGCAAAAAATAAAAAAAAAAACAGTGATTAAATACCACGAAAATAAATCTCTATTTGTGTGAAAAAAGTGATACAAATTTCATATGGGTACAGTGTTGCATGACCATGCAATTATCATTCAAAGTGTGACAGCGCTGCAATCTGAAAATTGGCCTGGGCAGGGAGGGGGTGAAAGTGACTGGTATTAAAGTGGTTACAATGTGGTATTCTGTGCTCTTACTTGGTGACTGCTCCTGCAAATGGATCAACCTGATAAACACATAGTCATTGTAATGCCACAGTCACTTCTTACGCCACTTCAACTATGGAATGGTGAGGTCACATGTTTGGAGATATAAAGGGGAAGGCAGGGAAATCCCTTGTTACTGTATTGGGAATATTTGCCTCATCCGAATGACGGGAATCTGTTGCAGGGTATTATTATTATTATACAGGATTTATATAGCGCCAACAGTTTGCTCAGTGCTTTACAATATAAGTAACTACTTTAATAGGAGACTGACGAGCAGGGGCGGACTGACCATTTGGAAACTCGGGCACTGCCCAAGGGCCCAGGGTCAGTAGGGGGCCCCATGAGATGCCCCTGGTACCTTTTTCATAGGCTTTTTTGAGTTTGGGCAAGGACACGGGGCCCCATGATCCCCTATTGCCCGGGGGCCCCATGAGTTGTCAGTCCGCCCCTGCTGACGAGTTACTATTTAGATGGACTCACACTGGATTATCATATTACTCTATGCAACAATTTTGCCCTTGCCTTTCATGTTTGTTTTCCAGTCTTTGTTGACTGCTACTCAGCATGAGCAGTTTTTTTACATTTGGTTAGTTGTTTTGTATAAGAGTTTGTGGAGGGTCTTGTCTACCACTTGCTTCTTGGTTCATTCAGTATAATCAAAAAAACAGATTACAGGTACTGTTTTGTTTTGAAATCTATATACCAGCAGGATTTTGGGGTAACATCTCTGACAACTGGACATGAGTCTTATTATATTTTAATCTTTTTTTAGTATTCCATATATGGGTTATATATCTCAGGGAAATGTATGTCCAGTGGAATCTACCAACTTTTCGTGAGCTCTGCTTTAAAGTGGTAGTAAACAGCATTAAAAAAAAATTAAAAATGTATATATATATATATATATATATATATTCCCTGCAAGGCAATGCTAGCACATTATGTGAAATATACCTGAAAATGAAGCCCTCCAGCGGCACCACTGTAAAGGCTTCCATCTTTACCCGGTCATCCTTCCAGGTTCACAAGCTCCGGCCATCTAACTGGCTGAGCCGCGATGATGTCACTCCCGCGCATGCGCACTGGAATCACGGGCCACGGCACAGTGCTCTGAAGGAATGGCATGGGTATGCAGTTCGTTCAGAGTGCATGCGCCAGCTAAAGAAAAAAAACAAATATCTCCTAAACGTGCACCATTTAGGAGATATTCAGTTTACCTGCAGGTAAGCTTTACTATAAGCTTACCTGTAGGTAAATATTACCAAAATGGGTTTACTACCACTTGAAGTATACGGTATTCATTTTACACATCAATTATGCCTTTTTTGAAAGTCCGATAAGATACTATTATTTACATTACTGTACTGTATTTGTGAGATCATGGATCAGATGAAAAATGTTAAATTCTTAATAAAGAAATTATGACTGCTTGCCTGGATGTGGTAGAAATATTACAATTTCAAAAATAATGAGTAAACATCATCTCAAACCCTTAGGAGAGAACCGTTAACAAGAAATATGTTGTATAATCTATAAAGTATATACTATATGTTTCATTTTCATAATTTTATATTCACCTGTGTTAGTCTCACCATCTTACATTGTTTTGCTACAGGTTAACGGCTATGGTTGTGTCCTTGGAAGTCCCCTTCTTATGGCGACGATTGGCCCAATGCATAACTGAATAAAGCAGACATATCATGTAAGAAATATCCTCTATTTGTAAATATTGAATATATCTTCATATATTTTTCTCCAACTATTTATGTAAAATTTCACATCCATCTCTCTTCATCTTTGAAATGCATTGAGTAAGTTGCACTTCTGACATCACTGGAATGCCACAAAAATAGAAATATCTGGATGTACCCTTTAATGAGATTACATGTATTTGTACAGTGATGTACAAGGGTCATATGGATGGAGGCAATTCTCTATCTATAAAAACATAGGCACTTTTATTACTATTTGTGATTAAATATTGAATTTGAGGTTAATCAAAATATATTTTATGCAACATATTTGTTATGAGAATATATTGATTCAGCACCAGTAAAGTCTTTCTGTTTTTAAACTTTATTCTTTGATCTGGTAAGTTTATGGGATGTTTATATCTGTTCAATAAATGCAAAAAACATCTGTTGACCCTGCCAAAAATCTAGTGAACTGATAACTTCCTGTGCATTCTGCCTCTGTTTACCGTTATCAGATCACAGCTCTCTCAGTAGACTACAAAGTACCTCCTGTTGTTCCAGAAAATAACTGATGGAACACTAATGCAGCTACTACTTCTAAGGACTAGTAAGCTGCAATATGCAGTGCATATACACTATATTGCTGAAAGTATTGGGACATCCACTCCATTGGATTCAGGTGTTCCAATCACCTCCATGGCCATAGGTGTATAAAATCATGCACCTAGGCATGCAGACTGCTTCTACAAACATTTGTGAAAGAATAGGTCGCTCTCAGGAGCTCAGTGAATTCAAGCGTGGTACCATGATAGGTTGCCACCTGTGCAATAACTCCATCTGTGAAATTAACTTGCTGCTAAATATTCCACGGTCAACTGTTAGCATTATTATAACAAATTGGAAGCAACTGGGAACAACAGCAATTCAGCCATGAAGTGGTAGGCCACATAAAATGACAGAGCGGGGTCAGCGCATGCTGAAGTGCACCGTGTGTAGAAGACGCCAAATGTCTGCAGAGTCAATAGCTAAAGACCTCCAGACGTCATGTGGCCTTCAGATTAGCACAACAGTGCATAGAGAACTTCATGGAATGGATTTCCATGGCCAAGCAGCTGCATCCAAGCCTTACATCACCAAGTGCAATGCAAAGTGCTGGATGCAGAGGTGTAAAGCACACCATCGCTGGACTCTAGAGCAGTGGAGACATGTTCTCTGGAGTGACAAATCATGCTTCCCTGTTTGTCAATCAGATGGACTTGTCTGGGTTTGGCAATAGCAAGGAGAACGGTACTTGCCTGACTGCATTGTGTCCAGTGTAAAGTTTGGAGGAGGGGAGATTAAGTTGCGGGGTTGATTTTCAGGGGCTGGGCTTGGCCCCTTAGTTACAGTGAAAGGAACTTTTACGGCGTCAGCATAACAAGACATTTTGGACAATTTGATGCTCCCAACTTTGTGGAAACTGTTTGGGGATGGCCCCTTCCTGTTCCAACATGACTGTGCACCAGTGCATAAAGCAAGGTCCATAAAGACATGGATGAGTGAGTTTGGGATGGACAAACTTGACTGACCTACGTCCTGACCTCAACCTAATAGAACACCTTTGGGATGAATTAGAGACTGCGAACCAGGCCTTCTCGTCTGACATCAGTGCCTGACCTCACAAATGCACTTCTGGAAGAATGGTCAAACATTCCCATAGACACACTCCTAAACCTTGTGGACAGACTTCCCAGAAGAGTTGAAACTGTTATAGCTGCAAAGGGTGGGCCAACTCAATATTGAACCCTATGGACTAAGACTGGGATGCCATGTTCATGTGTGTGTAAAGACAGCGTCCCTATACTTTTGGCAATATAGTGTATGTGAATGTATTATTTATTACAGATACAAACCTGATGGATCTGTCCCTTTCTAAAGAAAATTAAAAGACTGCTTTTAATTTAGTTTTGAAGTTTCATTTCACTAAATTTTGCTCACAGTTCCTTTAAATGTCCTATTTGCATTATCGCATGCTGGCTAGCAGGAACTCTCTATACTGTAATATGTAAAAAATGGTGCTGTTATTATCATTAGGTAGTGTGTCTTTTGGATTTTTCACAAAAATAATACTGAATTGACTATAATCTTTTATTATCTTTCTTCACAGGTCACACCGTGAGATGTAGATCTCAGTCCTACATTGGCCTGAAAGAACTAACCTCTTGGCAGGAATAATTTGATTTGTCATATGTTTATTTGTAAGTATATAGATATAAGCAGATACTGTAGGTAAGTGTGTTTGCAATCAACTCTATTTAGAACATACTGTATGTTCAATGTAAGAGTAAATATCATTTATAATTAAATATCTTTCATTTTACAAATAAACACACAGTATAAAAATGAAAGCTGACATGTTTACTATTTCCAAAAAAGAGATACTGAGCTCAAAAATTTGCAAACCATTCAACACAACCTGAAGGGCTAAAAAAGGAGATGAAGTAAGAAGTAAAGGTAAGTAAAAGTGATTATGCTAAACTGAGAGGTCATTACTGAGAATACTCACTGTTGATGTGCAAATTGGCATGGTTAGCTGAAATGCGCTGATAATCTCATGGTCGAAAATGTAAATGCAGTATCCTAAGATTAGAGTATTTTCAGCAAAGTCCCTGAAGACCACAGAAAACAAGGAAATCTAATTTACAGCTCAGTGGGTTTTATCATTGGTGGCAGCTCATACATTAATTTGAACTCAAGGAATACTGTTGGAATTATCTGGGTCTGTTGTTAACAAGGGCCATAAGCTCTATCAAATGTATAAAAGCGTTTAAAGCACTGGCCCATTTCACAACAGAAACCATGATGCAGCTAGACACAGCCAAATACAGTAGGTGCCTGCTAATACCTATTCTGGATTTAGAAATGAATCCTGGAATTATGAAAAATAACAGCAGTAAGTTAGAGCTTCTTTCTTCAGACGTTTGTTGAGGTAAAGATCCTAATAAATATAAAGGATTCGTTCTGTTATTTATGCACCTCCAACTAACCTCACAAATGTAAGTAAACTATTGGTGAAGTTGAGCTGAGCATCTTTAGCATTCAGACACAATCTTATAAATATTTCCTTAAAGGGTAACTCCACTTTCGTGGGAAAAAAAGTAACTAAAAAAAACCTAATAGAGTTTATACAATTGCGATACAAGTCATATTGTAAATAAATGTTATGAAAAATTACCTTTCCTTTTCAATTTGCAGCACTGTAATTTTTTGGAAATTGCAATGCAATAGGGCAACCTGGAGGCGTTCTGTATACAGATGGTACAGATCTCCCCCTGAAAATGTAATTTCCTGCTTGAGCAGTTGGCTTAATGATTTTCCCTGAAGTCTTCACTAAGTTACAGGTCAAATTTCAAGCATCCCTTGCAACAAATATGTCATTTTGATGAGATACTCCCAACGGGCAATCCCCTCTAATGGGATGCAGACCCTGAAATTTTCCTCACTAGGTGCAGCAGCTGATTAATAAAGTTACTCCCATACAGACTCACTCTGCACAAGGATACAGACAATGGAATAGCTCTTTCTTCAGAATAACAAAAGTTAGGAATCTGCAACAGTCACCAAGAGAGGAATGCTTTTTTTCTTAACAAAAGAGGAATTATTCTTTAGTGGAACTAAACCCTCTTATCCTTTATGGCCATTGAAGCTGCCAACTTAGCCTCTATTTGATCTGCAGTTGCCATGGTGCTGCACATGACGTCAGGTATGAGCCATTTGATAACTTGACTGTTCATTTGAGAGCACAAGCAACTGTTAAAGTTACAGTCACAACATACCTTGAAACAGCTAAATTGATGGGTTTAGTTCCATTTGAGAGTGACTGTAAACCCTTACATATACCTAGTGAGGTGACTGGTCTCAGGTGATACACAGAGATTAAACAAATCCTCCTGCATACGTTGTACCTGTTTATCTGCATCCCTTTCTCTACATCCGTTCAAAGCTTGTCTGAGAGTTTAGAAAAAGGGGACGGGAAGCTGAAATGACACATTGCAGAGCAGTGAGGAGAGCTCTGAGAGCTGATTGGAGAGAAGAAACACACCCACTTCACACAGCACACAGGAACAGGGCTGAGGCTGTCAATCAGCTGGAGATCCCCCAACACCATTTTTTTCTTGGTGTCAGGAAAACTTGTTAGAAGTGACTCATGCTGATAGCAGAGGAATGAAGCAGCAGACAAAAAAGACATGTAGTGCTCTGGATTGAAACAAATACACACTATAGAGGGAAATGCTTTGTTTTTATTTCATGTCTGGGGTTTACAACCACTTTAAGCATAATAAGCCACATAAAATGTGTGAAATACCATAAAGGATTTTTCTCTTTGCTTAGTATTGACATTTTTAGTCTTCCTTTCAAAAGCATCTAATCAATTAAGGACATTATACAACTATCTAGCTTTTCTTCAGAGAACAGACTTTTCGGTTAGCAGAGCAGTGTTTTTCCTAGTTTAGACATACTGTACATGGGTATGGAATGCTGAAGAATAGGAGTAGCTAAATATTTTTGTACAAGAAGTGCATAGCAGATTTTCACTTTATATTCTTTATTTCAGTCTGCCTATTGTGATTAGTACTGCAAAGTTCATCTACATACAGTATTTCACAGAAGTGAGTACACCCCTCACATTTTTGTAAATATTTTATTATATCTTTTCATTTGACAACACTGAAGAAATGACACTTTGCTACAATGTAAAGTAGTGAGTGTACAGCTTGTATAACAGTGTAAACTTGCTGTCCCCTCAAAATAACTCAACACACAGCCATTAATGTCTAAACCGCTGGCAACAAAAGTGAGTACACCCCTAAGTGAAAATGTACAAATTGGGCCCAAAGTGTCAATATTTTGTGTGGCCACCATTATTTTCCAACACTGCCTTAACCCTCTTGGGCATGGAGTTTAACAGAGCTTCACAGGTTGCCACTGGAGTCCTCTTCCACTCCTCCATGACGACATCATGGAGCTGGTGGATGTTAGAGACCTTGCGCTCCTTCACTTTCCATTTGAGGATGCCCCACAGATGCTCAATAGGGTTTAGGTCTGGAGACATGCTTGGCTAATCCATCACCTTTACCCTCAGCTTCTTTAGCAAGGCAGTGGTCGTCATGGAGGTGTGTTTGGGGTTGTTATCATGTTGGAATACTGCCCTGCAGCTCAGTCTCCGAAGAGACGGGATAATGCTCTGCTTTAGTATGTCACAGTACATGTTGGTATTCATGGTTCCCTCAATGAACTGTAGCTCCCCAGTGCCAGCAGCACTCATGCAGCCCCAGACCATGACACTCCCACCACCATGCTTGACTGTAGGCAAGACACACTTGTCTTTGTACTCCTCACCTGGTTGCCACCACACACGCTTGACACCATCTGAACCAAATAAGTTTATCTTGGTGTCATCAGAGCACAGGACATGGTTCCAGTAATCCATGTTCTTAGTCTGCTTGACTTCAGAAAACTGTTTGGGGGCTTTCTTGTGCATCATCTTTAGAAGAGGCTTCCTTCTAGGATGACAGCCATGAAGACCAATGTAATGCAGTGTGCAGCATATGGTCTGAGTACTGACAGGCTGACCTCCCACCTTTTCAACCTCTACAGCACTGCTGGCAGCACTCATACGTCTATTTCCCAAAGACAACCTCTGCATATGATGCTGAGCACATGCACTCAACTTCTTTGGTCGACCATGGTGAGGCCTGCTCTGAGTGGAACTTGTCCCGTTAAACCGCTTTATGGTCTTGGCCACCATGCTTCAGCTCAGTTTCAGGGTCTTGGCAATCTTCTTATAGCTAGGCCATCTTTATGTAGAGCAACAATTCTTTTTTTTCAGATTCTCAGAGAGTTCTTTACCATGAGGTGCCATGTTGAACTTCCAGTGACCAGTATGAGAGAGAGAGAGTGATAACACCAAATTCAACACACCTGCTCCCCATTCACACCTGAGACCTTGTAACACTAACCAGTCACATGACACCGAGGAGGGAAAATGGCTAATTGGGCCCAATTTGGACATTTTCACTTAGGGATGTACTCACTTTTGTTGCCCGCGTTGTTGCCAGGTTTAGACATTAATGGCTGTGTGTTGAGTTATTTTGAGGGGACAGCAAATTTACACTGTTATACAAGCTGTACACTCACTACTTTACATTGTAGCAAAGTGTCATTTCTTCAGTGTTGTCACATGAAAATATATAATAAAATATTTACTAAAATGTGAGGGGTGTACTCACTGCTGTGAGATACTGTATCTATGTGAGTAATGCTGCTGTGACCAGATTGCTGAACACAATAGTACCAAGACATTTTTAAGTACTGAAAATTCCTTGCAGGTACCTCTCACCATATTTCCCATTGATCTCAACAATGTTTAGACCAGTCTTTTCAGCCAGGGTGCCTTCTGGGTTCTTTAGGGCTAAAAGGTTTTCAAATTTGCCCAAAAATTGTGTACAGACCAGAAGGTGGAACAAGCTTACTTTTTTGTTACACAAAACCACAGGTTTTCATTGTGCAACATTACAGCCTTGGGCACTGTGCAGGCTAGCTTGCAGAGTCCTAACAACCACTGAGGTCATTGATTGATAAGGAGGACATCATGCAACTGCAGAGCATCCTTGTTTGACCCTTCACCCCGCCCAGCTATGTCAGCACTGGGGTCACATTAGCTGTCTAGGGAAGAGAAATGATTAAGAAGAAATACTGGAATACTAGTCAGTACCAGTGGGAAAAGTGTATATGCTTTGAAAGAATAAATCACCTCCAGTGTTGGGTGTCCTACATGTATGTGGATGTTGCTGCAAAATGTAAAGCTGTTCGTTTTTTTTTTTACATTTTTGAAGGAGGTGCCTCCAGATAATCCATAATTTGAAAGGGTGTCTTGACTGGAAAAAGGTTATGAAATACTGGCTTAGACTATTCCCAGTACTGTTAAGTCTCTTCTATTCTCTGTGCACATTGCTGCTGACCACGGATTAACCATTGAACTCAACAGTACTTCCTCTAATGCTGCTGTGACCAGATTGCTAAACACAATAGTATTTAGACTATCCCTAGTTCTGCAAATTTCTTCCAGGTATTATTTTCCCTCTCTGTGCATGCTGCTTCTCACCATATTGCCCATCAAACTAAACATCACTTAGACTATTTCCAGACTGTTAAGCCCTTCCAAGTATCTCTTCTCCTCTCCATGCATATTTCTGCTGTCAACAGATTGCCTATTAAACTCAATAGCATACAAAGAAAACAGAACAGGGCGCCAGATTAGTGTATGGTTAAAAACAACACTTTAATTCCATTTCTCACTTACATCTGAAAGACCCGGAGCAGTCTACAGGTCTTTCAGATGTAAGTGAGAAATTAAATTAAAGTGTTGTTTTTAATCATACACTAATCTGGCACCCTTTTTTTTGTAAGCTCGTGAGGGATTATCCGGATTCACTGGCTAGGATCTGCCGGACAGAGTGTGTTTCTCTCATCCACCTTTCCAGCTGGCCATCCACCTGCTTTGTGAACTCTATGGATTATTCACTGTGGACTTGAGTGCTGATTGTGTTTGTTTAATCACAAATTGAACTAGCTATCAAAATCAGTAGCACTTAGATTATTTCTAGTGCTTCAAAGTACTTTCAGACATTCTGTTAATTTTGTGTTTTGCTGCTGTCACTAAGTGACCCATTGTTTTCCATATTAATGATAATGCAAGAGGAGCAGGTTAACAGAGGAACTCTGGGTTCAGCTGGGGGATCCCAGGTGTGGTGGTGCAGTGATACAGATATCTGTGGATTCGTTTCCCCTAGGCTTTGTCTTTTAATTCTAAGTGCCTATATTGATGGATCTCTCATATGTTATGGATTACTATAATTGAATGTGTATCTGATTATCTGAATTCTGGGGATATCTATAGTATTGAATGAGCGGTTGAAGCCTATATCAAGGAGTACTTTTATCTACCTGAATAGAATAGGACAATTCCTCCTTCCCCCATGATGCCCTGTGGGACTTGTTGGGGGCCTGTGTTGATTGTTGTGGCACACCATTAGTAGGAAAATTCCTTCCACTACTGCTGTTTATAGAAATATAATCTGTGCACTTTCTGCTCCTCAAGCAGCGGATTACCATGATTACCATATACCTGTGATTAGAGAATTGTTGATTTTCTGTATGGGGCCAGCACCCCAATTGACATATGGGTGCAAAATGCTACTTTGTATTTTAACTAAGTTTTGATGCTATTTTAAATGTGCATAAATAAAGATTGTATATTTTTTTTTATATAAAAATTTGGTGCGATGCACATAAAGCACATGGACTGTAGTCCAATGATTTGCTTTGTACATATTTATTGAGTCCATCTGGGCATGTGGCACTTTTCTAGTCATAGAAGTAACGAGCATTTCCACCCAGCGCTGTCTTGTTCTAATTGTCTTTTCTATATGCAACAGAGAAACGTTAACATACTGGACCTTGTTGGAGCTGCAAAAACAAGCAGCTAATGAGCATAAAAGGCAAAACAACTTAATGTTTACTGACTGTCCTTATGCTAAACATAAAAATAAATAAAGTACGTTAAACGGTTATTATGGAGTGTATTTCTAAAAAAAAATTTGCACTCATCAAAACTGCATGTAAATTCATTCTGCGCAAATGTGGCAAAATCATATTTTCTCAGATTATGTTCTCTGCAGTTCAAATGTTATTCACTTAACAAGAAAAAACCCATTGTGAATAGGGAAAATGCTGAATTATGGCCACTAGAGGAGCATACTTATTTTCTGTAATACTCAAAGTCATCTAGTGACCATAAAAAGTATTTTTCCCAATCATACTTTGTATTTCAATGAATGATATTCAATCTGCAGAGATTATAACTTGAGAACCTTTGATTTTCCCCATTTGCAGAGAATAAATTTACTGTATAAGCAATTTCAATGGATGAACAGCTATGAACATAAATATGATGAACATAAATACACCCTCTATTGTTTTTGGAAAGACAAAAAAAATGAAACATATTTCCCTAACCTGTTCATTATATATTTAAAATTAGAAGGAGTACCAAAACATAATGTGAAGCTCAGAAGCTGCTGACTTTATTGGCATGTAACAGAGCATGAAGTACGACACTGATTGCCTTCTTAGTGGTTTTTAAGTTGAATATCGGAAGCGCCGATGTTTGGAATGTCATGTCTCAGAAAGAACATTGGCAGTGTCAGATCTTACCACCAATCTAAAATATTTGTTAGAAGAGCAGTTTTAATGGAACAACCATTGCGTATATTTATATAACATGTATTATTTTCCTACACTGAGTGCAAATCTCTAAGCACATATTAATGATTCTAATGTATTTTCTTAACTGTTGTGTGAAGCAATTTTGTGTTTTTGATGATGATGTACTGCTGCTTCATTTCATCTCAAGCACTTGGCTAGGGAATGGTTGTGTTATGTGAGTCAAATAGTAATGCTTTGGGTAAGGGAGAGAAGCCAACTTCCTTAGTTACCATCAAAAGGTTCCACAAGTAAAGAAAATAATTCAAAGCACTGCCCAGTCTAAAGTATTCAGTGCAATTATCATGCTGTTTCTATAAATTCTTTCTAAAACAGAACTTTGTTCAGAGGAAAGAAACAATGTTACCTTTATGACAGAGCAAGTGACAAACAAGAAATTCTGCTTACATAATGTATTAGATTAAAGCATCATACATACTGTCATGATCTTGGCTGGATTTGACATTGCAAGCTGTGCATTCCCTTTACCACTCTGCTGTTCCATCAGTCAATATCTCCCTCTGGCTTTTCTCTATTTTTACCTTTTACCTGCAGCTGTGGCACATTAAGTGGGAAAAAATAATAATAAAGGGGTACATTTTTGTTAGCCATGCGAGTAATTTGAAAAAAGAAAACTAATTTTCTGTGTACATGATTAGATGATTGATGTTAATAATGTACAAAATGTGCTCCTTTAGTTTATATTATTATTATTATAATACAGGATTTACTGAATATAGAGCCAATATAAAGGGAGACAATACAGCAACAATACAGTTCAATACAAGAGGTTTAGGAGGGCCCTGCTCCTGGGAGCTTACAATCCAATAAGGAGGGGCTGGTGGAACAAAAGGTAATAACTGTGGGGGATGAACTGATTGGAGAAATAGAAAATTTGGTTATTAGTTGAAGGCAGGATAGGCCTCCCTGAAGAGATTGGGGTAGAGAGTTCCAGAGGATGTGAGAGGCTCTGGAGAAGTCCTGGAGATGAGCATGAGAGGAGGACAAGGAAGCTAGAGACAAGATTGGTGATGTAAATTAGGGCAGAGTTATAAATGGCTTTATATGTTATTGTTAATGTTTTGAATTTTATTCATTTGGCAATGGGAAGCCAGTGGAGGGATTGACAATGAGGGATGGCCAACATGGAACAGTTGGTAAGGTGGATGAGTCTGGCAGCAACATTCATGATAGACTGAAGAGGGGATAGCCTGCGCTTGGGAAGGCCAATGAGGAGGGAGTTGCAATAGCCAAGGTGAGAGATAACAAGAGAGTGAATATGTTTCTATCAATGGTTAAAAAGGGGCATATTTTGGGCATGTTACAGAGATGAAGTCTACAAGATTTGGACAGTGATTGGATTTGGGGCTGAAAGGACAGTTTGGAGTTCATGATTACACAAAGCACTGTGGCATGAAGGGTGGGACTGATGGTTGTATTATTGATCTTAAAGGAGAAGTCAGGGGAGGGGGCACGGGCTGGATGTAATATTATGAGCTCAGTTTTAGAAAGACTGAGTTTGAGGAAGTGGAGTGACATCCATGCTGATATGTCAGTTAGTACATTAGTAATGTGAGAGGAGACTGAAGGAGTGAGATGAGGTGTAGAGAGATAGATTTGTGTGTCATCAGCATAAAGATGGTACTTGAAGCCATGGGAGTTTATCAAGTGACCAAGGCAGGAGGTGTAGATGGAGAAGAGAAGGGGTCCGATGACAGAACCTTGGGGGACCCCTATAGCAATAGGAAGTGGAGAGGATGAGACAGAGCTTTCTGTAACACTGAAGGAGCGCTGTGATAGGTAGGAGTAGAACCAGGAAAGAGCAGAGTCTCAGGCCGAGAGAGTGGAGTTTTTTTAGCAGGAGGAGATGGTTAACAGTATCAAAAGCCACGGAGAGTTCTAGTAGTAAGAGTACAGAGTAGTGGCCATTGGTTTTAGCAGTTTGTAAATCATTAGAGAGTTTTAGTAGGGAAGTTTCAGTGGAGTGTAATAAGTGAAAGCTAGACTATAAGGGGTCAAGAAGGTTGTTGTCAGTGAGGTAGGAGCTCAGATGATTGTAGACAACGTGTTCTAAGAGTTTAGAGGTAAACGGGTGTTGAGAGCTGGGTCTTAAGTTGTTCAGGTTGGTGGGGTCCAGTGAGGGCTTTTAGGTATGGGGGTGATCATCGCATGTTTTAGAGGGGAGGAGAAGGTGCCAGTACAGAAGGAGAGATTGAAGATGTGAGTGAGGGAGCATAGGATAGAAGAAGAGGGTAACTGTAGTAATTGTGAGAGAACAGCATCCAAGGGACAGGTGATACAGCAAACGTCTGAGAAAACTTTATTGACCTCTTTGGTAGTAGCAAAGTCAAAAGAGGAAAGTGTTTAGGGTGGTTTTGTAGAGGGTTTGCTAAGTGGGTTAGATGTCTGTGGAGTGGAGAAGCTGCCACGAATTGCATCAATATTGTTTTTGAAATGTTTGGCAATCTTGTGAGCAGTGAGTGAGTTACTGGGTGGGGATGGTGGTGGAGAAAGTACAGAGTTAAACGTAGAGAAGATACGATGAGGGGTGGAAGACAAGTAATTAATAAGAGTGACTAAGTAGGCTTGTTTTGCAGCATGGAGGGAGAGATTGTATTTTAAGAAGGCAGATTTATTCAGGGTGAATGCTTGTTGAGATTTGGTTTTATGCCACAACCGTTCCAGTGCATGTCTATGTCTCCTAAGATTTCTGGTGTTGTCAGTCTACCAAGGTTGTAATGGTTGGGGCCTGATACTTTGTGTAGTTAGAGGAGCAAGTGAGTCCAGTGTGGATGAAAGTGAACTGTTGTAGACAGAAGTGGCCAGATCAGGGCAGGACAGGGAAGAGATTCTGTCATAGAGGTGGTCAGTTGCAGAGTAGAACAGAGAAGGATTAAAATGATAAAGATTTCTGGTAATTGTTTACTGCTTGAAGGAATAGATGGTTGAAGACAAGGACACTGAAAATGATGAAATTGTGATCAGAAAGAGGAAGGGGGGTGTTGGTGATGTTGTAGAGAGTGCAAGGATGGGAGAAAACAAGGTCTAGGGCATTCCCATCAGAGTGAGTGTAGAGCTGTGTCCATTGTGTTAGGGCAAAATATGGGGTTATGTTAAAAAGTTGGGATGTAGCTGGGTTGTTAACATTAATGGGGATGTTAAAATCACCAGAAATGATAGTGGATATTTCAGAGGAGAGAAAGTAGGGTAACTAGGCAGAGAATCAAGAAAGCGTGACACCAGTCCAGGAGGCCAATAGATCACTGCAATCCTCTGAGAAATGGGAGAAAACAAACACAGTGAGTCTCAAAAGAAAAGAAGCATTCAGAGGGAGGGGTAGGGAGGACATGAAAGGTGCTCAATGGGGATAGAAGCAAACCAATTCCACCTTCTTTCCGACTACTGGGTCTGGGTGATTGAGTCTAGTGCAGGCCTCCATGGGAGAGTGCCTTGGGAGAAGCAGAATCTGATGAATCCAAGTTTCTGTAATTGCACGTAGGTTAAGGGAGTGGGAGGCAGAAATGTCATGGCCAGAGGTGAGCTTGTAACAGACAGAGCGGGCATTTCAGACTGGACAAGAAAAATGGGAGGAAGTTTTTGGGAGCAGGGGGATCAAGATTAAACTGTGTTGATTACAGCTATTGCTGGAGGAAGGAGGGTGCCTGGTGTGGGGGTGAGATACTAGAGGACCAGGATTCAGGGAGATATCACCAGAGGTTAGGAGAAGAAGGAGGGTAAGGAAAGTAAGATGGAAGTAGGAAGTATATTAGTGCACATGCTTTCCTATCCTGGTGTTTGGGTCAGCAGGCAGGTTAAGTATTAGCAGGAGGTGATGAGAGCAGTAGTAGGGAGATGGTAGAAGTGAGGGTGATATGTACAAGTTTTGGGGTGGAGAAGAGGGGTAAAGAAATGAGATTTTCAGATCAGAGGATACTGATATGAGAAAGAAGAGTAGAGGGGGCATATTAAAAAGTAGACGCAGTAGGAATCATACTTGAACGAAAAGCTTTCCAAGGTGTTTTGCTTGCAGTCAATCCAGAGTGGAGTAGAGTTCTTTGTTATAGATGCCTACTTTAGGTCTCTGTATACAAGCATTCTACCTTCTAAAGCTGATCATACAATTGTAGACTTTCAAATGAACAGTCAAGTGAAAATATATAAGTACATTAAATGACATGACAAATATTGTTCAAAAGCACTTAAAAAAATGTTTGCTTTTAACATTCAATTTTAGAAAAGCCACATTCACTGTTACAAATTTGTTTAAGAAAAAAATTTCATCCTGGTCCTTCAAATTTTCTCATCATTGCAGTCCAGAACAAATGGTGATCTGAGCCCACTAATACTTATAAAGCCAAATGAAAATTCTCAAAATGGAGAATTTCAAACAAAATTTTACTAATGTATAGCCAGTAAATACAGCGATCAGCCATAATTTTATAGCCACTGACAGGTAAACTGAATAACATTGATTATTGATTACAATGGCACCTGAAAGTGGTTGGGATATATTAGGCAGCAAGTGAACATGTTGTCCCTAAAGTTGATGAAAAATTGGCAAGCATAAGGATTTGAGTGACTCCAACAAGGGCCAGATTGTAATAGGGTCAGAGTAACTCCAAAACTGCAGCTCTTGCGGGATGTTCCCTGTGTGCAGTAGTCATGACTATCCAACAGTGGTTAAAGTAAGGAAAACCAGTGAACCAGTGACAGGGTAAAGGAGGCCAAGGCTCAGTGATGCACATGGGGAGTGAAGGCTAGCCCATGTCGTCTGTTCCAATAGAAGAGAGTGTAGAATAAATTGCTGAAAACGTTCATGCTGGTTCCGATAGAGAAGTGTCAGAACACACAATGCATCACAGTTTGTTGAGTTTGGAGCTGCATAGTCAAAGATGGTCAGGGTACCCATGCTGCCCTGTGCCCACAGCCAAAATCACCTACAATGGGCTATGGCGCATTAGAACTGGATCAAAGAGCAATGCAAGAATGTGGCCTAGTCTGACGACTTCAAGAATGGTTTGAGGAACACAACGAGTTTGACCTTCAAATTCTCCAGATCTCAATCCAAACTAGCATTTCTGGGATGTGCTGGAAAATCAAGTCTGGTCCATTGAGGCCCCACCTCACAGCTTACAGGACTATACTACTAATGCCTTGGTGCCAGATACAACAGTATACCTTCAGAGGTTTACTGGAATCTATGCCTGGATGGGTTGTAGTAAGTGGTCATAATGTTATGACTGATCTGTGTAATTAAAGACAAAAATTTATTTTGTTTTAAACAGAGTGAAGATGGATTAGAAAACCTGTCAGGTGTTATTGCTGTCTGTGGCCCCCTTAAGAATTCACCCTCTCTACCTTTCCTATTTACAGTTATCACCGAAAGTGAAACAAAATCCCAAATTTTGAGTTGTCTCCAGAGCAGGAATGGAGGGGAAATCTTGCAATGGGGACACTAGTTCTGGTGAAAACCAGGGATTTCTCACTTTGGAGGGATTTTCTCTCACTTCCTGTTTTGGCTATGAAACAGGAAGTGAGGGGAATTGCCCCAATGGGGCACAAGGGCAAAAAAACTGACAGGTGCTATAAAAAAGTCAAAAAATGTTTTGACTTTAGTTCTACTTTAAGGCTTGAGGGTGCTTTTTGTAACTAATGCTGACCAACAAACTATTGTTTGATACAATGATTACAAACAAATGAGAGAAGGATCAGCATGTGACCATGGCTTCAGGTAAGTAAAAATGGTCATTAGGATAGTGTTTTTTTGTTTATTTTATACAGTGGTTTAGTTATAGGGGGTGGGAGAGGAGTTTGGGGTTTAACTGGTCTTTTGTTAATTATACTGGTTTTTGTTTCTATACTGCTTAAGACTGAAATATATGCTTAACGAGTAAAAAGTAAAAGAGCCACATTGTTATAATTACAGGTACTTATATAGTGTTGTCAATTTATGCACATACACCACATCAGTCCCTAACCCTCAGGGAGCTTACAATCTAACTCACATCCATACATACTAGGGCCAATTTAGACAGGATCCAATTAACCTACCACCATGTCTTTGGAGTGCGGAAGGAAACTGCAGTACCCAGAAGAAACCCACACAGGCACAGGGAGAACATGCAAACTCTAGGCAGGTTGTGCTATGGTTAGGATTCAAACCAAGGACCCTAGTGTTGCCAGACAGAAGTGCTAACCACATGTGTTTTTTGTTGGTTTCCGAATCAG
Source organism: Staurois parvus (assembly GCF_062004578.1). Taxonomy (NCBI): domain Eukaryota; kingdom Metazoa; phylum Chordata; class Amphibia; order Anura; family Ranidae; genus Staurois; species Staurois parvus. The sequence continues at coordinate 4,693,383 of NW_028317918.1, read as the reverse complement.
ATGCGTGCAGTAATTCATCACAAAACAACTCCTACACTTTGCTCTGTGCATGAGTTTAAGACACTACCGATAAAAAACCTGGCTCAGGCTCAGGCTCAACCTCAACTCTAGCAATGCAGTCATATAATGTAAATATCCAAGATCCAAGTATATATGTGAGAAAACCCAGGGGACAGCTCACAATTTAATTATCAAAGCATACAAACACAACATAGAAAATAAATCCCCATTAAAATCATAGCTGAACAATCATACAACACCCACCAACTACAAACTCAACCATGCCTATAAAATGTGGGTAAAAAAACATTTTTGATGGTACACCATATGTATGAAACAAGGACCAAGTCCATGCTCACTTATCACATACACTATATTGCCAAAAGTATTAGGGCGCCTGCCTCTACATGAACTTTAATGGCATCCTAGTCTTAGTTTTTAGGGTTCAATATTGAATTGGCCCACCCTTTGGAGCTACAACAGCTTTGACTCTTCTGGGAAGGCTGTCCACAATGGGAATGTTTGACCATTCTTCCAAAAGCACTTTTGTGAGATCACACACTGATGTCAGACGAGAAGGCCTGGCTCGCAGTCTCCATTCTAATTCATCCCAAAGTTGTTCTATCAGGTTGAGCTCAGGACTCTGTGCAAGCCAGTCAACCTCCTCTACCCCAAACTCGCTCATCCATGTCATTATGGATCTTGCTTTGCGCACTGGTGTGAAGTCATGTTGGAACAGGAAGGGGCCATCCCTAAACTGTTTCCACAAAGTTGGGAGCATCAAATTATCCAAAATGTCTTGGTAGCTGACTCCTTAAGAGTTCCCTTCATTGGAACTAAGGGATCAAGCCCAAGCTCTGAAAAACAACCCCACACCATAATCCCCCCTCCACCAAACTTTACACTTGTCACAATGCAGTCAGGCAAGTACCGTTCCCCTGGCAACTGCCAAACCTAGCCAAGCGTGATTCGTCACTCCAGAGAACACGTCTCCACTGCTCTAGAGTCCAGTGGTGGCGTGCTTTACATCACTGCATCTGACACTTTGCAATGCATTTGGTGATGTAAGGCTTGGATGCAGATGCTAGGTCAATGAAACCCATTCCATGAAGCTCTCTACGCACTGTTGTGCTAATCTAAAGGTCACATGAAGTTTGGATGTCTTTAGCTATTGACTCTGCAGACAGTTGGCGACTTCTGCGCACTGTGCGCTTCAACATGCGCTGACCCCACTCTGTAATTTTACGTGGCCTAGTTTCTGTTCTTCCCAGTTGCTTCCACTTTATTATAATATCACTAACAGTTGACCATTGAATATTTAGCAGCAAGGAGATTTCATGGATGGATTTATTGCACAGATGGCAACCTACCACAGTACCAAGCTTGAGTCCACTGAACTCCAGAGAGCAACCCATTCACCCTTTCACAAATGTTTGTAGAAGCAGTCTGCATGCCTAGATGCAATAATTTGAGGGGGGGGGGTCTCCCAATACTTTTGAAACTATAGTGTATAACTCTGTATGACGTGAGACTTCAAAATACAATTTAATAGGGCACAGACTACTGTAAAATATAAGGTATTGGATTCCCAGTATAATGACAAGCAAGTCCATCCAGGAGACCTGGATGATACCTCTAATGAATCCCAAAAGCACTAATGCTTTTCAATCATCTACAGTAGCTACACCATAACTTGTTGCATAATATATAAAGCACAAATTGATGCACTGTATCATTCCCCAATTGGCAACACTAGATTTTCCTCAAAGATTTAGATGCGGACCATCTAGAACAGCAATGGGCAAACTACGGCCCGCGGGCCGTATACGGCCCGGCTGACCTTTTAATCCGGCCCGCGGAGCTAGGCTCCCGCTAGGCTACTCTGACAGTCCGCCCTGAAGACCGGTGTAGCATGAAAATCTGTCTCCTATGAGGATCTGTCCCCCTCGACGTATCTGCGCATGTGGCGGAGATCGCCGATCGGCTGCTAATGCCTGAAACTGGCACATGCGCAGATACGTCGAGGGGGACAGATCCTCATAGGAGACAGATTTTCTTGCTACACCGGAACGGTGCGGGAACACGGTGAGAGGAACGCGCGGAGCAAAGGTAAGTGAATTGACACAGGGGGGACTTGGGGACTTAATATGGGGAATGAATTAATATGGGGAATGAATTACTATAGGGGGGGTGAATTACTATAGGGGGGATGAATTACTATAGGGGGGATGAATTACTATATGGGGGATGAATTACTATGGGGGATGAATTACTATATGGGGGATGAATTACTATGGGGGATGAATTACTATGGGGGATGAATTACTATATGGGGGATGGATTACTATATGGGGGATGAATTACTATGGGGGATGAATTACTATATGGGGGATGAATTACTATATGGGGGATGAATTACTATGGGGGATGAATTACTATGGGGAATGAATTACTATGGGGGATGATTTACTATATGGGGGATGAATTACTATAGGGGGGATGAATTACTATATGGGGAATGAATTACTATAGGGAGGATGAATTACTATGGGGAATGAATTACTATATGGGGGATGTATTACTATATGGGGGATGAATTATTATATGGGGGATGAATTACTATATGGGGGATGAATTACTATGGGGGATGAATTACTATATGGGGGATGAATTACTATATGGGGAATGAATTACTATGGGGGATGAATTACTATGGGGGATGAATTACTATATGGGGGATGAATTACTATATGGGGGATGAATTACTATATGGGGATGAATTATTATGGGGGATGAATTACTATATGGGGGATGAATTACTATGGGGGATGAATTACTATATGGGGGATGAATTACTATGGGGGATGAATTACTATGGGGGATGAATTACTATGGGGGATGAATTACTATATGGGGGATGAATTACTATGGGGGATGAATTACTATATGGGGGATGAATTACTATGGGGGATGAATTACTATATGGGGGATTAATTACTATGCTTACTATGGGGGAATATTACTATACTTACTATGGATGACACATACACATCATTCATCTACTCTTGGTCCGGCCCCCGGGTCCAATATATGAACCCATTGCGGCCCTCAAGTCAAAAAGTTTGCCCACCCCTGATCTAGAATCTCAACCAGTGTCACTAGTGGTTACCTAGAACACAAGAGACACCAGCTACCATATGAAGATCACATGCACTTAATGGCTCAGTAAAGTTGAAAATACTTATTCATCCATTGGTTATGAGAAGATAAATTCATCTCCAGTCCATGAGATAATGTTGTATAAGGTATCCCAGGTCTAGTCTGTATGTAGTGGGGGAGAGCCAAATCAGAAGCTGAAAAAAGGGGAGATCCAGACAAAGGTCTGACCAGTTCTGCTGGTCATGCCGGCTGCATCAGGGGCAATAATTACACAGACCTGGGACCTAGAGGACACATTTTATTTTGTTTCTGTGCAAGAGTCACTGCTGCTCTATCTCCTTATGCAGGGTGACTGGTCTTGTATCCACCCCCTGTGTTTTTCTGCAGACAGCCTGTAGTGTATGGACAATCTGGATCCTGTCCACAGCTCTGCTATCTGTACAGGCTATGTGTATCATTGTTATGACATCACTGCTATTTTATAAAGGTAATATCTGGGTCTGCAAAGGCATTTAGTGCAAAGTGAATTTAAATCCTTTGTGGCTATTGTGCAATATATTTATTCTTTGTCCAGAGTTCAGCTTTAAACTCAATTTTAAGCAACGCATTCACATTAATGCAAACCTTCATGGGCACACATGCTTACCCTTCTTTGACTCCTCCAACAATAATGAAGTTGGTCACATGTTCCTTTATCCCCAATAGTGTTAGGCACTTGCTTTGGCTCCTGGCACTAAACAGAGCAGCGGAGGGAGTTAAGGAACATTACATTTATGCTGCTGGAGACAGAACAAATCATAGGTTGCTTTAAGGTGTTTTCAGTGCCTGTTATGTAGATAAGGAAATATAATGTATTCAGCATCTGTATTCAGACCAGGGGCGGACTGACCATTTGGAAACTCGGGCACTGCCTGAGGGCCCGGGGTCAGTAGGGGGCCCCATGAGAGGCCCCTGGTACCTTATTCATAGGCATTTTTGAGTTTGGGCAAGGACACAGGGGCCCCATGATCCCCTATTGCCCAGGGGCCCCATGAGTTGTCAGTCCGCCCCTGATTCAGACATAACATTATTGTTACTGTATACCTTTAATGTTATTTCTTTGAAAAAAATTCTGTAAAATAACAGACATTGAAAAGAAACATCAGGAAACCCCCCCCGTAAACACAATCATAAGAGGTGAATTGCTTCTGTGTGTGTATTATTTCCATTCACTCATTTGTTTTCAACTATGAGAATATATATAAAATGTCTATTGACTGCAGGCCTTTGGAATTCATTATTCACAACAGCAACAAAAGCTGCACCAATGTTCCCATCAAAATGAAACCTATGAGCAATATTCAACTCGAGAACAGACAATGTTGCTCCCCTGTTAATAAAGAAGTGGATTCAGGAGCCATACCAGTGCAAAATCATATAAAACAAAGTTGTAAAATAGCAAGCAAGTCTGTTCTTTGAATCTTTCCAACCATATCTTCTTTTCTCAAACCATTCTGCATTGGGGTTTCTGTATTTTGCCCTACTCCAATGTTTCACAGAGCCTGCTTCATTGCCTCTCTTTTTCGCTTAAACGTTTCTTTGTTTGCAGGGGATACATAACAAATGTGTTCCTTTTGATTCAGGTTTCACTATTGTTTTCTTCTAGTGAAAAGAATTTCTTTCATGGGACTGTTTTACCCCTTTTGAGTACGCAAAGTCATTTAGATCCATTTAATGCTCGAATGACTGGTTTCGCTCATTTGAAAGCTGGAAAAGACCGACTACTAATGAAGTGGTCCCTATGTGTTTTTGAGTTTAGTTTTTGATATATATATATATATATATATACATATATCTATATATATATATATACAGTTGTGCTCAAAAGTTTGCATACCCTTGGAGAATATATACAGTATGTACCAATTTTAAAGAAAACAACAGTGAGCAGGCAAAACATGTAAAACAAATTTCTTTTATTTCTTGTGGAATTCATAGTCAACTGTAGGTCATAATAGAATGGCACAATCATCAAACAAAACATGGCAAGTAGTAAACAAATGAAATTACCCCTGTTCAAAAGTCTGCATACCCTTACTTTTTAATACTGTGTATTGCCCCCATTTAGCATCAATGGCAGCATGCAGTCTTTTGTAATAGTTGTCTATGAGGCCATCAATTCTTCAGGTGGTATAGCTGTCCATTTGTCTTGGCAAAATGCCTTCAAGTCATGAAAAGTCTTCAGTCGTCTTGCATGAACTGCATATTTGAAATCTCCTCAGAGTGGCTCAATAATATTAAGGTCAAGAGACTGTGATGGCCTCTTCAGAACCTTCACCTTTTCTGCTGTGACCAGTAGAGGGTAACTTGGACTTGTGCTTAAGGTCACTGTCATGCTGGAAAGTCCAAGAGATTCCCATGTGCAGCTTTCGTGGAGAAGAATGCAAACAGTCTGGCAGAATTTTCTGATAATATGCTGCATTCATTTTGCCATCAATTTTTTCAAGATTCCTTGTGCCTTTAGAGCTCACACAGCCCCAAAACATCAGTAAGCCACCACCATGCTTCACAGTGGGGATGATAGGCCATTCTATTTATTTCCATTCTATTTTGGTCACTCTTGTCACTCCAGATTACAGTGTGCCAGAAGCTGACAGGCATGTCAAGGTGTTGTCGAACATACAGTGAAGGAAATAAGCATTTGATCCCCTGCTGATTTTGAATGTTTGCCTACTCACAAAGAAATGATCAGTCTAAAAATCTAAAGGTAGGTGAATTGTAACACTGAGAGACAGAATAGCAACAAAAAATTCAAAAGAAATACATGTCTAACAAATTATGCACTGATTTGCATGTTCATGAGGGAAATAAGTATTTGATCCCCTTCACAAAACATGACTTAGTACTTGGTGGCAAATCCTTTGTTGGCAATCACAGAGGTCAGAATTTTCCTGTAATTGGCCACCACGTTTGCACACATCTCACGAGGGATTTTGGCCCACTCCTCTTGGTTTGGTGGCTGACGTTTGGCAACTTGAACTTTCAGCTCCCTCCACAGATTTTCAATCAAATTAAGGTCTGGAGACTGGCTAGGCCACTCCAGGACCTTAATGTGCTTCTTCTTGAGCCACTCCTTTGTTACCTTGGCTGTGTGTTTTGGGTCATTGTCATGCTGTAACACCCATCCACGACCCATTTTTAATGCCCTGGCTGAGGGAAGACGGTTCTCACTTAAGATTTGACGGTACATTGCCCCGTCCATCGTTTGAGGAGGTGCAGTTGTCCTGTCCCATTATCAGAAAAACACCCCCAAAGCAGAATGTTTCCACCACGTTTGACATTTCGGATGGTGTTCTTGTGGTCATAGGCAGCATTCCTCCTCCTCCAGAGGCTAGTTGAGTTGATGCCAAAGAGCTCGATTTTGGCCTCATCTGACCACAACACTTTCAACCAGTCCTCCTCTGCATCATTCAGATGTTCAGTGGCAAACTTCAGACGGGCCTGGACATGTGCTTTCTGGAGCAGAGGATTTCAATCCTTGTCCGTGTAATGTGTTACCAATTGTTTTCTTGGTGACTGTGGTCCCAGCTGCCTGGAGATCATTGACAAGATCCTCACATGCATTTCTGGGATGATTCCTCACTGTTCTCATGATCATTGACACTCCACGAGGTGAGATCTTGCATGGTGCACCAGACCTAGGGAGACTGACAGTTGTTTTGTGTTTCTTCCATTTGCGAATAATTGCACCAACTGTTGTCACCTTCTCACCAAGCTGCGTGGCGATAGTTTGGTAGCCCAGTCCAGCCTTGTGTAGGTCTACAATCTTGCCCCTGACATCCTTGGAGAGCTCTTTGGTCTTTGCCATGGTGGAGAGTTTGGAATCTGATTGTTTGATTGATCCTGTGGACAGGTGTCTTTTATACAGGTAACAAAATGAGATTAGCAGCGCTCCCTTTAAAAGACTTCTTCTAATCTCAGCTTGTTACCTGTATGAAAGACGCCTGGTAGCCAGAAATCCTGCTGAATGATAGGGGATCAAATACTTATTTCCCTCATGAACATGCAAATCAATGCATAATTTGTTAGACATGCATTTCTTTTGAATTTGTTGTTCCTATTCTGTCTCTCAGTGTTACAATACACCTACCATTTGATGTTTAGGTAACTGTAACTGGGCTTTTTGTGGCATTGTGACAGTAAAGGCTTTTTTCTGACAACTCGACCATGCAGCTCATTTTTGTTCAAGAATCGTTGTGCTCCTTGAAACAACCACACTGTCTTTTTCCAGAGCAGACTGTTTCTCCTGAGGTTACCTGTTGGTTTTTCATTATATCCCAAACAATTCTTCTGGCATTTGTAGTTGCAATCTTTCTTGGTCTACCTGACATTGGCTTGGTATCAAGAGATCCCTGCATTTTCCACTTCTTAATATGTAATCAAACAGTACTGACTGGTATATTCAATGCTTTGGGTGTCTTTTTATATCCCTTTCCATCTTTATAAAGTTCCATTACCTTGTTACGCAGATCTTTTTGACAGTTCTTTCTTGCTCCCCAAGGTTCAGTATCTATCCTGCTCCGTCTATCCACACGAAAGCTGACAAACACATTGTCTTTTTATCTACAGACACTAATTTCAATTTAAAAAGCCACAGAGGTAGGAAATAAACCTTTAATTGCCATTTTAACCTGTGTGTGTCACCCAGGGCAAACAATCCCCGGGTATGGAAACTTTTGATTACAGGCATTTGGTTGATTTCTGTTATCGTTAGGACTTAAAAAGGGAGCCACAAAACTACATGATAATAAATTGCTTCATATGATCACTCTCCTTAAAGTGGAGTTCCAGGCCCCCCCAAAAAATTAAAAGTCAGCAGCTACAAATACTACAGATGCTGACTTTTAATATAGGGACACTTACCTGTACAGGGTTCCAGCAATGTCCTAACCCAAGCCATTTATTCAATCGGCTCAGGTGCAGGTGCTGGCATCTTAAGTAATGGAAACCAGCAGCGAAGCTTGCAGATGCAAAGCCGGGTTTCTACTGCGAATTAACTAATGGTCCCACAGTCTTCTGGGACTTATGAAGCATTCCAGAAGGCTGCGGGGAAGGGGGGGGGGGTAAACTTCCAGCTCAGATCGCTGTGGCAATTAAACCCAGAAGTGAGAGTGGGTGTTTGTCAAAATCAGGTACCCACTCCCTCCAAAAAGTGCCAAATGTGGCAGTGGAGGGGGAAGAATACAAACAAGCGGAACTTCCCCTGTGTGTGTGTTACCACTTGAACTTTTTAAATATTAATGTTGTTATGTAATGCTACAAATTGTCAGCCACTGTAGTCATGGCACAAAAAAAATGGCCAGCGACTATCTACATACTACAGCAGATGGTCCACAAAGCGTACATAGTACAGGGGAAGGTCAGATAATGCGAGCATAGTACAGAAGATGATTAGAGACTGTGGATCTACCAAAAAGTGACTGTAGATGGGGGCATGGTTAAAGAGAAAAACATTTTAGTCATGTTACACAAGACTACTAGAGATCATCTTAATTAGTGCTCCTACATGGTCTCCTAAAAATTACTGTTGCCAATTTTAAATTAATTTCACAAAAAATGTAAAAAAAAATAAAAATATATTAAAAGGGAATGGTGCCCATTCCCTTTTAATATATTTTTATATTTTTATTTTTTTTACATAGCAAAAGGAGGACGTGATGTCATAATTTTTAATTATTGGGGGATATTACTAAAACTGGTGCACTCAGAATCTGGGGCAGCTGTGCATGGTAGCCAATCAGCTTCTAACTTCAGTGTGTTCAATTAAGTTTTGGCAATAAACCCTGGAAGCTGACTGGTTTCTATGCAAAGCTGCAACAGATTTTTGACTTTTTAGATTTAGTAAATAACCTCCAATGTGACATCTTAAATTCAAGTAGAGAAATCTGGAGGACAACAAGGTGTTTAAGTGCCCAACTTCAGAATTTAAAGGAACATGAAAGCTGCCAATGCTAACCTCGCCTTCAACAATACTTTCTAAATTCCATACTGATAAAATAGCTTCAATTTTTTTTTGTCAATGACTTGACTTCTGCTGTTCGCTTCATCTGGGTCAGTAACTTAAAGCACTGAAGCCAGGGGCAGCCAGGTAACTAAAATTTTCGGAAGGAAGTAAGCCTATGTGTTCTAACAGTACAGATGTACTGGGGTAACACAGAAAGGTCTTCACAGTGCCCTTTTGCTCAATCTGACTCCTTTTAAGGTACCCATATCACGTAGCATATAAAGTGAAAAAATGCAGCGCAACGATAAATAAATAATAAATACATTACAATAGTGCTTACAATCTGAAACGTGCTTGTGTCAATAGTGATAATAACTCCACTGTGCTCATAAGGGTAAACATACGCTACTCATGATATCTTCCAATGCATACATATACACTCTCATGTAGACTGCACATAACCAGTGCTGTAAATATACCATAAATAGTGCATATACATACACAAAAAAATCTTAATATTGATCTGTCCCTTTAAATACTAAATCTTATCACGTGGACCTGTGTGGTATACTTCCTGTATACCGTGAAACAAATACACCAATAAAAAGTGTCGATTGGATACAGTCTCTATAGTGGTGAACTGTCCCTTTAAATCCGCTGTACTTTAAGTGAACCAGTGTAATTACACTGCTGTATAAACGTGTTCGGTGCTCCTGTGTCACCCCTTAGTGCTCTCCCACCTCCAACACACTATTGCGCTCACCTCAAAGTTTGACCCATAATGACAGGTCAAACTGCACTTTTCCCTTTAATGGGTATAATGGTACACAGATCTTCACCTCTGTTTCCCAGCACTTTCAAACAGATCCAGATTGATTTAAAAGTGTCTGCCTGGGACACCGCAGGGTAAAAACTCACTATACTGTGTAACTGTCGAATAAAGTGCAGGATTCCCTTATGCAAAATGACAGCGTGCACGCCTCCGGTTTGCAGCTTGATGACATCGGCATACCCTACGCGTTACGTCATGTCATGTGACTTCATCAGGGCCACATCACCAAAGGGCCACATACAATGTTCAGTATACAGTGGGGATCGAAAGTTTGGGCACCCCAGCTAAAAATTTGTATTAATGTGCATAAAGAAGCCAAGGAAAGATGGAAAAATCTCCAAAAGGCATCAAATTACAGATTAGACATTCTTATAATATGTCAACAAAAGTTAGATTTTATTTCCATCATTTACACTTTCAAAATAACAGAAAAACAAAATGGCGTCTGCAAAAGTTTGGGCACCCTGCAGAATTTATAGCATGCACTGCCCCCTTTGCAAAGCTGAGACCTGCCAGTGTCATGGATTGTTCTCAATCATCGTCTGGGAAGACCAGGTGATGTCAATCTCAAAGGTTTTAAATGCCCAGACTCATCTGACCTTGCCCCAACAATCAGCACCATGGGTTCTTCTAAGCAGTTGTCTAGAAAACTGAAACTGAAAATAGTTGACGCTCACAAAGCTGGAGAAGGCTATAAGAAGATAGCAAAGCGTTTTCAGATGTCAATATCCTCTGTTCGGAATGTAATTAAGAAATGGCAGTCATCAGGAACAGTGGAAGTTAAAGCAAGATCTGGAAGACCAAGAAAAATATCAGACAGAACAGCTCGCAGGATTGTGAGAAAAACAATTCAAAACCCACATTTGACTGCACGATCCCTCCAGAAAGATCTGGCACACACTGGAGTTGTGGTACACTATTCCACTATAAAGAGATACTTGTACAAATATGGTCTTCATGAAAGAGTCATCAGAAGAAAACCTCTTCTACGTCCTCACCACAAAAATCATCGTTTGAACTTTGCAAATGAACATATAGACAAGCCTGATGCATTTTGGAAACAAGTTCTGTGGACCGATGAGGTTAAAACTGAACTTTTTGGCCGGAATGAGCAAAGGTACGTTTGGAGAAGAAGGGGCACAGAATTTAATGAAAAGAACCTCTGTCCAACTGTTAAGCATGGGGTTGGATCAATCATGCTTTGGGGTTGTGTTGCAGCCAGTGGTACAGGGAACATCTCACGAGTAGAAGGAAAAATGGATTCAATAAAATTTCAGCAAATTTTGGATGGTAACTTGATGCCATCTGTGAAAAAGCTGAAGTTAAAGAGAGGATGGCTTCTACAAATGGATAATGATCCTAAACACACCTCGAAATCCACGGGGGATTACATCAAGAGGCGTAAACTGAAGGTTTTGCCATGGCCTTCACAATCTCCTGACCTCAACATAATTGAAAATCTATGGATAGACCTTAAAAGAGCAGTGCGTGACAGACAGCCCAGAAATCTCAAAGAACTGGAAGACTTTTGTAAGGAAGAATGGGCAAAGATACCTCAAACAAGAATTGAAAGACTCTTGGCTGGCTACAAAAAGCGTTTACAAGCTGTGATACTTGCCAAAGGGGGCAGTACAAGATATTAACTCTGCAGGGTGCCCAAACTTTTGCAGACGCCATTTTTTTGTTTTCTGTTATTTTGAAAGTGTAAATGATGGAAATAAAATCTAACTTTTGTTGACATATTATAAGAATGTCTAATCTGTAATTTGATGCCTTTTGGAGATTTTTCCATCTTTCCTTGGCTTCTTTATGCACATTAATACAAATTTTTAGCTGGGGTGCCCAAACTTTCGATCCCCACTGTATGTAATACTTGACAGGACTGCCAGACTGCAGACCTAATTAAGGAAATGATGGTAAGAGACTGTGCACATGTTACATTGTTGGCCTGAAGACATGCTGCAGAAGACAATATGAAACTGGGAACGTTACATGCGGCTGGTAGAGATCAATGCTAATACCCTAATCATTGTTCTCACTACAGATTGCTGGGGTCTGATGGACACACATCATATATCATATTCAGGCCACAGGTTGAGCACCAGGGCTTTAGTGTCCTCCTTGTAAAGCAATAGAAATTCTGAATGGTCACTCCTGTCTTAATAGTAGCAGCTCAGACCAAATGGAAGCCAAATGGACCTGTGACCAAACAGGTAGAACCAAATGTATTCACTATACAAGAAATCAGTGCAAGTTCACTCAAGGACAAATCAGCTAAAATGTGCAAAATGTGCAAAGCTGTCAGCATTAAGCAAGCTTGTGCAAATCACTTAAATGACCCACAGTATATAAATTAAATGCTGATAACTTGCATAGGGTAAACGTAAGTACATTAAGCACCAAGTTTCTTCCTTCTAAAGTCGAAAGTGCATACAAAACATGACTTATACATGACAAATTAAAGCAAAAATTCAAATGTACGCTGTAAATTAAAAATCAAGGATGTATAAGTACCAGCAATAACTAGGGAATATTAAGCCATCCACAAAACATCATTTTTATGTTCTTTTTCCAACACGTTACCAGACTGTGCAGTTCAACAGACTGCTCTGCCGTAACTATGTTAAGTAATAAACACCAAGACCATACTTTAGTGGATAATGTGTGGGTTGGCAAGCAAACTGAATTCAGGTACATTTCGTAAGCCCCAGTCCAGAGCCAGCCAGGTACTAGTTATGAAGAAGAATGACTGAAAAGACAGAAATTCCATACAACACATATAATCTATTATGACAGATGTAGGAAAGTCATAACTGACAATGGAATAATCATTTTCACTTTTCTGAACCTGTTCTGGTGAATTAAGATGGTAAAAGAATGATTTATGTGAACACTTTACTTTATTCTGTACAGGAAATATAGTCTGCTAATGGTTTTAAAATGTTTTATGATTTTCTTTTAAAGTGTACTTGTCATTTTGTAGCAGACGTCAGCTGCCGAGAAAGTGGAGAGGAAAATGCAAATTTTTTTCCCAATGTTAAAAGTGTAATTTTGACCCTGTCAAAAAATAAAACTGCATTTATTTTGCTTCTGAGCCTATAGAAATTTTACTGCACATTACAGTAGGATCCCCTTTAAACTTGGCTGTTCCACTGTGGTGCATTAATGTTCATTGCTTTAAGAAAGCTCAGGCTGCCATGAAATGACAATGGCCTGAAATTGAACTGCACCATCATTGCTGATACAATGTACCACAGTGGAAGGTAGTGCATTACCATGTGTTGTGGGGTACTATATCACAGGATCATTGCAAGTGTATTGCTTTAGTGCATTTGGGTGATACCATAACCCAGCAATGTGCTGTGGTAATGTGAGTTCCTGCAACTGATAGGTAGGGCTTGTGTATGCCTTTGCTGCTTTCTACCACGTACAAGTGAATGTGAGTAAAAAACAGAAGCTTAAAGTGGTTGTAAAGGTAAAAGATGCATTTTCTGCATTAAGGTAAAAAACTTTTCGGGCAAAGGATGAGCCGGAAAAGCCGCACCGAAACACACGTCCACTTTATTGTACTAAAGGCAGGATAAAAACACCATACAGTACACCAGTGGGGGAGAAAGATTCACGCGTTTCATGCTAACCTCAGAGCTTAATCATAACCCGAAAAACCTTTTACATTCAGCTCCCCACGTAGCAACCCCTAAATACTCACCTGAGCATGTCTGCAGCAGCTCTTCTCCCCTCTTTCGGATCTCGCATGCTTGGCCTAGAGCAGCGGGAGCCATTGGCTCCCATTGCTGTCAGTAACAACCTGTGAGCAGAGATCGGGAGGGGGGGGCTGAGCTGGGCTGCATGTCTGAATAGATGCAAATGGCCCAGCTCGGGAGCAATCCCGCACGAGTGCCCACATAAGGCTTCCTATGGTGGTCACTTGGTGGGGGGGAGCCAGGAGCACCAGTGGGAGACCCCAGAAGAGGAGGATCTGGGCTGCTCTGTGCAGAACCATTGCACAGAGCCGGTAAGTATAACATGTTTGTTATTTTAATACAACAAAAAGGGAAGGGTTACAATCGCAACCTGCTATATGTCGTAATATTTTACTATGTAAGAATAAAAAGTAAATCAACTTCACTCTTGTTTAAGCTCGTTTGGCTGTACTTTTCCTGTGAATCACAGGAGTGCAGTTCATTCTGCACTCCTGTGACCCATTTTCAGCTGACAGCGAGCTGAAGCCAGCTGTCAGCTGATGTTACAGAATCCCTCCAGACTGGAGAAAGATCTCAACAATATGGTCAGGATCCAACCAGGAGCCTGGACCAGCACTTGGCTCAGCCTCTCAGTGATCCGCTGAGAGCCTTAGCCAACCACTCCTGACCCCTCTACAGCCCAGTACTCCAGTGAGCACAGAGGGGAAGAGCAGAGAGAGGTGACTGACAATCACCAGCTCTCTGCTCACAGAGCACCTTGATCTTTAACCACTCAGTTCCCAGTCTTACAGTTTTAGAGCTGGCGGGGGACACATGCAGCATCCTACCGATGCTACATCCACCTAGGTAAGTATGATTTCTGAAAAAATAAATACTTCTCTTTTATATGTGCAAGGGCAAATCAATGTAAATGCATCCAAATACCTTGGTATACTTACCAAAAATAGGAAAAGGTTTATTTATGTCAGACATTTTCAGAGTAGGAGCCAGTAAAGTAGATCTTGTAAATTCATCACTACATCTAGGCCAATATCACACTACCCTTCAGTTTCTGGAAACAAATCAACAGTTGAAGAATAAGCAAGATTCCACTCTTATATGGTGTTGCTCCCTGGCTGGCTGATCCAGTCAAATGTAAATCCATTGCTGCTCTAGACAGTTGTGTCCAATTGACAAAGTGGAGTTGTATATTGGAGAATCTAACACTGGCAAGGTGTGACCAGCAGCAGAAATGCCATTGTGACATCAACATTAAGGTCATGCAGTATGACATTTTTCATCAGGTTACCCAAATTAACTGTTTAACTGGCCTGAAATTGTACTTATTCACCCATTTAGGTGATAAGGGCTTTCTTCCAGAATAAATAAAAGATGACCACATATAGCCCGATATTTGAGCCTACTGCATTTATTAAATAACATAACTTTGCCACTAATTTTGATAGATCATTTAAGAGAGATACAGGGGTATTGCCAAGTCATTGCACCAATGGTACACATCTCTGCTTAGCATGTTCTCCTAAAATGTTCTAAAATACATACTGTATATAAGTAATGTTTGCATTACCTTAAACTCCTTTTCTTGGAGTACATTAGGGGGGGGGGGGGGGGAATTCTGGTACATGGTTATGCTGTTGTCTTCGGGAAACTGAACACTTGCAAACAATGCAGTTTGACAACCCAGTATAACCCTTCCATTCCTGTCATGCTCCAGTTTTTTGATAAAGCAACAGTATTAGTAGATCATAAGAACAGGGGAGAGGGACAACTATCTGCTTATGTACACCATATAATGACTATAAGGTAAGTTAAAAATTCTGCTTTCCTATTTGGACAATAAAGTGATTGTGAAGGCAGATTTTTTTTAATAACAAACATGTTATATTTGCCTGTTCTGTGCAGTGGTTTTGCACAGAGCAGCCCTGATCCTCCTCTTCTTGGGTCCCCCGCCAGCGCTCCTGGCCCTTTGCTCCTCAAGCAGCTTGCTCACCCCAGAAGGCTTGCTCCCAAGCTACTGCTCTGTGTTTCCATTCACACACAGATGAGGCTTGGTCTTGCCCAGTGCTCTCTCCTCATTGGCTCACTGGATATGATTGGCAATAGTGGGAGCCAATGCTCATGCTGCTGTCTCATTCAGTGAGGAGGGAGAGACCTGGGACAGCAGAGGCTCTTGCACACATTGTTGGATTGAGATGGGGCTCAGGTAAGTATTGGGTGGGCTGGGGGAGGGGCTGCACACAAAGGGTTTTTTACCTTCATGCATAGAATACATGAAGGTAAAAAATCTTGAGTCTTTACAACCACCTTAAGGGACATAACATAAAGTAATTCTGGTACATTAGGAAGTGCAAAGGCATTCAACTGAGGGGTGGGCAATACAGGAAATAAAATGCTAACAGATCCATGAATAACAGATGAGTTAACAGATGATACTCAAAATTACCTGCAGGGACACTAGAAGAACCTTATGACTAAAGCCAGCATCAGATAAGGCCCGAACATCAACCTGATAAAACAAATGTGTGAACAGAAGCACAGCTGGCAGCCTTGCAAATCTGAGAAACAGATGCTGAAAAGCCCATGAAGCTCTAACTGATTTAGCGGACTGCACTTTGACAGGGTAAGGTGGAACTAATTTGTAGCTGGGATATAGACTTGAATAGCATAGACTACGTCCAGAAAGTAGAGTAAAATCTACTTGGGATGTTGGGGAGCAGGACATAAATATGGTAGAACAATCACCTGTTTATGTTGGAAAGCAATGATGAGCTGGAAAAATGCATTGGGAGATAGTGGAACAAGCAGGTTGTGCCTTTTAGGGACCTTAAGGAATGGACATTAAGGAATGACAACAAGATTGTCTAATGCAATTTGTAGCTGGGATATAAACTTGAATAGCATAGACTACGTCCAGAAAGTAGAGTAAAATCTACTTGGGATGTTGGGGTGCAGGACATAAAGATGGGAGAACAATCACCTGGTTATGTTGGAAAGCAGAAACCACCATAGGAACATAAGAGGCCTTAGGCATTGATATAAACCTTGAAGCATAAGAAGGGAGTTTATACACGTTAAGGCCACCAACTCACAGAGGTGATGGCAACCTTGTAAGTTAGAACAGGCAAATAAATATCCCTGATAGGTTCAAAGGCTGGTTTTTGAAGAACCAATAGAATTAGATTGAGATCCCATGGTGTCACTGGGGAAGCATAGGGGGAATAACGTGTGCAGTCTCCTGTAAAAAAGCCTTAACTAAGCAGTGAGAGAAATGGTCTTTGAAAAAGAATCAATAGGGCTGAGATTTCACTTTTGATAGAATTCCAGGCCAAATGATGATCAAACTCAGACTGAAGAAAAGACAGGGACTTATTTATGGTATGAAATTTCCTTGCCTTGCACCATGAGAAATATGCCTTCCAAGTGCAATGGTAGTCTTTATGAGAAGTTAATTTCCTAGTGTTCCAAATTGTAGGGTAACCTAATGAGGTAGACCCCTATCCTTCAAACCCAGGGCTTTAACAGCTAGGATGTTAAATCCAGCAATGAAAAGTATAGATAAGATTTAACTAATCCAATGGTGTTAACAAAGCATCCATTTTAAAGGCTTGCAGATCCTAGGACCTGGAGACAAGCTTGCTTAGTTTGTTTTTGAACCAGAAACTAGGAGGTCCACATCAAGTGTCCCCCACCTGCAACAGGGATCTTGAAACATGCTGGGATGATGAGACCATTCTGAACATGTTGATTAATCAAGCCTGCTAATTTTACACACCTGAGATGTGCACAACAAGCAGGACTGGAAAGTAAAGTTCTGACCAAGCCACAATCTGATCTGTTTCTCTTTGAGCTGTGGCACTATGGCTGGAACTATGGATGCTGGGGTGGGCTGTGCTCCCTCAGATTACAGCTGTTCCCCCCCAGGCAACCCCTCATGGATGTTGTGCCTATATAGTGTTGCCAACCATTCACTAGAGGAAGCAGTCACATTTGTGTGTCTCACAGACTTCAGGCAACAAGCTCTCTTCCCCTCCCCCTCCCCCTTCACATAGAGGAGAGAGGACTCCATCTGCTTCAGCTGCTCCCATCCCTCTTCTCCTGTGCCTGCCCTGCCCACACTCCTATAAACAGCCAGTGCTGTGCCTCAGAAAGGTGATGTGGACAGGAAATATTGAGTACTGCAGCTGGAAGCTACATCCTGGCTGCATGATTGATGATGGTGCCTGAGTCTCCAGATCCAAGCTTGGGGTGAGTGAACACTGAGCCCTGCTCTATAACTAAACTGAATCTTCCTCCCTTCTCACCCCCTCCCCCCTCCCTGTTCTTCTAGGAGCCCTGTTGATTTTGTGTCCAGTTAGCACTCAGAGATACCTGAAGTACTATTGGGGGAAGATTGACAAACCCCATCAGTGTATCCAACTAGCAGTTGGATACACTGATGGGGTTTTTACTCACAAATTTGTGATGGTTCTCTTTTAACCCCTTCTTGCCCAGCATCCCTTTAAGGGCTCATTCACACTAGCTTTGTATTGGAGAGAAACTCCCCTAGTCCCATTGGAGACAGTTGGGCAAGATCCAGGGTACATGCCCCATCCATCAGCCTTCATTCTGCTTATGGGCATATTCCCTAGAAAGTCTTCAGGGACAGGGTTCGACCATACGGAGCAATGCAGCCCTGGACCTGTAAAGTGATCTACAGCTAACTCATAGGTTACCCACAGATTGTCTAAGAAAGCACTTAAGCAGAGCCAAGTTCTCATTACAGATTGCCTCCTTTATGTTAACAGTGGGATCCGAGTATGGCCACTATGACTATGCCGAAGATGAGCTGATTGAGAAGCTACAGAGTGAGATCCTCTGGCTATTCAGCAACTGTGGAATCTTGCTAAAATTAAAATAAATCATTTTGCTGATAGTAAGTAATAGATTTGCTTCTCTGACAGGAGTGAAGGTGTCTGTTCTCCTTGGACACTAGCAAATAAAACTAGAGCATGGTGGGAGTGATGTCTTATAGCTTTGTTTACTAGTGTCCAGTCTTCTGAAGACAGCAGCATAACCCAATGTACCAGAATGACTTTACCATGTATCTCTTAATGTACAAATAAGAAAAATATACAAAAGATTAAAGTAAAACAGGGAAATTATTAAAAATCTAAAAATGAGCAAAGCATTAGGGTTGATTTACTAAAACTGGAGAGTGCAAAATGTGGTACAGATCTGCATAGAAAGCAATCAGCTTCCATTTTTTTTCAAGGGATAATTGAACAAGCCGAAGTTAGAAGTTGATTTGCGACCATGCACAACTGCACCAGATTTTGTACTCTCCATTTTCAGGAAATCAACCCCACTGTATTTTTCCTATTTAACTGTTCAATATATAGCTACAAATTTCCAAGAATGGTGGTATTCCTTTCAAATTAAAAGACCCAAATTATGCAGCAAAATTAGTTAATAATTATAATAAGCATGTTTTCTCTTATTAAGAAGTCACATTTTACACTTGAGCTTATTGCACAAAATGGCTTGAAAAGAAATTAGATGCAAAAGACCTTAGATCGCCTTCCTTAGGTCTGCAAAATCTAATTGAGCAGTACACATAGCAGTTCAGAGGCTTCCCTTGTCAGGATACAAAAGCACAACGGGGAAATCGCTGCACCAACATCACTTGCAGTGTGTAACGGGCTTAAGACCTGCTTTCTCCTCATACTAAGCCCTGCCCCCTCCTATTCAACTGTAAAATGCCGAAGTCTATAGCGCCCTGTCGCATTCTAGCACTTAACTGCTGAATAATAAGGGGTAAGTATATGTGCTGAAATGGGCGGAGCTTAAGAGGTGATAAGAACAGGCCTAACTTTTGGACAAAAAGTTACAGTACTGTATATCTAAACTCTCTCATTGACACACGTTGCATGTTTTGACGCATTTTCTAAGAACGCACCAAAAACCTTGCATTATGCATCTTTGGGGAGCTTTTAGAAAACAGAGCAGAAATTCTCAACCTAATTAAAGTCAATGGAACCGCCACTAAAAATGCATGTAAAATGCACAGAAACCACGCATACACTTGTGCTGTGACCAAAACACAGTGCCCCAGTGACTTAGCTTACCAGAGCAAGTTTTGTCCTGCATTTAGATGTTCCTGCTGTGAGGCACCTATGCAGGTTGCGTTTCTGCACTGCGTTTTGCGTTGCATTTTTGCACTTGCGTTTTTGACGTGTTTTTGATGCATATTGCAGGGGGGGGGAGTTCATTTTTTTATCTTTGTTGTTGCTAGGCAGATTTAAAATGCAAAATGCAGCAAAAACGCAATACAAGCTTTTTCTGCAGCGTTTAAAAGTCTATAGAAACAAAAACGCAACTTTTTGCATTCAAAGAAATCCCTGACCCTTTACAAAAAACGCACCAGATGAAAACGCACAGGTGTGAACATGCCCCATAGGAAATCATATTAAATGGACTATACTACATTTGTGCAAAACGCTGCAGAAAACGCTTAGGTTTGTACCTAGGGTAAGGCAGGTTTAGCTGCTTTCAGGTGAATTCACTTGAGTTTAGCACTGTTTAGAGTTTCTAATCAAATCCTGGATGAACAGAATTCTATTTTCTCTAAACACAGTTAAACTGACTACACCTAGATACGGATAAATAGTAAGAATAGCACCAAAGAAAAATCTATTTTATGCATTTAGAAATGTATATATGCAAGTCTAACAGTGCCAGTGTGACTGTGACCTAAGATTTGAAGGTAAGTTCAGCCACCTATATGTCTGGATATACTTGTCATTTTGATAGGCAGTTCTTACCAAAAGCAATAAAACAATTTCCCTTTTTTTTTAATAAAATGCCAGATCTGAATTGCACAGGTCAGTATTATAATATATTATACAACAGGGTGAGAATTCCAGTTGCTTGATTTCTGACAAGGGGGCTAAATGGTTCACATCCCTACATCCCGGTTTCCATGTTGTGCATTTACTTTTCAAAATTTTCACCATTTGCCGCTAGTAGCATGTTCAGCCCAGGGACGGACTGACCATTTGGAAACTCAGGCACTGCCCGAGGGCCCGGGGTCAGTAGGGGGCCCCATGAGATTCCCCTGGTACCTTTTTCATAGGCTTTTTTGAGTTTGGGCAAGGACACAGGGGCCCCATGATCACCTACTGCCCGGGGACCACATGAGTTGTCAGTCCGCCACTGGTTCAGCCATCCCAAACAACTCTACCTGTGTAAAACATTTTCATAGGACTAGCTCCTCTACATAGTTATTACCATGCCGTGCATATGATTATTTCATCAGTAACTTTACCAGTGGCATAAAAGCTGCAATATAAATAATGATAAATGATTACTTCACTGGATGAAATTCCACTGAAAACTAACATTAGTGAATGTGTTGCTGGTGTGGTGTTCTTAGAAGCAGAATCACCTGTATGACATTGAGATTGATGTATAAAACATTATCAAGTGATTAGTCAGGGCACATGCACACTGGTGTGGTTAAGAACGTGGTACGTGTTTTTCAAAAATGCATATCACGTTTTAACACTTTTTAATGTCTCGTGTTCAAATTTAATATGACGCATATGCATTTTAAATGCATTTTGCATGCATTTTCATCCCTATCACCTGAGAAAAAAATTACATGTACTTAGAAAACTTTGATGTGTTTCCATTGACTATAATGGAAGGTGCATTTTTGGTGTGTTTTTCAATCCAGGCACCAAAGATGCAGCAAGAGTTGAGAATTTAAAGGGAACAATTTTTCATGCACTCTTGTGGAGCTGGAAAGGTGCATTTTAGTGCAGCAAAAGCGCACCAATGTGAACAGGACATAAGTGAATATTTACGGTCAAGCTGTGCTCATGTTGACTACCCAATCATGGTAAGGGGGAAGAAAAAAAGCAATGTTTGACAGTTAAAGTGAACACATCTTCACGATTTTGCTTAGTGAAAATGTTCATCTTTAGTAAATCAATCCCATTGAGTGGGTCCTTTATTTTAGGCTTGTGTATGAGCTGAAATGCACTGTACCTTACAATCACACAACTTTAAATAAATATTTTAATTTTATTATTGACATTTACAAGAAGAAAAGGCATACTGATATGTTACAATTGTATCAAAATTTGAAAAATATGAATGTTACACAAGTAACAGATTTAACAGAAAAGCTTTTTCTTGCTTTCCCTGAAAGTAA
The DNA here is from genome assembly GCF_062004578.1 of Staurois parvus. Taxonomy (NCBI): domain Eukaryota; kingdom Metazoa; phylum Chordata; class Amphibia; order Anura; family Ranidae; genus Staurois; species Staurois parvus. Next base: position 4,671,511 of record NW_028317918.1, on the reverse strand, counting down.
GAAAACTATACAGTATAGGAAAAAACATCAGTATCAAAAACATAGGTCAGGTAAAAGCACTTATAAAAAAAAATTGTTCCACAGTACAAAGTATCACAAAAGTGATGTTTTGTTTGTTTTGATTTACAAATGTCTAAGTCGGGGTTTCAGGAAGATCTAAATTCAAGGGTTTTAAGAATGTTGTCACAATTTCTATTTTGCATTTGGAAATTTCATTATAAAAATATACTTTGCCAAAGCAGTGAATGCAAATTTGAAATGCAGCTTCATTTTACAAACTTAAATAAAAAAACTTTTAATGTAAAAATGATCATAAGGTGCTGATCTTAATGACCACATTGTAATCCCTTTTTGTGTTATTACTTTAATGTCTATAAATTGGATTTTGTGCCATTGTGCAGTGGATATTTATAAAACTAATACAATGTCAAACTCTACACTTTGTGGTAATTTTTTTTCTTCAGAGACTGCATCTTTTACTCAAACATCACTATTTCTGCAGAGAAATTGTTCCAAAATTAATAAACTACATCTGGCTTAAAAACATAATTGAGAAACATAACATTACAGTTACAACACTGAAAAATATCACAATGAACCAGATTAAAGAAGGATTCTACTTAACTTTGTGCATGCTGGAAATCAGGCGGTGTAGTGTTATACATGCAAGGAATTGAGTACAGAACACGATTGCTTTAAATACATCTCTGTCCTTTCCAGCAGCAACAAACATTATTATTTTAAAGTTGTCTCCTTAAATAAAGAATGTCCACTGGCCAGTTCTTGAAATGGAGACACTTACTTGTAAACAAACATATAATGTTTGACTGTCATAAGTTTTTTTGCATTTTGACAATCCAGCTATATCATGCCTACACATATTGTTCTGTTTCTCCATCTTTGGAAGCTGTCTTAGATGTGTTTGCTCTTGACTCCTCATTCGCAATTGCTGATGCTTTCTCTGGAAGTGATGCCAGATCTCTAAAAACATCTACATAATGTCCAAAACCAGGACCCCAGTTCAAGAGATTGTCCCAGTTGAAATTACCAGCTTGCTGGCTTAGCTTCATGGGCAATGTACTGTCTGCCAGTAAAGTGGCTGTTGGTGACTGGGCACCAGAAGGCCCACCTTCAGCTCTGCGGCCCGGATATCTCCGCGGCTTTAATCTAGCACCATAATTGTCTTCATCATCTGCATCTGACTCATTGACTTGAGTCAGTTTTGGCATTCTTGATGTATACACCATAGGTTTGTCTCTGTCATATTCCATTTCCGAGCATGTAAAAGACTCATGTGAATCACTATCAGATGATGATTCTGGAGCTGGAATTCCATCTGCTGGATTCCTTACTCTTGAAAGGGGCCTCTGGCAGTCCTCTTCTGATGAAGATCTCCCATGATCTGCACTACAGATGCTTGGGTTTCTTGGTCTGGGAGTGTTAAGTCTCTCCACTTCCTCTATCGAAAGGCCAACAGGTGGTCCACTCTCCATAGGAATTTGCCCTATAGGTTGTTTAAGGCGACTTCCTGGTCTGGAGTTATGTCCAGCCATGGTCTGAGGACTTTTACTTCTTCTACCAAGACGGGTTGCATAATTAAAGATACCAGGCTGGCATACATCATTATGCATTTCCAAAGATGAAAGATGGAGTTCCCGTGCAGGGCTACTTCTGTAAAATGTTGAGGATTTTGAAAATGGTGCAGGACTATGACGAGATAAGGGGTTAGGTGGTGGACAGCCTGAATGGCCAAGTGTTGCTGTCCTAAGGCCCTGGCTATACGATGGTTGATAGGTTAAACTGCTTGCTCCCAAAGGCAGTGGAGATTGTCTGGCAAAACCAAGAGGACTATGCCTTTGAATTGAGAATTTAGGAGTGTGGCTTCGAAACTGCTTATAGTGCTGAATGATGTCTGCATCAGAAGGAGCAATACTGCTGGCATTGTCAATGTCATAGTGCTCAATCTCTGTTTCGGGCATGGCCAAGGGAGCACTAGGTATTATTTCTGTGCTGTGTGGTATGTCTGTCTCATCATATATTAGGTATGGATTTTCTCTTTCGATGATATCTGGCTTAGGGTTTCCTTCAGGTTGCTTTCTAATAGTCATGTCATCACCATACGGTGGAATATTGTCAGGATCATCAAATGCAACATTTTCACTTCCCTTTTTCTTCTTTTCTTTTGGTTTCTTCTCTTCTTTTGGCACTTTGTTTTTCCTTGCTCTACACTGATTACACAGAATCAAACTAAGGACCAACAGAGCAAGAATTGTAGCACAGCTTCCAACAATTGCTGGAACTGCCCAAAGCGGTAAAGACAGATGTTCAGGTTGTGCGATAAGAGTACAGACGTGTCCCCCATGTAATCCGCTTTTGCATACATTACCCTGAGGGCAAATGACACCAAGACAAGCTACAACTGTTTCACAAAGTTTTCCTGTATGTGTTTCAGGACAAATGCAAGTAAAGCCTGATTGGGTATGAGGTTCACAGCTTCCTCCATTTTGGCAAGGGCTTGAGTAACAGTCTCCAGGTGGTACACAGGTGTATGCATGCCACTGATTAATGCACATTAAGTCCCCCCAGCATGGGTTACTGGCACATATGTTAGGACCTCTGCATCCTAGTTTAGCATATGACTCCGATTTAGATATGCGAACCATGTCATGTTTACCACTGAATGGTAGATTTTCATAGTTATACTTCACATAGGCAATGCAGCCATCAAAACCTAAACAAACAAAACATAGAAAGAGAATTATTGCTTAGATTATAACACAATTACAGCATTTTTTCTTTCAAAAAAGCAAAGTACTGTAATGGCACAAGGTAGAAGGCTAAACAGTGATATATACAAAAAGATAGCAAAGCAATTTATGGATGTATGGTGAAGATATATTGGATCCAGGGTGCAGTTATATTGGATCTAGACAACTAATAACATTTTTATTTGTTTAGTCAGGATTGAATTGGCAAACTAGCATCAGACATTTGTGAAAAGAACTGGTTGATTTGCATTTCTCTACAGCAACACTAGTAAAACGTGTGAAATATTAAATATGATTTGCATGTGTCTTTTATTAAAGTAGTTTACCTATGCTACTTTGTGAATTATATGTAAATTTTGTTTAAGAAAAAGGATGCCAAACGGCATACTGCATCTATGACAACAGCATAGCTTCATAGCAGAAGAGTCTGGGTGCTTAAGTAGCCTGCCTGCAATCCAGACCTTTCACCAACTGAAAATATTTGATGCTTTTTAAAACGTAAAATACGACAAAGCAGATGCATCTATTGGGCAGTTAGAATCGTATATCAGGCAAGCATGGGACAACATTCTTCTGCCAAGACTACAGCAACTGGTCTCCTCAGTTCCCAGCCATTTACAGTGTTTTTAAAAGAAGAGGGGATGTTACACCATAGTAAACATGGCCCTGTCCCAATGATTTCCAGACATGTTGCTGCCATCAATGTCAAAATCACCTTATTTTTTTTTAATGTGAATAAAATATGGGTTTATGAGATTTGCAAATCATTTCATTTTGTTTTTATGTATATTTTACACAGTGTCCCAACTTTTTTTGGAATTGGGGTTTTAGGTCCATGACCTAAATGTTACAGTAAAGCACTAAAAACAAAGAGGTGTGAATCCTCCATATTAAGAATAGAAAATAACAGAAGTACAATGAGAATCTGGCTCAGAATTCTCAAGAACAAAGGAGTTTGCATGAGGACTGTGAATCAACTGTTCCAAATGCAACACACAATAAATTCCCTCTTAATTTAGCAAAGAACACATATTTGGCATTAACTAAAGTAAACGAGAGTGATGGGAGATAATGTAAGACAGAGAACAGACATTTAATGGTCTAGGATGTGAACAGTGAAGGTGAGAAATATGGTTATACACTTAAACGTCTGTACTCAACAACATTAAAACACGGATGGAGAAGACTTCACTTCAGAATGTCATACCAATTCACAATTACAACTACTTATACCAGCACACGAGTCGTGGCCTTGACGTCAGAATAGTAAGACAGGGAAGAAAATAATTTTCAGCAATATCCCTAAAATAATGACAATGCCAAGTGAGAGTGACTTTAAAGATTTTAGCACTGCATTAAAGAGTATAGGTCTAAGGTGCCTTGTATTACAAAGAAAATATCTTCAAATAACTACCGTAGCAAGCACTAGCATTACAGCAGATGATATGTAGAAAATGCTATCAAAGTTTGTCAAATGGAAAAGTGTTCTAAGCTACCAATACATAAATTTTGTCATTTGTGACAATTAGAGATGAGCGAATTATTCAAAAATTCGATTCGGCTGATTCGCCGAATTTGAGGAAGAAATTCGATTTGATGCGAATTTATTCGCTACGAATTTAACTTATAAAAAGGGTTTCTAGGCTTCAGAGAGCCTTTAAATTAGTGCAGAACACTGTACCTTTAATTTAAATGCCCTTGGAGATGAGGAAGGAGAAGGAGAAGGAGAAGGATGAGAAGAAGGAGAAGGAGAAGGATGAGAAGAAGGAGAAGGAGAAGGATGAGAAGAAGGAGAAGGATGAGAAGAAGGAGAAGGATGAGAAGAAGGAGAAGGAGAAGGAGAAGGATGAGAAGGAGAAGGATGAGAAGAAGGAGAAGGAGAAGGATGAGAAGAAGGAGAAGGATGAGAAGAAGGAGAAGGATGAGAAGAAGGAGAAGGATGAGAAGAAGGATGAGAAGAAGGAGAAGGATGAGAAGAAGGAGAAGGATGAGAAGAAGGAGAAGGAGAAGGAGAAGGAGAAGGATGAGAAGGAGAAGGATGAGAAGAAGGAGAAGGAGAAGGATGAGAAGAAGGAGAAGGATGAGAAGAAGGAGAAGGATGAGAAGAAGGAGAAGGATGAGAAGAAGGAGAAGGAGAAGGAGAAGGAGAAGGATGAGAAGGAGAAGGATGAGAAGAAGGAGAAGGAGAAGGATGAGAAGAAGGAGAAGGATGAGAAGAAGGAGAAGGATGAGAAGAAGGAGAAGGATGAGAAGAAGGATGAGAAGAAGGAGAAGGATGAGAAGAAGGAGAAGGATGAGAAGGAGAAGGATGAGAAGAAGAAGGATGAGAAGAAGACGAAGGATGAGAAGAAGACGAAGGATGAGAAGAAGAAGGATGAGAAGAAGGAGAAGGATGAGAAGAAGGAGAAGGATGAGAAGAAGAAGGATGAGAAGAAGGAGAATTCCAAGCCGGCAAAAAGTGTATCTGCAGAGCTCCGCTATTTCTTAGCGGAGCTCTGCAGATACACTTAGCGGAGCTCTGCAGATACACTTTTTGCCGGCTTGGAATTCTTCTTATTTTCATCCTACTTCTTCTTCTTCATCCTCATCCTCATCTTCTTCTGAGGATGAGGATGAGGATGAAGAAGAAGAAGAAGAAGAAGAAGAAGAAGTAGGATGAAAATAAGAAGAATTCCAAACCGGCAAAAAGTGTATCTGCAGAGCTCCGCTAAGTGTATCTGCAGAGCTCCTCTATTTCTGACAGTTCTCTGACATTCACATTTACAGCGGTTGAAACATTGTATCTATTTGTTTCCATAAATGGAAACAAATAGATACAATGTTTCAACCGCTGAGCTCTGCAGATACACTTAGCGGAGCTCTGCAGATACACTTAGCGGAGCTCTGCAGATACACTTTTTGCCGGCTTGGAATTCTTCTTATTTTCATCCTACTTCTTCTTCTTCATCCTCATCCTCATCCTCAGAAGAAGAAGAAGAGGATGAGGATGAGGATGAAGAGGAAGAAGAAGAAGAAGAAGTAGGATGAAAATAAGAAGAATTCCAAGCCGGCAAAAAGTGTATCTGCAGAGCTCCTCTATTCTGCAGATACACTTAGAGGAGCTCTGCAGATACACTTTTTGCCAGCTTGGAATTCTTCTTATTTTCATCCTACTTCTTCTTCTTCTTCTTCTTCTTCTTCTTCATCCTCATTCTCATCCTCAGAAGAAGAAGAAGAGGATGAGGATGAAGAAGAAGAAGAAGTAGGATGAAAATAAGAAGAATTCCAAGCCGGCAAAAAGTGTATCTGCAGAGCTCCGCTAAGTGTATCTGCAGAGCTCCGCTATTTCTGACAGTTCTCTGACATTCACTCCATACAGCGGTTGAAACATTGTATCTATTTGTTTCCATAAATGGAAACAAATAGATACAATGTTTCAACCGCTGTATGGAGTGAATGTCAGAGAACTGTCAGAAATAGGCTATTTCTGACAGTTCTCTGACATTCACTCCTCAACCGCTGTATGGAGTGAATGTCAGAGAACTGTCAGAAATAGCGGAGCTCTGCAGATACACTTAGCGGAGCTCTGCAGATACACTTTTTGCCGGCTTGGAATTCTTCTTATTTTCATCCTACTTCTTCTTCTTCTTCTTCTTCTTCTTCATCCTCATCCTCTTTTTCTTCTTCTGAGGATGAGGATGAAGAAGAAGAAGAAGAAGAAGAAGGATGAAAATAAGAAGAATTCCAAGCCGGCAAAAAGTGTATCTGCAGAGCTCCTCTATTCTGCAGATACACTTAGAGGAGCTCTGCAGATACACTTTTTGCCGGCTTGGAATTCTTCTTATTTTCATCCTACTTCTTCTTCTTCTTCTTCTTCATCCTCATCCTCATCCTCAGAAGAAGAGGATGAGGATGAGGATGAAGAAGAAGAAGAAGAAGAAGTAGGATGAAAATAAGAAGAATTCCAAGCCGGCAAAAAGTGTATCTGCAGAGCTCCTCTATTTCTGACAGTTCTATGTCAGAGAAATGTCAGAAATAGAGGAGCTCTGCAGATACACTTTTTGCCGGCTTGGAATTCTTCTTATTTTCATCCTACTTCTTCTTCTTATTCTTCATCCTCATCCTCATCCTCTTCTTCTTCCGAGGATGAGGATGAGGATGAAGAAGAAGAAGTAGGATGAAAATAAGAAGAATTCCAAAACGGCAAAAAGTGTATCTGCAGAGCTCCGCTAAGTGTATCTGCAGAGCTCCTCTATTTCTGACAGTTCTCTGACATTCACATTTACAGCGGTTGAAACATTGTATCTATTTGTTTCCATAAATGGAAACAAATAGATACAATGTTTCAACCGCTGAGCTCTGCAGATACACTTAGCGGAGCTCTGCAGATACACTTAGCGTAGCTCTGCAGATACACTTAGCGGAGCTCTGCAGATACACTTTTTGCCGGCTTGGAATTCTTCTTATTTTCATCCTACTTCTTCTTCTTCTTCATCATCCTCAACCTCAGAAGAAGAAGCAGAATGAAAAGAAGAAGAATGAAAAGAAGAATGAAAAGAAGAAGAAGAATGAAAAGAAGAAGAAGAATGAAAAGAAGAATGAGAAGAATGAAAAGATTCTTCTTCTTCTTCCTTTCATTCTTCTTCTTCTTTTTATTCTTCTTCTTCTTTTCATTCTTCTTTTCATTCTTCTCATTCTTCTTTTCATTCTTCTCATTCTTCTTCTCATTCTTCTTTTCATTCTTCTTCTCATCTTCTGAAAAGAAGAATGAAAAGAAGAATGAGAAGAATGAAAAGAAGAATGAAAAGAAGAAGAAGAAGAATGAAAAGAAGAAGAAGAAGAAGAAGAATGAAAAGAAGAAGAAGAAGAATGAAAAGAAGAATGAAAAGAAGAAGAAGAATGAAAAGAAGAATGAAAAGAAGAATGAGAAGAATGAAAAGATTCTTCTTCTTCTTTTCATTCTTCTTCTTCTTTTCATTCTTCTTCTTCTTCTTTTCATTCTTCTTTTCATTCTTCTCATTCTTCTTTTCATTCTTCTTTTCATTCTTCTTCTCATTCTTCTTTTCATTCTTCTTTTCATTCTTCTTCTTCTTTTCATTCTTCTTTTCATTCTTCTCATTCTTCTTCTCATTCTTCTTCTCATTCTTCTTTTCATTCTTCTTCTTCTTTTCATGAAGAAGAATGAGAAGAATGAAAAGAAGAAGAATGAAAAGAAGAATGAGAAGAAGAAGAAGAATGAGAAGAAGAAGAAGAATGAAAAGAAGAAGAAGAATGAAAAGAAGCATGAAAAGAAGAATGAGAAGAATGAAAAGATTCTTCTTTTCATTCTTCTTCTTCTTTTCATTCTTCTTTTCATTCTTCTCATTCTTCTTTTCATTCTTCTCATTCTTCTTTTCATTCTTCTTCTCATTCTTCTTCTCATTCTTCTTCTTCTTTTCATTCTTCTTTTCATTCTTCTCATTCTTCTTTTCATTCTTCTTTTCATTCTTCTCATTCTTCTTCTCATTCTTCTTTTCATTCTTCTTCTTTTCATTCTTCTTTTCATTCTTCTCATTCTTCTTTTCATTCTTCTTCTCATTCTTCTTTTCATTCGTCTTCTTCTTTTCATTCTTCTTTTCATTCTTCTTCTCATTCTTCTTTTCATGAAGAAGAAAAGAAGAATGAAAAGAAGAAGAATGAAAAGAAGAAGAATGAAAAGAAGAAGAATGAAAAGAAGAAGAATGAAAAGAATGAAAAGAAGAATGAAAAGAAGAAGAAGAAGAATGAAAAGAAGAAGAAGAAGAATGAAAAGAAGAAGAAGAAGAATGAAAAGAAGAAGAATGAAAAGAAGAAGAATGAAAAGAAGAAGAATGAAAAGAAGAAGAAGAAGAAGAAGAATGAAAAGAAGAAGAAGAATGAAAAGAAGAAGAATGAAAAGAAGAATGAAAAGAAGAATGAGAAGAATGAAAAGATTCTTCTTCTTCTTCTTTTCATTCTTCTTTTCATTCTTCTTCTTCTTTTCATTCTTCTTCTTCTTCTCCTTCTTTTCATTCTTCTCCTTCTTTTCATTCTTCTCCTTCTTTTCATTCTTCTCATTCTTCTTTTCATTCTTTTCATTCTTCTTTTCATTCTTCTTTTCATTCTTCTTTTCATTCTTCTTTTCATTCTTCTTATCATTCTTCTTTTCATGAAGAAGAAGAGAAGAATGAGAAGAAGAATAAAAAGAATGAAAAGAAGAATGAAAAGAAGAAGTATTCCAGTACAGCAAAAAGTGTATCTGCAGAGAGCTCCGCTATTTCTGACAGTTCTCTGACAGTTCCTTCACATTTACAGCGGTTGAAACATTGTATCTGTTTCCGAATAAAAACATCTGTATCCTAAATGTAAACAAATAGATACAATGTTTCAACCGCTGTACATGTGAAGGAACTGTCAGAGAACTGTCAGAAATAGCGGAGCTCTCTGCAGGGACACTTTTGCCGGCTGATCGGGAAAAATCCGATTCGCGCACCCGAAGTATGCTAATATTCGGATTCGACGCTAATCGAATTTTTCCTGAAATTCGGAACGAATTCCACTTCGCCTGGTTCGATTCGCTCATCTCTAGTGACAATCTACTGTAGTTAAAAGAAGATTATCTCTATGTTTATGGCCAACTTAAACCTGGCGTAAACACCTAAAAGGGTGTCCAGAAATGACTAATCCTTTGACATGACAACACACTCACACATTGCTTGGTGCATAGCTTGCATTGTACAAAGTGTAACGGGTCATGTTTTTATTTAAAGGCAATACATCATTTGGGCTAAAAGAATTCCAGAAAACATTAACCATGAACTTGGAACCAAGAAAAACCAAAGCAAACACAATAAATTGGTTAGCTTGGCTATGCATGATTATTTTTATGTACAGATGCTGAACAGTTTTATTTTTTTAGTGCAGTAGTATGACCCTGCATGCATATGTGTGGGGCAGAGCATGCGATGCATTTATATATTACATAAGCTAACAACATGCTTAATTTTTTATGGTAAATAAATTACACACCTAGCAAGGGGAGTGGCACAATTTTCACATGGCCACTCCCAATTTCATCACCACAGTCCCCAAGAGATATAGGCCTAGTGTACGAAAAGCACTGAAGATCAGGTAATGTCAGTCTAAAATCAGTTTGTGCTTTGTTTTTATTTCTTCATACAAGTGAAAACTGACCTTGCAAAAACATCATTATGTACCAGCCAAAAAAAAAAAACAAAAACAGGAGTTCTGCTTGCACATGACTGGATGATTGAAATCAGCACAACTTCACCTCAGTCACTAAGATAACTGAAAATTGGTGCAAGTGTGCAGATTTCAATCATCCAATCATGTGCAAGCAAATAACCTGTTTATTTTTCTTTGGGCACGACTGGGTATTCTTTGCATAGTAAATTTTCACTCAGTTTCACTCATTCACTAAGCTAAATTCAGTTTGCGTGTCCTTCTTCTTTAGTAAACCAACTACAATGGGAATGCATGGTATATTCTGGAAGCTCAGTAAAGGTATAGTAGACACATCTTACATGCATCTGAAACACCCATGCTAAGCAATAAAAAGTTACAGGTAAATTATTCCTTTACTTGATTTGACCATAGGCGGCACTTCCAACTAGATGCCCCAAAATATCATTCATCACAAAGGAAAATTATTCCTATGCACTATATAAAATATTTACCATTCTGGGTGCTTTGAGATATCTGTCCAGGTAGTACTCCTCCAATCTGAACTGTAAGAACATTAAGACCGCCAAAATCTTGAGTTATATGATGAATATCTCGGCTGTGTGCTTGGTCTAATGACAAACTAGTAGTAGATCCATTTTTTTCCATAAGAAGGGTATGCCAGCGACCATCAGCCACATACATTTCTGGAATATTTCGCTCTACTTTTCCTGCAATACCAGCATCAGATGTGTAATGGAGTTTTCCATTTTTGACCTGCAATATAAAAGTAAAAAAGTAAAAATCTGGAATTTCAGATAAACCTAAGAAGAAATTAGTCAATACAGAAATAGATGACTGACTTTTTGAAAGGGTTTTCGCTGGAAATGTTCAGTCCAATGATTCATTAAAAACAAAAAGGACAAAATCCATAGATCTTGTACCTTTAGTAACAAGAAAACAAAAGTAGGTCCTGCATTCCTACTTGGATTTTTTTTACTCAAAACTAGGCCTCTCAATTACTTTTTCATATGTCTAATGCTGGATTAAAATCAGTCTTGATTATGGTACCTCTGATATTTGGCAAACTGTAGTTTATATCTAAAAAATATACATATTTTAATATATTTACCTAAGTTCATTTCCCATAATAAATTTGAATTAAGAGTGGATAAATAGGGCAATTAGAATTGGCACAACATATGCTCAAACCTCTTATAAAATCCCACATTTTGGAAAAAAAATCTTTCATACCGAACCACAAAACCCCCTTTCAGCCATAAGATAAATACATATTCAACACCGTGATATAAAAGTGTGACTAAAATGTTGTAGCCATTTACAAGTCCAAATAGCTATTTCTATATGCTTTATATTCATCTTATATAACTGAAATTACTTTTAATTGGTCTAACTGTGTTTCCACTAGGTTTGGATCACAGCACATTCTATAAGAGAACGAAACCATGTTAAGTTGATAATTTTCTGTTTCACCTAATAAAAATGTAATCTGTTAAACCAACTGAAGTTAAAATACGGCAAACACTTAAGACGTTTTCCATCTTACTAGAGTGAAGTATATTCTGTGAAACTTAAACAAAGATAGCCTATTTAGGAAAAATTACCAACAATGCAATTTTTGTCAAGGAATATTTTACCTGTTTAGAGAGATAGTGTAGCTGGAAAAACCTTAGATTCCAAAGATGAGTGTCAAAGCTATTTAATTTAGATTTTAGATTTGTATACTTTAAATGTGTCCTCCATTTAAAGTAATATCTACTACTTTCAAGGTCTTATAAAACAAAGATTATGTACATAAGTTAATAATTAAAATTTGCTTTGTTATTTGTGCTCCCTATTAGACTGAAAGCATTATTTCAGGTAGTGTAGGTCTAATTTATAAGCTTCCACCTTACTGTTAAACTTATATTTTTATGACACATTCTAAATTTCAGGTGGATGAAACTCAGTAATATTAATTGACTGAATTAAGCAGTCTGTAACACAACAAAACTGATTTAAATGTTCGTTGTTTTTTGAAGGTTTAAGTGGTTGATTGGTTGCTGTGGGAAAATAATGTCAAAAGTAATAAAAAGCCCAGTTAGGAAACGTTTTCTCTTCACAAGGGGATAAAAAGACCAAGGCACAAACAACAGTGTAATGATAACATATAGATCACTGGAGAGTGTTTACCAATTACAAGAATTTAAACACTATTGATAGTTGCCTTACCAAATTAGATCAGATTCTGGAAGTTTTTTTCCCTATATTCCTGAATTGGTAACAACTGAACTCAGAAAAACACTGTAGACCCTTAGATTTGTCAACAGTCCATGATTGGTATCAGCTCCAATGTATACACATTTAAAGCTACCCACTGTGTTGCAGTAAAATAATAATAATAATAATAATAAAAAATGAATAATAAAAATAATAATAAAAAATTTAAAAGCATTTTCTACAATTTTGGTTTATGACCACTGTGGAAATGTTGCTAATAGGGGTAACATCTGACCATGGTCCAACATACAACTACATGGCAATAATATCTGACGCATCTACACTGGTATGGTATTAAAATAAAACTATAAGGAAGGATTTATATTTGCAAAGTAGATCTTAATGAAAAATAGATCTCACTTTCTAAAATGTGTGTACACAATATACATTATATATGTATGACCTTAGAGAGCTTATTGCCAGCTTCACTACCGTGCTCATTTCAAGTTATGACAGGCTTGACTGAGCCACAGCCAGAGAACAAACTTATCAGGTTCTTTTCAGGAGAGCGTAATTTATGCAGTGTTGTGCTTTTTTATTATGAGGAGTCAGAGACATTTTCTGGCTTAAAAATACATTCTGGGTCTGTAACTAGCTTGCTATCTTTAAACAAATAAAAAATAAAGAAAATGAAATTCCAAATTTAAAATTAGATATGGTGTGCCCTTCACAATTTATGGATGATCATAGCAGGAATGCTCTTCACAGTTTCAATTGACAGCTGATTAATGCTAGTACACAGCAATTTTATGACATAGTTCAAACAGGCAAAAATATAAGGCAACATTGAAAAGGGAAGCATTCCATCAAAACCATGTGCTCAAACTATGACCTGAAATAACTTGCTTAAAGCGATAAATAAGTCCACTTTGTGATTTTTACCTACAGGTAAGTCTCTAATAAAGCTTACCTGTAGGTAAAATGAATATCTTCTAAATGTGCACTGTTTAAGAGATATTCACTCTTTTGCTCTAAAGGAACGGCATGCTTGTGACATTCCTTCAGAGGGCTGTGCCGCGGCACATGTGGCACATGCGCAGGAGTGAGGTCTTTGCAGTTCAACCATTCAAGCTGCCGGGGGCAGCAAACCCAGAAGGAAAATTAGGTGAAGATAGATGCCTGGTCACAAGTGACAGCGCACGGCTGGAGGGCTTCATTCTAAGGTATTTCAGTATGTGTACTAGCACATTGTGCTATTGCCTTGCAGGGGATTTTTTTTTTTCACCACCACGGATTACTACCGCTTTAATAAACAAACAAACGAATAAATACAACTGGGGTTTTTTTTTACATAAAATTAGACTTAAAACAGAAGTCCAGGCAAACATTTTTTCCTAACATTTACTCGCATGAAATGTATGCCACTTTTATGACTGCTGCCCATATTTACAGTGCAGATGTGTTTTCTGTGTTTTTTATGGCTAACAATGAGAAGAACTGGTTTGAAGCCATATCAGAAGATGAAGAGAAGATAGGAACAGAGCAGTTCTTGTGAGGACTGCCATGGGAATAAGACTAAGCTATCATTCATGAACTGTTACTTTTACTGTGTGGAACTCACAGCTCTTGAAAATTACACATCGTTATATATATAGCTGATCTAGTAGGTAGAGAAAATGCACATATAAGTTCAGAAGACAGGCACTTGGGAGCCATTGCAGCAATCTACAAGCTGGCAATAATACATATATCTTAGTGTACATCCTAACTTGTAGTATGTTAACTTTCATACTACAACTATGAAATGGATTCTTTATATCTTCCACTCACAGAAGATCTCAAATTATGACTTTCTTTCTCCTGGTCAATGAAAGCTCATGGCCACCATCAATGCAAAGTTCATGAAGTTGATTCAGACGTGCAGGTTAAGCCAGGGGTGGACTGACCATTTGGAAACTCGGGCGCTGCCCGAGGGCCCAGGGTCAGTAGGGGGCCCCATGAGATGCCCCTGGTACCTTTTTCATAGGTTTTTTTGAGTTTGGGCAAGGACACAGGGGCCCCATGACCCCCTATTGCCCGGGGGCCCCATGAGTTGTCAGCCCGCTCCTGGTTTCAGCCACTAACACTGCCTTGGACAACAGAATGGTAATGCAGTAGAAATCACCCGCAAATGAAATGTAAAAATATATATCGTGGAGATGAAAGAAAATACTTAAAATAAACATGGAATACAAATATATTATAATACATATATATTATCCAAAGACAAGCATAAGTAGATACAGGCCAGTGGGCCTCATAAGAAATAATAACTCTATATCTGGGCCAGCATATTATTTACAGTATCTAAGAATTTTTAGATTGAGCTTATATGTACCTTGTCTCCTGGAAGTCTGACAATGACTGGGTTCATCTGAATTAGTGCAAACATTACAGCTAAAAGTTATTTATCTCAGCAATGTACGGAATTCATATGTATAAGAAAGTTATACATTTAAAATACATACCTTTACAGCTGTGTAATTGCTGATTTCGTGAATTTGGAGTAATAGGCTATTTTCACTTCTTGTCCGGAATTTTATCTCTAAGTGATTGGCGTATGTTGACTCTGCGTCCATACTACGATGCTGTAAAAGATATTCACGCTTCTTGTTCTGGCTGATGGCATATTCAAGGTAACCCCTGCCTTCAAGAGATAAGGCAGTGTCTGCAGTTATATCTACAAAGTCAACAGATGAGAAGAACAAATTAGCTTCTCTGGTTTGTAGCACAAGGGCAGACTGTAAAATAAATACATGTAAATGCCGTATAACAAGAAATAGGTATGAGCAGAGAGAAAAAAAATCAGCTTTCTTTAGCCTGTTTCTAAAATCTTGATTCATACTGAATCACATGTTCTTATGCTTAATAGGAATTTGTACTTAAAGCAGAAATCCAGCCAATAATAACAAAGATGAATGGCCCAGTAAAATGTAAAACAACAAAACTAGCTTTTGCTGCAATATTCACCTTCAATTCAGGAATTTTCAGTGAAGTATTTTTTTCCCCACTGGATACCCTCAGTTGGATGGCTAGCATCATTCAGCCAGTTTCCTCTATGCCAAGGTCCCATTAGACCTGCCCCATGTCTAACTAGACAGCAAAAGAGAATCAGCACAGTGATGTGCTCATTTCGCTGTCACTCTGCTCTCTCCCCTTACAACAATGCTTCTTCTTGGCAAATAAACTGATTGTACTGTTTCTTCCTCTCAAACTCCAGCCCTGATCTACAGTGGTTAGTAGATGCAAACGGGTTGATACCAGGTCAGATCCAGTTACTCACACTGCTTGCATTTAAGAACTACATTTAATGATGAACTAATGACTTCTAAGCTGCATTAATTTGCCTGGAGTTTAACTTTAAGACCTAGGGCAATTGCCTTACTGACTTTAATCTTAACCTGGCACAGCACCCCGCCATATGTGTTCTACAGTAATATATTGTTGGTAACAAGAAGCTCTACATGTTAACCATGTTCACTCCATGACTGCATCAAGGTGTGAGGAGATACCCTGCTGGTCTCCTAGACAGCAAGACTTCTCCACTCTTCGAGAATTCTGGACAGAACAGATCAAGCCCACTACACCCAAAACTGAGAAAAATGTTTGGTCAAAACATTACTGCAGGCAACGGTTTTATGTAACTTTTATTGAGATACAATTTCTACCTAAAATACACATAAGTGCAATTGAATTCTGACCCTAGTAGTGTTTTATGCCAAAATGGAAGAGCACAAAAGATAGAGATCTACAAGTTTCCTTGTTAAATGTTTCCCAAAGTCACATCTTTTAATGAGACTACAAGTTTTGTGTAAATGTTAGTACCAGATCTGAATAAGGAACAGAAACACCTGTACTATGCATGATAACACCTAACCAAGAACCGCATAAAACCAGCACATAAAATGCATGACTATATATCGTGGGGCCCTTGGCCTATTTTTCCAGTGAAGTAAGGTTATTATAAAGCAATGTAAAACTTAACATACACTTTTCACAGTACTTTCCAGTAAAGCCATCTTTACAGTTACACTGCTGCCAGAACCAATTATCGACACAGGTTCCTCCATTTTGGCAAGAGCTTGTAGTACAGGCTCCTTCTAATCTTGGACACCTAGACATACAAAAGGACAGAAGAAAAGAAGCTTTAGATTTTGAACACTCTGCATCAAGGTGACAGCTTTGCCATGTGCTTTCCTAATATACCATATGATTTTTATATTGTCAGAAAGGTGACAATGATGTAAAGATGATATTTCCATGTGGAATCATTTTTTGCATTTTGTAATTTTAAATATAGACTTCTGGTATCTTCTAATATCTTGAAATCAGTATACAAGAAAATATAAGATCTCATCTTTTTCTGTCTGGAATTTCACTGTATACAGTTGCACTGTGCTTTTTTCATCAGTCTGCTATTATTATTGCCATTTTTATTATATTACTATTTTATTTTTTCATTTTAAATTTTTTTTTTTATATAGTTATCGTGTTGTAGACTTCTGCTTCTTTCACCAATCCAAAAACACTAGGCTAACGTTCCTCAGCTGTCTCAAGTAGGTCAAATATTTTCAAGAATATTAGTTTATGAGGACATGTGAAAGGACTCGTGACCCTGTTAATTCACCTGCAGATAATTAAGGAAATATGAAAGCATGACATGTGGGATAACTAGTGACCCTGTAAATTCACCTGTACATGGCTCAGGAAATCTCCTTGTATGACCTGCTGAGAAGCAGGGAAGTCCCATTGAAAGAAAGAATAACCAACTAATTAGTGATAAAACAGCTAACTGCAGCCTTGTACTGCAGGCCATATAGCAAGTACAAGACTCATGTGTGAGTGCATACAATCCATTACTATTATCAGTAAGCTTTGTTATTGACACCCTATTTTACTGTATACATTTGTACATTGTATATACAAAAAAATAACACCTTTACAATTTTAACAATAACCTGTGGTGTTCAGCAGTTCCAGATACATAGTTTGCCGAGGGGTAGAAAGGAATGATTTGTGTGTGTACTGTGCACTTGAAATAAGTGCATTTTTCAGTTTTAGTATTAGATTCAGATAAAATACACAGAGCCTGAAATTCTAACCATTGGAATTAATACCAAATGTTACTATTTACTGTCAGAGCTTACAAATAATATTTATTAGACACTGCATACAAATTAACTATAACAATATACACCAATAAGCCATAACATTATGACCACCCACCTAATATTGAGTAGGTTCCCCTTTGGAAACCGAAACAGCCCTGACCTGTCAAGGCATGGAGTCCACTTGACCTCTGAAGGTATGCATTGGTATCTGGCACCAAGCCACCAGTATCAGATCCTTTAAGCCTCCCCTGGCTTGCCTTCATCCCATACTGCATCCTGGTTCTATCCCTTCCCCAGGTAAGTGACGCCCAAACATCCAGCTATCCACATGATGTAAAAAAAAATGTGATTCATCAGACCAGGCTACTTGTTTTTATTGCTCTTATGGTCCGGTTCTGATACTCACATGCCCATTGTAGGTGTGTCATGGAAATTTTGTATTGTTGGTCGAACTTTAAATGTGTCATATATTCGTGTTATTCATATGTCTCTCGTGTGGCTTAATTAAAGCTCTGAAGGCTGCAATTGGGCCATGCGCATGTACAATGTATGTATTACAGTACTCAGCTTGGTAATGGATGAGATGGCAGATCTGCGCTTATAGACCGGCGTGTATACCACCACGGCATTCCATGCGAATGCTGCTGTCAGTAGACCGTGGGCCTGTATCCACATATCAGCAGCATGGTACCACATGGGCTTCATAACGCAATGCGCAAGCGGTGTGAACTCCACGTGTAGGCTTATGCATATCTTACAACCCATTGCTAATCTGAACTGTATCTGGGATGGATGTGTTTTAATAAAGATCGTATCGGGCCCATCCAGGTACAGACTGATATTTTTAGGGAGATGCTTGTGCAGAGAATTTTGCATACCAATAGAAGCTAGTAGGACAGGAAATATGACCTCAGATGGCTCATAGGGGGGAAGGGGAGGAAGTCTGCTGACCTCAGAAGACTCATGGGGGAGGACCAGTGATAGATAATAGCAAAGGCTATGCTCCAATTGGAATGTACATCCTCTGTATAGGCAATCCCCATTGTATTGTTCGGTGGGAGGGATTGACTTTATTCATGTGGGGGGCATGTGTGTATTCTTAATAAAACAGAGAGCTGAGCCTAAAGCCGGCCCTTATGTGAGTTGCAACCAGCCTTAGAGTGTCGTGTGATCATTCTAGGGTAACGGAGCTCCAATCACCCACAAATTCAACAGAACCAAAGTATTTGGATGGGCAGGAATCGTGTAGTTTGGCTGCAGTCGTGGTAAGCGAGATTCGCACAGCTTTATGGGGGATTTCTGCGCATCCAACTGCGAGTACTCACGGTAAGGAGAAATTCGTTAAAGCGAATTTCCAAGACAGTTTGGCGAGCCTGGTGGATACTAACGCGTATTCTTGCGTAGCTAACCTAGAACGAGGGGGGAATGGCCATCATGAACTAGCAAAAAGTATGCCGGCACATTTCAGGTCTCTCTGCCATTAAGAGGATCGCTTTTTGCGTGTTCGTGTGGCTGATTTCGCTCTCTGTTAGCTAACAAGAAATACCGCTTGGCAAGGACCTCATTTTTTGTCCTAAACTCTTGATTTGTGGGTGAAAAGACGAGGGTTTGTCTCTGCTGAGAGCAGCAGGGGGGGTGGGTTTGGTTGGCTGGATTTGGTCAAGTTTAAAAATCTTCCAACCAAAAATTAAACGGGTATATGTTTTAGTGGGTAAAAGTTGTTGCATAGTGTTAGGTAAGTATTTGTGGGCTGTAGGTACTGTGGTGATTGCTCTACCCCCCTCCACGTGAGGTAATTATTACAGTGCTGAAAGGCTTAGGTTAATTGTTAACTGTTGTAAGATCTGTGTGTATGTGGTCTGTACAATGTTTTGTGGTACTACTGCTCCCAGCAAGCATGCAGCAGGGGGTCCTTTCTGTTACATGTGCATGTTAGTGTGATATGTTGGTGTTTTATGTCCGTTCTGTGATTGTGCCCAAATTGTGTTGTATGTGTACTTCATATTGTTGTGTAATTGTCCAGTGTATGTTCTGTCTAAAAGTCTGTTTTATGTAAGAGGCAATTTTGAGGCTAGAGTCTGCCGTGTGTTTCCCTGTGGGGGGTCATTCTAGTGTTACCATGTGCTCCCCTGTGGGGGGTCATTTTCTTGACTAAACCACATGGACTCCTTTTGTTTGGTGGCCATTTTGTTGGCTACCAAATGTGCAGTAATCTCTATGCAATGTGCATGAAGTTTCCTATATGCATTTGACCCATATTGTGTTTTTAATCCAAATTTTTTACAGTTTCATTTGTTTGCTTTTAGCTTTAAATTTGCGTATTGCCAGCCAATTTAAAGTGTATTAAGCGAGTTTTCCCTTCACGTGTTCCACATTTAATGAGCGCGGTGTAGTCTGGGTTTTTGCACATAGATTTCTTGTATAGTGATTATGTTTTTCTTGTGTTTTTCCTGTTAAAAGTAGTTCCTTATTGTAAAGCGGGTTTGTTTTAAGCTGCTGTGTCGCGTGTTTCACGTCCAGCAGACTTTTTGTGTAAACGGTTCTGGGTGGTTGCAGTAAAGATTGCGTGTATAACGTGGATCGTTTAGCGGTGCTGATAGGAGTGATTTTTGCGTCAGCAACAAGGTTACTTTTGGCGCAGTTTTTCGGTTTACCTCTGTGTAATTGTTTTACTGTGAAACGTCCCGTGTTTTTCATAAGGATCCACTTTGTCCTTTTTAACAGTTTTTCAGGTTGAAAAAGGGTTTTTCTGTGTGTATTAGGAAAGTTTTTTTCTTTACACAAATTTCCTAAAGGTCAGTTAGCAGGTTTCTGCCCAACCAGTGACCCCTAAGTAACATCCAAGAACCCCTCTTTTTGTTTTGACTTGTGTTAGCTACTGTGTGCAGGGAGAGAAAAGCCACTTTCATCATTGTGCGGTGTGGCCTGCCAAACACAGTGGGTGATGAGAACCACATAAATTACGCTGTGCGAGTGGGCGGTCCAGGTAAGTATAACACTTAGCCTGGTTACCACAAACACTTCGGGTGGTCAGGATCACACAAATTGCGCTGTGGGAGTGGGAGGTGTGCTCTCAGTCTGACCGCCACTTGATGCGCTTCGGGTGATCGATAAGTATCACATAAATTACGCTGTGCTGGGAAAGTGGTGGAATCAGGCCTCTCGGTAGGATCCCACCGAGTGCTCCAGGGGGTAAACAGGTACCCGGACGCGGGATATATACCAGTGACTAGTCACGATGGGCAGTAGTCAGTCCATGAAGAGAGAGGGGGAAGCAGCCCTCTTCAGGGTAAGGACAGCTGCACAACTGATGAAGGTGAGTTTGGGGGGGAAGTCTACAGAACCCCTCAAAAGGTGGAATAAATGGTCGAAGGGTACCAGATGGGAAATTCCCCGGGAAGGTACATTTGACGCATGGAGGTGGGAAAAATTCATCTCTGAATTTGAACCACGGATGCAGGCGTCAGAACTAGAGATCGCACAGCTATGGCTTCACAGGTCAATCCGATTAGGGAAGCAGGGCATACATAAACTGGTGTCTGTCCGGAAGAACCAGGTGATGTATACCTGGCCTCCAGAGGGGATAAAACAGGAGGATCCGGTGTCAGAGGTGGAGGAAGCTCTTTCAGGGCTGACTCTACTAAGGCAGGCAGGATCAGGGTCTGCTGGGGTCCCCCAACAACCAACAGTGGCTGAGATAAGTATAACTGCACCTGTCTCTTCTGTTAGTGACGTCACTCTTGACATACCTTCTGTGTCTTCTGTCTCTATGCCTCAGCCTCTGCCTCTACCTCTCCCTTCTCCCTGCTTCACCCCAGCTCCTTCTGTTTCCAACTATGAAGCCTACTCAACAACCGATTTGCAGACTATCTGTGAATCAAGGGGAATAGACACCCGGTTAAAAAACAGGGCGGATTGCATCAAAGCGCTACGAACCACTGATCAGACCCCTGCCCCCCAGCTATACCCTGATCTGAGGGACCTCAAACCTGAAGGTGCAGTAAGCGAGGTGGTTAATCTAAGCCCACCGATGATGCTGGGTCAGCCCTTGCACTCTTCCCGGACCGAGGCCTATCCAGTCAGGGTGCAGCAATTTGAAGGTCCTCCCAATGCACGGGGGGAACGGACTTTAGGGGAACGGGTAGTTTGGCATGTCCCCTTCACCCCGGCAGAGATCCGCACTATTCTGGCTGAGCTCCCGGACTATCGAGTCAATCCGAGAGGATTTGCTCGAATGTTTGGACAAAACCAGTTCAGCTATGGTATGAGCGGGTCAGATTGTGCACAGATCCTACGGGCAAAGGTGGGCATGGAAGTGGCCAGTACAGTGATTGCAGGGTGCTCTATAACCACGCATGAGGAGATGACTTCAGGGGGCAAAGAGTTCTGTACACAGCTAAAGGCAAAGCTTCCAGAAATGTATGGTGCTACCTCTACTACGGACATGATGAAGCTCACCCAGGGTCCTAATGAGGAAAGCGCCTGCTTCTGGCGCCGTCTCAAGCAGACGGCACTGGATGCGGATCTGGAAGTTGGACCTGATGCTCCAACTGAAGGGGTAAAGGTGACCGCAACGCACATTCTGTTGCGGGCCAAATTTTTGGAAGGCATCGATACTAAAATTCGGGAAAGGCTGGTTCTGGCCCGACCCGAATATAATGAGATGTCTATCCCTGCTATCCTTTCCACTCTTGCGGCAATAGAGAGGGAAATGGATAGAAGAAAACAAGACAAGGCCAAAGTTCTTATGTCCCAGACCCCACACGAAAAACCAAGGGATCTGGGTCACAGGAAGGATAGGCCCCCACCCAGGTGCTTCCAGTGCCACCAAACGGGGCACATGAGGAGGAGCTGTCCCCAATTACCTAAAGGTCGGTGGCAGTTCATTCCTGATGAGTCCTCCGCCCCTATGACCACCATGGTAAGTAACTCCTATGAATTCTCATAGGAAGTTGACAAATCGGTGTCGGCCCAGATCCATCTTTTTCTAGAGGAATTAAAATATCCCCTCCCTTGCCTCACTGACACCGGTGCAGCAAGAACGGTCCTGCGAAAACAGGACATCCAAGGCAAGGTACCCCTCTCAGGGGAAAGCCCTCCTAACCCCTACTAACCTCACTATCAAACGATGCACTATTCTTAACCCAGCTTCTCTTCTTCCTGTGTCGGAAGATGAGAAGGGGGGGGAGGACAGCAATGACAGTGCTGAATTTTGCAACACGACTAACAATACTAACACCTCTTCTGCTAACATGTCTTCTTTGTCCACTACTAATCTCTCTTCCAAAGGACACGACTGCATTTCTTTGGTGGAACTGGAGTCAGCGGCGACACACCCCATATCACCCCGAGAGTAGCGGTGAGGTTGAACGTCTTCCGATACCCAAAAACCTTGGCCTGAGTGTCTCCCCATTGCCCCCTATTCCATCCGGAATGCCCCTCGGCAACCACATGGGCTGTCACCCTACGAGGTGTTGTTTGGGGGACCTCCCAAAACAGGGTTGTACTTTCCTCAACAGTTGTTGTCTTTGCATTCACAGCTTAAAGGTTATGTGCAATCTCTGCAACGGGAGCTGCAGAAGATACACCATCGGGTTCGCGAATCGCTCCCCGATCCAAATACAATAACAGGTGTTCTTTCTATTGAGCCAGGTGATTGGGTCGTCCTAAAGAAACATCAAAGAACCGGACTCGAGCCACGGTTCACCGGACCATACCAAGTCAAGCTGACGACACCTACCTCACTCAAGCTCGAGGGACGAGACAACTGGGTGCACGCAAGCCACTGCAAGAAGCTTCTCAGCTACACCAGAGAATGAGGGGTGTCATTTTCCTTTTTCTTTTTGTTTGTATGTCTTACATGTGTGTGAACGGAGGAAAAGATGGCAGATACCCCAACCTTTTATTTAAAATGCACCTGCGTTTAGCCAGAACCGCCAACAAAACCAACTGTTGGGTATGCTCTAAGCCCCCACCCAGTCATCACATGTCCGCAATGGCCGCTGTTCATGCCCTATATGACATCCGCGTCGGCATGAAAAAGCAAGGGACCCCTGGTCAGCCCCCACGTAGACATTTATCGGTAGAACTTAATGACACATTTTTAGCAGGTAACATCAGTTTCAGCACCAATATTAGCTCTAGCTCCTGTAGGGCCCTCGTCAGTCCATTATGGGTAACTGGGCAGCTAGGCAGCCCTCAGGTGTGCTTTAACATCAGCTTTGGCACAGGTAACAAGTTTGTTGGGACTACCACCTGCGAGGGAGGTATAACTGTCAATCTGACTAACCAGACTTCCTTTCTGAGTAACCACACTGACCGACCAGACCACGTGTGTTGGAAGGACGGATGTGATGTGCAGACTGAGGGAGCAATCCCCCAGTCTGTGCAACTGTTGCTCAGTGCCAGAGGCCGAACGAGGAACTCCTCCTGCTCTGCTCTGACAGGTCCATACTATTTTCTGTGTGGTTCGGCAGCCTATAGAACATTCCCCCAGAACGCGAAAGGTTCGTGTGCCCTCATAAAGCTAGTCCCCGCATCCTATGTAGTGATGGACCATGAAGAGTTGATGGTCCACAAGAAGGTAAGGATGGCAGGGAGAGTTCGCAGGGAACTGTTCTCTGAGGGCGACCAGGCATGGGCTTGGTTCCCCTCATGGACAGGATGGGGAATAGAACTTATGAAGCGCCTGAACAATTTTTCTGTCATCGTGGATAGTATGTTTAACGAGACCGTAGAGGCTGTCAGAGAAATTGCCCAAGAACAACGGCAGATGGGAATTTTAGTGCTTCAGGAGAAGATGGCCCTTGATTATCTTTTAGCCGCCAAAGGGGGGTTCTGTGAGTTCATCGGAGAGGATTGTTGTACTTGGATAGAAGACACCGATGACAAGGTCCAGGCCCATATGGACAAAGTTAGTGAACTACAGGGAAAAGCTAGAGCTATAGCTAGTGAGGGTTGGAATCCGTTCAAGGGTTTGGGAGGATTGGGAGATTTCCTGTTCTCCATCGGATCTTGGTTGAAGGAAGTGGGAGTGTATATCCTGATGCTTCTCTTTTTCATCTGCCTTTTATATGCCGCGGTGAGATGTTCCTGTTGCCTCATCGACCGTGTAAGCCAAGCTCGGGCAGACGACCACATCTCCATGCCCGCTCTGGGGATCCCACTCCAACCACTGATCGGGGGAAGACCTCACCAACCAACCACCTTCTCTACAGATTACGTCCTGGCTTCCCTCTAATTTATCTCTCTGAAGACCACATTCTCCAAGACCTTCAAGCAAGCTTCAAGCCTCATCATTGTTTGTGTCTGCGATTTGGAAAACTGTCTGGGTCGAGACCAGCCTTGTGTGGCCCCGTCTGCAGGGGCAATTTGAGAATCTATTGCTGGATCTCCCCAGACCACCGTGGGATCACAAGCTTTATTCATACCACAAGTCTGTTTGTGGTTTTTGCAAGAGCCTTCCTGTAGTGAAGGTTCCAACGCTCTTGAGGATCATCGCTTCAATCAAGCCTGTTTGCGTCGAGTCTGCGTCGGGTCTTGTTGTTTCAGGTACCCCGTGGAGCTTTATTCTCAGGGACAACTACAGGAACTCTTTGAAGTTTGAGACTACACCCATCAAGCTGAAGAAGATCAAGAAGGGACACGAGGAGAATATGATAAAACAGGAGGGAATGTCATGGAAATTTTGTATTGTTGGTCGAACTTTAAATGTGTCATATATTCGTGTTATTCATATGTCTCTCGTGTGGCTTAATTAAAGCTCTGAAGGCTGCAATTGGGCCATGCGCATGTACAATGTATGTATTACAGTACTCAGCTTGGTAATGGATGAGATGGCAGATCTGCGCTTATAGACCGGCGTGTATACCACCACGGCATTCCATGCGAATGCTGCTGTCAGTAGACCGTGGGCCTGTATCCACATATCAGCAGCATGGTACCACATGGGCTTCATAACGCAATGCGCAAGCGGTGTGAACTCCACGTGTAGGCTTATGCATATCTTACAACCCATTGCTAATCTGAACTGTATCTGGGATGGATGTGTTTTAATAAAGATCGTATCGGGCCCATCCAGGTACAGACTGATATTTTTAGGGAGATGCTTGTGCAGAGAATTTTGCATACCAATAGAAGCTAGTAGGACAGGAAATATGACCTCAGATGGCTCATAGGGGGGAAGGGGAGGAAGTCTGCTGACCTCAGAAGACTCATGGGGGAGGACCAGTGATAGATAATAGCAAAGGCTATGCTCCAATTGGAATGTACATCCTCTGTATAGGCAATCCCCATTGTATTGTTCGGTGGGAGGGATTGACTTTATTCATGTGGGGGGCATGTGTGTATTCTTAATAAAACAGAGAGCTGAGCCTAAAGCCGGCCCTTATGTGAGTTGCAACCAGCCTTAGAGTGTCGTGTGATCATTCTAGGGTAACGGAGCTCCAATCACCCACAAATTCAACAGAACCAAAGTATTTGGATGGGCAGGAATCGTGTAGTTTGGCTGCAGTCGTGGTAAGCGAGATTCGCACAGCTTTATGGGGGATTTCTGCGCATCCAACTGCGAGTACTCACGGTAAGGAGAAATTTGTTAAAGCGAATTTCCAAGACAGGTGCTGTTGGCTGTAGACACAGGAGCTAGGGAAAACTGATTGGTCTGTGGCTATGCAACTCCATATGAAACAGACTGTGATGCACTGTGTGTTCTGACACCTTTCTATTGGAACCAGCATTTATTTTTCAGCAATTTGAATTATAATAACTCATTCAATTTGAGCTATAATAGCTGTATCATTGAGTTTTGGCCACCCAAGACCCTGTCACCGATTCACCAGCTTTCATTTCTTGGACCACCGTTGGTAGGTCCTGACCACTGCAGAGCATCCCACAATACCTGCAGTTTTGGAGCTGTTCTGACCCAGTCATCTAGCTTTTACAATCTGTCCCTTTTTAGTCACTCAAATCCTTATGCTTGCTCAATTTTTCTCTTTTCAACACATCAACAGCAGGAACAACATGTTCAATTGCTGCTTAATATATCTCACCCACTTTTAGGTGCTATTGTCACAAGATTATCAATATAATTCACATTATCTATCAGGGGCCATAAACTTATAGCTGATTGGTGTATGTGCTTTTCTAACCTCCACTGTTTTTGCTCAGTCACATGGTATTGTGGGTACCATGACACAGCTGTTTGCTCATTTTAAACTGCTGACTTATTGTAAGTGATTAAAAATTGGATACTTTGAGTCTCCATGTATTGTGGAGGAAAGGGGACCAGAATATGTCTGGAATTTCAACTATATGAGAAGACTTGAACTTAAAGCAATCATAAACTCAAAATGAAACCTATACTATTTGTCCTATGCCTATTAAAAAAATAAATCCAAACACAGCTAAAATGCATGTGCTTTGTGAGTACCAGGGGTCTGGGATTTCTAGATAGAACTGTGTTGGGGACAGGATCTGTGCATAGATAGCTAATTAATGCCTGTGTCTGCACAAACATACAGTTTCCCCTACACACAGCTCTGTTTAAGAAACATAAGTTCACTGCTAATCAGAGGAAAACCACAGCTCTTATATAGTAAGCATTACAACAGCATTTGGATTAGGTAAGATTGAGGAAGTTGGAAGGACACAAAGTCTCACTTCAGATTTAGATCAGCTTTAAGAACATATCAGTATGCTAAATTTGGTTCACGCTTCAGCCTTATACAATAATGGTAGAACTTTACTTCCTACAAATGTTAACACATAGATTTTATACTATACATTTTATCCTGCATCTGCATTAAACATTAATGTATATAGTGAAGTATTGTTTGATCACTGTAACTGTATTCCATTGTCTTGGACAAAAAAATATGATTTAAAATAAGACTTCAAAGAAGTAAAATGGTGTCATTATGTTATCATATTGCTTGACATACCGATCTAGAATTCCTTGTGCTGACAAAGCTTGGCTGGGTTCTAGAGGCCGCCCATTCACTGCAAATTCCATTATACAACCTACAAAGTCATGGCTTTGTACTTGTCCTTTCCTTTGTAGTATTGGTTCCAGGGATCTGATACCTCCCACTGTTATTCTGTTTGGCTGAACATCCAAAGTCCTGTTCCAAGAAATAAGAATCATTGCAAGGCGAATTAATTTTTTTTTCAATGATGATCATAGCATAAATCACCTTTGCTTTTTTGTCTAGACTTAACAGAAGATATGTATACTTATACCACATGCTTTTATACTATTCACAAATAGAAAGAAACAGCTTTAATGCTAGGCTTTCAGGCTACAGTGGCTTCTAGAAGGAACTCTAAACTGGCCATGTAATAAAATGTAGAATTCCTGAAATCTGATAACCCTTTCTGTAAAAGCCAGAAAAGAGGTACTTTTTTTGTTATCTTCAGTATATTCAGCAGGTTACATGTAATTATAATATCCAAGTTTTACAATAGAGCAAAGTTCCTCTTAAAAAAAAGAAAAATTAAAGTGAAGGCAGACAGGAAAACATCAGGAATGGCAAGAACATGCCAAAATGCATAATAATAAAAACAACAAGGTCTCTACACAGCCAATTTTACTACCAACAACAAAATTTACAAAAAACAAAGACATTTCTTCAGAAACACAGCCATTAGGGTAATGCTGGTGTTTGATACATTGTTAACCATATCAAAAGCCAACACGAATATGCAAATAGATATGTACTTTTTGGTTTAATAGTGTGTCCCATTAGGGAAATTTCCCTGTTCCCCTGTCCTGTGGACACAACAGAAAATGAGAGGAAATCTGTCCAAACTTCAGGAAAATCTCCTTTCAGCCAGTTGTCCCTGCAAAAAAGTGTTCCATTAGATGATTTCCCCTCTATTTTTGTTCTGGTGACAACTCAAACGTTTTAACTTTTCGACACCTGGCAACAGTGGTCACCAATACAGCTTTTTCACAGAGAGGAGGATTTACTAAAACAAGCATGCAAAATCTGGTGCAGCTCTGCATAGAAATCAATCAATTTTCACATTATATTATCAAAGCTTAATTAAACAAGCTGAAGTTAGAAGCTGATTGGCTACCATGCACAGCTGCATCCGATTCTGAGTGCTCCAGTTTTAGTAAATCTCCCCTAGAGAGTGAAGGTCCTTCTCTACAACATGCTGGGAGATGACACGCTTGTCAACCTGGATGTGGTTGATTTCTACAGAAAATAGACAGTAAAATAGTTGACTGCCTTTTAAATAAAAAAATACAGCATTTTTTGCTTGCACATGATTGCATGATGGAAGTCAGCAGAGCTTCCCCTCATTTACTTAGCTCTGGAGCAATGCCCTTGCAAAGTGCACAGTATATTTGACTTTAGTAAATCAAACCTAATGAGATTCATAACTTCACTGTGACTGGCTGCTGTTGGCAATGCTTAGTAAAACTAAGTGTCACAACCAGGATTATTGGATCTCTGGTCACAGCCCAACAAAAAAAAATATTTTTTTATTGGTGCCTTGCTTTTTAGACCTTTTCTTGGTGTTATTTGGGGTACTGATTCAGAAAATTGCATTGGTTAGACTGCATCAGCTCTAGTTTCTTAGATATGGTTGAATTTGTATACTTTTTAGTCAGTTTTCAAAAACATCTTGCTGATCAACTTGTTCTTCTGTTACCTAGTTTGTATTTTTGTGTACAAGTTGGCAAATGCAGTGAGAATGTTTACGTAATTCCAAGTGTAAATTCACATCAGAAATACTGCATTCTAAAATGTAAGTTATTAACTGTATTATAGTTATGAGCGTATAGGTAGGTGTGTGTATGTTGCCACTCATATTCTGTAATTTTTTCAGATCAAGCACCGTAAAGGTTATGGCTACTTATTTCTATGTTTCTTTCATGCTACAAGGAGATTAAATAAAACACTACATTAAAATATCCTGATTTTTGATGGGTGACCAGAGTGAAGAGTGGTTAATTGGCATTTATGTTGTTTCACAAAACTAGAGCTGATGGGAAATATTGGTGCCATTTTTGGAATCAGCATCAAATATACTCAGGAACAAGTCTAATATTTATATAATCAAGGCACCAAAGTGTGTGTTGGACAGTGTTATTTTTGTTGTTGCTGTTGTAATACCTGTTACGAAATGGTAAACTAGCTATATTTAACCTGGATAAAAATATTCTGGACCAGTAAGAGTTGCAGAATTAGCAGTTATCCCTGTGAGCAACATATGTGAGCAACATAATATCCTTCACTCACGTTTTTATAAAGTAGACCCACAGTATCAAATTGATAGATGCATATTATATTCTACACTATGTACATGTAAAATCTCTAATATTTCCACTTGAAAATATCTTAAACCTTGTAAAAAGCAGTATGAGTTATTAAGGTGAAATGGAACCAAAATAATGTGGAACTATCTGCTATGCTTGCCTAAAAAGCCTCCAAAGATTTTGCTCATCAAGGGAGAAAGACAGAAATTTAGTGAGCTTATACTGAAGCATGTTTAAGTGCAATGGTATATAGATTTAGAAATAAATCTTATTGAAAGTATCACTAAGGTGTCCAGTGGCAAACGTCTGGAATCCCACTGTAGGCATCAACTGCAATAGTAGGAATATGTACGTTTCCCGAAAATCAATGAGTAACATAGTAAAATATTTTATGGAGTAAAATCAGGTAGGAAGTTGAAATCACCATTTCTTGAAACTACAGTATATTGTTATTAAAAGTAACTGTGTCTAGAGGGAATGTCTTGTGAAATTTAAAAGAATTTTCATTGGAAAAAAGCGACAGTAGGTGGATGACGTTTTCACTTATTAACAGTTTTACAGAGGGATCAGGTTTGTAGGACGTAGTGAAAAATCTATACAACAGCATCAACAGAAACAGAAAAATTCCCCTCTGGTTTAATAATCAAATGTGTTTTTCTAGGTTAAAACAAATTGCAATATCCCATCTGGCAGTGTTGTAAAGATTTAGAAATTTACCAGTCGCTGGAAACAGCCGTGGTACTGACGGTACAAAACCCTGGTTCCTGGTCCTCAGAGCAAGTGTCAACTGTCAGTGACGCCGCCTGCAATAAAGTTTCATATTCAAGATGAAGTGGATACGCCAAAAGCCCAGCCTTGTTGTAAAACATTATACAGCAATATTCAGTTATTTAAATCAATATATGCAAAATAATTTCCTTTCGAGCTATACAAGTAAAATTAAAAATATTTAGCGATATGGAAAAAATAGGGTAAATTTTTTAAAGGAACCTGTATTTGGAACTGTTGGAATTAATGTTTCAACTCTATGGCTGTCAAGGGAGCAAGAACACAATATGGTAGTATCAACAGTCATATTCAGGTGGAAGGGGTTTGGGAAATGATAGTATACTCTGCAACTTAGCACAGCTGTTGGCTTACAAAGGCTAGTACAGCAGTCGATGGAAAGACATTACCAGTATACACAGTGGGGAGAAAGATTAACACCAAACCTGCAAACGCTGCAAACACCCAATTCATGTTATTAAAATGTCAGAAATAACCCCTTAACCTCATGGGTGGAGGACGCCCATATTTGCAGCCTTGGTTTAATACTTCTTCACCTTGTTAAATTATACAGATATTTACGTTTATTCAATGGTGCATATCTGCCACAGACTGTAATATAACAGTAACCCTATAAGATGTTATATGTCATAGTAAACAACCTTGTAGGAAAGCATCTTTTTCTACGATTGCTTAACATTTTTTAATGAATAATGTAAAGAACTAGACTAGATGTTTGTAGTCTAAATATGTATTCCCCAATTAAAACTGAACTCCAGGAAAATATAGAGACACACAATAATTCAGCTTTGTATTCAAAAATAAATCATTAAATTTTTTGTTGTTTTTTTTTTATTGCAATCAGCCTGTGTTTTACTTGGCATCAGCCACTTGCAGTCTCTGTACAGCAGACCTCAAACTGGACAAGGAAGAAGCATCACAAGCAGCCAATCAGTTGTGCTACAGTGCAAGGAGCATGATGATATGAGGCGAAAGCTAGTGACAAACAGACAAGCTCATCACTGTGTTGCTTCTCCTTTCACTGTCTAGTTACAGGGCATGGAGGAGACCTGTATGTGTTGCTAAACTTCAACAGAGAAAAATGAAGTATCCTGCCTGGTGCCGTGCCAAGCTGTTAAAATTTCAGGACTGTATAGGCAGAAATATAAATATTTTGGCAGGTAAAACAGCTTCCCTAAATTTTATTTTATTTTTGTATTTTGCTGTTTGCCTAAAGTTTACAATGATGAGCAATATATGCATGCTTTAATAATTCACATTAATGGTTGGTTTATGTCACAGTCGTATGTAGCAGTTACACAAGCTATGACATTTTTTTAGCAAAATATATTGATGTGCAATAAATCTGCCACAATCTCCAGCTCAAAAATAGATTAGAATATAATATTGCAAGTTCAATTTTTTCTCCTAAACACAAAATGAAAAAAATCAATAATAATGAGCTTGAAGCTATATCATGAGTAGAGAAAAATAAAACATTCAGTGGACACAGCTTAAATGAAAAAATCAATAATAATGAGATTGAAGCTATATCATGAGTAGAGAAAAATAAAACATTTGGAGGACACAGCTGAAAAGACTGCAACAAAACATCAACCCATTTTATTATTTAAGAATATTATTTTCAAAATGTATTTCATTCTATCATTTGGAAACAAGCAAATAAGCTGTGATGATACATTTATACACATAACATAAAAATGACACAGATAATATTTTTTGAAAGGGATTGTGACATTTTTTTAATATGTGCTGTGTTGTTACATTTCCCTGTTCACATTCTGTCTATCCTTGTCTAATCTGCAATATTTCATCAATGACAACTTAATGCTTTTACCAGGTTTTCATAAACTCCCACTGCACCTTAGGAAATGACAGGTTTGAAATCCTGTGGGTTGAGGACAGACTTATACTAAAAAGTTGTACATGTGGAAATCATGTTATATTCAACAAAATTGCATGTGGCAGAAAAAAAAACAATGTAGTCACTCTGCAAAAAAATCCAAATACAAAACAGAAAAATAAAAATAATTGCATTTACATTCAGTCTGATAAATATGTTGGTGTGGAAAATGCATGAAGAGAGCCAGAGAGTGAGCTGGGAAAAAAAAGCCATACATTTTTAAGTGGCAGGTTTTTAAAAAAAAAAAAAGGCAGCACACAATTTTGCATATTTTGTTTCATATATGCAGCTGCAGAGTAAAGACACTCATGCCACAGCATTTTTGTGGGAATCATTGGGTTATCGCTTGGCTAATAGACATAATAATAGCAAATCTTTTTCTTCATTTTACGCACCTATTTTTTACTTGCCTCTACATCAGGGCTGCTCAACTTTTTGAAGAGTGAGGGCTACTTAAGTGATTTAGTAACTGGTTGCGGACCACTATGAAATGAAATGGTTCAGAATTCTGATTTTTTTTTTAAATTTTGAATAGCATAATGAACATTTTCCTCTTGCAGCCGCTGAATGCCACGGGAGGGAGAGGAGGAGAAGCTAACTTTCAGCGATTCCAGGAGGAAAATGGAGAGGATCAGTTCCTGTATATGCCAACCCTGCCGCTCCTCCTGTCCAAGTGTAAAACAGAATGTGACAGGGAGGCTGCAGAGGTCCCCTGGAGCATGAGGCGGGGGTCCTCATTGTGACCCCTGACACTACAACAGTGGTTGGGGGGGGGTCTGTGTGGTAAAAATGCATCTCAACTATGGGGTTTTACTATCCCCAAAAACTGCAAATGTACACAAGCCCTTATTATCTTAAGCCCTTCAGCTTTCACACTAATGCACTGTGGTTTACCCACACTGTGGGTGCAGTACAGCTCACCTCCGGCTTTTTCTGCGAGTTAGCTGTGCTTTGCCATGGACTTCTATTATATTTTGCATTCAGAAGTTTTGGTGGCCCTCCAGAAAGTGCACCAAACCTGCAGGATACACAGTAACAGTTGCTGACCCCACACATGCGCTTTCCTGGTTTGAGGTCAAGGGCAGGGGTGGACTGACAACTCATGGGGCCCCAAGGCAATAGGGGATCATGGGGCCCCTGTGTCCTTGCCCAAACTCAAAAAAGCCTATGAAAAAGGTACCAGGGGCATCTCATGGGGCCCCCTACTGAGCCTGGGCCCTCGGGTAGTGCCCGAGTTTCCAAATGGTCAGTCCGCCCCTGGTCAAGGGCCAAGGGATCTGAGAGCCACATGTGGTCCATGGGTCACAGGTTGAGTACCCCTTGCTCTACAATAACATGAAAGACAAGCTGCCCAGCAAAGGTGAAAGGGCCAAATTGGACAAACTATAATACTAACAGGGATGCTCACAACAGTTCTTTTTGTTGCCATGGTTCAAATCATCTTAAAATTAAATTAAACCTCCACAAAGACAAAAAATAAAAATGGGTCCCAGGAGCCTTATGCCATAATGTACTAGTATGCACAGTATATTAGCACATTATGGTTGACTTACCTGGCAAGTAATCCCTTCTAATGTTGTGCTGTCAGCGCAGCACACTGTCATGGGCCTTTCCATTGCTCTCGCTTCCTTCCAGGTCTGAACTCTACAACCAATTGATTGGCTGGGCCAATGCCCACAGGAGTCACTTTGTCACGGCATAGAGCGGTGCCATAAATATATGCTGAGCTACAGATCCACAGCTCACACAAACGCTTGCAGGAAGGGAGAAGGGTTTATGACAGAAGAAACCAAAAGGGTCTCTTCCATCATAAAAATCCAACTTGTCAGTATTTTATTTTATTATTTAGCTTTAGTTTCACTAAAAAAAAGTTGAAATAATTGCTAAAACACCACTGGAAGTAGTAGTCGCATGAAAAACATGGAAATAATACTTTATAAAATAATCAAAGTCCAAATATAATTTACGTATGTTTACAATAAAGATTGCTAGGAATATAACATTTTATGCAATATTGGCCTCAAATCCCCTAATTTCACATGAACACTTATAGGGCTTCTGTGGACCCTGTGGTTTTTGTTCACTTTAAATCTGCTTCTCTCCCAATACAGGTCTATAAGAAAACAAAAGCAGCTGAAGCAGCTTAAATGCAAATTAACTGTACATGAAATTAATTCCAAATAACTGCTGAATTTACCCTTAAATACCCAAGAACACAGGGCCTTAATTTAACCACTTGCCTACTGGACACTTATACCCCCTTCCTGACCAGGTCAATTTTCAGCTTTCAGTGGTGTCACACTTTGAATGATAATTGTACGGTCATGCAACATTGTACCCATATTAATTTTTTATTATTTCTTTCACACAAATAGAGCTTTCTTTTGGTGGTATTTAATCTCTGCTGGGTGTTTTATTTTTTGCGTTATAAACAAAAAAACAGCAAAATATTTTTTTAAAAAGTTTTTCTTTGTTTCTATCATAAAATTTAGCAAACAGGTAATTTTTCTCCTTCACTGATGTGCGTTGATGAGGCTGCACTGATAGGCAACACTGATAGGCAGCACTGATGGGCACTGATAGGCGGCACTGATGGGCACTGATAGGCGGCACTGCTGGGCACCGACTGGTGGCACATCTGGGCACTGGTGGGTGGCACTGATGGGCACTGATAGGCAGCACTGATAGGCAGCACTGATGAGCCGTGATCAGTGTGTCATTAGACACGGCTGATCACGTGGTAAAAGGCCGCTGTGATTGGTCTTTTACCACATCACGTGATCAGCTGTGTCCGTAGGACACAGCGATCATGGAGATCGCCGGGTGCGCGCCCCCAGGAGTGCGCAGCAGAGTGCATTCTGGGAGGACATAATATGATGCCCTCCCAGAACTGGCCGGCCGCAGTGAAGCCGTCATTCGGCTACATGTGGTCGGCAAGTGGTTAAAGTGGCTGTAAAGGCTCAAGGTTTTTTACCTTCATGCATTCTATGCCTTCTCTGTGCAGCATCCCCCCCAGCCTTCCTTATACTCACCTAAGCCACCTCTTAATCCAGCGATGTGTAATGGAGTCTTGGCAGTCCCAGGACTCCCTCC
Source organism: Staurois parvus (assembly GCF_062004578.1). Taxonomy (NCBI): domain Eukaryota; kingdom Metazoa; phylum Chordata; class Amphibia; order Anura; family Ranidae; genus Staurois; species Staurois parvus. The sequence continues at coordinate 4,636,168 of NW_028317918.1, read as the reverse complement.
CCTCATTGGCTGAGACAGCAGCAGGAGCCATTTGTCAATCACAGCAAGTGAGCCAATGAGAAGAGAGAGGGGGTGGGGACAAGCTATGGCTCCATGTGTGAATGGACACACAGAGCAGCGGGTGCCCCCATAGCAGTCTGCTTGCTTTGGGGGTACCCAACAGGAGGGAGGGGCCAGAAGTGTCGGTAGAGGACCCCAGAAGAGGTGGCTACACATACACATTTTTTGGGATTTTATCAGTCCATGTAATCAGTGCCTACTACCCCTTCCCTCCCATGTAACGAAAAACCCCTCAACATACATAAATCTTCCCCTTACATCAATATATCATCTTTCATTTTTAGGCACAACAAAAAAATCAAAATTCTGGTCAGCAAGGGAAAGGTAAAAAATTATAAGCAGAATGTTAAATGAAATCATGGAAATCCGTATAAAGTAGATAAAACTGTGGATGCTGCTCTCAGCTATTAGTTTGTTTCTGTGTATTAAAGTTGTTGTAAACCTCAGACATGAAATATGAAAAGTATATCCCACTATTGTGTATACTTGTCTCAGTTAAGAGCACTAAGTGTCATTTCTGTCTGCTGTCTCATTCCTCTGCTATAACCATGAGTCACTTCAGATTTGGTCAGTTTCCTGACACCAAGAGAAAAATTGTCACGGAAGAGCACCGTCTGTGATTGACAGCCTCACCTCCTCCTGTTTGCTGTGCTGTGCTGTGTGGGGGCGTGTCCCTTCCCTCCAATCAGCTCTCAGAGCTCTCCTCACTAATGTAACTTCAGCTCTCCACCCCCTGCTTTTCACAGCTGCTAGATCCTGTGTAAATTCTGCACTTTGACTGGGGATAAGGAACAGATGGCAGTAGATACACAGGTGCAACTTATATAGGATTTATTTCATTTCTGTGTATCACCTGAAGCCAGTCACTTCACTGAGTATATGTAAGGGTGTACAACAACTTTAAATGAGTCACAGGAGCATGTTTTTACATTGTACTGTACTGAACAAATGCTTCTCTCTCAGTAACTGTTAAAAGACAGTGGAGACATTTTGATGTATTATTTCACTTCTATATAATAGCTTAATAGCGAAAAATTGTTACATTTTTTAGTAGCTACATTGTTTGCAATAATCAGATCAGAAAAAAAGATTTCCAGATGTTAACCTATGATCTACAGTACCTAAGATCTTTAAAGCCCAAATCCAGACTTGCTTTGAGGTCTTTGGCCCAGTCATATGATATCATGCTTCATTTTCCTACAGCAATAGGCAGGTCATTTATGCTACAGAGAATGGCACAATGTAATGTCGATCTCGGCAGAATTTTCCTGTGAGCCTAGGCTAGCTTGTGACTGTAAGACCATGGCGAATGGGTTCTTATTTTTTAAGCTGGAGTACTGTATTAATTTTTTCATATTTGTTGAGCTATTGTCAATTTACCAACAAAGAATAGAATGTTTCTTTGTAAATCAAATGTTAACTTTGTTAAACTGTGTTCACTTCAAAAATCCAACTAAGTGCAAGTTAAAATTTCATAGCTTTAGCTTCATGGCTAAAAATAAAAATAGCACAAAGATAAGTGAAAAATTGGTTTGCAAAGTGAACATTTACTACTCATTTAGTAAATCAATACCATTAAGTTTGCTTCCCACAGTGAAGCTAAGCCACAAAACAAATGGCTTAGATCATGTTTATAGTACATACACACTATATTGCCAAAAGTATAGGGACGCCTGCCTTTACATACACATAAACTTTAATGGCATCCCAGTCTTAATCCATAGGGTTCAATATAGTTGGCCCACCCTTTGCAGCTATAACAGCTTCAACTCTTCTGGGAAGGCTGTCCACAAGGTTTAGGAATGTGTCTATGGGAATGTTTGACCATTCTTCCAGAAGCACATTTGTGAGGTCAGGCACTGATGTTGGACAAGAAGGCCTGGCTCGCAGTCTCCGCTCTAATTCAAATCCCAAGAGGTTTTCTATCAGGTTGAAGTCAGGACTCTGTGTAGGCCAGTCAAGTTTCTCCACCCCAAAATCGCTCATCCATGTCTTTATGGACCTTGCTTTGTTCACTGTTGTGCAGTCATGTTGGAATAGGAAGGGGCCTTTCGCAAACTGTTCCACACAACGGGAGCATGAATTTGTCCAAAATGTCTTGGTTTGCTGACGTCTTAAGAGTTCCCTTCAATGGAACTAAGGGGCCAAGCCCAACCCCTGAAAAACAACCCCACACCATAATCCCCCCTGCACCAAACTTTACACTTGGCACAATGCAGTCAGGCAAGTACCGTTCTCTCTGGCAAACGCCAAACCCAGACATGTCCATCAGATTGCCAGACAGAAAAGCATGATTCATCACTCCACAGAACACGTCTCCACTGCTCTAGAGTCCAGTGGCGGTGTGCTTTACACCACTGCATTTGACACTTTGCATTGCACTTGGTGATGTAAGGCTTGGATGCAGCTGCTTGGTCATGGAAACTAGAGATGAGCGAATCGAACCAAGCGAACCGGAATTCGAGTCGAATTTCAGGAAATATTCGATTCGCGTCGAATCCGAAATTTTGCCTACTTCGGGTGCGCGAATCGAACATTTCCCGATCAGCCGGCAAAAGTGTCCCTGCAGTGAGCTCCGCTATTTCTGACAGTTCTCTGACAGAAGGAACACATGTTTAGCGGTTGAAACATTGTATCTATTAGTTTCCATTTAGGATACAGATGTTTCAACTGCTGTACATGTGAAGAAGCTGTCAGAGAACTGTCAGAAATAGAGGAACTCTGCACATACACTTTTTGCCGGCTTGGAATTATTCTTCTTTTCATCCTACTTCTTCTTCTTCTTCTTCTTCTTCTTCTTCTTCATCCTCATCCTCATCCTCTTCTTCTGAGGATGAGGATGAGGATGAAGAAGAAGAAGAAGTAGGATGAAAAGAAGAATAATTCCAAGCCGGCAAAAAGTGTATGTGCAGAGTTCCTCTATTCTGCAGATACACTTAGAGGAGCTCTGCAGATACACTTAGAGGAGCTCTGCACATACACTTTTTGCCAGCTTGGAATTAATCTTATTTTCATCCTACTTCTTCTTCTTCTTCTTCATCCTCATCCTCAGAAGAAGAAGAAGAGGATGAGGATGAAGAAGAAGAAGAAGAAGTAGGATGAAAATAAGAATAATTCCAAGCCGGCAAAAAGTGTATGTGCAGAGTTCCTCTATTCTGCAGATACACTTAGAGGAGCTCTGCACATACACTTAGAGGAGCTCTGCACATACACTTTTTGCCGGCTTGGAATTAATCTTATTTTCATCCTACTTCTTCTTCTTCTTCTTCATCCTCATCCTCAGAAGAAGAAGAAGAGGATGAGGATGAAGAAGAAGAAGAAGAAGAAGTAGGATGAAAATAAGAATAATTCCAAGCCGGCAAAAAGTGTATGTGCAGAGTTCCTCTATTCTGCAGATACACTTAGAGGAGCTCTGCACATACACTTAGAGGAGCTCTGCACATACACTTTTTGCCGGCTTGGAATTAATCTTATTTTCATCCTACTTCTTCTTCTTCATCCTCATCCTCATCCTCAGAAGAAGAAGAGGATGAGGATGAAGAAGAAGAAGTAGGATGAAAATAAGAATAATTCCAAGCCGGCAAAAAGTGTATGTGCAGAGCTCCTCTAAGTGTATCTGCAGAGCTCCTCTAAGTGTATCTGCAGAATAGAGGAACTCTGCACATACACTTTTTGCCGGAAACCGCTGTATGGAGGGAATGTCCCATAACTGTCAGAAATAGACTATTTCTGACAGTTCTGGGACATTCACTCCATACAGCGGTTTCAACCGCTGTATGGAGGGAATGTCATAGAACTGTCAGAAATAGACTATTTATGACAGTTCTGGGACATTCACTCCATACAGCGGTTGAAACATTGTATCTATTTTTTTCCATAAATGACATTCTGCAAATACACTTAGAGGAGCGCTGCAGATACACTTTTTGCCGGCTTGGAATTAATCTTATTTTCATCCTACTTCTTCTTCATCCTCATCCTCATAAGAAGAAGAAGAAGAAGTAGGATGAAAATAAGAATAATTCCAAGCCGGCAAAAAGTGTATCTGCAGCGCTCCTCTAAGTGTATCTGCAGAATGTCATTTATGGAAAAGAATAGATACAATGTTTCAACCGCTGTATGGAGGGAATGTCCCAGAACTGTCAGAAATAGACTATTTATGACAGTTCTGGGACATTCCTTCCATACAGCGGTTGAAACCGCTGTATGGAGGGAATGTCATAGAACTGTCAGAAATAGACTATTTCTAACAGTTCTGGGACATTCCTTCCATACAGCGGTTGAAACATTGTATCTATTTGTTTCCATAAATGGATCCATTTATGGAAACAAATAGATACAATGTTTCAACCGCTGTATGGAAGGAATGTCCCAGAACTGTCATAAATAGTCTATTTCTGACAGTTCTGGGACATTCCCTCCATACAGCGGTTGAAACCGCTGTATGGAGTGAATGTCCCAGAACTGTCATAAATAGTCTATTTCTGACAGTTCTGGGACATTCCCTCCATACAGCGGTTGAAACCGCTGTATGGAGTGAATGTCCCAGAACTGTCAGAAATAGACAGAAACTGTCACAGAACTGTCCTTCTTCTCATCCTTCTCCTTCTTCTCATCCTTCTCCTTCTTCTCATCCTTCTCCTTCTTCTCATCCTTCTTCTCATCCTTCTCCTTCTTCTCATCCTTCTCCTTCTTCTCATCCTTCTCCTTCTCCTTCTTCTCATCCTTCTCCTTCTTCTCATCCTTCTCCTTCTTCTCATCCTTCTCCATCTTCTCATCCTTCTCCTTTTCCTTCTTCTCATCCTTCTCCTTCTGCTTCTCCTTCTCCTTCTTCTCATCCTTCTCCTTCTTCTCATCCTTCTTCTCATCCTTCTCCTTCTCTTTCTTCTCATCCTTCTCCTTCTTCTCATCCTTCTTCTTCTTCTCATCCTTCTCCTTCTCCTTCTTCTCATCCTTCTCCTTCTTCTCATCCTTCTCCTTCTCCTCATCCTTCTCCTTCTTCTCATCCTTCTCCTTCTTCTCATCCTTCTCCTTCTCCATCTTCTCATCCTTCTCCTTCTCCTTCTTCTCATCCTTCTCCTTCTCCTTCTCCTTCTTCTCATCCTTCTCCTTCTCCTTCTTCTCATCCTTCTCCTTCTCCTTCTCCTTCTCCTTCCTGATCTCCAAGGGCATTTAAATTAAAGGTACAGTGTTCTGCACTAATTTAAAGGCTCTCTGAAGCCTAGAAACCCTTTTTATAAGCCATCTTCGTAGCGAAGAAATTCGCATCGAATCGAATTTCATACTGGAATTCGCCGAATCAGCCGAATCGAATTTTTCAATACTTCGCTCATCTCTAATGGAAACCCATTCCATGAAGCTCTCTATGCACTGTTGTTGTTCTAATCTTAAGGCCACAGCTATTTTTTTTTAGGTTTTTAGCTATTGACTCTGAAGACAGTTGGCAACTTCTGCCCACTGTGTAATAGGAAGAAGGGTCAGCCGCACACCAGAGGATAGATGAATATAGTGTGTATTTATTGATCCATAGGACACAAAAAACGCCAGGACATGAATACAGGACTTGTTAACATGTTTCACACAATCTCGTGCTTAATCGTGCACTGACCCCGCTCTGTCATTCTACCACTTTGTGGCTGAGTTGCTGTTGTTCCCAGTTGCTTCCATTTTGTTACAATGCCACTAACAGTTGATCGTGGAATATTTAGTAGCAAGGAGATTTCACAGATGGACTTTTTACACAGGTGACAACCTATCACAGTACCACGCTTGAATTTACTGAGCTTCTGAGAGTGACCCATTCTTTCACAAATGTTTGTAGAAGCACTCTGCATGCCTAGGTGCTTGATTTTATACACCTGTGGCCATGGAGGTGATTGGAACACCTGAATCCAATGATTTGGAGGAGTGTCCGAATATTTTTGGCAATGTAGTGTATAGTACATATGCACATATAAAATTTTATATAGTTGCTGTTTACTTCAAATAATCCTCCCACTAGTATATATGATTAAAGCATATCTAAACCCCAAAACAAAAAAATTTATTTATTTATCAGCCTACCAATCCTTAAATGTGGTGGCTTCATTATATTTCTCTTTTGGGTTTTTTTCCTTTAGTTTTATCTGGTGATACCACTAGTAACACACTTTCTATCTAAAGGTAGAACCACTCTTGGAGCCACCCTTGAACAGCAGTGAATCTGTGGGGAGGGTAGCAAATGTAGATGGACTAGACTAACAAATTCAGGTCAAAATCCAGTACTTTTAAAAAAGTTACAGCAACAGTTTGCTTTTTTTTTCCCTTTTCAAGCTGATCATTGTAAGCACCCCTGTCATTGTTAAATGGCTTGTCTCAACCCATTAACTAGTAGGCTGCAATATATAATAACATTATTGTGGGGTTTAGACAAGCTTTAATTTATATAGGGGATGATAGTACTAAGTATGAGTGGTTCTTCTCACTGCCATTAGGTGGTGCTGAAAGCAGAGGATCTACAGTAAAGTCATGACATGTGAAATAATAAACGAGGTATCTCCTGCGCCTCCAAATATGCTACTAAAATACAGCAGCCAGCACTACGGATGCCACAATCAGAGCACCCACAATAAACAGGGAATAGAAATAGAAAAACAGTGCGGCGCTTCTATATCCTTACAGCCCTAGATGTAATACAGATAACTTATCACATATAGCTAATAGGTGATAAATAAGTGATACCACACAGTAAAAGTGACTATTGCACAATAACATGAATAGTGTCCATGTGGAAAAATGAAGTCATGCAGGTGTGCACTACAAGTGCCAATCCTCAGACAGGTGGAGTGCCCCCCTCCTCACATAGATGGAGTGCCAATCTGCAGACACTACAAGTGCCAATCCTCAGACAGGTGGAGTGCCCCCTCACCTTCCTGCCCAGGCCCCACAGGACCAACGAGCCTTGGGTATATAATCGCTCTATACCCCTGAGCGTGGATGGATCCCTCTGCTGATGGGTTCCCCGGATGACAGTATTGAGCTTCTCCTCTTCTTAGCTCCTATGCAAATCGTTGGTGGTAGCGATAGGTCTCCCTCCCTCACGATAACAAATGAGGAAAGAGAGCTTGCATAGTGTAAAACCGCTTTATTCAGACAGTAAGAAGTAAAAAAACGTACTCACATGCTTCTAAAACAAAATCAGGCCTTATCACCACTCAGAGGGTGTACTGTATTCAAGACCAGGTGCACCAAGATGGCGCCCGCGCCGGATGTGACGTCAGAACGTTCAATCGTATAGGCTCCTCCCCTTGGCGTGTCTACGCGTTACGTCACTCACACACGTGACTTCATCAGTCACGTGTGTGAGTGACGTAACGCGTAGACACGCCAAGGGGAGGAGCCTATACGATTGAACGTTCTGACGTCACATCCGGCGCGGGCGCCATCTTGGTGCACCTGGTCTTGAATACAGTACACCCTCTGAGTGGTGATAAGGCCTGATTTTGTTTTAGAAGCATGTGAGTACGTTTTTTTACTTCTTACTGTCTGAATAAAGCGTTTTTACACTATGCAAGCTCTCTTTCCTCATTTGTTATCGTGAGGGAGGGAGACCTATCGCTACCACCAACGATTTGCATAGGAGCTAAGAAGAGGAGAAGCTCAATACTGTCATCCGGGGAACCCATCAGCAGAGGGATCCATCCACGCTCAGGGGTATAGAGCGATTATATACCCAAGGCTCGTTGGTCCTGTGGGGCCTGGGCAGGAAGGTGAGGGGGCACTCCACCTGTCTGAGGATTGGCACTTGTAGTGTCTGCAGATTGGCACTCCATCTATGTGAGGAGGGGGGCACTCCACCTGTCTGAGGATTGGCACTTGTAGTGCACACCTGCATGACTTCATTTTTCCACATGGACACTATTCATGTTATTGTGCAATAGTCACTTTTACTGTGTGGTATCACTTATTTATCACCTATTAGCTATATGTGATAAGTTATCTGTATTACATCTAGGGCTGTAAGGATATAGAAGCGCCGCACTGTTTTTCTAAAGTCATGACATGGTATGCATCATTCCAGCATACAGTAGATGAAATTTCCAGCTTCACCAGAGCACTGAGAAGCAGAGAGAAAAATCAAACTGATTTCCACACAGTGACATGAAAATGTATGGTATAGATCAATGCAGATGAAAGTGAATACAGCATGTCTTCAGAATAACTGAAGGGTTGTGTTGTCTTAACACCATTTTATAAGGTTAAAGCAACAGATTTATCATAACCTAAGTAAAGAGTGTAAGACGTGTTTAAATATTTTTGTTCACTAGAAAGTGGTATTAATTAATCATGATGATGCACTCCAGAATTATAATTCTTTGGTAAGGCTCTTCGCTGTTTGGCATACATTACATTACAAATGTAATGTAAATGTAAGAACTCAGCATTTATAAATATGCATGTTTGATGGCAGAATCAGTTATCTGTAACACAATTTTTTCAACTTTATTATAGTATCTACCCTGTTATGCCGCCCTGGGTAGCCCTAGGTTATATGAGGGTCCATTTATTAAGGTGCATGCCTTACTTGAACTGCATTTGTTTAACCTCATGAAAAAATTTCCATGAAAGCATCCAATTCACAAACAAAGATATCATGTAGTTATAGAATAAAATATAAAGGTAATTGAACTTCTATTTCTAAAAAAAATCTGTATTTTATCTCATGATCCAGTATTCTGTCTCCAACTTTAGTGACTAATTTTTCTGCTCTCCTCAGTAGACACTCCATAGAAACTCACAAGTCACTCATTGTTTAGTAATAGCAGTGATATTTCAAGAAATGACAATCACTGTAACAATCCTAACACCTTCATGCCGACCACCTCCCAGCTCTTTAAGATTTCTAAAAGCCAGGAGAAGGGCATTCAAGTCATGTGATTCGTAGCTTTAGCTTATGCACATAATGGAAAACTTGGTTTGCAAAGTGAACATATGCAGGTGAAACTCGAAAAATTTGAATATCGTGCAAAAGTTAATTTATTTCAGTAATGCAACTTAAATGGTGAAACTAATATATGAGATAGACTCATTACATGCAAAGCAAGATAGTTCAAGCCGTGATTTATCATAATTGTGATGATTATGGCTTACAGCTCATGAAAACCCCAAATCCGCAATCTCAGAAAATAGAATATTACATGTAATCAATAAAACAAGGATTGTACATAGAACAATATCGGACCTCTGAAAAGTATAAGCATGCATATGTACTCAGTACTTGGTTTGGGCCCCTTTTGCAGCAATTACTGCCTCAATGTGGCGTGGCATGGAAGCTATCAGCCTGTGGCACTGCTGAGGTGTTATGGAAGACCAGGATGCTTCAATAGCGGCCTTCAGCTCTTCTGCATTGTTCAGTCTCATGTCTCTCATCTTTCTCTTGGCAATGCCCCATAGATTCTCTATGGAGTTCAGGTCAGTTCGTCTGCGGAAGGAAGCATGAAGTGCTCCAAAATCTCCTGGTAGATGGCTGCGTTGACCCTGGACCTAATGAAGCACAGTGGACCAACACCAGCAGATGACATGGCTCCCCAAATCAACACAGACTGTGGAAACTTCACACTGGACTTCAAGTATCTTGCCTCTCCCTTCTTCCTCCATACTCTGGGTCCTTGGTTTCCAAATGAGATGCAAAAGTTGCTCTCATCAGAAAAGAGGACTTTGGACCACTGAGCAACAGATCAGGTCTGTGTTTCTTTAGCCCAGGTAAGACGCTTCTGACATTGTTTGTTGTTCAGGAGCGGCTTGACAAGAGGAATATGACATTTGAAGCCCATGTCCAGGATCCATCTGTGTGTGGTGGCTCTTGATGCACTGACTCCAGCCTCAGTCCACTCCTTGTGAAAGTCCCCAACACTTTTGAATGGCATTTCCTGACAATCCTCTCCAGGCTGCGGTCATCCCTGCTGCTTGTGCACCTTTTTCTACCACACTTTTCCCTTTCACATAACTTTCTATTAATGTGCTTTGATACAGCACTTTGGGAACATCCAACTTCTTTTGCAATTACCTTTTGAGACTTTGCCTCCTTATGGAGGGTGTCAATGATGGTTTTCTGCACAACTGTCAGGTCAGCAGTCTCTCCCATGATTGTGATTCCTACTGAACCAGACTGAGAGACCATTTAAAGGCTCAGGAACCCTTTGCAGGTGTTATGGCTTAATTAGCTGATACGAGTGGGACACTTTGAGCCTAGAATATTGCACCTTTTCACAATATTCTAATTTTCTGAGATTGTGGATTTGGGGTTTTCATGAGCTGTAAGCCATAATCATCACAATTATGACAAATCACCGCTTGAACTATCTTGCTTTGCATGTAATGAGTCTATCTCATATATTAGTTTCACCTCTTAAGTTGCATTACTGAAATAAATGAACTTTTGCACGATATTCTAATTTTTCGAGTTTCACCTGTACTACTTATTTAGTAAATCAATACCATTAAGTTTGCATCCCACAGTGAAGCTAAGCTACAAAGCAAATGACTTAGATCTTGTTTATAGTATATATGCACATATAAAATGTTATATAGTTGCTGTTTACTTTGGATAGTCCTCCCCACTGGTGTATATGATTAAATCATATCTAAACCCCAAAACATAAAATGTAATATATATATATATATATGCTCTATGAACAATTTATATATATATTCAACTATATTGCCAAAAGTATTGGGCTGCCTGCCTTTACACGCACATGAACTTTAATGGCATCCCAGTCTTAGTCCATAGGGTTCAATATTGAGTTGGCCCACCCTTTGCAGCTATAACAGCTTCAACTCTTCTGGGAAGGCTGTCCACAAGGTTTAGGAGTGTGTCTATGGGAAAGTTTGACCATTCTTCCAGAATTCACATTTGTGAGGTCAGGCACTGATGTTGGACGAGAAAGCCTGACTCGCAGTCTCCACTATAATTCATCCCAAAGGTGTTCTGTCGGGTTGAGGTCAGGACTTTGTGCAGGCCAGAAAAGTTTCTACACCCCAAACTCACTCATCTATGTCTTTGTGGACCTTGCTTTTGTGCATTGGTGTGCAGTCATGTTGGAACAGGAAGGGGCCATCCCCAAACTGTTTCCACAAATTTGGGAGCATCAAATTGCTCCTGAGAGCGACTCTTTCACAAATGTTTGTAAAAGCAGTCTTCATGTCTAGGTGCTTGATTTCATATACCTGAGGCCATGGAGGTGATTGCAAGACTTGAATCCAATGATTTGGAGGGGTGTCCCAATACTTTTGTCATTATAGTGTGTGTGTGTATATATATATATATATATATATATATATATATAGTAGAACCACTCTGGAAGCCACCTTTGAACAGCAATGCTGTCAGTCTGTGGAGAGGGTAGCATATGTAGATGGACTAGATTAACAAATTCAAGCTGAAATCCAGCAAACACTTTTTAAAAAGTTACAGTAACAGTTTGTTTTTTGGTTTTTTTTTTGCTTTTGGGATAAAGGTTTTAAGTAAATAAATAAAAGCTGATCATTGTAAGCACCCCTGTCATTGTTAAATGGCTTGTCTCAACCAATTAACTGGTAAGCTGTGATTGGCTGCCACAGAGGTCACATGATCAGAAAGCTCCTGATCGTATGTATGCATTGGGAGCTTACCGATCCCTGCCAGCTACCATGCTGGGATCGTACACGGAACACGCTCTTGGCACGGTAAGTTATTTTAACAAGGCCACATATTTACAGCTGTTCAGCGTTAAGGTCCACCCGCACAGCAGCCGTATATACAGTATGCTTGTGGCCGGCTCCAAGAGGTTAATGAATTGAATTTTACATACAGTTTTCAGTAATGAACTTAAAAATATGCCTTGTTAAAATACTATAAGACATACCACCTGTGATATTTGTATTGATAATGTGAGATAATATGTTTTAATATTAAGTGATTTTTCTGAACACACAATGAAACCAATGCACAGTAAAGCATAGAACGCATACTGTAATATTTTTGTGAATGAGCCCCATGGTGCCCTGTGCCATAACTAAATAAAAGGCACCCTTCCAATGAAAACTTGTAACCCTGCTCCATCTCCAGCTAAACATTACCAATAAATCTTACACTTCTAATGATTCAATTACCCGCTAAAGTATTAGTAATGATCAAACACCCTTTCCAGACACCACAGCAAGATGTCTGGACTCCACTACAGTGGCTATACAAAGCAGTTAAAAACACATTAAAAGGAGTTCTTACTGTTGTTTTTATAATTTTAGCAATATCCATCTGCTGATGCTCCTTCACTGTGCAGACACAGACTGTAAGAAGGGAGGTGACCTGTCTGTGTCCCTTAACTGCAGTTGCGAAAGGAAAAAGTCATCAGATCGCCAGGCTGGATATACGGTCTTGCAGAGCTGTGTAAATCTCAGGACTGGTTGGCCAGAAATACAAGGTAAGACAGATCCCATACATGTCCTTCACCTAAGTATTCAGTTGTATGACTGTAGTTCATCTTTAAGGAAAGTGGCCTTTGCATGGAACTCTTCCGTGATCTCCCAAATCCTTATTACAGTATCCCCATTATATGCAGTTAAAGTTTTTAGGGCAGTGAGACAGCTTTAACAAAGCCAGAAAGAATGGGAAGAATGAATAGAGAGAGCGAGGGAATACTAGAACTCTGACTAATACAATAAATTCAAATTATTTGTATATATGGCTTTAAGAGGTGAAAATCCAGATGTGGTGCCCCCATAGGCTACTACAACATCAACCTCATAAACTGCCTTTACATTTATTGTCAGTACCCTCTATTAAGTTTAAACAAATTTCAAAATAGCTTCTTTTTTTCAGTGATAATAATAGAAGTTTGCAAAAGAAGAAATATCTGAACCTGTCACATTAGAATATACTAACACCAACTAAGAAGCCATAGGATGGAAGGATTACTATAACATGAGTAATAGATAATTATGAATTGCTTCTAATATCCAGGACAGTTTAAAATGGTAGTAAGCTTTCTTTAAAAAAAACAAAAAAAAAAAACATAGGCCCCGGGTGGTTTAGGCTAAAATGTGCTAGTATGCATCGCATTATGGCAACTTACCTTAAAACAAAACCCTCCAGTGGTGCACTGTCACCTCTGACAATATACATTATATTTTACAATTTGCTTTGTTTAAAATGACACTAAAATTATGTGTCATGGCATAGACACTCTTTCAATATCAAAATAAAAAAACATGAACAATTTATATGTATATTTATATATATATATATATATATATATATATATATATATACTATATTGTCAAAAGTATTGGGACGCATGTAATGGCATCCCAGTCTTAGTCCATAGGGTTCAACATTGAGTTGGCCCACCCTTTGCAGCTATAACAGCTTCAACTCTTCTGGGAAGGCTGTCCACAAGGTTTATTAGTGTGTCTATGGGAATGTTTGACCATTCTTCCAGAAGTGCATTTGTGAGGTCAGGAACTGATGTCGGACGAGAAGGCCTGGCTTGCAGTCTCCACTCTAATTCATCGCAAATGTGTTCTATCGGGTTGAGGTCAGGAATCTGTGTAGGCCAGTCAAGTTCCTCCACCCCAAACTCACTCACCCATGTCTTTATGGGCCTTGCTTTGAGCACTGGTGTGCAGTCATGTTGGAACAGGAAGGGGGCATTCGCAAACTGTTCCCACAAAGTTGAGAGCATGAAATTGTCCAAAATGTCTTGGTATTCTGATGCTTTAAGAGTTTCCTTCACTGAAACTAAGGGGCCAAGCCCAACCCCTGAAAAACAACCCCACACGATAATCCCCCCTCCACCAAATTTTAGTGCAGTCAGGCAAGTACCGGTATTCTGGCAATTACCAAACCCAGACACATCCATAGGATTGCCAGACAGAGAAGCATAATTGGTCACTCCGGAGAACACGTCTCCACTGCTCTAGAGTCCAGTGGCGGTGTGCTTTACACCACTGTATCTGATGCATTGCATTGCACTTGGTGATGTAAGGCTTAGATGCAGCTGCTCAGCCATGGAAACCCATTCCATGAAGTTCTCTACACAATGTTGTTGTGCTAATCTGCAGACCACATGAAGTTTGAAGGTCTTTAGCTATTGACTGTGCAGACAGTTGTTGACTTCTGCGCACTGTGTGCTTCAGCATGACCCCGCTCTGTCATTTTACGTGGCCTACCACTTCGTGGCTGAGTTGCTGTTGTTCCCAGTTGCTTCCACTTTGTTATAATACCACTAACAGTTGACAGTGGAATATTTAGTAGCAAGGAAATTTCACAAATGGGCTTATTGCACAAGTCGCAAACTATCACGGTACCATGCTTGAATTCACTGAACTCGTGAGAGTGACCCATTCTTTCACAAATGTTTGAATAAGCAGTGTGCATGCCTAGGTGCTTGATTTTATATATCTGTGGCCATGGAGGTGATTGGAGCACCTGAATTTGGAGGGGTGTCCCAATGCTTTTGGCAATATAGTGTATATATATATTTAGTATTTGTACAAAAAAAAATCATAACAATAAATCTATTTGAAGAAGGGGAGGATTGAGTTAATTAGGTCATCTAAGGGTTAAATAAGAATACAATTTTTGCATCTTTTTCTTTCTTGAAAAGTTTCTTTAAAGAAATAAAATGGTTTGCTGACTTTTAAAAAACAGCCACTCACCTGTCCTACCATCCAGCGGTATGGGTATAGTCAGACAACCCGGGTTCACCGGCTGTACTCTCTGCCTGGCGCCAGCATCTTATGTGTGAGCACCCGGCTGTGACAGCTTGTGGCTTCAAAGCTGGGTGCCCACTGCGCCTGCGTGAGTAGCGCTACGCATTGTGAATGGTCCCCTATGTGTCCCAGAAGACTGCGGGAGGGGGGTGGAGTAGAACTTCCACTTGTGATGGCCTAGATGGTCAGAGCGGAGGTTGGAGCAGTTACCTGTCAAAATCAGATACATGCTCCCCAAAGCTTCCAATTGTTCACAGGGAGCGGGGGACCAATCCTCTAATCTACATATACAATTAAAAGTAAATGCAATGTAACTTTACATTGTTACAATGTCATTTCACACAGGGGAAACTACATAGGGTATATCTTTTACATTTAAAATTCCAAAGTATTTAAACATGAAAAAATGACAACACCATACCAAGGTTGTTACACCAACACTAAATGTGTAAAGCTTGTTGACATTTGATTATCACACCTATATGAACCTGTTGAATAGCTTTTTCAAACACATAAGCATTTTATAAACATCGCCCCCCATTTGTGGCTGTAATGGCTTTCTCCAAGATTTAGGGGTGTGTTTGTGGGAATTTGTGCCCAATCAGAGAAAGCATTTGAGAGGTCAAGTACTGATATTGGACAAAAGGACCTGTCTTCCAAATCCCAAAAGTGTTCAATATAGTTGGGATCAGTGCTCTATGCAGGCCATTCAAATTCCCCTACACTTCACTCATCAGACCATGAAGGAAATTTACTAAGACTGGAGCAGACAGAGTGTGGTGCAGCTGTGCATAATAACCAATCAGCTTCTATTGTCAAAGTTTAATTAACCACTTGCCCGCTGCCCTATAGTAGAACTACTACTACAGGATGGCAGGGCTGCGCAAAGTCACGTATATATATGTCATTTGCATTTCCGGGTAGGGGGCATGCGCGCACCACCCTACCCGCACCGCCATTGGATGCCACGGATGTCAATCACCGGGTCCTGGCCAGAGATTCTCTGCCGGCCGAGAAAAACTGACAGGGCAGAGACCTGTGTGTAAACTACACAGGTCTCTCACTTGCTAGCAAAGACATGCTGCTGTGTATTTCTCTGCACGGCACAGAAGAGAAATACACAGCTGCATGTTTTCCTAGTAAAACACACACAGCACATAATGTAAAACAGACACAGCACACAGTTAACCCTTTGATCATCCCAGATGTTAGCCCCTTCCTGCCCAGTGTCACAAGTACAGTGTCAGTGCTTTTTATTTGTACTGATCACTCTATTAGTGTCATTGGGATGTCAGTGGAAGTTAGTCAGTTTCCACCCAGTGTCAGAATCCCCGCTGCAGTCCTGCAGTCCCGCTATAAGTCGCTGATTGCTGCCATTACTAGTAAATAAAAAAGAAATAAAAACTCCAGTATATATACCGCCATTTGTAGATGCTATAACTCTCACGTAAACCAATTAATTTACATGCATTGGGATTTTGTTTTACTAAAGACATGTAGCACAATACATTTTGGCCTAAATTTATGAAGAAATTAGATTTTTTTATTTTTTTACTGGATATGTTTTACAGCAAAAAGTCAAAAATATTGTTTATACTGTTTTTTATTTTTTTCAAAATTGTTGGTTTTTTTTGTTTATAGCGCAAAAAATAAAAAACGCAGAGGTGGTCAAATACCACTGAAAGAAAGCTCTATTTGTGGGAAAAAAAAGACATTTCATTTATGTACAGAGTTGCATGACCATGCAATTGTCACTTAAAGTAATACAGCAAAAAAAATGGCCTGGTCAGGATGGGGGGTAAATCCTCTGGAGGGCAAGTGGTTAAACAAGCTGAAGTTAGAAGTGGTTTGGTTACCATGTACAGCTGCTCAAAATTATGCCTGCTCCAGTTTTTTGTACATCCTTCATGATTTTACTGGCCTGAGTTTAGACATTTAAAATCACATGGGGGTGGAAGATGTGTCTACATACCAGAGGTCATATAGCATAAAACTCTTCAAACTTACAGTCATCAGAGAAGAGCGAAGAAAAATAAAAATATGTAAGAAAAGATCCTTGGTTAGTCATTCTCTTTACACAGATGTCTATGATGCATGGTGTGACAGCTTGCCTACAACAATCTAAGTACCAGCAGATTGAAAGAGATCGTCACTGGAGCGGGCTAAGGGAACAGTTAACCTTTTACACACACACACAAATACACACACACACACGCACACTAGCCACCACCAACAACTGTTTTATTAGAAACATACGAGTCACAGCCTTTGATTTTACAATTCTGGTCATTAAAAAAAAGTCTGTACTGCTTACTGTCATGCCCACAAGAGTATAACAGAATTTATGTATCTATATTCAAAGAGAAAAAAAATGTTCTTTTTAATTTTTGATTAGAGCATTCAGAATTTTTTTTTAACAATTTTGAAATATCATTTAATTGTAGAAATAAAGTGCAAGAAAGTAGTTACAGAAAACAATTACAAAACAGTCAATAAGTAAATCTACAGTAAGATTAAAAGCCATACATAAACTTTTACTTCACTTGGTCTTTGGTTTCTATGCCTACATTGCAAGTCCACTGATGAGTCACTGGCTCTCAGAAACATGACCCTCTCAGTAGCCATAGTGGCTTCAATGTCAAATGGCAGTTGCAGCTACAAACTGTGCCATCTTTTCTGGTCCCTGGAGTGGGCATCAAGAGAATTAATGCAACCAATCAAAGGATGTGAGGAGTGTGCTGAAGGGGTGTTGAAATGACTAACCCAGGTTGAACATCTGTTGGTTGTACCAGCATTTTTGTTTGACCTGAGCCCATGTCATGTTTTCCTGCCCCATCCCAATTAGTATCTCCATTTTTCCAAGAACCTTAGTACGTAACCCATCACAGAGACTTCGGGACCAGCAATTTTGCCTTCCCAAGTGTCTCAGATTGCATCTAAAGGTCCTCTCACTGGCCTGTTTAAATGGTGAAAAGCCTGTGGACTCCTGGGTTACCTCTCTGTTGGTAAACAGCAGATAAGGCATCCATTGTTCCCTGTGACTCCACAAATATCCTCAGCCCCAATAAAACACACACACAGGCTTTTCATTTGTGGGTGGTAAGGATTAGCATTATCTGTTTTTCTACAGAGATCCTGCATCAAGTCAGATACAAATGGTACAGCAAATCATCAATAATCATGTACGCTCTGAGAAAGGATATTACAAAAGCATCTGGGTAATGGGTGGCACAGTCCACTACTGTCATGATGTATTGTTTGTGTAAAATGCTGGAGATGGCTAGCAGCCCAATGGTATCCACTATCATCTTCTTAACAAGTTCACTTACAGCCAAATGCTGTAGGGGAACCCTACAAACATCACCTGCCTTGCCAATCTGCTGTCAGTTAACACAGGATCAATAGTAGTTGGCTCTGTCTGTAAGCATGTTAGGCCAGAAATAAATTTGCATCTCTCTGACCCTGATCGTATTCATTGGTTGGGTACAAGAGCTGCCCTTTGATAATTTATGTCTCACGGTCTTCAGTGGGCAGATCCCCCCTGTACAGATTTAAATTGTCTCAGTATACTTCTTGAACCCACTTCAAAGGAAGGCTGGAAAGGCAGGCTTCTGAGCTTCTACAGATGTGGGTAAGTGCTATCCCAAAGGCCGGACTACTAGTGGCAGTCAACTATCCTGTGGCAAATAAAAAAAGCAGATGAGGCTCAGCAGAGACTGAGTATACAGGATCAAATCCAGGAAAGGGGCTATGGGGTACCATGCCCTGATTTGTGACCAGAAACTGTGCCTCAGAAGCTTTGGAAGCACTACAAGTGACTGCTAACATTGGAAATACATTGTCATTAGATACATTGTTAGTGGGTAACTATGCATGTACAGTGGTCATCAGACCTCATATTTGTATTCATATTTATATTGCTATGCAAAACTGAACACTGAGCAAATGTAAACCTTTATCGTAATAGATTGTCAACACAGAAGTGTAATAGACTTGACAGATTATGTGACTACAACTATCAGGGTATACGTCTAAAGTAAAGTACCACAATTTTCAATAAAGTCATACTGTATACTCACTCTGCATGCAATATATTTTCTACTAAATGTTGTAAAATGACAATATAAACAAAGGTCTTTACCATTCCAGCTCTGCGTGCAATCACCGTATGGAAGTGCCCATCTGAAACTTTCTTCATTGTGGTTAGCTTGTATGTTCCACTGCCCAAGTTGTAGGAAAACCTCATCCTCTCTTCTACAATCTCCAAAGCAAGGAATTCAGCTGTATCACCAGTCTGGTTATCATAACTGTACAGCAATAATGCATTTGGTTTAATGGTAGAAAACTTCATATAAATGTAATTATTGTTGGAGTCCAGACTGGGAAACTCCATGTAGGAAAGCTCCTCAAATCCATAACTATTTAATTCACAGTGTTTTCCAAAGACACCTATACAACAATGGAAGATAAAAAGAAAAGACTGATAATAAATAGCAGGTCCATGTTTGCACACTTCTGTGCAAGCTGCTTCCAACATTAACTTTCACCACTTAAGTGCTATAGATGACTTTTTGTTAATGCTCCTTTACATGTTTGTATCTAATATACTTTAACTAAATATGTGCCAGTCAAATATACCTGTATTACTCTTAGGACAGTATGACATGATATATAATGAAGAACAACTAGAACTCTAACAAATGAGTTTATGCGTAACAAATGTTGGTAAGGACAAATCAAAGCACTGCCCTTGGCACTATTCACACACATTCTTTAAAAACCGAGTCTTGGAATTAATTTGTCAGTTAAGGATAACACCTTCTATTCCTCTTACTTCAAACAGCTAATATATTTCTGCACAGTGAAATACTAATAAAAAATATTTTAAGGGTACAGTTTATTAGGACATGACCTATGCAAATCCTAGGATAACTAATCATGCCTAAATATGATTATAATCTGACAGAGAGAAGCATTTGACCACAGATTTACTACACCACATATTCATGCACTATAAAATAAAGAAAGGCCTAAAAAAGTAAAAAAATGCTAAACTTTCAGCTCACCAAACATCCAGACTGGCTAATATTGCACACAGAGTAGAGCTTATTTATAAAATGAACGTGTTTGTAAACCCTTATATATCCACTGAAGTGATTAGCTTCAGGTGATACACAGAGATGACACAAACCCTAAATATGTTGTATCTGTTTATCTTCAGGACTCTCTTCTCTACAGCGTTCTAAAACACACAGATAAAAGGCTGTTTCTCAGCTCTAAAAGGCAAGGGGCAAGGGTCTGACATCTCACACTGCAAAGCACTGAGCATGGAGTGGAGTGTAATCTGAGACCTGAGTGTAGGGCATGGACACATCTCCCTCTACACAGTCACATAGGGAAATAGGCACAGTGGATGATGTCAATCAACATTGCTGTGCTGGAGAGAGGGCTGGGCAGACTCCCGGCATTCTGTGATATGGACATAACCTGTCAGAAGTGACTCATGCAGATAGCAGAGTGAGATTTGGATTGAGGCAAGTACACACTATAGAGGGATATATCTTTTACATTTTTCATTTTAGAGGTTTACAACTACTTTAAAGCCTAAGCACAGCCATGTTTAGCTTTGCATAAAGTGGATAAGAGTTAAAAATGTCTCTCTGATTGCTATTTCTACCTGTGACCCCATTAGTTGTCCCTCCTAGGCTCCTAGTTTCACCAATCAATCAACACTACCCTGTTTTTAACTCTTTAAGTAACACAATGAGAACAGTATGATCTGGCGCTTAACCAAGACCAATTGTAATGTAAACAATATATAAGGGAGTCCTTATAAGTCCTAATTACTCCTACAAAGTCCTTATAAGTCCTAGAATTCCACAAGATATAAAAAATCCAAAGAGGCACTGGAGACAGCCATCTGTAGAGTGTGACCAACTCTGTTGGGAAGACAGTAAGGGAAGAACAGGAGGCGCCAGCTAAGTGCAGTATGTGTATAAGGATGGTTTATTAAAAGAGGTTAAGAACACTCACAAGATGGCTAAAAACTTCAGACTTATCAGATAGTAGGTCCTTAGCTTGCTCCTTTAGCAGGGTCCACCACTGTCATCTAGTCTGGAAGATGGGAGAATGGAGCCCCGGGACGCCCTGTGTACATCAGGAACTGCACAGGAACCAGCGTGGAACGCATGGACGGACGTGACGTCACCAGAAGGAGGAGAGGATTGGGACTAGTATAAGGCTATCAGACTATGTGCTCAGAGCTGCTTGCTCTTTCTAGAAGCCAGGCCAGCCTAGATGACAGCGGTGGACCCTGCTAAAGGAGTGAGCTAATGACCTACTATCTGATAAGTCTGAAGATTTTAGACATCTTGTGAGTGCTTTTAACCGCTTTTAATAAACCATCCTTATACACATACTGCACTTAGCTGGCGCCTCATGTTCTTCCCTTACCTCTAAGTAACAAAGCCCTAGTTTTATAATATAACTTGCACAGATCATGCTCTCCATCCTTAACCAGCTTAGTGCTCAACATCATAAGAAAATATTGAACAGATTACTAAAATAATGGAATGCTAATATCAAATAAAAAGGTCTTAATTTCTTTAAAATACAGCATTTTTATACACAGCTGGCAATGCAGTAAGTTTTCATACTTCCATACATTCACTGCTTTGTCATTAGTTTTTGCAGAACTATGCCATTCACTATTTTTTTTTTGCAATAATTTTTCATTTAAGACATAAATGTCTAATTTGTTGAATTAGCTCTATGCACCATTTCTTGAACCAAGTATTTTATCTTAAGATTTTTACCAGGATGAGATAAAGTGAATCACTATAACAGCAATTTAGAGCCAAGACTCAAGTAGAGAATAGAAAATAAGTACAAGAGATGGCCTCATTATGCAGGTATTTGTTAATGTTTTTCTTCCATTGCAAATGTAGTCAAATGTAGCTTCCTGCACTTCATTAATCATATTCTGTCTCTCATTCCTTCTGTTTTTTAAGCTTTCTTTCACATGGAAACCAATAGAAGTATTTCAGAAAGATGAACTTGCTTCATTTTTCATGTGAACTTGCTGTGCCTGATCTCTTCTTTAGTGTGTTATCCAAAGAGACAAAATATATGATTCAATTATATATAAAAAAAAATATGGGGGAATTTGGCTTACCTCTTATACAACCTCATTAAACCTTAAATCCTGTTCTTATAAATTTTAGTGAAGTGTATGAAATAATCTTGTTAAAATTCAAAGTAAGGTCATCTGGATATGTAGAGTTCTGGCTTATCTTTAATGAATATGCATATTTCTTTATTTCTTTGTAAATGTTGATGGCAACAGATAGGAGTTAAAGCATAAAATAGACATTTCTGACATTATGCACTTATTTTGTCACCTTTTTCAGTTTGGACATACTTGGTGTTAATGTGTATTGAGGCAAAATTCCATTCCTTATAAAGTTACAGAGCCTGGAAAATGTGAGCATACCACTAGAAACATTTGATTTTTAAGTGTGAATGCAAAATAAATACTTCCTTCACTGGGCTAAAATCTAATTAAGTGGAGAGGCTGTTAACTGGTTTTATAGGCCCATTTCAACAAATATTTAGTATTCAGGTAAAAAGTCCAGATATTGCCTGGATTGCATTGCTGCTGTGGAGAACATTTAAGCAAAATCTGCTAATTTTCAGGGCCATAATCAATTCATGCTCCATTAATTTTTTTTAATAATAGGAGAACAATACCCTTAATAGTATAAACAAACCATTTCAGATCTGTTAAAATATTGAATAAAAGATGCATATACACATAATGCTAAGGTTTCATGTGTTCTTGACCTCCATCCCTGAATTGACAGGGCCCTAAACACTGGTACCACTAGGTACAGCGTTCAGCCACAGCCTGCCACAGAATTTGACAGACTGCCTGCTACAGGGCCTGATGCTGCACCTGTCACTCCAAGGTGCATTAAGATGATGGGAGAGAGATACTGCAACTGGACAGTGGTGTGTGCAGTGGGCCTAAAATGTAGAATAAAGGATAAAACAGTAAAAACAAAAAGTAAAAAACAATAATGTTCCACCATAACAATGTCTTATTTAGTTCACAGTTAATTTATTCTCAGTAGTATTATTAATTTTTTTATTTTGTATTGTTTATGTGTTTTTGACTGTTTTAGCACAGATTTCAGGTCATCATTTGTGAACTGATAAGGAGGATAGGTGGTTTGAGAAGTACACCATGGAGGTAAAATGTGTGTCTTCCATGGAACAGCCTTGTTAAAAGCAAGAGAAATCTAAAGTTTACTATTATCTAAAGTTCACCATCAGTATTGTTTGTTTTTCCATGATAAAGAAAACCTGTCACAAACCTGGACAATTAAAACCAAACATATGATAAAAAAAAACATAAAATCAAAACTTAGCCTTTATCAAAGTGCATGTCAAATAATTAGTAGATCTGGAAACAAAATTAGCGGAATGTATATGAAAATAGCCAGTCTAGTAGCTAGTGAGGATATCCATCACATTAAAGGACCAAGAGGGGTACTAGTGCCCCGTACACAATATCAGGCTTTTTTTTAGTGTATTTAGTTTGAATTGCCCAGGTTTTGATAGGCTTACTTTAGGCTTATGTTTCCTCTTACTGGATACAGAGATCTCTGAAAGTCTACACTCTCAAAAAAAAATTATAAACAGAATATTGTGGAAAATGAGCAAATAACAATTGGCCAAGGTGTTTGCAAATCAATCCTGGACCATAGCAAGAAATATCCAAGCAAAATCGTTTAACAAATATGATCTAAAGTCCATTCTAAAGCAGTCCCCAAGCATGTGTATTGGCTATAAGTCCACAACCTGATTTATTTGAATGTGTATTCAAATTTCTTCTAGTTCAGTAGCAGAGCTCTAACAAGATACATCTTGGAAGATTTCCATTGTTGCCTTTTTTAACAACCAATAAGTAAGTATGTACTGCAAATGATATTTAATTTCTTTATTGCCTTGGCTTGGGAAAATGGCATTGTATATGGCCCATTTAGAGATATGGCATTGTACAAATACAATGAAATCTACACTCTAACACTTTTTTTTTAAATTATGTTTTTCTACATGTAATTCAGACACAGTAGGAATGAAAGGTTTCCAACTTTTCAGTTATTCTTACTGAAAAACAAACTTACATGGAAATAAACATATCTTTTGCTTTCTATATCTATATTTGGCTTCATGTCCTAAAATGATGACTTATTTAGAGCAATGTCCTTTGTTTCTCCTAGGCTCAACAACAATGTCAAGATAACTAATTAACTGCCCTTCCCTTCATTCTTCCAAAAAGCTCTGATGACCACACTGATAAATAGGGTTGTATGCACACAGAAAGGCTGGAAGCACACACCAATGGTTATGAGGTAACTGCTTTATGAGAATATATATCTCTGGCTTTCAGGGGAATGGAAAGAAGTGATTTACCAGACTGTGTCTTCCAAGATGTATGAAGACATAGCTCTAATTATTTAAAGACATCTCTCTTTAACTTTCTCAGCTGTTTTCTTTCCAAAAGTCGATCCTATTGGCACTTTAAAAATATTCTTGTTCCAAGTCTGTATTATTTAAAATTAGGGATGAGCTCTAGTAAAGGTGATAGAGAAACTATGTGACTTCATAAGTTTTTGTTCTTGTAAACTGAAGTGTATTTGGATGAGAATTGTGATCATGACCATTTTATTATTTTAGAGTTTATATATTTTAATCCATTTGGCGTATTCCAGGTGAGCTATGGGAAGTTACTAGTGCAGGCACTTTTTGTGTTGTTTACTAAGGTCAAAAGTATTTTACTGCATAATTCAGATGAAGGTACCGTATTTTCCAGCGTATAAGACGACTTTTTACCCCTTGAAAATCTTCTCAAAAGTCGGGGGTCGTCTTATACGCTGGTATACGGCATACTGACACTTTTTAGGGGGCGGCGAGGTGCCGCCGCCGCCCCCCCCTTCCAACGGAAGGGACACTAAGTACAGGGGTGGGCAGGGGCTGTTTCTTACCTGGCTCCGGTCCCACGATGATCTTGTCCAGGAAGCGCGGCTGCTCCTTCAGTTTGGCCACTGGATGTTCGCGTGGCTGCTTGGCTCCGCCTCCTCACCGGTGATTGGCCGCCAGAACTGTAGCTCAGGAAAGGCACACAGGCAGCCAATCACCGGCGAGGGGGCGGAGCCGAGCGGCCCTGCGAAAATCGAGTGCAGGAGCAGCAGGTAAGTGTTCAGTGTAGAGGTGCTGCTGCAACCACATATGCTGTCTGCAGCAGCACCATACTAGAACAGGGTCAGCAAGTGTAATTGGTGTCAGTGGGAGGAATAGTGCCCCATCATTGGTGTCACTGATACCAATGATGGAGCACTACTCCTCCCACTGACACCAATGATGGGGCACTATTCCTCCCACTGACACCAACGATGGGGCACTATTCCTCCCCCCACTGACACCAACGATGGGGCACTATTCCCCCCCCCACTGACACCAATGATGGGGCACTATTCCACCCCCCACTGACACCAATGATGGAGCACCATTCCTCCCACTGACACCAATGTTGGGACACTATTCCTCCCACTGACACCAATGATGGGGCACTATTCCCCCCACTGATACTAATGATGGGGCACTATTCCTGCCACTGATACCAATGATGGGGCACTATTCCTCCCACTGATACCAATGATGGGGCACTATTCCTCCCACTGATACCAATGATGGGGCACCTATTCCCCCCACTGATACTAATGATGGGGCACTATTCCTGCCACTGATACCAATGATGGGGCACCTATTCCCCCCACTGATACTAATGATGGGGCACTATTCCTGCCACTAATGCCAATGATGGGGCACTATTCCTCCCACTGACACCAATGATGGGGCACTATTCCTCCCACTGACACCAATGATGGGGCACTATTCCTCCCACTGGTGTGCATTGGAAGAGGGGTAGTCTTATACGGCGAGTATAGCCCAAACACTACATTTTAGCAGGAAAAGTAGGGGGTCGTCTTCTACGCCCAGTCGTCTTATACGCCGGCAAATACGGTATGTGCGGTGTGAAAAAATAAGTTTTTGAAGTGACAACATTTGCACCAAATATGTTCTTTCTGGCCCAATTTCACAATAACATTATTACTATGTAACAAGTTCACACTTTTTTAGATAATGTCATTGTAATTAAATAAATGTCATTAGGAGCTGATTATATGGCCAAATATTTTAACTTTTGGGAGATATGATATAAATAAAACCTGGGGAGTATAGTGAACCATAAAGATATTACTGAACTCATTTTACAGTGTGACAGACAGCAGAAATATTATTTTTTTTGTGTGTTGTCTGAAGTTCCTGGGCCTCACAGGGGGAGGGGAAATGGGATGTATCTCCATATAGAACAAAGGCAGCATGGCTCTGTGTGGCTGGGGAAAACCAGTCCAGGCCACATCTTAGCAGGAAGTTGGGGGTGGGGACAATTGCAGGGCCATGTGGACATTTTGTTGGGAGAGCTGGAGTCATGATGGACAGGGCTACTCCTGCCTGAGCCTTAACTAGGAGATGCTTGGAACTGTACTTTGCTTTGTACACTGCTGGCTGGTGAGTCCCTGGATCGCTACCCTGTGAACTGACCTCTGCTGAGTGCCCGGACCTCCTGCCTGCCAGAGCTACCTACTGCTGTGGGCCCTGATTACCTTGCCTGCCTGAATTGCCCTCTGCTGTGCCCGGGCTCTCTTTGCCTCAACTGCCCTTGGCTGTGTGCTAGAACTACCTGCTGTTGTTGTGTGCTGAGCAGGGTCGCCCCTGCTGCTGTCCGCTGTGAACCAGGACATCCCTGTTGGACCCGTGAGTTTATGCTCTCCTGTTTTCCCTGAACTGTTCTTGTACTCCCACTCCACCTCCCTGTTGGATTACAACTACTACAGAGACTCACATCACCCCCCTGTTTGGATTATAAACTGCTGTAGAGACATTTCAACTTTGCCTTGGGGCTGGACTACAAGTATTTTGGACTCTTTCTCCCTGCACTACTCCCCATTGAGTGACTGTTGTCTGTTTTAATAAAGCTTTAAGTGTTTGCCATCTGCCTTGTGAGTTCTGACCCGCTTACCCTCCGTCACAACAGTCTATCACCCTACCTGAGTATACACATTCCTAATAAAGATAGTATGTTGTTTACAGGCTTCTCAACACATGGTCAGGCTGTAGTTGAAAATCAATCTCTGTGTAAACCAATCAACTATATCTACAGTTAATAAACTCTGATCTGATGAGACAGGTGTCCAAAAAGGATTAATTCACATATTCACCAGCACACCATGGATCTTCAAATGTTGTCCAAAAGCTTTTATTGCAGAAAGATCACATCACAAATGTACAAGTGTAATGTATCAGAACAGCACAGGACCCCTTTGTCAGGCATGTCATGCCTGACGAAGGGGTCCTGCTTGGCTCCGAATGTTTCCAGTATGGATACCAGTATTTCCAGTATGGATGTCACTGCTGGTTGTCACTGCAGCACCCACTACTGATGAGCCCTGTTTCCAGGAACATGTGCGATGGGAATATAGACAAGCAGTCCCAAAAGGTTGTCTTTTCAAAGGAATAACTGAAAGTATATCTACTCACCAAAAGGACAATGACAGTAATATCCATCTATTCCACTTTGGCAAGATCCCCCATTAAAACAAGGGTTGCATTCACAATAATTAATAGCAGATTCACATAGTTTACCTAGCAAAAAAAAATGTGATTGAATTAATCAAATATATATATAAACATATAAGTATATCATATAGTTCAAGAGTCCTAAACATTAAAAAATGTAACATAGTGCTATGCAGTTACTGGTCAGGGCAAGTCTACTTAGCGATTGCATAATCAGAACTGTGAATAATAACATAAGAAATCACACTTCAAGGGTTTCAGTTACTACACCAAAGCCACTGGTATTTGGTACATTGTATAGACCATATACACTGCTATATGGTATTTAGAAAGATACACTATAGCAAGAAACATCTTTTGTACTGTACTATTCTATTTTAAAGTATCTAAAATTTTTACTATTTGGACTGAGGCTAGGTTCACACTGTGGCGGGTGGTCGTGGGTGCGGGAATCGCAGTTGTTCCCGCACCCACAACCACCCTCAGCCAAAATGCACTCTTCCGTAGGTACAAATGCACCATGTGATTTCCCTTCAGCCACATGTTGAAAATGCTGCAGGCATCTTTTTTTGTGGGAATCTCAGGCACAGCAGCCCATTCAAATAAATAGGATGCCGTGCATGCGCAAATGCAGCCCACAAACCCATTGAAGTATGAACCTAGACTAAAAACATATGTGCAGCATACAGCTTTATTACTAAGGAGCAGAAAATGTACGCTTGGGGACAAATCTTATAACACAAATGCAACCTTAACCAAACATTCACTGCAGGTATGTCAAGCACTGTATTTTAAACACATACACTGTATAATAATACACAAGGTAGATTTACCTGCAGTGAATGTTTGGTGAATGTCACATTCACTTCTTTAAAAGTATGTCCTCTAGTAAAGTGACTGTTCCCTTAGCTTAGTGAAAATGTGAAGCTGTGTTTACTTAACATCCCTGGGGGTATTCCCGAGTGTAGCTCGGGGTAGAGTTTCAGTACCACAACTGGTAACCCTGAGCTACACTCGGGCTTACCATGCGGCGTTGCTCAGGGATTCCCTGCAGCGCTGACCTTGTCCTTCGCTCCCGCGATGTGTCCCCTGCAGCATCCCTGGCCATCTCCTCCGGCCGATGCCGGCATTTGGCTTCTGTGTTCCTGTCCCTGTGACGTCGGGACGTACGGGTGCCCGAACCAGCGGCAAATTTGAATTTTTTTAAAAATTTTATTTTTTTTAAAACGATTATTACATAGCAAAACATTGCTGTTTCAAAGCATTTCTCATACATTTTGTCCCTACTGCTTTGTCCTGTGCCCTGCCTGCATTTTGACTGTTCTTTCTGCCTGGAAACTGGGAAAAGTCCATGGCGTCCAAAAGCGTCCCTTTAGGTCAAAATCGGTTTTAGACCAGCTAGAGAACAGCGATAGTAAATCAGAACCACTTGCAGAATTGAGTGATAATGATTCGTGGGGGAAATTCATCATCAAACACTGAAAATGATACTTTGCTCAGTGATGTGCGAACTTGGCGCTATATTTAAAATTTCAGTGTTTTTGGTTTGATTATATTATTGAATTAAATGTATTATTATTATTTTATTATTTTTTATGATTATTTATTAAATTATAACTTATGATTTCGTGTTTCAAGTTTTATCATATCCGGAATGTTTACTAGACTCTTGTTTGGATAGATTTCAGTGAGTTATTCCTAAAAATGACAGGCCTAAATAAAAAAAAACTGCATATTTCCATGCAAAATAATGGTACCGCTTTCAGCACCAAAAATCTGAAATAATCATACCGCTAGGGAGGTTAAATTAAACAACACAAAATGCCAAAAAACACTGCGTTTTGATTTCTATTGCACATGATCGGGCATCTGAAATAAACATTCACTTTGCTAAGTAATCATTCTTTACTGCTTTAGAAAATCTCTCACAATGTTTCAGACTTGCTATCAACATTGAAATTATGCAAAATGAAAACAAACAGCTATTTTCTGGTCCCCAGATTTGTACAAAATCTCATAATTTTGAATAAAAAAAATACAGGTTAAAGTGGTAATAAAGGTTCTGCATTTTTTTTTAATAACAAACATGTCATACTTACCTGCTCTGTACAATAGTTTTGCACAGAGCAGCCCCAATCCTGTCTTTCTCAGGTCCCCAATCAATGATTCTGGATTCTCCCCCTTGGCCAGTGCCCCCATTACCAAGCAAGCTTGCTATGGGGGCACTGGTGCATGCTCGCTCCCGAGCGCAGCTCTATGCATCCATAAGACACATAGAGCCGCGGCTCTGCCCTGGCCCCGCTCTCTCCTCATTGGCTCATTGGCAGTGATTTATAGCAGTGGGAGCCCACTGCTGTCTCAGCCAATATGGAGAGGTAGTCCCGGGATAGCCAAAGCTCTCATGCACATGATTGAGAGGGGGCTCAGGTAAGTATTAGGGGGGCTGAGGGGGGAGCAACACACAGAAGGTTTTTTATTTTCATTCATAGAATGCATGGAGATCCAAAATCTTCAGCCTTTTCATTCTTTTTAATACTGTATATCCGTATATTATTATTATTATAATACAGAATTTATATAGCACCAACAGTTTACACAGTGCTTTACAACATAACATCCTCTCTAACAGACAATGGTTGACTTTGCATCACCTCTGAATTTGAAGAGAAAGGTGATATCTAAAGTAAAGCATGCCAATAGTGGATGGTATGCAGAGCTAAGAAGAGATTTTACCCTGAGATGACAGGAATAAAACAGATCTGCCAGATTATGTGAGGAAATTTTTAAAGAAGTGAAAGTTTTACAGAACCAAATAGTAGGACTTCTTATTGTGTTAGAATTATCCTGCATGTGTGGTGAAAGGAATGATTAACATAGCATCAACATAGTAGTCCTATAATAGTAACAAAATAAATGCAAACCCCCCTCCCAAAAAAAAAAACAGTCATATGACATATAACCAAATATTGTGCTTTCACCTAAAGCCCAAATCCAACCAAAACATGGGAGTTGGGAAACATCATAGCCTCTTTAAGGTTTTTACATGGCTGAAAAACGTGCTACTTTAAAGATAAGTCCATTGTAAATGTGTCTGCTGGTTTTGCGGAGAGGATATGACCTGAGACATGCCCAACTTCTCTGTGATAACAAGACTCCCTCTTTTGGCCTGTAGCAGCCAATCTATTTTTCTGTCTATCTAAGGTACCAGTGACACTTTCACTGGAGTTCCTGTCTCCACTCTCATTACAGTACTGATTATGTTACTTAGCTTTATTACTGTGGAGATTTTATTCAAGTGGATGGAGCTAAAATATCTGGCATCCACCAAAAAACCTTTCAAGCACAGTATAAGTGCCCCTATAAGCTTCAGCTGCATTTTGCTGAGTTATCTTATTTACGTGATTTTTTTAAACATTAATACATTTCCATCTATAAAAATATATTACAAAATGAACAAAAGGGAAAATAAATTTACATTTTTTATATGTAAACCTTCACCAAAAGAATGTGATCGCTAGATTTGTTCCTGCTCAAAAAGCCACATTTTAAGTGCGGATTTCCATCCTAAGTCCAGTTTATAAGATAATTACAATTCCACATGTTGAGAAATTTGCAGGCTATCAAACTGAATCATGAAGTGGACAGGGAATGTTTGAAGGAGTATGGTTCCGATCTGTCAAATACTTGGATCCACAGAGATTTTAGCAACTAAATATGGTAAAACTTCTAAAGCAAGGATTCATGTTGATTATGGAATAGTTCAGCTATACAGATAAAAGCACAAGCGTGCACAGATAATGAAGAGCTATATATTAATATTCATTGTACTTTCTGGTCTATATAAATACCAGGACAGTTTGACCTCTGGCTCACTTGCAGGCAGCTGGGACTGTCTGACTCACTTAGTCATGATGGTTTCCAATTACATGCATTATAAGCACAGACTATGGAGTAATTGCACTATAAACAAGATGTTTAAGCTATATGCAATAGTATAACTACAACCTAAGCTGCCCAGGATAGCTGAATTGCACTGCAGTATGGTTGCTAGAAGAATACCTGAAGTTTAAAAAGTCTATGGTCTGGCTTTATTTTGATTTATCCTGATAGCACTTCGATTTTGCCATCTACTGATGAGAACCGGAATCCATTTTGAGTTACACAAGCAATGGTTATAAATTGTAATTGAGTGATGGAATTGTTTTTTGGACCATAATGTAGGTACTGGAAGAAACATTACAGGTTTCTCTTAGCCTGGCTGTTTTCAAACAGACTGCAATACCATTTTTATTTCCTGCAAACAGCCCCAGTCATCCATTCTTTAGGTGTACTACTGATTGGATTGATTTCAAAACCTTGTCCACCTGCCTTGTCCACCAGCACCAACATATACATTGATTCTGAAGCTCTTCCTCCCTCTCCATACACATAAACATGTATGTAGGACACACTAATTTAACCTGAGGAGGTTAGATCATACCTTCACATAAAACCACCCTCTGGTGTATATAGACATCATAAGGCTTGCCATGCATGTTATAACATTTCTTCAAGACACTGACTATATGGTAGGAATTATGTGACAATCTTATCATTTATGTAGGATAAAAAAGGAAGCATTTCTTGCCAATGCAATGGACCCCTTGAGTAATGGGATTACCTGATTTACCCTGTTGTCATGCTGGATAAAGGGGAATGCCCAAAATGTCTGATTTTTCATTTCCAGACTGGCAGCTCTCCAGAACATCTATTTAAGTATGGCTATATTAATTAAATAATAGTAGATAGACATAGGATAGGTTTTACATACTTCTACTGTTCATATCACTCAGTGGAGAAGGAGTGGAAAAAGCTTTCTAGGGGCTAAAGAGTGTAAGATCTCTCCTTTTACTATTGAATTTAATTTGGCATCTTTTACCTATATAATCTTTCACTTATATAATTCAGCATTTATATTAAACATATAAGAAATATAAAAAGTATCTTACCTGTAGAACCTGCTTTGCAGACGCAGTTAAAGCCTCCTGGAAAGTTCTGGCAAATGCCACCATTTTTGCATGGACTAGAAAGGCACTCATTGATATCTCTCTCGCAAGCTATTCCAGCAAAGCCATCTGGACATCTGCAGGTAAATCCACCCACTAGGTTGTGGCAAGTCCCACCATTATGACATGGGAGAGGCAAACACTCATCAATGTCAGTTTCACATAAGTTCCCCTCATACCCCGGCATGCATTTGCATACAAAGGTTTGTAAAGGCTCATTTGCTACTAAAATTACAGGAATACTTTCCAGGACTGGTATTTTTGAACCCACGGCAAGTCTTCTCATGCAGCTCCCTCCATTTAGACAAGGATTATGTGCACATGAATCATGATCTACTGATTCAATCCATACTCCACTTTGTCGGAATAACACTTCCTTTATGCTTTCAAAAAAAGTACCTACTCCACTTGGGTTAACATAATGATTATTACTTCTTTTCACAGCTGTCATGACATACGTTTTGTTATTCTTTTCAAATACTCCATAGACTTGTACTGCGGTTCCAAGCCCAGTAAGTTGAGAGCTAGCTATGCGCAAGAAGTGCAGATAATTATTAGTTAAAAAGTCTTTAACAGTTGGTATATTTATGCGCAGCAGAATACTGTTGTCAATTGTGGCATTACTAAATCCTGTAAAGAAAATTCGGACATTATTTGTGACTGCATTGTGTAGGCCATCACTGCTGTGAACTAAAAGGTCAAATGTTCCATCAGTAGATCTTGATTGTGAGTGAAGGTCACAACTGTCTGCTGGGATATTAAAGAGACTTGTAATGCCGGATGTTAGTGTACACTGGAAACTATCCAGAACATCAGGATCTTGAGGCTTGACACTACCTAAACTACCACCAGGAAAGAGGTTTCCATAATAATGAACAAATATCTCAACAGTCCTTGATTCAGATGGGTTATCATTCTGGTCTATTACTTTAACGTGCACAGTACCTGTGGAAGACATTTGTGGAAAACCAGAATCTCTTGTCACAACAGATAGGAAAAACTCATTAATTTGTTCCCTGTCAATTTCTCTGGTTGTAGTTAGGACTCCACCAGGGCTAAGACTGAAATAACTAGTTGCTGGACCAGTACTCAGGAGATAATAATTAAATGGACCTTGATTTGGAGGAAGGTCCAGGTCTGTGGACTGCAGTGTCATAACATGAGTTCCAGATCTATGGTTTTCTTTGACTTCTCCTTGAGTGTTGATTAAAGTTGGTCCATTGTCATTAATGTCTTCCAAAGACACTAATAAAGTTGCACTTCCTGTTGCAGAGGGTGTTCCTGAATCAATGGCTAGCACTGTAAGATTATATATAGGTGTGCTTTCTCGATCTAGTTCAGTAGTAACTGTAACCTGGCCAGTTTGGGGGTTGATTGAAAAGGCACCCTTTTCATTCCCAGTGCCAATAAAGTAGGAAAATCTGCTCCAGCTAGGAACTGAATCAGAGTCATAGGCACTTACAAATGTAACGTGGGTTCCTGGAGGTACACCTTCGCTAATTTGTACATTATATAATTTCAAACTAAAGACAGGGGGGTCATTAGCATCAAGCACAGTGATATTTACATTGACTTCATCAATATCAGCTCCACGAATGCTGCCTATATTTTTAGCCAGGACTTTTAATGATATTCTTTCCTCTTTCTCTCTGTCTAGAAGACCAGATACATACAACTTCCCTGTCTTCTTTTCTATCCGGAAACCTTTTTTCCTGCTACTGCCAAAGATTAAGTAATGAACTTCCCCATCAATGCCTAAATCACGGTCACTAGCAAACACTTCTCCGACTACAATGCCTTGAGGGGCAGCTTCAGAAACCTCAAAATAATACAGTTTTGAAACAAATCGAGGTACATATTCATTTGCGCCTTCTAGTTGGACAGTCACAGTCACAAAACTGCAGCGCTCCTCATCAGGAACGTTGAAAGCTTTAATGGTCAGGTGGTAACTTTGCTTTGTTTCATAATCAAGAAATCCTTGCGTGGTGATCACACCAGTATTTGGATCAATTACAAAAAGGTCACTGTCTGATGACTGAATAGAATACGCTATTACTGCATTAGGGGCAGAGTCTGCATCAGTTGCATTCAAGCGCATAACCGTAGTTCCACTAGGTGCATTTTCCGTGACACTGGGCAAGTATTCATCTGCTTGAAATACAGGAGGATTGTCATTCACATCTTTAACATGCACTGTTACAACACAGTAACCTGTTTTAGCAACCCATCCTCCATCAACAGCACTTATGGTTAAGTCATGTTTTTGGCACACTTCATAGTCCAGGTTTCTGGACAAAGATAATGCACCTGTGGACGTGTTTATAGCAAAGAGACCAGATTCATTTCCTGCTGTTATGTTATATGTGATCACTCCATTCATAGATGTATCCCTGTCCCTTGCTGAAACCGTCCTGATAATTGCTCCCACTGTAAAACTTTCCAAGACAGTAATGCTTATATGGCTTTGTGAGAATTCTGGTGTATGGTAATTTTCTTCCGTCACAGTAATGTTAACTGTTGCCATAGAGGAAAGTGGAGGACTGCCTTTGTCTTTAGCTGTAACTTTAATCACAAAGTTTTTATTCAAGTCCATCATTAAAGAGGCTGCAACACTAATCCAGCCAGATTCTTTATTGATATGAAACTTTCCACCAAGGTTTTCAGCTGAATATTCCACTTGAGAATTGAGTCCAAAATCTATTTCATCAATGGCTGTAACCCTCATTAGTTTTGTACCGATTTTTGCATTTTTGGCAACAGGGCTAAAGTATTTACTTTGCAAAAATTTGGGAGGATTGTCATTACTGTCAACTATGTTAATTGATATCGTCGTTTCACTCATAAGAGGAGGACTACCTCGATCAGAAGCACTGACTATAAAACTGTGCCTGTTAATGTTAATATTGCCGGAGGTGTTGGGGTTCTGATACTTTAGGTGCTGCTTATTGAAAATTTCTCCTGTAGAGGCATTAATCCTAAAAAACTCAGACTGAGATTTAATGAAATAATATACCTGACCATTGAGCCCTTCATCTGGGTCAGATGCCAAAACTTGGGTGATCTCAGTTCCAGGCTCTGTGGTTTCTGGAAAATTTAAGTAATATGACGGCTTACTAAATCTTGGAGCATTGTCATTGACATCAGTCACAAATATGGTCACATCTGTGCTTACAGTCCATCCTGAATCATGAGCAGAGACTCTAACAATATAGCGATCGTTATCTTCCCTGTTTATTGGTCTACTTACTGTAATCACACCAGTACTAGGGTTTATATGGAAAGGTAGACTAGTGTCTGCAATTGTATACCTGCTGACTGCATTTGCACCAGAGTCTTCATCTGAGGTTGTAACCTGGGTAACCACATAGCCCAAAGCTGCATTCTCCGGAACAGACGCACTGAAGATCTGAGAGAATCGTGGAGCATTATCATTATCATCTAAAACATTAATGATAACTTTCACTACTGAGCTCTGGGGAGGATTTCCTTTGTCAGAGGCTTTGATAGTCAAAATATGTTGGGAAACTTTTTCACGGTCCAACATCCTCGTGCTTCTAGTCTCCCCACTGACTCTGTTTATACTAAATAAATTATCTTTGTTCCCATCAACTATCACATAGTCCACTTGGCCATTGGATCCACTGTCCTTGTCCTTTGCAGTAACTGTAAGTATTTTGCGTGGAGAAAGGTTTTCCATAGTTTCTGCTATAAATGGGTCCTGTTTGAATTGTGGCACATTATCATTGATATCTAAAACATTTACTTCTATCTTTTGGTAGGAGGAGAATGGAGGAAAACCCATGTCTCTGGCTTCAATCCACAGAATGTATTTTGAAATAGTTTCATAATCTAATGGGTTCTTGATGTAAAGCTGCCCATTTAGTTCATCAATATGGAATGTATTGCCAAAATTACCACTGGAAATATAAAAAGATAATACTCCATCCCTTGTTGATGATCCAAAAACAGTTGTTACCAATGTTCCTACTTCTTGATTCTCAGGAAATGCAAAGATTTTTTGATCAGCTGTTATCTGTGGGAAGTCAGCTTTGTTAGCAAACCTCACGGTTACTGTGGTAGAATCTGACTTGGAATTAACTCCACCGTCTTTGACTTGAACAGAAAATGTGATCTCAGAAGCCCCCTCTATTGGCTCTGCTGTTCTTATAGCACCCCTCAGTGGGTCTATGTGAAACTTGTCTGAATGCCGACCTTTCAAGGAAAAGTGAAGCTCTGAATTGGATCCAATATCTTCATCAGTAACTGTGACAGCAAACACAAATGAGTCTAAAGACAAAAAATAAAATAAAATTAATTATAACAAAAGTAAGATGATACATTCATTAAAAGGGTATCTATAGTAAATTTATTTTTGTGCTTTTGAATAGTGTGGGGAAGTGTTAAAACTCTGTTATTTTATCTTTTTGCTGTGTTTGTAGTATTGGGAAGATTTCAACTCATTTTCTGTCCTAGAGACAAAAGTGAAATGAGTCTGTAAAAGGTGAGAGGAATGCTCCTCTCAGACAGTTGTCACAGGAATAAGTATCTTCATCAAAAGAGGTAAAGAAATAATAATCACCCCATGAATTATAGTGATTTTCTGTTGAAAAATATAAGGATATCAGCCAGTAGTTGAAAATTCTAATAAGTGTAAAAAACGAAAAAAAAAATGCCAAAAAGGTGGTACAAAAGGGTGCTCCGAGGCTGTATGCAGTACAAAAAATAAATACTTTATGTAATACAAAAGACAGAATAAAGAGGCACAAAAACACCACACTCCCTTGTCTGGACCATGCACATTCATCCTCTTATAAGCTGTAGCATATCAAGTGCTAAAGTCACCTACTGCACAAAGAATTATAAATTGCTCCTGGAATTACACCCCAACATACTGAAATTAACTTTCTGTTGTATGAAATGCAACTGGAAATGACCAGTGGAATGATGGATTAGGAAGTCCAAGCTTTAAGCACAGCCGTCGATGTAGTATAGCACAGCAACATTAGCTGCTATAACTTGAGAAAATTCAATTCTTCAGCATAGTCATAAATCACCTGAATGTATTCCAAAAGCATCAAGAAGAGAACTGTTTTGAGACTGTATATAACCAGCATAAACTGGTTCCAATGTTCTATTGAACAGTGATAACTTATATCCACCAAAGCACCAGCAATGGAGTGTCACTACTTACAGAAATCATTGTGCACTCACTGCAGCAAACTTAATGGCAGTATAGCACTAGTGGATAATTATTGCTATAAGCCATGACCATCATGGGAGTTCCACTCTCTTTTACCACCCTCTGTGGATACATGTTATACTCTCATGAAAGGCTACTCCCATATCTGCCTCAATGGCTGAGTAAGAGACATCCTATGTGCTAACTGCAGTGGCAGATGGGTCTGTGACTTTTGGGGTCAAAACAATGTACACATTTTGTTCACTGATTACTGAACTTTATCAGTACAGGAAGGGAGGGGGCTACATTATAAGGTTTAAATAGGACGCTTTCTGATGTTAAGTGTTGAGCAATTTAAAAATACCTCTTGTCTTCCAATACTATTTGCATTTTATTACTCTGGCATCCTATACTAGTACCATGTTTCCCCCGAAAATAAGACACTGTCTTATATTTTTTTTGGCTCAAAAAAACACACTAGGTCTTATTTTCAGGGTAGGTCTTATTTTTTAAATGTCCAGGTGTGGACAGAAGGTGCCAAGGTGAGCTGCAGGCAGTTGTGGATGAGGGTTACTATGGAGAGGGCCAATTGATGACAGTTATGAGCTGCAGTCAGGTGTTGCAGGGGAGACGTGACAGGTGAGTTTCAGACAGGGTGCAGATATGAGCCACATACAGGGTGCAGGGGTGAGTTGCAGACGTGGGATGCAGAGGTGAGCTGTGGCCAGGGGGTGCAGAGCTGAGCTGTGGCCAGGGGGTGCAGGGGTAAGTTGCGGACAGGGGATGCAGAGGTGAGCAGTGGCTGGGGGGTGAAGAGCTGAGCTGTGGCCAGGGGGTGCAGGGGTAAGTTGCGGACAGGGGATGCAGAGGTGAGCTGTGTCCAGGGGGTGCAGAGCTGAGCTGTGGCTGGGGGTGCAAAAGTGGGTTGCAACTCAGCTCACCTCTGCACCCTGTCTGCAAAACACCTGACTCAATTTACCTCTGCAACACCTAACTCCAGCTCACCTTTGCACATCCCCCTCCACTGCCCTCATATGGTTAGCTATCTTTGCAAAACACAGCTGTCAGCAGCCGGCCCCTCCCTACAGTAACTCCCATTTTGCGTCCTATCCTCCCACACAGTGCACCAAGCGCACTTACTCACCGCTCCTCCTCTTCCCCACTGGCCGGCGATCACCCCTAGGGAATCGGCTTCCATGCATTAGGCTGCAGGAGGAGATGCCCCACCTCTAAACACACTGCATACTGCACCCACAGATATCTGTTCCTTCCCTGTCCCACAGTGAGTACAGAAGTAGAGAGGTTCTGTGGGAGCGGATTCTGTGTTTACAAGAGACGGCAGATATGGGCATGCGCAGGGCCAGTGCCGGAGGTGGCGGTATGGTGTTCCGCCATGTTCCGGCTGAAAAAAAGCACTGATCACAACTAGGTCTTATTTTCGGGGTAGGTCTTATACTTTAGCAATTCCCAAAAATAGCACTAGCTCTTATTTTCGGGGTAGGTCCTATTTTAGGGGAAACAGGGTACTTCTAATCTACAATGGTGATATTAAGGGATTTAAAATAAAAGTAATTTATGATATCAATTTATCGCCAAGAAGGGGTGACTTTAATACAGTTCTTTAGCAAAAAGAAAGGTGAAGATCTATAGACTAAATATGGTAGGTGTTTTCGAAGAGTTCCCCTTTTTTTGCTCTTTGTGTGTTTTTTCTTCTTTATTTCTCTCTCTCTGCTAGCCCCTTCTTTTTCCCTTAACCTTACTTTGAGATCTGGTTAGCTAATAGTTAATCATAAGAATGTATGATACATGAAAATATGTGTAGATTAGAAGTACCATTATATAGAGAAATATAGAGTAAATAGTATGGGCCACCAATCAGTGAATGAAATGCATAGGTTGTTTTGACCTGGAAGTCCTGGACGCCTCTGCCACCACCCTGCAGGTAATTTTTAAAGTAGCTTATGCTATAGCAGTTGACATAGTGGCCTCTTCGCTGGATTGCATAATAGTATAATCAGAATGATAACATTTATGAGTGGCTGGATGTGCTGTACCATATTGACACTTGCACATGAAAGGCTTGGACCCTAAATCCATCATTCCTCTAATCATTTCCAAGTAAAAATTAAAAAAAAAGTTAATTTCATTATGTTTATGTGAAATATTAAAAGCCATTTTGGACTTTGTGTTCAACAGTTGTCATTGGCATCCAGGGGCGGACTGACCATTTGGAAACTCGGGCACTGCCTGAGGGCCCGGGGTCAGTAGGGGGCCCCATGATATGCCCCTGGTACCTTTTTCATGGGCTTTTTTGAGTTTGGGCAAGGACACAGGGGCCCCATGTTCCCCTATTGCCCAGGGGCCCCATGAGTTGTCAGTCCGCCCCTGTTAGCACCTGATATGACACAGCCTATAAATTGATGAATGTGTGTGGTCTGGGAGAGCGGGTGTTGCTTGACAGTGTTGTCATTTTAATGTAGTGATGTGTTCATGTTTCTTTCTTTTTTGGTTATTTTCATTATTCTAATTTATATATAATAAAGCATTTATTTTTTTATACCAATACAGCTTTAGTGAGCCCTTTGTACCACCCCTTTGGTGGGTATGTTGCATCCACTGAAAAATTTACCCTTACCCCTGTGTTGGTGACAACTGTAACATTTTAGATTACCCACCACTTTTTCTCAAAAACCAGAGAAAATATACTGTACTTAGCAAGTATACAGGCAGCTAAAAAAAATCTGCAGAGAAAAGCAATGATAAATGTAGTGATTCACTAGTTTGTGTCCAGAAAAGGTTTTGATAGCCAATGCAATTAGCATAATTTGCCAATGTGTTTTGATGGTTAAATAGATGCCCTTTCATCAAGGCCAAAAATACCTGTTTATTTCTTATGTATATAATTACTTTGGGGATATATAGATAGATAGGTAGATAGATATATAGATAAAGGTAAAAACTCTGACAGGGGTTCTAATCCTTCCTTACATGGCTCTGCATACACTTTAAATTACAGCCAATGGTTTACAAACATATACATATACTACTAGTATAAAAGAAACACAAAACTTAGATTTTTAAATTAGTAAATAAAGTAGTTAAATGCTCAATTTTTTTAAATCAATGCACTCTGATTAAGCAGACAATCATTCCCCTGCACACAGTTAATTGAATATGTATGGCCAACTTAATTACAATGCTGATGACTCCTTACTGCCCTGTGCCACTTCCCTGAGCTTCCAGTTGGGGGAGTGCACATGCCAAGGACACAGTGAATGTAGGGGAGAGCATGCACTGAGGGCAGGGGATCATATGCACTGAGGACACAGGAAACAAAGTATAAAAGACAGCACAAGCCTCAACTGCTGTCAATCAACTTGGTATGGAGGTAGGATCAGGAAGCGGCTTGCCACCCTAGGCTTTAGGGATATCTGCTTCTGTGTAGCCACATAGCATAAGAAGACTTGGATGTAGTCCCAGCCAGGAGCACACATGCATGGGTGGCATTATTACTGCAAGGGGACTGAGTCACTGTAGGTCAGGAACTATAGAAGAGAGCATTTTGACAGATAGAATGCACAGCAACCACAAGCCATAGCAAACATGGTAAGTGCTGAGGTCTGCCACATTATATGCTTTTTATTTTTTAGTGTTTAATTACATTTAACCTTCCCTCAATGATGAAAAAAATATACTACATACATCAATACATTACATACATGACCAAAAAAATAACATATATTTACCTGCAGATGCTGGTGATGGAATATGGGTGACATATGGGTGATGTAGAAATCTTGGTGGGTTGTCATTTACATCAAGAATGTTCACTGTCACACTTGTTGAACTTGATAAGCTTGGTGATCCCCCATCAGTAGCCATAATGAGCAGTGTATAGTTGTCCTTCGTCTCCCTATCTAACAATGAACTACTTATTATCTGTCCAGTAGAGGGGTTAATTGTGAACTGAGAGTTACCACCAACAAGGCTGTATCTAAAGAAAAAAAAAACAGTTAAAATTACCTTGAACAGAAGCTTTTGTACTCTAAAAAATGTTGTTTTAGTCCAGCTACGATTATATTATAGCACTTGCTACAAAGAAGAAGAATCCCCGAGACAGATCATTAAATTGAGTAAATCTGGACAAGCTCATTAAACTGTAGATATTCCATTAATGAATACTTGTCCAAGATGCAGATTTAATGTTCTATTAACGACGCTTTTGCTTCAGACAAACCACTATGATCATTTTAAATTACTTTAATATTACAACCATCACTGCTAAAGCCTAGTGCTTAATAATCTACATCCAAAATAAATAAACTCCCTAAGATAAATTAAATACTAAATATAGGTTTGTAATAAACTAGTTTATGGTCAAAAGAACTATTATTTTAATTATTTTTGTGGGAAATGAACCATTGGATGTACTACAAGACAATGAAATTACTTTGGAATCTTCAGAGAACTTAAATGACCTACCAGGAAAAGAACATATTGGTACCTAGAGCTGTCATCACAGAATGTACATTTGTTTTCTACTTTTTAAAGTGTTTTTTCATGCTATAGTCTAGGAATACTATCCCTCTGAGCATTCTAACCCAATTGAACACCTCCCCACCCCACCCTTACCCAGGTGTTACCTACCTCTCCAGGACAGGGGCAGCCACATCTATTTTATACATCCTTGAAACTGAAATCTCCTGTTGCTTTGTCACACTCCATCACAGAATGCTAAATAAGCACCTCGGAGAGTGAGTGGGTAGAATGGGGTTCTAGGTTAGGGGCCTGGCAGGGGGGGGGGTAGCTTTTTTTTATTTTTTTTACTACAGTGGAGTTGTTCTTTAAATGTGTTTTTCCGTATTGCTGGTATAACTCCAATATTAGATTACCTTTCCAGAATTCCCTGCACAGCAGAAATCATGAAAAGATTTAGGGTACCAGCAAGGTAAGCCAGCCAGGCTGCATTGCATTGCACAAGGCCTGGATTCTTTCTTAGATACAAAGAATATAACTGGATACTAACATTTATAGGTAAAGTTGATCCAGGGAATATCCGATTGCCTCTTGGGGATCAGGAAGGATTTTTTTTCTCTGCAGGAGCAAATTGGATCATACTTTGCTGTTTTTTTTTGCCTTCCTCTGGATCAACTGTGGGTATGGGATTATAACTTTTTTTGTTTAATGTTTGAACTGGATGGACTTTTGTCTTTTTTTAGCCAGACTATGTAACTATGTAACTATTGCTGTCATTCTAACATATATTCAGATGGTTGGGGCTGAAGTAGAAGGCCTTTTAGTAGACTTATAAATAGCTGACTTACAAGGAAGAGGGCAGGCAAGAGCAGTGTGCTCATGCTCATTTACAGTACAAAGAGCATGCTTGTGGTGCGGAACTGACACAAGTAGTCTGAAAAGCTGGTTACATTAGTGTTACCCTTCTACATCCTATACATAATTACATAATGGCAGGGTGGGTCACAAGAGTTACTGAACACAACAACAAATACTTTGGCAGGTGAAACTGATTTTTTTAAAAAAAGTTTTTATCTCTGTGCTGAGAGTTTCACTTTAAGGCTTTATACATTTGTACCAAACCTAGCACACAACATACTCTGTTTTTTTTTTTTAAACTAGAGAACTCCCTATGTAGTAACCCCTGCTAACACACAAGACTTAATTAATGAGTACTATAGGGTTGTTTTGAGTTGTCCATGCACTCAGTAGGTAGCACTTGGCTTGTCAGTGTGACTTAACATCCTCATTACTATGTTTGATGAATATAGTAGTGCCAAACACATTAAATTATGAATTGTCACATGAAGGAGAGTGGTGCTGACAAAAGAAAGTTGTTCGCAGTCGAAGGATGAAAAGAATATCTTCTAATAGAATGAGACTAGAAAAATATAATCACATTACTAAGCTTACCGAACAACACCATTCAGGCCAGCATCAGGATCTGAGCAATTGAGCAGTAATACATCTGTTCCAGTAGGTGCATCTTCTGAGATACTTATAAAATGCTGGTTTAAGGCAAATGCTGGTTTATTGTCGTTGATATCATCTACATTTACTGTAATAGTACCAGTTCCTGTAAGAGCCGGAGACCCTATAATCAACAAAGTGAAAAAAAAGTTAATTTATTGTGCTGTTTGTAAGCCTGTGTTAAAAACAGCTCTTATAATTGCTCTGTACTCTGTACTAAAGCTGGCCAAAGATGGATCACAATTCATCTGGTTCAGATGGGGATGGGTCGAATTTTGATTAATCTATGGCCTTTCCCATTTATCAGAAGCTGATGTAATGATCGACTTTTTACAAATGAGCTTGCTGATACATTTTTGTTCGATCGGTGCTGCAGCTAACTGGCTGCAGTGCTGATCAATTCATTCTGACAGTGGAGAAGTCTCTGCTGTCTGAATAGAATAACACAGCAGAGAGTATTTCTCCATCCAACTCGATTGTGTAGATGGGGGAATCCATTCAGGGTATTTTCAATCAGCCCACTGCTTCAAAAAAAAAACAACTGACTCATGTATGCCCAGCTTAAAATAAGAATAATGATGCTGGGGTCCTCAAACTTTTGAAACAAAGGGCCAGCACACTTTGGCCTTTATGGGGGCCAGATTGTGGTCAGCAGGAGTAAACAATGCCTCAGGGATAGTGATCACTGGGAGCAAAAATAATTCCCAATCATTGGTGTCAGTGAAAGGAATAGTGTGCTATTGTTGCTATCAGTGGGAGAATCATTGTCCAAT
This sequence comes from Staurois parvus, assembly GCF_062004578.1. Taxonomy (NCBI): domain Eukaryota; kingdom Metazoa; phylum Chordata; class Amphibia; order Anura; family Ranidae; genus Staurois; species Staurois parvus. The sequence continues at coordinate 4,591,688 of NW_028317918.1, read as the reverse complement.
CATCAGTTTAGTGGGAGGACTAATACCATATCATTAGTGTTAGTGGGAGGATTTGTGACTCATCGCTGGTTTCAGTGGGAGGAATAGTGTCCTGTCATTGGTGTCAGTGAGATGAATATTGCCCTATTGTTGGTGTATGTAGAAGAAATTGTGCTCATAATTGGTATCATTGAGAGCAAACAATCCCCAATGAGGGTATTTGTAGAATGAATATTGCCCAATCATTGGTCTCAGTGGAAGGAATAATGTCCCATCATTGGTGTCAGTGGGAGAAGTTGTGCCCCATTCATGGTGTCAGTGCAGGGAATACTGTCACATTAATGCTGTCAGTAGTAGAAATAGTTCCCAGAGGGAATAGTTTCGCAACAATGGCAATTTAGAGACATGCATGACAAGCATTTAATCTGTACTATTGTTTTCACTTCTGCATCATGAAAATCACAAATAAACTGCACAGCATGCATTAATGAAAAAGAAAGTTCAGATAATTAAGCATTTTACAAGACTATCTTGAACCCAGTATGGCTGGTTATTTATGTATTTACTCTGGAAGTCAGCTGAAGTGAACCAATATTTACTTCACTCATACAATCAAAGAAAAAAGCTTAAAGAAAAGTTGCATGACTGGATGTTTAAAGAATTGTGTGTTGCCCTTGCAGAACACAATTTCATTCGAAATGACAAGAAAACAAAATTTGTGTAAGATTTGAGTTGCTCTAGTTGAAGCTTACAAAAGACTTAAGTTTGTCTCATGTCCCCATGTGACAGTAGAGCCATTCACCAAAAATGTGTGCTGTTGTATGCACTAAGGGGGACATATTACATGGAAGTACCAAGTAATTTTTTGATCCCAGTGGCCAAAAAAAAGAGTATTGCGGTTAAGGAAATGAGGGATTGTTCTGCTAAGGAGGGGAGATCATTTAAGCAAACCTTTTTCTTTTCTATGGGCAAAGCGCAGTAAAGTTAACATCAGCTTACTTCACTGAAGTTCAAGTTGCAACATACTTTCAGAAATTGAGGCTGATTTCTAGTGTGAATTGAAGTGAGGCAAGTTTTTTCTATTAATTCACCTGCATGATTGGATGTTAGTGTTCACATCACTACACACTTTAGTAAGTCAGGCCTACATCAATGCATATCTTTGTGTCAGGAAAACAGGAGATATAAAAAAAAATCAACAAACATTTTTTACATATCCGTAATATGGAAAGGTGTCATGATATTAATAAATAGAAACAAAATGCAAGATCTTTTAATCCATAATAAATTTACACACAGTTTAGGTAAAAAGGTATGGTTGCTTTCAGGCATGGAAATGATTCACATATGTTCACTTTATACAACTGGTAGTTGTATCTTGACCAAAATCAGGGTTATTGAAAATCAGCCTTTCTTAACCAGGGTTCTGTGTAAGCCTAGGGTTTTTCTAAAGGTTGTTCTTTAAGCAACAATCAGTTCCTGCCTCTCATATAAGTACCCACTAACATCAATGATCCTTTAAGATACTATATCTGTAAGGAGGGCATTTTTCCCATTTACCACCTAAGTAAGAAGCATTCTTCAATAACCACCATGCTAATATACTGTGAGTTGTAGGTAAAGTAATTATTTGTCAGGAGTTCCCTGAGACCTGAAAGTTATTTCAACAGTTAAAACTCCACATTAAAAGGGTTGAGAAAGGCTGTTCTAAACAGCATGTTCAGGTCGGACTTCTTTTCCTAATTTACAATTGTATGTACTTGTCACTGTAAAAAAATTGTTTTTTTTTTTTTGCTTAAAAGTATTTTTCCAATTTTTTAGGGGTCAAGACACCCTTTAAAATTATGTGCAATCTTGAGGCACCCCATTCTGAAATGTGAAAAATTAAACTAATAGTTTTACATGTCACAGCTGCATCCACACAGGTAGGACACCCAACATTCAAGGTGATTTATTCCTCCACCTTTGTGCACTGGTACTGACAAGTATTCCAGTGTTTCTCATCTCCCTCAGTTTCTCCCCCTCTTTTTGTTAACATGACCCCAGTGCAGACAAAGTGGGCATAGGAGGGGCAAACAAGGATGCTGTGCAGGTCCCTGAGGTCCTCCTTATCACCCGATGATGTCATTGGTTGTTAGGATGTTGGGCTCTGGAAGGTAGTAATGCTGCACAATGAAAACATATGGCTTTGTGTATCCACCCTCTGGCTTGTGTACAATTTTGGGGCCATTTTTAGGCATTTTGCCATGCCTGAAGGCACCATAGGGTGCCTGAGCATCTTGGTTGAAAAAGGCTGGCGTAAACTATATTACCATCAAGCTATATCTTTTACTTTGCATGGAAGAAACATTTTAATAATATGATAATAACAATAATAACATGGCAACAAGAAATCAACTATCTTTTGCTGTTCTGAATTATCTAAAGATAACAGCTGAAATGTAATTGCTTGCTATGAATAACCATAAATCATCATCATTCTTGGTGCTACTTTATTAAATAAGTGTAGGTATTTAGTTTGATTACTAGCAACTGTGTGTACATTGACATATGCAGTACTTCATCTAAAAGTTAGCATCTGTATATTTTATTTAACTTTTGTAAGAACAAAATTTAGTTGAAAATTAAACACTACTATATATATATATATATATATATATATATATATATATATATATTACAAAAAAGTCCATGTAGAAAAAAAAACAAATTAAAAAAATTCCACACTACTAATTAGCATGCTTTTCAAATGTAAAACCTGTTAGTGTGACTCATTTTACAGTATTTTGTCACGTAGCCAGTAAGTGCTTTTTTTGGAAATGACAAGAAGTGTTCTTGAATTTGAAAAAAAAAAGTTGCTGAGTGTTTGTGCTTTTAAAATTAAATATGTACCATCCACTGGCAATGTTGCATTTGTCAGCAGCAATAAAGTTTAAAAGGAAAAGAAAATTGAGATTGCTTCCTAATTTCAACAATTACGACAGAAGGTGTGGAATGTATAAGCAGTCCTTTTTTTTACATGTCTGTCCCTGTTGCTAGTTGTAGCTTATTTTACTAAAATTTAAATTCTCTTATTAAATTTTAAATATGATCATAATTCAAATTTGTATTTAAAAGTAAAAAAAAAATAAAAATAATTATTGTGTTTAATTTAAAAGCTGGGCACCAGGCAAACGTCTTATTACAAAAAGAAATACATATAATGGAGCTTTTTTACCTACCAAACTATTTTCATTCCTGTCCATTAATATTTACACAACTCCATCACATAGAACAGCCAGAAGGGTGGCACCACTTCATCTGTTATAATACAGAATGCACTGCTGTTATCTCCCCACCCCCAGATTGATGACTTCTCTAAAGCCAGCCATAGACAGATTGAAATTCAGCAGATTCAGCAGATTTCAACCTTTCTATGGGCAGGCTGGTTGTACGGAAGTCGATTTATAGATTGACTTCAGTACAACCTGTCAGGTTTTTTTTTAATGAAATACACTATAGCTGCCTTCATTGTATTCTGATGGTGGGGAAACCTTTCACAATCAGGGTTGATGGGGGAATTGAGCAATTTTCTTTCCTTCAACCTGTGGTTGAAGGAAATAAAATTGCATAATCTATACCCAGCCTTAGTGGTGCAGTACAAGCATTGGCAAGAGGCTGACACTGGTTGCATTTTCAAAGGTATATCCCAAACATTTCTGCTTCTGATCATTGGATTACATTGGTCATGTCATCGGGGGCAAGAACACACAGAGTGCTGCAGAATACATTATAAAGTAGACTTAGGCACAAGTCCAGATGCAAAGTGCCTGCTGCAGATGCTACAATTTTCACAGCTGACTTGTCTTGCACTGTTCGAAGCATAAGACCATCTAAGTCTATGTTCATTTTAAGAGGAAGACTGAGATAACAATGAAGAATAACCTCTCCGCTTAGTCCTCAGTTCTGAATTCCAACAATTGTGTTGCTGATTTGTGTTCACCATTTTTACTGTTACTTTTCACATTTTGTTGCATTCAGATTAAATTCCAAACAAATAACAAATTTGAGCACATGTGGTGACATATAAGCAGTGGAATAATTGTTAGGTGAAATCACCAGACTACAGTAGAAGAAAGAGTCGGTAAATGTTTAGCTATGTAGTCTCTGTGTAATACCAATATCATATTTGCGGTGAGAGATTCTATTTTTCTTGGTCAGGCTCGTTTCCCAGAATCTAGGATTTTACTGCAATAGCAGCTACTCCTGAGGACTGGGTTTTTAATCATTTACCAGTGGACCACCAGTAAGCCTTTCCTAAGGTATCCCTTGACAATAATCTGTATGATGAGGAAGAGAGCTATTGTGTCTGTATGTACAATCTCTAATCAGTAACAATATAAAATGCCTGTAAATACAGCTGATGCACTACCTAGAACCAAATGGCATACAAGGCATCATTAAATAAATCAAACCACTATAATTATCTAAGGATAAATACAGGTTCACCAACATTTGTACATTTTTTCAACTAAGAGTTTCAATAGATACAAAATAGTACATTTACAATTAAATCCCTGTGAAAGATTTCATTATTATAACATGATAGAGCAGGTAAGTTTGACATGTTTGTTTTATGTCTTTTTTTTTTAAAGGAGCCTTTAATATCGCTTTAAGTTTTTTTTCTTTTAATTGAGTGTTAGGGAATATTACAATCACCTGGCAAAAGGCAACAATGATATTATTAAACACATATTACAAACATTATGGGTATAATTTGTTATGCTTGCTTGAATGCAGACATATTCACAAGGCAAATTTTACATACATGTAATCCAGTAGCAGCTGCATGTCAGAGCAGGATTCCAAATAGAGACAACAGCAGAACATTTGTCACAATTTAACAAGAGGTATCTGAACATGGATATTCATGTTCTCTGAATATGTATTCGTTATGAAGGTTGTGGTTTTAAAAGATTATACATTATTTTTTAATAAAGATACTCTAGAGCAGGCATGTCCAAAGTCCGGCCCGCGGGCCATTTACGGCCCGGGGGTCGGTTTAATACGGCCCTCCAACAGCCCTCCCTGCTCTGTGTAATGTGGCCCTCCCACGGCCCTCCCTTCTATGGCAGACAGTCTTCTGCTTGAGAGCAGAGGGCAGTGCGCATGCCTGACTGCGGCGCGTTCTCCCTGGTCTGTGTAAATGCGGCTGTCGCACGGCCCTCCCTTCTGTGGCAGACAGTCTTCTGCTTGAGAGCAGTGCGCATGCGTGACTGCGCCTCGCTGGGAGCGACAGAGGGCGGTGACGTCAGGGCCGGGCTTCCAGCGTGAAGTGTGTTTCTCTTCCCCTCCCGGCTGCCGAGCAGAGACTTCAGCTCCAGCTACCTTTTCCACCCTTCACATTAGTGCAGGTAAGTTTTTTTTAAATTTATTTTCAATACATTGTGAAAACTCAGCTGTCAGTTGATATTAATGTTATGAAATGAAAAGTATGTCGTTTGCAATTAACTTGGCATAAAATAATTTATTTGCATTTAATTGTAATGGTTCAAAGAATGTTCGGAAAAATGTTCGGCCCTCCACCATGTTCACTTCATCCAATCTGGCCCTCTTTGAATAAAGTTTGGACACCCCTGCTCTAGAGGGAGATTATCAAAATTGGAGCAGGAAGAACCTGAAGCAGCTGTGCATAGCAACCAATCAACTTCTTTCTTCAGTTTGTTCAGTTAAACTTTAAAAATGAAATATAGAAGCTGATTGGCTGCCATGCATAGCTGCTCCAGTGCTGATAAATTCCCCTCTGAGATTTTTGTAAATTAGTTTACATCCACTTTAAGGGAAAGATTGCTTGCATTAAGCTTTTGTGACTTGAGCCTGTCATGTAATAATGATGACATGACCATGGGTTGCAGGAAAGAAATTCACTCGATTCCCCCATCAACACAGACAGTGTTGACAGGGGAATCCCCCTTGCCGAGTCATTGTAAGCCAGTGATTATGCTAGTGGCTATAGCAGCCGCTAGCGATAATTGCATATAAGATCTAGCAGGCTGGTTGTACCTAAGCTGATCGATCAATCAACTTGGAACATTCAGCCTGCCCATACAAGGTGTGAATCCCGATCAGTTCCTGCTGAACTGGCTGAGATGTGAGCCATCTATGGCTGGCCTTAGTGAATTGAGACTAATCTATTTTTGTGAAAATATTAAAATAGTACTATACTGCATTATTTACTCGTTGTTTATGCTTTAGCAGTACTGCAGAGAATTACTGCTGTTGCTTTGTTTCTCTTGTTGATGATATTAGTATTTCTGTTTGCTCTGGAATAACTTGATGAACTTCTGCACCCTCATTAGGGATGACAGAAGTAATTTCAATGTTAACCAATTCAATACCGGGCAATTTTACACCTTCCTGCCCAGGTCAGTTTTCAGGTTTCAGCGCTCTCACACTTTGAATGACAATTGCGCGGTCATACAACACTGTACCCAAACTAAAATTTTATCATTTTCTTCACACAACTAGAGCTTTCTTTTGGTGGTATTTAATCACCACTGGAGTTTTTATTGTTTGCTAAATTAACAAAAAAAAGACCAAAAATTTTGAAAAAAAAAAGTTTTTCTTGGTTTCTGTTATAAAAGTTTGCAAATAAATAATTGTTCTTCATAAATTTAGGCCGAGATGTATTCTGCTACATGTCTTTGGTGAAAATAACCCAAATTAGGATGTATTTTTTAGTTTGTAGGAAAGTTATAGAGTTCACAAACTATGGTATAGATCTGAATATTGATCAATCCTGAAGTACTGACAGCCAATCTAATTTCTTGAGGTCCAAAAATGTCAGAACAGTACAGATATCCCCCAAATGACCGCTTCTTGCAAAGTAGACAGTCCGATGTACTTCATAAGAGGCATGGCAAGTTTTTTGAAGTTGTATTTTTTTTCTCATAATTTTTCGGGAAATTTAAAAATGTACAAAATTAGTTTCACTATTTTTTTTTTACATATTGTCACCAGTGCAGTACAGCGTCATCATATAACTGGCATGGCAGTGATCAGGGACACTGACTGGTGACAGTATGAAAAAAAAAAATTATATATCTTTTTAAAAATTTTTTTTAAATTTTATTATTTTTAATTTTGTATTAAATTTTGTTTCTTTTTTTAAGATTTTTTTTTCATATGTCACTATGACCAAAGTAGTACAATGTTACCATAGTAACATTGTACTACTTTGGGGAAGTGATCAGTATTTTTTTTTGTTTTTTTACACAATTTGCTAATAGCAAAGAATTACTTTGCTATAAGCAAGCATTTACCTGAATGACATGGATTCATTCAGGGTTTTTTTTGTTTTTGGTTTTTTTGTGCTTAGCTGTGATTTGGCCACAGCTAATCACATGACATGTACATGTGATTAGCTTTGACCATTCACAGCTAGACAGTAGTATACAATGGATGGCATGAATGAAGCCATCCACTGTATACAACTGTCATGTGACCTGCTGTGATTGGTCACAGCAGGTCACATGGTACCGGCAACGGGGCCGATACTCAGATCTGTCATCGGCCATGTCCGAGGTACACGGCCGGTGACAGATCGCGCCGCTGTGCCGCTCTGCAGGAAAGCAATCTGCGCATGTGCGGGAGGACGCCATATGGCATCCACCCGGAACACTGATGACATTTGCCGCCCACCATTCGGCCATAGGGCGGGTGGCAAATGGTTAAATTACCGACATTTGGCTATTGGTGAAATTTCACCTATGGAGCTGCTTGGGTAAAATATGCTTGGGGGGAAAAAAAACAAAGGATCTGGGGGGGATGAGTGTATTAAGGGAAGATTAATGTTCTTTGAGTTAATGCTTTTTCCTTTTTTTAATTTTAACTTATTTATTGGTATTTATTCATCCCTGTTGTGACAGCTAGAAGGAGATCTTCTCCGCTTGCTAGCTGTCACAATTTTTAAAAACGTGGCCGTGAGGGGCTCTGCCCGCCCAGTTGCGTCACTCATGCACAGTATTCTGTGAATGGGAAAATTACAAGTTCCATCGCCTTGTAATTCTCAATGAACTATCACGGCTCTGTTGAGCACTCTAGTTAGTTCATTGATTCTTCCTGTCAAAGTGTATATGCTTGCCCATACAAGGTACGAGAACACAGATGCATTGACAGGTCTGCAGGAGTCCTGTATGGTGCCAGCGAGCTCCTGATTGCTGGTGCAATGCTTTCTAGCCTCCCAAAACAAAATATAGTAAATGCACATTTTTTTTTACCTGCCAAAATATTTGAGTTCATTATTTTTTGTTAAAAGCTGAACTTATCCTTTAATTTTACTTTCCTCATTACTGATTTTATGGTGAAATTTCAGAACTCCCCTACTTACCCCTGCCCTTATATTAGCTGTCTAAAAAGGCGCACTGCTTACTGTTTTCTTTTTTTACACTGAGAAGGATTGGTTTTCCATGTAGAGCACTGTCGGAGCAGTACCCAAAACATTTATTCTTTCTTCTTTATTTTGGGTTGAATTATTAATGAAGCTTTGTGCAGAAAATGCTAAATAATCCAAATTAAACTGCTAATCATCATTACGTTTCAATCCATGGTTGTCCATGGGGGTGTAATGACACATTTACAAAATAACTTAAAAATAATCAAATGCAAAAATGTGCTTATTAACTGAGAAAACGAAATAATTATATGCTAATTGCTATCTAGTGGGAGTCTGGTTTAATTGAGGAATAACAGTTCTAAACAAGCTTTAGACAACAGTTTTGGTTAATAAGCCTAATCTATTCAGTTAGTATCACAAGCTCACTGAAGCAGTAGGCATGAGGCATGCCAAATAACTCTAGGACTGTCTGACTTAAATTAGGTTGTTATATTGCTGTCATTTATCAGTATGATTTTAATCTTGCACATATACTTAGGCTTTTATTGTCTGTGGGTTTGAGGCCAGTCAGATAAAGTATATTTGATAGCATCCTCATTTGCCTTAATTGGATCTACTTAAGGAATAGCCTTCAAAACCACAAAAGTATAACAATCTCATATCTCCATATTGACAAAAGTACATAAATATTTTTATTATTTCAAATAATAAAATGGCCACTAAAATTGTTAGTGTAGGCTGACTACACATAAATATTAAAATATACAAGACTGTATTTTATAAATACAGTAATAATTATTAGCAATGTGTGCTAATTCAATTAAGGAAAGCATCTGCTCTGATCTTGGTCCAAACAATACAACAGCATACATGAGCTCATTAATATTTTGATGCCTTGAGTCTCCTAATCACTAACATGTTTGCTAATTTCCTTAATAGCATAAGCTGATCTAGACACTTTTAAGAGATGATTAGGACGCATCAGTCTCTACCAAAGCTGAGACTGATTACAGCTGAAAATCTTTTTTGTTTCTTAACACCAGAATGTAAACAGTTTTTAAAAATGATAAATTTTTCTACAGTATATTTTGTTTATAGATGTGAAAAAAGCAACAGTGTTTCCTCATCCTCCACTTTTTTTTTATTTTTTTGCATACGCCCATACGCAATACTTGTGTTTATAATAGCACCACCGCACCACTGACAGCATTGCAGCACTCAAGCATTCATGCCAATGAGTGGCTGTACACTGCACCTTGGCTGCCCAAACAGAGGAAATACACTGGCAATGTATAGGCTCAGTCACCCATGTGCAAGGGATTGATTTACTAAAACTGGAGAGTGCACAATCTGGTGCAGCTGTGCATGGTAGCCAATCAGCTTCTAACTTCAGCTTGTTCAATTAAATTTTGAAAAATAAAACTGGAATCTGATTGGTTTCTATGCAGAGCTGAACCAGATTGTGCACTCTCCAGTTGTAGTAAATTAACCCCATAGGGTTTGACTTACTAATGGCAAAAGGGCACGTGCTCCAGAGGTTAGTAAATGGGGGGAAGCTCTGCTGATATCCATAATCCAATCATGTCCAAGCAAAAGCAAAATAAGAGGATCTTTCACAGGCATAGCTGACCTCTTTTGTAGTTACAGGCCTCATATACAAAGAGTTTTAAAGAAAGGTTGTTTTAGTTGGTTATATTAACTTCATATCTAAGTTATTAGTGTTAAAGCCAAACTCAAGCCTTCCCTTTAGTCTTCCTCTCATGTACTGAAATCTCTTACCCTGATGTCATTCACACTGTGACATTTCACACAGTTTGCATTAGAAGCTACAGCAAGTCATTTAGCCCTTAACTTCCAGCCTTGATGTCCATGGCTAACTCCTTTCATTGGATTTCAGTTCTTTCGATCTTGGAGGCTCTGTATGACATGTGGGCATTACTTAGGGCAGTCTGCATGGAAATGCGGCTTGCCTTAGAACGACCAATCCTTCAGACATACATCCACCTATCAATGCATTTTTATTATTTGAATAACTCAGAAGAAGAACCAACCCACCGTTTGCATTGGGGCTAAGGGCTCTTGAGGGCACTGTAATGTTTCAAGAAGCTATGTAGAGAATCCTGCCAGCACCTTCCAACAGCACTGGTTTACCTGTATTGTATAAAGCAGCACAGAAACCCAGCAAGGATATCACTATGTCCATAATAATGCATGATATAAAGATGAAAGAGTTGTATTTTAAAATCTTATTAATAAAGTGGCGGGGAGGGGAAGAAGCAGTTAAGGCAAACTATAAGCAGATTAGACTTGAATTTTAAAGAATCCCAGTCAGGTTACAAGTGGGACATGGCAGGAAACACAGGGATCCACAGACTCTGGGAGTGTTGAATCCCAAAAAGTCACAGAGGCTGTAGGGCCTGATTGGATGGGGAGGTACACATAGAGAGAGGTGAGTATGAGAGCTCTTTTCCTGCAGGGAACTTTTAGCAATATATTTTGTTTAATCTCAAAAGGGACATTTTAAAGAGAATCTGTCCATGGCTAGAAACACCTGTCAGTTGTCAAAGGTCCAGCAGCATCTGGGCAGAAGGCATTGGACTTGTTGACTATGAACCCAGAAAATATTTAAACCATATCTGTTTTATTTGCCAAAGGATTGACAAATTAATTCATCTAGTCCTGAAACTTACTCATCGCTGCTGGATATCAAAGCCAGATTGGTCACCTAACCACTGCATTTATGTAGTTCTGGTTACCACCTCCCCAGCCTAAAACTAAATAATGAAGGCGCATAAGAGTGAGGAACTCATCCTCCTGCTTATTCTGCTCTGTCCTCCTGTCAGCTTATGCCTAGTACACACAATGATAATATTAGACGAAACAAAATCTTTCGGAGTGGTTGTCAAAATCTGTTCCTTAGTACATAGCTTTCATGAGCCGATCACGATGGTTCATGCAAAATTTTTCAAAGGGACAAGCATGAACATTTTTTTCAGAAGATAACAGAACAAATTATTTTTTTTTAATCAGTACATATTTTGAGTGACAAAGATTACACACGATCTGAAACATGAAAACAAGAATTTTCATATGTTTATTAGCACTCTCGTATTTGATATGAGAGTAGCATGCAAAAAACTACGAACAATAATTTGTCTGATTTTCTCATCATGTGTACTAGGCAATACAAAAGTGTAATATCAACTTAAATTTATGAGGCATTTAAAAATATTTTTTTTTATTTTTTATGAATACATAGCTGTATTCATAAGCATTTTTTATGTCTTCCTTGGTTTCAGCTTTTAAAAGACTATTCTCATATTGTTTCTTGACTAGTTCACCCTGCATAAAGGCTGCACACACACTTAAGAGAAATATACAGCATTCCTGCAAGAAGTTATAGTGAAAATGACTCCATAGGTATTTATATAAAACTGAAAAAGTTGATGTAGTGTTAGAAATCTGGATAGTATTTCACTGCTTTCACTAAAGCAATGAACTAAAATTGGTTCCTCCGGGAGCTGTCCTGAGGATGAGCTGTAACTTTATGTCTTACTAATAAGTGAATTATTTTCACACTTTTATCATGTGGCTTTTCTTTTGTTTGATTTGCCTGCCAGGGACTGCATTAAATGGGGCTCCCATGAGCATAGCTAAAAGATATGAGCATGGAGTTTAAGATTTAAGCATGTCCTGCAGGAGGTAATTTGTGAACAGCTCTCTCTACTACAGTAAAAGAGGTTCAGCAACTTAAAGGATTGCACCAATGATTGAGATACACAGCTGCTCCGGGCTTGAACTGTTTCATTAGTGTCCTTACTTCACATTTTCAATCAATTTGTTGGTGTTACCACTTTCCTGAGATCATCCTGCATCAATAAAATTATACCCATATGTTTTGTATAATGACATGGGAGGATACCAAATTTCATTTTAAATTGGCAAATTTGGTAGAGAAAAATATTTGATATTTTACAAGTGTGTTTGTTTTACTGTGCTTTTCTTGAATGCCCCATAATTTAACCCAAAGTAGCAATGTAAACAATCTAAAATTACATCCACAGGAAAAAGTAAAGCCTACTATTCCCTCAATAAATGCATATGCAATGTGATCCTTCTGACTGATGAATGCTATGTGAAAATTACATGCTACAGATTAAATGCTTCTATACATGCATTTTGGATGATGTCCCTGGTTTACTAAGTAACAGTAATGGCACCAGAGCCAATAAACCGACTAACAGGATGAAGTAACATGTGATGGTAAGGTTAGCTATATGCCGCACAAAAAGGATGTACAACACAACTAAATCTTAGTAGCTAGTCTGCAGACCAACAGATGATTTGGTCATAAGTACAAATACAGGTAATCAGCTAAACCAAGAGTGTATATTGTGGTCGATTATGTATTGTGGATAAAAAGAAATGGTTACAAAAAATCTGGAATCCCATTGGTCAATCGCCCATTGGTCCAGATGAATTTTGAAAGGAAAAGATATTTAGCTTCCCCATAAGATTTCCTATTATCACCTAAGTTTAAGAAACCCTATTTGATAGGGAATGGGACATGTACGGGAACCATTCAAGGCTATAACTATTTAATTTGTATTAAAAAGCCTTTAATAAGAAGGGCTCTTTCAACCATGAGGCAAGTGAAAATCCCAAATGAGGATACATATTTTTATGCGTGGCATTTGGCTTCTTAATACGCTGTTCTTTAGGGAGCAGTAGAGCAAAGTATGAGTGCAAACCAGAAGAGCAGAGTATCACCTTTTGGCGGTGGAGCCATGCCAGGTAAGGATAGCATCAAGTGGCAATGAAAGGCTAATAGATTTAAAGTTGTTGTAAAGGCTCAAGGTTTTTTTTTATCTGGACCTTATTCTATGCATGAAGGTAAAAAATGTTCTGTGTGCAGCAGCACCCCCTAATCCTTACCTGAGTCCCATTGCAATCCAACGCTGTACAGGAGAGCCTAAGCTCTCCAGGGACTCTCCCTCCTCATTGGCTGAGACAGCAACGGGAACCATTGGCTCCCGATGCTGTCAATCACATGAGCATAGAGGGGGCGGGGCCAAGCTAAGGCTCTGTGTGTGAATGGACACGCAGAGCAGCAGTTTAGGAGTGAACCTGCATGGGTGCCCCATAGCAAATGACTTGCTCTGGGGGTGCTAGGCAGAAGGGAGGGTCCAGGAGCACTGGCGGAGAACCCAAGAAGAGGAGGTTTAGGGTTGCTGTGTGCAAAACCATTGCACAGAGCAGGTATGTCATGTTTGCTATTAAAAAAATGCCTTTAAAACTTTAAAACAAGCTATTTCTGTTCAGTTTATTTCTACTTTATTGTAATATTATGTTGGTAATTTGTTGTTTTCTTTTTCGATAGATACGTGAAGATGACAAAAATACATGGTGTACAACAGAGTGAAGAAAGCTTTGAGTAAACCTCTTGAATAAGGCTACGTTCACACTAGCCTTGTGTGCAGGCGGCAGAGAGGCGTTTGGGAAGCGTTTTTACCGCTTCCCAAACGCCTCTGCCAATTCTGCACATTACAGCACATGGTGCTGTTCTAACAGGAGCGTTTGCGTCGCGTCGCGTTGCGTCGCGGCAAAACGGACGCCTCTGGTCGAGTCAGGAGGCTTTGAAGCCTCCTATTCTCGTCTATGGTGCCGCTCCGCAAACGCCCAGCCGGCGTTTGCAGTGCGGTTGCGACGCGGTTGCGGGGTGTTTGCGGAGCGGTAACACCACTCAAATGCATTATAGGCGTTTGTGGGGCGTTATTAACGCTCGGCAAACGCCTAGCAACCGCCGCTAAACCGCGCATGCAGTGTTTGCGGAGCGTTTGCCGAGCGTTAAAAACGCTCCGCAAACACCGGACCAATGCTTGCCAAACGCTATAGGGGCGTTTGGCAAGCGTTGGCAAAACAGCCTAGTGTGAACGAGCCCTAAGAAACATCAAATAATTGTAGATACAGCGAACATGACCCCTTTACAGAACTTTGATCTAAGGGGAGTTTACAAGGCTCCTTAATTATTAGCAACACTGCATTTGCTGGAAAACATTACATATGCTCTCAGGTTTTCCATGGAGTGCTCAGTTGTCCCCCAGACAAAAACCCCATCCCTGCTTCAAGCATATTATGCAGACCTTACTACATGAGTTTTTCAACAACTGTAACCATTTTTAACCAGCTTCTGAAACAAAAAGAAAAACCATTAGAGGAGAAGTAGGGCCAAAGCTATTTGAAGTCCTGATGAAGTCACGACGCACGTGACGCTACGCGTCGGTTTGTCTACTTCCTGGTGACGTATGTCCGGACACAGTGGCCATATTGGATTCCCCCAGGTGCATGCATATCTACCCACAGGCTGGGAAAAACGCTTTTTTATGGAAAGGAGCATGTGAGTGGAAAACTTTGTAATTTTTAACTTTGCCTATTAAATTTACTACACTATGGAAGGCTTTCTTGTCTTTTTATGAGTTGCATAAGAGAGGAGGAGGAATAAGGAGTCTGCCAGAGGAATACACCACTGAGGTGGTAACTGCTTTGAGGCCCTGTGTGGGTCGAGGAAGGGAGGTGAGCAGGCATTGCTGCCATTTGAAGGAGAGTACTTGCACTTAGAAGTGGAGATCACGTGTGTGTTCCAGCTTAAAGCACAGTCACATGCATGGAATATTTTTTTCACCTTTGATATTGTCTTGTTCACCTATGGCATATATCATTTATGTATAATTTAGACACCATTGTATGTGGCCAATATTCTGTTTTCACGTATATATATTCTGTTCATTATATTTGATTTATGCACTATATATTTAGTTTCCTAATGTGTGTTATTTAGCTATTTTGGTTGACACTATTTTTTCTTTTCACTAGAGGGAGTCAACACACATTTATTATATATAGTGGTCACTTTGATTTATAATTACACTATATGGAGATACATGATTGTATTCATGTGATACAAGCGCTTCACTAATTTTTAATTTTATTTTGCTACAGAAGGTGTGTTCAGTCTACAGAGGGTTAATCCAGAATTCTTAGGCCCCATGTACACGGGACACTTCTGAAAGATGGAAACTGACTGCTGCAAAACGTAGGTTAAAAAACGTCTGTTTATCTGCGTTTGCATAACGCGTTTATGCGCCATTGCGTTTAGAAGCGTTTTTTAACCTCCCTGGCGGTATTCCCGAGTGTAGCTCGGGGTAAAGTTTCAGCACCACAAGCGGTAACCCCGAGCTACACTCGGGCTTACCATGCGGTGCTGCTCCGGGATCTTTTCTTCTCTTACTTTGTTTTTTGCTCCCGCGATGTCCCTCCTGCAGTGTCTTCGGCAATGTAATCCGGCGGATGCCGGCATTTGTCTTCCGGGTTCCGTCCCCTGCGACGTCGGGACGTACGGGGGACAGAACAGCGGGTAATTTTAAAATGACAAAAAGTGAAATTCACTAAAATCACTAAAATCACATAGTATAACATTACTGTATCAAAGCATTTCACATACATTTTGTCCCTACTGCTTTGTCCTGTGCCCTGCCTGCATTTTTATTGTTCTTATTGCCTGGAAACTAAGAAACGTCCATGGCGTCCAAAAAGCGTCCCTTTAGGTCAAAAGCGGTTTTAGACCGGCTAGAGAACAGCGATAGTAAATCAGAACCACTTGCAGAATTGAGTGATAATGATTCGTGGGGAAATTCGTCATCAGACACTGAAAACAATTTTGCGACTTTGCTCAGCGATGTGCGAACTTGGCGCTATATTTAAAATTTCAGTGTTTTTGGTTTGATTATATTATTGAATTAAATGTATTATTATTATATTATTATTTTTTATGATTATTTATTAAATAATAATTTATGATTTTGTGTTTCAAGTTTTATCATATCCGGAATGTTTACTAGACTCGTGTTCGGACAGATTTCAGTGACTTATTCCTAAGAATTACAGGCCTACAATATAAAACGCCAAATTTCCATGCAAAATAATGGTACCGCTTTCAGCACCAAAAATCTGAAATAATCATACCACCAGGGAGGTTAAAGATAAGCACAGGAGAACCTCCCAAATGCCCAGAATGCATTGAAAAGTGGTAAATTATTAACTATTTCAGGCTGTTTCAGAGAAATACAGAGAGCAGAAGCAGAGAGAGCAGTATGTGGTGAGATTAGCTTAGGAGTGAGTTGCTCATTAACATTTCTTTTGTTTCCAAGGGTGTGAAAGGTGTCTTGGGGAGTGAGTCAAGTCATTAAGGCCACCTGGCAGAGGGTCCTCATGAGGAATTTGAGGTGTGAATGGTCATTAACATATCTTTTGTTTCCAAGGGTAGGAGAGGTCTGAGGTGTGAATTGGTCAGTGTTTTGTCCACTTGAGTACCTTGAAAACGCTTTGCATTCATTTTTTCATGATGAAAAAAGGCTCTGGACAGCATTGGGAACTGGAAGAATTAAAAACATTTTTCAAATGCAAACACTAATTTGCGATTTGACGCAACAACTGTAAACTGAAATGCCTGTAAACGACTGTAATCGAAGATGTGAAAACATTAGGGCCAGTTCAGGGGCTGCTGAAAAAAATGCTGAACAGCTCCTAAACGTGAGTTTATCAGCTGCAGTGTACATGAGTCCTTAGTGTGATGCACTGAATTGCACACTATACTGCCCCCTAGTGCAGGAGCAGACAGCTGCTGGACAGGTAAAGCTCTCCGACAGCTGTCGTTCCTGTGTGAATCCAGCCCAATGTGCACTAAAATTTTTCATTTTGGTTATACTGTAGGTCACACTCGGTTTTGTCCTTTGAATTCTACTTTGTAGCATTTAATCCCCTCACTAGAAAATGTACACAAGATCCAAGTAATAATTTTTCTCCCAGGGAATTTTATTATAATGTGCAAATTCACTCAAGTGGCCTGTACTTAAATCTCTATGGGAAATGTTATGAAACCGTGACAGCCTTCAGATTGCAGATACTAGCCTATCATTCTACTGTGCGTGTTTGCCAGAAAAGCAACGGGCGCCTGTGTGAAAGAGTTTTTATGGGACTGTTGCAGCGTGCAAATGTATAAATCATTGTTTTGTATAGCTGTACCTTGCTTTGTGAGTAAGCCAATGAGAAAATACTTCTCTCTTCCTCCATCTGCCAGAGACACAGAGAGATAGGTAAATATTAGGTTCTGGCGACGTGACAGGAATAGTACTGGTAAGGCCGCTTTGTTCATTAATGTCTTTAACTCTTTGAACATTTTCTATAGGGAAATCACTTGCATTCCACCCATCAACATCCATTTATTTATTGGTTGCATCATTATTGAACTGCACATCTGGAAACCTGCATATAGTCAGGGTCTACTGTTTCAATACACAACTTGGATGCAGAGTCCAAAGGCCGTTTATAAAAAAATTTAACTGAATCCAAATTATAAATATTACTCTATTTTAGAGAATTTGTGCCAGAACACAAACAAAAGTACCTATAATACATCTATTTATAAAAAGTAGAGCAAAGACGACAGGGCTGTTCCCTGTAACAACAAAACAGGTGTTAGTTTTAAACATATAAGTCTATATTTAAACATATAAGTCACGACGCACGTGACGCTACGCGTCGGTTTGTCTACTTCCTGGTGACGTATGTCCGGACACAGTGGCCATATTGGATTCCCCCAGGTGCATGCATATCTACCCACAGGCTGGGAAAAACGCTTTTTTATGGAAAGGAGCATGTGAGTGGAAAACTTTGTAATTTTTAACTTTGTCTATTAAATTTACTACACTATGGAAGGCTTTCTTGTCTTTTTATGAGTTGCATAAGAGAGGAGGAGGAATAAGGAGTCTGCCAGAGGAATACACCACTGAGGTGGTAACTGCTTTGAGGCCCTGTGTGGGTCGAGGAAGGGAGGTGAGCAGGCATTGCTGCCATTTGAAGGAGAGTACTTGCACTTAGAAGTGGAGATCACGTGTGTGTTCCAGCTTAAAGCACAGTCACATGCATGGAATATTTTTTTCACCTTTGATATTGTCTTGTTCACCTATGGCATATATCATTTATGTATAATTTAGACACCATTGTATGTGGCCAATATTCTGTTTTCACGTATATATATTCTGTTCATTATATTTGATTTATGCACTATATATTTAGTTTCCTAATGTGTGTTATTTAGCTATTTTGGTTGACACTATTTTTTCTTTTCACTAGAGGGAGTCAACACACATTTATTATATATAGTGGTCACTTTGATTTATAATTACACTATATGGAGATACATGATTGTATTCATGTGATACAAGCGCTTCACTAATTTTTAATTTTATTTTGCACTTATTGGTATCAGCTAAGTGACAGCAGCTGTATTTTGTCAATTATTCCCATGAGCGCAGGAGGATCCCTTATTATTTACCTTCTGTAGCAAACATTGCAATAAATAAATGGGGATTTTTAGTTCACATATATTGCAATACATCTTTAAGCTGCCCATCTTTCTCCAGCACATCACACAGTTTCCTTTGGGGGGGGGGGGGGTGGCAAACTTTATTTGAAGTGTACAAAATGTACACATCATTCATGGCACTGTACAGCAATGTGATAAGCTGTGCTGCTGTACATTGCCATGCATATCTGTACAGTGTGCTGCAGAAAAATTCAGCATGTCTGCATTTTAGCATAGCATGTTGCAGTGCAGCTCCAGGCTGCATTGCAGTGTGAATGGGACACACAGGAAACAACTGTTTTCTGTGTGTCCTTGCGTTGATAGGCATTTTCCAATGCAATAAAATGTCTCTCACCACACAATGGGGGCAGATTTACTAAATTTGGTTCAGTCAGAATCTGGTGCAGCTGTGCATGGTAGCCAATCAGTGTCGAACCTCAGCTTGTTCAATTAAGCTTTGGCAATAAAACCTGAAAGCTGATTGGTTTTTATGCACTAGTGCACCTGATTTTGCATTCTCCAGCTTTAGTAAATAAACCCCACTGTGTGAATTAGCCTTAAAGTTATAAGTTAGTGATATAACTAGGCTAAAATGGCAGACAAGCTGTTAGCTGAGACATATTTGTTGTCTAGAATGTGGATTTTGGCCGTTGTGGGTTCCAGGGAAGGCTGTTGAGAAAAATAGGTCACTCCCACTGAGGCGGGGCCTGGAGTCCAGGCTGTGAAGGAGTCTGGGTGGGTCTGCAGCCTGGCCCTTTCAATCCACAAGTCCATCTGTCAGCATACCTGGCTCATTATAGAAATGCTGTGGAGGGTGAACAGACAGACTGTTTACTGTGCAAGAATATGTAGAGGTTTCACCTACCAAACTGATTTTTTTCAGGCTGAGCAAAAGCCTACTATATGGACTGCTGTATTTGCTAAAGTAATCAGGACTTTGTTTCTGTGCTTTTACTGCTGAAATAAAGCTATTTTCCATTAATATCCAACATGAAAATACATGTGGAACCAGTAATATCTCAAAAAGACAGTATTGTACAGTGAATTTCTGACACAGAGCTACCACCTGAGAATGTCCCTTGTCAAAATATATATAAATGACAAATTGTCCTTTAAGGTGTTGCCCCCACACCCCTGAGTCTAGCTTACCTGGTCTAATACTTTTCCCTGTCCACGTTTCAGGGAACGTCACTGTAAGGTCCTATCCAAAGTTGTACTGCCCTCTTCTGAAAGTGGTTCTGCCAAGTATTTTTCATCCTGCACGTGTATTCTATGACCCTATTTACTCCTTTGAGGAGAGTTGTGCTCCATAAGACTGCTGTAGGGAGCCATAGGCACTGAAGAATGAATGGGTAATCGGCACGCATGTGTAGGATGAAGGAGGGGCACTTTTGATAAAAAGGCTTTGAGCCCTTCCATCCCATCTCTAACTCATTCACAAAGTTTTTCTTTAAAGGCTAAGTTCACCTTTGCAGGAAAAATTCTAAATACATATTTTTTTCAGGAAAAAATATGCAACAATTATTTTTCCCCACAGGATCCTGCAAAGCATTGCACCTGCGACCAGTGGATCTTGGGTGCAATGTCAGGCTCCTGCAGACACATCCTCCAGCTTTCTGCCTGTACCTCTGTATGGGCTTTCATTTAGAAAGATGGAAGATGTGTGAATGGACTGCAAGTGCACTGATCAACTTGTTTGTACTCCACTGAGCACTACAAGCTGTCTGCCAGGCAGACAGGACTTGTAGTTTATTCATTCACAGATCACTGCAAATAAATGATGTGGTTGTGTGGGTGCAGCCCTACAAAGCCAAGCTGATTTTAAATGTGACAGTGGCTAAGAGGAACCCCCGCCTGCTGTCACAGAGAGGGGAGCACCCGGGGGGCAGGAACATGTTACATGTTACACCCTAAATACGGGCGTAAGATATAACATGTTCCAAAGATGACTTAGCCTTTAATAAAATATCTTGAGAATTTTCTCCTTACTTACCTATGTTTGTGTCCCTTCTGTGTGTGCTGAATAGTGGATCCAGTGCTGACGTCTGTGTCAGCAGCAGCCAGTCACCTTTTTGTGAGAGGACCCTGCTGCTGACCAGCCAATAATCAATGTTCACATTACCCAGGGACTGACATGGACACACAAAGAAAGAACTCTTTACAGGGATGAAAATAGATGACTGAGGACCTGAAGTATCACGTCACCACAGATTAAGTTAAGTAGTTGAGTATTATAAAAAAAACACACGAGCGATACAAATAGTCCCAAAAAACCTAAATACGCTTATGTGAATATACAATGATAAAAATAGAAAGTGAAAAACGTTTAAGAACATGAACATACTATGAGATATACGTGACAGTTCATGAATAACAAAAAGATATCTGTTGCGCTAATGGACTAACGTGAAAAACCATGAATCAAATATACATAAAATTCAAAAGTCCAAACAAATGTGAATCCAAATGTGAGCCCACCTTGTAAACCAAATAAATCTCTGTGGATGAAAGGCATTAAATAATCCAACACCAATAACTCCAAGGAGACACTGAGGTGATACCACCACCAAGGATAAGTATGATTTACCAAAGCAATTTTGACTCTAACCAGAGAAGTCAAAAGGAGCATATCAATATCATGGACTCCGCAAAGCCTTCTGCTTTAAGCCTCATAGATGGGTCAACTAGACAGTAAGGGATCCAACTGTGGGTTAATCCGATTTATCCCTTCTTCTGAGGGAGAGGTTCTACAATGTGGTGAGTTCATACAGTGGGTGTTGTATGGTGGACAGTGTGCACCACACACATAAAGATTTTTATGCAAGGACGTCACTACAGATCATTTCCTACATGTAAACCTTAACTCCAAGATGTAACAATTGGACTATCTGGATCGTTCATGTGGTTATTTTATAATGTAATTTACTTATATGCACTGCAATTTTTGGGGGGATGGGTAATAGCTGGAGTTCAGTTTTCAGTGCCCATATGCATGTTCCAAAGATTGAAAGCTGAGTTCTTGAAAGCAAATTTAAATGTTTGTTATTGCCAAAGCCAACAAACAAAAACAAATGAAAGCCTGATATTTACAACAATGAGTAAACTCCAAAACAAAAATGAAAAGCAATGATCATGAATTGATTATGTTAATACAGAACAACATTAATAGCTCAAGCACGAATCCTTATTTGTATGTGCTTCCAAGCGCAGCATTTATCACTTACACAAGAGGTGGATTAAGGACAGCTAACAGTAATCTGCCTCAGGAGACAGACGAGGCAGATTTTGTTTTACACAGCCACACACGCAAATTTAAACGGAATTGTATGATACTTTATCACAGACATCCCGTCACTGGTTGGAATGATATTTGCATATTATTTTTCCTTAACTGTCTGTGTAATTTTTCTAGAATATATTATCAGCATTCTTATAAGACACATACAAAACTGTGAGTCAACAATAAATAGACGTGCCATGAAATAATAGTGACATCATTCATTGGAACCTGAGTAAGACTGACACACTTCTCAACATTTCAACACTATGAATGATACTATCTGAACAGATTTGTTATTAAAAAACAGCCATATGTTCTTAATAAAATTCTTCCAGCTAAATAAAACAAAACTCCACTTTAAAGGGAAACTATAATGGCTTTGGTCAACTGTATCATAATATTTTGAAAGCTCACGAGTTTCCAAACTGATTTTGTATATCTTTTTTCATTATTTGTATGAAATCTTTATTTTGCAAATTATTATTACAGAGTGCACCCATGATGTTCTGAAAAACATGCTAGGGCTTCTGATAAAAGAGCCCAGGACAGTCTTTAATTTTTCTGGCAGAAACTTTTAATCCACCAGTTAAAGTGGTTGTAAACCTTACATATATCCAATGAAGTGACTGGCCTCTAAAGATACACAGAGGGGAACCAAATCCTCCTATATAAGATGTACCTGTCTCAGTGGCATCCCGAGGTAGGTGCCTCCCCGCACCGGGTGACACCTACCGCACGGGGTGACACCGGACCCGCTCCAAGAAAAGGTAAGTTGTAAAGAAAGCCGACGATCCCTGCAGGATGGATCGGATCTGCGGATTGGGGAGCATAATGGGTTGGACTCCGCTCCATTATGCTCAATCCACAGATCCGATCCATTCTGCGGGCATCATCAGAGGGGGTGTCACCAAGTGTTACCGCACCAGGTGACACCAACCCTAGGGACGCCTCTGACCTGTCTATCTGCAGTTTTCACTTCTCTACATCTGTCCAGACTTTATACAGCCTTGTGAAAGTTCAGAAAAAATGGGGAGGAGAGCTGAAGTTACACTCTGCAGAGCTCAGTGAGGAGAACTCTGAGAGCTGGTTGGATGAAAGGGAAACACACCCCTTTACACATCACACAGGAACAGAGCTGAGGCTGCCAATCTTCTGGAGCTCACTCCCCTGTCACCACTTTTCTCCTGTGTCAGGAAAAGTTGTCAGATAGGATTCATGCAGAAGGCAGAGGAAGGAAGCAGCATATGTTCATCCATAGCCAATTGAGCATTTTGGAGGCAAGGAGTATGCTCAACAGCACCAGACTTTGGAAAGTAGTTTGGAAAATGAACTAGTTCACATTTACTGTATGTGCTTCAGCTACGTGTTTAGCTTGTGTTCCACTTGGAAAGGTTAATATGAATGCACCTTACGAAACCTCAAAGATTCTAATAATATAAATAAATATATATTGCTAAATTTTCACAAGGTATATATTCTTTGTTAAAATGGAAAGCTGTATAAAGAAGCTGGAGCCACTACAGCTGGAGCAGATTGAAAGACTAAGTGCCCCGTCTTACCGATGCAATTTGGGAATTGAAATCGCACCTGAAATTGCATCTAATGAATGTGAATGTCAGTGTATTAACATGTATGATTTGCTGCAGCATGATTTCTAAAGTAGTTCTTGCATTACTTTTTCTGCAGTTTTGTTGTGATTTCACATAAATATAATACAATTGAAATTGCACTGCAAATTGCAAGAAATCATTGAAAATCTTCAGAAGTAGCAATAAAGTCTTCAGAAACTGTACCTGAAATTGCACACAAATCGCGCAATTTCAAATCACAGTGGTGTGACCGGTGACTAAGGCTGATGTAGCACAAGAAATCCTGGCGCTGACAACAACTTAACATCACTAATAGACCACTTCACCGCCTCCCGTCCGGCCCATGTATATAAACGGCCACACGGTGGCTGTGCAGGGTCGGGTGGCCGTTTATAAATAGCCTCCCCGCACCCTGCTTGTGCGCGCTCCCTGGGAGCGTGCTGCACCGCGATCCGGTGTCCGCTGTGTCCTCCGGACACAGTGGAACACCGATCATCGGACGGGACCTCTGTGAGAGGTCCTGATCATGTGATTACTGATTGGCCAATCAGTGATCACATGCAGAGTAGTAAGCAAGATGTCACTTCTGAAATCATTGCTTACTACATGTGAAATCTGTGAATGATCACAGAGGTCACATGATACAAGGCTAGTCACAACAGCCTTGTACCATGTGACAAGCTGTGACCAATCACAGCTCACACAGTAGTTCTCAATGGCTGCAAGAATGCAGCTAGAGAGAAGGAGAAATGATTTATGGGTGTAAAAGCAATCAGTGTAAAAAAAAAAATCTTCATCACCCCCCACAAGTAGTACAGTGTCACCATGGTGTATAGCTGCCTATTTTAGTGATGTGTCACCAATGGCAGAATTACCCTTCTGACATGGCCCTAAAGCATTTAAGAAGCTGAAATAAAAATCTGTTCCATAGACTGGAGGTAATAAACCTTTAAACCTGATTCTCAAACATTTATAGTTCCTTAAAGGAGAATTAAAACACATGACCAAAATACGATAGGCAATAAACTATTTGGGAAATCACAACGTGCAATATAAAAATACATGAGAAAACATACCTGAATCCACTGCTGTGATTAGTAAAATATACTGCTCTTTCACCTCTCGGTCCAGACTTTTTACTATGCTAAGCTGCCCGTTTGATGACAACCTGAATGCCCGCTCTTCATTGCCAGAAGCTAGTGCATATATCAATTTGCTGTTAAGGCCCTGATCATCATCTCTAGCCACAACCTAAAGGAGTGAAGATATAGAATACTTATTTCCCAAGTTCATTCATAACGTGATTTTCTGTTTAGTTTTTAGGCAAGTATTTGGTTCTTAATAATTTCATTACCAGTGCTGATTAAAACACTATTAAAAATGTGGTTATTACATCAGAAGGTATTAAAAGAATAAATAATGACTATGTATAAATAAATATGACAAATCCAAGTGCAAAGACGTATTAGAAATTCTATAACAGGTTCCTAAGTATGTGCCTTTGAGCTGTAGTTAAGATGCCACTTACCTGAAGTATAACTTTTGGCAAGGACTCCAGATTTTCAGGAACATTAACTGAATAGGGTGATAATTCAAATTTAGGAACCACATCATTAACATCTGTTAGAATAATGCTAACTGTTGCTGTGTCCGTCCGCGAATTGCTACCACGATCTGATGACTGGACAACCAATGTGTATGAAGACCTCTTTTCACGGTCCAAAGGTTTGGCTATTGATATTACTCCAGTAACTGAATCAATCCTAAATTCATTGTTTGGATTTCCTTCTATGATGCTGTAACGGACCATTCCATTTAATCCTTCATCTGCATCTGATGCAACCACCTGGATAAGATCTGTTCCAGTTAGGGTATTTTCACTTATTTCCACTTTAAAAATGCTTTGTGAGAAGCGAGGGTTGTTGTCATTGACATCAAGCACCATAACTGTGACATCCACAGATGAAGAAAGTGGTGGTTCCCCTTTATCAGTAGCAATGATTGTTAGGGTATAATTGGAAACATCTTCACGATCCAGCTCTCCTATCAGATGCACCTCTCCATCAATATTTCCAATGCTAAACTTGTTACCCAGTGAATTAAGTAATGAATACTGAATATAACAGTTTGGACCACTGTCAGGATCTGTGGCTTGTGCCCGGAACACAACAGTGTCAGTAGGAGTGTTCTCTTGGATATAAGTCAATTTTGGAGAGATGAAACTTGGTGGGTTGTCATTGACATCTAGTAAAATGATTGATACTTCCACTGAACTTGTGTATCTAGATGTTGGTGGAGGTGCCATATCATGGACGTGAACCACAAGATTATAGAACGACTGGCTTTCCCTGTCTAGTGATTTTATTAGTTTTAAGGCTCCATCTTTGTTAATATGAAATTGGCCCATACTATCTCCAGAAGATATGCTGTAGGACAGTTTTGAATTCAACCCTGAAAATAAATGAGGAAATCTGATTATTAACGAAACAAAATGATTGGATGATTGCCATCAAACTACAAAAATCAATAAATAAGTCTAAACTGCAATGTTAAGTAGTTGTAATATAAATATTATATTTTATATGTGTGTGTGTGTTTTATTTCCTCATCGGGGTAACTATACAGTTCTTGGAATTCTTACAGACTTTCAAAATATATAAAAAATATGGAATTTTTTTATTTACAGACTTTCAAAATATCTATTGAAAAACATTGGGTAACCTGCTGCCTTCCAGACTGAGTATATAGGATAAAAATGCTGATTTACATTCCCTTTGATCATGTTAGTTATTTCAAAGACTCAAGATTTGCCATGGTTTCATATAATGAATTATCTTCACTCTGGTTAAAATAATAACATTGCATGTATACACTATTGCTTGTGAAAATAGGAGCTAAATTAAAAGGATTTTATTAATTGTAGAAAACATTTTAGTTTATTTATCAGCAATGGCTTAGTAAATAATAGGTATAGTAAATGGCAAAGCATAACTGGCAGGTTTCTATCAATGAAGTATCCATGCTGTAGATATATTTATAAGAAAAAAAAATAACTACAAAAAAAGAGATAAAGATTAATTGAAAAACTTTTTACATGACAATATTATTTGGGTCATACCTACACAAAAGTGTCTACAGGATCTAAGGGACCGTAATCCAAACCATACTGTTATATGAACAGAAACCAATAATCTACCTCCCAGGAAAAGAAAGGAGTCAGAATTCTAGATTTAGTAGCTTATTCCATGACAGGAATTGCTGAAATAATAAGATCTTTCAGAAAACTGATGATGCAGTAGACAGAGACATTCAGTTAAAAAACATAATCACTTTTGAAGTAAGTCGCCAAAGGCAGGATTACTTAAAGGAGATTTACAATTTACAAAGCTAGTGGCTATGGATAGGGAATTAATTAGGTTAATTGTTCAGGAAGACTGGTTCAATTTATATTGGTATTATATGTAATATTGTACTAACAAAGATCGACTCATTTGCTGAACAGATATTAAGACCTGCTTAGGATAATTAAACTGCAATGTACTAATTGCTGCCCATTTCAAAGATTTTCAGCTCAGTGGGCAACTGTATTTTATAACTATATATTGCCCATTTTCTGAGCATTACACCAGTCCCATATATACCTATTTATAGGTACAGGGCCCTAAACAAGGATCAAAAACATGAATAACCTTGACCAAAATTAACTAGTATAAATTCAAAAACAGGCAAACGTATAACAAAAGGGTACAGTAAAAAGCAATTTTTTTTTAACAAACCACAGGAAGCCTATTATAAACCAGAAAAAAGCATTCTGAGCAAGAAAAATTTAAGAGATTACCAACAGGGCACCCACAAAGCAGAACAACCTAACCCAAAAACAAAAATGTATTATATTGCAGCTTACCATTTTAATAGGTGGCTGGCTACATTATTTTTTTTTTTAGTTTTTTTTTTTACTTTTACCTGGTGATCCTGCCAGGAAGTCTGTTATTTTTTACCTTCCTTTACCAGACCAAGCTGTTCATTAAAAATGGCAGTTAGAGGGTTGAAACAAACCATTTAACATTGACAGGGGTGCTTCAAAACCCAAGCTGTGCAGCAAAGGAGGTATTTATGTAAAACCTTTATCACCCCAAAAAACTGTTGCTGTAACTGTCTGAAAAGTATTAGCTGGAGTTCGCCTTTAATTTGTTAGTCAAGCCCATCTAAACCTGTTAGTGCATCCAACACTATTCTCTCCACAGTGGAGACACTCTAAGGCAAGAAGTGTGTTACTGACCGGATCACTGGGTGAAAATAAAGGAAATAAAAGAAAACTAATGCAGCCAGTACATTTAAGGATCTTATGGTAAGTAGTAATTTTTGGGGGGATTTAATATTACTTTAATTTACATGCAAATCAAAACTCTTGCTGTAAAAAGATAAGCTTAGCCCTACCTTAACGCCTACCTAAATATGAAGGAGGTGGTTTATGGATAGAGAAGTGTGAGAGGTAGGAAGGAATGTACTATTTGTATGGATTTTCATTTACCCTATGTCCAAGTTTGTGACAAATTTTAATAAATGCATATTTATAGATGTAAAGCAAAACTAAAGTCCCGCTGTAAAAACCAGCAAGCAGGCATACTTTTATTGCTGAAGAGACATAAAATGCCCCTACTTGCCTCCTGGCTTTCTCCTCCGGCACTGTAAAGTGAGCTGTGCATGCTCAGCTCAGCTTACAGTTCTGGGCTGGTCTCCAAGTATCAGGATGATGGCCTCCTGCGCATGCACAGGAGTGACGCCATCCCCTGCCAGACAATGAAGAGGCCCAAAGACTGGCACTCAGAAGATGCCAGCGCAGGACCATTGGATAGGTAAGTATTGAGACCTTAGTCAAAATATTTACTCCATTTCATCTAAATTATTCTTAAAATAAGAAACTGGGTTTGGAAAAATATATTCTATATTATTAATGAAGAAAAAAGTACACATGCTTGTTAGACATAAAAGTTACAAAAATGATGACCAAGAAATATTTAAAGTGGTTATTTGTATAAAAAGAAATGTATAGTCTTTCAGGCATTTTATAGGCATTTTACATTCTTAAAAAGGTCTAGGCCAGAGAAAGAGCCCTTGCATCATCTGCTAAACAGGAAAGCTCATCCTTATCTAGCGAGATGCAGTAAACATCAGCCCTATGACAACCAATTCCATAGTCTGATACTATTCATTGGCTGGGGTCCAGGAATTAGGAAGTGAGCAGGGAGTCTAAAACCTTAACTAAAAGTAAAGGCTGAGTGAATTCAGTACCACTTTTTCATGTGGACAGAAAAAAAATGCATAATTTGAAAAACAAAGAGCAAAATTTAACTTTTCATAGAGAGCTGAACTTGTCCCATTTTCATTCTTCAGTGTTATCTATCTATCTATCTATCTATCTATCTATCTATCTATCTATCTATCTATCCATCTATCTATCTATCCAGGGGTGTATTTACCACAAGGCAAACAAGGCATTTGCCAAGGGTGGCATCTGTCAGGGGGGCAGTAGCAGCTTTCACGGGCAGCAGCATTTTTCAAGGGGGCAGCGCTGCCCTCCAAAAGAAGAGATGGCATAAGGGACACACGCAGCATGGGGACTAGGTGGGATCTGAGAGAGGCTGCAGGCTGCTTTATGGTGTATGCAGTGCCCGACTCTTGTTCCTGGGGATGTCCTGAGCTGTGAAGGTAAATGTCTTCTCTCTCGCAGGGTGGTGGGGGGGACTTGCCAGTGCATAAGGGGTGGTGGTAGTGGAAGGCATTCTTGGGTGGGGTAGGGGTCTGGGGTGTTGCTGGTCAATGTCAGGCTCTCTTCGTGGAGGAGGGAGTGTTGGTCAGTGTCAGGGTCTCTCCGTGGGGCGGGTGAGCAGAATTTTGTGTTGCCTAGGGTAGCATGAAACCTAAATACACCACTGTATCTATCTATCTATCTATCTATCTATCTATCTATCTATCTATCTATCTATCCACAGTATATACTGTATGTCTTGTTCTAAGCAATCTTTCATATAGATCTCATAGACTCGTAAGAGCAGGGCCCTCAATCCCCTCATGTTTTGCATTGTATTGGTATTGTTCTGTCACATGTTCTGTCCCTCTTTGTAATGTACAGCGCTGAGCGAACTATTGGTGCTTTATAAATACTGTATAATAATAATAATAATAATATGTATTTTTCATTGTTTGTCCGGCAGCACAAAACATACCGATGATTGGGCTACACAGTGTGAGTAATTATGAAATTAAAATAAGTTTAGAAAGCCTTTCTATAAGATGAATTGAGTTTATTAGTAGCTAATATCCCAATTATTGTTGTGTAAAAACTATTATCATTTAATGAAGTTTGGATACTGCTATAGTTTGAATAATCTTTTCATATTCAGTGTGCTCTGCTCCTTCTTAGATTCTGAGTAGGGGATCAGCAGTTTCATTTTTTTTAACATATTTTTAACAGTAGGGGCAGAAATAACTTCGATATGGAAGATAAGCCCTGGAATGCAATGAAAGGAACAGCAACAAAACTGGGAGCTGGTCCGTAATGTATTTAGAGAGAAGCAATGAGTTTGACTGATCATTATTTTGAGCAATAAGAGTGGGAGAGAACACAGACAAGAGAATTCCCACACTATAAGGGCAGGAGTAATGCAAGAAAATGAGAATATCTACTAAAGTGCTGTGCAAACATAAATTTTCAGTTATTAAAACATAAAGAGATACCAAGTGTGGAGGAAGGACAGGAACCTAAACATTGCTTTTTGTAAAAATATGTATACCATACTAAACTACTTGCAGTGACAAGCTTTACTCAGGTGTTGTGTGGATTGAGCCGTGGCATTTATTAATATGCTATAGCAGACTCTTCAGCATTACCCACTCCATAAGGTACAACATACTCTGCTCCAGAACTGTTTTCAGTAATCTCTTGAAAATATCATGTCATGTGACTGAAAGCCCATCTCTGTGCAAAGCTTTACCTTTTAAAGCTCTTTTAGGGTCTGGCTTTTGTTTGCTACAAGCTGGCTTTGCATTCCCATAAATGTCTATGGGAATGCAAGACCTGTTTTAAGTAAGTCAAATGCAGTTCAGAAAGAGGTCAGAAGGGTTTAAAATTGATGCCATTGACAAAAGCCCAAAGCCTATTGGCACAGGCTTTTATACTCACCTAAATTTGCCGTCCATGTCCAGCCCTGCTTCTGTGAGTAAGGACCAGTGACCCGGGGCTGCAGACTTTTCCCATGTCAACCAGTGACCACTTTATTGTGGTAGTTTGCTGTGTTGCTCCTCCGGAGCCTCACAGGTTTTCAGCAATAAAAGTGTCTACATCATGATGTGATGTAGACACATGAATAAGAACCTTCCTGCTCTGCGATGAAGAAGATGGGAAACTTAAGACTGTGCCATCACCACAGATTTAGGTAAGTGGATGAGGCCTTTTATTTAGAATTTCTTTTAAGTTAACTCAATGAATAGTTAGGGGATGGGGATAATAAGTGCAGTTCAGATTTAAAGTGATATTAAAGGCAGATTAAAGAAAAAAACACATATTGTACTTACCTGCTCTGTGCAGTAATTTTGCACAGAGCAGCCTTGATCCCTTTTCTTTGGTCCCCTGCTAACACTCCTGGCCCCTCCCCTTTGCTGCATGCCCCCAAAGCAAGCAGTTTGCTATGGGGGCACGCAAGCAGGCTCGCTCCCCAGCTTCTGCTCTGTCTGTCCATTCACACACAGAGCATGGCTCAGCCCCGTACACAATCTTTCCTCATTGGCTCATTGGCTGTGATTGACAGTAGCGGGAGCCAATGGCTCTCGCTGCTGTCTCAGCCAATGAAGAGAGAGAGACCTGGAGGAGCCGAGGCTCTTGTGCACATTGCTGGATTGAGATGGGGCTCAGGTAAGTATTAGAGGGGCTGCTACAGAAGGTTTTTTGTCTTCATGTGTCGAATGCATGAAGGTAAAAAACCTTGAGCCTTTACAACCACCTTAAAACCAACGTGTAAAGAACTGCCGAAAAGCAAAACATTCTGTACCATATGCAGTGTGTCATGTTAGAGGGCTGTAGAACCACAGAGTGTCACAGTACTGTGCCCTTTCATGGCAGACAGACACATGCACGAGTGTCCACAATAGTCATACAAGAGGTGTTCCATATAGCCTTGTAGCACTTCCATGCCATCGTGAAATGTAATTTCTTTGAAATAAAATTATTAAATAGTTAGATCTTCTATACAATCTAATAAAGCATATATTTCTAAATGGTAAATGATATTTGTTCCAGTGGCAATAAACATATATGTACACTGTAAAATCAAAAGAGATACAAGTGACATATAAAACTTGACATATAGAATATGCGCCTACACATTACTGTAATATTATTTTATATTACCATTATCTCGAAAAATGCTCACATGGCAAATTTGACTAATGTTTACTGACCATGACATTGATGGGATATTACAAAAGAAGCTTCTCTAGATAATAAGCAAATTCAAGGGAAATAAAACCTGCCTGAAGATGTGTACATTTTGTCAATGATTTTACGTATTTTATTTTATTTTATTTTATTGTTGAATTCAGGAAAACAGTGGTATGATATTTCATCATTACCATTAAATTACTCCATTACAAATTTAAATCCAAGTATTTTACAGCTTGATTAAAAAAAAAGCCTGATTTCTAGAAGTGTTTCATGGGTTCACTGATCTGTTAATTCTTAGTACTCTAAGTTGCAGTAGGGGGTTTCTTTGAATGGATTTGAAGTAGTGTCATTGTAAATATTCATGATTGGTATATGTGGAAACATCCTGAACAGCAGACAGCTCCTTTGTGCAGATTCCTTAAAAAATGAATCATGCTCCACATATGGAAAGGGTGTAGCATTCAATGTAGAAGCACAATGCGCAGGAAGCTACTGTTATAACAATAAAAACAATGCAGCTATTACTACAGAATGCAGAATTATCAAGCTGCAAAAAACATAATATTATTGTCATATTTTAATGATATTTAGAATAAAATAAACAAGGGGGGTGATTTACTAAAACTGGAGAGTGCAAAATCAGGTACAGCTGTGCATGATAGCCAATCAACTTCTAACTTCAGCTGGTTCAAGAGAAAACTGAAATCTGAATTTACACTCTCCGGTTTTAGTAAATCAACCCCTATGAATGGTGTTGAAGAACTGAACAAGACATAAAACAACTCCAGACAGTCTTATTAAGCTGACTATACATTGAAATTCGTCTGATTCAGCAGGGACCAGATGAATTTCGATCCTTGTATGGCCGTCCCTGCTTGACCATTGTTTCCAAGACAAAAAAAGCTAGAATATCCGAAATGTTACATTTGTCACCAGAACAAGAGGTGAGGGTAAATCTTCTATTGGGGACACCAGTTTGATGACAACTATCTAAAAGGGGAAGAATGCTCTTCCAGCAGATTGTATTTGTCCTGGTGACCACTGTTAGCAAGACAGAAAGTGATAGGAAATTCAAAATGTTACAGTTATCACCAGAACAAGTGATGAAGGTACATTTTCCAATGGAGACATCAGTCTTTGTAACAACTATCTAACAGGGGAATTCCCTCACTTGGTACATATTTCTTCTCACTTTGCTTTTCAGGACAGGAAGTGAAGGAATATCATCCAAAAGGATATATCAGAAAATAAAATTACAGGGGTTTTTAATCCTTCTCTACTCTCTTTTTCTACTTTTTGCAAAATTACAAGAAAAGGTCTTGGTCATACCTGTCTTGATTTCTGAAACATCTTGAAAAATGTCAGCAGGTAGAAACCAATTACCAAGAACAAAAACAAAGCTGGATTGTCACATGAATTATTCGTTGAAAATCATTGACAATTAACCCCACTGTCTAAATTTCAGGGATATGGCCCCAAGGTCACGTGTTGTCTCCTAACCATGACCACTGAATCTTGTTAGAGCATATGGGACTTCATTATTAAATCTGAAATTAAATCATCACAGGTAGAGCATACCTTCATCTGCATCAGTCACATTGAATATCAGAATGGTTGATCCATATGGCAAATTCTCCATTACAGAAGTGCTGTACGAGCTCATACTGAAGACCGGAGGATTGTCATTTATATCCAAAATGTTGAAGTAGACTCTGACACACGAGGACTGACCTCCTCCATCCGCAGCACAAACTGTGAGTATATAATACTGCTGTTTTTCATAATCTAGTGCACGTGTGACATTAAACACTCCAGTGACCGGGTTCAAGAAGAACATGCCATCTTCATCATCATCAGTAACAGCGTATGTGATTTCTCCATTAATTCCAGAGTCATCATCTGTGGCCAGGATTGCAGCTACAATGGAGCCTTTTGAATATAATTTAAACAGCAAAAACAATAAGAATAAATAATAAATGAGAATAAGACATTATTAATCACTTTTTCTACAGGACCCTAAAAAATGACTCCACAAGTATACAGGTCTATACAATGAAGAGTGGTGCATGAACAATGTCTTCAGCAGCCTTTAGGCCCCATTTACACCTTCGCATTCCAGGAACGCACGCAGAAACATGAATTTCTGTGCCTGTTCCTGGAAAAGTTTAAAAAAAAAAGCTATTATATGTGCATCACAATTACAGTACCATTCATTCTTAGTTGCAACACAAATGCAGAGAGCAGACAGGCAAGTCCCACTGCCAAAAAAAGTGCAGGAGCTACTTTGATGCATTTGTCACATGTAGGGCAGCCCATTCAAGGGAATGGGCTGCCCTATGCTGTTGAATGACAAAAGAGCAGAAAAAAAGTGCAACATGACACGCAGGTAATGCAGTCTAAATTTCTGTCTCAGTGTTTTAAAGGAAATGGGTCATAAAATAAACCATGTTGATGCTACATTTAACCAAATGCTAGTTCTTTGACTGCCTCTCTATAGTACACCCACCCCACTGACCATTGTCAAATTCAATATTTGAGAAACAGCAACTGGAGGCACTCCAGAACCAGGGCTGTCATAGGTACAGAGATGTAATTAACACTCTGCACTCACCCCAATTAAAATAATGTTTTTGGTGTTAGGAACCGGACACAGTAAACATGCAGGGCTTTTGGTGTGATAACAAACAAAAATAAAAGTTTCCCTAAGCGTCCCTACACTCTAATCTATCCCTACCTGTTAAACAGACCCAAAAACATAACCACCCCTCTCCCTGAACCTAAAAA
Source organism: Staurois parvus (assembly GCF_062004578.1). Taxonomy (NCBI): domain Eukaryota; kingdom Metazoa; phylum Chordata; class Amphibia; order Anura; family Ranidae; genus Staurois; species Staurois parvus. The sequence goes on along the minus strand of NW_028317918.1, from coordinate 4,556,819 downwards.
CCTAACCCTCTACCCAACCTGAATCCTAATGCTTGCTCTAATATCTTATATGAAACCTTAGCTCCCTGCTAAACCTTAAACCTGAAATGTAAACCTTAAATTTTAACCTGACCCTAAAACATTCACCCCCAGTCTACACCTAACCTTACCTTTAGTCAGATTTTTAACCTACACTAATTCCCTAACTTTTCACACTTATACTAGCCAGACTAAACATAATCTTTTATATAATTCATAACACAAAATTAAGGACCGCAGTAGCACTTATTTTACCTGGCACTGAAAACTACAAAACTCACACAAGATAGATCTGTACATTGATACTTAAACATTTAATTTACCTGGCATGGTGTCTTCTGCCACATCAAATGAGTAGACAGCCCTGGTGAACTTAGGTATGTGATCATTGACATCACTAATAGTAATATTTATTCTCATATCTGAAGACTGTAGGCCATCATCAGCCCTCACCAGGAGGGAATACTTGGATCGACGCTCTCTGTCTAGGCGCCTTGTGGCAATCAGATCTCCAGACTCCGGGTCAATGCGGAAACTGTCATCAGCACCACTGATAATTGTGTATGTTACCAGGGCATTAGCACCCTAAAAATAAATTAAATGGAAAATAAAGAATTTTTACAATCTAATAATGGCAAGCAAAATTTAATATTTAGCTTTGTTCTATTATTTTGATACTCTATGTAATGCCATCCACATTCATAATGTACTTTTGCTCCAATATACCATTTCAGATATACTGTATAGTAATAATTCAGATTCTTCAAGCAATAAAATATTCTTGCTTCAGAGGAATGTAATTGCTTTTTAAATTGAACTATAACCTTTTTGTAGTAAGTACAGACAAAGGTAGGGTTATGAAATAAGTCTTTGCAACCCTTGGTAAAGCTAACTATTGCTGGCATTTCTACTGTCAGTTGCAGAGATTAGACAGCAGCATTATCCAATTAACTACACTTGACATATGGAGGAAGATATTTGCTCTTACTGAATTAAACAATGTAAAGGGCAGACTGATCTGAGTACACAAAACTTTGGGTATTAACTTCACAGAACTTGAAGAAATATTTTCATGGAGCTGATGTCACCACAAATAAATCATCTCACAATCTGGATATTTTGAAGAAAAACAAGTACTAACTAAAGAGAAAAGCTGTTTTTAGAGGGGATAGAATCATTGTCAAGTTTCTATTGGTGTCTGTGTCCCTGTTAGGGAGATTTTTTCTACTTGTCCTGATTACCAATGTCACCAGGAATGAAAGTGTAATCCAAAATTCTAAGTTGCCATCTGAACAGAAGTAGAGCATAAATCTTCTAACTCTGACACTTGTTTCCGTGAACACTACCTAAAAGGCAAAATCCTTCATATTGTAAAGATATCCTCTCAATTCCTGTTAAGTCTATAGGATAGGAAGTTAAGGAAAATCTCCCTTAAATGGACACAGATGGCAAAAAAAACCTGACAGTGGTTTAGACTTTCCCTTGCTGTAAAAATATACTTTAATATACAAGGGTGTTCTTATTCTGCTTAATATGTATACCTGGTGGAAAACTCTGCATATAACTACTGTAATCTTATAATAGCTTTTGGTGCCACACACACAAAATGATGATTTGAAAAAATTCTCTCTGGCTGAATTAATCCAAAATAGCATGTGAAACATAAGAGAAAAAATTAACATATACAGTATATATATAGTTCACAAAACTATATGAGGCTGCTACATCATAAATGCAATTAGTACACTGTAGTGCTTATTATTGCAAGACACAGGATTTAGTCTTGAGATGTTCATCAACATGAAACTTTAATTGTTAGGAAACTCTAGTGGAAATGTAATTTGGTTCATTCACTTAAAGCATTTAATATCCTAAGTTATTTAGATACAGAGGAATTCAAATGAGCATAACACTGAGAATCAAGTAGTACATTTATCAAAACTGTTGAAAAAAAAAATCTGTGTTGCACATAGAAAGCAATCCAATTCTTTCTTAAGTTGGACGTAGACTTTAGAGATTGGTCAGACATGCACTGATTTTGATTGTCTCACGATGTTGCCTTGACCACTTTCACCTCTGGGAGTGTTTGAGTTGTATGAGCACTCATGTTCAGAGGGAAGCTGTAAGCAAACAGTCCCAACAACAGATAAAGCAATTAGGTCAAATTATCGAACCTAGTACCTCGAGAACATTTGTTTAAAAGCTGTTATTCCCACTCCGTTAACAATAGTTTGTAGTTCAATGTTATTTAGCGTCTATCAGCACCTAAACTTTTCAGTTGGAGTGTGTTGCAGTCAACAAAAACATGCTTCTTTTGTTCAGATTTCATTAATAAACCTCAAAGTGCTGAACTATTTGCACACCATGTCTTTCCTTATTTAACCAATTAACATGGGAATTAAATGGCTATGAAAGGTACGTAATCTTTGTTATAATTAAAATTATGAACAGATGTTGCCTTAAACCTCACTGACATTTTTCACTCATTGTTAAAGTGTGAGTCAGCAAGGCATGTTTAACTATTCTGTAATGTGAACTTGAAAATGATACTTGCATATTCAGTAGTCACAGTGTACTATATTGTTAAATTAGTGCAAACGAAAATTAGTTTGCCTGTCTGTAATCAGTGAAGAAGTAATATACTTTCAGACACCCCTTCCAAATAACATCCATAGCAGAATGACCATATGCATGCTGCAAGCCATTTGTACCTCATCAACGTGGTTCAAAGGAGGTATTTCTGTGGAGTTTACTCAAGAGATTTGGAACTGCAGCACTAAGAGATGCAAGATAAAGTAATTCTTAATTTCTAATATGTATGAGTGGGTAGGCGCCTCTGTTATGTCTAATGAAGAATTAACTTTATTCAAGAAATAAGGAATATGTTATATTAATTGACAATTCTAAAAACACTCTACCATTATAATATAAATGATACCATTACACAATCCAAATATTAGCTGCATTTATTTATTTTTCCGTTATTCATTTAATATGTGTCTTACAAGCTAAGTCCTTCTGCAAACCATTTCCTTAAAATTAAGAATGCAATGTTTAAGTTGCACTCCATGTCCAAGGGCTCACCTTACCTTCTAAAGTGGCCCTAGGTCCATAAGCAAGCTTCACAAGTATCTGCAGAGAGTGTAAATGCTCACTCTCATTGCCCAGCTACGGCTCATGAAATCTTCATCAAAGTTTTTTAAACTTTAATAATAATACTCAAAGGGCAAAGCAAAAAAGGTGATGAGTTTTAAAACTTCAACCCAGCTTTTAGTCATTATGTCTAAAACCTGAGTTATGCTATGACATGCATCAGACTTTTTTGCTGTGTCCTGTATAATTACATCGCCATATGAAACAGAATAGAGTGATGGCTGCTGGGTATCCATTCACACTTCTATGTGTCTTTGCAAATCCTATGTTTACTGTAACTTCAGAGGATCCCATAGTCTTCAAATCTTGAGGAAATCTGTTATGCAAATGTAGACCACAGCTTTAGTCATTGAGCTCTGGCTTGCCTCTTTCTGCCCTCACAGCTTCCTATTTGTTCATGAGGCTGTCCAACAAAAGGCAGACCAACGGGAAGGTAAAGGAGTAAGGGGAAGTGGTCAGAGTTCTGAGTTTGGAGGTTTCAGCAGCCTTATAGCGTGCCCCAGGTTGTGGTGTACTGGAACCACCTAAGAGGGTAATGTAAGTCCACAGTATACCGTAACTACATGTTGATTTGCAGAGTAAGGTACTGGAACCAATCAGATCTTCTCCTGCCCAAAGAAAAACTTTGATAGCTGTGGGTTACCACATTTTGTTTATACTACTCTTCTTTACTTAGCATGGTACACAATGACAGTGGCAGAGATGGCAGAGATAAGTGATTATTTAAAGAGGGACCCCACTTTTGGCCACTGAGGTTTCCACATTCTATCACTGGCTTCCAAGAGAGCAGGCCAGATGTTTCAGCTTTTGAAAATTGAGGGATTTCAAGTAATTTGCTTCTGGGCCCAGGGATCTCTCCGGACACAAACAAGAGGCTCCAAACCTGAGGTAACTGCCTTGCTACACTGCTATTGGGTTGTATGATACTACACTTTATTACCATCTAATCCCATGGTTATATCTTTAAAAGAACATTAAACATTCATGGACAAAAAACAAACCAGAAGCTATATAAAATACAAATGGGAATAATACACAAAGAAACCACCAAAAATTACAGGGGACTTTGGTACATTTTCCAAATACTTGAGTTCCTTATTCCAAATATCAAACGAAATACAGGTTAGCATAACTTTAAAGATTTAACACTGTCTATTTTATTAGACATTCCAAGAGAATTCTGCATGTCTTTATAAACCACAATCTTTATTTTTTACTGGCTTGCAACCTTTTGGTCTAGTATAGTCCAGTTAGTTAAGAAAAATTAGTATTGCAATAATACATGATTTACAGTGTGTTACAGGTATGAAAGATAATAATTTAAACAAGTAACAAAATACAATCCACAAAGGAAATAAATCCTAAACATGGTATAATATTTTAAAAAAATGAAGAATTATACAAAAAATTAGGTTTTTACATCTTACTTTTAAATGTTTATCTTTACAAAAAAAAACTTTAGCATTACATTAGAGAAAACTTACTGGGATCACAGCTGGTTAAAAAAAAAGGCAAATTCTTTGCATTGTGAAATTCACTCTCCTTCTGTGTTTGAGAAGCTCCCTCTCTAGTCAATCCTAAGAAATTCATTAGCCATTACCTTTAACCATATTCTGTGCAGTGCTTTGGTTCCTTAAATGCACAATCTTAATGCACATTTTAGGCACGTCAAACATTTGTGCGTTAATTAATTTCATTGGCAAAAATAATAATTTAATCTGCCACTGAAATGATCTAACGCTCAAGCGCTGAACCGACCTAGGCACACTTATATATAGGTGTCAAGTATTTTTTCTGCCAAAACACTGCTGCTTTGCTGGCAGTGTTTTTTTTCTGCCTTTAAATGCCCCTGCCTCTAAACACCTATGTGTGGTGGACCAGGGGCGGACTGACAACTCATTGGGCCCTGGGCAATAGGGGATCATGGGGCCCCTGTGTACTTGCCCAAACTCAAAAAAGCCTATGAAAAAGGTACCAGGGGCATCTCATGGGGCCCCCTACTGACCCCAAGCCCTCAAGCAGTGCCTGAGTTTCCAAATGGTCAGTCCGCCCCTGGCATGGACACATAGGATAACATGCAGGGTTGTATAGAGGCAGGAAAAAAATGTCAGACTCCCCTAAGAGCAGCAGACAAATCTATAGGAGAACTCTGTCCTCTTGTCAACAGCTAGGGATTAAGTTTTGGGAATGATATTTTTTTTTTATTATCAATAAGGCAATCACTGCAACGTTCCACCCTTTTATCTCACAATAGGGAAATGAGGGAAGTGAGTTAAGTGAGCTGGGATGGTATTAGAGTGGACAGAGTTTTTATCTATTATATAACATTTTGTTTTCTCTTAGTGTTCTATTTATCCAACTGTAGAATCAACCTGTCATGTTTAGCACAGTTACAGTTCAGATTATGTGTCTTGCCTGTGGCAAGACAATTGTGCTATTGTATTCACCCTTTGGATGTTTAGAAGCACCATTTCGTTTATTAGTTACCACTAACTGAAATATTAAATGTAACAACTGATATATCTTCAGTAACTTGATGCAACCATACATTCTTCCTATTTAAACAATTATCCATGTTCATGTCTAAAGTGACAACTCAAGTACCAGTTACCTGCTCACTTCAGTCAGATATGTTTCATTTGTGAAGACTTTATTTCTGGCTCTATGATACGACCCACATTAAAAAACCTGACCATACAATATAAAACTGTACACTAAGAAAAAAAAAAGAATACCAAGTGATCAAAAGGCAGTATGCTAGACACAAAGCTGTAAAGAACAAGAATACATAGAATCCTGTCTAAATTGGCCCTAGTATGTGTATGTATGAATGGGAGTTAAGGACCTTAGACTGTACACTCCTTGATGGCAGGGACTGATGTAAATGTACAATATATGTAAAGCGCTGCGTAAATTGATGGCGCTATATACCATATTTTTTGCTCCATAAGACGCACCTGACTATAAGATGCACCTAGGTTTTAGAGGAGGAAAACAAGAAATAAAATATTCTGAACCAATGGACTGCAGATATAGTACAGGAGATGACCAGAGACTGCGGACACAGTACAGGAGATGACCAGAGACTGCAGACATAGTACAGGAGAAGATGACCAGAGACTGCGGACATAGTACTGGAGATGACCAGAGACTACGGACATAGTACAGGAGATGACCAGAGACTGCGGACATAGTACAGGAGATGACCAGAGACTGCGGATATAGTACAGGAGATGACCAGAGTCTGCGGACATAGTACAGGAGATCACCAGAGACTGCGGACAGAGTACAGGAGATGACCAGAGACTGCGGACATACTACAGGAGATGACCAGAGACTGCAGACAAACTACATGAGATGACCAGAGGCTGCAGACATAGTACAGGAGATGACCAGAGACTGTGGACATAGCACAGGAGATGACCAGAAGCTTTGGACATACTACAGGAGATGACCAGAGACTGCAGACATAGTACAGAGATGACCAGAGACTGTGGACATATTACAGAAGATGACCAGAGACTGCAGACATAGTTCAGGAGATGACCAGAGACTGCGGACACAGTACAGGAGATGACCAGAGACTGCAGACATAGTACAGGAGATGACCAGAGACTGTGGACATAGTACAGGAGATGACTAGAGACTGCAGACCTTTGGGGAGTGGAAGGGGGGGGAGAGGGTACCCGAATTTGACACATACCCGCTCCCACTTCTATGGAGTTGTCCTCCCTCCATGTCTTCTGGGACACGTGACAGGTCCCAGAAGACTGCCGGACCTTTCACAAAGCGCAGCGCTTCTCGCGCATGTGCAGTGGGCACCCGGATGTGAAGCCGCAAGCTGTGCCCACACTAAAGATTCTGGCGCCAGGGATAGAGGACGGTGAGAACACCGCTGGACCAAGGAACAGGTAGGACCAGGGAGCAGGTTCTGCTGCACAGGAGAGCCGAGCGGCTGGCTGGTAACACAGCGGCAGCGGGAATACCGGGCCGGGGGGAAAAAGTGCATCTTATGGAGCAAAGAATACGGTAAGTACCTGTAATAATGATGTAAAATGTCTATTACTGAGAGCTCAAAAAAATTGCAAAAAGATTAAGCCTGGGTATCAAAGAAAATACAAATAATTAAAACAAATTTCTAACTTAAACAAGTTAAAGAAGTCTGCCCCCTTCCTCTTCTTAACAAAGGTAGGAAGTATTCTTTAGTTCACAGAAAGAACTGGGGTTGCAAGTTGATAACTGCGATAGTTTAGACCAGGGACCATATTTTGCAGATTCCTTGTTGGCCATGGGGACTTCACATGTATTTGCAGTAGTATGCAACAAATAAACCTCTGATTTTAACCTAAAATGTCAAAGGCTTTTAATTTGAATTTTTGAGATGATTAGCTGGTGCATGTGCAGGGGGATTTTGGTATGGACCTGCAATGGGATATCCTCTGGGTATGCTTGCTCTCAATTTATTAATTTTTATTTATGTCCTATTGTTGGAACTATCATACAGCAGGGCCCTTATGTTTTATTCACACAGAAGCAAACTTAAAACAAGTCGCCAATGCTGACTGGTTAGGACTTTGTTTTATGAACCTGTAGTAAACTTCCTTCTCAAGATGCTCCTCTTTTCCTAGTAATAATATGATATCATGAAATAAAATGCTGACTGACTAGATATTAGAACAGTGGTCTCCAAACTGCAGTCCTGGAGCTTTATCTGGCCCTTGGGATACTATTCCTTCAACTGACACCAATGTATTTATTTATTTGTTACAGGTACTTATACAGCCATGTCAATTTATGCAGCACTTTACATGTTTATTACACACTCACATCAGTCCCTGCCTTCAAGGAGCATGTAATCTAGGGTCCCTAACTCATATTCATACATACACATACTAGAGTGAATTCAGACAAGAGCAAATGAACCTAATAGCTTGTCTTTGAAGTGTGGGAGGAAATAGGAGTACCCAGAGGAAACCCATGCAGGAAATGATTGGGAACTATTCCTCCCAAAGACTCCATCAATGGGGCACTATTCTTCTCTCTAAAACCAATGATGATAAATTTTCTGCTCCCACTGGCCACAGTATCCCCCCCCCCCAAATCCTGAAGGATTCCCGGATCCTGAAGTAATCTGGCCCTCTGTTTAGAAAGTTTGGAAATCCCTTTATTAGAGGATGGAGTTTGGCAGCTTTGGGCACAGGATTTATCATAGGAAAGGTTAGCTCACAAGATTTCTTTGTTTATTGTTGGCTAAAGCCCTGCTTTCCATATACTTTATTAATTAAAGCACAACTCCAGCAATACATACTTTTGATAAGTTTGTAGTAACCTATTTTACCCTGTTGGGGATATTTAACCTCACTTCTTGTCTGTACAACAGTATGATTAGAAATGTCACAGGGACAGAAAGTTAAAGACAGTAAAAACTTGACACAGGCTCAATATTTTCCACAATCTGGCTCATGTTATGTTTTATGTGTTGAAATCTAGAACCATTTAGATTTAAAGCAGAGTTCCACCCAAAAAGGGAAGTTCCACTTTAAAGATTGGTCCACGCTCCCTATTAAGAATTGGCACCTTTGGGGAGCAGGGGGGGGGACAGGTACCCGCTCCCACTCCCACTGCGATCGCCTGGGCGATCGGAAACGGAAGTTGTCCTCCTACTGTCCCTTCCCGAAGACTTGTGGGACACGTGACAGGTCTCAGAAGGCGACGGGGCCATTCGCAGTGGACACCTGGCTGTAAAGCCACAAGCTGTCACAGCTGGGTGCCCACACTGAAGATGCTGGCGCCTGGAATACAGGACAGCCGGTGAAACGGGCTGCGGTGGGGGCAACGCGGGATCATAGGACAGGTAAGTGGCTGTTTTTTAAAAGTCAACAGCTACAGTGTTTGTAGCTGCTGACCTTTATTTTTTACAGAGTGAGTGGAACTCCGCTTTAAGAAGCTGAATAGGTCTCTCAGTATCAGACTACAAGGATTTTGTTTTCCATAAAATGCAGCATGTATAAAATCTAAAAAGTGGTCCTCTGTTCACAACAATGCCATGGTTAAAGCAGTTGTGTTTTCTGATATAACATAGTTATCACTGTACACTTACCAAATCTTACAGTAAAGGATAAATCTGAAACCATAGCACCTAATCACATCTAAACACCAGTGATATCTGGAAAGGTGTTATGTTGCTAATTGGATAGGTCTCAAACAGGGATCCTCTTTTTGGGTGTAATGAACAGCAACTTTAGAAAACTTAAATAACATAAAAAAGTGACGTTTCCTGGTATTTCTACAAAACACAAAATCACTGTGTAGTACTCTTAACTTGAATGCTGGAATGCAAAGTACCAAAAAAAAAAATATAAAAATAAATAATAAACTCTGGGATATATACAGTAGCTAATGAATATATTCTATGACTCCCATAGCAATTATTTGTACATATTGGGAAAAAAACAGTAAAAAGGATAGTACACATGCAAGTGTTTACATTTTCTTTTTTATTTACCTTCCATAAGCTGCTTCCAGCATGCATCTACAGAGAGTTAAATATAGTACTAAAATATTTATGTGATGAAAAACACAGCCAGAATCCCACACAGGGAAATTAGCATTTGCCATTGCAGAATTCCTGTGCGTATCTGTAATATTGTACACATCATGTTCTTTAATATTAAACATGATGTGTAATGTCATCAAATGTGCTTGTTATTATTACTTTTTTTAAGAGCAGAGTATTAGAAATGCAGCCTTTGTCCTCATTTAAAAATGACTTCTTTGTGTTGTAAATCATACCCACCGTGTACATATTTTTGGCAAACACATCTTTCCTCGTATGTCTGAATACTTGGCTGTCAGCTAAGTTTTCATTTCTTTCCCCTACTTATTTCTTAGCTTCTATGGATATAAGCAGTTAATATATTGTAGATGGAGTAGTGCTTGTAGTAGTGAATGATACAGCAAGGGAAAGTATGAAAAAATTTCAGGAGTGGCAGATAAGTTATTTTAACTCTAAAGTAATACTTAAAGCTAAACTCCAGGCAGATATAAAAGATTCAGATTATTATAAGCAGGTATGCATGATTAAACCATCAAATAAGTAGTTTGGGGTATAGAATCTCGGTGAGATGCTGCAACTGTCTCCTACCGGCTCTAAGCCTGAAAACTGAGCGATCACATGACAGGAGAAGAGCTGTGGGAACAATACCTTACTGCAGGGAATGGCTCAAAGTAAAACATATTTTGCCTTTATAACCACTTTAACTAGTGTAAGTTCTTGAAGTTGATGTAATATTAGCCACATGAACTAAGGTTGTCTCAAATGAATTCTAGAATGGTAAAAGATACAAGCGATATACATTCATAAAAACATCCAAATAAAGAAAGTTGATATATAAAGTAAACACTATGGGGTTTATTTACTAAAGCTGGAGAGTGCAAAATCAGGTGCACTTCTACATAGAAACCAATGAGCTTTCAGGTTTTATTGCCAAAGCGTAATTGAACAAGCTGAGGTTAGAAGCTGATTGGTTACCATGCACAGGTGCACCAGATTCGGAACGAACCATCTTTAGTAAATCTCCCCTTATATTTCTACCTACTATGTATATTGCTTATATCGTTTAACATTCTATGAATCAACTGAGACACGTAAAGTTCATGTGACAAGTCTGTTATGTGATGTTCTCGATTTTGTGGTATATATTCATATGCATATCTAGACATAACTGTTCATCATTATGACTATGTTGCTTATTTTTGTAGCCCTGATGAATGAGGAAGGTGTAGCCCCTGAAACAGATTGGCTGTTTTTATATTACTTTTTTTCATTAACAATTAATATTATATTGGTCTCCCATCTGATTTTGGTCTACCACGCCTTTCTGCATTTCTACAGTATAAGTTACTGTTGGGTTCCCATTGAGAGAAAGCTTGCTGTATGGGAGCTGCCAGACCAGAGCTATTGGGCATGTTTGAAGTTTTACTTCACCTGACTCAACTTGCAAGTCTAAAAGCTCCCAGCGATACTTATGTTGTTTTGGTATACTGTGTGGCAGGACTGTGTAAATGTTAGGATTAGTCGGACAGAAGTGCAATAACCTTAACAGGTAAATAGGTCCAATATACAGTGCATTCATAAAGTATTCAGACCCCCTTCACTAGTTTTGTTATGTTGCAGCCTGATACTACAGTTGTTTAAATTCATTTGTTTCTCATTAATATACATTTAGTACCCCATAATGACAAAGTGGAAACAGAATTTTAGAAATGTCTGTGAATTTATTAAAAAGAAAAAAAAACAAATATCACATGGCAGCAATTACAACCTCGAGTCTTTTTGGGTATGACATGACAAGTTTTGGACACCTGGATTGGGGGATTTTCTTCTTTGCAAATCCTCTCAAGCTCAGTCAGGTAGGATGGGGACTGTAGATGGACAACCATAGGATTCAATCAGGGCTCTGGCTGGGCCACTCTATGGCATTAACAGAGTTGTCCCTAAGCCACTCATGTGTTGTCTAAGCTGTGTGCTTAGGATCGTTGTCATGTTGGACGGTGATCCCTCAGCCCAGTCTGAGGTCCTGAGCGCTGTGAAATAGGTTTTCATTGACAATATCTCTGTACTTTGCTACATTCAGCTTTACCTCAACTCTGACTGGGACTGGACTGGTGCTGAAAAACTCCCCCACAGCATGATGCTGCAACCACCATGCTTCACTGTTGAGATGGTATTGGGCAGGTGATGAGTGGTGCCTGGTTTCCTCAAGACATAACATTTAGAATTGAGGTCAAACAGTTCAATTTTTGTTTCATCAGATCAAAGAATCTTGTTCCTCACATTATGAGAGTCCTTCAGGTGCTTTTTTGCAAACTCCACTTCATCTGTTTTGCACTGAGGAGAGGCTTCTGTCTAGCCACTCTGTTATAAAGCCCATACCGGTGGAGGGCTGTAGTGATGGTTGTCTTTCTGGAACCTTGTCGCACCTCCACACAGAATCTCTGGAGCAGAGTGACTATTGTGTTCTTGGTCACCTCTCTTACTAAGGCCCTTCTCTCCTGATTGTTCAGTTTGACCGGAGCGACCAGCTCTTGGAAGATTATGGAGGCCACTGTGCTCTTGGGAACCTTTAGTGCAGCAGCAATTTTTATAGAAAGGTATATGCCTTTCCAAATCATGTCCAATCAATTTAATTTACCACAGGTGGACTCAAATCAAGGTGTAGAAACACCTCGGCAATGATCAAGAGAAATGGGAGGCACCTGAGCTAAATTTCAAGTGTTGTTGCAGTAGGTCTGAATAGTTATATGTGATATTTCAGTTTTTTCTTTTTCATACATCTGACATTTCTAAAATTCTGTTTGTCATTATCGGGTACTGAGTGTAGAAAAATGAGAAAAAATTAATTTAAACAACTGTAGTATCAGGCTGCAACATAACAAAATTGAAAAAAGTGAAGGGGCTCTGAATACTTTTTGAATACACTATATTATATCATCTATACATGTAGCTGTTGGCCTGGTGTTCAGCTTTGAACAATAACTTATAAGACACTGCTCACTTATAGATTAAAAAATAGGCCTCTGGCTAAGGGCATATACTAGGTTCTACATACATTAAAAATAAATTTTGCATACCTCATCAGCATCTGTGGCTGTTAACTGCATTATTTTAAATCCATCTCCAATGTTCTCTTCTATGGTGAGATCAAGTATATCTGTTGGGAATACTGGTGGGTTGTCATTTATATCCTGCAGCGTTATCTCCACCTGAAAGAAAAAAATGTCTGGTTAGTAGATTGTTTATGACATATTAAACAACACCATTTAATAAGCAACATAAAGCATAAAGTTTGGCTTCCTATTTTAATATGTGCTGCAGCACTTCATTTTAACTTACAGTTTTCCCTTAGCCGCACTTCACAGTCCCACAAATACCTGTTGATCCTGCCAGTGAAGTCTACCTGATGAAACTTCCTGTAATGGTTTGGCAACAATGCTGCACTGCTCTAGAATTTAGAGCAGTGTTGTCACTCTCATATAGACAGTACGTGCTTGCACTACATTGGGATCAAAAAATGTTGCAAGGGTTGTGGCAATTAGCATTGCCACTGCTGATTCACAAACATGTAGCTTATCAAACAGTATCTGGCCACATCTAGTCATGTTCATTGCTTTCTGGATTGACAGCACTGCTTCTGCTGCAGAAACACTCCCACTGTGAGCTGTAGTGTCTGGGAAGGGGGGTTTGTGCGACACAATTGAAAGAGTATTTGGCTCAGCCAGGCAAGAAAACTGAATTTTTATTTTTACTTTTTGGGGTTTGTGCATCATAAAGTAACTGAGTTTGGTACTTGTTTAGACTGTTACACAGGACACTTCAGTTACACTTTAAAGCAGGATTGAAGCCAAACAATGAAACAAAGTACCTACATGTGAACTGGTATTCCTAATTCAGTTCAGATATCTCTTTTCTTTACACACAGCTACTGCTGTTGGCCATTAACCTTGTATATTAAGTAAAGACTTTGCTGAAATGCCAAGGATCAGTCATTCATAGTGCAGCGTGAGCAAAATATACGTTTGTAGCAAAGGCATGGCAATTACCGCTTCACAAATTGAACTGACTAAAGCTACCAAGTGAGTTACTTTCAAAGGATTCAGCCTCAAAATGAAAGGAAAGAATAACTGTACTTTTAAAGTTAGCCCTTCAGTATGGCCTGGTGGGCATTTGGACTTAATCAAGTGTAAATACAGTCGAAATTCACAGGCTCAGTGGCATATATCTGCCAAGAGCTGCCTGAAAACCCCTATTCAACCCCTGAAGAATGTAATTGACATACAGATGAGGAGAGATAAAACACTCTTTGATATGTTTATACATCACAGTCCATCAGCAATAGAATACAAATTTTCCAATTTATAGGAAATCAATGAACTTTTTTATTTAGTTTCAAAGCAAACAAGCTTTCTTACTAGAAGGGTATCCTGCCCTCTCATTCATTAGGATCTAAACAAATGCCCTTTTCCATGTGTTGTGTTTATGTATTCTTCAAATAATAACAGTGCTTTTTGAAAGATGCAAAGCCGGGCTATTTGCGAGTTGGTTTTCATATACATAGCTGTTTGTTTTACAAGCTTTCAGATACAGCTCTGAAAGACGGAGTTGTTTGTTGTCTTTAATTGTTGGATGGGCTGTAGATGCCTAGGCTCTGATAAGGGAAACTAAACAGCTGCTTTATGTCAGCCCCAAGAGCCAATTATTCCCTTAACATATGCAGTGCTAAATAGTCACCAAGAATACTAGGACCACCAGCAAGGTACAATTTAGCTGCAGCCTGTCTAAATCTAGTAGCATTTAACCCCTGGCAGTGGTGCTCTGCAAGATGTTTCACATCTGAATGGTTAGCCAAGCCCTGGAAGAGAAGGCAGTGCTTTTAGAGACCTGATTCAGTGGTGGTGCTGCTGCATGCTTTTTCTCTTTCTGCTAGGAGATATGACATACTACTACAGAGATTTGGCCTTCACTACTAGTAGACACAATGGGGGGATTTACTAAAACTGGAGAGTGCAAAATCTGGTGCAGCTCTGCATAGAAACCAATCAGCTTCCAGATTTTTTTGTCAAAGCTGAAGTTAATGAACAAGCTGAATTTAGCAGCTGATTGGCTAAAATGCACAGATGCATCACATTTTGAATACACCAAGTTTAGTAAATCTTGCCCAATGAAAAGTAGGAATAAATGGTTCCAAAGTGAAGGGAATCCCCTCTTAGTTAGTGAACAATAATCTCCATTCAAAAATGTCCCCAATAATCCATGTTCTGTGAAAACCCAAAATTTTAGATGTGACATCATATTCAGTCTTTTTGGATATGGTAGGACATGCTTAAAAACTCCTGTATAATTTTCTTTCTTTCTTTCTTTCTTTCTTTCTTTCTTTCTTTCGTTAGCCATCTCTCGGCCATTGGGAAGATGTACTGTCAATTCCTGACAATAGACACAAACAGGGGTAAGGGGAAATTTCTCCAATGTGAAGTATCCCTTCTTAGCTGCCACCAGAAAGAGCATCTCCATTGAAAGAATTTCCATGTATTTCTGGTCTGGTGACAACCCAATTTTTTAGATTTGCCATAATTTTCGGTCACAGTCTTCAGGACAGATAGCAAGGTCCTAACCCCATTAAGTATCCAAAACAAAAAAAAAAAAAGCTTTGGCTTTAGAAACACATTAAATATCAGCTTTTTTGAAATGCATAGCAGGATTATTGATAATCTTTTTTATAACAATCATGGATTTTAAAAGGAAAGAACAGTGAGCGCTGGTCCTAAACAGCAGCTGAGCACTCTAAGCAACCGATATATACTTATACAGAATAACATAAAAACAGTGCAGTACTGAAGATAGTAGTAATAAAACAGAAATAAGTCCACTGCAAGTCCAGTTCATAGAAACATGTCAGGTGACAAGTGGAAATTCAATGTTGGTGATCCGTGAGGAAGTGGCTGAAATACGCACTCACCAGAAAGAAGATATATATAAGCAGTATATATCAAAAGCCCATGGATCCTCAATCCAGAAGGAACAAAGCTGGTCTGGTCACAGAAGATGGTCCCTCCTTTAAGGATGCAGCAAAAGATCTTCCTCCTCCCAGTTTGGTATTGGATTCCAAAGTCAGGGTTCTGCAAACAAAGTGCTCCTTTTCTCATCAGCAGTTAGAGCTGTCTTGTGGCTTCTATCAGTGTCCAGCTCAGCACTGGTTAAAGCTTGTAGGAGGAGTTTTCAATCTCCTCTGACCTAGCCCTGGGGCAATCACTAATGATTGCCCCAGGGCTAGGTTCTGAACATTGCTGAGCTCATCACTATCCACCACTAGATCTCTGATGACAAGTCCTTTGCCCTCTGCTTGCCTGTTCTTTAAATAGAACCTGTCACCAATTTAAAAAAATGCAGATAGTCTGCCTCATAGGACAGTCAGAGGAGATTGAAAACTCCTCCTACAAGCTTTAACCAGTGCTCTTTCTGGTGAGTGCGTATTTCAGCCACTTCCTCACGGATCACCAACATTGAATTTCCACTTGTCACCTGACATGTTTCTATGACCTGGACTTGCAGTGGACTTATTTCTGTTTTATTACTACTATCTTCAGCGCTGCACTGTTTTTATGTTAATCATGGATTTTACTGTACGATTGAAATGTTTGGTTTGTAGGATAATCATATTGAAAGAAAACTGGTCAAATAAACCTGACAAAGTGCACTACAATATTTTTTATGACCTAATGAGCAACTAGTAAGCATCCTTTATGTATGTTCATACCAAGACTTTAAAAATGAAAAGACATGTAACCTTTAGCACTTATTTTTATACATCAGGCCTCTAGCAATATTAGATTAACCCCTTTCACAATCACACACGGTGAAAAACCTGTTCCAAACAAGGCATTTCTTCAATAATCCTGGCTGTCATGTTGATACACAAAACTAAAAATGTTCTAAGTCGCTGGTCTGAAGTTGGCATGCGGCAAGTGAAATCAGAGCTCCTTATCTGCTTGCAAGTCTTGGATCACTGAGTCAGAGAATATTAAAGCCATGCAATCTACATTTATATAAAGTAGCTAAAATTTCAGAAGAAATAGCCCCATAATTTCCCATTGCCTGAGCACATTAATAAAACTAATTCTATAAACAATTAACCATCTTTATAGCATCAGCTGTATAGCTGTATTCTTGGGCTTTAGAATACTGTCACCTTTTTCTATCATAGGTTTGGGCCAAATAATGATCTTGCTACCGAGAGATTGAACCACCTCAATATTGGACACTTTCACCCCCTTCCTGCCCAGACCAATTTTCAGCTTTCAGTGCTGCCATACTTTGAATGACAATTATTCAGTCATGCACCACTATACCCAAATTAAAATGTTTTTAACATTTTTTAGATAGATAGAGCTTTCTTTTGGTGGTATTTAACCACTTGCCCTTCAGAAGATTTACCCCCCTTCCTGACCAGGCCATTTTTTGCGATAAGGCGCTGCATTACTTTAAATGCTAAGCTGCACCCAAATTAAATTTATGTCCTTTTTTTTCTACAAATAGAGTTTTTTTTAGGTGGTATTTGATCACCTGTGTTTTTTTATTTTTTGCGCTATAAACAAAAAAAGACTGACAATTTTGGAAAAAAAACTATATTTTTGACTTTTTCCTACTTAACATGTCCAGTAAAAAAAAAAAGCAAATTTTGGCATAAATTTAGGCCAAAATGTATTCTGCTACATGTCTTTGCTAAAAATAAATCCCAATACCTGTAAATTAATTGGTTTATGTGAAAGTTATATTGTTTACAAATGGCGACATATATACTGGAATTTTTTTTCTACTAGTAATGGTGGCGATCAGCGACTTATTTTGGGACTGCAGGACTGTGGCGGGCATTCTGACACTGGGAGGAACTGGCTTGGTGTCACTGACATCCCCAGTGACACCAATACAGTGATCAATGCTAATAAAAAACACTGACACTGTACTAATGGCACTGGGCAGCAAGGAGTTAACATGTGGGGTGATCAAAGGGATAACTGTGTGCTGTTTTACTGTGTGCTGTGTGTGTGCTTTACACTGTCAGCACACTGCTTTGTACAATGCAGTGTGCATACAATGCAGTGTGCAGGAGCTGACAGGGGAGAGATCTGTGTTGTTTATACACAGGTCTCTGCCCTATTGGTAATACTCAGAGATCACCGGGTGCCAGGGGAGAATCACCGGCCAGAACCCAGTTACTGACAGCTGAGGCTGCGAATGGCGGCGCAGGTAGGGCAGGCAGGCGCCACCACGCGCCCCCTACCCGGAACTGCAAAATCACGTATATATACGTGATTTTGCACACCCGTTCCACCCTGTAGCAGTATTTCTGCTATAGGGCAGTGCGGAAATGGTTAATTACTAGTTTTTTGAGGGTTTTTTTGCTAAACAAAAAAAGAGCTAGGATAGGAAGTAGAGTGGAATCTCCCCTCAATGGACCGCAGACAGCATAAAAAGTAAAAAACAAATGCAAAAATAAAAAGAATCCAAAATATTCCCTACTCTAGTCAAAAAAAATTTTAGCTAGAGATACACTTCAAATCTCTCATTAACAATTATTATGGGGATTATTTGTATAATCCCTGGACGAGGTTTATATAAATAACACAATTAATCTAGTGTAAGAATGAGAAAAAGGTTGTGGGGGTAAAAACATTTATTGTAACCACTAAAAATAGTTCAAACTGTATTATAAAAAAAATTGCATTCCATGGCTGATCCCATTGAGACCGCAGGAGTCATTTATAATACTTATGTGCATACTTCTATTAAAAAAGTCCTTATCTTGCTATTTACATGTAACACAGTAATGTTGCTGTTTCTGTTGTCTAATATACCCCTCATAAAGAATGTTAGGAGACAACAAAGGTCAGCAATAGAAGACAGAAGTTCAAATAACTTCCAGCTAATTAAAGCATCAAAAATATTCCTTCAAATTCAGGCTGATTAGAAGAAAAGACGGGGAGATTAATAGATGGCGAGGAATGCTATCTGGAAGCACTGTGCTTTAAAAGTGGAGACAGTCATATTTCAAAGTGAAGTAAACTTGAAATACTACTGACTCGGAGTACTCCTTCACTAAGCTTCCCTACAAAAGCATGCATAACGCTTCAAAAATGTATTTGATGAGTAATTAAAAAATTGGAATGAACCAGGAATGATTAACATATGAACTTTCACAATCTGCTAAAAGTGAATGCAAAACAATGTTACAGCTTGCTAACAGATTTACACCACTTAATGTGGCCACTTGGCCACAGAGGGGTTTCATCTGTGCCAAAATGTCATTGTTTTCATGACATTTCCTTAATTAAAAATGTAGAACTGGAGATTGATATCATGTGTTTTTTTGGATCGCTGCATTTCTACACTCAGAACTATGGAGCATTCGGATAATGATACAGAAATGTGGCTAGCAGGTTAATTGTCTTATCAAACCCATCATTCAGGGTCTGTAATTGCTGTGCTGTGTGACAATTAAAGGTCCTTGTATAAGATGCCCCTGACTTTCAGGACTAACAGATGGTGAGACCACACTGGTACATATATGAAGGCTTGTAATTATTTTCTTTGTTGCCAGCACAATATGGGCAGTGGGTACCTGCCCCAAATGTCAGAAAGCAGCAAGGCTCCCTTGTACTTACAAAGGGCATACCCTGGAGGTTTATTGTTAGGAGCAGAATAAAGTAGAAAGAATTGCATTTCTTGAGTGCAATACTTCCCTTTGTCAGATGGGGGAATTGCACTCAGGAACATAAATCTTGTATACTTTAATCTGCTCCTGAAAATAAATTCAAAGGATAGCTAAAAGAGCTAGAGACAGAGCCAAAACTTCAAACCTTCTCAGATCATTTTTTCTGCTAAGGGTACACTCAAGCTCATGTTCAACCATACTGAATGTATTTTTTTGTACAGACACAAATTGCATTAAAGTGTAAGTCAAGCTAAAGAATCAAACACAGTAAATAGCTGAAATACATGTACATTTCCCATTTTTTATTTCTTTAATGTCAAAATTTAGTTACATAAACAAAATCAGCATAAGGGACGGTTTTTACATTTGATCAGATGTGTCGCTTGTGTTAGTTTGTGTTGTCTTCGATGAAATCCAAAATCTGCTGTTCCCCCATTACCCCTGCAGCAATAATCTTCCAATGCTTCAAGGGTTAATACAGCCACTGGACCTGTCATAGTCAGTCACCAAGAGTGCTGATTGTGCCCATGTTTTCTGCTCCCTCCCCCATTCATAGAAGCTGCAGTATAGGTTCCATCCATAGAAAGGAGTCTATTAATGGAGAATGGGCAGATCAATGAAAGGTCTGGCTCCTCCATTCATAGAGTGCTTTTCATTAATGGAAGCTATAGTATAGTTTCTATGAATTGAAGTGGAGGTGAGCAGAAAGGATGGGCATAGACGGCATTCTCAGTAAGTGCCTATGATAGGTCCAGTGGCTGTATTAACCCCAGCAGCACCAGAGCATTATCACTGGGGAAGGAGGGGGAATCAGGCAAAGGATGGAAGATTTCATCTAAAACCATAGCCACAAGCACAAGAAACACCTCTCATTAAAATTAATTACTGTCGCTTGTGCTATTTTTTTTTTTAATGAAAACTAAACAAAGACTTTAAAGACCCAACAAGTTTAGAAAAATACATATTGATCTGCCAGAAATGCACTCAGCTTCCAAGTCCTTTTATGGGCAAAAACACAGATTTTTTGTGAACTGAGTTTGTCAGTCCTGCTCAAAGTCTCCTTTTGCTAAACTACTGAACACTCCTACTCTCAGATCTCCAAAACATGAAGGACATAGGACAGCTCTGAATTTCTGACATGATCAACATTTTTTTGCTTATCAAACAGACATAACAAAATGGTTCCAACCAGGGGCGGACTGACCATTTGGGCACTCGGGCACTTCAGAAGAGCCCGGGGTCAGTAGGGGGTCTCATGAGATGCCCCTGGTACCTTTTTATATGCTTTTTTGGGTGTGGTTTGAGTGTGGGCTCCTCCCCTGGTTCCAACAGTGTATTAAAAAGAACAAAGGGGAGCAAATATGAATAGTTTATTGTTAGAGTTTACAAATGATGGGCATGGATGAGCAAATCCTCCTCTTAAGAATAGAGAGCAATGTGATTTTACTCAATCAATGAGACTTTACCTCAATCAGTGTAGCCAGTCCAAGCACATATCATATGTGCAAGCCAACAAGAGATACCAGTATATACACTGACCCTAATTTAGTAAAGAAGTAGAGCATTTTCACATTCAAAGTAAAGCACCACCCATGTCACACATCATTGGTTTGTTTCATGAATGGATTACGCAACAAAGGGAGGATGGGCTAGCATGGGTTGTACCTGGTGTACCCTCAGTGAAAGGAAGGATTGGTGTTGGGAGCAGTGAGCTTTTCTTTGGGCTCCACTAAGGCCCCTTTCAGATGGGGTAGACTCCATTTTGATCAGCAGGGGATCTGTCCGCTGATCACAGCAGAACAGCTGGCTGACAGGCCCATGCCCACTCTGATCTATGGCTGTTTGGGAGTAAAAGGACTCTGCTATCCGTTCACTCCTGACTGCCCTCCAATCTAGACAAAGAGGGACAGATCCCCTTCCGTTTTTTTTTTTACCCAACCAGATCAGGTTTTGGGTAGGCTGGTAGGGTGTAAAGCAGATTCCCCTCTTTAGAATAATAAGCAATGTGAGTTTAGTCAACCTCGATCAGTGTAGCCAGTACAAACACATATTATATGTGCCACCCAACAAGAGATAATGTTACACACAATGACCCTGATTTAGTAAAGAAGTAGATCATGTTCACTTTCAAAGTAAAGAACCACCCCTGTTGCGCGTCATTGGTGTAGTGCAATTTGTTTCATCAACAGACTTTGCAACAGCGGGAGTATGGACTACCGTGGTTTGCACCCAGTGCACCCTTAGTGAAAGGAAGAATTGGTGTTTGGAACGGTGAGGTTTTCTTGGGGATCTACTTAAAGAAAGTAAAAATTCACTTTGTACCAACTTCAATCATCCAGTCATGTGCAAACAAAAGTCCTGTTTATTTACATGTTTCTTGCACATGATTGAGTATTCTTTGGAAAATACATTTTTATTTTTCAACTCATTCACTGTAATAAGTAAAAATTCACTTTGCAAACTAAAAAGAAATCACTTTCAAAGTGAACATGCTCTACTCCTATAGGACATCAACCTGACTGTCTCTGCACTTCCTTCTTCTCATTAAGGATGATGAGGGACTTGTTCTATTAGACAGAAATTTTCCAACAAATCAGAAAACCACACCCTTTAAATTGCACAACTGCTCATTATCGATATCAAGGATAGCCTTAAATACCCTAAAAATCAAATTGGGCATCTGACTTTGGGTTGGGATCGGTTCATTGAACACGAATGAAGCATAAGTAGGGACCGAGCCTCTGATGCTGTTTTTGCAGTATTCCTACTCTGTATGGCAAAGAAGTGCGAGGGGAAAAAAAGGACAAACTCTGGCAGTGAAAGCAATGACATCTGGATTCTTTTACAAAGAAGAAATAGTTTTC
This sequence comes from Staurois parvus, assembly GCF_062004578.1. NCBI lineage: Eukaryota > Metazoa > Chordata > Amphibia > Anura > Ranidae > Staurois > Staurois parvus. The sequence goes on along the minus strand of NW_028317918.1, from coordinate 4,534,516 downwards.
ATGTGTCCCTGCTCTGTAGCTTGCTTCAATTTGTTTTCCAGTTGTGAAGTCCACAAGGCTATGTTTCAGGGCTGTAGGACAATTAAGTTAGGAAAACAAAGGGTGTTCATGCAATTCACTGACTACTGCGGGTGAATCTATATAAGTCTGCTAGTACGTCAGCCACAAAGGAATCTCTCACAAAAAAACATGTCTGTAACTGGATAAATTGAAGAACATTTTTTTATTTTCTATTTTTGTTCAGAAGCACATTGAAATGGCAGTGCCAGCTCTTCTTTCGAATCCTTCACAAGTGGGAAACCAAACATCTCGAGATGTCTAGAGTAAATCAGGACACTTATGTTGGACTTCAGACGCACAGACTGCTGTCTCCAATGTTCCCTCCCAAACCAGAAGCCTCAATCTTCAGCACATTATAAGTGCTTCTGCAATGGAGGCCACCTGTCAGTTTAACATGAAGCAGTCTCCGAGAATATACTGACTGATGGAAAACTGATGGGGGCTTTCTGGAACAAAAATTAACTCTGATCTCTGCTTCCTAAAGCATGATCCATTTTACAATGCACAAGTTATTATTCTAGATTAAACATAAGCAGCTGTGGAAAAAAAAGAACAATTAAAAAAAAAAAAGTTGGGAAATAGCTAAACAATGAGATGTTGAAACAATGTGTTTTAGGTTAAATATGTGCCAAAAGGCAGAAGTGTTCTGAAGTTTTTTACATTTAATTTGGGCCTGTTTTGAATGGACTAAGTGTAAAAAGTAAAAGTGTAATGTTATGTTGGTCAGAGGTGGTGCTTAACTCAGAACACAAAGTAGATATTACTTAAAGACTAAGTTGTAGTAAAGCTTCTCATCACCAACAATGAGAATCAAACCAGCCTTGAAAGTCTGAATGTGATCAGTGATGCATCAAGCATAAAGAAAAGAAGATGTGTGGCACAGACTTCAAGAAGTAGACCTAATCCCCCCTCCCATATTTTGTGCAATCTAGCTATACAAAATTATACAAAACCCAAGTTAAGGAGTTGGACTTTAGCATAGCTGTAATATTTACTGGAAAGCATTACCAGCACCCTGATTGATCCTACTTGCCGCCTGGAATTGTTCTCTAAATTCTGAATATAACAGTAGATACAAACCCCAACTGGATGGCATTTAGTTTGCTAAAGCACTGTGTATCATATTCAGCTACCATTAAAGCAGAACTACACTGCATCAGAGCACCACAAACCAAAAATGCTATTTAATTCATTTTTAATATTAACAGCAGACACCCTCATTCATCCATGTCTCCATGCTTCATGTTACTGAGAAATCACTTAGAAATACACCCCCTAACATTTATGGCTACTGCCATCTTGATTAAGGGAAGATGATTCATGCAGCATTTACTGTACTTCCTAGAATCCATCTGCCCTTAGCTCAGGCATGTAGGCAGGAGGGTGTTCTTATCTGAGAAAACCCCTCCTGGGATGTATGACACCATCTGCCTAGGCCTGGAAACCAGGAAGTAACTGAAAATATTTTTAAAAAACAATTTAAAATAAGTAAATATGATATATGTTCCTATTAATTTACTAATGCTAGCAGCAAAGGGTTACAAATAGCCAATGTTGGTTGAGTAAGTGAAGTTCCACTTTAATGATTGCATGTGGTAGGGTGATAAAATGGGAATGCAAATGGGAGAAAATTGTCACTTTATAACAGCTAATGCTTGAATACGAAGCATCATGGCAGAATCAACAGGTATTGCTGTAAAAAAAGGTACAGATTTACCAACATTAAAGGTTACATTAACATGTTGGCTTATATGAGAATGCAACAATCTATTTAACTATCTGGTTTAAAGTTGATTTCCCGGAAACCTGAAAATTCTCTCTTGCAACAGGGTTGTACCAGCACTGCGAGGGTTAATGTAAAGCTAAAGGCAACATGTTTTTATCATCTTAGAGTAAAAGAGGGTTATGACTCCTGTCAGTTTCTTACCATCCGTGCCCCATTGATGAGATGTCCTTCACTTCCTGTCCTATAGCCAAAACAGAAATAAGGAAAAATTGCTCCAAAGTGAAGGAATTCTTAATTATCACCAGAACTAGTGTCCCCATTGGACAATTACCCTTCATTTACTGAGAGACAACCTAAAATATGGGATTTTCATATTCACTCTCAATGATAAGTCACCAAGACAAATAGAGAGGGTGAATCTCCCCAACCTACAGACAGCAATAAAAATCTAACAGGTGTTCTATTCTCTCTTCACTGTATCCATAACTAAAATTTAATTTTGGATAGAGTGATACTTTATTTGGCTCCCCCATGCTTCAGCCATGGACAGTAGGGCTATGGTCCATACATTGGTTTTAATAATGTCAGGAACTTAGACTGCCAAAGCACAGGGCAGAAGAGGATGTAGGGACCAGTCTAGTAGCAGAGAGGAGTCTGCGGGAGTGGAGGATCAGGTATGAATCAGGTATGAATAAATATTTTCCCATGCCTCCTAGACATAAATTAGTAGTTGACCCTTGCACAGCGGGTGTAGCCCCATTGTAAGAGAGACATTTTAGGTTTGGAGTTCAGCTTTCAGGTCCCCAGCATGTTTAGTTGCTACCATCATGATTGAGATAACTAGTCTTGTACTCTTAGGGAGGGTACAAATTAGAAGATGTAAGTATTTAGGTTACTGGCTGTAAAACCTGTTACTGGGCTGCAATTGTGACAAGAAGTGTAATGCCTCTCCTGTCTTTTATCAGGTGTTTGAGGACAAACCCTAAGCACCTCTATGGACTATTTCCATTAGGAGCTGTTCATCTTTCTCTGATATAATACAGCCTGGACTTAGAGGAGCTGACAGCTATGCTCAATCAGTTGAATGTCAGTGTGAGAGGTACAGTATGTAAGCCTGGAGATAATAGCTGTGACCAGAATTATGATATTACCATAAAGGGGCACAGAAAGAGCTATAAAAGCTGACAGAGCTTGTAACCTTTTCATTCTTGAATACAAAGGTATTTTTGTTGTTGCGCATGTCTTCATTGTAGAAATTGCCCATCAGTTCCTGTGTCTGTGATACCTTATTACTGGGGATTGAAGAACCTGTCCGTATGGAGTTAGCTACAACAATTTAGCAAAGGTTCTCACTCTTCCCCACTCTTGAAAAAGGCTGAGGTTTGGTCTTTTATTGGGCAGTCGGGTCCACCTGTCTTTTTTTATGCAGATCTTATCAGACCATCCATTATCCTTAAAAACATACAGATAGGGATCCGCTCCCCATCTGTCTAGCAGATTGTATGGCAGTTTATATCCAACAGCTCATAGAGGACAGCAGGCTGTGTCTGCATATAAGTGAAGCAGACATGGACCAGCTATCCACTTGCTCAGAGGGGACCAGTGGACAAAGTCCGCCCCGTGTGGAAGGAGTCTTACTAGTCTTTGTAAGAAAACAATAACTGTGTCATCTGTGATTTTGAGGACGAGATTTGAGCATCGCTGTAAATAAACATCTATAATAGTTACAGTAGTTTCTCCAATACCTGCTCATACCATCCTACCCCTGGGTTCATGTAATAAAAAGTGTTTAGTGTGAACTAACCATATACAGGTAATATGAATATTCATTGGGCGTCTAAGAAATTATGTGGCATGGCAGCAATTTCTAACGTGTGCTAGGAGACTCAGCCCTGGTTCACACTGATGTGATTTCTGATGCATTCCAGAACACATGGAATTGCATGACAACTGAAAGAACATGAGTTTCTATGGGGGTCGTTCACATATATGCAGTGTGAATCCAATGCAATTTGAAAAAGGGTCCTGTGCGAATTTAGTGCAGTGTGATTTTTAGCTCCATACACTTGAATGGAAACTGCATCTGTTGACTCTAGGAGATTCCAGTACCAAATTTGCACTGGAGCTGCTCCTGAAATCGCACTGCAAAACAGATTCAACTCAACCATATCAGTGTGAACCTAGGTTTAGAAAGATCTTATTCTGTTTGTGACCTGTAGTTCTGTTGTAGTGCTGCTCTAAGCAAAGAAGGAAGATATGTATTGTCCTGTGCTCATGAATGGGGTGCCGACATGAAATATCACCATCCAGTAGTGTGTAGCATACATAGAAAAATTGCCCCTCTCCCAGTCCAGTCTGTGTTGTTAACATGTGTGAGAGGGACTCAGCCTTATACCGCTCAACAAGCCACACCTCCTGATGAGTTTCAACCCGTTCACCCGAGCTTAGTCATAGATGTCCTCTATAACTAAGCCCCAGTGGTTGGGTTGAAATGTGTCAAATTGTGAGGCTTGTGGAGCGGTGTAAGGCTGAAGCCATCTCACACATGTTAACAACACAGACTGGACTGGGAGAACGGTGATTTGTCTAAGTATTCTTTTCTGTTTAGTATCAGTTCTGTACTGTATAGTAAGCTATACATAAAAGATTGCCGATGATGAAAAAAACCTATACATTCTTCAGAATTTAGTGAAACACAACAAACATTAAGGTATTCAATGCCCTTTATCTTCTTCAACCTGAAACTGATAGAAACCCTGATATTATACAGGGGTTGGCCAAAAATATGGAAAGATATGCTTTTGCAGGATGTGGAAGTGACATCTAGCTAACAGGTGGGAAGCCTCATTTTGGTCATTCAAATTGTTGGTATCCATTTATTTTGGTGCCTCTGTGACTGAAATTGCCAGTTTATTTACTGTGTTGTGGAGTACAGTATCAAAGGCTATAACAACATATATAGTTTCCAAGAAAACATTGTCTGCTAAGAATAAGCACTGTATATGCCATCATAAACTTTGATACTGTACCTCGCGACACGTCAAATAAATTGGCAACTTTAGTTACAGAGGCACCAGCTAAGCAGGCGCTAACAATTTTCTCTCTTTGAAGCACAGTAAACTCTGAAATAACTCGCAGCACACGCAGTGAATGACAAAACTGAGGCTTCCCACACGTTACCTAGGTGTCTCATCACACAGCGAAAGCAAAAGAATGTTACATCACTTCAGCTTTCAACATGAAACATGTCACTTTCACACCTGCAAATCATGTAGTGTTTCCAAATTGTTTTCTAATCCCTGTACATATTTGATTTTTCCAGATCTGGGCATTGGCAGCAAAAAATGAATAATGCCAAAAATTGTGCCCAGATAGTTCTGATGATTAAATGCTTCTGCCTGAGCAGACAGTTAGTAGAATATTCTTACTCCAAGGTGATGCACAGGTTGGAAAAAGTCATGACTTAAGCAGGGCTTTTAACAATTCTAGGCAGGGGAGGTTGGAAAGGCAGCAAAACGAGTTACCTTTTGTTTAGCATTTTTCCTCTACTTTGAGGTGCCCATATACAAAGGGATGAGCAGACGGTGACATTTTCTGGCTCTCACATAACCAGAAACACAATGCCTGGCCAACTGTTCTTGCTCCAATTATGAAAATGAGAGAGGAATGAGCCCACAGACATTTTTTTGTTATTAGCTTAATAGCGAAAAAAAACAAAAAAACAATTGGATGACTAAAGGCATTGTTGAACAAGCTTCTCTTCGACATGGCCTACAGTAAAACTGGCCATAGATGGTTTGAATCAGCAGGAGGTGATCAAGATTTGAACCATCTATGAGCAGTTTGATTGTACCCAATTTGATTGTTGTACAACTTGGGTACAACCAGAATGGCGGATTTTTACATGCGATTATTGCCAGCGAGAATTGAGAGATTTTCTTTCCTGCAACCCGTGCAGGAAATTGCATCATTCTATGGCCTGCCTTACTCAATGAGTAATTAACCAACAGAACATATGTTAGGGCCACACCTAATGGTATATGACACCTCATTTTCATTTTAAGATGCAGATGCCCAAATGTCATAAGCTTGAAAGAGCAGGGCCCTCGATCCCCTCATTTTTTGCATTGTATTGGTATTGTTCTGTCACATGTTCTGTCCCCCTTTATAATGTACAGCGCTGAGCGAACTATTGGCGCTTTATAAATACTGTATAATAATAATAATAATAATAATGTCAGATAACAACAAAGTTAACCTGAAACACCTACAGGAAATGCTAAATGTAAATGTTGCAGGATTGCCTTCATGGTTTAATTCTATCACCTGTAAAGAAACTCATACCTATATATTCTCATTTAGTATAGTTCTTGCTTATTATAGGTTAGAGTAGACCTACACTCAAATGTAAGCACAAAGCCATGCTGACAGTACTGATGGGATGAATGTAAAAAAAAAAAAAAAATAGCAGAAGAGCTGAAAAGCTTACTTTTGCTGTAGAATATTGTGGTTCATGCTCCTTCCTGTGCTGAACATATACAGTAACTATAAGCTACAGAATACGAATATCGATTCTCGTTGAAAGAGAACATCAGAGCTCAGGTTTGCTATCCTCCTCTTTAGTGAAGCTCTTGTGAACAAAATCCTAAGGTTTCCTTAAATGCGCAGCGGTTAGAGATTGATAGTCATTTTTTTTTTATTTACATGCAGGAATTGGCCGTCACATTTCAAAGGTATGTTGCAAATTTAAAGTTTGTCAGTTTGAAAAAAAGTTCAGGGCTAAACTATCCCTACAGTGCTCTTATCAACTCAACTGGACTGTAAAAGCTGCAAGACTTCAACTTACTTTTGATGTTTGGCTGCTAATTTGTGTAAGTTGAATGACGGCATCCTTGAAGGTGGTCTCCAAGTCCTGTACAGACTGGTCTGAGTGCCAACTTAAAGATTACCGTGGCATCCTTTCCCAAGCCACAAACTAAGCTTTGAAGATAATTTATTGACAATTCTTAATGTAAGTAGAGAAGTAACTTGCCTTATAAGGTTTATATTTAGCAGAATCCTTCAATACAGGCCTAATGACATTTTAAATACCCCTTTTTAATTGAGGGAACAGATATAGACAAAGTCTCAAGTTTTGAAAACACATCTGAACTCTCCATTAAAAATGAGATAGAAATTCCACAGGAATGCTGATCTAGCTGATGTGGCTAAAGCTGGACTTTACATTGGCAAACACTTAACATGAAATAGCTTGAAAGTAATCCCTACTACCCAACCATGGTGTCAGAGAGTGCTCCGAAGAAGTGTCAAGTATTAAAATACCATTTTACTGAAAAGGAACAGTCTTTCCATCATACCACCACAGATACTCTTCAAATGTTGAAGGTAACCGAAATTGTAACAAACCTGCCCATTTTCATGTTACAGGAAACCCTTACAGATCATAGTTCAACCCACCCGGTAAAAATAAGTAAATGTATCCCATCAAAAAAGAAATGGTACAAGAAGAAACTAATGACAAGGCAATGCAAAAGCTTTTTTTCTGGCCATTATTTTTTATTTGAGAATAAAAATAATAACAAATTTCAACATGGGTGATGATCTCTGCATCATTTTCATGTGAAAGACAATAGAAGCTGTTTTCATCCTTAACACATGTAACCTTTAAAAGAAGATTCTGTGACCTAGTACAGGGGTCCAAACTTTCCAAGCAAAGGGCCAGTTTACTATCCTTTAAAATTTAGGGTGACTGAACCCTGGCCTGTAGGGCTACAAAAATGCCCCAGTGTCACTGGGAGCAAACTTTGCCAGGCTTGTTGGTCAGCAGGAGTAATAAAAAGTGCATAGTGCCTGTAGTCAGTGGTCATCACTGGTATCAGTGGAGGGAATAGTGCCCACTATTGGTGTCAGTGAAAGGATTAGTGCTCCATTGGTTGTGTCAATGGGAGGAATAGTGCCCTGTTGTTGTTGTCAGTGGGACGAATAGTGCTCCATCATTGCTGTCACTAGGAGGAATTCTGCTCCACTGTTGGTGGTGCCTCATCATTATTATCAGTGAGATTAATAGTGCCCCAAGGGTCAGATAAAGGCAAGCAAAGGGCTGCCTTTGCCCACAGGGCCACAGTTTTGAGAGCACTGCCCTAGTAATACGGCAAGATGGAAATTACTGGATTGAAAACATTTCATGTGATGCTGAATAAATTTGCAACTAGTAACAGATGTTACACTAGTAAAGTGTCCCGCCTGCTGGTTCCTATATCAACTCAAGTAATGGCCAAGCCAAAAGATAACCTAGTATATGACATTTACTAAAGCTGATTTTTAGGCAATATAGATCTTTGAACCAAGTTCAGTGCTAAAGGATTCTGTTCAGCCAGTCTTGTGATACACACATCTTTGCCCTCTGATTAGTCAAAAAAGTTGATTCCACTACTTACTGACCTGACATAACAACAGTGTCACCTACTGACAACTGGACAATAAATCAACAGTGCAATTATGCTTTTTCCTCATATTATGAGCTGGCTGCAGAGGAGAGGGAACCAAAAAAAAATTGCACAGTTCAACCAGAAGGGTTGTAACCTAACTCACTGTGCATAATGGTAACAATTGTGAATAACATCACTGTCTATAAAGAATTATATAGAAATTAAACACCTGATACAGGTTCTACACTTACCCTATGTTATCTTAAATGTATAAATAGATTGTCTTTATTCAACAGGCTGTTGGCAATAAGGATTTCTATGGGTACAGGTAGACTTTAGACTGCTAAATTTTACAAAAATTTGTAGAGTTAGGACCACAGAATACCAGGGTGCCGTGATGTGGCTCTGTGGCTTACGTATGTATTTGCAAATGTGTGCTAATTAAACCCCTGTTTTTAACGCATACTGTTAGACAGGTTAATTCGGTTGTTGGCAAGCTGACTGGCAAGTTGATTTTGAACCTCTTTTTTTTTTCTTTTTTTATTGACATGCATTGCCCGGTTCACGTAGTCCTTGCTTCAAAAGCCAGTTATAGACTGGGGCGGGTGCCATCTTTTGTATTGTTGAATTGTAGGTGAGTGGGTGTATTGGACACCCTGGCTGCCATTGTGCTATATGCTGGGTGTCCAGTGCACTCCTGTACCTTTAAGAAGAGTGGGCTCCCTCAGGTTCACCTGCCCTTGCTCTATCCTTTAAATACATGTGCCTCTACTGTGAAATTGTAGAGTTAGGATCACAGAATACCAGGGTGCCATGATGTGGCTCTGTGGCTTACGTATGTATTTGCAAATGTGTGCTAACTAAACCCCTGTTTTTAGCGTATACTGTAAGACAGGTTAATTCGGTTGTTGGCAAGCTGGCTGGCAAGTTGTTTTAAACCTCTTTTTATATTGACATGTGTTGCCCAGTTCACGTGTTCCTTGCTTCAAAAGCCAGTTATAGACTGGGGCAGGTGCCATCTTTTGTATAGACTTTAGACCGCAGCAAGTATCCCTGGTCAGGCTCTGTGGGCTTGAATATTTCTGTCCAGATTAATAAACCAGTTATTCAGCTAATTGTATAGTCTTATTATGCAGGACACAGTGTACATATTTGCCAGCACACCACAGATCTTCAAGTTTGGACCAAATGGTTTTTAATTGAAGTATGACCATACTGCAAACAAGAGAGTGCCTCGTACAATTCCATCTGTGAACTTCGTGTGGTAAACTATTGAGCAGATCAGTGGATGTCCTCTCTGTATGGGCATGATCAAACAATAAAACTCTCAATTAGGGGTGTAAGATGCGGAAGCCAATCACAAATGAACATCCATATTCCCATCACACATGTTCCTGGAAGAGGCTCTAGGATATTGGGTGCTGCAGCAACCACCAGCTGGAGACTGGATCATGCATGACACAGCGTAGATATTTGCTAGTACAGCCCGGATCTTCAAGTTAGGTCTAAACTATGTTTTTATCGGAGTATGATCAAACCGCAAACAAGAGAGTGCAGGAATGCAAGTAATGCTCATATTTTACTACACGTTGCCACAAGAGACAAGTGTGAATAGGCCTTCAATGATTTATAAATGGATACAGTTGCATTAATTTGTGTTTGCTATATCTGCCTGGAGTCAGCTTTATTACACCTTAGTCATCAGTGTAGAGCATGACATTCATGATAGTGCTAATGTATTTTTTTCAAACTATACCAGCAATACATTGCTACATGTGTAACTTTGTCTGAGAATCTGAACCTCAAGAACACTTCAGGGGAAATCTTACATTTCACTTACAACATTTCACTTACAAGAAAAACAGCTTTGAAGAAAAATAACCATAACTGAACAATTGATTGGCAGATCAATTGTTATTACAAGTAAGACTTTATTTGGTTGTTGCATATTTTGCATATCATCAGCATCTTAAAGGTGGCATAGAACAATGTTATGTCTCCTTAAGATGGTTTATTAAGGTATCCCCTAGGAATATTCAAAGCCTGAGCCTGGGTTAAATTTTTTGTGCATCCACAACACTTCATCATGTAGCTTAGCCAAACTCTGGTCTGGTTTGCCGGTGACTCATGCTGTAGGTATGAGAAAGCCATAATAAAGAACATTTTACATGATATGCCAAATGCTTGGTAATTTAATCCTAAAACCAAGAAGGTACGTACTGTTTTATAATCTAACATGGTTTGGTCTCTGCAGACAAAAGCTGCTTGGACAGGAGTTTCTAAACTGTTCTGTGATACACTGGGGAAATCTAAGAAAGATTTAAATGGAAGTAAAAGTTGGGATATTTAAAATGTATCTGAAATGCTTACAGAATTCTCAAATAACACCATTTATTTCTGCAGATGAATGAGTGTTACACAGTACGGATAACTCTATGAAAGACAATGTTGGGTACTGCAAAGTAAGTATTAGAGATTTTGTATTATATGTACAGTAGACGAATTATTATTCCATGTGATCAGATATTCCAGGCTGAGAAGAAACTGACTGCTTTGGCCTTTATTGGATCACTGAACAGGAAGACAACTGAGTGTAAGAAAACATCTCTCCCTGCAATCACAGCATTTTCTAAAATGTATTCATCCCTGATACGCTTCTGGATTCTCTGGCATATTATTATGTAAAAGTTTTTTCTTATAAGGTAACTTGGGTTTTAAGTTGGTCATGCATTAATGGATTGGCCTGCCTGACCTAACCTTGGGCCAGGCAGACCAAATAATCTGTTCATACAAAACAAAGAACGTTATGGATTATGCATATTACAACAAGAAAGATTGCTTGATGTCTTCTCTTAGTCATTGAGGACATCATGCAGTAGAATTTCTATTCTGCATTCAAAAGGAGACGTCAAGTATTCCTCAAACAATACTTGGTTATAGGCAATCAATAATGGGCACATAAGGCCCAATAACTATCGTGGGGTTCAAGTACAGTTTAGTTCCAGCTGGGATCTAGTCAAAACTACCATTACAGTGGGACTGCCCCACACTGCAAAGGTTAAATGTTTGTTTTTGCTTAGGGTATCATTAAAAAGCAGTTTTTCTAACCTTATCTCTCACTCCCCATACAGCCGGAACTCCCCTCTTCCCTCCGACACTCCAGGTTGTGGACAAGCCCTCGGCGCCTTCACTTTCAGTGTAGGACTGCCGTTCCTGCACTGCATATGATGGCATTTTGGAAGTGACCAACAGACAGAACCCAGAACAGAAGTGGCTTTGGGGGACTGGTCACTTGAGAGGAAGTTGTCGCATGGGCGAGCAATAAGGTAAGTAAAAAACACTTTTTACAGCACTGTGGGCAAAATTGAGCATTTAACCCTTGCACTGTGAAAACCCACTGAATAAATGGTTTAGACGTTTACCTGGAGATCAGATTGAACCTAACTGTACTAGAACACCATCATAGTTAATGATGGTATTAGGGAATGGTTTAACCTAAGCAATCTTAGATTTTAAAGCTGTCTGAAAATGGCCTGATTGCCACCTTATTTTTTTTGTTTTAGGCCTCTTTTATCGATTGATCATAGGCATGTATGAGGAATAAATGACTCCTGCTTTTAAACTTAGAGTGATGATCAATGGAATATATAGTGCCATGATGGCTTCAGTGACTAAGAGAAAGCATCAAGCAACCTTTAGTGTTGAAATGTGCATAATACAAAGCATTGTTCTTAATTTAGTTTTTTTAGGAAGGCTAGGGAGCGTGGGTTACAAAACGTTTTAGTAAAAGGGAACTTGTACTTTAAAATCATAACTATCTCATAAATGTAAAGAAAAACTGTCTTTTGGTGTGCTAGTAAGTACCAGGGGTTTTAAATGGATTCTATTACAGCCTTACAAATCAAACCATTATTTGCAAATCTCATGGTGGGTCCTCTTTCCAATGGTGCCTGAGGCTAATGCCATTTTTCCTCTTTATGTAAAAACCCTGCTTTCTCTAAGGTAAATTTACAGGTCACTTTGCTAAAGTTGGTGTAAAACTGACAACCACTACTTGTCATTATTTAAAAAATAAATAAATAAATAAAACATACTAACAGGTACATCCACAATGAAGAATGAATAAGTACAAGGAGCACTTGCGCTTTGACAGCAGGCCTAGAGGTCAACAAAAGCTGTTACTGGGTTTGTCCTACACGAGTATCTCCCACACAAACTATGATAACAGAATAAAGGGATTTTAGGCTGGAACTGGAAATCTTTGGATATACTTGCCAGATAAGAGACTTTTAACTGAAAAAAACTGTCATGTTACCTATACTGCATACTATATAACTTGAAGCAGCTCCATTTATGTAAAATGTCACATCAGTAACTTTTATTTAGAAAACGACAACTCGCCTAGTCGTCATATTGTATTCTAAGCTGGCAGAGTATGCCAAATTCTGTGAATATTTTACAATCCACAAAAATTCACTGGAAAACACAACACAGATATCTGACATGAAATACAAACAAATGGTTCCGACTTGTTCTTGTACTCTTAAACTCTAGATGCCAGCATATATTTGACCATATGCTTCAGATTTTATCCATGTTCAAACTCAGTTAACTATGCCAAATGCTTAACAAAAGTGTATAACCCAATCAGTAAAGCATTCACGGTGCACAAATATAAACAGATATGTCACAGTAACCAAGAAGGGCAATTCCAGAAAGCTAAAAGCTAAACCTAAAGTCAGCAAATGTTTGTTCTGGTTACAGCAGCCATTCTATGAAGCATTTTTCATGTGAAAATTTGTTTTTATCTCATTCAACTGGACTGTACACTTCAGTTGCCCATTTGACTTCTTCTTATGCCAATATCGAATATTCACATCCATTTCATTCATCCATTTCATTCTCTTGGTGCCAGTTTGTCTGTTCTCCAAACTACATTCAATGTATCTCTACATTCTGTCTTGTATACAAAACAGTGTGAGGAAGCAATACGTTAAAATAAAAAACCCCTAGCCAAATCTAATACGTAATGTAAGAAATATATCAGTCCTAAAAATGTTTTTTTTATCTAGCTATCTTTTCAGATAGGACCTATTAAGCAGGGGTAAGTACAAAAAATATGATCAGCTGTAGGTCAACATTTGCTTACACTGAACAAAATCAGTATAATAAGTATGACTTTTAACTAGCATTAATTGGATTAGGGGGTCCTAATTGTATGACCACTTTTTTCCTATGCCTGAGCTTCCCCCAATTTCATTTCTTCTTTATTTGCTATGGATTTGTAAAGGCAACAAAACTTGCCAAACTTCCTGGTTTTGTTGTAGTGTTTCCAAATTCTTTGTAGCCACAGTAGACTAACCCAGAAGCAGTTTTCCCAACAGCCAAAAAAGGTAGTTAAGATGCTATTGTACTAAATATCTGGGAAAGTTACATTTCTAGTTTTTTAATACATTGCATACACTGTTATTGACTATTTGTACATTGTAATTAATGGGAATTTCTATTTTACAGGTAACACTGTTCAACAGGTAAAAAGTTTTGGGCATAAAATTAGCTAATCTTACATAATTTTGGGGTGCTGAAAACGAAAATGACCCTAAAAAATGTTGATTGGCTCTAGTTTCCATGATATATTCACCCATCTAATGACGTAAGCCATTCAAAATTATGATGCAACTTCAGCTGCATATTGCGCAATTGATACTGGTGACCAATAGAAAATTGCATGTATACTGAGATGATGCAATATTAGCCTTTAATTGCATCACTTCACTGCATAAAAGCTGCAGTATCTGTAGCTGATTGTAGTTCGACAGCGTCTTTACATTTCGTTTTATGCTTATATAGGCTACTCAGTAATGCCTCGAACTTGTGTGAATAAAGCAGATAATTTCTGCTATATCTGCGGTGAAATAACTTTTATGTCACAAAAAAGGAGGATAACAGGAATGATTAAGAAAGCCTACAACTTGTATTTTGGCTGCAAGATAGGAGACCAGGACAAGAGCTGGGCACCACATATATGCTGCAATTCTTGTGGGACGGCACTGGAGCAATGGTTGAATGGAAAAAAGGCATCTATGCCTTTCGCTGTGCCAATGATTTGGAGAGAGCCAACAGATCATGTTAGTAATTGTTACTTTTGTATGGTGCCTCCAATTGTAAAAGGGCTAAATAAGAAGAAAAAGTTATCTGTGCACTATCCAAATATTCCATCGGCAATACGTCCAGTTCCTCATGGAGAGGGGCAACCAATTCCTAAAGCACCAGAATCCTTCGTGGTTGAGTCAAGTGAGGAAGAACCTGAAGCGTGTAGTCACGTGCAGTTGTAAGAGATAGCCCTTTCCTCGAATACAAGAGAAAAGCCAAGAGAAGCAAAACCGACACAAACTGAAGACAAAACTAGTGAGAATCCTAAGTATTAAAATGATTCAACTTAGCTTATGGCTATAATTTTTCTTGGTAATCCTATGCAATATATTATGCCATTTAGGCTTTGTTATGTAGTCAATATCACTTGCTTTATATTTGTGGAAAGACATCTATCTATATAATTATTGTGCATTATGTAGTCATTACGCCTATAGTAGAAAACTTTCCGTTTACAGAAAAACTAGAGCCAATTGACAAATTTCATTGTTATATTTGAACTCAGAATGTGAAATTCATTAAGAAATGGATCCTTTTGTTTCCAAAACTGGCAAAAAATAAAAATTTGTTGAACAGTGTAATCATAGTCACTTACCTTCCCCGCTCCAGTATCGGCACCTCGTCTCTCTCCCATGGACCTGAGCACTCCCAAGCATTGAGATGCATCACTTGAGCATTGTGTCAGTGTCCACCTGTGCCTTTTCCCTACCACAGTCTATAACTGCCCTCTCTGCCAGTCTCTTCACTGGCATCCACTAGCCCAATGTGTAAAATTAAAAATATTAATCATAATGTACGAAGCCATCCACAACACTGCCCCCACCTACATCACCAACCTCATCTGCAGATATCACCCAAATCGTCCTCTCTTCCCTTCCCAAGACATCCTGTTCTCCAGCTCCATTGTTACCTCCTCCAACACTCATCTCCATGGCTTTTCCAGAATCTCTCCCATTCTCTGGAACTCCCTACCCCAGTATGTAGGGTCAGCTCCTACCCTGTTCACCTTTAGGCAATCCTTTAAAACTCACTTATTCAGGGAAGCCTGCCCCACCTCCACCTTAAAATCTGGAGTAGAGACACCTCCATCAGATCATCCCCTGCAGCTATTATCTTTTGTACCACCTCCCCCTTCCTTTAGATTGTACGCTCCATGATCAGAGCCCTGCTATTCCTTCTGTGTTGAACTGTATTGTAATTGTACTGTCTCCTTTTATATTGTAAAGTGCTATGCAAACTACTGGTGCTATATAAATTCTGTAAAATATTAATAATAACTGTCAACCTGCCACTGTCAGCTTCAGCCATGTCCTGCCTCAGTCTATTACTATAGTCTTGCAACAATCTAGTCACAGTCCACTACAGTTTTGCTATAGTTCACTAAAGTCCTGCTCCAGTCAGCTCAGCTACAGTCCAATACAGTCTTCTGCAGCCCTGCTCCAGTCAGTCCAGCTACAGTGTGCTAAAGACCACTACAGTGCAGCTACTCTCTGCAACAATTGGACCAGCTCCAGTCTGTTACAGTCAGTTCTGCAATGGCCAGCTATGGCCAACTCTGCAATGGTTTTGCTGCCAGTGCTACTACCAGCATACCCTAATACCTGCATTGGGCAATCACCTTTTCCGATCTCCAGCCACCTATCTGTCTTTGCGTCCGTGAGTACATGTTGAGTGAACTGGGAATAGTCTGCAGCTAAGTCCAGACTCCCATGAGGGGGCCCCCGAACGAACACCAGCGACAGTATCTCTTAGACTCCACTCTCAGGGACAGCAGTTGTACCGAGGAAAGGGTCTCTTTCCACACTCGAGTCAGCTCAAAGTAAGGTCTTTACCTGCAGATTGGGACAAATAATCCAATAACCTCCTTAACGCTTTAGAATTAAATGATAATTATTTTACATAATACAGGATAAAGTGTTTTTTAATTTCTACTAACTGTAATTTAGCCCCCTTGATTGTTTTTTTTATGCGTGTTGCTGTAAAAATATTTAGCAGCAGGAACACCTCACTGATTATGATATTGCCTACAAGTAATACATCATTATTGAGTCCTGGTTCACATATGTGATTCTCAATGCATTTTCAAATGCACAGATTATATATTATGTATTCTTATTTAGGTGGTTCACTCTGATGTGATCCGTAGGCATTGCACTTTGATGGTGATTCCAAAAACGGTGCGAGTTTGGAGCGGTGCGATCCAGATTTGCAAGTGATAGAGTAGAGAGGCATGCAGAGGTCAGTGTTCACATAGGATTGCAATTCACAGGCATTTTTGTATTCAAGTTAATGGAAGGCGATTTTGCATTGAGGTCAATGAAAGGTGATTTTGTATTGAAGTCAATGGAAGGCAATTTGCACTGAAGTCAATGGAAGGTGATTTTGCATTGAAATCAATGGAAGGCTATTTTGCATTGAAGTCAATGGAAGGTGATTTTGTAATGAAGTCAATGGAAGGTAATTTGCATTGAGGTCAATGGAAGATGATTTTGCACTGAAGTCAATGGCAGGTGATTTTGCATTGAAATCAATGGAAGGTGATTTTTTATTGAAGTCAGTGGAAGGCGATTTTGTATTGAAATCAATGGAAAGTGATTTTGTATTGAAGTCAATGGAAGGTGATTTTGCATTGAGGGCAATGGAAATGCAGAAGCCAAAATCATACCTCTAGTGAACTCAAACTCAAACCGTAATGCTATTCACACAGAAACACATGCATAAATTGCAATGCAATTTCAGCACACATATGTGTGAACTCAAGATGATGGATTGTCATTAGAACAGATGGATCCAATGCTACTGATAGCAATACAAATGGGTTTATTTATTATAAGTACCGTATTTGCCAGCGTATAAGGGTACTGGGTGCATAAGACGACCCCCTAATTTTACAGTTAAAACATAGGTTTTGGGCTATACTCGCCGTATAAGACTACCCCCCTTCTGAGGCAACACCATTTAACCACAAGCCTACAGGGCACTTATACCCACTTCCTGCCCAGGCCAATTTTCAGCTTTCAGCGCTGTCACACTTTGAATGACAATTGCGCGGTCATGCAACACTGTACCCATATGAAATTTTTATCATTTTTTTGTGACAGATAGAGCTTTATTTTGGTGGTATTTAATTAACTCTGGGTTTTTTATTTTTTCTTAAACAAACCAAAAACCACTGAAAATTTTGAAAAAAAATTTTTTTTCTTAGTTTTTGTTCTAAAATTTTGTAAATAAGTGATTTTTCTCCTTCACTGATGTGCGCTAATGAGGCTGCAGTGATGGGCACTGATATGCTGCACTGATGGACACTGATAGGTGGCACTGATGGGCACTGATGAGGAGGCACTGGTAGGTGGCACTGATGGGCATTGACAGGCATCACTGATGGGCACTGAAAGGCAGCACTGATACATGTCACTGATAGGTGGCACTGATAGGCGGCACTGACTGACACTGTTAGGCGGCACCGACTGGCACTGTTAGGCGGCACTGACTGGCACTGATAGGCGGCACTGACTGGCACTGATAGGTGGCACTGACTGGCACTGTTAGGTGGCACTGACTGGCACTGATAGGCAGCACTGACAGGCACTGATAGGTGGCACTGGTGCGCACTGATAGGCGGCACTGATTGGCAGCACTGATAGGTGTCACTGATGGGCATTGACAGGCATCACTGATGGGCACTGAAAGGCAGCACTGATACATGGCACTGATATATGGCACTGATAGGTGGCACTGACTGGCACTAATAGGTGGCACTGATTGGCAGCACTGATAGGTGGCACTGATTGGCATTGATAGGTGGCACTGACTGGCACTGATGGGTGTCAGTGCGCTTATATATGGCACTGATAGGCGGCACTGATAGGTGGAACTAACTGGCACTGTTAGGCAGCACTGACTGGTACTGTTAGGCGGCACTGACAGGCACTGATAGGCGGCACTGCCTGGCACTGATAGGTGGCACTGATTGGCAGCACTGATAGGTGGCACTGATTGGCATTGATAGGTGGCACTGACTAGCACTGATGGGTGACACTGAAAGGCAGCTCAGATGGGCACTGATATGTGGTATTGATGTGCACTGGTATGCACTGATATGTGGCATTGATGTGGCACTGATGGGCACTGGCACGTGGCACTGATGGACACTGACAGGTGGCACTGTTGGGGCTACACTGATCATCAGGGCACACTAATCATCAGTGCCCTGATGTTCAGTGTACATGTCCCCTCCGTGGAAAGCCGATTATCGGCTCTCCTCTCCTTTCCTCTGTCAGCGTGACAGCTCGAGAGGAGAGAAATGCTGATAAACGGCATTTCTCTGTTTACAGGTGATCAGCTGTAATTGGACACAGCTGATCACATGACCGAGCCGACATCTTCGGCTCTTTCCGTGATTGGTGATCCACTGTGTCCGAGGGACACAGCGGACCACCGATTGCAGCGCGCTCCCTGAGAAGCGCATGCGCGGAGAATGGGAGGACGTCATATGAGCCAATCACGGCAAGTGATGTATTCTATTAATGAATACAGAGCCTGCTCGGATTGGCTGCGTCAGAGAGGCGGGCTGATGATGTTACAACTTCAGCCAATCCGAGCAGGCTCTGTATCCATTAATAGAATACATCGCACGCTGTGATTGGCTCAGCGCGGTATACTGTATGTAGCCGAAGCTACCGTACAGTATTACCGCACATCCAGCAGGCTGACATTCTATTACCCCGCATATAAGATGACCCCTAATTGTTGGGGTATGTTTTTAAGTATAAAAAGTCGTCTTATACACCAGAAAATACGGTACTTATATAGTGCCATCAATGTACGCAGCACTTTACATATTTACTATACATTCATCAGTCCCTAACCCTGAAGGGGCATACAACTTAAGGTCCCTAACTTAAACATATTAGGGGCAATTTAGACACTAGCCAATTAACCTACCAGCATGTCTTTGGAGTGTGGGAGGAAACCGGAGTACCCAGAGGAAACCCACGCAGGCACAGGGAAAACATGCAAACTCCAGGCAGGAGGTGCCATGGATGGGATTTGAACCAATGGCCCTAGTACTGCCAGGCAGAAGTGCTAACCATTCAGCCACTGTGCTGCCCAAATGGGTTTGTGATGTCTGTATTAAAAAAAATACAAAAAAAGTATATATTGCTGTATGAAAGCAGGCTATATATTAAAATTGACTTTTAAATTGAAGGGCTGTTTTACTAATTAAGTGTCCCAAGTGCAGAAACATGTCACTTAAAATAAGACCATGGACTGGTTTGCCTCAATTCGGCATCCATTCCCCTGTTTGGGATGGAAACTGCTATAAATACTTGGAAATAAACTTATCTTCAGTCAATTAGTTTCTCAGGCAGCGTATACTATACATGAAGGAGGAGAGAGGGGGACACCAGAGAGATTAGGTAACTACTATTTAAACTACTGTGAGATCTGAATCTGCCAACAGCCTCTAAAACTCAGCCAAGGACAGCATGTGATAAAACCTGCTTCACTGCACATAATGGAAAAAAGGCTTTGACTGTAAAGAAGTGCAGACAGAAGGTAAACAAACACAAATGAATACAGGTAAAAATCTTAAAAATATAATAGAATGTTCTCTATGAAGGGACAGAATTTCTGCCTCAGTTCTAAATGTAGTAAAAAAATGATTTCTGCCTTAAAAGGGTATAATGCTTACAGTACAAATAACTGCTTGAAACCTACTTCGGCACTGCCAAAATACCAATGTTGTTTTGTTTGAGCTAAAAAAAGGAGATGCAACTTTTTCTCTGGAAATCAACTATTATCAATTAAATTTGTCTAATCCCACACTGAAACTCCTTTCCTATAATGATTAGATGTGCAAAATATGATATTCAAAAGAACAAATATTTTAAAGTTGAACCCCATACAAACAGCTCTGTTCTCTACTCCTCTCAGCTGTTCTTTGCTCCTATCTGCAACACAATCGATTAGCTTCTCGTGCTGCTTCTCCCTCATCCAGTGTGAGCTCTGCTGTGTAGGGACTGCAAGACACTGACACCATGTCAAACTCAGGTTCTTACACTGCTTGTGTAAAAAAATACATTACAGTGGTTGTGAAGGCTGAAGGTTTTTTTTACGTTCATGTATACTATGCATGAAGGTAAAAAACCTTCTGTGTGTTGCTCCCCCCAAAGCTCCCTCCCCAATACTCACCTGAGCCCCTTCTCGATCCAGCAATGTGCATGAGAGCCTTTGCTGTTCCAGGACTCCCTCTCCTCATTGGCTGATACAGCAGTGGGAGCCATTGACTCCCAATGCTGTCATTCACAGCCAGTGAGCCAATGAAGAGAGAGCAAGGGGGCGAGCCACACCTCTATGAGTCTTCCTGATGCATAGAGCCAAGCTCAGGAGCGAGCATGGACCAGTGCCCTCACAGCAAGCATCTTGCAATTGTGGGAATTGTTCAAGGGGGAGGAGCCAGGAGCACCAGTGGAGGATCAGGGCTGCTTTGTGCAAAACCATTGCACAGAGTAGGTGAGTATAACTTTTTTTTTTTTTAAGCTGAACCTTTAAAACCACTTTAATAAATATCAGTATATGTAAGTTAGTGAGCGCAATCTGAAAAGCGACCAATGCACTAAAAGGAACCACAAAACCTTTCTAACAGAATCATAAAACAAGGAGTGCAGAGCTACATGAAATATTGGACCGAATAAACCTTTATCACAAAGATATAAGCCATAGAAATGAGTCCACTATGGTATCATAATATGAATTCCTCAGTCCACAATGAGATTTCTGACACTGTAGGTATAATCCGGTTTTCTGTTGTGGCGATATGAATAGATTGCCTACTCACCAGAAACACAATGTTAATGCGCATATCTGGATCACATGCATGCAAGGTAAGTGCAAGGAGTGCAAGGAGTGCAAGGAGGTGGGCGGAGAGTCGGGTTAATGGAGCTCCGCCCACCTCCTTGCACTTACCAGGAGCACCAAGACCTGCTGCTGTCATTTCACAGAGGTCAGAAATGAGGGAACTCCAAGGGCAATGACTTCAATATGCAAAGACTGAGCTCCCTCCAGAGTTACTAATGGCACTGAGCCTCCACACCTCAGCCAAAGTATTTCAGACATTGCTGCACACCTGAGGAGCAAGCACTTTGAGACCAGATCGGTATCCTTCTCACACACCATTGAGGGACCACCAGAGGATCCTAACACCGGGCTGTCTTCATCCGGGACCCCAGGATGCATGTGATCCAGATATGCGCATTAACATTGTGTTTCTGGTGAGTAGGCAATCTATTCATATCGCCACAACAGAAAACCGGATTATACCTACAGTGTCAGAAATCTCATTGTGGACTGAGGAATTCATATTATGATACCATAGTGGACTCATTTCTATTGCTTATATCTTTGTGATAAAGGTTTATTCGGTCCAATATTTCATGTAGCGCTGCACTCCTTGTTTTATGACTTTAATAAATACATTAACAAATATAATACTGAGCGTATGTGTGTTTTTTATATCTGGATGGATTTCAGCTTTATTGGTTACAATATGTCAAATAACACCTAGGGTTGCCATGCCTGGCTAAAGTTCTGACTGATCCATATTGAACTATTGAACATATTGCCACTATTGGCTCCACCCAGCTCGACAAAAGTCTAAAATCTAACTTTTGTCAAGGAACTAAGTGGGAAAAATTGATGGCCAAACAGTGCCTTCATCCAATCAACGCAAGCATTGTTTTGGTATTTTGACAACCTGCGGAGCCAGCTGTCAAAATACAACAGCTCACAGTGGGAGACTGCTAGTGTGGATGGAAGAATCTATTAGTGTATTTTTTTTCAGCTGGCAGGCTAAATGAAAAAAGATCTAGAAGTGTATAGTCAAAGAAATGTAAGCTCACGTGCCTCCCAAGCCATAGAAGACAGCAGCATCCTATCAAATCCTTGTGTCTGTAAATATTGTTAAACAGTAAATGGTTGCGTGTGAAAATTATGTTACATTATATCTTCTGATTTTATCTTCAATAATTCCCCTTGTGATCACGTAAACAAAGGTTTTCTATTTTCTTGGAACTCCCACAGTTAGTGTAAACTGAGTAGTTTATGTGTTTAGATTCTCTGTCAGTCCTCTCTACTCGGAGATTGATAGTAATGCTGTATGTTAAGTAGTACGGGGCAAGTAAGGTCAAATGGGCAAATGCATGTATCATGTCAACTGTTGCAAAAGAAAATGTAACATCTACAGTTGTGAGAAAACTTTGTGAACTATTAAGAATTTTGGAGGTTTTTGAGAATGAATGGCTCCCACATTGTAATATTATCTAAGAAACAATAAAAAATAATATTACATTATGCAAACTGTTGGCGCTATATAAATCCTGTATAATAATAATAATGTATTTAATAATATGTGTTATTATTATTATTTAGAAAAGAACATTTTACATTGCTTTACCAGTACCAGAACCAGGATTTTAAAGGAATCATCTCAAAGTAGAAACATAGTGGGGTTGATTCACCAAAGGCAAATAGACTGTTCAAAGTATAGAGTGCTGATAACTATAAATAACAATATATCATAATACATATAATAGTTCGATAAGAATCCTTGATAAATTAATAATGTCCAAAAAATATATATATAGTCCACAGAATAACTTCCAGCAAAATGATATTCTAAAGTGTTTCTGGAGATCAGACCAGAGCATGGATTTAAACCAGCATGTAAAAATCCCAATCAAGAGACCGCCTTGTGGATTCAGCAAATGGAACACTAATCCTCTATCCATACATAGCTTCACTCAATGCCACTGAACAGCCTGTATTGGTGCGGTTCATAAAGACTCATCCAATACTACTTCTCTGTAAGCAGTTGACTCTGGATATTGTCACCAAAACCCAGCAATGATAGGCTCATCGATAACCAGATAAACTTTAATCAATAACAAAAAGCCATATAAAGTAATAAAACAGCCAGACCCTCTGCAGATCCTTAGGAGTGCTCCTTCTGCGTATCTGAATGAGGATTCCAGGATCCAAGATGGCCATCCAGTAACTTCCGGCTATGCTGTGCATGTTGACGTCACTTCCCTTTGACGCGTTTCGTCACCTGACTTATTTAGGAATAAGTCAGGATGTGTGGCCCTTGGACCTAAACAGTTTGTAGTGGCAACACTGTTTAGGGTGAAAGCATTTACCTCTACTAGCCTCATGTAACATGTTCCCAGGTTCATATCGTCATCTACAGTATATCCCCAGCCAAAAATGTAGCATGTCCACAATCTCTGACACTAAATTCCTTTATTAGGTCTGCAGTTTCGGACAGTCCTCTCAAGCATTACATATATTGAACATTATGTGTGGCCCTTTGGTGATGTCAGGGGCTGCATTTGAAGCCCCCTTTAGCTCATAAGTTGACATTCACTGGGCTAGGTGGTATCGTAACAGTTTTAGTTCTTGTATATATTAAGGTTTCTACTGCATTTCAACTAAAATGAGGTCAGGACTCTGATCAGGCCATTCTTAAAAATAATGTATTTTCTGTTGTTTTCTTAAAACATAGTGTGTAAATTTTACAAAATGTTCCAGTAGTGATATATAACAACCACTTTGTCTTTGCCAGACTTAGAGAACAATAAGAATTGCTTTACTAGACTCCTGGAGATACTTAGTTATTCTCCTGGTGTTCTTTGTCACCTGCCTAAGGAAGGTAGAAAACATCCTGATCTTTGTAGGATACTTGCACTTAGAGATTGCAGCAATGCTGCAAAATTCCTTCCACTACTTGCCTAAATGTGCATGTTTTAGAAATATTTTGGTAATTGTTCTACCTTTGAAGTTTTATTAACACCTTCATGCCTAAGGGTAAAACAAATCTAAATGCCTAAGCACAATTTTGCAACGTTAACATGTGTTAGTAAAACATTACAACTACTTTGTACATCCAGGTGAATTATACCTTGTTTTTTCAGGACAAATTGGGCTTTCATTTGGTGGTAAATTGTAATGGATATCTCCTGATTTTTTTTTATTATCAAAGGAAAACTGGCCCAAAATAGTAAAAAAAAATAATTTTTTAATTTAGCTGTGTGTTTCTTGTTACTATCATAACCTACCACCAAAGAGCAACCCAAAATAAAGTCTCCAGCTTTTGACGATCGCAGCGATACCATATATATGTATGTTATTTGTTGTTTGTACCCGTAGTACAGCCCAGAAACAATAGTGCACATTTTGTTTTTGACTGACACTGACATTGACACTAACTGACACTGATGCCAATTTTTTTTTAATCTTGACCTTTGACCTTGACCTTTGACCCTGACCTTCACCCAAACACTAACCCTGGCACTGAACTAGATAAAACCTTGATCTAGGTATTGTTTCTTTATTTTTTATTTTAATATTTATTTAATTTTCTTTTTTTTTTCTTCTTTTTTTTTTAACAAACATTTTTTTTCCCCTCTATTCCAGGAGTTAGAGAGATACAATGTATCTCTCTCCTCCATTCATAGAGAGAGAGAAAAAACAAGGGGTCTGGGCTGTACAGTGACTGATCACTATGATAGCCAATCAGAGGCTATCACAGCGATCATGTAACCCTGAATCGGAAATCCCGGGTTCCGATTGTTAGAACGGGACCTGGTGCTCTCAGTGACACTGCAGTCTTTGTGCTGCACAGAGACAAGTACACAAACATGCGGCCCCACAGAAAAAAGCCCAGTTCTTTGAGGCCGCATATTTGTGTTACGTCGGCGTCAAGGGGTTTTATTGAACAAGCTGAAGTCAGAAGCTGATTGGCTACCATGCACAGCTGCACTAGATTCTGAGTATACCAGCAGTTCATTCAGTTCATTGAAAAAAAAACACAACAATCGAACAGCAAAATCCACCCCAAATCAGCACATATTTAGACAAACCATGCCCAAGACTGCCTAGATGTCTTGTTTCTTATTTTAAGATTTTCTATATACATTTTTGCAAGATTTATAATGAAATAATAACAGAAATCAACACATTCTAAACAGACATAGAGGGTTAACTAAAAAAGCAATTGTTTCCAACAACCAAAAACCACAAAATGTCTTCTGGCAGTTAGCAGCATATGTTCCTTGGACTTAAATGTGTTTGTAGCCATGAACAAATATGCATGTGCAACAGGCAAGACTGGAATTCAGCCACGGACTGCAAAAAGGGTCATATAATAAAAATAAAAAAACATTTTCCTTTTCAGGTCAAAAGCGTATGAATATATATAAAGTGTTCAATGATAGAGAGCTTGTTTTAGTTTTAAAAATGAAATAAAAAAGGACAATTATTTTAAATGTCTTTTTACTATTTTCTAAAACAAAAGAACTTGAATTATTACCACTGGATATATAAAAAGTACATTTTCAGCTTTTTTTTTTCTTTCAACTACAGTATTAATTTTTATTAAAAGTATATTTTAATAAAACTTTAAAAGTAAATGCAACAAAGAAAAACTAGATTTAAAGGGTACAGAAAAGACCAAACCGTAGACATCTCTTTCTTAAGTGGCTGCCAATGGACTTATGATCTGCTGCATTACAAAAAGAGAAGGTCATGGTTTTCATTATATTTCCATACATTGGCAGCCCTTTCTAAATGAATGGGTTTTTTTAACATGGTAGTTCCACACATGTAGGGCATGTGTAGGGCAGGTGAGAATGCACCACAAACGAACGTTAAAGTTAGAAGGTAAATGGTAAAGAACCTCAGGTACCAGACTCTCTGCCTAACTGTGTTTTGGGCAAATTTATGGCGTACAACAAACTGCTGCAGTATAGCTTCTTGAAGAATACCTTTCGTATCAATCCTTTATCTACTTTCAAGCAGAACTCATCTGATTTCCTTCTAAAGAGACAAAATTAAGATTCTTAAAGCAAATCAAACCCTAACTACACTAAAATCTACTGCCACCCCATTGTAAGCCTATGCTCTCTACCCTGTAAATGGAAAGATGCCTATACTTACTTATTACCTTCAGTGTAGAGGAGAGGTCGCCAACAGCTGCATAGCCTATGTGGTGACATCACCCATAGACTTACTATAGGACATTCATTGTTGGCTGTCCCTTCATTGTCAATAAAGATAGCGCTGGGAACCGATCATGTGACCTGGCCGCAGCGACTTCAGAATAGGAAGGAATAGGCATCTTTCCATTTACAGGGTAGACAGAATAGTCTTGGGGGTTGGGGGCAGGTTTAAGCTTAGTTAGGGTTTGACGTGCCTTCCTCTTTAACAAAGAACATCAGCTTAAATTATTTTTTTTTGTTTTAGTTTTGGGCAGTTTTCGGGAAAGAAATATAACCTCTGTTAGGTTTTTATTGTTGGCCATGTACCCTCTGAAAAGAGGAAATCTAAGTCTAAAATGTTACATTTCTCACAAAGAGGAATAGAGGAGAAGTTCTCCTAAGGAGGGACCTGTTGCAGAGACAGCTAACATAGGTGAAATTTCATCTCAATTTATGTTGTGTTTGAAGGAGAGTAACTGAGGGAAATCCTCCCAATAGAGACAAATACTGTAATAAAAATCTGACAGGGGTTCTAACCCTTTACCACTCAATGGCATTGTGAAGTCAGCTAATGGTGAACTGTAAAAAATGTCATGCTTCCCTCAAATGCACATGTGTGCTTACATATTAGAACTGTATTGAACCACTCTGTGTTTATCGGGAGATCAACACAGGACAACTATAGTCTGCTGTAAGAAGATTTTTTAAATTTGCCAGTACCTCAAGCAAGGTCAGATCTAGAGGGAAGAAAATGTCCATATGAGCCACACATCTCTGCAAACCCCAGGAAACAAAGTGTAACAGCCTCAGCCTGGGCTCCAGTTAGGCCATGCCCCCAACACGTTTCACTCCCCCAGAACTTACTCATCCACAATTTTGAGTTTGGGGGTCAAAAGGCCAGATTTAGTCCTCATGCACACAACGTTTTTACAGCTGCTGTTTGTGGCTTTAGACATTTTTTTACCGCTAGTAAACCCCCCAGCATGTTATCCTATGTGTCCATGCACACATAGACTGCAATCAATGTTTTTTGGCTGGGACGGTTTTTGGCTGGAAAAAAAACCCAGGACTAGTGGGCTTCTAGAGGAGTTTTTCGGCTGGAAAAACGCTCTAACGCTAAAAAACTTGGTAAACCACCGCAAACCGTTTTTTTTGAAAAAAATTTTTCACCCAAAAAAATTTTTTTTTTGTTATAAAAGTGCTAAAAAATGCTAAAAACTGCAAAAGTGGAAAAACTTCACTAAACGCTACTGCAAAAACAATAAAAAAGTTGAAAAACTCGCGTTTTTAACATGACTATACACAGCTAACGTTCCCAGAGTTATCAAAACGTCCAGTGTGCATGAGCCTGTATGATCTGGGGGTGCAGTAAAAAAGTCAGGGGGCATACTGTCATCTCAGCTTTGTTTTATCCTCCTTGTTCTCCCTGTTTTTCTGCCTATCCAGCTCCAACTCTCCCCACTAGCACTGGCTATTTGTAAGTCACTGTCTTGTTTACTTGGCATGCTTCTACACCAAAAAGTCATGACACGGAATTGATGTCTGACATTGCATCTGAGCAGTGTACAGGCAGTGCAGGAGTGAACAGGAAAGGCTAGTTCCCTGTGTCTCTATGTGGCTGTGGCAAAAAGTGTTTTTTTTTTTTCAGGCAACTCAGTCTAGGCCACTGACATCTGTACTGGATGACGTCACCCTCTTCTAGCGGCACAAGGTAGAGTCCCCCCTTCACATCAGAGTCAGCCCTCATCACACCATAGTCCCTCCGTTATATCAGAGTTCTCTCCTTTCACATTAGCTTCCCATAAGAGTCAGCCCCCATCATGTCAGAGTTCCTCTCTAACAATGGTGTCAGGCCCCGTCAAAGCAGAGTTCAGCCTCCATCGTGTAAGAGTGCCCCCTATCACATTAGGGTCCTTTCTCTTTACATCAAATCAGACTCTCATCAGTGTCAGCCCCCATCATGCCAGAGTTTACCTCTTCACACTAGAGTCTCCCTATCACATCAAAGTCACCTCTATCACCTTATAGCTCCATCATATTAGAGACAGCCCCATCACAAATAAAGTCTTCACAAAGGGATGAAGACAGAGACCGAGAATAGTGTGCAGCTGTGCACTCAACTCCTCCACTTCCTAATACCATTGTCACTGGTCCTGGAGGGGCAAAGCTGAAATCCGGGGGGGGGGGGGGTGCACCTCCAGAGATCCAGACCTAAACTCAAGTCAGATCCCTCATGGTCTCATACTGACATGCTTGCTGCTGAAGGCATATACATAGAAATGGCAAAAAGGAGTACTCACTGCATACTATTGAAGCCTGGTAAGTAGTCCCCTGCACCATAGATATGAAAAAGTGAAATGTGCACTATTGTCTCTATAAACAAGTCTGTTTGCTTGGACACTACCAGCACATTCACAGTGTGCATCTATTACCTGCTGGTACAACACTTTATTGGTTCTCTTGTGTTGTGCATCTTGCTGCAGGGGCAATACATGACATTATTGTATACGTAAAAAAAACACTTGAATAATGAAGTACTACGTAAATGAGCAAAATAAATACAAGGCAAATGGATATGCATTTCCTCTCTGTTTTCATTTTTAAATACAGTATCAATTACATGTTGTTTCATTTCAAGTTGCCTAACTAAAATCATTGTAAATAACAACGCTAAAGCCAAAACAAAACCAAAAAGGCCTTGCCACATATGGAATTATTTGTACCCCTCATTGACTAAGCATCATAAAGACTTCTGTCTCTGATAACTATGAAGGTAAATTGCTTCCAGTGCTATACATGGTGGCTATGGGATGATAAGGTCTGCTAGTGTAAACACCAGCCCCAGTAACCGATTCAATGTGAGGATGTTGTTTACTGTGTTTATTGGTGGTCTCCAGGACAAATCCATCATTCTCCATGTGTTCCCAGCAGACAAGAGCCAGGCACTTTGTGAGAATGTGATAAAATGAAAAATGTCATTAAACGCTAATTAACCTTTGATGTCAGGACACCACTTAGCAAAGCCATAAAGTTATTCAGACTCGAAATAAATTGCTCAAATATCTTCAAGCACATTTTTATTGTTTCTTGCTACGACCTCTTCTTTACAAAATGTCTTTTAGGAAATTTCGAAAAAGTTGTAGCTTTGGGAAAATCTATTCTGCTGACCTCCTTTTGAAAATGCTAGTGCCTGGCTCTCATTATGAACCAATGCTTTCTGCGTCACTGGAGTTGAATTTCTAAAAGACAGAAACTGTTTACTTGGCAAATGTAAGTCCGTTGAGCTAAGGAAATAGGGCAAAGCTGTGTCCATTTTGATTATCACGTGCAAGGGAAATTCTAAGAAAAATATATGACTTTTTTTCTTGCACATAATCAGAAGACTGACGTAAACACATCTCTCCTTATATTACAAAAAAAGTGTCATCATCCAAGCTATGCAGTGTGGCAGGGGTGTGTGAATCACAAAATGAAATAGAATCACTAATGTGATTGTAGGTAAATCAGTTCACATATATGTGCTTGAAGTGAGTATACAGCTATCTTGCAAGAATTCATAGGCTTAAAATGTCAATTTTAAACAAAGCACACTTTTTAATAGAGTGTGCATATACAATATATATTAATCTGGTGTTGAAATTATGGTGGATAATACAAGAACTATATGGGTATACAGGATTTACGGAATATACGCCGATATGGGAAGATAAAAATCTACCGGAGCTTGAAAAATGTGAGAATTTTGAAATTTGGAAACAGAAGGGAATTGTGTATTTAGCACAACTATATACATCCAGGGGAAGGAAAACTTTTGAGGAATTGAGAGAGGAATTATGGTTTTTGAATAAGTGTTTCTATCAAAACCTACTGTTAAGACATGCTCTGACAGCTCAGTTTAAGGTACAGGAACTAGAGTGGGACGATGCCGCTCTATCAGAGATCTTAATAAATGCCCCATCACCTAAAGGGTTAATATCAAAGCTGTATGCAAATATACAATAAGCAGTGCTGGATAAAGATAAAGAATTACCATTATTATTATTATTATACAGGATTTATATAGCGCCAACAGTTTGCTCAGCGCTTTACAATATAATGAGAGACAATACAGCAACAATACAGTTCAATACAAGAGGGATAGGAGGGCCTGATCCTGGGAGCTTACAATCTACCATGTAGGGTTAAATGGGAAGAAGACGTGGGTAAATTAATGGATGAGCAATGGAATTATGCCTTAAAATTGGTGGAATTAATATCATTATCCCCCGCACAAAAGCTGACACAGATTTTTATTATCCATAGAACATACCACACACCAAAGAAATTGTTTCTGTTTGGGAAATGCCCAGATGTATGTTGCCCCAGGTGTGGGGATCAGTTGAGAAGTTTTTTCCACATGATCTGAAGGTGTCCCAAACTATATAGATATTGGGAAAAGGTGATAGAGACAATAGGATTGGTGTTTGGTTTAACGTTAGAGATGGAAACCAAGTTGTGCATACTGGGGATTATGAGAAACCATGGAATGTTTTACTCTACACAGTTGGCAGTGCAGAGATGTCTATATCTGGTCAGAAAATTGATTGCCCATTAGTGGATATCCCCTGTGCCTCCTAGCTGTGAAGATTGGTTAAAATTGGTGGACAGAACGATAATAAGGGAAAAATTATTATGTGAAAGGAGGGGTTGTGTTGGAAAATTTGAAGAGATATGGAGACTATGGAATGTATCCTCTAGCTTGGTATTAAGTCATATAGATAATTAATGAAGAGGTATAATAATGTATTCCATATATTGATGTCTGTGAGGGTGGGAGTGGGTGGGGTTGAACTGTGGGAATTTTTTTTTCTTTTCTTTTTTTTTTATTTCTGTGTGGGAAGCAGTTGGGATAAGAAAATGTAGATATGCAATGCTTGATATATTGTATAATCTTTTAATGAAAGAAATGATTCATAAATATAATTTGACTAATATATACAAACTATAAAGCCAAAAGTATTGGGACACCTGCCTTTACACGCACATGAACTTTAATGGCATCCCAGTCTTAGTCTGTAGGGTTCAATATTGAGTTTGTCCACCCTTTGCAGCTATAACAGCTTCAACTCTTCTGGAAAGGCTGTCAACAAGGTTTAGGAGTGTGTCTATGGGAATGTTTTACCATTCTTCCAGAAGCGCATTTGCAAGGTCAGGCACTGATGTCTTGTTCGCAGTGTCCACTCTAATTCATCCCAAAGGTATTCTAGTGGTATGCTGATGCCTTAAGAGTTCCCTTCACTGGAACTAATGGGCCAAGCCTAACCCCTGAAAAACAACCCCACACCATAATCCCCCCTCCACAAAACTTTACATTTGGCACAATGCAGTCAGGCAAGTAAAGTTCTCCTGGCAACCGCCAGACACATCCATCAGATTGCCAGAGAAGCGTGATTCATCACTTCAGAGAACACATCTCTACTGCTTTAGAGTCCAATGGTGGCATGCTTTACACCACTGCATCTGACGCTTTCCTTTGCAATTGGCAATGTAAGGCTTGGATGCAGCTTCTCGGCCATGGAAACCCATTCCATGAAGCTCTCTACACATTGTTGTGCTAATCTGAAGGCCACATGAAGTTTGGAGGTCTTTAGCTATTGACTCTGCAGACAGTTGGTACTTCTGCACACTTCAGCATGCGCTGACCCCGCTCTGTCATTGTGCATGGTCTACCACTTCATGGCTGAGTTGCTGTTGTACCAAATTGCTTCCACTTTGTTATAATATCACTAACAGTTGACCGTGGAATATTTAGTATCAAGGAAATTTCATGGATTGACTTATTGCACAGGTGCACTATCACGGTACCACACACGAATTCACTGAGCTTCTGAGAGTGACTTATTCTTTTACAAATGTTTGTAGAAGCAGTGTGCATCCCTAGGTGCTTGATTTTATACACCTGTGACCATGGAGGTGATTTGAACACCTGAATCCAATGATTTGGAGGATGTTTTGGCGACATATATAGAGTTGTGCTCAAAAGTTTACATACCCTGGCAGAAATTGTAGAATTTTGGCATTGATATTAAAAATATGACTGATCATGCCAAAAAATGCTCTGCTATTGAAGGATGATGATCATATGTAGCCATTTCTTATCAAATAGTTGTTTGGCCAGAAAGAAATGTATATATGTAGTGCTACCCCTTTAGGAGTTGATGAAGTTTGGGTCCCCCTATATTCTTGCACAGCCAGGAAACATGCATTTCCACATCAACTAGCATCCAGGAGACAGTAACCAGTCCTTGAGCTTTGTTTTGAATTTTTACTCTTAAAGGCTGTCCTGACCCCCTGCCAAGCCTCCTGTTGGGGTTTGGCCAGGATCCTCTAGGAGTACAGACCAGCCACTCTTCACCTCCTCCCACTGCTTTTATATCTTTCTCCAAACTTGTAGAGCAGGGGGAAATCTGAGAGAGCTGGTCTGCAAAGCAATTTGACCCACCTGGCTATTACACCCAGGCTGTTACTCAGCCTCTAACTAACAATAAAAGCTAAAGTTCTCCTTAGCTAACTAGGAGGGTGCTACATATACAGTAATGTGCCTAGGTTTTAGGTAGGTGTGAGGAAATGCTGTAAATTAGGAATGCTTTAAAAATATACTTGTATATTCTAATTGTTTATTTTTAGTCATTTACAAAATACAAAGTGAGCAATCAGAATAAAAATCTAAATCAAATCAATATTTGGACTACCCTTTTGCTTCAAACCAGCATTAATCCTTCTAGATACCCACAGTGCTTGTGCACACAGTTTTGAAGGAACTCGGCAGGTAGGCAGTTCCAAACATCTTGGAGAACCACAGGTCTTCTGTGGATGTCTTCTATCTCTTCATGTAATCACAGACAGACTTGATGCTATGGAGATCAGAGCTCTGTGGAGTCCAAACCATCACTTCCAGGGCTCCTTGTTCTTCTTTATGCTAAAGATAGTTCTTAATGACATTGGCTGCATGTTAGAGCTCATTGTCCTGCTGCAGAATAAATGTAAGGCCAATCGCACGACTCCCTGATGGTATGCCATGATGGATAAGTATCTGCCTGTTTCTCTCAGCACTGGGGACACCATTGATCCTGACCAAATCTCCAACTCTATTTGTGGAAATGCAACCCCAAACTTGCAAGGAACCTCAACTATGCTTCACTGCTGAAGTTAAGCTCTGGACCAACTGCACTTGCAGGATGTACAGTCTATTTTCCTTTAGTAAATAAACCCCAGATTGTCTCAGAAGTAAAGATGGGCAGAAGCTTACCAATTTGTGAAAAGCTGCATCTAAAAATTGTCAAACAATTTCAGAAAAATGTTCCTGCAAAGACTTTAAATATGTCATCATCTACATTAAATTTTTTTGGGGGGGTTTTATATATATATAAAACCCCCCCCCCAAAAAAATATTTGTTTGCTAAACCCAACAGAAACATTCTGCACATGCCTATGCTTTTATCTATTTCACATATTCCTGGAATGATTATGAAATATTTGCAGAACACTGGAAAGATTAACCACCAATGTGCAGTGGGTTCCCAGCTGGATGAGTGCAACAACCATCACCAGCCAATCAACTTGCTCTCATTGGGTCACAAATGGAATGAGGATTGGATGTTACACATGCAAGTCATAATATGTTTGTAAATTGCGTCTAAAATTGAACAGTGCATATTATTTCACCATTAAACTGATTACACATCTTATGGTGTTTGTGTAACCCAAAGTTCAGAACATAAGTTGGTGCTGTGTTGAGTAAGGTGAAGAAGTGGTAATTACGCACGTGACAGTGAACCTTTAAAATAAAAAGACGGTTTATCTTGTATAGCATAGTTTTGTCCCAGGAGAAAAAAACAGCAAGTTTTTCTGATGCAGACATTACCAATGTAAATGCAAACAAGCTAACATATGCAGCATGTTATGGTCTATTATATGTGAGTCTCACAACAGGCAAAGTCTAGAGAAAAAAAGCTCAGTTCTTAGTTTGGTGAAAGGAAACCTTAGAAACAAAGGAATGGCTGAGTACATGAACAATCCACTTAATTTGAGCACATATGTAATCGTTTAGATCCTTGCAGGGAAATAAATGACTCTACTTTACCACATCTTTTCTAATTTTATTATAATGTATAAGTTATGTTAGCATGCTAAAGTGTAGATGTAAATGTGGTTAATTAGTAAATTCCAGAAATATGCTTGTCTAGCACTCCAATTAGTGGGGCATACAGCAAATATGGTGAATGCTTGAGAATAGAAGGTGGTTTGAATTTCTTCTTTTATTACTGCTATCTTCAGCCTTGCTGAGTGTAAACGACTAGTAAATCTATAGGAAACAAACCTCCATAAATGGATGAAAAATAACAAATACACCATGGATATAAAAGCTCCTATGTCAGTATAATTCAGATATTTGGAATACAATTGCTCTCTCCACACCAAAAAAAAAAAAACACATGTATGAGCAGTATAAGAGCCCCAGTTTATTTGCACTGAGTTCACTAGGCTTAAATCAGTATTATACCTCAAAACAAAAATGTAACATGTTGCAGCATACCAATTCTTAGATGTAGTGACTGCATTAGTTTTTTTTTTCCTTTGTTTCCTGTTCACACCACTCCAATTTGATCTGCTAAAAAAAAATGGAAGGGAATTCAGCTTCCTCCATCTAGGTGGATCGGAGGGTAGTCCAGTATAAATGGACAACAGACTCCCGAACGCCCATAGAGCAGAGCGGGCTCTGTCCGTGTCAACTCTACATAAACTGAGGGGACACAGACCTGTCATCCACCCGCTCTGCTCTGATCAGCAGGGGATCAGTAGACAGATCCCCTCCTAATCAAAACAGAGTCTGGCCCCATGTGAAAGGAGACTTATGCTGCACAGCCTCTGATCTGCAATAGTTTACTGTTTATTCCTGTTCAGTGGCATCTAACAATAACTAGTATCAATACCATTAATGAGAACCTCTATATGTTCTATGTTCTATATATTCATGTTTAATGTTTTTATGTCCAGAGGATTCATATACAAGTAGTGAGAAAGGCCTATATAATAAAAATCAAATGTGGGTGTAGTCTGTGGCCTGGGACAGAAGCAAAAATGTTTTACTTTGGAAAGTACATGAATCAGAACTGAGTAGTATGGAGGAAAGGCACAGCAATTTTAGAACTTTGTATTGAAGAAGAAAACCAACTAATAACAAACTACAGAAACTCCGACAAATTCCTTATGACATTTTATGAGCCATCATCCAAAACACAAGAAAGACAATACTTAATAGCAAATTTTGGAAATTTAAAAGCAATGAACACTTTGTGGCTCAATTTCAAGGACTGAAGTATAAATAGTTACATAAGGACTGTGGAACAGAGGTAGTTGTATTGGCTTACTAGAAAGCCTGTCCCTAATTATCTCTATTTCTTACAAGTTATAAAAGGTTTAAATAAATCCAATCCTACTAAATAGATCCTCCATGGAGAACAGGTTGAGGTTCATGAATTAAGATTAGTGCCATACTATAGAAAGGAAACCAAAACATGGTGAGCAAATAAAACAAAAAACCCTTCAGTTTAGGGTTCATTCAAATGGGTGCTTAGACCTGTGCAGTGGTCATCACTGTTTATTTTTTTCCATCAATGAACTGCATGCAGGCAACCTAAAGAAAGTGAATGGGTATGTATCAGTTGTATGGATTCACCTGCACAGTCAAATTTTTCAGGTACAATTGTTTTCTATGTGCCCTGTTCACACCATAATGTTGCGTTAAGGTGGGTTGCAGTGTGTTGTGTAAAAATTCAGGCATGATGCATTTATAAGCAATGTGCCGCACCTCCCCACAAGTCACTGCATTGCATCTAGTTGCGATTTATTTCGCTCAAGCAATCCTGTGTTTTACTGCAGTAAATCCCTATTATCAATACATTTCTGAAAGTGGATTACTGTTCTGGAATTGTGTATATCAAAGCCAAAACAGGTAATATAGCAAAACCAGTTTAAGCTGTACTATCAATTTCTAATCCGAAATTCTTCCCCACTGTACTTTTTTGGCGCCACTAGTCTGATGGCCAATATCATTCAACCCACTTCCTCTGAGCTTAGTATATCCTGAACCTTCTCTATCCTGTGACTGGACAGTGAAAGAAAAAGCAGCAAAGTTATGAGGTCATCTCTGTCGCACTGAGGTCTCTACCCATCAGCATGCTTCTTGCCTGCACGTGAACTGATTGGATTCTTGCACAGCTTACTTTCACACATCAACCAGTCTGTACAGGGACTGCAAGAGGCTGATACCAGGTCATATTCAGGTACACTGCTTACATTTAAAATAAATCAATTTAATAATGTAATAATAATTACAGAGCTGCACTAATTTATGCCTTTTATATCTTGTATGCATTGATTATGCAAGAGTTAAAGTGTGCACACTACCTACTTGGGCTTTATTCCCCTTACCCCAATTTACTTGGATACACTGCAGCTCCCTCTTTGGGTTGGAGTAATTTGGCTTTTCTTGTTTCATAATCAGTGTTTATGTGAGTCCAATGTCTAGTACAGTCAGAAAATTAGATGAAAAACACCACTTGCAAAGCAACCATACAATAATCTGATCATTGGTAAACAGCTTCTGAGAGCCAATCATGACAGGTCATGTGAAATTATCTGAAGGGACAAACATGAAAGTTTTTCACATATGATACCAGAAAGTACAGTGGCTAAATGGTTAGCACTTCTGCCTGCAGTACTAGGGCCATCGGTTCAAATCACAACCATGGCACCACCTGCCTGGAGTTTGCATGTTCTCCCTGTGCCTGCGTGGGTTTCTTCTGGGTACTCTGATTTTCTCCCACACTCCAAAGACATGCTGGTAGGTTAATTGGTTCCTGTCTAAATTGTCCCTAGTATGTGTATGCATGAATGTAAGTTAGGGAGCTTAGATTGTATGCCCCTTGAGGGTTAGGGATGGATATGAATGTACAATATATATGTAAAGCACTGTGTAAATTGACAGCGCTATATAAGTACCTGTAATAGATAAGTATGATTTTCATTCAAACAGTATGGTATTCTTCAGAAAAAAATTGGAAGACCAAGACCATGCTTGCTCAGAAACAAAAGAATGCATTATAATACATTACATCACTTCCAAAGTTGTATTCTGCCGTACGAGAATATTTATAGCTTTAGTAACCTCTTCATTTTCGATACTAGCATGCAAAAAAAAAAAAAGGATGATCCTTCATCCAATACTCTCATTGTGTGTACGAGGGCTTAAGAAAGCTGTACTCACCAAGAACTGAAACCAGACTCACGCTGAGTTACCAAAATACATTATTGATAACTAAATGTCAGGGTACAATGGCAGCATTGGTTGTTCTGAACACACGTCATATGCTGCGCACACATTTGTTTGTGCTGATGGTCTCAGTCTACATCTGTGATATGC
Source organism: Staurois parvus (assembly GCF_062004578.1). Taxonomy (NCBI): domain Eukaryota; kingdom Metazoa; phylum Chordata; class Amphibia; order Anura; family Ranidae; genus Staurois; species Staurois parvus. Next base: position 4,496,650 of record NW_028317918.1, on the reverse strand, counting down.
AGACTGCAGCTGTCCTGCACAGAGATGAACACCTTCACCATAGCTACAATGTATGGCATGGAAGTGCAGTCCATTGGTCTGTGAGGCAAGTGACTTTAAGTAAGGCAGGCTTCCAAGAATATGTCTATAATCCTTCAAACATGACTAACAGTAAATTATTATTATTATACAGTATTTATATAGCACCAAAAGGTTTGCTCAGCGCTGTACATTATAGTGGGGGACAGTACATGAGACAATACAGTAACAAGACAAAACACGAGGGGTTTGAGGGCCCTGCTCCTTGGAGCTTACAATCTAGGAGGGAGGGGATAGTGGTACAGGAGGAAGTGGCTGTGGGGGATGGAGTAGTAGGAGGAGTGTAGAGTGTTGATCAGCAATTAGATGAGGGTGAGGTAGGCTTCCCTGAAGAGATGGGTTTTCAGGGTGCGCCTGAAGGTGAGGAGGAAAGGTGACAGTCTGATGGATTGGGGTAGAGAGTTCCAGAAGATGGGGGAAGTCCTGGTGAAGTCCTGCAGTCAGGAGTAGGAGGTGCAGACCAGGGAGCTAGAACGTATGAGGTCTTGTGAGCAGCAAAGATTACAGGTAGGGTGGTATTTGGGTATCAGGTCAGTGAGGTAGTTTGGGGCAGCGTTATGAATGGCATTGTATGTCATAAATAAATATATGGTATATCTCTCTCCAAGGCCACTGTCAGGGCTCCCAGGTGTGACCAGAGGTGTGTGACTGACGCAGGGAAACGCAGACTTCAGATATGTGATAAACAATATAATTTATTAACACTAACCATACAAACATAAACGCAGTGCAATACTAAAACATAATACAGTGCAAACAAACCAAACCAACCACCCACAGATAACAGTACATACAAGCAAGCGTCGTCAGGCAGGCCGGGTCAATATCAATAGGGCAGGTAGGTACAGGGGGAGCAAGCGGAGATGGGTCGGGGTCACAGGCCAGGTTCAGCAGGTAGCTAGCAGCGTAGTACAGAGGGTCATGCAGAGGGATGGTCAGGGTCACAAGCCAGGGATCAGAACAGGTAGCAAGCAGCGTGGTACAGAGGGTCAGGCAGAGGGATGGTCAGGGTCACAAGCCAGGGATCAGAACAGGTAGCAAGCAGCGTGGTACAGAGGGTCAGGCAGAGGGATGGTCAGGAGCAAGCCGGGATCAGAGCAGGAGAAGTCAGCAGCGGTTCAGATCAGGCAGGGTCAGCAAAGGAACAGAAACAGGATGCAGGACAGATACAGGGCCCAGGACAAACACAACACCAAGGCAGAGTCTGCAAGTCTGGCCATCCCTTAAATACACCAGTATCATCAGTTCCAGGTGTTAGCTGGCTGAAAGGTTGAGTCTCTGATTGCTGGGAGCACCTGCTGGCCAGCCCTGGTACTGCAGATCAAAAGGCAGGTGAGTCCCACCATTGCTGGCCAGTCCATTCCTGACAGCCACATATACTTTCCAACAAGTCAAATTTAGAAAATGGACATAATTAAGTCCATTCCAAATCCGTAACCTGCCTATGTTTTAACCATATTTAGACAGACTATTCCTACTTATAAAACAGCAGGGCTATTTAGAGTTATAGCTTTAGGTCTTTAGGAAGAAACCTGTACTGAGAAAAATAATGGTGTCATTACTGACTCCTGTCTAAAAAATATTAATTGTCTAGCTGACAATGGCTTCAGTCATTTCTGAATTATTGATCCACTATGGGCACATAACTAGACATCAGGCCTCCTAATCTGCACAATCTGAAAATTTTAACTGGAGTTGGGTTTTAAAGCCTCATTACTTTTAAACCCTTCCCTTCCTCCAACCCACTCACTCAACTGATCCGTTACAAAAAAAAATACCCTTTTTAACTTACCTGAAACCACAGTCACATGAGATCGCCACCCTGAGTCTTCTCCTCTTCTGTTTCCTGGAAGGGTCCTTCATAACGTGTCTGTGAGAAGTCGACACTTTTGACTGAACAGCTGTCAAAGGAGTCCTCTCAGGAGAGAAAAGGGGATGATATCAATGAAGGGGGACAGCAGGGGGCAGTTGTCTCAGGGCACCACTGCACCAAAACCAGCAGCAGTGAGGGATCTGGACAGGGTACTTAAATATTTCTGCTTTCACCAGATAGGGTAAAGCCATAGATGGTGAAAATTTCTTTCCTCCACAGGATAGTGTTGACAGGGGAATCCTTCCCGCTAAGGGAAAGTGGCCTCTGCTGGGAGAAAACTTATTGCTAGCAGCTATAACATCGCATGTAAAAATCCAGCAGACTGGTTGTACCCAAGCTGATCAATTGATCAACTTGGGTAAATTCAGCCTGCCCATACATGGTTTGAATCTCAGCCATTTCCTGCTGAACCGGCCAAGAATTAAACCATCCATGGCTGGCCTAAGGGGGGTAAAAAGACTACTAGAGTGGGTTTGGGAGAAGTGGGATGGAGGGCTTTAAGCTAATGTAATATTTTTGTAAACTATAATAATGACTCTTTTACATAAGCCAAATTTTTTATTTAGTCTTCATGACACTCTAATTTCTTGGATATTTACCAAAGCTGAACTTACAGAGGGACACCTAAGAAGTTTAAATGAATCTGTTTTAAAATAGGACTTTTAATAAGAGGGGCAGCACATGTGAAAACTGTATATCCATTCAAGTACAAGAAAGCAGCAAGCAGGAGTTCTGTCAGGACTGGGGAGGATATATAAGCAATCTTCTGTATCCTTTAAGTATATAATGTAGGAAGTTGTCTGCACCTGCTGCCTTCATCACCTTTGTTGATGCTTGACTGGAATCTTGAGAAACTCAAAACATTCTTAGAGGAAATATATAAAAGTCCTTTATATGATCTGCAACAGCAGGAGTCTGAGCCAAAGCAATGCTTTTGTAAGCCACGATTAAATCAAATAGCCAGGAAGTTCAGCAGAATTGCTTCATACATTGAACCTCTCTATTCATTGTGGTGAGAAAGAGGGCAATGAACACTTAGCGATGCATTACATAATCCATAGGCAGCTCTGTGCACGGTTTACTCCACAAAACACACATTTTTTTCTTTTCTATTACTGGGTCATTTATCTGTGTGTAAGACGGGTGCGTGTTAGCTCTGTAACTATGTTTTTTGATTTGTATACATAAACTCACAAACCTGGGCAATTCAAACTAACCAAATAATGAAAAATGAATATATAGTGAAAACTATGTAAAGGTAAAATAAGTTATATGAAAATCTCGATTTTTTTTCTCTGTAAAAGTCAGCTTGGTACTTCCTCCTTTAGCCCATTGAGGTTGTCTGTCACATTAACAGGCCCATAAGAAGGCTTTGAAGATGGGAAGGGGCAGAAAGAACCTCAACTTTTTTCTTCTGCTTGCATCTAGCATTTCAATTTGCATAATAAAAGTTATTAAATGTTGTATTTTTGTTATTATTGTGCAATAAAAGCACATCATTTTCTTTTGTGTTAAAATAATTACTGTATATAAATACATTATTTGACATGTTTTTCTGTACATTAAAGTGTGTCAGAAGTGTTAATATGGTAGCTAGAGCATTCTCTCCACATTTGTAACACATAAATGAAGGAATATGTGGATCATGACTTAAGTGAATCATCATGTAGACAGCATCAAGTTTTGCAGCCAGCAAGCACTTCAAAATCATCTTCATTACATTCTGGAGCTGAAATACATGTGGTATTAATCACAAAGAAAATGTTATCACAGACAGTACTTGCAGCTAGCATTTAATTTGCTTTGTTTTTTTCTGACTGTGGCCCTTAAGCCGCACACATACACAAAATCGGATACTAACGCTATGCGCCAGTCAGGCATCAGCCTATGTATGTTCAACTACAGGTCATGTGCTGTCAAATGTCCACGCCAGGGAACTGTAAGAATATGACCATGTGGGACTCAGGGCTTGTGCCTCAGATTTCAAGTTCATCACTTTAGTGACTTATTTTTCATTTTGTTTACAGATCTTCCAGTATTATCATCTTTTTGCAACCTTCATGTTGACAGTTGTAAATTAATAAATATATATATATATATATATATATATATATATATGCATACACACAGACATATGTTTTTAATATGGCCCGACGGCCATCTTACTCATGACCTCATCCCATGCATGGCTTCTTTCAGACTTCCCCATCCTATCAGACTTTGTCTGGAATTCTCTTCTCTATGATTTCAAACAATCCTCCCCCTCTCTCTACACCTCTGAAATTTATATACATTCCTCTCAAATTTACACCTTCAGACTACCCGGTCCATCGCCTTTTTAAACCTAATCATTAATTAGAGTAACCAATCATCTCCAACCTCCGCTATGCTAATTTTTAATTATATATAGCATTTATCATCTCCACAAGTATAATATTGTAGGTTCCTTTTTTTCAAATAGAATAATTATGGTGCTACAAACACAAAACTGTATTAACTATGAGATGAAGAGGCAAATAAGCAGCCTATGCTAGGACAATGTTGTACATACCATAAGAATCCATAGCATAAGAGTCCAGCACTGACACGGTATGAAATAAAATTTCAAATCTTTACAGCAGCCAAGCAGTTCATTGCAAAATCCTGGAAAACCCCCACTTTAAGCATTGCTGCTGTTAACACTAGAGTAACTCAAGCCATGATACACGCAAAGGTTGAAGCCACAATCCTTGATGCAATCCCTAAGTTCCTGAATGTTTGGAATCCCTGGGTAGAGTGTTTCCTCCGGCAAAATTCTGAGGAATCACTTCTTCTTCCCTGATATGCAAACTATATATTTTCAGCACTATTCTGGTACCACCTCTAACTGGTCACACAACATAATTACACCCTTCCCTATCAATCATGGAGTCATCCCTGACACCCTTCTCTCTCCCCCCCCTCCCCTTTCCTCGGTCCTCCTCTGTCTATCCCTAACTCCCCACGTAGCTCTGGAGAGTCATTACCCCCGCTGATCAAATTCTTTCTGATATGTTACTACCTCTTGCTAATATTTTTATTCACTTGACATCAAGTTGCTGCATTGTTTTCTTGACTCTTTTTCTCCCCCTGTATAAAGACATTGCTACTGTGCATATTTACCCCTGAATTTTGTTGTCAATATATTGTCTAATGCCTACTGTTAATGTCTCTATCCCTATGTTATAATGCCAATAAAATAGTTTGAACAAGAAAATTTCAAATCTTTATTCTTGATCCATCGAGACATAAAAAGAATCCATCCAATAAAAAGGATTGACACGTTTCAGCCCCACAAACTCTAGGCCTTAGTCATAATGATTATGACTTAGGCTCAGAGTTTTAGAGGCTGAAAAGTGTCAATCTTTGTAATCTTTGTATGTACAAGGTTGTCCTGGCATAGGCTGCTTATTTGTGTCGGTGCTGGACTCTTATGCTATGGCTTCTTACGGTATGTACAACGTTGTCCTGGCATAGGCTGCTTATTTGTGTCGGTGATGGACTCTTATGCTATGGCTTCTTACGGTATGTACAACGTTGTCCCGGCATAGGCTGCTTATTTGTGTCAGTGCTGGACTCTTATGCTATGGCTTCTTACGGTATGTACAACGTTGTCCGGGCATAGGCTGCTTATTTGTGTCAGTGCTGGACTCTTATGCTTTGGCTTCTTACGGTATGTACAACGTTGTCCCGGCATAGGCTGCTTATTTGTGTCGGTGATGGACTCTTATGCTATGGCTTCTTACTGTATGTACAACGTTGTCCCGGCATAGGCTGCTTATTTGTGTCGGTGATGGACTCTTATGCTATGGCTTCTTACGGTATGTACAACGTTGTCCCGGCATAGGCTGCTTATTTGTGTCGGTGATGGACTCTTATGCTATGGCTTCTTACGGTATGTACAACGTTGTCCTGGCATAGGCTGCTTATTTGTGTCGGTGCTGGACTCTTATGCTATGGCTTCTTACTGTATATACGTTGTCCCGGCATAGGCTGCTTATTTGTGTCGGTGATGGACTCTTATGCTATGGCTTCTTACTGTATGTACAACGTTGTCCCGGCATAGGCTGCTTATTTGTGTCGGTGATGGACTCTTATGCTATGGCTTCTTACGGTATGTACAACGTTGTCCTGGCATAGGCTGCTTATTTGTGTCGGTGCTGGACTCTTATGCTATGGCTTCTTACTGTATGTACAACGTTGTCCCGGCACAGGCTGCTTATTTGTGTCGGTGCTGGACTCTTATTATATTGCATCTTACTGTATGTACAACGTTGTCCTGGCATAGGCTGCTTATTTGTGTCAGTGATGGACTCTTACTTACGCTAAGGTACCATTTTTCCCATGGCATGCTTTCTTACATGATTACTACTATGCAATGTATTGGTTCTTACCCACAGAAATCTTTTACATTTGGGAGCTTTTAGCACTAACACCTCAGAAAAGAAGTGCCAGCTTTTAGCACTGAGTGTTTGAGTGCCCAGTAAGGTAAATATAGCATATTATTAGGGTTAGGGCAAAGGATAGGGCTATGGGTGAGGGGTTAAGAATAAGTGCTAGGGTTTAGATTAAGGCTTAGAGAGATTTTGTTTCTGCATAGTTAAAGTAATAAAATTACAAATTCAGGTTAAGAATTAGAAGTTCAGTTTAGGGTTTAACTCATGTGCTAAATGCAGTTTAAGTGTTAGGTTAAGTGTAAGGGGTAAAGAGTTAAGGTTAATTTAATGCCAAAACTTTTTTTTTATTATTTTTGGATCTAGTAGGGAAGGGTCATCCCTGACTTATCTCTAAAGGTTAAATGTGTCTCTGTGATGAAACTGATGAAGAAGTTTGGAACTTTGCACCTCCAAAACAGAAGGTAAAGGAACCTACCCAAAGGGACATAGCAAGAAAAACAACTGACAAGGGTTTTAAACCATCCCTATTCTTTGTAAAATAAAACTACAGGCTTTAAAATGTACTTTAACCTCTTCACGCCGGCCGCACACAAATGTGCGCCCTCCCGGCATCTGGGCCTACGGTATGTAATTAACAAATTAACAAAAAACATATGTGCTGAAAGCGCACACCCATGTCTGGTACTCACGGAAAGGTCCCGGTCTGCTCTTTCGATCGGGACCTTTCCCAATCATGTGATGGCCGTGACGACGCGTCACGGCGGTCACATGATCCCTAAACCCCCGTCCCGCCTCCTGAAACTCTTAAAGGGCCAGGAGGCGCCGGCGGGAAGGGGTTAACCACTCTCTCTCCTGAGGATTTACCCCTCTTCCACACTAAGCCATTTTTTGCGTTACGGCGCTGCATTATTTTAATTGACAATTGCGTGGTCATGCAACGCTGCATCCAAATGAAATTTACGCCCTTTTTTCCCATGCATTGAGCTTCCTTTTGGTCGTATTTGATCCCCTTTGTGTTATTTATTTTTTGCGCTATAAAAAAAAAATACTGACAATTTTAAGAAAAAAAAAACAATATTTTTTACTTTTTGCTATACTTTTTGCTATATAACATGTCCAGAAATTTTTTAAAAAAAATCTAATTTCATCATAAATTTAGGCCAAAATGTATTTTACTACATCTCTTTGCTTAAAAAAAATCCCAATACGTGTAAATTAATTGATTTACATGAACGTTATAGCGTTTACAAATGGTGGTATATATACTGGGATTTTTATTTTTAAATTTCTACTAGTAATGGTGGTGATCAGCGACTTATAGCAGGACTGCGGTGGATAATCTGACACTGGGGGGAACTGACTTGGTGTCACTGACATCCCCAGTGACACCAATACAGTGATCAGTGCTAAAAAAAAAAAGCACTGACACTCTACTAATGGCACTGGGCAGGAAGGGGTTAACATGAGGGGCGATCAAAGGGTTAACTGTGTGCAGGGAGTGTTTTACTAGGGAGCGGTGTGTGTGTGCTTTACTGAAAGCTCACTGCTTTGGATGGCTGTGCTGGCACATTCATCCAAAGCAGTGTGCCCGAGCTGACAGGGAGGAGAACTGTTAGTAAACAAAACAGTTCTCCTCCCTGTCAGAGATCCTCAGTAATCACCGGGCGCCGGCGAGTAATCACTGTCCGGAACCTGGTGATTGACAGCCGCAGCCGCGAATTTCGGTGTGGGTAGGACCCGTGCACGCCCCCTACCTGGAAATGCAAAATCACGTATATATACACGATTTTGCACACCTGTGCCACCCTGTATCAGTATTTCTGCTTTAGTGTGGCTGGGAACCAGTTAAGGTCAAAGCGGAGCTCCACCCAAAAGGGGAAGTTCCACTTTAAGGACTGGTCCCCCACTACAAGGTAAAGGATTGGCACCTTTGAGGAGTGGGTATTGACAGGCTTCCACTGCAATTGCCTTGGCGGCTAAAAGTGGAAGTTGCCGCCCCCCCCCTCCCGTAGTCTTCTGGGACATGTGACAGGTCCCAGAAGACTACGGAACCATTCAGAAAGTGCAGCTCTACTTGTGTATGCACAGTGGGCACTCGGCTGTAAAGTTGCAAGCTGTCACAGCTGGGTGCCCACACTGAAAATGCCAACACCAGGAACGGCCGGTGAAACAGATTGCGTGAGGACACCGCGGGATCGAGGGACAGGTGAGTGTCTGTTTTTAAAAGTCAACAGCTACAGTTTTTGTAGCTGCTGACTTTTATTTTTTTACAGTTTGGCTGGAACTCCACTTTAAGTACCAATAGCTTTCATTTTATTCTAAGCTTGTGTGTTGGGGTTTAGAGAAGTTTAAGTGTTAGGGTCAGTTTAACCTTTAGGGATAGGTTAGGGATGTTAACTTTTTAGGGGTAAAAGGCTCTGCACTACAAACTATGTTTTGTCAGGCACCAACAAAAATACCATAATCTTTCATCCAAATATAGCACTGACTTACAAAAAAAAAAAACCTTCTTCATACCTTTGTTTCCTCTTCCCCCCTCGACCCCCCCAAAAAAAAAATAATCCCCCACAAACTGCACGGGTGTATGTTAACATGGGTACACACACTACGCACAAACATGCATACTAGACATATATGCTGCACATTTTGCAAGGGAATTTTCCCTTGACTTAATCAATGAGATGAAGCTCTGCTGACTTCCATCATCAAATGATGTGCAAGCAAAAACATTGCTTTTTATTTTTCTTGTATGCAATTGCGCATTCTTTGCAAAGCGACCCCCCCCCATTCACTATGCTAAGAGTAATCTTCAAAGTGAAAAGCCCCTTGCAAAGAGAAAAGCTAATTTGCTAATTTCTATATCTCATCAAAATCATACATACTGCAATAGTTCTCCATAACCTTCATCTTGAAGACCTATGCCATTCTAAAATGCAGTAATCTGATAAAGGGGTTTGGAAAAATTACTATTCAAATCATTTTCCCACTGTTACTATTGTTTGGATAAACCATTAGATATATAGAATGCAGGGAACTAAGCCCCTTTATACTCTGGTTTCCGGTAATTATGTCCTTGTAATCTGTCTTTGTTTGTTAAAAGTACTTTATATCTATTACAAAGTTTCTGAGACATCCTTTTTGAAAAATTACAAAGGCATATAATTAAATATTAAATTACTGAATTACGTACAAACACACCTGGTTTTATGGATAGTTTTAAAGTGCAAACATTTATTTTTCAAAGGATTTTTTTTTCTAGGATGTTATGCTATGTGAAAGAGTGTACCTTTAATAAGACCAGTTGAGTAAATACGGTGAAAGATAAGGTGATTCATTTCATCATATTAGACCTCAGACACCATATACACAGTGTCAGCACATTTGGTGACCTTGACACAACTATTTACATCTGTGAGATGCCAAGGACTGTTGTTCATGGCCTGGGAGCTGAATTAGATCTGGAAATCATTCAGTAACCCCCATTAGTAGCATCAGCTTGATAGTTAGCTGTTTGCTTTTAGGGTCTCAAAATAATTTGGTCTGTTGTGCTTTGTTAACATTTTCAGTAACAAGGAATGCAAAAACATTAAAAGTGATGTAAGATAAAGAACATTTGGTCAAACTCATTTCTAAATCCTTTTCTTCCCTTCCCTAATTGCTTAAAAACGTTTGTCTCTGAAACTTTCCCTAATTACAGGAGTAGCTTGTCTTAGCTGTAGCTTAGAGTTTACAGCTTCTAAGCCAAAACAACTGCATCCAAACATAATATTACATTGTAAATTAAAAAGGAAACATTGGTTTTACATTCAGGAAAGCATGAAATAAGGAAAAATTGCTAAAGCCAAATAAGCATAAAGGAAAAAGAATTATAATAAAAAATACTAATCTGAAATAAACATGCAATTGACCTGCCTTGGGATAACATTACTAACCTAGTATTTGTGTAGGTTTATAAATAGCAGAGAAACCAAGAGACACCATAAAAAACACATAAAAAATGTTAAATTGAAAAATAAAAATAAAACAAGAAAATCATAACTAGAACCAGTATTATGAATATACCTAAACTGATTTCACCATTCAAGAAGGATTGTCCAATAGCAGTTTCATCACGTCAGCAGAAAAAAACAAGGGGCATTTGATTAATGTGCCTATAGCTGTGAACCAGTAACCAAAGAGTGTTCAGCCAAGGTCAGCCACCAAAGGAGTGTTTGTGAAGACCCCCCAGAGGGGTGCAGTTAATGGGCCAACATATTTCATGGCTGGCTTGCTGTGTGTTCTCACTCCTCCCTTGCCCTGTCCTCCAGAGGTTTGATGCAGCACTCAGTTGTATCAATTTATTTTATCAAATGGGTGTGTTTGTAACTTTTACAGCTTCAGCAATTACTGAGATAACTGATGTTTTCAAACTAAAATATCAAAGTATGAGGAGCGTTTTTAAATGTCAGAGTATATACAATTACAATTATTAAAGAATCAAAGTACACACATGTGCTGGATAGGGTTTATAGGAGACACCAAAAATACAGCCAAATAGGACAGCAAGGGGGAGGGTGACCATAGAAATTATAATGAACTGCATTCTCTATTCTCAGCAGAATTGCAAAGAATGTTCCATTGACCATTCCATCTGACCCCATCTACCTATCCACTGAAATTTATTGCATACCAAGAGATAGAGATCTAAGGGAGGGAGGTAGCACTATACAAAATGACTAGAGTTGCTCTTTAGGAATGTTTGTTAAATCTTATGATTTTTAGGCCTTTATAAGTATGTAACAAAAATTATGAATAGTTTTTTTTAATAATGGAGCAAGTCATAATAAATTAATTCATTTGTGAGACAAACCTGTTGACCTGTTGAAAGCACTAAGCTATGTCCTTAGATTTATTGAAATATGTTGTGGGAACTAACTTTTAGTTAGTACAAAAACAAGCAAATGAAGCTACTAATTTAGGGCGTACTCGCCCACAGCTCAAGGAATAGTGGTAAATGCACACATAACACTTCATTCAAATATTATGATGTTTAATGATTCCCATAAGAAATATGTTAGTTCCAGCCAATATGAAGTAAAATACAGAATCCTTGAATTAAAGTGATTCTAAAGTTTTGATTTTTTTTAAAATAATAAACATGTCATATTGCTCTGTGCAGTGGTTTTGCAAAGAAGCTCTAAACCTCCTTTTCTGGGGTCCCCTGTCACCCCTCCTCCCTTCCAAGTGCTCCCACAACAAGCCTCTTGCTACGGGGGCACTCGTGTAAACTCAATTGAGAGTGTCTATTGACAAACACAGAGTGGCCCAGCCCCCACCACCTCCTCAGAGGATTTGATTGACAGTGGCAGGAGCCAATTGGGCTGCCTTCTATATATAGAGAGACATGGAGAGAGAGAGACAGAGAGAGAGCAGCGAGCTGCTCTTTGACACAGCACTGGATCGGGATGCATTAAAGAAATATCTTCTGCCTTTACAATCAATTTAAATAAGCAATAGGATATACAAACAGGCTCATTTTATATACAAATAAGGTAATTTCATAAATTTTGTGTGTAAAATGCAGAAGTATGGTTCAGAGTAGCAAATTAGCACTTATAAGTATCTTTACTGAGAGTATCTGATAAATATAGCCAGAATCACATTGAAAGAAAGTCAACAAAACATAAAGCAAGAGTAAAATATTTTACTCTTAATTGCCTAACACATCTTGCACCACGTGAGGGATATTAGAATACATTATTGGATGAGTATTTATGGTAATTAAACCCTCACTAAATATGTAGTATTTGTGATGCTCTTGTCATTATTTATTTATTTATCATAACATTGACCCATTAAGGTGATACACCTCGAAGAGGGCATTGACTGTGCTACATGAATATTTTACAGGGTCCTGGAGATTATTTTACTCTTGGAGATTTTGCCTTGACAGATGAACTCTCATTGAAGAGAATGTAAACATAGACTAGAATGAGATGTAAAGTATTCCTCAGTATTCCATGACCAAACACCTAACTGCCTCTTTTTCCAATATTATATATATTGTTACTTATGCATCTGTACCTTAAGATATATATCTTATGTATTCTAGTAATGTAGCATGTACAAATAGCTTTTAAATGTTTAGAAAAAAAGTTAAAGTGGGTTACAAATATATACTCCTAGATTGTAGGTACTAACGAGCAGGGCCCCTTTTTCCTCTTGTACCAAATTGTTATGTAACTGTAAATGTCTATCTTAATTTTTTAAAGCGCAGAGCAAACTGTTGGCGCTATATAAATCCTCTATAATAATAATAATATACATATTATCTGATTAATTATAAGGTGTAAGGTTCTAAAAAGTTTAATATAAATGTTCAGTTTAAAACACAATGTAGCAGTAGGCACACATTTGACCACCATTCCAAGACTCTAGTCAGTCAATAAATAGACAGAGGTTGCCGAAACCCTTCGTAAAGTGGAGCTGCAATGCATCTGAGCACTACAAATCAAAAATGCTGTTTCATTCATTGTTAATGTTCAAAGCGAACTCCCCAATCCATGTCTCCATGCTTTATTTTGCGAAGAAATAATTTTGAAAAACACTTCCTAACATTTCTGACAATGGCCATCTTGAGTAAGGGCAGAGGATTAATGTAGCATTTACTTCCTGGAATCCATCTGCCCTTAGCTATTGGCTGAGCTGAGAACCCTACCTCCCCTTCTGAAGACTGCTGGGATATATGACATCCTTTGCCTAGGCAGGAACCCAGGAAGTAACTGAAGAAATGTAAATAAAAGTTTAAGCAAGTAAATATAATATACATGCCTATCTATTTACTAATACTAACAGCATAAGGATTAAAAATAGTCAATGTTGATTGAGAAAGTGAAGTCCCAGTTTAACACAAGCCCTACATTCATTTCTGATCTAATATACAATCATTTTCAAAATCACTCTCCCCAAGTCCCCTTAATGGGTCAATTGGATCATGCTTTGCTGGGTTTTTGTCATTCCTCTGGATCAACTGTGGGTATAGGATTATAACTTTTTTTTTTTTTTTAATGGTTGAACTGGATGGAGTTTTGTCTTTTTTCAACCAGACTAACTATGTAACTATATAATAGTTGTTGAGGCTAAGAATATTTTTAGCAAGTACAAAAAATACCTGTTGATCTTGACAGAAATGCAGTGTCCTTTTAACTTCCTGTCAAATGAGCTAAACGTGCAAACAAGCTTCACTTCCTTTTAAAGTGTTACTAAACCCACAGCAGTAAAATCAGTCTGTAGATGGAGTAAAGCATGCTTGGTATAGTCACTGTGAAACCTAAGGGGTTAATCCTTAACATTATGTAAAAACGCTGTTTGATCCTGACTTCCATGATCGTTCCCTTTTTCCAGTGCCCCCCTCTTATCTCCTGATAAGGCATATCTTGTAGAGACACTCCGCACATGCACAGTTTTTTGTGTATTGCTAGAGAGGGTTTTTTTTTCTTGGGAGAGTGCATATGATCAGCACAGGGCCACTCAGCACTCTACAGACAGAGGTCAAGGGTCCTGCATCCCCCTAGAGCAAAATGAATACTCCTACTACAAGATTTACCATGTGCTTGGCTGAACACTGATAGAAGTCACAAGACTGCTCTAACTGCTGATGAGAAAAGGTATTTAGCAGTTTATATTTACTGAAATAATTGCACTTCCATGGTCTGTGTACTGTGGGAGACAAGATACAGTGAATGCAGGGTCCTGAGTTTAGTAACACTTTAAGCTTTGGTCTGTATACTAGTAATTGCTTTGCCCTCTATGTAATAGAGAAAAAGCAAGAAAGACTTGTTTGTAGTTCAAATTGTGAGAACAGCTTGGGGACAATCACATCTCCCTCCATAGATATAGTGAAGGAGCGAGCATAGCCATCCTAGGACAGGAAATGTGTTATTCAAAGTATTAAAATAAAGGGGAAGAAGGCTTGAATAAAAATGAAAACGAATGCACCCACCCAGGGGCGGACTGACCATTTGGAAACTGCCCGAGGGCCCATGGTCAGTAGGGGTCCCCATGAGATGCCCTTGGTACCTTTTTCATAGGCTTTTTTGAGTTTGGACAAGGACACAGGGGCCCCATGATCCCCTATTGCCCGGGGGCCCCATGAGTTGTCAGTCCACCCCTGCACCCACCACATCAAGAACTGGCAAACTGCAATATGTTACATTTCGTTTTTTTTGGACTAGATACGTTATATACACGTGGCAATATTAACTACCTTTTGATTTAAAACAAAAAAATTTGAACAAATCTAGGCAACATCCAACCATAATTTTTAATCAAAACTGTGAAATGAAAACTGTCCAGTAGTATTAGAGCATATGCTGCTTAGGAGAGCATCCTGTTTAATTTCTGGTCTCCTGTTTCTGTACATGTTTTGCTTGTAACTCATGATTTGTACCTCTTTATTATTTTGTCTACAGCGCAGTTTAATATATTAGTAGAGTGCACATGTGCTTAGACTATGCATAATAACATATTTGCATATTCTTAACAAACAGTAAAGCAGTTTTAAAACAATCCATCACTAATATTTCTAGCTGCTTTGAATGTGAACTTATTCACTTTCAAAGATTTTCAAAAATTGCTACAAAGAATAAAAAGTTCAGCCATTACTAAGGCTAGGTTCACACTTGAGCAGGTGGATGCAGGTGCGGAAAAAAAACAAGGGGCATTTGATTAATGTGCCTATAGCTGCGAACCAGTAACCAAAGAGTGTTCAGCCAAGGTCAGCCACCAAAGGAGTGTTTGTGAAGACCCCCCAGAGGGGTGCAGTTAATGGGCCAACATATTTCATGGCTGGCTTGCTGTGTGTTCTCACTCCTCACTTGCCCTGTCCTCCAGAGGTTTGATTCAGCACTCAGTTGTATCTATTTATTTTATCAAATGGGTGTGTTTGTAACTTTTACAGGTTCAGCAATTACTGAGATAACTGATGTTTTCAAACTAAAATATTGAAGTATGAGGAGTGTCTTTAAATGTCAGAGTATATACAATTACAATTATTAAAGAATCAAAGTGCACAAATGGGCTGGATAGGGTTTATACGAGACACCAAAAATACAGCCAAATAGGACAGCAAGGGGGAGGGTGGCCATAGAAATTATAATGAACTGCATTCTCTATTCTCAGAAGAATTGCAAAGAATGTTCCATTGCAATATATTTCTGCATCTGACCCCATCTACCTATCCACTGACATTTATTGCATACTAAGAGTTACTAAGGGAGGAAGGTACCACTATACAAAATGACTAGAGTTGCTCTTTAGGAATGTATGTTAAATCCTTTTATTTAGTCCTTCACCTGCAAACACCTGCAGCCAAATCACGGTGCTCTGTAGACACTTGCAGGGCTGCCATTCATTCTTAATGGCACCCCAATGCATCGCGTGATTTCCATTCAGCTGCATTTTTAAGATGGTGCAGGCACCTTTTTTGTGGGAAGTAAATGGGATGTTGTGACCTCGCAAATGCGGGCCGCAAGCTCGCCCATGTGTAAACCTAGCAGGTGGGTGATCCTTCAGCTAAAGACAAATCACCAGTAGCAGGATTAATGAATAGGCAGCCGGTCTGTGGCTAAATGCAGAAAGATGGTGCTCCATCACTGGCTAAAATGCTGCAGAATCTTGGTTGTTAGCGATGGGAGTAACATATTATTGCCTGCCTCAACTACAGAGAGAGACATTTTTAAGAAATTAACCAGCAATCTCCTAGTGATTCTGCCCTCTATGTTAGAGACAAACATCTGCCATGTCTGTGTTGCGAACTTTGAAAATTATTTTCTCCACAATGTATATAAACACAGAGCTGAGTTCTGTTGTTCATACGGGAATATATTATGCCAAAGCAGCTAGTGGAATCATGATTTTATTCAAATAAAGTTGGCAATAAACTGAGGATTGTCTACCAAACTGATTTCAGCTCTGTGATAATTTCATATGTTTGGGCAATAGGGGGAATGGTCAGTTAGAAAGGTTTGAAAACTGTTTCATTTGTTACTGCTTTCTTAAAACAAGCCAGCATAAGGGAGGGTCTGCCTCTGTTGTACTGCATAGCATACCTCTTAAGACTAATGCTACCTTATCTGTAAAGATGTACATAAATGTTAGGCTGCTGTCAAATATCAAAGGACTAGACATTAGCTGACAATACAATACCAAAGATCTCCACAGGATAGGTCCATATAAATAATTTGGAAATTTCTAACTACGGTTCTCCCTACTGAGCTCTGTTTAAAGTGTAACTCCACTTTTGTTAAAAAAACAAAACAATCTCCACTGGGTGATCAATGTAAATTTAAGGGATTTTAACACAATTTATAGCAGATTTTTACTTTTTTCTGCTCTGAAGAAAGAGACATGCAATGTCTCTTCTGCAATAAGATAAATTCTGCCTGTTCACAACCTCTACAGAATGCAAATGGAGCTGTTGCGCTCCATTTACATTTCCGACACAGTGCCAGTGTGATGGGATGAATGACTCCCATACAGGCTTGGAAGTGATGTCATCCCACACTAGCCGATCAAGGCAACCAAAGACTGACATCCAGAAGAAGCCAGGTAGAAGATGCTGGCAAGGGACCTCACAGGCATTATACTGTTGAAGCAGAGGAACTTATAGCTGCCTTAATTCTGCTTTTACTGTAGAGAATACAAATGTGAAAAAAGTGTATAAATATATAGAAGGAAATAAAAGCATAAATGTGTACTGTCATGTGTTTACAGATAAAATTTGTGAACAGACCCAACACCTTTCATACCTTTCATACTGCCCTTGGGTGTTTGGAAATAAGAAAATTAAAGTTCACAAAACCTCAGTCACTAAAATCTCAGATAACCTTTAGCATTACTGATGTACACTCACCTGCCACTTTATTAGGTACACCTTGCTAGTGCCAAGAAAATAGCCCCCACATCATTACACCACCAGCCTGAACCATTGATACAAGGCAGGATGGATCCATGCTTTCATGTTGCTTACGCCAAATTCTGACCCTACCATCTGAATGTCGCAGCAACCAGTCTGCCCATTCCCCTCTGACCTCTAACATCAACAAGGCATTTTCGTCCACACAACTGCCACTCACTGGATATTTTCTCTTTTTCAGACCATTCTCTGTAAACCCTAGAGATAGTTGTGCATGAAAATTCCAGTGGATCAGCAGTTTTTGAAATACGCAGACCAACCCGCCTGGCATCAACAACCATACCACATTCCAAGTCAATTAAATCCCCTTTCTTCCCCACTTTGATGCTTGGTTTGAACTTCAGGAGGTTGTCTTCACCATGTCTAGATGCCTAAATGAATTGAGTTGCTGTCATGTGATTGGCTGATTAGCAATTTTTGTTATCAAACAAATGAATAGGTGTACCTAATAAAGTGGCCGGTGAGTGTACATCAGTAATATCAAAAATAATTTTTACATTTGCAGCTTTCATTAAAACAATACCTTGTGAATCTGCCATGAAGTTTCTTGTTCAGGTACTGCCTGTTATAGGGTGACAACATTCTGTTCTTGTGGTCCTGCATTGTCACCCTGTCACACGAGCTAACAATAGAGACTACAAGTTACTGTTTCAGCACACCTTATGCAGACATGGTCCACTGTATTACACAAAGTAAACCCACTGTTAGACGTGCCATGCAGTCACTGTTGGAGTGTATGCATGCAGATAGGAAATGGATAAAAAGAGGCTGCAGAAAAACTAGCAGCACTGAGACTGAAAAAAAAGGAAAAAGAAGAAAACAAGTATTTTATTAAAAAAAAATACATGCCAGCTGATTATGATACACAGTCCTTTTTGCATAGTAAATGTCATTCGGTTAGATTTTACATGTTGCACACAGACAGCCAAGAAACAAAATTAAATCACCTTACTCTTGAAATAAAAATCACGAACACCTAATGAAATTTCGGTAAGCAAAACTATTTTGTTTATATTTGCATGCTCCTTTGTGATCAGTATACATTTTATAGACTAAATCAATATCTGGGCCAAAACCATAATGCACCTTTTAAAAGTAACAAGCCAAATGGTGGCTTATTCTAAGGTGTCATTTTCACTAGCAGATCTATGTTCATTTCAAACCACCAATTTAAAGGGACTCTGTGGTGTACTTTCTTACCTGTCTGAGCCAAGACTTGTAATCAGACTGGGCTATATATTAATTCTGGGGTGCTGTTCTCTTATTCAGTCTCACAGAGAGAAACATGCCTGTTTGGCAACCAGAATTCAGCCAGGATTTGGCCAAGGAGTGTTTCCACTGGAAGTTATTAGCCACTGCTCAGCCAAGTAATAAGGGATGGAGTCTCTTTAAGGGAAAAGTAAACTTGGGTACGAAAGAGAATACTGGTCGTTCTGAGGTGACAGAGCATGTAAATCCTTTAGTAAAATATATTTCCAAAATTTAAATTTGTTGCCAACACAGAAACCAGAGAAAAGAAATACAGTCACCTAACTTTTTTTCTAAACTGTATTTTCCACCTTCTGTTTTACTTTGCTTGGTTAACCAATTTAATATAAGAAGACTTCGTACTGAATTTCTAAAGCTGCAGCACTGAAAGCAGCTCTTATTCTTCATGATGTCCTGCTCATTAATCATCCTCCGATCGTGACACATTTCTCACTTACAACTGAGTATCTTACCAGATGGCTGCAGTCTAAACATTAAGGATTACACCAAGCACTACAGAAAATGTTTCATGTATGGTGTAAGGCTACAAACAATTTACAATTATAGTATATTATGTTTGAATTTTCACAGATCAATAAAATCTTTATCAAGGCTAGGTGCTGAACAGTAATAGCTGACTATAAACTGCTGCCAAATATAACATATGAATCATGGATGAATGAAGGGTAAAATCTGGTTGGTTAGGGGGGTGGACTATTGGATGTGAAGTACCCCAATTCTCTTTCTTCAAAAAGTCACATTTTTGCTGAAACTAGATACTGATTCCTGAAAGTGTCAAGTAGAATCTCTTAACACCAAGTAGCCAACTTATAGTGTTGAAATAATGAATTGCAAAAAGAACCCCTTATGCTTTACTATAGGGCAATTAATTATTTAAAGTGGTTCTGCACCCTGGGAACAAAAAGTTAAAACTCAGCAGCTACAAATACTGAAGCTGCTGACTTTTAATAAAAGGACACTTACCTGTGAAAGGATCCAGCACCATCCTCAGCCGAGCTGGTTCTTCACTAGTCTTCTAGTCCTTGACACCGGCATGTTAACTGTGGTGGTTGGCAGGGAAGGAAGGGAGGAGAACTTTTGGTGTATCCGCCAAGGTGATCCGACTGGAAGTGGGAGCGGGCATCTGTCAAGATCAGGTACCTGCTCCCCCTCTCCAAAAAAACTGTCCAAAGTTGTTAGAGGAGGGGGAGCAGGAGGCAGAAAAGTGGAACTTCCCCTTTTGTATGAAGTTCTGCTTTAACTACTGCACAATAGTGATATAGTACCTGCACTAAAAACGTTGGTTTACTATCAGTTAGCCTACATGGTTCTTAGCAACAAGGGTACAGCTCATTATCTAAGGTCTTCTTTCCATCGCATATTTGTGGTGGAACGTGTAATATGTTGCACTATACACTCTTCTTGGTGAGTTGTCACATCACTGTGTTTTATATCCCACTCAGTAATCAATACATGTACATTATAAAGGTATCAACAAGCTCAAGGGCCCAGAGACAATAACTGTGTCCTACTTTATCATTATTGCTTACTATATAAGTTAAATTGTATCTAAAGATACATTTTTTTGGTGAAGGGGTTACGGCTCCTATATAAGTTAAATTGTATCTAAAGATACATTTTTTTGGTGAAGGGGTTACGGCTCCTATTGTGTTTGCATTGCTGCCCATGTACCTGCTGGGACTGTCAATAAAACCCCAAAAAAGTAAAAAACCAAAATGATGTCACCAGGACACGAATAGAGAAGTATACCTATGTGGACACATGTTCTGGTGACAATGGTCTAAGAAAGGGCTTCCCTCACTTTGGAGTTATTTCTTCTCAATACCTGTTCTGTCTACAGGGAAGGAAGTAAAGTAAAATAAAATCTCCCCAATGGGTCACCAATGAAAATACAAAGACAGCTGAAAGGGGTTTTAACCATTCCATACACTATCCAAAGTAAAAAAAGATGTTTAGACGTAAATACATGTTAAACCTCTCTGGTGCTCCAAGGTAATCCCACCCATTATTAAGCTACTATTGTCACAGTACAAATAAAATGAAAGAACATATAAAATAGTTTTAAAGTATTCAGCACATTAGGCAAAACTATCTATATATTAATGTCTACAGTATTTTTTTACAAAATAATATGTTCATCCTGTTTTTTAACCTTTGGTAGAGTCTATAGAGGCAATAACACTATTGCATGTTGAATTCAGTTGTATTACACTATCAGCAATGAACTTAATTTCTTCTTTTCTATAGCTGACTGATTTTTGAGACACATCCAGCGGACAGAACCATCACTAACAAATACTTGGTACTATATGAACTACAAAAAACCCACAAGAAAGAAAGGATACAGCACCTCAATGGCTAATGAACAGGATATATTTATTGGACGTAAAAAAATGACAATGCACATCCCATACATTCTCTCCCCCCACCGCCCAAAAACCGGCCCCTGCCCCCAAAGGAAAACCCCTCCAGAAGGCACAGCTCCACCCCAACAAAATCCCCCTCCTTCACCCCCCAGAACACCCTCAACCCTACTATATGAACTAGCAGGCGCAGGGAAGGACAGGCAAACTGGTACAAACAGAAATCTACAGGCGGCTTTCTGGAAGATATAATCTCAACAACTGCAGAAAGAATTGTTGAAACTGGAAATAGAACTCCCCAGCCTGGCTATAGTCACACAAATGTGTAGAAGATATTGGATACAATTTCCCAATAATGAAAAATCAGCCAGTGTATGTTGTGCTTTAGTCACCAACAACAGAAAAAGACAATATTCCAACCAATAACTATCAGACTAGTATAAATTGTTAATGCATACCTCATTGGTATTCATTACACATTATGGAAGTCTTATAATCCCTAGGCACAACATTTACAGCAGGCTAATGCCATTATTAGTAATTATTGCTTAATTATCCGACTCCTTGCAGCGAATAATTGCTTGTCTGGCCATGTGTTTTATAGCACAGAAAAATCATATCATGCACACATGTGTCTGTTATGGTAAGAGGCAAATTACTTAGAATGTACAATTCACATGAGGGGTATTTTGTTTTCATTGGGACTGCAGGCAAATTTTAACAAGCTAGAAGACTATAAAGCAAAAACAATACAAGGCATTGAGGAACGAGCAGAAAGGACTCAACAAGCGCTTGTCACATCTAAGCCATTGTTTTTTTCATGCCAAGGAAATGCAACAAGTAAATGCTGTTGAGCTAACATCATCACATTTTTAAATAACCACAGGGAACTGTTTAAGTGCATCTTGACTGTGAGTTTACATTGTTACCCCCATGGCTGTTTATATACAAAACTAACATAAGCGAAGGCAGTCTGTCCTTGAACAGATTAGCAACGCCACCTTTGGGATGCAGCAGATTCAGTTACAAACTCAGACATGGGACAGCTGTGTGAGTGAATTAAAGGCTCTACATGGCTTTTGTTCGCAGCAGGTAAAACATCACCCACCCACAGTCTCAGCCATCTAAATAGATGTCTGGGTGTTTTTCCTGTAATTTATCTCCTCAGCTGGACAGCTAAGCATCCATCAAGTTCAAGACAGCAATCAATTACAAACTTGTAACAGCATTAGATACAAAGCTCTAATTTTAAAGTGGAACATGGGCCAAGATTAGTGGTTAATATTGTGGCTTTGCAACACTGAGATACTGTATATGCTCTACTCCTACCATAAGTGCTACATGCAACCATATTCAAGATTTGATTTATACTTGCATAGTTTTCTTTCGGGTGGTCCACTTAATTGAATGTGGAAGTGTATATGTATGCCTGCGAAAAGTATATTAGATTTTAATCTTGTTTGGTGAAGGGACTAAAGTGACAAAAGTTACTAACTGGACATGATATACACACCAGACCAAGTCAACAAACTAGACCAGCCTATTTCAACCAGGGCGCCATGGCACCCTGGAGTGCCTTTTGGGTTCTTCAAGGGTACATTGGCAAAATGCCTAAAAATTGCCCTAAATTTCTCAAAAACTGTCCACAAGCCAGCAAGTGGATCAAGCTTGCCTTTTTGTTTCACAAAGTCAAAGGTTTTTATTGTGTAGAATTACAATTAGAAGTCGATGTCCTAACAACTAATGATATCATCAGTTGATAAGGAGCACATCAGTTGCCCCCTCTTTGCCCCTTACCCTGACCCTCTCCGTCAGCACTGGGGTCATATTAGCTGAGTGAGGGAGACAAAATGAGGGAGAAGATAAATAATGGAATACTAGTCAGTACCATTGTGTAAAAGATGTATTTGCTTTGTAAGAATAAATCACCTCTAATGTTAGGTGTCCTATATGCGTGGATGCAGCTGCATTATGTAAAACCTAGTTTTGTTTTTCTTACCTTTTAGATTGGGGTGAAGAATTTTAAAGGGTGCCACAACTGAAAAAAAGGTTGAAAGACACTGCACTACAGAATACAAACTATTGCAACAATGTATGAAAATCACTTTGAATGTCTTAGCAAAATACTGTAGAGACAATTTAATTAGTAGGAGTTCCACTGGCAGCAAAATGAAAGAAATCCAAGTAGTAAAGTCCACACAATATTGCCTTTTAGCTCATAAGTATAGAAGCTTTCGGCAAATCCAGCCTTGCAGCTCGATGCATATAGAGAGAAGCGCTATATTATAAGGAAACACTAAGTAGGAATTATAAAAAGAACAAAGAGAACAGACTTAAATAAAAGGATACAATATCAAGATATTGCACTCACATTCCAAAAGCTTGTACGTCAACCATATCAGCAGCAGGTTCCAGAAACCTGATTTCTCTGTTGGTGGCCACCATGTTAGATCCAGGTAGGGTCCGATCTATGGACTTAGTGCACGTAGCACAAGAATCTATTCTCTTTTCTTAAAGTGATGTGTACTCTGAAAAGTGCTTCAGAATATTTCAGCACTATAGCAATGAATAAAATATGCTCCACAACAATCTCACCATTTCTGGAATGTGAATAAGCACATAAGGGAGCTTTGTGGAGCCACTGTAGCTTTTGGAAGCAATCTGCTTTATAGGAAATGCACTACAGTTAATCATTGTTGATTTTTGCAGCATTAAAGTGGTTGTAAGCCCTTACATATACCCAGTTAAGTGACTGGCCTCAATTGATACACAGAAATGAAACAAATCCTCCTGCATACAATGCACTTGTACCTGCAGCCATTTCTCCTCTACAGCCGTCACAAGTCCAGAATTTACACATCTTGTCTCAACTTTCAGAAAGCAGGGGGCGGGGAGCTGAAGTTACTCTTTGCAGAGCTCAGTTAGGAGAGCTAAGAACTGATTGGAGGGAGGGGACACCCCCACCCTCATCCTTCACACAGCACACAGGAACAGAGCTGAGGCTGTCATTCACAGGCTGCATGCTGGGGATCCCTCCCCTGTCAACTTTTTTCTCTTGGCATCAGGAACGCTTGTCAGAAATGACTCATAATGATAGCAGAGGCACAAGAAATGACACTTGGTACTCTGGATTGAAACAAGTGCACATTATAGGAGGGATAAGCTTTGTTCATATTTCATGTCTTAGGTTTACAACCACTTTAAGCCATTTTGTGTTACACTACCCTAGGGTGGAATTAAGAACACCCCATGTGCTCTGAAGAATAGCTACACAAACAAGAACCTTATTTGGACATATACACTAACTGGCCACTTTATTAGGTACACCTTGCTAGTACCAGGTTGGACCTCCATTTGCCTTTAGAACCACCTTAATTCTTAACTACCTAAATGGCATAGATTCGACAAGATGTCGGAAACATTCCTCAGAGATTTTGTTCCATATTGACATGAGTTACTGTTGCCTTTCTATTAACCAGTCTGCCCATTCTCCTCTGACCCTTGACATCAACATAACATTTTCATCCACACAACTGCCACTCACTGAATATTTTCTTTTTTCGAACCATTCTCTTTAAACCCTAGAGATGGTTGTGCATGAAAATTCCACTTTTTGAAATACTCAGACCAGCCCATCTGGCACCAACAACCATGCCATGTTCAAAGCCACTTAAATTCCCTTTCTTCCCCATTCTGATGTTTGGTTTGAACATCAGCAAGTCATATTCACTATGTCTAGATGCCTAAATGCATTGAGTTGCTACCATGTGATTGGCTGATTAGCAATTTGTGTTACCAAGCAATTGAACAGGTGTACCTAAAAGAGAGGCCAGTGAGTGTACAGTATACTGATACACATTATTGAAGTATCATATATAGTACACTTATAGTATGTGGAATGCAGTTCAACACAACCAATTTACTCAACACAACCAACAGCCATGATGGGTAGCAGTTTTTACCAAAGTATGGTTACAATGAGGTTAGTCAGATGTTCCATTTACCTTCAAAATGTTTATACATTAGCTTTTAGCACTGGCCTTTTTGGCACAGAAAGTGATGCCTCCTCATATGAACCTATGTGTAACCCCAGTCCTAACAGTAATCAAGCTTTAAACTAACCTTTCCTGTAATCCTAACCCTGATATAATCCTCCTTGTAACCTCAACCCAGACACTAACCCTCTCCCATTAACCCCAACACTAACTCTTCCTGTAACTCCAAACCTAACCCTCACTATAATCCCAACCCTGACACTAACCTTCATTGTAACCAATGCTGTAACTCCAGCCTTGACTCTAATCCTTCATTTAACAACTCCCTTCCCTGTAGCCCCAATCCAAACCTTTCCTGTAACCATAACCCTTACTATAACCTTCTCTGAAACCCTAACTTTCTTTTTAGCCCAACTCAACACTAAGCCTCTCTGTAACCTCAACTCTGACAATAACCTTTCCTAATGTAAACATATCATGGTGCAAAGACCTACTGTTCTATTAACCACAAGCCTACAGGGCACTTATACCCCCTTCCTGCCCAGGCCAATTTCCAGCTTTCAGCGCTGTTGCACTTTGAATGACAATTGCGCGGTCATGCAACACTGTACCCATATGAAATTTTTATCATTTTTTTTGTGACAGATAGAGCTTTATTTTGGTGGTATTTAATCACCTCTGGGTTTTTTTATTTTTTCTTAAACAAACCAAAACCACTGAAAATTTTGAAAACAAAAAACATTTTTTCTTAGTTTTTGTTATAAAATGTTGTAAATAAGTGATTTTTCTCCTTCACTAATGTGCGCTAATGAGGGTGCAGTGATGGGCACTGATAGGCTGCACTGAAGGACACTGATGAGGAGGCACTGGTAGGTGGCACTGATGGGCATTGAAAGGCATCACTGATGGGCACTGAAAGGCAGCACTGATATATGGCGCTGATATATGGCACTGATAGGCGGCACTGATATATGGCGCTGATATATGGCACTGATAGGCGGCACTGATAGGCGGCACTAACTGGCACTGTTAGGCGGCACTGACCGGTACTGTTAGGCGGCACTGACAGGCACTGATAGGCGGCACTGACTGGCACTGATTAGCAGCACTGATAAGTGGCACCGATTGGCATTGATAGGTGGCACTGACTGGCACTGATGGGTGACACTGAAAGGCAGCTCAGATGGGCACTGATATGTGGCATTGATGTGCACTGGTAGGCACTGATATGTGGCATTGATGTGGCACTGGCAGGTGGCATGGATGAGCACTGACACAAGGCACTGATGGACACTGACAGGTGGCTAAGCTGGGGCTACACTGATCATCAGGGCACACTGATCATCAGTGCCCTGATGATCAGTGTAGATGTCCCCTCCGCAGAAAGCCGATTACCGGCTCTCCTCTCGAGCTGTCAGCGTGACAGCTTGAGAGGAGAGAAATGCCGATAACCGGCATTTCCCTGTTTACATGTGATCAGCTGTGATTGGACACAGCTGATCACATGACTGAGCCAACATCTTCGGCTCTTTCCGTGATCGGTGATCCGCTGTGTCCGAGGGACACAGCGCACCGCCGATCGCCGTACTGCGCGCTCCCTGAGCCGCACATGCGCGGTGAGAATGGGAGGACGTCATATGACATATCCCAGAGTGAGAGAACCACCTTGCGTCCATCATATGGCGGGAGGGAGGTGGTTAAACTTTGCCTGTCTATTGGCAGCACTAAAATACTGGCAGAGAATTGCAAGCTACATCAAAATATACAAAATAAAAATAGAAAAACCCTTTTACTCACAACTAATCATTCCACTGTGATGAATCAAAATCCACTGTAATGAATCAAAATCAAATACTGGTGAAGCGTTTCCAATATGACATAACAAATCAAATATCATATAACATCATACCATAACCCTTTATCATAAACAGATTCCCCCAGTATTCAGTATCCTTTTGTAAATGTGCAAAAAAACCCTATATATATATATATATATATATATATATATATATATATATATATATATATATATATATGTATATATAATATATACACACACAGTATAGCTCTTAAAGCATAAAGAAAAAAGTATAATCCAATGTCGCATACACCAACCAATCTTCGTGCAATCTTCAATCGATATATTACTTCTTGTCAGAACAAAAACATGAATTTCTTCAGTGTGAACAAACACACCTCATGGGTATCTCCTCACCTTATATCATGGACTCCACTGCAAAAGGAGGGCCAATTGCACTTTTCTATTAGAGACCACTATCTTCTTCAGCATTCACCTGGTCATTACCGATCTGCCAGGAATAGATATATTAAAAGGAAGCAAAGAAACATCCAATAGTGCAGACTGCTAGTGTATTTCCATGAGAAAATTAAAGATCCACTCACAAGCATAATTAACTTTCCAAAATGCCATCTAAGCTTCGCCCAGCATGATGAGGTCACTGCCTCCCTGACGCGTTGCACCCCAGTCGGCTTTCTCAAAGGCTCAGGCTAGTCAACAACACCATACTCTTATCTACTACATCCTGATTGTAATATCAGCCTTTTACCACACCCCACCGCCTCTTTGTGGAGACCCACAAACTAACATTCTTAATCTGATGACATTTCACCTGTGTTCATTTGCCACAAGAACTAGGACATTCTGATTGGAACCATCCTTATTTTTTGCCTAGTGATTATCTTTGGTTAGATTTTTTTTTTTTTTTGTACATTCACAAAAGGATACTGAATACTGGGGGAATCTGTTTATGAAAAGGGTTATGGTATTATTATTATTATACAGGATTTATATAGCGCCAACAGTTTGCTCAGCACTTTACAATATAACGGGAGACAATACAGCAACAATACAGTTCAATACAAGAGGGTTGGAGGACCCGGCTCCTTGGGGCTTACAATCTAAGAGATGGTATGAGGTCATATGATATTTGATTTTTTATGTCGTATTGGAAGTGTTTCACCAGTACATAAAAATATACAGTATATAACAACAGGCTTTATTAAAAGAAAAAAAAAGCAAGATATTTATAATTTAACCTATGCCTTTGGCACAACTAATTCAGTAGTCTTTAAATTCTTATTTGCGACTTGGCAATAAGAATTATTTTCCAGACAGTGTTAAAATCCGTATTATCCTAATTACTAACACATCATTCGGATTTTACTGAAAACAGAGAGGACAGTGTGTTTGTCATGATAATGTTTTAAAGACAGATTACTGAGTTTACTAATCACATTAATATACACCTACATAACAGATGGACTTTATACAGCATGCTCTGGCTTATTATATGTTGTGCTTTATATGCAGATGGCTCTATTGGCGCAGAAAATGATACATAATATAAGCACAACTAATTAATCATATCATTGCAGAGTTAATTACAAACATCTAGTGAACAAGTCTAAGAAAATATTTCAATGACAGCACTATAACAGGAATTCGTAATAATTTTTATATATTATATACCTTTTTAGGCTTCTCTTGGCATTTTTAGAATTACAGTTTATAAAGGTATATCGTTATATATTATACATTCTCGTCCCCAATATTTTTTCACAGTACGGCTTATAAATTGTGCTTTTTCAGGATAATTTGTTTTTTTCACCCAGCAGATGAGATTATTTTTCAAAGTTTCCAAATACACATATCCTTACAAGGTTAAATTATTTTTATTGATGAAAGAGAAGCCATATCTATGCCCAAAACAACAACACAGGGGAGGGCATTATGGCAAACTAACTGATCCCATTGTGCCCAATTAGTGTGGCAGTCCAGTGACCAGACACATTAGACTACCGGAATTGCTGACACTTTCAATTACACACAGGTGGGACTTATCATGGTGATGGTCAAATGAACGTACTCACTCAAGATAATAGATGGGGTGAGGAACCATAAGGCAAGAACTCAAGTCCTTTACTGACCATTAAGTAATGGGGTGAAGATCATTGATCTGTTTAAGATCTTGGTGATACATTCAGCCGTGAAAATGTTTCCCAGTTAGAAAGAAAACAAAATCTATATTTTCAACATAGCAGTTGGTGCATTTACTGTATCTTATGTCTATGAGGACCTAATAAGAACCTACTTACAGTCCTAAAAGCCCCAGATTGGTTCTTTTATGCTGTGATCTCTGTTCCTTGTGTGTGTGCAGCCTATTCCTGTTTTGTAAACGAGATCTTACTTTCAATACTGAGGAAACAGTGAATTATATATGCAACTATGTCATGTTCATTAAATGGAAACTTGATATGCTGCTTGTCAATGTATACTAACTTTAAAAAGTCCAGCAAGCAAAACTAGACAACATAAATTAGGTTTAACATGCAGAAAAAGATGGATGTTACGGTTGGTCAATACCAGAGCCCAGGGACATTTATAGGAACATATATGAAATATTTAAAACTGTTCCTGTAAATAAAGGCAATATGCAGCTATGCACATGTATTCCTAGTTCACCTACCTAACAGCAAGAATACTGTTCTACAAAAGTGAAGATTCAGAATCAATAATCAAAACCAATCAGAAATAATCACTTAACACGTATTACTAATATTGGTAACTATCAGGGCTTTGGTTTGGGTTCACTGCTGCTATGGGTTTGCCATAAATTCTGTAGGGTCAAGATTCACAATCTTAACAAATGTATGTGCAGACTTGCTAGGGTGAATAGGGATTGATTTACTAAAGGCAAATAGACCTTGCACTCTGCAAGTGCAGTTGCTCCAGAGCTTAGTAAATGAGGTACAGCTTCACTTTGGAAAGAACACCCAATCACATGGAAGGAAAATAAAAAAAACTGCATTTTTGCACGCACATGATTGGAAGATGGAAGTCAGCTCATTTACTTAGCTCTGGAGCAACTACTCTTGCAGAGTGCAATTGCACTTTGCAAAGTGCAAGGTCTATTTGCCTTTAATAAATTAACCCCATAATGCTTTCCATGGCCTTCCATGTTTTTTATGGCTAAAACACCTGGAAGGGCCAATGAGCAGGCTTTTGTTTAAGTCACCCACTCACAGTAAAAGAAGGGGCACTGAGCAGCCATAGGAGTAGATTTACTATTCATGGTAGCCAATCAGCGTCTAACTGCAGCTTCTTTAATTAAGCTTTGGCAAAAAATCCTGGAAGCTAATTGGTTGTTATGCAACACAGCACCAGATTCTGCACTCTCCAGTTTTAGTAAATAAACCCCATAGTGTCAGTGAATGTGGAAAAAGCTGGAAAACTGTATAGGAAGAAATTACTGTCAGCTAGCTTTTTATTCTGATTGCTAGCTCTTTGGGCAATCTGTTTTTGCTGCCTTTTATGGCTCTTAAATTTGGTGTCCTTTTTGTCTTTAATTTTGCTTTGTAGTTTATTTGTAGTCAGTAGTAACTTTTAGCTGCTGACCCATTCATAGCAAACTTTTTGTTTCTTTCCTTTAAAAATGGCCTTTTGTTTCAGGAGTGTTATTTAGATGTTTTAATTTATTTTCATTGATAGGTAATTTATTTTAGGTTAAATTGGCCTTTGTGTTTCAAGTCTCCACTTTAAAAAAGGGCTGTTGTTTCAGGGGTGATATTTTGTGGATTTTTTTATTTAAATTGTAAGTTGGCGGGGCCTTTTTTTTTACTTTTGAGGTGCTCAAATTGGATTGTTACTTTTGTTCAGTTGCACAAACACTATACAATTAAACCACCTCACATTATATCACTCATATTTACAACACCCCCATTCCAATAAATAAAAGTTAGGTATGCACCAGTTAGGCCTATTATCCCTATTTAAAACTGTCCTGCTGCTGGCTAATTAAACAGTACTCTATTCTCTCCAGTATATTAATTCTTGTGCTCTTTGTCTCTAGTAAATTTGGACCTAGCCTTACTCATCAAAAAAGATCCTGTTCATGGCAAAATTTTAGACTACTTTGTCATCAATAGTTTCTTTATTCTTTTAGTAAAACAGATGTCTGTATTCTTTTGGCCTATTATCCCTGATTAAAACGATCCTGCTACTGTCAAATTTTCAACTGCTGTATCCCCTGAAGTATCCTAATACAAAGCCCCTGCCTGTGTTCTTTGTCTCAAGTAAATTTGGGCCTAGCCTTGCTATTTATAATTGGCCTGCTGCTGGCCAATTTTACATTGCTATGTCATCTGCAGCCTCTTTTTAAGATTGTAATTTCTAATGAGAACTTGATAGAAATTGGCCAGTGACAGGGCAGTTTTGTATCAGTGAGCCGCAGCAAACTACTGGCCAATTTCTATCTGCCAGCCAAAGCAGGCCTATTTTATGAAAATGTATGTGCTGCTAAATCTACCGGAAAAATATTTCTTTACACATTAATCAGACTAGGGTGTTGTTGCTGCATGTAGGCCAAGCTATTTGTAAATGAAAAAAAAAATGAATTCAACATCCAAACATTCACTGAGAGGGGACATTGTCACTGAGAAAATTCTGCAGTTTTGCAACAACATGTATAGCTTAAACCCATCCCCCAAACACGTTATTTAAAGAATTTGTGCATTTTTTAATTGTGTATATGCACTTAAACCTAGCTTCCCATATCCTATTTGCCAGTAGTTTGTTTATTAGTGACTTCAAAGAGAATTTAGGTTTGGGTTTGCCAAACAAGAATTCCAGAACCCATGTTGAATCGATGAACAAATTCGACCATCACTAATCACTATACTGCACTTTGAACACCACCACCGCTCTTTGTATAACTTTATTGAAGGAGGCTGATATCTCTATAAAAGGCTGCAGATGTTCTTCACATAGCTAATTCTACATAAAAAATATATTGTGTCCCACTGTTCAATGGGACCATATAGCTCACTTTTTGGTCTGGAAAAAGGTAAACCGAGTACCTTCTCTTTAAGTTCACCCATCAACAGACACGTAGGTTTTAATTTCAGCTTTTGGTATTCTGATCCCTCAATTAACTGAGATGCTTAAGCAGAAGGTAACGGTGAGTTCAGTGTATGTAATGTGCCACCACTGAATTAATTGCAGATATCTATCTGTTGCACGGTTTACATTACCTAAATCGAAACCACAGAGTTATTTTCAATATATCAGGTATTATCACCTTGTACATTGCTCTGCTATTTATTGAGCTTTCAGATTTTTTTTTTTTAAGTGCAAAAAGTAATGAAAACAGTCAATGTAGTTTATGCTGTGATCTAAAGAAAGAATTTAAAGTACCAAAACACTAAATGTATTTAAAAAGAGGCAACTTTATCTTTAGAGCTAAACAAAGGCAAACTTTTCTACGTAACTTTACACTGTTCTTTGCAAGCCTAATGAATGCCAGTTTCTATTTTTTCTATTCCTTTTTCAGTAAACGTTAAATACCCATGCTTCTTTGAGCATGTAGAGAGATAAAGGTAGTAAGCAGAAATAGTTTTACTTACTTGAAAAAAAACCCCACAAAAAAATAGCTATGTCACATTAACCACTTGCCCTCCTGAGGATTTAGCCCCCTTCCTGACCAGGCCATTTTTTTCGTTATGGCGCTGCGTAACTTTACTTTTACAATTGCGCAGTCATGCAACGCTGCACCCAAATGAAATTTATGCCGTTTTTATCCCACCAATTGAGCTTTCTTTCGGTGGTATTTGATTGCATGTGCTTTTTTATTTTTTGTGCTATGAAAAAAAAAAAGACTGACAATTTTGAGAAAAAAACAATATTTTTGACTTTTTGCTATTAAACATGTCCAGTAAAAAAAATCTAATTTTGTCATAAATCTAGGCCAAAATGTATTCTGCTACATGTCTTTGCTAAAAAAAAATCCCAATACGTGTAAATTAATTGGTTTACACGAGTAATGGAGGGGATCAGCGACTTATAGTGCGACTGTGGCGGCCATTCCGATACTGGGGGGAACTGACTTGGTGTCACTGACATCCCTAGTGACACCAATACAGTGATCAGTGCTAAAAAAAAAGCACTGCCACTGTACTAATGACACTGAGCAGGAAGCGGTTAACATGAGGGGCGATCAAAGGGTTAACTGTATGCTGGGAGTGTTTTACTGGGGGGGCGGTGTGTTGGTGCTTCACTGTAAGCAAACTGCTCTGGATGGCTGTGCTGTGCAAAGCATCCAGAGCAGTGTGTCTGAGCTGACAGGGAGGTAATCACCAAGCCCTGCCGCCCCCTCTCTGTAGCAGTATTTCTGCTATAGGGCAGCAGGGAAGCAGTTAAAGGAGACACAACATCAAAGCAAAATTAAAAGCACTTGCCCTCCAGAAGATTTACCCCCCTTCATGACCAGGCCATTTTTGCTATACAACCCATGCAACCCTGTAGATAAATTAAATTTATGTCATTTTTCCCCACAAATAGAGCTTTCTTTTGGTGGCATTTGATCACCTCTAGATTTTTAAGTTTTTGCGCTATAAACGAAAAAGACCAACAATTAAAAAATATAATTTTTTTTAGTTTTTGCTATAAAACATCCAATAAAAATGTTTTTAAAAAATTTAATTTCTTCATACATTGAGGCCAATATGTATTCTGCTACATATTTTTGGTAAAAAAAATTCAAATAAGCGTTTATTGATTGTTTGCTCAAAAGTTATAGCACCTACAGACTATGGCATATATACTGGAATTTTTTAGTGCGGCAGACAATCTGGCACTAACACTTTGTGGGAACCAGCGACACTAAGACAGTGATCAGTGTAAAATATTCACTGTCACTGTACTAATGGCACTGGCTTGGAAGGGGTTAAACATCTATGGAGATTAAAGGGTTAACTGTGTACCTAACTAGTGTTTTTATGTACACAGCGTGGTGAATTTACTAAGCAATGTGCTGGATTTTATTCCCTGCTTTGCAGGGAAAGAAAATCCAGCAGATTGCCACTGACAGGACACGACTCTTGTTTACATAGGCCAGGGGTAGGCAACCTGCGGCTCTCCAGCTGTTGCAGGACTACAAGTTCCATCATGCCTCTGCAAGTCATAGCTGTAACTGTCAGTTTTGTAATGTTGCAATGCCTCATGGGAAATGTAGTTCCACAATAGCTAGAGAGCCGCAGGTTGCCTACCCATGACATAGGCAGAGCTGTGTCCTGTCACTCCCCTCACTGATCAATGGGCTCATCCATTGTCCGGCACCCATTGATCGGTTTC
This sequence comes from Staurois parvus, assembly GCF_062004578.1. NCBI lineage: Eukaryota > Metazoa > Chordata > Amphibia > Anura > Ranidae > Staurois > Staurois parvus. Next base: position 4,462,555 of record NW_028317918.1, on the reverse strand, counting down.
TGCTGTAACTAATCACAGCAGAAGCGGTATGAAGGGGGCACGCGCATGCCCCCAACACCAGGAAGTGCAGAATCAGATATATATACATGATGTTGCACCAAACAGCCACCCTGTAGCAGTATATCTGCTATAGAGTGGTCGGCAAATGGTTCTACAATTAATAACAGTATTTCAGTGATGATAAAATCCCAGAAGCCAGGTAACCAATATGCTTAAAATGATATCTGCCTCTTTTTTATTTTGTTTTAATTATGAAAATCTCCCATCCACACAAAATTGCCTCCTACATTGGACTGACTGGTCCTGAATATTACATTAGCATGTCCTTGTCTGCATTATTTATTATAGTCATTGGCAGCTAAATCAGTGAATCTGCTCCTCTTCTACTATTTAAAAAAAAAATGAAACCGGGAGCCAGCACCATTTCATTTGTATGCAGCTAGGGTCAGCGCATGTTTTTGTTTAGACTTCTGATGTCCTACTTGTCGTGATGCTGGCAGCTTTTGTAGGAGTGAGAACAATTTGAATCATCCAAACATTAAAGAAGAATAGAATGCAATATGTAACGAACGCTGATCTTTTTGAAGCAATGCCTGCACAGCTGTGACCTGGGGTAAAAGAGGACTATAGGGCTGCATGTGAGAGCAAGAACCATAATACAATATATGGCTGTATGTCAACATCACACATCTGTATTGTGTTTACAATAGATATTACCCTTTAGTAATTATTGTATTCAGTATCTGCATTACAGTATTCATTTATTCATAACTGCTATGTTGAAAAGCATCTTATAGGGTGTTGTACATTTACTTCAGTTCTTACCTCACTGCAGGATACCATCCAGCATCCCTACTACAGGCAGTCCCCGAGTTACAAACATTCGACTTACATTAGACTATTGCTTAAAGTGTTACTAAACCCAGGACCCTGCATTTACTCTACCTGGTCTCCCACAGTACACACAACATGAAAACGCAATTATTTTAGTAAATATAAACTGCTAAGTACCTTTTCTCATCAGAAGTTAGAGCGGTTTTGTGGCTTCTATCAGTGTCCAGCTGAGCACTGGTTACAGCTTGTAGGAGGAGTTTTCTATAGGAGGATGTAGAACCCCTCTCCTCTGTCTGGACAGTGCTGATTGGCCCTGTGCTGATCACATGCACTCTCTCAAGAAAAATAAAAAACATTCTAGCAATACACACCAAACTGAGCATGTGCAGTGTCTCCAAACAATACGTCTTATCAGAAGTTAAAAGGGAGACACTTTAAGAAGGAGAGGATCAGAGAAGACAGGATAAAACATCCTTTTTACACAATGCAGAGAATTAACCCCTTAGGTTCCACAGTGAGTATAACAAGCATGCTTTACTGCATATACCGACTGGTTTTACTGTTATGGGTTTAGTAACACTTTAAAAAAAGAGGCAGCGTGATGTCACGCTGGTACCAAAAACCGCCGGGCAGCCATCTTGCTGCTTACCGGATGCTGCCACCTACCTCTCAGCAATCCCACATCACTGCATGGCCAGTTAACCCTTCACTATACTATTCAAAGCATAAAAATAATGTTTTGGCTGGAGTTACACTTAAAAAATTTACCTATTCCAGCTTACATACAAATTCAACTTAAGAACAAAACTACACAACCTACTGTATCTTGTTTGTAATCTGGGGACTACCTGTACAGTCATACATATCAGGGTTCAATTTGGATAAAAGGCAGTATATTTTTGGGAGAAAGCTGGATGAAACTGAAGCTGCCCATATGAGAATCCCATGCATACAGATTATGGTAGGAATTTAGAGGCACTACACATAGGCAATTTATATCCATAACATAACACAAAATCTGTATTCATACAAACCTCAGGTTGAAAACAAAAATAAAATAACAACATTATGCAAGCCCTGACCCCATACAACATGCTCTATCATCTATTAGAGATTTACCCTTGCTTTGTATAGAGCTGCTGACGTGGTCTTAACCATTTCTTACTCTATCCAAAACTAAAATAAAAGGTTTTGGCTTTATAGAAACAAAAGTCTGGCTTAAAGTGATACTAAAGTCATGATTTTTTCTTCTTATAAATAACAAACACGTCTACACTTACCTGCTGTGTGCAGTGCTTTTGCACAAAGCAGCCCGAATCCTCCTCTTCTCGGGTCCCCTGCCGGCACTCCTGGCTCCTCCCTCCTGCCCCCACTGCAAGCAGCTTGCTATGGGGGCACCTGAGAAGGCGCGGCTCCTGAACTACGTCTCTGCGTGTCCATTCAAACACAGAGTCGCAGCTTGGCCATGCCCATTCCCTCTCCTGAGTTAGCGGAGAACCCCAACAAACAAAAATGTAATCCACTTTGGGCTGAACCACCAACTGGATCCTTAAATCTATCAGTCTCCAGACATAAGGTTTGAAAACAGTATTTTGTGTCTCTGTTGTATCCCACAAAAATGAAGGTAAAATTTTCATTTTTAAACTATCCCGCCATGTTATTCAACATTTTAAAAAAATCTATTTGGCCAGTGTGATGCCATAATTTGGCACTGTAATTGCAGCAGGGATTGTTATACTATCATTTGGCATTGCATTGGCAGTACAGAGTGTAATGCCATCATTTGGTGCGATAATGCCTGTATCAGTTGGGCAGATCAGTGCCCGCTGTGTCCGGAGGAACACAGATCGCTGAACGGGACCTCTGTGTGAGGTCCCAATTCATGTGATCACTGATTGGCCAATCAGTGATCACATGAATAGTAGTAAGCAAGATGTTACTTCCTTACTTGTAAATGGTCACAGAGGTCACATGGTACAACGCTATTCACAACAGCCTTGTACCATGTGACAAGCTGTGACCAATCACAACACTCACAGTATTTCTCAATGGCTGCAAGAATGCAGCCAGAGAGAAGGAGAAATGATTGCTTTTGCAGCCTTTATGGGTGTAAAAGCAATCAGTGTAAAAAAAGAAAAAAAAATCTTCATCACCCCTCACAGGTAGTACAGTGTCACTATGGTGACACTGTACTGCTAGGGTGACAGTATGTTAAAAAACAAAACAAAAAAAACATAAATAATATAAAAAATAAAATAAAAATGTAAAAAAAAGTTGAAAAATTATAATTTTTGGTTAGAAACTAATTTGGGTTATTTTGTTTTTACTAAAAAGATAGATGAAAACATTTTGGCCAAGATTAATGAAGAAAGATTATTTATTTGCAAAAGTTTATAAGAAAAACACTTTTTTTTCAAAATTTTTTGACTTTTTCATTTATATAGCAAAAAAATAAAAATCCCAGCGGTGAATAAATACCACCAAAATAAAGTTTTATCTGTCTCAAAAAAAATGAATATGGGTACAGTGTTGCATGACCGTGCAATTGTCATTCAAAGTGTGATAGCGCTGAAAGCTGAAAATTGGCCTGGACTGGAAGGGGGTGAAAGTGTCCAGACTGGAAGTGGTTAAACGTTTGATACTGATGGGTTCAGCTCCTTGGTGGTAGCAAGTTGAGCATTAAATATGGGAATAACATTAAAATGCAAAAAATGTTTCCCTCATCTAAAAATTATAAAATGGTTTTGAAGATTTAAAAATACATCAGTGAATTTACATCACTACCATCCCCCATGCTATACACCATCTAAGTACATACAACAAGTAAATAACCCATCAAAAATGGTTCAGCTATGTGTCACACCACCACTTGTCAAGAATTTGTAACCAACTTCTAGGAACAAATAGCAGTGTGAACTCAAGCAGACCAGTAGAACGTCTCCTACACCCCCACACCATCAACTTCTGTTTGTTCTGACTTCAAATCCAACATGAACATTGCAATTTAAATGTTATCTTATGTTAACGCAGCTTGTAATTTTGTGCTACCGCAAAATGATAGATAGGTTTTCTTGTTCCTGTAAGCAACCCACGGACTGCACTGTAATATTACTTTGTCCTGCCATCAAATGTTTGTCTGCCCTTTTAACATTAGAATGAGACTGCAAAGAATACTGGGCAAAATGTCAATTGTAAACATCCTGAGATGTACAGAATATCTGTCTCTTGTAAGACATGTTTGGATTATAAAATTGGTCAGCAAATCCTCTGACTCTCCTTTCAGTTGGATCACAAATACTCCATGATACTTCTGAAATGTGCATTCTTTCTTAAAGGTAAAGAAGAAAATACACTAACAAGGCTATCGTTAGTTACATCGGTAGAGATGGGTGCACATGTATGTTGTTACATAGTTAGTCTGGCTGAAAAAAGACAAAATTCCATCCAGTTCAACCATTAAAAAAAAAAAGTGTTGTGAAGTGGTTCCCTCTGAATTCAACACTTTTTATGCAAAGCACACCAAGACTATAGGTTTGCTGGTCTAATTTTACATGGTGAAGTTGAGCAAGGAAGCATCTGACAGTTGGCAAAGAACGCATTGATGCTTCACCATGAGTGAGTGATGTCAAATGTGCAGGGTATGCATCGGGAACCAGTAATCATCAAGAACTTGTGAAACATGTGATCAATACTAACCTGCTTAGTGTGCTCTGTATTAAAAGTAAATACTGGGTCAGGAATTAACACAGAAAACAGAAGCCAGGAAATGGGGCCCAGTTCCCACATCACTAGGTGTTTAATTACAGAGGATCCTTAGATTACAAAACCATTATATTATGACTAATTATTAATGGTGCACTGAAATGAAAATTCTGGTACCGAAACCGAAAATTTAAAATGCACTTGGCTGAAAACCGAAACCGAAATGTGCAGTTTTTAAAAATTAATATATAATATTTCGAAAAAAAAAAATATATATATACCCCTATTTTTGTACAATATGAAAGAGGATGTTACGGCGAGTAAAGAGATACCCAACATGTCATGCTTTAAAATTGCACACGTTCGTGGAATGGCGTGAAACTGCGGTACTTAAAAATCTCCACGGTAATGCTTTAAAAATTTCTACAGGTTAGCAGTGTATAGTTACAGAGGAGGTCTAGTGTTAGAATTATTGTTCTTGCTCTGACGTTTGTGGTGATACCTCACGTGTGTGGTTTGAACACCATTTACATATGTGGGCATGGCCTACGTATGCGTTCACCACTACGTGCGAGCACGGGGGGATGGGGGAACTTTAAACTTTTTAAAAAAAAATTATGAATTTTTTTTTGCACTGTGCCTTTAAAAAAAAATTCAATCACTTTTATTCTTATCACAAGAAATGCATGCATCCCTTGTGATAGAAATAATTAGTGACATGTCCTCTTTATGGAGAGATATGGGGTCATTAAGACCCCACATTACTCCTCTGCAATGTAATGCATTGAATAAAAAAAAAGCATTCATCTAGTGCTTTAAAAAAAAAAAAATGGCCGGAACTGGAAGCGACATCACTCTGGTCCTCCAAGGGCATACAGGTGAGTGGCGGCCAGGGGCGGACTGACCATTTGGAAAATCGAGCACTGCCCGAGGGCCCTGGGTCAGTAGGGGGCCCCATGAGATGCCCCTGGTACCTTTTTCATAGGCTTTTTTGAGTTTGGGCAAGAACACAGGGGCCCCATGATCCCCTATTGCCCGGGGGCCCCATGAGTTGTCAGTCCGCCCCGGTGGTGGCCATATTTCCTTCACTCATCTCTATGCCCAGCAGCGGGATCGATGGTTTCTCAGGTGAGGCTGAGAATTACCGAGCGGCGGCCGGTGATGGCAGCGAAGGGTGGGCAGTGGCGAGGGGCGGGTTTTTTCAGCACCTGTATCGGTGCTTTTTTCATTTCGGCCAACGGCTGAAAGGGATGTTTTCAGCCAAAACGTTTAGGTCACTGACATTTCGGTGCATCCCTACTGTGCTGCACTGCTCAAAAATACAAAATGCATGTGCATTACAATAAACAGCTAATAAATAAATCAATCAATAACTCAAATTCTTAGACATATAAACGTTCATGTAAGTGCTCATAAAGTGTTAAATCCACAGTCCGTGACCAAACGAGAAATCATGAGCAAATATGGCAGCCCTAATAGTCCTACATATGAACAGACTCTTCACCGCTTGTGTACACCAACAATCCCAAACTGCTTACCAAATCCTCAGACCTCAGAGAGAAGGAGGTCTGGCTACAAAGAAAAGACCCAAATGGATGGATGAAAACTGCATAGTGTGTCAAACGAAACTCATCACAACAGCAATCCATCGTGGGATGGGGCGACTCAAGATGATGTCAATGACAAGCAAGAGGGAGAAGATCTCTCATGGTGTAGTATTAAAACCAAGTTTATTAAAATAAGAAAGCTACTCACAAATATAAAAGTTAAAATGACATCACAGCATCAGTACATCCTGATCAATGCCTCAGCGTGCGTGATGACATCATCTCTGTAGCTCTGCTATCACGCCTGGCGAGGCCTTGATCTGGACATACTGATACTGTGATGCCAATTCACCTTTTATATATGTTAGTAGCTTTCTTATTTTAATAAATTTGGTTTTAATACTACATCATGAGAGATCTTCTCCCTCTTGCTTGTCATTTACATAACCTTGAGTCAGCCCATCTCATGGTGGATTGCTGTTGCCGGCGTGATGAGTTCCGTTTGACATACTATGAGGTTTTCATCCATCCATTTGGGTCTTTTCCCTTAATGTCTAGCCAGACCTCCTTCTCTCTGAGGTCTGAGGATTTGGTAAGCAGTTTGGGACTGTGTACACAAGCGGTGAAGACTCTGCTCATCTGTGGTAGTATTTGAGCTGCCATATTTGCACAGGATTTCTCGTTTGGTCACAGACTGTGGATTTAACACTTTATAAGCATTTATATGAACTTTTATTTGTCTATGAATTTGAGTTATTTATTTCTTAACTGTTAATTGTTATGCACATGCACGTTGTATTTGTGAGCAGGGCAACACAATTAGGATAATTTGCTATTTCTATCTATAGTATATGTGGAATATAGTGAGTGTGGCTACTATGGAGTTATTTGTACTATTTATTTGCATTCACTAGTGACACTTAGCACAATCACTTCTGGTTTAAAATATTATGACCATTAGATGTTTGATCTATATCAATTTGCTTGTCTCTGACTACTCTGTTGTTCTTTTTCATCTTTTGGTGATTCAACATTACATACACACATGTGAAAGCTGAGAAGAACTGACAGTAATGATCTGCTAGAGCTTACACAAAGGCACAACACTCAATGTTCACACAAACTGAAAACGTAGTGCAAGTTTTCCTCCAACTAGATACTTTTAGTTATTCATAAAGAGACAAAACTTAGCCATACAGCAACCAATTAAAGTTTACTGAGCTCTGATCCTCCCAAAAGCATTTATTTTTTATTTAAAGCTAAAACTTTTTTCACATTTTTATCATTTGCATATAACTGGAAGAGTTAGCACCGAAGCCTATATTATTTTTTTTCTGTCTGCACCCATTGGGGAAATTTATACTCTGACAGTCACCAGCTCTCTGCTCACTGAAGACCGAGAACTGGTCTTTGATTGCTCAGTTTCCAGTCTTAGAAGCAGAGGGGGACAGATGCAGCATCAGACCGATGCTGCATTTACTTGAGTATGCAGGTTTGTTTTTTTTTAACATCCCAAAGTTTTCTCTAAAAGCTATAAAAGAAAGAAGTTAGTTTGCAGCTCTGAAAGATCCAGTGGTCCAAATCGTGGCCTTAGGTCCCACCAATAGATCATGTATTACAAATATCTACATGGATAATGAAATTGAGTTGCTGAGACACATAAGACCACAGCTGTGCATAGGCGTGGTTATCACAAAAATAGTTTCTGTTCGTGGAAATGGTTTTGGCAACACTTTTCTAATCTATTTTTCCTAGAATGAGTGAGGTTCATCATGCTTTGGAGAACTGTCAAATATAATTACTAGTCTTGCCAATATAGCAAACCCAAGAACCACTAGTGTTTCTGCAGTAACCAGCATAACTGTAAAACTGATTGTATGTGAGTATACACTCACCAGCCACTTTATTAGGTACATCTTGCTAGTACCAGACTGGACTCCCTTTTGCCTTCAGAACTGCCTTAATTCTTTGTGTCAGAGATGGTATTCTGCATACCTTGCTTGTAATGAGTGGTTAATTGAGTTACTGTTGCCTTTCTATCATCTCAAACCAGTAGGCCCATTCTCCTCTGACCTCTGACATCAACAAGGCATTTTCGTCCACACAACTGCCACTCACTGGATATTTTCTCTTTTTCAGACCATACTCTGTAAAGCCTAGAGATGGTTGTGTGTGAAAATCCCAGTAGATCAGCAGTTTTTTAAATACTCAGACCAGCCTGTCTGGCACCAACAACCATGCCATGTTCAATCAAATCCACTTTCTTCCCTATTCTCATGTTCGGTTTGAACTTTAGCATTTCATCTTCACCACGTCTACATGACAGCATTGAGCTGCTGCCACGTGATTGGATGATTAGCAATTTGTGTTACCAAGCAATTGAACAGGTGTACCTAATAAAGTGGCCAGTGAGTGTATGAGGAGCATGCCAACTATAACCCCATATTTCTTTTCCAAATTGCATTTTTATATCAACTCTTTAATTAATATTCAACAAACATGGCACAGCTTGCCCAATCCAATACACCCACACAGTGCACTACATTGTGGTATTTCTTGTTCTAAAGAGTAAACTGTATTTGTGCTTAGCATTTTCCATACATATAGGAAGAAATATATTTACATTTGAAGTCGAGTGAGAAGGGGAGAAAAGAAAAAAGGAACGAAGCATTGGATGAAAATCAAAAAAAGCAAACTAAAAAAATTATAATAAAAAAAGTGTGGTTGTAATGCCTTATTTTCCTTTGGACCATCATAAAAGAGTTAAAGGGGAACAACTTTGTGCTGACTCAGTTGGTATTTAAATCCTATGATTAATGGAGCAAACCACCATTAAAAAATGGCAAGCTCTTAGGTCACCCACCAAGGGAGATAACTGCACTCCCTCAAACTAAATTTACTATGCCATCCCATGTCCTCCCCCCTTTTCATCCACACAGAAATGCACACACATAAACACATTTTTCTTCAGCTTGAGGCGCCTTTGTGCTCCTCCAGGCATATTCTGTCATATTTGTAACGTGTCTTGACTATGTCTGGCAGCATGCCTAGTGAGATGCAATTTCTGGTCCCTTCTAATTTGTCATTCCTGAACAATTCAATACTTCGGTTTGAGGAGATCACATACAACGTATTCCTTTTTGCCCCTATTACCATGCTTACAGTAATGACTTGCTAGAATTACACTCCAGTTGACGAGTTACGTCAAAGCAGCCTTTAAGTTAAGCATCCATATGCAGCACAGATGTATTCTGCCCTCTAATGCTTTCATATGCATTCAATTAAAGTAAAACACAGATTTAAAAAAAACACCAATTTGCAGTTTAAACTATCTGAATAACCATCGATGCACTGAACTAATTCACCTTGGAATCCTGAAATGTCCCTCATTTTGAATAAATCTTGGAATCCATATAATGCAACAAACTGCTTACATAAGTAACAGAGTTCATTGCAATTCTTTCCAAAGAAGCTATTATGTATTAAAAATTGCGACCAACACCAGGAACTGATCCCATTTTAGAATCCAAGCTAGTTAGTGGTTTAGGTATTCACATTTAGTATGATTACTTGAGATGTATGGATTAGGAACTACTGTGTAATTTTACCGATCTCAGTTTTCTACAATCTAATGATGAATTCCGGACAGGAATAACTTTTATGTAAATATACATCTCAACAGCCACAAATGATATAAATCCACTTTGTGTACACTAAATACCTTTGTCCACCAAAGTATTACCTTGAAAAGGCAGCATTGACATGATTACCATGCTGTACATAACCTCTGCAGAGAGGGAGGGACCCAGAGGGCCCACCCACCACAGGTTGTCTGCAAGAAACTACAGGACGGGGTGGAGATAAGACCAGTCACCCTGCACAAAGAGAGAGAGCAGCATTGACAGGTCTTTACTACTGGAATCTCCTGCACAAAGGAATAGGTTCACACTGGTTTACTGCACAAATCTGGAAGAAATACACAAAGCACACCAAGATTCAAGGAAGAATCTTGCATTTAGATAGTATTTAAGTTTATCCTGGAGTTCAACTTTAATGCTCTCCACCAGGGATAAGTGACATGCTTTATTTCTATCAGAATCTATGAAAGCCACTGTCACAGAGTCTCAAATGCCAACAGCGAAAATGAGACTTCCCAAGTCCAACAAGATGGACACTCACAGCAGGTAAGTCGGCCTGGCAATTTTAGTGCAGAGAGCTCAAGAGTCTCCAAGTAATGAGAGAACTGTTGGTGACTGAAGTACAATTACTAATAATATTTTAATAACTGTATATCAGTTATACGAATAATTATAGTATAAGATTGTATATTACATATAAATATTTTAATTGTTAGAGAATATAATAAGCATATCAATTCTTCTTTGATTTCACAAATATATAGATTTTTCTGCATTTACAATCAGACCAACCTGATAAAGTTTAGTAGAGGAAGTGACCTCACTATGCTCTCTAAGCTCCGACATCATCTGACAACACGATCAGAGGTGGGCTTTACACCTCAATGGACAAGGTAACAGTGTCTCTATAAGGCTCGGTTCACACTGGTGCGATTTCTGATGCAACACATGACATCACATTACATCAATGCGATTTTGGTGTGATTTGGCTCCTTAGAATATGCTAATGACATCCAAAGTTGCATCAAGATCGAACTACACGATCACACTAAAAGTTACATGGGAATCAAGTCGCAATAGGATGAACTGAGTCTACATTATCTTGAAAAAAAAAATAACAACTGTGACTGCCCAACCATCTCCTTTTAAATATACATACAGTATGTAAGAAACTGAAGAGAAATTCATATTCTAAAAGCTATTTTTCGTTACTCGTTTTAACCACATACCTAATTTCCAATTTGGTCGTCCTTGTAAACGCAACATCAATCTAAAGCTAAAATTAAAGTTTGGGGCAGAGCAATCCTTTAACTGATTTCAGTTTTTCCATCCACGCTATTGCATTATATTAATATAACACATATTACTATGTGTTACTGCAATGCGCTGTGTTTCATAAAACAATGCAGTGTGTTGCAGTGCCATGTTTTTTATTGGCTCTCCAACGCGCTTACATAATAGTGCACTATCACATGAGCAATCTATGAATTCTATGCAAATGCTGCATGTCTATTAAAAATCACCATTGAGATGCCTTAATGCCTTGCACACACATAATACCGCATGTTAGCGCACTCAGCAAATGAGGGACATCATACTAAAACAATATTATGCAAAGATTGGACTTCTTTTATATTAATGGTGCATTCAAGAATAAATGAGACAAATGTGGTCAGTAAAAGAATGTACAGTAATGAATGTAATTATGGTCAACACAGTAAACGCTGATAAATATCAGGATGCTGGGAAAAGGTCACTGCAAAACATTAATCCTTTCATAATAAAATGAAAGGCATGTACTAACTAGCTAATCAATGGCACTGCCTTGCTCTGAAATCCAAATGAACTGCATGGTATGCAATCTATGCACAGTGGTTTGTTTCTCGCTTGAGTGCACAAAGCATGAGATTGGTTAAAGGAACTATCCTCTATTGTTACAAGGATAAACATTAACTCTTTGAAATATCTGGTGATTTTTCTCTGTTAATAAAATATTCAGTTTTTTGGGGGTTTTTTATAGTTTAAGTGTTCCAACATTTGTAGTAAGAAATGTATGGACTTAAGCTAGCCATAGATGGATCCCTGCTGAACTGGTCGAATTTCAATTTGTGTGTGGCTGCCCTGTTCAACAGAAATCAACTGTTCAATCGATTTCTATTCGATTTCATGCTAGAAAATGCTTCTTGCTCATTGATTGGCTGCAGCCGTTAATCAGTATATTTTGACAATGGCAGATCCCACTGTTAGAATACAAGGTCCCAGTGGGGGAAATTCCTTCCATCCATCTTGCTTGTGTGGATGCTTGTGAGGACAGAGGAATCTGTTGGTCTGCTAGCTGAATGAATAAAAAAAAAACTACCCGTCTATGGCAAGCTTAACTCCAGGTCGTTTTTTTATTAAATTGGCTAGGTCTTGTATATAAAATTGCACCTTTTCCTGCAATACTCATCCTACCTCCGGCGCTATTTCCTCCACAATCTCCTTTCTGCCAATAGGTTGAATAATGCCCCATATCACGTCCTGTAAACTGATAACATAATGGTCTCACTCTAGCTGGGGAATGTATATAGCCTGGGGAACGTATACATACGCCATCCTTCACTCAGATCAATGGTGCAGCATAAGGCACCTCTAGAAGAAGATGAGGATCTGTGGTGTAACTAGACCAGACAGAATAATAAAGGAAAAAATGTATGTATAAATGAAATTTAAAAAAGAAAAGGGTGGCAGGAGGGTGCTCCAAAGGGGCACTGAAAACATTAGGTGCCCACATTCTGGAGTTGGACTTTAAAATTGCTGTGATTTTATTCTAAACAATCATAATGGTAAATATAAGGGGTTAGGGACTGATGTAAATGTATAAAATATATATGTAAAGCGCTGCGTAAATTGACGGTGCTATACAATATAAATACCTGTAATAAATAAATAAAATAATAAATAGGTGTCCCCATTGGTTCCCTCTTACTCCCTGTACTCAGGGGTGTATTTAGGTTTCGTGCTGCCCTAGACAACACAAAAATAGTTCCCCCCCTCCCCTTGGAGTTCCCCCCTGACACTGACCAACACCCCCCTCCCCCACAAAGAGAGCCTGACATTTACCAACAACACCCTAGCCCCCCCACCCGAGAGAGCCTTCCACTACCACCGCCCCCCATACAGTGGCAATCTCCCCCCACCCCGGTAAGAGAGAAGACACTTCCCTTCACAGCTCTAGATATCCCCGGGAACAAGAGTCCGGCTCTGCATACACCATCAAGCAGCCTGCAGCCTCTCTCAGATCCCACCTGGTCCCCGTGCTGTGTGTATCCCTTCTTCCATCCCTTCTTTCGGGGGACAGTGCTGCCCCACTGAAAAATGCTGCTGCTCCCCTGAAAAATGCCACCCTAGGCAAATGCCTTGTTTGCCTTGTGGTAAATACATCCCTGTCTGTACTCGAGACAGCACAGAAGACCTGGAACAGGTTAGTGCTCTTTACCATATTTTTATCTATGTCATTCAGTCCCGGTGACAACTACTCTGTTTCTTGTGCTAGTGTCATAGGGACAGGTAGTGAGAGTAAACCTCAACAAAGGGGTCACAGACAGAAATAAAAAAAGCCATAAAATGCCCCACTCTATCCAAATCAAAAACAAATGGTCTGGAAATAGGTCGTAAAGATATCAGATTGATCTAATAAAAAGGAAAAATGATCTCTAATGTAAAGTACTTTTGTTTTTCTTTGCATTATTAAATCGCTGGAGTTAAACTTCAAATCACAAGGTAGATTTATGATACTTTGCTTGTGTTTATATGGTGTCTGGATAACCTAAATGAAAGTATCTTCTATTGTGCTTTTCATGCACTTTTTCTAACATAAATGAAATATTAGAAGAGATCAAATGATATTTGCTTTGATTTTGGTTAACTTTCCCGTTCTACATGGTCTCATTGCTTCATCAGCACAACTGTGGCCAAAAAGAACATGTAACCAACTTGATAAAATAATTCAGAGCTCAAACCAGTGAAAAGGCAAAACTCTAAATGAAAAGAACCTATAATTGTTTCTGGTCAATTTTAATTCAAAATGTTTTGCTGTGTTTACTAGTTTATAAACTGATCTTTTATATCATCTTTTTGTTACTGGCATAAAATCCTTTTTTTACAGATACAGTGAAGGCAGATAGGCTGTTCACTAGACAAGGGCATATACTGTACTCTTAACTTACCAGATGTGGTGACGTTTCATTGTGCAATGAATACCCAATTGAGTGCAAGGAAAATTAAAAAAAAAAGTATTTCTGCTGACATATGATTGGATGATGGGAGTCAGCAGAGCTTCCCCTCATTCACTAAATTCCCTTGCAAAAGTGAAGAGCCTATTTGGTTTTAGTAAATTAACCCCATTTGTTGAGTATACTGGATAGTTAATCGATTTCTGTCATTGTCTAGCTGAAACTTCATAACCAAGTTAATAGGGAAAGAGAGGAGGTGTTTTCCACCTCTGGCTTATTCAGTAATCTGTGTGATTTCAGAATAGTATATGATCAAACTACAGCTCATTCACAGCACAGAAGTAAAGCGACACAGTATACAATGAATCAAGAGCTTTGCCTTCACAAGTAGTGAATATGCCATATTCATATGTAATATTTCATATAAAGTATAACCAAAGGCCTTTTTTAAGTTTTGAATAGAGTGGAGAAGATTTAGTATGCCTGACGTGTTTATTGCTATCTGTGCCCCCTTTAGGGAGTTTCACCCTATTTGTCATGTTTACAGTTATCATTGAAAGGACAAGAAAATCACAAATTTTGGGTTAACTCAAGAACAGTAATAGAGGGGAAACCTTCCATTGATGACACTAGTTCTGGTGACCCTGGTGACAAACTGGGATTCCCTCACTTTGGAGAGATTTCCTCTCACTTCCTGTTTTAGCTAAAGGACAAAAAGTGAAAGGAAATCTCCTCAATTGGACACAGATGGCTAAAAATAACCTGAAGGGGAATATAACCCTCTTGTACTCTACCCAAAATGAAAAAAAAATTGCCTTTAGTTTTACTTTAACCAAATTGAGAACATATCCAAACTTTTCAGCCCACATGGACAATCGGGGGGTTACCACAGCCTGTTTCCATTCTCAGTCAAAGCTTAGCTTTTTTTCTGTGATTAACTTGTAAAAAAAAATACTGTATACACTGAGGTCTCCACCCAAAACCTAACTTCCTTGATGCATTTTGCCACAGCTGCCTTGCTCACAGAAACACACACAAAAAAGAGCTAAGCTTTGGAATGCATCTTATATATATTTTTTTACTTTTGATCAAATTGAGAGAATTAAAACTCAAGTACCCCCTATACCTCTGGAGGCCGCCTGTCTTTATACAATTTATTTTATATTTAACTCTTCCAGATGTCATCAGGGCAGTCATGTGACATGCAGGTTCTTTTCTCCGGTTGGGAGGTCCTCAATAATACAGAGAGTTATTGTGATGGCACTACTCTCTACATCCATACACTGGGCAGGGGTGTATTTACCACAAGGCAAACAAGGCATTTGCCTAGGGCGGCATTTTTCAGGGAGGCAGCACCGCTCCCCAGAAGAAGGGAAAGAAGAAGGGACACATGCGGCATGGGGACCAGGTGGGATCCGAGAGAGGTTGCGAGCTACTTGACGGTGGACGGTGTATGCAGAGCCCGACTCTCATTCCAGGGGATGTCTGGAGCTGTGAAGGTGAGCATCTTTCCCTCTCTCGCGCGGGGGTGGTAGTGGAAGGCTTTCTCAGGTGCGGTGGGGTTGGTTGATGTCAGGCTCTCTCTGTGGTGGGGATGGCTGATTTTTTTCAGCACAAAGCCTAAATACACCACTGACACTGGTGTGTATAGGTCATAGGATGCCATGATGATGGCCCTGTACTGCATGTCATTCAACCGAGAGGGCATCTAGTGGTGGAAAGGTATTACTGTGGGGGACAGTGAAGAAGAGAAGGTAAGCATTAGACTAATAGAATAATACTCTGTTTAAGAGAAATTCCCTTGATTTGGTCTTTAAATATAGTAAGGACCTCGGCTAAGCAGGGTCTCGTGCTTGCAGTTTCTCAGGACACTTTTAATGCTTTCTAAAACGGCCAGGAATACAGCACCAAGGACAATAGCAACCCAAGTCATTTTTTGCAAGGTGGTGTAGGCATCTACAGGAACCAAAATCATGGCACACAGCAGGCAGGAACAGAGCTCTATATGATGCTTACCTTACCTGTTTGCCACAAGCAGATTGTTTCTAGTGTGCTGCATTGTAGTGCGTTCCACCACTGTATACACAGTTTAAATATGACATTGTAACATTAACCGCAATAGCAGATAGTCAAATACAGAGGAAGAGCATACAATAACCAGAACTATTATATTGAATCTACTGTACAGCACAAAGCCAGCCAATTCATCTAAGGAAATGAAAGCAGGCTATAAAGTGCTTTGTATGCAGTTCTTTCTAATTCATATACTTCTCAAAGGACATGTGAAGGGCCTAGCTGCGTTCATCTTGAAGAGGATGGGGGTTACCAGCCCTGTCACTTCATTAATTTACACAGTTTAGACAACAATGTGTGAGGGCTCTCAGAGGCCATTCACACCACAGCAACAACGGGCTGTGCTGTAAATGACAAGCCCCCTACAAAGAAGGTCTGTGGCCTTTGTTGAAACAAGCTGCACACAAGTCCAGAGGGACACAAACCTTCTGTGCTTTACAGTTTACTCCCTGACACACTCTAAATACTATTGCAAAACTCTTTGGAAAATATTTACCCTCTCATTGGGAAGTCTGGCAGCAGACACACACACATTGCACATCTTGATTTTAAAGAGGTGACAGATGCTTATCAATGGATCGTAAAATATTGTTTTGTGGTGTACAGTACTATTTCATTTCCAAGAGTCTTCAATTGCTACTTTTAAGACTTAAAGAAAACTTGTTATTAGAGAAACTCAGGGGCTGCCATTTCTGACCTAATTCTGAAAATGTTAGTTGCTTGGCTGTTATACTAATCCAATGGTTTCAATAGATTTCTGAGATATGAAGCCATAAGGAGTCATCACTGGTTTCCAACACTAAAGATGCTGGCGCCGGGGACCTGAAGACTGGCAAGGAACAGGCCCAGGAGAGGGCAGGGCTGGATCCTTGCACAGGTAATTGTCCTTTTATTAAAAGTCAGCAGCTACAGGATTTGTAGTTGCTGACTTTAATTATTTTTTTTCACGAGTAAATGGCCATGCACAAGCCATTGGCATTTAGATGAGTAAGTCTGTGCACAGCTATTCACTTGAATGGGCAGCTGTACATGGCAGTTGCAGCTCTTCAAGCACGGGTAAGCGCTACAAAATTTACGCTGCAGGACTTTGCAGCTTCTAGATGTCAGTGCATGAGACCTTAGCACTTAGGGCTAAGAATTCTTTATTGAACACCTTATAAAAAAAAAACGTAAGCAAATTTCCATACAAAGAACGATCAGTCAGTTCGTTAGTATAGTGCTTTCAACAGCTAATTCTGACTATCCAGACAAAAAAAAATGAAAGTGTAAATTAGAAATTTTTTATTGTATGTCAACAAAACATCTGATTTTTGTTTGATGTGTACAGTAATTGTATGGATATAATCAAATAGGAAACAAATGCACATGATCAAGAGCAAAGAACAACCCTATACTTCCTCTTCTACTATGCCAGTGCATAGCTACATTTGCCTTTGTTGGTCGAGAATTTTCGTACCAGTTAATATCAGGGGCGGACTGACCATTTGGAAACTCGGGGTCAGTAGAGGGCTCCATGAGATGCCCCTGGTACCTTTTTCATAGGCTTTTTTGTTTGGGATAGGACACAGGGGCCCCATGATCCCCTATTGCCCGGGGGCCCCATGAGCTGTCAGTCCGCCCCTGGTTAATATCATTTTCGGTTAGATCATGATATACACCTTCATGGAAAATCAGACGATCATTCTTCCAATTTTCTCAAAGTGTATATTAGGCATTAGGTTTCTTCTTTGAATGTCAGGGGGTGTAAGATCTTTTGGCTATAGCATTATTCCTGATTTCTAAACACTGCTTAATGTCTGTTTTTATATGCTGGATATTCATATCCTTGACTCCATGTTTTGGGAATCTTTTTAAATCACCCAATTAAATTTGTTGAGTTATAACTGCTTTATTGCCTTTTTGATTTAGGTATACACTTTATTTAAAGCCTTTTACAGTCCACAAGAAAGGATATTCTGTTGCATCTTTGCAAATTCCTAATAAAAAGGTAACATAAACCTAAACAGTGCTTTTTTTCTTTTAAACACAGAATAATAAAAATTCACTTTATTGTTTTCACGGTTGTAAAAGAATTTCTGGCAGATAACAGAAGGATCTGTAGAATATCTTAAGCCGGCCATAGATGGATCAAAATTCAAGAACCAGCCAAATTTCAACCCATCTATGGGCAGGCTGGTTGTACTGAATACAGTCTATCGAAAGACTTCAGTACAACCAGCCTGTCAGGTTTTTTTTTTATGATTAATGCCGGTGGATATAGCCAGCAGCAGTGATCATTGTATTCTGAAAGCAGGGAAACCTCCTTATGTCAGAATACAATAGTGCAGCGGGGGGGATTCCCACATCAACACTGACTGTGTTGATGGGGGCATCAAGAGATTTTATTTCCTTCGACCCATGAGTAAAGGAAAGAAAATTGCATAATGTATGGCTACCCTTACAGTATATGCATACAAAAGATAATGGTATCCATTGTGTTTCTTCTAATCTAAAGTAGAGTGGCTAAATTTGGACAGATACCACCCGATAAACAACAGGCAGAGGAATATTGGTCAATCCTGGAAAACGTCTCATCTGACCCAGTTGCAGGATATTTTCTCACAACCACTGGAAGCACTCATTATTGCCACACAAGGGTTCACTATTGTCCTGATAGTCACAAGTGCTGTTTAAAAATAGACACGTTGTTTGTAACTATCAAGCCACTTTATGAGTAGATTATGTTTATGAACATGCAGACTCCATGTAGCTATTGAAAGCCACTTCATCTCATTCCTCTCACTGGTGTTTAATGGTGATGTTCTCCTTAGGTAGGGTGCAATCGCTATGGATATGTCTCCATAAACTGAATATTGCATTGCAGACAAGTTCCGCACAGAGCTGGATTCAAAGTCTGCTTATTGAGCATAGTTCATGAGAAATAGGGATCCCACATTCTTAATGAATGTTTTACAATCTTATTCTGTATCCCGTTTTCCACTTGTCATGGCCTTGTTCTCTGGATGATGGTGTTTAGCTGCCACAAGTCTTTATCTTCTGCTGCCTTGGCTTTTTGTATATCAAATTCTTAATCTGGCCAGTGAATATTGGCCAAGTCCTAATGAACCAAGTAAAATCAATCAGTGGGTAGCCCCGTAGGCACCATTCTGCCCAACATCCTTTCGTTGAAAATCAAACAAAGTAGGGTTGAAAATTGTGAGTCAAACAGTGCCTGCATCCTATTAACTACCGGATTTCAGAATACAATATCCACGGTGGGAGATTTGTCTATCTGCACTGTTTAGCATGGATGGAAGAATCCCCAAGCATGTAAACATAGAGGTATCAACAAAATCTTCAGTTTCAAATGTGCTCTGTATTTCCAAAATTGACTTTCTGTCAAATGTAATCAGCTAAGCCTACATCTCCATCTTTTGTTTTTTGGGTTTTTTTTTAGTCAAATACATTTGTATGTAACATTTTCAAAATATAGGTTACAACTGTTTGGTATTCGATATCAAGTGACATAGTGAAAATACCTAGACAGTCCAGATAATGGTCATAGAGAAGATTTTCCAGTTAAAATGGAAAGCCAAATGCAAAGATAATCTGTATAGCTAAAGTAGTTATAGTGAGGCCTCAAGAACTCCCAGAGAGGCCTTGGAGAATGAAATATCAACAACGTATACGCAAATGCAACCATATCAATAACAGTGGAAAATAAAGTAAAAAGGGTCAGGGAGGGAGGGGAACTATGCCACCTAGAAGGACCCAAACTCAGCAAGTCCAGATGTTAAAAATTCTAAAGTGTATTCCACAAAATGTAAAGAAGTTAAGATAGTGAAAGGAAATTTTGAAAAACTAAAGAAAATTAGAAAAGGCACCTAAAGACATGTAATTAATAAGCTTTTGGCTTAAAGATTCATTAATTATTGGATGATTGTGGAATGACTGGATGATTGTAGAATCACTATATGCATGCCAGCAAGTCCAAGTAGTGTGAACTTCACATCTCCATCTTTAACCACTCCCTGATCCACTGACATATTCAGAATGTAGTGTAACATGACTAGCACAGGAAGGGCAGGGGCATCTTTGATGTTCAACCTCATCCCTGCTATGCTGTCCAAGAGGCAAGATGGTGGCGTCAAGTTGGAGAATAATTATGTCTCTTGAGCCAGACTTCAGCAGTTTTTGTTCATTAATTACCGGTATGCACTGATAAGTTGCTTGTATGCTAAATAGTTCCTATTTGGCAGTGGTTTCTGTAAACATTGGCAATGGAATAGACTTCTATAAGTTGTTATGATCTTTCATAACAAATGTGCTGTACAGTCATGATATTGAATTAAATCCACATTGTACACTTCAGTATAAAAATCAGTAGATTTTGTCTCTTTGTATTCCAGTTACTTCATGTAATATGTCTTCTTGTTTTCAATTAATTTTATTTACAGTAATTCGAATTACAATGAAAAAAGCTGTCTGCTCATACCAAGTGGTTATCTTACCTAGATTTTAACACAACTTAGTAAACTTGCATCCACATTGGATGACTCTGTAAGCTGAAACAGTATTTATGTTTGGACAGACATGAATTTTCATATTATATTAGTTAGCATATTTTTCAACCTTGTTCTTTGATCTGAGAATACAAATGATGCAAATTATGAGTCAAAACCTTTAAACCTGGCCGGAAGACCTTTCCACGCAATGAGGGTGGTCCAGGTTTATCAATTGAGGACAATGGCACTCATTAGACAACCCTTCTTAAATGTTGGAGTACAAATATAGAATGAAGAGCACAATCATTTGATGTCTATAGGTCTATTCCACTAATGTAGGTAAAAAGCACAGGTCTGCTCAAAAGGTATAAAATGTATGACTTTGATAACTTTCCCCTTTGGAGGCATGTCCTCGATCCTTCCAAAACTTTGGTATAAATAGCCAGTTACAGACAAATGTGAAAATGTAAAACTGTGAAACCTGATATTGAGACAGTCCTGTTTATTGTTCTGTAATTCCTAATTGTGGGTCAAGAAGTATGGAAAGATGTCGGTGGGCCTAAAAAGTGATACTAAGCAGAACTTTGAAGTAATGATTTTGATTTTACAGATGTGCACCTCTGTGACAGCCCAAAACATCTGCAAGATATCATGCAATAAGTCCATGCCGTAACAGACCATGTACGTGTAGCACACTGAGAGGGTACACTGAGGTATGTATATTTTCATGAAGTAAGCAGGATTGTTTATTTAAAAAAATGGTGCTAAAATTAGTTTTTATAATTTTATTTTTGGCTATAATGATAATTGTAAAAAAGTTGTTCTAGAAATCTAAAGCTTAGAAAAAGATAAAATAATTTGGCAACATTATATTATTTAATATTAAAATAAAAGAATGTATATTTTCTGTTCAGTTAAAATTCCCTGCTACCAGGGCAATGGGGTACATCCCAGATATCTCATTCCTCTAATCACTTGATTGGCCCTGTGCTTTTCCCAATTATATGAACAAATATTGAGGTAAAATGTTCCCTAGCACTGCTTTAAGTTTTACTGCACTGTGGTGGAAGAGGCATACTGGCCAAACATCTGTAGGGATGCCAGAGAAGCAACATCTTTCCTTTAAAGCAAGGAAGCAAGAACTGAAGTGCTTGCAGTAAGTTTACTTCCATCCAATGCAACCAGTGTTGATTGGGGAATGCCTCCCGTGGAGCCATTGTGTACTCCAGCTGGGGGGGAGGGGGGGGGGTTGTACCCAAGTTATACAACAATTTGGTACAATAAACCTGTCAACAGATGGGTCGAATCTTGGCTGGCCCCTGCTGAACCGGGCAAGATTTGAACCACCTGGCCGGCTTAAGTATCTGCAGAACAAAATCAGGTAGAAATCTGAGTGCTTCCATTTTATCTAATATAAATAGTTAACCTGAAGAATATTCTGTTGCTTTTTTTTTTTGTTTTGTTTTTTTTTTTGCTTTTTTTAATGAAAAGAAAAAAAAGGAAAATGGACATTACCTAAAGGGATTGCACTATGGTTAAAACATGTTTTTAGATTCCCTGTGCTCCCCCTTCCCTGTGTGAAGGGGAAGAAAGGGGAGAAGAGATCAGCACTGTGCACGGCAGCATCTCCTCTCCTCTCGCTTCCTCTTCACACAGGGACTTGAACAGCAGCAGGAGCTATTGGCTCTTGCTGCTCTCAATTAAGTGCAGAGAAGAGGAAGTGGGCTATTTCATAGTGTGGGCTATCCAGAGGGAGGTTCTGCCAATCACAGCCTGTTACACCCCCAGCCCCTGTCTATGATTGTAAGTGCTTAGACTTACAGGGAGGTGAAGCCTACATCAATCAACATGCACTATCCCACCCCTATATTGTTTACCTTATTAGTAGGCATGGAGGAGGAGGGAGGAAGTGGGCTGTCATTTATCTGGAATGTATATGCCCACATGTGTAACTCAATAGTCAAATGGACTACACAGATAAGAAAAAGGTGGAAAGGAACAGCTTAGAAGGGAACTAAAACTGCAGCATGATCAGTAGATGTAAAAACATCTGGTCTTCAGAATCTCAGGCTGTAGTGGGGACTCAAACAAGGAGGGAGGGACAGGGAAAAGCAGGATCAACCAGGGTATTTTGAGGAACACAGAAAACAAATCCCATAGTGACTGAGTATGAACAGTATGTAATAGAGCATGTATTGACAGTTTTTAATTATGTGGGTTTAATGACCTTTTAAATATGTTTGGCAGTTCCTCAATAAACATGCTCTATGAATGGATTAGATCAGTGATCACCAAACTGCAGGCCAGATGTGGCCCTTTGTTAGCCTATATCCAGCCCTTGGGACACCATTCGGTCTATTGACAATAACAATGGTGCACTGATCCATCCACTGACATCAATGATGGGGTATATTCCATCGATTGATACCAGTGGTAGGGCGCCATTTCTCCCACTGACACCAATGATGGAGCACTATTTTTCCCATTAACACAAATGATGGAACACTGTTCCTCCCACTAATACAAGGGGTCGCTATTTCTCCCATTAAAAGCAAGGATGGGGCATTGTTTACATCTACTGACGCCGGGGCATTTTCTATTTCCACTAGCCATAGCCTGGCCCCTCTAAAGCCTAAAATACAGTAAACTGGCCCTTTGTTTAAAAAGCTTGGAGACTCCTGGATTAGATAAACAGTAGGATTTTTGAGACTGACGTGGAGTTCTTTTAATTTAACTAACATCTCCTTTTTCCATATGTCTGTCCTCCATAGGTATGTCTGTCCCCCTACAGGCATGGAAAGATGTATGGGGCAGACCATTTCATAAAGCCTAGATAGGATTTCATATGTACTGCAGTACACTTCACCATGCATTGAAAATTCTCTCCAGCAGTAAAATGGTTCATGATTTAAAAAAAACTGCTGACATTCCATACAGTATCTTTATAAGATTGTGAACTCTAAAGCCTTGTCTTTGTAATTAAACAAAACATTACATACTTCCTTGTGTATATATGCACTACATATATATAAATATATATTTTCAATTTTACAAGCCTTGGACGCGACCACCAGCAAAGGGCAGAATGAGCTCAACTGCTTTTTTTTGTACTTTTTTCAGTTGTTCAAAGACGCTGTGGCAAGGGGCAGCTTTTATCAGCTTTCCCTTTGGGTTTATGAACTGAGGGAAATACGTGTGATGCATTTATGACAGAAGACAAAACATGATTGAATCAGCAGGGTTGCTTCTTTTCAGATATTGGCGTGTCAATCAGGGAGGGCAGCTGTGACTGAGACAATGCTCGACTGCACTGGAATAAGCTTAATCTGCTTCCTTGTGCTTATGTATGCTGATCTCGGATGAGATCAGCCTAATGTGTATTTGGATGCAGAGCAAGTAAGGCAATGAGAAAAAGAGACCGCTGCTTAAAGGGAAAAAAAAGTTCAAAAGCAACTCTAATTAAAAGACAGCTCTCAAAAATGAAGTTTATCGTAATGAATATTTTACAAGGCATGTTTGCGCTACATGATTAGGCTAATACAGCATCTACAGTACGACAAAGATTTTTTTTAACACATATATTTTCAATGTGACAATGTGGCTTTAAATTAATATAGATATAATTATCAATTTATTAAAGTCAGGAGGCTTCAGCAATTAATAATATAGAGTGCATTTATATTTACATTACTGTTACTTGCTGGAAGTTTTAGGATTGTTTTAGGCCCCATTCACTTCTGCTAGAAGGGCCATTTCACACTAGAGCGGACCTTCCAGAGCACTTTACCTGTCTAGCAGCTGCTCTCTCCCGTGCAAGGGGACAGTGTGGTGTGCGATTCAGCGTATCACACGGCTTCTTTTTTTTGGACAAACTTTATATGAAGTGTACAAAATGTGCACTTCATTCATGGCTCTGTACAGCAGTGTGATGTGTTGCGCTGCTGTACAGTGCCTTGTGATTCTGCACAGTGCACTGCAAAAATATGCAGCATGTCTGCAGATGTAAACCAGGGGTTATTAACCCCTTTACGCCAGGCCGCACACAAATGTGCGGCCTTCTGGCGTCTGGGCCTAGACGCCGAGCGGCCGCACATTTGTGTGCGATTAACAAAAAACATATGTGCTGAGAGCACGCTCCCAGCCCACATGTCTGGTAGTCACGGAAAGGTCCCGGTCTGCTCTTTCGATTGGGACCTTTCCCAATCATGTGACCGCCGTGACGACACGTCACGGCGGTCACATGATCTGTAAACCCCGCCTCCTGGCTTCTGGAACTCTTAAAGGGCCGGGAGGCGCCGGCAGAAAGGGGTTAAACTAAAGGCTGAGTTAGCGTGAGTCCCAAACCACTGAGCTGTGCTGTGCTGTCTGTTCTAATATTCTGAATCTGATTCCGCCACATTCTACCACCTGATTCTGCCAGGATTCCGCCCTCTGCTGACTTTTAATTGTCATATATGGCGTGACATTTTTGGAGGAAATATTTTCACCAGCGGTGCACTCTGGATGTATATACTGAGATAAAGGGGATTACTAAAATATGTGAACTTTACCTTTCCGAAAGACAAGTAATGGATAGTTCATGTTATGACAGGTTTGATTTTCCTATATAATGTTTATAGATGTTATACACTCATATTACCTACTCTCCTCTCCTTTAGGCGCACCCTGAAAACCCACCTCTTCAGGGAAGCCTACCCCGCCCCCTGCTAATTTCCGATCTCCTCCACTCTTCCTACCACTCCATCCCCCACAGCTTTTCCTCCTGTACCACTATCCCTCCCTCCTAGATTGTAGGCTCCAAGGAGCAGGGCTCTTGAACCCTCGTGTATCGCATTGTATTGTTACTGTACTGTCTCATGTATTGTCTCCCATTGTAATGTACAGCGCTGAGCGAACTATTGGCGCTTTGTAAATACTGTATAATATAATAATGTCTGCATTTTATCTCAGCATGCTGCAGTGCAGCTCCAGGCTGCGGTGCGGTGTGAATGGTACACAAAGGAAACAGAAAGTTGTTTTCTGTGTGTCCTTGCAGTGATAGGCTCTTTGGAATGCAGTACAACTGCACAATGTGAATAAAGCCGAGGCTTGAAGCTCTAAGATGCTCAACAAGGCAAACCACATTCGTTTCAATGGCTCCTGTTCACATCTTGGCGTTCTGTCGCAAAATGCCTGTGGTTCAAAAAAGTACATGAGCTTCTTTTTGGCAGATTGGGGGCAAATGGGGACCTATTGCCTTAAATGGGAGCACCTAAAAATGCACAACATGAGCGTTTTACAAGAGTTTTGTTGCACATTTTCTGCTCAAACAGCAGCTCTCCACCCCTAATCTCCTCCACCTCTATTCCCACTAGAGCTTTCTATTGCCAAACAAAAAAACCTGAAGCTGTAAAACACTTGTAATACACTTCTAAAATGTGTGTAATACACTTTTAAAAACACTCAAAAAACACTTGAAAATTGCTCTGCTCAGGTGTGAATGTAGCTTTAGGTAAAGTAGAATTTCAACTTTATTATCACCTTAAATAGTTTGTTTGCGCCAAACTGGCTCAAACAAAGTATTTTCATACCATTATTTCCATTCCATTATTTCTGCTTTGTGTACTGTAATATACACGGGGCAATTAAGTCAAACCAGGACTTTTCATTTTACAGGTATAAAATCGGATGCTAGCGTGGCAGTACTACACGCAGTAGTAAGTGGCAAGTGTGTCCGATTACAGATCGGTGGCACACATGTCGTGGGCCAGTCCAAAAACTGTTAATCAAGATGGCAGACAACAGTGTTGTTGCGTACATGGAACAGCGTCTGGTGATGAAGCTTCTTGTGAACGAAGGAGGAAAACCTGTGGATATCTACAGAAGACTTCAAGCACAGTAAAACAATGAGACGCTCAGCCACAGTAAGACATCTGAATGGTGTAAACATTTCAAAGATGGCTCTATGTCCATCAGTGACGATCCCAGCCTGGGGGTTTTCAGCCCACAGCAATCATTCCTGTGAACATTCAGAATGTATAATGCCTGATCCTGGATAATCGATGCATAACCTGTTGTGAAATTGCACAAGAGACAAATCTTTCTGTGGTCAGCATTTCATCACTGATGACAAAGCTTTCATTAAACACTGGGATAAGTGTACAAATGTAGCAGGGGAATATGTTGAAAAATAAATGCAGTTTCCACTCCTTGAAATTTGTTCTTATATATACTCAAAAGTCCCAGTTTTGACTTGAACGTCCCTTGTACGATATGCTGTGTAGGAATGAAGAGATGGGCTGAATGCTTCTCTGCCATTCAGGAGAAGCCTTGTATTTTTAACAATGAATACAAAGTATTCTTTGACTGATTGGTCCATATAACATGTGTGCCCTGGTGTTTGTTGTATAGGGGTTTGGTGATTCAACAAACTTATCATAGTGTTTACTTTTTTAACTTTATTAAAGCTAACAAAAACAGTGCATTAACTCTACATACAACAGCACATTTTGGAACTCTGCCGTGTGATGTAGTGCATTGTTTTGTATTGTGCTGCTTACAAATGCAGACATGCTGCAAATTAATGCAATGCACCTGTATGGTGTGAACAGGGCACATGAAAACAAGTGTTCTCTAGAAGCCCTTGCATTAAGCCTGGGTTGATCAATGCAGCTCAAGGCACTCAAGCATTTAGTCATTATTTTATCCCCTCCAAAATAGCTTTGCCTGCTCTCCTCAAAAGACACCCCACAGAGATGTCCAGTGACAGCTGACTTACTATGCACCAGGTTTAGTGCTGATCTTTTGAGATGTTTCTACATTCTGATGAAAAAAAGGTCAATATGGGGTTGGATGGATAGCCTGGGAGGCTCCCTTGCAGACATTTGATACTGAAGCAGGTTTGCCACTCTGATCTCTGATAGCTTTAGCACTCAAGAAGCTATGGGCAGCTGCAGTTAGACTATTAGCATATAGGAATACCTGTGTAATAGTCTCTGCTTCTTGTCTGGGTGAAATACAGCAGCTCCTGTGTATGTAACATCATGTAGCTCAGTTCCTCTTTCTCACCACTTTCTGCTTCTGGGGTTTCTGACCCAGCTAGTAGGTACAGGGAGTACCTGTCTATAACCAACTAGCTCTGTGGCAAGTAACAAACAATGGCTATTTACAAATACAGACAGTAGAGGGAAACAGATCCCCCCAGTTTTTGAGTCTTGGAGGACCTATTGAACACATGAACTCTGGCCCTTTGGAAAAACCCACACACATTCCCACCCCAACCCAGTTTCTTAATTCTCACTTGAACGTTGCTCATATAAATATGAAAATGTTTGATGGGAGTCATTGTAGTAGATATATGTGAAATTAATCACCTGAGACACATGAAGATATCTTAGAAGTCTAAACAGAATTATTCAGAGCTATGTTATGAAAGTGAGCCATGGTCTCTGTAAGTCCTGCTAAGATGTGTATATGACAGCATTGACATAGAGTTGCAATAACATCTGACAGAGGAGTATTACACATACCAAGTGACATCTCAGGCAAAGCATTAAGGAATTATATCAGTGCAATGCAGTACCACTGCTCAATAGACTGCTGCAATAAATAAGAAGATGTGAAGTGGAACAAACACGGTGGAATACATTTAGCTGCAGTAAGATTCTTTGATCTTCTGCCAATCCCATTAAAAAAAGCCAGATGAAATTCCGCCACACACAGGATGTAATATACTAACTATATGCAGTTGTAAAATTATTGTCAACTCTGGCACACACATATACACCTTCACTCTCACTAACACCATATTACTCTGAAACCTCTGCTGGGTGCTGTAGTTCAAATGTATCTGGATAGAAGTAAACACTTTTGGACTTTTTAATACCATAGTTCAAACAGCTTCAGTCTGCTCCGATCCACAGAAACTAATAAAACTTCAGGGTTCATTACCACTGGTCTGTTTTTCTTTTCCTGTATATTAATATTTGATTTAAGAAAAAAAATGTTTAATCAGAACATTATTTCCTGTAAGCCAACCGGCTGGGTCTTTTTTCACTGACATCGGCAATCTCAGCTACTGTAAACCTCACTTTTATTGGTGACCATTGTTTTTTGAGCATATTTAATCTCTGAATAAAAATTCAATAAGTCCACCCATCTTAAAATTAACAATTTCACTAGAAAGATGCTAGTTCGTAGGAGAGACTTCTTGCTGGCTGCCTGGCATAGGAGGAGCATGATCTTCCTCCCATATGATATAGAATTCCAGTTGACTATTGTGATCTTAACACAACCCAAGGGCCCGTTCACACTGTGCTGTTGCTGTGGAAAATATGACCTGTCTGATTTTTTCTTCCGTCTACAGTGTTGTGAGGTCCGCAAGTCTTAATGCATGTGTGGAATCAAGTGATAATGTGTTACAACATGCACTGAAAATTGCAAATAAAATGTAGCTGATTTGCAGATGCATAGGTGTGAATGATTCCTAAGGCTACAAAGAGACATTTATTTAGAAATATGGTTGGTGTTTTAAACATGGGTTAAAATTCCTTAGTTTAAAAAAGTAGGCCGAAAACCCTGCTGTAAAAGTTTCTCTTAGATTGTAAGCTCCAAGGAGCAGGGCCCTCCTAACCCTCTTGTATTGAACTGTATTGTCGCTGAGCAAACTGTTGGCGCTATATAAATCCTGTATAATAATAATAATAATAATAAAAGCAAAACCATTTTTTTCCATCTGTGTGCCTCCACCTTCTGTCTGACACAACAGTAAAAGTAAGGGAAGACTTTCTATCGAAAACCAGAAAAGATGGCCAGTAAAAAATGTTTCCTCCATCTCCAGTAACATCTGTAAAATTTTGGATCTCCCATTACTATCTGCCCAGGGGACAACGGTCATCAGGACAAACAGAGACGATGAAACTCAGAACCAGGGCACAGACATCAATAAAAGGAAAAAAAAGTCAGGGATTTGAATAGTCCTCCAATATATTGAAAAAAGTTTGGATGTAGATATATAATTTAAGGTAGTATGCTGGCAGCAAGTATGTTATTCTCAAGCTAGTTGTCAAGTTATTTTTATGGATTGTCACCATTTATATCTGCACATAATATGGTGAGGGGCCCCTGAAAACTGTAGGTTGTATTTGGGTACCTACACTACAAGCTTACCAGTTAAACAGTGCTTCATGGTGACCAAACACCAATCACATACAAACACCCCCACACTCTTGTTAAGGACCCTAAAGGCTCATTCAGATGGGTAATTAAGCAGAGGCTGTGCGTTCAGATCGGTGCACCCACTCCTGCCTGCATGTCAAATTTTGACACACAATTGTTCACATGCTGCATGTGCATCCACTTCAATGGCTGCCTACATACAGCTCCGAGGTGGATGCACATGTATGTAGCAGAGGCTATGCATGGAGGATGGGATTGTCTGCCTGCATGACCCTGAACCATTGCCTGTGTGCACTTACCCAATCATAGAAAAGTAAGGCAAATTCAAAATCAAGCAGTCATATACAGAAATGTACAGCTTTGCATATCCTAATAGTAGATAATCAAATTTATTCAAATCTGATGTTCTTTTACAAAATCCGTAAAGAGAAATTGAGAGAGCTGGATGTATTAAAATCCGATTTAAGTGTGAAAATTATATTTGCTTTTATTTAACTCAGGGTGAAATTTCTTAATCCTTTGTAGCAAAAAGAGTTATACTAGGCAGTATAGACAGATTGTATCTGTGTCTTATAGACTTCTCAACAAATTAAACATTAAAAATTCATTTCAACTCACAATCTCTGTTTAAAATAAAAAGGACTAAAGCTCTATCTTAGAAGGTGTGGAATTTTAAGATATGGCAAAAAAATCCAGCATAGCAAATCGCTTTTATTGAAGTTAGGCAGTTTTAGAGGGCAAAATTCTACTCAATTGTTAAAAAAATGATATGCTGTAAATTAAGTAGGAAATCGTGTTATGCATATATTAGTTATCTCTGAGGAAGTATGCTATATAATTATACACTAGTTAAAAATGGGGATAAAAATGTAGCATCTAGCCTTTCTGGGTTCCTTCAATTAGCTCTAACACATCACAATATAGCAAATTATATACAGGATTAAAGTATAAAACACAATTTATTCTAATAATCTACTAAAATGAAAAAAATACAACATAATGAAAAAAATTCCACAACAAAAAAATGTTTATTCTGTAAATGAGATTTTAACCTGGTTTACAGGCACAATAACATTTCATTTATACATTTTATATGGCTTTATAAAGCCTTTTTCAACTTTTCAATGTAGAAGAACCCTTGAAATAACTTTCCAGGGAACCCCTGCTAAAAGTTACTATAACTGCAATTCATGATACATTAGTGTGTTGGTCACTGGGAAGAATGCCTCTTACACATGTGGTCATTGGGAAGAATTACCCCCAAACAGATAGCTAAAAAGATCAGTGGCATTTTCTGAGAGACATATGTTGCTGCTTCCACAAGGAACCACTAGCAAACTCTGGAGGAACCCCAGGGTTCCATGGAACCCTGGTTGAGAAACCCAGATCTATTCATTTAGCCAATTATCTTATCTGAGAGACATATGTTGCTGATTTCACAAGGAACCACTATCAAACTCTGGAAGAACCCCAAGGTTCCATAGAACCCTGGTTGAGAAACCCAGATCTATTCATTTAGCCAATAAAGGGCTTAAAGCTGGGCATACATGGCTCAGTTTTTATTTTTTTGTTCAGCTAGCCAGCTAAATAAAAAAGAGAGCAAATTTCCCCATCCATGCATGGAGAAATCCTCCTCGCTATGTCATTGTGTTCTTACAGTGGGACTCTCCCACCATCAGTAAACACTGATCAACGCTAAAGCCCATTGGCCGCATGTGCTGATTGAGCAGTAATTTTCCAACAAGCCCATTTAGGAAAAGCTGATCAATAGATTGACTACTCGTGAACAGGAATGGCCATACATGCAACGAAATGTGGCTGGTTCCTTGAGAATGGGCAAATTTCAGCCTATGTATGGTCAGTTTAACGCTATAAGTTGCATTGTATCTGTTGCACTCTTTACAGGCTCATCCACAGGTCATATATGGTGCTGTACAGTGTTCTCATAAAGTAACAGGCATTAACTCTATTAAGGTTATGGTACACAAGGTCGACTTCCAGTTTATTGGATGGTGTATTTCTGATGATGAGGTCCTAGAGCTGAAAATGTGGCTGTCTGACAATACACACCAGCACTGAATTATAAGTAGTACATTTTTTGGTGATGTCCATTGACAATTTAAGCTTGCTCCAGGACCAGGTACTCAAGGCATCTATATAGAAAGCTTTAGGTGGGCCTGACAAATTGAATGGCTGTAGTTCCAAAGACAGAAGCATTAAAGTGCATGTCAAGCCCCCAATTATTTTTTTAGTTTTGAATAGATGTGAAAAAATAGAATTTCTATTGGGTTTCTTACTGCTATAAGGCACTCTATTAGGGATTTACCCTCATTTCCTGGACTGCTGACAATACAGTGCCAATCAAACATCCAAGAGTCAAAAGTTTTATTGATAAAATTGGTTTATATGAGAAGGAAAAATCCAATACATTTTGGGAGCCAGATTCCGGCTTCATCAGGCATTTTGACTGTGCTTACACGGACTTAGATAAGAAGATACCAGACAACTATGTACTGGTTTTCTGCTTGGAAAAGCTTCAGAGGGTAGGCTATGCCAGTGTTAACAACTAGCAAAAGAGGCTTCTTTTTCTGAAACTATCTATAGGATCAGATATAACCAACCATTTTCACAATCGTAACAGTAAGGCCTAGTTCAGACTAACATTGAAAACAGGCATTTGAGGGGTATTTTTAATGCTCCTCAAATGACTATGCAAATAATACTACAGACAGCACACAGTACTGTTCACATTATCAAAGCATTAAGCGTTATCATTGCATCACTCCAAAACTGAAGCCCCATGTCGAGTCTGGAGGACTTTGAAGCCTTTCAACACCTCCCATTCAAGTCTATGGTGAGGCTCTGCAAACGCAGTGGCAGGCGTTTTCAGTGTGGTTGCGGTGCGTTAATACCATTACAGTTTATTATAGGCATTTGTGGTGAGGTTTTAATGCTTGTAAAACACTTATAAAACGCTTCCAACGTGCGCATAGGGCATTTGGGGAGCATTTTTAACGCTGGTAAAATGCCAGTGGAAAGCCTATACTAAATCTCATTAATGCCTGTCTAACACGCATACTAAAGCTTATTAATGCCTGTCTAATGTCAGTACTAACCAGGGGCGGACTGACAACTCATGGGGCCCCCGGGCAATAGGGGATCATGGGGCCCCTGTGTCCTTGCCCAAACTCAAAAAAGCCTATGAAAAAGGTACCAGGGGCATCTCATGGGGCCCCCTACTGACCCCGGGCCCTCGGACAGTGCCTGAGTTTCCAAATGGTCAGTCCACCCCTGGTACTAATGCTATACATCTTAACGTTTGTTAAGAGTTTGAAATTTAGTCAAGTGTGAACAAGCCAAATATGCACATTTAAGACTGCCCTTGTGTTTTTTGTGGTGACCTTAAAGTGAATAACTTTTTAGTGAAATTACTATGCAGACTACTTATAAAGTAGTATTACTTAAAGAAATAAAAACTCTGGTGCTTTCAGCCTCCTCCAAATCCCCAAATTCCTATTTTTTGCTGCTATGATCTAACTTCCTGTTAATATTTGGCTATGTTCTCTATCCACTGTATGCAGGAATGTAGCCACTCTCTCCTGCTCACTCCTGAAATGGATTGTGGTCTATGAGATGAGTAAAATGCATAGAGAAGAGCGAATGTCTGCAACTAATGTGCCCTGCTAGTTCCAAACAATGTGATGGCAAAAGGAGAGGTTTGAGAGGCCATAAAGGGCATTACAAGGAGTCAAAAAAACACAGTAAGAAATAAATGTAATAAAAAATGGACTACAAGACCATTAAGCAGTGGACATGTATGGATCATTTTTAGAGAATAATATTTTTGGATATTGTTTAAATCCAGTTCACATATATGTGAATGTGATGCAATTTGAACAGCATCCAATTCGCATGAATTGCAAACTGGAAGCCTTTTCTATAGAGCTGGTTCACATCTGTGCCGGCCGGCCACAGTCTGATTTAAAAAAGAGTCTAGTATGATTTTCAGCCCGTTTCAGGTGCGATTTCCATTGTCATATACTTTAACAATCCACAGCTGAATTACCCCTTGACCCGCTGAACGAAGTTGCACCAATGGGTCTTGAAATCATGCTGCAAACCAGCCCTGCACAAATGTAAACCCAGGCTTAGTGTCACTTAAAGGTGATCAACTTTCCAGTGAATTTACTATACAGACCATGTATAATGTGATTATGCCTCTTCCTAAAGTAGCTGTGAAGGATGAAGGTTTTTCACCTTCATGCACTCTATTCATGAAGGTAAAAAACCTTCTGTGTACAGCAGTGCCAACAGCCTCCTCAATACTTACCTGAACCTCACTGCAATCCAGCAATGTGAATGACAGCCTCATCTGTCCCGGGTCTCTGCCTCCTCATTGGCTTAGACAGCAAGCGGGAGCCAATGAGGACAGAGAGGGGGCGGGGCAAATCCACGTCTCCAAGTGTGAATGGACACATGGAGCAGCAGGTGCCCCCCATAGCAAGCTTCTTGCTGAGGGGGCACCCGACAGGCAGGAGGAGCCAGAAGAGCCTGCGGGGGACCCAAGAAGAGGAGCATCCAGGCTGCGATGTGCAAAACCACTGCACACAGCAGGTAAGTATAGACATGTTTGTTATTTTTCCAAAAAACAAACCGAACCTTTAGAATTGCTTTAATTGCCTTTTTTTAAGTTGGTTAGCTTGCTGCATGTTTTTCAAAGTGTGACACATTTATCCATAATTTATGGCCTGCATTTTTATTAAATACTGTTTTCATTAACAAAACCACTCACTTGGCCTGTTAGTTATTTTTTCACTTGGGTAATTTCTCTGCACAAAATAAACCTAGGAAGTCCAGGAATCCCTCCTGCATTAAACTGACAGCACAACAGCATGTTGCAATAATCACTCTTCGGTCATCGGTATTCCGTAGTCGCCATCATTTAATAAGCATGAAGGAACAAAACAGAAAACAGCAACAATAGCAAGGGTCTCTTAGAAATGCATTAAAACAATAGTAAACTTCAAACTGTGTATAAACAATTTCACATAAAAAACAGAAAACATTTTCTCTTCATTAGATAATGTTTATAGCAGTGAAAGTAAATATTTTTACAAACTTAATAGCTTATTTGCATCTTCTCAAACTCATCTGTTTAACTTTAGGCAGACAACTGTCTAGTCGGACTTATAAACTAAACATAGGTTCTTTTCCTTGCTTAAAACATTTTTATAGAGGCACATTAATTGTTCCAAATCACGTCCACATGTAAGAAAAATGGGGAAAAAGTGAATGGACTTTAATAATGCAATAATACACAGCAACCAATGAAAAGTAATCTTTCTACAACATGACTACAGAGGAGTTAGGCTGCATTCACATAGGCGGTCAGGGACAGATAGTTTGCTGCATTCTGTGCTATGCACTAAATGCACTGCTAAGACCACATATGAATTGGCAATTAGTTGTAGCCAGTTTGTGTGCAGATGGAAACTCTGAAAAAATGCCATCCCTGGACACACAGTGGGTTATTTACTAAAATTGGAGGGTGCAAAATCTGGTGCAGCTCTGCATAGAAACCAATCAGCTTCCAGGTTATATTGCCAAAGCTTAATTGAACAAGCTGAAGTTAGAAGCTGATTGGCTGCCATGCACAGCTGCACCAGATTCTGAGTTCACCAGTTTTAGTAAATCTCCCCCACATTGTCTGTATCCAGGGTCGGTAAGAGGATCTATTTGCATATAACTGTTTGGATAAGTGGTTGCATGCCAAAAGCGGCAACTCCATCCACTAATTTGTACTGGAAGCTCTGGATACTCATGTGAATGTAGATTTAAAGTGGACCTTTTTACTAATGGCTTAATCCTAGCCCTCCCTTTTGCACATTCAGAACCCTTGGAGGGGTGTAGGAAGTACCTTTTCCAGCAGGTACTTGCTCCCATATAATCAGTCCTCGCCTAGGCGAGGATGACGTTCAGCTTGGTCTGCCCAACCTTTTTCACTTGCCAGCTCTTGGGATAAGGTCAGACACATCCTAGGACAGTCAGAAAGTCACAGTGGTCTCCCAAATCCAAGATGTCAGGAACAAAAGTAGCACTGAAGACTTTGAGTTGCAGAAAAACAGTGTTAAACTTGAGTTGGTAAGTGTGTGTGAACAACTACAGTACTTTTTTTCAACTCTGGGAGATGTTCTTCTTTAAGTCTGATTGGTTGTCAAGGGTAACTTCAGTTTGTAGATTAAACCATTTGATTTTTCACTGCCTTCATCAATAAGCCCAACTGGTAAAAATGCTAATGTCTAACAAAATCACTGTTCTCTACTGTATCAACTAATTGGCCTATTTCCACACAACAAAACTTATGCACCCTAGGCCTGTCTTACTAAACTATAATATATGTGTTATTTAGTGCAACCATATGGATTATTTCAGGCTCTATTTGGCTCCTATTGGTAAAAAAAATGATTGTATGGCAAGTAATGATTGTTATAATTTAGTAAATTAAGCCTAATATATTTGTTGCCACAATTTCATGCAACAAATTGTGAGGATAAGGTGATAAGGTAACTGTCAGCAATGATAAACATGAAAAGAAGATGGGCTAAAACGTATTTGTTTAGTGTCTACTGCATTAATCAAACATAAAGAAGAAGGATGGGACACAGCAGATCAAAATGAACAGTGCTTGCCAAGAGGCAGTGGTATGCCAAACCATTCACAGACTAGCAAAGTACTTACCAAAATTTCAAGCCAATCTTGACTAAGATGCATTGAAATGTTGGACAGAATAAAATCTCTTGTTTGGAATCCTGTGTCAAGCCCCATGTGTGCCTCTACTAGTCTCTCTGTTTATCTATTGAAAAACGTATGGTATATATTTGTGTCGCTGGTATACTTGCTTATGGGAATACAATTGATTAAAGCGGTAGTGAACTCCACTTTTTAACTATAGACTATAAGGCTCACCAGTAGGTACAATGAATATCTCCTAAACGTGCAGTGTTTAGGAGATATACACATGGGATGCAGCCGGTGACATCACCGGCGCATGTGGTCATGGGCATGCCATCCCTTCAGAGCTCTGTGCTGTTGCTCCTGCGCACATGTGTGGGAGTGATGTCATCGTGACTGAGCCATTCAAGCAGCTGCAGCCCGCAAACCTGGAAGGAAGACCGAATGAAGACAGAAGCCCTGTCAGTGCGCTGCTGGAGGACTTCTTATTAAGGTAAGTATGCCTTAATGTGCTAGTATGCGATACATACTAGTGCATTATGGCTTAAACCATCTGAAAGCCCATGTTTTGTGTTGTTTTTAAAGAGCAAGTTTACTACCACAGATAAGTTTCAAGTTGAAAGGTGTATGCTGAATAGTTTGAAAGCAAAACAAAAACTTTCTCAAAGACATGCATCCCTTTGGTACTTGTTGTGGGGCCCTAAGACACCAACAGTCAGTGGTGGGAGTGAAAGCATTGATTGGTAATGGCAATGCTCTCTAGCAGTCTCAAGTTAAATCTCTCCAGTCTCTGAATGTGCCATGTATGTGAATGTGCCATGAATGTGTCAACAGTCTCTGACAATCTTCTGTAGCATCACATATACTGACTATTATGTACAGGACCACAGCTGAGGTCCACTATACATAGGTATTTGACCATCACTGTTCTAAGATATGAGATATATTGATTAAAAAAATTAATTCATTTTTGAGTTTTATTGATCTTTGAGCTCAAACTGTGCAGTGAGGTGTTAATTTAGGGGAACATTTTGTTTAGTTATAAGCAAATGTGTCTGCATTTTAACAGATGCATATTTTTATATTCCACTATGGAGTAAATATATTTCGAATAAGCATCTGATAACAATAGGGCTCTTGTTACAGTTATCGAGCTGCCATAACTTTATCAGCTGTCAAACAGGGCCATTTCCTGCTCTTTTCATACTAACAGGACATGGAAAAATGGTGCCATGGCAGTTGGCCTCTGCTCATACAAGCAGTCATTAAGAACGCTTAATCAAAATACACTCATACATTATAGTTAGTATAAATCCTGGAGGAGAAGTCTCAGCAAATACAGTTTAACGATCAATTCTTTCCATTTTACGGAGAACATTTCTAAACAAAGTGGTGGGTATTCCTAAAGCTGATATCTTCAGCAAGCAGAAGCAAATTACAGTTCAGCTACATAACTGCTCTGGTAAAACTTTTATGACCTTTAACAAGCTGAAAATTTATATACATCACCATCATAAATCCGTGTAGACGGTAGACTGTATTTGCTTACCCTTTAGCAGTGCCCCACATTGAGAGACTAAACATGCTGTGAGTAAACCAGCCCTCTCTTGGTTTACTGGAGAATGCTTTATAGACATTAGTAAAACTTGAGCAGAAGTTAAATGTAACTCCATAAAAGTGCCACTATAGCTATTACTGAAAGTTATAATTTGATATTTCAAAATGTCCCAACCTTCTTTTATTTTTTTCCAGCATTCTTTGGATATCACACCTCACGGCTCATTCCCACCATGGAGTATCTCTGTACCCCCCCCCCTTCCTTCCCTGAAATAATTCAGATCTGTTGTTATTCTAATTGTCTTCTGTGTAATATGAACTCCACGTGTTCATGATTGTACCGTAGACCAACAAAGGCCACCCGAGCTGCACACAGTCATCCACTATTTCTACTAATAAAGAAGAATGCCAAAATATTCCCTTGGATCTAATGGAAGTGAAGGAGGAAATGGGTCCCAGTGGAGCCGCACAGCTGGACTCAGCTGTAGATGTTTTTCTGAGACATCCTGAATTGTAAATTAAGTAACACACACAAAGGTATGCGGGTCATAGGTATAGCCAGCAAGCTAGTTATTAACAAGTTCTTTGACAGGCAAGCAAATCATATTTTTTAAAACCCTAAACGCAAGGCCTTTGAACTATACTAACCCTGTTTATTGGCATTACAAAGCAGTGTGAATAGATATTCTAACCTGATCCAAGAGATTTTTTAATCCTTTTTAAATCAGCTGGCAATTTATATGCAAAGCAGCAGAAGAGCTCTCGATCATCAGTAGCTAAAAGAAAGGGATAAAATGGACCAGTAAACAGCAGTAAAATGATGGTTAATAGTAAAATTTTTCATGTTGATGGGTGGTTTTTTATAACGTAGCACAAAAAGGTGGTGCGCAGATGTACAGTGAGTAGCCAATGCTTCTGTTACAGCTCTGCTTGAAAAAACATACAAAAGAAACAGAGGCTTATTAAAAACTAATGATTTAAATGCAAAAACATGCAGATAAATGTACAAGAGTTCCAAAACACCCGAACTCCAAGATCTCTGCATAAACACAGTTTAGCCATTAATATGCCTTCTTGCACTAAAATAATAGAAACAATTTAGAAAAGACTGCACCCCATGGGTATTCCCTAATTTTAAACAAATATTTGTAAATTGCTCTGGTAGGTTCTAGTCCATTTGCTTGCAGTGTCTATGAATGCTGGTGTAAGCAGTTTGGAAGAGCGTTTGCCTCACTCTGTACTAATTAGTACTTGTATTTATAACTCATGTGTCAGTGCACACTATTATTCATGCCACTATAATGCACTAAGTATAAGGCAATACAAGATCACACGGTAGATAAAGGTTAATGGTTTTGAACATTAGCACATCATGATAAATGAAAGTGTACATTGACACAAGAATCAATAAATAGATCTCTGAGCGGTGCTGTCTGAGTAGACATATCCAAGAAAGTTCCGTCATTAATGTATTTCAACAAGAATACGGATTGGAGATCCAGTGTGGGTAACAAGATAACATCCCTTAAACCAGCTCCTTTTGATCTACCAGTGCCTAATTTAGGCAAACATTTGTGCCAGTTTCAGTAATATTAGCAATATGTGCACTAAATTCAGGTAGCTCTAGTTATCACCACTGTAAGAACCTTTCATTATGCCAAAGAGAGATTCTTAAAGAATTACTGTCAGTTCACAGATTAGGAAATTGACGGTAGTTAAGACCAGAGACACAGAGATATGCCAATGCTTAGAGTAGGACATGTCTATGCTGGGAAGCTGTCATAAATGTGACAGTTTCCCGCATAGTGCTGCACCCCCAGCCTCATTCAGCTGTCAGCCAGGAGATTCTCCACCCCAAAGATGAATGTAATCAAAAGGGCTGGCGACACTGGTGATGTCATTATCCAAAAATGACAATGGCCATATATGGGATATGACTCAAGTCACAGGAGGACCTCATGGCCATATCTGGGACATGACTCAAGTGGAGGAAGACCTGATGGGGATTTAGTCCACACATCAGCCATGAATATTGGGTGGGCGCAGCCTGATCAGGAACTGAAAGACTAATTTCCCATCCGGTTCACCTTACTTTTGATTGACAGCAAATGGCAGTGGGTGGATTTGAAAGCCGCTGTTGGAATGAATAGCAGCTATGGATCTTGTTGTATGCTGTAAATCAACAGCATGGTGGACCTGATGGGGAACTAATCTTTTAGTTATCCATCAGGCTCCATCCACTGCACTACAAAAAAAGGTTTTGGCCATGCGCCTGTTTGTGTGCAGGAGTTTGGGTGGGAGTGAACTGAAGAAGGAATGTCCAGTACGGAAACTCCGACCTTAGTAACCAGTTCCAACAGATTTTAGTGGAATCACTAACAAATTCGATCTCGGGGCCAAATTAAATTCCAAAGAGTGCCTCCTTTATGAGTTCTCCCAATGTTTTTTACAATTATCAAAAAATATGGCTGTCCTCCCTGTTTCCCAAATATAAGGTTTACCGTTTCATTCTCTGTTCTGTGAAAATAATGAGATCTATGCGCAGTTTCATATATTGCAGATGCCTTTCTCTTTGGGTTGAAAAGTCTACCGCTGCTTGGATGCTCTCAGGACTTAAAGTGGTTATAAAAGCAGAAGGTTTTTTTTATCTTAGTGCCTTCTCAGGTTTAAAGTAAAAAACCTTTTGTGATCAGCTGTCCCTCCCCCAGCCTCCCCCCCCCCAATACTTACCTATGTCTGATCTTGATCCAGCATTCTGCCTGAGAGCAGCAGTGCTGCTCTCTCTCTTTCCTCACTGGATATGGAGGTAGCAACAGAAGCCATTGGCCCCTGCTTCTGTCAATAAAATACTGTGAGGAGGGAGCAGGGCCAAGCTGTGCTATGGCTGTCAGTAGATACACACGTCCCGACTTGGGATGGATCCCAACCGAGTGCCCCCATAGAAAGTGGCTTGCCATGAGGGTACTCAGAAAAGGGAGGAGCCAGGAGCACCAGTGGTGGATTCCAAAAAGGTTCAAGGCTGCTCTGTGCAAAACCATTACACAGAGCAGGTAAGTATGAAATATTTATTATTAAAAAAAATTAAGCTTTAGAATCACTTTAGAACCTAGTGGTATATTCACAAGATCAGGAACATTTGCTACCAAACTCCCATACCCTTTGCCTTGCCTTGTTGCCTCTGGATTCTCTTGGTAATAACTCTTATCCTAGGTAACAGTTTACTCTTCAACTTGCTACTTGTCCTGACCCTATTACTCTCTAATCAGATTACTATCTGATTGTGGCCTGTCCTGACCTTTACTTAGATAATGAACACTACCTCTGTCCACTTCCAGCCAGTCCTGACCACTGCACACCTGGTCTCCTGACAGTCACTAGTTCTGGCCTCACCTATCAATGGTACCTTCCTTAAACCTTTTCCTTATTGTGAAGCCATGTGAACCAGTACATAAACTCTCTCTCTCTCTCTCAGGGTTGCTGGGGAGAATTCTGTTCCTGCAAATATAGCACTGCACCTTAAGTCCTAGGGGCATCCAAGTACCAGTAGGCATACTAGCCTTAAGGTAAAGGTGGCTGCCATAGGTGAAACAAGATTTTCGCAGAACAGGGTGTGAATTAGTAATCCTTACACTAGCCTTCTAATCAGAAAATAAAACATACATCTGATAGTTATTTGGCTCTGGACTCTACAAGTCCAATAATTTATCAAAGGGAATTACTTATTTTAGCTTTACGAGACTAACAAAGAAAAAAACAAACATGCAGCCAGAGAAAGATCCAATACATCCGCCAGCAATATAAGTGGTTTTCTGGTGCATATTACTTTATAGTTTCACTAACTACCAAAATATCTATGATGAAATTACAT
This sequence comes from Staurois parvus, assembly GCF_062004578.1. NCBI lineage: Eukaryota > Metazoa > Chordata > Amphibia > Anura > Ranidae > Staurois > Staurois parvus. Next base: position 4,420,750 of record NW_028317918.1, on the reverse strand, counting down.
CTATTAACTATACATTAACCTGGGCCCTGGCTCAATGTTGGCAAATCATTTTGGAACTAGTTATGTTTCTCGAATGAAGTGGTTCCAGGATACTGGACATTTATTACGGTCATCTAAGTTACAGTAGCAGTAAAAAATATATATGCATATTTTGCGGGATGCAGTTTACATAACTGCCACTATGTTTGTATTATATAGCTTTGAGTGCCGGTTCTCATATCTATGCGGATTGGATGCGATTTGAACCACATTCAATCCATATGACATGTGAAATAACATTGCTTCCTATGGTGCCTGTTCACATCTGTCCGGTGCACTGGATTTCTTTTTTTTTAAACATACTGTCACAGTGAATTTCACTGTTATAAGAAACCATTTTTACTGAATGGAATCAATTAATTCACTACTACTGTAGTTATCTATAAATTTGGCTCACAGAGATCAACACAATAGTACACAATGAATGGCATGAATCAACTCAACTCAATGTGTACAATTGTCATGTGATCTTCTGCAATTAATTCAGTGTTTACTACTGTAGTTAGCCATGATTGGCTACAGTTAATCACATGGTACAGATGGGCTGTCATTGGCTCTGTCTGTACTTGACTTTGACCAATTACAGAGATCAACACAATAGTACACAATGAATGGTATGACTCAACTCAATGTGTACAATTGTCATGTGATCTGCTGCAACTGGTCACAGTGATCACACGGTACCAGCCGCACCTGGTAAACTAATTAATCAGGTGACAGACTGCACTGCAGTTGTTGCCCGTGGAGCTTGTGTGAGGCATGTTCCAGTTGGAGGGAGTCATATGATGTCCAGAATGTCCCTCCCAGCCGTCATTTGTCTACAGGCCGGGCAGGAAGTAGTTGACTATATTATTGTTTTGTTCGTTTTAGTAGAATTTGATGAATGTAACTTTTTGCAGCCTATGTGACTGTAAATTTAGGTTGCTGAATTTGCACAATTTTTCTCCCACCTTGCTACTGATGCTTTATGCCTTGCCAGGCTGCTTATATTCTGATCTTGCCCTGTATGACCAAATCACATGTACACTTTAATGTGATGGACAGCCTCTGTAATCAATAGTGAGGATCAGGAAGGGATGATACCAAACTTGATTTTTAGGCCTTATGCTCACTGGGGCTCTTGTAAATGCTTTTCCCCTAAAAGGAGAAAAGCAGCTTCAAAAATGCACCTAAACCACATTTTTGCAAATGTGTTCAAGCGCATGAAGCACTTGGGTGTTTATTCGTTGAGGGAAAAAAACACTCAAGTGCTATACGCACCCTGCACTTATGCTCATTTACACATGTTTAGGTGTGTCAGGCATTATTTCTGCCAAAACGCTCCTCTCTTGAATGCACAAATGCCTCTAAACTCCTGTAAACGCCTATGTGTACATGGACAAATAGGCTAACATGGAGCTGTATTTACAGGTATAAAAAAAATATTAAACTCCTGTAAAGCAGGCATTTTTTAGCTCAAGTGTGCATTTTCTTTATATGTTCAGTCTGAATTGTCTAAATGTGTATCAAATATACTTAAATTCTACAATCCCCAGAGATCCCACACTGTTGCCAGCAGTTGATTTGATTTGACCACACAATAAAGTTAAAATGCCCTTTTGTGTTAAAAATGATTAAAACAGTTCATAGTATAAGGCTGATTTCAGCATAGGAAGGAGGAAGGGGAGTATTCAGGCGATACTGTTTAGGACTGCAGGGATAAGTAGAATATACAAGAGGCACAGGGAATAGATAAGCTAAAGTCAAGGAGGCATCAAAACATATTCTGAAGAATTCCCGGAAAGGCAGAGAGCACTGTGAAAGAGTCCCAATCTTTTATTATATAGCATTTGGTCAAAAGTAGAGTAGATATTAAGTAGATTGTTGTCAATACCAAGCCACTGAGTGTTACCATTGTTTTATACTCTTTGATTTCTAGCTAGTCTATGAAAACTGTTGGAATGTTTTCTGATTTCTGAAAGTCCTCTTTAAATTTATATTAGTTATATATGAGCCCAACGGAGCTTTAAAAGAAATCAGTGACAAGTTTGACATTTTATAACGTGTTGAACGGAGCAAACTAGGTAAAATTTATCTGTAATTACTGGTACATATGTTGAAAAGACACATTTCCAACAAGTTCAAGCCAAAAAAAAACCGTACATCCCCAAACCCACTGTTTATTGAGTGAAAGACAAATCCTTAAGAGAGCTTAGGCCAGTATGCTCGAACAGGGAAAAACACTTTCTAGTCTCTAAAGTCAATTGATTAACTGCCTTATTCAACCTTCTACAATAGTCTGTCTTAATAGTATTAGTATCAGTCTATATTTTGTGTATTTAGAAATATATCGAACCCAGAAATAATCTAATCAGTGGGTTAAACCTAGCTCCTGTGAAAGCCATTTCACATTTTACCACTTTTACAGGAAAGAAACATTCTATACAAAAATGTGAAACCTCTCTTTCTCTAGTTGGAAGGAGTGAAGTCATGTCTTTTGTTTTGATCCTAAAACCATCCCAAAATGTTTTTTTAGGACCGAGTAGGGAAGGATTTGTGCCTTTTCCAGGATTTATCCATCTCTTCAGGGAAGCCTACCCCACCCTCACCTAACAGCCAATCTCCTCTACTCCTCCTACCACTCCATCCCCCACAGCCACTTCCTCCTGTACCACTATCCCCTCCCTCCTAGATTGTAAGCTCGAAAGAGCAGGGCCCTCGAACCCCTCGTGTATTGTTTTGTTACTGTATTGTCCCATGTACTGTCCCCCACTACAATGTACAGCACTGAGCAAACCTTTTGGCGCTATATAAATACTGTATAATAATAATTATATATATATATATATATATATATATATATACAGTTGTGTTCATAATAATAGCAGTATGTTGAAAAAAGTGAATAAAGCTCAAAATCCTTCTAATAGCTTTTATTTCCATACACACAAGTGCATTGGGAACACTACACATTCTATTCCAAATCAAAACATGAAGAAAAATATATCAAATTTGTGTTGTTCCTCTAAAAAAAGTGAAGAAAAGTGAATATTAGACTGTTCAAAAAATAGCAGCGTTTGTATTCTTCTTTACAAACAAAAACATGTTGAAAAATGTTTGAAGATTTTGCTTTCCTGTGAATCACTTAATGAATATTTAGTTGTATAAGCACTGTTTCTGAGAACTGCTGTACATCTGTGTTGTATGGAGTCAACCAACTTCTGGCACCTGTGAACAGGTATTCCAGCCCAGGATGATTGGACTACATTCCACAGTTCTTCTCTATTTCTTGGTTTTGCCTCAGAAACTGCATTTTTGATGTCACCCCACAAGTTTTCTATTGGATTAAGATCCGGGGATTGGGCTGGCCACTCCATAACGTCAATCTTGTTGGTCTGGAACCAAGATGTTGCACGTTTACTGGTGTGTTCGGGGTCGTTGTCTAGTTGGAACACCCATTTCAAGGGCATTTCCTCTTCAGCATAAGGCAGCATGACCTCTTCAAGTATTCTGATGTATTCAAACTGATCCATGATCCCTGGTATGCGATAAATAGGCCCAACACCATAGTATGAGAAACATCCCCATATCATGATGCTTGCGCAACCATGCTTCACTGTCTTCACAGTGTACTGTGGCTTGAATTCAGTGTTTGGGGGTCGTCTCACAAACTGTCACCAGCCACTAGACCCAAAAAGAACAATCTTACTTTCATCAGTCCACAAAATGTTGCGCCATTTCTCTTTTAGGCCAGTCAATGTGCTGTTTGGCAAATTGTAACCTCTTCAGCACATGTCTTTTTTTCAACAGTGGGACTTTGCGGGGGCTTCTTGCAGATAGCTTGGCTTCACATAGGCGTCTTCTAATTGTAACAGTACTCACAGGTAACTTTAGACCTTCTTTGATCTTCCTGGAGCTGATTGTTGGCTGAGTCCTTGCCATTTTGGCTATTCTTCTATCCATTCGAATGGTAGTTTTTCGCTTTCTTCTACGTCTCTCAGGTTTTGGTTGCCATTTTAAAGCATTTGCGATCATTTTAGCTGAGCAGCCTATCATTTTCTGCACTTCTTTTTATGTTTTCCCCTCTCCAATCAACTTTTTAATCAAGGTACGCTGTTCTTCTGAACAATGTCTGGAACGACCCATTTCCTCAGAATTTCAGAGAGAAATGCACTGTAACCAGCATGTACAACATTTGCTGCCTTCCTTCCTTAAATAAGGGCAATAATTGCCACCTGTTTTTCAAAGAATGAATGACCTCACTAATAGAACTCCACACTGCTATTATTTTGAACATGCCCCTTTCAATTAGTGATTCAATTACACAGAATCAGCAGCATGCATGTCATGACTGTTGGGTCTGTTGGATTTCTATTACTCTACTACACCTGCTAGTAAATTATTTGCCATGTAGAAATTTCATTTCTACCAAAAACAGTGATTGATCAGGTTAGTGATGTCTGACTGCTATTATTTCCTCAGAATTTCAGAGAGAAATGCACTGTAACCAGCATGTACAACATTTGCTGCCTTCCTTCCTTAAATAAGGGCAATAATTGCCACCTGTTTTTCAAAGAATGAATGACCTCACTAATAGAACTCCACACTGCTATTATTTTGAACATGCCCCTTTCAATTAGTGATTCAATTACACAGAATCAGCAGCATGCATGTCATGACTGTTGGGTCTGTTGGATTTCTATTACTCTACTACACCTGCTAGTAAATTATTTGCCATGTAGAAATTTCATTTCTACCAAAAACAGTGATTGATCAGGTTAGTGATGTCTGACTGCTATTATTTTGAACACAACTGTATATATATATATATATATATATATATATATATATATATATATATATATATATTGGAATGAACAACTTTCTACTGAATTTATTATATGGACCATTAATACAGTCATACAAAGTGATGGTTTTAGTTGTCTGAACTAATGCATTCACTTGTGTAATTTTTCCCTATAGCTGAGGGCATTCATCCCTCTTTAATAAGGTACTTACTTGACCTTTGATATATTCTTTTCAGTTCTACAGTTTCAGCTCCAGTTCCAGTTACTTTAATCCAGATTTTGTGATTTTTTATTATACAGGGGAATGTACTATATATAAATGTAAAATTGATGGTGCTATAAGTACCTAAAATAAATAAAACAAATTAAATAAAAAAAACTTATACAAGTCTGCAGGACAAGATTTTACAACTTAAAGTGTATGTCCACCCAAAACTTTCTTTTTGCGTTGGAAAGATTGGGGAAGTACTGAACCCCAACTGGGATTTTACTGTTATCCATTGCTGGAGAAATTTGCCTTCACTGTAATGCTGGCAATGGTTTACTACACAGGAAGGTTCGTTAACCCCAAACACTCACAGGAAATGCTAAATGTTAATGTTGCAGGATTGCCTTCATGCTTTAATTATATCACCTGTAAAGAAACTGTAAAGAAAGGGAAAATCTTCCACATCAACACATACATTAAAAAAAAAGTTTTTTTTTTAAGTAGAGTAGGGGAGGACTAAGACCTCTGACAACTTTTTATTGTTATCTGGTCTCTGTTACTGATTTTTACATATTTCCTGTATGGTTAAACCATTGTTATTGCCACAGTAAGTGAAGGGAAATCTCCCTAAGAGAGTGACAGATAGTAGGAAAAAACTGTCAGGAGGTCTAATCCTTCCCCGCTATATTCAAAAGTAAAAAATAAAAAAAGCTAGACATTAGACATTAATCTGGTATAACAGAAACTAGAAATAATCCTGTAGTATTTACATTTTTGCAAACAGTGCAGTAACCAGTGGCTCTTCATTTTTGGCAGGTGCACTTATAAAACACATGCTCTCACATACGTACATTTATTATAATATTAATTTACTGTACACAGAACTGAAATTAACACTGGTATTCTTACCTTGTGGAAAGCTTCAAAGCAAAAACACACTACAGTCCCAAGACAAAAATGCAGAATTATATTGCTAACGTTTCCATTCCTATGGATATTATTAAAGCTTACAAAGACAATAAACATATTTTGGGGGTGGGTTAAGTGATTTAAGTCTAGCTTTAATACATTCTTGGCAACAACGATCTGGCATCAGACCAGATTTCAGGGAAATATACAGAACAATGAGATTTATAAATAGAAAGCAGTGTAAACTGAGAACAATGCACAGCAAGAAATCTCAGCTCTGACTTCCACCACATACTTCATATCAGAAGAGTGAATGGCTTAAAGGGATACAGAAAAAATCGTGGTGTACAAAAAAAAAATTCTTAGCATAAAATTCATACGTATTTTAAAACAGTGAAGCCAATTCATTAAAGAAGAAGAGAGTGTCCACATAGCCTAGTCCACTTAGCAAAGATAAGATCACTTTGGATTACCGATCATGTGCAAAAGTAAATAAAAAAAAAAAAAAGGATTTTTCTTACACGTGATTGGATGACTGAAGTAAACACAGTTATCCATTAAACTGGAAATTCACTTTGCCTTCTCTACTTTTTTAGTAAATCAACCCTAATCCCTAAGGACATTGTGTTTATGCAAATTCTACTGTTATCTGCATTGAAGGTTGCAAATCAGTTTCTTGAACAATAACCTAGTAATTAATAAAGGGCTGGAAGGTAGAAAGAGAAGAAGCTGATAGATGGGAGTATGTTGTATGTAGATCCCTGCTCTTGTCTAATACCTACCTAGAAAGGAGCAAAAAAATTACCACCTTTGCCCTTCTACCTAGTTAAATATATAAAAAAAAGGTCTTGGGCCTCTTGCACTCTTCTGATGAAAATGCTCAGTTTTCAGGCATACCACATTTTTATTTACTGATCTAAAATGCAGCCCATTGTTTTCCCACACAGGCATGTAAACATGCTGTATACAGATCAGTGATTTAAAAAAAACAGAAATCTGCTTGTGTGTGCATACTTGCAAATCCATGCAAATACTCGCAAATATGAGTATACAGCCCATAGAAGTCCCTACCTTGCCGGCTGCCATATGGCAGAATTTCAATTGCTAGCAAAGGAATTGCAATGAAGTATACATTTTCTGGCAAATGCAATGATGGTATGTTAAAGTGGAAAAAAAGCATAATTATGTCTATTCTTAAAAATGGCTACCCCTTCCCTAACTGTCCTGTCTAACCTATATAAAAAAAGATCTGTTTACTCTCCTATTTTAAATCCACTCTGGTCACGTGATCCTGCAGCTCTGTGTAAGTGAGCATTTGACAATGGTTCTGAATTAGGGGAGCCATGATGTAACAACCATTGTCCTCCTCTCCTGTGCAGCGGCTGCTCACTGACACAGGAGAGCCAGATCTGCAAGATGACATGATTGGACTGGAATTGATTAAAAATAGGTAAGTGTACACTTCATCTTTTAGACAGGTTAGGAAGGATAGGAAGGAGGGAGAAGGAAACTTTTTTAAGAATAGATGTAGTTAGGCTTTTTTTCCACTTTAACAATTCTGTTGCTGATAAATCCAACAATGGACTTGCTAGTGTAACAACAGTTTTTTAATGTGGCCAATTTTGAATTTTGATAGCCTTTTTCACTGCCAGCATTAAATCAAATGTGCTTTTATTAAATTGAAAGATAATATAAGTTCTAAAAGAGATATATTTTATTGTAGTACCAATTCCAGGTACAGATATAAAATGTTTAATTTGGTTATGAAACCAAAACAAATTCCCATATTTCCATCAGAAATCAAATGTCTGAAGAAGGAGACACACTGGAAGAGGAGGAGGCGGAGTGCTTCTAAACCCTCCAAGATACGGTGAAAACAAACGCAAGACAGTCTCTTTGATGAAGCTAAAAACAGAAGGGCATGAAGTCATTGCTCAGCTCTTTAGAAATTGACATAAAACAGTTACTACTGACGGTTAACACCTTCAAGACAACGAGATCTGTACTAGTGTAAATAATGTTTAATTTTGGAAACACTTAGAACCGTTTCATAGATCTTAGGAAACTGGCATATTGTAGCAATTCGCTCATAATTTAACACCTTTACAACAAGGAGCTGCTCTGTCCAAGCAAGACACTGAGAAAACACAATCGTGTTAAAGAAAACATACTTACCTTTAACACAGTTTGCCAGTGTCTTTTAAGTCATATAAAATTGTCTGAAAAATACCTTTTTATTCCATCATTACAGGTTCACATTCTCTTACAAATGTTGTATAGGTTATAGGGCCACTGTAAACTGGCATAAATGTGAAAAAAGTGAAGAAACACCTTGAAAATGGTGGTTATTCCAAAATGAAAAGCTACCATTTTGCATACTATACCAATTGGCTGCCACAACTATAAAGTTACATACAGTAATCATAAGGTTGAAAATCATCCAATCCATTTTTATATTCTTTAATTGTTTTAGCAATTATGTGCCTAAAGCTTAACGCATTCTTTCATATGCAACTGAAGCTTCTTGTCCTTGGAATAAAACTCTTTCCACTAAGGCCCCGTTCACACCTATGCATTTTGTAGCTTCAAGCTCAACACTCCAAAACACTCAACAAACAAAATCCAATGTAATTTAATTCTGAACATTCACATATGTTTGAGCACTTGGGAGCCTGTAGCTCGACACCTTCTGCCCCAAAAGCTACCTGAGCTACTTTTGAGGCAGATTTGGGCATTTTCGGTCCCATAGATGTTAATAGGAGCACCTGTAAATGCTCAAATAAAGCATTTTTGAGCAGTTTTTCAGATGTACTTCACGTGTTTTGTAAGAACTGGTCCCCCCCTTCCCTTCCATTGCCTAAAGCAAAAACATCTGAAGCTTGAGAATGCTGCCTGAGACCTTCAACCTATCAACATAAACCTTGCCAGGAGCTAAGGGGGACCTTAGACGTGGCTACAAAGAAACACATTTTGTTGTGTTTGGTGTAAATTACATGTCCACAATCATTTTTGGTACAACAGAAAAATCTACTGTATCTGTTAACTATATCAGAGATAGAAATTGTATGTGCTTGGGCTTTAAGAGTAATCATACAAGAATGAGCAAATATAAAATTTAGAGGTGTCAACAAGTAAGCAAAATAATGACTGTATTGTCTTTTTCTGAAAACCGCCAATGATTCTTTCATAATGTAAACATCAGTCATTTTTTTCAGATTCCTCATGAGCCATTTAAATCCAGTGTTATCAGATAATTATTGTTCTTTCCTCTTAACCTTTTTTAAACAAGCTCTGCTGCCATCATTAGTCACAAAGAGGACCAGAGAGCAGACTCTGTATAAACAATTAGCGTGATATAATTCTAACCAAAGAGATAATACATAACGGCAAAAATGTAATGGTTTATGGAGCTTTGATGGAAGACAGAATGATGGGTGTTGCATTTGTCTGAGATAACGTCAAGCTGCAATTTTTAGTTTAAACTGAACCTGTGGCCAGGCTCTGGACATTCAAATACGCACATATTTTACCAATAGGGATGAGCTCAGGTGGGTTCGGACACAAATCTGAACTTGTTTGAGCTATCCTGCTAGGAAGCTGTCAAAGCCAATCATAGCCAGTGTAGCCATTCCCTGCCCTACAGCTGCACGTATGCAAGGAACATGTAAACATGAGATTGCAGGGCCAGGCATTCCTCCACCGTCTATGATTGGCTGTTGGCTTTGACAGCTTCCCAGTGGGATAGCTCAGGGAGGTTTGGACTTCTTTCTGAACCCACCTGAGCTCATCGCTGCTTAACAAGCAGTAAATGTGTTATGATAGAAGCCTTTTATAAAGCCCTGACCTGTAGCTGCAGACATTCTGTAGCATTTCAAACAAAAAGGAGGACTTAAGTCATGAAAGCCATACTATTACTAGCTCACCTGACCCTTAACAGCTCATCTGAGTATGAATTGTTCCACGGTGTCTGCAGCCACATTGGTCAGTGAGGGTTTGTGTAAAAACCTATTTATTTCCTGTTAAGAATATGTGACTAGGTGAATCTCCATAACATAGCCATAGGTTCACTTTAAGTCTAAGTAATTCTAAGAAGCTAGGCAACAAATCGGAGTATTAGTTATGCTAGATAGATCTATATACCTAACTGCACAACATTATTATACTAATTACAGAAACATTTCAGAATTGAAAACAATATTTATTATTCAGGAATACATTTCCCTGAACATAATCTTTATTTTACCAATTGACAGCTAAAAGAGATGTCATAAAAAAGGCAATTATTGACTCCAAAGTTGTAATTAAGATGTGTGTCCATGTATGGCCACGTGCATGGCCTACGTACGGCAACAATGGTCAACTGCCCAGACTTGAGAGGGGGCCCAGTCAGGGACCCAGGGATCTGGATGGGTGCTTTTGCAGTTAAATCATGTCCCATTTAGACCTTCATCAGTGCGGACTTGCAGATGCAGTGGCAGCTCAGCTGATTTCTGCTGTCACTGGTAAAAAAAAGAGCTGGCAGAGGACTGCTTCCACCACTCACTTCCTCTGGCAGGCTCTGAAAAATTACATCATATAATGCAGAGTGCAGCATAGGATATTAGTAGTGGAAGTTTCCCTCTGCCATCAGTTTGTTGACAACAGCAATAGGCTGAGCTATCAATGCATCTATGGGTCATCACTGCCGGAGGTCCTAATGGGTCACAATTCAACTACAGAGGCACCCACTCCTACTTATCACAGGGGCTGAACTGTCACTACATCTTATTCATTTAGAGAGGTGGGGTAAGTCTGAGCCATAACAGCAGCTTCAAGTTTTTTTCTATTAGGGTAAATTTACACCATTGTGCTGCATTAGCACATGCATGTTAACGCGTATCAATATAAATGTTAACGTGTGTTGCATTAAGGTGGCTTGTTCATTTGAAAGGGCTGCCTGATGCACCAAAATACACCTAAATAAGGTGAATGTACTGTTCTTTTGTAACATAATGTACTAAAATGCTCCACCATTTGCAAGGTTCCATTCTGAATAGTACTGCATTGCTCCAATGTGTGTGGTAACACGTGCTTTATCACAGCAAAATGGTGTGAACGAGCCCTTAGGCTTGGTTCACATATGTGCGAGTGGTGCCGCTGTGGATCCACACGAAAATCTATGCAGCCACACCACCCACACAGAGTTCTAATGGCACGCCGCCAGCACTGGAAAACGCAACCGCACTGGGAACCGAGGTTCCCGTGCGGGCTGCGTTTTCAGAAGAAGGGCAGGAACTTCTTCCCTGTGTGTCACAGGGCACGGGAGTCCATTCAAATGAATGGGCTGTCATGCCCATGCAAAACACGGTCCGCACGGCCGCATATATGTGAACCTGGGCTTAAGGTGGCACAATAATTCTGCTAGTACACTTTGTATGCCATGCTCTACATTCAGCATTCCACACTGATGCCATGCAGTATGTTCACTATTTTGCACTGGCTCATTCTTTATGCCATGTTGTAAATTCCTATTCTGAAGCACCAGAGTGCTTAAGCTATGCCATACTTTACCTATTCCGCAATGCCTGCTTCAATATGTTGTACGTTCACTATTCTGCAACTCATAATTCCATATAACATCATGCATGTACACTCCATGTTCTGCAATGCCTCATTCCCATGTTGTATGTGACCTATTCCATGTTGCCTCATTAAGTGAACTTTTAAACACTTATCCTTTTTTCCTAGCTGAATAAGACCCACCCTCCCCATATCTTACTTGAATATCACCACAACATGTTCTTCTGTCGTATGCCACCTGGCATGGTAATTAGGGTGAGGTTCAATCTTTTTTTATTGTTTGAAGCCTATTAAAATGTTTGCTATAGGGCTCTATTTTTTCTAGTTATACCCCTGTATGGCATTAATTAAAGTGAAACTTTGATAGCGTTAGGATTTTATTGCTGTTTGTGTCCCCATTAGAGAGATGTCTTCTCACTTCCTGGGATGTAAAAGGAAGAAATAAGAAAAAAATCTTCCTTCCCTGTGATACGATAGGAAGCGAAAGGAAACCTCTGCAATGAGATCACAACAGCAATGAAGCCTGACAGTGTTGCCACTGTATCCAAAGTAAATTAACATTTTGGCTGCAGTTCCAATTTAGGATTATGTAGTCTAATAAACTGCATTTTAGGAAGTTTCTGATTACTGAGCCTTTCTAATAGATATACAGCAAACCCTGAATCTGAATTAAAAAAAAAATTTCCTGTCCCCTTAATGCTGCTGAAAATAATCTTTACACAGTAGGTAGAAGAGATCGCTCATGTGTAAATATCCTTTTTCTGTAATATTTACGCTACACCTGAGTTGTGATGTTGTAAATCATTCTTCCTTATATAGAACTGTGCTAAGCAACTCTTTACTAAAGTGATACAGTGCTCAAGGAATTTCTATTAAAATTATACTGCATTATGCATAAGAAAAAATGCAACCAATGAAGATAATGTCTATGATTTCATTGTATAACTCTTGAGAAGTTAATAGTTTTCCCCTCTGTGCAGACTTGTAAAGCTATAAAGGTTTCTAAAATGAACATTCCCTTTGTATTGAATCCCTATGCCTGTAATTTCCAGCTATTTCCCCACTCAAGCCAGAAAGGCAACCTTTGATTTGCTCTTTTTGTGGCACAAGTAAAAATAATACAGTGCATGTAACGTTCCTGGAAACTGTATATTCACAAACTTGGCCTTAGCCAAAGGACATTGTTTTTTGCCATGTCTGGCACTCAGACAGAGTAATCCCTATTCTGCTGATGGCAAAGCAACAGAGGAGGGGTTAACATGAGAACCAAGGGAGGACCCCAACACTGTCATAAAGGCAGTGAACAGAAAAGTCATAAAGGAGCAACATGATACCAGCCAGGAGTCAGTTATATGGCCAGTAATGTGTTCTTTGGAGGGGAAGTGAATTTCCTGGAGACACTTAAAATTGTCAGCTAAATTTCAACAGTGGAAAAAGTCTCACTCCTCTTTGGAGTGAAATCATCCAGTGGCAGACTGTAGGCTGAACTACATTGCTCAATGTGGAGCAGTAGAACACTTTCTGTTGACATGGTCCATCAACATAGGTTATAACAGGGAGAACACATAAAAAAAAACAGCTGTGGAAAGAAGGCTGTAATATAGAGAAGTCTCAAAGTCTAGCACAACTTATTTAAACACCATGTACAAGAAATTGTATTGCAGTATTATCACCATGAAATTGTATATACATATAAGCAGCGGTATTTTAGGGTCACAGTTAAATATATACATCAGTGACTCATTGATGGACTCAGTTATTGGACTGTGCTCCACTAACTTCTCTAGTCTCACCTTTGATATTAGTTAGGGACCCAAGGCAAAGGCAGATATTACATGACTGTCAGCCAATACTGATGAAGTAGCCAAGATTAGGTGATGATGGAATCTAAAGCCACCCTAAGATACGCTTGGCAGAAAAACATATCAGGGGAAAATGCTATCAGCCAGGTTGTATTCTTGGGTCTATACAGTCTACTGTTTCTTAAACATAGGAGTGTGGGAGGTATACAGTCTGGAAAATCTTTTGTCAGACCTATCAACCAGCTCAGGGACCAACCATTTCCTAATGTGCTTCCAATTGGCTCTGTGTCATGTGATAATGTGAAATGTTTTATATGTTAAAGGAAATATCTCGCATAAGACTCAGAGATATAGAAAGTACTAAAACTGGCCATACACTGCTAGTCTCTTCTTTCATTCAGCCTGCAGGTTAAACTAAAGAAGTGTATCTGATTCCTTCATCCACGCTCTACAACGCGGATGGACAAATCTCAAATTGCAATTATTGGATTTTAACTGACGACCTCAGTGGCCACATCTGATTGGACGTAGCCACCTCTCAGCTGAACACTTTCAATCGAAGGATGTTGCGCAAGAAATAATTGATAGGCTTCAACCTCCATCTTGGCAAAGGGATTAAGCATCCTGACAAATATATTTCTCCCTCATTCTTCCCCCCTCCCTCCTTAGAGAGGCCCAGCGACATTTGGCCAGTATGTGTGTGAGTTGGGAATGTCACAGGAGGGTCATAGGAGCTATAAAGCCCCCCAAGGGAGCCGGGGCCTCTCTGTCCAAAGAACCTGCAAATTGTAACACCTCGGAAGAGCTAAGGCAAGCTTTCCCAGGAGTTGAAAGGGATTCCAACCTAATAAACCTAACTCAGCATAGGTGACAGAATCAGATAAACACTTTTCAAAATCCATTTCTCCCCTATGTCTCATATCTTGGAATATGAGAGACTTACATAAAAACCGGACCTATCTTCAGATTGGCCACGAGAAGGCGAACAGTTTGATAGGTTACTCACATTGTCTTGAATACATAAGAAAACAGAAAAGTAGATCTTGTGAACCGTACAGTGTATAATTTCATAATTCATATCTAATCAATCCTCAGACGTGTCTGCATAATAATCTACCCGCAGGTGGAATGTCACTTGTGCAGCTGGAAAGTTATGGGCCAAAATATGAGTTACGGGAGATTTTGGCTCTAGTTGAGGTATCCACCCATACCTACATGCCCTAAACGGGGTATTGGTCCTTGACTTCAGAGACACCCCCTGCTGGGGACTACAAAATAGGCTGTCAGGCCTAAGAGTCTAAGTTGAAGACGTCTCCCATTTTAACATCAGTACCACCTGGGGAGACCTGTGCCCTTTCGCTCTGAAACTTGGATCTGCTAACCCAGGACTTTGTCAAGTACCTTAACCCTTTCACCTCTCTCTGATATCTCTTTGCTGTGCTGTTAGTCTCTGTATATTTATATATATTTCTTAGCTACATCTTTTCTGTAAATATTTTTATTGCACCCATTTGACCTTTTAGTAATAAATCTTTCCTTCTGAAAGTGTTGAACTGTTTCTATAGCTCTGTATTGCAATTTACGAATTCCTGCCTCTAAAGAGAACGCTACTGTGTTTGTTTAACCCTCTGTATAACCGTGTTATACAGACGATTACCTCAACCATTATAGTGTTATAACTTATATCGCTGAGTTTCCTCTTTCTCTGTACAAAAAGGAGGTGGTGGCAGTGTGAAGGGTTAATTGCGTAATTAATCTGACCCAGTAACAATCGCTCAGGCTGCCGATACATCGATTGTGGTCCAATTAGCTGGAAAATCATTGTGCAGGGTGCAGCTGGGTGTAGCATTGTTACGCACTTGTTTGGCGAGAAGGTCTGGGGTCTGACGCCGCGATCGTGACAAGGACCACCCACTATGCAAATTTAGGCCGGTTTATCAGACGTTTTGCCAGCCTATGCAAATCCCTTTTACTTACATGTATCTATGAACACACTTAAATGACAAATGCATACATAAAACATTGGGGATTATTATATATCTGCTAGAACAAGAGAAAAGAAACTATATAGCTAAAAACTATAGCACAACTAGATTCAGTGAAGGTCTGCTTTCCACTAACATTACAGTATATGAAATACAAAAATGCTGGTGCCAAAACAGAACCTGCAGGTGTAACAGGGCAGAAGAAAATGCTGCAGACCACAGTTGAGACACACTAAGAAAAATAATTTAGATGCATGGAACGTATCCTGTTATATTATAATATTCTCCTATTGAAATTTCCATTATATTACACAGAGCTTTTCATGGTCTCATGAGGATGCTTAAATTAACCTGTTCTCTCCCTATTCAGGGTAAAGCAATGTGTTCACGTTAGTTCTCAGCAACCCCCTATCGTTCCCCAGCCAATCTTTTGTCGTTAGGTACCAGGTACTTCACACACTATGGGAATCATTGACTCATCTTCCTCTCATGTGGCAGTGCTGGTTCTTGTTGATAGACCCAGTGCTGTCACATGCGTGCAGGGCGAGAGTTCCTAGCCCCATGTAAGCTCTAACTGGGATCGACCAGGAGCTTACACAAGGTGTCCTTTCCACGCTCTCTGTGTCAGATGGGGAGTAAAGTTAAAAGTGTTAGATGCTGATCTGAACTTTAAAGGGGTCTCTTATGTCTTTAAAATCATTAAAAACAATCTCGCACCAGGCTTTTATGTGCGAACGGGTAGGTTGAGTGTGATCATGATAATAGTAATTGTAAAAAGTTGACCCTTTTTAATATATGCTAGTCTAAATTAATCTGTATTTTATGTGTGGCCAATCCAGGTCAAAGGCAGTACACATCAATCGGCTAAAATAAAATTTACAAAAGAACTAAGTGTATGATCAGAATTTTATTGGAGCTTTCACCACGAGTGTACATTTTAATTCATATTTAATGATTACTTTAATGCGACTTTAAACAACTGGTGTTGAAATAAAATAAATTAAAAGCATTTACTTACTCTGCGACAGTCAGGAATAAATAGTTATGTGTGCATGGTTTTCAGTTCTCTTATATACAATTATAGGCACAATCTAACTGCATTTATCTGATAGTTATATTTCTCTGCTCTCAATAAGAGATGTAAAAGGATAATCTCACACAAATTTACAGAAGTTAAACAACCATCTTCATTAAATACTAAATATAATCCAAACATTCAAGTTTGGCCAGCGGGTTTACCAAGAACAGGAAATTGTAAGGATTCCCACCACTCCCCTTATAAGAATAGCCCCTTTAACTCCATTTTCTACTTCAATGACTTCAATGCTTCCAACCTTTGCTGAAGAATGTAGAGGATGGGATGAAACTACCTTCTGCTGGCACATATACAGGGCATGTAAGCCATGGTATTCCAGTTCTTCATCGGCTGAAAGGGGCTTGGGAACCTTCTGACCTTCCCTGATTGTGAATTTAGCAGGCACTAGGGCAACAAGATGCATTAAAGTAGATCAAAAACCTAACTGGATAATATTTTCTAAAGCACCATATGTCGTAATTGATTGTCTAGTTTATTTTGTTTTTCATTAATCTTTTACCTTTTCATCCTTGTTTGCATCTCACTGCTGCTAATCTCTCTTTCAACAGCTTCCTGTCTACATGCACAGACCCCAGCATTGGGTACACATATTTGCTACGGACCACCAGTAAAACATAAAACATGCCTATAAGTCTGCAGGTGGCTTTATTTCAATAATAATAATAATAATAAAAAAAAAATAGTATTTATGGGGCTTTCAGTTTTTATTCATTGATGGCCCTTGCATATTCCAGTCTGATATGTCAATCAGAGATGTTTCAACATGCATGATTACCGCTGTCTGCAATATTATTAGAGGTGATCATATTACTCAATGATGAGCTTGTGATATGATAGTAAGAAATACTGTTAACCAAATGTTGCTTTTGCAAATACAAACTGAAAAAAATGTAGAAACCCAAAGAATAATATTTTTAAATGCTGCACTGTAGAAAACATTACTGCTTGAGCGAATATAAATTGTGGCAACTATAAAGGATATGTCAGAGATGCTTTGCCTTTACTTTAATCTTTTAATATTAAAAACTTTTGGCCTTGGAGACTTTTGCTCACAGCTTGCTATTTCATCAATTGCAAAAGAAAACATTTATGAGTCAGGGTGCATACAAAGTCTTGTTTGTGTATTAAAAGCAGTTGTTAATGAGAATTCCTTCCCTCACTGGTCTCAAGGCTTGTTTCAAATGATTTATTTACTCCAAACACTGTGGTCTAAACCATACTGGGTCTGGTATAGCTCAATGTATTTTCTGCTGCTATTGCAAACAAGGGCTTTTCGAGACTTTTTAAACCTTCCAACAACATGAAAGTCTCCTTCTTGTGTGAATGACAGAATATAACAGTGCTGTTTGGTTATCCTTTATAAATTCAGGATCTGAGTATATTTTATGCTACATTCCAATTGCTAGACCGAGGAAGTCTTTTCCTAGGCTTTTAGGTGGGTCTACAGCTTCTTGGTACTGTTTTATACAACAGCTCTTTCTCAAATCTAAATTGCTCAGACGTTTTCAGTCAAGTTTGTAAGTAAATGGATTAAAGCGATATTCTGGTGGGTGGATTTAGGAACACATAGCATTCATAATAACAGGCATTTCAATTTATCTCAAAGGCTTAAAGTCAAGGGTTCATGCAGGCTGCTTGAATTCTTCCCAAACACATCAAATCATGTCTTTCTGGACATGGCTTTGTGCACATGGCCACAGTTATGGTTGAAAAGAAAATGGTCTGCCACAAGATTGGAAGAACACAATTGTCAAAAATGGCTTTGTGTGCTATAGCATTGACAGTACCCTTTGCTTGATAAATTGGAGGAATATCCACATACACTCATCGGCCACTTTATTGGGTACACCTTGCTCGTACCGGGTTAAACCCCCTTCTGCCTTCAGAACTGCCTAAATTCTTTGTGGCATAGATTCAACAAGGTGTTGGAAACATTCCTCTGAGATTTTTTTCTATATTGACATGAGTTACTGAACCAGTCTGCCCATTCTCCTCTGACCTCTGACATCAACATGGCGTTTTTGTCCACACAATTGTGGCTCATTGGATATTTTCTCTTTCTTGGACCATTCTCTGTAAACCCTAGAGATGGATGTGTGTAAAAATCCCAGTAGATCAGCAGTTTTTGAAATACTCAGACCAGCCTGTCTGGCACCAACAACCATGTCACATTCAAAGTCACTTATATCCCCTGTCTTCCCCATTCTGATGCTCAGTTTTAACTTCAGCAAGTCGTCTTCATCACATCTAGATGCCTAAAAGCATTTACAGTAGTTGCTGCCATGTGATTGGCTGATAAGTGATTTGTGTTACCAAGCAATTGAACAGGTGTACGTAATAAAGTTGCCGGTGAGTACACATTTAGCTGAATAGCATATTCCCATCTTAATTTTCAGCTACTAGAACATATAAAAAGCATAGGCTATTCTCAAAAGATTTTTGTCAGACAAATACAATTGCCAGTCTACTGCTGGAAATAGATAGATGAGTGCTCCACAAGCCCACAACTCAGTAAACTGATTCCCTTGGTATATATGTATCCAAGGCCTCTCCCTGTACATGTTTAATCACTTGGACCAATGTAACTATATACAGTATTTACTGTGCCTCTGGGATCCCTCTAGAAGCTGGGGATCACTGTAGTAGGCACCCCTGCTGCAGTGATATTCATTAGCTTTTTTTTCTCAATGCTTCTTTTTTCTCAATGAATGCAGAGTTCTCTAACTGGACAAGGTGGAAAGGAAGGGCAGTGACATCACACTCTCCATGTCGTCCATTCAGAGAATGCTTTGCATTCATTGAGGAACTGTTAAGCATTCTCCGAATGGTGCCTGTGCTCCTCCTGTGTTAACAAGTTGCTCAAAACAGGAACCAGAAGCTTGCGGACATCTTTGGGTGTGCTGTAAAATACTGTAGTAGCATTAGCTATATCATTAAGCGTTGTGTTTTGGCCGCAGTACAGGAGAGTTACCGCATGCTGCTTGAATGAAAAAGAGAATTGGGTAGAAAGCCATTCAGAAGAAGCTTTGCATTTTTAGCAATGAATACAAGACATCCTCTGACTGGCCGAGGTAAAATCATGAAGTCACCCGCCTGCCTCTTCACCTCAGCCAATTAGAGGAAGCATTTTACTAATTTCTAAAAATACAAGGCTTCTCCGGAATTGTGAAGAAGCACTTAGCCAACTCTCTTTTATTCCAGCAGCAGATAGGCAGATGGCCATACCGCTGCTGATATATAGCGCTGTTTACTGTATGTAGCTAACGCTACTGCAGTATATTGCAGCACACTCAACAGCCATATAATTTAGTAATGGAAATAACTAGCCCAAATTAACTAAGTACATAGAAACCTGGAATTCTACTTTAAATCTTGAGTTTGCAATTTTGCATAAAAAATGCAAACTGATGTAGGGTCAATCATGTAAGATATTTATATTTTTTCTTTTTGTGATAAAGCTTGCTCCGTTTGTACTTTTAACCACCTCCCGTCCGACCCTTGTATATAAACGGCTGGACGGTGGCAGTGCAGGGGCGGGTGGCCGTTTATAAATAGCCTCCCTGCCCCCTGCTTGTCCTCTGGACACAGTGGAACACCGATCGTTGTACAGGACCTTTGTGTGAGGTCCCGATCATGTAATCACTGATTAGCCAATCAGTTATCACATGCAGAGTAGTAAGCAAGATGTCACTTCTGATATCATTGCTTACTACGTGTGAAATCTGTGAATGATCACAGAGGTCACATGGTACAAGGCTATTCACAACAGCCTTGTACCATGTGACAAGCTGTGACCAATCACAGCTCACAGAGTATTTCTCAATGGCTGCAAGAATGCAGCCGGAGAGAAGGAGAAATGATTGCTTTTACAGCCTTTATGGGTGTAAAAGCAATCAGTGTAAAAAAAAAAAAATCTTCATCACCCCGTACAAGTAGTACAGTGTCACCATGATGACACTGTACCGCTAGGGTGATAGTATGTAAAAAAAAAAAAATAATACTAATATAAAAAAAATATATATATATATATAAAATTATATAATTTTTGGTTATAAACTAATTTGGGTTATTTTTTTACTAAAAAGATAACTGAATACATTTTGGTCAAGATTTATGATGAAATATTATTTATTTGCAAAATTTTATAGGAAAAACACTTTTTTTAAAAAATTTTTGGACATTTCATTTATATAGCAAAAAAAATAAAAATCCCAGTGGTGAATAAATACCACCAAAATAAAGCTTTATCTGTCTAAAAAAAATGCTAAAAAAATTCATATGGGTACAGTGTTGCATGACCGCGCAATTGTCATTTAAAGTGTGATAGTGCTGAAAGCTGAAAATTGGCCTGGATAGGAAGGGGGTAAAAGTGTCCGGACTGGAAGAGGTTAAGGAAAGCATTATTCTAAGCTGCTGATCAGCTTTTCTCCTTTTCACTTATTTAAAATCCATATCTTATATAACATATTCCTCTTCTGAGCCAAAAGAGTAATAAAACCATCCAAGACCCATATGGTTTTAATATTGTAGTTTACCAGTCATTTGTATGCAACATCTTTGGAACGATGCAGGGTGTTTGTTAGTTGTGGCTGTAGAAAAGGTCTTGATACAGTTTTATCATACTGAAATTAAAGGCACTGAGTGGGTTTCAAAAGTAGATAGCAAAGATCAAGGGAACCTGTCAGGAGAATATTATGGGAGCTACCATTTTTACATTTTCATTTTGAATGGAACACAATGCACCCAAGGAGTGCAGCACAATGTGAACCATCTGGGTATTGTGGTGCACTGTGTTAGGAAAATGCTGCATCATTTCTAAGTCCATTCAAGTATTGCAATGCATATGAATGCATGAACATGCACATTGCATTACCACAACCCCCTATAGTTGCAAAGATTCAGGGCTTTAATCCTTATTATTATATTATTATTATTATACAGGATTTATATAGCGCCAACAGTTTGCTCAGCGCTTTACAATATAACAGGAGACAATACAGCAACAATACAGTTCAATACAAGAGGGAAAGGAGGGCCCTGCTCCTTGGAGCTTACAATCATAATTTTTTTTTACTACTTAGTAGGTCAGTGCATTTGGTTGTATTTCTTTTCACATTGTAGTAAACTGGTTTTCATCTGCTAATTAGCCTCAGCTGCCGAAGTATTCTAAGTACAAATCAATGAGTGGTATACAGAATATCAAAAGCAATTATTGAGTTAAAGCAAAAAAGCAGCTTACTGCAAAGAAAGTAATAAATACTTATCTGTCCGAGCTTTGCTGAAGAAATTCACAACTTCAGCAAGGTGTTGTCCCCCATTGTGCTCTCTGGTTTCCTCACTCTACATCACTATAGGATATAAAGGCTGAAGGAAGAAATTATTGATCAACAGGGAGACCAGGCATCTGACACGTCCGGAAGTGTACCAGATGCTGAAGATCTTTTAGCAAGCTTAGACCTGCAGCAAAGCAGATTTTGCCGGCGCAAACAGCAGGCCAAGTATTCATTGCTTTCTTTGCAGGAAACTGATTTTTTCCATTTTTATTAAATAACAAGATAATTGCTTTATGGCATCTACTGGTGTATGACACCTTAGGAAGGATCCCTGCTCAAATAGTAATGACTAAATGTAATATTCAGCTACAGTGTACAGCGACATATATATAACACACTGGAACATTACAATAATACAGAATAGAAGCAGGAGATAAGTGCAACCATCTTGCTAAGACATAAAACAAACATTAATAATTTACTAATGCAGGACCACACTCAGCTGAGGTAAGTCTTGCATATAAAGAAAACTTGTTACTATCACTGACCACAATGATTTTCCTCCTGCTGATGTCTTTATGACATCCTGTCTCACATACTTTAACTTCCTGTCTTTATTCAGATCCCTATGGGAATATCAGAGATTTCCCAAAGGCATCTACAGGTCTAACGCAACAAGCAGAATAGGTGAAGGGTGAAGCATAGTAAAAAACTTTCAAACCACAGGCACAGGAGTGTATTCATATTTGCCCATCTCTATTCACCCTCCTGACTCAAGATGAGCACTTCTTAAAGTCAATCTATGGTCAGGCTATGGATATTCAAGCACTCAAGTATGTCATAGCTCCCAACTGTCCCTCATTTGGAGGGACTGTCCATCTTTTTGAGATCAAATCCCTCTGTCCCTCATGCAGCCTCAGTTGTTCCTCTTTTTGGTCTGATGTTTACATCTCTATACAAGAGTACTACTTTGCTGCTACCAAAAGTGATATGCTGCACTAAACCTTTTATCCTACCTCTATATTACTGTATTTGTTATTTTGAGAGGCCAATATGAAAGGAAAAATAAAGTAATAAAGTACTTCCCTGGTTTATTCAATCATTTCTTGCATACCAGATCTTAGTGGTCCTTCTAACTGGGGTCGTGGCAGAAAAATGTCCTTTGCCCACATATGTTATGCTAAACATTTTTTATATATACAGTTGCAAGAAAAAGTATGTGAACTCCTTGGGATTACGTGGAGTTTTGCATGAATTGGGCATAAAATGTGCTCTGAACGTCATCTAAGTCACAACAATAGAAGAACACAGTCTGCTGAACATAATACTACACAAACATTAGATGTTGCCATGGTTTAATTGCACATAACATGTAAACATTCACAGTGCAGGGAGGAAAAAGTATGTGAGGCCCTAGCTTAATGACTTCTCCCAGAGCTAATTGGAGCCAGGAGTGAGCCAACCTTGACTCCAATCAGTGTGATGATATTGGATGTGTTGCTGACAGCTGTCCTGCCCTTAAAAAACACACACCTGTTTTGGGTTTACTGGTTTCAAGAAGCACTGTCTGATGTGAACCATGCCTCGCAGAAAAGAGCTCTCAGAAGACCTACGGTCAAGAATTGTTGACTTGCATGAAGCTGGAAAGGGTTACAAAAGTATCTCCAAAAGCCTTGATGTTCATGTGTCCACGGTAAGACAGACTGTCTACAAATGGAGAAAGTTTAGCACTGTTGCTACTCTCCCTAGGCATGGTCGTCCTGTAAAAATGACTGCAAGAGCACAGCGCAGAATGCTGCATGAGGTAAAGAAGAATCCCAGAGTGTCAGCTAAAGACCTACAGAAATCTCTGGCACATGCTAACATTTTTGTTGACACATCTACAATAAGGAAAACATTAAACAAGAATGGAGTACATGGGAGGACACCACGGAGGAAGCCATTGCTGTCCAAAAAGAATATTGCAGCACGTTTGAAGTTTGCAAAAGAGCACCTGGATGTTCCACAGCACTACTGGCAAAATATACTGTGGACAGATGAAACCAAGATTGAGTTGTTTGGGAAGAACAAACAACACTATGTGTGGAGAAAAAAAGGCACAGCACACCAACATCAAAACCTCATCCCCACTGCAAAACATGGCGGAGGGAGCATTATGGTTTGGGGCTGCTTTGCTGCCTCAGGGCCTGGACGGATTGTTGTCATTGATGGGAAAATGAATTCCAGAGTTTATCAAGACATTTTGCAGGAAAACGTACGACCATCTGTCCGCCAACTGAAGCTCCACAGAGGATGGGTGATGCAACAGGACAATGACCCAAAGCATACAAGTCATTCAACAAAACAATGGCTGCAACAGCACAGAATACGCCTTCTGGAGTGGCCCAGTCAGAGTCCTGACCTCAACCCGATTGAAATGCTGTGGCATGACCTTAAGAGAGCGATTCACACCAGACAGCCCAAGAATATTGCTACACTGAAACAGTTTTGTGAAGAGGAGTGGTCCAAAATGACTCCAGATCGTTGTGCAGGTCTGATCTGCAACTACAGGAAACGTTTGGTTGAGGTTATTGCTGCCAAAGGAGGGTCAACCAGTTATTAAGTCCAAAGGTTCACATACTTTTTCCTCCCTGCACTGTGAATGTTTACATGTTATGTGCAATTAAACCATGGCAACATCTAATGTTTGTGTAGTATTATGTTCAGCAGACTGTGTTCTTCTGTTGTTGTGACTTAGATGACGTTCAGAGCACATTTTATGCCCAATTCATGCAAAACTCCACATAATCCCAAGGGGTTCACATACTTTTTCTTGCAACTGTATATATATATATATATATATATATATATATATATCTCAACAACCGGTACGTGAGCTTTAAAACAAGCCCTCTTTAGCTGCAGGCTCTGTGGAGCAATTCATTCTCAGGGTTCACCGCAGAAACACTAAAGTCTGGTCTCTCAGCAGTTTATGCCCTCATCCCAGCAGTGACAATAGAATATCTCTTCTGTTTAAAAAAAAACTTCTTTAACTCTCTTTTTGCATATTTTTGACCCAAATCCAGAATACTAAACAAGAAATCAGCAAGTTATATTACCGACTAGAATAGGTTGGACAAAAGAGTAAACATACATAGTAAATATCTGAATTGTGGATTTAGCTGTTTGCCTAGAGGTCCACTTTAATGGTTAACACAATCCCCTAGAGATTTTCTTGTTGAAGATTATACCACAATGCAAAACAATGGTAGGTTATTTGAATTATGTTTCAACTACTTTATTTGTATGTATGTTTGTGTGTGTGTGTGTGTGTGTGTGTGTGAAGCCGGCCAAACATGGATCAAAATTCGTCTGAGTCAGCAAGGATCAACAGCAAGTCAGCAAGGATCAATCCATGTATGGACACCCTGGTTGTACACAAATTGATCTATCAATCAAGTTGTGTAAAACGTGCCTGTTGAGTTTTTCCCGAATGATAAGTACTGGCGGCCACAGCCGGCAACACTACTCATTGTGTTCAGCCGGCAAGGAAGGCTCCCCACCGGCAGAACACAACAGAGCTATGGGAGGGATTCTCCCATCAACAATGACTGTGTTGATGGAGGAATCAAGCAATTATGGCTCTTTAGTATCTATGGTCTCCCTGAGACTACCGATTATGTAAAATTTGTTGGCACTATATCAATGAATAAAATATTTTTATGGATTATAGGGCTAACTGGGTACTTCATCAGAGAGAAACACCTACCTATAAGTTAAGAAATGAAAGTGTATGGAATACAGAATTGTTAGACCTCGATGCTATATAACACTCCTCTTTTCATGTTCTCATTTTCAGAAGAATTGTTTAATTAGAACTCACCCATCTCTCATGTCAATTTACATAAAAATAACACAGAAAGGGAGGAGTGTGGGGAGAATTGCTTTTATCTAGACGCTAACAAGTATTAGTCAGTCAACTTCAGGACACAAGAGCCACTGTTCCCATTCAGCGCTTTGTTTTAAATATTGCCTTGTTTTTTCTCAACAAACCATAGCGCGGCACTACACTGCACTCTCCTTCCAAGCCGCAGCTGTCAATAAAAGGCCTGTTTACCCTATGAATATGCTGTGCAGAGTCAGTCTTCCCATGAAAATCAAGTCATTGACCTGACTACCAAACCCCTTGTGAACCAAAGAGGGACTATAATTTTTCCCCCCTTAGTTCTCACATGTTGTAAAAGTTCACTTGTTACCTAATACAAAATGCATTAATTCCTCCAATGTGAGCACACCATGAATGATTTAATTGTGAGCGATTAGACATAGTTTTTCTTACTTTCAGGACAGGAAAAAAATATCTCTGGCTACGGTAAGAAATGTTTCCCTTAAAAGTCTGCGTTAGCTTTATTATCTAATCAAGTGGAAGACAAAAGGCCTTTGTTTCTATTGGCCCATCCAGAGAGCAGCAATAAAACGTTTTCAAGATCTTCTCAACCTTTTGTTATCTAAAAGGGACTCAGCTCCAGTGAATAGATGTCACATAAAAATATATATCATGACAACCAATGAGGCAGAGAGACAATCCTTTATCTATTTTTTTTTTCTTTAGAAGAAGAAATCTGTTCGCCAGGAGGAAAGGAATCTGATAACGACATTACACAGTTGAGAAAGATTTGCATCAAAAAGATTATATGCAGGTTTGAATTGCGGACTCTTCCCTGTGACCATAGAAACATTAGAAATGGCCGAAAATTCAGTCCACTGAACTTCAAATGACTTTATTAAAGTGTCACTAATCAGAATCAAAGGACACAAAGTTTTAGTGTTTAGGCTAACAAACCCAATAACCTTTAAAAGCCCAATGACCTCCTAAGAGCATTACTTTAAGGAAACCTTGTAGACAGCAAGTTAAATAAGAAATCCTTCAACAGCTCTCTCTAAAAGATTAATCCCAAACAGATCACACACACACTCTCAGCTGAGAGTTTGTGAGAAAGAAATGCGGAATCTAAAGCACTGTTTAATGCAGTTTATCCAAATACTCTACACACGGTGTGTCATGAATAATAATTACAACTGATTTGGAAAGGTTTCGAAATGCGTGTTCAGAATATTGCAGGAAAGGATAAAATGAGGAGCGTATCAAAGTATAACCTATCATCGGAGCATGGGGTGTGCATGCATCCAGGTTTGAAGGCCGGGTGAGGTCAAAGGTCATATCCTTTCGTTAATGCAGGCCTAGCTTTCCAAGGCATTTGGCTTTGGGTGGATGTATTATTGGATCATCCACTTCGTCTACTTATGTAGTACACAAATGGAGCATGGTCAAAATGAGCTTTGGCTCTGTACCAACGTTCCAAAAATTGACTTATTAATACATACAAAAATGATGTAAGTCTTTAAAGTGGTACTAAACCCACAACAGTAAAATTAGGCTGTATATGCAGTAAAGCATGCCTGTTATACTGTGGATCCTAAGATGTTAATCCTCTGGACTATGTAAAAAGGCTGTTTGATCCTGTCTTTTCTGATCCTCCTCTTCTTTTGCTGTCCCCAATCCATCTGACATAGAGCAACAGTGGCAAGTCTACACATGCTCTGGTGTATATTGCTAGATTTTTCTTATTTTTTTGGGGGGGAGTGTGCATGTGATCGGCAAAGGGCCAATCAGCACTGTTCAAACAGAGGACCAAAGGTTATGCAGGCTTATAGGATTGTCAGAGGAGAATGAAAACTCCTCCTACAAGATTAACCAGTGCTCGGCTGGACACTGGCAAAAGTCACAAGACTTCTCCGTATATATACTGGTGATGAGAAAAGGTATTTAGAAGTTTATACTGTATTTACTAAAATAATTGCCATGTTCTGTGTACTCTGGAAGACCGGATATGGTGAACGCAGGGTCCTGGGTTTAGTAACAATATAAAGATAAAATACAGAGTCAGTAAATCCCAGCATAAATAAATGTTTCTGGACCTTTATTGCAAAAGAGTAAGACTACTGTCCTTATGTTCTCTCTCCTGCTCTTATGAAAGGCTCTTAGACTTTAATTTTTCAAAGGATTTGGCAGAAAAGATATGATAATGAAATCAGTGAGAAGGGGCTGAGACCTCTGCAATGTGGTCTTCTTAGTTTCTAGAAGTAAAAGAAGCCAATAAGTTATGACACTAATCTATTGACAATTTAAAGGGTCTATTTATACATTTTTTTCTGACAAGTCTCACACAACTCTCACCCAGGATTTACACATTTTCCATTTTAATCTAATTAGAAAAAGTGTGAATCTTAGTGGAAAGCTATATGAATCCAGTGTGAAAAATTAAATAAGCAAACCCAAAGTGTAACTAAAGATAAAACGGTTTTCCAAAGAGTTGTTAGAGGTTTTCTCTTTGTATCCCCACTGGGGAGATCCACTCTCTTTATTGTCCTGTTGACCATTACCATCAGGACTGAATGTGAAAAAAATCTAAAATTTAGAATTTTCACTTTCGGAATAGAGGAGAATTCTTTTAAGGTGGATACTTCTTCCAATGAATACTGATTTTCTTTAGCTTTGGAGAGCTCTTCTCTCAATTTTCACTACTCCCAATGGTCTGCCTAGAAGTACAAAAAAGGCAATTCTCCCCAATCGGACAGATGGCAAAAAAAAACTTCTTTTAATATTTTTAACTAATCCCTACTATATCCAAAATGAAAAAAAAAAAGGTTTTTGACTATAGATATACTTTAGCTGGCTCGTACATCACTACAGGACCACAGCGTACAGCAGGATAGCAGGTAATCAATATACCTGAAAGTATGCAAAAGGCAGAAAAGCTTTTGAAAGACCTCCAGAAAGATAAGTATAGTTGCTCCTTTTTCAGAGCTTACATTTTATTTACAAGTGACCCTGTCATGATAGAGTGAATTTAAAGGTAGCCTTTGCATGTACTGTGCAGAGCTTCCATCATATCATCAGGAAAATTCAGTTAACTGCTGTGGAAAAGTTCCCTTTTTTCATTTTCAAAATTTCTTTCTGTTTTTCCTCTTGGTGTCACTTTTGCTACTGTGTAAACTTTTAGAAATTTACTGAATAAATATTTTATGAAGGGCAAGATTTCACATGGACCATTGTGCAAGAGGTCATTTGGACATAGTTCATTGAAATGCAAAATTTGTAGTAATGTTTGACTCCGTGACCTTGACATGCTATCAGAATAGATGGGCATTTTGTAAATGGAGTTTGTGGACCGGTATAATCTAATTTTAGGCTCTTTATTGACGCCCATATTGAATGTAAGACTCTGGAATAATTTTAACTCTGACAGGGTCATGGGTTTCCAGGACTACATGTAACACTTTCGATTGTGTTTTTTACATAGGACAAACAAAAAACACTTGTCTGGTTATCGATTTTCTAAAAAATCGTACCTGATAAACAATAAATAACTGAAAGTAATAAATAATAATAATAGTAATAAATTCCAAGCAACAAGAAAAATCATGCTACTAATATCATCAAATAAACATTTTGTTTTCAAATTCACTAATGTTACCCAAAAAGAGTTGTGTTTGTTTTATTTCAAATTATACTTACCTAGGTGGATGCAGCTTGGTCTGATGCTGCATCTGTCTCCCACTGGCTTTAAGGGTGTGAACTCAGCATACACATGACCGCTGATCAATGAGTTCTCAACGCCGCTGTGAGCAGAGAGTGGTGGCCACCCAAGCTCACTGGAACGCTGGGTTGTGGAAGGGCAGGGAGCAAATGGCTCGGGCTCTCAGCACCTTGCTGACAGCCTGAGCCAGTTGCCACTCGAGACTCTGGGGTGGATCCTAACTTTAAAGTTGGGATCTTTCCCCAGCCTGGACCAGCTGAGTGATGTCAGCTGACAGAGGGCTTCAGCCTGCTGAAAACGGGTCACAGGAGTGCAGAATGAACTGCACTCCTGTGATCCACAGAAGTACAGCCAAAAGAGCTTTTGTTGTACTTCTCCTTTAAAGTTTACCCCTACTCAGACTATGAACATTACTCACTTGAGTACTCGCCTTCATTACTGGGCTGTTTTTACTCATGCAGCACTGTACCCAAATGAATGCCTATAAGAATATGCATGTATATTATTGCCCACAATCTGAATATGTTAAAGCCTAGCCTGGAGAATTTTTTCCTTTGGTTTTACATAAAGTAGGGACCAGTTAAAATTTACTCACTTGATCTCCCTGTAATGCCCATAAAAAATGGCAAGATCGGCAATCACCAAGAATATGAACTCACAGACAGCAATACCAATACTGTCAGTAGTTCTACCTAACCCTTTCCTATTCTACTAAAAGTGTTTTAGGATGGGTCTATGTTCAAGAAATCTCCCATCACTTCTTGTTCTAACTCAATAAAGACACAGGCTACAATGAAAGCAATGAAAGAGACTAAGTCTTCCTCACTATATCCAAAACAAAATAAAATGTGTCTGTAGTCGGGCTTCAAACTGTGTTGTCTGTAATCCTCTGGAGAACATTATGGTCAATTAAGGGACAATAAAAAAGATAGTAGGAGTGTAATTCTCTAAACACTGTGCTGTGTAATGTCCTCTTTATCAGCTTCTTGCCTCACCAATTAAATTCAAATTTACAGGGCAGATGACTAACTTCTTACTATAGGCAGTTTTACTTATTTTAGGACGTATGAGAAAGTAGGCAGGGAGGCTGCAGTGTGTGTTTCCACATCAAAAGCAGGTGCATTCCAAGATCACCAGCAATGATACCACCAAATGAACTGGCTTGTATGGTGCAGTATGCACAACAAAGCCTGGTGCAGTATCCATAGCAAGTACTAAGACGTTAGATTTCTTTTTAGCGCTCTTATTCATCAGTTTGCTAGGACTCAAGACTCAAGTTGATGGCCTTTAATAATAATAAACCCCACAGCTATTACCGTTTGTATCACTCAACCCTTCTTCTTAGATTGTAAGCTCTAATGAGCAGGGCCCTCTGTTTCCTCTTGTACCAAATTGTATTGTAACTGTAATGTCTACCTTCATTTTGTAAAGAGCTGCGGAAACTGTTGGCGCCATGTAAATGCTGTATAATAATAATAATAAAAAAACACTTTGAAGTTTATTTTTCCATTTTGACTTGCGCCTAGCTTTAACTACTGCAAACGTATTTTGAGGGAATATTTATTGTTGACTTTTTGTAGTGAAATCAGGTATTTGTAGTGTTTGTATTTTGAAGATTAGGTTAGCACTTCCACCTGGCAGTACTAGGGTCGTTGGTTCGCCCAGCCACAGCACCACCTGCCTTGAGTTTGCATGTTCTCCCTGTGCCTGCATGGGTTGCCTATGGGTTCTTCGCTTTCCTCCCATACTCCAAAGACATGCTGGTAGGTTAATTGGCTCCTGTCTAAATTGGCCCTAGTATGTGTATGTATGAATGTGAGTTAGGGACCTTAGATTGTACACCCTTGATTAGGGACTGATGTAAATGTACAATATATATGTAAAACGCTGCATAAATTGATGGTGCTATATAAGTACCCAAAATAAATAAATAAATATCAGCTACACTGAATTAAGCATTTTCCATACAGAACCAAGTACTATGTTAATAGAAGTAATATTTGGAATTGTATTAAAATGCAGACAGCTGCATTCATCTCATTGCGACCTGACACACTCTTTATGTCAGCGTAGCATTCTGCGTGCTTCCTCAGCACTGTACATTCTGCATGCCACAAAGTAGTAAACCAGCATCTAAAGTTATTAACATGTAAAACCTAATTTACGTATAGCAAACCTAAAGCCTAGCCCTACCAAGCATTTTTATAGTTTAACAATGCTCTCCAGAGGATTTACCCCCTTCCTGACGAGGCCATTTTTTGCGATACAGAGCTGCGTTACTTTAACTGACAATTGTGCGGTCATGCATCTCTGTACATAAGTCTAGGTTCATACTTATGCAGGTTGCACTTGATGCATTTCTGCATTGTGTTTTGCGTTTCATTTCACGTTTTTGCACTTGCATTTTTGCCGCGTTTTGTGTTTTATTTCCCATTTTTTTAATTTTTTTGTTGCTAGGCAGATTTTAAATGCAAAATACATCAAAAACGCATAAAAATGCAGCAAAAATGTAATACATGCTTTTCTGCAGCATTAAAACCAGAAATGCAATGTTTAGCATTCAAAAAAGTCCCTGACCCTTTGCAAAAAACATATGGGGTGAAAAAGCAGAGATGTGAACCTGTCCCGTAGGAAATCATATTAAATGGACTGTACTGCGTTTCTGCAAAACACTGCAGAAAATGCTTAGGTGTGAACCTAGGGTAAATGAAATGAATGTCCTTTTTTTCCCACAAATAGAGCCTTCTTTTGGTGGTATTTGATCACCTCTGCATTTTTTATTTTTTGCGCTATAAACAATAAAAGACAGACAATTTTGAAAAAAAAAGATATTGCTAACATTTTGCTATAAAACATATACAGTAAAAAAAAAATTAAAAATCTAATTTCTTCATAAATGTAGGCCAAAATGTATTCTACTACATGTCTTTGCTAAAAAAAAAATATCCCAATACATGTAAATTAATTGGTTTACGTGAAAATTATAGCGTTTAAAAATGGCGGTATATATATATATATATACTGGAAATTTTATTATTATTTTTTTATACTAGTAATGGCAGCGATCAGAAACTTATAGAGGGACTGCGGCGGGCATTCTGACACCCGGTGGGAATTG
Source organism: Staurois parvus (assembly GCF_062004578.1). NCBI lineage: Eukaryota > Metazoa > Chordata > Amphibia > Anura > Ranidae > Staurois > Staurois parvus. The sequence goes on along the minus strand of NW_028317918.1, from coordinate 4,388,394 downwards.
ACTAACTGCCACTGACATCCCAATGACACTAATATAGTGATCAGTGCTAATAAAAAGCACTGATACTGTACTAATGACCCTGGGCAGGAAGGGGTTAACATCTGGGGCGATCAAAGGGTTAACTGTGTGCTGTTTTTCATTATGTGCTGTGTGTGTTTTACTAGGGATATATGCTGCTTTGTATTTTTCTGCTGTGCAGAGAAATACACAGCAGCATGTCCTTGCTGGCAGGAGAAAGACTTGTGTTGTTGATACACAGCTCGCTCCCCTGTCAGCTTTCCACGGTGATCACCAAGTGTCAGTGGGGAATCTCCAGCTGGGACCCAATGATTGACATCCCTAGCTGCCAATGGCAGCGCGGGTAAGGCGGCTCAAGCACGCTCCCTACCTGGAAATGCAAATCACGTATATATACACGTGATTTTTTGCAGCCCTTCTGCCCTGGAGCAGTAGTTCTACTATAGGACGGTGGGAAAGTGGTAAACTTTGCTTTTATTTATTAAAGGAACAAACTGACAGATGGATCAACAGATACCTAATCTTACGCTAACCATGCTAGACCCAAAAACTTTTTTATTTCTTTAAACAGATAAATAGACAGATTGACAGATGGCCACCTACATTAACCCCTGTCTGTCACGGCGGGCATATGATCAGAAAGCTCCTGATTGCAAGTACAGTAGATTGGGAGCTTTCTGTTAGCCGCCAGTAATTGAGCTAGGACTGCGCACGCTCTTGGCACAGTTTTGTTTATCTTTAGGTACTCATATATGAGGCCTCTTAACTTTAAAGCCCACACACCGAGAGGCCACATATATGTGTATAGCCAGCGGTAAGCAGGTAAAGTGAACCCAGCATTAACAAAATATTAACCTTTCAGCTACAGCATATACTGTATAATATATATATAAATATATATATATATATATAATAAAACACCATTCTAGTGTATTACATCATCTAAAGTTCCTTCTAAGTATATAGTGTGTGTATATGTATGTGTATATATATATATATATATATATATATATATATTTTTTTTTTTTTTTAATTATTATTATTTTTTTTACAATTTGTTACAATGATGCTACTTGCCTGTCTCCCTCTGCACCAAAACAGCTGTGAATGATGAAATCTAACAAAAGTATCATAACTTGTGATGCACTGTAAATATTGTCAATGAAAGTGGGAATCATGTGACCGCGAAGTCGCTTACAGGTGTTAGCATGTGATTTTGCTGCCTGGCCAAACTCTCTTCTTTGAAGACTGTCCAGCAGAATTACCAGGAGACCAAACCAGATGCTATTGTAAAACCAGTACCGTTTAGACAAGGCACTTGGGACGTTTGGTTAACGTATGCTAGCATAACTTTTTAGTAGAGTACCCATTGTGAAATACGTCCAGAGAAAGCACACTTACCATTTTAAAATATGTTTCCACACAGCATCTTCACAGTAAAGAGTATTCTGTATTTACAGTACATTGCCCCATATGTGCTTCACTCCACAGGAAAGTAGATCATTTAAAAAAACCTAAACCATAAAATAATCTTTAATTGCTACAACTGCTCATGTAAGTTGATCCAGAATGTAAAAAATGCTTAATTGGTGACCATGCATGTGGTGTGAGGTTGATTAAGGAGATCTGATACTCATGTTATTGTTAGAGCGTCACTCTAAGTGGCTTGCTGAGAGACCCTTCCATGAGTGAAGACAGTTTCAAGGACGGAGTAAACAAAGAAATGTAATGGGTAAAGAAAACAGATCGATGTAACAAACCACCTGCTTCACTATACGCCTCAGTTACAGAGTTGTTAAACAAGATATTATAAAGGCATTAAACACTCAGTGCTTTCCCTAAATAACTCCAAATTAAGTATAATGTAATTGTTCAGTTTAATAGGACATTTTTAGTTTAACTTTTTGATATACCAGTCAACGGTATACAGGAAAATGTCACTGTTGGTAATAAAGCTGTTAAGGTACGGTTTTAATTAATTGAGCTCCTGAGAGTGACCCATTCTTTCACAAATGTTTGTAGAAGCAGTCTGCATGCTTAGGTGCTTGTTTTTTTTATACCTACTGTATGGCCATGGAGGTGATTGGAACACCTTAATCCAATGATTTGGAGGGGTGTCCCAATACGTTTGGCAATATAGTGTACATAAAATCCATGAACTAAAACTTTGCACCTGTTTAAACTATTTCTTCAGCTGCCATGCACATCTATTAATAAGGGAGAAGTATGGTCAAATCTCTTTTGGTCATATTTCTCCTGTGGGTCACAGGGGTGCACCAGAATCAGTGGTCTAGAGCCACGTCACAGAGCCAGTCCAGGCTCTTCAGGGATCCTGACAATGTTAGGATCCACTCAGATGCCTGACCAGCAGTTGGTTCAGCCTCTAACCATGCCACTGAGAGCCTGAGCCAGCCACTCCTGCCCCCTCTTCAGCATGGCGCACGAGTGACAGTCACCATTCTGTGCTCAGATAGGACCCAAGAACTGAGTGATCAGCGGGCTTTGATTGGTCAGTTCTCAGTGTAGAGGCGGTGAGGGACAGCTACTGCTCGGATCGGATCTAGCCAAGTATATATGTCTGTTTTTTTCAGATCCCACACTTCTCTTTTAAGTACATATCAAGCAATCTCCAGAACACTGACTCTACCATACAGTACTTACAACAAAATGATCATATAGAGTAAATTAGAATGCAGATCTAATATTCATCACAAAATGTTTGGTTCCAATTTTATGATACAGATGTTGCACCTTTTTGTGCCAAGTTTTCAGTATAGTGTTAGTATGATACTACACTTGATAATGCTTATGTTTAGGCACTGGGAGTTGGAGTTTAAAGAGGAGCTCCAGCCATTTTTTGTGTTTATTAAAAGCAGCTAAAAAAACTGTAGCTGCTTTCTTCTATCCCTGACACCAGCATCTCAACTGTGTACAACCGGCTGTGACAGCTTGCGGCTTCACAGACAGGTGCGCACTGCGCATTCACAAGCCGTGCTGCACATTGTGAATGGTTCTGCAGGCTTCTGGGACATGTCATGTGTCCCAAAGGACTGCGGGGAGGGAGGGGGGAGGAGAACTAATCCTTTCCGATCGCCTAGGCTGTCGGAACGGAAGTGGGGGTGGGTACCTGTCAAAATAAGGTACAGCCCCCCCCCCCCCAAAAAAAAGTGCCATTTGGGTAAAGAAGGGAGGAGGAAGCCTTACAGTGGAACGTCACCTTTTGGGTGGAGTTCCACTTTGAAAAGAAATGCTTGTTGTCCACAGGAACCAATGGCTTTAATAATTTGAATCACTAGCCCAAAATAGAGGGGCAGGTGAAGAGTTCGGTTTGTATTTGCTGCATGCTAATTCTGGGCCAGTAACTCATAAATTATTGAAGCCAGAGACAATTAGGCAACTAGCTTTTTCAGAAGGAGAGATCAGCTATGACAACCTGCATATTTCTCTCAGTACAGTTTTCCTGTAGGGGTTAATGGATATGTTCAGTTTATGGATTGGGTTGGGGTTTAGGGTTAGAGATTGGGTGATTGTGTATACAGCAGTCTATTCATAAAAATAAAGTTCAGAAAAATGGGAATAAGTGAGGAGTCAATCATATTTATTCTGTCAGGCTTTCGTTTGCTGTCTGCATCCAGTTGTGCAGATTTCCCTTCATTTTCCGTCCAGAAGACATAACAGGAAGTGAGAAGAACTCTTTTCAAAATAAGGTTAAATCCCCTCTGAGACAGCTGTTACTGCAAGTTGCAATGGTTGCCAGGACATACAGAGAGGGGGGCTCCAGCAGTGACAGAGACAACAATAAAAACCCTGGCAGAGGTTATAACACTTTCCCAGTGTATGCAAAACTAGAAAAAAAGATTTGCCTTTACCAATGCCTTAATATACTGAATAATTACATGCATTAATCATATAGTGTTATCATGAGACACAATATGGTTCTGTCCTTTAATTAAACATATAATAATTCATTTTTGCTGTAGGATTTATAACAACCATTTTCAGAGAAAGTCAAATTCTGTTAAAACGATTAATGGCACATTTGTAACGCATGGATTTCAGTAGGAAATTAAAGTAAAACAACTTGGACATCGTTCAAATTGGGCGGATTTTTGTACTCAATTCAGCCAGATAAGATCCGGCAGCCTGAAGCCCAAACAGACGAGGAGTGAACACTGGAGGCAAGTGGAGATTTTGCATCTGATACTTTCAGTTCATAAATAATGTATTTCAATGAAGAGCAGGCCGCGCAGTGGAAAAGATCACTTCCTCACACATGAAAATATACTTTTTTTACAAGAAGTATTAGCACAGAATTGAAAAACAAACACTAAGCTTGATGTCATTAAGCTGGAACCAAAAGAAGATTATAAATACAATCTAAATTATGTTTCTTTCTTTTGTCTTTCAAGAGCTTCCCAGGAGATGGAGCACCGAAGCCAACTCCAAGGTATAATTATTTAACATGCACCGAGCATTTAGGCAGACATATAATTCTTGCAAAGTTGGCAATGTAGCCCTGAAAATCATGTGGTTTTTGGATGCTGTACTGAAAACAAAGACAGATATTTCATTCCCTGGAAAAAAAAAAAATCTTCTCATGTTCTCAACACTTCCCAAAATATCACTGATGAAGATTATGAGCCAAATACGATTTTGACAATGGAGCAAGAGTCAAACTAGTCAAAAGAGAAACTTTCAAATGTCCTAGTTGTTTATGTATATAAAACATGTATAAAACATGAACTCATTTATTTTAAATTGAAAAATACCAACTAAAGAGAAATAGCTCAAGAGCACTAGTTTTATCTTAAGACACGTTATACTTAGTTCTGCCAAGTAATCCACTACTGTTACTAGCAGAGGTCATGATTTCAATCTCTTATGTTATTTTACCGGCCTACTTGCTTAAAACCAAACGTTTTTAATTGTGTGTTTGTAACAAATGAAATATACTGGTAGTTTTACATTTTAGGCAGTTAACCACAATCAAAAAAAGTTACTAGCCCACATCCCACAAAAAATGAATTATATCATCCAATAAAATATTTAGCACAATACAGGGAGGCAATTTAGGACCAATCCTATCCTCTTAAAGATTCTCCTTTGGATTCTAGATTAAGCTAAAGCAAGTAAAGTCTGAGGTGTCTTCACCATCACTGAATGGGATAACCTGTTAAAAGTGCAATTCAGAACACTGCCTTCCAAGTGGGCCACTGTTTTGGCTGGTCTAGAAGGACTGGGACACCTTTGCACTGTATGCAGTCATGTCCGAACCAATTAAAGTGAAAATATAAATTAATCAGCCCCTTTACTCGAGGATGTGTTTTTCATCTTATAATGTTACACTTCAAATTAAAATAAACCTGACCTTGTCTAACAGGGTAATAACAGTGCTGAGGTGCAGGCAACAAGGACCTGAGTCAGCCTTGAAATCAGTCCCTGTGTGTCTGTAGAGCCCTTTGAATCCAAGGTCCAAGGCTGTATACACAGTTTTAGCTTTATGACCTACCCCATCCACTGCTAACTCCTATTCCCTTTTATTCAAATGTCCAGTGCCCGAAGCCCTAATATATATATATATATAAATATATATATATAATGGGGCTGCAGCATTAACAGGTAAATGATAGGAAGTGGATATTTGCACTAGCAGGAGAAAAACTTGATATCTATGAACTGTGAACACAGGGATTAATCTGAAGATTAACACTGATCATTGCACTTTAGCACCACAGATCCAGGACAGACTTTAGATTTTAAAGCCCATCTTCGGGCAAAGAAAACATTTTCCCATGCAGTGGGGTTTTGCCCACACTACACAGGTCAACTGCTCATTTTGTCTAGGGAATAATGCTTATACTCACTCAATCCTTCATTGCACCAGAAAATGGTGCTCCCCCACAGTTCAGCAGTGGACTGTTCCTTACCTATGGAGCCTGCTCAGAACTTGATGATGTCGGGAACAGTCTACCGAAGTTGACCACTAGACCACGCATGGACAAAAACAGAAGGAATTGGTCTTGTGGTAGGATTGGATGATTAAGCAGGTGTGTCTCTTTACTACCCTCCCCTTGACAAAATTGAGCAGTTAACCTGTGCAGTGCAGGCAAAGCCCCATTGCATGGGAAAACTTTTTTTTGCCTGGAGATGGGCTTTAAATATGCACATGTGCCCATTTATACAGCGTATATATACACTTCAGTTCAGCAATGGTCCTTTACATCATTGCTTGTTCTTCAAAAGAAGACTTTCTGTGCCCTTTTACTGGCCCCACCAGCGTCTGCCCATGTCTTAAACTGCAAATAATTGTAAGTATTTCGTAGTATTATTGGGAATTTTAGTGATTTACAGATGTGTATAATAATGCGTATCGTGCCTTATGATAATTTGTGTCTGGAAATCTGCCAAGCACTGTGTGCACAAGTATATGCAACAATGTATTATGACCTTTAACAAACAATAATAAGAAAATGATTCACAGAGAATCATTTTGTTACAAAAAGATCTGCACTGGATAAACCTAAAAAAGTAGCCAGTTTTTACTCTTCAAAAGCTGTTTTATGTAGCAATTTTTAATATTTTGTAAATTGTAAAGTGTACATTCCTAAAATTTTAGTTAACACATTATTCCTGTATTTATATATATATATATATATTTTTTTTTTTTTAAATAAAAACAAATACTTTTGAATCACAATTATCAGAATTGAATACATATTAAAGGAAATGAAAGGAGTTCAAAGAATAAAAGGACATTGTTACCAATGTGTCTAATATACCCTAACCCATTATTTAAATAACAAATAATTATCCCATTTCCCCTAGACCAGTGGTGGGCAACCTTTTTTTTCAACTGAGCCAAATCTCGCCAAAACCACGATTGAAATTTATTTTGAGAGCCACATTTTTAAAACTGAAAATTCATCCCCCACAGTAATTCATCCCCCATAGTAATTCATCCCCCATATAGTAATTCATCCCCCATAGTAATTCATCCCCCATATAGTAATTCATCCCCCATAGTAATTCATCCCCCATAGTAATTCATCCCCCATATAGTAATTCATCCCCCCTATAGTAATTCATCCCCCATAGTAATTCATCCCCCATATAGTAATTCATCCCCCCTATAGTAATTCATCCCCCATATAGTAATTCATCCCCCATAGTAATTCATCCCCCATATAGTAATTCATCCCCCATAGTAATTCATCCCTCATATAGTAATTCATCCCCCATATAGTAATTCATCCCCCATAGTAATTCATCCCCCATATAGTAATTCATCCCCCATATAGTAATTCATCCCCCATAGTAATTCATCCCCCATAGTAATTCATCCCCCATATAGTAATTCCTCTCGCCGTGTTCCCGCGCCGTTCCGGTCTTCAGGGCGGACTGTGAGAGGAGAGGAGTTCGTCACGCTGCCCCGCCTACATCCTGACAGCCAATGTTTGCCATGCTCCGCGGGCCGGATTAAAAGGTCCGCCGGGCCGTAGTTTGCCCATTGCTGGGCTAGCTGCAGAGTCCTGACTTTTGGGGCGGCCGCCCGAGAGGAGGGAGGGGAGCGGGCGCCCGGCACACAGAAGAGCCGCATTAAAGTGTGTAAAGAGCCGCATGTGGCTCGCGAGCCGCAGCTTGCCGACCACTGCCCTAGACCAATGGGAAACCGAAGTATACAGACTAGGGAGTGAATGCTAGGTTTAATAGAATTATCCCTAAATTATGATCATTGGGATAATGAATTTTCCTGCACCCAGCTAATTGTCAGGTGATCTAATTAAAAGGAAAACTGGAGAAGAGATATCTTTTTAAAATACTTGAAGGTTTACTTTATTTACAGGTTTACTTTAAATGTGTTGGGCCTTTCTATGACATTTTATTTTCCTCTACAATGCAAAACACATAAAAACAGACACCATAACTAATTTATTTTACACTGAAAATCTATAAATAATCGGCAACAATATAATAGAATACAATTTTTTTCATCAATAGCGCTGGGTAAAGTCTTGATTGCCTTTCCACACTATCAAAACAATATAGCTAAAAGAGTGAATGTGGCATGGCAATATACAGAAAAAAAATTGAAAATACGACAGACAAATTGTGTATATGCTGGAAATGGAACCCTTTCATCACATACTCCTGCAGGCTCTTTGCTTGTGCTAATTTTAGAGTAATTTTTTGTACATCAGAGTGTTTCTTTTTGCCAGAAGTTAACTGCTCTTCATATAATCATCCATGAACTTTCCACATGTGCCTTGTCAGGACTATAATGGTAGCATGCCGAGATTGTTCAGTGCCAATCTAAGGCTCGGCTGGAGTTTATTTCACACAGCGGGTGTGGCTGACACAGCCAAGTATTCATCTATTATTTTTTTAATGCTAAGCACCCATTCCATATAGATGTCTCTTTCTTTTATTCTTTCACAAAGAAATGATTGTTCGCTATTTTGAAGCCTTAAAATCTTTAATTACAGTAGAACTGTTTTGACACAAGATGGTAAAAAGTATAATATTGGATCTTTGGCTATCCACAGGTGTGAACTAGTGGTTGTATTATCCAAGTAATATATTATTGCTTGGTACAACAATAATTACATAAACATATACATTTGTTTTAGTTGAGCATGCATTTTTATACAACCCTTGAACCCTGGCACACCATTTGGGTGACTAAGGTGCACCCTATGATAAGTGGCCTAAAGTACACCCTTGGCAGATTGAGTCCCCTGAGAGTTATCCTTCTTGATGCCAAACACCCATATTGCTAGATGGAATCTGTTTGTACTGGTAACAGTCATTTAATGTGTACAAGTATCTTAAAGCTAAATCCAGACGTAGATGGATTGAAATTTGACTGGTTCAGCAGGAACCAGATGAATTTGGATCCATCTCTGGGCAGGCTGGTAGACAGATTGACTTAACTAAAACCAGCCAGTCAAGGTTTTTTTCACCCAATCACTACTGACAGCTAGAGATGAGCGAATCGAAGTATCCGAAGTGGAATTCGAGTCGAATTTCGGAAAAATTTCGATTCGTGCCGAATCCGAAAAACAGCCTAATTCGGACGCGCGAATCGAAATTTTTCCGAAAATGGCGGCTGACATGTGCGGCGACGGAGCGGGGATGTCGGGGAAGGCGCGCAGACAAGGCGCGCTGCCCCATAATGCATTCCTCAACGACATGTGATCGCATCAGCCAATCAGCAGCCAGCCAGCCAGCACTGTGTAATGGTCGAGGTATATATAGCGGCCATTTTGGAAATCTTCATTTGCCTGCAGTCATTGAACAGAGGCAGACCGCTCTGTACTAGGGACAGGGACAGAGTTAGGGCCACAGAAACAATACTTGGGGACAGAGAGAAGTTACTTAGGGACAGAGAACCATTACTCAGGGACACAGACTTGTTAATGAGGGCCACAGAATCGTTCTTTAGGGACAAAGAAACGCTAGTTAGGGCCACAGAATTCATACTCAGGGACAGACAGAATTGTTACTCAGTGCCAGAGAATTGTTACTTAGGGCCACAGAAACGTTATTAGGGCCACAGAATTTTTACTCAGGGACAGACAGAATTGTTACTGAGTGCCAGAGAATTGTTACTCAGGGACAGACAGAATTGTTACTGAGTGCCAGAGAATTCTTACTCAGGGCCACAGAATTCATTCTCAGGGACAGACAGAATTGTTACTCAGGGACAGACAGAATTGTTACTGAGTGCCAGAGAATTGTTACTCAGGGACAGACAGAATTGTTACTGAGTGCCAGAGAATTGTTACTCAGGGACAGACAGAATTGTTACTGAGTGCCAGAGAATTGTTACTCTCACAGACACAAAATTGTTACTTGCACAGACACAGAATTGTTACTTGCACAGACACACAATTGTTACTCAGGGCCACAGAATTCATACTCAGGGACAGACAGAATTGTTACTGAGTGCCAGAGAATTCTTACTCAGGTCCACAGAATTCATACTCAGGGACAGACAGAATTGTTACTCAGGGACAGACAGAATTGTTACTGAGTGCCAGAGAATTGTTACTCAGGGACAGACAGAATTGTTACTGAGTGCCAGAGAATTGTTACTCTCACAGACACAAAATTGTTACTTGCACAGACACAGAATTGTTACTTGCACAGACACACAATTGTTACTCAGGGCCACAGAATTCATACTCAGGGACAGACAGAATTGTTACTGAGTGCCAGAGAATTGTTACTCAGGGACAGACAGAATTGTTACTGAGTGCCAGAGAATTGTTACTCTCACAGACACAAAATTGTTACTTGCACAGACACAGAATTGTTACTTGCACAGACACACAATTGTTACTGAGTGCCAGAGAATTGTTACTCAGGGACAGACAGAATTGTTACTGAGTGCCAGAGAATTGTTACTCAGGGACAGACAGAATTGTTACTGAGTGCCAGAGAATTGTTACTCAGGGACAGACAGAATTGTTACTGAGTGCCAGAGAATTGTTACTCTCACAGACACAAAATTGTTACTTGCACAGACACAGAATTGTTACTCGCACAGAGACAGAATTGTTACTCAGGGCCACAGAATTCATACTCAGGGACAGACAGAATTGTTACTGAGTGCCAGAGAATTGTTACTCAGGGACAGACAGAATTGTTACTGAGTGCCAGAGAATTGTTACTCTCACAGACACAAAATTGTTACTTGCACAGACACAGAATTGTTACTTGCACAGACACACAATTGTTACTGAGTGCCAGAGAATTGTTACTCAGGGACAGACAGAATTGTTACTGAGTGCCAGAGAATTGTTACTCAGGGACAGACAGAATTGTTACTGAGTGCCAGAGAATTGTTACTCTCACAGACACAAAATTGTTACTTGCACAGACACAGAATTGTTACTCGCACAGAGACAGAATTGTTACTCAGGGCCACAGAATTCATACTCAGGGACAGACAGAATTGTTACTGAGTGCCAGAGAATTGTTACTCAGGGAAGACAGAATTGTTACTGAGTGCCATAGAATTGTTACTCAGGGACAGACAGAATTGTTACTGAGTGCCAGAGAATTGTTACTCTCACAGACACAAAATTGTTACTTGCACAGACACAGAATTGTTACTCGCACAGAGACAGAATTGTTACTCAGGGCCACAGAATTCATACTCAGGGACAGACAGAATTGTTACTGAGTGCCAGAGAATTGTTACTCAGGGACAGACAGAATTGTTACTGAGTGCCAGAGAATTGTTACTCTCACAGACACAAAATTGTTACTTGCACAGACACAGAATTGTTACTTGCACAGACACACAATTGTTACTGAGTGCCAGAGAATTGTTACTCAGGGACAGACAGAATTGTTACTGAGTGCCAGAGAATTGTTACTCAGGGACAGACAGAATTGTTACTGAGTGCCAGAGAATTGTTACTCAGGGACAGACAGAATTGTTACTGAGTGCCAGAGAATTGTTACTCTCACAGACACAAAATTGTTACTTGCACAGACACAGAATTGTTACTCGCACAGAGACAGAATTGTTACTCAGGGCCACAGAATTCATACTCAGGGACAGACAGAATTGTTACTGAGTGCCAGAGAATTGTTACTCAGGGACAGACAGAATTGTTACTGAGTGCCAGAGAATTGTTACTCTCACAGACACAAAATTGTTACTTGCACAGACACAGAATTGTTACTTGCACAGACACACAATTGTTACTGAGTGCCAGAGAATTGTTACTCAGGGACAGACAGAATTGTTACTGAGTGCCAGAGAATTGTTACTCAGGGACAGACAGAATTGTTACTGAGTGCCAGAGAATTGTTACTCAGGGACAGACAGAATTGTTACTGAGTGCCAGAGAATTGTTACTCTCACAGACACAAAATTGTTACTTGCACAGACACAGAATTGTTACTCGCACAGAGACAGAATTGTTACTCAGGGCCACAGAATTCATACTCAGGGACAGACAGAATTGTTACTGAGTGCCAGAGAATTGTTACTCAGGGACAGACAGAATTGTTACTGAGTGCCAGAGAATTGTTACTCTCACAGACACAAAATTGTTACTTGCACAGACACAGAATTGTTACTTGCACAGACACACAATTGTTACTGAGTGCCAGAGAATTGTTACTCAGGGACAGACAGAATTGTTACTGAGTGCCAGAGAATTGTTACTCAGGGACAGACAGAATTGTTACTGAGTGCCAGAGAATTGTTACTCAGGGACAGACAGAATTGTTACTGAGTGCCAGAGAATTGTTACTCTCACAGACACAAAATTGTTACTTGCACAGACACAGAATTGTTACTCGCACAGAGACAGAATTGTTACTCAGGGCCACAGAATTCATACTCAGGGACAGACAGAATTGTTACTGAGTGCCAGAGAATTGTTACTCAGGGACAGACAGAATTGTTACTGAGTGCCAGAGAATTGTTACTCTCACAGACACAAAATTGTTACTTGCACAGACACAGAATTGTTACTTGCACAGACACACAATTGTTACTCAGGGCCACAGAATTCATACTCAGGGACAGACAGAATTGTTACTGAGTGCCAGAGAATTCTTACTCAGGGCCACAGAATTCATACTCAGGGACAGACAGAATTGTTACTCAGGGACAGACAGAATTGTTACTGAGTGCCAGAGAATTGTTACTCAGGGACAGACAGAATTGTTACTGAGTGCCAGAGAATTGTTACTCTCACAGACACAAAATTGTTACTTGCACAGACACAGAATTGTTACTTGCACAGACACACAATTGTTACTCAGGGCCACAGAATTCATACTCAGGGACAGACAGAATTGTTACTGAGTGCCAGAGAATTGTTACTCAGGGACACCTAATCGTTGAATTAAATAGTATGTCAGACAACATGCAGAGGAGTGGCAGAGGAGGCAATGTTTTAGGAGCGAGCAGACGTGGCAGCAGAGGAAGGGGTCGAGGCAGCAGTATTCGCAGCCAGAGGCCAGTGCTCCCGGTGTCATCCAGCGGTCGTGTCTCCACCGACAACCCTGCCGTCATTGATTGGTTGGCTCGGTCGTCTTCCTCTTCCCAGGTCACCTCTGACACCTACAGCCAACGGTCGGTGGGTACGTCAGACACAACCGTTAGTTGGCATGGCCCGGGACCAAGCCCACTGAAATCACGTGTCCTCTACCTGCCCCTGTCCTTTGCTGTTCCCTCACCAAGCGAAGTATCGCATGCTGTGGGCTCAGCCCCACTGTACAGTGAGGAAGAGCTAACAGAGGGCGGTCAGGAACGGGGGGAGACATCGGCCTTTTCAGCAGCCAAGCGAACAAGTACTGGCGAGGAGAGTGGCTCGGTAGCCGGTCTAGAGACAGGTCTGTCTCCTGACCCAGACGCAGCCGAGGGGGCTAGTAGTGAGGCGGAGACCCTACTTGATGATGAGGAGGTTGATCGCACTTGGCAGCCTCGTCGTCATCAGGCAATTTCTTCCGCATCATCAGGAGAAGAGGGTGGCAGCTTGGCAGCGAGCAAAACAGTCGGTGGGTTGCCCAGGAGACAGCAGCAGGGTCGCATCAGTGTCAGTGGAGCCAAACGTCCACGGAGTAGAGCACCAGCTCCACTGCAGCCTACCACCACGGCCAGTAGTGGTGCCGGTGCGCACGGAGGAAGTAGCAGTCAGCCAGTGAAGAGTAGCGGGGGCAAAGTTTCCTACTCGGTGGTGTGGCAATTTTTCCTCAAGCCGCCCGAGGAAGTAAACGTAGCCGTATGTCGACTATGTGGCCAGAAATGCAAGCGTGGCCAGGGGGCCCATGTTGGGACTACAGCGTTGCGTCAGCATATGCAGCGTCACCATTCGGTGGCCTGGGAAAACCGTGATAAACATACGGCGGTTCTGCCTGCCCCAGCCCCCGCTCCATCACCCGCTCCGTTACTTGCTCCGTCACCCGACGTCGTCAATCGCCCTCTATCAGCCAGTCAAGGCTCCAACACCTCTGCTGAGGGGAGTTGTCGCTCATTGGCATCTTCCGCTCGTTCAGATGCTCCTTCTCCTGCTACTCCTCTTCTCGGATTCCGTCAACAGTCTTTCTTGGAATCCGTATCCAAGAGACAACAGTTTGCGAGCACGCACCCGACGGTGCAAAAGCTGAACGTCCTCCTGTCCAAGTTGCTGGTGCTGCAGTCCCTCCCTTTCCAACTGGTGGACTCAGCACCTTTCCGAGAAATGATGGCTTGTGCCGCGCCGCGGTGGAGAGTGCCAAGCCGTCATTTCTTTGCCCAAAAGGCAGTGCCAGCCCTGCATTCACATGTAGAAGAGATGGTGGGCCAGTCTTTGAGCATGTCGGTCTCTGCCAAAGTGCACGGCAGCGCCGACGTGTGGAGCTGTAACTACGGTCAGGGACAGTACATGTCATTTACGGCCCACTGGGTGAACGTGGTGCCGGCACAGCCGCACCAGCAACTTGGACAGGTCACGACGCTTTTGCCTCCACGTTTGCACGTCCTTGGTCCAGCAAGCATGTCCGCCTCTACCACCTCTTTTTCCGCCGTGTCCTCAGCCGCCACCCCCGTGCCAAGTCCCATTACCCGACCGGCATATCACATGTGCAGGGCGCAACGGTGTCACGCTGTGCTGCACCTGGTATGCCTTGGCGAACGTAGTCACACAGGGGAGGAACTGCTGAGTGTAATGAACAGAGAAATCGACAGATGGCTGTCTCCGCGCAAACTAAAAATCGGAACCATGTTGACTGACAACGGAAAGAACATGGTGTCTGCTCTGCGTCAAGGAAGGTTGTGCCATGCGCCATGCATGGCTCACGTGTTCAATCTGGTTGTCAAGCGGTTCCTAAAATCCACCATCCCACTGCAAGACATCCTTAAAATGTCACGTAAACTGTGCATGCATTTCAGCCATTCCTACACCGCAAAGAACACCCTCATTGAGCTGCAGCGGCAGAACGGAATTCCACAGCATCGCCTGATCTGCGACGTTGCAACAAGGTGGAATTCAACCCTACACATGTTAGACCGCCTTTACGAGCAGCGAAAGGCCATCACCGATTTCCTGATGTTACAAGCGGATAAAGGTACTCCCCTGTGTAACTTAGATGTCAGCCATTGGCAGCTCATGCGTGACACCTGCCGCTTGCTCAGGCCCTTTGAGGAGGCCACGCTATTCGTGAGTCGGCAGGACTATGGGATGAACGACGTCATTCCTCTGTTGCACGTCCTGGAACAAATGCTGTTAACAATGGCTGGTCAGGGTGCGGTAGACGTGGCGCACAGATCTCAACGCCACATGACCCCTGTGGGGGCAGGACAGGAAGAAGAGGAGGAGGTAGAGGAGGACATTTGTGCTCAGGAATTATTGAGTGAAATGGGTGGTTTTTCCACTCAGCGGACAGGAGTGGAGGAGCAGGAGCATCTGGTAGAGGAGGAGGAGGAGGAGACAGAGGACCCAGACGCACCGTGGCAGTATGCTGTGGAGATGGAGGCAGGGAGTCCCTCGCATTCCTTGGCACAAATGGCCCATAGCATGCTCGGTTGCTTGCGTAGCGACAGCCGAATAATAACCATCAGACAGAGGGATGACTTTTGGCTGTCCACCTTGTTGGACCCTCGCTACCGGTCCAAAATGGTGGCCTTTTTCACACCTGCTGAGAGGGAGGCCAAAATTACGTACTATAAAAACCACCTATGTAGTCAGTTGGTCTCTGCCTTTGTGCGCCAACGTCCATCCTCAGACACTGTGGGCCCTGTGCGCTCGCGTTCCGCTGGCATGGCAGCAGGGGAGGGGTGGGGTGGTAGGAGCAGTGGCAGCTCCACCAGCAGCGGCTGCCTCAGTCTGCAGTCGATGATGAGTAGCTTTCTTCACCAGCGCAGTGAGGAAACTACTAACCAGCCGCAGCAGCAGCAGCAGCATCAGGTGGACCTGGAGCAGGAGCTCAAACAACAGGCTTGGGCCTACTTGGACAGCACCCTGCCAACCGAGGTAGACAATCCCCTTGACTACTGGGCAACGAAACTTGACCTTTGGCCCCAACTAGCTGAATTTGCCCTTGAAAGGCTGTCATGCCCGGCCAGTAGCGTGGCATCGGAGCGCGTGTTTAGTGCGGCAGGAGGTATTGTAACTCCGCGGAGGACACGACTGTCCACCCAAAGTGTGGAGAGACTCACGTTTGTGAAAATGAATCAGGCGTGGATTAGTCTGGATTTCAAACCACCAGTTCCTGACACAACTGACTAAATCCGCCATGAATCATGCCTCAAACATGTGCCACTTTCAGGTCTCCTCACACTGCTGGTGTGTTGAATTTTTTGACATAGGGTGCTGGCAGATTACGGGCCTCCTATAGCTGCTGCCAGGCCCCTAATCTGCCATAGGCCCCTATATACCGCCTCCTCCTGCTGCTGCCAGGTCCAGAGTCTCTCATGGGTCCCTGTACGGCCTCCCATTGCTGCTGTCTCCATCGCCACACTCTGCTGCCATGTGCCACTTTCAGGTCTCTTCACACTGCTGGTGTGTTAAATTTTTTGACATAGGGTGCAGGCAGATTACGGGCCTCACATAGCTGCTGCCAGGCCCCTAATCTGCCATGGGCCCCTATATACCACCTCCTCCTGCTGCTGCCAGGTCCAGAGTCTCTCATGGGTCCCTGTACGGCCTCCCATTGCTGCTGTCTCCATCGCCACACTCTGCTGCCATGTGCCACTTTCAGGTCTCTTCACACTGCTGGTGTGTAAAATTTTTTGACATAGGGTGCTGCAAGATAACGGGCCTCACATAGCTGCTGCCAGGCCCCTAATCTGCCATGGGCCCCAATATACCGCCTCCTCATGCTGCTGCCAGGTCCAGAGTCTCTCATGGGTCCCTGTACGGCCTCCCATTGCTGCTGTCTCCATCGCCACACTCTGCTGCCATGTGCCACTTTCAGGTCTCTTCACACTGCTGGTGTGTTAAATTTTTTGACATAGGGTGCTGCAAGATAACGGGCCTCACATAGCTGCTGCCAGGCCCCTAATCTGCCATGGGCCCCTATATACCACCTCCTCCTGCTGCTGCCAGGTCCAGAGTCTCTCATGGGTCCCTGTACGGCCTCCCATTGCTGCTGTCTCCATCGCCACACTCTGCTGCCATGTGCCACTTTCAGGTCTCTTCACACTGCTGGTGTGTAAAATTTTTTGACATAGGGTGCTGCAAGATAACGGGCCTCACATAGCTGCTGCCAGGCCCCTAATCTGCCATGGGCCCCAATATACCGCCTCCTCATGCTGCTGCCAGGTCCAGAGTCTCTCATGGGTCCCTGTACGGCCTCCCATTGCTGCTGTCTCCATCGCCACACTCTGCTGCCATGTGCCACTTTCAGGTCTCTTCACACTGCTGGTGTGTTAAATTTTTTGACATAGGGTGCTGCAAGATAACGGGCCTCACATAGCTGCTGCCAGGCCCCTAATCTGCCATGGGCCCCTATATACCGCCTCCTCATGCTGCTGCCAAGTCCAGAGTCTGTCATGGTCCCTGTACGGCCTCCCATTGCTGCTGTCTCCATCGCCACACTCTGCTGCCATGTGCCACTTTCAGGTCTCTTCACACTGCTGGTGTGTTAAATTTTTTGACATAGGGTGCAGGCAGATTACGGGCCTCACATAGCTGCTGCCAGGCCCCTAATCTGCCATGGGCCCCTATATACCACCTCCTCCTGCTGCTGCCAGGTCCAGAGTCTCTCATGGGTCCCTGTACGGCCTCCCATTGCTGCTGTCTCCATCGCCACACTCTGCTGCCATGTGCCACTTTCAGGTCTCTTCACACTGCTGGTGTGTTAAATTTTTTGACATAGGGTGCAGGCAGATTACGGGCCTCACATAGCTGCTGCCAGGCCCCTAATCTGCCATGGGCCCCTATATACCGCCTCCTCCTGCTGCTGCCAGGTCCAGAGTCTCTCATGGGTCCCTGTACGGCCTCCCATTGCTGCTGTCTCCATCGCCACACTCTGCTGCCATGTGCCACTTTCAGGTCTCTTCACACTGCTGGTGTGTAAAATTTTTTGACATAGGGTGCTGCAAGATAACGGGCCTCACATAGCTGCTGCCAGGCCCCTAATCTGCCATGGGCCCCTATATACCGCCTCCTCATGCTGCTGCCAAGTCCAGAGTCTGTCATGGTCCCTGTACGGCCTCCCATTGCTGCTGTCTCCATCGCCACACTCTGCTGCCATGTGCCACTTTCAGGTCTCTTCACACTGCTGGTGTGTTAAATTTTTTGACATAGGGTGCTGGCAGATTACGGGCCTCCTATAGCTGCTGCCAGGCCCCTAATCTGCCATGGGCCCCTATATACCGCCTCCTCATGCTGCTGCCAAGTTCAGAGTCTGTCATGGGTCCCTGTACGGCCTCCCATTGCTGCTGTCTCCATCGCCACACTCTGCTGCCATGTGCCACTTTCAGGTCTCTTCACACTGCTGGTGTGTTAAATTTTTTGACATAGGGTGCAGGCAGATTACGGGCCTCACATAGCTGCTGCCAGGCCCCTAATCTGCCATGGGCCCCTATATACCGCCTCCTCCTGCTGCTGCCAGGTCCAGAGTCTCTCATGGGTCCCTGTACGGCCTCCCATTGCTGCTGTCTCCATCGCCACACTCTGCTGCCATGTGCCACTTTCAGGTCTCTTCACACTGCTGGTGTGTTAAATTTTTTGACATAGGGTGCTGCAAGATAACGGGCCTCACATAGCTGCTGCCAGGCCCCTAATCTGCCATGGGCCCCTATATACCGCCTCCTCATGCTGCTGCCAAGTCCAGAGTCTGTCATGGTCCCTGTACGGCCTCCCATTGCTGCTGTCTCCATCGCCACACTCTGCTGCCATGTGCCACTTTCAGGTCTCTTCACACTGCTGGTGTGTTAAATTTTTTGACATAGGGTGCAGGCAGATTACGGGCCTCACATAGCTGCTGCCAGGCCCCTAATCTGCCATGGGCCCCTATATACCGCCTCCTCATGCTGCTGCCAAGTCCAGAGTCTGTCATGGTCCCTGTACGGCCTCCCATTGCTGCTGTCTCCATCGCCACACTCTGCTGCCATGTGCCACTTTCAGGTCTCTTCACACTGCTGGTGTGTTAAATTTTTTGACATAGGGTGCAGGCAGATTACGGGCCTCACATAGCTGCTGCCAGGCCCCTAATCTGCCATGGGCCCCTATATACCGCCTCCTCCTGCTGCTGCCAGGTCCAGAGTCTCTCATGGGTCCCTGTACGGCCTCCCATTGCTGCTGTCTCCATCGCCACACTCTGCTGCCATGTGCCACTTTCAGGTCTCTTCACACTGCTGGTGTGTAAAATTTTTTGACATAGGGTGCTGCAAGATAACGGGCCTCACATAGCTGCTGCCAGGCCCCTAATCTGCCATGGGCCCCTATATACCGCCTCCTCATGCTGCTGCCAAGTCCAGAGTCTGTCATGGTCCCTGTACGGCCTCCCATTGCTGCTGTCTCCATCGCCACACTCTGCTGCCATGTGCCACTTTCAGGTCTCTTCACACTGCTGGTGTGTTAAATTTTTTGACATAGGGTGCTGGCAGATTACGGGCCTCCTATAGCTGCTGCCAGGCCCCTAATCTGCCATGGGCCCCTATATACCGCCTCCTCATGCTGCTGCCAAGTTCAGAGTCTGTCATGGGTCCCTGTACGGCCTCCCATTGCTGCTGTCTCCATCGCCACACTCTGCTGCCATGTGCCACTTTCAGGTCTCTTCACACTGCTGGTGTGTTAAATTTTTTGACATAGGGTGCAGGCAGATTACGGGCCTCACATAGCTGCTGCCAGGCCCCTAATCTGCCATGGGCCCCTATATACCGCCTCCTCCTGCTGCTGCCAGGTCCAGAGTCTCTCATGGGTCCCTGTACGGCCTCCCATTGCTGCTGTCTCCATCGCCACACTCTGCTGCCATGTGCCACTTTCAGGTCTCTTCACACTGCTGGTGTGTTAAATTTTTTGACATAGGGTGCTGCAAGATAACGGGCCTCACATAGCTGCTGCCAGGCCCCTAATCTGCCATGGGCCCCTATATACCGCCTCCTCATGCTGCTGCCAAGTCCAGAGTCTGTCATGGTCCCTGTACGGCCTCCCATTGCTGCTGTCTCCATCGCCACACTCTGCTGCCATGTGCCACTTTCAGGTCTCTTCACACTGCTGGTGTGTTAAATTTTTTGACATAGGGTGCAGGCAGATTACGGGCCTCACATAGCTGCTGCCAGGCCCCTAATCTGCCATGGGCCCCTATATAACGCCTCCTCATGCTGCTGCCAAGTTCAGAGTCTGTCATGGGTCCCTGTACGGCCTCCCATTGCTGCTGTCTCCATCGCCACACTCTGCCATGTGCCACTTTCAGGTCTCCTCACACTGCTGGTGTGTTGAATTTTTTGACATAGGGTGCTGGCAGATTACGGGCCTCCTATAGCTGCTGCCAGGCCCCTAATCTGCCATAAGCCCCTATATACCGCCTCCTCATGCTGCTGCCAAGTCCAGAGTCTGTCATGGGTCCCTGTACGGCCTCCCATTGCTGCTGTCTCCATCGCCACACTCTGCCATGTGCCACTTTCAGGTCTCCTCACACACTGCTGGTGTGTTGAATTTTTTGACATAGGGTGCTGGCAGATTACGGGCCTCCTATAGCTGCTGCCAGGCCCCTAATCTGCCGTAGGCCCCTATATACCGCCTCCTCATGCTGCTGCCAGGTCCAGAGTCTCTCATGGGTCCCTGTACGGCCTCCCATTGCTGCTGTCTCCATCGCCACACTCTGCCATGTGCCACTTTCAGGTCTCCTCACACTGCTGGTGTGTTCCATTTTTTGTCATAGGGTGCTGGCAGATTATGGGCCTCCCATAACTGCTGCCAGGCCCCTAATCTGCCATGGGCCCCTATACCGACTCCTCATGCTGTGACGTTGCAACAAGGTGGAATTCAACCCTACATATGTTAGACCGCCTTTACGAACAGCAAAAGGCCATCACAGATTTCCTGATGTTAAAAGCAGATAAAGGTACTCCCTGTGTAACTTAGATGTCAGCCATTGGCAGCTCATGCGTGACACCTGCGCTTGCTCAGGCCCTTTGAGGAGGCCACGCTATTCGTGAGTCGGCAGGACTATGGGATGAACGACGTCATTCCTCTGTTGCACGTCCTGGAACAAATGCTGTTAACAATGGCTGGTCAGGGTGCGGTAGACGTGGCGCACAGATCTCAACGCCACATGGCCCCTGTGGGGGCAGGACTGGAAGAAGAGGAGGAGGTAGAGGAGGACATTGGTGCTCAGGAATTATTGAGTGAAATGGGTGGTTTTTCCACTCAGCGGACAGGAGTGGAGGAGCAGGAGCATCTGGTAGAGGAGGAGGAAGAGGAGACAGAGGACCTAGACGCACCGTGGCAGTATGCTGTGGAGATGGAGGCAGGGAGTCCCTCGCATTCCTTGGCACAAATGGCCCATAGCATGCTCGGTTGCTTGCGTAGCGACAGCCGAATAATAACCATCAGACAGAGGGATGACTTTTGGCTGTCCACCTTGTTGGACCCTCGCTACCGTTCAAAAATGGTGGCCTTTTTCACACCTGCTGAGAGGGAGGCCAAAATAACGTACTATAAAAAACACCTATGTAGTCAGCTGGTCTCTGCCTGTCTGCGCCAACGTCCATCCTCAGACACTGTGGGCCCTGTGCGCTCGTGTTCCGCTGCCATGGCAGCAGGGGAGGGGTGGGGTGGTAGGAGCAGTGGCAGCTCCACCAGCAGCGGCTGCCTCAGTCTGCAGTCGATGATGAGTAGCTTTCTTCACCAGCGCAGTGAGGAAACTACTAACCAGCCGCAGCAGCAGCAGCAGCATCAGGTGGACCTGGAGCAGGACCTCAAACAACAGGCTTAGGCCTACTTGGACAGCACCCTGCCAACCGAGGTAGACAATCCCCTTGACTACTGGGCAACGAAACTTGACCTTTGGCCCCAACTAGCTGAATTTGCCCTTGAAAGGCTGTCATGCCCGGCCAGTAGCGTGGCATCGGAGCGCGTGTTTAGTGCGGCAGGAGGTATTGCAACTCCGCGGAGGACACGACTGTCCACCCAAAGTGTGGAGAGACTGACGTTTGTGAAAATGAATCAGGCGTGGATTAGTCTGGATTTCAAACCACCAGTTCCTGACACAACTGACTAAATCCGCCATGAATCATGCCCCAAACATGTGCCACTTTCAGGTCTCCTCACACTGCTGGTGTGTTCCATTTTTTGTCATAGGGTGCTGGCAGATTACGGGCCTCCCATAGCTGCTGCCAGGCCCCTAATCTGCCATGGGCCCCTATACCGCCTCCTCATGCTGCTGCCAAGTCCAGAGTCTCTCATGGGTCCCTGTACGGCCTCCCATTGCTGCTGCCTCCATCGCCACACTCTGCCATGTGCCACTTTCAGGTCTCCTCACACTGCTGGTGTGTTCCATTTTTTGTCATAGGGTGCTGGCAGATTACGGGCCTCCCATAGCTGCTGCCAGGCCCCTAATCTGCCATGGGCCCCTATACCGCCTCCTCATGCTGCTGCCAGGTCCAGAGTCTCTCATGGGTCCCTGTACGGCCTCCCATTGCTGCTGTCTCCATCGCCACACTCTGCCATGTGCCACTTTCAGGTCTCCTCACACTGCTGGTGGGTTCCATTTTTTGTCATAGGGTGCTGGCAGATTACGGGCCTCCCATAGCTGCTGCCAGGCCCGTAATCTGCCATGGGCCCCCGTACCGACTCCTCATGCTGCTGCCAGGCCCGTAATCTGTCATGGGCCACTGTTGTCGCTTGTTGGCATATTCCGCTCGTTCAGATGCTCCTTCTCCTGCTACTCCTCTTCACGGATTCCGTCAGCAGTCTTTCTTGGAATCCGTTTCCAAGAGACAACAGTTTGCGAGCACGCACCCGACGGTGCAGAAGCTGAACGTCCTCCTGTCCAAGTTGCTGCTGCCAGGCTCGTAATCTGTCATGCGCCCCTGTACCGCCTCCTCATGCTGCTGCCAGGTCCAGAGTGTGTCATGGGCCCCCGTACCGACTCCTCATGCTGCTGCCAGGCCCGTAATCTGTCATGGGCCCCTGTACCGCCTCCCCATGCTGCTGCCAGGTCCAGAGTGTGTCATGGGTCCCTGTACGGCCTCCCATTGCTGCTGCCAGGCCCGTAATCTGCCATGGGCCCCTGTACCGACTCCTCATGCTGCTGCCAGGCCCGTAATCTGTCATGGGCCCCTGTACCGCCTCCTCATGCTGCTGCCAGGTCCAGAGTGTGTCATGGGTCCCTGTACGGCCTCCCATTGCTGCTGTCTCTATCGCCACACTCTGCCATGTGCCACTTTCAGGTCTCCTCACACTGCTGGTGGTTTCCATTTTTGTCATAGGGTGCTGTATGGCCTCCCATTGCTGCTGCCTCCACCGCCACACTGTGGCTCCACACTCTGGTTTTGGCCCCGTGACTGCCCAAATGAGTGAAGTGTGCGGTGATTCTAAGATCGACGGCACTCATCTGCATGTCATACTGACTGACAGTATTATTTCTCTTCCCCAGCAGACTCCAAGGGCATTTAAATTAAAGGTACAGTGTTCTGCACTAATATTAAGTCTCTCTGAAGCCTAGAAACACCCTTTTTTAAGTTAAATTCACAGCGAATTTATTCGACTCGAATCGAATATTGTCCACGAATTCGCCGAATCAGTCGAATCGAATTTTTCATTTCTTCGCTCATCTCTACTGACAGCTATAGCCGTCAGTGGTGATCATTGTATTCTGAAAGGTTCCCTGCACTCCTTGCTGCCAGAACACAATAGCATTGTGGGAGGGATTCCCCCATCAACACAGACTGTGTTGATGGGGGAATCAAGCAATTTACTTTCCTTCAACCTGTGGTTAAAGGAAAGAAAATTACATAATGTATAGTATGGCCTGCCTAACTAAACAGTATGATGTTTTGGCAAGCAATACCTACCTATACCTACGCCTATTGAGAGCATTATCATTTATTACCATTATGAACAGCAGGTGTGACCCTGTAGGCAGAAGAGACAAAGAAGCAGATTTTCCCTGCATTGCTATTGGCCACACATCATTGGTAGAATTACAGTCATTTCCTAAACATTCACTTATACATTGTGTTATCAGAAGGCTTGTTGTGCGCCTAAATGTTCCAGCAAGGGAAATGCTTGCAATAGTTGCATAGTGTGTAGATGCAATCAGAAGAGCAATTTAGAACATCACAATTGTCACAAGATTTTTATCATGCTGAGTCTATGAATACAATATCAATTTAGCATGGGGATTTTTTTCCTGCTTATATACAAGTGCTGAGGATAGCTGGGCAAGTTCGTCATTATTAGATTGAAGTTTTTATGTCATTTTGTTGATGCATTTTGTATTTGTAAGAGCAGATATCACTTGGCACTGAAATTTGCAGTTTATTCAAATCTGTATGATAAAAGATAACAAGGAACATGTTTTGCCAGATAAAAAATATGGTCAAACAATGTTTAGATGTTGCAGCGCTAAATAGCATGAAACAAATGAATAAATGCAAAATGTGTCGCCACACAATATAATTGTCAAACATATGAAATGACAGAAACGTAAATACTACACAATGATGCGTCCCAAAAAATGAAGCTTAACCAAGTAATAGTCCCAAAATGTGATGTGATCAAATCAAAAACAAATAATAATAGTGACTTCCGTGTTATGCCTCCACAATTATGCACTCACCAGAAGCAAATAGAAAACCAGCATAAAATGGACTGACACTTTGGTGCAAATCTGTTCAATTCCCATCTCCAGTCAATGATCTATCCAAGGGTGGGCTCCCTCTATAAAATATATTTAGTGCTGCTGATCCTCACATATGAGCTTGGTTCACCATCTCCTATCCTCAGTTGCTGATGTTCCTCTATTAGCTGTAACAAATCACGATCTTCTTCCTCTGCAGTCAGTCTGGACAAAGCAGTGCTTTGGGAAGAAGATTGTGATTTGTTACAACTAATAGAGGAACATCAGCAACTGGGGATGGGAGATAGTGAACCAAACCTATATGTGAGGATCAGCAGCACTAAATATATTTTATGGAGGGATCCCACCCTTGGATAGATCGGTGACTGGAGATGGGAATCAAACAGATTTGTCCCAAAGTGTCAGTCCATTTTATGCTGGTTTGCTACTTGCTTCTGGTGAGTGCATAATGGTGGAGGAATACCACGGAAGTCACTATTATTATTCGATCTTCATTTGATCACATCACAATTTGGGACCATTACTTGGGTTAAGCTCCATTTTTTGGGACACATTATTGTGCAATATTTACGTTTCTGTAATTTCATATGTTTGACATTTATATTGTGTGGTGACACGTTTTGCATTTATTAATTTGTTTCATGCTATTTAGCGCTGCACAATTTTTTTTGTCTGTTTAAGTGAAAGCAGAGGGTTTACCACATTGTGCCAGCTGCTTTCTTTATTATCATTTGTCTTTGTGCTCACCATTTACATTCTTTCAATGTTTAGCTGTTGCATATGAACAACTGTAGTGGAGTGCCCATTTACTCACCGTGCTCAAAATTCCTCAGATTCTCTTCCTCGTGAGATCAGAGAGGACACATCTGATGAGGTAGAGGTAGCTGGGCAAGTGATCTGCAGCCAAGTAAAAGGCCCTTCACTGTCAGAGCCGTCATGTGGGCAGTTTAGCATGCAGCTTTTTCAAGACCTAGCTACTGTGGGGAAGACAAAACCACCTGCCACCCACCTGCCCCACTCCAGAGCTACCAGAATACTGCAGTTTCAGAGGGTTGCCCCTTTTTCCTTGGACCTTGAATCCATTCAGCCATTGACCTGTGTTACCAGAACTACCCTGGACTTCACTGTGAGGGACGCTGTCTATGAGGATACTCATAAGTAGCTGTTTGTGTTCTGTATTATTTTACTGTAGCGGTGATTCTCAGCTAGACTGTCTGATGTTATAGAGTCTTATAGAGACTATGCTAGGCATCCACGTTACCCTGAGCGAGTGACAGAGAAATTGCTGTGAGGAGTCCATGTTTGTGCAGCTTTCAAGTTAGTGCAGCATTTATTACTCTGCAGTGTATGCATGCTTTTGCAGATTTTAACCTGTTTTGCATTTTTCTTTCAACTTTTCACCTGTTTAGCAAACTGCAGGTTGCCCCCTGCTTGATCATTCTGCCAATTACATATTTTGTTAATCAACTATCTCCCCATCTGCCCAGCTTAAAGTGGCCCTTCACCCTATATTTAAATGTCCCCTAATTATCATTATCTCCCCCTCCTATAACATAATTGGATACAATCATTTTGTTTTGTAAACTCCAAAAACCTTTTTTCTGTATTGTCCCCCCTCCTTTCCTCCTTTCTCACCTAGGCTTATGAAGTAGCCTCTAGTCCTGTAGACTCCTGGGATATCACCATTACAAATCCCAGGAGCCTTTGGGAACTAAGACACAGAGCAAAGCATCATGACAAAAGGACATGGCGGGAGGAAGAGAGACAATACTCATTTGAGCGAAAAGAAGAGGATCTCTTTCGTGTGGTTTCCACAGTGCACAGCCCAAGGTTCTGCCAGCTTCTGCAGGTTAACAGGAGGATTTGAAAGCTTACAACCACAAAAGCTCATCGACCAGCAAGTGCCTAAGTCCCTAATTCTAATTGACAACATAGCTGGCTGCTATAGGGTTTTTTTTTATAATTTTTCATTTTGTCTGACGTTCCTACTGGCTTACAAACACACAGCATGCATTTGTCCCTGATTGACGAACGTATTCCTAACACAAAGATGTGCACTTGAGACAATGTTGAGCATGCAGTCTAAACACAGGAAATGATGTCATAGTTTAGGGTCATGAGGTTGTTTCCTTTACTTCAGCTACATACCAGTGCTCGAGCCTCTGTATCGTCTGGCAAAAAAATCATTTACAATTGAATGAAAACAGTGAGGACAGTTGGGTTAAATGTTTATGTTTACCTCAAAGTATATCAAGTAGCCACAGATATTTATAAGGTGACCAAACTTAGAATAGTTTACAGAAACTAGTGGAAATGTATACTTTACATAGTTGGAAGTCTCAAGAGGTTATGTGGTGCCTTTTTAGGCTCCATGCACACTGGCTTAAAAAAAAAAAGCTCCTACAGGAGTTTAGAGTTCTGCCTGAAGAAGCAACTAATGATATCCTATGTGTCTATGCACATTAGGCAGTTTTTTTAACTGCTTAAGGACCACCCTATAGCAGATATACTGCTACAGGGAGGCACCTGTGCGCAAAATCACGTGTATGTGTATATATATATATATATATATATACATGATTTTGCATTTCCGGGTAGGGGGCACGCTACCCACGCAACCACTCGAGCTGGCGGATGTCAATCACCAGATCCCAGTTGGTAACTACCCACCGTCACCTGGTAATTACCGAGCATCTCCAATGAGGAGGAAGATTGTTTTGTTTACAAACAATCTTTCTCCCTGTCAGCTCGAACACACTGCTCGGGATGGCTCTGCACAGTACAGCCATCCCGTTCACTGTGCTTACAGTGAAGACCCCCCCCCCCCCCGGACCTTTAGTAAAACACACCCAGCACACAGTTAACCCTTTGATTGCCCCTCACATTAACCCCTTCCAGCCCAGTGCCATTAGTACAGTGTCAGTGCTTTTTTTTAGCACTGATCACTGTATTGGTGTCACTGGAGATGTCAGTGACACTTAGTTACCCCCCCCCCGTGTCAGAATGTCCACCACAGTCCCGCTAAAAGTCGCTGATTACTAGTAGAAAAAAAAGAAAAAAAAATCCCATTACCTATACTGCCATTTGTAAATGCTATAACTTTCACATAAAACATTTAATTTACACGTATTGGGATTTTTTTTTAACAAAGACATGTGGCAGAATACATTTTGACCTAAATTTATGACTAAATTTTATTTTTTTAATTTTTGTACTGGACATGTTTAAAAGCAAAATGTCCAAAATAGTTTTTTTTCTCAAAATTGGCAGTCTTTTTTTGCTTAAAAAATTAAAACCGCACAGGCCATCAAATACCACTGAAAAAAGGTCAATTTGTGGGAAAAAAAGATGTACATTTCATTTGGGTGCAGTGTTGCATGACAACGCAATTGTCAGTTAAAGTAGCGCAGCGCCGTAACGCAAAAAATGGCCTGGTCAGGAAGGGGGGTAAATCCTCAGTTAAGCTCAGCATTTAGAGGCAGAAAAAAAAAGCTTATTGTTTTGCATTTTTGAGAGAGTTTTTCTAGCAGAAATAAAGAAAAACATAACATGCTCCTAATGACTCCTAAGCGCTGGTATAAAAAACACTCGAAATTAGTGGTTTTTTCCTGTGGTTTTTCCTGGCGGTTTTTAAAGACAGTGTGCATGGAGCCTTAAAGTACTTTGTAGCTGTGGAAAAACTGATATATACAGGGAAGGAAGCAAGAATGAAGGGTTTAAAGCAGTCTTTCCTAACCAGAGAGCCTTGGAACTCAATGGTTCATTGGGAGGTTGCTATGGGTTCCTTGAGTTATACAGTTCCATAGTGGAGCAGCATAGTTCCAGCAGGATGATCACTCACTAGAGCCATCAACGTGGAACCAATTTTTTATTTGCTATATTATTGTGGGAACACAATTTGATGTTAGCAGCAACTACTATCATCACAAATTTCATTTTATTTTCTGCTTGTTTTTCTCATTATTGAGGTAGTGCAGGAATTTAATTCCTAAAATCATACCAGTAAGAAACCACTAACCTTTTTAGCTGTCTGTAAGGGTGGCACTGTTCCCATTGACCCCCAATGTAAGGCGTAGTCTTCCCATTGACCACCAACGTTAGAGAAATTTTTCGCACTGACCTCCAATGTAATGGGGCATTCTTCTCACTGACAATTAATGCAAAGGGGTACTACGTTGACCATCAATGTCAAATGTTTGGGTGGAAGACAGCGCTACCATATGGAAGAAAAATTTATTTGAAATATATTCTTCCCAGATATATTTGAAATGCTATAATTTTGGCCATATTCAATATATTTCAAAACATATTTCAATAAATATATATATATATATATATATATATATACTGCATGTTGAAATGCAAAATATATGAAAACTATTATAAAAATATGTTTCAAATATACTGTATGTCTTTAAAAATACAAATCTACATTTTTGGAATGCATTTACAAGTATATGTAAAAATATATGTTAAAATTACTTTTTTATATGTTAAAAAAAAATCTGAAGAATATATTTAAAAAATATATATTTTTAAAAATATATATTTTTTAAATATATTCTTCATTAACAGCAAGCTACTGTGTGATGGGTATTATTATTATTATTATTATACAGTATTTATAAAGCGCCAATAGTTGGCTCAGCGCTGTACATTACAAAGGGGGACAGAACATGTGACAGAACAATACCAATACAATGCAAAACATGAGGGGATCGAGGGCCCTGCTCTTACGAGCTTACAATCTAGGTGGGAGGGGGTGGTGGCACAGGAGGAGATAGCTGTGGGGGATGGAGTGGTAGGAAGAGTGGAGGAGGTCGGCAAGTTAGCAGGGGGTGGGGTAGGCTTCCCTGAAGAGATGGGTTTTCAGGGTGCGCCTAAAGGAGAGGAGAGTAGGTGATAATCTGATGGGTTGGGGCAGGGAGTTCCAGAGGATGGGTGACACCCTGGAGAAGTCCTGGAGGCGGGCATGGGAGGAGGAGACAAGGGAACTAGAGAGAAGGAGGTCTTGTGAGGAGCGGAGTGTGCATGCTGGGCGGTACTTGGATATTAGGTCAGTGATGTAGTACGGGGCAGTATGGTGGACAGCTTTGTACGTCAGCGTTAGGATTTTGAATTTGATCCGTTGCGCAATCGGAAGCCAGTGGAGGGATTGGCAGAGGGGGGTGGCGGAGACAGAGCGGTTGGAAAGGTGAATGAGTCTGGCAGTCGTATTCAGGATGGACTGAAGCGGGGATAGCCAGCGGCGAGGCAGGCCAGTGAGGAGGGAGTTGCAGTAGTCGAGTCGTGATATGATGAGGGAGTGGATGAGCTGTTTAGTGGTTTCTGGAGTTAGGAACGTGCGGATTTTGGCGATGTTGCGGGTATAGAGGGAATTGCTTCCATTGGGTTATATCCCAATTGTAGGTTTTGGGTAATAGACTCCACTGGGGTCTAGGGCTGCAACCTTTCTAAAACACAACAATGGGGGCATTACCGGAGGGAACCCTTCTCCCCAATCACTTAAGCATTCATGTAAAAGGAATTCTTCTTACTGGTCACCAATGTAACAAGGCATTCCTTCCAATGTCCACCAAGAAAAGGAGGCACATCTCCACTAACCTGCCAAATAAAATGGAAACTACAAACGTCATCACCAGTGTTTCTTTTCTGGTCATTATTTGATTTGCTCTATTTCATGATTGTTACCAAAAATAATTTTGTCATATAGAGCAAAGGGTGTTAAAAGATTCAGTAACATTTGAATTTAGTTGGTGGCTATAAGACATTTAATTACGAGATAAAGCATTGAGTGTGCACAGTACGTGTGAGAAAAAAAAGATTTGGTATCAGAAACACTGTGCTGTTTGGATGCGTCGATGGCATTAAACGACTGGGCTCCGACATTATCATTGTATTATATTGCTTTCACACCAATTTCAGAGCAGAAGAAAAGAATATTTAGTTAATAATTAACCTTTCTCCATCGAAAACAGACATGCTAACTGTCCTAATTAATCAATGTCTTTGTTGATCACTAGAGAGAATGCACTGCCTACTTTTCTTTAATTCATCACCCTTCCTTTCCAGTGTCAAGCTTCCTTTGTGGCAAACTATGCAGATTGCTGCCTCTCTATTCACTAATGGAAAGTGATTGAACATTGCAAGACTACTGAGAAAGATTCACACTAAGTAAAATACTGGCTTGTGTGAAGCTTCCTGGCTCTGCATTGCTAAGCAGCCACTTCTTAAATAAGACTCGGCAGAGTAATTATGGCTGTACAGAGTGCTGTGTACATCATGTCACTAAGAAGAACACTATAGAAAAGCCCCAGACAACAGAATTCTACAGAAAACATTCTGCTGTACACAGCCGTATAAGTACGCATTGTTCTTTAAGGGACGTTATCAATACTCATACACAACTGCAAGGATAAACTAAACTAAAACCTTAACTAAATTCACTTTTCAAATTATTTAAAGCTTACTTTCAGGTAAGACTTTTTTTTTAGTTTTGGATAGCATGGAGAAGACTCATAGATTATGTTAATCCAGCATTTTATATTCCTGATATGTGCCTGTTGTAAAATGTGCTTGTGTTACAACATATTCTTTTCTCTTGTATTGCTTCCTTTTTGAGAAATACTTGGTGAACCTGCCAGCCAACCTGCTTTCCAACTTCAAACTGACCACGCTAGGCAAGAGATTTAATCCATCCCAGCAGTCAGTTTTCTTAGAAGCACAGCCTGCCTGTCCTCCAATGGCCAAGATGATATGCTGACTCCCCCCCCCCCTTCGCACAGCCATTCACTGGGAAGATTAGTATACTGCTGTTACTCCACCTCCACCTCTCCAAGGCTCTTGAGAACATAGTGTGATCACTTATAAAAAAAAAAGTATTTTTTTTTTTATGCACACACAAATGGTTTTACTTTTATTTCTATTGTAAACTGAATGGGATTTTTTTTATAAGGTAAGGGTTTGCATATACTTTAGCCCCTTGGCACCAGCGCCTCCCGGCCCTTTAACCCCTTTGCGCCAGTGCCTCCCAGCCCTTTAAGTGTTTCAGAAGCCGGGAGGCAGGGCTGGGTTTAGGGTCATGTGACCGCCGTGACACGCCATCATGGCGGTTACATGATCGGGAAAGGTCCCGATCGAAAGAGGAGATTGGGACCTTTCCGTGCGTACTGGACATGTGTGCTGGGAGCACTCAGCACATATTTTTTTAATAGAACACAAATGTGTGGCTGCTCGGCATCTAGGCCCAGACGCCGGGAGGCCGCACATTTGCGTTCGGCCGGCGTGAAGAGGTTAAGGGTTTCAGAAGCCGGGAGGCGTGGCGGGGTTAAGGGTCATGTGATCGTCATGAAACGCCGTCACAGCAGTCACATGATAGGGAAAGGTCCCTGAGCGAAAGAGGAGATCGGGACCTTTCAGTCAGTACCAGACGTGTGCTGGGAGTGCGCAGGGCGCGCGCTCTCAGCACATATTTTTTTCTAATAGAACGTAAATGTGCGGCTGCTCGGCGTCTAGGCCCAGACGCCGGGAGGCCGCACATTTGCGTTCGGACGGCGGCAAGAGGTTAAGGTAGCCTTGGATGATTTTTTTTTTATTCAGCCACAAGACTGAAAAACAGAATCCTCCATTCACACAAATGAGGTGGATGGAGAAATATCACCCCTCAACCCACCTGGACATTGTATGCTGTGAACAGGACCCGGAGCTGTCAGAGTACACTGATCATCAACAGCTGCAGCTTCTGATCCACAAAAGTTTTCCAGTTTGTTCAAGCTGGTCCAAACAAACTATTTGCATTACTAAGTTATTCGGCTTCTGTGAGCACTGTATCATACTGTAGTAGCATTATCTACATACAGATTGAAAAGGAAAGGTATTTTTTAATAACATTACATTATAACATGACTTGTGTTGTAATTGTATATACTAGTATTTTATTTATTTTTTTGCATTTGCTATTTTTTTCCCATGAAAGTGGAGTTACCCTTTAATGTTTCTTCCTGTAACAGAAAATGTGTTTTGTTGCTGCTGGGTCTCCATTGGGTCATTTCCCCTCATTTCCAGTTTTGTCTTGCATTCATCAAATACATTTGAAGTCTGAAGAATTTTCTTTAATTCACGTTCTAACACTCAACAGAAACACAAGAAGAAACAGAAAACTAATAGAAAAGATTTTTTGTTGAACCTGGCCTATAACCACCGTTTATGTACATAGGCTGGATGGGAGCAGTGCATTAACGGGTTGCCGTTCATAAACGGCGCCCGCATTTTCAGCTTGTGTGCGCTCCCTGGGAGTGCGCAGCACCACAATCTGGTGCCCGCTGTGTCCTCCAGACACAGTGGAACACCGATCGCTGTACAGGACCTTTGTGTGAGGTTCCGATCATGTGATCACTGATTGGCCAGTCAGTGATCACATGAATAGTAGTAAACAAGATGTCACTTCCTGACATCATTGCTTACTACTAGTGAAATCGGTGAATGATCACAGAGGTCACATGGTACAAGGCTATTCACAACAGCCTTGTACCATGTGACAAGCTGTGACCAATCACAGCTCACGCAGTATTTCTCAATGGCTGCAAGAATACAGCCAGAGAGAAGGGGAAATTATTGCTTTTACAGCCTTTATGAGTATAAAAGCAATCAGTGTAAAAAAAAAAAATCTTCATCACCCCCCACAACTAGTACTGGTGACACTGTACTGCTAGGGTGACAGTATGTAAAAAAAAAACCAAAAAAAAAAACATAAATAATAATAATATAAATAAATAAAATAAAAATTTTAAAAAATGTATGAAAATTTTTAATTTTTGGTTATAAACTAATTTGGGTTATTTGCTTTTAATAAAAAGATAGCTGAATACATTTTGGCCAAGATTTATGAAGAAAGATTATTTATTTGCAAAATTGTATAAGAAAAACACTTTTTTCAAAATTTTTTGACTTTTTAATTTATATAGCAAAAATCAACAAATTCCAGTGGTGAATAAATACCACCAAAATAAAGTTTTATCTGTCTCAAAAAAAATTCAAAAAAATTTATATGGGTATAGTGTTGCATGACCGCGCAATTGTCATTCAAAGTGTGATAGCACTGAAAGCTGAAAATTGGCCTGGACAGGAAGGGGACTTTAAGTGGTTGAAGCAGTGTCTCAAAATGTTTACAAATGTATTAATCAATACATGTAAAACATGAATTCTTGGATCATTAGCCATAATGGTATAAGTAGGATTAAAATACGACATAGACTGAGTTTAAAAGTGGAAATACATTTTTAAAGGCACACATTTGTGGTACTAAGCAAATAAATCATAAATCAGTGGCTTGGATTTGGTAAAAATGCAAGGAAAAGGGGTGAACTGTTATCATGTTCCAGCTTTTACTCTCCTTGTACAAGTATACTTTTCTATGCATACATGGGTTTTATACGACTGCTCCAGTGAGGCTGTCACACAGGGATGAGTATGAAGCATGAACATAAAACTAGCATTTCTTTTTATAGACAGAAAGTTTTAAATAAGTCCTGTTGGTATGGGTACCCCTAGGTGTCCATGAGCAAGACACTTGTAAATGTGTTTCTTATTATTATTACTGCTGAGAATGTTTCACTTTTATGAGCATGTCTATGTGCACTGCATATGTGGAGGGCCGTTCTTATTTTGCCAATTCAGCATGCATCATCTTCATCCAAGTCATTGTATGTGTATGTGTATATGAAAAGATACACACTAAGGGGTACATTTATAAAACAATTCATAGAGCTTTACATCCCGTGAAACTGCATGTACATTTGTCCTGTATGAATGGAAGCAAATCAAATGTTATTAGACTACTGTCTCTCCCAGTCGAATGTTCTTCATTCATACAGATCTGAGTGGAGCAGAATAACACAGCATTACGGCCACTAGATGGAGATGATGATTATGGGAAATTAATACTTATTTACTATAATCGTCAGCTCCATCTAGTGGCCGTAATGCAGTATTTTCCTAATTTGCTCTACAAAGGACAATTGACTTGCAGAGAAAATAGATAAATAACATATTTAGCACCCCATAAACACAGAAGAAAGGTACATGCAGGTTCACAGGATGAATAGTTCTATGAATTGTTTGTAAATACATCCCTAAATTACATGTATGTTACAAGGAAACACAGGAGGATTGTGTTACAAAGACCTACAGCATGTAATTAGAAGTCATCTGACCCATTCCACATTCCAGCCTGTAGAAAGCTAACTTGTTATTGGTTGACTTTCCCTACGTTATTACATTCTTATTTACCCTTTGGTGTCAGATAAATGTAAAAATCCTTAAAGCTTCACTCAAGACATTTTTAGGGGGTTATTTACCAAAACTGGAGAGTGCAAAATCTGGTGCAGCTCTGCAAAGAAACCAATCAGGTTCCAGGTTTTATTGTCAAAGCTTAAAGTGTTACTAAACCCTGGACCCTGCATTCACTATATCTGGTCTCCCACAGTACACAGGACATGGAAATGCAATTATTGTAGTAAATATAAACTAAATACAATTTATCATCAGCAGTTAGAGCAGTCTTGTGACTTCTATCAGTGTCCAGATGAGCACTGGTTGAAGCTTATATGGGAGGTTTTATCTAGGAGGATGTAGAACCCCTGACCTCTGTCTGGACAGTGCTGATTGGCCCTTTGCTGATCACATGCACTCTCCCATGAAAAAAAAAAAAACCTCTCTAGCAATACACACCAAACTGAGCATGTGCAGTGTCTCCACACAATATGTCTTATCAGGCGATAAGAAGGGGACACTGGAAGAAAGGGAGGATCAGAGAAGTCAGGATCAAACAGCATTTTTTTGCACAATACAGAGGATTAACCCTTTAGGTTCCACAGTGAGTATAACAAGCATGCTTTACTGCATATACAGGCTGATTTTATTGTTGTGGGTTTAGTAACACTTTGACAGAACAAGCTGAAATTAGAAGCTGATTGGCTACCTTGCACAGCTGCACCACATTCTGAGTGCACTAGTTTTACAAAATCTCTGTCTTTTTTTTAGTTTCTCTTGTTTTCTGCTTCTTCATTCATGAGATTTGCCCTGATATTCTGTTCAGACTAGAAATGCCAGTGTGCCATTATGGTGAGGACACAGAGAACAACAAAAACCTGAAAAATGTATTACCCCCTCCCCACACTACTAAATACCTGTGCTAATGTTGTTGTCTATGTCTCTATCAGACAGATATCACATCACTTCCTGTCCCTGTGACCGACACAGGAAATGAGGGTCAACCTCCATCATGGGGACAAATAAATCAATGAAAACCTGAGATAGACTCTAGCCCTTTCCTTTCTATCCAAAACAATAAATACCACTTTGGTTGGAGTTGGGCTTTAACCACTTCCCGTCTGGCCCATGTATATAAACGGCCGGACGGGAGCAGTGCAGGGGCGGGTTGCCGTTTATAAATGCGCTCGCCATTTTAGCCTGTGCGCGCTCCCTAAGAACACCAATCAGTGATCACATGAATAGTAATAAGCAAGATGCCACTTCTGACATCATTGCTTACTACTAGTGAAATCTGTGAATGATCACAGAGGTTACATGTTACAAGGCTATTCACAACAGCCTTGTACCATGTGACAAGCTGTGACCAATCACAGCTAACACAGTATTTTTCAATGGCTGCAGGAATGCAGCCAGAGAGAAAGAGAAATTATTGCTTTTACAGCCTTTATGGGTGTAAAACCAATCAGTATAAAAAAACTGTCACTTTTTCCTGCATGGTCAAGGTAACGGTGTCTTTTTAAACACCCAGACTATGGGTTTATCATTCTAATCCTAGTTCTACTATGTCCACTTCCATACTTCTACCCTGACAGCTTCACTTTAAAGTGATATTTAATCACTTACTTCTTTATCTTTTAATCCTCTGTTCCAGTTTAAGCTGGTGCCATGATCACTGCCACAGGGTTCCTTTCTCTTGTAGAATCCTATGGAGCTGCCCTTGTATACAGGGACTAGGGCTTTGCCTCCATACACTGTGTTCATTAATAGAAACTAGTGGTGCGCAAAAATGAAAATTCTTGGACTGAAACTGAAAATTCAGGCTGAAATTTGGCTGAAAACCAAAAAAGAAATGGATAGTTTTTTTAAAAAAAGGTTATATATAATTATATTGTAGTCGACTTTTTAATGAATATCATGAATTTAAATGAATGTGAATTTATTGTTAGCACCTTTTTGGTCAATAAACTGCTTTCACACTGAGCAGTTTTCGCAGCGCTTTTGCGGTGAAAAAAAAGGCACAAGAAAAGCTCAAGAAAAATGCATCCCTTTAAATTCAATGTATGCCTTCACACTGGTCTGTTGTGCTTTCCTTGCGGTGTTAAAAATCCTGTGGTGGACATTATCTGCACCTTTTTTCCTATCAGCAAAATGCCAATAACACTTTTTTCCACCAATACATTTCAGCTGCCAGTATATTGGTGCATCCCTAATAGAAACACACAGCCCTGATGGCAAGGTACTCCTTTGCCCCTCCATACTCCTCTTCCCTTCCTTCTCCAAGCTAACAGACTAACTGGGTACTGCATTGTACACTGTTAACTCTTACCATTGAGGATTGGCAGTCCAGGGAAGTAGCACTGAGAGACCAAGAGCCGGAAGCATTGAAAGGTTGTAAACTGAAAGACCAGGGATAAGAATTTTAACAAACAGTTCACAGGGGAATGTTTATGTTATTGCTCTTACTGTGTTAAACTGAAACATTCTGAGGGTTTAATATTACGGAACTTCAACTCTCTCAATCAACACAGACTATTTTTAATCCTTATATGGCTAGCGTTAGTAAATAGATAGGAAAATATATGGTCTTTATTTGTTTTTGTTTTTTTACATTTCTTTGGTTATATCTGGTTTCCAGGCCTAGGCAAATTATGCCATACATCCCAGGAGTCTTCAGAAGGGGAGGAGGGGTTTTCTCAGCTAAGCACACCCTTCCATGCCTGAGCTAGGGGCAGATAGTTTCCAGTGAGTAAATGATACATGTATCATCTGCCCTTACTCAAGAAGACTGCAGTCAGAAATGCTAGGGGGTGTTTTTCAAAGTGATTTGTCAGCAAAATAAACCATGGAGACATGGATGGATGGGGGAGTTTGCTTTGATTATTAAAAATGAATTAAATAGGGTTTTTTGGTTTGTGGTGCTCAGATGCAGTGTAGTTCCTCTTTAAGGATTGGGTAGGTGTGATGCACTATAGTTATGTCCAAACAAAAAGAATAAAAGTCCTCAATCGGGAGACTATGTTCTCTCTATGTATTTCAAAGCTTAGTTTTCTGGTTTGACCAGAGTCCAGCTTTACGTACGTACCCCAGCTGCACTAAAATGACACTTGCAAAAACATGAAAGAGCCTTAAAAAACAATAAAAATGTCTTAATAAAAGTTTATCTTTCTTAAAAGAAAAATGAAAATACCACAAGCTGCTCTTTGATATTGTACGTGAAGAGGATATATATTTTTCTAACCTAGGGATGAAGTCAACAAAGTCCAAATATTTGGTAAATATTTAGATAATTATGCACTTTGATAAAAATGATATAGTGATTAATACTTCATTTTCACAAAGAAATAAATTGTTTGGACAAGGACAGGGGCCCTTCTTAAATGCCTTTTCTCTTTTATAGATGTTATGCTAAGAAATTAACTGGTCAGACAAGAATAAGTCTCCTTCTTGGCATATGATTCCAGACTGAATCCTTTTCTTACCCACAATCACAAAGACGCTGATGTGAATCACAGCTTAGAAGAGAGTCAGTTTAGTCTGCAAACAGAACTCTGCTTTAATATCTCTGGGGCATTGGGATATCTATCTAATCCTGAGGTTTCAGTGATTCTTAATGTCTTTTTCAATTAATATCAAAGGCTCTGTGTAGGGTGGGAAGATTTTGTTTGATAAATCTATATACAGCCTCTTTACATATAAGGCATCATGCACACTGTAAGCCTAAAGACAGTTTCTTTAAGCTTTCCTATGGGAGTTTGCAGCATCAAAAACGAGGTAAAAAGCTGTGTTTATACCTTCTACGTTATTACGCGTTCACGTGCGTTCATGTGCTTTCCTGTGTCTTGGCGTTAACGTATTCTATTGGCCAGAATTCTGGCCGTTGCAATGCATTAACACTGGAACGTGTGTTAACACAGTTTTGATGCTTTTGAGCGTCCTTTATGCTCAAAAGTTCCTCTCCTGAATGCACAAGTGATGTTTTTTTCTGCCTATAAACTCCCCTGCCATTAAACTCCAGAAAATGCCTATAGAGTACATTGACATATGGGCTT
Source organism: Staurois parvus (assembly GCF_062004578.1). Taxonomy (NCBI): domain Eukaryota; kingdom Metazoa; phylum Chordata; class Amphibia; order Anura; family Ranidae; genus Staurois; species Staurois parvus. The sequence continues at coordinate 4,349,293 of NW_028317918.1, read as the reverse complement.
ACATGGTGGGGAGTTCACAGGTGGAGGACAAAAAAACTAAGCTCAAATGTCTGAAGAAGCAGGTTTTTTGAGCTGCAGTGTGATTGAGGCCTAAAAAGGGTTAATTTTTTTATTCTCCAAGGAAGGTCTTCAAAAACAGACCACAGACAATTAGATGATTAACCAGAATTCACATTGGAGCAGGGGCGGACTGACAACTCATGGGGCCCCCGGGCAATAGGGGATCATGGGGCCCCTGTGTCCTTGTCCAAACTCAAAAAAGCCTATGAAAAAGGTACCAGGGGCATCTCATGGGGCCCCCTACTGACCCCGGGCCCTCGGGCAGTGCCAAATGGTCAGTCCGCCCCAGCACTGGAGTGATCTGATTTAAGTAGAGCGAATTCTGATTGGCTGCTATGGGTTTTGGCAACCAAGAACTAACCTTTTAATGGAAATCTTTCCTCTGCACATGTTATGATTGCCTGACTGATTAGTGCAATATTCTACAAAGTCTCTCTTTTCCATCTCAACTAGAGATGGTTAGTCCCTGTACTCTATGATGTGTCGTTCCTGCTAGCTATACCTGGGTTGGTTACATATTTTAAATCAATCCCCTGCTATATTGGCATATCTCACTGAAGCTTTTGCTAAGAAAAGATCCAATCACTAAAAGATCCTCCAAGAAATATTTTTTTGGATTCTTTAAAGTGATCCTGTCATCACGTAAATGTTTTCAAATCAAGCATAAGAGGGGGAAGGCTTGTCTTCCCAATGCCTGGGCCACCATTCAGTCGAAATCCAGAGTGTAATCAACACCTCTGGCAGTGCAGATCTTCTAGGTTCCCTGCAGCTCCCGTTGGTTCCTCCTGCTGACCTCTGCTCAGCTGAGGATTCCATAATGTGGAGGTCAGCAGGAAGAACCAGTGAGCACTGCAGGAAATCCAGGAGATCAGCACTCCCGGAAGTGCTGGCTTTCCTTTGGACTTCAGAGGAAGATTTTGTTTTCTGAATAGGGCATCATTTTGGTGGTACATGCAGTGGAAAAGCTATTTCCTCTTTTATTTTGCAAAGATACCTGTTTGAAATGTTTTATATTATGATAGGGTCCCTTTAAGTAAGAAGTGCACTCAACAAGTCCAAAACACTTTCGGGAATGTTGATCTCCTGGATTTCCTACAGTGCTCACTGGTTCTTCCTGCTGACCTCCACATTACAGAATCCTCAGCTGAGCAGAGGTCAGCAGGAGGAACCAATGGGAGCTGAATGGAACCTAGAAGATCTACACTGCCAGAGGTGTTGATTACACTCTGGATTTCGACTGAATGGTGGCCCAGGTTAAGAAAACCACATTGTTTTGCCCTCTGGAACAATAAACCTAACAGACCCCATAACTTCAGTGGTCAGGAACATTCAGAGTAATAAGAGTCCCAGAGTTCACCTTGACACATGAGCCAGAGAGCAGCCATCATTCTTTATGGTAGTTCCTCACCCTGATGCATGCTCCCAGCTGTATGAATGGTGTATAGACTGCATTGGCTGTTCACATTGTTTTGGGATTGTGGTAGAGGCTAAGGAGTGAGGACCTTGGTAAGCCTTTTTTTTAAAGGGTAAGCTCCTCACAATAACCACATGAAAAGCAAGCCTTCTTAAAATCTTCTTCAGCCTGTTACAGCTTTGTATAAAGTTGCTAAAAGCATGAACAGCCATTGGTTCCAGCATCCCTTAGTGCACTTGAAGGTAAGTTTAGCACACTATGCTGCTATACCCATATGGGACAGCACAGTGTGCTTTTTGATAAAGGTGAGTTTACAGTTTATATGTCTTTACTAAACAAGGTAATGGAGTATGAACAGTGGATGTATAGTTTAAGGAATCAGTATCACATATTTTATGGCATATGGGCAATCTGGATTCATTTTACATCCACCGAGACATATAAATAGCTTAAAGTATAGACAGAGTTAAGAATACCACCCATGCATACACTGCACAGCTCAACTAAATTAAGAAAAGGGCATAAATTAGATAGTCATTGTTCTTTGCCGGTGTTTTGTTTGTGTTAATAAGGAAAGGAAGACATAAGGAATACTCTGAAACACCATACGGTAGACCATGTACACTGGATCCCACATAATATAGGGTACATTTTACAGCAACATCTGTCATGATTTAATGTCTTTACCTGTGCTTTCTGCAGATTTTACTGTGCAGACTGTACAGTATGTTCAAATACGTATTCTGAAACATAGGTTCTGCTTTTCTTTTTTTTCTGCTTTTCTTGCCTGTACACTTATAAATACAAATGATCAAAAAAATAACTAAATAAATAAAAAGTGTTTTCATCCCTTAAAACCAAAGTGCAAAAAATATAATCTAGTAACCTGCACTAAACCCAGAGAAAGCTGAAAACAGATTGCTAGAGATGGGCTATAGCAATGCACAGACTAGCCTTAGGAAATCTATCATCTGGTTTTATCTATCTTGGATTGAAGTCTATTGTAACTATTCTGTCTCTTTCCATTTTGTTAAGCGCTGCGCACATTGTTGGCGCTATACAAAAAATGTATTATAATAATAATTTATTTTCTTGCTATGATTGTTTTCATGAAATGTATAACATTTGTCTGCTTTACCTTGTTACAAGAAATAACATGAATGAAATGAGTCTGATTTGCAAGAAAAAAAAGACTCAGATGTGGCTTTTGCAAAGAGCTAATAATCATCATTTACATGATGCAAGTAATGAGTAATAACTTCAGCTGTGATCAAGTTTTAGTTGCTCCAGTCTGCCAGTGTCCTAAGAACATTGGGAGTTAGACAAAATCTATCCTTGCAGTGCCCCCCTCCTCCAATCCCCACACTACGAGGGTTAAATGCTTGTTTAGTCTAGGGGTGCAGGAATAAGATGTAAAACCCACCTTATTCCTGGCTAGAACAGGCCTCCAGAGTTCAGCTTTAATCACCCTCTTCTGCAGCCACAAAATACTGCTCTGCTCTATGAGCAGCTGAGAGTAAACCGCCTCTACTGTCCATTTGCACCCAGCTATTTCTGATCCACTTCACCTAAACAGAAGAGGATGTTGTCTCACGTTTTTTTTTTATCTGGACCCAATTGGTCCTGAAGGTAGGTGGGTGTAAATGGACACAAGTCTGTTTACACCTACCTGTCCATAGGGAAGAATGGACCTTCCAATCAGGTCCACCTGAGAAACTTACAGGCAGACCTGATCGGAATGCCTGTTTCTAAAGCAGCAACAATGTATTAGAGTACAAGGTGTGATTTGATAAAAAATAAATGTGCATTAGGCTGGCCACACAATATACACTTTTCATGTACAATTTTTCTTTAGATTTGCCAAAACCATGTAATAGCGATCAAACCTAAACACTTTTAATTTGTATGCAATCAGACACTACTTTTAAGGTAAATCTAAAGGAAATTGAATAATAAAATGGTATAATGTATGGTCAGCTTTGGTATATATGCTGGTTTGGCTTTATTACATGAATGATCATGGGAAGGCCAGGAAGCTCAGGTTGACATTAATCAGTAATCATCTTCTGACTTTAATTGCACCTGCTTTTTGGAACATGTAATCATTGTGTGGGTTTAGACTACATCCTATAAGAGCTATTTTAATCAGGGCTACATGATTGGATTTAGCACACTAAGCTTATGCCTAAGGGAAGCAAAAGTTCAACACAAGCCGAACCTGACTACCTTTATGTATGTTTGCACTAGTGAAAATAAAACTGCCTAAGACAAACTGGAAGTGTGGAAGTACAATTTTAGGCAACAAGGGAAGCCAATCAATGAACTGTAAATGCAATCCAGGAAACCTTGAAACTGTGCCCAAGTCAGATTCCCTGTACCCACTGGAAATTTGCTACAGTGAAATCCAGAGAGCATCTCACAAGGTTTCTGAGAGTGTACATCCTTTCACCTGGGGTAAGCATATGTGTCTCTTCTATCCCATTACCAACAATAGCATTCCAGGTACAACCAAGTTTGAATCTGATTGGCAACTATGAGAAATGTTTTAGTATTGACACTCTTTTCTTACTTTTAGATTTCTATATGTGAGGAGCAGTAAGAAGCCTGTTGTAGGTGTTTTTCAGAGTGGCTCTCTTGCATCACCATCAATTACCAGATAACCAGAGTGCTACAATAAGGACTGGGGTATATTCGAGCACTACAGAAATTTGGTGTTCTTCCTGTAGGCATCTCAAGTGTCATTTTCAAATCCAACTGGAGTGTAGCTTTCATGAAAAATCTGTACAAATACAGTGGCGGATCAACTTCTTTCTATGCTCTAGTGTTCCAGAATGTCTCCACTCTACCCAAAACAAAAGGTTCTATTGGAATTCCCCTTTCAGGCTCTCTATGACAGAACTGCTGAGTCAGGAGCTTACTGTATGTAACTTACAAAATGTCCATATATATTACTAGTTCTCTGTTACGGTACATTTAAATTGGAGGTCCAGGCAAAATTAAATAAAAAATAAAAGCCAGCAGCTACAAAAACTGTAGCTGCTGACTTCTGAAAAACAGACACTCACCTGTCCCTCGATCCCATGGTGTCCTCACACTGGCCAGGTTCACTGGCTGTCCTTTGTCCCCAATACCAACATCTTGCTTTTTCACAGTCAGGTGCCCAATGCTTATATGTGAGAAGCGTTGCACTTTGTGAATGGTCCAGTAGTCTTCTGGGACCTGTCACGTGTCACAGAAGACTATGGGGAGTGCAACTTCTGTTTCCAACTGCCCAGGTGATCATAGCAGAAGTGGGACCGGGTATCTGTTAAATTCAGTTAGTGGGGGACACTTTTGGGTGGAGCTCCACTTTAAATGAGACATAAAGGTTTTGTCCCTCTCCCAGCCTAAACAGCGATTGGAGATGCTGCAGACTAATAAATTATTATCTCTCTATCATTGCTCACTCCTTCTCTCCTTGTGAGCATTTCAGCACAACTAAGTTGTTCCTTGTACTGCTTCTCCATCTTCCAGTCTGAGCTCTGCTGTACAGGGACTGCATGAATCTGTTGACAAGTCAAATTCAGGTTCTTACGCTACCTGCTTTAAAAAATAAATTTAATAACGTACAACATATCAATGAGTACAGATCTGCAAAAATGTGTATCTTTTCTATCTGCTGGGGCTCAGCTTTAAGTAACACGAATTTGTGTGTAGTCATATATAAAATTTCTCTCTATAAAAATAGATGCTTATTGAAACCATATTTTTTTTCCCTGCTTCATTCCAGTCCTTCTTATTTTCAATCCCAAGGGAAGTGTTTGGTAGAAGACCTGACAAGTGTAAGTGATTAGGTGAGGAATTACAGGAAAGGACTGGAAAGTAGCACTGATAATAAATCTTCCATAAACAATAAAAAATATATCTATACATTGCGTAAGGTTTAGCTGTGACTAAATAAGAGTTAAGATTGTTTTAGGAACAAAAAAGTACATGTTGTGCTGTACCGAGTGACCGCAGCTCATATTTTACATTCTATAAGGGATAGCACATTTAGATGGTTGAGGAGCCTGCAGATGGCTTGCAGTATCTACTGTATATTCCAGAGGTAAAGCATTTGGGCTTATCCAGCAAAGCATTGTAAAAAAAAAACACTGATTTCCAGAGTACTGCAGACTAGTTATTCTATAAGAAGACCTTCCACTGCTTCCCCACCTCCCCAACACACCAACAATACTAATGAAATGTATTTAATAAAGTACAGTTACTTACGTATAATAACAAACTTCGTTTTGAATAGCCTTGTTCACTGCCACTGGTCCATCCTGCCCATACTCCTTTTCCCATACCGCCATTATAAAAAAGGACATTATTGGTGACCAGCTTCCTCTTCCTGATTACCTGCTCTGGCCCTCCAAATGTGTCTGCACAATATCTCAATCTCTTATCTGTTGGGGAAAAAAAAAGACTTTTACCCCTAGAGCTCACAAGATTTTGCAAAATCTTGCAAACTCTCAGATGGAAAAGCCTGTTTTCTTCCCTTACACACAAGATACCCATGGAAGATACTCATGCCGTAGCCAGGGCCAGGAGAAGAGGTGGGCAGGAGGAGCACCTGCCCCAGGTGCCCTCTCTCCACACCCACACTTCAGATCAGTGGCTGGCAAACAGTGGGGGTGTACTGTGCTCTAACATGCCCACTATTCCACCCCATCCACCCACAGCTGAAAAATAAAAACACCATGAGTGCACCGCTACCTTTTCAGTGCCAGCAATGGGCACAGGGTGGTGCACTCATTTTACAGCAATGATTAATAACAGGGGAGGGAGCGCAGTTCATCATGGGCAGCACATTGGCTAAATGGTTAGCACTTCCGCCTGGCAGTACTAGGGTTGTTGGTTCAAATCCACACCACCTGCCTGGAGTTTGCATGTTCTCCCTGTGCCTGCATGGGTTTCCTCCCACACTCCAAAGACATGCTGGTAGGTTAATTTGATCCTGTCTAAATTGGCCCTAGGATGTGTATGAATGTAAGTTAGGGACTTTAGATTGTATGCCCCTTGAGGGTTACAGACTGATGTGAATGTACAATATATATGTAAAGCACTGCGTAAATTGATGGCACTATATAAGTACCTGAAATAAATAAATAATCCTTGCCCTTGGTGCTGGACAAACCTGTCCCAGTACTGGGTGTAGCCATCTCGTGGTGTACCTGTGAGGCTCTGTCTACATTGCTAGTGCCCAAGGAAACTAGAAAGTGGACTACAATAAAAGCTAAGCTTCTATATCATTTTTTTAGAAATGATTCCAAGATCACTTGAGAACAGCATGCAGAGTTGTATGCTGGAGGAGGATTTTTGTTTTTGGGAGGGGGCCTTTAAGTGATTCACCCCATTTCAAAAGACTGCAAAGTTCTTCTGGTGGGAATCACAGTACCAACTAATGTGTCATTTTTCATAAAGAGTTATCAACTTTTTGTAAATATTTCCCAAATAATTGCTTATTGTAAAATCTCTAAAATTTCTGTTAAAAACTTTAAAACTTTGAATTGTTGATAACTCTTCTAGAAACTGTCAACATACAGTATTCAGTATACGTGTGTATATATATATATATTTATATGTACTCTTTTCTACATTTGATGGCACACCCTTATGTAAACCATTGCAATACCCAGAATTCCTCTTTCACTGACCTAATCTGAAATCTGATTGTATGATTGATGCTTTTTTCTTACACCTCTTTATAGAAAGCTTCTGAAAGTAATAAAAAATGGCAATTGAATAAAAGTGTTTGTCTATAGGAACCAAAAACCTGCAATCTACTGTTCACATTCAGCAAAAGGTGGTCGGCGTGGGGTAGCTACAACGGATAATGCAAATATTTTCTTGGATTACTCTGTATAGGTCTAGCAATCCCTGCACTAGACACAGAGAATATAATAAAGGAATATCTCGTTCTTACATTTTTGTTATGTACTGAACTGTGTAAAAGCATTTATTGCTTATTAATAATTGTGGAATGTAATGAGTGTTCCCCATATCACAGCTCACTGATCATTGTACCTTGCTTGCTGCAAATGAAAGATTGTCACTAGATGGCGATGTGGTGCATTACATTTTGCTCTCATGCAAAGTATTAGCAAGATTTAGACATAATGATACAGCTGCAAAAAAATGTTACAATGTTACAAAATGCTACAAATATCTGCCACAAAGAAATGACCAGGTAACTATTGCTGATAATGCAACTGGGGAAATGTGAACAAATGCTTTGGTAATGTAACTCAGTGCATATTATCTTTTCCCTGTTGTTCAATAGCAAAATGTGAAACATCTGGGCTCTCCAAAAAAAACGTTCACAGTATATTTCTGTCCACCAAATACACCAACTTTTCTCCAAATACAGCCATATTTTGAAAACACTTTTAAAATATTTTTTTCAGAGTTTTGTCATGCAATTATTTCTGTCTGTAACCCCACTGAGCAAATGTCACCTCACTTCCTGTCCCCCTGACAGTCTGTGTGAGCCAGATGAGAAATGACAGGATCGGTTGTCACTGAGACAGGAAGTTACAGATAGTAATAATAACATGACAGTGGTTCTAACTCTTCCTAATTTTACTGAAAAATGTTTTTGTTGTTGTCTTTGTCCCCTTTGGCGAGATTTCCTATCATTGGTTGAACTGGATGGACTTTTGTCTTTTTTCAGCCAGACTAACTATGTAACTACATCATTTCTGACAGTAAAGGGAAAATGTCCCAACTGGGATACAAACCACAATACAAAGCTGATAGGGATTCTATGCCTTCCCCATTTTCTCCAAAAATAGAGCTGGAGTTAGGCTATAATTCTTCCATTACCAAAATTAAAAGCTACTGCGCTGACAGACCCATTCGGTAATCATGGAGTTAAAATCCGAGGTATAGAAATGGTTAAAAGTCACTATGGTAGATAGTTGCTGCTCCGCAGAGAAGAGGTCCTGAGATACCTAACGCACAAACCACAAAAGCAAACACAAGAGGGTGCTACCAACTAAGTGTAGATTGTTTTGGCCTAAGAAAGGGGCAGTTCAAATGTCCTGAAACGCATAGCCACACCTCCTTGACGAAATTACATCATCACCGGAGCTTGATCCGAGTGTAGCCAACCCCAGCCAATACGACCCGAAAGCTGCGGAGAAGTTTTCATTGCAGCCTATCAGCATCCCTCTCCCCTCCCACCAGCAGCTTCCCAGTGGAGCTCTGAAGTGTTCGGCCGCTTTCTTGCTGAACTCTACAGCATATGGTCATTTCCTGGAGGTCCTTCTTTGGAGCATTATGACAACCTGATCTTCTTCTCATGCAGTGAGTGCATTTTGTTTTTAACCCTTTGTCTAATAAACAATCTACACTTAGATGGTGGCGCCCCCCTTGTTTGCTTTTATAATTCTTCCATGGAACATTTCTAACTGTATGGAAGAGTAGGAGTACCACTAAGAGCCAGGTTGTCACAGAGTACTAACAGCAACAGACAATGAGGCTTGGGCAATGTAGATGACATGTTTTTGAAGTACTGGGCTCATTTACACTTAGTTTGTTTTATAGTTTTAAAGAAGCATGCTTTTTCTTGTTTTTTCTTCCATTGAAGAGCTCCCTGTTAAGGTTTCATTCGCATGGGCACAGAGGGCCCTACACTGTGAAAAATGAGCACACCCCTGTACAGTGACAGTCTGTGTCCAGGGCATACGCCCATACCCATGTGCCTGTACATGCTTGGATCTTCATGGCCTCAGCCACCACGCCAGCCAAGCCCCGTGGGTGGGCAAAATGCGTCAGCGGGAGTGGTTGAAGCGCAGGCTGAGGCCAACACTGTTACCTTCACTAGGCTGGTTGTTGATGTATCCTTTTTTTCTCAACATCTCAAATTCAGGTTGCAAATGCAGTGCATCTGTGTTCACAGAATGTAAGTATGCATACACTACTTTTGGTGCAATCTAGTGCGATTTGAGCCCATTCAAAATGAATAGGATAAAATTACACTGCACTGCATGTGAATCGCACAGGAATACACGGCGCAAAGCTGTGTGATTCCTGGTGTAAACTGGCCCTAAATATCTGCACCATGGTACACTTGGTGAAGAAAAAAATTCTAATTTAATGCTACATGATAAATGCATTTAAATGGGAAAAAAGGCAATCTAACCCACATGGAAGAAAAATATATTTGAAATATATGTTTAAAATATTTTTCCCAAATATATTGACATATATTTGAAATACTTCAATTTTGGCCGTATTCAATATATTTACATACATATATATATATATATAGTATGTTGAAATGCATTTTTATTACAAAATATAAAAACACATTTTAAAAATACACTTTCAAATATACTGTATGTCTTTAATCTACATTTTTGGAATGCATTTACAAATATATGTAAAAATATATGTTAAAATGACTTTTTTATATGTTAAAAAAAAATCTGAAGAATATATTAAAAAAAAATTTAATTTAAAAATATTTTTCATATAATATATATATATATATATAAAAACATATATAGATAGATAGCAGGGGCGGACTGACAACTCATGGGGCCCCTGGGCAATAAGGGATCATGGGGCCCCTGTGTCCTTGCCCAAACTCAAAAAAGCCTATGAATAAGGTACCAGGGGCATCTCATGGGGCCACCTACTGACCCCGGGCCCTCGGGCAGTGCCCAGGTTTCCAAATGGTCAGTCCGCCCCTGATAGATAGATAGATAGATAGATAGATAGATAGATAGATAGATAGATATTTTGAAATATATTGAATATGACCAAAATTATAGTATTTCAAATAAATGTCAATATATTTGAGAAGAATATTTCTAAAATATAGTTCAAATATTTTTTTCGTCCATGTGGGAACATCCATGGGTGTTGGCTGTCAGTATAGCTAGCAATACAGTTTTTTACATCCACACTCTTAAAATTAATTCTTTTTAATAACAAACATGATGTCCTACTTACCTGCTCTGTGCAACTGTTTTGCAGAGAGCAGCCCAATCCTCCTCTTCTGGGGCCCCTGCAGGCACTCCTGGCTCCTATTGCATGACGAGTGCACACATAGCAATCCACTTGTTATGGGGGCACATGTGTGTGCTCAGTCCCAAGCCCCACTCCTTGTGTCTATAGACAGACAGAGCATTTCTCAGCCCCACCCCTGTTCCTTCCTGAGCCAATGTGGAGGAAGAAAGCTGCTGCTCTACTGCTCATCACTGGACTGGGATCAGGTAGTTATTAGGGAGCCAAGCACAAGTGCCCCCATAGCAAGCAGCTTGCCATGGGGGCACTCAGCAGGGAGAAGAGCCAGGAGTGCTGGTGGGGGACTTCAGAAAAGCAGGATCGGGGCTACCCTGTGCAAAACCAATGCACAGAGCAAGTAAGTATGATGTGTGTTATTTTAAAAAAATAAAAATTCTCCCTTTACAATCACTTTAATACTATAGCACAAAAATGATGAAAATGTACAGATGGGGGAGTTGAAAATATGAATGTGGTAAGGGCATGGGTTTGTATATTCTTCTGTAGGCATTACTTAATGTTAAAACCTAAGTAAAAAAAAAAAAAAATAGCAGAAGGGATATTACTTACCTTCAATGTGATGTATTCCTTGTGCTGCTGTGTCCTGGTTTAGCAGAAATCTCTCTCCTCTGGTGTCCCCCATCTCTGCTGTTGTAATCTTTTAGTTCAGTCAGGGTTAACAGAACTGAGGGAGCTGTGACAGACATTTATCAGCAGACCCCGAATATACTCGCCCTTTCTGCCTAGTTCCTCCATTCACATAAACCGTATTACAGCCTCTATTAATGAACTGTTATCTATGAATGGAGGGGGTAGACCTGTCAATCATCCCCCATCCTCCAATCATAGATCAAATTTCATTCATAGATGCTGTATTATTGTTTCTTTGAATGGAGGAGCTGGGCAGAAAAGGAGGGCATTAGGGTTGCCACCTCATTCCTTTAAACCCAAACACAGGTTCTGAGGCTAATTTAATTCAGATAAGGCACTAAGTGAGTTTAATTACCACCTTAATCAGCTACAGAACCTGTGTAATTAATATGTGCTTAGGTTTAAAGGGACGAGGTGGCAATCCTAGCGGGCATAGTTGGGCACCTTTGATGAGAGCTCCCTCAGATCCTCCAGAGGGCATTGGAGGAGGAAGATTTCTGTTAAACAAGCTGGAGTCAGCAGCACAAGGAACACATCACAATGAAGGTAGGAAATGCCCCTTGTGCTGATTTGAATGCTTTTTGAAATTAAACTTTAAGGCTTTAAATGGTTCTCTGTACTTTGTAGAATACTGTGTTGGCAGTGAAAGTAAATAAACAACGGGGTCAAGAGATGTTGTCTTGTAGGTCATATGCCATACCCAATTAAACACATTAAATCTAAGACTAACTTAATTAGTTTATGAAAATTATACAAGTTCCAATACACTCCATTAAAATAAATGTAATGCACTGTGTATAATGCATAACACAAGCCGGATATTAACATAAGAAAACCGGTAATTGTATTCCTTAGTGTGAACCATCAACAATTCCAAGCCAAAGTACAGGTTAATTGAGACCAGACCATTTCCAAAATGGCCCACAAGCCTGTGTCATTAAGTGCTATGGAAAACAAGCTGCATCTGCTTTATGGCTGACACCGGTTGTATTGCTTGTTACTTTAGACATTCTGCATTACTTGCTTCAAAGAGAAGCCTGCAATCCCCATAATCCAGCTTGAATTATTTTCATTAGAGCATTTCCTGATTTGTAATGTGGTGATTGGGCATGAATTGAAGGAAGGTCACGCCAAAGTCCACTGAAAGGTCATATGTTCAAATGCAGTTTCTATATTAGCTTTGTTATTTTCATTGCTGTCTGAGATTTGCTAATTTAGTGATCACATTTTTTCCAATCCACTAAGGATTATATCCCACAGATCTGATGAATTTATCACATGCATGTTATATTATCACTACATCAGAAACTGGTCAAGTAAAATACTATTTCCTTGGTCTTTGCTCTTTAAAGTATAACCTTTGAGCAGTTACACTTAAATTGTAAGCCTTTATTCCCATGAAATCTCGCAAGATTTTGCAGTTTACAGATGAGATCTCTCTGGAAGGCACTGGTGACATTTTCAGGGGCAAAAAAAAGGCACTGGTTATGTGTCCTTCTCAGGAGGAAGCTAAAAGGCACTGGTGACGTATCCTTCCCAGGGGGAAGCTAAAAGGCACTGGTGACGTATCCTTCCCAGGGGGAAGCTAAAAGGCAATGGTGACACATCCATCCTAGGTAAGCTAAAAGGCACTGGTGACATATACTTCCCAGGGGGAAGCTAAAAGGCACTGGTGAGGTGTCATTCCCAGGGGGGAAGCTAAAGGGATGGGTGACATATCCTTCCCAGAGTGATGAAGCCTTCCCAGGGGGAAGCTAAAAGGCAATGATAACACATCCTTCTCAGGGGAAAGCTAAAAGGCACTGGTTATGTATCCTTCTTAGAGGGAAGCTAAAAGGCATTGTTGGCATAGCTTTCCCAGGGGGAAGATAAAGGGCACTGGTGATGTAGCCTTCCCAGGGGGAAGCTAAAAGGCACTGGTGACATATCCTTCCCAGGAAGAAGCTAAAAGGAATTGGTGATGCAGCCTTCCCAGGGGGAAGCTAAAAGGCAATGATGACATATGTTTCGCAGGGGGAAGCTAAAAGGCACTGGTTTTGTAACCTTCTCAGAGGGAAGCTACAAGACACTGCTGACATATTTACATATTTTCCCAGGGGGAAGCTAAAGGACACTGGTGATGTATCTTTCCTAGAGGGAAGCTAAAAGGCAATGGTGACATATCCATCGTAGGGGGGGACACTGGTGATGTTTCCTTCCCGGGGGGGTTGGAGATAAAAGGCACTGGTGATGTAGCTTTCTGAGGGGAAAGCTAAAAGGCAATGGTGACATATCTCTCTCACGGGAAAGCTAAAAGGCACTGGTGACACATCCTTCCCAGGGGGAAGCTAAAAGATACTGGTGACATATCCCTCCCAGGAGGAAGCTAAAAGGCAATGGTAACATATCATTCCTGGGGGAAGCTAAAGGGCACTGGTGACATATCCTTTCCATGAAGAAGCTAAAAGGAATTGGTGATCCAGCCTTCCCAGGGGGAAGCTAAAAGGCAATGATGACATATCCTTCTCAGGGGGAAGTTAAAAGGCACTGGTTTTGTAACCTTCTCAGAGGGAAGCTACAAGACACTGTTGACATAGCTTAACCAGGGGGAAGCTAAAGGACACTGGTGACGTAGCCTTTCCAGGAGGCAGCTAAAAGGCTTCAGTGATGTAGCCTTCCCAGGGGACAGCTGGGAGGCCCGTGTCACAAGTGCCTGGAAAACCTTGGATGCCACAATAATTAAAAAGTAAGATGACATGCACATAACTTTTAATTTCCATATGATTGCAGTATGTTTATAGATCAGTATGATGAGCTACATGCACCTGTGCTTTTCAGCTCTGGGGGGATAGGTCCACTTTAAGTAAATGCACGCGTAGTCTAATATGCCTCAGTAAAGCTGAATTTTCAGTAAAGCTTGATATTTACCATTAAATAGTTTAAGGATCACACATATTTCATTTCAAATGTGAAGCTAACCATTACATAAGAAAGGAAACATCTTAAAACTATTTGATAGAAATATAACACCAAGTATCAATATAAAAGTACAATGTAGTGTTTGTAAAATATATATAGCTAGGGAGTACCTTGCAAGATTATATTCCCTGACTTTTCATATGGTAACAAAATCTTTCTATAACTGGAAGAAATCTGTTGAAAGTTAATATTGTAGATGAACATTATTTGGCTGCTGTCCTGGCTGATATTTTTAACAGACATCTTTAACTGAACTGACAAAATAAATAAGGAATTATTGCTGGTAATAATTAAACAGAGTTGATTTAGATGGGGCATATTTATAAAGCAATGAATGTGATTTTCCACAAACTGGTAGTGAATCAACCATTGCCATTTAAAACACAGGGAATTGCCCTACAATTTGGTTTGGTGACTGTCAGATTCAATATCTTTAAGGGCTCATTTACAGTTGTGGCTGTGGTGCTACCCCTCTAAAAAGTGATCTGTAGTGCATTGCTCTTCAGAGGCATTGCACATGTGTCTTGGAGGTAATAAGTCACACCTGGATAGCCTTTTTTAACCCCCCACAGCACCATGCCACTACCATGTGCATTACACAAGGATGCAGGGTGGCTACGATGCTGCCAGACAAACTCAACCTGTGGTATACCCCTTGTAAAGCAAAGCATTGCGGCCACGGTATGTGTACCACCCCTCTGGCCACCATGTTAGCAGAGGTGCAAAGCCAGCAACCTCCTATGGTCAGTGAGCACAGGGGAGATATATATATATATGTATATATATATATATATATATATATATTTATTTACATCAAACCAAACTGGTCCAATGGAAGTATGCAAAAAATATAATCCTAGGGCATAATTGATTAAATTACTAAAGGAACAGTCAAACAAAGGGGCCCTCAACAGCATCATCATGACTGTTTAATACCTGCACTTGGGATATGCAAAAAGGTTGAGCTGGCAGTACATAAATATTTTTAATGGCAGCAGCGTTACTGACCAAAAGTATAACTAAAGGCAACACTTTTCTTTTTAGTCTGGATAGAGTAGAGGGGTATTAGAATCCTTGTCAGGTTTTTATTGCTGCCTGTGCCCGTTTGGGAGATTCACCATGAATTTGTCCTGTTTACTAAAATAATTGAAGGTGAAAGTGAAAGAAAATCTTGAATTTTGAGTTGTCCCCAGAACAGTAATAGAGGGAAAATGGGGACACTATTTCTGGTGACCCTGGTGACATCCATGGATTTGGAGGGATCTCCTCTCACTTCCTGTTTTGGTTATGGAACAGGAAGTGAAGAGAAATCTTCCCAAAGGAACAAAGATGGATAGGATAAAAAAAATTCAGCTGTCAGGGGTTATAACCCACTCTTTCTCTATCCAAAATGCACCCTGGTCAGAAAGTTGTGATGCCAACAAAATCCAAGAAAAATATAATGTTCAGCAATAGGTCACCACTACAAGCCCACATATATCTTGAAAAAAAAGTTTTTCTTTAAGTGGGTTAATCAGCTTTAACTAAACAATGGCCCAGTTGCCTATGTATGATGATCATGATACATTAGATTGTAAATTCCTATATATATATTTAGAGCCTGATGTGAATGGTTGCTTCATGCCAGGCCTGAAAGTGTGTGTATAAATCCAAATAACATGGGCCTACAGTATAGACATGGCTATTGATGGCCACCAATACTTCATCTGAAACCAATATATTCAAATATATTGGTTTCAGTATTCCTTACATGCCAATAATTCCCTTCACGTCAGGGCAGAAAAAGCATGTATCAATCCAAAAAACATGGGCCTACAGCGCTGACTTTGTAGTGCTTCCAGTCTTTGGTAGGTTGCCAGCCAAGACAGCACTTGGCAAACATGACCATTGATGGCTACCAATACTGCATCTGAAACCAATATAGTCAAATATATTGGGTTCATTAGTCTTTATAGGGTAATAACTCTCTTTATGCCAGAACTGAAAGGGTGTGTATAAATTCAAATAACATGGGCTTATAGTGTTGACTTTTTAGTGCTTCCAGTCCTTGGTAGGTTCCCAGGATAGCATTTGACAACATGGCCACTGATGGCCACCAATACTGCATCTAAATCCAATATACAAGTATTAAAATATATTGGTTTCAGTATTCCTTAAACACCAAGAATTCCCTTTACGCCAGGCCTGAAAGGGTGCGTATCAATTCAAATAAGATGGGCCTACAGTGTTGACTTTTTAGCACTTCCAATCCTTGGTAGATTGCCAGGATAGCGCTTGACAACAGGCCATTGACAGTCACCAATTCTGCATCTGAAACCAATAAATTCAAATACATTGTTTCAGTAGTTCTTATAAGCCAATTCCATTCATGCCAGGGCTGAAAAAGTGTGTATCAATCCAAATAACATGGGCCTACAGTACCGACTTTTTAGTGCTTCCAATTTCTGGTAGGTTCCAGTCAGGACAGCGGTTGACAACATGGCCATCGATGGCCACCAATACTGCATCTGAAACCAATATATTCAAACAATTCAAAGACTGCATAGCTAGCCAATGTCTGACTTCTGTATGATGTCTATAGTAGGCTTGCTGTGGCAAATTTTCAAATAGTACAACATAGTAAATACATCAGGCTCAAATCTTACACCATCTAGAAAGCTCTGCTAGCACTACATTGAGAAGTATATAATTTGTGGCACTTAATTGCAAGTTGGGAGGCCACATCATGTTTATGCTAAAGCCTATACTATGAAACTTTTAAAGCATAAGAAAACAGTTCTCATAGAAGGTCTGTAGATAACCTCATAAAACCATGTCTCCATGAGTACCCTGAATGTTTAAAACAGTAATGGCTATTTATTTAGCAAGGCAGCCCATTTATTTTACCTTACCATTATTTTAAAGACTAAATCTGTAGCAAGGTCGTACTATAAAAAGTAAACCCAGACATGATTCCAGTGTATTTTGTGTATTAAGCAGTTTTTGTTTACCTCATTTAGTAAATTGCTGGCTCAGTAGCAAACCAGAAGAAAACGTAGATTTTTCACCACAGCGGGTGGTTAGAAATTGGCGTCAACCAGTGCTAAATTACAGGAAATAATTTATGGCTGTTTAGACCCACATAAGAATTTATTGCCCTGCCTCGCACTTCTGTATTCTCTCCCCATCACAACCTGAATAGTAACCATTCAAGTTTCATGAAGACAAGGGCCTCGTCTACTGAGCTGAATCCAAAATGCTTCTGAAACAACATATTTTATACTGAGGGACGCATATTATAGCAAATTTTCAAGACCTAATAACTTACTTTAACATAATAAAAAGAGAAAATGTGTACACAACGCAACCTATAAGAAATCAGAGGTCATTGGTTGTCCACTCTATGGTGCTTTATGAGAATGCTGACTAGTTGCTCTGGGCTACTGACTTCACTGCCCTTTGCATATATTACCACTCAAACCTAATATGATCTTATATAGAGTGCACAGTAATATAGGGAAACTAGTAAAAAATAGCTTTTATTAGACTATAATAAGTTAACTGTAGATCTGAGATGTAGACCATGTGCCCTCTGTGTGGAGGATGTCCATGGAAGTAAAGTCTAAAGGGTATTTAGTGTTCCACCAAGGACCCACCTCATGGAAATGTGAGCTACCAGTTACCCCTAGGCCACACAATAGTCCTTCTAGACATACACCAGATTTGGTGCCAGAGAAGTCGAATGAGAGATTGGCATGGAGCCCTAGAAAGCCGAGGACAGGGGCAAGACTGGAGGCTGCGAATGCAGAAAAGGAAAAGCAGAGGTTTGGACTGTGTATGAAACAGAGACTGCAGGAGCAAAGACGGCGAGGCTGAGATTGCGGTTTCTGCTGAGGCTGTGGGCCTGCTGAGGAGCAAGGGTGACTTTATTTTCAGGTGGAGCAGTGGCTGCGTGGCAGCAGACTGGGATCCAATGAAGACTCTGGATACCCTCGAGCACAGAGGAGGCTTAGCAGATGCTTGGAATGTGGATGCAGCAGAGACTGCAGGAGCAAAGGTGGCGAGTCTGAGATTGCAGTTTCTGCTGAGACTGTGGGGCAGCTGAGGAACAAGGGAGACTTTGCTTGTGGGTTCAGCAGTGGTTAAGACCCAGTGGACACCATCATGGGGGCACAGTGGTAGTTCTGCCACTGGTGCGGCAGAGACCCAGCCATGATGCAACTGAGGCTTAGGATGTGTTAATAAGACAATATCCAGCAAACAAATTTATTTGCTCATTCGTTAGTAAATCAACCCGTTAGCGTGTGTTGATGCTAAGGGGTTGATTTACTAAAGGCAAGTAGCCCATTTACTTTGCAAGGGAATTTTCCCCAGAGCTTAATGAATGAGGTAAAGCTCTGTTGTCTTCCATCATCCAAACAAATACAAGTGAAAACACAGATTTTTTTTATTTTCTCTGCATGTGATTTCTTATTCTTTCACCACATTCATGATGATCTGGGGATAACTCAAATGTAAAGTGCAACTTCCACTACAAAGTGGAACAGTTTTTTTGCCTTTAGTAAATCTGTATCAGTAGTGCATTCAGAATTTGTGCTGTTCTAGGCTACACAAAATATCAGCCACCCACCTGAGTCCCCCTCCCCGAATGCCACAGCCCCCACGAACCCCTCTCCCCCCAAAGAGAGAGTCTCACGGCCACTTCCACAGCTCCCAAGATAACGGCCCACGGCTCTCACTCTACTCTACCTCCCAGCTCCAGTGCCCAGGAGAACCAGCATCCCTTCTTCCGGGGGGTGGGGGTGGGGCAGTGGTCCCCTCACTCCACTCTGTCGCCCAGCTCCAGTGCCCAGGAGAACCAACATCCCTTCTTCCGGGGGGTGGGGGCAGTGGTCCCCTCACTCCACTCTGTCGCCCAGCCCCAGTGCCCAGGAGAACCAACATCCCTTCTTCTGGGGGGGGCAACTCTGCCCCCCTGAAAATGCCACCCAAGGCAAATGCCTTGTTTGTCTTGCGGCAAATACACCTCTAACCTGTACTCCACTTTTGTTGAGAAATAAACATTTCCCTCTGGGTGATCTATGTGCATTGCAAGGATTTTATCAAACTTTGTTGCAGATTCCTATCTGCTGTTATTTGGAAAAAATAGCTGTTTGTCTGTGTCCTTGTACAGAGTGAACCTGTATAGGAGTGGTTTCATAATTATCAATCAGCTGCTGCACTTGCAGGGTTCTATCGAGGAAAACGGTAGGGTCTGCCTCCCTTTGGCAGTATCTCACAAAAAAAGGATATTTTTGTTGCAGGGGATGCCCAAAATCTGATTTGTAGCTTGGTGCAGACTTCTGGGAAAATCAGTAAGCCAATCACACAAGCAGGAAATGACATTTCTGGGGGGTGTTCTGTAAACCATCTGTGTACAGAAAGCCTCCAGGTAGCCATATTGCATTTTACAGAAAATTACATCACAGCAGCCTGAAAAGAAAAGGTACATTTTAATAACTTTCAGTTACAATATGAATTGCTTTGCAACTGTATACGTTATATTATTTTTTTGTATTTGATTTTTTTTTCCCCACAAAAGTGGAGTTACCCTTTAAGTGGTATCAGCACAACCCAGCTCAAGTTTAACCACTTGCCTACAGGGCACTTTTACCCCCTTCCTGCCCAGGCCAATTTCCAGCTTTCAGCACTGTCGCATTTTGAATGACAATTGCGCGGTCATGCAACACTGAACCCATATGAAAATGTTATCATTTTTTTCACACAAATAGAGCTTTCCTTTGGTGGTATTTACTTGCCACTGGGTGTTTTATTTTTTGCGCTATAAACAAAAAAAAGAGCAAAAAAAGAAAAAAAAGTTTTCTTTGTATCTATTATAAAATTTTTCTCCATCACTGATGAGCGTTGATGAGGCAGCACTGATGGGCACTGATGAGGTGGCACAGATAGGCAGCACTGATGGGCACTGATAGGAGGCACTGATAGGTGGCACTGATGAACTAGAACTGATGATGCTGCACTGATAGGCGGCACTGATGTGTAGCACTGCTGGGCACTGATGAATGGCACTGATGGGCAACACTGATGAGCGGCACTGCTGGGCACTGATGGGTGGCACTGCTGGGCACTGATGGGTGGCACTGCTGGGCAGCACTGATGGGTGGCACTGGTGGGCACAGGTGGGTGGCACTGCTGGGCACTGATGGGTGGCACTGTTGGGCAGCACTGATGGGTGGCACTGGTGGGCACAGGTGGGTGGCACTGCAGGGCACAGGTGGGTGGCACTGATCATCAGTGCCCTGATGATCAGTGCCGATCCCTTCACCGACAATTGCCAGTTCTCGGCAGTACTTTCCTCATGCTATGACAGCGTGAGGAAAGTGCAGCCGATAACCAGCAACTGTATTTACCCGGTGATCTTCTGTGTCATTGGACACAGCTGATCACGTGGTAAAAGGCCGCTGTAATCGGCCATTTACTGCATCACGTGATCATCTGTGTCCATAGGTCACAGCGATCACCAGCGGTGCCGGGTGCGCGCCGCTGGGGGCACGCAGGGGGGCGTGTTCTGGAATGACGTCCATGGACGTTGTTCCAGAAATACACAATGACGCTGTAGCCATCCTTCGGCTATAGCATGGTTGGGAACTGGTTAAATAGATGAAGTAGTTATGGGACACTTCAAGTAAAACCCAGAAGAGCCCACAGCAGGGAAAGATAGATGAGATGCTAGCATTAGAATGCAGAAAGTAAATGACTGTGACAATTGGTCGTCAAGGATTGCTGTAAATTTCAGTCCTTTTCACTTTAGCAACGGTAATAGACAATGTAAAGGCAATGATGTGTAGTAATCCCAGAAAACCAAATTCAGAAATCAGCTTTCAACAGTTAGGCCTAGCAAGATTAATAAAAAAAAAAATACGTTATATATGTTCTGTGCTTCAGTGCACAAAGTTATTAACAAAAGCCTATGGTGTTTTGGGATATGAACTGAGACCCAAGACTGTTGGCAACGACACAGAGATGTGTTATCACTAGAAACGCAATAGGGATGCACTTTTGTTGTTAAGTCCAGCCAGAAATAATTTTACAAGTTTATATGACTTGAGTCTTTCCTAATAAAAGCAGAGGATAGCAAACTGAAAAGACTAAAGTGTAGGGTAAAATCACAATGCGCAGAAGGAAGCTATGCTTTATTCTTTGCCAAATCCCAGTATCGCAGTGAAGGAACACAGATGGCTGTTAGTGATAAAAGTGCAGCATATTGTTCTCTGTACTCAGCACTATGGAGGCAAACATCTACACTTCACTTCCACTACTCTAATAGGTCTTCAAAGGCACAGAAAACCCTGCAAGATGGTCCTTGCGACTTCGCATTTCCTTTCCCAGGTTAAGCCGTACATACACTGCCTAACGTAAATACTAGGGTGGGGAAATTCTTGACAATGGCAATCTACAGGTCTAACAAGTAACATAATAAATGGAGTAAATCACAGAATAAAATATATGCTTTATTTACAGCAGCATTCAGTTTTATAAAACTAACACTGATCAAAATAGTTTTTTTTTATAGAATACGTAGCAAACAACATTTTTTTTGCAAGACAACATTACCAAAATAAATCCTTGTATATCTAAAAAAAAATATTATTGTTACCTTAAAGCAGTATTAATCCCCAAACCCAAAACATAATATATTGCAGTTTACCAATCCTTACCCTAGGTTCACAACTAAGCGGTTTCCGCAGCGTTTTGCAGAAACGCACTCCAGTCCATTTAACATGATTTCCTATGGGACACGTTCACGTTTTCACCCGGAGAGATTTTTGGAAAGGGTCAAGGACTTTTTTGAAAGCAAAAAGTTTCATTTTTGGTCCTATAGACTTCAATGGAAATGCTGTAGAAAAGCATGTAGTGGGTTTTTGCTGAGTTTTTATGCATTTTTGCCACATTTATTATGCGTTTTGTGTTTCTTTCTTGTTGCTAGGCAGATTTTAAATGCATCAAAAATGCTGGAAAAAAGTCTATAGAACCAAAAATGCAACTTTTTGAGTTCAAAAAAGTCCCTGACCCTTTCCAAAAAATGCACCAGGTGAAAACACACAGATGTGAACCTGTCCCATAGGAAATTATGTTAAATGGACTGTACTGTGTTTCTGTAAAACGCTGTAGAAAACGCTTAGGTATGAACCTTGGGTTAGTGCTGATTCACACATGTCCAGTGCAGATTGAAGCTCAGGTTTCACAGCTAATTGATACAGTAACTGTTCAGTGGTTCATGTCAGGTTTACATCGGGTTCAGGACAGGATCAGGTCAGGATTTTATCCTAACAACTGTGCAGTTTTGAAACGGTTCCCATAAAAGTCAATTGCCTGTAATCTGCACCTGAACCAGACCGCACTGCTCAGAATTCGCACATGACTATTTTTCAATCCGCACTGAATCTGCACTGCCAGTGCACCGGACATATGTGAACAGGAACCATAGGAAGAAATGTTATTTCACATGTCATGCAGATTGGATGTGGTTCAACTGCATCCAATCAACATATATGTGAACCGGCATTACAAAATAAATAAAAGATGATCATTGTAAGCACCCCTGTCTGCAGGACAGTTTGTTCTGTTGAAAAACAACAGACTTACTGTCTGGATCACACGGTGAAAAGTCTAAGCCTAAGAAAAGAAAACTAATGCAGCCATCACATCTAGCAATTGGTAAGCTGCAATATAATAAATGCGCATAAACACACACAAAAAAAAAAACACAGGCAGCCATCACATCTAATAATTGGTAAGCTACAATATAATAAATGCCCATAAACTCATGTAAATGCTAGACATGCCTAGCATTTGAGGGTTAATACATTCCAATGGGCAGAATAAATGAATATTCAGGCCAATAGAGTGCATGAATGCTCAAACGCTAGATGCACCGAAACACATGTTTTGAGCAAGATTTTCCTGCCAGGGGCTTTTTCAGACATCCTGTATGCACGAGGCCTAAAAATATTGCTTAACTCCTCCTGTCATCCTGTTAACTGGGACAGATTTCCCAATCATGTGATCACTGTGAATGGCAGTCGCTGTGGTCACAGGATCGGGAGCCCATTGCACCTCTTCCTGATCATAATCATGAGTCTGGGAGCTGCCTGTTACCATTCAGTCACTATGCTGGAGATACATGGTGAGCCTCGACACCTATGAACACACATTACAGCCCACCCACCTTGCTGCCACACATGCACGTTACACAGTCAGCAAGAGGTTAAATAATAGGAATTAATAGTATGAATTAGGTCAGTTAAAAACAATACGGTACATGACAGAATAACTGTTTGCATACAAAGTAGGAGGTATACAGACCGCACAGTGCAGCACAGTGCAGCGCTGGTATCACGACACTCATTTATTGTATGCGCAGCAGCCAAACAGTTCCTTATGCAGCCAAATGTTTGTTTAACAAACACAGCTTTTCCTTCATTCTTAATTTTTTTTCCTAATTGCGCGCTTACTGTCCGCTCTATTCAGCAAGTAAACGTGGAAATGTAATTGCATACCATTACACGCTTTGTTTGTGCGTTTCTCTGCATGGCAAGGGGTGCTGAAAATATATTTCAAGCAATGGCATCATTCATAGCAATGAACTGGAAGAACTAAAATCCTCCTGCGCTTGGGGAGTAGGCCCAAGAAGGGTTAATGGGCTGCAGTCAAAACTTGGGGGGCATTCGCCTTGCTGCCCTCACAAGACTGGGGGAGCCTAGAAGCACTGCAATAATAATAAACAAATAGAGGGCGCACTGGCCTAGTGCATTACCCTTTAACCTCTTCTTGTCCAGCCCATGTCGATAAACGGGCAGACGGGAGCACTGCCGATGCGAGGGGATGTTTCTAAACGTCCCCCTACATTCATTGCTCGCTCCCTGGGAGCTGTACGGGACCTCGTTGTGAGGTCCCGATTCACGTGATCTCTGATTGGCCAATCAGTGATCACACAAACAGTAGTAAACAAGATGTCACTTCCTGACATCATTGCTTACTACCAAGGGCAGACTGACCATTCCGGCAGTCAGGCACTGCCTGAGAGCCCGGGGTTAGTAAAGGGCCCCATCAGAAGGTCAGTTGGCCCCTGGATGAGCCCACAGCTTCTATGCAGAAAAGAGGTTTAAGTAAGTCCTGAGGAGGTAGTGCGCATTGGGAATCCCAGCCAGCAGTTCATGCAACTATAGGAGAGGACTCATGCTGGCTGGGATCAGAGAGTGATGGCGGATGGGGCAGCGGCAGGCACTCCGTCCACCTCTCCTCCTGAGGGATTCAGCAGAGGGGGGTCCACATCACTGCCGTGGGAGCTGGCGGTACATTGGAGAGCGGAGTCATCGCTGAGCTGCTGGCAACATATCTTGTGTGCAGCAGGTCAGTGTGTAACCCCTAGGTGCAGCTTAATGTGTCTATATACCAGTCAGGCTGAGTGTTGTTCTGTCCTGCCCAGTGTCCATACCATCCTATCCTCACCCTATGTCTAATAACCCTGATTTCCACATACACTGAGTGCACACTGACATCAGAACACTAAATGGCACTCAATGTACAGATATCAGTGTTATATATAGGGAATAGCAGTCAGTGTACAAATATCAGTGTTATATAACACTAATATCTGTACACTGAGTGCCATTCCATATATGGTGTCACTGTACTGCTAGGGTGACAGTATGTTTAAAAATAAACATAAATAATAATATAAAAAATAATATAAAAAAAAATAAAAAAAATGTAAAAAAAAGTTTTGAAAAATTATACTATTTGGTTATAAACTAATTTGGGTTTTTTTTTTACTAGAAAGATAGATGAATACATTTTGGCCAAAATTTTTGGACTTTTTCATTTATATAGCAAAAAAATAAAAATTCCAGTGTTGAATAAATACCACCAAAAGAAAATTTTCTCTGTCTCAAAAAATGCTAAAAAATTCATATGGGTTCAGTTTTGAATGACCGCGCAATTGTCATTTAAAGTGTGATAGCACTGAAAGCTGAAAATTGGCCTGGGCAGGAAGGTGGTGAAAGTGTCCGGACGTGAAGTGGTTAAAGGCTTTAATATATAAAAAGGTAATTATTATACTCAAAAAGTAAATAAAGGTACAAGTTCATCTCATGAGTACAGCACAAACAGTATGTTAACATCAAGATGTGACAAAACGATGGAACATCCACAGGCTGACGCGTTTTGAGGACTAATACTAGGTAGGCTCTGAGGAAGAGGATAAGTCCTCGAGGCGCGTCAGCATGTGGATGTTCCATCGTTCTGTCACATCTTGATGTTTGCGTACTGTTTGTACTCATGAGATGAACTTGTACCTTCATGTACTTTGTGAGCATAATAATTACCTTTTTATATATTAAAGCCTTTAAAGGACAATGCACTAGGCCAGTGCGCCCTCTGTTTGTTTATTATTATTGCAATCATGCATAGCAATGCATGTTCACCGCAGGAAAAAAAAAGCTCATGCAGCATTTTCAGCAGGTTTTCAATGATGCTTTAAAGCAGAGCTCCACCCAAAATGGGAAGTTTCCGCTTTAAGCCTTTGTCCCCTGCTCCCCATTAAGGATTGGCACCTTTGGGGAGTGGGTACCTGAATTTGACAGGTACCCACTCCCACTTCCGCTGCGATCGCCTAGGTGATCGGAAGTGGAAGTTGTCCTCCCCATAGTCTTCTGGAACACATGAAGGATCCCAGAAGACTAAGGGGCCATTCACAAAGCGCAGCGCTTCTTGCGCATGCGCAGCTGTCACAGCCGGGTGCACACACTGAAGATGCCGGCGCCAGAGAGAGAAGACGGCCGGTGCAATCAGAGGTGGTGAAGACACAGCTAGACCGAGGGACAGGTAAGTGACTGTATTTTAAAAGTCAGCAGCTACAGTTTTTGTAGCTGCTGACTTTTATTTTTTATTTTTTTAGGTGGAACTTCGCTTTAATGACAGGCATCCGGTAATCACAAATATTCTTAGTTTCCCATCATACCGCTTAAAATAAGCTCTTAATAAAAAGGGATATGCTGTTGGGATACAGACTTGGCATCAACCATTTTGACATGCTGCATATGTTTAGGACTTCAGAAATGAGATATTCTTATAAAATCATATTTCTATGCATAATTCCATCCAATCCCTTTCTTGAATACAAGCCTGAGCCATTTTTTAGCTGAGGTAGGCTAAAAAATGGACTGACTAAATAATGTCAGATTTAGTAAAAGATTTTGCATGTTTATTGCTTTGCTGCATATGTGGCATGGCTCGCTTCACACTACTTCGGATTAAAATAATCGTATTAACTTGCTTGAAGCTGTTCCTTAATAGGTAGTAGACGTATCATCCTCAGCTGAATAAGGGCTTTCGGTTGACATAATGACACAGTAAATCCTGCACACATTTACATAAATAAAAAATAAATGAACAAAGTATCTCAAGAGGGATTGGGTAACATCCACTAGAGTCAATATCGGTCTGCGTCGCTGTCAGCATCAAAGTTTAATGCTAGAATGTGACATGACCAAAGGCCGACATTCCCATAGCACCGGGCTTGAGAAATTTGCTTTGAATCTAGGAGCCAGCTAAAAAAGGTAGGAGCCAGTTTTTTTTACCATAGTGTGGGTTGTCAGCTCCCAAGGCAAGGCAACTTTTGGCCGATAAGCTTCATGCGATGTGATTTGCCACCTGACGATCACGGCAAAACCACACCACGTATTTTAGGTGCTATTAAAAATAATGGCACCTGAACCTGTGTTTTGCGATCACAGCGATTTGCCACAATCCCAAATTGCCCAGGTGTGAATGGAGTCTCCTTGGTTCACACATATGTGATTAAGGATGCGTTTTCAAACTTGCAGATTCATAGGAAAGGCTAGGTATTATGTGCTCCTAATGAAGCAGTTCACACTAATGTGATTCACATGCATTGTGTTTTGAATGCCATTATGAAAAGGTTCCTGTGCGAGATGTTAGCGGTGCTTTCCAGACTTGCAAGTGATAGATTAGAGTGGCATAGTTACATAGTTAGTCTGGCTGAAAAAAGACAAAAGTCTATCCAGTTCAACCATTAAAAAAAAAGTTATAATTCTATACCCACAGTTGATCCAGAGGAAGGCAAAAAAAACCCAGCAAAGCATGATCCAATTTTCTCCTGCAAGAGAAAAAATTCCTTCCTGATCCCCTGAGAGGCAATTGTATATTCCCCGGATCAACTTTACCTATAAATGTTAGTATCCAATTATATTCTGTGTATCTAAGAAAGAATCCAGGCCTTTTGTAAAGCAATCCACTGAGCTGGCCGGAACTAACTCTTGAGGGAGTCTATTCCACATTTTCGGCATGCGGAGATAAGTGTACGCACAGGACTGCTATTGGCAGGAAATATGATGAACTTTATTCTGCTCTCTACTTGGGAGCAAATGGATTGATTATTGGGCAGCACAATGGCTAAATGGTTAGCACTTCTGCCTGGCAGTACTAGGGTCGTCGGTTCAAATCCCAATCACAGCACCACCTGCCTGGAGTTTGCATGTTCTCTCTGTGCCTGCATGGGTTTTCTCTGGGTACTCCAGTTTCCTCCTACACTCCAAAGACATGCTGGTAGGTTAATTGGCTCCTGTCTAAAATGGCCCTAGTATGTGTATGTACAGTCAGGACCATAAATATTGGGACATCGACACAATTCTAACATTTTTGGCTCTATGCACCACCACAATGGATTTGAAATGAAACGAACAAGATGTGCTTTAACTGCAGACGGTCAGCTTTAATTTGAGGGTATTTACATCCAAATCAGGTGAACGGTGTAGGAATTACAACAGTTTGCATATGTGCCTCTTACTTGTTAAGGGACCAAAAGTAATGGGACAATTGGCTTCACAACTGTTCCATGGCCAGGTGTGTGTTATTCCCTCATTATCCCAATTACAATGAGCAGATAAAAGGTCCAGAGTTCATTTCAAGTGTGCTATTTGCATTTGGAATCTGTTGCTGCCAACTCTCAAGATGAGATCCAAAGAGCTGTCACTATCAGTGAAGCAAGCCATCATTAGGCTGAAAAAACAAAACAAACCCATCAGAGAGATAGCAAACACATTAGGTGTGGCCAAAACAACTGTTTGGAACATTCTTAAAAAGAAGGAACGCACCGGTGAGCTCAGCAACACCAAAAGACCCGGAAGACCACGGAAAACAACTGTGGTGGATGACCGAAGAATTCTTTCTCTGGTGAAGAAAACACCCTTCACAACAGTTGGCCAGATAAGGAACACTCTCCAGGAGGTAGGTGTGTGTGTGTCAAAGCCAACAATCAAGAAAAGACTTCACCAGAGTGAATACAGAGGGTCCACCACAAGATGTAAACCATTGGTGAGCCTCAAAAACAGGAAGGCCAGATTAGAGTTTGCCAAACGACATCTACAAAAGCCTTCACAGTTCTGGAACAACATCCTATGGACAGATGAGACCAAGATCAACTTGTACCAGAGTGATGGGAAGAGAAGAGTATGGAGAAGGAAAGGAACTGCTCATGATCCTAAGTATACCACCTCATCAGTGAAGCATGGTGGTGGTAGTGTCATGGCATGGGCATGTATGGCTGCCAATGGAACTGGGTCTCTTGTATTTATTGATGATGTGACAGCTGACAAAAGCAGCAGGATGAATTCTGAAGTGTTTTGGGCAATATTATCTGCTCATATTCAGCCAGATGCTTCAGAACTCATTGGACGCCGTTTCACAGTGCAGATGGAGAATGACCCAAAGCATACTGCAAAAGCAACCAAAGAGTTTTTTAAGGGAAAGAAGTGGAATGTTATGCAATGGCCAAGTCAATCACCTGACCTGAATCCGATTGAGCATGCATTTCACTTGCTGAAGACAAAACTGAATGGAAAATGCCCCAAGAACAAGCAGGAACTGAAGACAGTTGCAGTAGCGGCCTGGCAGAGCATCACCAGGGATGAAACCCAGCGTCTGGTGATGTCTATGCATTCCAGACTTCAGGCTGTAATTGACTGCAAAGGATTTGCAACCAAGTATTAAAAAGTGAAAGTTTGATTTATGATTATTATTCTGTCCCATTACTTTTGGTCCCTTAACAAGTGGGAGGCGCATATGCAAACTGTTGTAATTCCTACACCGTTCACCTGATTTGGATGTAAATACCCTCAAATTAAAGCTGACAGTCTGCAGTTAAAGCACATCTTCTTCATTTCATTTCAAATCCATTGTGGTGGTGTATAGAGCCAAAAATGTTAGAATTGTGTCGATGTCCCAATATTTATGGACCTGACTGTATGAATGTAAGTTAGGGACCTTAGAATGTACACCCCTTGAGGGTTAGGGACTGATATAAATGTATTATATATGTAAAGTGCTGCATAAATTGACAGCGCTATATAAGTACCTGTAATAAATAAATAAATTATGAGGGCTGCCTTCTATGCTTATTAACAGGTAGCTGGGTCCAAGGCTATGGGATTACTAGGCTGAAGTGCAAATATAGGGGTCAAGGGCTTTTTAGTGAATGTTAGATTAAACTATATACTTAGTTTACGCTTGATGCTATATGGGACCCGGACCTCTAATCTACTACTCTTCATGTGTGATACGCTGCATCTGGGATATCATCTTTGGCCGACGCTGTTGTAAGAACAATGAACAGATATGTCTGGCAATATTACCATCAGTAGTGGTGGAAGATATTAATTAGATTATTATTATACATGCACTAATAATTGTTTCCTGTTTTTTCTTTCTACCTAGCAATTCTTTGTTTGCACCTTCTGCTCTTGAAGAAGCAGAACTATGTGAAACATGTCAAGCTTTATGTAAAAGGGTGGTTGTCAGTCTGTTTTTACCATATTGTTCTGTGTGAGCTGAGCCACCATCCCAGTTGAAATAGGGTTCAGAATGCTAATGTGTTTTTAATCTGAATGGTTTTAAGATTTTATTGAGCACTAATAAAGTTTTGTATTTTTATACATAATAATGTATGGTGGTGCCCATAAAGTCAATGGACTGTGGTCCAACTAATTTTGGTGATTTGTACTAAGTACTTCGGTAGTTTCAGGTAATTTTTGGAAACCAAAGTACTCAGCATACGAGTCAGCAGATACTGAATGGCAAGGATGAAATTAATCAGCAATGGCATCTCAAGTATGTGTGACAAGTTTATTAAAGAAAAGTGCCAACAAGAACTGCAGAGCGGGAACTAGAGGATCGCCTAGCAACATCACCTCAACTGGATATGCTAGTACAGTAGAGACTGGAGGCATTGTTACGTTACACAGATCATGAGAATGAGCCAATATCCTACGATGGCTACGATCAGATAGCAATGATTCATGCATTCTCACATAGGTATGTATTATGGCATTTTGTGATTTTTAACCATAAAAAGAAGTGAACAATTAAACAGGAAGAGCACGGTTTCCTCTTGTTCTCTATTTTATTTTAAAAGGAAGCCCTGGCCACTCTCCTGCTGGAGGCCTCTTCAGACACTCACTCATTTGCAGCCTAGGACCAGTTTCAGAGTTAGCAGATATAAGCCCATTCATGCTGATAAACAGATGGGTGAGAATAAAACACACATTAGGCTTAGGCATAAAGTGACAGGGCTTATTCTCAACAGCATACAATGGGGTTAGCCATGCATTTTACACCCAAAGGAAAACGTGTTAGGAATAGTTGGATGTAGGGTGACTGTGGGCCATCTGGGAGAACAGGGCATTTAGGTCGGCCAGTTTGATCATCTATGAGCTAACCGATTGGTTTATCTTGTAATGTTTTATTTTGTTTGACCAAACTCAGATCTGTTCAGATCAGGATTGGCAGATACTGATTCGAGTCACTGGATACACTCTGTTATTATAGGTATATGTTAAAAGAGTTAAATTAGCAACCCGCAGTAGAGCGAGGACTGTCTACAACATTGGTGCTTATGTGGGTTCTTGCACAATTTATATGATCCCACATTCATCATTTCTAAACAAATACCAGTCTACAGAAGAAGATTCAGATTTTTAAAAAGCCCTTAAATTGGAAATTACATTTGGAACTACGAATCCCATCTTGCTCAGGAATCTGCTATGCAGAAAAAACATATTATTAGATCTGTCTAGGAAGTCCTGTCTATTGTCCTAAGAGCTGTATACTCAAAACCATTCCAGTTTTTATGCTGTCTCTCACATTCAGAAATCCTATTTCTTTGAAGCTCTGTAAACTCTAGCTCGGAACTCAAGGAATACTGACATCTCAAAATTAAAATGTATCTAGGGGCATTTTTTAAAAAAATGTTGCTGATTTTTTGTCTCCGTGTTCTTTGGAGAGATTTGCCTTAACTTTGTATCACAGAGGCACATCAGGAAGCTAGCAGAAATATCCTCTGAGATAGTTCACATTGAAGCAGATATCCCTGTTGGAATATTTTCCCTCGCCTCCTGCGACAACTGTTAAAATTTGGGATTGCCTGTCACTTTCTGTACCAGTGACGATGTTCACCAAAGTAAATACAGAGGATGACTCTGACAGGGGCACAGACATAAAAAAAAAACCTGACGGAGCTTCTTACCCTTCCAAAATCTATCAAAAAGTTTAAAAATAGTTGGTCCATGGCAGCTTTTCTCAAACTTTTTACTCCAGAAGAAGTCTTGAAATAAATTTCAGATCTTGGGGACCCGCTGTTCTTCACTTGGGGTCTGTGAGAAAATGCTCCTTGCATTGGTGGTCAGAATGCCACCCTTACAGACAAATAACATGACAATTAGTCTCATATTGCTGGCTCTCCCATGTGGGGTTTGCTCCGGAGATATCAAGAAACCTATAGCAACCTCTGGAGGAACCCTAGAGTTCCATGGAACCCTAGCTGACAATAGCTGGTTTAGAGATTCCATTTTAAGTATGCTGGCTTTAGTGCAGGTTTCTCTTGTTGCGTAGACCTGATCTAATAAGCCACAATCACAGTGCCAACAGGCAGATATCAGATCTTTTGTTGTTTCTGACAAATGTTCTGAAGCAGCCTTAGGGTCTGTGTTGAAAGGCTTGTATCAATGGCATCAGTTTAATATGCTTTTGAGCTCATTCAGAATTAATTGACAGGTACATTCGACCTACAGTTAAAGCAAACAAAAGCTCATCAACACAGGGTATTAGTCAGGCCAAAAAGCTTTCTTATTAACTAATCTGCCCACATACCCCACATACCTATAGTATATTAACGACAAAAGTGTAGATAAACCACAATTGGGTTTCTCACAAGGGTTCTATGGAGCCCTAGGGTTCCTCCAGAGGTTGATAGGGATTCCTTGAGAAAAAAGCAATTTCTGCCTCTCAGATCCCACTGACACCACTGATCGTTTTAGCTATCTGTAAGGGGCTAATTTATCCCAATGACCAAAAATGTAAGGAGCATTCCTCCCACAGACGATCACATTAACATAGCATGAGTTTTAGATATAGTAATTTTTAGTAGGGGTTCCCTGAGACTGGAAAGTTATTTCAAGGGTTCCTCTGTGTTGAAAAGATTGAGAAAGGCTGGGTTAGAGCAACAATAGATGTCTACACAGAAAGAACAAAATATATTTAACCACTTGCACATCATGAATCCATTAACAGGGCTATTTAGAAAATGGAATCACTGGTGGTACTGGATATAGTTTAAGAAATCTTCTACTAGACAGCACTTAGAGCTTATTACAGTCTACAAAACTGCATTTTAAATCTAATTTGTGTAATAAAATAAATGATGTTTGGTGCTCTATGATGTCTACTGTACAACTTAATGAAGTTAGCTTAGAGAGTCTAGTACTATGATTAAAACATAAACTGTGGCGGCCAATGTATCAGACAAAATGAATGCCCATAAAGGGAGTGGGTGGATATTTAGGAAGCCCTTAACTGGTGCTGCCAATGCTTCTGTTCTGACTCTTTATACTGTAATATTAAGCAATAATATAGCAAGCCAATTACCGGCCTAAGCTTGTCATAGGCAGTCTGCACATACATCATACGATCATATGGACAATTCAAAAGTTTTGCTGACATCGTGTAGTGGTAGTTTCTTGGGGATAAAATAAATGCTGCAATGACTGATTACATGTACAAACGCATCTATTGTGTGACCTGATGACCTAATCCACCAAAGTGACATTGTAGTAGAGTGCCTTTTTATTTAGCATGCTTATATATAGACGTGGGCCCCTTTAAATCCTTTTTCCATAACCCCCAAATCCTAGAAACATTCAGAGTAGATAAGTTCCTCAGCTTCCCTCCCTCATTGGCTCAGATATGGCACACCTGATAAGGAGAGGTAGTTGGGCAAAAGATCTGCAGCCAGGTGACAGGCTCTTTACTATTAGAACCAGTGCAGCCAAGTAGGAGCCGAATAGCATGCAGTTTCTCTAAGACAGCTGTTCTCAACCAGGGTGCCCAGGCACCCTGGGGTGCCTTGAGATTTCTTCAGGGTTGCCCTGGCAAAATGCCTAAAAATTGCCCAAAAATTGTATACAAGCCTGTGGGTAGAACAAGCCTGCCTTTTAGTTACACAAAGCCACAGGTTTTCATTGTGCACCATTATGACCTTCTAGCTGCCGGTGTCCTGACAACCAATGACATCATCAGATGATATGGAGAAGGTCAGCTGCCTGCACAGCATCCTAGTTTGACATTCCCCTGCCCCTATCCATCAGTGGTGCGGTCACATTAGCTCAGTGATGGATAGAAGAGAAACCCTGGAATACTACTCAGTACTAGTGTGCAAAAGTGTATTTGCTTTGGAAGAATAAATCACCTCTAATGTTGGGAGTCCTACATGTGTGGATGTTGATGTATTATATAAAACTATTAGAATAGTTTTTCACATTTTAGAACGGGGTGCTCTTTTAAAATTATGTACAGTCTACAGGCACCCAATTTTAGAATGGGGTGCCTCAGGACTGTCCATAGTTTTAAAGGGTGTCTCTGGACTGTCCATAATTTTAAAGGGTGCCTTGACTGAAAAAAGGTTGCGAAACACTGCTCTAAGAGACCCAGCTACTGTGGGGGGCCCCAGAACACTCCAGTTCAAGTGGGGTGGCCCTTCAACCTTGGATTCCTCCATCTGTTAACAGAGTTACCGGGGACTTCACTCTGCAAGATGCTTTTTGAGTCCTTGTTGGAAAGATTTCCTTTCACTTCCTGTTCTGGGAGCAGGGGGAAAATCTCCCTATAATGGACATTGATGGCAATAAATATCTTGACATAGGCTGTAACCCCTCTAACAAAAAATAAAGCTTCAGCTGGCGCTGAGCTTTAAACCTTATCAGGTTCAGTATGACCTTTGATTACAAAGATGTTGGTGAATCCAAAGAAGGTTGTCCAATTACTTTGTAATGTGTGTGGCAATAGTTAGAAAAATCTGGTGCTGCATCTCATCCATAAAGGAAAACCTCTCCCTGAGTTTGATTATACTTGCATGGACAATCTCTATCTACAGACAAACAAACAAAAGCAACAGAGGGTTTGAATTCGACTTAGGTGGAAAGAGTGGGAAGCAGGGATTCCTATATGTTTATGGAGGTAGTTGAGATGGAGGTCCCTTATTCATTCCAAGTCAGAACCAAATGAAAGGCAATTCATTCTTATGCTGGATTTAGCTTTTACTATAGAGCTTTTGTTCACCCTGACATAATGGACCTGTGAAAGTCAAGCGTTCCTGGTGAAATAAAATGCAAAGCTCACAAATATTTCTGCACTTCATATATACCTTCCGCGCTAGTATAGCTGTGTGTGTTTATCTACAATTTATAAAAAGCCTATTTAAAGTGTATGTGTCATTGAGGTTTCTTTAGAGTAAGGCAGAATTTGAGTTGGTATGTATCAACTGCATAAATAAATAAAAAATGGTGACATGCTACAAATAACCAAGCATAATAAACATGTTCCTTACATATGTTTCAAATAGTAACATAATACTAATGATCACCGGCTTCATGAACAGAGCAACAAAATGACCTAAACATTCCAGCTAGCCACATTAAGTGCACATGAGTGAATGCATGTCTCATAATACATAGGGTTTGAGATCGGCTCCGCTCTGGAGTTTCAACCAT
This sequence comes from Staurois parvus, assembly GCF_062004578.1. NCBI lineage: Eukaryota > Metazoa > Chordata > Amphibia > Anura > Ranidae > Staurois > Staurois parvus. Next base: position 4,314,076 of record NW_028317918.1, on the reverse strand, counting down.
TTTTCTATTTTAACTATTCCATACGTTATTCTATGTTCAGACTAATAGCTGGAAAATGCAATAATCTTATTAGATTGTATTGGCAGTTGAAAATAGTTTCCAGTATAAAAAGAGTTTAAACTTCAATATGCTCTGAACATATTGCACACTTAAAGAACTAAAGACGTTGTGCTAGAGCAATGACATTTTCACAAATGCCTGAAATGAGTGTATTGTCACATATGTAGGTCCCTGCTAAATAGGCAATGACAGACATGCATGCAACAATTAGGTCAAGAGCAAATTCTATCTCTTGCAAAAAAATAATAAAAGCAACCACGCTGATCAATAAAAAATTAATTTTTTGTTGCACTGGAGCCTGCAAAGCATTGCAACATCCATCAGTGTCAATATTTTGTGTGGCCACCATTATTTTCTAGCACTGCCTTAACCCTCTTGGGCATGGAGTTCACCAGAGCTTCACAGGTTGCCACTGGAGTCCTCTTCCACTCCTCCTTGACGATATCACAGAGCTGGTGGATGTTAGAGACCTTGCGCTCCTCCACCTTCCATTTGAGGATGCCCCACAGATGCTCAATAGGGTTTAGGTCTGGAGACATGCTTGGCCAATCCATCACCTTTACCCTCAGCTTCTTTAGCAAGGCAGTGGTCATCTTGGAGGTGTGTTTGGGGTCGTTATCAATGTTGGCATACTGCCCTGCGGCCCAGTCTCCGAAGGGAGGGGATCATGCTCTGCTTCAGTATGTCACAGTACATATTGGCATTCACGGTTCCCTCAATGAACTGTAGCTCCCCAGTGCTGGCAGCACTCATGCAGCCCCAGACCATGACACTCCCACCACCATGCTTGACTGTAGGCAAGACATACTTGTCTTTGTACTCCTCACCTGGTTATCGCCACTCACGCTTGACACCATCTGAACCAAATAAGTTTATCTTGGTGTAATCAGAGCACAGGACATGGTTCCAGCAATCCATGTCCTTAGTCTGCTTGTCTTCAGTAAACTGTTTGCGGGCTTCCTTGTGCATCTTCTTTAGAAGAGGCTTCCTTCTGGGACCACAGCCATGCAGACCAATTTGATGCAGTGTGCGGCGTATGGTCTGAGCACTGACAGGCTGACCCCCCACCTCTTCAACCTCTGCAGCAATGCTGGCAGCACTCATACATCTATTTCCCACAGACAACCTCTGGATATGATGCTGAGCACGTGCAATCTTCTTATAGCCTAGGCCATCTTTATGTAGAGCAACAATTGTTTTTTTCAGATCCTCAGAGAATTCTTAGCCATGAGGTGCCATGTTGAGCTTCCAGTGACCAGTATGAGAGAGTGAGAGCGATAACACCAAATTCAACACACCTGCTCCCCATTCACACCTGAGACCTTGTAACACTAACGAGTCACATGACACCGGGGAGGGAAAATGGCTCATTGGTCCCAATTTGGACTTTTTCACTTAGGGGTGTACTCACTTTTGTTTCCACTGGTTTAAACATTAATGGCTCTGTGCTGAGTTATTTTGAGGGGACAGCAAATTTACACTGTTATACAAGCTGTACACTCACTACTTTACATTGTAGCAAAGCGTACTTTATTCAGTGTGGTCACATGAAAAGATAGAATTATTATTATACAGTATTTATATAGCGCCAGAAAGGTTTGCTCAGCGCTGTACATTATAGTGGGGGACAGAACATGAGACAATACAGTAACAGAACAATACACGAGGGGTTCGAGGGCCCTGCTCTTTCGAGCTTACAATCTAGGAGATATAATAAAATATTTTTAAAAATGTGAGGGATGTACTCACTTCTGTGAGATACTGCAAACCTTCAGTAATGGCCTGGAAGTAGTACCAATGGACTTCAAGCACTTATGTTTTATTGAAAAGGATGCGTTCATCTGCCGTGAATGAATGATGCAGCTGTCTGAGCTCCTCCCACACAGCCATGCCAAATTCAAAAAATGGCAGCAGGCTGCGGGTAAAAGAACCCTTGGAATCTGTAAGGGGGAGGGGAGTCCTCGGGGTGGGAGAATTGCAGACTGTCACCATATTTCATGCTATCCCCTAAATGTGGGGGCAGCATTAAACATGGTCAGAATGATGAACTTATCTTTTAAATGCTATTAAATAGCTTTATCAATTTTAAAATAAGTGTTGATTCTGCCAGAAAAACAGTAAGCTGTTACCTGCCCCTGCTGTTAGCCTGTGTTGCACTGTGATCAGTTAGCATTGCTCCCAGCTCTCTCTGTGGACTACAGAACATCTCCCTCCCTATATTGTGGAGAAGAGGAAAGGCGGAAGTCTTCTGTAGTCATCACACACTTTCTGTCCCAGGATGACAACAGTGACAATTAATGCTGCCACCACATCTGAGAACCGGTAAACTGTAATACTATAATTTTTTGCTTCTGAATTTAGAAATGCTTTAAAATGGTTCTGAAGGCTGAAGGTTTTGTTACCTTAATACATTCTCTGCATTAGAGGAGAAGTATGGCCAAAACAATGACCCAACGCATATGATTGATCCCGACAGTACCACTTGCTGTATGTAAACTTCCCAACTCTCATCACCTGTATAAGGGAAGGGGCAGAGATAGTGGTAACACCATTGCCCAAACACAGTCAGTGGCCATATTTGGGCAGTGATGTCACTGCTATCTCCCCCTTGTTTATGTGGCCGAGAAATCACAGCCATATAATGCAATGTGTTGCAACATTCGCAGTTCCTAGACAGACGCAGGTGCAAGCACCCACTGCTTCCTTAGGAACCAGTGGCAATGGGAAGCTGTCATATTTAGAAGCAGTAGAAATACTGATTCTATATACACTGCTCCAAAAAATTAAAGGAACACTTTGAAAACACATCAGATCTCAATAGGGAAAAATATCATGCTGGATATCTATACTGATAAAGACTGGGTAATGTGATAGGAATGTAAGGATGGCCTATCGTTTGATGGAAATTAAAACGATCAACCTACAGGGGACACCCCGAAAATCAAAGTGAAAAAATTATGCAGCAGGCTAGTCTATTTTGCTGAAATGTCATTGCAGCAACTCAAAATGGTACTCAGTAGTTTGTATGGCCCCCACATGCTTGTATGCATGCTTGACAATGTTGGGGCATGCTCCTAATGGGACAATGGATGGTGTCCTGGGGTATTTCCTCCCAGATCTCGATCAGTGCATCTCTGAGCTCCTGGACAGTCTGAGGTGCAACCTGGTGGTGCCGGATGGACTGAAACATGATATCCCAGAGGTGTTCTATTGGATTTAGGTCACAGTGAGCATATGGGGCCATTCAATGGTATCAATTCCTTCATCCTCCAGGAACTTCCTGCTTTTTCCTCGTCGCATAAGGTCGGGCATTGTCGTACACCAGGAGGAACCCAGGACCCACTGCACCAGCGAAGGGTCTGACAATGGGTCCAAGGATTTAATCCCTTTATGGCAGCCAGGGTGACATTGTCTAGCCTGTAGAGATCTGTGTGTCCCTCCATGGATATGCCTCTCCAGACCATCATTGACCCACCACCAAAACGGTTATGCTGAACGATGTTACAGGCAGCATAACCTTCTCCATGGCTTCTCCAGACCCTTTCACGTCTGTCACATGTGCTCAGGGTGAACCTGCTCTCATTTGTGAAAAGCACAGGGCACCAGTGGTGGGCCTACCAATTCTGGTGTTCAATGGCAAATGCCAATTGAGCTCTATGGTGTTGGTCAGTGAGCACAGGGCCCACTAGAGGATGTTGCGCCCTCAGGCCACCCTCATGAAGTCTGTTTCTGATTGTTTAGTCAGAGACATTCACACCAGTGGCCTGCTGGAGGTCATTTTGTGGGGCTCTGGCAGTTCTCATCCTGTTCCTCCTTGCACAAAGGAGCAGATACCGCTCTTGCTGATGGGTTAAGGACCTCCTACGGCCCTGTCCAGCTCTCCTAGAGTAACTGCCTGTCTCTATGAATCTCCTCCATGCTCTTGAGACTGTGCTGGGAGACACAGCAAACCTTCTGGCAATGGCACATATTGAAATGCCATCCTGGAGGCGTTGGACTGCCTGTACAACCTCTGTAGGGTCCAGGTATCGCCTCATGCTACCAGTAGTGACACTCACCCTAATCAAATTCAAAACTAGTGAATAACAGTCAGAAAAGATGAGTAGGGAAAAAAATGTCAGTGGCCTTCACCTGTAAAATCATTTCTGTTTTGGGGGTGTCTCATTGTTGTGACACCTGTTGTTAATTTCATTAACACTAAAGCAGCAGAAACTGATTAACAACCCCCTTTGCTACTTAACTGACCAGATCCATATCCCAGGAGTTTAATTGACTTGATGCTATACTCTGATTAAAAAGTGTTCCTTTAATTTTTTTGAGCAGTGTATGATGTTCGGCTCCTGCCGAACAGAGGGTCGGATGGGCGAAAAGCTCATTTTGCTTTCTTTATTGGCCCATCCCTCACAGTTATTACCTTTTATATCACTAGACCATCCCTTTTAGATAGTAAGCTGTCATGGGCTGGGCCCTCCTAACCCTGTTGTGCTGAATTGTATTGTACTGCCTACCTTTATTTTGTAAAGCGCTGTGCAAGCTGTTGCACATTAATCTTGTATAATAATATTTCTATTCTAACAAATGAGTGAGAATTCCAAGTTTTGTTCTGAATTATTGGCAGGCCAAGTACTGCAAAAACGTATTAGGAATAACGATTGCAACAATAATACTACAATCTTACACTGGAAATTTCAAACAGAACATGTATTTTTTGTATCAAATGTAAGGGAAGGAGCCGTGCGTGTATAAACTTTAGCCTCTAAGTGAAGGACTTAAAATGCTTCAATAGGAAAACATTTGTTTTTCATTTGAGGTAAGGCTTGCGCTAACCAGTAAAAGCCTATAACTTGCTTGTAGAGCGACTGTAAGCAAAAAAAAAAAAAGGTTTCACAGGCTACTGCGACCAAGAAGGGTTCAGAACATTGGCTTGAAACCTGAGCTCCTTAGTCAGAAAAGTTCATTCTGGAACTTCTGCAATGAAACAACCAAAGCAAGTCAGCTACAGAACTTGAGTGCTTCAGAATGTTCTCTCCAAATACAGACTACCTGATCTTATGTTTTGTTTAAGGCCACACAACTTTCCCGAGGTTTAGTCAGCACAAAGAAAGGTTCCTGGCATTACAATGGATTGTAACAGCATAAAAATAAACTGGAATACTGCTTACTTCACAAAGCGCAGGAACCTACAGGAATCAATTACATTTTACTTTTCATCAGTGAAGGAATGGTCAGCACAATGGATGATGACTTCTGATTGGTTGTTATGGGTTGCTGTATTTTATACATTCTTTATTGCCACGGTAAAGCAAAAATATACCAAAAACTATTTTTTAAAGATATTAACCAGAGCTACCATTTACGAAGGAAAAAAGTGTTTAAAATTTCCTGCAAATGGCATTTCATTGCCAGCTTCCTTAAAAAACAGGGTTATCAGAATCTTCAAGCACCTTTAATGATAAGGGAGCCCCCAAATACTGCCTTCCCCTACGTGAATGAATATTGGCTACTCAATCACAAAAAAGATGCAACCTAGAAATAAACATACCAAATGTCTGACATGTTAAAAAATATATTTCAAAAAAGTTCCTTGTTGTAAACCTATGGTCAATCATGATTTCCATCACCAGCCAACGTGACAAACAAAAACCCAAGGACCCAACCAATCCCAATGGAACCACTAGCTGAATGACAGTTTCCTTACTGTCATCAGCTATGTAAGACAAGGGGCAGGGATAGTGGTGACATCATTGCCCATATAAGACCAGTGGCTATAATTGGGCAGTGATGTCACAGCTTTTCTCCCCTTGCGTACGTGGCCGGGAAATCCCGGGCATGTAAGATAATATAACGTGAAATCAGCAGTAACTAGGGATGCAGCGTGTGCAAGCACCCACTACATCCTTAGGAACCAGCAGGGGTGTATTTACCACAAGGCAAACAAGGCATTTGCCTAGGGTGGCATTTTTCAGGGGGGCAGCAGCATTTATCAGGGGGGCAGTGCTGCCCACCAAAAGAAGAGATGGAAGAAGGGACACACGCTGCATGGGGACCAGGTGGGATCTGAGAGAGGCTACAGGCTGCTTGATGGTGTATGCAGAGCCTGACTCTTGTTCCTGGGGATGTCTGGAGCTCTGACGGTGTCTTCTCTCTCGCTGGGGTGGTGGGGGGTTGTCAGTGTATGGGAGTTGGTGGTAGTGAAGGGCTCTTCAGTGGGGGGGGAGCTGATTTTGGTGTTGCCTAGGGCAGCATGAAACCTAAATACACCACTGGGAACCAGTGACATTGGGATTGTCATATTTGAAAGCAGTAGAAATACCGCTTCTATATATGATGCTTGGCTCCCACTGAACAGGGAAATTATTTTATTTAAATTTGGATAGACTAGGTAAGTATTAGAACCCCTGTCATGCTTTGTTAGGTCTGTGTCCCTGCTGTGAAATTGTACGCTCTCTATTTGTATCACTAAGACTTAAAGTGAAGGGAGACATTTTACAGTCTTCCAATGGGAGCACATGTTCC